>NC_087344.1:123675285-126175285 GCF_030014295.1 Loxodonta africana
TAATGTCTCCTCCTTAAAAAGTTAGAAATGGAAATCATAGCATCATGCAATCCCACTCCTAGAACTATATCCTAGAGAAATAAGAGCTGTCACATGAATAGGCATATGCACACTCATGTTCATTGCAGCATTATTCACAATAGCAAAACGCTGGAAACAACCTAAGTGCCCATCAACAGATGAGTGAATAAACTATGGTACATATACTCAATAGAATATTACACAGTGGTAAAGAGCAATGATGAACTTGCAAAACATCTCACAACATGGGATGAATTTGGAAGGCATCATGCGGAGTGAAATAAGTCAATCACAAAAGGACAAATAGTATATGAGACAACTATTATAAAAACACAAGAACATGTTTCCACAAAGAAAGAAACAATCTTTGATGCTTACAAGGGAGGGGAGGGAGAGGGAGGAAAAATCACTAACTAGAGAGTAGAAAAGTGTTAACTTTGGTGAAGGGAAAGACAATATATAATACAGGGGGAGTCAGCACAACTTGACCAAGGCAAAGTCTTAGAAGCTTCCTAGACACAACCAAACAGGTTGAGGGACCAAGTTACTGGGGCTGGGGGCTGGGAACTACGGTCTCGGGGGACATCTAGGTCAACTGGCATGACTTAGTTCATAAAGAAAACGTTCTATATCCTACTTTGGTGAGTAGCATTTAAAGTCTTAAAAGCTAGTGAGCAGCCATCTAAAATACATCTATTGATCCCATCACTTTCGGAGCAAAGGAGAATGAGGGAAACCAAAAACACAAGAAAAATATGAGTCCAAAGGACTAGTGGACCACATGAACCACAGCCTCTACCAGCCTGAGACTAAAAGAGCTAGAGGGTGCCCAGCTACCACCACCAACTGCTCTGACAGGGATCACAATAGAGGGTCTCAGACAGAGCGAGAGAAAAATTTACAACAAAATTCAGATTCATAAGACCAGACTTACTGGTCTGACAGAGACTAGAGAACCCCCCAAGACCATGTCCGCTGGACACCCTGCTAGCTCAGAACTAAAGTCACTCCTGAAGTCCACTTTTCAGTCAAAGATTAAATAGGCCTTTAAAACAAATAATAACACATGTGAGGTATGTGCTTCTTAGTTCAATCGAGTATACAAGACCAAATGGGCAACGCCTGCCCAAAAGCAAAGACAAGAAGGCAGGAAGGGAGAAGAAAACTGAATGAATGGACACAGAGAACCAAGGGAGAAAGGGAAAGGGGAAGAGTGCTGACCATTTGCAGGGATTGCAACCAATGTCACAAAACAATTTGTGTATAAATTTTTGATGAAAAACTAATTTGCACTGTAAACTTTCCACTAAAACACAATAAAACCTTAAAAAGGTAAGAAAAAATAGTAGAAAATATTATCACTACCTTTTTGTTTTCTATTTTATCTGGGAAAATAGCCCTGTATTTTCCAATTTAAGTGGAGTGGCTATAGGAAAAAACAAATTTACCAATTAATGTGCATATTATTGTTTCAACTCATTTGTATACACTACGGATGGAAAAGAACTACTGTATGATTATTTAAGAGGTAAAATCTGCCATGAGGCAGGTCCATTTTGGATGATTCAAAAAGAAATTAGTCCCTTTACAAGGCAGCCTCAGCTAACCCCAGGGCATGGAGCCAATGGGCAGCCAGGCACCAGGGTATTGCAACCTTAAGTGGGTGTGCTTTGATACAAAAGACAATCATTATGCAAATTGCATGTGCCAACGTGGCACAGATTTTAAAGAATGAACCCTCAGGCCCTGAAAAAAATTAATGAGTTCTGCCTCTCCTTTCTGTGACCTTTTAGTTAGGTTTTCATGGGAATTTGTTTTCTTTGTTTTACTCTGAGTTGCTCTAGAAAGAATCACAGTGGGATAGTGAATCTGCAGAAGAGCTCTCATAGCACAGATTTTACAACCTACCACTGAGTTGCTCTCTCTTGAGTACTTATAAGGTCTTGACCTAGGCAAATTCACATAGAAGTCAAATATTGTCTTAAAAATCCAACCCACAATTACTCTTTCTGTATATTTTCTCCTTTTAAAGTATCTTTCTGCAAAAATCCTATTGATCAAATTAACACTCCTTTATCCATCTTTCAAACTCTGCTTTCTATAACGGATTAGATTAATTCACTCATATCATGCCACAGATGAGTCAAAAATAGGGACAAGAATAGTAGACCTGAGGTCAGAAAACTTGGCCCAAAAATCTGATATTGACACTTACTATGAGTTTGAAGCCAAATTAATCGCCATTTTTGTGCCTCAGTTTTTCATTCTAAAATACAGGGCTAATAAGTCATACCTTGATTGGAAAAACAGTCCATATAGATAGTCTTTCACCATCCTTTCCACTCTTCTCCCTGTTCAGCAACCAGTAAACTTTGAGTGGGGTTGACCCCTCCCCAGACCCAGAGTGGGTCTCTGCTTGGTCAAAGTTTATCAGCTAATGTCATCCCATTTGCTATCAAGATTGGCTCTTGGATAAGCAGTATTTACCACAAAGTGAATAAACCTAATTCTTCCCAAATTTAGGGGTGGGCTTGGAAACTCAATTTGTTCAATCACTATGAAAAGAACATCTCTTTTCTTCAAGTCTTGTGTTTTGTGGTTATAAAGTTTGGTCAGCTCCAAGAGGTATTCAGACACTTGAAAGTAAGCATGGCAATATTAAAAAAAAAAAGAATCTAATATCCTGTCAGCTATGTTCTTCCTAGCACTTGATACTCTGCTAAGAAAATCTTAAAATCCTTAATTGTTGTTGTCGTTAGTTGCCATAGTCAGCTCTAACTCATGGCAACCGTATGTTTAACAGAATGAGATGTTGCTCAATCCTACACCATCTCCATCATCTCTGATGTATTTGAACTCAGTTTTGAAATCACAGTGTCAATCCATTTCATTGAGGGTTTCCCTCCTTTTTGCTCACCTTCTCTATGTTATCAAAAATGACATCTTTTTCTAGTACTACTCTAATTTAATGAGCTCAACCCGATAACTAATCACATACTTGCAAATATTTCATGTCATGAGAAGGCTACAAAATGTCTTTTCTGTTTGACTATTTCTTATCAGATTATTGTCTCTTAGTTGAGTTTGCTTAAGCAAAATTCTCCTGATTCTTTAAGGGATTCAGAGACTATAAAACAATAATCTGAATTAGAAATAGTGAAGGAAAAAAATAGAAAAGCATTTAGGAATATAAAATTTTCATAAAAATTAGAACAGATAAAAATAAATATTGTGCATTTATGCATAGGGTATATTATAACTTTTGCTTTATGCCTGAGGTAACAAATAGGTTATATACCAAATTTGAAGTCTTATAGTTTGTAGGCATCTACGTATAGTATTGTGTTGTTAAGCTTTCTTCACTGTCTCTTAATTCATCAGGAATGCATGTGTTATTATTAGTGATTCCTGCCACTGTCCAAGGATAGCATAGGTACAAAATATTAGGAGATAATTCTCCACGAGTCTTTCACATGTCTGCATATCGCAAATAGCTTTTTTATAGCTAACAGCCTTGAAGGATAGAAAGAGTATATCTCCTGGTAGCAAATGGTACTATTTATTTACTATTTAATATAATACAGATAATGTCTCATTCTGGGGCAAAAGTCATATAGACTTACTTCCCATTATAAGAAATGTTTTATTCTCTATGCTGGCTGGGAAAGGCTTTCCTGTAAAAGGTCCCAGTGTATGTGAAAGTATCACCTGGCCCCCTATGCATTACCCTGTGAAAATTGGGGCTCAGAGAACCTACACAAATCCTGATACTCTGGCTACTGCTATGACTGAGAATAATAAAGTCATTTCTCTCTGATCCAGGAAGCTCATGTCTTGTGCCAGCATTCATAAAACTGTGAAAAGTTAATTTTAGGTTGCAAGCAGGGTAAAATTTCAGATCTTTAATTTTTGACATAGCAGTCTAATTTAGTTTTATACTACTGCATACCAAATTGCCACAAACTTAGTGGCTTAAAACAACACTTATTTATTAAGATAAAGTTAAGGTATTTAGGACAGAATTTCAGGTACAGCATGGCAATGTTCTCTTCTCAGGGTCTTGTAAGGTGAACTCAAGGTGTGAGTTAGGTTGTGTTCTTTTCTGGAGGTTCTAGGGAAGAATGCACTTCCAAGCTCGTTCAGGTGGCTGGTCAAATTCAGTGTTTTGTAGGTACATAACTGAGGCCCCTATTTCCTTACTGGTAGTGGGGTGCTCCAGCTCCTAGAGTCTGCCCGCATTTCTTGCCACATAACTCCATCCATCTTCAAATCCATCAACAGAGACTATATTCTCTCACCCTTCAAGTCTCTGATTTCTTCTGTCGTTGACCTCTACATCTAGATTTTAAAAGTCTCATGTGACTAGCTTCAGGACCACCTGGTTAATCTCCTTGCTATTTCCCTAATCTAAACTAATTCAGGACTTTAATTATGTTAGAAAATTGCAAATTTATAGCTTCTGCCTTCACTCAAGAGGAGAAGATTATACAAGGGTGAAGGTCTTTTGGTATCATCTTGAAATTCTGCCTATTTTGGAGTACCAAGGAAAACCTGGTGGCATAGTTGTTAAGTGCTACAGCTGCTAACCAAAGGATCAGCAGTTGAAATCCACCAGGCAGTCCTTGGAAACTCTATGGGACAGTTCTACTCTGTCCTACAGGGTCGCTATGAGTTGGAATCAACTCTATAGCACTGGGTTTGGCTTGGTTTTTTTGGTTTTGGAGTACCAATATTTGTCATCCTTAACCTAAATTTTCAGGCAGCCAGTGGACTCTGGTTAACAAAAATCAATTCCCAAAATGACACTCTTAGTATAAAAATAATCTGATTAATTAGAGTAACAACTCAATTCAACAACAACGTTAAAAGTAAAGTTTTCAGTGAACATATAAAAGGAATGTTGGGTACTGTAATAAATCACATCTTCAACAACATCATTACATGAACAGCATGATAGGAACCATAGGGATATCTCTTAGGGCATCTTTCAACATACACTGGTAGAATTACATGGAAGCTCAAACCAGAAAAGTAAATCATACGAGAGCTCATTTTAAAAGGTCAACATGTACAGTGTTTTGCCACTTAGTCTTACCTTAAAGGTAGATAGATTTTAAAGTATCTGGAGCAGGGCTAATAAACTTAAAATCAGGCCTGCAGCATAATTACAAAGACAATAGGAAATGGTGGCATCTGGGGCTAACTGGAAAGAGCAGACCTGCTGAAGGATACTCAATAGTGTTTTCTAAAACACTGCATCTGACAAACAAAACACTACACCTGACAAATATGAACAGACTGGAATGAGACAGTGGGATGCCAGTTCTGACTCATGACCCTTAATATTTCTTCATTTTATTCGAGCAATATCTTATATTGTTCATCATAGTTGAACTTTAGATTAAATTTGTCAGTGAGATCAAGATCATATACCTTGGAAACCACATGAAGTATATTTGTCAATTAAAAGACAGAACTTTAATGATACAAATTATTATTAGTTTTGAATTTTTGTTGTATTTTGGCAATATTATTTGTTAAAAATATGCTGATAGCTACAGTGATATTTTGTCTAAAAACATGGAGCTACTAATGAAATCAATTCTTTCATGAATCAATTTATGCAAGATGAGAACCGTTCATTTGCTTCTAAGTAAATTGGTTTAACAGGCATTAGGACTTCTCATTTAAATTTAACTTATTAGAAGGTGTCTATCAAAGTTCTAAGCTTACGCTGAGTGGAGTAGTCAGAAATAGAAAGCTTTTGAATTTAAATATAAATTTGATGCTGAGGGAACACATATTAGTATATCAGAGCCTAACTTCACCTCTAAGCTATAGCTTTCCATACTTAACTGCCCGTATGAAGTCTTCTCTTAAAATTTTATGGACACCTGAGACTTGAAGGAGCCAAATGTTGTTGTTGTTATTGCTGTTGTTAGGTGCCATAGAGTTGGTTCCGACTCATAGCGACTCTATGCACAACAGAACGAAACATTGCCCAGTCCTGCGCCACCCTTACAATCGTTGTTATGCTTGAGCTCAGTGTTAGAGCCACTGTGTCAATCCACCTCTCGAAGGTCTTCCTCTTTTCCGCTGACCCTGTACTCTGCCAAGCATGATGTCCTTCTCCAGGGACTCATCCCTCCTGACAACATGTCTAAAGTATGTAAGACGCAGTCTCGCCATCCTTGCTTCTAAGGAGCATTCTGGTTGTACTTCTTCTCAGATAGATTTGTTCATTCTTTTGGCAGTCCGTGGTATATTCAATATTCTTCACCAACACCGCGATTCAAAGGCACCAACTCTTCTTCGGTCTTCCTTATTCATTGTCCAGCTTTCACATGCATATGGTGCAATTGAAAATACCATGGCCTGGGTCAGGTGCACCTTAGTCTTCAGGGTGACATCTTTGCTCTTCAACACTTTGAAGAGGTCCTTTGCAGCAGATTTGCCCAGTGCAATGCGTCTTTTGATTTCTTAACTGCTGCTTCCGTGGCTTTTGATTATGGATCCAAGTAAAATGAAATCCTTGACAACTTCAATCTTTTCTCCGTTTATCATGATGTTGCTCATTGGTTCAGTTGTGAGGATTTTTGTTTTCTTTATGTTGAGCTATAATCCATACTGAAGGCTGTGGTCTTTGATCTTCATTCGTAAGTGCTTCAAGTCCTCTTCACTTTCAGCAAGCAAGGTTATGTCATCTGCATAACGCAGGTTGTTAATGAGTTTTCCTCCAATCTTGATGCCCCGTTCTTCTTCATATAGTCCAGCTTCTCGTATTATTTGTTCAGCATACAGATTAAATAGGTATGGTGAAAGAATACAACCCTGACACACACCTCTCCTGACTTTAAACCAATCAGTATCCCCTTGTTCTTTCCGAACAACTGCCTCTTGATCTATGTAAAGGTTCCTCATGAGCACAATTAAGTGTTCTGAAATTCCCATTCTTTGCACTCTTATCCATAGTTTGTTATGATCCACACAGTCGAATGCCTTTGCATAGTCAATAAAACACAGGTAAACATCCTTCTGATATTCTGTGCTTTCAGCCAGGATCCATCTGACATCAGCAATGATATCCTGGTTCCACGCCCTCTCCTGAAACCAGCCTGAATTTCTGGCACTTTCTTGTGGATGTACTGCTGCAGCCATTTTTGAATGATCTTCAGCAGAATTTTGCTTGTGTGTGATATTAATGGTATTGTTCTATAATTTCCACATTTGGTTGGATCACGTTTCTCAGAAATAGGCATAAATATGGATCTCTTCCAATCAGTTGGCCAGGAAGCTGTCTTCCAAATTTCTTGGCATAGATGAGTGAGCACCTCCAGCCCTGCACCTGTTTGTTGAAACATCTCAATTGATATTCCATCAATTCCTGGAGCCCTGTTTTTCGCCAATGCCTTCAGAGCACCTTGGACTTCTTCCTTCAGTACCATCAGTTCCTGATCATATGCCACCTCTTGAAATGGTTGAATATTGACTAATTCTTTTTGGTATAATGGCTCTGTGTATTCCTTCCATCTTCTTTTAATGCTTCCTGCATCATTTACTATTTTCCCCATGGAATCCTTCACTATTGCAACTCAAGACTTGAATTTTTTCTTCAGTTCTTTCAGCTTGAGAAACGTCTAGTGTGTTCTTCCCTTTTGGTTTTCCATCTCCAGCTCTTTGCACATGTCATTATAATACTTTATTTTGTCTTCTTGAGAGGCCTTTTGAAATCTTCTGTTCAGTTCTTTTACTTCATGAATTCTTCCTTTTGCTTTAGCTGCTCGATGCTCAAGAGCAAGTTTCAGAGTCTCCTCTGACATCCATCTTGGTCTTTTCTTTCTTTCCTGTCTTTTCAGTGACCTTTTGCTTTCCTTCATGGATGACGTCCTTGATGTCATTCCACAACTCATCTGGTCTTTGGTCACTAGTGTTCAATGTGTCAAATCTATTCTCCAGATGGTCTCTTAATTCAGGTGGGATATACTCAAGGTCATATTTTGGCTCTCGTGGACTTGCTCCGATTTTCTTCAGTTTCAGCTTGAACTTGCATATGAGCAATTGATGGTTGTTCCACAGTCGGCTCCTGGCCTTGTTCTGACTGATGATATTGAGCTTTTCCATCGTCTCTTTTTCTTTCCACAAATGTAGTCAATTTGATTTCTGTTTGTTTCATCTGGCGAGGTCCATGTTTATGTTGGTGAAAGAAGGGATTTGCAATGAAGAAGTCGCTGGTCTTGCAAAATTCTATCATTCGATCTCTGGCATTGTTTCTATCACCAAGGCCATATTTTCCAAGTACTGATCCTTCTTCTTTATTTCCAACTTTCTCATTCCAATAACCAGTAATTATCAATGCATCTTGATTGCATGTTTGAACAATTTCAGACTGCAGCTGATAAAAATCTTCTATTTCTTCATCTTTGGCCCTAGTGGTTGGTGCATAAATTTGAATAATAGTCATATTAACTGGTCTTCTTTGTAGGTGTATGGATATTATCCTATCACTGACAGCGTTGTACTTCAGGATAGATCTTGAAACGTTCTTTTTGACTATGAATGCAACACCATTCCTCTTCAAGTTGTCATTCTCAGCATAGTAGACTATATGATTGTCTAATTCAAAATGGCCAGTACCAGTCCATTACAGCTCACTAATGCCTAGGATATCGATGTTTATGTGTTCCATTTCATTTTTGATGATTCCCAATTTTCCTAGATTCATACTTCGTACGTTCCAGGTTCCAATGATTAATGGATGTTTGCAGCTGTTTCTTCTTATTTTCAGTCATGCCACATCAGCAAATGAAGGTCCCAAAAGGTTTACTTCATCCACGTCATTTAGGTCAACTCTACTTTGAGGAGGCAGCTCTTCCTCACTCATCTTTTGAGTGCCTTCCAACCTGGGGGGCTCATCTTCCAGGACTATATCAGACACTGTTCCACTGCTATTCATAATTTTTCACCGGTTAATGCTTTTCAGAAGTAGACTGCCCCCACAGTACGACAAACTGACAGATATGTGGGGGGGGAGCCAAATAGACCTCTTTATTTTTCCCTCAAACCAGATGTCACAAATCTTCCTTAATTTAATAAAAATGCACCATACCCATCAAGTAAAACACTAATAGTTATTGATGGTCACTTCCTTTCTTTAACTCGCTACGTATAATTTTAAAAAATAAAGTTGAGTCCACCTCCAAAATATAGCTCAATTCCATGCATATTACTCTATTTCCAATGTCATTATCCTTGTTCAGGTCAAAATCATTCCTCATCTTGGATTGTACAACAGTAGCCTAATTATTTTCTTATTCCATTTTTGAGTTCTTTCTTCTATTCTCCAAGTTCAGCAAAAGTTGTCTTCCTCAATATTAATCAGATACTACCAGAAACCTACTTAAAACCCTTTAACAGCTTCTTAATCATACCAACCAAGCTTCTATCTCAGACCTTTATGCTTGCTCTTTCCTTTGCCTGGGACACCTTCCCTGACAATCTACTTAGCTCTCAGCCTCTTTTCTTTCAGGTCATATTCATGTCACCTTCTCAGTGAGACTTTCCATAACCTCCTCTAAAAGAATAACTGTCCTACATATCCCTACTTTTGGTTTCTCCCTGTCAAACATACTATATTTTTCTCTGATTATTTGTTTCCTTCTCCAGAAAATAAACTTATTGAGAATGATGATTTGGTCTGTTTTGTTCCCTGCTGAAATTTTCTTCCTTCTTTCTTGGTATGTAGCTCCTTGTTGTCCTTCCACACTCAGTTGAAGTGTAAATATATCCTGGGAAAATTTTTTCTGACCACACCACGTAAAGTTGTCTCACTTTAATGTATTATCTATCTTACCCATTTTTAAAAAATTGTTATATCCTGAAATCATTCCTCTTGGCTTTATGCCCCCAACAATTAGCTCAGAATTTGTCAAATGACAATTTGAATAAATGAGTGAAAGAACAATAATCATGACTAAGTGAAAATGGGCCAAAGGAAAAATTTTATATACGGACTTTGATAAAACATATAGATTTTTCAAATCAATTTATTGATTTGCTTTTTCCAGTCATATCACAATATTTCTTTAAACAATCAACCTTACACTCAAAGATCATGTATTGTGCTAATCTGAATAAGTCCTAAAATTAAATTCCTATTCTACTTATTAGCTATGTAATCACAGACAAGTCACTGAACCTTAATTTCTTTGTTAATACAGTTGGGATAATTATACCTTCATTGTAAGCCTAAATGTGATAACATGCAATTAATGGTTTTGTTTTTGTTGTTAGTAATGTAGAAGAAAAGTGCTCATAGAAGTTGGTGCAAGGTTTTTTGAATAAGAAATAAAGTACATCCTCACACTGCACTAAGCACCCCGGGGGTAGATAAGTTACAAAGATTAGGGTCTGCATAATTGGTGTAACTCATAGTTTGCATTAACCTTATGAAGGGCAGCCATTTTTCATAGATGTTGAGAATAATGTTAAGGAATAGCACTACCTAAGCCCTAACAATCATGAAAGTTAGCATGGATTATTAAGCTAATTAAAACACAGTGGCTCGGGAGACCTGAATTTTAATACACATTTTGCCACTAACTTATAATGTAACCCTAGGCAAGAGAACAGGTCTCTTTATTCTTTGCTTTCTTCATCTGTAAAGTGAACATTACCTTCCAGGGGAAGTTGTATTGCATAGCAATGAACTGATATAAAGTACACTGCAAGAATAGCTTCCTATGATAATTGTGAGCAAAATAAAGTGAATATAAAATAGTTAATAGAAATCTGCAGTTAGATTACATTTCCTTTCTTCAGTTGGTTTGTTGTTCATACAGAGAAAAGGATCATCTTTCTCCCTTTCTTCCTTCTTCCATCCATCCCTCTCTCCCTTCCTTCCTTCCTTTTTTTTTCACTATTTGTTTTACTCCCTACTATCGCACTCACTCAAATAGCATCCAAAAGTAAGCGAGTAAACTGTTCAGAATATTCCAGCAACATAAGGATTTGAAGTAATTTTATGGCCAGTAACTATTAATATCATGTCTTCACCAAACTATTTTTTCTTAAAATGCAAGGTACATAGTTACCTCCACCAGAACTCTCAGATTTATTGCTCTTTAATTAAAGCACTGATGTCTATTGCCACTGCTACTCTTCACTAAGCCGCCAAGAAACATAATTGGGAGGTAAGGTGTGGTAGTTGATGATGAATGAGCATAGCACTCCCTGCACTAAGTGCTGTACTGGAATATAAAATGGATGGATGCCATCGGGCTATAAAATACGAGCTTGAGTTTAAGATAAATTAGCCTACCTGTAGCACATTGCAATGTTCTATACAAAATTAATTTATTTTACCTGCCAGATTACTGTACATTTATTAATTTGTGCAGGTTATGCCTTTTATTATTAAGGAGAACCTTTCTGTGTAATAGGAAGGTGATTCTTGATTGCCATTATTTTATTATGTACATTGTCATTTTAAACATTCTTTCTCAGAGATCTTGTAAATCTGCTACGGCATGAAAAATAAAAAGACTTTCAGAGAGCTCTAACTCTTTGACGTAAGATATTACTAGTTATTTAGGAAAAAGCATATTTTTTTATTTAAGTACCTTTAACAAAAAAAAAAATGTATTTTCTTCCCTTAAGCATCTAAGTTCATGTGTAGAAATCCTAAGCCATGCAATAGAATCTGAATTCAACACTCACTACTCCAGAATAATGAATACCTCTTACGGGGACTAAACTTTCTTTTCCTGCTCATTCACATTTAGATGGTGTAATGGATTGAATTGTGTTCCCACAAAAAATATGTCAACTTGGCTAGGCCATGTGTGTTTACCCTCCATTTTGTGATTTTCCTATGTATTATAAATTATAATCTCTGTCTGTAGTTAAAAGGATTAGGGTGGGATGTAACACTCTTGCTCAGGTCACATCCCTGACCCAATGTAAAGGAAGTCCCTGAGGTGTGGCCTGTACCATCTTTTATCTTACAAGAGATAAAAGGAAAGGGAAGCAAGCAGGGAGTAGGGATCTCATACCACCAAGAAAGAAGCACTGGGAACAGAGTGCATCCTTTAGACCCAGGGTTCCTGCGCAGAGAAGCTCCTAGTCCAAAGGAAGATTGATGTGAAAGGCCTTCCTCCAGAGCTGACAGAGAGAGAAAGCCTCTCTCTGGAGCTGACACCCTAAATTTGGACTTCTAGCCTACTAGACTGTGAGAAAATAAATTTCTCTTTGCTAAAGCCATTCACTTGTGGTATTTCTGTTATAGCAGCACTAGATAACTAAGACAGATGGATTATTTGACATGTCTATACCAAAACCAAACCACACCTATTGCAGCTGAATCAATTCTGACTTTCAGCGACCCTGTAGGATAAAGTAGAACTGCCTCATAGGGTTTCCAAGGAGCAGCTGGTGGATTCGAACTGCCAACCTTTTGGGTAGCAGCTATAGGTCTGAACCACTGTGCCTCTAGGGCTCCGATGTGTCTGTAGGTTGCTGATTTGGGCAGTGTCTTTACACAGTATATGACCTCCCTCTAACACCATATAAATAGAGAAAATAATGCAAATTTACAGAATGTTGCCTGAGAATATTCAGTGGCCTTGAATTATCTGTGACCTCTACCACATCAAATTGCTGCAAAAAGAAAATTAAGGACAGTTTTACTTCAATCTAAGGAATTTTTCTAAGATGAAAAAAAAAAATCAGAAAGTAGTAGATGAGCATGTTCTACTGCATCAGACTATATTTCTGTGTATCATCCCTGGATACAAAGTAAGTAAGTAGTAAGTGCTTGTAAATTAATTCCATTTATTTGGAAGTAAATTGTGACTTTGTTAATATTACCACACACTTTCTAAGGTCATAATATAAACCAACACTGTTCTGAGTATTTCCTGTGCTTCATCAGCAAAGACAACCTCAAGTACTTACGTATCCTCCTAATGTTATTTGTTTTACTCTTTTGACAAAGCTCTTAAGACTATTGGGAACTCTAGAGAGAAGCACAGAATACATGAAACCTGTTATTAAGGTATAACAAAAATTGTTGGTTTCATTTGCTCTTTCTATAAACTAGTCCATAAGTTGATGTCGACTTTCTTTGACCTTCACGCAAGTGTTGCACTCTGAGCATGGGTTGTGGGATGACTGTCTGTGTAAATGTTTTGTTTGGAAATATAGTCCAATAACATTGATTTACGATGATGTCTAGTCACGAAACCCTTATGAATACAACATTCAAAATGAATAGGACAGTGACAGTACATCATTGTGGGGAAAGGGAACAGCTCGGCAATATGAATCATAGACACACATAACAGGTGTCACTTAAAACACATTAATATTAAGGAATGTCATTTACATTTTAGAATTACTCGGTATGCAAACACTGCATTTCAATTTTACTGTGGATACTTAGTCCAGGGGAACTATACAGCATAGTTTTTAAGCATAACAGAAATGGTCATTGACTTTTAACCCTATGTTTCTATCAGTAGCAATATTTTCTGGGCTAATAATAATAACATTTAAACTTACAATAATTACAACTATATAATTGATTAGTAAGTAATTTCAGAGGAGCTGTGGTGGCACAATTGTTCGGTGATTCAAACCCACTAGCTGCTGCATGGAAGAAAGATGTAGCAGTCAGTATTTGTAAAGTTTATAGCCTTGGAAACCCTATGGGGCAGTTCTGCTCTGTTCTATAGGGTCACAATGAGTCAGAATTGACTCAAAGCAACGGATTTGGATTTTTTAGAAGTAATTTCAGAGACCAAATCAGCTTTCAAAGATAGGGATTTGTTATTTTAAATGATGGAAAGATTTTATTGACAACATTCAAGATTGGATCTCACTGAGATTTATGATACCTTACATATTTCTCAAAGGAATACGAAAAATATATGTGTGTGTATATATATATATATATAATAATGTACTTAAACTAAACAGTGGAGATTCTGCTGCTAAAATTTTGTAGTTTACAATCATTTAGTTCCTCTGGAGAGTTAAAAAAAAGGATCTTGATAATTGATGAATAGCTCTCTACAATACGCCCCAAGAGTGGATGGGAAAAAAGAATTACAATGTTACACAGACGTTAGGAGGCGGTTTAAAGCAGCTTGTTAGTTGAATTGAGCAACAGGGAAACTTACAGTTTAACAGCTTTGCTAGCAGGTGTTCCCGTTGTCGTGGTAAAGTGCTACATGTTTTACTCAATAATGGAGATAATACAATCGAGTTATCCCAAAACTGTTTGTAAAAACTCACGTAATAAAAGCACATTATGGTTTCTTTATTGCTCCAGTGTTGCTTTAAACTATGTGCCCCCAAAATCTGTCTGCTTTTGAAAACGTCTTTTTTTTAGGCGAGAGGAAAAATGATAATTTTAAAAATGGAATTTGATGTAACCTTATATGCTTTGTTGGTGTCATGGTCTGAAGGTTTTTTTTTTTCTTTTCTCAACCTTTCCACAGGTCATTAGCAAAGTAAAAATCCTATTAATAAATATATTAAGTTGTCCATACTTACAGTGACTATAATAAAAAGAAATATTGCATTTTCCTACCAGACTTTCAGATATTATAGGCTTTCCTCTGGTTACACACTCTTAACCTTAGAACTTTTAGAGATTACAAAAAGCTTAGCCTTGAGGTAAGTCAAATCAGCTCACCACATTAAAAAAAAAAAAATGGCATTACTGAGTTAAGCATAATTTTTTTATTTTGGCCATAGGAGAGGTTTTTCTGTTTGGTTGGTTGGTTCGTTCGTTTATATATTCCTTTCCTTGTTGGATACACAAACAAAAAAAAAGAAGAAATTATAAATGCAAATATATAAAGAAGAGGGTTTAAAACAAGCAAAAGGGATGAGACCAATGCCATCAATAGCTATAGCTCTGTGTGATCTCTTGCAGAGTTTTACTTCACAGTCTGGCACATGAATAGGCTTTTCAACTCAAGTTGTTCTTAATTAGAAGAACTTCTGTATATGCCATCTCAGCAGTCAGTCACTCATCCAACATTTATTCATTCTCCAGTGAGGCACCCTGCCAGTTACAGACGCTACCCAGATGAAGAGGCAGGTCCTGACCTCTAGAGGCTCAGTGTCCAGTGGAAGATACAGACATGTAAGGACACAATTGCAGACAGTGTCTGAAGGAGCTGTGCACAAGGTAATAGGAGATCACAGAGGAGGGAACACAAAACTCTGCCTGGAAGTATCAGGCAGTAGCCTAAGGGTTGTACTCCCGTAAGATTAGTAAATATTGGTCTCCTCAGGCACTGAGATATGAACACCAGTGTTTGAAGGACAGCAGTTATTTAAATAATTATTCAGAATTCAATACATCCATTGCTGCCTGTTTTCTACTACAAACCTGCAGGTGCAGTTGTGATATTTTTTAGGTTTCATCTGATGAATTTATCAACTGACTAAAGGTCAAGTCTATGAATACATGCCTTGAATAATGAGGCCTTATAAGCCTTATAAACAAGAATGAGATTAGTCATAAGAATGTGTTAAAAATAGGATGATGGCTGGACTTTTCTGGAACTATTTCCATAATCAATGCATGTTTTAATATAAGCAGAGTGCATATGGTATATTAAAATCTGGACTTAAACATAATTCTACTGTAAGTTTACCATTGTATATTCAAATCTTCTGATTTTATTTTTATTGTCTGAGTCAGCCTTAAACTTGGAATAATTTCTGTCAGCAGTTATGGAAGAAGGCAGTGACATTAAAAATATCTTGGAAAAATATATGTAATAAGGCATGCAAAAATCAAAAATAAGTGAGACTAGTGGTAGTCATGAAAAATCAATTTTCAAAAATAGACAACTAAAAACTTTTAAAAATCATTATTAATAGAAGAAGTTGGTATTTAAAAACCACAAGCCACCATTTCTTATCTTGTAATTAAAATATATTAGTGAGTAAAGGCCAATAAAATTGGCATACTATTATCAAGCTGATGATGTTGCAAATTGGGATAGCTATTTAGTAAAGCAATTCAAAAATATTTTCCAGGACCTAAAAATGTTCATATTTTTGATCCAGTAGTTTAACTTCTAGGAGTTTACCACAAAACACAGTAATTCTAAAATACTAAGCAAGGCAGAAAGAATATCTTTATGCCTTACTGGCAAATGCAAAAAAACTAGAAAAAAACCTAGATAAGAACACTAACATTTATTAAATTTTATTACTACTATTGCTGATGCTGCTACTGCTGCTAGTGCTACCATGCTATTGATTTAACGTGTCCCCCCAAAAAGATATGTTGAAGTCCTAACCCCTGTATCTGTGAATATGACCTTGTTTGGAAATAAATTCTTTATTTGAAGATGGGCCATACTGGCATAAGATAGATCCCAGTCCCTTCTGAATAGTTTCATAAAAGGGGAAAGTGGAAAAGGAGTAAGAGTCCCAACGGGGGCAGATGCCCTGTGATGATACACTACAAGTCAAGGATACAAGACAAGGAAACATCTTTCCCTAGAGTGGACAGAGATAGCATGGTCCTGTGAATGCACTGAATTTAGATTTTTAGACTAGAGCTATGAGACACTAAATGTTCTTCAAAGCTACCTACTTTATTGTGTTTTGTGACAGCAGCCCTAGGAAACAGGGACATGCTGCTATTACTAACGTAACTGCTGCTAACATCTATTCTGGAGCCCTGGAGGGACAGCAGACAACAACACCTGGACAACACAAACAACAACAACATCTATTTTGGAGCCCTGGTGGCACCGTGGTTAAGAGCTTCGCTTCTAACCAAAAAGCCATCAGTTCAAATCCACGAGCTGCTCCTTGGAAACCCTATGGTGTAGTTCTACTCTGTCCTCCCTATAGGGTAGCTATGAGTCAGAATCAACTCGATGGCAATGGTTTTGGTTTTTTTGTAGCATGTATTTGGAGTACCAGGGTGGTGTAAATGGTAGACACTCTCAGCTGCTTACCAAAAGATTGGATTTTCAGATCTACCCAAAAGCACCTCAGAAAGGTTTGGCCATCTACTTCCAAAAAATCAGTGATTGGAATCCTTAAAGAATACACCTCTAATCTGACAGAGATGGGGTTGCCATGAGTGAAAGAAACTCTACAGCAACTGGTTAATATTTGTCAAGCTTTTATCATGCGTCAGGCACTGTGGCGCAATGGGTTTCTTTTATGTGGCCTTTCTGGCCCAAAAATGGTTGGTTGGGTGCAGTCTGACAAGTAATTGGTCTATTTGCTGTCTGCATAAGTGGCTTGCAGGGATTAGTCAGTTTGCTATTCACCAAAGTGACTTGCAGGGATTGGTTGGTTTGCTGTCTAAGTGGTTTGCAATCCACCAATATGATTGGTCACTTTGCAGTCCGCCTAAGAAATAGGCCAGTTTATGATCCTGCTAGGAAAGTCATGTCTTGAAATTGACAAGGAGTCTTTCTATATAAGCAGCCAAACTCACAGAGTTTTTTGAGGCACCTCCTAATCAATAAGAACCTGGAGTGGAGTATGTCCTTTGGACCTAAAGTCCTGAGCTGAAAAATTCCTAGATCCTAGCAAAAGGACTGCAACATTGAGCTGGTAACACTGAAGAACAAGAGAAATAGTGGCAAGCACAGTAGAGCTGAGCAGCAGAGAAAAGGAACCACAAGGCTAGCAGATGGAGGCAGTGGGCAAGTCAGCCCAAGAGAAGACAGCGAAAGTGGGCAGATGTGTCCCACGGAGTGCAGCTGAGCACCACTGGGCAAGAAGTTGCCCATAGAGCTGGTCACCCATAAAGGGAAAGCAGCTGCAGTCTGGGTCCATGCAGGTGGACATCCAAGTAGAGCAAACAGCAGTGTGTGGCCCAAGCTAGCCTGCCTTTGGTAGCAGCAGACATCTTGACAGTGCTGAGAGCTGTAACACTAAGGCCAAGAATAGGCCTGTCCTGAGGGGGCTCAGAGGAGGCCTGTATGAAGTGCTGAGAGGTTGCCATAAAATAGTTTTGCTTTGACCACTATCATCAGCCTAACCCAGGGTTGTGCTGAAACTACTGATTGAGAGGTGGACCAGTAAGCAAAGGGAGAAAGAGCCACAGAGCCAGCCAAGAAAAGTGGGGACAGAGAGAGAATGAACTCATCCACACTGTACCTGACCTGAGCCAGAGATACCTGCTGAGAGAGATATACCAGCTGACATCTGATCCACGGTGCCTGCTCAACAATACACAAACGGACATGGGTAATTTTGGGAAAGGTGAGCTGATCTCCTTTTAGACATAAGTAAGTTCCTCTTCTATGGTGTTAAGTGGGGTACTTGTGGAGGTAAAGAGAGCCAGTTCACCTCAAATCTTTTTCTATTGTTTACTGTTAAAGATAATCCGATCCTATTTTTTATTGTCTACATCTATAAATAATAATAACTTTTAGTTGCCAATACTTTGTAAAATTGTGTGACTCAATTAAATTGAGTAGTAGAGTCCTTATTCTACTAGTCTTACAATTGCTTGGGATTTAGAGGTATGACCTGTGTGTTTACACACATGTATGCACATACACACACAGTTTAGGAACTCTAAGAGATTTACATGGATTATATATTTTAATGAAGACAAAGCTGTACTGTATTCGTTATTTTACTATTTTGATATTATAGATGAAAAAACTTACGACCAAAGTGATTAAATTACTCATGCAATGTAATAAATCTAGTACGTAGATTTAAGGACCCCAGTATCTGTGACTCAGAGGTTGTATTTGAAACACCAGTGTCATAGTGCACAGTAATACTTAATACTCATACCTAAACCAAACCCACTGCTGTCAAGTTGATTCCGACTCACAGTGACCCTATAACACAGATTAGATCTGCCCCACAGGGTTTTAAAAGCTCTAAATCTTTATGGGAGCAGACTACCACCTCTTTCTCCTGTGGCGCAGCTGGTGGGTTCGAACCACTGACTTTTTGGTTTGCAGCTGAGCATTTTAACCACTTGGCCACAAGGGCTTCTTTCACACTCATAGGAATGCCATTTTCCAACATTATGGATCACAATGCCAAGTGTTACAAAGATGCTAGACCCACAATCACAAAGTTAGTAATAAAGCCCAACCAATGTAACTCTTGAGGTAGCTTTTTAATACCTGAGATATGTTGCCTTTTCAGACAAGTCCTATAGAATTTGGTATCCCTAGATACTCTGCACGTCATATAGCTACAATGCAGATTCTTCATTGCTTCTTTGATTAGATGAGACCGGATCTGATCAGGCAGGTTCATGATGATTTGCAATATCCATTAATTTAGAAAATCATTATGTAAATAATTATCAAACCTATTTGGTCATTTAATGTTACGATTATGAAGCCCACAATACAGCATAGTCAGTCTACTGCTGTAACAAAAGGTGAATAGAATAATATTAAAAAATATACATATACTGTGATTTTCAATACATAAAATAAATGTGAAAAAGACTACAGAGAAATTAGTCAAAATTAATACTAAAACAGTGAAAACATGGGTGAATTTTTTAAATTTTGTTTTTCTGAGTTGATAGTATTTTTGAAATGTAAAAAATGCAAATGAAGGAGTACATATTCAATTAAAATTAAAGTAAAACAAGAAATTATATATATTAAGACTGATCTTCTCCAGCCTATGGTGTATAATAAATTCATGTTGTTTATTATAAGTTTTTGTAAATATTTTTTATAACATAGGGAGAGAGAAGGCCAATTCTTCAACTACGGTTGTCTATAACCGTATGTTTTATTTTACATTCCTTAAATTAAGGCTTTTAGACATAAATATGATTTATACTGTTATTCTAAGGTTTCAATCACTATTGAAACTATGAAGAATTTTATAATCTTCGTAAGAGTCAATATATATTAGTAAATACACATAAATATATGTACGTGAATAAACATATGTATACGAAAACCTATATTTATACTTAAAATAATCTGGACTATCCTTCAATGTTTCTCCAAGTATTTTATTTAAAATCATTTATTGTGTAAAACATATGCTTTGACCAAGTTATCTGGTACTCAGTTACAGTTTGTGTATTTGATGCTGAATTGAGACGCCTTGAGAAAAACATCAAAAACCGCTTGGAAATCAATATAGGAAATAAATGGAAATGCTTAAGTTGTAAAATATAATGCTTTGATGTGAATATTTGTTCATAGCAAGGTACCAAAATGTACAATGTTTTTAAAGCATTCTGTAAAGGAATAAAAGTAGCAGAAAGTTAGATTAAGAATAATAAAGTTTCTATTATTATTCTTTAATTGCTACGTTGCTTATCTAACTACAATTTATAATATAGCTTCAAATCATGCTTATGTTTTGCTACATGTGGTTAGAAGATCATGCAAAGCTTGTCCCCTTATTCTTTATAAATCTCGTTCTATCCATTGCCAAAATATTCCTAACAAGCCAACTTGTCAATATACCCTCCATATACTCATCACACTTAAGATAATATCTTTGGAAAATAAAGAGGAATATTGGTAAGGATTAAAGTGTTTATTTCACCAATGTCTCATTCTAAAAGAAGCATTCTAAATATTATAAGTTCTGTCATTTTATTTTATTGTACTTTTTACATATTGTATCACATACTGTATTATGTTAAATTATTAAGACCCTGGATGACACAAATGGTTTGTGCTCTGCTACTAACTGAAAAGTTGATGGTTTGAATCCACCAATCAGCACTGCATAAAAAAGGACTGGTGATCTATTTTCTTAATAAAAACCCTATGGAAAGATGGCAGAATAGACAGAAGTTACGGTCGAGCCCTCTTTACGACAAAGACCTGAAAAAGGAAGTGAAACAAGTATACTTGTGACAAGCTGGGAGCCCTGAGCATCAAAGGCAAGCTTAGACAATGAACTGAGGGGTAGAGGGAGGAAGAGGCTGTTCAGAAGTGGAGAAGAGTTACGGACCTGAATTGCGGGGACCCCTCAGGCACCATTCCCGGAGCGGCGGTGGCAGCGGTGGGCTGGTACTAGCATTCGGCTGCAGTTTCCTCAGGGAGAAGCAGCCAGCCACACAGCCCACTCACACCTCCAGAACCTGTGGAGAACGGCGTCCTTTCGGGAAAAGCTAAGTACGTGTGTATATTTTACTGTGCCCCTCCCACCCCCAAGCCAGCTTCAGCAGCTGAATCCCTGGGCCAGAGAAAAACCCTGATGAACACCTAGAGCCATCCTCCTGCCCTCGGGGAAGGAAAAAAAAATTGCAATTGGGGGAAAAGATAATTTGTTAGCTCCATTAACCAGGAGAGCTCAGGACAGAAGTGGCTCCTGTCCAGGCATAAATCATCCATGGAACTTGAGCACCTTTCCCTTCTGCATGGACCGTGTAGGCCTATTTCGGGAGAATAGGCCCTTGTTGGCAAACTCCAACCATTTCAGCTGTGCGGTGGAGAGGTGGGCATTTGACGTTTGACATTACTTTGCCTATTAAACAAGGTCCTCACCTACCCACATCAGGTACCTAAGGACTGGTAGCTCCACTCAGGTCACCCAGCCACCTGCGACAGGGGTCCAAAGATAACTGGTACCTCCCAGTCCTTACAACCAAAAACTTCGGGGGCCCATGGTCCTTCTGCAGAACCAACCCACCAGCACGCTTTAGGGAACAGAGAAGCATTTTCCTCAGAGACACTTGGGGTTCAGTTCTCAGCCCCCTGCCTTCTCAGAGTGTGACCCCTGCCTTCTCAGAGTGTGACCCCTGCCTCAATCAGAAACCAATATATACTAAGGCTGTACGACAGAGTCTGTACCACACACTTGATATCAGCTACCTGGAAACCCGAGCTGAATTCATACAAGAAAACCAAATGGACTCCTAGACTGATATACCTGATAACAGCTCTAGCCAGCTGGGGACAGGACACCAGAGCTCCAAAGGTGAAAATAATCAAGCTAGCTCATTCAAGCAACCCATAGGGGTATACCAAAACAAAACAAAGCAAGCAGCTATGACACAGTAAGCAAGCATAAACTAATACAATAACTTATAGATGGCTAAGAGACAACAGTCGATATCAACTCACAAAAAGAAACAGACCATGACCATCTCAACAGGCTCTCAAAAGAAAGAATCCAGGGGTCTTTTAGATGAAAGTGCATTCCTGGAATTACCAGATGCAGAATACAAAAGTTTAATATACAGAACCCTTCAAGACATCAGGAAGGAAATCAGGCAATATGCATAACAAGCCAAGGAACACACAGATAAAGCAACTGAAGAACTCAGAAAGATTATTCAGGAACATAATGAAAAGTTTAATAAGCTGGAAAAATCCATAGGTGGACAGCAATCAGAAATTCAAAAGATTAACAATAAAATTACAGAATTAGATAATTCAATAGAAAGTCAGAGGAGAAGAATTGAGCAAGTAGAAGCTAGAATTTCTGAACTTGAAGATAAATCACTTGGCACTAATATATTTGAAGAAAAATCAGATAAAAGAATTAAAAAAAAATGAAGAAACCTTAAGAATCATGTGGGACTTTGTCAAGAGAAATAACCTACGAGCGATTGGAATACCAGAACAGGGAGGGATAACAGAAAACATAGAGAAAATTGTTGAGGATTTATTGGCAGAAAACTTCCCTGATATTGTGAAAGATGAGAAGATATCTATCCAAGATGCTCATTGAACTCCACATAAAGTAGATGTTAAAAGAAAGTCACCAAGACATATTATAATCAAACTTGCCAAAACCAGAGATAAAGAGAGAATTATAATAGCAGTGAGGGATAAAGAAAAAGTCACCTACAAAGGAGAGCCAATAAGAATAAGCTTGGACTACTCAGCAGGAACCATGCAGGCAAGAAGGCAATGGGATGACATATTTAAAAAATTGAAAGAAAAAAATTGCCTGCCAAGAATCATATATCCATCAAAACTGTCTCTTAAATATGAAGGTGAAGTTAAGACATTTCCAGATAAACATAAGTTTAGGGAATTCATAAAAACCAAACCAAAACTACAAGAAATACTAAAGGGAGTTCTTTGGCTAGAAAATCAATAATAACCCAAGACTAGAAAACTGGGCAGAGCAACCAGAAGTCAACCCAGACAGGGAAATAAAAAAAAAAAAACAAGCAAGATTAAAAAAAAAAAAAAAAAATAGCCCAACACAGGGTAACAGCGATTTTATTTTTTAAAAGAAGACAACGTTAAAATACTAAAGAGACTCTAAGAAGTGTAATCATACACCTTCCATATGGAGAGGAAGATACAGTGATACAAAGAAATAAAAGTTAGTTTTAAATTTAGAAAAATAGGGGTAAATAATAAGGTAAGCACAAAGGAGGCAAACTATCCTACTCATCAAAATAAAATACAAGGGAAAGATACAGACTCAGCAGAAACAAAATCAACAACAACAAATATGAGGAAAGGACAATATATAAAGAAAAGCTACTCAGCACATAAAATCAAGTGGGAAAAAGAAACTGTCAACGCACAAAAAAAGACGTCAAAATGATAGCACTAAATTCATACCTACCCATAATTACCCTGAATGTAAATGGACTAAATGCACCAATAAAGAGACAGAGAATGGCAGAATGGATTAAAAAACAAGATCCATCTACATGCTGCCTACAAGAGACACACCTTAGACTTAGAGACACAAACAAACTAAAACTCAAGGGAAGGAAAAAAATGTATCAAGCAAACAACAATTAAAAAAGAGCAAGAGTGGCAATATTAATTTTTGACAAAATAGACTTTAAAGTTAAATCATCAAAAAGGATAAGGAAGGACACTATATAATGATTAAAGGGACAATACACCAAGAAGATAAAACCATATTAAATATTTATGCACCCAATAACAGAGCTGCAAGATACATAAAACAAACTCTATCAGCATTGAAAAGTGAGATATACAGCTCCACAATAATAGTAGGAGACTTCAACACATGACATTCGGTGAAGGACAGGACATCCAGAAAGAAACTCAATAAAGACACGGAAGACCTAAGTGCCACAATCAACCAATTCGAGCTCGTAGACATATACAGAACAGTCTGCCAAACAGCAGCCAAGTATACTTTCTTTTCTAGTGCACATGGAACATTCTCCAGAATAGACCACATATTAGGTCATAAAGCAAGCCTTAGCAGAATCCAAAACATTGAAATATTACAAAGCATCTCCTCTGACCATAAGGCCGTAAAAGTAGAAAGTAATAACAGGAAAACCAGGGAAAAGAAATCAAACACTTGGAAACTGAACAATACCCTGCTCAAAAAAGACTGGATTGTAGAAGACATTAAGGATGGAATAAAGAAATTCAGAGAATCCAATGAGAATGAAAACACTTCCTGTCAGAACCTTTGGGACACAGCAAAAGCGGTGCTCAGAGGCCAATTTATATCAATAAATGCACACATCCAAAAAGAAGAAAGGGCTAAAATCAAAGAACTATCCCTACAACTTGAACAAATAGAAAGAGAGCAACAAAAGAAACCCACAGGCACCAGAAGAAAACAAATAATAAAAATTAGAGCTGAACTAAATGAAATAGAAAACAGAAAAACAGTTGAAAGAATTAACAAGACCAAAAGCTGATTCTCTGAAGAAATCAACAAAATTGATAAACCACTGGCCAAACTGACAAACGAAAAACAGGAGAGGAAGTAAATAACCCGAATAAGAAATGAGATGGGCGATATTACAACAGACTCAACTGAAATTAAAAGAATCATATCAGGTTACTATGAAAAACTATACTCAAACAAATTTGAAAACCTAGAAGAAATGGATGAATTCCTAGAAACACACTACCTACCTAAACTAGTACAAACAGAGGTAGAACAACTAAATAGACCCATAACAAAAGAAGAGATTGAAAAGGTAACCAAAAAACTCCCAACAAAAAAAAAAAAGCCCTGATCAGGACGGCTTCACTGCAGAGTTCTACCAAACTTTCAGAAAAGAGTTAACACCACTACTACCAAAGGTATTTCAGAGCATAGAAAAGGATGGAATACTACCAAACTCATTTTATGAAGCCTCCATATCCCTGATACCAAAACCAGGTAAAGACACCACAAGAAAAGAAAATTATAGACCTATATCCCTCATGAATGTAGATGCAAAAATCCTCAACAAAATTCTAGCCAATAGAATTCAACAACATATCAAAAATGTAATTCACCATGACCAAGTGGGACTCATACCAGGTATGCAGGGAGAGTTCAACATTAGAAAAACAATTAATGTAATCCACCACATAAATAAAACAAAAGACAAGAATCACATGATTTTAACAATTGATGCAGAAAAGGCATTTGACAAAGTTCAACACTCATTCATGATAAAAACTCTCAGCAAAATAGGAATAGAAGGAAAATTCATCAACATACTAAAGGGCATTTATACAAAGCCAACAGCCAACATCACCCTAAATGAAGAGAGCTTGAAAATATTCCCACTGAGATCGGGAGCCAGACAAAGGTGCCCTTTACCACCGCTCTTATTCAACATTGTTCTGGAAGTCCTAGCCAGAGCAATTAGGCTAGATAAAGAAATAAAGGGCATCCAGATTGGCAACAAAGAAGTCAAAGTATCTCTATTTGCAGATGACAGGATTTTATACATAGAAAACCAGAAGCAATCCTCCAGGAAACTACTGAAACTAATAGAAGAGTTCAGCAGTGTATCGGGATACAAGATAAACATACAAAAATCAGTTGGATTCCTGTACACCAACAAAAAGAACATCAAAGAGGAAATCATCAAATCAATGCTATTTACAGTAGCCCCCAAGAAGATAAAATACTTAGGAATAAATCTTACCAGAGGTGTAAAAGACTTATACAAAGAAAATTACAGTACACTTCTGCAAGAAACCAAAAAAGACTTACATTAAGTGGAAGAACATACCTTGCTTCTGGACAGGAATTCTTAACATTATAAAAATGTCTATTCTACCAAAAACTATCTATATATTTAATGCAATTGCAATCCAAATCTCAAGGACATTCCTTATTGAGATGGAGAAACAAATCACCAATTTCATATGGAAGGGTAAGAGGCCCCAGATAAATGTCATTACTGAAAAAGAAGAACAAAGTGGAAGGCCTTACTTTACCTGATTTTAGAAACTATTATACCACCACAATAGTCAAAACAGCCTGGTACTGGTACAACAACAGATACATGGACCAACGGAAAAGAATTGAGAATCCAGACATAAATCCATCCACATATGAGCAGGTGATATTTGACAAAGGCCCCAAAACAGTTAAAAGTGGAAAAACAGTCTTTTTAACAAATGGTGCTGGCATAACTGGATATCCATCTGCAAAAAAATGAAACAAGGCCCATACCTCACTCCATGCACAAAAACTAACTCAAAATGGATCAAAGACCTAAATATAAAATCTAAAAAGTTAAAGATCATGGAAGAAAAAATAGGGACAATGTTAAGAGCCCTAATATATGGCATAAACAGTATACAAAACATTATAAAGAATGTAGAAGAAAAACTAGATAACTGGGAGCTCCTAAAAATCAAACACTATGCTCTTCCAAAGACTTCACCAAAAGAGTAAAAAGATTACCTACAGACTGGGAAAAAGTTTTTAGCTATGACATTTCTGATCAGTGCCTGATCTCTAAAATCTATATGATACTGCAAAAACTCAACTGCAGAAAGACAACTCAATTAAAAAATGGGCAAAAGATATGAATAGACACTTCACTAAAGAAAACATTCAGGTAGCTAACAGATACATGAGCAAATGTTCGCGATCATTAGCCATTAGAGAAATGCAAATCAAAACTAAAATGAGATTCCATCTCACTCCAACAAGGCTGGCATTAATCCAAAAAACACAAAAGAATAAATGTTGGAGAGGCTGTGGAGAGATTGGAACACTTATACACTTATAC
The DNA here is from genome assembly GCF_030014295.1 of Loxodonta africana. NCBI lineage: Eukaryota > Metazoa > Chordata > Mammalia > Proboscidea > Elephantidae > Loxodonta > Loxodonta africana. Next base: position 123,702,242 of record NC_087344.1, read on the forward strand.
ACTGCTGGTTGTTACAACCACTTTGGAAATCGATTTGGTGCTTCCTTAAAAAGCTAGAAATAGAACTACCATACGGTCCAGCAATCCCACTCCTTGGAATATAACCTAGAGAAAAAAGAGCCTTTACACGAACAGATATATGCACACCCATGTTTATTGCAGCACTGTTTACAATAGCAAAAAGATGGAAGGAACCAAGGTGCCCATCAATGGATGAATGGATAAATAAATTATGGTATATTCTCACAATGGAATACTACGCATAAAGAACAGTGAGGAATCTGTGAAACATTTCATAACATGGAGGAACCTGGAAGGCATTATGCTGAGTGAAATTAGTCAGTTGCAAAAGGACAAATATTGTATAAGACCACTATTATAAGAACTTGAGAAATAGTTTACGCTGAGAAGAAAACATTCTTTTCTGGTTACGAGAGAGGGGAGGGAGGAAGGGAGGGTGGGAGACGGGCATTCGCTAATTAGATCGTAGATAAGAACTACTTTAGGTGAAGGGAAAGGCAGCACACAATACTGGCGAGGTCAGCACAATTGGACTAAACCAAAAGCAAAGAAGTTTCCTGAATAAACTGAATGCTTCGAAGGCCAGCATAACAGAGGCAGGAGTCTGAGGACCATGTTTTCAGGGGACATCTAAGTCAATTGGCATAATAAAATATATTAAGAAAACATTCTGCATCCCACTTTGAAGAGTGACATCTGGGGTCTTCAACACTAGCAAGCAGCCATCTAAGATGCATCAATTGGTCTCAACCCACCTGTATCAAAGGAGAATGAAGAACACCAAGGACACAAGGTGATTACGAGCCCAAGAGACAGAAAGGGCCGCATGAACCAGAGACTACATCATCCTGAGACGAGAAGAACTAGGTGGTGCCTGGCTACAACCAATGACTGCCCTGACAGGGAACATAACAGAGAACCCCTGAGGGAGCAGGAGAGCAGTGGGATGCAGACCCCAAATTCTCATAAAAAGACCAGACTTAATGATCTGACTGAGACTAGAAGGACCCCGGTGGTCATGGCTCCCAGACCTTCGGGTGGCCCAGGATAGGAACCATTCCGGAAGCCAACTGTTCAGACACGGATTGGACAGGACAATGGGTAGGAGAGGGATACTGGTGAGGAGTGAGCTTATTGGATCAGGTGGACTCTTGAGACTATGTTGGCATCCCCTGCCTGGAGGGAAGATGAGAAGGTGGAGGGGGTTAGAAGCTGGTGAAAAGGACACGAAAAGAGAAAGTGGAGGGAGAGAGCGGACTGTCTCATTAGGGGGAGAGTAATTGGGAGTGTGTAGCAAGGTATATATGGGTTTTTGTGACAGACCGACTTGATTTGTAAACTTTCACTTAAAGTCCAATAAAAATTATTTAAAAAAACCCTATGGAGTGCAGTTCTATTCTTACACACATGGGGTCACCATGAGTTGGAACTGACTCAATGGCCATGGGCTTTATACTATTTTATATGTATTATATTGTGCTATATTACATTGTGTTGTATTAACAAATTATCCTACTGTATTACACATTAAACTCTAATTATCCAGTTATAAATCCCAGTTTTGAATCCTCTGCTCTTTCATCATTTTAAAGAAGTTAAGGTCATGTTATCTTGAATTTTGTATGTCTTCAAGCTTTTGAAGTTAGCCTATATTAACTACCCACAGAAAAGTGTGTGGTCCTTGAGGACAAGTATATCGTTTACTACTATGTAGCATGCATTCACAATTTTTAGCAGAGATGGTCAAAGAATAGGTACATTATGAACACTCATTTATGATTGATTGTCTTTCGTTAAAACATTTACCTTCATCTGCACCACTGCCATATTAGAAAATAAGTAAAGATGCCACATGTACTTAAAATACTTCAAACCTGGTAACATTATACAGATATAGGGATGTATCTGCCCTCTATCTATACGGACAGTGAGCATTTCTGATGGTCTTCAAAGTTATATTAAGTTTTTTTTTTTTTTAATTGTTGCTGCTTGTTTGTTTCAGATTTTCATTTGGGATTCTGGTCAATCTGGCCACCTCTGGGAAGGATTGGGGAAATGGCTACGTGTTAGGAATAAGGAAAGTGTCTTGGGAGAGTTTAGAAGGTCAGAGCTTCTTGATCCCTGACAAACACTGATTAGTGAAAGTGAATTTTCAAACTCTGCCACCTTGGGAACAATTAGGCAAATAAAGCCAGGGGCTGAGGGAAAAAGATAACATGGAAATTAATGTAATATTTATCTTTTTATTCTATTTTCTTTACATGTGTCTAATTTATACAGTTTGCCCATGTAGTTTCTGATATAGGTCTTTATTCTGGATAAATTTAATCTCGAAGGGTTTACAGGATATTAAATACTCATACTTTGAGAAAGTCTAGTTTCCAAAGCATTTGATCAATATGACATTGCATGAATAAAGATGCTGAGTGGAAAATCAAAGTGATTATACAGATAAAGTGGGTGGGGAACCATGGGACTTAGAGAAATGAAGTATATAATTTGGCCATTACATTTTTTCAAATTTTCCAGTTCAAGTACAAAAACTACACTCTACACTGAGTGTTCAGGCACTATCAAACTACTACATTTATTTTTTTTTGTAAATGAAGTAAGTTTACTGAAAAATTTACTTCTTTGTATAACTGTAAGATCAATGTTATTAGTAGATTTTCTACAATAAAAAAATTAAGACCATAATAATTGTTTTTATACGATTGAAAAATATTAAAAGAAATATTAGAGAAAATAGAGAAGTGTTAAAAATTCCTAAAACAATGTTGCATATTATCTCATAGTTATGCTCATACATGTATCTATTTTACACTATTGTAATCATACAACAGAAACCCTGGTGGAGCAGTGGTTAAGTGCTAGGACTGCTAACCAAAAGGTCGGCAGTTTGAATCCACCAGGTGCTTCTTGGAAACTCTATGGGGCAGTTCTACTCTGTCCTGTAGGGTCACTATGAGTTGGAATCGACTAGACGGCAATGGGTTTTTTAATTATACAACATATCATGTTTTATGCTTAATATTTTTGAGTTACCATAAAACCTATTTTATCATCATTATCATAGGACTTTAATGGTTCAAAATATTTCATCCAATACACGTTAAAATGAGTCACTGAAAATAAAGAACTGAAAACAAAAACTGAACATTTTTGTAGTATGTTGGCACAATATATACTAACACAGTATCACAACTCTTACTTTATAGAAACGATCAAAAATATTTACTGATGTGAATAATGGTATCAAACATTGAAAGCCTGTGAGTATATGTGTATGTATACTAGTAGATACGTGTTTACATATCTGTATTGTAGATGGGAAAACAAACAATATTTGCACAACAATATAATTGAATCAAATGAAAAAGCCATCGGTATACATTAGACACATTAACATATGATATTCTATTAAAGACTTGGCACAAGTGTCAGTAGTAAAATATAAACTATACATTTGGTTATCTCTTTTGAGTATCACTTTCATAACCTGTAAAGTTGAATGGAAGTCCAAACTCGCAGGGTAAATGAAAGCAATAATAGAATATAATATATTCTGTGTAAATATCAATTGAATACAGACTTTGATGGTCTTTAATAGACAAAAGTAGGCACTATATTACCAGATAAATCTTTGCATTAAAGGATTATTTCGTCAATCTGTTTGCTTAAATACCAGTGATACTCTAGTAAAATTAATATCAAGTTGTCTAAAATCTTGGATTAAATCCAACTATAGATAGCGAGGAGCCCTGGTGGCATAGTGATTGAAAGCTTGGCTGCTAACCAAAAAGCCAGCAGTTTGAATCCACCAGCTACTCCTTGGAAATCCTATGGTGCAGTTCTGCTCTGTCGTATAAGGTCATTATGAGTTGGAATCGACTCGGCAGCAATGAGATTGGGTTTTTTTTTTTTTTTTTTTTTGGTGCAGACTGCGAATGATATTATTTTGACATTTGCGTGATATATTATTCTAAAGCGAAGGAAATGGTAGAAGGGACTACTGAAGCTTTGGGCTTTGTATCAGTTAGAATGCCTTCAATGGAAAAGAACAATAAATAAACTCAAAATGACTTAAGCCATAGGGATATTTATTATTTCACATAACAAGAAAGAAAATGTAGGGAAGTTCTTTGATTGGTTATTTTAATTATTCAGAAACATTATCAGAGGTCTAGGTTGTTTTCCATTTCTCCAGTCTGATATCCTGAACATGACTCACAGTCCTTGGCTCTCTGCAATAATGCAAGCTGGCTATAGCATTTACAATCTGAGTTTATGAGAAGACTGTCTTTTGGATATAATTCATCAAAATTTTGTCTTGTGCCCATTTCTAAATCAACATTAGCAAAGGAAGCAAGATGACTAGAATTTATTTCATAAAATTGAAGTTAGGCTTATAAGGAAGTATGGGAGTTAATAACCAGTTGTATAGACAATCTAGGTTGCTTAGTTCAATCTGAAAGCAATTTTTAAAAGTGATTGATAACTATAACCTATTTCAAAAACCTATTTAAGAGACAGAGATTATCGCCTAAAAAAGTTTTCACAAAATTGATTCTGTTAAAAATTTGAAGTAAAAAATACACTTTCCTATGCTTTAAATGATGAAAATATCAAATTTATTACTTTGAAGCCCTAATTAGTAGCATTTGCCAGCTCCCTTGGTTTGAATACTTTCACCATGGACCATTCTCTTGGTACTTTTGTCAGGTTTTTTTTTTTTTCCCCATACAAGTTTTTGACATGTAGATATCATATATACCACCAATAAAGCAAAAAGAAAATATTTTCTAGATTTAAAATAATTTTGGAGATTTTTTTTTTCTCTTGAATTAAGTTTGTAGGAATAGAATATTAAAGACAACATCTCAGATACCTCACTGTCAATGTAAAAATCTGGGAAGTGGGGACAGTTGATAGTATGTTTATAAGGGAAGAATGGGTTAGTGTAACTTGATATTTTCCTTATTCTTAGGCTTTCCTTTTGATCCTTCAACTATTTTTTCCTGTCTGAATATGTTGATTTACTACAGACTCAAGTGAATTATTTGGTTGAGTAAAATGAAAACTGCGTTATCCTCTAAATACATTTCATAGTATATCGGTCACAGTCATTTTTCTTTGAATCCCAGGCATCCAAATACACAAAGTTTTCCAAAACATATTTTCCACCAGTTTGTCTCCAGGACATGTTCAGTTATTTATTTCCTTATTTTTCCTAAAGAGTTAAGCACATTTGTTTTCCTTTTAGACTGATTGGAAGATTTGAACTTTGGAAAGAATATGGATTTAAGCAATCACTCTCTAGTAATATACAAATCATTTAATAGTGTGAAAACATAAGAGTGGTTAGTTTTACTTCTAAAAAAGTCATATTTTTTCCAATATTCTCTAACATCTACCTGGTGGCTTTATACTTTTACCACGTTTTATGCACTTTTATCACGTATTAGTTCATGAATTAAAATAATTTTATAATAAATGCCACAATATTCCCCCATGGGATTAGAAGTAGAAACACACCCATATACATTTAAAAAAACATTCTGTTAAAAAGTTACTTTGGAAGGGAGGGGGCCAAGATGGCTGACTAGGTAGACGCTACCTCGGATCCCTCTTGCAACAAAGACTCGGAAAAACAAGTGAGTTGATCACATACATGACAATCTACAAATCCAGACCATCAAACACAGATCTAAAGAGCTGACCTGAGTGACAGAGACTCAGCCAGCACAAGCAGGCTGCACACTGACATGGCTAACGAGAGAAAGAGCAACCATGGGGAAGCACGACTGTTTTTGGAGCCTGGAGCCAGCATCCCAGTCAGAAAACCTTGGGGCTGGGCTTTGGACTGGGTGCAGGGGAGCTGAGCACAGCATCCTGAGACAGCGCAAACACGGGACCAGCCCTAGCCCCCAGAAGTGACCACGGGGGAAGCCCAGCCAGTGCACGCAGGCAGCGCAGCGATGCGGCTGACAGGAGGAGAACTCACCAGGAGGCAGCAACTGGTTTTGGAGCCTGGAGTGCAGCATCCCAGCCGGAGAACCTTGGCGCTGGGCTTTGGACTGGGAGCAGAGGAACTGACCATGGCTTCTGAGACAGCACAAGCACAGGACGTGGACCTGACCTTCGGGGACAATCTCGACCTGGCCAACGTACACAGGCTGCACACCCCTCGGGAATCTCAGATAAAAATGTCATCACCAAGCAAGAAAAGTAACTTTGTCTATATTCCGGGGCGCTACTCTCTCCTGTTTATCTGAACCCTCCCCTCCCCTTCCCAGGCAGCTTCATTAACATTGGAATTTCCTGAGCCAGAGAGTAACTGCTCTGCAGTTTTCCTTTTTTTTTTTGTCTTTTCCTAACCCATTCTCCTGGCCTGAGAGAAGCAGCTACAAAAAACCCAGGGACCAAAAAACCCTCCCTGACTTCCCGAAATTGGACTAAAAATACAGAACAAGCTCTAGCCACGCATATGAGATCCACAGTCTTGGGCTTTCATCTCTATAGGGAACAAGGTGGCTATTATACTGCAAAGGCAATTCTGATAGGGATCTGACTGTAATTGTTTTAGTGGATTACTGGAAAGACAAGTTTCCCAGGTCTGAAATCTCTACCTATTAAACAGAGCCCTCACTGACCCACGACAGGGAAGGAGGGCTGAAGCTCCCCCAAAACCACCTAGCTTCCTGCCATAGGGGTCTGAGGACAGTGACACCTACCAATCTGTAGAGCTACATGCATTGGGTGCCTAAGGTACAGCTGCAGAGCCCACCCACCAAAGTGCTTTAGGAATAGAGACACACCCACCTCACTGGCACTTGGGGGAAGCCTATCAGCATCCTGTCCCCCTGGAGTGTGACCCCGTGCTGCTACTGGAATCTGGTGCACACAACTATCACCACTACTCCTCTAGGTGGATAGGTGACAGTCTGCACCACACACTTAGTGACCCAAAATCAGATTCTACTCAAGAACAGTGAATGGACTCTTAGGCTTATATATTGGTAACAGCCCAAACCAGCTGGTAATAGGACATAAGTGATTCAAAGGCTACAACAATCAAGAGAGCGCAATCTAGTAGCCCATCTATGTATATTGAAAGAAAACAAAACAAGATAAGACTCAGTGAGCAAATATAAAATAAATCATTACAATATCTTATAGATGGGTGAGAGACAGCAGTCAATACCAAACCACGTAAAGAAGCAGACCGTGATTGCTTCTACAACTTCCCAAATTAAAGAATCAAAATCTTTCCCAAATGAAGATACAATCCTGGAATTGCCAGATGCAGCATATAAAAAAAACTGATTTACAGAATGCTTCACGACATCAGGGATGACCTCAGAAATGAAATCAGGCAATCTACAGAAAAAGCCAAGGAACACACTGATAAAGCAATTGAAGAAATCAAAAAGATTATTCAAGAACATAGTGGAAAAATTAATAAGCTGCAAGAATCCATAGAGAGAGAGCATTCAGAGATGCAAAAGATTAACAGTAAAATTACAGAATTAGACAACTCAGTAGGAAGTCAGAGGGGCAGAATTGAGGAATTGGAATGCAGAGTGGGGGAGATGGAAGATAAGGCAATTGACAAAATATAGTTGAAGAAAAATCAGATAAAAAAAATTTAAAAAAATGAAGAAATCCTAAGAATAATGTGGGACTCTATCAAGAAGAATAACTTGCATGGGATTGGAGTTCCAGAACAGGGAGGGATAACAGAAAATACAGAGAGAATAGTTGAAGATCTGTTGGCAGAAAACTTCCCTGACATCATGAAAGACAAAAGGATAACTATCCAAGATGCTCATCAAACCCCATATAAGATTGATCCAGAAAGAAAATCACCAAGACATATTATCATCAAACTTGCCAAAACCAAAGATAAAGAGAAAATTTTAAAAGCAGCCAGTGATAAAAGAAAGGTCTCCTACAAAGGAGAATCAATAAGAATAAGTTCAGACTACTCGGCAGAAACCATGCAGTCAAGAAGGTAATGGGATGACATATATAGAGCACTGATGGAGAAAAACTGCCAGCCAAGGATCATATATCCAGCAAAACTCTCTCTCAAATATGAAGGTGAAATTAAAACATTTACAGATAAACACAAGCTGAGAGAATTTGCAAAAACCAAACCAAAGCTACAAGAAATGCTAAAGGAAATTGTTTAGTTAGATAATCAATAATATCAGATTATAATACAACACAAGGTCACAGAACATCCAGATATGAACTCAAATAGAGAAATCACAAAAACAAATTAAGATTAATTTTAAAAAGAAAAAAATGCTCAAAACAGGGAATCATTGAAGTCATTATGTAAAAGATCACAATAATAAAAAAGAGGGACTAAATACAGGAGGCATAGAACTGCCGTATGGACAGGAAAACAAGGCAATATAGGACAATACAAGTTAGGTTTTTACTTAGAAAAATAGGGGTAAATGTTAAGGTAACCACAAAGATGTCTAACAATTCCATAACTCACACACACACACAAAAAAACATAATGACTCAGTAAACATAAAGTCAAATACTATGAAAAAGAGGAGCACACAATTTACAAAGAAAAATGTCTCAACACAAAAAAGTACGTGGAAAAATGAAATTGCCAACAACACACACAAAATGGCATCAAGATGACAGCACTAAACACACACTTATCTATAATTACGCTGAATGCAAATGGACTAAATGCACCAATAAAGAGACAGAGAGTCTCAGACTGGATAAAGAAACACGATCCGCCTATATGCTGCCTACAAGAGACACACCTTAGACTTAGAGACACAAACAAACTAAAACTCAAAGGATGGAAAAAAATATATCAAGCAAACAACAATCAAAAAAGAGCAGGAGTAGCAATATTCATTTCTGACAAAATAGACTTCGAAGTTAAATCCACCACAAAGGATAAAGAAGCACACTACATAATGATTAAAGGGACAATTGACCAGGAAGATATAACCATATTAAATATTTATGCACTCAATGGCAGGGCTGCAAGATACATAAAACAAACTTTAACAGAACTGAAAAGTGAGATAGACACCTCCACAATTATAGTAGGAGACTTCAACACCCCACTTTCGGAGAAGGATAGGACTTCCAGTAAGAAGCTCAGTAGAGACACGGAAGACCTAATTGCTACAATCAACCAACTTGACCTCATTGACTTATACAGAACACTCCACCTAACTGCTGCAAAGTATACTTTTTTTTCTAGTGCACATGGAACATTCTCTAGAATAGACCACATATTAGGTCATAAAGGAAACCTTTGCAGAATCCAAAACATCGAAATATTACAAAGCATCTTCTCAGACCACAAGGCCATAAAAGTGGAAATCAATAACAGAAAAATCAGGGAAAAGAAATCAAATACTTGGAAACTGAACAATGCCCTGCTCAAAAAAGACTGGGTTATAAAAGACATTAAGAAGGGAATAAAGAAATTCATAGAAAGCAATGAGAATGAAAACTTTTCCTATCAAAACCTCTGGGACAGAGCAAAAGCAGTGCTCAGAGGTCAATTTATATCTATAAAAGCACACATACATAAAGAAGAAAGAGGCAAAATCAGAGAACTGTCCCTACAACTTGAACAAATAGAAAGTGAGCAACAAAAGAACCCATCAGGCACCAGAAGAAAATAAATAATAAAAATTAGAGCTGAACTAAATGAATTAGAGAACAGAAAAACAATTGAAAGAATTAACAAAGCCAAAAGCTGGTTCTTTGAAAAAATTAACAAAATTGATAAACCATTGGCCAGACTGAGAAAAGAAATACAGGAAAGGAAACAAATAACCCGAATGAGAGATGAGATGGGCCAGATCACAACAGACCCAACTGAAATTAAAAGAATCATATCAGATTATTACGAAAAATTGTACTCTAACAAATTTGCAAACCTAGAAGAAATGGATGAATTCCTAGAAAAACACTACATACCTAAACTAACACAATCAGGAGTAGAACAACTAAATAGACCCATAACAAAAAAAGAGATTGAAAAGGTAATCAAAAAACTCCCAAGAAAAAAAGCCCTGGCCCAGACGGCTTTACTGCAGAGTTTTACCAAACTATCAGAGAAGAGTTAACACCACTACGACTAAAGGTATTTCAAAGCATAGAAATTGATGGAATACTACCTAACTCATTCCGTGAAGCCACCATATCCCAGATACCAAAACCAGGTAAAGACACCACAAAAAAAGAAAATTACAGACACATATCCCTCATGAACATAGATGTAAAAATCCTCAACAAAATTCTAGCCAATAGAATTCAACAACATATCAAAAAGATAATCCACCATGACCAAGTGGGATTTATACCAGGTATGCAAGGTTGGTTTAATATTAGAAAAACCATTAATGTAATCCACCATATAAATAAAACAAAAGGCAAAAACCACATGATCTTATCAATTGATGCAGAAAAGGCATTTGACAAAGTCCAACACCCATTCATGATAAAAACTCTCAGCAAAATAAGAACAGAAGGAAAATTCCTCAACATAATAAAAAGCATCTATACAAAGCCAATAGCCAACATCACTCTAAATGGAGAGAGCCTGAAAGCATTTCCCTTGAGAACGGGAACCAGACAAGGATGCCCTTTATCACCGCTCTTATTCAACATTGTGCTAGAGGTCCTAGCCATAGCAATTAGGCTAGACAAAGAAATAAAGGGCATCCGAATTGGCAAGGAAGAAGTAAAATTATATCTATTTGCAGATGACGTGATCTTATACACAGAAAACCCTAAGGAATCCTCCAGAAAACTACTGAAACTAATAGAAGAGTTTGGCAGAGTTTCAGGTTATAAGATAAACATACAAAAATCACTTGAAATCCTAGTCATCAAGAAAAAGAACATTGAAGATGAAATCACCAAATCAATACCATTCACAGTAGCCCCCAAGAAGATAAAATACCTAGGAATAAATCTTACGAAAGATGTAAAAGACCTATACAAAGAAAACCACAAAGTACTAGTGCAAGAAACTAAAAAGGACCTACATAAGTGGAAAAACATACCTTACTCATGGTTACGAAGACTTAACATAGTAAAAATGTCTATTCTACCAAAAGCCATCTATACATAAAATGTACTTCCGATCCAAATTCCAATGACATTTTTTAATGTGATGGAGAAACAAATCACCAACTTCATATGGAAGGGAAAGAAGCCCTGGATAAATAAAGCATTACTGAAAAAGAAGAAGAAAGTGGGAGGCCTCACTCTACCTGATTTTAGAACATATTATACAGCCGCAGTAGTCAAAACAGCCTGGTACTGGTACAACAACAGGCACATAGACCAATGGAAAAGAATTGAGAACCCAGATATAAATCCATCCACATATGTGCAGCTGATATTTGATAAAGGCCCAGTGTCAGTTAATTGGGGAAAAGATAGCCTTTTAAACAAATGATGCTGGCATAACTGCATATCCATTTGCAAAAAAAATGAAACAGGACCCATACCTCACACCATGCACAAAAACTAACTCCAAGTGGATCAAAGACCTAAACATAAAGACTAAAACTATAAAGATCATGGAAGAAAATATAGGGACAACGTTAGGAGCCCTAATACAAGGCATGAAGAGAATACAAAACATCACCAAAAATGACGAAGAGAAACCAGATAACTGGGAGCTCCTAAAAATCAAACACCTATGTTCATCTAAAGACTTCACCAAAAGAGTAAAAAGACCACCTACAGACTGGGAAAAAATCTTCAGCTATGACATCTCCGACCAGCGCTTGATCTCTAAAATCTATATTATTCTGTTAAAATTCAACCACAAAAAGACAAACAGCCCAATCCAAAAGTGGGCAAGGGATATGAACACGCACTTCACAAAAGAAGATATTCATGCAGCTAACAGATACATGAGAAAATGCTCTCGATTATTAGCCATTAGAGAAATGCAAATTAAAACTACAATGAGATTCCATCTCACTCCAACAAGGCTGGCATTAATCCAAAAAACACAAAATAATAAATGTTGGAGAGGCTGCAGAGAGACTGAAACTCTTATACACTGCTGGTGGGAATGTAAAATGGTACAACCACTTTGGCAATCTATCTGGTGTTTTCTTAAACAGTTAGAAATAGAACTACTATACAACCCAGAAATCCCACTCCTTGGAATATACCCTAGAGAAATAAGAGCCTTTACATGAACAGATATATGCACACCCATGTTTATTGCAGCTCTGTTTACAATAGCAAAAAGCTGGAAGCAACCAAGGTGTCCATCAATGGATGAATGGTTAAATAAATTATGGTATATTCACACAATGGAATACTACACATCAGTAAAGAACAGTGAGGAATCTGTGAAACATTTCATAACATGGAGGAACCTGGAAGGCACTATGCTGAGTGAAATTAGTCAGATGCAACAGGACAATTATTGTATAAGACCACGATTATAAGATTTTGAGAAATAGTATAAACTGAGAACACATTCTTTTGTGGTTACGAGAGGGGGGAGGGTGGGAGGGGGTTATTTATTGATTAGTTAGTAGATAAGAACTACTTTAGGTGAAGGGAAGGACAATACTCAATACAGGGAAGGTCACCTCAACTGGACTGGACCCAAAGCAAAGAAGTTTCCAGGATAAACTGAATGCTTCGAAGGTCAGCGGAGCAAGCGCGGGGGTTTGGGGACTATGGCTTAAGGGGACTTCTAAGTCAATTGGCATAATAAACTCTATTATGATAACATTCTGCATCCCACTTAGAAGTGTGGTGTCTGGGGTCTTAAATGCTAACAAGCGGCCATCTAAGATGCATCAATTGGTCTCTACCCACCTGGATCAAAGGAGAATGAAGAACACCAAGGTCACACTATAACTATGAGCCCAAGAGACAGAAAGGGCCACATGAACTAGAGACTTACATCATCCTGAGACCAGAAGAACTAGATGGTGCCCGGCCACAACCGATGACTGCCCTGACAGGGAGCGCAACAGAGAACCCCTGAGGGAGCAGGAGATCAGTGGGATACAGACCCCAAATTCTCATAAAAAGACCAGACTTAATGGTCTGACTGAGACTAGAAGAACCCCGGCAGTCATGGCCCCCAAACCTTCTGTTGGCCCAGGACAGGAACCATTTCCAAAGACATCTCATCAGACATGGAAAGGACTGGGCAATGGGTTGGAGAGAGATGCTGATGAAGAGGGAGCTACTTGTATCAGGTGGACCCTTGAGATTGTGTTGGCATCTCCTGCCTTGAGGGGAGATGGGAGGGTAGAGAGGGTTAGAAACTGGCAAAACAGTCACGAAAGGAGAGACTGGAAGGAGGTAGTGGGCTGACTCATTAGGGGAAAAGTAAATGAGAGTATGTAGTAAGGTGTATATAAGCTTATATGTGACAGACTGACTTGATTTGTAAACTTTCACTTAAAACACAATAAAGATTATTTTTTAAAAAAGCTACTTTGTATCAGACTCTTAGTTCATGCAATTTCATGCAAAAGCTTCAGAACAATGATTAATTTGCTAAAATTATTTTTAGTAGTGTTGCTTTTATGTAACAAGTTAAATGATTTTGTAATGTGCACAAGTAGTAGTAAATCCGTGACTATAGAAGGACGGGAATGATCTAATGTGGTACTTGATGATTTTTTTTTTTCTTTTAAATAAAATGATTACATTTATCAGTTTAATTTTCTTTAGTTTCTTGTACTGTTAGAATTGGCTTTCTATTAAAAAAAAAAAAGGCCTTAATTTTGAAATTAGCCTGTCACTTTTTTATTTTTTCCTGAACTTCTGAGACAAACATTTTAAAGGAAAAATAAAAAATTTCTTTAGATAGATTGACTCCCAATATAAATTTTAAACATCAGTTATCAAACTCAGTTGCTCTTCTGATCTCAGTCACCTCCTAGTGATGGTCCACGGTAATCTTTTCAGAAAAAAAAATTGTTTTTATAATGTGAGGTTTATAATGTTTGTTCTATGATAGTCAAGGTTTAAGATGGCAGTACATAGTCATTTAACCATATTGATTTTTCATGTAGATGGGAATCTCTCAACCTGACTGTGCTGTGGCCTAAATAATCACATCAGAATGCTACATCTAGGTCTGAGCTGCAATCATTCTTTGGGGTCACATCACTTGTCATTGAGATGTGAGTCTGAACTAGGAAAAAAAAATGTGTTGTGGAGGGAAAGCTTGATTTTAGATTATAATTTGGCCACGTTACAGCTGGATATAATTGGCTGTTCAGTTCCCACTTACCTAATATGAGGACATTACAAATTTCTCATTGGTATTGGTACTGGCTATTTTGAATCAGGTGATCATTTGGTGTACTGTGCTGGGAATGGCAAACTGATAAAATTAAGAGAAATTGTGTCACATTCACTGTCAAAAAGAAAATTTCAAGATCTATCCTGAAGTTCCACACTGTCAGTGACAGGATAATATCCTATTACAACTATTATTGAAATTTATGAACCAACCACTGATGCCAAAGATGACAAAAGTGAAGTATTTACCAACTTCTGTGATCTGAAATTGATCAAATATACAACCAAGATGCATTGGTAATTACTGAGGATTGCAAATGTAAAAGTTGGAAATAAAGAAGGATCAGTAGTTAGAAAATATGGTCTGGGTGATAGAAATGACGCTGGAGAGTAGATGACAGAATTTTGAAAGACCAACAAATTATTCATTGCACAAAATTTTTTCAACAATATAAATGGTGAGTATACAGGTGGACCTCTCCAGATAGAATATACAGGAATCAAGTCGGCCATATATGTGCAAAGAGATGATGGAGAAGCTCAATATCATCAGTCACAATAAGGCCAGAGGCTAATTGTGGAACAGACCATCAATTGCTCACATGCAAATTTGAGTTGAAGCTGAAGAAAATTAAAATAAGTCCACAAGAGCCAAAGTGCAACCTTGAGTATATCCCACCTGAATTTAGAGACCATTTCGAGGATAGATTTGACTTATTGAACACTAATGAACAAAGACCAGATGACTTGTAGAATTACATCAATGACATCATACATGAATAAAGCAAAAGGTCATTTAAAAAGACAAAAAAAAAAGACCAAACCCATTGCTGTTGAGTCAATTCTGACTCATAGCGTCACTATAGGACAGAGTAGAATTGTCCCATATAGTTTACGAGGAGCATCTGGTGAATTTGAACTGCTTACCTTTTGGTTAACAGCCACAGCTCTTAACTACTATGTCACCAGGGTTTCCATGAAAAAAAGACAGAAAAGAAAGAAAAGACCAAAATGGATGTCAGAAAAAACTCTGAAACTTGCTCTTGAACATTGAGTACCTGGAGCAAATGTGAGAAATGATAAACTAAAGGGAGCTGAATAGAAGACTTCAAAGTTGGCTAGAGAAGAAAAAGTAAAGTATTACAAAGAAATGTGCAAGGATCTGTAGTTAGAAAATCAAAAGGAAAGAACATGCTTGGCATTTCCAAAGCTGAAAGAACTAGAGAAAATATTCAAGCCCCATGTTGCACTATTATATGATTCTATGGACAAAATATTGAATGATGCAGAAGGCATTAAAAGAAGCTGGAGAGAATACACAGAGTCACTGTATTAAAAAGATTTAGAAGGCATTCAACCATTTCAAGAGGTAGTATATGATTGAGAACCAACTGTATTGAAGGAAGAACTCCAAGCTGCTCTGAAGGCATTGATGAAAAACAAGGTGCTTGGAATTGATGGAATATCAATTGAAATGTTTCAACAAATCGATGCAATGCTGGAAGCACTCACTCACGTAGGCCAAGAAATTTGGAAGGCGGTTATCTGACCAACTGAATGGAAGAGATTCATATTTGTGCCCATTCTTAAAAAAAAGGTGATCCAATAGGAAGTGGAAATTATCAAACATGTCATTAATACCACATGTAAGTACAATTTTGTTGAAGATAATTCAAAAGCAGTTGTAGCAGTACTTTGACAAGGAACTGCCAGGAATTCAAGTTGTTTTCAGAACAGGATGTGGAATGTGGGACATCATTACTGATGTCAAATGGATCTTCGATGAAAAGCAGAGAATACCAGGAAGATATTTACCCGTGTTTTTTCGACTAAATTCAACTGTGTAAATCATAACAAATTATGGATAACATCACAAAGAATGGGAATTACAGGACACTTAATTGTGCTCATGGGCTCATGTGGAACCTGTACATAGACCAAGAGGCAGTGTTCTAACAGAACAATGGGATACTGCGTGGTTTAAAATCAAGAAAGGTATGTGTCAGGATTGTATCTTTTTCCATATTTATTCAAACTGTATGCTGAGCAAATAACCTGAGAAGGTGGACTTTATGAGAAGAACGTGACATCAGGATTGGAGGAAGACTCAGTAACAACCTGCGATATACAGATGGCATAGCATCTCTTGCTGAAAAGTAAGAGAACTTGAAGCACTTACTGATGAAGATCAAAGACTAAAACCTTTAGTATGGATTACGCCTCAACATAAACTAAACAAAAATACTCACAACTGGACCAATGAGCAACATTGTGATAAACGGAGAAAAGATTGAAGCTGTCAAGGATTTCATTTTATTTGGATCTACAATCTACGTCCATGGAAGCAGCAGTCAAGAAATCAAAGGATGTATTGCATTGGGTAAATCTGCTGTAAAAAGAACTCTTTAAAGTGTTAAAAAACAAAGACGACAGTGGTGGACTAAGGTGTGCCTGACTCAAGCTGTGGTGTTTTCAGCAGCCTCATATGCACGCAAAAGCTGGCCAATGACTAAGGAAGACTGAAGAAGAATTGACACCTTTGAAATATGGTATTGGCAAAGAATATTGAATATACCATGGACTGTTAGAAGAAGGAACAAATCTGTCCTTGAAGAATGCTCCTTAGAAGGGATAATGCAAGACTTCGTCTCTTGTACTTTGGACATGTTATCAGAAGGGACCAGTCCCTGGAGAAGGATATCATGCTTGGTAGAGGGTCAATGAAAAAGAGGAAGACTCTTAATGAGATGAATTGACATGGTGGCTGCAACAATGGGCTTAAACATAGGAACGATTGTGAGGATGGCGCAGTACTGAGCAATGTTTTGTTCTGTTGTGCGTAGATAGGGTCACTATCAGTTGGAACTGATTCGATGGCACCTAACAACAACAACAGTAACACTAATTTCTTGCTGGAATTATAAATAAGAATGCCATAACCACAATACTCCTAGCTCAGAGTCTCACAAATAAATGAGTTATTTTTTTCTTCTCTGCCTCTTTGAGACCGTACTGATTACTTTTCTATTGAAAAAATTCTTTAGTAGATGATACCTTGCTGAATATTTATACCTTAATAATCATAAGTCTTTGTGTTTTGGGGTGACTTAAAAAGCATGTAGGTTTGTGTGGGGTGTGATGGTTTTTTGGAATACACAAAACAGCTTATGTAAATACAGCCATATTATATTGTTTAAAAGCATATTATTAGGCATTTTGTCAAGTAATTCTATTTTTCCTTAGAAGCTATCAAGAGACTGTAGAGTCACAACAATATAAAGATAAGAATTAGGTCAAACTGACTCTTTTTTCATATGATAATATACTAGAAGTATCATTTATTCCAAGATTAATAGCATTTGTTAGGAACGTTTATTGTCTTGGATTCTTTCCTCTTTATCTTGTTAATTACAAATCATGACCTCGTTTACGGTACTATCCACAGGCAAGGCAATGAAAAGAAATGGACACTCAAGAAATGAATGCTGGTTGATATAAGTATTGTGAAAGAACCTTCAAGCAGAATTTTCAGATGTTTTGCCATCTTTAGAATTAAAAATTTTGAAAAGTGCTTTTCTAAATCTATGCCCCTCCCAAAGAACAGATTTGTTTGTTTTGTCTTTTATTGTCTTTTATTGAAATCCTAAGATCCTAAAGATACATTGTACTTCTTATATTCAACTAACTTCTTATTTTACAAATAAAAATTAATCATTCTCTTAACCTACATAACATTTAAATGAATTGTTATTGCATCTATTTGACAGTTTAGAGCACTTCTTCAGGTTAGTATTAAGAGAGTAAGATAATGAAGATAATATATGATTTTTCGTGTTTCTTTTGGTATGTAAAGTATTTGAACCTAATTATGATAGAAATTTTTTTTTTTTTTTTTTTATGATAGAACTGTTTATCACTGCCCCAAAGTCACTCATCTTGGGCCTCTCTCCTGAGAACTTCCCTTTATGTAGCTGATTATTTTATGGAAAGTAGGCTTAAATTTGCCAATTATTAACTTCCAATTAAGAATGCTTTAAATTTTAAAAATTCACTCCAGTGTATAAAAACCTTCTATTAAAATAAGTATTGCTTTGTGTCTTAGAAGGGCATGTCAATAATTATGTCTCCCCTATATTTTCCCTTGCCTCCACGAGTATACATGGCCTCAGTTATAAACTTAGCTGCATAGCCCCAAAAGCAGAGGTAGCAGTGGAAATGTGAAACTTAAGTAAATTGCTCACTGCACCTAAAATTTAATTAATTATTTGAGCATGCATTTTTATTGTTTCACAATGGCATTAACCTAACCCGATTCTGTGAATGTAAAACAACATCTGTCTTTAAAGGTAGCATTTCTAAGTGCCCATGTTCTACCAGGAACAAACAAGAAAAAGTTGCAATGCTGAAGGCTAAAATTTTTTTTTTTTTGCTTTTCCTGCCTGGAAAGAGAGTGAATGGCTTAATGATGTAAGTCCCTCTATTTCATCTGTAGTACTTTGTAGATGGACTCCTAAGCAGGCCAAATGTAGATAAATGGGAGGTTTGCTGTCTTCATGAGTGAGATCTTACCAAATACCTGAAAGACCAATGACGACAACCTATGTATTTAATCCATTTAGAAATGACCAAAATGACCACAGAATACCTGGAGTGAAGTTTTTGTAAGTAATTAATTCATTCACTCCAAAATTTTTATTGTATATATCCTTAGCAAGTCTCAAGCGCTTTGACAAAGGCAAAAATAAGAAACAAAAATCAAAAAACAAAAAATCAACCCTTCAAAGTGTGGTAACTCTTGAATGACAACCAATTAGCAAATGGTCAAGTGACTATACAAAACATAATAGTAATATTTTGTAGATGTTAACATATATGTAAGTTTAAAACACTCACTAAGGATAAGGCAAAACACAGAATTAGAAAAATAAAAGTTCGAGATCTCCAATGTTCTAACATTAATAGATAAGGGATAAAATAATGATATATGTTAGATTTTCATAAGTTAAAGGTGTAATAGTATATAGAGTAACATATAAAGGTATAATAAAAGAATATGTAACTAACAAATTGATAGAGGGGAAATGTAATAATAAAAATATTTAATAATTCAGAAATAAGGCAGAATTGGAGAAAATAAAACATAAAAGAGGTGAGTGAGATAAGAAGTCAATAGAAAAATGACACATAAATTTTTTTAAATTATCAGTAATTATATAAAATTAAATATACAGAATACTGTAATTAAAAGCAGAGTATCAAATTTGACCAGTCTACAAACCAACTATATGTTCCTTGAGAGACACAGGAGTACCTGGGTGATGCAAACTGTTAACACAGTTGGCTGGTGATTGAAAGGCTGGAGGTTTGAATCTGCCTAGAGGTGTTTGGGAAGAAAGGCCTGGCGATCTACTTCCAAAAAATCAGCTGTGGAAAACTCCAAGGACCACGAAACACATGGGGTCACTGTTAGTCAAAATTGGCTCCATGGCAACTGTTTTTGTTTGTTTGTTTCTTTCTTCCTTTTTAGAAGAAACATAACTTAATATAAATAATCAGGAAGTTTGAAGCGAAAAGGTTATTAAAAGAATCCAAGCACAAACCAAGCCCATTGCAGTTGAGTAGATACCCACTCATAGTGACCCTATATAGCAAACATTAATCCAGGAAATAAATATCTGAGTAGCTATACTAATATCAGATACAGTAATTTTTTAGGCAAGAAGCATGCTAGACTTACTGAGGAACATTTCATAATGGTAATGAGGTCAATTCAAAAGAAGATAACATATCCCAAATTTTTATGCTTCAATACAATGAGATGGATTGGCACAGTGGCTGCAACAATAGGCTCAAGGGTAACAATGATTATGAGGATGGCATACGACTGGGTAGCATTTCATTCTGTAGTACCTAGGGTCACTATGAGTCGGAACTCATTCGTTGGAACCTAACAACACCAATGGCTAATGACTCTGAGCATCTTTTCATGTGCTTGTTGGCAATTTCTATATCCTCTTTGGTGAAATGTCTGTTGAAGTTCTTTACCCATTTTTTTGATTGGGTTGTTCATCTTTTTACTGTTAAATTGTAGAAGCTTGTTTGGTTTCTTTTTAATGTATTTTGGATATTAGACCCTTATCGGGTCCATTGTTCCTGAAAATTTCTCCAAATCTGTAGCTTATCTTCTCACTTTGTTGCTCATTTGACCCTCGATGAGGGTCTTTCTCTTCTTCACTGACCTTGTACTTTACCAAGCATGATGCCTTTCTCCAGGGACTGATCTCTCCTGACAACATGTCCAAAGTACGTAAGACATAGTCTCAGCATCCTTGCTTCTTAAGAGCATTCTGGTTATACTTATTCCAAGACAGAGTTGTTCGTTCTTTTGGCAGTCCATGGTATATTCAATATTCTTCACCAATACAATTCAAAGACGTCAACTCTTCTTCGGTCTTGCTTATTCATTGACCAGCTTTCACATGCATATGATGCAATTGAAAACACCATGGCTTGGGTCATGTGCAGCTTAGTCTTCAAGGTGATATCTTTGCTTTTTAGCACTTTATAGAGGTCTTTCACAGCAGATTTGCCCAAAGCAAAGTGTCTTTTGATTTCTTGACTGCTGTTCCCATGAGTTGTGGATCCAAGTAAAATGAAATCTTGACAACTTCAATCTTTTCTCCATTTATTACGATGTTGCTTATTGGTCCAGTTGTGAAAATTTTTATTTTCTTTATGTTGAAGTGTACTCCATACTGAAGGCTGTGGTCTTTGATCTTCATCAGTAAGTGCTTCAAGTCCACTTCACTTTCAGCAAGCAAGGTTGTGCCATCTGCGTAATGTAGGTTGCTAATAAGTCTTCCTCCAATCCTGATATCCCGTTCTTCATATAGTCAAGCTTCTCGGATTATTTGCTCAGCATACAGGTTGAATAAGTATGGTGAAATGACAAAACACTGACATACACAGTTCCTGATTTTAAACTAAGCAGTATCCCCTTGTTCTGTTTGAACAACCACATCTTGATCTATGTACAGCTTCTTTATGAGCACAATTAGGTGTTCTGTAATTCCCATTCTTTGCAACGTTATCAGTAATTTGTTATGATCTACACAGTCAAATGCCTTTGCATGGTCAATAAAACACAGGTAAACATATTTCTTATAATCTCTGCTTTCAGTCAGGATCCATCTGACATCAGCAATGACATCCCTAGTTCCACGTCCTCTTCTGAATTCAGCTTGAGTTTCTGGGAGTTCCTGGTTGATATACTGCTGCAGCTGCTTTCAAATGATCTTCAGCAAAGTTTTACTTGTGTGTGATGTTAATGACATTTTTTGATAGTTTCCCCATTAGGTTGGATCTCCTTTCTTGGGAATAAGCATAAATATGGATCTCTTCCAGTCAGTTGGGTAGGTAGCTGTCTTCCAGATTTCTTGGTGTACATAAATGAGTTCTTCCAGCACTGCATCCGTGTGTTGAAACATCTCAACTGGTATTCTGTCAATTCCTGGAGCCTTGTTTTTCACCAATGTCTTCAGTACAGCTTGGACATGTTCCTTCAGTACAGACAGTTCCTGATCATATGCTACCTCCTGAAAAGGTTGAATGTCTACCATTTCTTTTGGTATAGTGAATCTGTGTATTTCTTCCATCTTCTTTTGATGCTTCCTGTGTTGTTTAATATTCTCCCTGTTGAATCCTTCAACATTGCAACTGGAGGCTTGAATTTTTTCTTCAGTTTTTTCAGCTTGAGAAATGCCAAGCATATTCTTCCCTTTTTGGTGTCTATCTCCAGGTCTTTGTACATATCATTATAATATTTTCTTTTGTCTTCCTGAGCTGCCCTTTGAAATCTTCTGTTCATCTCTTTTACTTCATCATTTTTTCCTTTTCCTTTAGCTACTCTGTGTTCAAAAGTGAATTTCAGAGTCTCTCCTGACATCCCTTTTGGACTTTTCTTTCTTTCCTGTCTTTTTAATGACCTCTTGCTTTCTTCATGTCTGATGTCTTTGATGCCATTCCACAACTCATGTGGTGTTTGGTCATCAGTGTTCAAGGTGTCAAATCTATTCTTGAGATGGCCTCTAAATTCAGGTGGAATATACTCAAGGACATACTTTGGCTCTCATCGACTTGTTCTAATTTTCTTGCGTTTCAACTTGAGCTTGCATATAAGCAATTGACGGTCTGTTCCACAGTTGCTCCTGGCCTTGTTCTGACTGATAATATTGAGTTTTTCCATTGTTTCTTTCCAAAGATGTAGTTGATTTAATTCCTGTGTATTCCATCTAGCAAAGTTCACGTGTATAGTCACTGTTTATGTTGTCGAAAAAAAGGTATTTGCAATGAAGAAGTCATTGATCTTGTAAAATTCTATCATGCAATCTCTGGCCAATTTATCATTAGCCATTCGTGAGATGCAAATCAAAATTATAATGAAATACCACCTGACCCTCAATAGAATAGCAATGATAAAAAATTTAAAAAGAGACAACAGGTGTTGGCAAGGTTGTGGAGAAATAGGAACACGCACCCATTGCTGGTGGTACAGCCACTGTAGAAGATAGTTTGGAAATTTCTCAAAAAGTTGAACACAGAGTTACCGTATGACCCGGCAATCAGAATCCTAGGTATATACCCAGAAGAAGCGAAAGCAGGAATGCAAACAGAAACCTATACACCAATGCTCATTGCAGCACTTTTCACAAGAGCTGAAATGTGGAAATGACAGAAATGTCCATCAATAGATGTATGGGTAAACAAAATGTGGTATATGTATACAAAGGAATTTTACTCAACTATAAAAAGAAATGAAGTCCTGATAGTTGTCACAACATGATGAACCTTGAAAACATTATGCTGAATGAAATAAGTTAGTCCCAAAAGAACAAATGCTGTATGATTTCACTTGTAAGAAATAAGCAAATATACAGAAAACAAACATTATTAGTGGTTATCAAGGGTAGAAAGGAGGGAGAAAATGTGATTTGTGCTTTGGGTGCATTGAGTTTATGTTAATAGTGAAATAATTTGGAAAAAGGTAGAGGTAATGATTATAGAAGAAGAAGAATATAGTCAATGTCACTGAATTGCACCTGTAGAAATTTTTGAATTGGAGAATGTTATGCTGTGCTTATTTTCACCACATGTACACAAAAAAACACTCATCAGGATAGAGTGAAACTTAATAAGTTTATTCCAAAGTTTATATATTGGAATATGTATCCAAGAATATGCAAGACATCCCAATACAGAACAGGAAGTTAGCGAAATCACTGGGCAGTGTTTTGTTCTGTTATACAAAGGATCCCTATGAGTCAGAACCAACTTGACCGCACCTAAAAAAAAAAAAAAAATGGGTTGAATAATGCCCCTCCCCCAAAAAATTTATGGCAAAGTCCTAACCCCTGGTACCTGTGAATGTAATCTTGTTTGGAAATAGGGTCTTTGAAAGTGTTATCAGTTAAGATAACATCAATTCAGAGTGGAGTAGGACTGTCGTAATCCAAGCAGAGTGGTGTTCCAAAAAGAGAATAAACAGAGAGACAAATAGAGGAAAAACAGCAATGTGAATATGATGATGTGATGGGATTATGAAGTTATGCTGCAACTGCAATTCAAGGAATACCTGTGGTTATCAGAGGCTGGGAGAATCAAGGAAGGATCTTCTCCCAGTCTTAGGAGAGTACATACCTCTGCTGCAATTCTGAATTTGGACCACTATCCTCCAGCATCGAGACAATAAATTTCTATTCTTATAAGCCACTCAGTTTGTTGTATTTTATTACAACAGCTTTAGGAAACTAACACACGAAGAATTATTATAGATAAATACTATGAAGTATTCACATATGTACACAAAGTGTCCAATGGACATAACCAAGGAAGTCAAAATTAGAGGTAAGAAAATTTGACTTATAACTATACTGGCAGTGTAGATCACTGGGGAAAAAAGATGGTTGGAATATTGGTTCTTTATATGGAATAAAATAAAATTATAACTCTACTTCACACGACACATACAATATTCAATACCAGGTACATTACAGACAAAAAGGTGAAAGAAAAAATAGTAAAAGAAACTTTATAAGTCAGTACAGGTGAACATATGAATTGGGGGTAAGAAAAAGTTATAAGATATAAAGGGAAAGATTTAAAAATTTGACATTATTAAACACCCTGGCATGAAAGGCCATAGTATGTGTTGAAGATATATTACACACTGGATAAAGATTTTGCAACACATATGAATAAAAAGTGTAGTATCTTAAAAAAAAAAAGTATCTTAGGCATGCAAATATTCTGCGAATCAATAATGAAATGACAAATGACTCAAACAGAAATGTACAAATAGCCTGAGAAAGCAAGTATTGAATATGAAACACAAATGGTGAATAAATCATTTAAATTAAGCTAAACCTCAAACATAATGACAAAAACACAAAATTAAATCATAATGATTCTCTCTATATCATTCAGACTGGCAAAAATTGAAAAGTCTGAAATTACCAACCAATGATGGGTATGAAGTTCAATGGGCACTCATAAATCATTGAGGAAAGTATAATTTGGTAAAAATGATCTAAAGAAAAACTTGGTTATACCTACTGCAAGTGTTTTCTTAAAAAAGAAAGAAAGAAAACAAAAAGAGAAGAGTGTGCTCTGCATTTCTCAAGCTGAAAGAACTAAAAAAAAAAGTCAAGCCTCAAGTTGCAATACGGAAGGATTCTATGGGCATAATATTAAAAACGCAGGAAACATCAAAAGAAGATGAAAGAAAAAAAAGATACAAAAAAAGAAGAAGATGAAAGGAATACACAGAGTCACTATTCCAAAAGAACTGGTCAACATGCAACCATTTCAAGAGGCAGCATGTTATCAAGAACTGATGGTACTGAAGGAAGAAGTCTAACCTGCACCGAAGGCACTGGTGAGAAAAAGGCTCCAGGAATTAAAGGAATACCAACTGAGATGTCTCAACAAACAGATGCAGTGCTAGAAGTGCTCACTCACCCGTGCTAAGAAATTTGGAAGAGAGCTACCTAGCCAATGAACTGGAAGAAATCCGTATTTGTGCCCTTTCCACAGAGAAATGATTCAACAGAATGCAGAAATAATCGAACAATATCATTAATATCACAGGTAAGTAAAATTTTGCTGAAGATCTTTCAAAAGCAGCCTCAGCAGTACATCAACAGGGAATTTCCAAAAATACAAGCCAGATTCTAAACAGGACACAGCAGGAGGGATATTATTGTTGATATCAGATGGATTTTGCCTGAAAGCAGAGGATACCAAAAAGATGTCTACCTGTGTTTTATTGACTATACAAAGGCACTCAGCTGTGTGGATCATAACAAATTATGAATAACATTGTGAAGAACAGGAATTCCAGAAAACTTAATTGTACTACTGAGGAACATGTACGTAGACCAAGAAGCAGCCATTCAAAGAGATCAAGGGGTTTAAAACCAGGAAAGATGTGCATCAGGGTTGTATCCTTTTACCACACTTAGTCTGTATGCTGAGCAAATAATCCAAGAAGCTGGACTGTATGAAGAAGAAAGGGGCATTAGGATTAGAGGAAGACTCATTAGCAATCTGAGTTATACAGCTGACACAACCTTTCTTGCTGAAAGTGAAGAGGACTTGAAGCATTTGCAGATGAAGATCAAAGACCATAGCCTTCAATATGGTTTACACCTCAACATAAACAAAAAATCCTTATAACCGAACCAGTAAACAACATCATGATAAATGGAGAAACGATTGAAGTTGTCAAGGATTTCATTTTATTTGGATCCACAATCAACACCCATGAAAGCAGCAGTCAAGAAATCAAATGATATATTTCATTAGGCCAATCTGCTGCAAAAATCCTCTTTAAAGTGTTAAAAAGCAAAGATGTCAGTTTGAGAACTAAGGTGCACCTGAACTAAGACATGGTGTTTTCAATCACCTCATACGCATACAAAAGAAAAAAAAAAAGCCGGCAATAAATACGGAAAACCAAACAAGAATTGATGCCTTTGAATTATGATGTTGGCAAAGAATATTGAATACACCACGGACTGTCAGAATGAATCAATCTGTTTTGGAAAAAGTACAGCTGGAATGCTCCTTATAAGTGAGGATATTGAGTCTTCATCTCACATACTATGGACATGTTATCAGGAAGGACCAGTCCCTGGGGAAGGATATCATGCTCGGTAGAGGGTCAGCGAAAAAGAGGAAGACCCCCAACGAGATGGATTGACACAGTGGCTGCAACAATGGGCTCAAGCATAACAATGATTTTGAGGATGGCACAGCATGGGCAGTGTTTCATTCTATTGTACATAGATCACTATGGGTTGGAACTGACTCGGTTGCATGAAACAACAACTGCAAGTGTAGATTTGTTTATCCAATTAGCAGGATTTCTTTTTCTAGGTATACACAAGAGAGGAAGTCTGCTCACATTCATAAAAAAGACTTGTAAGAACAGTCATAGCGACATTGTCTATAATAACACAGAAGGGTGGGGGAACTACCTAAGTATCAATCAAAAGGAGAATTTATATATAAATTTTGTATATGTATTTGTAATGGATTGAATTGTGCCCCCAAAAAATATATGTCAACTTGCTTAGGCCATGATTCCCAGTATTGTGTGGTTGTCCCCCATTTTGTGATTATAATTTTATGTTAAAGAGGATTAGGGTGAGATTGTAACACCCTTGCTAAGGTGTGGCCTATCCCATCTTTTATCTTACAAGAGGTAAAAGGAAAGGGAGGCAAGCAGAGAAACAGGGGGACCTTATCCCACCGAGAAAGCAGAGCCGGGAGCACAGTGTATCCTTTGGAACCAGTGTTCCTGCGTGGAGAAGCTCGTAGTCCAGGGGAAGATTGATGAGAAGAATGACAGAGAGATAAAGCTTTCCCCTGGAGCTGACACCCTGAATTTGTACTTCTAGCCTACTGGACTGTGAGAGAATAAATTTCTCTTTTTTTAAGTCATCTACTTGAGGTATTTCTGTTGTGGCAGCTCTAGATGACTATGACTGTATATAATAAAATACTATAGATACAGAATTAAAAATAAATGAACTAGACTATTTAATTAGTATAGTGGAATCTCTAATATTTTGAGTGAAAAAGAAAATTGCATGTGATGATTGAATGCAATGAGCTTTTTTTTATTGTATCTTGAATCAGAAAAGAAACTATATAAAGGACATTATCAAAACAATTAGATACATTTAAATGTGAGCCATATAGTACTTAATTAAATGAAATAATTAAATCCAGTTACGTGGAAAAAGTCACTTGTTCTTAGGAGATACAAGTATTGAAGTGTGAAGTTGTGAAGTTCATGTTGCCAACAACTAAAGCTTTCCTGAAATGTAACTAGAATCTGATAAATCAACTGTAAGAGATTTTAATACAACTATTTAAAGAATGGAGCCCTGGTGGCACAATGGTTAAGAGTTTGGCTGCTAACCAACAGGTTATCAGCTCAAATCCACCAGCTGCTCCTTGGAAACTCTATAGGGGAAGTTTTACTCTGTCCTATAGGGTCACTGTGAGTCAGAATCTTTTTTTTTTTTTTAATTTGTTTAAAGAAGAGATAATTACGCCAGCAAACAAATATATTTAGTTTGGAGGAGTGTGTGTCCTACAAGCAGAGAATAAAAAACCATAAATCCATCTTGAGATATTTATAAAGACATAATAAAACCAAAATTTATTCTAACGCATACATTTTATAAGTGACATTCTCTAACTATAGTCTAATAAAAATAATATCAGGAACAAAAATGTCAAAGAAATTAATCAAATTTTACAGAGACTTCTAATAAGGCAAAGTACTAAGAGAAAGGGCAAATGAGTATAACTATTTTTTCACAAAGCTGAACATATTCCTACAGAAATATACACAAACCAGAAGGTGGAAGAAGAGAATAAACATTTGGGTGACTATAATAGGCAGTATGAAATAGACCTAAAAATCTTGTGAAAATATGGAAGACTACCTAAGCATATGGAGAAAATAAAAATTTATGAATACTGATTATGAATCTTACACAGAGGCACAAGAATGATTCAATTTTTCAACTTTTTATTTTACTTTTGTTCCCTTCAAGTCTCATTCTGTGAAAATCAAATATAAGATTTTGTACATCAACCAATATTAAAGAACTACTTGATAAAGTGCAATTGATTGGAAATTAGAAAGAGATTTACCCAGTTGCACTATGGTTTATATATGTTAAAAAAAAAAGCATAAATAAAAGATAAATCATGTGTTGAGGCATTCCAAAAAAGGAAATTGTATCAAATCACTAGAATGCTATCAAATTGATACCCCGAAATAATTACTCACATTTTCAGGGAGCTGAAAAAGAGGTACAGAAATTCAGAACAATTCAAATACACAGAGCTCTCTCGTGAGCTTAGAATTTAAAAGCACGTGTACAGAATACCAAAAAAATGTATGCATTGAAGAGCAAGCTGAAGAGTAACAAAACTTAAAGAAAGAAGAAAATAAATCTTAGAATAAGCTAATGCCTGAAGAGAAAAATTCTTAAGAAAACACACAAGCGAAAAACTGGGCAATGATGACAGCAAAAACAAAACCGAACCAAAAAAAAAAAGTAAGAAAATAATGTAATATTAACAGATAGTAGTGAGAAAACAGAACTACCCAACTTCGACTTCTTTCTTCTCTATCAAAGAAAATGACTTTGAAATTGGAAAGAGTTGAACAAAATAGTTTGAATGGACTTGAAAAACCTAAGATAACTACTTGTGGTTCAATATCCTATAACCTATGCATTTTCAGTGTGCCTTCTTTCTTTTTGTAGTAGTGATAAATTACCAATGGTCACCCATCTTCTCTCATCCACTTCCCATTTTGACCAAGGACACTTATTTTTGAAATAGCCACTTACAAAATAACGTGGTTTTTACATGTGTAACAAATTTACCAAAAGATCTAAACTTGTTAAGGGAACGAGGAGAAAATATCTTTGCTTTTCTGCAACTCTTCTCTTCAAACATGCTTGATTTGCTCTTTTTCCTGACATATGACAACATCTCAGATTCCTAGAAACTTTCAGGAATTAAAACAGTTTGTCACATCCATGTTAAAAGTACGCAATTGAAAGCTGCCCCCAACTACGCCCAGCTAGTATCTGAATCTTGGCTAGGGTATCTCCTATGAATAAAGAATAATGATCCACTCTTTCACTTCTTCATCTTCTCACTCTAACATCTCTGATTCTTTTAGGATAGAATCAAGAGTCCTATATAAAAGCATAGAGTGGAAGGGACAAAGACAATTGTTACTATTGCTCTGTACAAGTACTCAAATTTTATATCTTCATAGAATAAAGTTGTGGAAATATTTTAGAGACCTCCATGAAATATCATATTTCATAGGTCCCTGATTAGGCCATGAAACTTCATAACCTGATTCTCTCAATTCCTGCTTCCTGCAGTATGTATTCAACAAAGTCTTACTGAGGGAATCCCTCATTCCAATAGCCCACTAAAGATGGCTTAGATCAATCTGTCTCTTTTAGTAATTATCTTGTACATGGGAAACCCATGAATCCTTGTGATATTAAATAACTAAAGTTTAGCTTATTCTTTTATTGCCCTTACTCCTCATAGCCTAACACCATGAGCGATAGCTACAGCCTCCCACCCCCTTAGAATTATATAACTGAGAGTCAGGCATTCATCTCTGTATTTACATGCACTCCAAATTCCAAGGGCAACTTAAGATTTCCCCAAGAAATCTTAAAGGGCTCCATTCAGGTGCACTGCCATAAGATAACCAGTTTATACAGTTTAGCAAACATCCGTATGGAGTAGATGAGATAAAAGTCACCTCCTCTAGCTAGCACTTCTTTATAGATAGTTCCTTTAGAGCCAGCTCATTTACCTTGGAGGGGTGTGTGTTCCACCTCATTTCACAGAACCAAGAGGAGAAATCACAGAGTACTCTCTTACAGGCCTATAACTATTATATTCTCAGTTCCCAGGTATTATGGCATTACTACAGAGTTGCTATGAGTCTGAACTGACTTGACAGCAGGTTTGGTTTGGGTTTCGGGGACCAGAGAGTTTGAAAGATGGCACAGTATTTGGTATGCTTTAGTACACACTGGAGAAGAATAAGGGAAGTCTGGCAGGTCTTTGCATCTTCTTTAAAGCATAAGGGAACTTATTATCTACTACACTCAACAATAGAAAAAAATCCCATTCACCGTCATGGTAATATCTATATCTATATTTTCTATATGTCTACATCTCTATCTATAACAAGAGGGGGATTGAATTTGTGACACTAGTTCCATTAATACCGAATTCATTTCCTTGAATCACCGAACTATAGACAAAATATGGCTAACTATAGAGAGATTTTAGAAGCCCTGTAGTGTGGTGGTTAAGCACTCGGTTGCTAACTAAAAGATACCCAGTTTGAACTCACCAGCTGCTCTGCAGGAGAAATTTGTGACAGTCTGCTTCTGTAAAGATTTACAGCCTTGAAAACCCTGTGGGGCAGTTTTACTGGGGCCTATAAACAAAAAAACCAAACCCGTTGCCATTGAGTCGATTCCGACTCATAGCAATCCTATAGGACAGAGTAGAACTGCCCCATAGAGTTTCCAAGGAGTGCCTGGCGGATTCAAACTGTCGACCTTTTAGTTAGCAGCTGTCGCTCTTAACCACTATGCCATCAGGGTTTCCACTGTATCCTACAGGGTCGCTATAAGTCAGAATTGAAGGCAGCAGGTTTGGTTTCTTTTTGGTTTATAGAGAGATTTTATAATTTCTTGGTTATTAAGTGGCTATACATGTCTCTAAACATGGCTTCGTTTTAGAGTTAGTTCTCTAATTTACATAAATGTATTTAAAGTTGTGAACATTAGAGTTAAGCTAGC
Organism: Loxodonta africana; assembly: GCF_030014295.1. NCBI lineage: Eukaryota > Metazoa > Chordata > Mammalia > Proboscidea > Elephantidae > Loxodonta > Loxodonta africana. The sequence continues at coordinate 123,733,504 of NC_087344.1, forward strand.
CTTTGGACATTCATAAAAATTCCTGGGTTTCAATGACTCATAACTTTCAGGAAAATCTTGGTAATTTTTGAGCCAGAATCTGGGAATAAATACATTTTCCAATTTTAAATTCAATTTGAACTTTGTGTGCTTCAGTAATTCAGAAACAAATGAGCTTTAAAAACTGAAGATTTCCGTGAGTCCAATCCCTTCCCAGCTAAGATTAGTGGAAAATTTAGGTAATAATATATTCAATTATAGGAAAGCAATATATTACAGACATATTTCATTTGGATTTGTTTAATAAAAAACAGGGTAATTATATCTCAAATATAGAACACAATATTAAATAAAGCTTAGATATACTGTGGTACTGAATGAACAGAAGGTGTTAGATGTACTTTCAAGATATTTATGATAAGGAAAGTAAGTTTCTTCATATTGATCTAAAAAAAATTCTCTAAAACTAACATTACATACTTGGCATATAATGACAGTATGCTGATAAATTGGCTTATTATGTCTTAAACAAATATTTACATAAATTTTAAATTACATATTATACATAAAGATTTGGAGTTCTTAAAAGAGTTTATATTACAACAAACTAGAAGTTTAAAATTTGAAAAATATAATTCTAGGCTCCAACAGAGGTCAAGATGGCTGACTAGGTAGAAGCTACCTCAGAATCCTCTTGCAACAAAGACTTGGAAAAACAAGTGAATCGATCACATACATGGCCATCTACGAACCCTGACCATCAAACACAGATCTAAAGAGTTGACCTGAGTGACAGAGACTGACAACGAACAACCACGGGGAAGCAGTGACTGTTTTCGGAGACAGGAGCCAACGTCCAAGTCAGGAAATCTTGGCGCCGGGCTTTGGACTGGGCACAGAGGAGCGGAGCATGGCATCCTGAGACGGTGCAAACATGGGACACAACCCTAGCCCCCAGAAGTGACCTCAGGAGAAGCCCAGCCAGTGCACGAAGGCAGCGCAGCGATGCGGCTGAGAGGAGGAGAAGTCACCGGGAAGCAGTGACTGGTTTTGAAGCCTGGAGTGCGGCGTCGCAGCCGGGGAACCTTGGCGCTGGGCTTTGGACTGGGAGCAGAGGAACTGACCACGGCTTCTGAGACAGCGCAAGCACGGGACGTAGACCTGACCCTCTGGGGCAATCTCTACCAGCCAGCACAGTCGACGCGTCTCTTGGGAATCTCAGATAAAACAGTCACCCCAACCAAGATAAGTAACTTTGTCTATATTCCCAGGTGTTACTCTCTCCTATTTATCTGAACCCTCCCCTACCCTTCCCAGGCAGCTTCATTAACATTGGAATTTCCTGAGCCAGAGGGTGAAGTGCGCTGAGGTTTTTCTTTCTTTTTTGGTCTTTTCCTAACACATTTTCCTGGCCTGAGAGAAGCAGCTACAAAAAACCCAGGGACCAAAAAAATCCTTCCCTAATTAGATTAAAAACACAGAACCAGCTCCAGCCAAACATACGTGATCCACAGTCTTGGGCTTTCATCTCTACAAGCTGGCTATTATAATGCAAAGGCATTTCTGATTGGGATTGGACTGTAATTGTTTTAGCAGATTACTGGAAAGACAAGTTTCCCAGGTCTGATATCCCTGCATATTCAACAGAGCCCTCACTGACCCACAACAGGGAACCGAAGGCTGAAGCTCCCCCCAGACCACCTAGCCTCCTGCCTTAGGGGTCTAAGGAGGGTGACACCTACCAATCTGTACAGGTACTTGCATTGGGGGCCTAAGGTACAGCTGCAGAGCCCACCCACCAAAGTGCTTTAGGAATAGAGACAGAACTACCTCACTGGCACTTGGGGGAAGCCTGTCAGCATCCTGCCCCAGCTGGAGTGTGAAAACCTCCTCCTACTAGAATCTGATGCACACAACTATCACCACTACTTCTCTAGGTGGATAGGTGACAGTCTGCACCACACACTGGATGACCCAAAATCAGATTCTACTCAAGAATAGTGAATGGACTCTTAGGCTTATATATCTGGCAACAGCCCAAACCAGCTGGTAATAGGACATAAGTGATTCAAGGGCTACAACAATCAAGACAGTGCAGTCTAGTAGCCCATCTACGTATATTGAAAGAAAACAAAACAAGATAAGACTCAGTGAGCAAATATAGAATAAATTACTACAATATCTTAGAGATGGCTCAGAGATAGCAGTCGATATCAAGCCACATAAAGAAGCAGACCATGATTGCTTCTACAACTCCCCAAACTAAAGAATCAAAATCTTTCCCAAATGAAGATACAATCCTGGAATTGCCAGATGCAGAATATAAAAAACTAATTTACAGAATGTTTCACGACATCAGGGATGACCTCAGAAATGAAATCAGGCAATCTACAGAAAAAGCCAAGGAACACACTGATAAAGCAGTTGAAGAACTCAAAAAGATTATTCAAGAACATAGTGGAAAAATTAATAAGCTGCAAGAATCCATAGAGAGACAAAAAAAAATAGCATTCAGAAATCCAAAAGATTAACAATAAAATTACAGAATTAGATAACGCAATAGGAAGTCAGAGGAGCAGACTCGAGCAATTGGATTGCAGGGTGGGGTATCTGGAGGACCAGGTTTGACACCAATAGAGCTGAAAAAAAAATCAGATAAAAGAATTTAAAAAAATGAAGAAACCCTAAGAATCACGTGGGACTCTATCAAGAAGAATAACTTGCATGGGATTGGAGTTCCAGAACAGGGAGGGATAACAGAAAATACAGAGAGAATAGTTGAAGATCTGTTGGCAGAAAACTTCCCTGACATCATGAAAGATGAAAGGATAACTACCCAAGATGCTCATCGAACCCCATATAAGATTGATCCAGAAATAAAATCACCAAGACATATTATCATCAAACTTGCCAAAACCAAAGATAAAGAGAAAATTTTAAAAGCAGCCAGCGATAAAAGAAAGGTCTCCTACAAAGGAGAATCAATAAGAATAAGTTCAGACTACTCAGCAGAAACCATGCCGTCAAGAAGGCAATGGGATGACATATAAAGAGCACTGAAGGAGAAAAACTGCCAGCCAAGGATCATATATCCAGCAAAACTCTCTCTCAAATATGAAGGTGAAATTAAAACATTTACAGATAAACACAAGCTTAGAGAATTTGCAAAAACCAAACCAAAGCTACAAGAAATACTAAAGGAAATTGGTCAGAAAACCAATAATAGCAGATACCAGCACAACACAAGGTCACAAAACAGAACATCCTGATATCAACTCAAATAGGGAAATCACAAAAGCAAATTAAGATTAATTTTAAAAATAAAAAAAAAAACTCTCAAAACAGGGAATCATTGAAGTCAATATGTAAAAGATCACAATAACCAAAAGGAAGGACTAAATACAGGTGACACAGAACTGCCATATGGAGAGGGATACAAGGCAATATAGGGCAATACAAGTTGGGTTTTTACTTAGAAAAATAGGGGTAAATATTAAGGTAACCACAAAGAGGTGTAACAACTCCATAACTCAAAATAAAAACCAAGAAAAACATAATGACTCAGCAAATATAAAGTCAACTACTATGAAAATGAGGAACACACGATTTACAAAGAAAAACACCTCAGCACAAAAAAGTAAGTGGAAAAATGAAATTGTCAAAAACGCACATAAAAAGGCATCAAAATGACAGCACTAAACACTTACTCATCTATAATTATGCTGAATGCAAATGGACTAAATGCACCAATAAAGAGACAGAGAGTCTCAGACTGGATGAAGAAACACGATCTGTCTATATTTTGCCTACAAGAGACACACCTTAGACTCAGAGACACAAACAAACTAAAACTCAAAGGATGGAAAAAAATATATCAAGCAAACAACAAGCAAAAAAAGAAAGCAGTAGCAATATTAATTTCTGAAAAAATAGACTTTAAAGTTAAATCCACCACAAAGGTTAAAGAAGGACACTACATAATGATTAAAGGGACAATTGACCAGGAAGATATAACCATATTAAATATTTATGCACCCAATGACAGGGCTGCAAGATACATAAAACAAACTTTAACAGAATTGAAAAGTGAGAAAGACACCTCCACAATTATAGTAGGAGACTTCAACACCCCACTTTCGGAGAAGGACAGGACATCCAGTAGGAAGCTCAATAGAGACACGGAAGACCTAATTGCTACAATCAACCAACTTGACCTCATTGACTTATACAGAACACTCCACCCAACAGCTGAAAAGTACACTTTTTTTTCTAGCGCACATGGAACCTTCTCTAGAATAGAGCACATGTTAGGTCATAAAGCAAACATTTGCAGAATCCAAAACATCAAAATATTACAAAGCATCTTCTCAGACCACAAGGCCATAAAAGTGGAAATCAATAACAGAAAAATCAGGGAAAAGAAATCAAATACTGGAAACTGAACAATACCCTGCTCAAAAAGACTGGGTTATAGAAGACATTAAGGATGGAATACAGAAATTCATAGAATGCAACGAGAATGAAAACACTTCCTATCAAAACCTCTGGAACACAGCAAGAGCAGTGCTCAGAGGTCAATTTATGTCGATAAATGCACACATACAAAAAGAAGAAAGAGGCAAAATCAGAGAACTGTCCCTACAACTTGAACAAATAGAAAGTGAGCAACAAAAGAATCCATCAGGCACCAGAAGAAAACAAATAATAAAGTTAGAGCTGAACTAAATGAATTAGAGAACAGAAAAACAATTGAAAGCATTAACAAAGCCAAAAGCTGGTTCTTTGAAAAAATTAACAAAATTAATAAACCATTGGCCAGACTGACTAAAGAAATACGGGAAAGGAAACAAATAACCTGAATAAGGAACGAGATGGGCCACATCACAACAGACCCAACTGAAATTAAAAGAACCATATCAGATTATTACGAAAAATTGTACTCGAACAAATTTGCAAACCTAGAATAAGTGGATGAATTCCTAGAAAAACACTACATACCTAAACTAACACAATCAGAAGTAGAACAACTAAATAGACCCATAACAAAAAAAGAGATTGAAAAGGTAATCAAAAACCTCCCAAGAAAAAAAGCCCTGGCCCAGACGGCTTTACTGCAGAGTTCTACCAAACTTTCAGAGAAGAGTTAACACCACTACTACTAAAGGTATTTCAAAGCACAGAAAACGACGGAATACTACCTAACTCATTCTATGAAGCCACCATATCCCTGATACCGAAACCAGGTAAAGACACGACAAAAAAAGAAAATTACAGACATATATCCCTCATGAACATAGATGCAAAAATCCTCAACAAAATTCTAGCCAATAGAATTCAACAAGATATCAAAAAAATAATCCACCACGACCAAGTGGGATTTATAGGCTGGTTTAATATTAGAAAAACCATTAATGTAATCCACCATATAAATAAAAGAAAAGACAAAAAACACATGATCTTATCAATTGATATGAAAAAGGCATTTGACAAAGTCCAACACCCATTTATGATGAAAACTCTCAGCAAAATAGGAATTGGAGGAAAATTCCTCAACATAATAAAGGGTATCTATACAAAGCCAACAGCCAACATCACTCTAAATGGAGAGAGCCTGAAAGCATTTCCCTTGAGAATGGGAACCAGACAAGGATGCCCTTTATTACTGCTCTTATTCAACATTGTGCTGGAGGTCCTAGACAGGACAATTAGGCTAGACAAAGAAATAAAGGGCATCCAAATTGGCAAGGAAGAAGTAAAATTATCTCTGTTTGCAGATAACATGATCTTATACACAGAAAACCCTAAGGAATCCTCCAGAAAACTACTGAAACTAATAGAAGAGTTTGGCAGCGTTTCAGGTTATAAGATAAACATACAAAAATCACTTGGATTCCTCTACATCAACAAAAAGAACATCGAAGAGGAAATCATCAAATCAATACCATTCACAGTAGCCCCCAAGAAGATAAAATACTTAGGAATAAATCTTACCAAAGATGTAAAAGACCTATACGAAGAAAACTACAAAGTACTACTACAAGAAACTAAAAAGGACCTACTTAAGTGGAAAAACGTACCTTGCTCATGGATAGGAAGACTTAACATAGTAAAAATGTCTATTCTACCAAAAGCCATCTATACATAAAATGTACTTCCGATCCAAATTCCAATGACATTTTTTAATGTGATGGAGAAACAAATCACCAACTTCATATGGAAGGGAAAGAAGCCCCGGATAAGTAAAGCATTACTGAAAAAGAAGAAGAAAGTGGGAGACCTCATTCTACCTGATTTTAGAACGTATTATACAGCCGCAGTAGTCAAAACAGCCTGGTACTGGTACAACAACAGACACATAGACCAGTGGAACAGAATTGAGAACCCAGATATAAATCCATCCACATATGAGCAGCTGATATTTGACAAAGGACCAGTGTCAGTTAATCGGGGAAAAGATAGTCTTTTTAACAAATGGAGCTGGCATAACTGGATATCCATTTGCAAAAAAGTAAAACAGGACCCATAGCTCACACCATGCACGAAAACTAACTCCAAGTAGATCAAAGACCTAAACATAAAGACTAAAATGAGAAAGATCATGGAAGAAAAAATAGGGACAATGTTAGTAGCCCTAATACAAGGCATAAACAGAATACAAAACATTACCAAAAATGATGAAGAGAAACCAGATAACTGGGAGCTCCTAAAAATCAAACACCTATGTTCATCTAAAGACTTCACCAAAATAGTAAAAAGACCACCTACAGACTGGGAAAGAATTTTCAGCTATGACATCTCCGACCAGCACTTGATCTCTAAAATCTGTATGATTCTGTCAAAACTCAACCACAAAAAGACAAACAACCCAATCAAAAAGTGGGCAAAGGATATGAACTCACACTTCACTAAAGAAGATATTCAGGCAGCTAACAGATACATGAGAAAATGCTCTCGATCATTAGCCATTACAGAAATGCAAATTAAAACTACAATGAGATTCCCTCTCACTCCAACAAGGCTGGCATGAATCCAAAAAACACAAAATAATAAATGTTGGAGAGGCTGCAGAGAGATTGGAACTCTTATACACTGCTGGTGGGAATGTCAAATGGTACAACCACTTTGGAAATCTATGTGGTGTTTTCTTAAAAAGTTAGAAATAGAACTACCATACAACCCAGAAATCCCACTCCTTGGAATATACCCTAGAGAAATAAGAGCCTTTACATGAACAGATATATGCACACCCATGTTTATTGCAGCTCTGTTTACAATGGCAAAAAGCTGGAAGCAACCAAGGTGTCCATCAACGGATGAATGGGTAAATAAATTGTGGTATATTCACACAATGGAATACTACACATAGATAAAGAACAGTGACGAACCTGTGAAACATTTCATAACATGGAGGAACCTGGAAGGCATTATGCTGGGTGAAATTAGTCAGAGGCAAAAGGACAAATATTGTATAAGACCACTATTATAAGATCTTGAGAAATAGTATAAACTGTGAAGAACACATACTTTTGTCGTTACGGGGGGGGGGAGGGAGGGAGGGTGGGAGAGGGTTGTTTACTGATTAATTAGTAGATAAGAACTACTTTAGGTGAAGGGAAGGACAATACTCAATACACGGATGGTCAGCTCAACTGGACTGGACCAAAAGGAAAGAAGTTTCCGGGATAAACTGAATGCTTCAAAGGTCAGCGGAGCATGGGCGGGGGTTTGGGGACTATGGCTTAAGGGGACTTCTATGTCAATTGGCAAAATAATTCTATTATGAAAACATTCTGCATCCCACTTTGAAATGTGGCATCTGGGCTCTTAAATGCTAACAAGCAGCCGTCTAAGATGCATCAATTGGTCTCAACCCACCTGGATCAAAGGGGAATGAAGAACACCAAGGTCACACGATAACTATGAGCCCAAGAGACAGAAAGGGCCACATGAACCAGAGACTTACATCATCCTGAGACCAGAAGAACTAGATGGTTCCCGACCAGAACCTATGACTGCCCTGACAGGGAGCACAACAGAGAACCCCTGAGGGAGCAGGAGATCAGTGGGATGCAGACCCCAGATTCTCATAAAAAGACCAGACTTAATGGTCTGACTGAGACTAGAAGAATCCCGGCAGTCATGGTCCCCAAACCTTCTGTTGGCCCAGGACAGGAACCATTCCCGAAGACAACTCATCAGACATGGAAAGGACTGGACAATGGGTTGGAGAGAGATGCTGATGAAGAGTGAGCTACTTGTATCAAGTGGACCCTTGAGATTGTTTGGCATCTCCTGTCTGGAGCGGAGATAGGAGGGTAGAGAGGGTTAGAGACTGGCAAAATTGTCACGAAAGGAGAGACTGGAAGGAGGGAGCGGACTGACTCATTAGGGGGAGAGTAAGTGGGAGTATGGAGTAAGGTTTATATAAGCTTATATGTGACAGACTGCCCTGATTGGTAAGCGTTCACTTAAAGCTCCATAAAAATTATTAAAAAAAAAAAAAGAATATAATTCTAGAATACCACTGTCTGATAGAACTTTCTGCATGTTGGGAATATCCCAGATATATCTGGGCTGTCCAACTTTGTAGCCACTAGCTGCACTTCACTAATGAACACTTATATATGGCTAGTTCAATTGAGAAATAGTAAGTTTATTTTTATTTAATTTTAATTAATTAACATTTTAATTTAATTGTCACATGTGGCTAGTGGCTGTCTTATTGGACAGTTCAGTTCTAAAATGAAAGGCCTCTTAATGTTCTCCTAGTATGTACCTTTATATCCTTGCAAATTATATTTATTATATAATACTTTGCAATTTTTGGATACACAGCATGTTAGGGAACTCAAAGACTATTATTACATTGTTAGCAAAGTAGAATTGTGGGAAAACAAATGCAATGATATAAATGAAAGGGAAGACAGTATGTATCATTAAGAGATCTTAAAGTCTGTCAATCCATATAGGTTATTACTGTCATGATCACCATGAAACCAGATTCTATCAGCCCATGAAATACAAGGTTTTAGACTTGCATCATTTTTCGATAAAAATCGACAACTCAAAATATTATCATTCAAATTTAATATTTCAAATTGTGGTAGTAAAAAGTTTTAGACCTTTCCATTTCCTCATGTTCACTTCCCCACATCTGTATACATTTCTGTACATATATTTATAGCCTATTCAAATAAGAGAAATATTAAGATCGAAACAGTCTAGAAATTTGGAAAATGTTAACAGCTTGTTTCTTCTATGCCACACATGCTCTCTAGAGTGTAACATTGTAGTGTGGAGTTGCATAAGATTTCATACTCAATCTGCCTTTGGGACTGTTGTTTTCTTATTTTCAAAGATAAACACATTTTGAATTCTGCTAAACACCAGGAGGACTGGACTCACTCAAGGCCAAGTTATTTAAAAGCACCTTTTGTACACCTCCATTTAGGCACAAGGTTTGGATTTGGTTGGTTTTTTTCTCATTTGTTTGTTTTGCCTTCTATAGTGATATTTAAGATAAAATTACAAAAAGAAATATGAATAGCATCTGAAATATTTTATTAAATAGGTGATATCAGCTAGGAGATTGTGATGCACAATTCAATCCACTCATTTGTATTGAGATAATAATAATAACATTAGTAATAATAACTTATTTATAGAGTTTTGTGAAGGTTAAATAAAAAAGAAATACCATTGCCAAGCTGATTCTGACTCTTGGAAACCCCATGCAATATGGTAGAACTGTCCCATAGGGTTTTCTTGGCTGTAATCTTTACAGAAGCAAATTGCCAGGCCTTTCTTCCATGGTGCCACTTGATGAGTTTGAACTATGCTACCATTAATAATCTCACTTAAGGTGAAATTTTCATACAGCTAGTGTTAAATTTTGTGCAGTGGAAAATATTAAAAGAGGATTAGGATTTTTTTTTTCCAGAACGTAGTACAGATTGGGCTTCTGAGAAGAGGTAGCGCTTTCCAGAATTGCATGATTTTGTTATGTATAATCTACATAACAAAAATTAGTATTCTGTATGTCACATACTCAAATGACCCTAATAAGCCTCTATCATTGCAGTCAGTGCTTTAAGCTGCTTCTCTAATATTGAAAATGAATTTGTCCTGGCTTGCCCACATTCTTCTGCCCAGTCAATGTCGTGCTTTTGCAAGAGTGCTGACCAGCATCAAGGGAGCATACCCACCACTGACAGTAATTAACTCAGGTGTCATGGTTAGTTGGCCTAAATCATTTCAGTCCATTTCTATCTTTCTGACCAGGTAAATCAAGAAATCATGACAGGTTTTAAAAATTCTGGTTATTTCTTTCAGTTGGCAAGTCACAGATCGTGTTTCTCCACTTTATCATGAAACTCATTTATAGGAAGAAGAAATTTTGTTAAGATAATATTTATAAATATTGACAAAAATATTCCTTGTACTAATATTTTTAGATTATTTGTTGATGGAACAAATTTTAAGATAATACTCATTGAATCAGCATCTTACAGTTTTAGAATGAATACATAGATGTCAGTATAGTTTTTTCTATTTTAGTCAAACTAGGAAACAAGTTATTGAAAATAAAAATCAATTAACAGTGAACTAATGCCAACTGCTCAAAGTCATCATGGAGTAATGAAAATAATTTTTTTCAATATTTATTTCCCTCAAAGAGCTTAAAATCAAGGTAATCCAAATATTCAATAGGTATCAGCTGTTACTTCAAGTACTAAGTACAAAAAGAAACAGGACTTTATCCTGGTGGTAAGAGAATTTGGGAACCTTAATGAGAGAGTGAAGTTACAGAGAATGGTGTAAAGACAATTGTGTACCCGGGATAGTAACAGACGTCGTATTTAACATACAATGCATAGACAAGGATTTTTCCAGGAAGAAGCTTGTGTAACAAAAGCAGATTGGTGTTTTATTATGGCGGGTCTTAAGCATCAGTCCTGGGCATTTAGACTAGTAAAAACTGAAAAAAAAAAAAAGTAGAGGCATTGAAATTTAAAGCAGGAGATTAGTCTGTATTGTGATTTTCCTTAGCAAATTAGTCAGGAGGTTAACATGCAGGATACTTTTGAATATGAAGAAATAAAACAGGGAGACAAGCTAGGATTTTGTTGCTGTGGTGGTGGCAGTAGTGTAGTAGTAATAGTAGTAGTAGTAACCATTGTGTTGTGTTGTTGTGTGCCGTCGAGTTGAGTCTGACTCATAGGAACCCTATAGGAAAGAGCAGAACTGCTCCACTGGGTTTCCCAGGCTATAATCTTTACTGGAACAAATCACCAGCTCTTTTCTCCTGTGGAGCAGCTGGTAGGCTTGAACTGCCCGCCTTTTGGTTAGCAGCCAAACACTTAACCATTGCACCACCACAGTTTCTAGGTTTCTCTGTTGTGGAAATGATGCTTTTGATCATGCCATCCCCTTTGTACTGCACTTTAAGGTTGTCATAGGACAAAACCCCTTGACATATTTTACTCCACATGATCAAAACAGGACTGATAAATAGTTGATTTAGGATGAAGTAATGAACATGAAAGAAGAGAGAAGTGCAAGTTTTAAAAGAAGGTAGCATAGATAAGTCTTGGAAGCATTGAGCTATGAGAATATGGTAGCAAATATTAAAGTATGCATTCCAGTAAGAGATTAAAACCTTACAAGCCATTATACATAGGAAAAAGCCCAGGGAGGGAGCCAAAAATATCTTGAAAAGAACAGAGTGTAGAGAATGATTCACTTTCAGGGAAAAAAAAGAATGAAAGATTTTGGAAAATTTTGTGTCATAGGTATAATGAAACAGAAGACTTTTAAGTGAGTACAGCATTACCAATAGCTCACTCAGAATTTTAAAGATTTTAAATTCCAAAAATTCTCAATTTCAAATATTGTGATAGGACAGCTGGATTGAAAATAAAACTATAGCATCCACATGTGAGCTTTCAGCTCCCAAATTGCAGGAGACATTAAGAAGTGAAAGATAAGAAGAAGATTGAATCAAGCAGGATCAGAATAAAGGCAAGAAAGAGCAAGGGAATAAATAACAGCAGGTTAATGGAGGGGAGAGGTTTAAAGGCAAAAGCATAAGAGGATGACGTTCAGCAAGCTAGAAAAAAAAAACAAAAACTAACATAAGCAAAAGATACTTGAGGAGGCAGACAACACAAGTTCAAAATCAGAAAGAAGAAATAATCTTTTTCTTCACCTTCACATACTTGCGATAAATAAATCAAATAAAGCTTTTATAAGTGCGATACCAACTAATGCATTTTTTAGGTAATCATACGATGATCACTAACTGATTCTGTTGATACCATTTGAATAACATGAAAAAGGAAAAGATTGACCTCAACCCTATTAGTTAAAGATGCCCTTGGATTGTAGTGGGTTGTACAGGCATTCGTACTCCCACATAGCATTATAAATCCCAAAAGAAGGCTCAAAGAGGAAATAGTCAAATCAGTGATAAAGAAAGAAAATCCAGTTCAAAGGATGCCCATGTTACTGAGTCGTATTTTTATATTCAGATCCTGATTTTTTACAGCTTATAAAATTGCCTTTTTCAGATAACACACATGAATGAAATTTATAGTGTTTTGTTCTTAATACAAACCATGCTTTCTGCTTTTATAGTTCTACCTCGCATTTGCTGCCATAGTCAGTTCATTTCCTTCCTACCACATAGAGTGAATAAGCCTTCTTGTGAGGACTCATGGAAAGAAATACATAAAACTAGAAGAATAATGAAGCCACATATATCTCAGAAAAACAGAATGATAGTGTTCCAGGTAACTTCTTTCACCTGCTGTAGCCTTCTGTGACAGAGACAGCTGCACAGCATTCACTTGACAACATGTTCACAATATGTTTCTGAGTAAAACAGCATTGGCAACACTAATAACCCGTTAAGACAGAAATCTCTACTTAGAAACAATGAGGCGAGGTTTTGTAAGTCAGTAAAATCAAGTCATTGTTCCAAGAGAAAGCTTAAATTATAGCCACGTTCAAATTTAACTTCCGAACTTCCCTGGTATCGAAGTCCTTGGAGAATCAATTGTCTTAGTCCCGTAGCTCCCATTGTCCGTAAGCTATTCTCATCTTGTTGAGAGGCAGTTTAGGTAGAGTTCTATTATGAAAATATAGTTCTCTACCAGCATTAATTCCTCTTCAAATTTTCAGGATCTTGAAGATTTACACTAAATTAATATTCATTTTTTCTTTCAAGGTGTGAAGCACATAGCATTGACCAGAAAATACCATCTTTCTATCTTTATCTCCTAAGATTCATCTGCTTACTTTTCCCAAGAAACACAAGTTATTATATTAATGTTTCATCATCAGAAACACTCAAACATTATTGCTATTACTGGCTTTTCTTTCTTTTTTTTTTTTTTTCTTTTATTTTAACTCTGGCCCTTAGCCCTGAATAAACAACACATTTTCCTCATATTCAATTACATTTAAATGTTGTTCTTCAGATTAGTGGTATCCTCAAACTATTGGCATGTCAGGCCAACTTGCTTTTTAATGTGTATTGACTACACTCCCAGTATGATTGATGCAATAACTTACATGAAATACTGGGAAAATAAAAAGAAACAAGTATAATTAAAGACTATTCTTATTTATAATATTATACTTTTCAGTTGAAATGGGTTTTGTTTATACCAAGTTCCTAAGTACCTAAATTCCAGTTTCTATTCAATAAAGCAGCATTAGCATTCACCAAAATGACTTCAAACTATTGGGTGAACAATGCTTGGCACATAATAGGTGCTGAATTAATATTAGACAGTATTATATTAAAAAAGGAGACTCAAAGTGATACCAATCAAATCAAATTTTCTTTTCATGGAATGTAACAAAGATATTGGTGTTTGAAGAGAGAGGACATTTAATAGTGTCTTTTTTTTAATAACTTTCCTGTGTTTTATTGACTATGCAAAGGCATTCTACTCTGCAGATCATGACAAATTATGGATAGCATTATGAAGAATGAGAATTCCATAACACTTAATTGTGCTCATGTGGAACCTGCACATGGATCAAGAGGCAGTTTTTCGAACAGAACAAGGGGATGTTGCATGGTTTAAAGTAAGGAAAGGTGTGCGTAAAAGTTGTGTCCTTTCACCATACTTATTCAATCTGTATGCTGAGCAAATAATCCAAGAAGTTGGACTATTTGAAGAAGATTGCAGCGTCAGGATTGGAAGAGGGCACATTAACAACCTGTGTTATGCAGATGACACAACCTTGATTGCTGAAGGTGAAGAGGACGTGAAGCATTTACTGAAGGGCAGAGACCACAGCCTTCAGTATGGATTGCACCTCAGCATAAAAAAAAAAAAAAATCCTCACAGCTGGACCAATAAGCAACCTCAGGATAAACAGAGAAAAGATCGAGGTAGTCAAGGATTTCATTTTACTTGTATCTACAATCAATGACCATGAGGCAAGCGATCAGGAAATCAAACAAAGCTTTGCATTGGGCAAAACTGCTGCAAAAGACCTCTTTAAAGTGTTGAAAAGCAAAGATGTCACTTTGAGGACTAAGGTGCACCTGACCCAAGCCATGGTATTTTCAATCATCTCATATGCATGTGAAAGCTGGACAATGAATAAGGAAGACCAAAGAAGAATTGATGCATTTGAATTATGGTGTTACTGAAGAATATTGAATATACCAGGGACTGTCAGGAGAACAAACAAATCTGTCCTGGATGAAGTACAGCCAGAATGCTCCTTAGAAGCAAGGATGGCAAAACTTTGTCTCATGTACTTTGGACATGTTATCAGAAGAGACCAGTCCCTGGAGAAGGACTTCATTCCTGGTAAAGTAGAAGGTCAACAAAAAAGAGGAAAACCCCCAAGGAGATGGATCGATAGAGTAGCTGCAATGATGGGCTAAAGCATAACAACAATTGTGAGGATGGCTCGGGGCCAGGCAGTATTTCGTTCTATTGTACATAGACTGGCTATGAGTCAGAACCAACTCAAGGACACCTAACAAGAACAACAATAACTTTGTAAAATATAATAGAGTAAAATTTTAATCACTGTTAATTTTGGTGAGGTTTTTTGTTTGCTTTTAGTACGTAATTACTATAGTGAGAAAACAAAATTGTAGATTTAAATCAGAGATAAGAAAGTAAACTCCTAAAAAACTAACATACTTGCTTTGATACGTGGAGTTTCCACTGATACAGTTTGAATGGCATTCACTGAAAACATTAAAATGTCAGCTGAATATGTCTGGGATCATACACTATCCCATTCTTTGTGCTAAGATATACAGCCCAGGAACAAAAATTGATAACTGTCATTCAAATTAAACCTCTACTCACAAAGCATATACCATAGATTCTCTATTCTTACCTCTTATTCTTTCAATATACCATATTTGATAGCAGATGTTTTTCCCCAAATTTTAATTGTCTTTGATTCTCAGCAATAAATCCAAAGCTCTGTAGAAGCTGAGATTTTTGGAGGATTTATCTCGTCTCTTCCTATTCTTTCTTCTTCTCTTTTAATCCTTTCAGGATCAGTGATATATATAGCCACCACTTACTTTTTGTACCCCTTGGGTTCATTGGAAAGCTGCTGTCCCAGAGACAGAACATGCTGCTGGCAGAAAGGGCCCTATATAACCGTTTGAAATGGAAAAAACAGGCTATTATTGTCTTTGCAGGGTATTGTTTGAAGTAATGCTGAATCATTGAATTTTTGGCAGGGAAAGCATGAATTTTGAAAATTTTTATTTGGTACATATATGTACCTCTGGACTCTGAGGGTATGACTTGTAGAATGAAGCATAAAACAAAATCATGTTACCTCCTGTCGTGAATTGAATTCTATCTCCCAAAAATATGTGTCAACTTGTTTAGGCCATGATTCCCAGTACTGTATAGTTGTCCTCCATTTTGTGATTGTAATTTTATGTTAAAGAGGATTAGGGTGGGATTATAACACCGTTACCCAGGTCCATCCCTAATCTGATGTATAGGGAGTTTCCCTGGGGAAATTTAAGAGAGAAAAAGGAAAGCGAAGTGAGCAGAGAACCTCATACCACCAAGAAAGCAGCACTGGGAGCAGAGTGTGTCCTTTGGACCAGGGGTTCCTGCTCGGAGAAGTTTCTAGTCCTGGGGAAGACTGACCACAAGGACCTTCCTCCAGAGCCCACAGAAAAAGCTTTCCCCTGGAGTCGATGCTTTAAATTTAGACTTCTAGCCTACTTTACTGTTTTTGTGGTTTTTAGCCTACTTTACTAGGAAGAAATAAGTTTCTCTTTGTTAAAGCCATCCACTTGTGGTATTTCTGTTATAGCAGCACTAGATGACAAAGACACCTACCAAAAATTCAGGCATGGTCAATTATTTAGCATGTTTTCAGTTTCTGAAAACATCAAACCAAACCAAACCTGTTAGTCAATTCCAACTGAGAGAAACTGTAACACATAATATCAACACCAATTTTAAATTAAAAATTACTTAGGTCACAAAAGGGCTATGTCTGTTATTTCCCTTTTCCAAAAAGCTAATCTTACCCTTGATATGCAGATTGCCGATCCTTACTTCTCTCTTCTCCCCTCCACTTTCCTTCCCTGCTCACCTTTCCCTTCTCCTCCCTTCTCCTCTCTGTCCTCTTCTCTCTCTTTCTCCCTCTCTCTTCCTCTCATTCTCTTTCCTCTTGGGTAATTCTCTATCAATCTCCCAGGAATGTATCAGACAATGGCAGAATTTTCTTTGAGAGTGAGGGAGAAGAAGAATGTCAGCAGGCAAAGCAGAATGACCTTTGGAGGGTAAGGAATGGTGGTGGTGTGGGTGCAATGTCCTTGAATAAAACCAATCTCATTGCCATCGGGTCACTTCTGACTCATAATGACCCTATAGGACAGAGTAGAACTGCCCCATGGGGTTTCCAACAAGCGCCTGGTGGATTCAAACTGCTGACCTTTTGGTTAGCAGCTGTAGCTCTTAACCACTATACCACCAGGGTTTCCTGTCTGTGAATAGTCTCTTGTTAATCTTTTTGCCCTTGTTACAAAAAAACATTGTCTAAGGATAATTATAGCATTTTTTTCACTCAGTTCAAACATATGTGGACATGGCCAACTCTGATCTTGAGTTCCAATCTCAAACTTGGACCAAAAAAAAAAAAAAATGTTAAGTTGCAATCTAGAGTTTAATACCTTCCCTTACAGTTAACAAAATTTCACGGTTCAAAATAGTAAAGCCATTAGACATTGTAAAGTCAAAGACTTCTCTCTCCATAAATATTTCTATTTAATGACTGAACTGGAATCATTTATGTCATGAAGACAACTATGTCTATCTCCAGTTCTGAAGAGCAAGGAATATGTTTTCCATGGATAAACTTTATTTTGACTTATTTAGAAGAATAGGACAATAATTCCAATTTTATCTCCCTGATGTGCCAGATAAGAGAAACTCTGGTACTAATACTTTAAAATGTACTACATTTTATGGTTTCCAAAACTTGTTCACTTATAGTATCTCATTTGACCCACAGCACCCTGCATGAGTTCGCTATTGTTACTTCAATTTTACAGATGTAGTAAGTTGAACTTAGAGAGGTTAAATGACTTACCCAAGTTCAGAAAGTAAGTGACAACAGGGCTTGGAACGTACAACTTCAAAAATAGGCTCCAAAGATAGCTGTTCATTTTAACAGACAAAAACTGAGTCTAAAATTTATTATGTGGATAATGAGTTATTCATCGCCTTTTGTGTTTTCTCATAAGTAAGAGCCACCAGGGCAGAGACATTCGACATATCGAAAGTGGTCCAGGGTAGAGAGATCAAGCAAGCTGGTTGGACTAGTGAGCCTCTGTATTTCTCTATATGGTGCCTTATGAATATCGTACGCCTTCTGCCACAATAGCCCTTGTACTTTGAATCCTTTTAACAAATCATGAAAGACACAATGATTGGGCCTCCATGACCATAGTAAATTGAATGCAAAAGCAAAAGCTTTTTTTTCCCCATCCAATTTGCCAGGAGCCATCCTACCATCCTATGATCACACACGCAGTGGGAATCTCCGTTGTTTCTCTGATGGAGGTTATGGCCACATGGACGAGTGGCAGTAAGGCCAAAACCTGTAGGGCCGCGTTAACAGTCTTTCTCTTGTTGCTGTGCTTTGAACACAGTGGCTGCTTAATAAGTGACTGCCTGACTGAAGCATGAAATAAACAGAAGAAAGTAGCTTCTGAAGCCCTGCCTACCCTGGTCTCTGGGGCTGATGAAGTGAGTTCCTTGAGATAGTTATCCCCTCACAGGCAAACGGAGTACTTGTTAGTGCCAGCCTAGGACATTCTCACTAAGTCATAACTCTGTATGACAAAATTTTGGGGGGGTCAGTTTAAGAGATCAGACTACAGTTTGTCCCCAGGTTAAGAACATCCAACTTCAGAACAACTCATACTTAAGAACGGCCTCCCATAAAGCCTATTATATTAAAAAATTGAGTTAAATACAATGCTTCCTAATAACAAATGATGACACTCATTAAAACATTGTGGGGCTTCAGTGGTCCATCAGCTTGAAGAAGGAGAACACTGTTTGACTTTTTAAGTTGGATCACATTGCCATTAACACTGTGTTGAGTGTGTAAATTTGTATGTGGCTTAAATTTTCCTCATTCACCCTTGTAACCACGCCTCTAAGGCATCAATCCAATGCAAACGCTGGTGATGCATCAAAGAAAAGGTAAACTATCACAATTGAACATAAGGTGGAAATAATGAAGTGATCGGAAATGCCATCCGTCAGTGGAAAAACATTAGGCTACAGTCTGTCAATGATCAGAACAATTTTAAAGGATAAAGTGAGAATAACGGAGCATGTGAAAGGTTCTGCCTCTTTGAAAGCTACGATTTTTGCTAAGCAATGCAGTGGTTTAGTTATTGAAATGGAAACGCTATTGATAATTTGGTTAGATGATCAAAATCAGCATAATATGCCTATTAGCCTTGCTTTAGTGAGAGAAAAGTCTCAAAGCCTTTTCGATGACTTAAAAGCTGCATGTGCAGGAAGTGAAGGCAATTGTGATGAAGAATTTATTGCAAGTAGAGGTTGGTTCAATTGTTTCAAAGTGAGGGCAAATTTACAAAATATTAAAGCACAAGGTGTAGCAGCAATGTAAGTGAAGCACCGATGTAAGTGCTGGGGGTGATTTTCCTGAAAAGTTGAAAAAAAATACTGAGAAGGGAGGTTATTTGACAGACCAGATATTTAATGTAGATGAGACTGGCTTTTGCGGGGGGGGCGGGGGAGCCCGAAAGGACTTGTGTTTGGAAAGAGGGAAAACTTAGCAAGCTTAAGGCATTCAAAAATAGACTAACATTATTGCTTAGGGGTAACACATCGGTGATTTCAAGCTTAAGTTTTTGCTTGTGTAAAACCCAGTACATGCTTGTGTATTGCTTACTAAATCCAAGGGTAACTTGCAATATCATTAAGGCATCTTGTCCCATTTTTTGGAAAGCAAATAGAAAGGCTTGGGTTACAACTGCCATCTTTGAAGATTGGTTCTTGAACCGTTTTGTCCCTGTTGCTGAACATTGTTGCTTGGCCAAGGAAATTCCTTTAAAGATTCTTGTTGTATTTGATAACGTACCCAGACATCTAAGCACTTTAGATGACCTTCCTCCCAAAGTAAGGGTTATATTTTTACCCCCCAAATCATCGTTACTTCAGCCAATGGATCAGGAAGCCATAGGTTCCTTTAGGCCTGTTATTTACAATGGACCTTCTCACAAGCAGTCATGGGACCTTCTCACAAGCAGTCACGGCTACCTAAGATGATGTGATGTGCTTAAGGCGGCTCTGGAGGAATTATAACATCTATTATGCCATCAAAAATACTACTGATTCTTGGGATGAAGTGAAGTAGCCAAATATGTAAGGAGTGGGGAATAAATTATGCCCCCAATTCATGTATGCTTTTCAGGGGTTTACAGCTGAGGACATCACTTAAGCCAGGCAAGCTGTGGTTGATACTGGTAATTAACCGCAGTTAGACATCAGTAAAAATTATGTTGTAGAGTTACTCGACTCCTATACCAAAGAACTAACCAATGAAGACCTAATGGAACCAGAGCAGCAAATAATAGTATTTGAGGAAAAAGACTGAGACCTAAAACTCCAGAACCAAAAAAAATTTAATGAAAAAGTTAGCTGAAGTCTTTCACCTCATTGAAGCAGTAATGGCAAAGTTAGAGTAGCAAGATCCTAATACAGAGAGGTTCTCTAAGGTTTATCGTAGTTACCAAGGACCTCAGCTCCACAAGGCCACTTCTGATGAGAAAAAGAAAGGCTCTGTACAAACCTCACTTGATGCCTACTTCAGGAAATTGACTCCAGTATTAAATGCCCCTCTCTAACAGCAGAAACCCTGGTGGCATAGTAGTTAAGAGATATGGCTGCTAACCAAAAGGTCAGCAGTTTGAATCCACCAGGCACTCCACGGAAACTCTATGGGGCAGTTCTACTCTGTCCTATAGGGTCACTTTGAGTCGGAATCGACTCAGCAGCAACGGGTTTTTGGTTTTGGTTCCCTAGCAGAAGAATCGAACCCTGAGTCCCCCACACTAAGTCCATCCTTTCCAACACCAGGCCCATTATCTTCAACAGCAGGGCATCTCTCCATCATCTTCTCCCACATTATCCAATTATAATGTTATCATGATGTTACCTCACGAATGCCCCTTAGAGTATGCAAGACATCTACAGAATGAGAGTGTTAACCTTTAATCATCTTTTTTCTTTTATTTTTTCCTCCCTAAACTGTTTTAAGAACTGTTTCTTTCATGTTTTTTACAGTACTACAGACCTCCATTCATATACTCACATATATTCTCTCTCTCTGTTCATTCCAGCACTGTATGTAGTCACTTTTATTATTACTGTATTATTATTATTATTATTATTATTATTATTATTATTATGCACTGTATTATATTTAAGATGGTTTAGTGTGTTTGGAAGTGTATAAGTGTTTTATATGCATTAAAAAACCCATAAAGGTAAAATATATACTATATACTAAAATAAATATTTGAATAACTGATGCTAAATAAGAACCTTATGTACCTACTCCAACTTACCTACAAATTCGACTTAGGAACGGATCTCGTTCATAACCCAGGGACTATTGTGTTGGGATCATTAGTTAAATGAGTTACAAAACTGCTTCATTTTCCAAATCTGACTACATTAAATTTTCCTGCTGACTCCTACTTAGTTTCTTCTCTTCTTCTTTTCCTTATACTTATTACTTTAAGAATCTTTCTTTTTCCAAAATAGCTGTTACTTTTCTCTTAAGTGTAATAGTGCTGTGTCTCATGAATGTGCAACACAACGTACACAGGAGAGGTTATAATAGGAAAACATTTATTTTCCATGTTTCCTCTCTGGAGAAAAACTGTATTTAGTTGGAATGACTTATAAAGCACTTGATAAAATAAGTGCCTTCCTTTTACATCAGTTTCTTTTGTCTCTCTGTAAATCTTTTTAAAGAAAGACTCTGCTTTGAGACCTATTGAGCCACGTGAGTAGGACACCACAAGTTAATTAAAAAAAGGAATTCTGCCATTTTCAAAACAATGTCGTCATTCAGCATGCCACCCAGAATCTCTCTATGTAAACAAATGAACAAACAAAAAAAATTAAGAACATTATCTAGACGGATGTTTATGCTTTTTTTCTGATTAGATGAAAATTTATAATTCTGGATAAAAGTTGGAAACGAACTAATGAACACATTATATGAGAGGCAAACCAATATGGACCCATGTATGCAATGAATTAAAAAGCACACAGATTTAAAAAAAAAAATAGCTATTCAGAATGGTTTAATTATTGTGTTAGTATGAAATAAAATGAAAACATTTTGTGCTGTCATTAAGGCAGTTTATGTTGCCAAATATAAAGATGTTTGCCATTTTGTATAAATAAATGTTTTCTATTCTGGATTGGCCCCTCATTACTTGAAGAAATTACATAATGAAATTACATAATGTTTCTTAGTACTTAACATAGAAACATAGAAACAAATTACATAATATTTCTTTGGTACTTAACAACACTTCCATAGTTCTATATTATTCTTTAAATAACAGCTATAAATTTGGAATAGAAGCTATTTGGAAGAAAATCCTAGTCTTTAATACATACTGTGTATATGATTGTATATACATACATATATATATGTGTATAGGGTTGCTGTGGGTCGGAATCGACTTGACGGCAGCAGGCTTTTTTAATATAATTTTTGTTTAATTCAAATTTGCATGACTTACAATCCATAATACTGTCATTTTTAACATTCATAGTTGGAAAAATATTTCATTCATAGATTCTGATTTCATTCTAAAATATAATGCAATATATACATTTCATTATATGCACACGCACTCATACAGTGTATGTGTGTGTGTGTGTATGTGTGTATATATGTATATAAAGAGAGAGAGAGAGAGATTTTACATGTCAAAAATTTATCCAGAAATTTCTTTCTTATTACAATAAATACGTTCCCTAATAATATTTTTTGGAACTATTTAAATAAAGTTTCATGCTAGCGTTATATAGCAACCGATTATTTTCTGTTTATCTGGGTAAGTTTTGTGACTCATCCCTCATTTTTAAAACTACTTTTAAACCATCCTCTAAATTTAATTACATATCTAAAGAGCAATAAAATAGCCATTTCAGGATTCTCATTTTCATGGCTGAAATAATGGTACTAATAATGGAAGGATAATTTTTTAATTAAATAACATGACATATCCATACGGTCCTGTAAATAATTGTCCTAAATTGTTATGCTTCATAAGTGAGACATCGAAAGTACCCAACAATGCCTGCGTGTGCCTCCGCTTTGCTCTACATTGTATTTCCTACCTCTCCTCCATTTCTCTCTCCCTTTCTGTCTCTCTCTCCCTCTCTCTGTCTCTCCCTCAGTCCTTACCCTCCACCCCTGTGCCCTAGAGAACTGTGCTCTACTTCTTGTCTCATCATGTAGACATATCTCTGTCTTGCACCCACCTTTACCTCCTTTCATTTTATAAAGGTAGCATGGATATTTGTCCTCCCATTATAGGTTCCTATTTTAAGTTTTTCCAGAGTGTTATCTACTTTCATCCCATCATATTGCTTCAGAAAAAAATGTGCTTTCAATTAAATCATTTTTTCCCTATCTTCAATAATACCTCCCCACTAATTTTCCATATCATATAAAGCTACTTAATGATTTTTCATCCTAAAACAACAAACAAAAATTCTTCCATAGTACCTTTGCACTCTAGCTCTTATCCATTTTACTCCATTTCTATATACCTATACATTTTTTTTTTTTTGTACATTTTTGTGTCTCTATTTGCTCTTGCCCTGGGTGTGCCTCCATTGTGTTATGGAGATGAATCCTCATTTTTCACACCAAATGTGGACTTACTGAGGTCATTATCCTGATTGCTAAACACATTGCTCGTTTCTTATTGCTAATTTAAGAACAGTAATTTAGGAGCCCATAGTGCTGAACTCTATGCACTGTGTGCCAAGTTATTACTACTTTATTTGTCTGAATAATTTTTCAATACAGTTGTTCTAACTATTGGGCTATTAAGTCTCAGTTTCCTTTCCTGGCTACTCTATCTCATTCTGCTTTTAAATGTCATTGTACTTTTGGGTTCTACATTTTATTCCACAGCCCATCTTCTTCACTTTAAGATTTACATTAATCACCATAAGGGGAAAAAAAACAAACATTGCCTTTGAGCCAATTCTGACTCATAACAACCCTGTAGGACAGAGTAGAACTGCCCCATAGGGTTTCCAAGGAGCACCTGGTGGATTCAAACCGCTAACCTTTTGGTTAGCAGCCAAACTTTTAACCACTATGCCACCTGGGTTTCCATAGCTATACCTTTAACTCAGATTTCTCTACTTAGCTCTGGACCCACATATCCAATCAGTCATCTCTAGTTGTATGTTATATGAGAACTTCTCCTTCACTTGTCCAAAAACTGATCTTATTATTTTTATTTCAATTTTTTTAACTTTACTTATATCTCAACTTTAGGTATTCATTTTAAGAAATGACCTACAAAATATTTAATTTCAGTCTGTTGGGATACATTTAATGATGATTCTCTGTAATCAATCTTAGTATTGGTTTTATTTAACATATTTGTTAATAAATTTTCTTATGTATTGTATATAATTTTGGATGAATTAAGCTATTTGGTATGATGCTGGTTTAAAAAGCCATGAATGATGAGATAATGGAAATGAAAATGCTGTATACCCTCCAAATTATTCTTTCTATATATGAGCTTATTGCTATTACTTGAGAAAATGGAATAATAGGAAAAGATGTGCTAACTTATTATTGTACTGTATGTATGCAATTCTACACATATCTAAATACTGATTAGATTTCACCCTTATAAAACAAGAGTAAGTAGTTTATTATGCTCATTCAATATTCAAATTCAAGCTGGATTTCATTGAAGAAACATCTGAAGACAGTTTAAGTAATAAACCCAGGAATATCACTGTCCAAGGTAAAACTTTTCCTTTTATTGAAAAATTAAGATTAGATACTATCATAATAACAAATACTATAAATCTGTGTCTCAGAAGAAGCTGAAGTGACCAACAGCCAAAAAAATCACAAAAATACTCAATGACATACAACAATTAGTATTTATTGCCCACATGTCTGGAGCTAGCTGGGGGTTAAGTAGGCAGCTCTATTGATTTTGGCCATGCTTGCTCATTGTCTGGAAAGCCTGGTGGTGTAGTGGTTAAGTGCTATGGCTGCTAACTAAATGGTCAGCAGTTTGAATCCACCAGGTGCACCTTGGAAACCATGGGGTAGTCCTCCTCTGTCCTGTAGGGTCGCTGTGAGTTGGAAATGACTTGACGGTAACTGGCTTTTTTAATTTTTTTTTTGCTCACTGTCGGGGGGTCAGTTGGCTGTCACCTCATCTACAATGATGGCAACTGGGGCAACTGGGAACATTTGGCTCTAATGTGTATGTCTCTTTTCTTCCATCAGGCTAGCCTTGGTGAGTTTGCCTGGGAAAGCAGAAACAAAAAACAAGCCCAACTGCCCAAGTGTTTCTCAAGTTCCTGCTTGCATTACACTTGCCCCTGTCCAATTAGTCTAAGCATGTCATATGGCCCAGGTGAGTCAAAATGGGAAGTTATTACAAAGTTCCATGGGAAAGGCAGGGATACAGAGAAGAAGCAACACTTAAAACTATTTTATAATCTATCATATCGCACGGCTGTTTAATTTTCTCTGAAGAGATTTTAAGACTTTTTTTTAAGTAATATTAAGTGCTGGTCATTTTGGTAAGTGCTTTACATACATTAGCTCATGTAAACATTATGACTCTGTGAGAGCAATATTATTATTCCTATTAATAATTTCTAATATCCCTCTCTCTCTCCTTTTTTATTACAAGTTAGAAACTGAGGGGAGATAACTACCCTAAGATAATAGAGATTACAAATGGAAATGCTTGGATATAAGCCTAGGTGGTATAGATCCCAAGACCATGTTCTTAGCTATTATGTTATAATGCCCACAAATGCCCAAGTTTTAAAAAAATAAAGTTTCTATCTATGCACGGTTGTCATTTTTATAACATAGAAAAAATATCAAAGCATTAAAATACTTATACAGGCATATGTGCATCTCTGAATTTGCCTTTTAGATAAGTTAAGTAATTATAATCATTTTGTTTTACATTTACAAAAATATTACACTTTTGTTGTTGTTTGGTTTTGGTACCAATGATAAGAAGCTCCCTAGCAATACCTGGGATTCATAAATGAACCACAGTTATAAATCCTGTATCATAATCTTAGGTCTGGCATTAAATTCATCAGACAAACAGGAACTGCCACAGGCTTCAATTTCTAGTGTAAAATAAAAAGGAAAAAGAAAAGAAAATTCATTAAATCTTTACTACAGGCTTTCCATGCCTTAAACATAAAAACTGGTTTAAGCCTGAATGCTTCCAGCATTTTACAATTTGGCTTGTAATCGGTTAGGAGAAAGGGAAAAGTAATTATGAAAACAGAGTAGTTTACTATACTGGAAATGAAAAACCAAAGAAATATGATTTCATGATACCATCAAAACAAAGGAATGGCTAACAAATACAGTAAAACATTCTTTGTAACTGAACGCTTGCGCTGTGCAAAATTTTAATTTCAAATTTAAACTCGTGAACTCTTACACATTATATAAGGAAGAGTTGAAAATTAGACTTTGTTCATCAAAAAATAACATAAAAAAACTTCCAACCGTGGTATAGTACAGCTTTTTTTTTTCCCTAAAGAGGCCCAGTCTTACCAAAAAAAAAAATTGGTTCCCGTCGAGTTGATTCCAACTCATAGCAACCCTATAGGACAGGGTGGACATGTCCTGTAGAGTTTCCAGGGAGCACCTAGTAAATTTGAACTGCTAACCTTTCGGTTAGTAGTCATAGCACTTAACCACTACTCCACCAGGGTTTCCCCATCCTTATAAATACACAATTTACCATTTTGGAGAATTTCCTTAAAACCATAGAGAGAATGACAGACATGAAACTGAGAAGCCTGAAGAACAAGTCTAGAATACCCACTGCAGTTACATGTCCACTCTCTAATTGGACAATGCTTCGGGGGGGAAAAAAAAGTGTTAATGTCTTTTATAGTGTTTGCATGTTTAACAATTCCTTCTGAAGATAACTACTTCATGGAAGCCTTTTATGAATGAGCTCAGAGAACGATGACCTCTTTTCCTCAGATCAACTAGACTACTTGCAATTGAAGAGCAGACAAAAAGCTGGTTACCTTCTTTAAGAGGTTTAATTGACTCTTTAAAGATCAAAAGCTAATAGATTGACTGCTGTTAAATCCTATACAACAGAATCGTTTGTACACCTTGAGCTTATGTGGGTTAGCAGCATGATCTCCAAGATATAAATTTTCAAAAATCCCTTCCCTGCTCTTTTCTCCTATTCTCTTTCTATACTAGCTGGAGAAGGAATAAATCTTAACTGTTAGTTGCCATTTCTTCAAAATGAATAGCAATAGGTAATATGGCATTTTTCTGATCACTACATAGTTCTTCTAAAGCAGAGAGCTTTGCAAGTGTGGATTAGTTTTTCATATATATTTTGTCTTAAATAAGGAAGCATGAAAACCAGTAATAAGAGTGTACTGTCACGTCCAAATGATTCTTAAAGATAACTCTTCTTTTAGGTGTTAGGTTGTAAAGACTTTTACTCAGAAACTAAGCCTCTCTCAGCCTTAGTTTCTGAATGGTAGCTTTTAATAATGATGATATTAATGTTTGATTAAGCTTAAAATATTAAAATAGTTATCACACTGATTTCTGATTTCTTGCTGGTTTCTCTATCAGCCCTTGTATCTATAAGTGCCTTGAGGATAGGTGCTTTGTTTTTTTATTGTTGTATATCAAGAGATTATCGCTGTACTAGGGTCAGCAACAATAACAAACCCTTGCTATGTCAGAAGAGAATTGTGCTCCAGGGTTTTCAATGGCTGATTTTTGGAAAGGAGATCACAAGGTCTTTCTTGTGAGGTGCCTTTGGGTGTATTTGAACAACCAACCTTTGATTAACAGTCAAGAGCATTGACCATTTGTACTACCCAGTGTAGATTCTGATGAATAAGTAAATTACTACCATGTTTTTTCACAAATAATGCACTCCTTATACTTTATTTTAACACAACCCCCTCCGTGTTATTTACATAAGCACACTATGCCAATTTTTTTTTAATAACTTTTATTAAACTTCAAGTGAACGTTTACAAATCCAGTCTGTCACATATAAGTTTACATACATCTCACTCCCTACTCCCACTTACTCTTCCCCTCTTGAGTCAGCCCTTTCAGTCTCTCCTTTCTTGACAATTTTGCCTGCTTCCCTCTCTCTCTATCCTCCCATCCCCCCTCCAGACAAGAGTTGCCAACACAGTCTCAAGTGTCCACCTGATATAATTAGCTCACTCTTCATCAGCATCTCTCTCCCACCCGCTGACCAGTCCCTTTCATGTCTGATGAGTTGTCTTCAGGGATGGTTCCTGTCCTGTGTCAACAGAAGGTCTGGGGAGCATGGCCGCCAGGATTCCTCTAGTCTCAGTCAGACCATTAAGTTTGGTCTTTTTATGAGAATTTGGGGTCTGCATCCCACTGATCTCCTGCTCCCTCAGGGGTCCTCTGCTGTGCTCCCTGTCAGGGCAGTCATCGATTGTGGCCGGGCACCAACTAGTTCTTCTGGTCTCAGGATGATGTAGGTCTCTGGTTCATGTGGCCCTTTCTGTCTCTTGGGCTCTTAGTTGTCGTGTGGCCTTGGTATTCTTCATTTTCCTTTGTTCCAGGTGGGTTGAGACCAATTGCTGCATCTTAGATGGCCGCTTGTTAGCATTTAAGACCCCAGACACCACATTTCAAAGTGGGATGCAGAATGATTTCATAATAGAATTATTTTGCCAATTGACTTAGAAGTCCCCACAAACCATGTTCCCCAGACCTCCGCGCTTGCTCCGCTGACCTTTGAAGCATTCATTTTATCCCGGAAACCTCTTTGCTTTTGGTCCAGTCCAATTGAGCTGATCTTCCATGTATTGAGTGTTGTCTTTCCCTTCACCTAAAGCAGTTCTTATCTACTGATTAATCAATAAAAAACCCTCTCCCACCCTCCCTCCCTCCCCCCCTCGTAATCACAAAAGTATGTGTTCTTCTCAGGTTTACTATTTCTCAAGATCTTATAATAGTGGTCTTATACAATATTTGTCCTTTTGCCTCTGACTCATTTCGCTCAGCATAATGCCTTCCAGGTTCCTCCATGTTATGAAATGTTTCAGAGATTCGTCACTGTTCTTTATCGATGCGTAGTATTCCATTGTGTGAATATACCACAATTTATTTACCCATTCATCCGTTGATGGACACCTTGGTTGCTTCCAGCTTTTTGCTATTGTAAACAGAGCTGCAATAAACATGGGTGTGCATATATCTGTGTGTATGAAGGCTCTTGTATCTCTAGGGTATATTCCGAGGAGTGGGATTTCTGGGTTGTATGGTAGTTCTATTTCTAACTGTTTAAGATAACGCCAGATAGATTTCCAAAGTGGTTGTACCATTTTACATTCCCACCAGCAGTGTATGAGAGTTCCAATCTCTCTGCAGCCTCTCCAACATTTATTATTTTGTGTTTTTTGGATTAATGCCAGTCTAGTTGGTGTGAGATGGAATCTCATCGTAGTTTTAATTTGCATTTCTCTAATGGCTAATGATCGAGAGCATTTTCTCATGTATCTGTTGGCTGCCTGAATATCTTCTTTAGTGAAATGTGTGTTCATATCCTTTGCCCACTTCTTGATTGGGTTGTTTGTCTTTTTGTGGTTGAGTTTTGACAGAATCATGTAGATTTTAGAGATCAGGCACTGGTCGGAGATGTCATAGCTGAAAATTCTTTCCCAGTCTGTAGGTGGTCTTTTTACTCTTTTGGTGAAGTCTTTAGATGAGCATAGGTGTTTGATTTTTAGGAGCTCCCAGTTATCTGGTTTCTCTTCATCATTTTTGGTAATGTTTTGTATTCTGTTTATGCCTTGTATTAGGGCTCCTAGGGTTGTCCCAATTTTTTCTTCCATGATCTTTATCGTTTTAGTCTTTATGTTTAGGTCTTTGATCCACTTGGAGTTAGTTTTTGTGCTTGGTGTGAGGTATGGGTCCTGTTTCATTTTTTTGCAAATGGATATCGAGTTATGCCAGCACCATTTGTTAAAAAGACTATCTTTTCCCCACTTAACTGACACTGGGCCTTTGTCAAATATCAGCTGCTCATACGTGGATGGATCTATGTCTGGGTTCTCAATTCTGTTCCATTGGTCTATGTGTCTGTTGTTGTACCAATACCAGGCTGTTCTGACTACTGTGGCTGTATAATAGGTTCTGAAGTCAGATAAGGTGAGGCCTCCCACTTTCATCTTCTTTTTCAGTAGTGCTTTGCTTATCCGGGGCTTCTTTCCCTTCCATATGAAATTGGTGATTTGTTTCTCTATCCCCTTAAAATATGACATTGGAATTTGGATCGGAAGTGCGTTAAATGTATAGATGGCTTTTGGTAGAATAGACATTTTTACTATGTTAAGTCTTCCTATCCATGAGCAAGGTATGTTTTTCCACTTAAGTATGTCCTTTTGAATTTCTTGTAGTAGAGCTTTGTAGTTTTCTTTGTATAGGTCTTTTACATCTTTGGTAAGATTTATTCCTAAGTATCTTATCTTCTTGGGGGCTACTGTGAATGGTATTGATTTGGTTATTTCCTCTTTACTACCATGTTTTTTCACATATAATGCGCTCATTATACTTTATTTTAACACAACCCCTCCGTGTTATTTACATAAGCACACTATGCCAATTTTTTTACACATTGCTGACTTCAATTGACACTAGAAGACATAATTAAATTATGAAATAAGTAGACATAACATAACTTAATGCTTTAACTTAAGACAATGTAATAAGATATTTGCATTCAACTGTTGTGCTAATGCACTATAATTATCAATTAAAATTAATAGAAACACAGTTTTGATAGTTTATTTTCCAATTATGGGAGACTACCAAACTTAATCCATGGCTTCTTGACCCTGACTTATACCTTTATTATGCAATTGTGATCAAAAGTAACATTTTCAGGGCGGTGCCAGGGTGGCAGAATAGCCAGTGGTTCCAGTGATCCCTCTTATGACAAAGACCACAAAAAAGAAGTGAAACGATTATATTTTTGACAAGCTAGGAGCCCTGAACATCAAAGGCAAAGTTAGAAAAATGGACCAAGCAGCACAGGGAGGGAGAGAAGGTTCAGAAGCATAGAGGAGTGGCTGGACCTGAATCACCAGGATCCCTCAGGCAGCATTCCTGGGAGCAGCTACGGCAGGCTGGTAGTAGCATTCTGCCAGAGCTTACTCAGAGAGAAGCAGCCAGCTGCACAGCCTACTCACACCTCTGAAACCAGAGAAGAATGGTGTTTTCAACAAAAGCTAAGTACTTGCATATATTTTACTATGTCCCCCACCCCCAAGTCAACTTCAGAGGCTGTTGATTTCCCTGGGCCTGAAATAGGCCCTGTTGAGTGCCTGGAGCCATCCTCCTGGCCTTGGAGAAGGAATAAATTCACAATTGGGGGAAAAGATAATTTGCCAGCTACTAACCTGGGGAGTTGTGGACAGAAGTGGCTCCTGTCCAGACATAAACGTCTTGTGGACTTTGAATACCTTTCCCCTCTGCATGGACCTGTGTAGGCCTATTTCATGAGAGTAAGCCCTTGTTGGAAGACTGCAACTGTTTCAGCTGTGCAGTGGAGAGATGGGTATTTGATGATTGATGCCACTTTGTGTATTAAACAGGGCCCTCACCTCCCACATTAGGGGCCTAAAGACTGGTAGCTCCACTCAGATCAACCAGCCACCCACAACAGGGGTCCAAGGATAACTGGTACCTCCCAGTCCTGACAACCAAAAACACTGGGTGACCATGGTCCGTCTTCAGAATCCACTCATCTATAAGCTCTAGGGAAAAAGGACACACTTTCCTCAGAGACACTTGGGGGACAATTTTGAGCCCACTGCCTTGTTCAGAGCATGACCCCCTGCTGCAATCAGATACCAGTACCTACACCAATCACCCCTGCCCCTCTAAGACTGTAGGACAGAGCTAGTACCACACACTTGATGACCAGCTACCTGGACACCTGAGCTGAATCCATACAAGAAAAATGAATGGACTCCTAGACTGATATACCTGATAACAGCTCTAACCATCTGGCGACAGGACGTCAGAGCTTCAGAGGTAAAAATAATCAAGCTAGCTCACTTGAGCAACCCATTTGAGCATATCAAAACAAAACAAAGCAAGAAGCTAGGATATAGTAAACAAGCAAAAAATAAACTAATACAGTAACATAGATGACTGGGAGAAAAGAGTCAATTCAAATCACATAAAGAAACAGACCATGATCACTTCAACAAGCTCTCAAAACAAAGAATCAAGGGACCTTCTAGATGAAAGTACCTTCCTGGAATTACCAGATGCAGAATACAAAAGATTAATATACAGAACCCTTTAAGACATCAGGAAGGAGATCCAGCAATACCCACAACAAGCCAAGGAACACACAGATAAAAGAGTTGAAGAAATTAAAAAGGTTATTCAAGAACATAATGAAAAATTTAATAGGCTGGAAAAATCCATAGACAGACAGCAATCAGAAATTCAGAAGATTAACAATAAAATTACAGAATTAGACAACTCAACAGAAAGCCAGAGAAGCAGAATTGAGCAAGTGGAAGGCAGAATTGGTGAGCTTGAAGATAAAGCACTTGGCACCAACATATCTGAAAAAAAACCAGATAAAAGGATTTAAAAAAATGAAGAAACCTTAAGAATCATGTGGGACTCTATCAAGGGAAATAACCTACAAGTGATTGGAGTACCAAAACAAGGAGAGATAACAGAAAATATAGAGAGAGTTATTGAAGATTTGTTGTCAGAAAACTTCCCTGATAATGTGAAAGATGAGAAGACATCTATGCAAGATGCTCATTGAACTCCACGTAAGGTAGATTTTAAAAGAAAGTCACCAAGACATATTATAATCAAACTTGCCAAAACCAAAGATAAGGAGAGAATTTTAAGAGCAGCTAGGGATAAATGAAAAGTCACCTACAAAGGAGAGTCAATAACGATAAGCTCGGACTACTTGGCAGAAACCATGCAGGCAAGAAGGCAACAAGATGACTTATATAAAGAATTGAAAGAAAAAAATTGGCAGAAAGAATCATATATCCACCAAAACTGTCTCTCAAATATGAAAGTGAAATTAGCATATTTTCAGATAAACAGAACTTTAGAGGATTCATAAAAACCAAACCAAAACTAAAAGAAATGCTAAAGTGTGTTATTTGGTTAGAAAATCGATAATATCAGGTAACAACCCAAGACTGGAACACTGGACAGAGCAATCAGAGGTCAACCCAGACAGGGAAATCACAAAAATAAATCAAGATAAAAAAACACTCAAAACAGGAAAACAGCAATTTTATTATGTAAAAGAAAACAACAGTAAAACAAGAAACAGGGACTGAAAATGTAGTCAAAGATCTTTTAAATGGAGAGGAAGACAAGGCAATATAAAGAAATAAAAGTTAGGTTTAACTTAGAAAAATAGGGTAAATATTAAGGTAACCACAAAGGTAGCTAACTATCCTACTCATCAAAACAAAATGCAAGAAAAAAAGAGACACAGCAGAAACAAAATCAACATCAACAAATAAGAGGAAAAGGCAATATATAAAGATAAACTACTGAGCACAAAAAATTAAGTGAGAAAAAGAAACTGTCAACAACATACAAAAAAAGACATTGAAATGACAGCACTAAACTCATACCTGTCCATACTTATGCTGAATGTAAATGGAGTAAATGCACAAATAAAGAGACAAGAGAGTGGCAGAATGGGTAAAAAAAAACACAATCCGTCTATACACTGCCTACAAGAGACACATCTTAGAGACACAAACAAACTAAAACTCAAAGGATGGAAAAAATATATCAAGCAAACAATCAAGAAAGAGTGACAATATGAATTTCTGACAAAATAGACTTTAAAGTTAAATCCACCACAAAGGATAAGGAAGGACACTATACAATGATTAAAGGGACAATATACCCAGAGGATATAATCATATTAAATATTTATGCACCCAATGACAGGGCTGCAAGATACATAAAACAAACTCTAACAGCACTGAAAAGTGAGATAGACAGCTCCACAGTAATAGTAGAAGATTTCGACACACCACTTTTGGTGAAGGACAGGACATCTAGAAAGAAGTTCACTAAAGACACGGAAGATCCAAATGCCACAGTCAACCAACCTGACCTTTTAGACATATATAGAACACTCCACCCAACAGCAACCAAGAATACTTTCTTTTCTAGTGCACATGGAACACTCCCTAGAATAGACCACGTATTAGGTCATAAAGCAAGCCTTAGCAGAATCCAAAACATCAAAGCATCTTCCCTGACCCTAAGGTCATGAAAGTGAAAATCAATAACAGAAAAAGCAGGGAAAAACAATCAAACACTTGGAAACTGAACAATACCCTCCTCAAAATACACTGGGTTATAGAATCCATTAAGGATGGAATAAAGAAATTCATAGGATCCAACGAGAATGAAAACAATTCCTATTAGAACCTTTGGAACACAGTAAAAGCAGGACTCAGATGTCAATTTATATCAATAAATGTACACATCCAAAATGAAGGAAGGGCCAAAGTCAAAGAATTATTCCTACAGTTTGAACAGATAGAAAGAGAGCAACAAAAGAAATCCTCAGGCACCATAAGAAAGCAAATAATAAAAATTAGAGCAGAATTAAAGGAAATAGAAAAACAATTGAAAGAGTTAACAAGACCAAAATCTGATTCTTTGAAAAAATTAACAAAATTGATAAAGCCTTGGCCAAACTGACAAAAGAAAAACAGGAGAGGAAGCAAATAACCTGAATAAGAAATGAATGGGTGATATTACAACGGACCCAACTGAAATTAAAAGAATCATATCAGCTTACTATGAAAAATTGTACTCAAAAAAATCTGAAAACCTAGAAGAAATGGATGAATTCCTAGAAACACACTACCTACATAAACTAACACAAACAGAGGTAGAACAACTAAATAGACCCATAACAAAAGAAGAGATTGAAAAGGTAATTAAAAAACTCCCAACAAAAAAAAAAAAACCCTGGTACAGATGGCTTCACTGCAGAGTTCTACCAAATTTCCAGAGAAGTTAACACTACTACTATTAAAGGTATTTCAGAGCATAGACAAGGATGCAATACTCCCAAGCTCATTCTATGAAGCCAGCATATCCCTGATACCAAAACCAGGTAAAGATGCCACAAAAAAAAAAAAAAAAAAAAACTTACAGACCATATCCCTCATGAACTTATATGCAAAAATCCTCAAGAAAATTCTAGCCAATAGAATTTAACAACATATCAAGAAAATAACTCACCATGACCAAGTGGGATTCATACCAGGTATGCAAGAATGGTTCAACATTAGAAAAACAATTAATGTAATCCATCATATAAATACAACAAAAGACAAGAACCACTCGATTTTATCAATCAATGCTAAAAATACATTTGACAAATTTCAACACTCATTCATGATAAAAACTCTCAGCAAAATAGCAATAGAAGGAAAATTCCTCATCGTAATAAAGGGCATTTATACAAAGCCAATAGCTAACATCATCCTAAATGGAAAGAGCCTGAAAGCATTCCCCTTGAGATCAGGAATCAGACAAGGATACCCTTTATCACCACTCTTATTCAACATTGTGCTGGAGGTCCAGCCAGAGCTATTAGACTAGACAAAGAAATAAAGGGCACCCAGACAGGTAAGGAAGAAGTAAGAGTATCTCTATTTGCAGATGACATGATCTTATACACAGAAAACCCTAAAGAATCCTCAAGAAAGCTACTGAAACTAATAGAAGAGTTCAGCAGAGTATGAGGATACAAGATAAACATACAAAATTCAGTTGGATTCCTCTACACCAACGAAAACAACATTGAAGAGGAAATCAACAAATCAAAACTATTTACAATAGCCGCCAAGAAGATAAAATAATTAGGAATGAATCTTACCAGAGATGTAAAAGACCTATACAGAGAAAACTACAAGACACTACTGCAAGAAACCAAAAGAGACCTACATAAGTGGAAAAACATACCTTGCTCATGGATAGGAAGACTTAACATTGTAAAAATGTCTATTCCACCAAAAGGGATCTATACATACAATGAATTTCTGATCCAAATTCCAATGACATTTTTTAATGAGACGGAGAAACAATTCACCAACTTCATATGGAAGAGAAAGAGGCCCCGAATAAGTAAACATTACTGAAAAAGAAGAACAAAGTGGGAGGACTCACTCCATCTGATTTTAGAGCAGATTATACCACCACAGTAGTCAAACAGCCTGGTACTGGTACAACAACAGATACATAGACCAATGGAACAGAACTGAGAATCCAGACATAAATCCTTCCACATATGAGCAGCTGATGTTTGACAAAGGCCCAAAGTCACTTAAATGAGGAAAAGACAGTCTTTTTAACAAATGGTGCTGGCATAACTGGACATCCATCTACAAAAAAATGAAACAAGACCCAAACCTCACACCATGCACAAAAACTAACTCAAAATGGATCAAAGACCTAAATATAAAATCTAAAACAATAAAGATATAGAAGAAAAAATAAGGGAATGCTAGAAGTCCTAACACATGGCATAAACAGAATACAAAACATTTACAAAAAATCCAGAAGAGAAACTTGATAACTGGGAGCTTCTAAAAATCAAACACCTATGTTCATCCAAAGACGTCACCAAAAGAGTATAAAGATTACCTACACACTAGGAAAAAAATTTTAGCTATGACATTTCCATTCCGCCCCTGATCTCTAAAATCTACATGATACTGCAAAAACTCAACTACAAAAAGACAAATAACCCAATTAAAAAACGGGCAAAAGATATGAACAGACACTTCACTAAAGAAGACATTCAGGCAGCAAACAGATACATGAGGAAATGCTCACGATCATTAGCCATTAGAGAAATGCAAATCAAAACTACAATGACTTTCCATCTCACTCCAACAAGGCTGGCATTAATCCAAAAAACACAAAAGAATAAATGTTGGAGAGGCTGTGGGGAGACTGGAACACTTATACACCACTGGTGGGAATGTCAAATGGTACAACCACTTCAGAAATCAATTTGGTGCTTCCTTAAAAAGCTAGAAATAGAACTACCATAGGATCCAGCAATTCCACTGCTTGGGATATACTCTAGAGAAATAAGAGCCTTTACATGAACAGATATATGCACACCTGTGTTCATTGCAGCACTGTTTACAATAGCAAAAAGATGGGAGCAACCAAGGTGCCCATCAATGGATGAATGGATAAATAAATTATGGTATATTCACACAATGGAATACTACGCACTCATGAAGAACAATGATGAATCCATGAAACATTTTATAACATGGAGAAATCTGGAAGGCATTATGCTGAGTGAAATTAGTCAGCTGCAAAAGGAGAAATATAGTATAAGATCACTATTATAAGAGTTTGAGAAATAGTTTAAACAGAGAAGAAAATATCCTTTGATCTTTACATGGGGGAGGGAGGGGGGAGAGGTTTTCACAAATTAGATAGTAGATAAGAACTATTTTAGGGGAAGGGAAAGACAGCACATAATACAGGAGAGGTCAGCACAACTGGACTAAACCAAAAACAAAGAAGTCTCCTGAATAAACAGAATGCTTCGAAGGCAAGTGTAGCAGTGGCAGGAGTTTGGGGACCATGGTTTCAGGATACATCTAAGTCAATTGGCATAATAAAATCTATTAAGATAACATTCTGTATCCCACTTTGGAGAGTGGCATCTGGGGTCTTAAAAGTTAGCAAGTGGCCATCTAAGATGCATCAATTGGTCTCAACCCACCTGGAGCAAAGGAGAATGAAGAACACCAAAGACACAAGATGATTATGAGCCCAAGAGACAGAAAGGGCCGCATAAACTGGAGACTACATCACCCTGAGACCAGAAGAAGTAGATGGTGCCCGGCTACAACCGATTGCTGCTCTGACAGGGAACACAACAGAGAACCCCTGAGGGAGCAGGAGATCAGTGGGATGCAGACCCTGGATTCTCGTAAAAAAGACCAGACTTAATGGTCTGACTGAGACTACGAGGACCCCGGTGGTCATGGTCCCCAGATCTTCTGTTAGCCCAAGACAGGAACTATTCCCAAAGCCAACTCTTCAGGGACTGGACTGGACAATGGAGAGAAAATGGTACTAGTGAAGAGTGAGCTTCTTGTATCAAGTAGACACATGAGGCTATCTCGGCGTCTCCTGTCTGGAGGGGAGACAGGAGGGTGGAAGCTGGCCAAATGGACACAAAAAGAGAGAGTTGAGGGAAGGAATGTGCTTCCCCATTAGGAGGAGAGCAATTAGGAGTATACAGCAAGGTGTGCATAAATTTTCGAATGAGAGACTGACTTGAAAACCTTCACTTAAAGCACAATTGAAATTAAAATAAAATAACATTTTCAGACTATTCTTACATACATAGGCAGGAGAAGAAAGAAAATGATCAAAATGAAAGAAAAGGAACAGAATGTTATGTTTTACCTGTAATACGGCAGGACAGGTAAATAAGGCAAAAATTTACTTCTGGGAATGTCATGAGACACGTACAGTATACGCATGGGTGTGGTATGCCAGATCTGATTTACTTAATTTCATCATGCTTGCACATTATATGTGTGGGCATGTTATTTATGTAGGTGTGTCATTTGTGAAAAAATATAGTATTTATTGGATTTGCTCTGTAGGTGTTTTATAAAACAAAGATCATCCTAGGAAGGAGATTCTAAAATGGGATTTTGAATCTGGATGAGTAGTTACCTGGCAGTCACTGAGGACTTCATCTTCAGTGGCAGATGGGTGATAGGTGAAATTTTTAGCCCAGTCATGTCATAGCAGAGCAAATATTAAGACTTTCACTCATTCTAAATAGAATGGGATATTGGCATAAGAGAATATATCTCCTGATACATTATCTCAGGTGTTTGAAAAATACAAGGGTAGAAGAAATTATGAGGGATATAAGAGTAGTTATAAGTGCTATAAGCAGCCCTGGTAGGGCAGTGGTTAAAGTGTTTGGCTGTTTACTGAAAGGCCCATCAATCTGAACCTACCAGCCGCTCCGTGGGAGAAAAATGTGCCAGTTTGCTTTGGTAAAGATTTCAACCACAGAAAACCTATGGGGAAATTCTACTCTGTCCTACAGTGTCTCTATCAGTCTGAATCAACTTGAAGGCAATGGGTTTCTGTTTTTGTTTTCAATAAAGAATTGAATGACTACTTTTGGGTGATATTAATGTCTTGAGGGGGAAAAAAAAAGACTACAAGGCTAAGGATGATCAATAATCCATTAACCAACATGTAAAAGCAGAAGCTTACTCAGCAACATACAAAGAGACCTTCACTTTCTAAATCTGTAGGACTGTAAAAGCTGAGGATTAGACCCAAAACTTAATAAGAATGTTAGTTGAATTCCTTTCAAGAAAGTTGAATTCTCAACATTGACAAATTTCCATGTGCCAAGGACAGGTCCTCATTGGGAAAGTGTAGAACCTTGAGACTTAAGTGGAAACGACTGAGTCAATGCTCTTGAGACCTTTGAAATGCCATATCCCTCTGGGTCTGCCAGAATGATCCTCTTCCACCTGTAAATGTAATGATTTCTTAAAGACGAGGCAGAGGTTTCTGCTTTTCAAAGCAAATGCACTTATTTAGTTTTAAGGCTTAACGCAGTGTTCAGACCTTCAACCCACTGATTAAATAAGAAGCTGGATCTTCATGAAGAACATCTGAGGGTATATTAAGATATTGATTTACCAAAATGTGATCACTCAAAACATCACCAATAAAGAGAGATATTTTATAGCAAAATATGTGTGACAATGGCTACTTCATCATAGAATCTACAGTTTATATCAGGCACTGCACCATGAAAGTCACAAGTCTAATAGATGATGGAACAGCTTCTTGATGAAAAAGCTGTGATAACAGCTTGGAGAAAATACCCTGCAACAACAGAGTATGATCCACAAGCATTCAATATAGAGCCTAATTCAATGAACATAATATGGTGGTGCAACGGTTAAGCACTTAACGACTAACCAAAAGGTTGGCAGTTGAAGCCCCCAGAGCTCCGAAGGAGAAAAGACCTGGTGATATGCACCTGTAAAGATTACAGCCTAGAAAACCCTATGGGACCATCCTACTCTGTAATATAGGGTTGCTATGAGTCAGAATTCACTCTATGACACATAACAATAACAACAATATGATGCTATGACTTCAGAAAGGAGGTGTTATGGATTGAATTGTGTCCCCAAAAATATGTGTGTCAACTTGGGTAGTCCATGGGAACACTATTGTGTGATTGTTCACCATTTTGTCATCTGATGTGATTTCCCTAAGTGTTGTTAATCCTAACCTCTATGATGTTAATGAGGTGGGATTAGCGGCAATTATGTCAGTGAGGCAGGACTCAATCTATAAGATTAAGTTGTGCCTTTAGTCAACCTCTTTTGATGTATAAAAGAAAGAATCAAG
Organism: Loxodonta africana; assembly: GCF_030014295.1. Classification (NCBI taxonomy): domain Eukaryota; kingdom Metazoa; phylum Chordata; class Mammalia; order Proboscidea; family Elephantidae; genus Loxodonta; species Loxodonta africana. The sequence continues at coordinate 123,773,830 of NC_087344.1, forward strand.
CAGAGAGACATGGGGGGCCTCATACCACCAAAAACAAGATCCAGGAAAGTAATGAGTCCTTTGGACTCGAGATCCCTGTGCTACGAAGCTCTTCAACCAGGGAAGATTAATGGCAAAGACCTTTCCCCCAGAGCTGACAGAGAGAGAAAGCCTCCCACTGGAGTTTGGCACCTGAATTCAGACTTCTAGCTTCCTAGACTGTGAGAGAATAAATTTGTCTTTGTTAAAGCCACCTACTTGTGGTATTTCTGTTGTAGCAGCACTAGATGACTAGGGCAGGAGGGTATATAGGTTGTTAAATCAAGAGGTGGATGCTAGAGTACCACTGCTTTTATTACTCTCTGTAACTCTGTGAGGAAGTCACACTTTCAGTCCTTACAACTTCAGGCTTTGTGAAAGTAGAAGTTCTGATTTCCAGAGGGAACCTCCATGAGAGGTCATAGTAAGATTCACATTGAATTTTAGTCTATGACTGCAACTTGTCACTTCAGTCCCCTCATACCACAACAAAAGCAGGAAAGAAAAAGAACCAGTATACTGAAATGAGTAAATGAATCAGATCCATGGAAGAAGTTAGGGATAAAGTTACAATGAGAGGGAAAGATTATGTTTAAACCTGAGCTTTTCTACTAGAGCATCTTTTTGTAATTCCCTTGCCTGATTTTGATGGTAAATGGACAAATGCAGCACCAATGCTCTCAGAAAGCCATAGTAACCAGGCAATTAGATCCATCAGAGGTGAGAGTCTGGGTCATTCCACCTGGTAAACCACATAGACTAGCAGCAGTGCTGACTGAAGTTGAGGAGCATTTAGCATAAACAGAAGAGGATACAGATGAAGGACATCAGTTTTTACCTCAAGACCAGCAGCAGTGGCCAGATTCTTGTTTGTCCCACTGACCGTCCTCTTGCATGTTTTCCAGGGATGGAGACGAATCAGTATGTTTAAGATTTTGTCTCTAGCTGGTGTAAAATTATTATAAGAAGCAAGTATATATACGTGGCACAGAGTGCTTTGTAATAGATACAGTATGTGCCACCCAGATTTCCCACTTTCAAGACCAAAGGACTAATTCAGCCAGCTGCTGCGACTGTTGTCAGCTGACACATCACAAATGAGTTTATTCGCACTCCCAGAATTGCCTTCCATTGTTCAGAGGGATCTGCCTTGCCTAAGATTCAACTCTCCCCCATGGAACAGCCTTTATCCAGTGACTGGTCTATGTAGGCATACAAAGACTGGACTTTTTTTCCTCAATTTGGCATAGTCCAAAGGACCATCTCTGCTCAAGAACTCCCTATGGAATCAACTGAGTACTCCATTGCGTTGTATCAAAGTTCAATTTCTCTCTCTACCTTACATTGTTTTTCTCACTTTAATTAAGGTGTAATTTTTTTAGTGCAATCCCTAAAGCCTCCTGAATGTAAATCTCCTCAGAGTTTGTCTTAAGAAACTCACTGCGCTGTAAGAAATAGCATGAACTCAATCTACAAAATGTGGATATTGATTGAGTTCTCAAATTCCTACTTCTCCATCCTCTTTGCCAGCCACCATATGGCATTCCCTCTCTCTGATACTAGCCACCTGGAGCTAGGTCAGAGCTTGCAAGTTAAAAGGACACTACTCTTCAGAATTCAAATAGTCAGGCACCAGCCACAAATTTGGAGAGTCAACACAACACTTCAACCTTCTGACCTGCTGACCTCACATTTGGGGCTAGTTTCCCGCTACCCCTTCAAAATACCAGCCACAAGCTTGGGAGTCTACACGACACCCTTATTTTCTAACCTTCTAACTTGTATTGCCTCTTTGGGTTTGATAATTTGATGGAATGACTCACAGGATTTACAGAGAGCATATCATACTTAGGACTACAGATTATTACAACCCAAAGGATACAAATGAAGAGACAGATAGGATGAGGTCTGAGAAGTTCATAATACAAAACATTCATACCCCATGGGACTCGCTACTCTTGAGAGAGACCACATGTTCTTGTCAATCAGTAAGCTCTCATAACCACCTTTGTTCAGGGCTTTTATTAGCCAATCCTGCACAATAGACTAAACCATGCCTCCTGAGGCTATTTGATATCAGCCTCCCAGGTGAGTCTTTTCTGGTCTGGCTATCCCCTACTTGCCAGCACAAATCCTTAGGTGTGGTCTGGAAGTTCCAGATTAATGTACTCCAATGGCTCCAAATGTTACTTCTCTAGAACAAAGGACAAAAGCCATCTTACCAAAAAAAACCAAACTCATTGCTGTTTTGTCAATTCTGACTCATAGAACCCTATAGGACAGAGTAGAACACTTATGGTAAAACTAGTCCTTTACCCTATACCAACCTAAGAAATTTTTCAATTATTTTTTATAATTAGCATCACTTGATGATAATCTTTCAGTCTTCCTTTTTTTTTTTTTTAAACTCACTAATACTCCATATTACGTATGTTTTATAATGTATTGAATAGGTTAGGCTGTTTCAAAAATGGTACCTTACAGACCATAGTGCTATAAGCATTTCTTGGCAAGATCATTGTTGCTGTGCCTTATTCTAAGTCCTGACTCTACACCTACCAATATGTAACCTCAATATTTAAGTTTTCATGGCTTCATTTTATTTTAATGTGAAACGTTCCTTTTGTCTAAGTTTTTGAGATGATTGAAAGAGATAACTTTCAAAGAAATTACGTGACTATTATTAAAATTTGTTTTATATAGCCCCCATTAATCTCCTAGTTTTACTTCATTTGCCTAGTCTGAATTACGTGGTCAAACTTGCAGCAAAAGCAATCATCATCAATAAGAATTCCCTAATCCCATCTTTCACAGATCCATCCTCCAGTAAATTCAACTGCTCATTTATTTTTAATTTTTATACTAAGACTTGCAAGCATTGTTAGAGAAAAATCAAAATTTTTCTGATTGGATCCTTAAATATATGTGCTGTCTTACTTTCACTGAAAGAGAATATGTATTAGTCTCTAAAGAAATGTTTTTATCCATAACTTTTTTTATTGAAGTATAACATATAGTACAGTTCACAAAATGCACAAATTCTAAGTGTACATTTCATTGAACTTTACATTTAAAGACATTTGTGTAATCACTGCACATTTTAATATGTAAAATTTCCAACACTAGAATTTTTTCATATGTCACCTCCCACTTGCTTCTCCTCTCCAGAAAGGGTCATTATTTTGACTTGACTTGAAGGCAATGGGTTTTTTGGATCACCATCGAATAGTTTTGCCTATCCTTGAATGTCATATAAATAGAATCTTAAAGTGCCCACTCTCTTTTGTGTGGTGTGTTCACTCATTATAGATATTTATTTTTGTTGCTGAGTGTAGAAGTAGTTTTTCTTTCATATTGCTCCGTAGTTGTGAAGTATAGAGAAAATAATTGTGTGTGTGTGTGTCTACATAGTTGGAGCTTTCAGAATAAACTCTACTGGAAACTTGGAATCTTGGGATAAGAGTAGGCCTTGAGATGTTAATTTACAACTGTATAGACAGTGAAAGAATTCCAGATATATTTATCCAACTCCAGAGGCATACGTTTAAATTTCAAGAAGAAGAAAAAAAAAAGAGGACCAGGACTTTGAAGACATCTCTAGGATTAAAATCTGGGTTTATCTGTCCCTGGAGAGATTTATTTATATTCCAAAAAATTAGAGTAAGAACCCAGAATACTTTCCACCTTTTCTTCAAGAGCAAAGGTTTTTCTCCCTTCCTTTGGGAGGAAAGGAGGAGACAGCTGCTTCTTTCTCCTGTATTTATGTCAACAGAGAAAACCCATTTTTCTCTATCCCTCTCCTGTAATAAAAAACTTTACAGTTTTATGTGTAGGGCTTTTGACCTTGCTTTCATTGTGTCACCCAAGGGGTAAGAATTTTGGTATAGGAAACCACAGAGTCATTATTTTATTTTTAAGAGAATGATGACAATCTGTGTTGATCCAAAACATGCCGTGTGTGCAGTCAGGATAAAATTAGAATGAGTGAACATTAAAAGTTCAACACTTCTATTTCATAGTATGAAAAAAACAATGTATTCATCCATCCTACTTTTGATGGATGCTGAAGTAGTTTCCAATTTAAACTATTATGAAGAAACCCGCTATAAACATTTTTGTACATAGCCATAAATTTTGGGGGACATACGTCCTTATGTTTGGAAGGATATATGAAATTTCTGGGTCACATTCAAGTTACATGTTTAGCTTTTTTATGTATTGCCAAACAGTTTCCCAAAGTGATTTTACCAATATGCACTTTTGCCAGTAGTGTCTGAATGTTTTACTTGTTCTATATCCTTAGCGAAACATATCCATTCTATTTGTGATGGGTACTTATTTTTTAAGTATTCTAAATATACCATTGCATTTTCTTCTGGTTTTCACGATTTTGGTTAAGAAGTTAGCCATCATCTTCATATTGTATCTTTGAAGAAAACTTTTCTTATTCCTCTGGCTACTTTTAAGTTTGTGTTTTTGTCTTTGTTTTTCAACAGTTTAACTAATGTGTGCTTAAGGTATTTATTTTGTTTTATTTACTTGTTTGTTTATTTATTTAGTATTTATTTTGCTTGTTGTATTCTGGGCTTTTAAAATCTGGGATTAGATGTACTTTAATAGTTTTGGAAAATCCTCAGCCATAAACTCTTTAAATGTTGCTTTTGAGTTAATGCATTTCAAAGTTCCTTTTGGGATTTCAATTTCAGATCATGGTAAATTGCAAATAACCACAATTTTTCTCATTTATTTAGTCATACCATTCTGCAAGGGGACTTTACAAAGGAGATAGTAGTTGTATTTTTCTGAAGGCTATGCCTACTCCATAGGTTCTTAGAAGAATCAGTCTTAGAAAAACATATAATCAAAATATTCCTTAGAAGTAAGAATGGCAGGACTTCAACACACATCACTGTGACACATCATCAGGAAAGACCAATTGCTAGAAAAAGACATCATGTTTCTAAAGTAGAGAGCCAAGAAAAATAAAGGAAACAGTCCATGATATGGACGGAAACTATAGCCACAACAATAAACTCAAACATAGCAATGATCAAGATGGCACAGGACTTGGCATGTTTCCTTCTGTTATATGTTAAGTTGACATGAGGTAGAGCCGAGTTGGCCACAACTAAAAACAACAACATTCTTACTCCCTTCATCAGCAGAACTTTGGTATCCGTCCTAGGCCCTAGCCTGACCTAAACCCAAAGATAAACCCATTGCTGTCAAATTGATTCTGACTCATAGCCACCCTACAGGACAGAGAAGAACTGCCCCACAGGGTTTCCAAAGCTGAAATCTTTACTGAAGTATATGGACACATCTTTCTCCCTCAGAGTGGCTGGTGGATTCAAACTGCCAAACTTTCAGTTAAGAGCTGAATGTTTAACTACTGTGAAACTTTGCACAGGTAAAACAAGCCTTGTGTTTGACGATCATCTCACTTCCAATCCATTGTACCAGTCCTATGAGAGCACCAAGAAAAGTGAGTTTTTTTTTTTCTTAAATGAGGATATATGTTTTCTCATTCTTAGGGTTAAACCCTCTATTTAAACAGAAATCAATTTTTCTTTTGAATGGGCATATCAGAGCCCTAGTGCAGCAACGGTTAAGCATTTGGTTGCTAACCAAAATGTCAGAAGTGGAATCCACCAGCCACTCCATGGAAACTCTATGGGGCAGTTCTCCATCCTATAGGGTCGCTATGAGTTGAAACTGACTTGACAGCACCAGGTTTTTATTGGCAAATCAGGCGCCCTCTCTTGAAGAAAACTTTTTTCATTATATCTTCTACTGTCTCCTACTCATCCCTCTATTTTTTTAAATATACATGAGCTTATAATTTTTCTAGAATTGCCTTTAGTTTATTTCTTTCTTCTCTGATATGGTTGATGTCTTAGTTATCTAGTGCTGCTGTAACAGAAATACCACAAGTAGATGGCTTTAACAGAGAGAAATTTATTCTCTCACAGTCTAGTAGGCTACAAGTCCAAATTCAGAGCAACAGCTCCAGGGAAAGGCTCTCTCTTTTGGCTCTGAAGAAAGGTCCTTGTCATCAGTCTTCCCGTAGTCTGGGAGGATCTCAGTGCAGGAAACTCAGGTCCAAAGGACACACTCTGCTCTCAGCACTGCTTTCTTGGTGATATGAGGTCCCCACTCTCTGACTGCTTCCCTTTCCTTTTATCTTTTGTAAGAAAAGAGGTGGTGCAGGCCACACTTCAGGAAAACTGTCTTACATTCGATCAGGGATGTGACCTTAGTAAGGGTGTTACAATCCCACCCTAATCCTCTTTAATATAAAATTGCAATCACAGACTGGAGGACAACCACACAATACTGGGAATCATGGCCTAACCAAGTTGATACATATTTTTTTAGGGGCACAATTCAATCCATGATAGCTGAATTGTCATTATTCTTCCTCAGAGATCTTACACACTCACCCCATTTCAAGCAACAGTTTTGATACAAACTACTTCCAAGTCTGATCTCTAATTTAATCTCTCTTCTTAATTCTACCCTGGTGCACAAAATATGTTTGTTAAATATTCCAACTGGATATGCTGAAGATTTCTCAAAATTCGGTTGCCAGGGAATGAAATGCACTTGTTAAGAGAAGCTACTGGATGTATTTAAGTAGGTTTCACGTTACCTACTTTAGAATTTCCAAATAGGATAAACTCAAAGATAGCAATCCAGTTTGAACTTCATGGAAAAAAGGATCAGCAAACAATCTTAATATTGAATGTTTATATCAAGCACCCTACTCTTCATTTAAAACTGTTAACATCTATTTTATTTCAAGCAATGGAGATACATCAGTGAACAAAACAGACATGTGTCTTCCTCTTTGCGAGGTTTATACTGAATCAGGAGAGATAGACAATAAACAAAATAAATTATAAATAAATATGCCACATAAGATACTATATAATGTTAGAACATTACAAGTGCTAAGAAACAGAAGGAAAAAAAAAAAAACAGGCTAACAAGGATTGGCAGTACTAGAGTATTCAGAATAGGCCTTACTAAGTAGTTGATATGAGCAAAAACTTGAAGGGAAATGAGGAGGACATCAGTCCGGGTATCAACAGAAAAACAGAGTCAGTGAGATATATATGTATGTGTGTATGTACACACACATACACATACAAGTATATGTGGGGGATATATATATCTCCCCCACATGTCTATCAGTTTCTGATACCGTGGAGCCTCACGTGTTTCTGTGATGCTGTAAGCTATGCCACCAGTATTCAGATACCAACAGGGTCACCCATGGAAGACAGGTTTCAGCTGAGCTTCTGGAATAAGACACACTAGAAAGAAGTACCCAGCAGTCTACTTCTGAAAAGAATTAGCCAGGGAAAACCTTATGAATAGCAGTGGAACACTGTCTGATATAGTGCCAGAAAATGAACCCCCCAGGTTGGAAGTCCCTCAAAAGATGACTGCGGAAGAGCTTCTTCCTCAACTTAGAGTCAGCCTTAATGTTGTGGATGGAGTCAAGCATTTCAGACTTTCATTTGCTGATATGGCATGATTCAAAATGAGAAGAAACATCCACTAACAGATGGAACATGGAATGTATGAAGTTTGAACCTAGGAAAATTGGAAATTATCAAAAATGAAATGGAACGCACAAACATTGATATTCTAGGTATTAGTGAGCTGAAATGGACTGGTATTGGCTGTCTTCAATAGAACAAACATATGGTCTACTATGCTAGAATGACAACTTGAAGAGGAATTGTGTATTCATTGCCAAAAAGAACATTCCAGCATCTATCCTGAAGTACAACACTGTCCATGATAGGATAATATCCATACACCTACAAGGAAGACCAGTTAATATGGCTATTATTCAAATTTTCCCACCAACCACAAAGGCCAAATATGAAGAAATGGAAGATTTTTACCAGCTTTTGCAGTCTGAAATTGATCAGAAATGCAATCAGGATGCATTGATATTTACTGGTGATTAGAATGCAAAAGCTGGAAACAAAGAAGAAGGCTCAGTAGTTGAAAAATATGGTCTTGGTGATAGAAACAATGCCAGAGAACAAATGATAGAATTTTGCAAGACCAATGACTTCTTCATTGCAAATACCCTTTTCCAGCAACATAAATAGCAACTATACACATGGACCTCACCATACGGAATACACAGGAATCAAATTGACGACACCTGTGGAAAAAGATGATGGAAAAACTCAATATTGCCAGTCAGAACAAGGGCAGGGGTTGACTGTGTGCATAGACCATCAATTTTTCATATGCAGTTTCAAGTTGAAACTTAAGAAAATTAGAACAAGTTCATGAGACCCGAAGTATGACCTTGAGTATATCCCGCATGAATTTAGGCACCATCTCAGTAGATTTAACACTAATGACCTAAGAGCAGACAAGTTGTGGAATAACGTCACCAACATCATACATGAAGAAAGCAAGAGGTAATTAAAAAGACAGGAAAGAAAGAAAAGACCAAAATTGATGCCAGAAGAGAAGAAATGATGAAGTAAAAGAACTGAGGTCAAAATTTCAAAGGTGGCTTGAGAAGACAAACTAAAGTATTATAATGCCACATGCAAAAAGCTGGAGACAGAAAATCAAAACAGAAGAACATGCTCGGCATCTCTCAAGCTAAAAGAACTGAAGAAAAAATTCAAACCTCCAGTTGCAATAGTGAAGGATTCTTCGGGGAAAATATTAAACGATGCAGGAAGCATCAAAAGAAAATGGAAGAGATACAGAGTCATTGTACCAAAAACAATTGGTCGATGTTTAACCATTTCAAGAGGTAGCATATGATCAGGAACCACTGGTACTGAGGAAGAAGTCCAAGCTTCACTCAAGGCACCGGTGGAAAACAAGTCCCCAGGAGGTGATGGAATATCAATTGAGATGTTTCAACAAATGGATTCAGTGCAGGAAGTGCTCGCTTGTCTATGCCAAGAAATTTGGAAGACAGCTACCTGGCCAACTGACTGCAAGAGATTCATATTTATGCCTATTCCCAAGAAAGTGATCCATCCGAATGCAGAAATTATCAAACAATGTCATTAATATCACAGGCAAGCAAAATTTTGCTGAAGAACATTCAAAAGCAGCTGCAACAGTATATCAACAGGGAACTGCCAGAAATTCAGGCTGGATTCAGAAAAGGATGTGGAACCAGGGATACCACTGCTGATTCAGATGGATCCTGGCTGAAAGCAGAGAATACCAGAAGGCTGTTTGCTTGTGTTTTATTAACTATGCAAAGGCATTCAACTGTGTGGGTCATAACAAACTACGGGTAACATTGAGGAGAATGGGAATTCCGGAACACTTAATTGTGCTCATGAGAAACCTGTACCTAGATCAAGAGGCAGTTGTTTGGATAGAACAAGGGGATACCACTTGGTTTAAAATCAGGAAAGGTATGTATCAGGGTTCTATATTTTCACCCTACCTATTCAATCTGCATGCTGAGCAAATAATCTGAGAAGCAAATAATATGAAGAACAGGGCATCAGGATTGGAGGAAGACTTATTAACAACCTGTGTTATGCAGATGACACAGACTTGCTTGCTGAAAGTGAAGAGGACTTGAAGCACTTACTGATGAAGATCAAAGGCTACACCTTCAGTATGGATTTCACATCAATGTAAAGAAAACAAAAATCCTCACAACTGGACCAATGAGCAACATCATGATAAATGGAGAAAAGATTGAAGTTTTCAAGGATTACATTGTGTTTGGATCCACAATCAACAGCCATGGAAGCAGCAGTCAAGAAACCAAGTGATGCATTGCATTGGGTAAATCTGCTGCAAAGGATCTCTTTAAAGTGTTGAAAAGTAAAGATGTCACCTTGAGGACTAAGGTGTGCCTGACCCAAGCCATGGTATTTTCAATCGCATTACAAGCATGGGAAAACTGAACAATGAATAAGGAAGACCAAAGAAGAATTGACGCTTTTGAATAGAGGTGCTGGCAAAGAACATTGAGTATACCATGGACTGCCAAAAGAATGAACAAATTGGTCTTGGAAGAAGTACAACCAGAATGTTATACTTAGAAATAAGAGTGGCGAGACTATGTCTTCCATACTTTGGACATGTTGTCAGGAGAGATCAGTCCCTGGAGAAGGATATCATGCTTGGTACAGTTACAGGGTCAGCAGAAAAGAGGAAGACCATCAACAAGATGGATTAATGAAGCAACAATGTGCTCAAGCATAACAATGATCGTGAGCATGGCGCAGGACCAGGCAGTGTTTCATTCTGTGGTACATATGGTCACTATGAGTCAGAACCAACTCAACGGCACCTAACAACAACATATATAAGTATATATGTGTGTGTATATATATATATATATATATATATATATATATATATATATATAACCTATTGCTGTTGTGTCAATTCCAACTCATAGTGATTGTGTAGAACAGAGTAGAACTCCCCCGTAGGATTTCTAAGGAGCAGCTGGTGGATTGAAACTGCCCCCCTTTTGCCTTTTGGTTAGCAGCCAAGCTCTTAACCACTGCGCCAACCTCATATAGATAGATAGATATGTGTATATATATGTGTGTGTATTATGTATTTATACATATATACACACACACACACATATGTACAGACAGAAAGATTGATTTATTGATTTACAGTAAGGAATTGGCACAGTGGCTAATTGCTCAACTGCTAACCGAAAGGTCAGTGATTTGAACCCACCAGCTGCTCCGTGGGAGAAAGTGTGGCAGCCTGCTTCCTTAAATATTTACAGCCTTGGAAACCCTCTGGGCAGTTCTATTTTGTCCTATATGATTATTATGAGTCAGAACGGACTTAACAGCAGTGGGTTTGTTTTTTTGAGGGAGAGTTTTTTTTTTTTTCCTTTGATTTTATTGTGGCAGCTAGCTAGGCAAGTCCTAAATTTGTAGCTCAGGCTATCAGGGAGAGCGGGTCAGACACTCTCAGATAGGAGCTGATACTGAAGTCCTCAGGCAAAATTTCTTCTTCCTCAGAGAAACCTCAGTTCTGCTCTTAAATCCTTCAACTGATTGGATCATGCTCACTCAGATTATGGAGGATAATCTCCTTTACTTAAAGTTAACTGATAGTAGATGTTGATCACATCTACAAAATACGTTAAAAGTAACACCTAGATTAGTGTTTTATTGAATAACTGGATAGAATAGCCTTGCCAGTTTGACACATAAAACAGGCCATCTCAAGAAGTAATCTCAACATTTGAGAGAACAGTATTTCTGGTAGAGAAACAGTCAGTGAACGATTACAAGGACTTTGACGTTTACACTAAGAGAAATAGGTATTTATTGTAGGGTTTTTGAGCAAAGGAGTGGCATGATCTGACTTCTTTTTTTAACAGAATGATTTTGGCTGTGGTATTGAGAATAGACAGAAGGAAAGCAAAGTGAGAAACTTGGAAAACAGTTAAGAGATTATAGCCTTAACACAGGATGCTAGCAGCGGTGGTGAGGAAATATACAAAATTATAAGCTACGTGTTTCTGGATATATTTGGTAGTTGGCATCAATGAGACAGATAAGGCTAACTGTGCTGGTGGAACAAAAGAGCCTTTAAAAAGATTACCATCTAGAAGTTGGGTAAACAGGAACCCACCCTGTCAACATGATATAGGATTGTGGCAGCCCCTGAATTACTATCTCCTTCTTAGTGTCTTTCTAATCCCTTCCTCCTTTGCAGGCTCCATATGTACAGAGGAGCAGAGTGTGACTGCTGTTTGACCTTCCTTAGCCCTCCGAAGATGGGGATGTAGTGCCGAAGATCAAGTGCGCTTGCTCCATATCCCATATTAAGTGATGCCAAGGGCTGCCGAGAGGACTCCATCCTGAACATCGGAGGGTTCCATCTTCGATTCCAGATGTGCCGCACAATCTAATTAACCTACAACGCCATTCTGAGAAGTACCCAGCCCTTGAAAGAAGCCCACTAAATATTCATTACTCTATTGTCTCCACCAAATCCATATAAGCCCTAGCCTTGCTTCCCTTTTCGAGCCAGTCTTTTGGAGAGGCTTAGAGCCCTGCTGACTCCTTTTGCTTGACTCAAGCAAAATAAAGCTTGCTGAAGATAAAGTTTGTCTTTTGCGTGTATTCTTACTCAAGAAAAGACAAGGACCCTTTGTGTCAGGTTGGCAATTGGTAACATCAACAGATAGGAGGAATATGGGGAATGAGTGAAAGAATGGTAAAAATGACTCTGTGAGTTTTAATACGAGTAACTAAAAAAATGTTGTTGACTTTAACTTAAATGGGAAAGTTTTGAGAAAAGATGAAAAACGAAAGGTGAAATTGTGAAACATCTTTTAGATAGCTAAAATAGAGATGTTCAGTGGCCAACTGGATGTATGAGTCTGGAATTAAGGATCCATAAATGTAACGAAAATTTTGGAGAATTCAACTTATATTTGGTGTTTTAATTCCTTAGATTGAATGACATCACGAAGAGGGTATAGACAAAAGAGAGAAGTCATCCAAAAACTGAGCCCTAGGGTACTTTAACACCAAAAGGCTAGAGAGAACACACACAGGAAAAATGATGTAAAAAGACTGAGCAGCGAAGTTGTGGAAAAAACAAGGCTGTGTGGTTAGCTGAAAGTCAATGAAGAAAGGCTTTCTAACAAAAGAATGTGATCAAGTGTTCAAATGCTGTGGATAATGAGTTGAGAACGAATAATTGATTATTGAGGCTCATAATGTAGATATTATTGGTGACATTGACAAAAGATGTGTTGGTGAAGAGGTAGAGACTAACATTCAATTAGAACATTTTTTGAGATAATGGGAAGGGAAGAAATAAGTAGAGGGAATGAAAACATCTCTATTAGTTTTGGTGTAACATGTAGATAATTCATTTATTTGGAAACGTAAGCAACAGATTTGATTATTAGTTGAGGGGAATAAGCTCCTACTCACCCAGTCTCAAACTACTACCGCTAGATGCTGGTCTTTAAATGCACTCCACATTTCAGCAACTCTCCTTTTACTCATGTAGTGCCAGGTAGCCAGAGTAATCTTCAAATTTCAAACTACCCTCTCCTAACCCCCAAATCGAACCCACTGCAGTGGAGTTGATTCTGACTCATAGCAACCCTGTCGTACAGAGTAGAACCACCCTACAGAGTTTCCAAGGCCATAAATATCTACAGAAAAAAAAAAGAGCTACCACATTTTTCTCCCAAGGAGCTGCTGATGGGTTCAAACCACCACCCTTTCAGTTAGTAACCAAGCACTTAGCTGCTGCCCCACATCTCCTACCCAGTTTCGTCTTGTTAAAATCCTTTCCATAATTGTCATTAATATTATTTCTCCTTTTCCTTCATCTAAACCTCATATTACTCTGAGTTTATATCTCTCTTAACATTTAGTCATATCCTGATTTATATGGTAATTTTTGTTACCTTTATTATCTCCCTGATACTTGAGGGTACAAAATTTTCTTCCCCATCATTGTATTCTTCTCAGCACCTAGCATGGTGCCTTGCATACGTTAAGTTTTGAATACCTGTTTGAAAGATGAATGAGGAAACAGGATTGTTCCTATTTGTTGGATGAATAATCATTTCTAAAAAAAAAAGGCAAACATTAGCATAAGTATAAAGTATAAGTTTTAACTATCATTTATGAGTTACATTATAATATTTAGTTAAAAATCTAGGCACTGTTTTTGATAATCTCATTTTTCAATTAATCTGTTATGTTTCACTTTAAGAATATCTCCAACCTGGTTCTTTTTGGCCTGATTGTGTTCATGCAGTCATATTTAACTCAGACCTCCATTCAATATGTCATTATAAGAAGTAGCTTTATGGCATAATGAACAACCTCATTTCCCGCAATTTTTAAAATAAGTTAAAACTATTAACCTAAAATTCCCTGATATGATTCATTAATAACCACGTTTCTGTTAATATTTTATTTCAACATCTTTGCAGATAGTGTAAAATGAATGTCCAACAATTATAATATTTTTTTCCCACATTACATAAATATATGCAATAAGTATATGAAAGAGAGCATGAAAGATCTGAAAACTCTATTCAAACAATGAAGATTATTTTGCTCTTTTAAATATGTAAATTAAGTACAGCAGGGCACTAGCAAACAAGGTTCATCATACGTTATTACGTGAATCAAATTTCTTTTGCTATCTAGCAATAGAAACTTACCCTGGTTGGCTTAAACTGGAAGGAAAATCTGTTAGAAGAAAATAGAGAAGCTGGAACTAATGATAGAAAGGAAGCCTGACTGTCATGTGCTGAAAGGCTTTCGTTTTAGAATGCTGTCAAATATGACTTATCTCTAACAATGCCCACAATTTCAAATTCTCAGGAGGAAACATCTGATTAGCTTAACTTGGATCAATAAGCTATAACCAGATAGCATATTTGAGGTCACTTAAAGCTTTTAAAGCTTACATTTTTGTATTGGGGTAGTTCTCAGAAAAGCAGAAATGATAGCTAGGGCAGCCACCCCTAGAGACACAAGTGAAAATTATCCTTTAGAGATTATTTTCAACTGTGAAAATGAAAAAAAAAAAAGCTACATGTTGATTGATTTTATTTCCTCATTGATGTTTTTAATGAAAATTCTTTTTACCCATTTATCTCTTTTTCATTCATTCAGTTATAGACCAATTATTCAGTCTTCGCATCATGACCTTGACTAGGAATGCTGCACTATGGATAGCCATCAAAGGCAAGTTCTTACCTTCAAGGGGTTTCTAATGATGCAAGTGTGAAAATACATATACAGATAATTATAACATAAAGTTATGTTAAAATTTATGCAAACACAGAATAGGCAGTGAATTTCCTTGAGAGTTGCTAACGCTGATGGTGTAGTGGTTAAGAGCTATAGCTGCTAACCAAAACATCAGCAGTTCAAATCCACCAGGTGCTCCTTGGAAACCCTATGGGGCAGTTCTACTCTGTCCTATACGGTTGCTATGAATCAGAATTGACTTGATGGCAACGGGTTTGGTTTTGGTTTTGGGTCAAAAAATCAGAAGATCTCTAAATTGTTCAGTGTTGAACGCCAAGTAGTCTTAAGATACTAATCATTTTCAGGTATTTTATAAGACTTAGGATAGCAATCTGAAGTGAAAAGTTAGAAATCCCATTACTAAATCTTTAAGCTTCTCAGTTTCCGGAAGTTTTTTTTTTTTTGATGACACTTCTTCAGTTCTCCAAAATGATAAATTGTAGAATATTACTGGAGTTTAAATATTTCTGAGAGAGTAATTCTTCACTCCCTGCTGTTTACAAGTAAAACACTGTCTACAAATAATACATTACGTTAGCTGTCCTCTTTATTATAAAGCCATGTTGAATACTTGTAACATTTATAAAAAGACACCAACTGATTGCAAGATGAGCATTACCCTTGAGAAAATTATGAACACATTTATTTCAGTCTTATGCGCTTGAAACTAATTTTCTGGTAATATCAAAAGTGTTCATAGAATTAAATTCCTGTCAGTTCAGCAGTATTCAAGTGAATATTTCATGATTTTGCATTAGCTGTATTTGTCTAGAGTTGTGACACGATCGAGTCGTTCTCTGAGGGAAACACATTAATAATTAAACTCTGTCCAATGTGGAGTACTAAAGATGACAGCATAATTGTACATTTTCAGAGACCGTTTCACAAGGCAGAAAAGGAGAATTGCCCTGCCACCATTTAAATGTCAACTTAGAATTTCTCTCTAAAATTAAAACAGTGTATCAGAAAAAAAAAAAAAAAAAAAAGGAGGGGGGGTGAGTTGATGTCAAATTTGGAAACTCTTCTCTTTATTTTAAAATGTGAGTTAAATGCAAATAGCCTAACTTCATTCTTTCATTCTCATGCTGAATAAATTGTCAGTAGTTCTTTCTTTTGGCAACATCACCAATGGTCTTTGAACCAGGACTGTTTAAATGATAACTACTACTTGCTGGGTACTACTTGTATAGATTAACTTCCTACGAAATGGTGCTGCTGGCATCAGAGACTTTCATTGGTTTCAGCTCTTATATTTAAGTCTTTTTTAACCTAGATAACTTCAGCGATAATTTAAGATTTTAATCTACTTCCTAGTCAAATAGTTGTGGATGGATCACTGTATGTGTCTTTATTTATGTTTCCTATGCCAATTCTTAAAATGAAGTTCTTAGATTTTTGTAAGCAATATTTTAAAAGATTTCTGAGGCATATATATCACAGGCATTTAAATTCACATTTGTGTTTTTCTTCTTAGACAAACTGTGGTAAAGAATTGTGACTGGAGAAAACTTAATAAAATTGAATTCCACAGAAGCCAAGACCAGAGGCATGAAAACAGTCCCGAAATAATTTGAGTTAAAGTTTGCTGTTGAGCAAAATCTAGGAGGTAACCCCTCAATGAACTCAGTTTATTTCACACATATACATTCCTTAAAATGATAAATGCTTTCTCATTGTCTAATATTGTCTGAGCAATGACATAGCCTTTGAAAAATCTCACTTTTAGGATTTTATCCTAAAGAAATGATACTAGGTAATTTAACCAGCAGCATTATTTATAAAAGGAAATTCATTTAGCTTAATGACTAAAAATAGGAAATTAGTCAAATAAATTATGATATATTTATATCATTAAATATTCTACTGCTGCACAAATAAAAACTTTCAGTAACTAGGAAACTGTTCATTCATCTTTTTTTTAATTCATTTATTTATTCATTCTACAAATATTCATTAAATGCTTATTAACTGCCAAACAGTGTTTTAGGTGTTGAGGGTAGGGCAATGAAGAGATTATCCCTGGTTTCATGGAATTTGCATTCTAGAGGGGAGATTCTGACAATAAACAGATGCTGGTGCAATGTGTCAGGAGGTAGTAAAAGCCACGAAGAATTAAGTAAATTAAGTACTGGTTTGGAGATAGAGCTATTCAAATGGCTGGCCAGGGAAGACCTCTGAGGAGGCAAAAATAAAGAGTTAGCCGTAAGATATTTGGAGGCAGAGCAAACTTGGGAAGGTAATTGAGAAATACAAAATCTGCGACGGCAACAGGCTCGGCGGGACTGAGAAGAAACAAGGCCAATGTGACTAGAGTAGGTGAGAAAAATCCAAAAGGTCACAGAGTAGCCTTCACCATTCTGTGCCTATGGGTCAACAAAAGGACTTGGAACATTTTTGTGAGTCAGATGGGAAGTCACTGGAGATTTCTGAGCAGAAGAACTGGCGTGATTTGACTTTTTAAAAATAATACTTCATAACACATTAAGTGGAAAAAAAAGCAGTCAAGAAGGCATCATGAACAGCTTGTCATAGTGTGTAAGGATACGTGTGTTGATTTTTATTTTTGTAATAACTATTTCCCCCTCTGAACTCTAAGCTGTGCCAGGGCTGAAGCTGATGCCTATTTTGCTCCTTGCTGTAACCATCATTAGCTTACTGCCTGACTTATCCTAGGCACATAGTAAAATGTGCTGGATGAATGAAGGAAGGAAGGAAGGAATAAATAAATCTTTAAAAGGCTAAAACACCAAAAACCAAACCCATTGCCTTCTAGTCGATTAAAATCATGTTTTCTTTTCATCACCTGGCTGTAACTTTATTGCCAAATTGTTGGTCCCTCCCGCCTAATTGTACCAGCCACTGTTAGAGTCCCACAAGTCTTGGTCTTGGGAAGTATCCAGGTAAAACATATTTATAGGTAATTACTTTATAGTGCTTTCGAAAAGAAAATTAAATGAATTAATCTATGTAAGGTCCTTAGCACAGTGTCGGATATATAAAAACAAACAAAAACCCCACAATTATTGTAACTGTTCCATATCAACAAAACTTTCTGTAAGAGCCCATTGTTCTTATATTGATGAAATAGAAATAGTGAAATATTATAAAGATAGCCTAGGTAACTTAATAAGCATGAAAGTTTCAATTCACTTTAGGAAAGAAATATTAGAAAATCATTTCTCAAAATTCACTTATTTAGAATTTAGAGATTGGATTGACATTTCTCTTTGCAGTAAACGTGAAAAGTGGCTTGCAAAAGAGGTGAACCTCACAAAAAACAACCCAAGGGACACATCTATAAGTTTCTTTTTAAACGATCTAGCTCCAAATACTACAATTAATGAAACCTCAATCCTGTCAGAATACTCAAGTGGTAGGAATTGTGATTGCTACTTTTATTTCACCTTTTCAGCACCACCTTCTAGAGGAAAGAGGCAAATGACAAAATACCCCTGGGCAATTTTTGGAATTTATTCAGAAAAATATCTTCCAGACTACATTATGCTGTCAAAACACATTCCTACCTTTCTCCACTTTTTATGTCTACATTTACACAACCCTGCAGTGATCATCAGTGTTTCAAATAATCTAAGGTCCTAGATTTCATCATGATCTTTGGGCTCCACTAATTTAGGCAGAAATAAAAAAACACTGAATTTCATCTTCCAACATTTTGGAGTTAAAAATGAAGTTTACAAAAGAAAAAAAAAATTCAATTAAGTAGCATGAATCCAACTTTGAGAGTTTCTCATTAAAATTTTTCTATAGTCTGTGGGTTTTTCTTTCAATATAAGAAATATATAGTAATCAGAAAGTTAACTATCATACCTGTGGGACTAATTATCTGTTTATTTAACAATATGGTTTCTATAAGAAGTAACATATACAGCATATATAAGTTAACGTTTCTAACAGTATTCGTATAGGACAAAATGTGTAGCAATAACAATAAAGTAATACTAAATATTTATGTGATTGTCCATAAGACTCTTCAGGAATTGGAAGGCTCATTTTGAAAATTTATCCCGATAGAATTATACTTATGGAGACACTAATAAATGCAAGAAGAGCACACCCAGTTGCCGTCTAGTTGATTCTGACTTGTAGCGACCCTATAGGACAAAGTAGAACTGCCCCATAGAGTTTCCAAGAAGTGGCAGGTAGATTCAAGCTGTCAACCTTTTGGTTAACCAGCTGAGCTCTTAACCACTGTGCCACTAAGGCTCCAAAAGCAGAGTATAGCCAAGTGTATTTACTAGAATCTCTAACAGGCAACTTTTTTTTTTAACATACTGTTGCTATGAGTTGGAATCGACTGGACAGAAACAGGTTTAGTTTGGTTTTATTATCTGTGCTTGACATCTTCGTAAAATTAGGATTTTCTCTGTGTGTGTGTACGTCAAGTTCAAATCGTCAAAGTTTTGTTCTGTTTGAACTGTATGTTAGGATTAGAATAGTCTGCTTAAGATCATAGTTCCGAAAAACAAATTCTTACTTTCCAGTTGTAGAAAAATAATCAATAGATTTCATTGACTTTTCGAATTCCTTACGAGCTAGGTTTTTCTTTTTAACATTAAAATTATCGTTATACATTATGCAAGTATAATATTTTTAATTGTGGATATTAGTGGTGCATTCTTAAAACATGTTCAGGATAAGATTGCTCTGGGGTTACAGAACTATCATAGCCTTCCTTGAGGGGTTAAATCCAGGTCAATTAAGAAAATTACTTTCAGCATCTTTTGCAATGGCTTTACTTCCTGTATTGTACTTGGATATCCTTCATTTCAGGGCCATTCCAGGCAAACATCTTGCTGTCTGCTTAAGCCCCCACCACACCTTCACCACTAGCCTTTCATTTGAATATATATTTTAAATTTAAAAATTAATATCCTCACATTGTTTTAAAAACAATAGAAATATGCCTAAAATTACTTCTTCCTCCCTCCAGCCTAAGGCAAACTCCCCAGAACTCAACAGTATTACTAGCTTCTGGTTTATCATTACAGACATTTTTAATACATTTACAGTAACATACGTGTATACGTTTCTATGTAAACTATAATCTACAAATCTCCTGTTTTTAGATTAATGGGAGCATCATATGTACCATACCATACCTTTTTTTTTTTCACTTAATAAAGCTTGAACGTCTTTTGATATTAGCCTTATATTTTTAAGAAAATTACAAAATATTCCATTTTATGGTTACAGTGGCATTGTTTAACCATCAATTTACAGATGAAATCTTGAGGTATTTCTAGTCATTGCTATTGAAAACAATGCAGTAATAAATATTGTATAAATAATTTTGTGTTCATGGGCAATATTAAGGCTTCTTTTTTTATCCAAGAAGAAAATATCTATTTATTCAAAATTCCCTACCCCCACTGATACAGTGTTTCCCAGAAGAGAGTTCAAGTGTTCTTTATATTAAAAAAAAAAAAAGTTACCATCAAGTTGATTCCAACTCACAGCAACCCCCTATGTGCCAGAAGTAGAACTGTGCTCCATAGAGTTTTCAATGGCTGTTGTTTCAGAACTAGATTGCCAGGCCTTTCTTCAGAGTCTCCTCTGGGAGGATTTAAACCTCCAACCTTTCTGTTAGCAGCCAAGCATATTAATCATTTGCTCCACACAGGGACTCCACTTTTCATATCCACCTGTTACCCGTTGCTGCAGTGTCGACTCTGAATCATAGGAACCCTGCAGGACAGAGTAGAACTGCCCCATAGGGTTTCCAAGGCTGTAATCTTTGTGGAAGCAATGGCCACACCTTCCTCCCAAGGAGCGGCTGATGGGTTCAAACCATCAACATTTTGGTTAGCAGCTGAACACTTAACCACTGCACGGCCAAGACTCCTTCATTCTTCATATAGGTCTCTGTATACGGACCACTCTGCCTAAAAGGTGATTGCTGCTGCGTATGTGAGTTCTGGAGTCGGACAACTTTGGCCTGTATCCAGCTCTACCAGTTACTAGCTCTCTGATCCTGAAAAAATTACTTAATATCTTTGTGCATTGGTTTGCTCATCTGTAAACTGAGAATAATAATAATGGCTACGTCATGAGCTTGTATGAAATATAAGAAAGAGCAGTTAGAAGAGTGCGAGATACAAAAGTAAGCAAAAGTTAGTTATCATCATCATTCTGCCATCATCAATTCAGCAAACCCTGGTGGCATAGTGGTTAAGAGGTACAACTGCTAACTAAAGATCGGCAGTTCAAATCCCACCAGGCACTCCTTAGAAACTCTACGCAGCAGTTCTACTCTGTCCTATATGGTCGCTATGAGTCAGAATCGACTCCACGCCAATGGGTTTGATTTTTTTGGTTTTATTATCAATTTGTGTGCTCATACATGACGTTAAGGAATTCCGAGCTGTGTGCATTTTGAAATATTGAAATTTTGAAAAACCCTTTTCAGCATTTATTGAAATGAACATATAATAATTGTTTTCCTTCATTTTCTTAGGCATGTGTAGATATTCATAAAAAAAATTGTAGTTGCTTGTTTATTTTTAAGCTATCTTTCTCAGGTTTTGGTATTGAAGTCATGCCTTCTTTATTGAAAAAAAAAATATGATAGCTTTTCTCTGTATCTGTACCCCAGAAATCTTTTAAAAGCATAGGAAAGTCTGTGTGGATTTTTTTTTTTTTATTAACTTTTATTGAGCTTCAAGTGAACGTTTACAAATCAAGTCGGTCTGTCACATATAAGTTTATATACATCTTACTCCGTACTCCCACTTGCTCTCCCCCTAATGAGTCAGCCCTTCCAGTCTCTACTTTGTGACAATTTTGCCAGCTTCCAACTCTCTCTATCCTCCCATCCCCCCCTCCACACAGGAGATGCCAACACAGTCTCAAGTGTCCACCTGATATAATTAGCTCACTCTTCTTCAGCATCTCTCTCCTACCCACTGTCCAGTCCCTTTCATGTCTGATGAGTTGTCTTCGGGAATGGTTCCTGTCCTGTGCCAACAGAAGGTTTGGGGACCATGACCGCTGGGATTCCTCTAGTCACAGTCAGACCATTAAGTATGGTAATTTTCTGAGAATTTGGGGTCTGCATCTCACTGATCTCCTGCTCCCTCAGGGGTTCTCTATTGTGCTCCCTGTCAGGGCAGTCATCGGTTGTGGCCAGGCACCAACTAGTTCTTCTGGTCTCAGGATAATGTAGGTCTCTGGTTCATGTGGCCCTTTCTGTCTCTTGGGCTCTTAGTTATGGTGTGACCTTGGTGTTCTTCATTCTCCTTTGATCCAGGTGGGTTGAGACCAATTGATGCATCTTAGATGGCCGCTTGTTAGCATCTAAGACCCCAGATGCCACATTTCAAAGTGGGGTGCAGAATGCTTTCACAACAGAATTATTTTGCCAATTGACTTAGAAGTCCCCTTAGAGCATGGTTCCCAAACCCCCGCCCTTGCTCCGCTGACCTTTGAAGTATTCAGTTTATCCTGGAAACTTCTTTGCTTTTGGTCCAGTCCAATTGGGCTGACCTTCCATGTATTGAGTGTTGTCCTTCCCTTCACCTAAAGCAGTTCTTATCTACCAATTAATCAGTAAAAAACCCTTTCCCTCCCTCCCTCCCTCTCCCCCTCGTAACCACAAAAGTACGTGTTCTTCTTAGTTTATACTATTTCTCGAGATCTTATAATAGTAGTCTTATAGAATATTTGTCCTTTTGCCTCTGACTGATTTCGCTCAGCATAATGCCTTCCAGGTTCCTCCATGTTACGAAATGTTTCACAGATTCGTCACTGTTCTTTATCGATGCGTAGTATTCCATTGTGTGAATATACCACAGTTTATTTACCCATTCATCCGTTGATGGACACCTTGGTTGCTTCCAGCTTTTTGCTATTGTAAACAGTGCTGCAATAAACATGGGTGTGCATATATCTGTTTGTGTGAAGGCTCTTGTTTCTCTAGGGTGTATTCCGAGGAGTGGGATTTCTGGGTTGTATGGTAGTTCTATTTCTAACTGTTTAAGATAACGCCAGATAGATTTCCAAAGTTGTTGTACCATTTTACATTCCCACCAGCAGTGTATAAGAGTTCCAATCTCTCCGCAACCTCTCCAACATTTATTATTTTGTGTTTTTTGGATTAATGCCAGCCTTGTTGGAGTGAGATGGAATCTCATTGTAGTTTTAATTTGCACTTCTCTAATGGCTAATGATTGAGAATATTTTCTCATGTGTCTGTCAGCTGCCTGAATATCTTCTTTAGTAAAGTGTGTGTTCATTTCCTTTGCCCACTTCTTGATTGGGTTGTTTGTCTTTTTGTGGTTGAGATTTGACAGAATCATGTAGATTTTAGAGATCAGGCACTGGTCGGAGAGGTCATAGCTGAAAATTCTTTCCCAGTCTGTAGGTGGTCTTTTTACTCTTTTGGTGAAGTCTTTAGATGAGCATAGGTGTTTGACTTTTAGGAGCTCCCAGTTATCGGGTTTCTCTTCATCATTTTTGGTAATGTTTTGTATTCTGTTTATGCCTTGTATTAGGGCTCCTAGAGTTGTCCCAATTTTTTCTTCCATGATCTTTATCATTTTAGTCTTTATGTTTAGGTCTTTGATCCACTTGGAGTTAGTTTTTGTGCATGGTGTGAGGTATGGGTCCTGTTTCATTTTTTTGCAAACGGATATCCAGTTATGCCAGCACCATTTGTTAAAAAGACTATCTTTTCCCCAATTAACTGACACTGGGCCTTTATCAAATATCAGCTGCTCATATGTAGTTGGATTTATGTCTGGGTTCTCAATTCTGTTCCACTGGTCTATGTGCCTGTTGTTGTACCAATACCAGGCTGTTTTAACTACTGTGGCTGTATCATAGGTTCTGAAATCAGGTAGAGTGAGGCCTCCCACTTTCTTCTTCTTTTTCAGTAATGCTTTGCTTATCCGAGGCTTCTTTCCCTTCCATATAAAGTTGGTGATTTGTTTCTCTATCACCTTAAAAAATGACATTGGAATTTGGATCGGAAGTGCATTGTATGTATAGATGGCTTTTGGTAGAATAGACATTTTTACTATGTTAAGTCTTCCTATCCATGAGCAAGGTATGTTTTTCCACTTAAGTAGGTCCTTTTGAATTCCTTGTAGTAGAGCTTTGTAGTTTTCTTTGTATAGATCTTTTACATCCTTGGTAAGATTTATTCCTAAATATTTTATCTTCTTGGGGGCTACTGTGAATGGTATTGATTTGGTGATTTCCTCTTCAATGTTCTTTTTGTTGATGTAGAGGAATCCAAGTGATTTTTCTATGTTTATCTTATAACCTGAGACTCTGCCAAACTCTATTAGTTTCAGTAGTTTTCTGGAGGATTCCTTAGGGTTTTCTGTGTATAAGATCATGTCATCTGCAAATAGAGATAATTTTACTTCCTCCTTGCCAATCTGGATGCCCTTTATTTCTTTGTCTAGCCTAATTGCCCTGGCTAGGACTTCTAGCATGATGTTGAATAAGAGCGATGACAAAGGGCATCCTTGTCTGGTTCCCGTTCTCAAGGGAAATGCTTTCAGGTTCTCTCCATTTAGAATGATGTTGACTGTTGGCTTTGCATAGATGCCCTTTATTATGTTGAGGAATTTTCCTTCAATTCCTATTTTGGTGAGAGTTTTTATCATAAAAGGGTGTTGGACTTTGCAAATGCCTTTTCTGAATCAATTGATAAGATCAAGTGGTTTTTGTCTTTTGTTTTATTTATGTGGTGGATTACATCAATGGTTTTTCTAATATTAAACCAACCTTGCATACCTGGTATAAATCCCACTTGATCGTGGTGAATTATTTTTTTGATATGTGGTTGCATTCTATTGGCTAGAATTTTGTTGAAGATTTTTGCATCTATGTTCATGAGGGATATAGGTCTGTAATTTTCTTTTTTTGTAATGTCTTTACCTGGTTTTGGTATCAGGGAGATGGTGGCGTCATAGAATGAGTCGGGTAGTATTCCGTCATTTTCTATGCTTTGGAATACCTTTAGTAGTAGTGGGGTTAACTCTTCTCTGAAAGTTTGGTAGAACTCTGCAGTGAAGCCGTCCGGGCCAGGGCTTTTTTTTGTTGGGAGTTTTTTGATTACCGTTTCAATCTCTTTTTTTGTTATGGGTCTATTTAGTTGTTCTACTTCTGAATGTGTTAGTTTAGGCAGGTAGTGTTTTTCCAGGAATTCATCCACTTCTTCTAGGTTTGCAAATTTGTTAGAGTACATTTTTTCATACTAATCTGATATGATTCTTTTAATTTCAGTTGGGTCTGTTGTGATGTGGCCCTTCTTGTTTCTAATTCGTGTTATTTGTTTCCTTTCCTGTATTTCTTTAGTCAGTCTAGCCAATGATTTATCAATTTTGTTAATTTTTTCAAAGAAACAGCTTTTGGCTTTGTTAATTCTTTCAATTGTTTTTCTGTTCTCTAATTCATTTAGTTCAGCTCTAATTTTTATTATTTGTTTTCTTCTGGTGCCTGATGGGTTCTTTTGTTGCTCACTTTCTATTTGTTCAAGTTGTAGGGACAGTTCTCTGATTTTGGCTCTTTCTTCTTTTTGTATGTGCGCATTTATCAATATAAATTGGCCTCTGAGCACTGCTTTTGCTGTGTCCCAGAGGTTTTGATAGGAAGTATTTTCATTCTCATTGCATTCTAAGAATTTCCTTATTCCCTCCTTGATGTCTTCTATAACCCAGTCTTTTTTCAGGGGTGTATTGTTCAGTTTCCCAGTATTTGATTTCTTTTTCCTAGTTTTTCTGTTATTGATTTCTAGTTTCATTGCCTTGTGGTCTGAGAAGATGCTTTGTAATATTTTGATGTTTTGGATTCTGCAAAGGTTTGTTTTATGATCTAATATGTGGTCTATTCTAGAGAATGTTCCATGTGTGCTAGAAAAAAAAGTATATTTTGCAGCAGTTGGATGGAGAGTTCTGTATAAGTCAATGAGGTCAAGTTGGTTGATTGTTGTAATTAGGTCTTCCGTGTCTCTATTGAGCTTCTTACTGGATGTCCAGTCCTTCTCCGAAAGTGGTGTGTTGAAGTCTCCTACTATAAATGTGGAGGTGTCTATCTCACTTTTCAGTTCTGTTAAAATTTGATTTATGTATCTTGCAGCCCTGTCATTGGGTGCATAAATATTTAATATGGTTATGTCTTCCTGATCCATTGTCCCTTTTATCATTATGCAGTGTCCTTCTTTATCCTTTGTGGTGGATTTAAGTCTAAAGTCTATTTTTTCAGAAATTAATATTGCTACTCCTTTTTTGCTTGTTGTTTGCTTGATATATTTTTTTCCATCCTTTGAGTTTTAGTTTGTTTGTGTCTCTAAGTCTAAGGTGTGTCTCTTGTAGGCAGCATATAGACAGATCGTCTTTCTTTATCCAGTCCGAGACTCTCTGTCTCTTTATTGACGCATTTAGTCCATTTACATTCAGCATAATTATAGATAAATAAGTGTTTAGTGTTGTCCTTTTGATGCCTTTTTATGTGTGTTGTTGACCATTTCATTTCTCCACATACTTTTTAGTGCTGAGACGTTTTTCTTAGTAAATTGTGAGATCCTCATTTTCGTAGTGTTTGACTTTATGTTTGTTGAGGTGTTACGTTTTTCTTGGCTTTTATGTTGAGTTATGGAGTTGTTATACCTCTTTGTGGTTACCTTAATATTTACCCCTATTTTTCCAAGTAAAAACCTAACTTGTAACGTTCTATATTGCCTTGTATCACTCTCCATATGGCAGTTCTATGCCACCTGTATTTAGTCCCTCTTTTTGATTATTGTGATCTTTTACATTTTGACTTCAGTGATTCCCTGTTATGAGCATTTTTATTTTTTAATTAATCTTAATTTGTTTTTGTGATTTCCCTATTTGAGTTGATATCAGGATGTTCTGCTCTGTGACCTTGTGTTGTGCTGGTATCTGATTTATTGGTTTTCTGACCAAACAATATCCTTTAGTAGTTCTTGTAGCTTTGGTTTGGTTTTTGCAAATTCTCTAAGCTTGTGTTTATCTGTAAATATCTTAATTTCACCTTCATATTTCAGAGAGAGTTTTGCTGGATATATGACCCTTGGCTGGCAGTTTTTCTCCTTCAGTGCTCTGTATATGTCGTCCCATTCCCTTCTTGCCTGCATGGTTTCTGCTGAGTAGTCTGAACTTACTCTTATTGATTCTCCCTTAAAGGTGACCTTTCTTTTCTCCCTGGTGGCTTTTAAAATTTTCTCTTTATCTTTGGTTTTGGCAAGTTTGATGATAATATGTCTTGGTGTTTTTCTTTTTGGGTCAATCTTAAATGGGGTTCGATGAGCATCTTGGATAGATATCCTTTCGTCTTTCATGATGTCAGGGAAGTTTTGTGTCAGGAGATCTTCAACTATTTTCTCTGTGTTTTCTGTCCTCCCTCCCTGTTCTGGAACTCCAATCACCCTCAAGTTATCCTTCTTGATAGAGTCCCACATGATTCTTAGGGTTTCTTTATTTTTTTTAATTCTTTTATCTGTTTTTTTTTCAGCTATGTTGGTGTTGATTCCCTGGTCCTCCAGATGTCCCAGTCTGCATTCTAATTGCTCGAGTCTGCTCCTCTGACTTCCTATTGCATATTCTAATTCTGTAATTTTATTGTTAATCTTTTGGATTTCTACATGCTGTCTCTCTATGGATTCTTGCAACTTATTAAGTTTTCCACTATGTTCTTGAACAATCTTTTTGAGTTCTTCAACAGTTTTATCAGTGTGTTCCTTGGCTTTTT
This sequence comes from Loxodonta africana, assembly GCF_030014295.1. Taxonomy (NCBI): domain Eukaryota; kingdom Metazoa; phylum Chordata; class Mammalia; order Proboscidea; family Elephantidae; genus Loxodonta; species Loxodonta africana. Next base: position 123,801,387 of record NC_087344.1, read on the forward strand.
CTGCACTTTGCCATATTTCGTTTGTGATGTCTTGAAGCATTCTATAAATTAGTTTTTTGTAATCTGTATCTGATAATTCCAGGATTGTATCTTCATTTGGGAAAGATTTTGATTCTTTTGTTTGGGGGGTTGTAGAAGCTGTCATGGTCTGCTTCTTTAAGTTATTTGATATGCATTGTTGTCTCCGAGCCATCACTGGGATACTAGTTTTTCCAGAAAATCTGCTAAAAAAAAATGCAGTCAGATCCCTATCAGAACCGCGTTTGGATTATAACCGCCACCTTTTTCCCTATAAGGATGAAAGTTCGAGATTTGGATCATATATGCTTGGCTATAGCTGGTTCTGTGTTTTTAGTCCAATTAGGGATGGATTTTTGGTCCCTGGGTTTTTTGTGGTTCCTTTTCTCAGGCCGGAAGAGTGGGTTAGGAAAAGACCAAAAGAAAAAAAAAGGGGGGGGGAAGCAAAGCCACCGCGGAGCCGGAGCTGTTCTCCCTCTGGCTCAGGAAATTCCAATGTTAATGAAGCTGACTGGGGAGGATGGGGGAGGGATCAGAGAAATAGGAGAGTAGCACCTCGGAATATAGCCAGAGTTGCTTGACTTGCTTGGAATGACTATTATATCTGAGATTCCCGTGGCGCGTGTTGCCTATGTGTGTTGGCTGTGTGGAGATTGCCCCCGGGGGTCTGGCCTGCTGAAGCCGAGGTCAGATCCTCTGCTGCCAGTCCAAAGTCTAGCGTCAAGTTTCCCCTGCTGGGACACTTTACTCCTGGCTCCAAAATCAGTCGCTGCCTCCCGGGGATTTCTCGTCCTGCCAGCCACGTCGCCGCGCCACCTCTGCGGACCAGCTGGGCCCCCTCCTGGGGTTAGTTCAGGGGAGTAGAGCTGCGCCCCGTGCTTGCGCCATGACAGCGCCCAGTCAAATACCCTGTGCCAGTGTTCCCCGGCTGGGACGCAGCACTCCCGGCTCCAAAACCAGTCACTGCCTCCCGGGGAGTTCTCCGACCAGCCGCATCTCCACGCCACCGGCGCGGACTGGCTGGGCCCCCTCCCGGGTTCAGTTCAGGGGGGTAGGGCTAGCCCCTTGTTTGCGCCGTCACAAGATTTATGAGTTCAGCTTCCCTGGGCCCAGATGCCTGGTGCCAAGGTTACCTGACTGGGACGCTGGCTTCAGGCTCCGAAAAAGTCGCTGCTTCCCCGTATTTGTTCGTTTTCCGTCTCTAAATCTGTGTTTGTTGTTCAGGGTTCGTAGATTGTTATGTATGTGATCAATTCACTTGTTTTTCCGAGTCTTTGTTGCAAGAGGGATCCGGGGAAGCGTCTACCTAGCCCCGCCCATGTGGAGTTTTTGATAACATTTCCTGTGAGTTCTTTTGGGTCTGGTACTTTGGGCTGGCATCTGTGATACTTTCTTTTAATAGCAGTTGGGTTAGTTTAGGTGTTATACTGTTTTGGTGAACAATTATGTATTGATTTTATTTGAATAGGGTTGAGCTAAATTATCTCATAATGTTTCAATTTTCTTTTTGTCTTATCCTTACTGTTTTTCTGTAATTATTTATTTAATTATTTTCTTCTTGTCCCAGAGTTCTTTCTCTACAAATTTGCTGAGTTCCCTGAGATGAGCGTTTTGCTTTTGGGGGAAAGCAGAGGTCTGCATGGTTCTTGGAAAACACCTGTTTCCTTCAGCCCCGCTTCACCACTACCAACCTCCCCACTGGAAGACATGTTTGTGATAATTTACAATTGCGTGACTCATCTATGGCCTGCCAAGGACACTGCAGTTCCAGACAAGGGATTTAGTTTCTCCGTTTTATGACTCTAGTTCCAGGAGAACCCAACACTTTAAGATTTGTAGAGGTCTGTTTCTGTTTCCAGTGCCTGTCCTTGGTTTAGTCTTATAGGATCTGACAGCTATTCCTTATAGTTAGAGGTTTAGTGTTGTGATTCACTTTTGCTTTCGTTGTCATTGTTAGGTGCCGTTGAGCTGGTTCTGACTCATAGTGACCCTATCCTTGAGCTCTTCGTTACAGCCACTGTATCATTAGTGATACAGATTTTTTTTTTTCTATCTGTTAGCTTTCTTGTTGTTATTTGGTTCTGAAGAAGGAGGTGGGATAGAATGCTTTCATTCCATCATATTCAACTATAAGTCTTGTTTAGTTTTAGTTTCTCAACTTAATGTAATCAATGAATTCATCAATATCTTTGGTGAGGTTAGGAAAGGTATTCTTTAATGCCTATCAAACATTCCTGTACCTTTCTTTTTATTTCTAATTTCTTCTTATTTTTATTGTTTGTTCATTTTTGCCCACTAGACACTACCCTGAGAGATCAGAGACAATGTCAGTCTTCAGCACTGAATCCCTAAAACAGTGCTTAGAACGCGGCCATAGCTTAATAAATATTTGTCAAAAGAGAGATTTTCTCCACAATTGTTTATTGGATTTTTGTTTAATGAATTCGACAATGAATAATTTCAGCTGTTGGTCGGTGAAGGTTTAGACAGTGTATTTCAAGTATATGAGTTTGAATGACCAGAGCGTCCACCTCTCCTCTGACCTTATACCACCCACATTTAGCAACATCCAAGACACCATCCTGAATCATGTCACTACTATAGTTAATTTTTGTCTAGATCACCAATGTTTCATCCTCAATAATCACACAGAGATAGAAAGGACGCTATAAGTGGCCCTATAATTGCAAGCCAAGGAACTACTAGAAACTAGAAGAGAGGAATGGAACAGATTCTCCCTCAAAGCCTCAGAAGGAATCAACATGGTCAACACATCGGAATTGGACTCCTGATTTTCAAAATCACGAGTCAATAATTGGTTGTTCATATAAGCCACCCAGCTGTGGTATCTTTTTGTCATGTCAGCCCTAAGAAACCCGTACAGTTTTTCATATCTCTTGAATGAGTCTATCTTTTGGAGTAACCAGCAGAGGGCATAGCTTTTATTTATTTATTTTTTTAATTTAGGTTGTGGAAGCTTGTTGACCCATCTTTCAACGCAACACCTCCACTGACTACACCTATGACCAGGCAATTTGGGGACCCTGTGCTGTAGTGGTTAAGTGCTACAGCTGCTAACCAAAAGGTCGGCAGTTCAAATCCACCAGGCGCTCCTTGGAAACTCTATGGGGCAGTTCTACTCTGTCCTATAGGATCGCTATGAGTCAGAATCGACTCAATGGCAATGGGTAGGCAATTTGATTAACTTTTCTAAATATCATTTTGTATTTGTAATACAATCATAGTGGAATCTCCTACCTCACAGAATTATGAGAATTACATGTAAAATGCTAAACACAGTGTCCAGCAGATTGCTAATGCAAAAATGAATGTTCTTATCAGCACATTGTATATTTAGAGAATAAAAAGCCAAAAACCAAACCTGTTGCCATCGAGTTGATTAGGACTCATAGCAACCCTACAGAACAGAGTCAAACTGCCCTACACGGTTTCCAAGGAACAGCTGGTAGATTCAAACTGCTGACCTTTGGTTAGCAGCCAAAGGCTTCACCATTGCATGACCAGGGCTCCATGTAGAGAATAGCAAAATGAAAATAAATAAAAAGGTTCCTAGGAAAAACATTAGATCATAGGTAAGCATCGCTAGGTCTGGGGAGAAAAAGTGAATTGATCGGAAAGTGAAGAAACTTGTACACTTCCTTCTCGACTTTGCCAAAGGCTGACCCCTTTTAGGGCAAAGTAAATAGCACAAAAGTAATGGCCTCCAGCAATCTTGAGTTCCCACTCTCTTCTCACACTTTTAAAATTCTAGTGTTTTTTAAATAATCATAACCTTAACCTTCCTTAATATTGCATTAAAACCATCTACTATGCCATGATTTTTTAATGGAAACTTCAAAATGTGCAGAAGCAAAATATATGGCTATAGAAGGTTAAATTGTAAGAAAAGATGTTGCAGGACATCAATGTTGTTTGCAGCAGCAAGACAGATTCCTTTGTCACAGGCTTCTCAGAGCAATCCCTTAGGTTAGTTTCAATTTTACTCCTGTGAATTCCGTATGTTTCCATTCAAACAACTATCACTGACTCACTCAGTAGCTGGTTATCCAGACATCATACCATCTTTATTCAGCCCATGATATGCCTCACATCCTGTAAATTACAGTTGGGTGGTCTCTCTCTCAGAACAAGGGACAGTAAACCAGAAAAAAAACTTAAATTGCTCTACATCATTATTTTGTTGTGAAGACTAAAAAAAAAAAAGGAGAAACGGAGATTGACTTTATAAATTAAACAGAAGAACTGATATTTATTAACCCATTTGTTTCTTCATTGCCTAGATAATCAAATGTTGGTGCTTTGGCAGTTTATCGTGGCACTAAAAAACAACCCCCATGCCCTGTGGGACTCAGAGTTTTTAAAATGTCTTTCTTTCTCAGAACCAAATGAAAATGAAAACTTTTAATGTCAAAATCTTAGCAAGAGATTGACTGCAATGTCTCCCATTTTGTAAGTATGTGTGAGACACACCCTGAAAGTAGAAAGATTAACAATGTCATAGCTGGACTACTAAGCATGAACAGACAGCAAGTGTCCAAGATCTGATAGAGAAGAAAGAGAACATAAAGAGAGAGAAAGGAGGGCCTAACAAATGAAAAGGACGTGCAGATGGGAAATGATATAACCAGTAAGAATTTCCATTGGTGGGGTGGCTGAAGGGGATTCAGAGTATGAGTGTCCATTGTTCACTTCTAAGTTGTTTGCACTCTTTCCATTTACAACTGTCTTTACTTCAGAAGCCTCAGTAAAGCCTGTTACATTAAATTCCCCCTGAATGTCCTTGAGGGTGGGGGAAGGACAAGAACAGGTTCTGAGTTCTTTCTCTGGACTGTTGTTTCTGTTAGGTGTCTTCTAGAAGGTTCCAACTCACAGCAACCCTACGTACAACAGAAGGAAATGTACCTGGTCTTGCACCATCCTCACAATCGTTGCTGTGCTTGAGCCCACTGTTGCAGTCACTATGTCAATCTATCTCGTTGAGGGTCTTTCTCTTTTTCCTGACCATCTACCAAGCATGATATCCTTCTGTAGGGACTGCTCGCTCCTGGTAACATGTCCAAAGTATGTGAGGTAAAGCCTTGCTATCCTTGCTTCTAAGGAGCATTCTGGCTATACTTCTTCCAAGACAGATTTGTTCATTCTTTTGGCAGTCCATGGTATATTCAACATTTGTCACCAGCACCGTAAGTCAAAGGCATCAATTCTTCTTTAGTCTTCTTATTCATTGGATTTATTTAGTGATGAACAAATATAAAATAACCATAGGTGAGATATGGGTGAAATATAGAGTTCTCTAGTGCAAAAAGTTGAAATATTAGAAAAACAAATGGAGGTGAAGATCACTGGATATCCCATAGAACATCGGTGCTTGGATAATCAAATACCAGTTCTCTAATATTGAATATGTTGATCAATCCAAATCAATGTATTTCAATTCTCCTGCCTTTTCTTCTACTTTCTGTTCTGACACCAGGTGAACCTGCAGCACTTTTTCCTCTAACTCTAACCACCCAGAGCTAGGTCGGACCGCAAAAGTTAAAGGGTACAATCCTCCAGACTTCCAAGTCTGACCTAGACCTCAGATGTCAACTGCAAGCTTGGCGTCCCTACTACACCTTTATTTCTGACCTGCTGCTTACAAATTTGGAGTTTTCCCATACCCCCTTCAGGATGGCATCCATAAATTTGGGAGTCCCCAGAGCTCCCCTCACTTTTGACCTATTGGCTACAGATTCAGGAATTCCCTCTGACAAACCCATTTTGATTTTCCTGGAACTCAGATTCCTGGGTTCGTGGAATTGTGGGGACCCACCCAGGCCATCAGCCCTTAGGTGTCCTTTTGAACCTTGAGCCTTTGAGGAGCTGTTTTCCTAAAAGTCACCTTCAAGTCAAACAATAGCCTAGTAAGCAGCTTAGTGGAGATTGTTTTGCCTTAGTCATTGGGCTCTTTTAGAGAATTATCTATGTGCAGCCAGTTTACAGAAGCAGGAACCCCAGGGCCTTCACATGTTTTGATGTTATCTTCTGAGAACATAACAATAACCTATATAGCCCACTTTCACTGTCTCCTCTTAGGAGCACCTTTCCAAATACTTTCAGTTTAGACACTGCCCCTTTCAAATCTATCTATTCTCAATTAATATATGCTTTTACACTAATTTTTGGTGTTTCTCTGTGCATTTAGGTTTTTGGTCAGTGAAGGTTTAGACAGTCTATTTCAAGTATACCCCCTCAGGATACTAGTGGTAAGCTCAGAAGTCCACAGGACATCCCACTCTGGCCTGTAATTCACTAGAACAACTCAAAGAGCTCACAGAAAGTGCTATACTTACAATTGCAGTTTTAGTCTAGCAAAATGTTGGTGTCACGGTGTGGGGCTTTCTGGCCTGGCCAGCCCCCATCCAAGAGTCACCTCATTAGCATAAAATTATGTTGTATGTGGTATGAAGCCCTAGGGAATCACTAGGAAAATTCCAAAGTTTTAGAGGTTCTCTCTCAGGAACCAAGGACAAAAGCCACATTTTTTGTAGTAAAGTTAGTTCTTTACCCAACAGTTGGCTAGGGGAAGTCTTTAAAACTTTAAAATAAAGGGAGTTCCTCATACATCTGATATAAAATAGCTTAGTGTTTCCCTCCTTTAAAATAAGAAATTTTCTATACAGTGAGAAGGTTAAAAATTACTGTTAATTTTTTCCTTTCTCCTATTCTCTTTTCCTTCCTACATATATACTATATACCCCCTCCAAAAAAAAAAAAAAATCCAAACCCATTGCCATCAAGTCAATTTTGACTCGTAGCGACCCTATACAACAGAGTAGAACAGCCCCGTAAGGTTTCCAAGGAGCACCTGGTGGATTCGAACTGCTGACCTTTTGGTTAGCAGCAGTAGCTCTCAACTATTATGCCACCAGGGTTACCGTACTATGTACCAGAATCAACATTTAGAATGATTCAAATTGCAAAAGACTCTGTAAGTACGTGAAAGTATACTATAAAGCTAAACTAAGGGTATAGTTAATGAGTTGGGAAAGTATCAGACTGAAGTGGATCGAGATGTAATGAAGGTAGGTAGAGAGAGGTTAGCGGGGGGCAATGAAAGCCAGCAGGAAGGCTGAAGTTTGCCTACCTGGTAGGGGCTGGAAAGACAATCTTAATATGTGGAGACCCAATTCTGGGCAGTTAAGGTCAGAAGCAGGAAGTGCCATCTGGGTAGCTGGCGTCAGAATGGTGAAGTGGGAAAGTGGGGATATGAGTTATCTTCATATTTTGGAAATTAGCTTTACGCTGGCTAGTATTCATACAGATGTGCAGGTATTTATCAAAGTCCTTCTCTCCTTCCAACACAATAATCTATACAAAGAATTAATTGTCTTTTATAGTTCTGCCTACGCATTGAATAAACATGAAAAGGTACACATCTGGAACAAAAACATGACATCTAAGTCATCAGTACAAATTTGAAAGAATAACACAAATGCATAACAGTGGCAATAAGAATTACTAATAATTATTATGTGCCATAATTTATCCTTTCCTTTTAGATGAATAAATGAGACATTTTTAGTCTGGGATTGTAAAAAAAGCTATTGTGAACATTCTTGTACATATTTTTTGGATGAGCATATATATTTATACAAAACTCATTGCCATCAAATCAATTCCAACTCATCGTGACCCTAGTGGGCAGAGTAGAGCTCCCCCATAGGGTTTCCAAGGAGCGACTGGTGGATTCGAACTGCCAGGCTTTTGGTTAGCAGCCACGCTCTTAACCACTGTGCCACTAGGATTCCAGATATACTAATATCTTTTGTAAATATACCTAGAAATTAAATTGTTGGGTGGGCACATGTTTAATTTCAGAAGATAATACCAAACGGTTTTTCAAACCAATTTACGTTCCCACTGGTAATGCATAAGAGTTACAGTTACTCCACTTCTTCTTCAACAGTTGGTATTTTCAATCTTTTATTTATATATATATATATATATATATATTGGTCATTCCTATGGATATGTAGTGATCCTTCATTAGGGTTTTACATCAAAGTTCCTTATGGAGTAATGATGTAATTTATTCTTTTCACGTATCTGTCGGCTATATGGAAACCCTGGTGGTGTAGTGGTTAAGGGCTACGGCTGCTAACCAAGAGGATAGCCGTTCAAATCCTCCAGGTGCTCCTTGGAAACTCTACGGGGCAGTTCTACTCTGTCCTATAGGGTCGCTATGAGTAGGAATCGACTCAATGGCAGTGTTTTTTTTTTTTTTTTTTATTGGCTGTATAGAAGCCCTGGTGGTACAGTGGTTAAGTGCTCAGCTGCCTACTGAAAGGTCAGTGGTTCAAACCCGCCAGTGGGACAATGATGTGGCAGCTTGCTTCCTTAAAGATTACGGTCTTGGAAAGCATATGGCGCAGTTCTACTCTGTCTCCTAGGGCTGCTATGATTCAGAAGCTACTTGATGGCAACACGTGTTGGTTATTTGAATATTCATTGTAATAGTCCTTTAAATCTTCTAGTTTTTAATTTTATTTTTTGGATACATGTGTTGTCAAAATCTTTCAGGCTGTGATTGTGTGTTCATTTTCTTAATGATGTATTTTTGGTAAACAGAGGATCTTATTTTAGTGAAGTCCAAGTTATAATTTTTGTATGATTCGTGTTTTTTTTCTTTTATTCTTTTAAAGAAAACTTTGCCTACTCTAAAGTCATGAAGATATTCCTTTTCTTTCCAGAAGTTTTATTGTTTTTTTTCCACAAGTTTAAGTCTGTGATCAACAACCAAATAAACATCTTGCAGTACATTCATACACCGTGGTATATTCATACTACATCTTGTAGTATATTTATACAGTGTTTTATATAGTATACAATGGAATACTATACAATTCAAAAAAAAACACAACACGGATGACTCTCCCAGAAATTATGCTGAGTAATAGAGCCCAGAGACGAAAGGATACATAATGTATGATTTAATTTCTATGAAATTCAATAATAGGCAAACCTAAACTATGATAATAAAACCCAAAATAATGGATTTTGAATAAGAAGAGGCTCAAAGGAAACTTCTGGAATGATGAGAATGTTTTATACTTTTATCTGGGAATGGGTGTCTACATATGTAGATACTCACCAAGCTTCATCTACTTTATATATGTTATGTTTTAATTAAAAAAAAAAAAATGAGTGCCTATTATGTCCAGGTGCTTTCGTGGATTATCTCACTTCATAGGATGTTCCTTCAAGTTAAGTATTTTTATGCTCATTTTAAACATACAGGACTTAAAGTTAAGGGCATGAAAATGTTTGCTAACACCACACCACTAATAAATATCAGAGCCAGCTACTTCGCCACCTCTATTTAACTGTGAAGTTTGACTTTTCAAAACATTTTACAAAAATTGGCCATAAAGAAGAAACTGAAGGCTTTCTATTTGCAAATATGTCTTTAAATATAGAATTTGATAGCACATAATTAATTCTTTCCAGGATGATTTTTTTTATATCTTCCATAGCATTTGTTTAATTTTTTTGTCATTAGAGCCAGCATTTTAATTCGTGATTACTTTCAAAGCTGAATATTTACTTGGAAATATTCACGTTTCAATCTTGCAACACATTGGTAAATTCTTTGCACAAGGATAAAGAAATCAGGCAAAAGATTATACTGGTAAACGTGTTCACAGTTTAATGCTTTTCATTTAAAAAAAAAAAAAAAACACAAGGCAGGAGACATGGCCATAGAGTCATAAAGTCCTTCAGAGAAACCATGTTACTTTTGATAGAGAAGTTACAATAATGTAATTTTAATCTTAATTTTTCATGAAAAGGAAATTGCTCAAAATAATATCTTCTAAAAATTTGCCAAAGACACATCTTAAAATATGCAAAAGAATCATTTATCAGACTTCTAATTATGAATCATTAACTATATAGCTCAAATGTTCTTGTCTTGTATTTTACAAATAGCTACAGAGAATAGAGTTTATTTCGACCTTTGAATAAAATGATATATGGAAAAAATTTAAAATGCAAATAACATATTAAATTAAGCAGAGATATTTGATTTACTGAGCCAACTAAAGAATCCTTATATCTCTAATTGTTTAATCACATGAATAAATGCCTAATAATATTTTAAAATTTCATATGGTCATATGAGCACATAAAGCTCATATTCCCTTTATTCTTTCCCATACTTTTTGTAATGAAAATTCTTGTGCAATGCTTTTAGAATTTATTTTGAATTAGATATCAAAGACTGGAAACATACCCCGAATCAAAGACACACTATAGTATTGTACATCATAAGAATTGCTTCCTTCAGCGGAATACACTTCTCACCTTCCTTTCTCATAGTTTGTCTATTCAAGAACAAAAATACCACCACATTTGACCCTAGAACGGTCATGCTACTATTCATTTGGAAAAAAAAAAAAAAAAAATGCATGACTAAAAATAGTGCAATTAATCTATGAATACAAAGAGAAAGTCTACATTTTGTCAAATTGATGCTGGTAAAAGCTAAAAATAATATTTTTAGAGAGTTTTTAAAATATATTTATGATTTTACAAATGATAGCTTTGTGTATCATTTTCTCTAGCTCTTCTCATATACACATATGTCAAAGAGTAAGATCTATCCCAACAACTCTCATTTTCATCCTATACTAAAAATTTGTATTTTCTCATTGTATAAATTTGCTTTGGTCTTCCAGAATATCTTTTAGGAAATTTTTTTGTCTTCTTTATACGTTGGTACCTCACTTCCTTTTTTCTGTTAAAGATTTATCAGGCATTGTACTTATCTTTATTATCTTGAAGCAGAAAGTTCCAACATAACAAACCAACATGAAGAGCAAATATAAATAGGGGCTTTTCACAAGCCTATATATCATATAGGGTCTAGTCAAGATATGAGAGACCTAGAATATGTTGCCTACTCTGATTGACCAAATCAGCCCCCACCCTTGCAGTATATCACAAACACACTCACACAGTCATTCGTTCACCCACACACAGCCACATTCCAACTTTGGTTGCTTAGGACCTTGCCATTAGCCATAGAATTTTGTGTAAGCCATTTTGTTAGCAGAAGCTGCTCTTGAATCCGGGCTAATTTGCGTGGCTAGAAAAGGCATGGAAACCCTGGTGGCATAATGGTTAAGTGCTACAGCTGCTAACCAAAGGGTTGGCAGTTCAAATCTGCCAGGAGCTCCTTGGAAACTCTATGGGGGCAGTTCTACTCTGTCCTATAGGGTCCCTATGAGTTGAAATCGACTCGATGGTGCTGGGTTTTTTTTCTTTAGAGAAGGCATTAGTAAATCATCCTCTGTTTCTTGAAAGCACATGTTTACTGTTAAAATATAATTGAGCTTTACCAGCACTGTCCCTTACCGTTCCCCACACAACAACTGGATTTATGTAGCACTTTTCTTCAAACTTATAACTCCTTCAAAGGAACTCACAGTATTTTGCCGATGGGGAAACTGAAAGCAGATAAATGATTCCTGCTGTCACACAGACAAAAAACAGTTAATCCTACCCAGGATTTGTTCATTAAAAATAACAGCTTTTATTTTTTACGTGAAAACTGACGTTAAGATAGGTTATGTAATTTACCAATGTGAACTAGCTAGTAAGTGGTACAGTGAGAGATTCTCAGTTAAATCTATAGATTTCAAAGTCAATTTTCTTTATATTGCTCTTTAATTCACCCTGACTAAAGCTCATACATGATCGTTTGTAATTTCAGGTCATCGCTATCTTCACAGTAAGTGTCAGTATACGTCCTACTTTATAGGTCTCAGAAGAAACCCTTATGCGTCGGGGACCTTCTATGCTGTTCTATTCATTCACTTCTCAGTCCTAAATACCTAACAAAAATACTAACACAAGGTAAAACTATATTAAAACAAATGTCTGAAAGCAGTCCACGCCAAACCTTCCTCTTAAAGTGTCAGGATAAGAAGCATATCTCAAAAAGGAAAAAGAATGTTGTTAGTGTTCTGAGATTCCATTTTACATCAAACAAACAAGAGATTGTCTTGAAAAAATAGATAAGAGCAAAATATGTTGCTATTTTTACTTGAAGGATATAGATGGTATCAAAAGAAACCATTAAAATCAAGCATTTCTCATTTGAGACCATTAAAGGTCAAGTTCAGAACATTTTAAATTGCATACATCATTCAGAATTGGGAGGAACAAAGTATGTGGGTTAAGTGAGGTTTTTCTAATTAATGCTTACAAAGTACCTTAGCACATGTTATGGTATGCAAAGCCCAAACAAAAATTATAGCATCTGGCTTGTAAGAGTTCACCCTCCAATAATATAGGATTACTTTATAGATCTGATTGCTTACTCCTTAATAATATGTCTGGATTGGAATGCTGGTTTATTTATTGGTTCTCTACTATTTAATGGTATTCCAGTTAAGCTAGTATTTTATAAAAATGGTACAATATTTATCCAAGCATTCAATCTATGTTCTAATCTATGAAATAAAAAGACTTCTTGTAAATTCTCAATTTGATTTATAGGACACTTCCTCAAGTAAAACTCGTTATAAATATAGGGTGATGCCAGGGATAACTTGGGTTGGTGGCAACAATGGAATGAGAAACTTATTCCTGGTCTTTGTTTTTCTAGTCATCAAAGTCAGTGTAGGCATTCACAGCTAGACTCCCCATTCTATAAAACAATGTGGAGGGGAATGAAGTTGTCTAGCTGTAAACTAGAGAGGGAAGAAGGGAGGATAGTTTCTCATGACCCAATATGAGTTGAGCTTTTATAATAGCAATGTAGCAATAATTATAAGCAATGTATAGGAGGTCATCATTTTAAAAAATTATTTCAAAGTGTTACCAATTTTACTTCTACAAATATAGTCTACATAGAATTATTTCCAAATTATAGATAAGCAGGTATGATTTGTAGAAATGATGTTGCTTGCCCAAGGTCACCCAGCTGGTAAGTAGAAGAGGTAGGGATCAAATTCACTTCACCATGTGGGTCCTATCCAATATGTATTGATAGGATGAGAGCCTGATCATGATCACATAATGAATCTTTGTCTGGCTACCACATTGGCTAATGACACTTGGATAAGAACGAAGCATACACCCTTCCCTCATTACAAAGATGGCTAAAATGGGCATGAGAGAGAGAAAGAAAAGACTGTTCATTCCCCTTGTGAACAGAAAGGTACTTTTTACTTCTCTTCTGATCTTGACTTGTTGTTTCTTACTTAAACTGTGTAATGACTAAAGTAAATAAATAGATAAATAAATAAGACAAAGAAAAGCTAATATTTTCTAAATGCCTAATTCTGAGATATAAAAAAATTCTTTTTATAGGGGAAAATTAGCCTAAAAATTATTTTGTAATATCTTAGGTAACTAAAAAGGTAAGGCCGAATCCTACTGGTCAAAGTGAAGTAGAATTTAATCATGGGGCAAATATAGATTTCGGGGAGTAATATAACCTCTCCTTTTTGTCCTTAGCAGCTTTTTTGATTATAATGGATTAGTTAATTGGTTAAATTTTCTTTCCTGTACACATTGTCTTTATGTGGCATACAGAATGCACATAACCATGGGTCATAAATAATACAATAAATTCTGTGCAGTGAATGACTTTTTTATGGCCCTTCTAGCCATGCTCATGTAATTCCCACAAAATGATTGGGTGGGACTATGCAAATAAGGTGTTTGCGCCCCACCAAGAGAACTGGAAAATCTCCTAATGCAAATAAGGTACATGGAACCTTGCAGAAGTGGGACTATGCAAATAAGGTATATGGAACACTTCTAGAGGATTGGTCAGTTTTGGCTTAAAGGAAGCCAGTCCCAGAGGTTGGACGAGGACCCCACTACAATCAAGAAGATGAGCCAAAGTGGAGATTGTCTATTGGACCCACAATCCCTGCACTGATAACCTTCTAGACCCAGGAGACAAGAGAGTTCTAACACTGGAGACTGTGTGAGAAAGTAAGAAGTAGTGACAAGCAGGACAGAGTCCAGTGGCAGAGAAATGGCAGCAGCAGAACCAGGAGACTGGAGTGAGATGGCATGGTTTGCTTTTTAGCCCACAGAGTGAGAGACCTGAGCCCCTTCAGGCAGGAGGATTGCTGGCAGGCAGGGCAGGATGCCTCCAGGCACTTGGTGTAGCTAAAGAAAGAGCTATAACTCTTGACCGAGCAGAGCAGACGCAGGCCAAGGCTGAGAGTGAGGGCCAAGGCCAAAAGTGAGGGCTCGGGCTGACAGTGAGGGCCAGACGGCAGCAGCAGAAAACAATCTGTCCGACTGAAGAATTGTGTCCTGAGTTGTTCTGTTACTTCCGAGTTGATCCTGATCTGAAATTATAACCTGTTATTTCACTAATAAATCTAATAATTGTAAGTATGGTCTGTGACTTCTGTGTGGCCATTACAACAAATTATCAAACCCAGGAGAGAAGTAGAGAGTGCCATGGGTGGGACGGCTGGTGTCAGAATTGGTAAAAAGGTTAAAGAGTGGAGATATGTCTGTTCTCCATCTCACAGGAATCAGCTTTGTGCTGATGCTGATGCTGATTGTCCTCCCCACCTGTGAAGTCAGATGAGAAGGTCTGAAGCCATTCCATTTTCACTATTATCAACTCTAATATCCTCCTGATGTTTGTATCACCCTGATTCTTAATATGACTACAAGTCTGCACTGATTTTGCTATATAAACATTACATAGACTCAAATTTTGTGGTAATGCTATTGCGCTTTGAAATTCAAACAACATATTTTCATGTAAATACTTAACATTAACCAATCGTTTACACACTTAAAAAATGGAAAGCTGTCCCAATGAGAAGTTGGCTTCTTTAACAATTCTTAATATTTGTGTGCCATATGCTTTCAAAGAATATAATATAATATTTAATAAAATAATACCAAACTGAAACTCATCCATTGCAGCTGGAGTTGTTGCTTTATTTAGAGTGGCTTACTAAACTTTAGTAGAGAAGAAGATAATTCGAGAAGAAGGCAAGCTTCTCCCAGTAAGACCACTTTTCTCATGCATACTGAAGGTAATTTTATGACACTCTATTAATGGAAAGATCTAAGCAAGATTAAGAGGTCTCTCCAGGTCCCTCCCAAGCCCAGCGTGCAATGAAGTACTTTAAAGGAACTGTTTGCATTGGAATTCTCCCATATATTAGCACTTAAATCTTTAAAATATCTTTGAAGCCCATCTGCTGCAGAGCTTCATTTTTAATGAAAATGGGAAGGGATGGTCATAACTCTCTGATACAGTAGGTCTTTTCTACAACTTTAATTTGTTGTACCTCAGAGGAGAGCTTTGGAGCAAAATTATTTCCATTCATAAGATAATGAACTCATTGTAATAGAGTTGTAGTAATAAATATTCTAGAAATATGTCATCCAATAAATACAACATTTTTCTGTTACTTTAGAATTGTATTCTACAATATAGGGTATATTAGTTTGTTGCTTATCCATAAATGAATACAAAAATCTTTACCTATAGTGTCCAACAATATTTTCACACTTTCTTTCTTGTACTACACCAAAAAAAAACCCATTGCCGTCGAGTCAATTCTGATTAATAGTGACCCTACAGAACAGAGTAAAACTGTCCCTCAGGGTTTCCACAGAGTGGCTAGTAGATCTGAAATGCTGACCTTTTGGTTAGCAGCCAAATGCCTAACCATTACACCACCTGGGCTCCTCTCTTGTACTATGAGTCCACTGAATTTTTGAAAAAGACTGTTAATGGTGTAAAACAAAAAAGAGAATAACACATCACTGAATCTTCTCTCAAGATAAATTCCTAGGTATAAAAGTTAAAATTTTGAGATTTTATTACTATAAGATTCCAAAAAGTACTTGTCTCCTAGATTTTCTTTTCTAAGTTGGGGTGCTTAATTTCCTAAGAAAAAACAAAAGAATATCCTTTCACTTTCTGAGACAGTATACCTAATGGATAAAGTTTGGGTTCTGAAGCGAAAAAATTCACCACCAACTAAGATATGTGAACCTCTCTAGGTTATTGCCTTCTGTAAGGCTTGGTTTCCACCTCAGTAAAATTGGGTTAAAAGGGTGTCTTAGTTATCTAATGCTACTATAACAGAAATACCACAAGTGGACAGCTTTAACAGAGATTTATTGTGCCACAGTTTAGGTGGCTAGAAGTACAAATTCAGGGTGTCGGCTTCAGGGGAAGTCTTTTTCTCTCTGTTGGCTCTGGGGGAAGGTCTTTGTCATCAATTTTTCCCTCCTCTAGGAGCTTCTCAGTGCAAGGACTCTGGATCTAAAGCATGGGCTCTGCTCCCGGTTCTGTCTTCTTGGCGGTATGAGGTCTCTCTGTCTCTCTGCTGGCTTCCCTCTTTTATATCTCAAAAGAGGTTGACTCAAGATACAACCTAATCTTGTTGGTTGAGCCCTGTCTCATTAACATAACTACCTTTAATCCTGCCTCATTAACATCATAGAGATAGGCGTTACAACACATAGAATAATCACATCAGATGACAAAATGGTGGACAATCACACAATGCTGGGAATCACGGCCTAGCCAAGTTGACACACGTTTTGGTGGGACACAATTCAATCCATAACAAAAGGGTAACTAGGCCATAGGTTTGCTGGGAGTTTTAAATTTAATACATGTAGACAGCTCGGTACATGAATAATACTCAGCACAGGTTAGGTATAACATAATTAAGCTAATACATTTTCCATGAAAAATATTTCCATGGCTGGTGGGCCACAACTAATGAGTTGCTGTTGAGTGACATTGATTCCAACTCATGGCAAACCATGTGTATCAGAGTAAAACTTTGTTCGATTGGGCTTTCAGTGGCTGATTTTTCAGAAATAGGTGACCAGGCCTTTCTTCAAAAGTACCTCTAGATGGACTCCAACTGCTAACCTTTCAGTTCGCAGATTAGTGCATTAACCATTTGACCCACTTATGGACTTTGGGCCACAACTACTCCAGTACAGTTTCCTATACAGAGAATACAGAGAGAAGCACAACAAAAGTGGCCCTTGAGGGCAATTACAAATGTTGTTGCTGTTGTTAGGTGCCTTAGAGTCGGTTTTGACTCATAGTGACCCTACAGACAACAGAATGAGACACTGCCCAGTCCTGCACCATTCTCACAATCGTAGCTATGTTTAAGCCCATTGTTGCAGCCGCCATGTCAATCCATCTCATTGAGGGTCTTTCTCTTTTTTGCTGACTCTCTACCAAGTATGATGTCCTTCTCCAGGGAATGATTCCTCCCGATAACATGTCCAAAGTACATCTTGCCATCCTCTCTTCTAAGAGGCATTCTGGGTGTATTTTGTCTAAGAAAGATTTGTTCTTTCTTCTGGCAGTCCATGCTATATTTAATATTCTTCACCAGCACCATAATACAAATGCATCAATTCTTCTTACATCTTCCTTATTGATTGTCTAGCTTATGAATGTGTATGAGGTTATTAAAAATATCATGGCTTGGGTCAGGCACACTGTATTAGTTATCTAGTGCTGCTGTAACAGCAATACCACAAGCAGATGGATGGCTTTAACAAAGGAAAATTCATTCTTTCACAACCTAGTAAGCTAGCCATCCAAATTCAGGGTGCCAGTTCCAGGGGAAGTCTTTCTCTATCTGTTGGCTCTGCGGGGAGGTCCTTGTCATCAATCTTCCCTGTTCGAGGAGCTTCTCAGCACAGGGACCCTGGGTCCAAATGACGCACTCTCATGGCTCTCTTTTCTTGGTGGTATGAGGTCCCCTGTCTCTCTGCTGGGTTCTCTCTTTTATATCTCAAAAGAGATTGACTTAAGGCACAACCTAATCTTGTAGATTGAGTCCTGCCTCATTAACATAACTGCCGGTAACGCCACTTTATTAACATCATAGAGATAGGGTTTACAATACATACGAAAATCACATCAGATAACAAAACGGGGCACAATCACACAATAGTGGGAATCATGGCCTAGTCAAGTTGACAGATATTTTCGGGGAGCGCAATTCAATCCATAACAAACACCTTAGTCTTTTTGCTTAGCAAACTTCTTAGAGGAACACAAACTTCACTGAGTTGAGGCCTCTGAAGGTGTTTTACCTTTCCCTCACTTTCATCAACATCAGGTAATATAATATAGTGGGGAAACCTCAGGGAGGTGTGCCCGTGGACCAAAGAAGAAATCATATTGAAAATCAGAACATATTCTGAACTAAGTGATTTAAAAAAATAAAATAAACCGTTGCCGTCAAGTCAATTCTGACTCATACTGACCCTATAGGACAGAATGGAACCGCCCCTTAGGATTTCCAAGGATCACCTGGTGGATTTGAGGATTTGAACTGCTGACCTTTTGGTTAGCAGCCATAGCTCTTAACCACTATACCACCAGGGTTTCCACAAACTAGGTGATAACAAAGGGATAATATATCACACTTGTGGGATCCAGCTAGTAAAAAAAAGAGAATTTTTTTTTTTTTCGCTAGAGTGGTGCTTAAAAAAAAAAAAAATTCTTAAATCCCACACACACACACATAAAACAATATGTGATCATGTTAAAAAGTATAGGTGAAAATTACTTATATTTTATTTCAAGAAGTAGAAAAGAACAGCAAATCAAGCCATTAGGAAATAAATAATAAATGCAAGAGCAGAAATCATGAAATAAAAAACAAAAACAAATGTACAATAAAGAAAATACATAAAGCGCAAAATTATTTATTTGAGAAGATTTTAAAGTCCTCTAGCAAGAATAATGAAGGACAGAGAGAGAGAGAAAGGAAATTACTGAAATCAGGGACTAAACAGGGGACTACACTACTGGGCATAGAGATATTAAAGAGCTAATAAGAAGACATACACAGTCTGTTGATTGTGGAAAACTTAACTTATCACAAAAGAATGAGAAAATCGGAATTATTTCATATTTATTTTAAACATATAATCTGAAATGGAACAGCTCTCCCCCTCCCCTAAGTCAATCCCAGGTGGATTTACTGGTGAATTGTTCCAAATATTTACTGAAAAAAGAACATCAGTCTTACACTAACCCTTCATGTGAACAATGAAGGGAATAACACTTTCCAATTTTTCTGTGAGGTCAGCACCATCTGTAATACCCAAGCCCAATGAAAACATTTCAAGAAAATATTTCAACATTCCTGTTTCTTATGTAAAAATATTCATAGACCTAAAAACTCTGGTTGCCATGACTATTAAATTAGGAAATCTTATGAAGAACATAACACAGGTCATGACATACTGAAAGTGTAAAATATGAGCTTTGTTATTTTATTATTAATTTGCTGCTAGAGAATAAGAATCAGCTTATGCTACCAATAAAATGACTCCATTTAATCCTCCGTGGGAACTGGCTTGAGTAACACATTTTATATACTTCTGGTTTTGAACCTACAGGTTAGAGAACTAAACATGTAATAAATTATTATCAAGGTACTCTGATACCTCATCTTTGATATTATGAGGTTGCCAAGCTGAATAAGTACGGAGAATACAATTTATATGGACCTCAGGAAATTGGTTCCTCCTAAAATTGGCATCATTTTAGTTAAAAAAGAAAAAGCAGACTGTATACTATAGGAATTTGAAAATGTGAATATAGTAATTTGAAATGATCTCTACCTTGCCTGATTACTTATATTAGTAGTTCTTTGTTTGCTTATAGTTTTCATTACTTGTCTCACAAATATTTTTCATGTCTTTTAACTATAATATTTTGTGTATTTCTAGGTGTGTCTTTTAAGTAGCATGTAACTGGATTTTGTCCTTTGTTGTGACTGTTACTGATTATCCCTCTCACCTTCCATATACACTCTGGGTTCTCAGTTATTTCACGTAGTATTTTCATCTTTCAGGTTTTCTGGTGTTAATGATATAACTGATTAGGTTGTATTCCTTCTATTTTTCTTATTATTTATTCATTTACTTTTGATCCATTTCTTTTTTATTCCTTCTATTTTTCTTATTATTCATTCATTTATATTTTGATTCATTTGTTTTATGATATGTGTGTGTATATATGTGTATATGATGTATATATAATTTCTCTTCTGATGATCATCCTTAAATATTTAACACACTTATTAAACATATTTTATAACTATTTAGAGTATATAATATCAGTAGCTATATTCATCTTAAAACAGCTTCCAAATTCCTTCTACCTCTGGTCCCAAAGCTTCTGAGTTTGCATTATCATGAGTATGTAATATATATAATACATATGTTTCTATATAACTATATATACATCTATATGAATTTTCATTTTTTAATACAGTGTGTCAATTTCTGGATTAAACTAGAAGTTTTACTAGTACCTTTGCTCAGCAGTATTTGTTTATCTTATGCATTCTTCTTTCTCAGATTCATTTTTCGCTTTCCTGGAGTATATCTTGTAGCATTTGTTTTAGTGATCCATGCTTTCATGCCCCCTTTCTGCGTTGTAAAACCTCTTTGAGTGTACCAGTGGTTGCTAGCTCTACTTATAGGGCAGGGTCTATGGTGACTGAGGAGTAAAGGCATAAAGTGCTACTCGGTGAGACCCAATAGTGTATTGAATTCTATAGGAATCTCTTGCACTTTTAGAATATCATTATCTACCATGGGCACATCTTTTCATTTCTAGCTGAAGTGCCTACACTTGTAAGTTCAGCAGCTGAATAAAGCACTTTTGCTACCTATTGCTGCACAAAGTGTGTGAAAAAGGGCAGATTGACATCAATTCTCTCAGTGTATCTCCTAAGAGCACCAGCCCTCTCCTCCTCCTTTGTGAGTGGCACCTTCTTCTGCATCAGAATTTGTTCCAATTTGCTCTTTATCTTTCACTGAATCTTAAAATCTGTGGCCTGCTGAACCTACTCATTACTCATATACAGATCTATTATGAAGCTACACCTTAAAAAAATACATAAAAAAAAAAGAATAGCTATGTGCTATTTCTAGGGTCTAGAGTTTGAGTAGCCAGCCATTTGATGCAGTCTATCAATTATTGTTTTAATAATTGATAATAGTTTAAAGGAATAATAATGTAGCAAGTGATCATGCTATTTGAATGTTAATATTTTTATTAATTAATTTTACTTATTTTAGTGTCTTATTTTACTGCCGGACCGAGGTAAGGTTTCAAGTTGAGTGCTGATAGCTAGCTATTTATCTTGCTCTAGAAGGGTTAGAATTGAGATAATATGTAGATATTCTCAAATCATAAAAGAGAAAATAAATCAATTAACATTGGAATGATAATGCTATTATATGATATGTCATAAAGATAATATCAAGCAGACCACAAAATTACATACACATTTTTCTACTTGGCAGAAAATATGAAATTTCAGCAGATGCTATAGGTCCTATTTTGGTCCAAATCAATTTCTCTCTTCTATGACCTCTCATAATACTTACTATCCCAATTTTAAAAAACCAAACCCATTGCTGTACAGTTGATTACGACTCCTAGCAATCCTATAGGGCAGAGTAGAACTGCCCCATAGAGTTTCCAAGGAGCTCCTAGTGGATTCAAACTGTAGACTTTTTGGTTAGCAGCCACAGCCCTTAACCACTATGCCACCAGGGTTTCCACTATCCCAATTAGGAAGTTTAATTTAAATTTTTTTTATATATTTATGCTTTTTTCTCTTTGAAGTTTTCAGCTAATATGTAGCAGAAGCTATCATATTATTTGGTATGCCTCCACTGCCATAAATATTGGTCAAATTGAATTTAATATCAAGTAAATAAAGTTGTACCTAAAGATATTTTTTACCCAAACAGGTCATTTTGTTTTTCTTTTTTAAGATGGCCAACATATTTGTTTACTTAGAAATTGTTTTTAGTTGCCAACCATAAAATGTGACTAATCTTTATTCCTATTGCCCTCATATTTTCTCTGGCAATTCTCCATCAACTGTTATATTCTTTACCTCCTTGATTGAGACCTCTGTGACTTTCCCACATCCTCCTCTCACACTGACATACCTCTTCTGAAAGGCTTTTAACTCAAGAGGAGCCCCCATCCATAAGCCAAACCCTTCAAAAATCAGTAAGAGCCTTAAGCTGAATCCCT
This sequence comes from Loxodonta africana, assembly GCF_030014295.1. NCBI lineage: Eukaryota > Metazoa > Chordata > Mammalia > Proboscidea > Elephantidae > Loxodonta > Loxodonta africana. Next base: position 123,823,528 of record NC_087344.1, read on the forward strand.
GCAGATTTCCAGGAACTGCACGACCCAGACTGAGTGTCAAGGAGACAAGGAGTAATTCATCCAGCCACTCTTGGGTGAAAGTAAAATAAACTTTTCCAGTTACGTGTGGCTCCATCATAGATTTAATTGATTAATGCCTATCCACATTTCCTCAAACGTACAAATATAGCCATAAAGAACTAATAAATGTTGATGTAGTTTAAGATTAAGATCTCTTACTGGGCAGGATGGGCCTGAATTACCTAAATATTTTCTCTCCAGAAAAGGCTCATTTGTCAAAATATATCCAACTAAACTTTGGTAGAATAAGGCAAACAGGTGGGAAAATTAGGTGGTAATAGATAGTAGGAAAAAGTTCACAGCAAGCAACAAAGGAGCTAAGCAGGTGACCAAAACCTAGGTGGGTAATATGGCAGAAGACCCAATTTATGTGGAGCAATTGTTTAGCATCATAATAGTAATTTGTCAGTGAAATAATGAAAATCTCTAGCTCTGGAGTCAGAAAGACCTGGGTTAAAAATCTCTGCTTCACAATTTAAAAACCGTACCCTTAAAGGGTTTATTTTCTCATCTGTAAAATGTGGGTAATAAGAGAATCTGTTAAGGAAGTTATTACAAGGATTAAATACTATAATAAAATTAAATCATGCTAGTTCTTATTAGCTGTTATTATTATAATCCATTTAAGGCAGACAAAGATAAGAATAAAATGTGAATAAGTAAACTTAGTGTCAGATAAAGATTGTTGAATCAAATTTGGGATAAAAATAAGATAATTGGAAAACAATATCATAGAGTAGAAGCCAAAGTCACTACATTACAGAACTCTAGGAGGCATCATTAACAACTGAGTCCATGTGAACAGTACCTTTGGATTAGTACAGTGAACAACCTGCACAGCTGCACCTGGTGACCCTGCTACCAGATGCTATTACTAACACAATAAGTTGTCTATCTAAGTTGTAAAAATAAAAGTATCTACACGCAATATGTATTTGGTCAACATTTGCAAGCTTAGTATGAACAGATGCTAAAATATCTTCTAATTCCCTAATAGCGAAGACTTAAAGCTTTGTTGATGCATAATGGGAAATATGGTCTTTGGAGATTCACCATGCATATAGAAAACAACTTTAAATGACTCAAGAGAAGAAAAAGCTCTTAAATATAAGAGATTTCTCTTCTTTCTCCCAGGCCACTAACTCCCTCTAGCTATAAATTGCCCTCTTTAAAACAATTCTGGCTCGTCATGTGTATTTCATTCATTCACCTTCAGAACTTCCAGTCTCTTAAGAATCCCTCTGGTGGTGAGACTGGACTTCACAATGATCTGGTACCATTTACAAGATTGATTTGAAGACTGGTTGTTTAGCTGAACTTCCAAATGCCAGAGAAGCTAGCTACATAAAGCACTCCTTGTTGTTGTTAGGTGCCATTCAACTCATAGCAAGCCCATGCACAATGGAACAAAACACTGCCTGGTCCTGTGCCATCCTTACAATTGTTAGGCTTGAGCCCACTGTTGCAGCTGCTGTGTCAATCCACCTCATTGAGGGTCTTCCTCTTTTCCACTGACCCAGTACTTTACCAAGCATGACGTCCTTCTCCAGGGACTGATCCCTCCTGACAACGTGTCCAAAACATGTAAGACGCTGTCTCACCATCCTTGCTTCTAAGAAGCATTCCGTTTGTACTTCTTCCAAGACAGATTTGATCATTTTTTTGGCAGTCCATGGTATATTCAATATTCTTCACCAACACCACAGTTCAAAGATATCAATTCTTCTTCGGTCTTCTTTATTCGTTGTCCAGGTTTCACATGCACGTGATGTGATTGAAAATACCATGGCTTGGGTCAGGCACATCTTAGTCTTCAAAGTGACATTTTTGCTTTTCAACACTTTAAAGAGGTCTTTTGCAGAAGATTTACCCAGTGCAATGCTTCTTTTGATTTCTTGACTGCTGCTTCCATGGCTGTTGATTGTGGATCCAAGTAAAATGAAATCCTTGACAACTTCAACCTTTTCTCCATTTATCATGATGTTGCTCATTGGTCCAGTTGTGAGGATTTTTGTTTTCTTTATGTTGAGGTGTTATCCATACTGAAGGCTGTGGTCTTTGATCTTCATTCGTAAGTGCTTCAAGTCCTCTCCACTTTCAACAAGCAAGGCTGTGTCATCTGTGTAATGCAGATTGATGCCGCATTCTTCTTCATATAGTCCAGATTCTAGGATTATTTGCTCAGCATACAGATTGAATAGGGATGGTGAAAGGAAACAACCCTGACAGGCACCTTTCCTGAGTTTAAACCAATCAGTATCCCCTTGTTCTGACTGAACAATTGCCTCTTGATCTATGTAAAGGTTCCTCATGAGCACAATTAAGTGTTCTGGAATTCCCATTCTTTGTAGTGTTGTCCATAATTTGTTATGATCCATGCAGTCAAATGCCTTTGTGTAGTCAATAAAGCACAGGTAAACATCCTTCTGGTATTCTCTGCTTTCAGTCAGGATCCATCTGACATCAGCAATGATATCCCTGGTCCCCATCCTCTTCTGAATCCGGCCTGAATTTATGTCAGTCCCCTGTCGATATACTGTTGGCACTACTTCCTGCACTTAATATAGGAGAGGGAAGCAGTGCCTTTTGTGCAACCATGATGAATGTTTGCCATAAATTAGCTTAAAACTCAATATGGAATTTATTCCTGACTGGAACTTTCTCTTAAGTAGAATATGCCATACACTACACAGACATACATACAAGGACAAAAAAGTAAAGAGTCATAATTACATTCACATGTTGGCTAATTGGGCCCTTTGGGGCCCTCTTCCTAATTATAAAAGGGCATACAAAAAAGAAATATCACTAACAGCAAGTATGTATAGAATGAATATGAGTTTAAATGGGTTGTGTTGGCTATATAAAAGCTGTAAAACTTGATAGGGAAGGAATGTTATTACTTGCCAAACATCTCCTACACGTTAAAAAAAAAAAAATCAGGCCCACAGTAGTGTCACTGGCAGAATATAAGATGAGAAAAAATAACATTAACTTTAAAGAGGACACATTGAAAAAAGTGAGCTTCCAAATATATATTCTAGATATATGTTTTATTTTACACCTGTTTTAGAAATAAAAGGAAATTATGGACTCATGACAGCATTTGAAATCAAAAAGCAAATTTTTGTGGCAAATTCAGTGTAGGTAAGATTTTTATAAGTCTTCTGAAAAGAGGAATTACAAAGATCACATAACATAAATATAAGCTAGAAAATCTTCAGAGAATTTATTCATTTGTAATGTGCAAACTTTAATGACATTATTTTGTAATAAAAGCAAAAGTAGATTTTGATCTCTGACATTGGAAAACTATGTGTTATTATTTCTCTGATAGCTCTTAAAGTACAATTTACTGTTGTTTCTCTTCAGTTTCTCCTGGGGATTTAGGATGGCAGAAAGGGTGGAGAAAGAGTGCACCCATGGTAGAGTAAATCATGGAAGTTTTTACAAGGTTGTAATTCATTTTATTTCACATCAAGTGGTACCCTTTTGACATGTCTATAAAAGTCTGAATGTTTATAGTAGATGTGTATATAATGTTGCATTACACCTCATAACCGAGATAAACTGGCAAGAACCCTAAAGCTCAATAGGAACAAGATTGCCTTTATCTCTTAAAACTGTCGTTTTAATTTTCCACACTAGACAATGTTATAGATGCAGAATGACTTAAGTTCCTGGTGGCTGTTAGACCACAATCTTGTAATGTTTTGAATTTAGTACCTAATCAAATTGCTTTGCTTTTAGTATTCTTATCTTGATTTATGTGAACTGGTATATGGTACTCTTCCTAGTATACCCAAAGGAACAGTGTATTTTACAGCATTCTAAATGCAAATCCTGCCCCCAGGTTTATGGCATGGACAATACAACCACTCCATTAAAAGGAATTTAAAATGAAAGCCAGAAAAATTGAAATGACAATTATAGAGTCAAAAACCTTGAGCAACTGGCCCTGATGCTCTGTGGGCTGCCATGACTAAGCCTGAGTGCTTGAGCAGGGCACAGTCCATAGCTTGCAGTTTCAAAGACTACCTTCTGAGGAGTTGAAATTAAATGCCCAGTTAATACAAAGGAAAATTTCCCTTGTGCAAAATCTAATCAAATCTAATAAGTCTATATTATAACCGCCATTTCTATGACTATTATAATTCAAGTTCCTAATTATGACTTCAGTTCATAAAAAGAAAATTAGCTTTCATTTGAGTAGCATTTTCAGTCAGAAAAGGGAAACACATTTAAGTACACAGGTTTTCATTTCATTATTCTCTTTATTTCAATACCATTATGGGCTCAATTTGACTCTTGAATACTGATAGTAAACTCCCTATGCAGTCAGGTTTATGTACAAATCTTGGGCTCAGCATAAGTTGCAAAAGTAGGGAAATGATTTCTGAGAAGGAAAAAAAAAATCAAACTCTTCAGATGGTTGGTTTAAATAAACTTCTCTGAAGCAAGACTAAATATATAGGATTAAATAATTAATACCAAACTAAGTGTAATTAAGAAAATAATCGAATTCTTGGGTTCAATTGCTTTTCATGAGCGTTTCATGGTAGTTTTTTTATACATGCAACTGCTCTAATCCCTTTAGCTCCATGCTAACTGAATTGGAGAAGTTTTACTTGGAAACATAGATTACACAAATAAGTCTACCACTTCACTAGACAAAACTACAAAACTCAAGAGAATCATTTTCTTAAAAGACAAGCTGAGAGGCGGGGCCAAGATGGTGGACTAGGAGGACGCTACCGCGGATCCCTCTTGCAACAAAGACTCAGAAAAACAAGTGAATCGATCACATACATAACAATTTACGAACTCTGAACAACAAACACAGATTTAGAGACGGAAAACAAACAAATACGGGGAGACAGCGATTCTTTTCAGAGCCAGGAGCCAGCGTACCAGCGGATTTTCTGGAAAAACTGGTTTCCCAGTGATAGCTCGGAGACAGCAGTCCATATCAAACCACATAAAGAAGCAGACCATGACAGGTTCTCCAACCCCCCAAACAAAAGAATCAAAATCTTTCCCAAATGAAGATACAATCCTGGAATTATCAGATACAGAATATAAAAAACTAATTTACAGAATGCTTAAAGACATCACAAATGAAATTAGGATAACTGCAGAAAAAGCCAAGGAACACACTGATAAAACTGTTGAAGAACTCAAAAAGATTGTTCAAGAACATAGTGGAAAACTTAATAAGTTGCAAGAATCCATAGAGAGACAGCATGTAGAAATCCAAAAGATTAACAATAAAATTACAGAATTAGACAACGCAATAGGAAGTCAGAGGAGCAGACTCGAGCAATTAGAATGCAGACTGGGACTTCTGGAGGACCAGGGAATCAACACCAACATAGCTGAAAAAAAATCAGATAAAAGAATTAAAAAAAACGAAGAAACCCTAAGAATCATGTCGGACTCTATCAAGAAAGAGAACTTGCAGGTGATTGGAGTCCCAGAACAGGGAGGGAGGACAGAAAACACAGAGAAAATAGTTGAAGAACTCCTGATACAAAACTTCCCTGACATCATGAAAGACGAAAGGATATCTATCCAAGATGCTCATCGAACCCCATTTAAGATTGATCCAAAAAGAAAAACACCAAGACATATTATCATCAAACTTGCCAAAACCAAAGATAAAGAGAAAATTTTAAAAGCAGCCAGTGAGAAAAGAAAGGTTTCCTTCAAGGGAGAATCAATAAGAATAAGTTCAGACTACTCAGCAGAAACCATGCAGGCAAGAAGGGAATGGGACGACGTATACAGAACACTGAAGGAGAAAAACTGCCAGCCAAGGATCATATATCCAGCAAAACTCTCTCTGAAATATGAAGGTGAAATTAAGATATTTACAGATAAACACAAGTTTAGAGAATTTGCAAAAACCAAACCAAGGCTACAAGAAATGCTAAAGGAGATTGTTTAGTCAGATGACCAATAATATCAAGTACCAGCACAATACAAAGTCACAAAACAGAACGTCCTGATATCAACGCAAATAGGGAAATCACAAAAACAAACAAATTAAGATTAATTCTAAAAAATACATAAATAAACAAAATAATACACATAACAGGGAATCATGGAAATCAATAGATAAAAGATCACAATAAACAAAAAGAGGGACTAAATATAGGAGGCAGTGAACTGCCAGATGGAGAGTGATACAAGGCAATATAGAACGACACAAGTTAGGTTTTTACTTAGAAAAATAGGGGTAAATAATAAGGTAATCACAAAAAGGAATATCAACTCCATAACTCAAGAAAAAAGCCAAGAAAAACGTAACGACTCAACTAACATAAAGTTAAACATTATGAAAATGAGGATCTCACAATCTACTAAGAAAAACGTTTCAGCACAAAAAAGTACGTGGAAAAATGAAATGGCCAACAACACACATGAAAAGGCATCAAAATGACAGCACTAAACACTTATTTATCTACAATTACGCTGAATGTAAATGGACTAAATGCACCAATAAAGAGACAGAGAGTCACGGACTGGACAAAGAAACACGATCCATCTATATGCTGCCTACAAGAGACACACCTTAGACTTAGAGACACAAACAAACTAAAACTCAAAGGATGGAAAAAAATATATCAAGCAAACAATAAGCAAAAAAGAAGAGGAGTAGCAATATTAATTTCTGACAAAATAGACTTTAGACTTAAATCCACCACAAAGGATAAAGAAGGACACTATATAATGATAAAAGGGACAATGGATCAGGAAGATATAACCATATTAAATATTTATGCACCCAATGACAGGGCTGCAAGATACATAAACCAAATTTTAACAGAATTGAAAAGTGAGATAGACACCTCCACATTTATAGTAGGAGACTTCAACACACCACTTTCGGAGAAGGACAGGACATCCAGTAAGAAGCTCAATAGAGACACGGAAGACCTACTTACAACAATCAACCAACTTGACCTCATTGACTTATACAGAACTCTCCATCCAACTGCTGCAAAATATACTTTTTTTTCTAGTGCACATGGAACATTCTCTAGAATAGACCACATATTAGATCATAAAACAAACCTTTGCAGAGTCCAAAACATCGAAATATTACAAAGCATCTTCTCAGACCACAAGGCAATGAAACTAGAAATGAATAACAGAAAAACTAGGGAAAAGAAATCAAATACTTGGAAAATGAACAATACCCTCCTGAAAAAAGACTGGGTTATAGAAGACATCAAGGAGGGAATAAGGAAATTCTTAGAAAGCAACGAGAATGAAAATACTTCCTATCAAAACCTCTGGGACACAGCAAAAGCAGTGCTCAGAGGTCAATTTATATTGATAAATGCACACATACAAAAAGAAGAAAGAGCCAAAATCAGAGAACTGTCCTGACAACTTGAACAAATAGAAAGTGAGCAACAAAAGAATCCATCAGGCACCAGAAGAAAACAAATAATAAAAATTAGAGCTGAACTAAATGAATTAGAGAACAGAAAAACAACTGAAAGAATTAACAAAGCCAAAAGCTGGTTCTTTGAAAAAATTAACAAAATTGATAAACCATTGGCTAGACTGACTAAAGAAAAACAGGAAAGGAAACAAATAACCCGAATAAGAAACGAGAAGGACCACATCACAACAGAACCAAATGAAATTAAAAGAATCATTTCAGATTACTACGAAAAATTGTACTCTAACAAATTTGAAAACCTAGAAGAAATGGATAAATTCTTGGAAAAAACACTACCTACCTAAACTAACACATTCAGAAGTAAAACAACTAAATAGACCCATAACAAAAAAAGAGATTGAAACGGTAATCAAAAAACTCCCAACAAAAAAAAGCCCTGGCCCGGACGGCTTCACTGCAGAGTTCTACCAAACCTTCAGAGAAGACTTAACACCACTACTACTGAAGGTATTTCAAAGCATAGAAAAAGACGGAATACCACCCAACTCATTCTATGAAGCTACCATCTCCCTGATACCAAAACCAGGTAAAGACATTACAAAAAAAGAAAATTATAGACCTATATCCCTCATGAACATAGATGCAAAAATCCTCAACAAAATTCTAGCCAATAGAATCCAACAACACATCAAAAAAATAATTCACCCCGATCAAGTGGGATTTATACCAGGTATGCAAGGCTGGTTTAATATCAGAAAAACCATTAATGTAATCCATCACATAAATAAAACAAAAGATAAAAACCACATGATCTTATCAATTGATGCAGAAAAGGCATTTGACAAAGTTCAACACCCATTCATGATAAAAACTCTTACCAAAATAGGAATTGAAGGAAAATTCCTTAACATAATAAAGGGCATCTATGCAAAGCCAACAGCCAATATCACTCTAAATGGAGAGAACCTGAAAGCATTTCCCTTGAGAACGGGAACCAGACAAGGATGCCCTTTATCACCGCTCTTATTCAACATCGTGCTTGAAGTCCTAGCCAGGGCAATTAGGCTAGACAAAGAAATAAAGCGTATCCGGATTGGCAAGAAGGAAGTAAAGCTATCACTATTTGCAGATGACATGATCGTATACACGGAAAACCCTAAGGAATCCTCCAGAAAACTACTGAAACTAATAGAAGAGTTTGGCAGAGTCTCAGGTTATAAAATAAACATACAAAAATCACTTGGATTCCTCTATATCAACAAAAAGAACATGGAAGAGGAAATCACCAAATCAATACCATTCACAGTAGCCCCCAAGAAGATAAAATACTTAGGAATAAATCTTACCAAGGATGTAAAAGACCTATACAAAGAAAACTACAAAGCTCTACTATAAGAAATTCAAAAGGACATACTTAAGTGGAAAAACATACCCTGCTCATGGATAGGAAGACTTAACATAGTAAAAATGTCTATTCTACCAAAAGCCATCTATACATATAACGCACTTCCGATCCAAATTCCAATGTCATATTTTAAGGGGACAGAGAAACAAATCACCAATTTCATATGGAAGGGAAAGAAGCCCCGGACAACCAAAGCATTACTGAAAAAGAAGAAGAAAGTGGGAGGCCTCACTCTACCTGATTTCAGAAGCTATTATACAGCCACAGTAGTCAAAACAGCCTGGTACTGGTACAACAACAGGCACATAGACCAGTGGAACAGAATTGAGAACCCAGATATAAATCCATCCATGTATGAGCAGCTGATATTTGACAAAGGACCAGTGTCAGTTAATTGGGGAAAAAATAGCCTTTTTAACAAATGGTGCTGGCATAACTGGATATCCATTTGCAAAAGAATGAAACAGGACCCATACCTCACACTATGCACAAAAACTAACTCCAAGTGGATCAAAGACCTAAACATAAAGACTAAAACGATAAAAATCATGGAAGAAAAAATAGGATCTACCCTAGGAGCCCTAATACAGGGCATAAACAGAATACAAAACATTACCAAAAATGATGAAGAGAAACCAGATAACTGCGAGCTCCTAAAAATCAAACACCTATGCTCATCTAAAGACTTCACCAAAAGAGTAAAAAGACCACCTACAGACTGGGAAAGAATTTTCAGCTATGACATCTCCGACCAGCGCCTGATCTCTAAAATCTACATGATTCTATCAAAACTCAACCACAAAAAGACAAACAACCCAATCAAGAAGTGGGCAAAGGATATGAACCCACATTTCACTAAAGAAGATATTCAGGCAGCCAACAGATACATGAGAAAATGCGCCCGATCATTAGCCATTAGAGAAATGCAAATTAAAACTACGATGAGATTGCATCTCACACCAACTAGACTGGCATTAATCCAAAAAACACAAAATAATAAATGTTGGAGAGGCTGCGGAGAGATCGGAACTCTCATACACTGCTGGTGGGATTGTACAATGGTACAACCACTTTGGAAATCCATCTGGCGTTATCTTAAACAGTTAGAAATAGAACTACCATACAACCCAGAAATCCCACTCCTCGGAATATACCCTAGAGATACAAGAGCCTTCATACAAAGAGATATATGCACACCCATGTTTATTGCAGCTCTGTTTACAATAGCAAAAAGCTGGAAGCAACCAATGTGTCCATCAACGGATGAATGGGTAAATAAATTGTGGTATATTCACACAATGGAATACTATGCATCGATAAAGAACAGTGACGAATCTGTGAAACATTTCATAACATGGAGGAACCTGGAAGGCATTATGCTGAGCGAAATGAGGCAGAGGAAAAAGGACAAATATTGTATAAGACCACTATTATAAGATCTTGAGAAATAGAAAAAACTGAGAAGAACACATACTTTTGTGGTTACGAAGGGGGGAGGGAGAGAGGGAGGGAGCGAGAGGGTTTTTTATTGATCAATCAGTAGATAAGAACTGCTTTGGGTGAAGGGAAAGACAACACTCAATACAAGGAAGGTCAGCCCAATTGGAATGGACTAAAAGCAAAGAGGTTTCCGGGATAAAATGAATGCTTCAAAGGTCAGCGGAGCAGGGGCTGGGGTCTGGGGAACATGGTTTGAGGGGACTTCTAAGTCAATTGGCAAAATAATTCTATTATGAAAACATTCTCCATCCCACTTTGAAATGTGGCGTCTGGGGTCCTAAATGCTAACAAGTGGCCATCTAAGATACATCAATTGGTCTCAACCCACCTGGAGGAAAGGAAAATGAAGAACACCAAGGTCACACAACAACTAAGAACCCAAGAGACAGAAAGGGCCACATGAACCAGAGACCTACATCATCCTGAGACCAGAAGAACTAGTGGGTGCCCGGCCACAATCAATGACTGCCCTGTCAGAGAGCACAACAGAGAACTCCTGAGGGAACAGGAGATCCGTGGGATACAGACCCCAAATTCTCATAAAAAGACCATACTTAATGGTCTGACTGCGACTAGAGGAATCCCGGCGGCAATGCTCCCTAGACCTTCTGTTGGCACAGGACAGGAACCATCCCTGAAGACAACACATCAGACATGAAAGGGACTGGTCAGCGGGGGGGGGGGGGGGGGAGATGCCAATGAAGAGTGAGCTAATTAAATCAGGTGGACACTGGAGATTGTGTTGGCAACTCTTGACTGGAGGGGGGATGGGAAGATAGAGAGAGAGGGAAGATGGCAAAATTGGCACGAAACGAGAGACTGAAAGGGCTGACTCAATAGGGGGAGAGCAAGTGGGAGAAGGGAGTAAGATGTATGTAAACTTACATGTGACAGACTGATTGGAATGGTAAATGTTCACTTGAAGCTTAATAAAAGTGAATTAAAAAAAAAAAGACAAGCTGATAATACCCAATTTAAAAATGGGTGAAATAAAAAAAAATTGTAAATAGTTTCTTTTTTTAGTCTCGAAACAAACCTACACGTAAATATAAAATCGAAAATGTTATTGGTTCTGAGATCAAGCCCAAAAAAGCTTATTTTAACAGCTGAAATATCAAAGAATAAACCCAGCCTGTACTAGAGTGGAAAGAGAAAAAGAGGAAGACCCTCAACAAAATGGATTGACACAGTGCTGCAACTATGGTCTCCAACATAACAATGATTGTGAGGATGGCGCAGGACGGGGCAGAGTTTCGTCCCGTTGTATATAGGCTCGCTGTGAGTCAGAACTGATCTGATGGTGCCTAATAACAACAGACCTAGTCTCTAAATACTCTTTCTCCATACCTGAACTATGAGTTCCAGGTATCTCTAAAAGCAGAGTCTCTCTGACTCTAAACCAGAGCACTAATAGTAAATGAAAATTGAGTGGAATTGTGCACTAAGTTGTTGAAGGAAAATTGGGCAAAAGCTTGTAAAATTGGGCAGCTCCCATGGTAACAAATGGGGATGCTCCAGTAGGGAAGGATGTGGTAAAAGAGAATGGGCATGTTTTTATGGCTCCCAAAGAAGCATTAGATTAGAAAACCCATGATAACTTGATTCTGAAACTGGAAGGAGCATCATCAACAGGGCTCAGTAACAGACAAAGCAAGAGAAGGCAATGAAAGTTCATTAAAAACATAACATGTAGTCTTTATGTATGTGAAACAAATGCTATCTTGTGGATATCCGCTCTCAAAAAAGAAGTGTTATACGTGAAAACATCCTACAAAGCCCAGAAACTTCTGTGATGGTGTTTTGCCACATGTAGAACAAAAAAGATACTTGTGACTGACATATAAAAGGCCCACTTATATCCTTGTCAGAGTCAAACAAGTTTCATCACATTTTCCACTTTATGATAAAGGTAATGATGATCAGAAAATAATCAGTGTCCACTTAATTTATGTCTATTTCTGTAGAGTGTGTTTTTCAGTGAAAATTCACAGTCGTAACTACAGAGACTATACATACGTGAAGGCAGGAATTGTGTCTATTTTGCTAAACATTACATTCACAATCTCCAGAACATAACAAGCCATCAATAAAATTTTTAAATGAGTTAACACATGAGAAGGTGTCATTCTTGAACTTATTTTCTCTGGTCAAGCTTTTAAAACATACTCTTTTTTTTTTTTTTAATGTTTTGAAAAAAGGAATAGTTCTGAAAAAAATCAGTTGAAATTAAACAGAAAGTGGTGCTCACACTGAACGTGCTAAGTGCTGGCACTGAGGTGTGGACAGTGTGTTGCAATAGGTTTCACTTATGTGGCCTTTCTGGCCTTGGGTTTTCAATTCTCCCCAAATCATTGCCTGGGTTGCAATCTGCCAAAGAATTAGTCAGTTTTCTATCTGCATAAATGACTTGTAATGATTGGTCAGTTTGCTATCTTCATAAGAAGTGGCTTGTAATCCACCCAATAGGATTGATTGGTTTATGATCTGCCTAAGGGATTGGCCAGTTTACAAAAGCCACAGTTTGAGATTGATAAGGAGTTTTCCTATATAAGCGGCCAAACTAATAGAGGTTTTGGGGGGAACTCCTTTGGACCTGGGGTCCCTGTGCTGAGAACCTCCTAGATGTGAGTGAAAGAGCTGTAGTGAACTGTCAACACTGAGCTGATAACACTGAAGACCAAGAGGAATGGTGATAAGCACAGAAAATCAAGCAGCAGAAACCCAAAGAAGGGCAGCAGTGTGAGAAGTGGGAACCCCAAGACCTGCAGATGGTGGCAATGGGAGAGTGGGAACCCCAAGACCTGCAGATGGTGGCAGTGGGAGAGTCAGGTCACAGAGAAAACAGTGGTGGTGGGCAGAATCTACCTACAGAGTAGAAACTGGGCTACTCCAGGCAGAAGGTCACTAACAGAGCTGGGCTCTCTGTAAAAGGGAACCAGCCACAGCCTGGCCCATGTCAGTGGACACCTGAGCAGAGCAAGCAGCAACATGGGAGCTGAGCTGGCCTGCCTTTGGCAGCAGCAGATGCCCCAGTTGTACTGAGAGTGGTAACCTTAAGGGCCGGGAGGAGGCCTGCAGAGGCTTGGGCATACAATATACAGGGATTGCCTGTAAAACAATTTTGCCTCAAGAGATCTCCTAATGCTGTCCTAACCTTGAGAAATGGACCAGTAAGTGCAGGGGGCCAGATCAGAGCCAGTCAAGAAAAGCCACAGAGAGAGAACTAACACAGCCGTACGGCATCTGAGCTGATGACACACCAGCTAAGAGAGAAAAAGTCACCAGCTGACGTCTGATCTATAGCATGCCCACTCCTTGGCAAAGAAACAGACATGGGTAATTTGGGAAGGGTGAGCGGATCCCATTTTAGACATAAGTGCATTTCTTTCCTATGATGCTAAGTGGGCACTAGTGGTGGTAGAAGGGACTGGTTCAGCTCAAATCTGTTCTTGTTGTTTATTGTTTACCGTCTAAAAATAATAATAACCACTTTCAATTGCCGACACATTGTAAAGTGTCTTTGTGTGTGAGATCCAATCAGATTGAATAGTAGAGTCCTCATTCCAGCTGTCTCATGATTGACGTTTAGAGAACAACCTATGTGTATATGTACACATGTACATGCATGTGCACACAGTTCAGGCACTATATAAATTTAATGACTCTATCATTAAGAGTTTAGTACATGTAAACAAAAATTAAACCAAAACCAAATCAAACACATTGCCGTCAAGTCAATTCTAACTCATAGTGACCCTATAGGACAGAGTAGAATGGCCGTATAAGGTTTCTAAGGAGCAGCTGGTAGATTTGAACTGCCAGCCTTTTGGTTAGCAGCCAAGCTGAGGTATTTCAAGAATTTCAGGGTTCATTGAGGCAATGACTGAACTAGGAAAGCAGGAATCAGTGACTCTGCTACTAGCATTACTGTTTTGCCTCCTTAAAGCTTATCCTGAGGTCAGGAAATTGCTATTGCTACTTAGAAATCAGAAAACATTAAGGACCTGCTTCCATTATCACAGCTGCCCTAAGTTTTGAGGCTGGTAACTGGGAGTGAAACTCTAATAGACAACCTGAAGCACTTTCAGAAAGAGTAATCAGCCTGGGATGGTGATTAGCACAGGTCACACGAAAAATAATTGAAGAAACCAAGGGTATTTATATTGGAAAGGAGAAAACTAAATAAGAACTAGACACATTCTGTGTGACTTCATGAATAATCTATAAAAGCTACAGGGGTATCTATTTTGTCCTAAGCAGAGAACAAAGCAGTTCAGAGTCAGGAGTCAATGAGTTAGTTCTGTCATTGGCATACTTTCGAGCTTTAAGATATTGTAAAAGAAAAAATTAAATGCTGGATGCTGAGTTAGATGGTCCTACCCACCTACATTACATACATCACAAGAAAAATGCAAATGCGGAATTAGTGTACTTCAGAAATTGTAAAGTATATACTATATTAAATATGTATTTATTAAACGTAAAGTTTACTTTGATATTAGAAGCATAGATAGAAATTCATGTGTTCTCACTTTAACAGATGAAATACTCTAAAGATAGCAATAATTCAAGCTACCAATTTCTTACTCTGTACCAGATGATAAAAGTTTTTGAGAACAGCAACTCTGCTTTGCCTCATTCTGTAAGTATCCCAGCACACACAGTGCCTAGCACAGAATTAGAGCTCAGTAAATGTCCACTGATTAAATAAACACACCTAGTGCTTTATTGAGTCGGAAGTGACTTGACGGCAACAGGGCAACAGGGTAGTGCTTTATATACTTTCTCATTTTTAAAGTAAAACTTTTTAGATGGCGTTGATTCCATTTTACAGAGGAGAAAATGTAAGCACGAAAGATTCTAAGGTAGTACAGCTTGTAACTGGCCCAGTCAGGATTCAAACCCAGATCTGTGAGAAGCTAAAACTTCCTAAGAAAAAACTCCCAGAAAGTTCTCAAGGCAACAAAATAAAACCTGAATATATTGGACATCACTACCTAAAATAATTTCTACCTTTTATGCGTGATTCTTAATGAGCTAAATGCGCTGAAGAAGTGCAAATTAGGGCTTTCAAGTCAAGATCATTTTGTGAGGTGGATATTTAGAGGGATATATAACCTGGTGGCGTAGTGGTTAAGTGCTATGGCTGCTAACCAAAGGGTTGGCAGTTCAAATCCACCAGGCGCTCCTTGGAAACTCTATGGGGCGGTTCTACTCTGCTTATAGGGTAGCTATGAGTCGAATCGACTAGACAGCACTGGGTTTTTATATATTTAAATAAATGGTCTATTTTACTCATTTGTCCCTGCATGGTATATTGTTCTTAGAATCATAAACAATAGATTGAAGCAACAGTTCTACCTACCATGTGATGCAATACAATTGACCTAACTTTTTGAACCTCAACTCTGTATACTGTGAAATGAGAAAAATTATATTTGTGCTAACTCACAATTAAAAGAATTCAATAATATAAAGTATACAAAACTGATAAATTATCATAATAACAAGTAATTATTGAACCATATGCTTGCTAATCTGCTTTAGTGATTTGAATGCATTATTTCATTTAAAATTCACAATTTTTTTATTATTACTACCTTAATTTTACAACAATCATACAAAGTGGATATTATTATGTTCCTTTCACAGATTGACAAAACAAGACTTAGAGAGCTGTATAATTTGCTGAAAGTCGTACAGGTACTAAGTAATTAGGGGACGCCCTAGCCTAGACTCTTAAATTCTAGGCTATATAAAGCTTACTCATTATTATTCTGCTTATCTTAGCTATAATGGGCATCCAACTCCAAATTTTCCATTGCCATCAGTTCGGACTGATAGTGACTCTACTGGACAGAGTAGAGCTGCCCATAGAGTTTCCAAGGAGCAGCTGGTGGATTCGAATTGCTGACCTTTTGGTTAGCAGCTGAAAGCTTAACCACAGTGCCAGCAGGGTTCCATAATAGGCAGAATTGTTACTTGAATCTATTGCTTATGATTCTAAGAACAAGATAACATGCTGGGACAAATGAGTAAAATTTAATAGGCATCATGCCCCATAATAGACATGATGCTGGTTAAATTTTTATTCGATATTCTCAAAGCAACAGAAAAGTTCAAAGACTAGTACATTAAAAAGGCACATTCCTTTTTTCTTATCTGTTTATCCTCTGCAAAGTTTAACAGAAGAGAAAGAAATTGTTAAATGTTCTACTGAATTTAATTAAACTTAATAAGAGACTCAGATTACTTAGAAAGGCATCATACTTGCTATCACTGAAAGGACACTCAGATTAAGTTATTTTGTTCCTAAGGAATCCCAACTAACTATAAGTATTTAGATGCATGCATGATGTTCTCAATTATTCATGGTTTTGTGGAGGGTTATTACATACCCCAGGCCATGAAAACATGAATACATACAATGACATTTTCTTTGTAAGCTTTGTAGAGAAAGTCCATTGAAACTTTCAGATGCCTAAAAGGTAGAATTACCGTTGGTGAAATTTTTCTATTTATACATAATCCACACAATTTCCAAAAAGAATGGTGTATGAAACAAAATGGTGGTCCAATAATAACAGTATACCTTAGGAAATTCTGAGACTATCATCCCAGTAAGAATAAATCAAGTTTTCAAGAAGCAGTAGTTACAGATTTGCCCAATTTAAAAGAAATAAGAACAGGGAAGAATTAGATCTTTCACATGGTAGAAAGGGAATTGTGGCTCACCCATACAACCACCAAATTATAGCATTGTAGCCCTCTACCTATCAAATAAAAGAATCTCAATTTTTCTTCACTGTCATATCTAGGAAGGACTGCATTACATTTGGAAAATATACAATGACCTGGAAATTCAGTGATTACAGAAAAAAAAAATTAGGAATTTAAGGGCTTATAGCATCTCAAGGTAATGAAAAATCTTTCTGGAAAATACAAGAGCCATAATTCTCAGAAAAGGAGGCATAGTCTTTTTTCCCACTTGAAAGCCTTCAGAGATGTGATTCAAAGTGTATCTAAAAATGGTGGAGTGATGGTGCCTCATTACTCAAACTTTGTATTTTAAAAATAAATGTATATGCAAGAGAACAAACAAAATAGAAAACAATTATCCAAGAAAATTAATATAAAACCCCACCATTCCAAAAGACAAGCTGATACAAAAAATAAGGCATCAACTGAGAATGGTTCTAAAATAGAAGGAAAACATACATATAAAAGGTATCTCAAGTAAGTCAGCACAGGGGAAAGACTGAAGGACAAAGTCTCACACCTGACTAGATGGGTCCCCTTACTATGTATCTCTATGTATGTGTCCATAATGAAATACACAAAATAATATAATGCAATGCACGGAGCCCTGGTGGTGCAGTGGTTAAGAGCTTGGCTGCTAACCAAAAGTTCGAATCCACCAGCGGCTTCTTGGAAACCCTATGGGGCAGTTCTACTCTGCTCTGTCAGGTTGCAATGAGTCAAAATTGACTTGACAGCAATCAGTTTGATTTTTTTAGTTTTTTTTTTTCAGCCAAATTAGGAAAAAAAAAAAACTCAAACACCGGGTATAAACCAGGAATTAGCTTCAGTTACACACAGATTTAATCTTAAAGATTAGTAAATCTCAGTTTATTCCATATACAATTTCAAATTTCAGGGAAGAACAATATATGTATTTTGACTTTAAAAATGAATCCTGATGAAATAATTTCAAAATTCAATTGATTTTTTTTTTTAATTCCGTGCAAGCATGTGTTTGTTCAGTCAAATAGTTTTAAGAGTTTTAACCAGGCCCATGGAAGCAGCAGTCAAGAAATCAAATGACAGTTCCCTGAGCAAATCTGCTGCAAAGGATCTCTGTAAAGGGTTAAAAAGCAAAGATGTCACTTTGAGAACTAAGGTGTGCCTGACCCAAGCCATGATATTTTCAATCGTTGCATATGCATGCAAAAGCTGGACAATGAGTGAGGAAGAATGAAGAAAATGCATTTGAATTGTGGTGTTGGAAAGAATATTGAATATACCATGGACTGCCAGAAGAACATACAAATCTGCCTCGGAAGAAAATAGCCAGAATGCTCCTTAGATGGGAGGATGGCGAGACTTCATCTAACGTATTTTGAACATGTCATCAGGAGGGATCAGTCCCTGGAGAAAGACATCATGCTTGGTAAAGTAGAGGCTCAGTGAAAAAGAAGACCCTCAAGGAAATGGATTGACTCAGTGGCTGCAACAATGGGTTGAAACACAGTAACGATTGTGAGGATGGCACAGGACAGGACAGTGTTTCATCCCCTTTTACAGAGGGTCGCTCTGAGTCAGAACTGACTTGACAGCACCTAACAACAATAGGAATATTTATAGGAACATGCACATAAAAGATTATCATATTGCGCCTTGCACCAATGTGGTTTGTTCCTTTTCCTATTAAAATACTTTGAAGTGCATTAGGGATTTTGAAGTTGCATGTTTTAAGTAAATTTTGTAGATGTTCCTTAATGTAATTGAATCAAGGTTTTCCAGACCTTTTGGAAAAGAAGATTTGAGCATGAATTGGAAAATGTATCACTATTTACTGTTACATAGATCTTTTATTTTATTCTCAAGAGTGTACTGACTGAATACACATTTTATGTATCTTTATTCTAAGCTCCATTTCATTAGTATGGGAGTTTAAAAAGTTATTCATTAATGATCAAATTTTGATGATGCATGTTTATATTCTCTTGTAGCTATAATAAGGTATCTTACATAAAGTGTCTTCATAACTTTTAATTATATACTAGGTCTTTTAATTTCAGATATGAAACATAAAAAAGACATTGTTTCACCTTCAAAGTACTGTAAGAAAAATGAAACATACAGTTCTGTTAGGTGAAAGCTATGCATGAATACAATCCATAATAAATTGACCTTTATCTCTTATATAATGTACAAGTGCATACATTTCTACAGTGTCAGTCATTTTGTGTAAGTAAAATATTTCTTCATCTTTTATGTGAAATTGTTTCATTAGCAAGTAATTCCTTTCTGCTAAGGCTGACCTAAGCATAATGTTAAGAGCATGGACTTGGGAACCAGACTGTAGATTTGACGTGTGGCAACACCACCTTCTGGCCCTGTTTCCTTTGGAAATCCCCTGTCCTGCAGCAGTTATTTATGTGGAAAATGGGGAAAATACTAGTCTTGCTTAGTAGGGTGGCTTGAGGGTCGCATGAATTAATATACGTAAAGTTAGAACAGTACCTGCTATAAAGGAAGAGTTGCGTATGTTTTGGCTATTAAGCAAAATATCCCACAAATACTTATTTTGTGCTAGGCACTCTTTGTCATACAAAAGGCCTATCACAGGTCCAAGGTTGATCCAAATGGCATTATTAAAGAAAAACCAGTCCCTTTGCTGAGAACTGAGTTTATCAAGATAAATGCTGTCTAATCCTGAGAGACTTATACTCAAGGGAGTAAGATGATGATTATAACCCATTGTGATGAGTATTATGATAGAAATATGCCCAGACCTCCTTGGAAGCATATAAGAGAAATGTCGTGCAGACTACTTCAGGTCAGGTAGGCAAAATGTGACCATCTATGGAAGAGGTAATATGCAATATGCATACTGAGTGATATAGGCTAAAGGGAATTTCTTGAAAAGTGTGAGCAACCTTAAAGCACATATGTCAAATGCAATTTTCCCATAAGAAATAATGAGAAAAGATTGCATTGCCTCTTTCTAGGACACCAGCTACAGTTATAGGTTAATTGCTGATTCTGGTGCTGATTAAAAGAGCAGCAGAGGTCTCCTCTACCAGCCCTCCAGGGCAAAAATCGCAAATGCTACAGCATCCCCTTAGGAAAGGTCGGTCAATAAAACAACTTCCACTCTGCCCTGTGGAATGGTACATAGCAACCACTTCACATATCTTCCTAAGACCAGCGATTCTAATATCCTGGATTCTTACAATGCTGCTCTCCAGATATAACTCAATACCAATACAAACGGTTGAATGAAAAAAGACAAAGAAAATTGGCACTGCTGAAAAACAACACGTGCTCAAGGCAAAACCACATCAGTAAAGAAGTGAGGCAATGAACAGTAGGATGCATGTTAAAATGGGGGGAAATTTCCAGGCCCCAGGAAGATGATACATGAAAACATCTGTGGCAAAAATGGGTAGCTATGCACCAAAAATGAAGTTTCATCCTCTGTAAAGTATAATATTCACTTTGAGGTAGTCTTGCCCAGACAAGGATCGTGCCCCATTCCTCTCTTGCACTCAAAGGTGGCTTTTTCACTAGTTCTCATCCAAGTATTTCAAATGAATGTGATGTGTGCCACTTCTACACTGAAGTGCCTTTGTCTGCTTTTCACCACCTGAATGCAGAGATCTATGAAATCACAGGGAGCCTTGAACCTCGATATGGAAGGGGACTAAATACCTGAAATACCATGTTAAAAAAAGCCACTGGGATGCAAAAAGAAAAAAAAAAAACAGTTAGACTGTTATAACAGCAACTAAAAAGTATCTTTTCTTTTTAAGGCACTAACATCTGAAAACTGGGTTTTTTTTAACATTTGGAAGTTTATTTTTATAATAGTAGGTTGGTTATTGTCACCAGTCTTGGTTTTCTAGCACTGCCATAATAAAATGATTCTGAGGGACAAAGAACTTTGGTCTTTGTCTCTGGTTTCTGGAAAATAGCCCTTAAAATTTCCTGAGCAATCAAGGTATCTTTGTTTTTCTAAACACTTAAGTATGTTCAAATGAGTATGGGCTACACAAGCGCCACCCTGACAACAGGCCTCTGGAAGTGAGAGGGGCGTGATGCAGTTAATCATGCATATTCATCAATTCATGCAGATGCATTGAGGGCTCAATGACTAAGGAACCCTGGACCTTGGAGCTTCCTCTTTTGGGGGCTTCCTGGGTTGGTGACAACATCTATGCACAAGAGAGGGTGGCATGCCTCTGGGGACAGTGGAAGTCTCGTACCAGGACCCCTTCTAGACCTTACCTGGTGCATTTCTTCACCTGTATCTTTTCTGATAATAATAAATGTATAACTGTAAGCGAGCCATTATAGAGAATTAACAAACCTACAGGGGCAATGAGCCAACAAGGTCTGGCACTACAGAGCCCTACCTTGTGAATACCCAGCTCTGAGTGGCTGGTGGTCAGAGAATGGCTGCATAGACAGTCAATAAACAAGTTGAGAAATCATTTTAATTCTCCTGGAATCCAGATTTCTGGGATCCATGGAGTTGGCATGACCCACCCAGGCCATTTGCCGGTAGGTGTCCTTTTGAGCCTTGAGCCCTTGAGAAACTGGCTTTCCTGGAGCCAATTTCAAGTTAATAGCCTAGTGACCAGCTTAGCAGACACCATTTTGCCTTAGGCATTGGGCTCTTTTGGAGAATTAACAGAAAGTTTAGAGAAAGGAGAGCTTCAGGGTCATTAATTGGACTCTGTTTTTACAACTGACTGACCCTGAAACCCAGATGTGCTCTGACTCTATCTCCTGAGAAACCACCATGACAGGAATTTACAATGACCTTCCGCAGACTATCTTGCCCTGACCCCACCTATATAACCTCTTTTCACTGTCCCTTCTTCAGAGCGGCTTCCCTATACTTTCAGTTTGATGTTGCCCAATTCGAATCATATCTTCCCACAATAAATATATTGTTACACTAATTTCTGGTGTTTCTCTGCACATTTAGGTTTTTAACAAAGAATAGAGTCCTTCTAGCTAAAGAGAGAGAAAGGTGCTGGCTGGGCTGGTTTGAAATACGGAGAATTGTGCAGATTCCTAAGCCTAAGGCTAATACCCAATCACCTTGTCCCAGGTGGCCAAGGATGTTTTCACCTGGCTTAGGGAAACCAGGTCTGAGCTCTCTGGGTGGCTAGAGTCAGAGAGAGGAAAAGCCACATGAAGTGGCTGGCAATGGTAATGGATATGTGGGAAGGTAAAGCCTGGATCTATTTCCAGATGGGAATTGGATTCATCGTTATCCTTGCAATACAGTTAGTGATAAAAGTGGGGTTTTCCACCCTGACCCTTTAATAGTCAATGGCAGCACAACACCACAAACTGGGTAGCTTATAAAAATAGAAATTTATTGTCTCAGGTCTGAATGCTAGAAATACAAATTCAGAGTGTCAGCTGCATCACGCTTTCTCTGCTGCCTTTAGGGGAAGATACATTCTTGTCTCTTCCAGCTTCTGGTAGCCCCACACGTTCCTTGGCACTCTTCAGCTTGTAATTGTGTCTTCATATGGACTTCATCCCTCTGTGTCTGTCTGTTTGTGTATACCTTCTTCTCATTTGTAAGGACACCACTCAGATGAGATTAGAACCCGCCCTACTCCTGTATGACCTTGTGTTAACTGTTGACATTGTCAAAGACTCTATTTCCAGATAAGGTTATATTCTCATGTTCCAGGGGTTAGGACTTCAATGTATCATTTTGGGAGACACAGTTCAATTTATAACATTACCCTAATTAAAAAAAAAGCATGAGTTAGAAAGTAACTAAGTTTTTGGGAGGTACTGAAATGTATAAAATATGACTAGAGCACAGAAAAAAAAAATGAGAAATGTGAATCAAGATGAAATTGTTTGCTTGCATTTCCAGTACTATGGCAAGATAAATGTTTTGGAAAACATCCTACTATAATACAGCTAGAAATTTTGGATAAAATGTAATAAACATTTCTTTCAATGCATAGTTTAGTCCCCTTACTGCAAATAAGAAAAATACCAAAGGACCCCAATCAAAAAGAAAGCTGAAATGAAGATGCTAAGCTAAAGGCTATATCTATACCAAGATCAGAAATAAAAATATAATGGAGAAAATAGACGTGGAGTTATAGACTTTGGCCCATGCAAGCAGAATGGGAGGTGATTTATGAAGGCTGCTTGATAAGCAAACAATATACACAAAGTGATTTTATGCTTACATACCCATTGTCCTTGAGTTGATTCCAACTCATAGCAACCCTACAGGATAGGGTAGAACTGCCCCATAGAGTTTCCAAGGAGTACCCGGTAGATATGAACTACCTACACTTTGGTTAGCAGCCGTAACACTTTACTACACAACCAGGGTAGATAGGCTGAAATTTTATTTCCTATGTGCATGATGGTATATTAGTAAATAATACCAAGAAAAATCTAAATTTAGAAAGGGTAAAAATTACAAAAGCTACACAAATATTAAATCCTAAAAAATCCATTGTGCTGAGTTGATTCTGAATTATAACGACCCTATAAGACAGAGTAGAACTGCTCCATAGGATTTCCTAGGCTGTAATTTTTTTTTTTCAATCTTTACAGAAGCAGACTGCTACATCTTTCCCTTGAAGAAAAGGTGGTGAGTATGAACTGATGACCTTTTGATTAGAAGCCAAGCATGTAACCATTGCTCCATCAGGGCTCCAAACAAATATTAGGTAGCAGAAATTATTATTATTATTATTTGAAAATTAGTTAAATTCTTTTATGGAGAAATTTATCAAACTGGAGTGAAAAGTGATTTAAGGCATAAACTAAATAATAAGAATAATCATGTTCATGGAGAAGAAGGCTCAGTGGCTTAAAGCTGTAGATTATCTCCAAATTGATCTATAAATTCAATGAAATTACCAAAGATATTGCTGCAGTTTATTTTAAAAGATTAAGGAAAGTATAAAAAGGTCAAAATAAAACTTTTTGGAAGAACTTTCTCTACAAATTTAAGATTTATTTCAAGGCTGTATTAAATAAATAAGTAATTTGGCTTAGAGAAGAACAGACTAATGGAGTGAACAGAGACAAAAGAAACAGAGCCATAATGTAGGGATATATATATATACTTTTCTTTTTTTTTACGAAAGTACCATTTCAATTGGGGCGGACATGTGGACTAGTCAATGATGCCTGCTATGGCAATTATTATTTTATGATATCCACTCCAGGAGTGTAAAGAAACAAATGTGAACAAAGTTTTACCATATTTAGAAGTAAAATAGAGTATCTTTAGGCCTTCAAAGCAGATACAGAGTTCTTGAACAAGACACATAAAGCACAAACCAAACAGGAAAGCTTTTATGAATTTAAGTGTTTAAAGTTAAAACCTTTTGTGCATCAAAATATTTCATTGTCAAAGTAAAAGACAAGACACAGACTCAGAGAAGTTATTAGTAATGTATCGAACCAACAAAACGTTATTATTCCTACTATGTATATGTGCAATTCTAGATAACAGGCATTCTTGGTGTCACAAATGAAAAGATAGGCTGAAATTTTATTTCCTATGTGCATGATGGTATTCACTGAGATTCTATACCTGAAAATAAAATTCATGTCATAAGAATACCAAAACTAGTCACAAAAATAAATTTGAAAATCAAATACAATATAGCTTTCTAAAAACATTTTTCAGATTTGTGAAACTAAACATTTTAACATCATAAAAGCTACATCAAAAGAGTTCTTTTGGGAAAAATTTTCTACTTGGGATGAAATAAGTGATGCTGCTTTTCGTGGTAAATCTTTTGTAGCAGTAATAGGTATTTTTAATTTTCTAAGTCCTGAAATAAAATCAAAATTAGGGCCAACTGTCTTGAAAACTTTTATTATTTAATCACTTTTTAAGAATTCTTCCAAAACATCTTTTGTTAGATCTTGACAGTTTCTATGGGAACTTCTTCTCCTTCAATGATCACTTTCTCCCTATTTTATAGGCATTAAACACCTGCTCTGAAAACCACCCTTTCTCATTAAAAGATTTAGAGTTCCCCTCAGCCCCATCAATTTGAAAGTTTTTTGGAGGAAGGCAATGTTAATTTCTTGGAATTTTGTTAAACTACTCAGTGGTACCACTCCCCGTTTCTCAGTTTGTTGTGTCGTGGTGGTTGGTGTGTTGCCGTGATAGTGGAGGCTATGCCAACAGTATTTCAAATACCAGCAGGGTTACTTTCGGTGGACAGGTTTCAGCAGAGCATCCAGACTAAGACAGACTAGAAAGAAAGGCCAGATGATATACTTCCAAAAATTAGCCGACGAAAACCTTATGGTTCACAACAGAACATTGTCTGACTCACTTGCTTTAGACTTGCCATTAAAAATTTGCCATTAGGAGGGATCAATTGCTAGAGGAGGACATCATGTTTGGTGAAGTAGTGGCTTGGGAGACCCTGGGTGATATAGATTGGCACGATAGCTGCAACAACATTTCCAAATATGCTGGCAATTGTGAGGATGACACAGGACCGGGCAAGTTTTCATGAGTCAGAAAATTCAACTGAGACAAGCTAACAGCAATACTCAGTTATATTCTTGAATCAACTAAACCATAATTTTCTTTCACTAAAAACTTCTTTTCTGGATATTTCATCACTTGTCCAAAACATTACTTGGCAGAAGCATATTTATTCATTGATTCTGATCATGCATTGATGGAATCTAAGGTTGTCCTGTATTATGGATCAGTCACCACGTTTTCTATTGGTGTGGATTTATGTATTGCAGTGGCCTCAAACAAATCAATTTGGTGCAGCATCATATCCATCGTTGGTCAGAGATTCTACGTGTCCATATTGTCCATATAAATCACAGTGTTGATCTACTATGTGAAGCTTTGCAGTAAAAAATGTCTTAAAACTTGCATTCACAAGAAAAATCTGCTGTAGTTTGAGTTTTCCAAGATATCTGCTACTACATATTATTTATGAAAGTGCTTCTCCCACTACAAAAAAAAAAAAATACAAATACTATTCTTTACAATAATAATTCTTTGATTTTTACTGCTCATTTTCTTAATCCCACTTTTTAATTCCACCTTATTACCTTCTTAAATTTAGCCCTTATGCTATGTTAATTAGCTTCACTTTTTTTACAGAATGACTTAGTCATTATATCTTCATCAACATATTTAGAATCCAGTCTTTATATGGCAAGTGATTTCTTTTGTTAACATTGTGATATTTAGAAAGGAATGGTATTTGAGTTTGCAATATCTATCAATAGTTTTCTTTTAAAACTGTAGAGAAATGCATTCACGCAAAAGAAAGCTGCTGAATGCACTAGAATTGTTGAAATATGATACAGAATTTTACTTGGTCCTTTCATGTCTACCTTTAAACTGTGTGAGTGAATATGTGTGATTATTCTCAAGCAAGTACCCAAAGTTTTGGATTGCACTATGTTTCTATCCCAAAACAATAGTTTGTTAAAATTCTTAATTAGACTAGATATTTATATCAATTGTAATCTTGTAATTATTCATGTATACTCAGAGAGACACCATTTGAGGAAAAAAGAACTGTCAAAATTTTATTTTTATTTTCCTCATTTGCCTTTTTAATACCCCCATCAATGTGAATACTCTGTAATGTATTGAAGGCAGATTACACTATAGTGCTAATTCTCACAAATTCATGTATAACAAATGGTACCCAATAAATGTATTAATAAACTAATGAGAATAAAATAAGTCAACAAAAATGAGTAACAGCAATAATTTTAATTATGCTCTTTGAGTTGGAAAGAATACTAGAGATTATGAAGATCTCATTGCCATCTAAGCAGAGGAAGATCCAAGTTTTTGTTGAGCTTGAAATTTGTAATTTGGAGGACCCACATTAAGAACAAGAATATGAAATTAAAAAAATAAAAATGAAAAACCAAACCTGTTACTGTCGAGTTGATTCCGGCTCACAGGGACCCTATAGGGAAGAGTAGAATGGTCTCCAAGGAACAGCTGGTGGATTCGAACTGCCAATCTTTTAAGGTTAGCAGCCGAGCACTTAACCACTCTGCCTCTAGGGCTCCATAAAATTAGAAATACAAAATTAAATTCAAATCTTTTGAAGAGGTAGGTGAAGTTAAGATGACTGAAACGTAAGCTTCATTATATCCACCATGAATCTACCTCTGCATATAAAATTTCACATTCATGACCAGACAAATGTAATCAATTAAAAGCTTGTCTTTATGTTGACCCAAAATCTGCCTTTTTCAGACTTTATCCATTGTTTCTTGGAAGCATTCAGAATATTTACTCTTTTCATATGATAACTCTTTAAATGTTTGAATTAAACTGCCATCTCTAATCAGGAGTTTTGTTTTCTTCCACATTCCACTAATCTCAAATTTTCTTAATTATTCTCTATATCACAGGCTTTCATAATTTCTCTGAATTCTTTTCTCAATGTTAAGGATACAAACTATCATAACTCAGAGTATTCATGTTGACTCAGACCACCTGACTCTTGATCAAGACCCATGCAGTGGACAATAATTGTCCTCAAGGTAATTCCAGGCTGATGTTCAAGGTAGTTAACTGGAACTGACATGCACCGTACAATATGCCCTAGTGGGAGGTAATTTAATATTGCTTTAATGTTAAGCAGAAACCCTGGTGGCATAGTGGTTAATTGCTACAGCTGCTAACCAAGAGGTCGGCAGTTCAAATCCATCCGGCACTCCTTGGAAACTCTATGGGGTAGTTCTACTCTGTCGTATAGGGTCGCTATGAGTCAGAATTGACTCGACAGCAGTGGGTTTGGTTTTTTTGGTTTTAATGTTAAGCTTTTTTTTTGTTGTTGTTCTTCACATGTGTTAACTGGTCTTTGAAGGAGGAACATAGCTCTAGATCCCTTTTTTGACTGAATATAGCCACCTTTATGAAACAGTCTTCAGTGTTTTTCTATTGGCACTTGAAGGTCCCCTTGGACCCAAATGTCATGCCAGCCCAATTTCTCTTCTTAGAGTATATTTTAAAGGATGTTTTCTCATTTTTGCAATGAGCATAGCTGAAAAATACAGCTCATTAAAACAGAATTGCATTCAATGCACGAATTTAATTTAAAAGTAAATATTCTTTTTGTTTTATTCAGTTTAGCCTGGGGCATATTTTAGCTACCATAAATACCATGATCATCATCTTTCAAATATCTGAGGAAGTGACTATAGCAATTGTCGATCACAAGTATTTCTACATTTACTAAAGAGAGTGATAGGACATTCAAGATACAAATGGAAGTTCATTACAAAATACATTTGTCCTATCTTGTCTCTTAAAATTAAGTCAGTTTTTGAAAGATGTTGGGCAGAAGCAAGAGAGAGAAAATTTTGCAGACTTAATGATGAAATAAGCTATCTTTCATGCACTGTTTATCCAACAGTTTGAAAGGTAGCACATGATCTTAGATTTTAGCCAGGTTAATATGTTAAAGTTAAGAATATCTTCCAAGCATTTTGGCTTATTGTATATTTCATACACTATCGCATCTACCTTGGAAGTATCTTAACTGTCTTGAATGAAGTACAGCCAGAATGCTCCTTAGAAGTGAGATTCACTAGACTTCTTCTCACAGACTTTGGACATGTTATCAGGAGGGACTAGCTCCTGGAGGACTTCATGCTTCATAAAGCAGAGGGTTGGTGAAGAAGAGGAAGACACTCAATGAGATGAATTGACACAGTGGCTGCAACAATAGGCTCAAACATAGCAACGATTGCGAGGATGGTGCAGGACTCAGGCAGTGTTCCATTCTGTTGTACATAGGGTCACTATGAGTGGAACTGACTTGATGGCACCTAACAATAACATCTCATCAGTCAAACTTGAACTCTTTAAGGAAAGGATTCTTCCTTATCTTAGTCATCACTGTAACTGTTTGTCTTAGTCTTCTAGTGCTGCTGTAACAGAAATTCCACAAGTGGATGGCTTTAACAAAGAGGAATTTGTTTTCTAACAGTCTAGTAGGCTAGAAGTACAAACTAAGGGCTTCAGCTCCAGGAGGAGGCTTTTTCTCTCTGTCCGCTCTGGAGGGAGGTCCTTCTCATCAATCTTTCCCAGGACTAAGAGCTTCTCCTCTCAGGGATCCTGGGTCCAAAAGATGCACTCTGCTCCTGGCACTGCTTTCTTGGTGTCATGAGGTCCCCAACTCTCTGCTTGCTTTCCTTTTATTTTATCTTTTGCAAGATAAAAGGTTGTGCAGGCCACACCCCAGGGAAACTCCCCTTACAATGAATCAGGAATGTTACCTTAGTGAGGGTGTTACAATACCACCCCAATCCTCTTTAACATAAAATTACAATCATAAAATGGAGGACCAGGAGTCATGGCCCAGCCAAATTGATACACACATTTTTGGGGGGACATAATTCAATCCATGACACTCTTCTATAGTTAACACAGTGTCAAACACAGGGGTAGGAGAGACTTTCAATAATTGATGTTGAAGTCAATTAAATGTGTTACTTAAGCAAACATATATTACAAATCATGAATTCAGTAGGGTTTAACAACAGAGTTCTTTGTTCATTATTTATTGCTTTAAGAATTCTGAGGCTAAGCTTACTCAGTAAGGACTCTAAAAGTTTTTAGATTTCTGCCTTATTTCTACAATACTACTAGGAGTAATGTGGAAGATCTCCTGCATCTCAACATTCATAAAATTTCAGAAACAAAAACAAAATTTCTTAGAATTATAAGAAATTCTGGTTATATAGTTTTGATTGTACTGACCAGATAGCTCAAATAATATATTACTTTACTAAAATAATATCTTTATTTTATTTGTAATACTTAGTAAACAGGAAACCCTAGTGGCATAATGCCTAAGAGCTACAGCTACTAACCAAAAGGTAGGCAGTTCAAATCCACTAGGCACTCCTCGGAAATCCTATGGACAGTTCTACTCCACCCTATAGGGTTGCTATGAGTCGGAATTGACTCGACAGCAATGAGTTTGGTTTTTGGTTTGACTTAGTAAAAAAAAATTCAAAGAATATATTTGCAATATTCTTAAAACCACTTTTATTAATTTTCCTTTCTAAACGACTGGATTTCATCCTTTTCCATTACTGATTTTGAAATTTTAGCTTTTCATCATAGTCTTAATGAGTTTTTGTTTTGTTTTTTAATTTCAATCTTTAGAATTTTTCTGTTCTTTTTCAAAAACAGTGACCTTATTTCCCAAATTCACGTCCCTTCTTGAGTCTGGAGAAGCTCTAATCAGCTGTCTTGAAACCAAAAATATGTGATGCAGGTTCTCCCAGTGTTAGGAAGAAGGTTATAATGAATACGTTGTAAAAAGTCTTCCTTTTTTCTCTGCCAACTTTGTGGCTGAACTGTTATTTCCCTAGTTTTGCATGTTGTAAAACTCAAAATCATGCTGAGGTAAATACTTTGAATCACATGTTTTTGTGAGCAGTAAATACCTGGAAAGCTAGACATTTGTCATTTTCCTTAATATATTGTACCTAACTAGAGATTTATTTTATTGATTTAACTAGTCTTAAATACAATGGCATCGTAAGTCACCTGAGCATTTTCCTCTTGGTGAATTATGTAACTTCTCATTTATCTTCTAATTGTGAGAAACAGAACCCAAAAAATGATGCAAGGGAAAAGCATTTGCAGTAGCTCTTTCTCCGGTATTAAAAAATAAAATAAGATCCTAACAGTTTCAATCATTCACAAGTGAATTTTGTTAGGCATACTATTACTGGGGGCCCTGAAAATGTTAAGAAGATGAGGATAAAAGGGAAGGAAAAAAAAAAAAAAAAGAGAAAGAGAGAGGAAAGTAATAAATCAAGCACTGACTAATCTCCAGGAACAGTATTAGGCTTTTTACAGATGTCATTAATTTAATCACTAAAATAATCCTGTTAAGACAGTATTAGTCCAACTATACAGATAAATAAACTGAGGCTCAGAGGGGTTAGTGATTTGCTTAAAATTACTCCTTGAAAAGGGGTTTACATACAAATCTTTCCAACATTACATAGTTTTCTTTGTCCTGTACCATGTTTCTTTAACTAAGACCAATGAAAACTGTTCACATAACTTATTGTAGTTATTAGGCATGATGTTTGGCTGCTGATAAACACTGACTATAATGACTTAATAAAAGTAACAATTTATTTTAAAAAACCCAGTGCTGTCAAGTCTATTCCGACTCATTGCTACCCTACAGGACAGAGTAGAACTGCCCCATAGAGTTTCCAAGGAGTGCCTGGTGGATTCGAACTGCCAACCCTTTGGTTAGCAGCCGTAGCACTTAACCACTACACCACCAGGGTTTCCAACAATTATCTCCCATAATGTAAATACAAAGGTAGATATATTAAAAAAAAAAAAAAAAAAGATATATAAGGGCTTCAAAAGCATCTCCTTAGCAAACAGGGACCTAGGCTTCTTCTCTCTTTCCATTCTTACATTCTTACCCCATGGTCTCTATTATCAAGATTGAGTCAGGATTCAGGGTGGCTGCTGGAGCTCCAGCCATCATATCTGAATTCCATGATGGAAGCAAGAGGAAAGGGGGGAAAGGATATTTTCATCTATGTCAATCTCCTTTATAAAGCAATCTGGGAAATATCTCACTCAGCTATTCCTGCTTATAGTTCATTTGTCTTCTCTATATGCCAGGGAGGTCAGGAAATTAAAAAAAATATTCCAAGGAAAATGCTAAATTGGGCTAAAATTTAAATAAATTCTGAAATATGGTATATATGGCCCATTATGATCTGCCTGCCTACCACTCTCCAGGTTTGCCTCTCATTACTTTTCCCTTCACACCTGGTGCTCTTGTACCATACTGAATCGCTTACATTCTTCAAATGTGCCATGTTGTTTCACACTGCCAGAACTTTGATGTTGCTTCTAGTTGTCCCCTGACAACTAGAAAATACCTTTAGATTTCATTTTCTCTGACTGAAATGTCACTTTCTCTATGAAGCACGTCAAGTGCAATATTGCATTTGTCCCTTGAGTTGATCTCCCCTGCCTTCTTGCTTATATTGCACACATATACACATCTAGCAGAGCCTCCATAATAAGCAACTGGAGGCATTTATTTATATGTCTATCTTCTCATGTTATATTGCACATTCCTTGAGGCAAGATATATGCCTGATTCATGCCTCATATGCTGTAGATGCTCAATAAAGACTTTTTAAACAGCTAACATGCGTAGTGGTTAAGTGCTACAGCTGCTAACCAAAGGGTCGGCAGTTTGAATCCGCCAGGCACTCCTTGGAAACTCTATGGGGCAGTTCTACTCTGCCCTATAGGGTCGCTATGAGTCGGAATTGACTTGACGGCACTGGGTTACTGGGAACATGCAATTGAGTGTAAAAATTGGCTAGTGATAATAAAAAAATGATAATAAGTAGCATTTATTGAACATTTTTTATGTCTGGCCTCTGTTGTAAATGTTTTGCATGTATTAAATCCTGTAATACGTATGACAAAAGTAATATATTGTCTTTATCTTATAATTGAGGAAAGTAAAGCACAAATCACATAAATAACTTTCTCAAAATATCACCACTGTTGAAGTGGGGATTTGTATCCAAGTCATCTAACATATGCTCTTAATCACTACTCAATACTCCTTATTACAATTGTGTCTAGAAATAAATGCATAAAATAATTAAGTTGCTAAGCTAAATATGATGCATGGATTTCGATATGCCCGTTTTCAGTTACACAATCAAATATTATCTAAAATTACAAATTAGGGTGCTCAAATCAACTCTTTCAACCAATGTTAGTAGAAAGACTTTGTGACTTTCCCAGAACAAAGTTGAACTTCTGTTTTTCTCTACCCCATGCTTAGATATAAAAAGATTGAAAAAGTTCCATATTATGAGTTTTCTTAGAGGTTTTATCATGAATGAATATGTAATTTTTGCCAGTTGTATAAATTTTTATATATCTATTGAGTTAATCATAAATAAATCTGCTAATGGGGTGAGTTGATTTTTTTTTCTGTGTTAAACACATCTTGTGTTATTGGGATAAACTCCATTTTTCCATGCTATATCATCATTCTGATATATTGTGGGAGTTTGTTTGCTAAAATATTATTCAGATGGGCTATTGCTCTGTAGTTTACTTGTAGTGCTTTTGTCTGGTTTTGGTATCAAGAAAATCTGGCTTCAGAGAATGAGTTGGAAAGTGTTCTCTCTTTTTCAGTTTCCCGAAAGAGTTTTTATGCGCTTATTATTTATTCACTAAATATTTTGTGAACCATTGAGTATGTGCTTTCCCTTTTACAAAACCAACCAACTAATCAACAACAATGAAAGCCATATAAATAGCTTCCATTAAGAGTTATCCTAAAGTAAAGAATCAAAACATTAGGAGAGATAATTTTCACTTTTGGCTAAGAAAGGATTATCAGGGACTAGATAAAATTTTCTGCATTAAACCAGAAAAAAAAAAAAAAAAAAAAAACTGGACCAAAATAAATAAAAAACTGAACTGTTTTCAGATATTTGGCATTAAACATCACAAGACAGTTATCCCCGATAGAAAACAAATATTGTTGTGATGTTAGTTTTTATTCCTTCCCACATTTTTGAATTTTTATAACTTCCTTTTGCCTGAAGAGGTTCCCTTTAGTATTTCTTTTAGGGTAGAAATTCTGGCTTCTAATTCTCATAGTTTTGTCTACTGATATTTGTCTTTTACCTTCATATTAACAGATTATTTTCACTGCGATAGAATGCTAAACTGGTGGTGGTGATTTATATCATTGTAGATCTTTAAAAGGAGCCCTGGTGATGTAATGGTTAAGCACTCAGCTGCTAACTGAAAGTTCGGTGCTTCAACCCCATCAGCTGCTCTGCTGGAGAAAAGACCTAGCAATCTGCTCCCATAAAGGTTATAGCCTAGGAAACCCTGTAGGGCAGTCTTACAGGATTGCTACTAGTCGGACTCAACTGGAAGGCACACAACAACAGCTCTTGAAAATGCCATTCCACTGGCTCCTGGCTTCCATTGTTTCTGTGAGGAATCAGCTGTTATCATTAGTATGTTATAGTTGTTAACCCAGAAAACCAAACCCAGTGTGTGGGAATCCACCAGGTGGGGCAATTCTACTCTGTCCTATAGGGTTGCTATGAGTCGGAATCAACTTGACCGCAGTGCGTTTATAGTTGTTAGTTACCCTAAAGTCTATTTTAATTTATGGTAAACCCATATGGGCAGAGTAGAACTTTTCAAGGTTGTGACCTTTAGGAAGCAGATTGCCTGGCATGTCTTCCAAGGCACCACTGGGTGGATTCAAAGAGGCAACCTTTTAGATAGTAGTCGAGCCCTTAACCATTGCACTACCCATGTACTCCTCATTCTTAGTATACCCAAACCCCAGTGCCATCGAGTCTATTTCAACTCGTAGCAACCCTATAGACCCTTTTAATATTATGTATCTTTCCCCTCACCTTGGGAGTGATTTTACATGTATTTATTCTGCTTGGGATATGTAGTACTTCTTGAAACAAGGTTTAATGACTTTCATGATATCGGAAAAATTATTGGCTATTATCCCTTCAAGTAGTTCTTCTACTCCATCGTCTTTATTCTGTGGGTGTCCAATTATATATAGGTTACAACTTCTAGTAAGTCTCCTATACTTTTTATGCTCTTTTTTGTATTTTAATTTTATTCCTTGTACTCAGTCTGCACATTCTCTGCTGAACTATTTTCATATTTACTTATCCTCTCCTCGACTCTGCCCAATCTCTTGGTAAACCTATCTACTTTGGTTTTTTATATTAACTATAACATTTTTCAATTCTTTAGTTTCTATTAAATTCATCTTTTTTCCAGTTTTCAGTTCTATGATGAAATTCTCTACCCTGTCATCTGTTTTGTTGGACATATCAGTCTCAGGTATTTTAAAATCCATGTTTCTTAACTCTAATAGATTTTCACAGGTAACATCACAGATTTCCTGTGATTGGTTCTGTTTCCATTGTTATTTTTCTCCTCAGTTCTTGGAAAACCTGATTTTTTTTTTTTTTATTGAATATAGGATAAATTAATGAAAAAACTGTAACCTCTCTGGCTGATTATTTTTTCCTAGAAAGAATTCACCATGTCATCTGCCAGGGACCTAGAGTAGAGTAGGACTAATGAAAAACCAAATCTCTTGCTGTCAAATTGATTCTGACTTATAGAGATCCTATAGGACAGAGCAGAACTGCCCCACAGGGTTTCCAAGGAGTGGCTGGTGCATTCAAACTGCTGACTTTTTGTTAGCAGCCAAGCTCTTAACCACTGTGTCACAAGGACTCCAGGGTAGGACTAACATGAACTAAATCAAACCCATTGCCATTGAGTCAATTCTGACTAATAGTGACCCTATAGGACAGATTAGAACTGCCCCATAGATTTCCAAGGAGTGCCTGGTGGATTCAAATTGTCGACTTTTATGTTTAGCAGCCCTAGCTCTTAACCACTATGCCACCAGTGTTTCCTGGAGTAGGACTAGATGACCTCAGTCCAAAAAGAAACATAGCTGACTCAAAGCTAAGTATCTACATCTACAAATACATCATGTTTGTAGTCCTTATTAGGTGTATATGGAAATTTAGTGGTTCCCATATGGAAATCTAGGGGTTTCACAGGATCCTTCTTCCTTAGAACACCCTGAACACCAATTTTTTTTTGCTCCATCAGCGCCATGCCTGCTGAAAGTTTTACTGTGCATTTCAACTTTTGGATGCACTTTTAAAAGTTTTATTCTGATTAATGTAAGAATTGCAAATGCCTGGAGAATTCTGGTGCAGTTTTTGTATCAATTCACTGTACCTCCCTTCATAGGACCTTGGCTCTGAAAGTCCCAGAAACTTGGCAGATAAACCTTAATTTTTGCCTCTCTAGGCCCATGGAATTGCTGTGAGCCCTGCTGGATTCTTTGCTTTTTAGTATTTTCCCTTTATGTGCTTTTCAATTTTACCTCCTCTAATTTTTTATAATTATTAAGACTAGACAAATGCCCTATAGAGGGAAAGAATGGTATGTAGAATGTTGGGCTCACCCAGTGGGCTTCCATCCTCTTTGATATTCTCACCCTTTACGTCTTGGCTTTTTTTGTAGCTCTCTGATGTCATCAATGAGAACTATGTTTTATATTTCATATATCTTTGTATTTGTTTTTGATGGGAGAGATTATTTACTCCATCATAGTTGGTAATAGGATTTCCAATATTAAAAATAACCTTATGATACTCTTTATCTCAAATCAATACTCAAAATCTGAAAACTAACTATACTGCACAATAAAGGCTGTAAACTAATTGTTTCAAATAATATCAAAAACACACTAGAGTTGATCATTAACAAGAAAATTAATTAAAATAAAAATCATTAGACGTATTGCTTAAGTACAAAATATTTATGATCCTTCCATATTCCTGAAGGCATAAGAAATGTGAATCTTTGTGAGTGCTTGTATCCAATTACTAAAAATTTAACATAATCACAATAACCTTTGAAACTGCTGAGTAATAGTTACTTCAGAAGTGGATGCTTAAATGTTAAAATATGTTTTAACTTTATTTCTTCTTTCATCTGCTAATTTGTCTCTTCAGAGGCCACTTTTTTTTTAATGACCGTGTCAATGACTTGCTGAAATTCAGATACAATATGACTTCTACAGATTCTTTTTCTAGTGTTAGAATCTTTTGGAGAGTGAGATAAAATATGACATTACTTGATAATAAAATGATGCTTTGTGGTGGTCACGATTCTCTCCTGCTATAGGATGCCATAAGTCATCTCTTTAATAACCTACTTTGCAATTTGACCAGGCTTAGTTCCAGTCCCTTGAGGAGCAGTTCATCAACTCTACTTTCTTGACATTCATAGTTATATAATATTACTCCTGGTTTCATCAATTTACCCATTACCTACCAATCAGAAAACATGAAGTAACTTGCTCTATGCATGTAATCAAATAGCTGAACATTGCTGAAGAAAAATATACAGACATAAATTTATGATAACAAATCTCATATCAGCAATTGGAATTTGTACAGTAATGTCTGTCCATGATTATTTCCCCTATCTACACACTACCATATTTTTCCTGTAACACCACCTCTGCTACCTTGGCCAATGATCTTGCTTCACAGTATATTTAAAACATTGAAGTAATTAGACATGAAATATCTAATTTTTTCACCATTAAACCAATCATTCTACCCATAAATGTTTCTACGCCCTCTGCCTTCCTTCTTTTACAATGATAACATCACTATACTCTTCTCAAAGGCAACTTATAAATCTTTTTTTTTTCTTTTATGAATCATGCTTTAGGTGTTGTGTCTAAAAACTCATTGCCAAAAAGTCACCCAGATTTTCTTATATGTTCTAGAAGTTGTAGTTTTCCATTACATTTTAATCTGTGATCCATATTCAGTTAATTTTTTGAAAAGTGTAAGGGCTGTGTCTAGATTAATTTTGTTTTTTGATTGAACTTTAGATGAAGGTTTACAGAACTAACAAATTTCTCATCAGTTAGTACACACATTGTTGTATGACATTGGTTAACAACCCCACTACATGTCAGCACCCTCCCTTCTCAACCCTGGGTTCCCTATTACCAGCTTTCCTGTTCCCTCCTACTTTCCAGTCCACCCCCACCCCCCCTGCCAGGGCTGGTGCACCCATTTAGTCTTTTTTTTTTTTTCCAGTGGGCATGTTCGATCTTTTGCCAAATGGTGAGCCTCAAGAGTGGCCTCATTACTGAGCTGAAAGGGTGTCTGGGGTACATAATCTCAGAGTTTCTCCAGTCGCTGTCAGGCCAGCAAGTCTGATCTTTCTCTTTGAGTTAGAATTTTGTTCTACGTTTTTCTCCAGCTCTGTCCAGGACCCTCTATTGTGATCCCTGTCAGAGCAGTCAGTGGTGGTAGCCAGGCACCATCTCATTGTACCGGACGCAGTCTGGTGGAGGCAGGGTAGATGTGGACCATTAGTCCTTTGAACTAATCTTTCCGTTGTATCTTTAGTTTTCTTCATTCTTCCCTTCTCCCGTAATTCTTTTTTATATGAAAGTTCAGTTACTCCAGCACTATTTGTTGAAAACATTATCCTTTCTTCATTGACTTGCCTTTGCTCTTTTGTTAAAGAACAATTGACTCATTTGTGTAGGTATATTTTTGGCCTCTCTATTCTATTCAACTCATCAATTTGTCTATATTTTGCCAACACCATGTTGTATTGATCACTGATCATTTTTCATATAAAGTAAGTCTTCAAGTCAACTAGTGTCAGGCTTCCAACTTTGTCTGTCTTCAGTATTGTGTTGGCTATTCTCAGTCTTTTGCCCTTCCATACAAATTTTATGATCAGTTTGTTGATATCTACAAAATAACTTTGCAGAATTTACGTTGGGGTTGTAGATAATGTATAGATGATTTTGAGAAGAATGGACATCTTGATAATACTAAGACTTCCTATCCATAAATATGGAATATCCATTTATTTAGAGCTTTGATTTATTTCATCAGATTTTTGTTGTTTTTCTCATATAGTTTTATACATATTTTGTTAGATTTACACATACGTATGTATGTACTTATGTATTGGTGCTAATGTAAAGAATATAATGTATTGAATTTCAAATTCAAATTGTTCATGGCTGGTATGCAGAAAATCAATTCACTTTTGTATATTAATCTTCTATCCTGCATCATTGCTAGAACTGCTTATCAGCTCCAGGATGTTTGTTTATGTTTTTGTTTTGTTTTTTAATTCTTTTGGATTTTCTATACAGTCATTCATATTATCTGTGAATATTTCATCTTTGCTGTTACAGGTTGTGTCCCCTAAAAAATACACTGAAGTCTTAACCCCTGGTACCTGTGAACTTGACTTTGTTTTGAGGTGATGTCTTTGAACATGTTTCCAAATAAAATGTATATGGCACAGTTATTGGGGGTTGAATTGTATCCTTCAAAAAGGTATATTCAAGTCCTAATCCCTGGCATCTGAAAATGTGACCTTATCTGGAAGTAGATTCTTTTCAGATGTAATCAATTTAAGATGAGGACATACTGGACTGGGATGGACTCTAATACACTGACTGGTGCCCTTATAAGAGAAAGCAGAGGAATATTGAGACACTGAGATGTGGATACACACACACACACACACACACACACACACACATACACACAAGGAGAAGACCATGTAAATTACAGAGGTGGAGATTGGGGTGGTGAGTTTACACGTCAAAGAACTCCTCAGATTGCCAGCAATAGTCATAAATGTGGAAAGGAGGATTCACCTATAGAGACTTTCGTGACCACATGGTCCTAACAACACCTTAATTTCAGGCTTCTAGTCTACAGAACTTGGATGAAAGAAATTTCTGTTGTTTTAAGCCACCAAGTTTGTAGTACTTTATGACAACATCTTTAAGAAACTAATACAAAAGGCAAAGAAAATCAAACATACAAGAGACAAGATAACAATACTTGGCACCAAAAGACAAAAATAGACTAAAGAAACATGTCATGATAGTTTTGCTACTGGAATGTCAGGGACTTTAAAATACCAGTACAAATTATGTTAAAGGACACAAAAATTAAGAATAAAAACATCAGCAAAGAAATGTAATATATAAAATGATACAAAGTATACATTTGAGAACAACTAAAATTGAGAAACACAATAACTAAATTAAGAACTTGGCAGCTGTATTAATACCAGATTAAACATAACTGAGAAGAAAATCACTGAGCTGAAAGATAGCTCTGAAGAAACTACTTATGATGAAAGTCAAAAAGAAAAGAAAGATAAAAAGAGAAGAATCAGAGAACAGAGAAGGTCTAAAATAAACTTAATTGGACTTTCAGGAGAAGAGAAAGAAAAGTGAGTAGAAGAAATAGGTCAAGAGATAACAGGTGAGAAATTTCCAAAATTGATGACATGCCAAACAAGCCCAATAATACTTAACCAATAATAAAATAAAAATAAACTAAATAAAATAAACAAGAATACGTAGTAACTGTTTTAGTGTGCACACATCCAAAACACAAAACAAAGAGAAAAATTAATAAAAACATCATTTATGAATCAGAAGACTATGAATGATATATTCCACATTTTGTGTGGGGGAAAAAACAGCTTAGTATAAAAAAATCTCTACTCAATGAAAATCTTTCAGAAATGTGATAAAATTCAAGAGTGTTTATATTAACAATAAAAGAAATTGTCACCAGAAGGTCTGCAATGAAGGAAATACTAAAGGACATACTTGAAGCAAAAGGAAAATTATCCTAGATAGATGTTTAGTGATAAAGGTGGAATGAATAAACATAAAAATGATAAATATTTGGATAAATCATATTGTACAAGGCTTTAAACAACAATATATATAATGCTTTATGGGATATATTTATAGAATTAAAATACATAAAAACAGAATATAGTTATGAGCAAAGTAAATGGATCTGCAGTGTCCCAAGTTTCCATTGTTGCCTTGGACAAGAGTAAAAGTACCAATTTATATGAGATTTTGTATAAGCCGAAACTACTTATTATTAGAATAGTAAAAGATTATACTTTCAAACTGACAAAGATAAAGGGGAATAATCCATATAAATAATCCAAAAAAAAAAAAAAGAGAGAGAAAAAGGAGCAAAGGCACAGACAGAAAGTATAAAATAAAATTCACTAGCTATTGCATTAAATGTAAAGGGAATTCATACTCAAATTTCAAGGCATGTTTGCCAACTGGTTAGAGGCACTAATGGTTAAATGTGCAGAATGAAAATACAAGTTTTGAAAAAAGAAAATGATATTCATGCAAATATTAGCCCAATTCAGTGTAGCTAATAACTCTCCAGAGTCTACAAACTCCTTAAATGATAAGCTTTCTGTGGGTAGGGCTGTGTCTCATGTCCGTACTCTCTGTGGGGTTTTACACCATCCTTTGCATATAACAATGGTACAATTTACTTCACTAATACATAAAAGTTTTTAAAGTGAAGTAGGGCATTGTCTTTCTCAGAACAGTCTAGTGTAGTGGGGAAAGAAGGTATCATTTTCACAGATGAAGAAAAAATGGCTAAGAAAGTGACTTATTTAATATTTTGTAGCCAGAATTGGAACTTAAATTCAAGTTGTTTAACACATAGCTTCTCCACTATTTTCTGAATTAAATACTTGGAAAATGGAATTTAATTGAATCATTTATAACTATAGTAACGCTCCAAATTTTGCTACTCTTAAATATTTTGAGACCATTCATTCAAGGATGATTGAACACATGTCTAATTGCTTCATTTACTTATATCATCTTAATCAATGTGAATTATAACTCAGTCAATTTAGTCTTAGTGATTGACACTGATGATAAAATTATATCTCCAATGAAACATGGAAGTTCTTTTTCATTTGTCATGAAGAGTCATGACCTTTGTGTGAAAGAACACACGCTTCGTCCATGGAGTAAACCAAGGAGTTTGCATCTCTACAGATCCGGTCAGAGATGGTAAAACAAATTCATTTGTATTAAGTCCAATCAATTGGTGTCAGTTATTTTTTTTACCAGGTAGAAAGCAACCATGCTAGACAACGTCCTGGGTGTTGGGAGATAGTACTAACTAACGCAATGGTAGACATTGTTATCATCTATTGGAAAGGATGAATAATAAAAACAAATAGAGAAAAATACAAAAACAAAAAGGAGTAATTAAAGATTACACTATTGTTCTTTAAATAAGGTTAGGAAAAGTACTACATTCTTGCTCCTACATTATGACTAGATCTGTGAGTTGTTTATCTCATCTATGATATCTCACTTAAACCTTACAGCAACCTATCAGGGAAAACATTAAATGTACATATAAAACAAGGAAACAGACTCTGAAAGATTAAAGTAACAGGTTTTATAATTCATAGCACCAGGATTTGTACACAGCATCTGAGTGTGATTTCAAAGTTTGGGTTCTTTCTATTGTATCATAAGACTATTCTGCATTGATACGTCTTGTCATAATCTGACTCTTGTTGAGCTATGTATAGGTTTTTCAAATTTCCATTTGAAAACATGAAGGATTAAATAGCTCTTTTTAAAAATGTGATATGGTAGCTAAAACTTATTTTATCTTTTTTTTTTTCTTTTCCCCAGTGAATTAATTGGCATTTTTGGTGATATATAAACAGAGCCATTATGATAAAACACAGGGCATATGAAAAAATGTGTAATGAAGGAATGATTATACCACTTGAACTAAGCTTTGAAAAGCAAGTATAGGCTTATAAATTGCAGTCATAATTTTTGCCAACATAAGAGTGTATCATCCTGTGCTTTAAAATGCAATTATCCTCAAAAAATCTATATAAACAATCTTTGGACACAACACAGTAAATTTTTTCTGTTACTGTAAGGACCATTAGATAATTTCTGCACCATTGATACAGATTTTTGAGGTAAGGTGAAACCAAATAAGACACAGTGGGTGACAAATATTTATGTCTAATCTATTCAGCACCACAATTCTATGTAGAATTCTTGACTTTAAAACTTCTGATGTAAACTTCAGAGACTCAAAGAGTTCAGTGATACCTCATACAAGACACCATGCCACAATAAATATAATGTGATCGCTTACATTTGTTTTTCCGAAGATACTTATAGTAATAGGGAACAATTAACATGTTTAAAAATAGAGGTAAGATGATGTACTTTAAACACACATTAAGTGTAAAACCATGCCTGTCAAGTGTTAAGGTTTCAAAAATATTTGTTGAGTGAATGAATGATAGTGTGGGTGTCTTAGTCATCTAGTGCTGCTATAACAGAAATACGATAAGCAGATGGCTTTAACAAGGAGAAATTTATTCTCTCACAGTTAAGTAGGCTACAAGTCCAAATTCAGGACACCAGCTCCAGTGGAAGGCTTTCTTCTCTCTATCGACTCTGGAGGACGGTGCTTGTCATCAATCATCTGTGGTCTTGGAGCTTCTCTGAGCAGGAATTTCAGGTCCAATGGACGTGCTATGCTCTTGGCATTGCTTTCTTGGTGGTATGAGG
Source organism: Loxodonta africana (assembly GCF_030014295.1). Classification (NCBI taxonomy): domain Eukaryota; kingdom Metazoa; phylum Chordata; class Mammalia; order Proboscidea; family Elephantidae; genus Loxodonta; species Loxodonta africana. The sequence goes on from NC_087344.1 coordinate 123,866,741, forward strand.
TCCCCCTGTCGCTCTGCTTGCTTCTATCTTTTATATCTCAAAAGAGATTGACTTAAGACACTGTACAATCTTATAAAAACCAAACCCACTGCCGTCAAGTCGATTCTGACTCATAGCGACCCTATAAGACAGAGTAGAACTGCCCGACAGAGTTTCCAAGGAGCAACTGGCAGATTCGAACTACTGACCTCTTGGTTAGTAGCTGTAGCACTTAACCTCTACGCCACCAGGGTTTCCATATAATCTTATAGGTCTTATCAATATAACTGCTGCTAATCCATGTTATTACACTACAGTGATAGGATTTACAACACATAGGGAAATTGCATCAGATGATAAATGGTAGACAATCATACAATACTGGGAATCATGACCTAGCCAAGCTGACAGATATTTTTGGGGGACAGAATTCAATCCATGACAATGGGCATGCAATTAAATTTAAATTCAAATTAAAGCTGCAAGCCTTTTCATTTCTGAATACCTGATTCTACAGCAGAAATAAGTTCGGACCAGGGAATCAAGGAAAATGAAAAGGTTTTTATATACATATTATAGACTTTATACTGTTTTTCATAGTTTGGAAAAAAAAAATGGAAGGGGTGCGGGTGGTGGGACCTCTGGGAATCAGCAAATATTTTTCACCCTCTGATTTTGCTACGTGGACAGCTCTCTCTGCGGAGCACTTGATCAACAACAGGTGTGAGCTGTGAACGCCTGGGTTGCCCTGCTGGGAGCAGGGCGCTCTGTCTGTTAAGGATGTTCATTGCTGTCTGCAGGTTTTGTCAGCAGAAGCCAGAGAAAACAACAAAAGAAAACGCAACAGAGGTAATCCACGGGGCTGGGGAGGGAGGGATGTGAAATCCATATATCAGTAAAGTGGAGGTGGCATTGTTTCAGTGTCTACCGGGAGCACTATCAGAAAAAATGATGAAAGTGCTACTTTGGATTTTAAGGAGCAGCATGGGGTGAGCTCCACAAAGAGGGAAAATAACACAAATTGTCTACCTGTGATAAACAAGGCAAGTTCCTGGAAGAGTGGTTTCAGAATATCTTCACTTCGTCCTTCTGGCCAACTGAATGCTTTTCAGAGGGAGAGGGTCGTATTTAAACAAATCAAGTGCTTGGGGATAAAACATTTGGAAACATGTAATGTCTCCGTGCTTATGGCCAGGGAACGCTCACTTGGGCAAAAGGCAAGCTTGGAAAGGAAACTTACTTGTATATACATATGAAGTATATTTTACTCTTCTAGACTTTGAAAACATATGCCAAGTCATTTGGAGCAAATAAAATTACTTTTTCATAGAGTCTTATACAATGTGGCATTTTGGAAGCTTGACATTCACCCCAAAGAAATTATAATGGACTATTAAAAAAAAAAAAAATTAATCCCTTGCCCTACTTTTTACATCCTGATATCAGGCAGTCCTTTCCAAATCAGCAAAGAATTTGATATGGCTCACATAATTATCGTGCTTAAAAGGCAAGGATAGGAGCAAAGACATCAAAGGAGGGGTGTCTGTCTTGCCTAATGAGTAGAGACTTGGGCTTATTCAGCCTGTGTGGCTTTAGAATAAGCTATAACAAATACATATATACTGTTCCTTTTTATTTTTAAAAAGCAAGGGCTTCATTATTCATACATTCATTTCACACATCCTATTGTGGATTTTGGTATTCTGTTTTGCATGCCTCTAATACAAAATCAAGTAAGAATGTCATTAAAATTTTAAAAAAGTATTATGAAACCTATCAACCACCTGACATTTAATATAAATCAGAACTGCCATTCATTTTTAATAACATTTATGAATCTCTGAGGTGGAAGAAATCAATACATATTTTTAGAAAAACAAAATCAGCAGGAAGTAGAAGACCCTCAGCAATACTTTGATTTTCTTCTGGAAAAGCAGCAAACGATGCTGTTTTGTTGTTTCTGTTATCTAAATGCTCTGGAATTCCTTTAGTCATGCAGCAGTGTGTTGTAAGGGAAATGTTTTCACTAAAAAGCTAAGCCTTCAAAGCGATTGTTTACTGTGATCCTTTCACATCTCTTCCTCCCTTGTTATCTTTCTCTCTGTGCCTTCCATTACCTAGAAAGATAAACAAAAGTGTGTGAAAAAAGACTCTACTTTGTTTTTCCAAGACTAACGGGAATCAAGGAAGTGGAACACAAGAGAGGGTACAGAGCATCTGCTGAGGCGGAGAGTGGGGATGGTGGAAAGAGTAAAGAGCCCAAGTAAAAACGTAGACAGAAATGATTCCCAGGAAGGGGAATGTTTCATGGAGAACGTGGTTTTGAAATGTATTCTAAAGCCTGAGGAGGAGCTGGATTGGTACCAGATCCTGAGGACAGAACCTTTATCATAAATGATGAGCTGGCTGATTTCAGAGACTAAGGAAAAGCAGATTTCAGAAGAAAATGTGAAAAGGGCTTTCCTGACTAGAGTCCAGAGACATTGTATAAGACTACCATCTAAATAAAGTTGACAGTAGATAGCTAATATAAGATCAAATCATAAGTGTTCTGCAAGCAGAGGGAGTTGACGGACCAGAGCTCTTTCTAGAAAAAAAAAAAAAAAACCCATTGCCATGAAGAGTTTATTCCAACTCATGACAACCCTATAAGACAGAGTAGAACTGCCTCATAGGGTTTCCAAGAAGTGACATTTTGGTTAGCAGCTGAGCTCTTAACCCCTGTGCTGCCAGGGCTGCAATGGCGTAGCATCCTTGTAATTACATATTGTTGTTGTTTGTTGCAGTAGTCAGTTCTGATTCATAGAGAGCCCGTGTGTGTCAGAGTAAAACTGTGCTACACAGAGATTTTGTTGTTGGTTGCTGTCAGTTGATTCCACTCCTGGCAACCCTAAGAGTGCAGAGTAGAACTGCACACCATAGGGTTTTCAAGGCTGGGACCTTTCAGAAGCAGACCACCAGGCCTTATTTCAGAGATATCTCTGGGTAGGTTTGGGCCACCAACTTTCCAGTTAGCAGTCCAGCGTTTATCCTTTTGCACCACCCACGAGTACATCACCCGCCCTTTCTTTTGCTGCACCGATCTTTCAGTTAGCAGCCAAGCATGTTAACTATTGCAGCACCCAGAGACTTATAATTTATACAATGGGCTCTTTTAAAGTGTATTCCTACCCAAATTTCCTTCCATTTAACCCAGCATTCCCTCCATCTAGTCTATTCTCTAAGCCAGGATTTTACAATTTAATCACTATTGGTGTTTTGAGGTAATTTCTGGTGGCGCAGTGGTTAAGAGCTACCACTGCTAACGAAAAGGTCAGCATTTCGAATTCACCAGGCACTCCTTGGAAACAGTATGGGGCAGTTCGTCTTTCCTACTGGGTCGCTATGAGTCAGAATTGACTCAACAGCAATGGGTTTGGCTCTTTTTTTTTTCTTTTTTTAGTGTTTTTTAGGTGGATAGATCTTTGTTGTGAGAGGCTGTCTTGTGCATCGTAGGATGTTTATCATATGTCTGGCTTCTACACACTATATGCCAGTAGCATCTCCTAATGGTGACAATCAAAAATGTCTCCAGATATTGCCTTGCCAAATGGGGAGATGGGGCAAAAGTACTGATAACTGAGAACCGCTGGTCTAATCTCAAAGAAATTACTTTTAACTAATTAATTCTTTTTCATTTCCTGAATACTCTTTATGTTTCAGTACTCTGTGTTTTGTCCATTTGGTTTTCTATGCCTTGAATGGTTTCCTACCTTTCCCTAGCTAGCACAATTATCATTTTTTAAACCCAAACCAACTCACTGTGAAAATTCTGACACCTGAAAATAAGTTCCTTTCTATTCTATAATGCTAGAGTACTTTGTATGTACCCATATCATACATAAACCCTGTAAACATAAATCTTCACTACAATTCAAAATACTTAAGGGAAGGGAACTTGTCTAATCTTTTTCCCCACTCTTTTATCCCCACCCATACTCCTTAATACAGTATTAGTGTTATATCTAGTAATATCAATGATAGTAACCACAAAAAGCACCAGCAAGCACTAGTCTATTAAGGCATGGTTTTAAGCACATAGAATGCAATTGCTCGTAGTATTCTCACTATACCCCTATGAAGGGAGTTGTTGGTAGTTCAGTGGTAAAATTCTCACCTTTCATGCGAGAGACCTGGGTTCTACTTCCAGACAATGTGCCTCATGCAGAGCCACCATCTATGGCTGGAGCCTTGCACGTTGCTATAATGCTGAACAGGTTTCAGCAGAGCTGCCAGACTAAGACAGGCTAGGAAGAAAGGCCTGGCTGTCTACTTCTGAAAATCAGCCAGTGAAAACTCTATGGATCACAGCCATCTAATACACAACAGATAATGGGGATGGCACAGGACCAGGCAGCATTTCCTTCCTTTGTGCATGAAGTCACCATGGTGGGGGGTGAACTCCATGGCAGCTAATGGCAACAACATACCACTATGAGGTATGTACTATTATTATTCCCATTTTAAATATGACGAAACTGAGGTCCAAAGAGGCTACGCAGCTTGTTTTAGATTACACAGGCAGTATACGCTAGCTAAAAATCCAGTCATTTTTACTTCAGACCTGCACTTTTAACTACTATACAATATCAACCTCCCAAGTAAGGAAATTAATATTTGTAAAATTAATATAGTTAAATAATTAATTTATGATAAAATAAGTAGGAGTGTGCAGACAACAGGAATTTAGTGGACTTCATAAAGAAGATACTATTCTAGAGATAATCATGAATGAAATTCACTATTTGGCATTTGATGGGATGTAGGGTTTAGAGTGAAAACCAAAAGTGGAAACCCTGGTGGCGTAGTGGTTAAGTGCTATGGCTGCTAACCAAGAGGTGGGCAGTTAGAATTTGCCAGGTGCTCCTTGGAAACTCTATGGGGCAGTTCTACTCTGTCCTATAGGGTCACTATGATCCAGCATTAACTCGATGGCAATGGGTGAGTTTAGGGTTTAGAGTTGGCATAGAACACTAAGAAAACAAAGATAGGTCACAAAAGCTGAAAAAAATGAAAAGATGAGAAATTATTGGAATTTATAACAAAAACCAGCCTTTACCTAAAACTCACAAACCCAACAAAAAGCAATGTAAATAACTTCACTCTTTCAGTTGACACCAATTCTCATCCAGGAATGGGTGGTCTAAGTATAAGGCAAAATTATGGTTTTCTCATCTATATTAAACCTCTGCAACTTATTGCCACAATGAAAGACGTAAGAGCCCAAATAGACTTCCCAAATTATTCATTTCCTTTTGCAGGCTGTCTTAAAGCTCAACAATTATAATAAATAAAATAAATTTTGAGAGAAGTAGATAGATCAGTATTGTTTTTTAACAAGAAGAAATCAAATAACATTTTATAGATGCATTTAGAAATTCATCAAGATTCTTATATTCTTCAAAGATCACCTCTGTAGATAATTTCAACAAGAAGCACAAAGCTCTCAGGATACACTTGTATCTGTTAAAGTATAACTTGAAATTCTCAGCAGCTCTTACATAGTTATTGATTTGGGACTATCAAACTGTATTTATCCCTTGGGTGCCTTTGTTTGTCAATAACATGATGTATGGAAATCAATGGAAACATGTTACAAATGTGGAGTATGTTCAGAAAGTCTTTGAAAACATGGAAATATATCAGACTTAAACTTAAGTTTTTCTGGGGCCATTTGAGGATAAGAAGTAGTTCTTTTCAGTGTACTGAGGTTGAGTAAACTGAAGCAATAAAATAAATACAATTTCAAACTCATCTGTGTTATTAGTTGTCAGCTTCTTGCTAACAGGTAGCATCCACTCTTTCAGATATTGTCACCTTGGTGTTGTTTGCCTTCTAGCCAATTCGGACTCATAGTGACCCTATAGGACAGAGTAGAAATTCCCTATAGGGTTTCCTATGCTGAAATCTTTACTGGAGAAAATCACCAGGGCTTTTGTCCTGCAGAGATGCTGGGTAGGTTGGAATCTCTGACCTTTCAGTTATCAGACAAGAGCTTAACCATTGCACCACCAGGGCTCCTTATTAACAGTATCCTAATAAGGCTCTTTGTCATGTCATTTAAATATCACATGTTGTTAATGAGTCCTCCTACAATGCTGATGCCACATTCTTCTTCATATAGTCCAGTTTCTTGAATTATTTGTGAAGTATACAGATTTAACAAGTAAGGTGAAAGCTTTACAACACTGCTGCAAGCTTTTTCAATTTTAAATCAGTCAGCATCCCCTTGTTCTTTTCAAACGGCTGGCTCTTGATCTACTTACAGGTTCCGCACAAGCACTTGAAGACCTTACTGAGGAAGGTCAAAGACTACAGCCTTCAATATGGAATACACCTGAAGAAAAAGAAAATCTTCACAACTGGACCAATAAGCAGCATCATGATAAATGGTGAAGAAATTGAAGTTGTCGTGGATTTCATCCTACTTGGATCAATAATCAATGTCCATAGAATCAGCAGTCAAGAAATCAAAGAAATGTTGCATTGGGAAAGTCTGCTGCAAAAGACCTGTTTAAAGCGTAAAAAGCAAAGATGTCACTTTGATGACTTACGTGTTCCAATCCATGGTCTTTTTAATTGCCTCATACGTATGCGAAAGCTGGACAATAAAAAAGAAAGATTGAGGGACAATCGATGAATCTGAATTGAGACTTCATCTCGCTTACTTTGGACATATCATTAAGGAAGACCAATCACTAAAAAAGAACATCATGCTTGGTAAAGTAAAAAAGGGTCAGTGAAAATATGGGAAATCTTGCAGGAGATGGATTGACAGGATAGCTGCAACAACGGGCTTGAGCATACCAGTGATCGTAAGGATGGTGGGGGACTGGGTGATGTTTTGCTCCAGGTCACCATGAGTTGGAGCTGACTGGAGGACAACTAAAGAACAGACAGCGATAAGGTTCTTTAATTAAATGTTACGTACAAATGAATTATTTGAAAATAACTGAACAACACCGTATTCATTAAGCTAACATTGACATAATGTGTGACTGAACCCTTCCTCTTCCAAATCAGTAGCTTTATACTGTGTTTATCACCTAAGCCATAAGAAGGGCAGAGATATAGGTGGACATTAGCAATAAATGGAGCTCAGGACTCCAGCTCTACCACGACTGTCTCCAATTCTCCTCTTTGCTACTCTCTGAGTGTCGAATTCATTCTTTCTCTATAGAAAAACTGTCCAAATAGAAAACATTCTTTTTATATCATAAGGAATCCATCACTGGAGAGTAACCCTTTTTAAGTTTCAACTAAAAAAGTTCAATTGGTTTAGCCATATGTCCAACCTTGGATCAATCAAGAGTTTCTGGGCGAAGGTCACCTAAGATAATGGCAGCTTCCTTGGAAATGAGATATTTGCAGAAGGACGTGGAGCAGTTCCCAGAAGAGGTAGGGGTGGGCAAAGGTGGGCACTGGAAATAATGTTTTCAGAAACAAGAACATGTGCTAGGCAGACAAAATATTATACCTACCCCTGCCGCTATTCTGACTGCATTCACAAATTTTTCTTGGAAAAATTCTCAGTCCAGTTATTAGAATGCAAAAATTTGCAAATCTTACTAAAAACCTTTCATTTGTTACTAGACTAACCGGATGCCTTTCTTTCTTAATTTCTATATTTGTTTTTCTCTTTCTCAAACTACCACTTTAATCTCTCTGAACCATCACGTGGTATACAATGTTGTGTTGCCCTTAAATAATATCTACCATGGTTGGCAGTTTGAACTCACCCAGTGGTACTGGTATCGTGGAAGAGAAGGCCTGGCAATCGGCTTCCATTAAGATGATAGCTTAGGAAATCCTATGGAGCATTTCTGCTCTATAACACACGGGGTGGCTATGAGTAGGAATCGACTTGACAGCAGCTAACAACGACAACAATCTTATATTGTCCTTGGCATTATTGTTTCAAGGCTGCATTCTCCGTTTGGCTACAAGTCCCTTAAGAATACATTTAAGGACAAGGGACCTCAAGAATGAGCCTTCAAACTTTTTGGACTGTGACACGAATAAAAAATATTTTATACATCATAAGTTAATAGAGATCTACACATACACATATATATATTATGTGACAGAAATGTTTTATTAAAAATAATTATCTTTATTGCATGTGGTGTACTCTCGTATTTATTGTATTTCAATCATAAAATGCTGATCCCAAACAACTGAATTTATTTCATAACTCTCTGCCATAACATAATTCACTCTGGCCATCTGACCTTGTAGCATATAAATCACATGGGAAACACTGGCCAGCATCAACTCCTGGCCCCACTGGCTACCTGCTAAAAATATTCAGATGTAGCATTACCTAAACCACTGCTGTTGTATGAAGTAGACTGACTACAGCATCACCAACTCTGGAGCAAACCAGGGAGCCCTATCTTCAAGACTTGGTGTTCAAATTTCTGGGATATGTTCTAGCTACGAGGGAGTTAATGATTACAGTCAAAGTAATAACAGTTCTGGGCTAAAGACCTTTCTGAACATGTGTTTTCCTGTTTATACAATAGGATCTTGATAAAATAGTAAGATTTCATTAGGGAGAGGAGGCAGAAAGATGAGCATTACAGGCAGAATGGATAGTAGAAGTAACAGGTTTTTATCAGTTTTTCTTTTCATGTATATATATTCTGAGAATAATTCAGATTGGATAAAAGTACAGTAAAACCTGTGCGAGCCAGAACTCGACAGGACTGCCTTGCTTTTCTGAGTCTCGAAAGTTTCCCGCCTTTGAAAGTGTGCAGTCTTGCCACCTTTCTATCTATAGGGTCACTATGAGTCAGACTTTTCTATCTCTCACTATTAAATCCTGTTGCCATTCAGTCAATTCCAACTCATGGCAACCTTATAGGACAGAGTAGAACTGCCCCATAGGGTTTCCAAGGAGCAGCTGGTGAATTTGAACTGCCAACCTTTTAGTTAGCAGCCGAAGGCTTAACCACTGTGCCACCAAGGTTCCTTCTATTAGTGGGAAATATTTGTGTTTTCCTGCTCTGACAGGTTTCTTCCTTACACAGGTTCCAGCTTTCACAGGGTAAGAATATTAAGGAGCCCTAGTGGCACAGTGGTTAAGCAGTTGGCTGCTAACTGAAGGGTCAGCAGTTCGAACCCACCAGCTGCTCCTTGGGGAAAAGATGTGACAATCTGCTTCCATAAAGGTTACAGCCTTGGAAACCCTATGGGGCAGTTTTTCTCTGTTGTTTAGTGTGGCTGTGAGTCAGTAAAATGGGCTTTTTAAAATAATATTAATAGCAATAATAACATACACTGCACACCTACAGACTGCCGCACATTGTTCATGCACCATCTCGTTAAATGCCCTGGACAACCTTACCATGTGTGTATGTGTCTCAAAATTGAATTAGGACATGTTAATTTACCCAAGCTCATTCTACTAAGAGTTTTGAAATTAGGACTTAAACCCAGGTCTGTCTCATTCCTTGGTTGAAGCTTCTAACAACAGAATGTGCTGCTTCCTATTCTCCACCTTCCCTTTCAGCTGCCAAGCTACAATCCATAACTTCTGAAGTTGTGATCACCGTAATTATTGATACATGCACTCCAAATGCTGCATAGAAATTTTAGTAAAATTCTCAGTTGTTGCTCATTTTTTTTCTTGTAGGGCTGCATTGTTCACTATAGTAGCCACTAGCTACAAGTAGCTGTTTATATTTAAATTAATTCATAATAAGTAAAATTAAATGTACAATTTTTCATTTGCATTAGCATATTTTAAGTAAATAGTCACACGTAGCTGCTGGCTGCCATATTGAATAGCATTGACATACAACATTTCTACCCCAGCACTAAGTTCTACTTGGCAGTATTGTTCTGAAGTCTCCCAGTTAAACCAGTCACTGTGGAGTTGATTCCAACTCATGAGCCCTTGAAAACTCCAAGGAGCACAGTTCTACTATGACACACATTGTATCTCCATTCAATGGCAACTGGTTTTGAAGTCGCTGGGAGTTACAAATCGTTAAAGTACTTGACTGGTAATCAGAATGTTGGAGATTTAAGTCTTCTCAGAGGAACCTCAAAAAAAAAAAAGCCTGGCAATCACTTCTGAAAATTCAGGCATTAAAAACTCTATAGAGCATGGTTCTACTCTGACACACATGGGATCACCATCTGAAGTCTAGCTTACCCTAACATCGGATGTAATTTTTTTGAAGGCTGATCTATAGAGCAATTTGATCACAGACACTACTGTATTCTGACCATTGTTTATACTCTTTGATCCAATATAATGTGATTAGATTTTATTTTATTCCCTCTCAGATTCCTTAGTCATCAATCATAAAAAAATAATTTCCTGACTCCTGAAAGAAACTAGCTATGCTCATCAATCTTTATCTATGTGTCTAGTATGCATTCCATTGTTGGACAAATTACTTCCTAAAATTGGTTAAATATTTGTTTATTTCTGATTATCCATAACAGCCATGAGCCAATAAGTCACCAGAAATTAGTCAATGCAAATGAAATTTTTGGTTGCATCTATACAATCTTGGTGTGCTCATTCATTCTTTCATCAAACTTGCACTGAATAACTGTTAGTGACAGTATGAAAGTCCCAGGAAATATGTAAAAAATGGTCAAGTCATCCTGGATCTTATAGCTGCTACTAGAATATGCACTCCATGGGGGGCAGGATTTTCATCAGCTTTGTCTCCTGCTGTATTGCACCATCTTGCACATAAAAAAAATCCTGAAAATAAAATTTTGAATGAATGAGTAATTTCTTCAATTTTTCTACATTTTTTTCATGTACTGGCCCTGACTATATTTAGGAAAACAGGGCAAATGGAGTGGGCCAAAATTCTAGTCCCATTCTCTTTGCTTTTCCCTATAGATATAGTTTTAATGTAATTTAATTTAAAACAAAATTTTCTCACATAAAAACTTTAAATAAATCTTAAATGAGTTACTTAGTGCTTTTCCTAATAGGTTTCAAATGTAAGCTAAATTATAAATTGAAACAGCAGGTCTAAAATTAGATATGAATTCCTTTGTGGTACTGGCCATCACACTTCACATACCTGATTTTGTAGAAACATTATTGGAATTATGCTGAGGTGCACCCCAGATGTTCAAGGAATGCTCATTTTTCCAGGCAAAATTAAAATAGAAACCCCTCATTCTGGCAGCTGAATTGCTAACAGTTGGCGTGAAGCCTCTCTGAGACTAATGAGAAAGACGAGAGTGATAACACTACTTTGAGATTCTATTTCATTATTCATTCCTTGCTCTCTGTGGAGCCTTTACAAACATTAACTAATGCTCAAAAACACCCCCGGGAGGTAGTTTATCATTGACGTCTTTGTCTTGTAACGTGGAAACCAAGGCACAGGAAGAGATGAAATTATTCAGGCAAGTTTGTATAATAAAATATCAACTGCTAAAGATGAGAAACCATATCTTTTGAAATTCCAAACTCTTGACATAATCATTGTTATGTTATTGAGCATATACAGAATAAAGTATTACAGTAGCCAAATCATTTTCAGGTCCAGAAATTACTAGTGTTATTTTAAAGACTCTTTACATTTGATAACTCCAGCTATGCTAAGTGGGGGAAACAAAAACAAAAAACAGATTTAAAAATAGTTACTCTTCCTTTGGTGAAAATAAAGCATTATCACTTGGCCACCCCATCACCTGGCATAAGAAAAAAAGAGGATAGTGAAATGTGGGCGTTATAAAAAAAAGCCCCAAATTATTTGTAAGACCTGGACTTACTCTGCAATTCACTGTCTAGGATTTCACCGTATTATGAAATACTATGAAAACATAATTTTAATAAGACAACAGTATTTTACAACATGTTTAGACTACGATTTAGATATTCAACTTTTGTTGGACTTTTACCTTGGATCTATTTACTACATTACATATGGCTTCAATGAGCATCCTTCTGTATAAACCTATGTGCTAATCTCCAACTGTTAGTTACACAGTAGATTCCTAGAACCAAATTCAAAAGATATGATCAAAGGATAGTAAAATTATCAACAATCTTGTTATACTAAAAATTTTCTCTCCTAAAGGTAGTATCAATTTACCGAATTTTATAACTACACATTTGTATACCATTAATCAATGTGTGAGCCAGTATGAACATTTTAACAGCTGTTAACATGTCCTTGGATTTCTCCTTGAAGAAACAAACCGAAAAGAACCACCAAAGAAAAATAAGGAGAACCACTGCAAACCAAGGAAAAGCAAATTCTAAAATAATTATGTGGATTTTAATTATATAAAAATGGATTATTCTTAAAGCACTTTAATTAATAATCTATGGATAATTGTAATAATGAGCTTATAAAATATTCTATTTTTATTTCCAAAACATGTACACTATGTATTGATTTCTATGAGGTGTCATCAAATACAAAGGTAGTCTTCCTGGACCTCTGGGGCTGTGTCATGGAAGTAAAAGAAACACTCATTCAGGATTACGGTGTACCTGGCTTTGAATTCTAGGTTTGTGATCCAGTATGCTGTCAGATTTTAATCAGGTAATTTTTATTTTCTTTGTTTGCACATATCCAGCTGGAAAGTGGACGGTATAATACCTATCTCCTAAGTGTGCACTCATGAATAAATGGGCCAAATATGTGAAGAGGTATCTAGCTCGCTGGGCACACAGCAACTGCTCAATAAACATAGACTTTTCCTCTTGTCCCTGATTTCTTGTCCCTTAACTTCAATAAAACATGGGCCTCTTTTCCCAGTGGAGGCAATAAAATTTTCATTGATCCATCAAGTGTCTTTTATCAATTAATTTCCTTAAGAAAAACAAAGTATTTCTAGGAGAAACTGCTAAAGGCTAGAAAAAGAAAAATCAAACCCATTGCCCCTGAGTGGATTCTGACTCGTGGTGACCCCATATGTTAGAGTGCAGAATTTCTTCATTCAGTTTTCCTGGGTGTAAGCCTTACAGGAACAGATTGTCAGGCCCTTCTTCTGTGGCACCACTGAGTAGGTTGGAACCATCAAACTTTAGATTTGCTGGTTGCAAACCAGGGACACCGTCTAAATCCATGGACTCTATCTCAGCTAGTCACGTGATGTAATAATTACACATTTATTTTATAAAGTTGATGATCTTCCATCCAACTGAACTAATTGGATTTAAATTAGGATCCATATTTCAGTAATTTTATGGCCTAGACTCCTATCTTCATCTCTCTCTGACCATAGATCTCTTTGGGTAAGAGATTCAATAAGAATGAATGAACCAATTTTATTACTCACCATTAACTTTTTTAATTTATTTACCAAGTTGACAAACATTTAGTACTATACTAAAAAATCTTTACTTATAATTTCTTTCCTTTTATAGATATTCTGTGGACTCTTTACATAGTGAGATGTTGTTGTAGTTAGGTGCCTTTGAGTCTGTTCCAACTCATAACGACCCAACTACAACAGAACAAAACGTTGCCCAGCTCTGTGCCATCCTCGAAATTGTTATGCTTGAGTCCATAGTTGCAGCCACGGCGTCAATTCATCTAGTTGAGGGTCTTCTTCTTTTTTTTACTGACCCTCTACTTTACCAAGCATAAAGTCCTTCTCCAGGGAGTGGTCCCTCCTGATAACATGTCCAAAGAATGTGAGAAGAAGCCTTATCATCCTTGTTTCTAAGAGGCATTCTGGCTGTATTTTTAAGACAGATTTGTTCTTTCTTCTGGCATTGTCCATGATATATTCAATATTCTTCAACAATGCTATAATTCAAAGGCATCAATTCTTCTTCAGTCTTTTTTCATTATTGTCTGACTTTCGCATGCATATGAGGTGATTGAAAACACCATGGCTTGGGCTGAGCTCACCTTAGTCCTTAAAGTGACATCTTTGCTTTTTAACACTTTAAAAAGGTCTTTTGCAGCAGATTTGCCCAGTGCAACATGTTGTTTGATTTCTTGAACGCGGCTTCCATGGGCATTGATTGTGCATCCAAGTAAAATGAAATCCTTGACAACTTCAGTGTTTTCTCTGTTTATCATGATGTTGATTATTGGTCCAGTTTTAAGGATTTTTGTTTTCTTTATGTTAAGATGTAATCCATACTGAAGGCTGTGGTCTTTGATCTTCATCAATAAGTACTTCAAATCCTCTTTATTTTCAGCAAACAAGGTTGTGTCATCTGTATGATGCAGGTTGTTAATGAGTCATCCTCCAATCCTAATGTCCCATTCTTCACATAGTCCAGCTTCTCTGATTATTTGCTAAGCATACACATTAAGTAAGTATGGTGCAAACCTGATGCACAGCTTTCCTGATTTTAAACCAGGCAGCATCCCCTTGTTCTGTTTAAATGACTGCTCTTGGTCTATGTACAGGTTCCTCATGAGCACAACTAAGTGTTCTGGAATGCCCATTCTTCCCAACGTTAATCATAATCTGTTATGATCCACACAGTTGAATATCTTTATGTAGTCAATAAAACACAGGTAAACATCTTTCTTTGCTATTCTCTGCTTTCAGCCAAGATCTATCTGACATCAGCAATGATATCTCTGGTTCCACGACCTCTTCTGAATCTGGCTTTAATTTCTGTCAGTTCACTGTCGAGGTACTACTGCAACCACTTTTGAATACTCTTCAGCAAAATTTTATTTGTATGTGATATTAAAGATGCTGTTTTATAATTTCTGCATTCTGTAGAATCACCTTTCTTTGGAATAGACATATATATATATACAGATAGATGGATGATAGATAGACAGATAGATAGATAGATAGATAGATAGATAGATAGATAGATAGATAGATAGATAGATAGATGATAGATAGATCAATCGATCGATCGATCGATCGATCTCTTCCAGTCAGTTGGCCAGGTAATTGTCTTCCAAATTTCTTGGCAGAGGTGAATTAGCACTTCCAGCTCTGCATCTGTTGAAACATCTCAGTTGGTATTCCGTAAATTCCTGGAGTCTTGCATTTCGGGAAGCCCTTCAGTTCAGCTTGGACTTCTTTCTTCAGTATCATTGGGTCTTGATTATGTGCTATCCCCTAAAACGGCTGAACATCAACCAATTCTTTTTGGTACAGTGGCTCTGTGTAGTCCTTTCATCTCTTTTTGATGCTTCATGTGTCGCTTAATATTTTCCCCATAGACTCCTTCAATATTGCAACTAGAGACTTGAATTTTTTCTTCAGTTTTTTTAACTTGAGAAATGCTGAGTGTGTTCTCTTTTGGTTTTCTAACTCTAGGTCTTCCCATGTTTCACTATTATACTTTGTCATCTCAAGCTGCCTTTTGAAATCCTCTGTTTAGCTCTTTTATTTCATCATTTCTGTGTTCAAGAGCAATTTCCAGAGTATCTTTTGACATCCATTTTGGCCTTTTCTTTCTTTCCTGTTTTTTTTAATGACCTCTTGCTTTCTTCATGATATCCTTGATGTTATTCCACAATTCTTCTGGTTTTTCGGCCATTGGTATTTACTGAGTCAAATCTATTTTTGAGATGGTCTCTAAATTCAGGTGGAATATACTCAAGGTCATACTTTGGCTCTCATAGACTTGTTCTAATTTTCTTAGCTTCAACTTGGACTTGCATATGAGCAACTGATGGTCTGTTCCACAGTCAGCTCCCAGCCTTGTTCTGACTGATGATCTTGAGTTTTCTGTACTGTCTTTCTACAGATGTAGTCAGTCTGATTCTTGTGTATTCCATCTGGCAAGGCCCACGGGTATAGCCACCATTTATGTTGTTGAAGAAAGGTACTTGCTGTGAAGAAGTCATTGGTCTTACAAAATTCTATCATGCGATCTCTGGCATTATTTCTATCCTCAGGGCCATATTTTCCAACTGCTGTTCCTTCTTCTTTGTTTTCAACTTTCAAATTCTAATCACCAGTAATTATCAATGCATCTTGATTTCATGTTTGATCAGTTCAGACTGTAGAAGTTGATAAAAAGTTGGTATACTGCAGGACTGTTAACTGTACTACCATGTCTATTCTCTCCCTTTAGAGCAATAGAATTTTGAGTTAGGCACATGGCACTCAGAATAAAGTATATATTTCCCAGCCTACCTTGTAGCTAGGTACAGTCACAAGCCTGAATTCTTGTCAATGAGATATAAGCAGTCACGTGACAGCTTCTGTAAAATTTCCTTAAGATTTAGCCAGTGCATATCCTTTGGTGTCTCTTCTTTGTTATCCTTTACTTATTTATTTATTTTATTCCTGTCTGGAAAGGGGAGATGATTGTAGGAGCTGGATTAACCATTTTAGACTAGGGTGTAGACGGTACATGTTGAGGATGGGCAAACAATAAGATAGAACTATATATGAAACTATAACAATCCATACCAGCTCTGGACCGATGACCTCCATGTAGTTATTACTTTTATTTTGTTTAAGGCACTCTACATTTTGGGGCTGCCTGCAACTCACAAGCAAATCTAATCCTAACTAATAAGATATCTGGTGAATGCAATTGTTAAATCCTGTACTTATCAGTTCTTTACTATAAACCTCAATATTTAAACAGGATTCTTTGACCATTTGTTGATTGTTAAACATCTTAAGGTTTGTCTCTGCAGGTGAGAAATACTACCTGTGCCATACGAACCAAGCAATACTTTAATTATGTAAGAATTTTCTGCCCTCTAAAAAGTCTTCTAAAGTATCTCTATCAGTTAATCTTCGTGTCATTTTCTTATATGGATAAAAATCTGTCTATAACCCAATAAAAGATACTGTATGGGAGACTCTGGTTCAGTATTTATAATATATTCTAGGTCTTCAGAGAATTTTACAATCATCATTTACTTAATACACACTATACCCATATAGAATAGTTAAGTACTATTTTTCCACAACTGAGTAAAATGAGAGGTTAAGTGCCTTGCTTGAGGCCACGCAGTAAGTAGGTGACAAAGCAGAGATTAGGATTTAAAGGTTTCTGCCCTTCTGTGTTTTGTAGTTTTGCCCTGTGCTATTAAACAGCAGCTATTTAAAAAAAAAAAAAAAAACCTTCCACTCAGGAAGAAGTTACGTTTCTGTAGAGGTTGAAATTATTTCTGAATATGAATTTGTAAATACATTTCAGGCTTTTGAATTATCAGTGTGGCTCTTCCTCTATTTTATAGTACCTATTTTTTTTTTATATTGTATTCACATGTAGTTCAAACTTTCCAATATTAACTGATACACATAATCCAAAATGAATAATTCATTCAACAAAAGTATTAGTGATACTTAATAATGCCATAAAATATCCAGTGCTAAGGCTAAAGAGAGTCATTAAGGCCCTTTCCTTCAATGAGTTCTTTGTCATTAATGCAGACTTTATATTGTTAAGAAGCTGTTAAGAAGCATAAATACTTATAAAATATGTATATTTCATATATATGTTTAATATCAACTTACAAAACTGTAAATTTTTGTAACCACAGAATATGCAGATAATCTTTAAAACATTGTCCAACTTAATCAGTACGCCATGTTTATTCTCCCTTATGTATAAAAGGGCTTTCAAGTCTTAGTTTGCTGTTTGTAATAGGCCAGTTTCAAATTGCAGAGACATGTGGCTCATCCACAGTAACACAAGTTATATTGAAAAAAAAATGTTAAAATGTACCTTTATCAGCCATAGACCTAAGATTTTAGTCACGACACTTTAGGGGTTAAGTGTTTGATTTACACAAGAGATTAAATGCAGCAAATATCTTTAACTCAGGGAATGTTTTATATAACTACATATATAGACACTAAACTTGTGTTCCTTAAAATTTGATATTTTCTTTGTGTGGGAAGAATTAATTCACTTTGGCTCTAAGCTATAAAGGAGTGAATGTCACAGGAGAAAAGACTTGAATTCTCATAATTCCTAAGAGAAGTAACTGCAGAAGATATTGGATAAGATACATTTCTAAAGGACCAATACCATTTAACAAGAGACAGTCATCTAACCTAATGAATTTTGAGCCCCCTTATGCAATTAATGGCTTGAAGTGTTGTCTTCTGGTGTCATTCTTATTGGTTATATTAACTTTGTTAGAATTATATACTTGTTTTGCATTTAAATAGATTTTCACTACCATGGCTCCCACTCTTCAATATAACTTCAATCTTCCTATTTTAGGAAATCATTTGAGAACGAAAACAGCAACTTACTTCATGGAATGAAAACCTCACAAATATCAAGAGTCAACTGACAGGGGGTGAGTCAGGTTGCATTCCTAAGTCTTTGTGTTAGAAGCCAAGAAACTCTCAAACAAAAAGAAAGAAAACATTTTAATTCTTTTTTAGCCCACAAATGCACGCCTTTTCTTTTGCAATAAGAACAATAGACTTTGTTTTTTTTAATAATGAATAAACCAAATATATTTCTCTACTATGAAAAAAAAAAAAAGTTAGGCAATTTTCCCAGACATTTAAAATGTGTATTTCTTACGTTAAAAACCTTGTTTTACCCTTCTGAGATCAGTAAGTGCTATAGCTGGTATTCCTGATAAGAAAAATGGAGGCAGACAGGGCTCAGGCGAAATATCCATTACAGCAGAGGAAACTAACAACCACACTGGGATTAGAATTCGGGAGCTCCTAGCTCTCAACAGACAGTTTGCATATGTGTTTAAAATGAATATATTGCCCAGCGATCTGACTGTAAAACCCAACAGGGTCTCTCATTGTCAAACCTAAATTATCTCTTTAGTTGAAAAATAATAAGACAAAAAACAAAACACTCCTATTTCCTATTTTTATTAAGTTCCTAAAATAGAGAACTAATCTGGTGCACTTGTGTGTAAATCCTAAGTGAAAAGTTTCAAGCAATAAGTACTTCAAAGAGCTAACTCAAAAGTTACATGACATTTTGGTGTGAAAGCTTCAAGGGAGTTTGAGACTTGGATTCAACTGGGGAAAAAATTCTCTAACACTGGGGTAGTCCATCTAGTTATGCACTTTTTATGTCTAGCATTTCTTTGTGTGTCTTTCTATGGAAATGTGTATACTTTTTTTAAAGAAATCAGGGCTTTTAAATACTTATTGCCGTTGAGTCGGTTCTGACTCAGAGCGACCCTATAGGACAGAGTAGAACTGTCCTATATGGTTTCCAAGGAGTGCCTAGTGGGTTTGAACTGCCAGCCTTTTGGTTAGCAGCTGTAGCTCTTAACCACTACACCACGAGGGTTTCCTTACTCTTAAATAAATAGAAGGTAGAAATTGTGCATTTTTAAGAAAAAGCTTGAATGCCTATATGAGTTAATTAACTACATAAAGATAGCCTCTAATACATAAATATATATATATAACTACATATAAAAACTACATATACATACAGATAAATAAATATATAAAGATACTCTCTCTTTTATAGAGCATAGTTCTATTTGCCTTAAATATACTGTACAGTCACGAGACAGTCAAATTTAGAGAGTAGTATCTGAAACTTTCCAATGTTCTCAAATTTTAGTTCTTAAAGGTAAATTTGCCTGTAGCTGAACAGAATAAGATAAAAATAATTCTCCCTAATCAGAGAAAATTTAAGATGAGGTTATGGGATAATTTCAGTCTGATAATTTGAAGGAAGTTATCTCCATTTTCATGCACCAAAATTGTTTTATACTAAGTGTTCTTCTCTTCCTTTAAATTACAGTCCACTGCAGAGGACAGAGTTTTCTTTATTTATAGTGTGTCTTTAAAATTGGGGCAGTTTAATCAAGTCATATGTACAAGAGAATGGGTATTGGAAATGGGGACAGGACAAGATTGGAGTGGTGAAGTGTGGGGCAGGCAGGGAAAGGAAGTAACAGAAATGACAACAATAATCTTTAGTCTTTAAAGAGGTGAGACAAAAAACACAAAATAATAAATGTTGGAGAGGCTGTGGAGAGATTGGAACTCTTATACACTGCTGGTGGGAATGTCAAATGGTACAACCACTTTGGAAATCTATCTGGTGTTACCTTAAAAAGTTAGAAATAGAACTACCACACAACCCAGAAATCCCACTCCTCGGAATATATCCTAGAGAAATAAGGGCCTTTACACGAACAGATATATGCAAACCCATGTTTATTGCAGGACTGTTTACAATAGCAAAAAGCTGGAAGCAACTAAGGTGTCCATCAATGGATAAATAAATTATGGTATATTCACACAATGGAATACTACGCATCGATAAAGAACAGTGATGAATCTGTGAAACATTGCATAACATGGAGGAACCTGGAAGACATTATGCTGAGTGAAATCAGTCAGATGCAAAAGGACAAATATTGTATAAGACCATTATTATAGGATCTTGAGAAATAGTTTAAACTGAGAAGAACACATTCTTTTGTGGTTATGAGAGGGGGGAGGGAGGAAGGGTGGGAGAAGGTTATTTACTGATTAGATAGTAGATAAGAACTACTTTAGGTGAAGGGATGAACAATACTCAATACAGGGAAGGTCAGCTCAACTGGACTGGACCAAAAGCAAAGAAGTTTCCTAAATAAGCTGAATGCTTCGAAGGTCAGCAGAGCAAGGGTGGGGTTTGGGGGACTACGGCTTCAGGGGACATCTAAGTCAATTGGCAAAATAAATTCTATTAAGAAAACATTCTGCATCCCACTTTGAAGTGTGGCATCTGGGGTCTTAAATGCTAACAAGAGGCCATCTAAGATGCATCAATTGGTCTCAAACCACCTGGAGCAAAGGAGAATGAAGAACACCAAGGTCACACGATAACTACGAGCCCAAGAGACAGAAAGGGCCACATGAACCAGACACTTACATCGTCCTGAGACCAGAAGAACTAGATGGTGCCTGGCCACAACCGATGACTGCCCTGACAGGGAGCACAACAGAGAACCCCTGAGGGAGCAGGAGAACAGTGGGTTGCAGACCCCAAATTCTCATAAAAAGACCAGACTTAATGGTCTGACTGAGACTAGAGGAATCCCGGTGGTCATGGTCCCCAAACCTTCTGTTGGCCCAGGACAGGAACCATTCCCGAAGACAACTCATCAGACATGGATTGGACTGGACAATGCGTTGGAGAGAGATGCTGATGAGGAGTGAGCTACTTGTATGAGGTGGACACTTGAGACTGTGTTGGCATCTCCTGTCTAGAGGGGAGATGGGAGGGTAGAGAGGGTCAGAAACTGGCAAAATGGTCACAAAAGGAAAGACTGGAAGGAGGGAGCAAGCTGACTCATTAGGGGGAGAGTAAATGGGAGTGTGGAGTAAGGTGTATATAAGCTTATATGTGACAGACTGACTTGATTTGTAAACTTTCACTTAAAGCACAATAAAAATTATTTTAAAAAATAAAAATGAAAAGTTTAAAATTAAAAAAAAAAGATGGGACAGGAAAAAGAAAAAATAAGGAATAAAATGTTAAAGGAGAAGGTGGATGGAAATGGACATGGAGGGAAATCCTACAGCTTGATTTGCAAATGCCAAGAGTAGGTGTTCTATTGTCAGCTCTCACCAATCACTACCTGCGATATTAAGTACCAACTATAAGTACTCTGGAGCCGTGGTGGCACAGTGGTTAAGACCTAGGGCTGCTAACCAAGAGGCTGGCAGTTCAAATCCACCAGCCACTCTTTGGAAGCCCTATGGTAGCAGTTCTGCTGTGTCCTATAGGGTCGCTATGAGTTGGAATCAACTCAATGGCAAAGCAATGGGTTTGGTTTGGTTTATAGGTACACTGGAAGATCTGGAAACAGTATTTGCTAGAGAGTAGAATTCAACATATGAACAACAGTCAAAGAATTTTAGTTTGTGAAAGTACAACATTATAACTCACCCTCTGTGAGTACCTAAAATATAGTTACAACAAATAGTTATACATAACAAATACAATAAATATAGTTACAACAAAACTATTATACATATTATATATATGCTGGTGTTCATCAATTCCTACTGATAGTGACCCCATGTGACAGAGTAGAACTGTCTCATAAGGTTTGCTTGGCTATAATATGTAATCACCGGGGCTTTTTCCCACGAAGCAGCTGAGTGGGTCCCTTTAGATTAGCAGGTGAGAGCTCAACCATTGCACCACCAGGGATATTTATACATAGAGAGAGTAAGCTTTGGTGGCACACTGGTTAAGCACTTGGCTGCTAATTGAAAGGTCGGTGGTTCAACCTGATCAGCCGCTCCTTGGGAGAAAGATGTGGTAGTCTGCTTCTGTAAAAATTTATAGCCTTGGAAACACTATGGAGCAGTTCTAGGATTACTAAGAGTTGGAATGGACTCCATGGCAATCGGTTTGGTGTGTATATTAACATAAAGCAAAACAAAACCAGCTGTCCTCAAGCTGATTCCTATTTGTAGTGACCATGTGTGTGTTAGAGTAGAACAGGGTTCCATAGGGCTTTCCATGGCTGTGACCTTTTGAAAGTAGATCATCAGGCCTTTCTTTGGAGAGGCCCCTGGATGCATTTGAACCACCAGTCTTTCTGTTAGTAGCCAAGTGCTTAAAGATTTTTGCCACCCAGGGACTTTATTTATATATCTTGTGTTGTTTAAAATGCTGATTTACTCCAAACATGATAGAAAATGTTAGATAGATAGATGATAGACAGACACATTGATTGACTGATAAATAGATGTAGACTATGTACACTCTTTTTTCCATATTGGTACTAAAATACTCATTGCTGCAATTCGCAGAGGAGTGTTGCTCACAGCAACATCTTGGCTATCAGTTGGTCACTGTCCCACCTTGCCTTATTGGTAATTTTATCTATGGTATTTTCTCATCACTCAATGCCATAGAGAAATATAAAAGAAGTATAATTTATTAGATATGTATATAATGCACAGCACTAAAATTGTTATATAAAATATTTACAGTGGTATTTAAAATATTAAGAATAAAAAATAAGCCTGAATTAAAATGTAAATTTTTAATAAAACCCATTGCACCTGCTTCATATAGACTCAATCTCTTAAGCTGAAAAGAAAGCTGAAATTGTACTATAATTTTTATTATGTAATATCAGATGCCAAACCAACTACAACTTATTTTGTGACCCAAAAGGTAAAATATGTATCTCTCTTTTATTCTAAAACTTTTTTTTTTTTTACATTACCATTTTTACTGATCTTTTTTCCATTTTTCATATCAGGCAATTAAATGCATGATCTGTCTCCTGGCAAGGTGAATAAAAATTAAATATTCATTTAAATAATCTCCATGCTTATGTTCAACAATCTACATCTAAAATATTATTAATGTGTTAAATTATTAAACATAAATCACAGGACTAATACTTTCAGCTTGTAAAAGTCACCAAGGTAAGTCATGGCAATCTCAGTGTCATTTAGTTTTCTATTACATAAACTGAATTTTTAAAATGTTATGTAGAGTTCATTCACATTAAAATAGCTGTACAAGAGTGAGTAACTATTTCATTAGGCAAACAAACACAACGAACTCTACTATAATTTACCACAATTAAACAACTGTTTTCCAATAATACTATTAAGCCCCCAGGTTTCAGTTTTCTCTTGATAAGTCTTATCTTTTTTGAAGTTTAAATATCCAGACATTAGACATATTTTCTTGTTGTGAAAATAGCTTGTATACACACGTATGCTTATTTACAAAGAGTGATACACACATGTTGAAAATAATATGAATAGAAGGAACCATGATGAGGAATCTGATCGTAGATAGTCCATTCAAAATAATTCAATCAGCACGGTGATAGTATTAATCTAGACTCTAAATACTGATTTTCACTTGCTTTATTATAAGTCCTCAGGAAACTCATGAAAAGCATGTTTCTGATAATTATAACATTTACAAGGAATTAAAAAATTCATTGAATAATAAAAATGTACCCTAAGTCTCATTTGTGAATCTATTCACTCATAGCCAAAGCCTGTGCCCTGTCAGCAAGCCTGATATTTTCTGCGATGTCAAACACAAACTATGGCACTTTAATAAATGATCACATTTGAAAATGTAAATGTACTTCTCTCAAGGAAAGACCAAACAGAGCTCTTGTTTAATTCATGTTATGAATACACTTTTCAGTTCAAATAGTCTTTCAAGATGTTTTGCTGGTGAGGTTCATATATCACATATACATAAACATACAAGGAATGAGTGTGAAAAACTATGTTGGAAAAGTTTTACACTTTGCAAGTCCTTAAATGAGAGTCAGAGAATACCACCAGAAAGATGCATTACCTTGTGTGAAGTGAGACTCATTTTAATGAAAACCTCTCTCACACACCTCATTTGTAGAATTATACTGAGCAGCTTAAACTCCTCGTCTGTCACTTAGGCCTATTAAAATGCATCCTGGATCACAAAATGCTTCTTTTCCTTTCTCTCAGTTTCACTACTGCTGAGTCTTTGTTCTGAAGGCCATTGATTGGTTCTGACAAGAAAGTAAAGCCCTATGAGCAGTCAGTATAGGAGAACTGATTGTCAGTGTCGACAAAGGCCTTGGAGTACTCCTATAAGAATGGATTTGAAAAATGGCAGATGCTCTGAAAAGGACATCTTTTAGCCACATAACATTATTTAAAAAGTTTTTAAAAAAATGTCTCCTTATTTATATGTCCAGTGGTCATATCTCTTTTTTGAATTTTGTTAATAGGTCTGGGAAAAAAACAGTAGTAAAGTGTATATATATAATATATGTATATATAAATATATAGTAAATGTAAATTCACCAGAACAAACTAGTCAAAATCAGTGTAAAACACAATAAGCCATAAAGTGTGCTCTGGCTGAGAAAAGGGACGAAAAAGCTTTTGCAGATCCAAATGTAAAAAATACAAATACTAATTTATAGCTCATTGGGTGTATGCCCACAACTCGTTTTGTTTCTGTTTCCCTAACTTCCAGAATCTTTTGAAATGGTATCACCAAACCAAAAATTTTCTTGCATCTCAGTTTTGCTCATGACTTAAACAATTTTGTTTCATTTTAAAACATCAAGAACCTCCATAGAAATTCCACAAATACTTGGTATTGTTTTGGATGCTCAGTTTAGTTCATTTATTCATGCCTTCAACATATATTAAAAAAAAAAAAATTTTTTTCAACATATATTGAGTATATCTTAACAGAGGATAGGGATAAAAAATAATCCTTTCTCTCTGTTATCTATACTTCAGCACTTCTACATTCGTCAAAATGTTTCCTACCCTAATTATTTTGGAAAGTTCCCAGGAAATGATCCGAAACAACTCCTTTCTGCAATCAACAGCCACGTTTTTTCATTCTTGTACTACCCTCCGTTGAAATACACCTCAAGGATTTCAGTTCTTTTGTTATCATCAAAGTTCAATGTGCTGAAATATTACACATAAACAACAACAACTTGGTCATTTGGGTCATCACTGTGTAAAATCACTAGATGTTTTGTTACCTCTAACATACATACAGAATCCACTCACTTCTCATTACCACCACTGTAGCCACTATAGTCTGGGCCACCATCATCCTTTTCCCCTGAACTATTGCAAAAGCTTTCTAAATTCTCTTCCAGTTTTGACCCTTGGCATTGCCTCCCCTTTTCAACTGAGTTGCCAGCGAGCAGACTATTAACGTTCCTCTGCTCCGTACTCTGTAATCACCTTCCATTTCATTAAAAGGAAAAGCTAAATTCTTACAATGGCCTAAGACCTGAACCTCCATAACTCTCTGACTGTAGATTCTAAATTTCTCATCCTCGCTCAGTCCATTCTAGCCACGCTGGCCTCCTTGCTGTTTCTTCGAAATCCCAAGTACATTCCAGTTCTAAGACCTTGAACTTCTGGTCCCTCTTCCTGGAATGCTCTTCATCCAAATTTCTCCTTCAATATCCCTTGTTCTTCCTTCAGGTCTTTGCTAAGATATAATCTTTCTGATGAGAAGAACATTTAAAATTATAACATTTTCCTACTTATTTTCTTTTTTATCAAAGCACATATCATTTACAAACATTGTGTTATGATTCATTCATTATTTTGTTTCTGGTTTAGTGCTTATTTCACCTGCTAGGACTGGGTTGGTGGCCCATACCACTTGTTCTCTTTGTTCGTTTCTTTTTTATGTAAATTACTATGAACTGTAATTGTGTTTTGACATTTAGCCTGCCCAATAAACTGTAATCACTGCAATGGCAAGATCATGGAATTTTTGTTTGTTTTTTGTAAGGCCTTGCAAATAATCAGGACCCATTAATCATTTTTAAATAACTGTTCAATATTATAAATCAGATATAGCATGCTGCATTAAAAATCAAGGCTTAAAGGTAGAAAGTACCTTCCAGTAGAGATTGAGGTACTGAATATTGTATTTATTTTATTAAATACATTCATGTGCATATCTGTCTATATGTATTATGAATTTAGTTATGAGTTTGTGACCATCAAAAGCACTTAGTTTAAACCATTTTTAGTTAAATAGTACTCGTAGGCGTAACCACATCATAAATGGTTGCTACTGGTCACAAAAGGTTGCACAACTGCTAGGTCCTATTAGCAGTAGGTGAGAGATGCCCCCTGCCCCACCAAAAGAAAAATGGCATGGGGTCAAGTAATGGATAAACATGTGCTCTGGAATAGGATTAACCTTGCCTCAGATCCTGCTTTCCCTAACTCACTTATTATCCAACTATATGGCATACGATCTTTAATTTCCTTATTTATAAGTTAAAACTCAGCTCACACAAGTTTTACATTGGTTTAAATAATATTTAAAATAATGACTGAAAAATAATAGTGCATTAGGTTAGAGTCATGACAGTAAATGACAGAAAATTGAGTCAAAGGCAAAGTTTGGTAAAGGCACTTTGGTGTGAACAAATGCTTCTGACTTCCTGCTACAAAGATTTTACACAAAGTTGATCACAGTGGCTGAATGCTAATGGCCCCTAAAGAAACTGTAAGGGCATCCCAGGTATATTATGAATAGGGACAACTGTGGGAAAATGAGAGAGGTTCGGAAATGAAAATTTAGTCTCCATTTATTTTGCTTCACCCTAAAGACCTAGCTCGGAGCTATACCTAAGCAACTGTGACCAGGTTCTGCAATTTGATTCTTCATAGGACTTTTTGTATACATGGCAAAATGCTTTTCTGAATTAAAAGGCTTCGTAATGAGTTAAAATGAATTCTTATGGTGTAATGGGAATTAAAACTTAAGGTAAAAATATCTCCTCAGCTAAAGCTAAATGTTAAAATAATAAAAAGCTTCTTTCCATAAATAAAAAGCTCTTTTAGATGAGATAAAAGGAATCCTTTTTTTTTAACAGTCATTATTTTCCTCTATTGTCCATAATAATTCATTACTCTTCTCTTCGAGAGAGCCTGAAATTCAAGATCAGATCAGACCCAGTCTTCTCTAAGACAGCATATCCTTCCTCCAAGCTCCAACTGTTTGGCACAAATATGAAGTTCAATAAAAAAAACAATTTAAGAAAAAAAAAATTTATGCATCTTCTGCCAAGTTTCCACATTATGTCTCAATAACCTACTGTCAAGAAAATGTCAAACAATAAATAGAACGTCTTCTACAGAGGTGGAAATTGTCAAGGGTCCTTTTATTCCCCTCTTTAATATAACAGGCCTTGCAGAGATTTCTCTCTCCCTGTAACAGAAGAGAATTGATACTTTCTCAAGGAATTTTCACAGAATGATTACTTTGCCATGAAATGAGTCATCAAAGGCACATAGTCACACTTAACTGTGGGAGTGTGAGTATTAGATTGAATATGACGAGACACTTTATCAAGTTATTCTTAAGATTATTTGTAACCATAGAAAAAGAACATTAACCCTGCTAAATGTGTTGTGTAGATAAAGGAAAACTTAGCTCTTGCTGGTAACACAGGGAGCCTTGATTTCATTAAATTTACTGCACTTAAAATCCCTGCAAATGTCACATTTTAAATCCCACTGAATATTATGTATAGTCAATATTAAATGTTCACACATTCAAGTGAATTCTAACATTATTTTCTGTCATTACCATTAAACTCTTTTTCCAAAAGAACTTATATAAACTCATGTTCACCAGTAAAAATTATTGTAGTGGAAATATGAGTGTGGTAAGTAATATCCTGTATACCGTAAATTACCTGTGATGCCACATTTTCCAGATTCCCTGGAAATTAAAAATAAGCACATTTTCCTAGGTATACATTGATTTTTGGCCCAAGACAACAATCATTTGGTTCATTTCTATTTCTTTCATATCCTGTGTCCTTGATTTCAGCATGGATCACTCTCATCACAGTTTTTAACCCCATTGAGTCTTGCTGTAGCCAGAAAGTTCCTTACAAAACCTAACACCTAACAAGGACAAGTCATGCTCTAAACGTAAATGAGAAATTCTTAGGTTACAATGAAGAATAGAAGTTAGACAATATTTTCAATTGTAATAACACAGGAGAGTAAAATAAGGGCATAAACTCCTGGAGATACATACATATGTATCTCCCTGTAACGTAAATAAATATGTATATAATAAATGTGTGTGTGCATTTAACTGAAGTGCAAATATCCTAAGGGTAAACCCCCATGAATCACCATGAAATAAACAAACCAGCAAACGATCAGCAAGTTCAAGAAATACAATATAAGCTGTACCCCATAAGACCCCCTTATGACCTTCCTACTCACTGGCCCAGTCCTCTTCACTGCAGATAACCACTATCCTTAATCTTAATAAAAGAATATCTTTGAACTTTATATAAATGAAATTGTGTGGTGTGAAATCTTTTTGAATCTGGCTTCTTTCTCTCAGTGTAATATTTGTGAGATTAATCCATGTTATAGGATGTAGCTACAGTTTTTTTCATATTTATTGTTGCTTAGTATTGCAGTTCTACTCTGTCCTATAGGGTTGCTATGAGATGGAGTCGACTCGACGGCGCTGGGTTTGGGTAGTATTATATTGTGTGAATTTTTCCATAACTTATTCTTTCTACTTCTTATAGCCATTTAGTGAATTCAATTAAGGGCTGTTATGGATGCATCTTTGAACTATTTTATGCAGGTCTTTTGGTATATAAGGACATGCATTTCTGTCAATTTGCCATACTATGGTGGCTTGCATGTTCTGGAAGCTATGCCACTGGTACTCCAAATACCAGCAGGGTCACACATGGTAGATTTGGTGGAGCTTCTAATTCTGAAGATACAGTAGGAAAAAAAAAGCCTGGCAATCTACTTCTAAAAATTAGCCAATGAAAACCCTCTAGATCACAACAGACTATTGTCCAATACAGTACTGGAGGTGAGCTCCTGTGTTGGAAGGCATTACACACTGGTTGCAACAACGGACTCAAACATGTAAACGATCACGAAGATGGTACAGGACGAAGAAACATCATGTTCTGTTGTACATCAGGTTGCCATGAGTCAGAGTTAAAAACAATAACAGCATGAATACATTCATGGATTGTTTTAAGCAGGTCTTTTGGTACACACGTGCATGTGTTTCTATCGGGTAAATACTAAGGAAAAGGAATTCTTGGGCTATAGAGTATTTATATGTTCAATTTTAGTAGATAATGCCAAAGTGGTATCCTAAAGTGGCTTCACTAATTTACAATGACCACCTACAGTTTATTTGAGTTTTAGGTGTTCCACATCTTTTAATCTATATTGTCAGTCCTTATAACATTAGACATTCCTGTGGTATGTAGCAGTATCTTTTAGTTTCAATTTTCATTTGCTAATGATCCAGCAGTGGGTTTAATGATTAATTTTAATTTCATTTATGTATTTATTGGCTAAGTGGATTGACTTTCATTTGATTTCTGTCTTTTTCTTACACATTGTAAGCCTTTACTAAATATTTTTGTTGTTAGGTGCCATCAAGTCCGTTTCAACTCACAGAAACCCTATGTACAATAGAATGAAACACCGAATGGTCCTGTGCCATCCTCACAATCATTGCTATGTTTGAGGCCATTGTTGTAGCCACAGTGTCAATCCCTGTCATTGAAGGTCTTCCACTTTTTTGCTGACCCTCTGCTTTACCAAAAATGATGTCTTTCTCCAGAGACTGGTCCTTCCTGATAACATGTCCAAAGTACCTGAAACTCAGTTTCCCCACCCTCTCTTTGTGGATGTACTTCTTCAAAGACAGATTTGTTCATCCTTCTGGCAGTCCATAGTATATTTAATATTCTTCACTAACACCATAATTCAAATGCATCAATTCTCCTTTGATCTTTGTTGGTCATTATCCAGCTTTTGCATGCATACGAGGTGATAGAAAATACCATGGTTTGAGTCAGGCACACCTTTGTCCTCTAAATGACATTTTGCTTTTTTAACATTGTAAAGAAGTCTTTTGTAGCAGATTTGTCCAATGCAATACATCCTTTGATTTCTTTACTGGTGTTTCCATGGATGTTGATTGTGGATCGAAGTAAAATGAATTCCTTGACAACTACAAAATTTTGTTTATCATGATATTTCTTATTAGTCCAGTTGTGAGGGTTTTTGTTTACTTCATGTTGAATCCATACTAAAGGCTGTTGTCTTTGATCTTTATCTGTTTAGTGCTTCAAATCCTCCTCACTTTCAGCAAGCAAGGTTGTATCACCTGCATGTCTCAGGTTGTTAATGAGTCTTCCTACAATTCTGATGCTGTGTTCTTCTTCACAGAGTCCAGCTTCTCAGATTATTTGCTCAGCATACAGTTTGAATAAATTTGGTGAAAGGATACAATTTTGATGCATAACTTTTCTGATTTGAAACCATGTAGTATCCCCTTGTTCCGCTTGAACTGCCTCTTGGTCTATGTACAGGTTCCACAGGAGCACAAAAAAATGGAAAAAAAAATTTCCATTCTTTGCAATTTTATCCATAATTTGTTATGATTCACATTATCAAATGTCTTTGCATAGTCAATAAAACACAGGTAATCATCTTTCTGGTATTCTCAGATTTCAGCTAAGATCCATCTTATATCACCAATGATATCCCTTGTTCCATGTCCTCTTTTGCATCTGGCTTGATTTCTGGCTGTTCCCTTTTGACGTACTACTGCAAACATTTTTAAATTATCTTTAGCAAGATTTTCCTTGCTGTGATATTAATGACTTTGTTCGATAATTTCTGTATTCCATTGAATAACATTTCTTTCGGATGGGTACAAATGTGGATCTCTTCCAATCAGTTGGCATGACCCCAGAAGAGAAGAAACAGCTGCAAATATCCATTAGTAATTGGCATGTGGAATGTTCAAAATATGAATCAAGAAAAATTAGAAGTCAAAAGTAAAATGGAATGCTTGAAAATCAATATTCTAGGAATTGGTTAATTGAAATGGACTAATATTTGTCATTTTGAATTGGAAAATCATATGGTCTACTATGCCAGGAATGACAAATTAAAGAGGAATGGCATCGCATTCATTGTCAAAAAGGACATTTCAAGATCTATCCTGAAGTAAAGTGCTGTCAGTGGTTGGATAATATCCATCAGCCTACAGGGAAGACTAGTTAATACGAATATTATTCAAATTTATGCATTAATCACTAATGACAGAGATAAAGAAACTGAAGATTTTTACCAGCTTTTGAAGTCTGAAATTGACCAAACGTGCAACCAGGATGCATTGATAATTACTGGTGATTGGAATGCCAAAGTGGAAACAAAGAAGAAGGATCAATATTTGGAAAATATAGTTCTGGTGATAGAAATGACACCAGAGATCATATGTTAGAATTTTGCAAATCCAATGACTGATTTATTGGAAATATCTTTTTTCAACAACATAAATGGCGACTATACATGTGCCTTGTTGGATGGAATACATAGGAATCAAATCAACTACATCTGTGGAAGGGAATGATGGATATGCTCAATATCATCAGTTAGAATAAGGCTGGGGGTCGACTGTTCATATGCAAGTTCAAGTTGAAGCTGAAGAAAATTAGATCAAGTCCAGAGAGCCAAAGTATGACCTTGAGTATTTCCCTCTTGAATTTAGACTATCTCAAGAATAGACTTGATGCATTGAAAGCTAATGCCTGAAGGCCAAACTAGTTGTGGGATGACACCAAGGAGAGTAAATGTTAGCTAATATTATTTTAAGGACTTCCTGGGTGGCACAAATGGTTTTGTTCCTGCCTCCTAATCAAAAGGTTGGTGATTTGAACCCACTCATAGGTGCCTCAGAAAAAAGGCTTGATGCTTTGGAAAGGTTGCATTCATGAAAACCTTATGGAGTGCAGTTCTACTCGTCAACACATGGGGTCACCATGAGTCAGAATTGACTCAATGGCAACTGGTTAGCTCAGCTTGTTGCTGCTTATGTTTCTTCTCTATGTCAGCATAATTCTTGACTTTACTGTACTCAAATGTAATTAGCTTTTTCTTTATGTTTAGTGATTTTTTATGCCCTGTTTAAGTAATCATTCCCTACTGCAAAGGCATGAGTTGTTTTCCTAAATTCCCTTCTAGAAGCTTTAATGTTTTACCTTTCATGATGTTTCTATATGGTATAAGATAGTGGGTAAACTCATATTTTTCTGTATGGCTAATCAATTGACCTAGCAAATTTGTTGAAAAATTTAGATGAACGGATTTCTTGATAAATGAATATTTTATCATTATAAAGTGTCTTTCTTTATGTCTAGTAATGCTCTTTGCCTTGAAGTCGACTTTGTCTGGTATTAATATAGCTACGCCAGATTTCTTTTAAATATTTTCATGGCATAATTTTTTCTATTTGTAATATAAAATGTTATATGCTTATATAATAAATTAATTCAAATATTTCTAAGCATCTGTAACTATTAGTCTCCTTTCAATTTTCTCTTTTATCTGCCTTTCTCTTCAATAATAGTTTCTTGGTTTTTCCTAGAACTCTTTTTTTTTCATACTTGTACTCTCATTCTAGGCTGTCTCAACTATGTTCATTGTTTCACAAAATTATATGATATATCAAAGATCGTGGAGATTGATTTTCCTTATCTTGAATATGAGTTGGCCGTGTTGCTGTTAAACCAAAAGAATGAGGCAGAAATGATGATATTCTGGTGCTACCCTTTAAAAAGATTCACAGTTTCTACTTTCTTCCTCTCTGGGAATACTTGTTCTTGGGATGATCCCTCTCAGAACTCCATTATGGTGTTCTGAGAAATCCAAACCACTTGAAGAACCCATGTATTTGTTCATTGATCAAAAACCCTAGATAAGCACGCAGCCACCTGTCAGCATCAATTGTCAGCTGTGTGAGTGAACCATCGTGGACAATTCAAAATCTTCAAGCTTTCAGATGACTGCAGTCCTAGCAGAAGATAAATAGCAGAAGATCCATCCAGCTGAGCCTCATGAACCCACACAATCATGAAAAATAATAAAAAGGTGCTGTTTTGATTCAATAAACAACTAACTAAACACTACCTGTATACCAATGATATTCAAATTTTTATCTTTACTGTGGATTCCTCTTCTACCTTTCAAACCTGTATTTAACTTTCATCTCAATGCCTTAGATATGTCAAAGATACTTTTAGCTTCTCATGTCCAATGTTCTCCAATTATCTTCTCTTTAAACCTTTTCCTCATTCAGTGTTAGGTATTTCAGTAAACGACACAAAACATTCATGCAATTACATAATGGAGAAACCTAGGTAGTATCATAAATTGAAATTGCTTACACTGTATGCTTCACCTTTTCTCATGTCCCATACCCAATTTATCATCAAACCTATCAATGTTTCTTCCTAAATCTCTCTCAATCTGTCCTCTTTTCTCCATCTCATCTGTGACTGCCCCTATTGAAATTTAAAATAGTTTATTTTTTTTAAACTACTGAAATAGCTAACTGGAACACTTGCAGCTACTTTTAAACCCACAATCTATTCTGCACATTGCAGCCAGACTATTTATAAAATATGAAAATTTTATCCTATACCTGCCCTCTGTAAAACCCTTCAAAATCTCCTCACTGATCTGAAGATAAAGTCAAAAATTCTTATCATAGCCTGCAAGAACATATGCTCCGACCGCTTCTAAGCATCCCTTGTTGAATTTCAGTTTTTTTTTTTTTTTTTAACACAAAATGGACTTGTAATAATAAGATACTACATAAAACTCATTAAAAGGTCTTCATTTATCTTGGTTTATTCACCCACATAACAAATAATGAATGTCCGCCATATTCTGGGTACTTTCACATATATTGTTTGATTTAATCTTCACAAAAGCTATTGGAAATTTATATTATTCTCTCACTTTTATGTATAGGAAAAGTGAGCTTCACAGAGGCTATGTAACGTGCTCAAAGTCTAATCCAACCAAAAACCAAACCCATTGCCATCGATTCTGACTCATAGAGATTCTACAGAACAGAGCAGAACTGCCCCATAGGGTTTCCAAGAAGCAGCTGGTGGACTAGCACTGCTGACCTTTTAGTTAGCAGCCAAAATCTTAACCAGTGTACCACCAGGGCTTCCAAAACAACTATGACAAATGACAGATGTAGAAATAAAATTTGGGTTTTCTTGGTAGACTGCGAATTGTCCTGCAAAGTTCATGTTCTCTTTCTTTCAAAGATGTCTGTGAAATGTAGTTCATGTGACAAATAAGGATGTAAGCAGATTGAAGAGGATCAAGATTATTAGTAGTGCAAGGGAGGGCGTGTGTGGGTTCCTTCAAATTACCTTTTCCATAATAAATCATACTTTCCTTAAGCATTTCTTTAAGAGATTTCACAATTAACAAAACCACAATTGCTATTAAAATTATATATCACTACAGGCGTTTATCTGACAATGACTCATTCTCAATGTGCACTCTGCATTCTCATATAAAATACATTGTCACTGTGCAACTGTGCATATGTTCTAAAACATTGGTCCATTTTTTAGATGATCAACTGAAATCATGATTTTCAAATTCTAGTAGGTCTCACTACGTCCCACTATCACATTGTAAAAAAAAAAAAAAATTAAGGAGGCATGCAACCACCTGGTGAAATATATTTTCGAGTCACCTTTGCAGCTTGTGTGGCCATGTTATTAATTCTCCCTTATGGTATGTGAGTAATATGTACAACTTCCGTTTAACTTGCTGAAAAGTAAATTGCTCTCTCTGAATTTATTTTTCCTTCCATCATGAACCAGGATAGTAGGTACCACAGCAACCCAGACTTAACCACGTAGAAAAAAGTCAACACTCACAGGTGGAGCAAAGAAATACAGAATTATCCCAAGCTTTTTTTTATTAAACTGCAGAACAGGGCATCAGGATTGGAAGAAGGCTCATTAGCAACCGGCATTATGCAGATGACACTGCCTTGCTTGCTGAAAGTGAAGGGGACTTGAAGCACTTATTAATGAAGATCAAAGACCACAGCCTTCAGTATGGATTGCACC
Organism: Loxodonta africana; assembly: GCF_030014295.1. NCBI lineage: Eukaryota > Metazoa > Chordata > Mammalia > Proboscidea > Elephantidae > Loxodonta > Loxodonta africana. The sequence goes on from NC_087344.1 coordinate 123,902,092, forward strand.
TCAACATAAAACAAAAATCCTCACAACTGGACCAATAAGCCACATCATCATAAATGGAAAAAAAGATTGAAGTTGTCAAGGATTTCATTTTACTTGGATCCACAATCAACAGCCATGGAAGCAGCAGTCAAGAAATCAAATGACACATTGCATTGAGCAAATCTGCTGCAGGGCACTTCTTTAAAGTGTTGAAAAGCGAAGATGTCACCTTGAAGACTAAGGTGCACCTGACCCAAGCCATGGTATTTTCAATCACATCATATGCTTGTGAAAGCTGGACAAAGAATAAGGAAAACCAAAGAAGAATTGACACCTTTGAGTTGTGATGTTGGAGAAGAATATTGAATATACCACGGACTGCTAAAAGAATGAACAAACCTGTCTTGGAAGAAGTACAACTAGAATGCTCCTTAGAACCAAGAATGGTGAGACTGCATCTTACATACTTTGGATATGTTGTTAGAAGGGATCAGTCCCTGGAGAAGGACATTATGCTTGGTAAAGCACAGAGTCAGCGGAAGCAAGGAAGACCCTCACTGAGATGGACTGACACAGTAGCTGCAGCAATGGGCTCAAGCATAACAACAATTGTAAGGACGATGCAGGACCTGGGAGTGTTTTGTTCTGTGGTATATAGGGTCACTATGAGTCAGAACCAACTCGACAGCACTAACAACAACAACATTAAATTGTGGTGTTGAGTTGGACTTCCCTGTAAACCTGGAGAGACCAGACAGTTACTTATGAGAGGAACACATTTCTATCTCATTTAATCCAAGGTATTTTGGGTTACCTGTCAAAGAATCTTAACCTTTACCTTAATACTGTTCCCAAAAGTCAAATTCTCTCAAGCAATCTCTCAAGCAATCTTTATCATATTAATGTATGTCTTCACAAAATATTTTGTTTAAATCGTACCTCCTTAACCATACATCTTGTTCATAACATGCTGCTCCCATAGTGGAATTTGATATGTATTTGTTTTTAGATTCCTACGATTAATCTGGGAGAGAGTTTATATATCACCCAGTCAAATTCTCTTAGGATTAAAGGACTAAATAAATTGTTGACAAACTACCAGTTAGCAATGTCTGGAGCCTTGATGACATTTTGGCCCTTCTTTGTCTCTCTATTTCCCAAAAGACATGCTGGTTGTCTCACTTTATTAATTCTCTGATTTATGTTAATTCATCATTAAAAATACATGCCTAAGTAGCAAAATTCAGTGACAGACTTCAGATTTGCAATCCCAGTAAAATTCTTAGTATGTAGGAATTCTCTTGTATTAAAAAGTCTATGTTAGTCTCAATTCCTTTGGCTTATTGTCAATGATCGAACAACGTTGACTTTTCCAAGTAATTCTTGATAAATTCAATATTTGATGTGCACTTCAAAACAATCATTAATATCAGACCTGGTTGGATAGAAATATAACAAGAACCACATAAGTGATTTTAAATTTTTCAGTAACCACATTACAACCAAAAAACCTGTTACCACAGTGTCAATTCCAACTCACAGAGACTTTATAGGACAGAATAGAACCACCCTATAGGATTTCCAAGGCTGTAGTCTTTACAGAAGCAGACTGTCTTATCTTTCTCCTGTGTTGCGCCTGGTAGGCTTGAACTGCCAACATTTTGGTTAGCAGCCAAGTGCTTTACCACTGCACCGCCAATGCTCCTAAGTAGCCATATTAAAAAGTAGTTAAAGAAGAAACAAATGAAAATGATTTTAATAATATATTTTCATTGACCCAATATACCCAAATGTTTATCATTTAAGCGTATAATCAATATAAAAATATCAGTGAGATACTTTAGGATTTTTTTCTTACAAAATCTTCAAAATATGGTGTTTATTTTATACTTACAGTACATCTCAATTTAAATACTAATTTTTTATCAAAAATAATATACATTTAAATTTCATAAAATTTACACCTGAAAAAGATTCACAAACTCAAGTGGTTCCAATTATACTTAAAAATGCTTCAGCTTTAAAATTTAAATCTAAATGAATTAAAATGAAACTTTGCAACCCAGTCGCTACATCACATTAGCCTCATTTTAAGTGCCCAAAGCCACATATGGGTAGAGACTACAATATTGAATGGCTTAGCTATTTCCTGTTGAACATCTTTATGACTTTTACTGATTAGGAATTTGACCATATTCTTAAAATGTATTCTGATGTATGGGTTCAGTTACCTTGTTGTGCAAGCATTACAGCATAGGAAATATTTTTTTAAAATACAAGAAGTATTATTTATTCCTACTTAAACTATTATTTGGAAACTCTGGTGGTGTAGTGGTTAAGAGCTACAGTTGCTAACAAAAAGGTCGGCAGTTCAAATCCACCAGGCGCTCCTTGGAAACTCTATGGGGCAGTTCTACTCTGCCCTATAGGGTCACTACGAGTGAGAATCGACTCAATGCAAAGGGTTTGGTCTGGTTTTTTGGAAGCTATCATCCAGCCTTTATTTAAGGCTTTGGTCACTAAGATGTAGCCCCTATATCACATATAATAGCTTTAATTTACTTACGAAGTTTTGATAATATTAACTTTCTCTTTAATTGCCAAAATCTGACTACTTAAATGGGTTGTGTATTTTTTCCAGGTCTATAAAAATAGTATAGGAGGCGGGGCCAAGATGGCGGGCTAGGTAGACACTACCTCAGATCCCTCTTGCAACAAAGACTCGGAAAAACAAGTGAATCGATCACATACATAACAATCTACGAACCCTGAACAACTAACACAGATTTAGAGATGGAGAAGAAACAAATACGGGGAAGCAGCGAATGTTTTCAGAGCCTGCAGCCAGCATACCAGTCAGGTAACCTTCAGCACCCAATTTAGGGCAGAGCCCAGGGGAGCAGACGGCACAAACAAGGGGCCCAGACCTAGCCCCTGAACTCACTCCGGGAGGGGGCCCAGCTGGTTCGCGCAGGCGGTGTGGCGACGCAGCTGGTGGGAGAAGTCCCCGGGAGGCAGTGACTGATCTTGGAGCGGGGAGAGCAGCGTCCCAGCCGGGGAACCATCCCGCCGGGATTTTGGCTGGGCGCAGGCATGGTACAAGCACAGAGATCCGCTCCACTCCCCTGAACTAACCCCGGGAAGGGGCCCAGCCGGTTCGCGCGGGCGGTGTGGCGATGCAGCCGGTGGCAGAAGTCCCCGGGAGGCAGTGACTGGTCTTGGAGCTGGGAGAGCACCGTCCCAGCCGGGGAACCATCCTGCCGCGATTTTGACTGGACGCTGGCAAGGCACAAGCACGGAGAGCTGCTCCACTCCCCTGAACTAACCCCGGGAGGGGGCCCAGCCGGTTCACGTGGCGGCCCAGGGAGGCAGCGACTGGTCTTGGAGCGGGGAGAGCACCGTCCCAGCCGGGGAACCATCCTGCCGCGATTTTGACTGGACGCTGGCAAGGCACAAGCAGCAGAGCTGCTCCACTCACCTGAACTAACCCTGGGAGGGGGCCCAGCCAGTTCGCAGGAGCGGCACGGCGATGCAGCTGGCGGGACGAGAAGTCCCCGGGAGGCAGCGACTGATTTTGGAGTTGAGAGTGCACCGTCCCAGCAGGGGAACCTTGACGTTGGGCGTGGGGCTGGCAGCAGAGGATCTGACGGTGACTTCAGTGGGCCAGACCCCCCAGGGGCAATCTCCACACAGCCAGCACATGCAGGCGACGCGCCCCTCGGGAATCTCAGATATAATAGTCATTCCAAGCAAGACCAGCAACTCTGGCTATATTCTGAGGTACTACTCTCCTATCTCTCTGATCACTCCCCCACCCTCCCCAGGTGGCTTCATTAACATCCGAATTTCCTGAGCCAGAGGGAGAACTCTGATAGGGATCTGACTGCATTTTTTTTTTTAGCGGATTTTCTGGAAAAACTAGTTTCCCAGTGATACCTCGGAGACAGCAGTCCATATCAAACCACATAAAGAAGCAGACCATGACAGCTTCTCCAACCCCCCAAACAAAAGAATCAAAATCTTTCCCAAATGAAGATACAATCCTGGAATATCAGATACAGATTATAAAAAACTAATTTACAGAATGCTTCAAGACATCACAAACGAAATAAGGCAAACTGCAGAAAAGGCCAAGGAACACACCGATAAAACTGCTGAATAACTCAAAAAGATTATTCGAGAACATAGTGGAAAAATTAATAAGTTGCAAGAATCCATAGAGAGATAGCATGTAGAAATCCAAAAGATTAACAATAAAATTACAGAATTAGAATACGCAATAGGAAGTCAGAGGAGCAGATTCGAGCAATTAGAATGCAGACTGGGACATTTGGAGGACCAGGGAATCAACACCAACATAGCTGAAAAAAAATCAGATAAAAGAATTAAGAAAAATGAAGAAACCCTAAGAATCATGTGGGACTCTATCAAGAAGGATAACTTGCAGGTGATTGGAGTCCCAGAACAGGGAGGGGGGACAGAAAACACAGAGAAAATAGTTGAAGAACTCCTGACACAAAACTTCCCTGACATCATGAAAGACAAAAGGATATCTATCCAAGATGCTCATCGAACCCCATTTAAGATTGATCCAAAAAGAAAAACACCAAGACATATTATCATCAAACTTGCCAAAACCAAAGATAAACAGAAAATTTTAAAAGCAGCCAGGGAGAAAAGAAAGGTTTCCTTCAAGGGAGAATCAATAAGAATAAGTTCAGACTACTCAGCAGAAACCATGCAGGCAAGAAGGGAATGGGACGACATATACAGAGCACTGAAGGAGAAAAACTGCCAGCCAAGGGTCATATATCCAGCAAAACTCTCTCTGAAATATGAAGGCGAAATTAAGATATTTACAGATAAACACAAGTTTAGAGAATTTGCAAAAACCAAACCAAAGCTACAAGAAATACTAAAGGATATTGTTCGGTCAGAAAACCAATAATATCAGATACCAGCACAATACAAGGTCACAAAACAGAATGTCCTGATATCAACTCAAATAGGGAAATCACAAAAACAAACAAATTAAGATTAATTAAAAAAAATAATACTAAAAAATAATACACATAACAGGGAATCATGGAAGTCAATAGGTAAAAGATCACAATAATCAAAAAGAGGGACTAAATACAGGAGGCATTGAACTGCCAGATGGAGAGTGATACAAGGCGATATAGAACAATACAAGTTAGGTTTTTACTTAGAAAAATAGGGGTAAATAAAAAGGTAACCACAAAAAGGTATAACAACTCCATAACTCAAGATAAAAGCCAAGAAAAACATAACGACTCAACTAACATAAAGTCAAACACTACGAAAATGAGGATCTCACAATTTACTAAGAAAAACGTCTCAGCACAAAAAAGTATGTGGAAAAATGAAATGGCCAACAACACACATGAAAAGGCATCAAAATGACAACACTAAAAACTTATTTATCTATAATTACGTGGAATGTAAATGAACTAAATGCATCAATAAAGAGACAGAGAGTCACGGACTGGATAAAGAAACACGATCCATCTATATGCTGCCTACAAGAGACACACCTTAGACTTAGAGACACAAACAAACTAAAACTCAAAGGATGGAAAAAAATATATATCAAGCAAACAAGAAGCAAAAAAGAAGAGGAGTAGCAATATTAATTTCTGACAAAATAGACTTTAGACTTAAATCCACCACAAAGGATAAAGAAGGACACTATATAATGATAAAAGGGACAATTGATCAGGAAGACATAACCATATTAAATATTTACGCACCCAATGACAGGGCTGCAAGATACATAAATCAAATTTTAACAGAATTGAAAAGTGAGATAGACACCTCCACATTTATAGTAGGAGACTTCAACACACCACTTTCGGAGAAGGACAGGACATCCAGTAAGAAGCTCAATAGAGACACGGAAGACCTACTTACAACAATCAACCAACTTGACCTCATCGACTTATACAGAACTCTCCACCCAACTGCTGCAAAATATACTTTTTTTTCTAGCACACATGGAACATTCTCTAGAATAGACCACATATTAGGTCATAAAACAAAACTTTGCAGAGTCCAAAACATCAAAATATTACAAAGCATCTTCTCAGACCACAAGGCAATGAAACTAGAAATCAATAACAGAAAAACTAGGGAAAAGAAATCAAATACTTGGAAACTGAACAATACACCCCTGAAAAAAGACTGGGTTATAGAAGACATCAAGGAGGGAATAAGGAAATTCATAGAATGCAACGAGAATGAAAAGACTTCCTATCAAAACCTCTGGGACACAGCAAAAGCAGTGCTCAGAGGCCAATTTATATTGATAAATGCACACATACAAAAAGAAGAAAGAGCCCAAATCAGAGAACTGTCCTGACAACTTGAACAAATAGAAAGTGAGCAACAAAAGAACCCATCAGGCACCAGAAGAAAACAAATAATAAAAATTAGAGCTGAACTAAATGAATTAGAGAACAGAAAAACAATTGAAAGAATTAACAAAGCCAAAAGCTGGTTCTTTGAAAAAATTAACAAAATTGATAAACCATTGGCTAGACTGACTAAAGAAAAACAGGAAAGGAAACAAATAACCCGAATAAGAAATGAGAAGGACCACATCGCAACAGAACCAAATGAAATTAAAAGAATCATTTCAGATTACTACGAAAAATTGTACTCTAACAAATTTGAAAACCTAGAAGAAATGGATGAATTCTTGGAAAAACACTACCTACCTAAACTAATACATTCAGAAGTAGAACAACTAAATAGACCCATAACAAAAAAAGAGATTGAAACGGTAATCAAAAAACTCCCAACAAAAAAAAGCCCTGGCCCGGACGGCTTCACTGCAGAGTTCTACCAAACTTTCAGAGAAGAGTTAACACCACTACTACTGAAGGTATTTCAAAGCACAGAAAATGACGGAATACTACCCAACTCATTCTATGAAGCCACCATCTCCCTGATACCAAAACCAGGTAAAGACATTACAAAAAAAGAAAATTATAGACCTATATCCCTCATGAACATTGATGCAAAAATCCTCAACAAAATTCTAGCCAATAGAATCCAACAACACATCAAAAAAATAATTCACCCTGATCAAGTGGGATTTATACCAGGTATGCAAGGCTGGTTTAATATCAGAAAAACCATTAATGTAATCCATCTCATAAATAAAACAAAAGATAAAAACCACATGATCTTATCAATTGATGCCGAAAAGGCATTTGACAAAGTCCAACACCCATTTATGATAAAAACTCCTACCAAAATAGGAATTGAAGGAAAATTCCTCAACATAATAAACGGCATCTATTTTTTTTTTATGCAAAGCCAACAGCCAATATCACTGTAAATGGAGAGAACCTGAAAGCATTTCCCTTGAGAACGGGAACCAGACAAGGATGCCCTTTATCACCGCTCTTATTCAACATCGTGCTTGAAGTCCTAGCCAGGGCAATTAGGCTAGACAAAGAAATAAAGAGTATCCGGATTCGCAAGGAGGAAGTAAAGTTATCACTATTTGCAGATGACATGATCTTATACACAGAAAACCCTAAGGAATCCTCCAGAAAACTACTGAAACTAATAGAAGAGTTTGGCAGAGTCTCAGGTTATAAAATAAACATACAAAAATCACTTGGATTCCTCTACATCAACAAAAAGAACACCGAAGAGGAAATATCCAAATCAATACCATTCACAGTAGCCCCCAAGAAGATAAGATACTTAGGAATAAATCTTACCAAGGATGTAAAAGACCTATACAAAGAAAACTACAAAGCTCTACTACAAGAAATTCAAAAGGACATACTTAAGTGGAAAAACATACCTTGCTCATGGATAGGAAGACTTAACATAGTAAAAATGTCTATTCTACCAAAAGCCATCTATACATATAACGCACTTCCGATCCAAATTCCAATGTCGTATTTTAAGAGGACAGAGAAACAAATCACCAATTTCATATGGAAGGGAGAGAAACTTCGGATAGGCAAGGCATTACTGAAAAAGAAGAAGAAAGTGGGAGGCCTCACTCTACCTGATTTTAGAACGTATTATACAGCCACAGTAGTCAAAACAGCCTGGTACTGGTACAACAACAGACACATAGACCAGTGGAACAGAATTGAGAACCCAGATATAAATCCATCCACATATGAGCAGCTGATATTTGACAAAGGACCGGTGTCAGTTAATTGGGGAAAAGATAGTCTTTTTAACAAATGGTGCTGGCATAACTGGATATCCATTTGCAAAAGAATGAAACAGGACCCATACCTCACACCATGCACAAAAACTAACTCCAAGTGGATCAAAGACCTAAACATAAAGACTAAAACGATAAAGATCATGGAAGAAAAAATTGGGACAACGTTAGAAGGCTTAATACTAGGCATAAACAGAATACAAAACATTACCAAAAATGATGAAGAGAAACCCGATAACTGGGTGCTCCTAAAAATCAAACACCTATGCTCATCTAAAGACTCCACCAAAAGAGTAAAAAGGCCACCTACAGACTGGGAAAGAATTTTCAGCTATGACATCTCCGACCAGCGCCTGATCTCTAAAATCTACATGATTCTGTCAAAACTCAACCACAAAAAGACAAACAACCCAATCAAGAAGTGGGCAAAGGATATGAACACACATTTCATTAAAGAAGTTATTCAGGCAGCCAACAGATACATGAGAAAATGCTCTCGATCTTTAGCCATTAGAGAAATGCAAATTAAAACTACGATGAGATTCCATCTCACTCCAACAAGGCTGGCATTAATCCAAAAAACACAAAATAATAAATGTTAGAGAGGTTGCGGAGAGATTGGAACTCTTATACACCGCTGGAGGGAATGTAAAATGGTACAACCACTTTGGAAATCTATCTGGCGTTATCTTAAACAGCTAGAAATAGAACTACCGTACAACCCAGAAATCCCACTCCTCGGAATATACCCGAGAGATACAAGAGCCTTCACACAAACAGATATATGCACACCCATGTTTATTGCAGCTCTGTTTACAATGGCAAAAAGCTGGAAGCAACCAATGTGTCCATCAACGGATGAATGGGTAAATAAATTGTGGTATATTCACACAATGGAATACTACGCATCGATAAAGAACAGTGACGAATCTGTGAAACATTTCATAACATGGAGGAACCTGGAAGGCATTATGCTGAGCGAAATTAGGCAGAGGCAAAAGGACAAATATTGTATAAGACCACTATTATAAGATCTTGAGAAATAGTAAAAACTGAGAAGAACACATACTTTTGTGGTTACGAAGGGGGGAGGGAGGGAGGGAGGGAGAGGGTTTTTTACTGATTAATCAGTAGATAAGAACTGCTTTGGGTGAAGGGAAAGACAACACTCAATACATGGAAGATCAGCTCAATTGGACTGGACCAAAAGCAAAGAAGTTTCCGGGATAAAATGAATGCTTCAAACGTCAGCGGAGCAGGGTCTGGGGTCTGGGGAACATGGTTTGAGGGGACTTCTAAGTCAAGTGGCAAAATAATTCTATTATGAAAACATTCTGCATCCCACTTTGAAATGTGGCGTCTGGGGTCTTAAATGCTAACAAGCGGCCATCTAAAATGCATCAATTGGTCTCAACCCACCTGGAGCAAAGGAAAATGAAGAACACCAAGGTCACACGACAACTAGGAGCCCAAGAGACAGAAAGGACCACATGAACCAGAGACCTACATCATCCTGAGACCAGAAGAACTAGTTGGTGCCCGGCCACAATCGATGACTGCCCTGACAGGGAGCACAACAGAGAACTCCCGAGGGAACAGGAGATCAGTGGGATGCAGACCCCAAATTCTCATAAAAAGACCATACTTAATGGTCTGACTGAGACTGGAGGAATCCCGGCGGCCACGCTCCCCAGACCTTCTGTCGGCACAGGACAGGAACCATCCCCGAAGACAACTCATCAGACATGAAAGGGACTGGTCAGTGGGTGGGAGAGAGATGCTGATGAAGAGTGAGCTAATTATATCAGGTGGACACTTGAGAGAGTGTTGGCAGCTCTTGTCTGGAGGGGGGATGGGAGGATAGAGAGAGAGGGAAGCTGGCAAAATTGTCACCAAAGGAGAGACTGAAAGGGCTGACTCAATAGGGGAAGAGCAGGTGGGAGTACGGAGTAAGATGTATGTAAACTTATATGTGACAGACTGATTGGATTTGTAAACGTTCACTTGAAGCTTAATAAAAGTTAATAAAAAAAAATAGTATAGAAATTTTACTGTTTTTTTTTTCCTGAATTTTCTCTGTGTCTAATGTAACATAGTAGAATATTTAACTTCTAAAAATTTCCCAAAATTAGAACAGTAGTATCAGAATAATAGTTCAGTTTCACTTCTAGTCAATGTGGATTATGGGGGGCCAGATTAATCCCCTGCAAGAATCAACTAAAAATATAGAGTATAGTGAAAATATTAATATCACACAACAAAGAACAGTGATCCATAGGAGATGGAAAACAAATGTTGGAAACCTGTGAGTGTTCTAGCTTACTGCTTGGAGAGAGTTTCTAGACTGTGGCTAAGGGACGATAACCCAGGAGGCACAGGACTGTCCCTGAGATGGGAAAGACTGATGTCCAGGAAGGACAAAGCAGCTAGAGTTTGCTGGATAGGGTACCAGAAAAGAGAGAACTACTCAGAAAAAGAAAGAACTCTAGGGACTGCAGAGCATTGCCCTCATGTCTTCAGTTTGGTACACTGATCAGTGTATATATGTATGATTAAAAAAGTACCCACAGCCAGGAAAAGAACCAACTGAAAGGATTAGAAAAAACAAGTATCTGAGCTCATATCAAGTCGGAGATAGTGTCTGCTCCTCCCAGGCAGAGAGGAAAACTTCATAATTCACAGAGCATTACATACAATACTCAAAATGTTTTTGCCTCAGTAATGGGACTAATTAACCTTAGACTAAATCCTGTTCTTTGTATAACAAAGATTAAAAGCAAGACCCCAAAGGACCAAATTGTTTCAAAATAATTTAACTGTATTCAAGAATAAAGTTCAAGAATATTGATTGGGATTCAAAAATATCTAGTACTCAGCAAGGTAAAATTTATAAAGTCTGGCAATAAATCAACAATTTCCAAGCATGGAAAAAAGCAGAAAAATACAATCCACACCGATGAGAAAAATCAATCAATGGAAACCCAGAACTGATCCAAATATCAGAATTAACAGACAAGGGTAAAGAACAGTTATTATGCCTGCATTTCATATGTTCACAAACTTTAACAGAGACACTGGAGATATAAAAGGGACCCAAACTAAACATTTAGAAGTTTAAACTACAATTTCTGAGATAAAAATTAACACAAGAAAGGGTGCTATGAATTTAATTTTGTCCCTCAAAAAGATACATGGAATTCCTAAACTCTGTAGCTGTGAATGTGATTCTCTCTGGAAATAATTTTTCTTTTGTCATGTTAATGAGGTCATATGAGATAGGATGGACCCTAAACCTAATCCCTTCGAATGGTGGCCTTCAAAAAGTGAAAACAGATAGAGAGAGACATGGATGCACGGGAGGATGACACGTCACTTGGGAGATGGAAGCTCCAGGTTGGCAACTCTCCCAAACCTCTACCTTTACGTTCCTTCATCTGTATTCTCTTTGCTATAAAGAAAAAAGTAGTAAGTATAACGCTTTCCTGAGCTCTTTGAGTCATTTTAGTGAATTACTGGAACCTGAGGGTATTAGTAGGAACTCCCAAATTTGTAGCCAGGAGGTCAGAAATGAGGGTACTTCAGGGAACTACAGGTTTGTGGCTGATATCCTGAGAAGGTAATGGTAACTCACAAATTTTTAGCCTATTGTAAGAAGTTCAGGTGGCCTGTGGACCCCCAAACATATGACTGATGTCTGAAGTCTTGGACAGATTTGTAGGTCTAGAGGACTGTGCCATTTAACTTGTAAGATCTGACCTAGCTCCGCTGGTTAGGGTCAAAAGAAGAACTGCATCTGCAGTTGGTGTTAGAGAGGATATTCAGAATGTGTTTTGGAGAAAACACACACAGACACACGATCATACTTCTGAATCTTTATTTCAATGCATTTTTATTTTTGCTGATTTTATGAGAATCTTTTTGTGGCTAAAGGATATTAAATAAAGACTTGGGGGATTGGTTATTAAGAGATGAATGATACCAGTGCCCATCTACCACTAACAACCTTTCTGACTAGGCATATAATAGATGGTCCTGGATACAATGAGAAAAAAATGTAGATCAAACCTCAAATTCTTTAAAAAGGACAAACTTACTGGACTGGTAAGACTAGAGGTTCCCCTAAGATTATTGCCCTGAGATACCCTTTAAACTTGGAACTAAACCACTCCAGGAGTTCACTTTTCAGCCAATTAATAGATTGGCTCATAAAATAAACAATATCACCCATGAGTACTGTGCTCCATTAAATAATCATCTATATGAGACCAAATGGCCAGTATTCACCATAAAGCAAAGATGAAACGGTAAGTAGGGCAGGGAGGCTAGATTCATGGAAACAGAACAACCAGAATGGAAAAAAAAATGATAATGCTGACATATTGTCAAAAATGTAACCAATGTCACTGAATGATATGTACAGAAATTGTTAAATGGGAACATAATTTGCTGTATAAACATTCACCAAAAATATAATAAAATTAAAAAAAAAAAGATGTAATACCCCAGGCTTTAGTTCTGACAACATTTGACAAGCAATATGCATGAGTTTGATATTGTTGTTGTAACACATTGCAACAAACTTAATGGCTTAATATAACACATATTTATTATATTTTAGTTTTATAGGTCATAAATATGAAATGGGTCTTGGGAACTAAAATCAATGTGCTGGAAGAGCTGAGTTTCTTCTACAAGCACTAGGGTACAATGTGTTTTCAGCATCTAGAAGAGGCCTGCATTCCCTGCCTCATGGCCTCTTCTCCCATCTTGAATACTTTGCAAGGACGATGCAACATTAATTACTGTATCCGTGAAAACACATAAGTGCAATGAAGAGAGATATGTGATGGGATATGAAAAGACTTTATGAAAGAGGACAAAGTCAAAGTTTGCAAGACAAGTTTGCTTCGGTGGAGACAGACGGGAAGCACGTTGTAAGTGGAGACTGATTTGAATCAAACAACATGTCAGTTATTCCCCTCAAGAAAATCTATAGGCTTTCAAGAGGTGTTTCATTCACCACTAAGTGCTTCACACTCACTGTACTAATTCTATAGAGCCCATTCCTGAACATTAATGAGGTGGTATTTCAGACAAAGGAATATGAGTGGAGTCAGACATACAGTCATTCCCTCAGTAAATAAGGATTTGAGTGCCAATTAGAGGTTGGGTGTGTGTGGTTTTTGCCTTCAGGGATCCAACAACCTAGGGGCACAAATAGATATTAACCATTGTCACAAACAAATATGTAATTACAAATTGAATGTGTGTTATGAAGGAAATAAGAGGTTTCATGAGAGAGAACGATACGCGGGAGGGCATAATTAGGGCTACAGTTCTTCAGCTGGATCTTGGAAAAATGAGAGTTTGCCAGGACAGAGTGAAAACAAGAGGGCACTGCACATATATAGGTCATAAGTCCTGCGGCAAGAAAGAGCTTGGCCCATCCCAGGAACTAAACAAAGGCCAATGTGACTAAAGCGTGTGTAACAAGCGCCTGAATTCAAATTACAACCTTGCCAATTACTACTCACTTCAGACCTTTGTTAGGCTGCTTAACTTCTCTGGATGAGGCTCTTCCTTTTCACACCTGTAATATGAATACTTCATATAGGTTCTGGAATGATACAAATACCATATCTAAAGTGAAAAAAAAAAAAGCCTACAGTAATCATTGGACAAGTACTTGTGATTATAATGTCGGTTGAGAGTGGTCTTAGTTGTATCCTCAGGGTCTTTTCTCATTGGTTAGTGATTCCTGTGCTTGAACCTAAAACGTTCAGTTAGCAAGAGACAATCCCTGATATTGATACTCTCAGTGAAATGTGTTTCGTCTTCTCTTTCCAGTGTTCAACAATTTTGTCAGTCAAGGAATTTAAATCTCCTGTTTAAATCCTATGAGGTAGAGTAATCAAGCACAGCCAGTGCGCTCTCAGTAGATTTCCTATTTTATGTACACACTCACACTAGCTGCTATAACTAGGTGTATATTATATGTTTAAATATAAGAATGAGATCCTTTACATGGGCACATTATACCTCCATTTATCAAGTGCAAGTGGCAAATTAAAGCAACAACTTTTATTACTTTCTCAAAGGTGTGAGATAAAGGATATTTATATGAGTATGTGTGACATCAAATTGCATTCATATATCTCTAAAATCTATTCTCATTTGTTTTCCACTAATATTAAAAAAAAAAAATCTTAATTGACAGCTTTGCCAACACACTACTTAGCTCTCAGCTACAGAATTTTCAGTAAGATTCTACTTACAACATTTATATTTTATTGCCAGGTAGCCTAACAAGAATTAATCATCTTAAAATGCTGAACAGGTTAGACGACAGTGAACTTCTTTTTTTTCTCATTTCATATAATTTGGGATGGCTAACCATAACCAATTTTATGTTGCTGTTATTTTTTTTTCCAGATATTTCACTGGAAATTGAATTGCAGTTTTAGTCTCTTCTTTTTCACCTGTATGGTACAATAAATAAGACCAGCATTGACTTATAACACGAGTATAATAGCGATCTAGTGGATGCTCAGCACATATTAGCGACTCAAAAAATGCTGGTTTTAATGAATGAATATATGCGTATATATGTGGAAAGGAGGAAGGAAAATGCCGTTTCATTCCTTTTTGAAAATCACCTTTCCATCACTTCTTAATATCCACAAAATGTTCCATATGGTGATTAGTAATTTTCTACCTCTTTATTTTGTCAGTAGGGTGGGAATAAGAGGAACACGAAGAATTGGGAGTTATTACAGCATAATAGAAAAAAGTACTAAGACTGTTCACAAAGGAAAAAAGAAGTTTCCTTTCTCTTTCTGAGTATATAATATGACGTTACTTTTTCATTTTCTTGGTTTCAGATGCTGGCATGTAACTTGCTTTGACCAGTGAAATATGAACAAAAGCAAAATGTCATTTGCCAACAGCCTTAGGAGAAAATGAATACTTCATAAAAGTCATGTTTTTTTATTTGATATAGTGACTGGATATATTCAAAATGTTGGGGCACCATCAAACTGTGTCTGTGAGTGACTAGAATGAGCAGAAGCCCCATGCTGACACAAGATAGACATGTAGCAAGGGTAAGAAATAATCCTTTGTTGTTGCCAGCCACTGAGGTTTAGTTTGTTAATGTAGCAAAACCTAGCCTAGCTAATACACAGCTAGATTTACAGTGCTATATTTTAATTAATTACTATTAGCTGATATTAATTTTATATAAAATATTAATACTTCCAAATAATGAATTTGAATTTTATTAACTCAGCTCATTCCTGGGGATATATTGAGTGTGTTATATATATATATGAATTAATTGTTTATGAGTACTTTGATAGGTAGATAGTGTAAGCTCCATTTTACAGATGAGAAAATTGTATTTTAATAGAGTCTATGTAAGTTGCTTATGTTTCAACAGGCAATCAGCAGAGCTGGGTTTGAATCCAGCTATGTATAACTTTAAAATCTCTGCTGTAAATCCTACTTGTGTTCTATCACTGTTTTAAATTTACATTTTAACATCTAAGAAAATAAACACAAAATTACTTTTTCATAAAGAGGCCCTGGTGCCATAGTGGTTAAGCTCTTGGCTACTAACCAGAAGGTTGGCAATTTGAACTCACCAGCTGCTTCAAGGGAGAAAGATGTGGCAGTCTGCTTCTACAGCCTTGGAAATCCTGTGGGGCAGTTTTACTCTGCCTTATAGCCTCTATGAGTCAGAATGGACTCAGCAATAAAAGACTTTCTCATAATGATTTTTGTGAGGACAAAATGGGATAAAAATGTGGATAGAGTTTTTGACACAAATTAACTCAACAAAGCATAACTTCTCCTTTTGTCTTCCCCAAAAGAGAAGATCAAGCTTGGTGCCAAAGAAAACCTAAGGGGGGAAAAAAAAAAGGGTGAGAGAGAAATACAGAAAGTGTAATTATATACTGTAGAATTATTTTTTTTATCCCATCTTCATTATCTGCTTAAATTTTATATGTACTTTTTTTTTTTGCATATAAGCAACATCTGATTAAGATGACTTCCATTTTTTTTAAGTTCTAAATGCTGAGGTTATTTCATCATGATATTAAATAACAGCTAATGTATCTTTTTTACATACTTAGATCAAAAAATATAAACATCATTTATGTATATTTCATTTTTCAATTTTTAAAAGAAGACAGATTTGACACTATATTCTTTCCATTTGTAAATTCATTTGAAGGCTGGAAGGTAGAGGAGAGGGGAATTTCCCAATATACAAAGTTCTGTTCTTTTCTCTTTTTGGTTTAGTAACCAGTAGTAACAATTTCCCTCAGTAAGCCCACTATAAGAAAAATCTGAGATGCTAAAGTGAAACTCTCACACTAACTCTAAAACAAAATAACTGAAGAATTTTGGACATAAAAGATAGAAATATTTGGCATAAACTCAGGAATGTTATTTTTATATTAATATTTAAAATCAAATTCTACTATTAAAAACAGAAGGGCTGGAATGATAAAGTAAATCGTGGCACATACATACTATGGAATACCACCCAGCAGTAAAAAGAAATGATTGATGCATGCAGCAATTTGGATTGATCTCCAGGGTTTTATGCCAAGTGGGGAGGGGAAGAGCTGGGGGAAGCCAATATCAAAAGGTTACATTCAGCATAATTCCACTTATATAACATTTTTTAAATGACAAAATTTTAGAAACAGAGAACACATTAGTGGTTGGCAGAGGGAGAGATGGGAAGGAGTTGACTTTTGTTGGAAGATGGAATTATCCTGTATCTTGACTATGGTTGTAGATACATATGTATGTGATAAAATTGTGTAGAACTAATTATACATACACAAACATATAAATGAGTACAATAAAACTAGGTAAATATGAATAAGATTGGTAGATTGTGTCAAATGAGTATTCTGGTTGGTTCTGGTATCTTACTGCATTGGGAGAAACTAAATAAAGGCTACATTGGAACTCTCTGTATTATTTTTTCAACTGCAAGTGAACCTACAATTATCTCAACAAGAATTTCCATTAAGAATAAATAAGACATGTGACTTTTGGAAGAAATCTGCTTTAAATTCATTTGTACTAGATTTGCTATCCAGATACTATACTCAATCTGCCCATGTCCACTGTCTCTCTTATACTCATGGGATTGAAAATTTGTTAAAGTATTATGGTATTCTTTTGAATGCAATGTACCCCAAATCTTTTATGCTAATGTAAGCAAGAAAATGAATCAACATTAAGTAATTCAGTTTTGAATTTCTCAGTGATTTTCTACTTAAAATATTCAAGCCTTGTTGTTCGCAATTACGACAATCCAGGAAACTACTCTAAGCTCTGCAAAACACTATTTGAAGGAGACGGTAAAAAATATTTTTTATTCTTTTAATCAGAGTGTTTATTTTTGTTATTCTTTTGTGCATATATCTTTGGATCCTATGTGCGTAAAAATTAATTTGTATCACCTTTTACTTGCAGATCATATTTTCATTCAGACTCTCTTCCTCTTTCCTTCTCTCTCTATATAGATGTACCTCGTATATATATACATATATATTTGTTGTTTGCTTAGTTTAAAGTTTAAAAATGCTTTATTCACATTTTCTCCGGGAGCATGAATACTTTGAAGTATAAATTCAAGAAAATAATGCAGTAGAAATGCTTTATTTTATGCTGGATTCAGCCTAGGAAGCTGTTGGTTATCATTCAGTATCAAAACAATTTCTAAAATGTTCCTTCGCCAAAGCCACTAGAATACTATTTTTTTTTTTTAATCAACTTCAGGTTTGAAAGGAAATATTTTTGAAAGACCATCACTATGAAGGGAAAGTCTAACATAGATTAACAAAAGAAATGCAGACGTATTCTGAGTAAACGGAAGTTATCAGAAATCTCCCCGGCTATGTATTTCACCACACTCACCTTCTGCCGTTTCTGCTCACGCCACTACTACCAACACATCATCTTAAGAAATATGCTCTATAGAATATACTATGTTGTATTACTCAACCTTTTAATTCAGTATTATACATATGAGGAACAACTTCTGAAAGATTATGGCTATTATCATACTGTCTTCAAACATTTATACTGATTATATAAAAAATTTCAATGTTTGTGAGACATTGAAAACTGTGTTCTAAACTGCTGGATAGATACCTTTGTTTGGTACACCAAAACTTAAGTTTGCATATTTGTACCAATGCATCCTAGAATAACAATGTGTTCAAAATCCTCATGCAGGGTTAATATAATAATCTGACTTTTCTGAATTTTAACGAGGCTTCCTTACTAATGAGTTATTGCTTTCCCCCCTCCACACCTCCCCACACACACACAGAACACAGAGACTTGGAGCCAAACCAACAAATGTTCATGTTTTTCCTTTATCCTGTATTAACTATGTATGTCTGGTTAAGTTACTTCATACCTCTGTGTCTCTGTTCCCACATTTATGAAATTGTTTGTTAATGGAATCTAACTTACAGGGCTGTTGTTACAATCAAATAAAATAAAACTCAGGGAAACCATTTATCACAGCACCTGTGTATGTGTGTGTGTGAGGTGGGGTAGTATGTACTCAATAAATATTAGCAAGAGGAAATTTGGGAATTTTTCCCCCCTCTGGTTACTGTGCATCCATTATTCTTAGCTCACAATTCACATGTAACCAGTTGCTTTCTACACTTTTCCTCAGGATACTTACTGTTTACACAGAGACAACTTTTGAGCTTTTAAATTGAATTTGTAAATTATAGCACTGATGATAGCCCTGACATATACGGTTTCAGTCGTAAAAGCCAAATTCCATGGAGACAGAGAAAGGTGTTTTGTTTTCGTCAAATGGCTAGGAGTACTTAGAACAGTGATTCAGACACAGCAGACAAAAAATTCTTCCTACACTGGTAGAAGAGACTTGAAGAAAGGGGAGAGGACCAAAAGAGAGCTAAAACATGGCCTTTAAGTTAGTTACTGCTCTCTGCTCTTTCCCAGGATGACTCCTGGGGGCAGTATAAAGTTCATAAAAGTTTAAGAAAAATCTCAAAGTAAGGGTTATTGTTGCTTCACTTCTTAAAGGCTTCCCATCTACCGTGCTGCTGGAATAGTAAGGTATTAATAGAGGCAGAAATGGTCTAGACCAGGGGTCAGTAAACTTTCTCCGGAAAGGGTCAGGTAGTTAATATTTTAAGCTTTGATGGTCTTTGCTCGATCTGTCACAACTCTTCTACTCTGTTGTTGTAATAACAAAGTAACTATAGACAATAAAGGATTGAATGAAACTTTATTTATAGTCACTGAAATTTGAATATCATACCATTTTTATGTGTCATGAAATGTTAGTCTCCTGATATTTTCAACAATTTAAAAATACAAAAATCATTCATAGCACATGAACTATACAAAACATGAGTCAGATTTCGCCCATGGACCTTAGTTCGCTGACCCCTGCTCTAGACGAAGAATCTAACACTGTTTCCTCATGTTTCCACGGACAACATAGAAGAGCATACATTTTCCCTTTTCCTGCGAGGGGAGAGAAAGTAGCTCATAGTGAACAAGAATAGAGGTTAAGTTGGGAAAGTAAGAATGCAGAATATGTAGACCTGCCAAAAACAGGCTGAGGTGGGGCAGGTGGGTGGGTGGGTGGGGAGGAGAAGATATGCTCATCAGCAATATAAGCAGTGTTGCCAGGTCAACACACAAATTGAAGCAGGTCAAACTACCTCTCAACCCAAGGTTAAGAAGGACTGAAGATGACCCTGGAACATACTCGACTCTTTTCCCCATCACTGAGTTACTGAGGTGATGTAGTTAACCTAAGATTCATTTGAAACCAAATCTTAATCCAGGGGAAAGATTTAAGGAGAGTGGGAATTACTGACTGGACAGGATGAGATTAAGAAGCCATGAGTGAGTGCAGTCAGTGTCAGGGAGCTCCATGGAAACTGAATCAGTGCCTAGTTTTTGTTTTTGTTTTTATTCCTTCCCATTCAGTGAGAACTATGAATCTCTAGAGGCCAAGCTGTTACTCATTGACCTCCCAACATGTAATAATGTTTATCCATACCCAGAGATTTGATCTCACTGATTGATTCACCCCTTTCCATACGGGCAATACATCCAGGAGACCAGCCTCACCGTTTGAAGGTATAGAGTTGGGCACTTTGATGAATGGCTATGGCATGAGAAAAATCCTAAATTCTTTCCAAGATGGTATAGGACAGAGGGAGTTTGAATTCTCCTACTAAACCAGAGAAGTGATGGAGTATACTTCTCTATTATAATCTCTACTAAACCATGCAGTAAGACTTCTACTGGGCCATTTAGCTTCCTAACATGTCTTTATCAAAAACATTTTACATTCATTACAAAAACAATTTAAAAAGTTCACCACCCTCTCCCTAGGCTCTCTATAAGCTACCTTTCCACCTTGATCTTTCCAGGATGGTTTTGGATTTATACCAGATTGCTAAATCTCACTTATCTCCTACATTCAGTTTAGCCACTGAATCCTATTAATTATACTCCTTTAGTATCTCCCAATTCTATTCCCCTCATTTCAGCCCCATCTCCAGAGGAATATTTTAGGCCTTTGTTTTTCTTTCCTTTTAACAAAAGACTTTTAACTGGTCTCTGGGACAACAGTTTTACCAGTCCCAGCTCTTACTTTTCCCCCAGTTATATTCTAAATACTCTTGGCAGTAATGTAAATCTGATTATATCAGATGACTGTTTAAAGTTCTTCTACTCCTCATATCCTATGTATAATGTATAAATTCCTTACCAGTGATGTTCATGGCCCTTTATTCTACTTCTGTAGGTTCTCGTTGCACAGTGCTTGATGTAACAGTTTTACAATTCAGCCATCCCAACTGATGCATTTCTCCAATAACATTGGGAATATCTTTCCCAAAGTAGGTTCTAGACAATCCAAATATCCTAAGAGATTTAAAAACAAAAACAAAAAAACATTGCTGCGGAGTCAATTCTGACTCATAGTGACCCTAAGGACAGAGTAGAACTCCCCTATAGGGTTTCCTAGGAGTGCCTGGTGGATTTGAATTGCCTACCTTCAGTTAGCAGCCATAGCTCTTAACTACTATGCCACCAGGTTTCCACTAATAGGTAATAGTTATTTACTAAATAAAGAGTTCCAAGGTCAATCAATTTGGGAAATAATAATAAAGTTAAATTTCTTTACTATAAAATTATTCAGGGCCTAAAAGATACTCCATGTTGTTAGTCTCTAATAGAAATGCAACAACATTTGATATACAGACATGTTGACCACAGAAAACATGTTTACAAAATATGCATCGACTTGATTCTGCTTCACTCTTTTCACCTATCTTTTCTTATTCAAAATCCCCAGTCATCTCTTCCTTTTTTTTTCAAAATACTAAGATCAAATATATTTATCTCAAATACTTACGTCACATACTCCTGACTTGGTCACCTGCATGACAAAAGATCTATCTGAAAAAGTACAGCAAAATTGGTTAAGTCCAAGTTATTGGTTTATACTGTCACTTTTCACAAGGTGCATCTTTAATATAACTTCTCTAGAATCAGAGCAGTTCAAAGCTCTGATCTGAATCTTTCTCATCTAATGGCTTCTCAAACTAATTCTTTTAGGGAGAAAAAAGTAGTTATCAGATAGGCTTTAAGATAAAATCCTCACTCTGATCCTAAAAATTAAAACACCTTTTTTTTTTTTTTTATTAAAGAAATCTAGGTTAAAAATAAACCCAGTTTTCTTAATCCAGAGAAGTATCTGGTTAAGAAGACGTGTAATTTTTTTTTTGATGTTATTATGTTATAGGAGATTTA
This sequence comes from Loxodonta africana, assembly GCF_030014295.1. Lineage (NCBI taxonomy): Eukaryota > Metazoa > Chordata > Mammalia > Proboscidea > Elephantidae > Loxodonta > Loxodonta africana. The sequence goes on from NC_087344.1 coordinate 123,924,140, forward strand.
AATAAGAAATTATGTTATAAAAGATTTAAGCAAGACTGGAGGATATTTAGCTGAATAGAAAAACTTGAAGTATATCTCCACTTCAATCATTGTGTTAATTTTGAGTAATCATGGGCTCAGTTTAGAAATATTGAATGTTCTATTCATGGGAAAATACCACACAGGCTTTGCTAAATATTGAACACAAATAATTCACTTTGGAAGACCACGTGGGTCATCAGATTACAATTATTTTCCTCACACCCATGTGGCTTACTTATCTCCGTTTACAACCATCCATATTTTCACATGCCTTGGGCAAAGCTTTACTGAATTGACTAGAAGAATTTAAGGATTATTCATGTGGTTTGGTGCATTGTTAATATTAGCTTGTCAATTCCTTCAGATTGCCTTCTTTTTCCTCTTTAAAAATGCTTAGCAAGGAAAATGAAATGAATGGTTGTTTTATTTAGGAATATCTCATGCTTTTTTTTTAACAGTTTTTTCCTTCAAGATGTATGCTATGTTGCTAAGCTACAGATTTAGACAAATGAGAAAATGATTTTTCCTGACTCTTGTTCATTTAAATACTCAATCATGACATTGTGTTAATGTTATTTTCAAATAGAATGTCCTTGCTTTTCACATTAAAAATGAGGGGAAGGGAATGATGTGATTGTTCAAATCTTTGAATCGATGCATATTCATTAGAATGGATGATATGGAACTCAAATGCACTGAATGCATTTATTAAATATTCTCATATGATTTCCGTGAGTAATCATTAAAATAAATGCAGAAACATTCCAAGTTATACTAAGACTTTTTACACATATGTCCATCTCAGAGTCTTACGTCACCTCTATCTTCTGGCAATTATTATGCCAGCTATTTTAAATTAAAGCTTTGAAAAAAAAAAATCAAGACATTGTGATACGGAAACTTTAAAAAACATCTATTAGCTTGAGTTTGCTTGATATATATGTATAACACATTTCCAAAAAAGTAATTCATGGATGCAAAATTACTTTCAGAGCAGTTCATCATATACTAATATTGACATGGAAAACAATGATTATAAATAGCAGAGATGGGAAAAGGACAGAATTTTTAAATTAAGAATGAGAAATCTTAATCCTATTGTTTAACAATTGTGCCAAAGTTACAATTTGGTGGGAAAAAGTTCAGTCCCATTTGATCTAGAGTATTTGTATTTGGGAAGTTTAAAATCTGCCGAACGGCAGAGAAGCCTATTCAATGTGAGTTAGTCCATTAACTGGCAGTCGATACATGAAAAATAACGTCTGAATCATCATGAGTAAACTAAATTGGTACCGTAAACTATCGTTGGTCCAATTATCTCAGTAGTATCAAGTAGGTACTCCCCATCTGGAAGCTACAGTGATATATCAGATATGGAGGAAAACTGATTATACTTAACTAACTTTTCTGTGATAGAAATCTTCACTGAAAAACCTATGCTATTTTTAAAAGTGGGAGGTTATTTATTATTAAAACCAGTTGCCTTTGAGTCACCTCTGACTCATGGAGAACCCATGTGCGTCATAGTAGAACTGTGCTCACAGTGCCTTCAACAGCTGATTTTTCAAAAGTAGATTGCTAGGCTTTTCTTCTGAGGCAGCTCCAGGTAGATTCGAACTTCCAAACTTTCACCTAGCAGACAAGCCTGTTAACCATTTGCATCATCCAGGGAGCCCTTATTAATTATCATAGTATCCTAATTTAGAACATTTAAATATCATGTATCCAGAAATCTGTAAGTTTGAACACCTGCATGTTAAATCATCATATTTATGAATCAAGTCATTCAGTTTTGTAAATTTATCTTGGTGTCTTAGTATGGGTTCTCTAGAATAGCAAAAGCAGTAAGACGCATGTAGGTAGATGACAGATAGATACACAGAGATAGTGATAGAGATACAAATACAGATACTGATGTGGATATGGATACAGACACAGATAAAGACATAGATGGGGCAGATTATCTAATAGGTAAGGTGAGCATGGTGCTTAGCTTGCTTACCAGATCATCTGGGGTGAACAATTTCACTACAGATTAATAATTAAGTACAAGCAAGCCTATGCTTACCTTGTTTACTGGGTTATTCTCTCTTATCAGGGGTTGTAAGAGAGAGTTTGATTTCATAGGGACGTGCTGTGGGATTGGAAGAGTCAGATGCCAGCCATACCCAGAAGCAGAGTCTTCAATGCTGAAAACAATTTGAAATTGTTCATTACAGATGATCTGGTAAGCAAGATAAGCACTGTGCTTACCTTTCCTATTGGATAGTCTGATCCTGGCTATAGATAGAGATAGAGACAGAGATAGAGATACGCTTACTTCAAGGAAATTGCTCGGGAAATTGTGGCAGCTGGCAATTTTGAAATCTGTAGGTTGACTGGCAAACTGGAGACCTCTGCTGGCTCATAGGATTGCAGGGTCTGATGAATCCAAAATCTGCAGGTCAGTCAGCAGGCTGTCAACTTCTGCAGGCTTATATCCCAGACCAGGTGAAGAAAAGGGTGCATGGTGGAGAGAGAGAAAGAGTTTCGCCAGGACATCCACTTATATACTGGAGGCAGGTCATACCTCAGGCAAACCCCCCTTTCAACTGATTGACTTACTGATCACATCAGATCACCTAGTGAGAGGTGATTACATTATATTATGGAAGAGCCACCAGTTAAGTGTCTGCCAAACCACTGAGAATCATAGCCTAGCCAAGTCGACACAAAATATTGGAAGACCCAAAGCTTTCTTCAGAGATAAATTGGAAGTACCAAGAATGCAATTAAAGCAATGAGAGTATTTTGTTTGTTTTGTTTTGCTTTTCATAAATGAAACTCTTGTGTGTAGGACTTCAGAGAAGGTTAATTTTAAATTTTGACTAGGGTCGCTATGAGCCGGAATTGACTCGACAGCACTGGGTTTGGTTTTTTTTTTGTTGTTGTTAGTTGATTTTATGAGGTACATATATCAACATGTTTTGGAGCCCTGGTGGTATAGTGGTTAAGAACTTGGCTGCTAACCAAAAGGTCGGCAGTTCCAATCCACCAGTCGCTCTTCGGAAACCCTATAGGGCAGTTCTACTCTGTCCTCTAGGGTCGCTATGAGTCGGAACTGACTCCACAGCAACAAGTTTGTTTTTTTGTTTGGTATCAGGATATTTTAGACTTGCTACTTATAGTAATTTTACGAAATTTATCAGGAATCATTTAGAATTGCTACTTTAGTCAACTAGGTTTTATATCTTATCACATTTCAAGGCAAATTATTAATAGTAACTTTTTGATGAATCAGGTATAAAAATTTTTGCTAGGGCTATTCTACAATAGTAAATCAATGAAAAAATAACAGGAGTGTAACAAATGGAAAAATAGAATTCATTAAAAATAATTTAGAGGAGGCGGGGGCCAAGATGGCGGACTAGGTGGACGCTACCGCGGATCCCTCTTGCAACAAAGACTCGGAAAAACAAGGGAATCGATCACATACATAACAATCTACGAACTCTGAACAACAAGCACAGACTTAGAGACGGAAAACTAACAAATACGGGCAGACAGCGACTGTTTTCAGAACTAGCAGCCAGCGCACCAGGCAGGTGACCTTCGGAGCTCATTCTGGGGCAGAGCCCAGGGGGGCAGACGGCACAGAAAGGGGGCCCACCCCTTCCCCCCCGGGGAAGCCTAGCAGGTCGGCGCGGGCGGCGTAGGGGCACAGCCGGAGGGAGAAGCACCCGGGAGGCAGTGACTGATCTGGGAGGGGGGAGAACAGCGTCCCAGCTGGGGTGCCGTCCCGCCGGGAGTTAGGCGAGAAGCCGACGGGGCGCGAGCGGGGGGGGTCAACTATATTTCCCTAAAGTGACCCCAGGGCGGGGCCCACACGTTCGTGCGGGAGGACGCACACCCAGTCCGCGCGTGTGGCACGGCACACCAGAGGGAGAAATCCCCGGAAGTGTCTGGTCTCAAAACAGGGAAAGCAGCATCCCAGACGGGGAGCCATTCCGCTGGGATCTGGGCGCGCGCGCGCGCGCGTGCGGGCGGGGCATGAGCGCGGGGTCTATTTTTATTACCCTGAATTGACCCAGGGGGCGGGACCACCTGGTCGTGCGAGTGACGCCCTCCCAGTTTGCGCGAGAGGTGTGGCACACCGGAAGGAGCAGTCCCCGGGAGGAACTCATTGGTCCCGAAGCGCAGAAAGTAGCGTCCCAGACAGGGTGCCGTCTTGCCGGGGCTTGGGCGTGCGCACGAGCGGGGCGTGAGCGCGGAGTCCATTTTTATTGCCCTGAATTGACCCAGGGGGCGGGCCCACCTGGCCGTGTGGAGGAACTGATTGGTCCCGAAGCGCAGAAAGTAGCGTCCCAGACGGGGTGCCGTCCTGCCGGGGCTTGGGCGCGCGCACGAGCGGGGCGTGAGCGCGGAGTCCATTTTTATTGCCCTGAATTGACCCAGGGGGCGGGCCCACCTGGCCGTGCAGGTGACGCCAACCCAGTTCGCGCGAGAGGTGTGGCGCTCCGGAAGGAGAAGTCCCGGGGAGGAAGTGACTGGTTCCCGAACAGGGAAAGCAGCGTCTCAACCAGGAAGTCATCCCGCTGGGATTTGGGCACGCGCACAGGCGGGGCGTGACCGCGGGACTTAATTATAATCGCCTGAATAGACCCTGGGGGCGGGCCCACCCGTTCGTGCGGGAAACGCCCACCCAGTGCCCACGAGCGGTGCCGCGCACCGGAGGAAGTCCCCAGGAGGAAGTGACTGGTTTCCGAGCAAGGAAAGCAGTGTCCTAGCCAGGGACCCGTCCAGCCCGGATTTTGGCGAACGGGGACGGAGCATGAATGTGGTGTTCAGCTCTATATTCTGTGGTGCTACACTCCTAGCTCTCAGATCCCTCCCCCACCCTCCCCAGGCGACCCCAGTAACATCCGAATACCCGGAGCCAGAGAGAGAATTCAGATAGGGATCTGACTCCATTTTTTTTTAGCTGACTACTTGGAAAATCTAGTTTCCCAGTGATGGCTCGGAGACAGCAGTCCATATCAAACCACATAAAGAAACAGACCATGACAGCTTCTCCAACCCCCCAAACAAAAGAATCAAAATCTTTCCCAAATGAAGATACAATCCTGGAATTATCAGATACAGAATATAAAAAACTAATTTACAGAATGCTTAAAGATATCACAAATGAAATTAGGATCAATGCAGAAAAAGCCAAGGAACACACTGATAAAACTGCTGAAGAACTCAAAAAGATTATTCAAGAACATAGTGGAAAAATTAACAAGTTGCAAGAATCCATAGAGAGACAGCATGTAGAAATCCAAAAGATTAACAATAAAATTACAGAATTTGACAGCGCAATAGAAAGTCAGGGGAGCAGACTCGAGCAATTAGAATGTAGACTGGGACTTCTGGAGGACCAGGGAAACAACACCAACATAGCTGAAAAAAAATCAGATAAAAGAATTAAAAAAAAACGAAGAAACCCTAAGAATCATGTGGGACTCTATCAAGAAGGATAACTTGCGAGTAATTGGAGTCCCAGAACAGGGAGGGGGGACAGAAAACACAGAGAAAATAGTTGAAGAACTCCTGACACAAAACTTCCCTGACATCATGAAAGAAGAAAGGATATCTATCCAAGATGCTCATCGAACCCCATTTAAGATTGATCCGAAAAGAAAAACACCAAGACATATCATCATCAAACTTGCCAAAACCAAAGACAAACAGAAAATTTTAAAAGCAGCCAGGGAGAAAAGAAAGGTTTCCTTCAAGGGAGAATCAATAAGAATAAGTTCAGACTACTCAGCAGAAACCATGCAGGCAAGAAGGGAATGGGACGACATATACAGAGCACTAAACGAGAAAAACTGCCAACCAAGGATCATATATCCAGCAAAACTCTCTTTGAAATATGAAGGAGAAATTAAGATATTTACAGATAAACACAAGTTTAGAGAATTTGCAAAAACTAAACCAAGACTGCAAGAAATGCTAAAGGAGATTGTTTGGCCGGATAACCAATAATATCAGGTACCAGCACAATACAAGGTCACAAAACAGAACGTCCTGATATCAACGCAACTCAAACAGGGAAAGCACAAAAACAAACAAATTAAGACTAATTCTAAAAAATAAATAAATAAACAAAATAATACACACAACAGGAAATCATGGAAATCAATAGCTAAACGATCAAAATAATCAAAAAGAGGGACTAAATATAGGAGGCATTGAACTGCCAGATGGAGAGTGATACAAGGCGAAATAGAAGGATACAAGTTAGGTTTTTACTTAGAAAAATAGGGGTGAATAAAAAGGTAACCACAAAAAGGAATATCAATTCCATAACTCAAGAAAAAAGCCAAGAAAAACGTAACGACTCAATAAACACAAAGTTAAACATTATGAAAATGAGGATCTCACAAGCTACTAAGAAAAACGTCTCAGCACAAAAAAGCATGTGGAAAAATGAAATGGCCAACAACACACATGAAAAGGCATCAAAATGACAGCACTAAAAACTTACTTATCTATAATTACGCTGAATGTAAATGGACTAAATGCACCAATAAAGAGACAGAGAGTCACGGACTGGATAAAAAAACACGATCCATCTATATGCTGCCTACAAGAGACACACCTTAGACTTAGAGACACAAACAAACTAAAACTCAAAGGATGGAAAAAAATATATCAAGCAAACAAAAAGCAAAAAAGAAGAGGAGTAGCAATATTAATTTCTGGCAAAATAGACTTTAGACTTAAATCCACCACAAAGGATAAAGAAGGACACTATATAATGATAAAAGGGACAATTGATCAGGAAGACATAACCATATTAAATATTTACGCACCTAATGACAGGGCTGCAAGATACATAAATCAAATTTTAACAGAATTGAAAAGTGAGATAGACACCTCCACATATATAGTAGGAGACTTCAACACACCACTTTCGGAGAAGGACAGGACATCCAGTAAGAAGCTCAATAGAGACACGGAAGACCTACTTACAACAATCAACCAACTTGACCTCATTGACTTATACAGAACTCTCCACCCAACTGCTGCAAAATATACTTTTTTTTCTAGCGCACATGGAACATTCTCTAGAATAGACCACATATTAGGGCATAAAACAAATCTTTCCAGAATCCAAAACATCGAAATATTACAAAGCATCTTCTCAGACCACAAGGCAATGAAGCTAGAAATCAATAACAGAAAAACTAGGGAAAAGAAATCAAATACTTGGAAAATGAACAATACCCTCCTGAAAAAAGACTGGGTTATAGAAGACATCAAGGAGGGAATAAGGAAATTCTTAGAAAGCAATGAGAATGAAAATACTTCCTATCAAAACCTCTGGGACACAGCAAAAGCAGTGCTCAGAGGCCAATTTATATCGATAAATGCACACATACAAAAAGAAGAAAGAGCCAAAATCAGAGAACTGTCCTGACAACTTGAGCAAATAGAAAGTGAGCAACAAAAGAATCCATCAGGCACCCGAAGAAAACAAATAATAAAAATTAGAGCTGAACTAAATGAATTAGAGAACAGAAAAACAATTGAAAGAATTAACAAAGCCAAAAGCTGGTTCTTTGAAAAAATTAACAAAATTGATAAACCATTGGCTAGACTGACTAAAGAAAAACAGGAAAGGAAACTAATAACCCGAATAAGAAACGAGAAGGACCACATCACAACAGAACCAAATGAAATCAAAAGAATCATATCAGATTACTACATAAAATTGTACTCTAACAAATTTGAAAACCTAGAAGAAATGGATAAATTCTTGGAACAATACTACTTACCTAAACTAACACACTCAGAAGTAGAACAACTAAATAGACCCATAACAAAAAAAGAGATTGAAACGGTAATCAAAAAACTCCCAACAAAAAAAAGTCCTGGCCCAGGTGGCTTCACTGCAGAGTTCTACCAAACCTTCAGAGAAGACTTAACACCATTACTATTGAAGGTATTTCAAAGTATAGAAAAAGACGGAATACTACCCAACTCATTCTATGAAGCTACCATCTCCCTGATACCAAAACCAGGTAAAGACATCACAAAAAAAGAAAATTTTAGACCTATATCCCTCATGAACATAGTAGCAAAAATCCTTAACAAAATTCTAGCCAATAGAATCCAACAACACATCAAAAAAATAATACACCCTGATCAAGTGGGATTTATACCAGGTATGCAAGGCTGGTTTAATATCAGAAAAATCATTAATGTAATCCATCACATAAATAAAACAAAAGATAAAAACCACATGATCTTACCAATAGATGCAGAAAAGGCATTTGACAAAGTTCAACACCCATTTGTGATAAAAACTCTTACCAAAATAGGAATTGAAGGAAAATTCCTTAACATAATAAAGGGCATATATGCAAAGCCAACGGCCAATATCACTCTAAATGGAGAGAACCTGAAAGCATTTCCCTTGAGAACAGCAACCAGACAAGGATGCCCTTTATCACCGCTCTTATTCAACATCGTACTTGAAGTCCTAGCCAGGGCAATTAGGCTAGACAAAGAAATAAAGGGTATCCAGATTGGTAAGGAGGAAGTAAAGCTATCACTATTTGCAGATGACATGATCGTACACATGGAAATCCCTAAGAAATCCTCCAGAAAACTACTGAAACTAATAGAAGAGTTTGGAAGAGTCTCAGGATATAAAATAAACATACAAAAATCACTTGGATTCCTCTACATCAACAAAAAGAACACCGAAGAGGAAATAACCAAATCAATACCATTCACAGTAGCCCCCAAGAAGATAAAATACTTAGGAATAAATCTTACCAAGGATGTAAAAGACCTATACAAAGAAAACTATAAAACTCTGCTACAAGAAATTCAAAAGGACACACTTAAATGGAAAAACATACCCTGCTCATGGATAGGAAGACTTAACATAGTAAAAATGTCTATTCTACCAAAAGCCATTTATACATACAACGCACTTCCAATCCGAATACCAATGTCATACTTTAAGGGAATAGAGAAACAAATCACTAATTTCATATGGAAAGGAAAGAATCCCCGGATAAGCAAAACATTACTGAAAAAGAAGAAGAAAGTGGGAGGCCTCACCCTACCTGATTTCAGAACCTATTATATAGCTACAGTAGTCAAAACAGCCTGGTACTGGTACAACAACAGGCACATAGACCAATGGAACAGAATTGAGAATCCAGATATAAATCCATCCATTTATGAGCAGCTGATATTTGACAAAGGACCAGTGTCAGTCAATTGGGGAAATAATAGTCTTTTTAACAAATGGTGCTGGCATACCTGGGTATCCATTTGCAAAAGAATGAAACAGGACCCATACCTCACACCATGCACAAAAACTAACTCCAAGTGGATCAAAGACCTAAACATAAAGACTAAAACGATAAAAATCATGGAAGAAAAAATAAGATCTACCCTAGGAGCCCTAATACAGGACATAAACAGAATACAAAACATTACCAAAAATGATGAAGAGAAACCAGATAACTGGGAGCTCCTAAAAATCAAACACCTATGCTCATCTAAAGACTTCACCAAAAGAGTAAAAAGACCACCTACAGACTGGGAAAGAATATTCAGCTATGACATCTCAGACCAGCGCCTGATCTCTAAAATCTACATGATTCTGTCAAAACTCAACCACAAAAAGACAAACAACCCAATCAAGAAGTGGGCAAAGGATATAAACACACATTTCACTAAGGAAGATATTCAGGCAGCCAACAGATACATGAGAAAATGCTCTCGATCATTAGTCATTAGAGAAATGCAAATTAAAACTACGATGAGATTCCATCTGACACCAACTAGACTGGCATTAATTCAAAAAACACAAAATAATAAATGTTGGAGAGGCTGCGGAGAGACTGGAACTCTCATACACTGCTGGTGGGATTGTAAAATGGTACAACCACTTTGGAAATCCATCTGGCGTTATCTTAAACAGTTAGAAATAGAACTACCATACAACCCAGAAATCCCACTCCTCGGAATATACCCTAAAAATACAAGACCCTTCACACAAACAGATATATGCACACCCATGTTTATTGCAGCTCTGTTTACAATAGCAAAAAGCTGGAAGCAACCAAGATGTCCATCAACAGACGAATGGGTAAATAAATTGTGGTATATTCACACAATGGAATACTACGCATCGATAAAGAACAGTGACAAATCTCTGAAACATTTCATAACATGGAGGAATCTGGAAGGCATTATGCTGAGCGAAATGAGTCAGTTGCAAAAGGACAAATATTGTATAAGACCACTATTATAAGATCTTGAGAAATAGAAAAAACGGAAAAGAACACATACTTTTGTGGTTACAAAGGGGGGAGGGAGGGAGGGAGAGGGCTTTTTACTGATCAATCTGTAGATGGGAACTGCTTTGGGTGAAGGGAAAGACAACACTCAAAACAAGGAAGGTCAGCCTAATTGGACAGGATTAAAAGTAAAGAGGTTTCCGAGATAAAATGAAAGCTTCAAAGGATAGCGAAGCAGGGGCTGGGGTCTGGGGAACTTGGTTTGAGAGGACTTCTAAATCAATGGGCAAAACAATTCTATTATGAAAACACTCTGCATCCCACTTTGAATTGTGGCACCTGGGGTCCTAAATGCCAACAAGCAGCCATCTAAAATACATTAATTGGTCTCAACCCACCGGGAGCAAAGGCAAAGGAAGAACACCAAGGTCACACGACAACTAAGAACCCAAGAGACAGAAAGGGCCACTTGAACCAGAGACCTACAATATCCTGAGACCAGAAGAACTAGTTGGTGCCCGGCCACAATCGATGTCTGCCCTGTCAGGGAACACAACAGACAATTCCTGAGGGAGCAGGAGACCAATGGGATGCAGACCCCAAATTCTCATTAAAAGACCACACCTAATGGTATGATTGCGACTAGAGGAATCCCAGAGACAATGCTCCCCAGAACTTCTGATGGCACAGGACAGGAACCATCCCCGAAGACAAATCATCAGGCATCAAAAGGACTGGTCAGTGGGGGGGAGAGAGATACTGATGAAGAGTGAGCTAATTAAATCAGGTGGACACGGGAGAGTGTGTTGGCAACTCTTGACTGGAGGGGGGATGGGAAGATAGAGAGAGAGGGAAGAAGGTAAAATTGGCACGAAACGAGAGACTGTAAGGGCTGACTCAATAGGGGGAGAGCAAGTGGGAGAAGGGAGTAAGATGTATGTAAACCTACATGTGACAGACTGATTGGAATGGTAAATGTTCACTTGAAGCTTAATAAAAATTTAAAAAAATAAAAAAAATAATAATTTAAAGTACCTAAACAAAAGTTGAAATACAAAATTATTTTTGTCTTTAACATTTTATTTGAATTTTGATTTAATGAAATGTTTTTTCTAATTTCAGTGACCAAAAAATAACTCTATCATATCCTGTTATAACAGAGGAACCTATTATAAAAGTAATAATATAAAATTATATTTTAAACTCTGAGCCCAATATCTGAAAACAATTATTCTAAAAAAAGTGACTTATTTATAAAAATTTACATTCATCATGCTAAACTTCAAGAGGTGAATTGAGACAAAACTAGTGCCTTAAAATAATCTTTACAGCTTCTTCCTAGGAATAATATCAAATGCACTGAGAATAGACTTAGTGTGTGAGAAAAATGTAATAATGGGTAGCAATTTAAGTTACAAATGAACCAGTTACATATAGATATGAAATGATATATATATATACGTTATTGTTTATTGTATATATGTTGTTGTTGTGCACCATCCAGTCAATTCTGATTCAAAGCATCCCCATGTAACGGAGCAGAAATGCCCTATAGGTCTTCCTACGCTTCAATCTTTACAGGAGCAGATCACCAGTCTTTTATCTTGTGGAACCTCTGGTGGGTTCTAGGCACCGACTTTTCTGTTAGCAGCCAAGCACCTAGCCATAGTGCCCAGGGCTTCTTGTATATGCATATAAACCCCAAACCAACCCATTGCCATCAAGTCAATTCACCCTCATAGTGATCCTACAGGACAGAGTAGAACTGCCCCACAGGCTTTCCAAGGAACGGCTAGTGGATTCAAATTGCTGACCTTTTGGTTACCAGCTGAGCTCTTCAACACTGCGCTACCATGGCTCTGTATATGTATATATGTACCTTATATATGTTACAAATATAAAAATACATAAAAAATATTATACAGGATATATAGAGTAGAAGGCATATCAAAAATGTCTGATAAATAAGCGAACACAAAGATGTTAACTCCCAATAACAGAAATGCATATTGAAACATTTCACTTATTTTGTTCTTCCAGAAATGGTCTTATGCATTTATTTTAAATTAAACAACACAGAGCATTTTTTTCTTTTCATGTAATATAGAATATTTAAGCTTTACTGGTGGTTTGAAGACTCTATAGGATAAAAGAAAACCTAACCTGAAGTTAGTAGCCCCACACCAACCTTTAAAATTGTAGATTATCACAAGTCAACTGTCTCTTTGAAACTAACATGGTTTGGGCTGAAGATGGTAATCAAAAAGAAATGAGCTTTTTGTTAAAGTGTTTTTTTCTTCTGTTTAGAACTTAGTTCTGCGTTGTGTGAACACCAAAAGATAAAAATAAATAAATACTGTTTGCTTTTGAAATCCCTTTTTTCAAAAAAGCCTGCCATGGTCTATGCCACATCAGATTTTAAAGAGTCAGTTACTGCTATGATTTAATGGGCTGTCAGGCAGCTATCTATAGTGGTGTTTGCTTCTCCTTTTTAGAAATACAGGCAGTCCTAGGATTACGAACATCTGATTTACGTACAACCGGTAGTTACAAGCCAACCGCCATTAAAGCCTATTACAGTAAACATTCCATATACATACAATGGTTCGTAATAATGAACAGGAGCTACTTTGTGACCCACATCAAAACATTAACATTATTATTACTGTGTTATTATGTTAAAGATGTCTTAGTGTACATGGAAATATTTCTTTAATGTTTTTTATACATAGAAAGATACAATATATACTAAGACAAGCATTTGACTAACTGACATTAGGTATGAACCTAACAGTTACAATTTACCTACAAATTCAACTTAAAGGCTGGCTGTACTGATAAAAACTGTTGGGAAGGGATTGAAAATGTTGTAATTGTAATGTCATGAGCATGTCCTACTTATACATCTAAAATAATACTTTTTTCAAAATATGTTGCAAACATTTATTTGACTTTATCCATATATGCAGCCACTCTTCAACAGGACTGTTTCACCCTTAAAGATCATTCATAATATTATACACAGATAATCTACTGATCTCATAAATGATCTGGTTCTCTCAATTCATAGCAGTTGTGGGACAGTACACTAGGAAAAGGCTTATTCATACTTTGTTTAAGAACCTCATATATAAAAGAGAAGTTTAAAGAGAAGAATCCATTATTTATATTATTGAATAATTTCTTTATTCAGTTGTTTTCTCCTTAAAATTTCACAAATGCTAACAAAAGTACAGTCAATATCATTCAGTTGTGACATTCTCAAAGTAATAGAATGATATAACTTTTCCTGTTTAATCAATATAATTTTTCATAATTTAAATAAGCAATACTGAAAAATGAAAAAAGAATATTAACGTTAGTATTATATAAACCCAAAAAACTAAACCCATTGCCATTGAGTCAATTCTGACTCATAGAGACCCTGTGGGACGGGGTAGAACTGCCCCATAGGGTTTCAAAGGCTGTCATCTTTACAGAAGCAGACCGCCACATCTTTCTGCCTCAGAGCGACTGGTGGGTTCGAACCGTACTACCAGGGCTAATATTATAAAACTAGCTTTAAATTGATAAGGAGATAAATATGTTATTTGTAGTCAGATAAAAGACTCTTTATTTGGGAAACCTAAGAATAAATGTGTTGTAACCTTGAAAAAAATTAGGTGAAATACATAGTTTCTACAATTGTTAAAGAACGCTTAAAAAAATAATAAATCCATTAATTCCAGAATAGAAATAAAGAAGTAGTTTATTTTGTCATATTTAGCTGAAAAAATGCATGAGAAATAAAGGTCAAAGGATACCTTTATTTTAAAAGCCATTAGAACAAAAGCAAAATTTCTTGTTTAGCATTAAATTACTTTTAACCTCTTCTTAAAATTAATCTTCAGATTAAATAAAATGGTTTTGTGCTATTCTAGCACCTATAAACTTAAGATAATCAATTTTGCTAACTATAAGAAAGTTGGATACTAATGTAAGAACTGGTATTACCAAAAAACATTTGGATACAAAATGCACGTAACTTCTTTGTAGAATTATAACTGCAAAAGTATTTATTTGGGATTATTTGAAAATAAATGATCATATATATATATATAAAAATGATGCTGAAAATATCAACTCCTTGAAAAATCAATTTTCACTGAAATAAAGGTAAAGGACATCATTATGATGAAAATAAAGATGATGGATTTGGCTTCAAAACTCAAAGTAGCATTCATATAGATTTTAATGGCTTGATTCCATTAGTGGAAGAGTAAACATCACTGTATCTTCATTTATGGTGCAAGCAACATAAGGTGGGAGGGACACGTAATTTGCACTCATTACTATCACTTAGAGAATCAGCATCACCTATTCATCATTTAAAAGCTGCATTTTTTTTTTTCTGTTCTGCTGTGATGTGACTATTCTCACATGTGCAATCTGTGAGTTTTTTTTTTTTTTTTTTTTTTTCCTGTTTGTGAATGGCAGCAGTTGTATGTTCAACCCAAGAGTGACAGCATTTCTTTTCTGGAGCAGGTCTCTGTTAAAGCTTTTCATATGAGCCGAATGCTATGCATGTTCAAATATCTGTTGCCCATTTTGTAGCCAAAATTCCTGTATTTGTGATTTGAATACAGAAATATCTATAATCACTCTCAAAAGGATTTATTTAATCCACATCCTGATATCATTAGCACTGACAGGGTTTAAGGTAACACTCAGGGAAATAAACAGTTTTGATATATTTCTTCAAAGAATGTGTTCTGTCAGCGAACATGTCCAAAAGCGTCAGGGCATATAAACATACCTCAAGTGGGTTTACTTATCAAGTATAAAATGACTGGGCTAGAAGAGTAACAGGGTTTTGACAGCTTGTGGTTTGAAATTAAGCATGACCCTTTGTATTCTTAAATAGAATTTGTCTATTTCTGATCTATCTTGATTCAAAAGGGAAGCAGTCAATGTTATGTATGGCAACGTGAGGGCAATAATGAATATAATTATAAAAATCAATTCCAGCACTGTAACACCACCTTGAAATAAAGCACGAAAAAATAAGCTTTTCTCTTTTATGAATTTTAAAGCACTGCTATAGGAAAAGTCTGAAGATGAATCAAATAACAAGAAGTTTGACACAGCTTGCTGATTTATTTTCTGAGCCATATTCCTATGCTAACTGAATATGCATTTCATTACTCCCATGAATGCTAATCATAAAACTACCTATGGCCCTTTAACTCAAGGGTTGATGGTTTTAGGTTCTGGAAATAAGTTGTTATACTGTTATAAAATACTCTTTCATGAGAAAGAAACACCTTTTATGACATAGTCAATCACAACTAAATATATTCTTGAGGAATCGTTCCACAGCACTGAATGCAAACATTTTGAGGTAAAACTCCCACAATCTGATCATTTAATAAAACAGAGACATGTGCCTTTAAGATTTCAACTCAGATCTTCCCCCTTCTCATGTGATGCATGGCATTTTATGAGGTGAATTCATGATGACAAGCTAAGATAATTAATACAAATATATAACTTGTACAATGATAATGATCTTTATAAAGGAAAGATTATCATGGAAACAAAAAGGAATATAAGCAAATATCACAAGTAATGATTGAAGTTACCAAAGTCTTTTCACGTGTGCAAAACTACAGCTTATCGAATCATTATGTTTTATCTTTTTGTAATTTTACTCAAATCTTATAAATTAGATTTTTAAACCAACAGTCAACCTAAACACATAACAGATCTTCAAATAATAGTGAATAAATAAATATAGGTCTTCAAGAGAACAAAATACTAATTCTGATACAACTGTTTATAAGGTTGTAATTACGGGACCATGGCAAGTACCTTGACCTTTCACATTTTTTCATCCATGAAATTTGGTTAGAGGAGTTGCACTTAGAGGTCTGTAGGTCAGAAACATAACTCATAATTGATTTCATACATATTTACTATTATACAGTTACATTTCTCTCACAAATGCAAAACCAAAACTGAATCTTTAAATGTTTTTGGTAGTTTATTAATGGTGATTAAATTTTTATCTCATTCAATATGTTTCAATTTTCCTTAAAAAGAATATCTTCTTATCAGTTTCCCTTTGCCTCTCTGATCTTACAGTGACCTTTACTCTCCATCTAATTCGGACAAGACTCTCTTCCTTTATTTACTGAAAGGAAGGAAAGAGAGAGGGAGAGGGATAGCCAAATCTCCCAGTTATCTTTATTACAGTATGCACTCTCCCTAAAGTCTCCACTTCCAACAAAACATTGCACATTAGCTATCCCTTTTTTATGCACAATTCAAAGACAAAAGTACATGTATTCACATATACACAAGCACACATTTAACATGATATGACCATGAAATACTTAAGTGGGAATAAGGATGTGGGGTCTATTTCAAATACTATGTCTTATAATAGGCCATTATTTTCTCACAATAGTAACACTGTGTTACATAATGCCTGGGGTTAAGTTTAGGTTATTTGCTGAGAATGACTGAAGTCACCGAATCACCTGTTGAGTTTTTTTTTTTAAGAATGTGCTTCATAATAGTACATTGCCCAAGTAGCAAATTGAGACAGAAAAACTAAACGTTTTTCCGATATTCCTAGATTTTCAGAATAAAGAAAAATGGATCCAGTGGACAGTTAATCATTCCATCATTGTATCATCATGATCATTTGGATAGTAGAGTTTGTTAATGGTAATTTTGTTTCCAGTCATAATCTCTAATTATACAGACTGTCACTTATGGAAGACAATGACCATGTAACATATAAATACAATATCAAAAATTCCCCAATGTAAAGATTATGTAATTGTAGAAAGCCTATGTTATGATGTTCAAGAAACATTTATGAACTTCCAGAAAATATGTCAAATATGTTAAACCAAAGTATAATGGAGATCATTTCACTTCCTTTTAAAGGATAAAAAAAAAAAAAAAAGAAAAAAAAACTACTAATCTTTATTGTATGTCATCAAGGAAGAGGGTCAAGGCCTTAACTCTGTTTTGAAAGATATAAAAATAACTTGTGATGAGAAGTAGAAAAGACCATTTTTCCTAAGGCAAAGTAACAAAAGTTTAAGGGCCATCAGATTACCTGGAGGAGGTGGGCGGTTCTCTGAGAATTTAACAGTCAGACCTCTTGACATTTCTGCCTTTCCCTTTCTACTGTCCCTGCCCCCGCAGGAGGAAAGGAAGATGAAAAGGCTCATAAGAAATGTAAGTGATCTTTATTGGCCTGTGACTTTTGTATAACCATGGCCTCTGGTGTGTGACTGCAGCATGCATTTCTTGTCAAAACAGGTAGGTGAATTGAGCACTGGCCTGAAGGAACCCATGTGTGCGTAGTGCGTCTGTGTGTGTGTGTGTGTGTGTGTGTGTGTGTATTCAGAACTGAAAGGTAAGAGATTTTAAGTAAAAGTGCAGAACCAGGGATGCTGAGGAAGGAAAAGGTAATGGTTGTGAATTTTCTTCTTTTGAGAAAAGTCCTGTTATTCTACAGTTTACAATCTCATTCTTGATCCTTGCCAGCTCTTCCTTAATTTTCTTTCAGATACTCCATTAATTTTCCCTCAAAATAATTTTCCTTCAAAAAGATAGAATATGGTCATCAAATTGGGAATAAAATGAAAAATAGCTTCTAGTCTCTAGCAGTTTTTCTTAGATGTGATAGAGCACATTGGCTGGGGATCTCTTATAAAAATGAATGAAATTATATCTCAGATCTTGCAAAACACACCATGATAGCACAGGATACATTTGAGAAAAGGAAGTAGGATTCCTTCCCTTTACCTGAGCCTTTTTTTTTTTTTTGGACAAATAAATCTCTTAAAAAACAATCATTAAAACGATATAAATTATACTTTTTACTCAGTTAAGGAAACAGGAACAGAGGAAGATGTATTTTAATGACAGATTCATTTCCCTCTAGATGACTACTTAAATAGAGTAATGAAAACTGGGAAATTATTTCACCCATATTTCCTTTAACCTTTCAGGGCATCTACTCGGGTTTGTTCACAAGGAGTCGTTTTACAAATACATAAGCAGACACTGTCAAATCAAAAATAAAAGATGAAAGGAAAAATCAACTCTAGCATCATCAATAATCCCTGCTGAAAAATCCTACTCAACCTATGTTTTCTCCTTAGTTCACAGAAATGTTTCATATAAAAATATAAAAAAGACAACCTCGCCGTGTGTGTCCACCTGACGGTTGCTCTCCCACATTGATCTCACCTGCCTGTTTCATCCTGGGAGCTGCGGAACTAGGCCCCAGAACACAGTCTCAGCAACAGCAGCCTTTCAGCCAGATACGCCTAAGGGGAAACGCTGGGGTGTTTGTGAGCCTAGTGGGGGCTAGTTTGCTCTGGTTCAAAAATCAAACTCTGTAGAGAAGCTGACGCCAGCTCTCTTTAAAATGTTTTCCCTGGCAGCCATCTTGAAGGCGAAAAAGTTTTCCTAGGTGACCTGCTTTCTGAGAAACTTAGATGTAAATTAAACTCATAAAAAGCTGGTAACCTGCTGAAGTTGTTTCTCATTTAATATCTGTTCTTTAGGCTACTTTTATATCATAGCTTTTAAAAAAAATACTGTGTGACCTTTGAAATTTAGCCTAAGGATATTATTATTATTATTTTATATATTATTAAATGGCAGAAGAGAATCACTAAAGGTCGATAGATTCTGAAGGATATTACTTACTTGGGAAAATGCATGTAACTTATAACAAACGCTCTACGTTTTTGCCAAAAACAACTCTACCCACAAGCCTGAGGCTAGTATAGTTTGTGCCAGGTGATGAGTTGTGAATGCTGATTTTAATATTTGTAGTCCTCCTCAGAGATGGTGAGAATAAGTGAAAATAGAGGGAGAAAGCATCTGGTAAATACCACACTTATTAATAAAGTTAAAATGGTTTTTGTGTCTTTTTAGTTGTTAGAAGACATGAAGGGAATGGGGATGAGTAGGCGCAGGTTTATATTTAAATGTTTATAAAGTTCAAAGTCACTTGCCTCAGCAGACAAGATATGGATGGCTGTCTATTGAGTCTTCTTTATTTTCATAAAGATCAGCTTCTCATCCTATGCACCACACTTCTTTGCCTATGATAAGTGCTCAATAATTTTTGATACATCATATGAAATGATGTTTGGTACAGCACAATCAATCAATCAAGCCCAAACCAAGGGTTACCTATACCATGGCTCCATAGACTGATATAAAAATCTGATTGTGACAATATTCATTGAGATTATATTTAGCTGGGAGAAATAAATGTCTCCCCTCAAAAAGAAAAATAAAAAAGTTTTAAATAAGGTAAAAGGAGAGCTTGGTAGTGCAGGACTAGTATAGTGATTCTATCTAAGAAGTCTTCATTTTTTCTAGTTCCCAACTTATTCCTTCGTGATCTCTAGGGTATGTCCTTCCGCCTTATGGTCCTAGCTGGTATCCAGATGCAGGCTACATGTAAGAGAGAGAGAGAAAGAAAAGGGGCCAGTTGGCTCTTCTTCTTAGAACAACCCTAGTTAACAACTTAGTCATTTGACCATATTCACATGCAAATAGCCAAAGATAATAATAATAATCTATTATAAGGAAAGAAAAGAGAAACAGTTATTGGATGACAACAGATATTGGAGGATCACCAGAATGATCCAATCAAATTGATGAAATGCATTCTTTCACATGAAATAGCCCCTTTTTACAAATCACCCCTCATTTCTCTCCTCAACTCTAATACAGGATAGATGGTAATACAGCCACACAGTGGGAAAATGGCCTTTTTTCTGGCATGCCAGGAGAGCATACAAGTAGAATTTAAAATGAGAGAAGCTATTCCTAATACCCTGATATCCTCTGAAAGCAAGGTAGAGCTTGGAGCAGGAGAAGTGGAGAAAAAATAAAGGCAGGGCAGTAAATGGGCATTGCAGTCGATCACATGTGGTCATCTGGTACCGCATTTACTGTGGGGTCTGTGAAGAATCTCTGTCTCAGTTACCTAGCACTGTCGTAACAGAAATACCACAAGTCAGTGGCTTTAAAGAACAGGGATTTATTTTCTCACAGTTCTGGAGACAAAGTACAAATCAGGGTCTTTACTATGTCGATTCCTTCTGTGCTCCTCTCTCCTAGTTTCTGGTGGTTTCAGGAAATCCTTGGTGTTTCTTTGTTTATAGATGGGTTCTCAAATGTCCTCTGTCTTCCCCGTGTGTGTGTATCCCTGTCTATTCTGGTCTTTTTATAACTCATAAGTTATTATGTTTGAGATCCACTCTTCACTGGTGGGAGTTCCTGGGTGGTGGTTAAGTGCTCAAATACTACAGAAAGGTTGCCAATTCGAACCCATCCAGAGGTGCCTCAGAGGAAATATCTGGCAATCTGATTCCTAAAGTTCACAGCCTTGTAAACCCTATTCAGCAATTCTACTCTGTAACATATAGGGTTGCCATGAGTCAGAACTGACTCCACGGCAATTGGTTTGGTTTGGTTTTTTACACTTTTTATGACTTCATTAACATTAAAAACATAAACTCTGTTTTCAAACAGGATTACATCCACAGATATAAAGGCCAGGAATTCCACATATATTTCGAGGGGACACAGCTCAATCCATAATAGTCCTTTCCTCATTTGTTTCTAGACAAAAATCTTTTAAATCACATCTTTTCAGAAAAGGACTCTATTCCTTATACTAAATTTATAACCTTGGAATATTTTGTCCACTAACAGCTCCACAATTAGTATTGGTTTAGTAATTACATCCCATTACTTTTCTGTAAAAAATACATCAGTGCTCAATTTGAATGAAACATTGAAAGAATCTGCTCTGTCTCCACCCATGATCCAAAGATATTTGTACTTTACTTGATATATGTACTCTGTAAGTTTAGTACTGAAATTTATTTCAATATTCTCAATTTGTCCCAATATTAAGTCTTACTTTTTGGTTCCAGTTTAGGACAAATGAAGTAGAACTATACTTCAATAAATTAAATAGTATCTTTAGCAATGTATCACCACACACATTGGTCTATGAACCATATGTTTAGTATCATCAGGGGAAGAAGTCAAAATCTGACTTCACATTCCACGAAAGCTGTAAACTTGACCACTTTGATCTTCTTCCTTTTCTACACTTTGATTCTCACAGAGTATTTACATCTTCCTATGTTTATGTGACCCCACGAACCCATGAGAGTTTCAATAGACAGCCAGTTAAAATACGCAGTATGTTTTTATAAACCAAACATACTTTAATAAGTCTGCTAAAAGCTGATAGCATTTCCCAGACTATACCAAGCATTAATTATCCTTCCTCTTCTTTGAGTCAAAGATTATAAGAATAGGAAAGGGCATAACCCTAGTCCATCTCTACAGCAAAGATTGCAACAACAATAAAAAAAAAAATCAGAATGTGTTTTGTTAAAAAAGTTGTGGTTAACATATGAAGACTCACCCCAGATACACCACTCAGCTACACATTTGTTTATACTGATCATAAACAAATTCAATTTAGATACTGATATTTGATTGGCTTGGTATATATCTAAAAGAATAAAGTTTGAGACAGAAGTTGACACTCAAAGTAAATGCAGAAAAGGCCTTTTGTGCGAACATTTAGTTATAAATTTGCCTATCCTTTTCAATTTTGTGGTATTTTAAAGTTTTAGTTCATCAATTTGCTATTGTCTTGGTAAGTACTAATCAAAACCAAGTAAAATCTTAAATATAATTTGAATTGGTAACTAGCTATATTTTGGTACAAATTCCATATTTTGTTGGTATAAAAGACATAGGCATAACCCAAGGATTAGTCATAGGACAATAAAGCAATATATATGTGTATAATCCTGCACTAGCCTGAATCACAAAAGAATAAAAATAAAAAGGCTGTAATTGTTTAGAAACTGGTTGGTGATTTTCTTCAGAAAAGTAAGACAGAAGGAAAGAAGAGTGATCTTTATCTATATCGTAAATTGTATCATCCACACAAAGAAAAGTATAGATTTACCACTATAGCAAAACAAAACACTAAGCTGTAATTTGCTTACAGTTAAAGAACATGTAGGACACAAATAAGATAAATTATGTATTTTTTTAAATGGTAATATTTTTAACCATGAAAACCCCTCCACCAAAAAAAATGAAAAAGAAAAAGTTTAGGCGATAATCAGATTCATTAAGGTTAATCTTTACTATGTGGCACTAAGAGGATCAGAAACTCTGATGGTGTAGTGGTTGAGACCTATGGCTGCTAAACAAAATGTCAATAGTTCGAATCCACGAGGCACCCCTTGGGAATTCTATGGAGTAGTTCTGCTCTGTCCTATAGGGTTGCTATGAGTCGGAATTGACTCGATCGCAGTGGGTTTGGTTTTTGCATTTTTTACTAAGAGGATCTGGAAGAGTGTTGTTTGTTGTTAGGTGCCACCAATTTGGTTCCACTCATAGTGACCCTGTGTACAACAGAATGAAACACTGCCTCGTCCTCCACCATCCTCACAATTGTTTTTATGCTTGAGCCCATTGTTGCAGCCACTGTATTAATTATCTCGTTGAGGGTCTTCCTCATTTTCACTGACCCTCTAATTTACCAAGTGTGATGTTATTCTTCAGGGACTGGTCCCTCCTGATAACATGTCCAAAGTATGGGAGGTGAAGTCTCGCCATCCTTGCTTCTAATGAGCGTTCTGGCTATACTTCTTCCAAGACAGATTTGTTAGTTCTTTGGCAGTCCATGGTATATTCAATATTCATCACCAACACCATAATTCAAAGGCCTCAATATGTCTTCAGTCTTCTTTTTAATTGTCCAGCTTCTGCATGCATATGAGGAGATTGAAAATACCATGGCTTGGGTCAGGTGCACCTTAGTCTTTAAAGTGACATCATAGCTTTTTAACACTTTGAAGAGACCTTTTGCAGCAGACTTGCCCAACGCAATGCATCGTTTGATTTCTTGACTGCTGTTTTCATACGAGTCGATTGCAGTTCCAAGTAAAATGAAATCCTTGATAACTTCACTCTTTTCTCTGTTGATCATGATATTGCTTATTGGTCCAGTTGCAAGGATTTTTCTTTTATGTTAAGGTGTAATCCACACTTAAGGCTGTGGTCTTTGATCTTCCTCAGTAAGTGCTTCAACTCTTCTTCACTTTCAGCAAGCAAGGTTGTGTCATCTGCATATCACAGCTTGTTAGTGAGTCTTTCTCCAATCCTGATGCCACATCCTTCTTCATATAGTCCAGCTTCTCAGATTATTTGCTCAACATACAGATTGAATAAGTATGGTGAAAGGATACAACACTTACGCACACATTTTCTGACTTTAAACCAAGCAACATCCCCTTGTTCTCTTTGAACAACTGTCTCCTGGACTATGTACAGGTTTCTCATGAGCACAATTAAGTGTTCTGGACTTCTCAGTTTTTTGCAATGTTATCCATAATTTGTTACAATCCACACAGTTGAATACCTTTGCACAGTCAATAAAACACATATAAACATCTTTCTGGTATTCTCTTCTTTCAGTCAGGATCCATCTGACATCAGCAACGATATCCCTTGTTCCACGTACTCTTCTGAATCCTACTAGAATTTCTTGAATTTCTGGTGGTTCCCCGTAAAAAGCAACCACTTTTGAATGATCTTCAGCAAAATTTTACTTGTGAGTGATACTAATGATATTGTTCGATAATTTCCATAGGCTGTTGGATCACCTTTCTTTGGAATGGGTATAAATATGTGTCCCTTCCATTCAGTTGGCCAGGTAACTGTTGGCCAACAGCTCCCAAAATTCTTGGCATAGACGAGCAAGCAACTCCAGTGCTGCATCGTTTGTTGAAACATCTCAATTGGTATTCTGTCAATTCCTGGAGCTTTGTTTTTCTGCCATTCCCTTCAGTGCAGCTGGGACCTCTTCCTTCAGTACCATTGGTTCTTGATCATATGCTACCTCTTGAATGGTTGAAAGTCGACCAATTCTTTTTGGTACAACAACTGCATATTCCTTACATATTCTTTTGATGCTTCCTGTATCGTTTAATGTTTTCCCCATAAAACTCTTCAATATTGCTGCTTGAAAGTTAAATTTTTTCTTTAGTTCTTTCAGCTTGAGAAATGACAAATGTGTTCTTCCCTTTTGGTTTTCTGCCTCCAGGCCTTTACACATTCTACTGTAATACTTTGTCTTCTCGAGGTGCCCTTTGAAATATTCTGTTCAGCTCTTTTACTTCATTATATCTTCCTTTCACTTTAGCAATTCTACATTCAGGAGCAAGTTTCAGAGTCTCTTCTGACATCTGTTTTGATCTTCTCTTTCTTTCCTGTCTTTTGAATGACTTCTTGGTTTTTTCATGTATTTTTCCTGTTCTCACTATCTATTGTTGTATAACAATTCACTTTCAATTTAGTGGTTAATAACAACTATTTTTTTATTATTTCTTACTGTTTTCAATTTGACTAGGCTCAGCTTGATGATTCTTCTATTTCACATCCTGATGGATAAGACTGCAGTCATGTGGGGGGTGAGCTTGTCTGGGATGTCCAAGATGACTCATCCACTCAACTGGAAGTTGATGCTGCTGTTTGCTAGGAACTCAGCTGAGTCTTAGCAAGTAATTACATGTGTCGTTTTCGTGTGGCTTGGGTTTTTAAACCATGACTCTTGGGTTCCAAGAAGTGCCCCAACAGTAAATGTTCCAAGAGACCCAGTCAGAAGCTACCATCCTATTAATGCTCAGGCTTGGAATTAGCAGGATATCAGTTGTTCCACATTCTATTCACTATGAAAGTCACTAATGCTAGCCTAGATTCAAGAGGAGGGAATTAGACTTCACTCCTTGATAAGGGAGTGAGAAGATCTCATTGCGGAAGAGAAGGTAGGTAGGAGATGTCATTGTGCACGTTTTTAGAAAATATAATCTGCCATAGTTCTCAAAGGATGATCCAGAGAAATAAAGGCAGAGATCTAAAGGAAATACCCAGTGAGAGGGGTAGTAGGAGGGCAGCCATATTGAATGGTTGCCAATAACATTTTTTGGGAAAGAATGACTTTTTATTTTGAGAGTATGTCTTCCTAATTTGGTGAGGGGGTGTTAACATACCCTTTCTTCTGTAAAATATTAAAGATGTTGGGAGAACTCAACTGTTTTCTCTTTTTTAATTGTATAATAATACAAATACAGAAATCTGCTCAAAACAAACAGCTTACTGAATTATTACAAGGTGAACAACTTTGACAACATCTCTCCAGAAGCCCCTTTATGTAACCTTTCCCTTCTGCGAAATTTACTATTGCCCTGGCTTTTATGGTAATCATGTTTTTGTTTTATTAGGAATTTATCCTCCAAGTGTACATTCCCTGATACTCTGCTTTAATGTCTATTTATTTAACTTGATTTGATAATTATTGTTACTTTTTTTTTTAATCTGCAGACCTCCATCCTGTTTTTATATTTTGAACAGACTGAGCTTTTTGCTGACTTCCTAGTACTCTTTTTTGATGTTAGTAGCTATTGATGCCTAATACCTATATCCATTAATTCAATACAGGTTGCAAAATAGAAATATTTTAATTCTATGATATTGTTTTCACTTATTAGTTGGAATGATTTTATATGAAGATACTTTGTCTCATCCACTACTTAATTACTTTGTAATACAGTTTATATAAGAAAGATTCAAATCTTTCCCCAAAGTCTTGATTTCTTTACTCAGCATTTAAGATAATTGATGCTCTCTTCGTAGTAGGCAGCTTCCAAGATAGCCCTAAATGATTCTCTCCTGCTGGTATTTGCACCCTTGTTTAATCTGTCCCACTGAGTGTGTTCTGGACTTAGTGACTCATTTCTAATGAACAGAATATGACAAAAGTGATGGGATGGCATTTCCAGGATTAAATTACAAAAAACTGACTTCTGCCTTTTTCAATCCTTCTTGCCCTCTTCCTCACTTGCTCTAAGGGAAGCAAGCTGCTGTACTGTGTGTTGCCCTTTGGAGAGACCTGTGTGTCAAAAACTGATGTCTCTAGACAACAGTCAGTGAAGACCTGAGGCCTCATGAGCAAACGTGGGAACAGATCCTGTCCCAGTAGAACCTTGAGATGGCTATTGGTGGCCACTTGACATTTTAAATGCACCCTTATGAGAGGAAACAGTGAAGGCCATACCCTAATCCTGACCCACAAATGGGATAATAAAGGTTAGTTGGTTTAAGCTGATAAATTTGAAGGAAGTTTGTTAACTAAATAGTAAGAAATAATTCATTGGTCAAAGTAGCGACCAAATTTCAACTCATGGATTTAAACTTTCTGTCAGGTTTCAATCCATTAAAATAATTCACTTTATTGAAACTCAAATTGATGCATTTGGAGAAAATGGAAACCTTTTGACATGACTCTATAAGTCTTTGATACTTCTTTGACACTATAATCACAAGGTCGGTTCCAGGCTTATCTTGTATATTTCCTGTCCAGATCTGGATTCAACCATTTCTCTAAGAAACCCTGATTTCCTTCTTTTAATGGAAAATGGCATATCAAGACCGCAATCAGGGTTCTAAATATACTCATTGCTACTAGGTCAGTCATTGGTTCTTGGCATTTTCAGTGCATCGATTATATATATGAAGGCATAATACTTTATGAGTTAATACTGCTATTCAATTAAAATTCTAGAATTCAGAATTTCACTTAATCTGTTCTATATTATTTCCATGTCTCCTTTATTACATATTGAGAATCCTGGTTCTCAAGGACACATGGGATAATAACAGTCAATTATTCCATAATTACTCAGTTGCTGCCTCTTGTATTTAATGTCCATATATGACAAAGATACAATACACATGTACCAAATTTGGAGTTCATTCTTAGACAGATGATAGATGATTGATAGATCAATAGATTGATAGATGATAGACAGATAGACAGACAGACAGGTAGATAGGTAGATAGACAGGCAGATAGATAGATAGATCTGTTCTGCAAAAGTTAAATATTTGGTGGAAACCCTTGAAAACTATTCCATTGTTCTGTCCTAAAGTAGGATGCTTCTTCGACGCATTCTCAACCAAAGGGAATCATTTTTTTAAGAGATCCTATGATGAATATTTAATCCTCAATTAAAATTTGTTAAACGTTTAACATTTTTGTCTTTAGCATGTATGTTTAAATGCTCTTATTTAAACCTTTTTGCTGTATTTGTATTGACTCTAAAAAAAGAGAGTGATGACTATTCTGTATATATTAATTAAAAAGAGTATTATTTAAAAATATTCCACTTTTTTTTCTAAGAAGTGAGTCTTTTATTACTGCTCTTAGAGATATTTTTTTTCAGTCTTGATCTCATTTTTGTATTATAAAATAAACTATCCTAGCAGGTTATTGGACAGTCCATATGTCAATCAATCAATCAAAAGACTCTGGAACTTTTAGCTAATAATAATGATAATAATAACAATAAATATTGTCCATTTATAGAGCATATACCATCATTGCTGTGCATTATCACATTTAATCTTTACAACAATGCTGAGTTTGGTTCTCTTATACCCATTTAAAGTATAAGCAAACTGAGCAATAGAAATAACCTTCTGGAAACATGGACATATTTGTTTTTCTCTATGTAGTATTTGCAGTATTCCCTATCAATATTTTGGTGAATAAGCAGAAGGAAGAATGGAAGTAAGGAAAGCAGAAATGAATCCATTACATAAAGAGTGAATTGGATCAAGTTATCCATTGAAGTGATCCAGAATTTGGTCTAGGTTCTCTAGAAATCAGGGCCTTACGTGCTACCATTTAATTGAGAAGGACAATCCCAGCAACAAGCAAGAGCGTGGGAAATAAACAGAGGGGGAAGAAAAACAAATACAAAATGTTAATGGGCTGGCCACAGCTTCACAAGAAAACATAGCCGGTCCTTGGTCCCGCAGAACATCTTCTAAGAAGACCTTGTGCAAGTATTATACCTTGATGATTTATTTTGGGAGGAAGAGGAGGAAAGCAAAGAATTTATTTACCTGATTTTCCTGTCCCCTGGTTCTCATTGGTCAGGATTCACTTTGCCTACCTGAACTTCCAGCGTTGTGCCCTCTAAGGGGCTGCAGCCAGAACCTCACCAACTAGCATATTTTGAGTCTAGAATTGGTGGGGCAGAGGACAGAGCTTCAGAGGGCCAGGTCCTACTTGCAGCGTTAAGGTGGGTGTGGTGGAATCCAGCCCCTTTGGGAGGCTGAGGTGTTAAGTGAACTGACAGCAGCCAGGGCTTCAAGCTCTTTTCTGAGCAAAAGGCAGGGCTGGTGGGGCTGACAGATACTAAAACCAAAAACCAAATCCATTGCCGTCGAGTCGTTTCCGACTCATAGCGACCCTATAGATACTAGAAAGGCACAAAAACTAAGTATGCCTCTGAGTAGGCCGAGTCAGTTCCTTACTGGATAATAAGTTAAGTTGCCAATGATGGTTTCACTGAAAAACTTATAAAGGTTGAAGACAGTTAATGAATTGTGAGCACAGAAACTAGTTCTATCTCACCAAACACTGAATCCATGACTACGTGCAGCGCCAGCACATAGTAGGTATTCAGCAAACATTTATTGAATTAATAAATAAATTAATGCAATGAAAATTATCTATAAGACCTCTGATAAATTTGTGTTATTTATTATTGTGTGTGTGCACATACAAAATAATAAATGACGTATATTTATACATACATACACAAAAGGAAAAAGATGTGTAAGGAAAAAAGAAATGAATCCATTATACATAGCATGAACGGAATCAAATTACAATCTGAAATGACCCAGGTGTTGGACTAGGTTCTCCAGAAACAGAGCCTAAAAGGGGGGGGGGGGGGAGAGAGAGATATATATAAAATCTGAGACCATTTAAAATGCATAATCTATATATTTAGGAGAAGAAACAATTTTTTGACTGTTTTGTCACAGTTTTGTTTTTTTCTCTGTAATTCTCATCTGAACTACTTCTTATTCAACTTTATTAAATAATTATTTTTACTCCTGACCACTCCTTCAATTAAGAAGGCTGATGAGTTTAACCTTGTCTTTGTGAGGAAATATGGCCTAGGTAGTTGTCAATTCAATTAGAATCTCTTAGATTGGGTCTAGGTGTCAGTAGTTTTTAATAATGATTAAGAAGCTCTCTAGATGATTCTAACAAGCAGCCAGAGCTGGGAATCAATGGTTTAGATAATTGTTTGGAGTTAGAGCTAGGTTTCAATACCAGCTCTGACACTACCTTACCTAGGTCAAGTTCCATAGTACCTTTTAGAGAGTCACTGTTTTCATGTGTAAGGCAGAAACTATATCCCCTGCCTCACAGCCTCATAAATGTAAGAATTAAATGAAATAAATAAGTTTATGTTAATCTCCACATTCAGATAAAGCACTCAACAATTAAATGTACTTTTTTTTTTTTCTTTGTAGAAAGCCTGGCATTTCTTCTGTCTTCGTCTGAAGATACACTTAATTTCAGGTAACTAGGTAACTCTTCTTAATGTGAAATAATGCCAAGTTTACTCCCTCTCCTTACAAAATAACTTACAGTTTACCTTAGCCTGATATTTAAGATTCACAGATTATTTTTGCAGCTTTACCTCCAACTATACTCCTTCATGTACCCCACCCACTACTCATATTGAACTTACAATAATTCTCCACAGATGACCCACACATTCCCATCTCTGGGTATTTGGTTAAAATATTTCCTTGCCTAGAATGACGACTATACTATAGCTGTACTTATAAAATCCTCCCAATTTTTTAAGCACAATTTAAAATCACCTCATCCCAAAGCCAATTCTTCTGCCCACTTCCACACCATTCCACAGCCCCTAAACAGAACTAAACTTGGTCTTTTTTGCCCTTCACTGGTGTTCCATATGATTCCTTGCTATGGCACTACAACTTCCACTCATATATACCAATTGCTTGTGTACACACAATAGCTTCAAGAGTAAAATATAAACTAGCTGAAGGCAGGGACTTGTTCATTTTTTATTTTTTAACTCTTCCTTTTTGCTTTCATCTTGTGTCTGAAAGTGTCGAGAGAGAGACATAGGAATACTGATTTTATTTTTTCTCTTTTTGGCTAGATATTAAGGGGGAATAGTTAACCCTTTTTACAGGGTAAATCAATATGGGAGAACATCAAGGACAAGGAACAGCTCAAGGCTCAATTAAACTCCATCCCCTTCCAACCTGGATATTGTCTTTTTGAAGCAATTCTTCACTCTTGGAGAACATTCTTGAATAAGGAAGGCGGTTCCCTCGCATATTCAATAAATATTTGTTAAACGGAATCAATGAGTGAATTATGACCCTTTAGGTTAACCACAATATGCTAATAACTATAATTGGCGTGGCACACCTCTTAAGGTGATAGCTCCTTAATATCTGCATCATCAAAGAAGTATTTCTTTTTTTAGTGTTAAGCAAATTAAATTACACAAGACAAAAATCAAAGTTAAGATGGATTATGTCTATTATTTCTGTTTAATTTACTCAATCTAATGAGTCTTTCACTCTGTAGAAAATTAATTTAGTCAGGCAGGGTTTGAGCTTCATGAAGTCAAGTAAGTTTTTTTCCAAGGTCTTATTGTTTTTCAAGGTTATTGTGTATTTAGGATAACTTACATGTCATATTCAAACTGCTGAAATACGTGTATAACAACATAAATGCTAAATGTCTTTATTATTTACACATGTATTATGTTTTTCTAGAAATACTGACATACGTTTTCTAGGGTGTAGGCCTGAGTGCAAAGAATATGTTATTTTATGTCAATAATTGATAACCTGAAAAGAAATCAATACATTATGAGGAATATTTGTAAAATATTTCAAAATAGTTCCCCCAAATAACATCTCAGTCAGTCCCAGTTAATAAATAAAAAGGACAATGCAATACGAGAAAAATGGTTTCAATAACATATTAATAAATATTAGTCACTATGAGTTGGAATTGACTCTAAGGCAATGAGTTTGGTTATTGGATTTGTGTGAAATTGTCTTGCATATTAAGTATATATACAGAAATTTTGTAAAATGTCTTGTGTAGATTTTTAAACTTTTATAATTTAAGCTATGTACTGATATAATCAATCAATGAGTGATATTTGAAGGCAAAAATGACTTTCTTCTTACAGCAGACAATGTTTTTAGTTTTGTTTGCCATTTAACAGTTACCTATCTATAACGTTGCTCTAATTTGGAATCGAGTCAACAACAGTGGGTTTTGTCTATCAAAAGTAGCCATTTTTATGCACATCTATGTTCACTGCAGCACTATTCACAATAGCTAAAAGATGGAAACAACCTAAGTGCCCATCAGAAGATGAATAGATAAGCAAAATATGTTCAATGGAATACTACTCAGCAATAAACAAAATGAATTCCCAGAACATCTTACAGCATAGATGAACCTGGGTTGAGTAAAATAAGTCAATCACAAAAAGACAAATATTATATGTTCTCAATTTTATAAAATGACATGAATAGGTAAATATACAGAGACTAGTGTTACTTAGTGGTTACCAGAGGTGGAGGTGGGGTGTGGGGATGGGGGAACATTTCCTAGGTAGTAGTCACTTTTTGTTTATAGTGATGGGAAATGTGGTAAAGAATGTGAGTGATGTTTGCACAGCTTGACTAATACAATCGATATCAATAAGTTGCACATTAAAAAAAAAGGATGAATTGACAAATGCTAGGTTATATAGGGGCCCTGGTGGCACAGTGGTTAAGAGCTTGGCTACTAACCAAAAGTTTTGCAGTTTGAATCCACCAGCTGCTCCTTAGAAACCATATAGGGCAATTTTACTCTGACCTATAGGGTCGCTATGAGTTAGAATCGACTCGAAGGGGATGGGTTGTGCCTAGGTTATATAAGGAGCCCTGGTGGTGCAGCGGTTAAGTACTGGCTGCTAACCAAAAGGCCAGCAGTTCAAATCCACCAGCTGCTCTTTGGAAAACCTAAGGGGCAGTTCTACTCTGTCCTGTAGGATTGCTATGAATCAGAACCAACTTGATGGCAATGGGTTACATTATATAAAGTTTTACCATAACAACAATTAAAAAAAAAAAAGGTGGAGGGGAGGATACAGATACTGATATTAATTACACATAACCAATCACCTCACATGATTAGTTCTCCTGGTTTGAGGGGTTAGGATCATGGTTTCCTAGGACAATCCAGTCAATTGGCATTTTATAGTTCTTCAAGCATTTTATAGTTCTCCCATTATGATGAATAGTGTCTGCAGTCTTAAAAGCTTAAAGACAGCCATTTAAGATTATGGAACACTGTCATTAATATCACAAGCAAGTAAAATTTTGCTCAAGATAATTAAAAAATGGTTGCAGCAATATATTGGCATGGAAGTGCCAAAAGTTCAAGCCAGACACAGAAAAAGAAATGGAAGGAGGGACAGCATTACTGATGTCAGATGGGTCTTGGCTGAAAGCAGAGAATACCAGAAAGATGTTTACCTGTGTTTTATTGACTATGCAAAGGCATACGACTGTGTGGATAATATCAAATTATGTATAACATTGAGAAGAATGGGAATTCCAGAACACTTAGATGTGCTCTGCAGAATCTGCACGTAGACCAACAGGCAGTTGTTCAAATGGAACAAGGGGATACAGCATGGTTTAAAATCAGGAAAGTTGTGCTTCTGGGTTGTATTCTTCAACCATACTTATTCAGTCGGTATGTCGAGCAAGTAATTGAAGAAGCTGGACTATATGAAGAAGAATGGGGCATCAAGATTGGGGAAGACTAACAACCTGCTATACACAGGTGACACAACCTTCTCGCTGAAAATGAAGAGAGCTTGAAGCACTTATTGATGAAGATCAAAGACTACAGCATTCAGTATGGATCACACCTCCACATATAGAGAACAAAAATCCTCAGAACTGGACCAATAAGTAGCAACAAGATAAATGGAGAAAAGATTGAAGTTGCCAAGGATTTCATTTTACTTGGATCCACAATCAACGCCCAAGAAAGCAGCAGTCAAGAAATCTAATGATATATTGCATTGGGCAAATTGCATTTTGGGGCAAGATCTCTTTAAAGTGTTCATAGACAAAGATGTCACTTTGAGGACTAAGATGTGCCTGACCCAAGCCATGATATTTTTGGTCACCTCATATAAATGTGAAAGTGGGACAATGAATAAGGAAGACTGAAGAAGAATTAATGCCTTTGAACTATGGCGTTGGTAAAGAATATTGAATATACCATGGACTGCCAGAAGACAAACAAATCTGTTGCAAGAAGTATAGCCAGAATACTCCTTAGAAAGGAGGATGGTAAGACTTCATCTCATGTACTTTGGACACGTTATCAGGAGGAACCGGTCCCTGGAGAAGGACATCATGCTTGGTAAAGTAGAGGCACAATGAAAAAGAGGAAGACCTTCAAGGAGATGGATTGACACAGTGCTGGCAAAAACAGGCTTAAACAGCAACAATTCTGAGGATGGCACAACACTGGACAGTGTTTCATTCTGTTGTATTTAGGGTCACTATGAGTCAGGACTGATTTGATGGCACCTAAAAACAACAACAACATCTAAGATACAAGTATTGGTCTCTATTTGTCTGGAACAAAAGAGAAAGAAATTCCATTTTCCCCCAGGAAGCAGAGAAGGGACAGTACTACAGGATAAATTGTCTCTTTGAATCACTGGCTTCTCTACCTCGTGACCAGGAAAACTAGATGGTGCCCAGCTACCATTACTGAACATTCTGATCGAACACAGAATAGATGAATCCTTATAGAAACAGGGAAAAATGTGCAACACAACTTCAAATTCTTAATGAATGAGACTTATCGAACCTATTGAGGCTAGAGGAGTTTCTGAGACTATGGCCTTGATCTTGAAACCTTGAATTGAAACTTTCTCCTGAAGTCACCTTTAAAGTAAGTAACAGTTTAGCTCAAAAAGTGAAGATCATCACCCTGGAGTGTTGTGTTCTTTTAAAAAATTATATAAGCCCAAACGGTCAACAGCTATTTTAAAACAAAGATGAGAAGTTTGTGGGGGGAGGGAGTGAAACCACCAGAACAGAAGTAATGGAAATGTTGACACATGGTGAAGAATATAACGAATGTCACAGATGATTACGTCTAGAAACTGTGGAATAGGAGCAGTGTTTGCTGTGTATATTTTCACCAAAAATAAAATATTAATTAAAAAACTTAACCATGTTTATACATATTAATGCATTTTCTATAATTGCATGAGTTAATAAATTTACTTTAACGTACCATATACCTAAATCCAAATTAGAAGAGTATTAGCTATACAACCTGTTTATCTTGCTGTCCCTTCATTCGTTCTCCCCACAATATGTGAAATCTTCTCCACTGTCAAACTGGAACCAATTATGAGCCAAGCTTGAGGAAATTTCTCAGAATCTTAAGTAGTTGTTAACTGGGCCATCATCAAAATAGTTGTCTTGCAAACCCTGCCTAGTAAGTGGACACTTCCTTTGCCCCAATGCTTATTAATAATACCACCAAGTGTGAATAACTTTTACCCTATGTTAGTAATTGGATTTCTGTCTTTCCTGCTAAATTATTCATTTCTTTGCTCAACAACTAGTAATCATGCATATATTAGGTCAAACTATATAAAATTGCTGTTTCTATAGGTTTAAAAATAAGATTGGCTATTTGCCATTCATATGAACATGACTATCGCAGTCACGAGAATACAAAGAAGAACAAAACACAGTTCTTGGCTTTAAAGAACTGAAATTCTGGTAAAGGAGAAAGTTATGTGAAAATTTAATGACAGAAATAATACAAATGGGCAAAGTACGAGAAAACCAGCATCATCCATCCTAATCTGTGGGCATCTGCAAAGGCTACCTGGATTGTCTGACGAGTTCATCTGACACTACATTTCTCCCTTGCTAAACCAGAACTACTTCCGTTCCCCCTCACCCTTACCTAGGCCTTCTGTAATTCCCTAAACCCCAGTCTCAATGGCTATATCTAAATTATTTGTCTACATTTCTCTGATATCAACTACCCACTTGTTTAGAAAATATAACAGAAACTTTCAGAGCTAATTCAAATGGTTATTCGCTCTTGTGCACCACCATTATCTACATCTCTACTGAGACCTTCCACTGAGCTTACAAACACTTGTAAGATACTCCATTAAAATCAGCACTACCAACATCAACAAAAAACCTTCCCTCGAGGGACACATCACCTGGTATTTATTATACTATTTCTCTGTTCCTCTTACAGCAGATAATTTTTCATGGCATTACAGTATAATTCCTTGAAAAATTTGTCTTCAATCCTTGTCTGTAATTACTATCCTTCTGTTTGCTCATAATTTCACCCTAAGAAATCTTTCATCGCCATTACCTTACGTCTACTCTTGTCAGTCACCAGTGATTTCTATATCTATATATTAACATATATTATCATTCCACATTAACACAGCACATATTAATGCATTCTTAGTCCTCATCTAACTTGACGTGTGAGTAGCATTTGGTAGAGTTGATCGCTCCCTTTTCCTTGATAAACTTTCTCTTCTTTTCCAGAATCACACTATTTTTTTCTTCTTCTTCTTCTACTTTACTGATTTCTAATTTTCAGTTTTTACTGGTTTCTCCACATTTCTTCAACCTCTAAAATGCTCTTGGGATCATCCCTTAGATGTCTTCACTTTTCTATCTAAAGTTTATCTCCAGATGAAGTCATTCTACCTTGCAACTTTAAATATCATCTATAAACTGATAACTCTTAAATGTAAAACTTAACCCAGACTCTTATCCTGAACTCCAGAGCCCGATATCTAACTCAACATCAACGCTTGGATATCTCTTAAGTGTCTCAAATTCTACACATCCAAAACTGAATTAATAATCCTCCTCCAACCTACTTCCTCCCTCAGTCTTTCCCCTTTCATAAATGCCAACTGCCCAGACTTTTAGTTGCTCAAGCCTAAATTTTGCAGTCATTCTTGACTTCTCTACCTGTTACACCTCCAGTCAAATCCATCACCAAATCCTGCTTCCTCAATTTTCAAAATCTATCCAGAACTCACTACTATTCAACACATTCACAATTAATCTGATCAACAAAAAAGATCAAAGCTACTATCAATTCTCTCACCTAAAGTATTACATTTTAACTGGTATACATGTGTCTGCCCTCACCACCATACTTTTTATTACCAACAGGCAACAGGACTGAATTTCTACTTCATTAGATGAAAACCAGTTTTTTCAATGGCCTATAAAGGTCATCCTATATTTAATAGTATAAACTCAGGCAATTTTGTCAGTGAAGGGAGAACTATTAGTGATAATGCAAGGACAACAGGTGTAGAAATGAAATGTCCTAGGCACACCAGATGTGTATCATGCTATCTATAAGGTCCTATGTGACCTGATCCTTTTCTATATCTATTATTTTCTATCATTCCTAACTCCCAATTCTGATACAAACTATTCTCCTTAAGTTCCTTCAAACATACCACCCAAGCTCAAACAAGCTCCCTCCTCAGACATCTGCACTTATTATTCTCTGCCATATAGTTCACTTCCTTGATTTCTTTTAGTCTCTCTTCATATGTCATTTTAACCTATTTCTATACAACACTGAGGAAAAATTGTAGCCTTAAATGCTTATATTAGGGAAGAGGTATGAACTCTGGAACCAGCCTCCCTGTTCAAACCCCTGATTGGCAAATTTCAATAGCATGATTTCAGACAAGTTGCTTAAGCTTTCTGTGCCTCAGTTTATCTATACCATAGACAAAATAATAGTACCTACCTCATTTTTCATAGATTATTACAAAGATTTATAAATTAATATTTACAAAGTTCTTAGAACAATGCCTGGCACATAATATACACTATAAAATGTTTGTTAAATAAATAAATTGTCCAAATTAAGAATTTGGAAGTAGAAAAGCATAACAAATATGCCGAATGTAGAATTTAAGTTAAAATAAGAGCTGTTTGTTTTTCTTAGTTGTATAGGGTTGGCTTTGACCCATAGCAACCTTATGTATAACAGAATGAAACATTGCCCAGTCCTGTGCCATCACCATGATCTTTGGTAAATGAGAGCAGTAATTAGTGGGAAAAAAATAAATAAATACAAAACGGGGAGGAACAACAAAGTCTACTGGTGATATGGCCACAAACATCTCTTTTAAAAGGTAACATCTGAGCTATGTAATTAAAAAGAGGGAATTTCAAGAGAGGGGCTAAGATGGCTGACTAGGTAGACGCTACCTCGGATCCCTCTTGCAACAAAGACTCAGATAAACAAGGGAATCGACCACATACATGACAATCTACGAACCCTGACCAACAAATACAGATTTAAAGAGTTGACCTGAGTAACAGAGACTGAGAACGAACAACTACAGGGAAGCAGCAACTGTTTTTGGAGCCTGGAGCCAGAGTCCCAGTCAGGAACCTTGGCGCTGGGCTTTGGACTGGGCGCAGGAGAGCTGAGCACACCATCCTGTGACGGTGCAAACATGGGGTGCAGCCCTAACCCCCTGAACTGACCTCGGGAGGGGGCCCAGCTGGTCTGCGTGGGTGGCGCGGCTGGCAGGAGGAGAAGTCATTGGGAGGCAGCGACTGTTTTTGGAGCCGGGAGTGCAGCGTACCAGCCAGGGAACCTTGACGCAGGGCTTTGGACTGGCAGAGGAGAAACTGACCGTGGCTTCTGAGACAGCGCAAGCACGGGACGCGGGCCTGACCCTCAGCGGCAATCTCTACACAGCCAGCGCACACATGCGACGCACCCCTCGGGAATCTCAGATAAAACAGTCATCCCAAGCAAGATAAGTAACTTTGTCTATATTCTGGGGTGCTACTCTCTCCTGTATTTCTGAACCCTCCCCTCCCCTTCCCAGGCGACTTCATTAACATTGGAATTTCCTGAGCCAGAGGGAGAACTGCTCGGCGGTTTTTCTTTTCTTTTTTTTTTTTCTTTTTTTTGGTCTTTTCCTAACCCATTCTTCCGGCCTGAGAGAAGCAACCACAAAAAACCCAGGGGCCAAAAATCCTTCCCTAATTGGACTAAAAACACAGAACCAGCTCCAGCCAAGCATATGTGATCCACAGTCTCGGGCTTTCATCCCTACAGGGAACAAGGTGGCTATTATAATGCAAAGGCATTTCTGATAGGGATCTGACTGCATTTGTTTTAGCGGATTTACTGGAAAGACAAGTTTCCCAGGTCTGCTATCTCTGCGTATTCAACAGAGCCCTCACTGACCCACAACAGGGAACTGAGGGCTGAAGCTTCCCCCAGACCACCTAGCCTCCTGCCTTAGGGGTCTAAGGAGGGTGACACCTACCAATCTGTAGAGGTACTTGCATTGGGGGCCTAAGGTACAGCTGCAGAGCCCACCCACCAAGGTGCTTTAGGAATAGAGACACACCTACCTCACTGACACTTGGGGGAAGCCTGTCAGCATCCTGCCCCCCCTGGAGTGTGAACCCAGCTGCTACTAGAATCTGGTGCACACAACTATCACCACTACTTCTCAAGGTGGATAGGTGACAGTGTGTGTCACACATTTGATGACCCAAAATCAGATTCTACTCAAGAATAGTGAATGGACTCACGCATAAATATCTGGTAACATCCCAAACCAGCTAGCTGGTAATAGGTCATAAGTGAGTCAAGGGCTACAACAATCAAGACAGCACAATCTAGCAGCCCATCCACGTATATTAAAAGAAAACAAAACAAGATAAGACTCAGTGAGCAAATATAGAATAAATCACTACAATATCTTAGTGATGGCTCAGAGACAGCAGTCGATATCAAACCACATAAAGAAGCAGACCATGACAGCTTCTACAACCGCCCAAACTAAAGAATCAAAATCTTTACCAAACGAAGATACAATCCTGGAATTACCAGATACAGAATATAAAAAACTAATTTACAGAATGCTTCAAGACATCAGGGATGACCTCAGAAATGAAATAAGGCAAGCTACAGAAAAAGCCAAGGAACACACTGATAAAGCAGTTGAAGAACTCAAAAAGATTATTCAAGAACATAGTGGAAAAATTAATAAGTTGCAAGAATCCATAGAGAGACAGCATGTAGAAATCCAAAAGATTAACAATAAAATTACAGAATTAGACAACACAATAGGAAGTCAGAGGAGAAGATTTGAGTAATTGGAATGCAGGGTGGGGGATCTGGAGGACAAGGGAATTGACACCAATGTAGCTAAAAAAAAATCAGATAAAAGAATTTAAAAAAATGAAGAAACCCTAAGAATCATGTGGGACTCTATCAAGAAGGATAACTTGCAGGTGATTGGAGTCCCAGAACAGGGAGGGGGGACAGAAAACACAGAGAAAATAGTTGAAGAACTCCTGACACAAAACTTCCCTGACATCATGAAAGACAAAAGGATATCTATCCAAGATGCTCATTGAACCCCATTTAGGATTGATCCAAAAAGAAAAACAATAAGACATATTATCATCAAACTCGCCAAAACCAAAGATAAACAGAAAATTTTAAAAGCAGCCAGGGAGAAAAGAAAGGTTTCCTTCAAGGGAGAGTCAATAAGTTCAGACTACTCAGCAGAAACCATGCAGGCAAGAAGGGAATGGGACGACATATACAGAGCACTGAAGGAGAAAAACTGCCAGCCAAGGATCATATATCCAGCAAAACTCTCTCTGAAATATGAAGGTGAAATTAAGATATTTACAGATAAACACAAGCTTAGAGAATTTGCAAAAACCAAACCAAAGCTACAAGAAATACTAAAGGAAATTGGTCAGAAAACCAGAAATGTCAGATACCTGCACAACAAAGGTCACAGAACAGAACATCCTGATACCAACTCAAATAGGGAAATCACAAAAACAAATTAAGATTAATTAAAAAAAAAAAAAAAAAAAAACGCTAGAAACAGGGAATCATTGAAGTCAATATGTAAAAGATCACAATAATCAAAAAGAGGGACTAAATACAGGTGGCATAGAACTGCCATATGGAGAGGGATACAAGGCGATATAGGACAATACAAGTTAGGTTTTTACTTAGAAAAATAGGGGTAAATATTAAGGTAACCACAAAGAGGTATAACAACTCCATAACTCAAAATAAAAACCAAGAAAAACATAACGACTCAGCAAACATAAAGTCAAATACTATGAAAATGAGGAACACACAATTTACAAAGAAAAACGTCTCAGCACAAAAACGTAAGTGGAAAAATGAAATTGTCAACAACACACATAAAAAGGCATCAAAATGACAACACTAAACACATACTTATCTATAATTACGCTGAACATAAATGGACTAAAAGCACCAATAAAGAGACAGAGAGTCTCAGACTGGATAAAGAAACATGATCCGTCTATATGCTGCCTACAAGAGGCACACCTTAGACTTAGAGACACAAACAAACTAAAACTCGAAGGATGGAAAAAAATATATCAAGCAAACAAGAAGCAAAAAAGAAGAGGAGTAGCAATGTTAATTTCTGACAAAATAGACTTTAAAGTTAAATCCACCACAAACGATAAAGAAGGTCACTACATAATGATAAAAGGTACAATTGCCCAGGAAGATATAACCATATTAAATAATTATGCACCCAATGACAGGGCTGCAAGATACATAAAACAAATTTTAACAGAACTGAAAAGTGAGATAGACACTTCCACAATTATAGTAGGAGACTTCAACACACCACTTTCGGAGAAGGACAGAACATCCAGTAAGAAGCTCAATAGAGACACGGAAGACCTAATTACTACAATCAACCAACTTGACCTCATTGACTTATACAGAATTCTCCACCCAACTGCTGCAGCTATACTTTTTTTTCTAGCGCACATGGAACGTTCCCTAGAATAGACCACATGTTAGGTCATAAAACAAAACTTTGCAGAATCCAAAACATCGAAATATTATAAAGCATCTTCTCAGACCACAAGGCCATAAAAGTGGAAATCAACAACAGAAAAATTAGGGAAAAGAAATCAAATAATTGGAAACTGAACAATACCCTGCTCAAAAAAGACTGGGTTATAGAAACATCAAGGAGGGAATAAAGAAATTCATAGAATGCAATGAGAATGAAAATACTTCCTATCAAAACCTCTGGGACACAGCAAAAGCAAAGCTCAGAGGGCAATTTATGTTGATAAATGCACACATACAAAAAGAAGAAAGAGCCAAAATCAGAGAACTGTCCCTACAACTTGAACAAATAGAAAGTGAGCAACAAAAGAAACCCACAGGCACCAGAAGAAAACAAAGAATAAAAATCAGAGCTGAACTAAATGAATTAGAGAATAGAAAAACAATTGAAAGAATTAACAAAGCCAAAAGCTGGTTCTTTGAAAAAATTAACAAAATAAATAAACCATTGGCCAGACTGACCTAAAAAAATACAGGAAAGGAAACAAATAACCCAAATAAGAAACGATATGGGCCACATCACAACAGATCCAACTGAAATTAAAAGAATCATATCAGATTATTACGAAAAATTGTACTCTAACAAATTTGTAAACCTAGAAGAAATGGATGAATTCCTAGAAAAACACTACCTACCTAAACTAACACAATCAGAAGTGGAACAACTAAATAGACCCATAACAAAAAGAGATTGAAACGGTAATCGAAAAACTCCCAACAACAAAAAAAAGCCCTGGCCCGGATGGCTTTACTGCAGAGTTCCACCAAACTTTCAGAGAAGAGTTACCACCACTACTGCTAACAGTATTTCAAAGCATAGAAAATGACGGAATACTACCCAACTCATTCTATGAAGCCACCATTTCCCTGATACCAAAACAAGGTAAAGACATCACACACAAAAAAGAAAATTACAGATCTATATCCCTCATGAACATAGATGCAAAAATCTTCAACAAAATTCTAGCCAAGAGAATTCAAAAACATATTTAAAAAATAATCCACCATGACCAAGTGGGATTTATACCAGGTATGCAAGGCTGGTTTAATATTAGAAAAACCATTAATGTAATCCACCATATAAATAAAACAAAAGACATGATCTTATCAATTGATGCAGAAAAGGCATTTGACAAAGTCCAACACCCATTCATGATAAAAACCCTCACCAAAATAGGAACTGAAGGAAAATTCCTCAACATAATAAAGGGCATCTACACAAATGGAGAGAGCCTGAAAGCATTTCCCTTAAGAACGGGAACCAGACAAGGATGCCCTTTATCACCGATCTTATTCAACATTGTGGTACAGGTCCTAGCCAGAGCAATTAGGCTACACAAAGAAATAAAGGGCATCTGGATTGGCAAGGAGGAAGTAAAGCTATCACTATTTGCAGATGACATGATCTTATACACAGAAAACCCTAAGGAATCCTCCAGAAAACTACTGAAACTAATAGAAGAGTTTGGCAGTGTCTCAGGTTATAAGATAAACATATAAAAATCACTTGGATTCCTCTACGTCAACAAAAAGAACATCGAAGAGGAAATCACCAAATCAATACCATTCACGGTAGCCCCCAAGAAGATAAAATACTTAGGAATAAATCTTGCCAAAGATGTAAAAGACCTATACAAAGAAAACTACAAAGTTCTACTACAAGAAACTAAAAAGGACCTACTTAAGTGGAAAAACATACCTTGCTCATGGATAGGAAGACTTAACATAGTAAAAATGTCTATTCTACCAAAAGCCATCTATACATACAATGTATGTCCGATCCAAATTCCAATGTCATTTTTTAATGTGATGGAGAAACAAATCAGCAACTTTATACGGAAGGGAAAGAAGCCTCGGATAAGTAAAGCATTACTGAAAAAGAAAAAGAAAGTGGGAGGCCTCATTCTACCTGATTTCAGAACCTATTATACAGCCACAATATTCAAAACAGCCTGGTACTGGTACAACAACAGGCACATAGACCAGTGGAACAGAATTGAGAACCCAGACATAAATCCATCCACATATGAGCAGGTGATATTTGACAAGGGCCCAGTGTCAGTAAATTGGGGAAAAGATAGTCTTTTTAACAAATGGTGCTGGCATAACTGGATATCCATTTGCAAAAAAAATGAAACAGGACCCATACCTCACACCATGCACAAAAACTAACTCCAAGTGGATCAAAGACCTAAACATAAAGACTAAAACGATAAAGATCATGGAAGAAAAAATTGGGACAACCTTAGGAGCCCTAATACAAGGCATAAACAGAATACAAAACATTGCCAAAAATGACAAAGAGAAACCAGTTAACTGGGAGCTCCTAAAAATCAAACACCTATGCTCATCTAAAGACTTCACCAAAAGAGTAAAAAGACCACCTACAGAATGGGAAAGAATTTTCAGCTACGACATCTCAGACCAGCGCCTGATCTCTAAAATCTATATGATTCTGTCAAAACTCAACCACAAAAAGACAAACAACCCAATCAAGAAGTGGGCAAAGGATATGAACACGCACTTCACCAAAGAAGATATTCAGGCAGCTAACAGATACGTGAGAAAATGCTCTCAATCATTAGCCATTAGAGAAATGCAAATTAAAACTACGATGAGATTCCATCTCACTCCAACAAGGCTGGCATTAATCCAAAAAACACAAAATAATAAATGTTGGAGAGGTTGTGGAGAGATTGGAACTCTTATACAATGCTGGAGGGAATGTAAAATGGTACAACCACTTTGGAAATCTATCTGGCGTTATCTTAAACAGTTAGAAATAGAACCACCATACAACCCAGAAATCCCACTCCTCAGAATATACCCTAGAGAAATAAGAGCCTTCACACAAACAGATATATGCACACCCATGTTTATTGCAGCTCTGTTTACAATAGCAAAAAGCTGGAAGCAACCAAGGTGTCCATCAACGGATGAATGGGTAAATAAATTGTGGTGTATTCACACAATGGAATACTACGCATCGATAAAGAACAGTGACGAATCTATGAAACACATTTCATAACATGGAGGAACCTGGAAGGCATTATGCTGAGCGAAATCAGTCAGAGGCAAAAGGACAAATATTGTATAAGACCACTATTATAAGATCCTGAGAAATAGTATAAACTGAGAACACATACTTCTGTCGTTACGAGGTGGGCAGGGAGGGAGGGTGGGAGAGGGTTTTTTACTGATTAGTTAGTAGATAAGAACTACTTTAGGTGAAGGGAAGGACAGTACTCAACACAGGGCAGGTCAGCTCAACTGGACTGGACCAAAAGCAAAGAAGTTTCTGGGATAAACTGAATGCTTCAAAGGTCAGCGGAGCAAGGGACGGGGTTTGGGGACCA
The DNA here is from genome assembly GCF_030014295.1 of Loxodonta africana. Taxonomy (NCBI): domain Eukaryota; kingdom Metazoa; phylum Chordata; class Mammalia; order Proboscidea; family Elephantidae; genus Loxodonta; species Loxodonta africana. Next base: position 123,968,821 of record NC_087344.1, read on the forward strand.
TGGTTTAAGGGGACTTCTAAGTTAATTGGCAAAATAATTCTATTATGAAAACATTCTGCATCCCACTTTGAAATGTGGCGTCTGGGGTCTTAAATGCTAACAAGCAGCCATCTAAGATGCAGCAATTGGTCTCAACCCACCTGGATCAAAGGAGAATGAAGAACACCAAGGTCACACGATAACTATGAGCCCAAGAGACAGAAAGGGCCACATGAACCAGAGACTTACATCATCCTGAGACCAGAAGAACTAGTTGGTGCCCGGCCACAACCGATGACTGCCCTGACAGGGAGCACAACAGAGAACCCCTGAGGGAGCAGGAAATCAGTGGGATGCAGACCCTAAATTCTTATAAAAAGACCATACTTAATGGTCTGACTGAGACTAGAGGAATCCCGGCGGCCATGGTCCCCAAACCTTCTGTTGGCCCAGGACAGGAACCATTCCCAAAGACAACTCATCAGACATGGAAGGGACTGGACAGTGGCTAGGAGAGAGATGCTGATGAAGAGTGAGATATTTGTATCAGGTGGACACTTGAGACTGTGTTGGCATCTCCTGTCTGGAGGGGAGATGGGAGGGTAGAGAGAGTGGGAAGCTGGCAAAATTGTCATGAAAGGAAAGACTGAAAGGGCTGACTCATTAGGGGGAGAGAAAGTGGGAGTATGGAGTAAGGTGTATATAAACTTATATGTGACAGACTGACTTCATTTGTAAACTTTCACTTGAAGCTCAGTAAAAATTTTAAAAAAAAACAGAGGGAATTTATGAATTTGCTTCTCCGGGAAGACACATCAGTCAGTGCAAAGACCCTGAGATTGAAATAAGTTGAATCTTTGTGTCCAGTACACTTATTTCTCTTTGACATTTCACTGTTTTTTCATATATAATTTGTTTTCTCTTTCTTCAGTGTTCACTGTCTTCTTCCATTTGATTCCTTTTCCAATGCTTCATCAGCATTTCCTTTAAGGTTTCTCATTGTATTTACACTGGTTCAGTCAGTTTTACACTTCTTAGAACTCTTAACTATTTAAATAAGTAAATACATGCTTAAGACACCTAAAATACCCTTGACTTAGGAAATAAATTTGCAGGAGAGCTTACAATTCTTATTGAATGCAGTTTACCAAGGTCAAAATAGGCAATACATGTTTAATGGTATATGTGATAGTTTGATTTCATTGTTGTTGTTGTTGTTGTTGTTGTTGTTAGGTGCCGTCGACTTGGTTCCAACTCATAGCGACCCTATGCACAACAGAACAAAACACTGCCTGGTCCTGCGCCATCCTTACAATTGTTGTTATGCTTGAGGTCATGCTTAATTTCATAAAGATTAAAAATTAAACTCTCAGAGACACATGTAACTCTTCAAAATTATTACCTGCCTAACCATCTGCTACCTGTAAATGTTAATACAGTCACTGAACACTTGCACATTCATTGACTGGGGTTACCATGTGAATATAAAGACCAACTGTATACTGAGAAAATATCCATGACTGCTTCAAATATAATTATATTTCAGGTAGATTTCCTTTCTCATTACAAAGTACTAACCACATTAAAGATTTTGAAATTATATAAGCATATATAACCCAGAGAGTTTGTTTAACTTGCTAAACAACAAAATCAATAGTGAAATTTGTTTAAAAAAAAAAGCAAATAATATAAAAACTGAGGATGAGGCCAAGATGGCGAGTAATCAGACGCTTCCTGCAATCCCTCTCACGACAAAGACCTGAGAAAAACAAGTAAACTTATTATATATGACAATCTAGGAGCACTGAACGTCAAAGGCAAAGTTGAGGAATCAGACTGAGCAGCAGGGGGAGGGAGAGACTATTCATAAGTAGCAAAGAGTTGCCAGACCCGACCCAGTGGGAACTGGCACCCTGCAGGCTAGATCAGCGATGTGCAGGGAAGCAAGCAGTGACACTTGGAACACATTTTCCACATCGGGAAATAACGAGTGGTAGAGAGTCTGCTCAACACTCCAGAACCAGCAAAAAACAGCACTCAATTAGCAGAAGAAAAGTACATGCATCTAATTTACCACAAGGTCAAAAAACACCCCTTTAGGAAAAAAACCTCTCTCCCACTTACCTGAACCCTCCCCACTCTGCAATGGTTCCCAGACTAGCTTCAGATATTGCCACGTCCCCTGAGCCAGAAGTAGGACCTGTCAACTGCACCGAGCCATTCCCCCAACCTTGGGGAGGGAAAAATTTAACAGACAGGAAAAATAATCTGTCAGCTCCCCTAATCCAGGAACTCAGGGCAGGTATACCTCCTTTGTCTAGGCTCAGGCATAAGGGGTCCATGACTTTGAATGCCTTTCACCCCTGCATAGACCTGTGTGGGCTCATTTCAACAGCGTAAGCCCTCGTTAGCTCAGTACAACAGGGTATATACCCAAAGCCTAACTTCAATTATATCAGCCATATGGTTGAGTGGTAGGTTCATGAGATTTGACACCACTCTGCCCATTAAGCAGGGTCTTCACCTACCCACAACAGGAGCCTGAGGACTCACGGCTCCACCCCACAACAGGGGTGCAAGAATAAGTGGGGCATCCCAGCCCTTACAGACAACAGCATTGGGTGCCCATTGTCCAGTTGCAAAATCCACCCACCTATGTGCTCTGGGGAACAGGGACTCGCTTTCCTTCCAGACACACAGGGGCAGCTATCAGCCCCCTGCCTTGATCAGCATGTGACCCCCTACTGCACCCAGGTACCTGTGCCTACACCAATTACCCCTGTCCATCTAGGGCTGTAGGTGAGAGCCTGAACCGCATACTTGGTGAATAACTATCTGGACATTTGAGCTAAATTAGTACAAGAAAAGTAAACAGACTCCTAAGCTCACATACCTAGTAACAGATCTAACAGCCTGGTGACAGGATGTGAGAGCTTCAAAAGTACCCATAATCAAACTAGTTCACATGAGTAGCCTATTTGGGCATAACAAAACAAAACAAGAAACCAGGACATGGTAAAAAAAATACATATATATAATTATAATAACTTATTGATGGCTCAGAGACAACAGTCAATATTAAATCTCATAAAGAGGCAGACTATGATGGCTTTAGCAATCCACCAAAACAAATATTCAAGAAACCTTCTGGAGGAAGATAATTTCTTGGAATTACTGGAGGTAGAATACAAAAGATTAATATTTAGAACTCTTCAAGAGATCAGGCAAAACGCAGAACAAGCCAAGGAACACACAGATAAAACAATAGAGGAATTTAAGAAGATTATAGAAGAGCATAAGGACAAATTTAACAGGTCGAAAGTATCCATAAAGAGACAGCAAACAGAAATTTGGAAGATTAACAATAAAATTTCAGAATTGGGCAACTCAATAGAAAGTCCTAGGAGCAGAATTGAGGAAATGGAAGTCAGAATTAGTGAGATGGAAGGTAAAGCACTTGACACCAACTTATTTGAGGAAAAATCAGATAACACAAATTTTCAAAAAATGAAGCAACTCTAAGAATTATGTGGGACTCTATCAAGAGGAATAACCTAAGAATGACTGGAGTAGAAGAGCATGGTAAATAACAGAAAATCCAGAGAGAACTGTTGAAGATTTGTTGACAGAAAACTTCCCTGATATTGTGAAAGAGGACAATCTGTACCCAATATGTTCATCGAACCCAGCAAAGGTAGACCACAAAAGAAAGTCACGAAGACATAATACAATCAAACTTGCACAAACCAAACATAGAGAGAATTTTAACAGCAACTAGGGATAAACAAAAATCATCTACGAAGGAAAGTCAAGACTAAGCTCAGACTAATCAGCAGTAACCATACAGGCAAGAAGGCAATGGAATGACATACATAAAGTATTGAAGGAAAAAAAAAAAAATTGCCAAGTAAGAATTATAATTCCAGCAAAACTGTCTCTCAGATGTAACGGTGAAATTAGAGCATTTCCAGATAAACAGAAGTTTAGGGCATTTGCAAAAACCAAACCAATTACAAAAAATACTAAACAGAGTCCTCTGGTTAGAAAATCAATAACATCTGATAACAACCCAAAAGTAGAACACAGGACAGAGCAACCAGATAACAACCCAGATAGGGAAGTCACAAAAATAAATAGAAGAAAAAACACTGAAAATAGAGAAATAGAGATATCAATATGTAAGAGATTACAACATTAATACAAAAAAGAGGGACTAAAAAATGTGGTCATAGATCTTTCATATGGAGAGGAAGTCAAGGTGATATAAAGAAATAAAAGGTTGGTTTAAACTTCGAAAAATAAGCGTAAATATTAAGGTAACCACAAAGGAAACTAACAATCCTACACATCACAATAAAAAACAAGAAAAACATAAAGATTCAGCAAATACAGAATCAACAACGAAAAAGATGAAAAGAAAATACATAAAGAAAAACTATTCAGCACAGCAAATTAAGTGGAACAAAGAAACTGTCAACAACACACACAAAAAAAAACATCAAAATGACAACAATACATTCAGACTTATCAATAATTATGCTGAATGTAAATGGACTAAATGCACCAGTAAAGAAACAGAGAGTGGCAGAATGGACTAAAAAAACAGGATCCGCCTATAGGCTGCCTACAGGGGAAATACCTTAGACTTAAAAACACACAAAAAACTAAAACTCAAAGGATGGAGAAATATATACCAACTGTGATGGTTAAGATTGTGTGTCACCTGGGCTGGGCCATGATTCTCAGTGTTTTGGCTGTTGTATAATGTTGTGATCACTTTCCTGCTGAAATTTGATATGTGATCAACTCACGATGAGTGATACCAGTAGGGGTGGTTCTGTGGCAGCTTACAACCCCCTCAACCTTCATCTCTCCACCTTCCGCTGCCAATCCTTCCTGCTCACCTTGCAAAGGTGGTGGGCTTGCTCTGGATTGAGCAGCTGTCTCTTGTCTGACCTCTGCTTCTTGAGAATTGAGCCAGCAGCTTACCTGACCATCTTGGGATTCACTGATCTTCACGGCCTGCAAGCAAGAGTCCTGCTCCCCAACATACTCATCTTGGGTTCACCAGCCCCTGCAGCTCAGTGACTCAGGAGGAACCCGGCAGTCTTGCCTGCCGACCTTGGGGATTCCTCAACCGTCACAACCTGTGAGCAGGATCCCTGTTCTCCTTCTGCTCATCTTGGGTTCACTAGTTTCTGTGGGTCTGTGAACTTGGGAAGGACTCTATCTTGATCCAAGGAATTGGGATGTTCCAACCCCTATAATCATGTGAGCTGTTTCCTTAATATAAGTCTCTCTCTCTATATTTATACAAATTAATGGTTTTGCTTCTCTAGAGAACCTGGCCTAAGACATCAAACAAACAACAATTGAAAAAGGGCAGGAGTGGCAATATTAATTTCTGACAAAATAGACTTCAAAGTAAAATTCACTACAAAGGTTAAGGAAGGACAGTATATAATGATTAAAGGGTCAATATATCAGGAGGACGTAACTGTATTAAATATTTACCCAACCAATGACAGGGCTCCAAAATGCATAAAACAAACTCTAACAGCAATGAAAAGAGAGATAGACAGCTCCACAATAATAGCAGGAGACTTCAACACACTGCTTTTGGTGAAGGACAGAACATTCAGAAAGAAGCCTAATAAAAACATTGAAGATCTAAATGCCACAATCAACCAACCTGACCTCACAGACATATACAGAACACTCCATCCAACAGCAACCAATTATACTTTCTTTTCCAACACACATGGAGCATTCTTCAGAATAGACCACAGATTAGGCAATAAAGCAAGCCTTAACAGAATCCAAAGTATCAAAATATTACAAAGCATCTTTTCTGACCATAAAGCCATAAAAGTAGAAATCAATAACAGAAAAGCAAGGAAAAGAAATCAAACATATGGAAACTGAACAATACCTTGCTCAAAAACTATTAGGTTATTGAAGAAATTAAGGACAGAATAAAGAAATTCACAGAAGCAAATGAGAATAAAAACAAATCCTACCAGAGCCTTTGGGACACAGCTAAAGCAGTGCTCGGAGGCCAATTTATAGCAATAACTGCACACATCCAAAAAGAAGGAAAGTGACAAAATCAAAACATTAATCCTACAACTTGAACAAATAGAGAGAAGGCAGCAAAAGAAGCCTTTGGGTACCAGAAGAAACTAAGTAATAAAAATTAGAGCACAATTAAATAAAATAGAGAACAGAAAAACAATTGAAAGCGTTAACAAGACCAAAAGTTGGTTCTCTGAAAAGTTTAACAAAATCGATAAACCATTGTCCAAACTGCCAAAAGAAAAACAGGAGAGGAAGCAAATAACCCTAATAAAATCTGAGATAGGCAATATTACAACAGACCCAGTAGAAATTAAACGAATCATAGCAGAATACTATGAAAAATTGTACTCTAACAAATTTGAAAAATCTAGAGGAACTGGACAAATTTCCAGACACACACTACCTACCTAAACTAACACAAACAGAGGTAGAAAACTAAATAAACCTATAACAAAAGAAGTGATTGAAAAGGTAATTAAAACCCCCCCCCCCAAAAAAAAAGCCCTGGCCCTGACGGTTTCACTGGAGAACTCTGCCAAAATTTCAGAGAAATGTTAACATCACTACTACTAAAGGTGTCTCTGAGCATAGAAAGGATGGAATACTCCCAAACTCATTCTATGAAGCCTGCATAACCCTGATACAAAAACCAGGTAAAGACACCACATAAAAAGAAAATTACAGACCAATATCCTTCATGAACATAGATGCAAAAATCCTCAACAAAATTCTAACCGATAGAATTCAAAAACATATCAAAAAATAATTCACCATCTGGTATGGATTCATACCAGATATGCAGGGATGGTTCAACATTATAAAAACAATCAATGTAATCAATCACATAAATGAAACAAATGACAAGAACAACAAGATATTATCAATTGATGCAGAAAAGACATTTGACAAAGTCCAACATCCATTTATGATAAAAACTCCCAGCAAAATAGGAACAGAAGGGAAATTCCTCAACATAATAAAGGGCATTTATACAAAGCCAACAGCCAACATCATCCTATATGGAGACAGTCTGAAAGCATTCCCCCTGAAAACGGGAACCAGACAAAGATGTCCTTTATCAACACTCTTGTTCAACATTGTGCTGAGGGTCGTATCCAGAACAATTAGGCTAGAAAAAGAAATAAAGGGCATCCAAACTGGTAAGGAAGAAGAGTAAATGTTATCTCTATTTCCAGATAATATAATCTTATACACAGAAAACATGAAAGAATCTACAAGAAAACTACTAGGAACTAATAGAAGATTTCAGTAAAATATCAGGATGCAAGATAAACATAAAAATTATCAGTTGGATTCCTCTACACTGACAAAGAGAATGTTGAACAGGAAATCACCAAATCAATACCATTTACAATAGTCTCCAAGAAGATAAAATACTTAGGAATAAATCTAACCAGAGACATAAAAGACCTATACAAAGAAAACTACAAGGCACTGCTGCAAGAAACCAAAACAGACCTACGTAAGTGTAAAAAATATACCTTGCTCATGGATAGGAAGGCTCAACATGGTGAAAATGTCTTTTCTACCCAAAGCGATCTATAGGTAGAATGCAATCCAGATCCAAATTCCAATGGCATTTTTAATCAGATGGGGAAACAAATAACCAACTTCATACGGAAAGGGAAGAGACCTCAGATAAGTAAAGCATTACTGAAGAAGAACAAAGTGGGAGGGCCCACACTACCCGATTTTAGAACTTCTTATACCACCACAGTAGTCAGAACAGCCTGGTCCTGGTACATCAACAGATCCATAGACCAGTGGAACCGAATTGAGAATCCAGAGGTAAATTAATCCACTTATGAGCAACTGATATTCGATGAAAGGCCCAAAGTCCATTAAATTGGGAAAAAAACAGTCTCCTTCACAAATGGTGCTGGTATAACTGGATATCCATCTGCAAAAAAAAAAAAAAAAATGATATAAGACCCATACCTCACACCATGCACAAAAACTAACTCGAAAGGGATCAAAGACCTAAATATAAAACCTAAAACAATAAAGATCATGGAAGAAAAAATAGAGACAATGCTAGGCACCCTAATACATGGTATAAATAGAATATGAACCATAACTACTAACGCACAAACACTAGAAGAGAAACTAGATAACTGGGAGCAGTAAAAATCAAACTCTTATACTCATCAAAAGACTTCACCAAAAGAGTAAAAAGACAATCTACAGACTGGGAAAAAAAAATTTGGCTATGACAAATCCTACAAAGGTCTAATCTGTAAAATCTACAAGATGCTTCAAAACCTCACCAAAAAGACAAATAACCAATTTAAAAAATGGGCAAAGGATATGAACAGGCATTTCACCAAAGACATTCAGGTGGCTAACGGATACATGAAGAAATGCTCATGATCATTAGCCATTAGAGAAACGCAAATCAAAACTATAATGAGGTACTATCTCATGCCAACAAGGCTAGCATTAACCCAAAAAACACAAAATAATAAATGTTGGAGAGGTTGTACAGTGACTGGAACACTTATACAATGCTGGTGGGGATGTAAAATGGTATAACCACTTTGGAAATTCAGTTGGCGCTTCCTTAAAAAGCTAGAAATAGAACTACCATACAATCCAGCAATCTCACTCTTTGGAATATATCCTAGAGAAATAAGAGCCATCACATGAACAGATATATGCACACCCATGTTCATTGTAAAAAAAAAAAATAATAATAATAATAATTTTTTTTTTTTTTTTTTACAGTGAACAGCACTGTTCAAAATAGCAAAAAGATGGAAACAACCTAGGTGCCACCAATGGAGGAATGGATAAACAAATTACACTATATTCACACAATAAACTACTACACAATGATAAAGAACAATGATGAGTACATGAAACATTTCACAACATGGATCAATCTGGAAGGCATTATACTGAGGGAAATTAGTCTCAAAAGGACAAACATTGTATTGTATTGTTGTTGTTGTTAGATGCCGTTGAGTCAGTTCTGACTCATAGCGACCCTATGCACAACAGAACGACATGCTGCCCGCTCCTGCACCATCCTCACAATCATTGTTATGCTTGAGCTCATTGTTGCAGCCACCGTGTCAATCCACATCGTTGAAGGTGTTCTTTTCCACTGACCCTGTACTCTGCCAAGTATGATGTCCTTCTCCAGGGACTGATCCCTCCTGACAACATGACCAAAGTATGTAAGACACAGTCTCGCCATCCTTGCCTCTAAGGAGCATTCTGGCCGCACTTCTTCCGAGACAGATTTGTTCGTTCTTTTGGCAGTTCACGGTATAGTCAATATTCTTCGCCAGCACCACAATTCAAAGGCATCAACTCTTCTTCAGTCTTCCTTATTCATTGGAAGCTTTCACATGCATATGATGCGATTGAAAATACCATGGCTTGGGTCAGACACACCTTAGTCCTCAGGGTGACATCTTAGCTCTTCAACACTTTGAAGAGGTCCTTTGCAGCAGATTTGCCCACTGCAATGTGTCTTTTGATTTCTTGACTGCTGCTTCTATGGCTGTTGATTGTGGATGCAAGTAAAATGAAATCCTTGACAATTTCAATCTTTTCTCCATTTATCATGATGTTGCTCATTGATCCATTTGTGAGGATTTTTGTTTTCTTTGTGTTGAGGTGTAATCTATACTGAAGGCTATGGTCTTTGATCTTCATTAGTAAGTGCTTCAAGTCCTCTTCACTTACAGCAAGCAAGGTTGTGTCATCTGCATAACGCAGGTTGTTAGTGAGTCTTCCTCCAATCCTGATGCCTCATTCCTCTTCATATAGTCTAGCTTCTCGTATTATTTGTTTAGCATACAGATTGAATAGGTATGGTGAAAGAATACAACCCTGACGCACACTTTTCCTGACTTTAAAACAATCAGTATCCCCTTGTTCTGTCTGAACAACTGCCTCTGATCCATGTAAAGGTTCCTCATGAGCACAATTAAGTGTTCTGGAATTCCCATTCTTCGCAGTGTTATCCATAGTTTGTTATGATCCACACAGTCAAATGCCTTTGCATAGTCAATAAAACACAGGTAAACATCCTCCTGGAATTCTCTCCTTTCAGCCAGGATCCATCTGACATCAGCAATGATATCCCTGGTTCCACATACTCTTCTGAAACCGGCCTGAATTACTGGCAGTTCCTGTTGATATACTGCTACAGCCGTTTTTGAATGATTTTCAGCAGAATTTTGCTTGCGTGTGATATAAATGATATTGTTTTGTAATTTCCACATTCAGTTGGATCACCTTTCCTGGGAACAGGCATAAACATGGGTCTCTTTCAGTCAGTTGACCAGGAAGCTGTCTTCCATATTTCTTGGCATAAACGAGTGAGCACCTCCAGCACTGAATCTGTTTGTTGAAACATCTCAATTGATATTCCATCAGTTCCTGGAGCCCTGTTTTTTGCCAATGCCTTCAGAGCAGCTTGGATTTCTTCCTTCAGTACCATTGGTTCCTGATCATATACCACCTTTTGAAATGGTTGAATATCAACTAATCTTTTTGGTATAAGGACTCCGTGTATTCCTTCCATCTTCTTTTGATGCTTCCTGCATCATTTAATATTTTCTCCATGGAATCCTTCACTATTGCAACTTGAGACTTGAATTTTTTCTTCAGTTCTTTCAGCTTGAGAAACGCCGAGTGTGTTCTTTCCTTTTGGTTTTCCATCTCCAGCTCTTTGGACATGTCATTATAATACTTTACTTTGTCTTCTGGAGAGGCCCTTTGAAATCTTCTGTTCAGTTCTTTTACTTCATGAATTCTTCCTTTTGCTTTAGCTGCCTGATGCTCAAGAGCAAGTTTCAGAGTCTCCTCTGACATCCACCTTGGTCTTTTCTTTCTTTCCTGCCTTTTCAGTGATCGCTTGCTTTCTTCATGGATGATGTACTTGATGTCATTCCACAACTCGTCTCGTCTGTGGTCACTAGTGTTCAATGCATAAAATCTATTCTTGAGATGGTCTCTAAATTCAGGTGGGATATAGTCAAGGTCATATTTTGGCTCTCGTGGACTTGCTTTGATTTTCTTCAGTTTCAGCTTGAACTTGCATATGAGCAATTGATGGTCTGTTCCATAGTCGGCCCCTGGCTTTGTTCTGACTGATGATATTGAGCTTTTCCATCGTCTCTTTCCACAGATGTAGTCAATTTGATTTCTGCGTGTCCCTCTGGCGAGCTCCATGTGTATAGTCGCTGTTTATGTTGGTGAAAGAAGGTGTTTGCAATGAAAAAGTCGTTGGTCTTGCAAAATTCTATCATTCGATCTCCGGCATTGTTTCTGTCACCAAGTCCATATTTTCCAACTACTGATCCTTCTTCTTTGTTTCCAACTTTTGCATTCCAATTGCCAGTAATTATCTATGCATCTTGATTGCATGTTCGATCGATTTCGACTGTAGCAGCTGATAAAAATCTTCTATTTCTTCATCTTTGGCCCTAGTGGTTGGTGCGTAAATTTTAGTCATAGTCATATTAACTGGTCTTCCTTGTAGGCGTATGGATATTATCCTATCACTGACAGCATTGTACTTCAGGATAGATCTTGAAATGTTGTTTTCAACAATGAATGCAACACCATTCCTCTTCAAGTTGTCATTCCCAGCATAGTAGACTATATGATTGTCCAATTCAAAATGGCCAATACCCGTCCATTTCAGCTCACTAATGCCTAGGATATCGATGTTTTTGTGTTCCATTTCATTTTGGACAATTTCCAATTTTCCTAGATTCATACTTCGTACATTCCAGGTTCTGATTATTAATGGATGTTTGCAGCTCTGTCTTCTCGTTTTGAGTCGTGCCATATCAGCAAATGAAGGTCCCGGAAGCTTTACTTCATCCACATCATTAAGGTCGACTCTACTTTGAGGAGGCAGCTCTTCCCCACTCATCTTTTGAGTGCCTTCCAACCTGGGGGGCTCATCTTCCAGCACTATATCAGACAATGTTCTGCTGCTCTTCATAAGGTTTTCACTGGCTAATGCTTTTCATAAGTAGACTGTCGGGTCCTTCTTCCTAGTCTGTCTTAGTCTGGAAGCTCAGCTGAAACCTGTCCTCCATGGGTGACCCTGCTGGTATCTGAATACCGTTGGCATAGCTTCCAGCATCACAGCAATGCACAAGCCCCCACAGTACGACAAACTGACAGACACATGGGGGAAATATTGTATATGACTACTATTATAAGAACACAAGAAAAAGTTTAATTGCAGAAGAAAACATTCTTTGATGGTTACGAGGGTGGGGAGGGAGGGAGATGAGTATTTACTAACTAGACAGTAGACAAGAATTATCTTACGTGACTGGAAGGACAACACACAATACAGGAGAACTCAGCACAATTGAACTAAACCAAAAGCTAAGAAGTTTCCTGAATATAACCAGACACTTCGAAGACAGAGTAGCAGGGGTGGGGATCTGGGGACCATGGTTTCAGGGGATATCTAGGTCAATTGGTATAATAAAGTTTAAGAAAATGTTCTGCATCCCACTTTGGTGAGTGGTGTCTGGGGTCTTAAAAGCTAGAAAGTGGCCATCTAATATCCATCAATTGTTCCCAAACCACCTGAAGCAAAGGAGAATGAAGAATACCAAAGACACAAGGAAAATATGAGCCCCAGAGACAGAAAGGGCCACATAAACTAGAGACTCCATCAGCCTGAGATCAGAAGAAATAGATGGTGCCTGGCTACCACCAACGACTGCCCTCACAGGGAACTCAACAGAGAATTCCTGACAAAGTGGGAGAAAAGTGGGGTGCAGAACTCAAATTCTAGTAAAAAGACCAGACTTAATGGTCTGACTGGGACCAGAGGGACCCTGGAAGACACGGTCCCGGACTCTCTGTTAGCCCAAAAGTAAAACCATTCCTGAAGCCAACTCTTCAGGCAAAGATTAGATTGGAGTGTGTAAGACATAAAATGATATTTGTGAGGACTGTGCTTCTTAGCTCAAGTAGATACATGAGACTAAATGGGCAGCCCTCTCTGGAGGTGAGATGAAAAGGCAGAAAGGAACAGGAGCTGGTTGAATGAACACAGAAAATCTGGGGTGCAAAGATGAAGCGTGCTGTCGCATTATAGGGAGAGCAGCTAGGGTCACATAACAATGCGTGTATAAATTATTGTATGAAAAACTAACTCAAGCTGTAAACTTTCACTTAAAGCACAATAAAAAAAGAAAAAAAGAATAATATAAAACCCTATAGTGGCTTGGGAATGACTCAACATATGACTAATTTTAGTAGCTTACTAGGAGGGATATTTCAATAGCAACTGTATAAAAGGAAAATATTTGCCTTTGGCATCATTCTCCAAAGGCCAATAGTCATATCAAGTAACTCTATTCTGAAAATTAATTTATTTAATTGCTCCTGGAAGGTGTTTCAAAATCTAGCAACACACAGTTAGTGGGAGCATTACTTTTTCCTAATGATAAAATTGGATAATTAATAATAATTACCTCAGTTATAACCATAACAACAACAATGATAGCAGCTACCTGATTGAGCATTCCTCATGTTCTAGGCTATGCATTGGCTATAAAAAACCCATTGCCCTCCAGTCGATTCCGACTCATTGTAACCTTATAGGACAGAATAGAACTGCCGCATAGGGTTTCCAAGGAGTGCTTGTTGGATTAAAACTGCCAACCTTTTGGTTAGCAGCCAAACTCTTAACCACTCTGCCACCAGAGTTTCCTGCATTGCTATAGGTTAACAATTATCTTATTTAATCTTCATAAAATCTCTTTGATATAGATAATGCTCTTCTTCCCATTTTACAGGTAAGGAAATTGAAGAACAAAGAGATTAAGACTTTTGCCAAGTAACAATGAGAGAGAAATATTTGAACTCAGGTTAGCTGACTCTAGGACCTTGCCACCTGCTAACCTGGCTTCAAGACATGTGTATTCATTTTCAGTCAATCCCTGTTTAATGACATTCATTAAATAACTAACTTCTGCCAGAATCTTGGTGGTGTTATATCCTTGTCTTATGTCCCTGATGCAGTCTAAAATCTGTTTCTTATCAGATAGGTTGAAAATGAATAATTACAAGAAGCAATTTGATTGAGGAGCTTCGAAGAAGAGAGGAGAAAGGAGGAAAGGACAAGAGAACAGGAAAAAAAGAGAACAGAAACTATGCTGCCTGTAAATTAAAAATAATAAGTATGAAATTATGCCGTTAATTTATCAGTCCTTTTACACCAGGGTTTTCCTAAATATGGTTCCTGCTTCAGAATCATAAGGGGTGATTATTTAAAACATAGGTTAAAGAGTCCCAGCTGTGATGAATCAAACCGTTTAGTGGTTAGGACTAGGATTATGCATTGTTAATATGCATCCAAGCTAAATATTTACGGCTTAACTTTGGGTTCCACTCGATTCTTGAAAAGCATTATATTCATTGTGAAAGACTCCTTACCCTTTCCATGCATGGAACTACTAGGCCCTAGAAAAATATTGGCAATCACTGAAATTTTAATTCATGTCTAATTTGATAACTTTATAAGTCTAACATGTCATAAAAAATCAGTTGAGGTTATGTGATGTAGTAGAAGAGCCCAGAATTAACATCAGAAAGCTTGTTTCAGACATATAGCTCTGCTTTCTACTAGGTATATGACACTGAGAAACTCAATGCGTGCCTCTGGAGTTCCACGTTCTTATCTTTAAAATGATAATAATAATATATCATGCTTAACATACTGCTATGAGAATCGGAATTAGCAATATACTTTAATATATTTTGTTAACCTAAAGTGCTATTAAATATTATTATTGTAAAAGCTGGCTTTGGATATTAATTTTGCCTGGCCGTGCACATGATCTTATTATTACAACATATTAATGATGGTGTGGCAACGTGTTAAATTTCTGTTCCTTTAGTTAGTTGTCTAATGAGACTAAAGTTTCATTTTCTTTTGCACCCAAATGATTTTTTTTCCAAAATAAAACTTCTCTTGGTTCAAATGAACAGAATATATCCAAAGGGAAAAGAGGATGAGAAAACCTAGCACATAAAAAAAAAAACTACGCCCATGTTTGACTTCAAAGGACTATCTTTGAGTTGAGGTATAGGAAGAAATGAAAATTAACTCTAGTTTTTATGCCACTTAAAAAAAAAAAAAAAGAGGCAGAAAAGGGAGTGCCATTTTTCTTTAGTTCCCAAGAGCAGATCTTATACTGTTCACAATTTTTAGTGTCCTCTGAAGTCACTAGGAGTTCTGCATAAGAAGAAGTCTTTAGAAGGAAAGGCAGAGGCAAGGATCTGACTTTTTTTTTTCTTCTTTGTCTCTTCTCATTCCTGAATTTTGTGCAAAGTATAATGAAAGTCCATTATAAAGTTGGGGACAAGAGACATGATTTACATCTAAATTATACTTGCCTAAGTTGTCATAAAACGATGTAGCTATTCAGCTGTATTCTGTTGCAATGACTGACAATAATTTTTCTTTATCACAGTCCCTTTGACACTCATTAGAAACAATAATAGATGGTCCCAATAACTTCCCTTTTCATTGTTTTATCATTTTGGTAAGGATGTCTGAGTCCTCTCACACTTTGTTATAACACACACTTTTCCTTCTGATCCATCTTTCTCCCCCCTTCTTTTAGAATGCAGGGGGATAATTTCTTCATCATTCATTTTGCTGAATATGATTTCAATTACCACGTCAATAGTAATATATGAATTCTTTCATCCTTAAAAGAAATGCTTGTTTCAGCAACACATTTTTTCCCCCAGAAGTTTAATATTAATGAGAGAACTTGAGATTTTTCCACACCAAGCTGACAGTTTGTGTCACAGATTTCTATGTCAAATTTTCAAGAAATATAGCACTGGGTGACAGCAGTACATAGCTCAGAGCAATAATAAGTCATAAATGGGCAGCTATAGTCTTGGTTTAAAGACTAGATCAGTGGGGTGCTTTGTAAAAACATGACCTTCATTTTTTCTTTTTTATGTATCTTGATATGAATCTCTGAAATGAACAAAGCAAGTATTGACCAATGATCAAACGGGAATAGACAATTCCCCTTTCTTTCACAGATGCAGAGAGTGATGGAAAATTATTCATAATTCTAATTGCCACTGTAGTTGCTATTGTCTTACTTATTTTGTATATCTGAAAACTGGTGGGCTTGTATACATATATTATTGTAGAGTGGTCCAACAACAAATTGCTGATCTTATCCACTCAGGGAAAAAAGAAAAAAAAAAGTACTATATTAGTTAATTTTACATCAATTTATTTTTCCTTATTTCAACTAATTTTCATATTAATGTTCTATTTGTGAAAACTATTTCATTGTCACATTTCCTAATATTTGACCAATAATATGAAAAATTTTTAAATCTTGGAACTCATTGAATCCAGTTTGTCATCAAATCTCTGCTTTGTTAATAAACTTCATTAATTACACATTCATTGTACTGCTAATAGTTTACGTAAAAATACTTTGCCAAGTCTGCTCTATTTTCTTTTCCCAATTTCTGTTTTATCATCTACCTGAATCAACAAATGGTATAATTTATCTCCTAAAAACTACCCTCCAAATATCATACTTCCACATTGATTAATTAATGTTCTCTCTGTGAATATGATTTTGCTTTTCCTGCTCAATGCACTAATCATATTAAACTTTGAAAGGACCACTTCTTAAAGGGGAATGTGAAGTTTCATTTTTCAAAAGCCTTACCACACAGAAGCAAGATTGCTCCCAGGGGTATGGTCTGGCATCCAGAGACATCATAAGACTCCCAGGGCTCCCAGACCTGAGAACTATGGATTTACCACACTGAGGGCAATACTTATGCCTTGTTTTAATAGAGCTATCGGCTCTTCCATTATCCTTTTGAAGATGCAGCAGTGGCCTCAACCACTTGACAGTTTGCTTTGCTCTGGACTTTTACATACCTACTGCCCATTAACCCATTGCCATCAAGTTGATTCCGACTCATAGCAACCCTATAGGACAGAGTAGAACTGCCCCATAGTGTTTCCAAGGAAGCAGCTGGTGGATTCAAACTGCTGATCTTTTGGTTAGTAGCTGAGCTCTTAACTATTGCACCACTGGGGCTCCAATGTATCTACTATATCTGAAAGATTTTCATCTGGATAGTGTAACTACGAGAGGTTGTATTCAACACAAACTCTGCCCCCCAAAAAATGACTGAGCTTCGTTATATACTAATTATTACTCATGAGTCATTTTTTTTAAAATGAATGCAATTGGTTAATAGAGGTTGTGGAATTATCCTTAAAAGTAGGGACATTTTCTTTCACTGTTCAATACTGCAGAATATTCTGACCTATATGAACAAAAATGAGTTTACTATTAGATGGAAATGAGATAGAGATATATGGATACATATCAATGGATTTATCTGTTATCTGTTTATCATCTATCTATCATCATCTATCTTCATTCTTAGTGCTCTTATCCAAAAACAGTAAAATTTTTATTTTCAGTTCATGAAATTAGGGGAGCCTTGGTGGCACAGTGGTTAAGAGCTCAGCTGCTAATCAAAAGGTCCAGTAGCTCGAACCCACCAGCTGCTTCTCAGAAACCCTATGGGGTAGTTCTCCTCTGTCCTATAGGGTGGTTTAGTTGGAATCAACTCGACAGCAATGGGTTTGGTTTTTTGGGGTTTTATGATATGGTCTAGTGCTAGTTGCCCAGGGTACACAGTCCAATCATATAAATGGCATTTTCAAAAAAGTATAAAATGTATCAAAATAGGATTTGTAGCAACATCTGTTGTAGCATGCAAGTATGATTTAAATTTTAGCACAAATTGTTCAAAAACTATGAACTTGCCAAAAAAAAGTAATTTAACTCTATATTCAAAATTACTCCTTATGCTACTAAACTCCCGTTACATGAGGGTAAAAGATAAAAATTATTTATTAAATGTGTTAGAAATTCATATCTTTTATTTTCACAAACATTGTTTCTAGACCTACAAACTCTGATATCCCAGCTGTATGTATATATTTTTCATCATTTTGATTTTTAATGATAATACAATAATTTCTATTAAGGTCATTAAAAGTAACAGAAACATCCAAAAATGAAAACAGGTGGTATTCAAGAAACCTTGACCAATCAGGAGGTGGAATGCCTACATACTAGGTGACTCTTTCTTTTAGAAATAGTTACCAAAATATCAAATACCAAAAGATCCATCTGTATTCTTAGTATCCTTAACATCAAATAGTAAACTCTTCACACTTGCTTATGAGCTAGGTATTAACTCTGATAATCTCATTGGTCTTCATTGCCTAAAATGCAAAATTCGATCAGTATGTGATACAAGTGCATGAAGGAGAGAGGAGGGAAAAAAACAGTTGGTTTTGAGTCAATCAGATTCACGGCAACTTCATATGTTTCAGAGCAGAACTGTGCTTCACTGGGTTTTCAGTGGCTGAAAGAAGTAGATAGCCAGGCCTTTCTTCCAAGGTGTCTCTAGGTGGACTCAAACCTCTACCCTGTCTATTTGCATCTAAAGTCATTAACTGTTTGTGCTACCCATGCACCCCAAAGGAGAAAGGAGGGCTGGACAAAATATCTATTGCAGAGGGATAGACTCAGTGATAAAGAACAAATTAACATGCTTTGTTATTTACAAACTTCTTACTAACAGGTACTAAACAGCCCAGATGTCTAAAATATGATATAAATAATAATAAAATACAGAATTCGGGGCTGAGAAGTACATAAGAGACATGATGATTTTTATTATGCAGCTAATTGCCAAACTCCTCAGTGATAAACACCATAGTCAGATAAGGGAGAAAAATTCTATGCTATTGTTAAATAATCAAGAAGATAATATATATATATATATATTTTTATGACATTTTATTTTGTGTTCTGAGATGTTATATTTTATTCTCAAACATACATACTGCATAAAAATCTTAGCACATTGTTTGGAGCTCATAGCGAGCCCAGCACTTTCTAGATGAGATCAATGCTGAATCCAAATATAGCAAAAATCAACTAAACCTGGGCATTGATTTGACATCAGCCCTGGCTTTTGATATTTCTTTCTGTGATCTATCTGCTTCTAAAAATTCTACTCTTTAATCACCACAAGAGAACACGGGTTGGAGACTTTCTCAGATGTAAGGAACTTTGGCTTTTAGCTGTCATGTTGGCAAAATAAATACCAAGATTGCCTGTTAATGATTGTTTCTATAAGTAAGTACTAGCACCCTCTTTTTTTTTTTTTCTCACTTGAGAAATAATATAATTCCTATTAAAGAACTGGAGGATTTTAAAATAGATTCCTTTATTT
Organism: Loxodonta africana; assembly: GCF_030014295.1. Lineage (NCBI taxonomy): Eukaryota > Metazoa > Chordata > Mammalia > Proboscidea > Elephantidae > Loxodonta > Loxodonta africana. The sequence goes on from NC_087344.1 coordinate 123,988,213, forward strand.
CAAAACTCAAATGAGACAAGGGTAAGTAAAAGAGACCGTTATTAAAACAATACTTTTTGATCAAAGTAATAGAGAAATATATAATATTTCATGTTGAACAATTAGTTTAGTATTGAGTCAAATGTGACTCAATATTTGTCATTGGCATTTATTTACTGAAAGACATTTTAGTAATAAGCTGTAATACCTAAATGTCTTATAATATTTCAAGCTCTGTAATAATTCATTTGGTGTTCCTCTGTGTGAGGTTTTCTTTTTTCTTCTGCCTAAATCAAGTGAAACTGAAAGATTAAGAAATTAAAACAGTAAGAGTAACACAATGAGGATTAGAAGGGATTTTTGTTTGTTTGTTTTTTAACTCCTTATATTACTAAGTAAAACAGTAGTAATTGCACTTCACGAACTGGCTGTTTTAAAAAAAAAGAAATCAGAAAGGTAAATAAGTTTTCATCCTTCCTTGCTAATGCCAGGGTAATATTTATTAGGGCCCAGTTGAAAATTGTATGCTATGCCTCTGGCCATGGCTTGTTATCAGTTGCTTTGGCGTGACAAACACAATGTCAATATTATTATCTCAAATAAATAATCTTGATAATCAAGAAAGAAAAATATTTATTTTAGTCATGAATTTGCATAATACATTGCTTACTGTATTGAATTTGAGCACTGTTGAGTCTAACAAATGTTTTATTTTTCCACTTGTTTAAAACATTTTAATGAGCAAAAATGTATACAAATATTTTACAGAAAGCTAAACATTCTAATAATTTTTTTTTTTTTTCTGGCTGTAACAAAGAGAAATTAATTTTCTCATAGCCTAGAAGTCCGAACTCAGGGTGTCATCTCCAGGGGAAGGTTTTCTCTCTGTGTCAGCTCTGGAGGAAGGTCCTTATTATCAATATTACCCTGGACTAGGAGTTTCTCCACGCAGGAACCCCAGGTCCAAAGGATGCGCTCTGTCCCTGGTGCTTCTTTCTTCTTCTTTTTTTGTTTTTAATTGTGCTTTAAGTGAAAGTTTGCACATCAAGTCAGTCTCTCAAACAAAAACTTACATACACCTTGCTATGTACTCCTATTTGCTCTCCACCTAACAAGACAGCACACACCTCCTCTCCACCCTGTATTCCCTATGTCCATTCAGCCAGTTCCTGTCCTCCTCTGCCTTCTCATCTCCCCTCCAAACAGGAGCTGACAACATAGTCTCATGTGTTTACTTGAGCCAAGAGGCTCACTCCTCACCAGTATCATTTTCTGTCTAAAAATCCAGCCCAATCCCTGTCTGAAGAGTTGGCTTTGGGAATGGTTATACTCTTGGGCTAACAGAAGGTATGGGGAACATGACATCCGGGGTCCTTCTAGTCTGTCAGACCATTAAGTCTGTTCTTTTTACGACAACTTAAGGTCTGCACCCCACTGCTCTCCTGCTCGGTCAGGGATTTTCTGTTGTGTTCCCTGTCGGGGTAGTCATGGGTTGTAGCCGAGCACCATCTAGTTCTTCTGGTCTCAGGCTGATGTAATCTCTGGTTTATGTGGCCCTTTCTGTCTCTTGGGCTCATAATTACCTTGTGTCTTTGGTGTTCTTCATTCTCCTTTGCTCCAGGTGAGTTGAGACTAATTGATACATCTTAGTCGGTCTCCTGCTAGTGTTTCAGACTCCTGTACACCACTCACCAAAGTGGGATGCAGAATGCTTTCTTAACATATTTTGTTACACCAATTGACCTAGATGTCCACTGAAACCATGGTCCCCAGACCCCTGCCCCTGCTACTCTGGCCTTCAAAGCTTTCAGTTGTATTCAGGAAACTTCTTTGCTTTTGCTTCAGTCCAGTTGTGCTGACCTGTTCTGTATTGTGTATTGTCTTTCTCTTCACTTAAAATAGTTCTTGACTATCTAATTAGTCGATACCCCTCTCTTTCTCTCCCCAACCTCGTAACCATCAAGGAATATTTCCTTCTGTGTTTACCCTTCTTGAGTTCTTATATTAGTGGTCCCATACAATATTTGTTATTTTGCAGCTAATTTACCTCCACATAATACCTTCCAGATTCCTCCACGTTATGGGATGTTTCACGAATTCATCGTTGTTCTTTATCATTGCCAGTATTCCATTGTGTGAATATACTGTATTTATCCATTCTTCCATTGATGGGCACCTGGGTTGTTTCCATCTTTTTGCTATTGTAAATAGTGCTGCAATGAACATGGGTGTGCATATATCTGTTTGTGTGAAGGCTGTTATTCCTCTAGGATATATTCCAAGGAGTGGGATTGCTGGATCATATGGTACAAATATTTCTAGCTTTTTAAGGAAGCACCAAATCAATTTCCAAAGTGGTTGTGCCATTTTACATTCCCACCAGCAGTGTATAAGTGTTCCAGTCTCCCCACAACCTCTCCAACATTTATTATTTTGTGTTTTTGGATTAAAGCTCATCTTGTTGGAGTGAGATGGTATCTCATTGTAGCTTCGATTTCCATTTCTCTAATAGCATTTCCTCATGTACCTGTTAGCCACCTGAATATCTTCTGTGGTAAAATGCCTGTTCATATCCTTTGCCCATTTGTTAATTGGGTTATTTGTCTTTTTGTTGTTGAGTTTTTGCAGTATCATGTAGATTTTAGAGTTCAGACACTGATCGGATTTGTCATAGCCAAAAATTTTTTCACAGTCCGTAGGTAATCTTTTTACTTTTTTGGTGAAGTCTTTGGATGAGCATAAGTGTTTGATTTTTAGGAACTCCCAGTTATCTAGTTTCTCTTCTGGAGTTTGTACATTGTTGGTAATGTTTCATATACTGTTTATGCCATGTATTAAGGCTCCTAGTATTGTCCCTATTTTTTCTTCCATGATCTTTATTATTTTAGATTTTATATTTAGGTCTTTGTTATATTTTATATTTTAGGTCTTTGTTCCATTTTGAGTTAGTTTTTGTGCATGGAGTGAGGGATGGGTCTGGTTTCATTTTTTTATAGATGGATATCCAGTTATGCCAGCGCCGTTTGTTAAAGAGACTATCTTTTCCCCACTTAACAGCTGCTTATATGTGCATGGATTTATGTCTGCATTCTCAATTCTGTTCCATTGGTCTGTGTATCCATTTTTGTACCAGTACCACACGGTTTTGACTACTGAGGCGGTATGATAGGTCCTAAAATCAGGTAGTGTGAGGCCTCCTACTTTGTTCTTCTTTTTTGGTAATGCTTTACTTATCCAGAACCTCTTTCCCTTCCATATGAAATTGGTGATTTGTTTCTTCATCTCATTAAAAAATGTTATTGACATTCGGATCAGAATTGCATTGTATCTATAGATAACACTAGGTAGAATAGACATTTTTACAACGTTCAGTCTTCCTATCCATAAGCAAGGTATGTTTTACACCTATGTAGGTCTCTTTTGGTTTCTTGCAGTAATGCCTTTTAGTTTTCTTTGTATAGGTCTTTCATGTCTCTCATTAGATTTATTCCTAAGTATTTTATCTTCTTGGGGGCTCTTGTAAATGGTATTGATTTGGTGATTTCCTCTTTGACATTCTCTTTGTCAGTGTAGAGGAATCCAACTGATTTTTGTATGTTTATCTTATATCCTGATACTCTGCTGAACTCTTCTATTAGTTTCAGGAGTTTTCTTGAGGGTTCCTAAAGGGTTTTCTGTGTATGAGATCATGTCATCTGCAAATAGAGATATTTTTACTTCTTCCTTACCAATTTGGAAGCCCTTTATCTCTTTATCTAGCCTAGTTGCTCTGACTAGGACCTCCAGCACAATGTTGAATAAGAGTGTTGATAAAGGGCATCCTTGTCTGGCTCCCATTCTCAAAGGGGATACTTTCAGACTCTCTCCATTTAGGATGATATTGGCTGTTGGCTTTGTATAAACGCCCTTATTATGTTGAGGAATTTTCCTTTTATTTCTATTTTGCTGTGAGTTTTTATCATGAATGGGTATTGTACTTTGTCAAATGTCTTTTCTGTATCAGTTGATAAGATCATGTGGTTCTTGTCTTTTGTTTCATTTATGCAATGGATTATATTGATCGCTTTCTAATGTTAAACCATCCCTGAATATCTGGTATGAATCCCACTTGGTCCTGGTGGATTTTTTTTTTTTTTTTGATATGTTGTTGAATTCTATTGGCTAGAATTTTATTGAGGATTTTTGCATCTAAATTTACGAGGGATATAGGTCTGTAATTTTCTTTTTGTTGTTGTTGTTGTTGTATCTTTACCTGTTTTTGGTATCAGGGATATGCTGGCTTCACAGAATGAGTTTGGGAGTATCCCATCCCTTTCTATGCTCTGAAATACCTTTATTAGTAGACGTGGTAACTCTTGTCTGAAAGTTTAGTAGAGTTTTCCAGTGAAGCCATCAGGGCTAGGGCTTTTTTTGTTGTTGTTGGGAGCTTTTTAATTACCATTTCGATCTCTTCTTTTGTTATGGGTTTATTTAGTTGTTCTACCTATGTCTGTGTTCCTTTAGGTAGGTATTTCTAGAAATTCATCCATTTCTTGTAGGTTTTCAAAATTGTTAGAGGACAATTTTTCATAGTAATCTGATATGACTCTTAAATTCTTGGGTCTGTTGTGGTATCTCCCATCTCATTTCTTATTTTGGTTATTTTCTTCCTCTCCTGTTTTTCTTTTGTCAGTTGGCCAATGGTTTATTGATTTTGTTAGTTTTTCAAAGAACCAGCTTTTGGTCTTGTTAACTCTTTCAGTTTTTTTTCTGTTTTCTCTTTCATTTAATTTTGCTCTCATTTTTATTATTTGCTTTCTTCTGGTGCCTAAGCATTTCTTTTGTTTCTCTTTCTATTTGTTCAAGTTGTAGGTATAATTCATTGATTTTGACCCTTTATTCTTTTTGGATGTGTGCATTTATTGCTATAAATTGACCTTGGAGCACTACTTTAGTTGTGTCCCAAAGTTTCTGATAGGAAGTGTTTTCATTCTCATTGGATTCTATGATTTTCTTTATTCTGTCCTTAATTTCTTCTATAACCCAGTCATTTTTGAGCAAGGTGTTGCTCGGTTTCCAAATGTTTGATTTCTTTTCCCTGCTTTTCCTCTTATTGATTTCTACTTTTATGGCCTTATGGTCAGAGAAGATGCTTTGTAATATTTCAATGTTTTGGGTTCTGTTGAAGCTTGCTTTATGACCTAATATGTGGTCTATTCTAGAGAATATTCCATGTACATTGGAAAAGAAAGTATACTTAACTGCTGTTCGTTGGAGTGTTCTGTACATGTCTATTAGGTCAAGTTGGTTGACTGTGGCATTTAGATCTTCCGTGTCTTTATTGAGCTTCTTTCTGGATGTTCTGTCCTGCACTGAAAGTGATGTGTTGAAGTCAGCTACTATTGTTGTGGAGCTGTCTATCTCACTTTTCAATGCTGTTAGAGTTTGTTTTATGTATCTTGAAGCCCTGTCATTGGGTGCATAAATATTTAATATGGTTATATCCTCCTGGTATATGTCCCTTTAATCATTATATTGTGTCCTTCCTTATCGTTTGTGATGGACTTAACTTTAAGTCTATTTTTTCAGAAATTAATACTGCCACTCTTGCACTTTTTTGATTGTTGCTTGCTTGATATATTTTTTCCATCCTTTGAGTTTTAGTTTGTTCGTGTCTTTAAGTCTAACGTGTATTTCTCATAGGCAACATATAGACAGATCTTTTCTTTTTTTTTAAATCCATTCTGGCACACTCTGTCTCTTTATTGATGCATTTAGTCCATTTACATTCGGCATAATTATGGATAGGTATGAGTTTAGTGGTGTCATTTTGATGTCTTTTTTTTGTGTGTTGTTGACAGTTTTTTTTTTTTTTCCCCACTTAATTTTTTGTGCTGGGCAGTTTTTCTTTATATATTGTCTTTTCATTGCTGTTGATTTTGTTTTGCTGAGCATTTACAATTTTCTTGTATTTTGATGTGTAGGACTGTTAGTCTCTTTTGTGGTTACGTTAATATTTATCCATATTTTTCTATGTTTAAACCAAACTTTTATTTTTTTATATTGCCTTGGCTTCCTCTCCATATGAAAGACATTTTTTAGTCCCTTTTTATTGATTTAATGTTGTCCTCTCTTACATAACAACATAGCTGTTTCCCGGGTTTGAACATGTTTTTATCTTGATTTATTTTTGTGACTTCCCTATTTGGGTTGATATCTGGTTGTTCTGTCCTGTGTTCTAGTCTTTGATTGATATCTGGTATTATTGATTTTCTAACTAGAGAACTCCCCTTAGTATTTCTTGTAATTTTGCTTTGGTTTTTATGAATTCTCTAAACTTCTATTTATCTGGAAAATATCCTAATATTGCCTTCATATTTGAGAGACAGTTTTGCTAGGTATATGATTCTTGGCTGGTAATTTTTTTTTTTCCTTCTGTGTTTTATATAATTCATCCCATTGCTTTCTTGCCCGGGTGTTTTCTGCTGAGTAGTCTGAGCTTATTCTTATTGACCCTCCTTTGTAGGTGACTTTTCATTTATCCTTAGCTGCTCTTAAAATTCTTTATCTTTGGTTTTAGCAAGTTTGATTATATCTCAGTGACTTTCTTTTGGGAGCTACCTTATGTGGGGTTCAATGAGCATCTTGGATAGATATTTTCTTATCTTTCATGATATCGGGGAAGTTTTCTGCCAACAAATCTTCAACAATTCTCTCTGTATTTTCTGTTATCCTCCCCTGCCCTGCTACTCCAATCACTCGTAGGTTATGTCTCTTAATAGCGTGCCACATGATTCTTAAGGTTTCTTCATTTTTTTAATTCTTTTTTCTGATTTTCTTCAAATATATTGGTGCCAAGTGTTTTATCTTCATTCTCACTAATTCTGACTTCCATGTCTTCATTTCTGCTTCTCTGACTTTCTATTGAGTTACCTAATTCTGAAATTTTATTGTTAATCTTCTTAATTTCTGATTGCTGTCTGTCATGGATTAAATTATGTCTCTCCAAAAATGTGTGTATCAGCTTGGTTAGGCCACACTTCCCAGTATTCTGTGGTTGTCTTCCATTTCACAATTGTAATTTTATGTTAAAAGAATTAGGGTGGGACTGTAACACCACCTTTACACAAGTCACCTCCCTCCTCCAAGGTAAACAGAGTTTCCCTGGGATGTGGCCTGCACCACTTTTATTTCTCAAGAGATAAAAGAAAAGAGAAGCAAGCAGAGAGTTGGGTATCTCATACCACTAAGAAAGCAGCACCAGAAGCAGAGCACATCCTTTGGACATGGGGGTCCCTGTACCTGAGAAGCTTCTCAACCAGGGGAAGATTGAAGATAAGGACCTTCCTCCAGAGCCAATAGAGAGAAAAAGCCTTCCTCTGGAGCTGACACCCTGAATTTGGACTTGTAACCTACTAGACTGTGAGAAAATAAATTTATCTTTGTTAAAGCCATCCATTTGTGGTATTTCCGTTATGGTAGCACTAGATGACTAAAACACTGTCTCTCTATGGTTTCTTGCAGCCTGTGAAAGTTTTCATTATGATCTTGAATAACCTTCTTAATTTCCTCAACTGCTTTATCTGTGTGTTCCTTGGCTTGTTCTGAATTTTACCTGATCTCATTTCTGATGTCTTGAAGAGTTCTGTATATCAATCTTTTGTGTTCTACCTGTGGCAATTCCAAGAATATATCTTTGTCTGGGAGATTCCTTGATTCTTTGTTTTGAGAGCAAGGTCTGCTTCTTTATGTGATTTGATATTGACTGTTGTTTCTGAGCCATCAATAAGTTATTATATTAATTTATTTTATGTGTGCTTACTGTGTCCTAGGGTCTTGCTTTTTTTTTGTTTGTTTTGTTTTGATATGCCCAGATAGGCTGCTTGAGTGAACTAGTTCAATAATTTGTGCCTTTGAGGCTTTACTGTCCTGTCACCAGATGGCTAGAGATATTACCAGGTATATGAGCCAAGGAGTCCACTCACTTTTCTTGTATGGATTCAGCTCAGGTGTCCAGGTCACCAAGTGTGTGGTGCAAGCTCTGTCTTACAGTCTTAGAGGGGCAGGAGTCATTGGTGTAGGCAAAGGTTTCTGTTTGCAGCAGGAGGTCATGCTCTGAGCAAGACAAAGGGCTGACAACTGTCCCTCGAGTGTCCGTGAGGAAAGCAAATCCCTGTTCCCTACCTTGTATTGGTGGATGGGTTCAGCAGCCAGACCATGGGTACCCAGTGCTTTGGGTTGTAAGGAATAAAAGGTACCACTTATTGTTGGACCCCTGTTGCAGGTGGCTAGGTGGTGTGGGTGGAGCCACCGGTCCTCAAGCCCCTGATGTGGGTGAGGACTCTATTTAATAGGCAGAGTGGTGTCAAATGTCAAAAACCTACCTCTCCATCTGGGATCTTAAATGCTAGCAAGTGACAAACTAAGATGCATCAGCTGGCCTCAACCCACCTGGAGGAAAGGAAAATGAAGAACACCAAAGATACAAGGTAAATATGAACCCAAGAGACAGAAAAGGTCACATAAGCCAGAGACTCCATCAGCCTGAGACCCGAAGAATTAGATGATACCCTACTACCACCAATGACTACCCTGACAGTGAACAAAACGGAGAATCCCTGATGGAGCAGGAGAACAGTGGTATGCAGATCTTACATTTTTGTAAAAATACTAGGCTTAATGGTTTGAGTTAGTCTGGAGGGATCCTGACAGTCATGTTTGCCAGACCCTTTGATAGCCAAAGTTAGAACCATTCCTGAAACCAACTCTACAGTCAGGGATTAGCCTGAACTATAAGATAGACAATGATGCTGGTGATGAGTGAACTTCATGGCTCAAGGAAACACATGAGACTATGTGGGTGACTCCTGTCTGGTGGCAAGATGACAAGGACGAAGGGTACAGGAGCTGGTTGAATGGACATGGTTAATACAGGGTGGAGAAAAGGAGTGTGCTGTTTCATTAATGGAGAGTAGCTGGGAGTGCACAGTGGGGTGTTATGGCTTTTTGTATGAGAGACTGACTTGATTTGTGAACTTTCACTGAAAGGATAATACGTAAATTTAAAAAAAAAAAAAACCCTCCTCTCGACCACATAGCTGAAACATTTGAAGTCAGATCTCAGGCACATACACCATTGTAGGCTGCCAACAAGGGCCTAAGCTCCTGAAATGGGTGCACACAAGTCCATGCAGGGGTAAAGGCATTCAAAGTCTGTGGACTGTTTGTGCCTGGACAGGAACCACTTGTGCCCTGAGTCCCTAGCAGAGGGAGCCGGCAGATTATCTTTTCCCCCAATTGTTAATTTATTCCTTCTCCAAGGCGGGGAAAATGGCTCAGAGTGTGGAGCAGGATCTATTTCAGGCCCAGGGAAATCAACATCAACTGAAGCTGGGTTAGGGGCTGGGGGCATGGTAAATTAGATGCAAGTACTTATCTTTTGCTGAGATCGCTGTTCTCTGATCTGAAGGTTGACTAGACTATGCAGCTTGCTGTCTCTCCCTGAAGAAACTACAGCCCAAACAGTTCCTCCAGCACCACCGCAGAAGCGCCAGGGAATCATGCCTGAGGGCCACTGGTTCCCACCGAGTCAGGTCCAGAAACTCCTTGCTGCTTCTGATCTGTCTCCCTCCCCCTGCCGCTCCATCTGATTTCCTAACTTTGCCTTTAATGTTCAGGGCTCCTAGCTTTCCATATATATAACGACTTCACTTGTTTTTTCAGGTCTTTGTTATAAGAGGGATCACTGGAAGCATCTGACTACTCCACCATCTTGACCCCGCCTCCTGGTGCTTCTTTCTTGGTGGTATGAGGTCCCATTCTCTGCTTGCTTCCCTTTTCTTTTATCTCTTGTAAGACAAAATGTGGTGCAGGCCATACTCCATGGAAACTCCCTTTACGTTGGATTAGGGATGTGACCTTAGCCTCTAATAACTTTTGTTTTCCCTAAAATTTAAAAAAGGCCAAATTAGAAGAGCTGTGGGTGAATAGAATTTGTAACCATTTTATTATATAAATTTTGATATTTGATAAAGCACACATCCAAATTTATGACTCTGTCTATTCATTTTACCATGATCCTGCTAGACTCATTGCTGATTTAACCAAATCAGCCTCGTTGCTGTCAAGTCAATTCCGACTCACAACGGCCCTGTAGGACAGAGCAGAACTGCCCCATAGGATTTCTAAGGAATGGCTGGGTGGATTCAAACTTTGGCTGCAGCCGAACTCTTAACCACTGCACCACCAGGGTTCTCCATTGTTAGTGATGCCATTATGTGATCAATCTGTCAACAAGCCAGCTTCATTTTCTCAAGTGTAAATGGCATTGTCCAAAAGGCAACATTTCAACTGTTCTTGTTCTTACTCCTTAGGTTTCTTGGCAGTTGGTTTTCACTTGAAACGTATTATAGATAGTGTGTGTATGATATAGACTGATGCATGACAGCGTACAGGCCTTGGCTGAGTACTAACTATCAACAAATTTTATTGTCAGTTCTAGAGCTGTGCAATGGGTAGAGCTCTAGGAACAGTTTTAAACTTTTAATTTTTTGACCTAATACTCTTCAGCAAGAGAAATGCTGGGGCCTTCCTGCTCCATTTAGGAATGTCCATATTTATACAACGAGGGTGATTTTTGAAATATTTAACAACCAGTTCAGCACTGACACTGCCAATTAGAATAGCCACCAGACTTTTCACCACATTGGAGCTTTGCCAGGCGAATACCAGCCATGATAATCAGGTTTTGACTTCCCTTCCTTGTGCTAGAAACTGGAAATTGTAGGTGAGAAAACATGTTATATAAGGGAATTATGGCTCTCTCGATTGTCTATCAAATCAAAAGGCCCAGTTTCCCACTGTTAGAAAACTGCAGAAAAAAAAAAAAAGAAAAGAATTTCTTTTCCAGAAAGAAATAACCCAAAATTATTGCCTTGTCTCCTGATTGACTTTACTATCACTCACCCATAAAGGTAGTACAGTACATAAATTTTCACAGGCATAACAAGTATGAAATATAATGCTATCTTTTTCCCCTTGCAAAGCAAGAGATTTCTCACTTGGGCTAATTTCTCCTACCTGTCCACAGCCATATGTGGAGTTACATTTTTACGGTAGCAAAATAGTTGATCTCCCTTTCTTTGACACATTTCCTTAATTATTTAGAACATAAACCAAATCTGTTCAAATGAGCAATACAGACTTGCAGTTTCAAGTAAATTGTCAGAATTTGGGGTGAAGGTGTCAATTTTCAATTAATATTTCTTAAGGCACCCTGTACAGCACTTAGCACCACTCTATGAATGCTATAAATTCAAAACAAATACTTAACAAATATAAATAAATAAAAAGCAATTCTGAAAGTTAATAAGAATTCCAGAGAACAGCCAGTTGTAAAATATTTGACTGATAACGCAGTATCAGGTGCAGTGTGCCTTTTTAGGATTTAAATGCTTTTGCTAAATAATTACTTGATGTTCTAAGAATAACATTAAAAAATAATAACCATGCCATAAATCTGTTTAGTTTTTATTTAGGGAGTAATATTTCAATTGTATTGTAAATGAAATCTTATTAAATTTTATTAGATGAGTCACATTCTGTGCTGCATAAAACTTGTCTTTTTTTTTTTTTTAATTCCAAACACTTTTTGAAGTCTTAGAGTCACATTAGTCAAAAAATATGCTACCCTGGGTGGCTCAGGGGATTGCTAACATGATACAAATGCTTTGTCTTCCCACATTGCCAAGTAAATGTAATTAAGGTATTTTTCCGCTATTCCTCCCTTCTGTATAAGATAGACTGAAGTTGTTTCAGCTCATTTTATGTTGTTCACAAGCCTACAGTTGAAATGGCTCATATTTATGACCCTCTAGAAGGGCGAGGATACCCTCGTGGTGTAGTGCAGAAGAGCTATAGCTGCTAACCAAAAGGTCAGCAGTTCGAATCCACCAGGTGATCCTTGGAAACTCTGTGGGGCAGTTCTACTCTGTCCTATAGGGTCGATATGAGTTGGAATCGACTTCACAGCAACAGATTTGGTTTTGAGTTTAGAAGAGTGAAGGATTAATTCAGAACACAAGTGTTAATGTCTTTGGACCATGGTTAGTATCTACATGATACTTATCATATTTATTATCAGTAAGTTTATGACTATTCATTAATATGCAACATTATGCCAAGATCAGCACCCTTCCCATCATTTTATTCTTAAAAGGACTAAGACATACTGTAAAGAGAGTGGAAATTTACCAACTGCTATTTTTTTTTTTATTAATATGACATCTCTTCTTTGAAAAGAATACTTCAGATGCCTGGACTGTCAATCTAGCACTTTTCATAATCAATGCATTAACTTAATTTAAAAAAAAGCAATTTCGTAACTTACTTTTTTTTTTTTTTTTAACATTTCCATGTATTATTTTGGATATTGATGTTACAGCAGTCAAAATAACTGCTGAGGCATTTCCCTTGATAGCCTGCATCTCATTTGAAACTAATTTCACCCCACTTTCTCAGACAGACCTGAGTGATACAGTCTGCATTTCTGTTCATGGATTAAACAGCTACAACTTTGTATCCTGGCAAGTAATCTTCTGAAAACAGAGTTGTTAATATGCTGTTATTGACTTAGAAGGTTGAGTGACCTCTGAGAAGGATGTAAACTTGTGAATTGGGAAGTTCTTATAGTCTCATGGGGCAGTTTACTCACAAAAAGAGGTAACTGCTAATGAGCTCCCTAGCCAGCAACAGCTAGATGTATAGTATGTAAAACTTAGCATGCCTAGTACATCATATAAAAGCAACAAAAATGTATGTGTTAAGCTCATTAAGTAGATTTTTGTGGATCCAAAAAGAAAAAGAAAAGTTTGTGTCAAAAGCCAAATGGGCAACAAAAATTATTTTTGATTTTCATATTCCTGATAACTCAATATATTTCAGAAAAGTGGTATGTTTAAGTTTTCAAACAAGACATGGGGACTTTTGAACCTAAAAAGGAATTCAGCATTTCTTTCCTGCCAAGTTTTCACTGGATACATTAGGGTGATCAACTCTTGAGTTAAAATATTATCAGAATACAAGCTGACCTTTGAGGAAAGAGTTTGGATTGATATCATAAACAATGATTTAGCACCTGCGATGTGTTAGATTTTATGCTAAGCACGAGAGAAACAATGATAAAGAAATCATGGTTCCTTCCAGCTTCCTCTCAAGTGGAAGATTCAGTAAATCAGTAGTGTCAGAGCTAAAAAGAAAATGCTGTGATGTGGTTATACTAAGAACAGTATGGAAGCCAGACCCTTACTTTTTTTTTTTCCTTGCACAATTTGAATCAACACAGAGGAACGTTTCTTGTGTTTGCTTTTGTTTTAATTCGGATCTTTGGATTAAGATTGATAGTTTTTTGAGGGATCAAGTTAGACTTTTCACATCTCAACGTATACTTAGTCCTGGACTGAGATGTCATTTTTGCCTGAAGTTCTCAGAAATACAATTTACAAAGTAACAGTAGAAGAGAGCCTTGTAAATCAAAGAGGGTTTTTGGTTGGCTGAGTCAAGGATTTAGCAAGGCAACCACCATGAGTATGAAACTGAACACAAAGATTAAGTAGCCATTTGCTTGTTGTTGCGAGGTGCTGTTTGAGTTGGTTCTGACTCACAGTGACCCTACAGGACAGGGTAGAACTGCCCCATAGGGTTTCCAAGGAACAGCCGGTAGATTTGAACCACTGACTTTTTGGTTAGCAGCTGTAGCTCTTAACCACTAGCCATTTGTCAGATAATAATAAAAACATATGTTTGTGTCATGCTTAATATGTCCTGGACATTTTTCTAAGAGCTTAACGCCTATAGGAACAATACCTTGAGATAGATTCTATTACTCTTCCCATTTTACTATTGAGGAAAGAAATGATTAAGCAATTTGAAAGGAGCATAGGTGGGTTTGATACCAGGCAATCTGCTTCTCTAACGGCGCACTTAATCACCAGCCTGGACTATCCACCGTAAGAGGGAGGAAGCCACGGTATTACTGTTACAGGAGACAGTCATGGTAGTATGGCTGTGCCAAATTCAATGAGGACCAATATAGGTGTTTAAATTCAGAATGGGAGAAAGAAGATGAGAGAGTTGGATGCACGTGGAACCGTTGCTCTAATTTATTTTTTTCAAACTTTCCTTTCATGTGGCACATACAAGAGTACCACGCTGCTTGACTGGCACCTAAAATGAGGTGTTTGATCCACTGAGGCATCATGTGTCAGAGAATCAGAGCTACACTGCAATTCCTCTCTTGATTTCTCACTTCTGACTTTACAACATCTCCAATTTACTTTAGTCCAGTGCTACATAAAATGTAATCTGGTAGTTTCTTCACGACCTGGGGACTTGATAGAAATGTAAATTATTAGGACCCACCCCAGACTGAAACAGAATCCCGTGAATAGGGCCTGGAGTTAGTGTTTTAGCAAGCTCTCTAGGTGATTCTAATACTTAAATTTGTGAAGGAAGGCTATCAAAGCATATAAAAAACCCAAGAACCAGACCAGTTGTCCATTAGTCAGTTCAACTCATGGTGACCCCTTGTGTTTCATAGTAGAACCGTGCTCCATAGGATTTTCAGTGGCTGTGATTTTTTCAAAGTAGATTGACAGAACTTTCTACTGGGATACCTGTGGGTGAATACGAACCAACCTTTTGTTTAGTAATCAAGAGCTTAACAATTCATGCCACCCACAGACTCCTATCAAAGTGTATAAAGTATTAAGAATTTATGCTCCCTTTTGGGACAGTTCTTGCTTTCCACAATTAATCATCCATTCTTCTATTTTCCAATTTTTCTTGATTATTTAAAATATTTTATTGTGTTTTAGGCAAAAGTTTACAGTGAAAATTAATTTCTTATTCAAAAATGTATACACAAATTGTTTTGTAACACTGGTTGCAAACTCCACAATGTGTCAACACCCTGGATTCCTTTACACCCTGGGTTCCCCACGCCCATTTGTCCAGGTTTCTTGTCCCTTACTGCCTTCTCTTCTGTGAGTTTGGGCAAGCGTTGCCCATTTAGCCTCTTATGCTTGATTGAAGTAAGAAGCACGTTCCTCATGTGTTATTATTTGTTTTATAGACCTGCCTTATCTTTGACAGAAAGGCAAACTTCAAGAGTTGCTTCAGTTCTGAGGTAGCAGGGTGTCTGGGGGCTGTAGTCTCGAGGGTTCCTCCAGTCTCTGTCAGACCAGTAAGTCTGGTCTTTTTTTTAGGAATTTGAATTTTATTCTACATTTTTGTCCTACTCTATCCAGAACCCTCTATTGTGATCCCTGTTAGGGCAGTGGGTTGTGGTAGCTAGGCACCATCTAGCTCTTCTAGTCCAGGCTAGTGGAGGCTATGGTTCATGTTGTTCATTAGTCCTTTAGACTGATATTTTCCTTGTGTCTTTTGTTTTCTTCATTCTCCTTTGCTGTGAATATAATAGGACCAATACATGTATTTTAAATGGTCACTTATAAGCATTTAAGATTCCAGATGCTACTCACCAAAGTAGGATGTAGAACACTTTCTTTATGAATTGTGTTATACAATTGACCTAGATATCCCCCGAGACAATGGTCCCCACCCCTTAGCCCCAGTAATTCGATTCTTCGAGGTGTTTGGATGTGTCTAGAATGAGGCATCAGTATTGGAAGAAAACTCATAAGCAATCTGTGATATGCAGATGACACAACCTTGCTTGCTGAAAGCCAAGGGGACTTGAAGCACTTACTGATGAAGATCAAAGACTACAGCCTTCAGTATGGATTACACTTCAACATAAAGAAAACAAAAATACTCACAAATGAATCCATGAGCAACATCATGATAAATGGAGAAAAAATTGAACTTGTCAAAGATTTCATTTTACTTGGATCTGCAATCAACGCCCATGAAAGCAGAAGTCGAGAAATCAGATGAAGTATTGCATTAGGAAAATCTCTGCAAAAGACCTCTTTAAAGTGCTAAAAAGCAAAGGTGTCATTTTTAGGACTAAGGTGCGCCTCATCCAAGCCATGATATTTTCAGTCACCTCAAATGCATGCAAAAGCTGAACAATGATTAAGGAAGAATGAAGAAGAATTGATACATATGAATTATGGTGCCATTGATGAATATCGAATATACCATGGACTGCTAGAAGGATGGACAAATCTGTCTTGGAACATGTATAGTCAGACTGTTCCTTAGAAGCAAGGATGGAGAATCTTCATCTCATGTACTTCGGACATGTTATCAGGAGAAGCCAGTCCCTGGAGAAGGACATCATGCTTGATCAAGTTGAGGGTCAGCAAAAAAGAGAAAGAGTATCAACACGGTATGTCATGGATTGAATTATATCCCCCCCAAAATGTGTGTATCAACCCAGTTAGGCCATGATTCCTAGTATTGTATGGTTGTCTTCCATTTTGTGATTGTAATTTTACGTTGAGAGGATTAGGGTGGGATTATAACACCACCCTCACTCAGGTCACCTCCCTGATCCAAGGTAAAGGGAGTTTCCCTGGGGTGTGGCCTGCGCACCTTTTATCTCTCGTGAGATAAAAGGAAAGGGAAGCAAGCAGAGAGTGGGGACCTCATACCACAAAGGAAGAAGCACCAGGAGCAGAGTATGTCCTTTAGACCCAGGGTTCCTGCACACAGAAGCTCCACATCTGGCAGTACATTGGTGAGAAGGCCAACGGAGAGAGGAACACTTCACCTGGAGCCGACACCCTGAATTTGGACTTGTAAACTTCTAGACTGTGAGAAAATAAATTTCTCTTTGTTAAAGCCATCCACTTATGGTATTTCCGTTACGGCAGCATTAGATGACTACGACAAAGTGGATTGAAACACTGCCTGCAATAATGTGCTATAACATAACTAATATTGTGATGATGGTGCAGGATAAAGCAGTGTTTCTTTCTGTTGTACATCAGGTCACTATGAATTGAAACTGGCTGGACAGCATCTAACAAAAACAACAACATATATGTATATATATAAAACCAAGAACCTTGTTGCTGTCAAGTTGATTCCTACTCATAGCAACCTTATAGGACAGAGTAGAACTGCCCCATAGTGTTTCCAAACAGCAGCTGGTAGATTTGAACTGGCAACCTTTTGGTTAGCAGGTGAATCCTTAACCACTGGGCCACAAGGGCTCATATATATACACATAGTTTCTCATACTTACAACACATTACTATTAAAACAGCACCCTCAGCTGAGTTATGTCAGATTTGGATAAAAGCAACCCTAAAGTGCTAAAAAATAACTCCTCATAACTCTCATTTCCCTCCCATCAAACACATGCATACTTGCATGTACCATCGCAAGAAAGACCATCAAGAGGTCTTTCTTTTCAGAATCAATAAATTCCTTTTCAGAACCAATAAAGGATATAAAGTTATTCATGTGTATAAACACACATACCTAGAGGAAAAAGAACATTTGCAAGGAGATGAAGTACCAGTACCTGCTTGAACTTCTGTATCCTCCCTTTAGTAATCAGAAACACAGAGGATCTAAACCGTATTAACAAAGGAAACAAAAGTCCTGCGATAAAGTGGTTAGAAAAGGCACCCCAACTCATACTCTTTCATTTAGTCAACTAAGATTTATCAATCCCTTATTCTGTGCCAGGCTCCAAGCTTATTTAGGGAGAGAAAGCATGCAAGTAAATAGAAACAATTCTTAGTCATAGATCTTAGAGTCTAGTCATTGACCTAGAAATTTTACAAAAACAAAATAAAACCAACCTTCTCCCTCAAAAAAAAAAAAAATCACACAAGTCAGATATGGCCTCTGAAGGCAGGAGTACTGGGTTTGAACCCCGGTTCTATCATTTACTAGCTTTTTGAACTTGAACAAATAACTTCTCTAGGCTTCAGTATCTGTATTAAAAAAGAAAATAATAGATTCAAGCATAAGGGTATTGTAAATTTAAAGGAGATAAGTCATATTAAGTTGCTGTCTTATTGCTTACAACGAAGTACTCAAGAAACGTTACAGATTTTTATAATTACATATAGTTATACTAAGTTGATTGAAAGAAAAATGTAACATGTTATGACAATATTGTGTATATATATACGTATAAAAAAATTTTTTTTATGTTGTATATATATATATACACACAGCATATATACATATATGCTGTTGGGAAACCCTGGTGGCATAGTGGTTAAGTGGTACGGCTGCTAACCAAGAGGTTGGCAGTTCAAATCCACCAGGCGCTCCTTGGAAACTCTATGGAGCAGTTCTACTCTGTCCTATAGGGTCACTATGAGTTGGAATTGACTCGACGGCAGTGGGTTTCGTTTTTGGTTATACGTTGTTGTTGTTGTTAGGTGCCATCAAATCAGTTCCGACTTACATAGGACTCTATAGGACAGAGCAGAACTACCCCATGGAGTTTCCAAGGAGCAGCTGGTGGATTTGAACGGCCGACCTTTGGGTAGCAGCCAAGGTCTTAACCACTACACCACCAGGGCTATGCTATATGTATACATATATGTATGTATGTATGTAGAAAGACTTCATGCTTGGTAGAGGGTCAGTGACAAAGAGGAACACCCTCAGTGAGATGGATTGACACAGCGGCTGTGACAATGGGCTCAAGCACAACGATTGTGAGAATGGCTCAGGACCAGGCAACGTTTTGGTCTGTTGTATATAGGGTCACTATGAGTCAAAACCAACTCGACAACACCTACAACAACAACAACAACATGTATAAGGAGCTCTGGTGGTACACCAGGTAAGCTCTCAACTACTAACCAAAGGTTTGGCAGTTTGAGCCTAACCCGCCCAATGACTCTGCAAGAGAAAGACCTGGGGATCTGCTTCTGTAAAGATGACAGCCAAGAAAACTCTGGGGCAGTTCTGATAGCCAGTGCATCCAGCAGCTGCTCAGTCAGCAAGCAAGACTTGCACCTCCTGTCCATTATCATCAAGACCTTAAGGGACAGACAGTGCTGTGTGTGGTTCAATTAGCAGCTGCTCAGACATTATCAACAGAACCTGCCCTTCCTGTCCATTGTCTTCAAAGACCCTGAGTGCTGCCTGTGGCTCAGTTTCTGCCTTAAACCAGTCAAACCCAGTTTACTAGCCTTAAAAGTGTCCCAAATTAACCTAAGCCTCATTAAGACCTAACTGAATATTGAGATCTCTTATTCACCATTTTCTGTACATATTAAGAGAAAAAAAAATGCAATTTGTCTTACTGCACCTGTGTGTTATGATAATCTATGTAGTCCATGATGTTGGTATGTACTTCCTTGCAAAGGACAGAATAAAAGGCTCTGCCTTCTTTGTTCAGGGAGCATGACTTGAGCTAGTTTTTTTTTTTTTTAAGGATTAAACCAATTTATTGCAGATGGGTATTGAGGGGGACAGGTAGTAAGAAGCCTCAGCAGGGAGGGTAGCTACCAGCTAGATCAGGAGTAGAGGGGCAGGGGGCCCAGAAACTGGGCCTTAAGGCCCTGGATGGGACAGAAGGATAAAGCAGGCTTCATCCCACGACTCCTACAAGTCCTTATACATCACTCATGAGGACCTTGGGGCCCTGATGGGATAGGTCTTCCTGCTCACGTCTCTGGGCCTGGAGCTGTAGGCTCTTGGGCTCCAGGTTAGAAAGGGTGCTTCTCTTGGTAGATTTCAGAGCTAGATGAAGAAAGGGACATGGTGAAGGTGGTAGTCGGGACAGCTTGGATTGGAGAACATGCACGGAGGTCCTTCCAGCTGAAGGCGTGAACCTGCTGCCTCTCAGTCATCTGTTTCAGCAGCAACTTCTCTTGCTGGCTCAGTTGGTCCTGTCTTCAACTCCTCCCACAGTGCCTCTGATTCCTCCCAAAGAAGTTGTCACTCTTTCTGCAATTCCTGGTGAAGGCCCCTGGTAGCACTGTATTTTCCTGGTCCTGGCTGCTTTTGGGCTTGAGCCTGGGGGCTGCTTCTGCACCTGGCTCTGAAGGCCCTGTAGTTCCCTTCTAAGTCCCTCCAGGCTTTGCTGCAGGAGGAAAAAAAAAGAGGGACCTCCAATGTGGGCCTCTGTGCAGCAACTTTAGTGATGCTTCCAGGGCACAGATTTGACATTTTTGCTGCTCTCATTCTTTCAGAAGGCCCTGCACAGCCTACCTTAGTGCCTTAATGACCTGAGCCTGGACTCTTAGTTGGGATTGGAGGTATACACCTCCTTGCTCCTTCCCGCAGGCTTACAATAAATACTCTTCCTCCCGGGTGGCATAGTGATTAAGAGCTATGGCTGCTAACCAAAAGGTCAGCAGTTCAAATCCACCAATGGTTCCTTGAAAACTCTGTGAGGCAGTTCTGCTCCGTGTTATAGGGTCGCTATAAGTAGGAATCGACTCAATGGCAATGAGCTTGGTTTTATTTGGTTCCCTCCTCTTCTTGGTGTGACTTTACTGACAAGAAGCAGCACCCGCCAGGACCTGTTTAGGGTAACAGTTCTACCCCATCACATAGGGTCACCATGAAATTGTAATTGATTTGATCGCACCCAACAACAGCAAAAATATATGTATACCAGTTGCCATGGAGTTAATTCTGACTCATGGTAACTTCGCGTGTGTCAGACTGGGACTGTACTCCAAAGTGTTTTCAATGGCTGGATTTTTGTAAGTAGATGACCAGGCCTTTCTTGTAAGGCACCTCTGTGTGGACTGGAACCTCCAACCTTTCAGTTAGCAGCTGAACATATTAATACTTTGCATGACCCAGAGATTCCTTGTTATGTGATAAGTGAATCTGGTTAAGATTAGAGGATTAAAGAAGACTTCCCAGACAAGTAGTGCAACCTGGTATTAAACTAAAATTACCCAGTTTTCTGTGAACACTATGAAGATTAGGCTTGAAAAGGCTCTATGACGCTGCTAAAGTTGAAATTTCTAGTCTGACACTAGTTACGTAGCATTGATCAAGTTACCTTAGTTTTGAAGTAGATTAGTAAGGTAAAGGGACTACCCAATTTATGTTTCCATTACATACCCCAGTGTTGTTGACCCAAAATATTATTTCCATACAACCATTTTTATATTTAGTTGAGCATCGTTAAAACTATTCAGAGCCCTTGCTGTTTGGCAAATGTTCTAATTGGTTATGTTTGCTACTCTGGGCACACTATTAGACAAAATTGCAACAAAAGACATCAATAAAAAGTAGAAAGCTTCAGATTGTTAAAATCATGGATTCTATTAATACTATTAAAATGCTAATTACTCTTTAGTGGAGATTCAGTTGCAATTCTAAAGGAGGAAATGCTTAGGCTGCAGGATCTGAGCCATGGATTGTTTGTTCCCTAGTGGGGAGAAAATTCACTTTTGTTTAATTTATAGGAACAAGAAGGCATTCCAAGGAGGAACACAGGAGTGGCTGCAGACCTCCTAGGGCTGGAGCCACCTTCGGCTTCACCCCCACCCTAGGTGGTCCTTAATTGCTGTTATAGCCTGCCTGGCTGTAACTTATTGTTTGCACTGCACATGACCTTGGTTGCAAACTGGAGCACTATGAATTAATCCCTGCAATGTTTTGTGTTTAACATTTGTGTTGTCACCAGTCATTATTCAGAAGACAAAAAGCAAACAGCCATATCTATCTCCTTACAACATTTTATTTTTTATGCCCATTCTATCATTTATCTCTAAATGGATCATCTACGAAAGAGTGAATCCATTCACGTTCATTATGTTCTAGAACAAAAACCTACAAAACTTAGGGGCTGATACTGAATTAAAACATAGACTATTTTTTAAACAATAGGAATCCCCAAATATCATAATTTCCTCTGGAAACCCTGGTGGCATAGTGGTTAAGTGCTACAGCTGCTAACCAAATGGTCAGCAGTTCAAGTCCACCATGCACTCCTTGGAAACTCTATGGGGCAGCTCTACTCTGTCCTATAGGGTCACTATGAGTCAGAATCGACTCGACAGCACTGGGTTTGGTTTTTTGCTTTTTTATATTGTCATATTTCTTTTCCAGTAGCAGTTTTAAAATTAGGGAGGATCTAAAAGCACATTTATTAAAGTGATTTCATTTATCCATTAACACTTTGTTTATCAAGGAAATATAGTCACTGAAGGGAGAAAATGTAGCAACAGCTTAACAGAAATAATAGAAATAATACAGTATAGTATACTGCAGTAAATGGAGAATACCTGCAAGAGGAAGTGAGTGAATAAAAATTCAATTACTCAAATGAGATTGTTTCCAAGACCCTAGGGTTAACACCTAGATTAAACCATAGCTCTAGCTCTCTTCACACACACACACACACACACACACACACCTGGCTTCCTTAATGGTCACAAGTTCAGTTTATGTGAATGCAAGAGACAAAAATTACAGCTAAAATAGCTTCTGTATCATCAAGCTGAGGATTAGTTTCACATAAACACAGGAAGTTAACAATAATGACAATAATCACAAACATTATAAAGTTTATGTTATAAACTTTAAAAAGTTAGACACAGCACAGAACACTGGAAGGTGGATCCCAATGTTAGGCAGTAAAATTAAGCAATAAATAGTCACTGTAGAAGGCAGAGCGACTCACATAAGGATCAGTGAATTTTTCTTTGCTTTCATAGCTCTTCCTTAGATCGTCTCTTTGAGATTATGGAAAGAAATGATAGTTTTGTGAACATATAGGGGATTTGAAAGATAAACTAGAATTACAAATAAGTGTAATTTCAATACCTTGAAAAACATGGTTATAAGAATGGAGGCAAAAATATAAGTAAATTTGAGCCTAAGATATCTTCTACAGAGCTCGAAATATTTTCATAGTTTTAAAGGGTATTGAACTAGTATGGAGGGGATAATTTCAGAATGATATCATATTTAGTTGGGGAGGTATACGGACAGGGCTCTCTTAGAAGTTAACTAATTGATTCTGGGAAGCAAAAGGTGAAGAGTTGAGCCTGGTGGAAAAGAAATGGTAAGAATTTAGTTGGAGGAGGAAGACATCTGGAGGTTTGGCCCCAGTTAAAAATTCATAGGCAAATCCTGCTGGAAAGAGAGTTAACAATTTAATGAATAAGTTATTATCCAAACACCAGGAGGTTAAAAGTTAACAGCAAGGACTTCAACAATAATGTCTTAAGTGCATATGCACTTGACACATAACATTTAGCACTTGCTAGGTTTTTGGTTTTTTTTTTTTTTTTTTGAGGAGTGGGATTTTAAATAGACTACACACCAGTTATAGATTTTAAATATTGAAAGGCCCTGCCAAACAATTCTGAGGTTTACTTGTATCATAATCCACTCATGAAGTGAAGGAGAAGGAATGGAGAACAAAAAAGTTCTGTGTCAAAATGAATGTGCCCTTTACTGACAGTACTGGTTAACGTAAAAGATTTTCTCTAAAATAGGATAAATAGACTTTGCATATTCTACCTTGCTTATTTCCCAAAACCTCTATTCATTGGGCTTCATGAGTTGATTCATTTTCTTTTCCCCATCATTCATTCATATTGGAACCAAACATAGTTGGAGTCAAGATGGAGGTAGAGTAGGTAAAATAGGGCAAAAGAGGGGAAAGTATCTTAGAGTAATGAGGTATACTCTGGTCGCTGTCAAGTTGACTCTGACTTCTGGCAACCTTGTATGTGTCAGAGTAGAACCATGCTCCATAGAGTTTTCAATGACTGATTTTTTGGAAGTAGATAGCCAGGACTTTCTTCCAAGGCACATCTGTGTGGATTCCAGCCTTCAACTGTTTAGCTAGCTGCCCAGTGCATTGGCCATTTATACCACCCAGGGAATTCAATGTAATATAGGAAAAAAAATAAAAAATGTTGCAGTTGAGACTATTCCGACTCCTATTTAATGATGTTAGGGTATATGGAAAAGTACTAAGATTAAACATTATTATGACATTCCTGGCAAAAATTACAATTTTTGTTTCCCAATTCCTTTTCATCTTTTCAATATTTTTCATCCTGTTTGTATCAGTGTTCCCCTAATAACAGTCATTTCATCTTAATGTTTATCTAAAGCCCTTCAGTCTTATTAACCAGTATTTTCATTTCCTTTATATGCCATTTATTTTAAAGAGTGTATTTGGGTACAAGAATCCTATCATAGGCCTACAAACACTTAGTTAAAGCGGATATATTCCTTTTTATTTCTCTTGGGTCTCTCATACTCCAGTCCTTATTCCTAGAATATTTTCTTGGCTCAGTTTAAACATTTCTTCTTCCCAGAAGCCTGGTCTAATATTGCTTGCTACCCTGGGTTTTATGCTCCCTTTAGATTCTTCAGCCAGTGCCCTTTCCTTTTCCTGTCATAATTACCATCATAATTCATTGTTAAACTTCAGCCACTTTTTAAAATTTACTCCCTTAGGTTAATGGGATTATGAAAAGGGTTAGTAACTGAAGCTTACATCTCTTAATGAAAGCTTCCTTAACTACACAAAGACCAGGGGAAATCTCTGAAATTTTCACTTGAAAGAATCTGATTAATTTTTAAAGTACTTTTCGCCACACTTTACTCTCTTGGGGCATTTGTTTTTTCTATATCAACTTACTTAACTGCATATATTCCCAGGCAGACTGCCCTGAAGAGAGTAAGACTGTGTCTATTGGTTTACTGTTATAATTCCCACTTTGTTGTTGTTAGGTGCTGTATAGTCAATTTTCGATTTATAGCAATCCCATGTGACAGAGTAGAACTGCCCCATAGGGTTTTCTTGGCTGTAATCTTTATGGAAGCAGATTACTAGGTCTTTCTCCCTTGGAGCTGCTGGGTGGGTTCAAACTGCCAACTTTTAGGTTAGCAGCTAAGTGTTTAACCCTTGTGCCACCAGGGGTGTCTAAAACAATGTAGTAAACAATAAATATTTGTTCAAACAACTCTGACTGTATGTAATATGGAAACAAATCAATCTCCCATGTGTAAGATTCTGCTCAGCTTTTGCAAAATTCTGCTCAGTTTTAAAGTTGTTGTCAGGTGACCTCAAGTAGATTTTTGACCAATTGAGACCACATGTGACAGGCTAGAACCTCCCCATAGGGTTTTCTAGGCTGTAGTCTCTACAGGAGCAGATCACCAGGTTGTTTTCCCATGGAACTGCAAACCTTTAGGCTAGCAGCCAAGTGCTTAACCCTTGCGCCACCCAGGGCTCCTTAATTTTAAAGTAATAATATTAAAAGAGTAATAATAATAGATGACATCTATCAAGTCCTTCCTAAATGCCACAGACTTTTCCAAACACTTTATATACAGTAACTCATTTAAGCTTCACAAGTCCAATAGGTCGCTGCTATTTTAACCTCCATTTTATGAAAGGGAAAACTGAGCACAAGACTGAGTACATTGTCTAAAGTCGAAGACCTACTAACAGATGGAAGTGGTATCACTTGAAGCCCTATTAACCCTTTCAAGCCACTGACATTTCATTTTAAAAGAAACTGGTTAACGTATCCAAATTTCTGAACATCCTTTGAATTCCCTGTACTACCTTTTATGCAATCGCTATAAGATCTTCATTATGCCTTAATATTCCAACTTCCCTTCTTAAGTTTCTTTCAAAAAATAAACTATGCAAATGTGCTGTCCTTAATAATTTTCAGGTTATCAGAAATTGTAGCTCCTTACTCATTTATTAAAAGACTATTTTTCTTGATTATCTTCTTTTCTCCAGATAAATTGATAAAAGTATATTTTGTTTTCGTAAATTGCTTTTACTAAGATTAACCTGTGATAATTTTAGAAACCATCCAGCCTGTTCTTAATTGGTTCCTTCTAAAGATCTTCCTCTCTACTGCTGGCTTTTATCACCTTGGTTATTGAGCAGCTCCTCACAAAGTTATTTGATCTTCAAATCCCCTTTTTTAGAGGAAATGTAATCTGTTATGTTTTAATTAGCAGGAATATCCTGTGCTGTATCTGTCTTCTTCACTTAAAAAAACTACATCACGTTATTTCTGATTCTCAATCATTTGCTCTCTTGACATTTAACACACTTGCAATCCTGGGTACCTTGAGCTTGTGTCTCGTCATGCCAAATTTTACTAAAATGTGTTTGAGGTAACAAGAATATTTATTGTTCTATGTTTCAATTAATTTTATTCTTTCAGAGACTGGCAGATAAAATTGCATTTTACACCTCATAGGAGCCTCTAGTTTTTGCATGACAGAAAAATTAAATGATACTGATATTTATATCTGTCCTATGTTTTTTTGTTTTCCTTCTTAGAATTTGAAAGGCTTTGTAAATCACTCTCAATATTTCATGGAAATAACTTGCAAAATAAAATGATTAAGCTCAAAGTGTTAGCTGTCATCCATCAGCAGAATAGGCCCTATCAGTGGGAGCCATTCACTGTTTTGCAGCATCATTGGGAAGTGAATAATCCTTGAAAAGTTGCCTTTAATGCCACAGAGAATCTTGGGAATCTATATACACATTTTTCTGTTCCTAATGCAGGCTGTCTTCCCAATATTGAAGTCTTCTATTTGAAACATTGAAGATATGTATCTTCTCCAAAATGGTATGGGTTACTTAATTCAGCCAAGATATTTCAAAAGTTAGAATTATATTTCTTCTCTACCTGACCAACAATATATTTGTATTTTTAAGTAAAATTTTGTTTCTTATACACAAATTTACCACATCTTCTGATCGATGAAACATCGTTAAATTGTTTTGACTTAATGTCAAAATGTTAAATCTATTCTGATCTTCCAAAAGTAAGTACTAAAAGTGTCTACCACCATCAAATTAGGTGTACACTTTTCCAGTTATCATTACCTACAAAATTATTTAACTATGTCTTGATTCCTCAAATTCTACCTGCTCACAAGAACATTCCATAAGTATACTATTTTACCTTCATTTACTCTTTTTTTTTCTTTAATTCAACTTTTTCTTTTCAGAAATTATAGACTCATATGCACTTGTGAGAAATAATAGAGAAATCTTTTGTATCTTTTACTAGTGTCATCCAATGGTAACATCTTAATAAAACTATAACACAATGTCATCACCAGGGAATTGACCAGTCTTACTCAGAGATTTCCCTGGTTTCACAAGTACTCATTGTGGGTGTGTGTGTATTTAGCTCTTTGTAATTTTATTGCATGTGTAGGTTTGAGTATACCCCACCCATAGTCGACACACAGGACAGCTCCATCACCACATGAATGCCTCGTACTGCCATTTTATAGCCACATCTACCTAACTTCTGCCATTCCACTCTCCACAGTCTTTAGTCCTTGGTAAACATCAATCTGCTCCACATCACTGTAGCTTTGTTATTTCAAGAATGTTATATAAGTGGGATCATCCAGTGTATAATCTTTTGGGATTAGGTTTTGAACTCAGCGTACTTCCCTTGAAACTCATCCAAGTTGTTGCCTATATCAACAGTCCATTCTTTTTCATTGTTGAGTAATATTCTGTGTTGTAGATGTACCTGCTTTTTCCTGTTAGTTTATTTGTTTGTTTGTTTTGCTTTTTAGTATTCACCTATTAAAGGACTTTTTGGTTATTTTCAGTTTGAGGCTGTTATAAATAAAGCTGCTGTGAACACTCGTGTACAGATTTTTGTGTTAATATATATTTTCATTTCTCTGGGATAAAATCCCATGAGTATGATGGCTAAATCAGGGTAAATCATGTGCTTAGATGTACAAGAAACTGCCATACTGTTTTTCAGGGTAGCGCTACCATTTTACATTCCCATCAGTAAGGCCTGAGTGATCCGGTTTCTCTGCACCCTCAACAGCATTTGGTATCGTCTCTGTTTTCTTATTTTAGTTTTTCTTATAGGTTTGTAGTAATATCTATTGAGGTTTTAATTCATATCTCCCATATAGTTAATGAAGCAGAACCTCTTTTCATGTGCTTATTTGCCATCTGTTTAACCTCTGCAATGAAATGTCTGTTCATGCCTTTTCCTACATTGACTATCACACTAGGAAAAGCTAGAAGACTAGGATGGGTATTTTCAATGTAACATAAATACAAAGTTGATCTTTTAGATGATTAAAGTTTAAATATATAGGAGGATCTGAGAGAAGATAGGAAGTAGACATTGAGGAGAATAAAACTAAGTGTCTTGAAAATCAAAAGCTATGATTGTTTTTGTTGTTTGTTTATGTTTATGTCTTGTGTTGTTTTCAAGGAAGGTATATTCACTGCTACATTAAGACCTTTTTCCCAGCTTCCCAGGGGACAACTGACATTTTTCTGGGCGGTACATTATTATGATTAAATTATCTAGGATTGATTGAGTGTCCATAATATGGTAAAAGCTAGAGAACATGCAGTTAGACACAAACTACGTGGGAAACCATTTGTATTTCAGTACAATCTCCCCTTTTCCTGAATCCTACCTTAGCCGTTTCTATGTAAGGCCTCCTCATCTCCTGGAACTAAACTGACTTTACTTTTAGGACAATGATTTCCTCATGGCCATGTTCAGTGATGGCTGTTTTTTCTGGCATACCTCTCATAATATGGGATCTGGAGGTGAGGTGTGTGTCTTCCTTGCTGTTCATTGCCACATTCAGCACATTTTTGCCCATCTCTAAACATCTCAAGCTTGAAAACTGATATCATTGGAATATACCAGCCATTGTGGCATTTTCCCAATTCTGCAGTTAGCCTTCTGATTCTACATCTTGCTAATCATGGCTCAGGCAGCAATTTCCTTGGTGGTCAAGTTCAGATATGTGGCTTTCAAGTAGTAGGCTGTAATAAAACCCTTTTTCCTTAAACTAGAGTATATTTTGTTCTGTGTAGCTGACCCCTAACAAAAAGATTTTGTGATTTAAAAAATAAACTTTACAGTACAGAAGACTGCATTGTTTACACATCAAAATATAATTTAATCTTTATGTTCTGAATATGATATACAACTTTGGAATACGCTAGCATGGAAAACATTGTCACTGCATGTTATTTAAACCAACCCTCCACAAAGATATATGGAGAAAGTGAATTTTTTAATAGAACATTAATTCATTTAAGTGGCTCAAATTTACACAAAATAAAAAAAGAGTATTTACATCGTTTAATCTGTTTCGTTCTTTTCTGATTTAGAATAGGGAAAGGTCAAAAATGACAAGCTGGCAGGAACACATGACAAGCAAGGTAGTTCTCAAAGCTGTCATAAGGGAAGTAAGTATGGCATTAGAAAGAAGGAAGTGTACCAAGTGTAATATATTTAGTTAGATATACTACGTTCATATTATGACATACTTGGAAGTGAACAATATGCTAGAGATACAAAATTGCTTTTAAGAACTTCACAATGCAGAATATTTTGGTCCCTGTTAGTAACTCAAATAAGTGTGTGCATCTTGCCCTTTACAGAATGAAAAATTAAGTAATCTCATGCTTATGTAATTCTTATAAAGTAACAGAGCATATCGATATCATGAAAATATGGTAACTATATTTTCACATATCTGTAAAAAAGATCTTTTTAGGCAGGTCATTGTTACACAGTTGTATTCTTTTTGATAATTAATATGCAAATATATTCATATATATTTATGAGTATAAAATATACATGTGCAAATCATCACTATTAATACTAAGATTCTCTTGGAAGTTGATTATGTAATAACAGTAAGATGACAAAACGAATAAGCTTCTCATTGTATGTGGTCTGAAGTAACTTTTAGAAAAGGAAATATATATTTTTCACTTCTGGTTTGCTGGTCTATTTTCTATTGTCTATAAAGAGGTAAATGTAAGTGTGGAAATTATAGATAAAATAGATACTATGATCCAGCAGCATTGTGTGTGAATAAGAAATGGGGATTTAGTACACAGTAAGAACAATTTGATATGATTATCAAAAATTTAATGGAATTCTAGACCACAGGAGGTATTAGCCAGGAGTAGAATGTTAAAATTAAAGGTAGTCACTTTATTACAGTTGAATAATACATTTAGTATTTTTAAGAGAAATGTGTGTGTGTGTGTGTGTATTTAGGAAAAAGTGATCAGTATGACTTTTAGGTAACTAAAAGCTTGCTTAGCTAGGAAAAGTATAGAGAGGATAAGGAAATCGTTGCTAGGTGTGAAAGCAATTTGACACATTTATTCTCAGTTTAAAGAATAAATTTCTCTTAGAGCTGTCAAGAAGTAAATATACTTAATCAAAAGATACCCAACTATCTGTAAGTCTGGCTGTTCAAGCAAAATTTATTCGACAAATGGGTTGAAATGATTCAGAAAAGAGCTAAACCTCTGAAGTCAGGTGGACCAAATGAACTTTAATATCCCTTTCAACATCAAAATACTATGCTTTTGAAATGCACATTAAAATAACTATACAGGTCTATAAATGCCAGCCACCAAATAACTCATAAGTGCTAAGTGAGATTAGAGGTGGAAGAAATAAATAACTTCTTCTATGGTGGGAGAAATCCTCAAAGAAGTAATGGGATGTGAATTGGCCTTTTAAAGGAGGTACAGAAAAGAACATCTTGAAAACATTCCAATAAAGGGAAGACATTTGGTCAAAGATAAGAAAAATCCAAATATGCATGAAGTGTTCAGGAAAAAACTAATGATAATAAGACATTCCATTCATATGGCTTATGTCAGTTTTCAAAAGGCATAACATATATTATCTAATTTGAGTCTCACAATATCATTATAAGGTAATATTTTCCCCGTTACACAAAAAAAAAGTGAAATTCTAGCTGGTCACAGTAAAACTCCAAGAAAACCTAAAGAAATTGTGTTGACTTGTTTTCTAGTGCTTATTTTATTCTATCTTACTCTACCCAATGCATGGAGTAGAGATTAACTATTTTTTTAATAGTAGATGTGTTTATGAGTCACATAGCTTAGAACTTGCAAAGAAATTCTAAACTTTGAATGATGAATAATATGTATTTTTTGCCCTACAATTGAATATGTGTTTTCAAGGGAAATACGTTTTTATGAAGATACTCTTTCAATCAGTTATTTCAAAAATGAATTAATTGTATGCCTTTATGGGTTCCCACATAGCATAAAATCTACTTGGATTGTAGTAAAATCAGTTCCCATAGTTGTAGCAGTTGTTGTTGTATTTGTAAAATGCTGAACTTCTTCTTGATAAGCAGGGATAGAGAGCCCTGACAAAGGTTCCATCTGTTGTTCCATACTCCTGCAACACCCATCCCCTAGGCTCCTTGCCTGAATGACTCTTAGTCCTCAAATCTCTGTAAATGTTACTTCTTCCAAAAAGTCTTTTTTTCTGAACCCTCCTCAAGATCTAGCAAGTTTCCCTTTTACAGGTTTTTTTTTTTTTTTCACAGCATCCTCTATTTCTCATTTGTAACAGGTATCACAATTGTACTTAAATATTTATTTGAGTCACAATTTGTTTAATCTGAGCACCCTGTTACTTTGGCCTCAGCACCAGGTCCAGAAACTGACACATGTAGGCTTCTCATTGCATGTGGTCTGAAGTAAGTTTTAGAAAAGGTGGAAGGATTATACATCATAAGGGTAGAATTTGACTTCAGAGACATGGTTAAAAGACTTCTGATAGAATTAATATGTATGCAAGTGAACAAAGAAATAATAAAAAAAATCATTTTTCTAAAGATTCAAGGAGTTTTAGATGCTCTTTATATCAATAATAATTTCACAAGAGGGGATAGATAATTCACATGTGAAGATAATGAGGCACAAGTTCAAAATGTCAATATGCTGTTCCGTATTTAAGGCATGTTTAGGAAGACAGTTTTGAAAAACTCCAGAGAGATACATCTCACCTGCAAGTATATTTATAAGCTGAAGAGCACCATTTAAATAGCATTTCAAATTAGTTTCACGCCTTCTATTTAGTATTATCACATTTCCTTTAGATGCACAGATGTCCACAGAGATATATAACTAGGTCCTAATACAATTTCGACACTTATTACTAATTAATTATGTGCAAATGGAATGAGCATCCATGGCAAAAATCTACCACCCCGACAATACTTGAATCCCAGAGAGTTACATCAGCAAGGGTTGAGTTTGTCAGTTCTCAAATTAGAAAAGATTAAGTCACGGACATCATGCGTATTACTGCATCATATCTGGGGAAACTTAGAAGCCTTTCTTGGGATTTAAACTGTGATTCGATAATGCCTTAGTCATTGGTCATCATTAACCCTATAGGAAGTCAACAGCGTCAGTCAATTAATCCCCATTAGAGGGCTAACCATGGAAAAACCTTGGATCCTTCATTCACTAACATAATAAGTTTTTATGACCACATTTACTTACAGCAAAGGACATTCTGCTAATATGTAACTAGAATATTATTGAAATATAATAGTGTTCCATGAGACACAGAAGGCAGACTGATTCATTGAGACATCAAAGTTATTATGGTGGCACAGCTTTTTATGTGTTGTATGACTATTGTGATATAGCAGTTTAGCTTGATTATTAAATCAGTAACAGTCTAGGAAAATGGTGACATTTTCTTAATAAAACCTCTCTGCTACCCACAGATAGTGATAAACAGTGTACAGTCAAATTTATTCTGCAAAGCCATAATTAGGCTTGTGTTGAGAACATGATATGAAACAAAAGTACTTCTGAGCTCAATTCTCTGCCCTTTATAATGAAATCAAATATTAATTCTTTTAGTTCAGGCAGTTGTTATCCTGATAATGTACATTCCAAGTCATTACAATAAGTAATCTAAAAATAGTTGTCAACTATTATAAATGCTGGCTTTAGTATTTATCAAAACAAAAGACTGCTCACAAAGTACATCTCCTGTCATCTATGAATAATTGTTACTATGCTGCAAAGCAATTGAAAATAATTGATTTATTTTCATGAAAGAGAACTGTAAATATATTTATTAATATATTTCTAATGGAATTTAAATGAAATAGCACAATATGCAAAAAGCTCATATTTACCCAATTTGCCTGCTGGAATAGCTAATATGAATTCCTTGAACAAACATTATTTTTAAAATTATCAAAACCTAAAGTACTTCTGTGAAATTAAAAAAATAAATAAATAAATGACATTTTTCAGGAAGGACAAAGAAATATGTTCTAGCACGTGAAAAATAAATACCAAACACGTTATGTTGCTCCTGGCTGTAATATGTAAAATGTGATCTCATTGCACTGTGGAACCTGAGAAGGTGGTTGGCTGTTGTACAGTTTCTAAACGGCTCTGTGTTTCCTGGACGTAATTGTCAGCAGTTTTGAAATTAAGTATTCCAAAGACAGTACAATGCAACATAATTAACGCAATATACTGTGAATAGTACAATATAATAAGATAAATCAAAATGAACAACATCAAGGAACAATATAAAAGTTCTGGAGCCCTGGTGGCACAGTGGTTAAGAGCTGAGGCTACTAATCAAAAAGTTGGCAGTTCGTATCCACCAGCATCTCCTGAGAAACTCTATGGGGGAGTTCTACTCTGTTCTACAGGGTCACTATAAGTTGGAATGGACTCGAAGGCAATGGGTAGGCAGGTAGTAATTTGTTATTTTAAAAGTAAAAGTAATGCAGCCAAACAAGTAAAATGAGAAAATAAATGGACAGGCAATTTTTAAGTTAAATACACACACATAGATACACACTCAAAGAAACAAAAAAAAACAACCAACCTAACAAAAAAAATCAGATGTAAAGTTTGAAAAAGAAAGTATTCAATATACTCTCATTTTCTTTGTCCATGTTACATTCTGAATTATCAGAATATGAAAATGTTGTTAGTTGCTGTTTAATGTAACAGTTTGTAGTGGTTTATCTAATGTAATATAGTAGTTTAGCTTGATTATTAGCTTGAAAATAGAAGCATTGGCTGACACCAAAATGTAACTAACTTTGTTTACCTTCAAAATTTTAGTCTCTTTTTCTCCACAGGACTTCGACAAAACCTACTTTACCATAGGTGAAGTGTGCCAAATCTAAATTAGTGCGCAGCCATGGTACAGTTTTGGAACTGTAATCTTGAATTACGCTTGAGGGTGCTGAGGAGATGAGGGATTTTACAGAAGTGGAAAACTTGCTGATAGAAACAGGCCCGGTTGTGCTGGCCTCTGGTCTAGAATGATCATTAGATAATTTAAACCCCATTGCTAGTACAGAATTTATCTCTTCATTTAAAAAAAAAAAAATCAGAATGACTTTAAGTGTGTACGCAACTTTTTACTTATCAAAAGTATCCAAGTTTCTCCTGTCAGTGTGGATACAAATTCATACCTACACCTAGAGATGGGTGTTGACATGGGGCATGCTGAAGTATAAACTAATGGATACTATTAACATAATTATTAGTTCAAGGAATGGTTAAGATCTCAGATGTAATAAAAAAGAAAGACAAAACATGTTGAATGAAAACTTTAGTTGAATTTTCACTCTGCCATTAATTATGGAGCAACTTTGAAAGTTGTAAAACACGCAACACATTTTTCACCTGTATTGTTCACCACTTGATGCCTACGATGTCACTCAGTGTCTGACACATACGAGGAGATACTCGTGAAAAGCTTACATGGTCACCCATTAAGAGAGTTTTAGCGCCCTTAAATGATAACCCGCTACCCAACCCAATGAATGTTTAATATCAAGCAAAAATGATAGAAACATTTGGTACAATAGCATTCCGTAATATAGCACTTCTTAATCTTTGGCCCTTTAACAGACTTCAAAGTATCTCTAAAGCCTTGTACATTCTATGTAAATTTTCTGGAATTTTGTTCATTCACTAAGTATTATTGAGGTAAGTTGGCTTTAAAACCTGTTCTGTTAAATCGCTTCTGCTCTTTGTGCCTCAGTCACATAATCTTGAATACAATAGGGTTGATGAAAGAAATAAATAACAATATGTGTGAAGGGCTTAAACAATGACTGGGATATAGTGAGTGTGTAATAAATGTTTATTATTATATATTTGATTCCAAGAAGTGTTGGTAACTCAGCAATGTTAAGAACCAATGCTATGAGTTCTGACGGTGGGGATGGTAGAATAATGGATCCACAAGCATTGTCCTCTACAAAAGCAATGAGGACACTGGAAAAATTTGTCAAAATAAACTTTTTCCAAACATAGGAAATTAACTTAAGGATTGCACTATTCCAGGGAGTATTTCTTTAAGAAAAAAAAAAAAAAAAACAGCTTCATCTTGTTTAAAATATTGAGCTTTGAGGCTTGTTAACTTGCTCTATTCCCATCTCCCTCTCTCCAGTTCAGTGGTAAATTTGAAAACCAACAACTAACTATGCAAACCAGCATCCTGGCAGCTACTGGAAGGGGTAGAACAGGTTTGGAGCTCCCCCAAAACACCGTTCTCAGAGAATTGTCATTTTTTACCTCTCTGGAAATCTTCTGGAAAACTTAACCTACTTTATTTATTTAACCTGACTCAGAGCTCTCCCCATGCAAATACCCTTTTCCCCAGGGGCAGTTGTCAAAAACAATTACCAGTAATTGTTTAACATCACAGCTACCTGAGGCAGTGATAGCAATTGAGGTCAACAAGTAGCTGACCAAAAAACTTAAAAGGAAAAGCTGAGGAATGAGATGTCCATAGGGGCTTTGAAAAACTCTGACACATGACAGAGAATCTTTAAAGGCACATGCACAGATAACACTCTGCACGTGCACAGGAAAGACCTGAGAAGACCCTAAATTCTCATCTTTGTCTGAACTTGAGGTTCTGTGTGAGCAGGAAGTCAAGATTAAAGCAGAGTTGTAAACTACTTGCCTGAGCGTTGAAGGCAAGGCACACACACACACTTAGAGCCCTTTGGCTAAGGCTAGGGGCTGACTGACACCTAAGGATGTCTCCAATTATTAGCTGACTACTAAGCTAACCAAGCCCTGGTGGCTCATTGGTAAACATTTAGTTGCTAACAAAAGGTTGGCAGTTCAAATCTACCAGCTGCTCCTTGGAAACCCTGTGAGACAGTTCTACTCTGTCCTATTGGGTCACAATGAGCTGGGATTGACTCAACGGCAATGGGTTTAGTTTGGCTTTTGTATAAACTGTCTCAGAGAAAGCCCAGACATTGACTTAGAAGATAAAGATTTCAAAAAGCCATTTTAAATATGTTCAAAAAACTAAATGAAATGTCTAAAGGACTAAAGGAAAAATGAAACAATGTCTCACTAAATAGAGAATATCAATTAAGGGATAGATATTATTAAAGAAGAGGAAATGAAGAAGGAGGAGGAAGAGGAGAAGAAGAAAAACCACCCCCACTCCAACCAAATAGAAAGTCTGGATTTGAAAGTAAATTTTGAAATGAAAAATTCATTAGAGAGATGAAACAGCAGTATGGACAATTAAAGAAGCCTTACATAAAAGATCCTGTATTATACAAGTCTATTTATATGAAATGTCCAGAATAGGCAAAACGATAGAGACAGAAAATAGATTAGTGGTTGCCAGGGGCTGAGTGGAGAATGCAATGGGGAATGACTGCTAATGGACTGGTTTTATTTTGATGGTATAAAAATGTTCAGGAATTAAATATTGGTAGTAGATGCACAAATTTGTGACTGTACTAAAAACTACCAAATTGTACATTTTAAGAGAATAAATTTTATGTGAATTATATGTCAAAATAATAAAGTTATTTTATATGTCAATTAAAAAAAAAAGAACCAGTTGTAAGAAGTGCTATTTTTTCTTGTGAATTTATTAAGCCACAAAAAATATTGAAGGCTTAATAAGTATCAGGAAGGGGATATGTGCTGAGAACATATTTTTTGGTAAAAATACACTTTTTCTTTTACCCTCAAGTTTCTTAGAGTCTAATGGAAAAAAAAATTTACAATTAATCACATTGAAAGTATATATAAATGCAAATCCTGTTAAATGTTATGAAGGAAAGAGACAATGTACTATGGGACCTGGGTGACAGAAAGGGGCATCACATTTTCAAGAAACCTAAGAAAACCAAATAGTCCTGGAGTGCAGAGAATGAGACAGTGAGCAGAGTGAGCTATCACTGGAGAAGCTTGAAAGCTATGAAGAGCCTTAGTAACTTTTTTGTATTTATCTGACGAGCAATAAGAAAGTCATTCTTGAATTTTAAGCGGAGATGAGAGGTGGAGCATCATGATCATATCTATATTTTGAATGTATGGATGAAATAAGGAATGCATGAGAGGAAAGAAACAGTGAAAGAGTAGAAAACAAATAGACAATTAGTCCAGATGAGAAATGATTGAGACTTTCACGTCACAGTGACACTGGCAATGGAGAATGGCAGTCAAATCCAAGAACAATTTAAGGGGCAAAAGGGACAGAACTCATTGTGGATTATATATGGTATTTGAGGAAGGGTACAAGGTTCCTGCAAAGGTTCCTTGGTTACACAACTGGATGCATAAGGAAGAGAACTGGGTTTGTGGCGCAAGGTCATGAGTTAATTTTGAGGACATGTTGAGTGTTATGGAGGCACATAAATAACACACATTAAAAAAAAAAAAAAAAAAACAAACCCACTGCTGTAGAGTCGATTCCGATTATAGCAACCCTATAGGGCAGAGTAGAACTTTCCCATAGAGCTTCCAAGGAGCGCCTGGTGGATTTGAACTGCTGACCTTTTGGTTAGTAGCTGTAGCACTTAACCACTACGCCACCAGGGTTTCACATATAGGTGCACATAAATATTTGTTGAATGCTATTATTTGGTGATTGTCAGACAGCACATAGGGTGTATGACTCTGGATCTAAGCCTTGATAAAACAATTTTGGCTGCAACCAAAGGTCTTTTTTGGCTTGGCATTTGATAACATGAACAAGAATATTGGAAAGTAGAATTCTTAATTAAAAATGAAAAGTATTTACAGCTGAATATTTAAGGAAAGAATAACTATATGCATTCAAATACGTTACAGTCCAGTTGTAGTACTAGATTCCAAATCCCTCTCGCCAAGTAATGGATGAATCTCTTATACAAGTATGACTATGGGAAGTGTCTCTACCCTGTTATTATTTTAGTATTCTCTATTTATCTTGTCTGCTCATGATTGTATCAGAATCAAAACTTAATGTTTATTGTATAAACATTATATATATAACATACTTTTGCATTTTATTATTTGTTCTTTCTATTTAGCAATTTTCAAACGTCACATATTAATAAAACTGTATTTTCAAATAAGCACTTCAGTTTTATTATGCAATGCAAAATGCTTGCTGACATGGTTTGTATTTGATGAATGGTACTTCTGTTCAGAAAGTATGGCCCTCAGCTTTGTATCTATCTAATAACACCCCAAGTTGACCCATGCTGCCTCAATTGGCCTGTTTATATTCACGTGGGCTTTTGTTTTCCTCTCCCCAACAACAACAAAAAAATGTCATTCTTTTTTTTTTCCTTTCAACAAAGCAGAGGTTCAAGCTGATCAGACTGTCCACAGGAGAAAGATCTGGCAGTCTGCTTCCATAAAGATTACAGCCTTGGAAACCCTATGGGCAGTTTTACAGGGTTGCTATGAGTCAAAAATCAACTCGATGGAAAGGTGTTTTATATGGTCTGATATTTCAAAACTAAGAATGATGATGGCTACAAATTTGTGACTGGCTCTTTGAAAAACTTGCTCATGATACTGACTGAGACCAGTATCTATTAAAACCAGCCAACCAACCAACCAAAAAATACAAAACAGTTGCCAGAGTTGATTCCAACTCATGGCGACCCCATGTGTTGCAGAGTAGAACTGTGCTCTGTTGGGTTATCCAAGCTATGACCTTTCAGAAACAGATCTCTAGGTCTTTGTTCCAAGGAGTCTCAGGGTGTGTTAGAAACCCAAACTTTCCAATTAGCAGTTGAGTGCTTAACTATTTGAGTCACCCAGAAACACCTATTTAGGAGATAACTTTTTGAAAAATTTGTCAAATTTAAGAAAAGTTGTTTAATGTATTTTATCTTTTAATTCAAATAACATTATGCAACAAAATAATTTCTTTCAAGATTGTTAAATGTATCACAATAGAATTATATATACACACTAATTGTCCCCAAACACTCGTCTGTCAGTTTGTTGTACTATGGTGGCTTGTGTGTTGCTGTGATGCTGGAAGCTCTGCCAATGGTATTTCAAATACCAGCAGGGTTACCTATAGTGGACAGTTTTCAGTGGCATTTCCAGACTAAGACACATTGGGAAGAAGGACCTTGTGATCCACTTCTGAAAAAATGGGCCAGTGAAAGCCTTATGAATACCAGTGGACCACAGTCTGATACAGTGCAGGAATATGAGCCTCTCAGATTGGAAGGCACTCAAAATATGACTGGGGAAGATCTGCTTTCTCAAACTAGAGTCGACCTTAATGACATAGATGGAGTCAAGCTTTCAGGACTTTCATTTGTTGACGTGGCAAGATTCAAAAAGAGGAGAAAAAGGGGCAAACATCCATTAATAACTGGAACGTGGAATGTATGAAGTATGAATCTAGGAAAATTGGAAGTTGTCAGAAATAAATGGAACACATAAAGGTTAATATCCTAGGCATTGCTATCAGGTTGTCAGGTGCTGTCAAGACACTTCCGACCTACAGAATCCCATGTACAACAAAAAGAAACACTGCCTGTTCCTGAGCCATCCTCACGATCATTGCTATGCATGAGCCCATTATTGCAGCCACTATGTCAATCCATCTTGTTGAGGGTCTCCCTCTCTTTCGCTGACCCTCTATTTGGCCAACCATGATGTCCTCCTCCAGGGATTGGTCCCTTCTGAAAACGTGTCCAAAGTATGTGAGACAAAGTCTTGCCATCCTTGCTTCTAAGGACCATTCTGGCTGTACTTCTTCCAAGACAGATTTATTTTTTCATCTGGTAGTCCACGGTATATACAATATTCTTCACCGACACCATAATTGAAAGATGGCAATTCTTCTTTGGTCTTCCTTATTCATTGCCCAACTCTCACATGCACATAAAGCGATTAAAAATACCATGGCTTGGTTCAGAGGAAACTTAGTTCTCAAAGTGACATCTTAGCTTTTCAACACTTTAAAAAGGTCTTCTGCAGGAGATTTTCCAGCACAACATGTTGTTTAATTTCTTGAATACTGCTTCCTTGGCCATTGATTATGGATCCAAGTAAAATGAAGTCCTTGACAACTTCAACCTTTTCTCCATGTTGCTTTATTAGTCCAGTTATGAGGATTTTTGTTTTCTTTATGTTGAAGTGTAATCCATGCTGAAGGCTGTAGTCTCTGATTTTCATCAGTAAGTGCTTCAAGTTCTCTTCACTGTCAGCAAGCAGGGTTGTGTCATCTGCATATCACAGGTTGTTAGTGAGTCTTCCTCCAATCCTGAAGCTGTATCCTTCTTCATATAGCCCAGCTTCTTGGATTATTTGCTCAGCATACAGATTGAATACGTATGGTGAAAGAATACAAACCTGACACACACCTTTCCTGACTTTACACTATGCAGTATTTCCTTATTCTGTTTAAACTACTGCTTCTTGGTCAATGTACAGGCTCCCATTCTTTGCAATGTTATCCATAATTTATCATGATCCACACAGTCGAATGTCTTTGCATAGTCAATAAAACAGAGATAAACATCTTTCTGGTATTCTCTGCATTCAGCCAGGATCCATCTAATATCAGCAATGATATCCCTGGCTCTATGTCCTATTCTCAAATCTGGCTTGAATATCTGGCAGTTCCCTACCCATGTCCTCTTCTGAATCCGTCTTGGACTTCTGGCAGTTCCCCACCATAACTCAAGCCCTACTTTTATTTCACTTAAATATTTTTGTATCTTTGGATATTAATTGTTCATGTGGGGAGAGACAAATGAAGTCCTTTCTTATATTAGAAAAAATATTTAAATGTGTAGTTGCTAATAATTGTGAGAGAAAAGATGATAAATGATTCTACTGATAGATTCATAGAACCAACTACAAATGAGTGCTTCTGGAGAAGTGTGATAGCCTCTAAACCCCATTTCCTAAACAACAGGATATAAATAGTGTTCAATATGTTTGCTTTCCATAGTTTGCACCAAAGTGATCAATTCTGTCAAAAATAACTGCACAGTAATCTTGGTATCAACATCTAACTTTGCTCAAATCTGAGGATTTACCTAGAGTGATCAACAGTGCTGTTTCATAGTTTTAGGTACACCTGTTCCACAGCTACCACAGAAATTATTGCAGTTTTGTAAAATACCTTGTTATTCTTCAATAGGCTCCTTAGGATAATTTTCGCTTCAAGTGCTAATTTTACAGGGAGGTTTCTGAGCAAGTTGCTTCTCTCTACATCCACTATGGTCTCAACTTTTATTTTTTTTTTTATTCTGACTATTTCAGTTCTAAAAGTCGCCTGACTTTTAAAGTGGCTTTACTTGTCCACACTGATTTTTTATGAAACAGAATTATTTTCCTTATTCAGCATGATCTGGAAATGTTTTCTTCCCCCTCTCCCAACTTAGATAATTTTTGATTCTATGTTCCAAGTGGCTATAAACCTCTGATATTTGGGTCTAACTCCCAGACGTTTGGTTATTTATTTTTTTATTGCCTAGTACAGGCTACAAAATCATGTGTAAATCTTAGGAAAATTCTAAAAAAAAAGCATATCATAAGGATGTTTCACCTAACAGAAATCTGACCAAATCATTCCATGTTAAATAAATAAATAAATAAAGCTTTAATGGTGTGAAAAATGTTGAGCATTGGCTCCCCCAAATATCACCAACACAACCTTTTGATAACACAGTGTTGAGTTTATTTCTTATTGTGGTTATAGAGCACACCAGCCTCGTTGGGCTATGGCAGTGTCTAGGAAGAAGGAAAGTAAGGCTAGAACTTGTTAAGAGCTTGGCTCAAGGTGCAATTTTCAATGTGAAAATTTCATTAGGGTTGGTTAAGGATCACCTTATAACCACCCAGGATTGGAGGAAAGAGCTAGATGAAGACTTTGAAGTGAAGAGCTCAAAGAATCCTAGCATACAACTGTCTCTTGCTGTTTTCCAAGAAAGAGTTAATGGATCTTTCTGAAAGTTTCTATAATGAACAATCAAACCATTTTCCAGGTCAAGGAAAGTAAAGTAATGTTAATGAAGAGAGTGGAATAGCAAAGTCAAACTAATATAAACAGTAAGGTATAGTTTCCATTCTCAATATACATTCTGAATGTGGCAGTAGATGGTTTCAGTTCACTTCTCACAAAGAATGCTATGCATATACCAAACTCATTTCATTTTTTTTTTGTTTGCATTGGAAACACAACTAAGCCACAATTGTCATCTTCCAGTTAGGTGGAGCTAAATAATTGAGTTTTGACCAATAGAAGGAGGCTAGAAGTGTGCACATTTTCTAGATTTAGCCTACACAATGTCTACAAAAGCCTTCATGTATTGTCCCTCATTTGGTAGCTGAATATCGATGCAATGTGCATCTTCCCTCATTTCTCCATAGCCTTTTGGCTATTATTATCCATAGAAAAAATAGCCATTCTATTTTTTTTTTCCACCTTGATAGCTGAATCTGGGTCCTTTGGCTGAAAGTCTCTTTTCTCCTTCTTTTGGGTATCTAAATTCTAATTATCTGAGGGATCTTGGTATAAACTCACTTCCTCAGAAAATAGCTTCCTGATTAACCCTCAAGAGTTCAGATCTCTTATTCTATAGTTCTCGTGTGAAAACATAGTGTTAAAAATAAGTAAATTTTAGACTTCCGGCCAACATGTTGTCATAGAAGCAACAGGCCATCCCACTATAGAAAAGACCCGGAAAAAAACTAAGTAAAACAGAGACAAACGTCATTCCTGGAACCTGAAGTGTCAAATGAAGAGAGAAAGAACTCAGCCAAGCACCGAATGGACTAAGAAACTGACAGAGGACAGAGAGTGAGGAGAGAGAACTGGGAAGGGCCCCATTGCTAAAGCAACACGGGGATCTACCATCTTGGACTTCTGTCAGGGATCAGCAGACAGCGAGCACAAGAAAGCAGCTTCACGGAACTCCCAGCAGGAGACAGAGCACACGGTAACCAGCGATACACGCTTTCTCACCCCTCATTCTCTCCCCGCTACTCTACCTCTGAGTTTGCTGGCTGGCTGCAGTGGCTCCACCAGCTGGCAGTGCAGCGTCCGTGCCCGCTTGGATTCGCCCCTCCCATGTTGGAGATCGGTGGACAGGGAGTACGGGAAAGCAGCTTCAGAAGTTCCCAGCAAGAGACAGAGCACCCGGTAAGGAGCGATATATGCTTTCCTAACTAGCCCCCTTCTTCATCCCCTCTTCGGCCTCCTCTGCTTCCCGCCATCTGCAGTCTCTTGGCCAGGAGGCAACTGCTTTGGCCTCAGGCTGCTTGGATTTGCCCCTGCCCACACTGGCCAAGCTCCTGAGCTGGTGTTGGTACTACTGTCTCTTTTGGTTTCTTCTGTGCCTCCTACCACCTCCCCCTCCTTTCTCTGGAACACCTGGATCTGTATGCCATCTTTCCTTCTTCTTGAAAGGCTGTGAAGCCACACTGAACTGGCGAACTACTCTCTCGGCCCACACCACCCCACTGGTGGGATCCTTGGGACATTTTTTGCCTTATTTTGTTTGTTTTCTTTTTCTTTTCACAGCTTGGGAGCCCCTTCTAGCCAGGCTGCACTGCATGGCTTAGGAACCACTCTCCCAATCTGCACAGCCACTTAGGTGGAATCCCTGGGGGCATTTTCTTTCTTTTTCTTTTTTCTCTTTTTCCCTTTCTGTCTTTCTTCATTTCTCAGTTCGCATCTCTCTACACTTATCTTCTTTTCCTGTCTCCTGAATATCTGGTGCTGTGTGACATCTATACCCCCTCCAGCCAGGCTATACCATGCAACCTGGGAGCCACTTCCCTGGTCTTAGTACCCCCACCGGTGGGACCCTGGGACTC
This sequence comes from Loxodonta africana, assembly GCF_030014295.1. NCBI lineage: Eukaryota > Metazoa > Chordata > Mammalia > Proboscidea > Elephantidae > Loxodonta > Loxodonta africana. Next base: position 124,032,047 of record NC_087344.1, read on the forward strand.
CTGGGGTCTTTTCTTTTCCAAATTTTATGTAGTAATTTTTTTTGTTTCTTTTTCCATTTTTTTCTTTTTTGCTTTTCTCCATTTCTTGATTTCTTTTCTCTCTGCTCCAATGGCAAGCTCTCTTAGCACTCTTTTTCCTTCTTTCTTTCTTTGCTTCTTTGTTTTTTTGCTCCTGTTTTTCTCTCCTCTCTCTCCTCTTTCCTATACCTCTATTAGTTTCACACATCACAACCTCTCCCCTCTTTCCTGCCTACCTGTACTGTGCACTGAACATCACACCCCAGAGCAGCACAGGCACAGCCTACTGGAACCTGCCCAGCACTGATTCCTTGCCTGCCCTGTCGGCCCTAGTACATGCCACAAAAAATTCCATCCTAGTCCCTCCCCTTCAGTTGGATCTGACCTGCTGCACCATAGCTGATTGACTGGCCCTGCCCATTGGACAAGGAGGTGAAAAGTATTCTGACTACAGATGAGCAAACACTAAAGAACACACAGCGCACCTGCTCAGACATAACCAAATAAAACAAAAAAGCAGGACGAAACAAACAAATCTACAATCAAGAAATGAAGAAAATAACTAGCAAATGTCCCAAAGACAGCAGACAATATCAAAAACATATTAAAAAAAAAAAAAGAAAGAAAAAGGACAGGATGGTTCCAGTAGGCATCTAAAACAAAACACCAAATGATTTTCCAGTAGAAGAAAAGACACTAGACCTACCTGACCAGGAATTCAAATCTCTAATATTCAGAACAATCCAAGAGTTAAAGCAAAAAAGCAGATAAAAATGAGAAAAAAATAGGCAAATTTATGGAAAAGGCAAAAAAATTCATGGAAAATACAGAAAAAAATGGAACAATTCACAAAAGTAATACAGGAACAAAATGCCACAATAAACTCACAACTAGAAAACATACAAAAACAACAATTAGAAATCCAAAAGATAAACAACAAGATTACAGAAATGGACACTGTCATAGTAGGGCTAAGGAGGAGGTGTGAAACGATGGAAGACAGAATCAGTGAAACTGGAGACAAACACTTGGATACAACTCTGTTTGAGGAAAAATCAGAAAAAAGAACAAAAAAAATGAAGAAACCCTGAGAAGTATGTGGGATACCATCAAAAGCAAAAATTTGTGAGTGATCAGAGTTCTAGAAGAGAGAGAAAATGGAAAAAAAAGAGAAGATTGTTGAAGAACTGCTGACAGAAAACTTCCCTAATATCATGAATTATGAAAAGCTTACCATCCAAGAAGCTCAACAAATTCCATATAGGATAGACCCCAAAAGAAAAACACCAAGGCATATCATAATCACACTCACTAAAACCAGGGACAAAGCAAAAATCCTGTGAGCAGCTTGAGAAAAACACAAAGTCACATACAGAGGAGAAACAATAAGACTAAGGTCTGATTATCTGGCAGAAACCATGCAGGCAAGAAGGCAATGGGATGACATATATAAAATCTTGAAAGAAAAAAACTGCCAACCAAGAATAATATATCCTGCAAAACTTTCATTCAACTATGATGGTGAAATTAGGACATTTCCAGATAAACAGAAATTAAGGGAATGTGTAAAAACCAAACCAAACAAAACCAAAGAGAGTTCTTTGGTCTGAGAACAAACATCAGACCACAGCCTGAATCTGGGAGGCAAGATTGTACCAGCCAGATACCAACCTAGGAAATGAACTTTCAAGGACTATCCAAAACAAAACAATTGCAACAGGGAACCAGAGAGATTAATCTGTAAATGACAACAATGTCAGAACAATAAAAGAGGGAATAAATGGTATAGGTATAGAACTTTCTAATGGAGAGGAAGGCAAGGCAATATCAAGTAATAATAGACAGGTTGAAACCTAGGAAGATAAGTGTAAATTTCAAGATAACCACAAAGAAAGTTAACAAACCTACTCATCAAAATAAAGCAGAAAAACATAAAATTTCAATAAAAACAAAATCTACAAAAATGAAAAAAATCCATAAACAAAAGGAACTCAGCACTGGAGAGTAAGAGGAACAAAGAAAATGTTAGCACCACAAAAAAAAAAAAAAAACTACAAAAATGACAGCAACAAACTCATAATGAAAAAAAATTTTTTTCTATTTTTTTTTTATCAATAATTACACTGAATGTAAATGGCCTAAATGCATCCATAAAGAGATGCGGAATGACAGAGTGGATTTTAAAAAAAAGATCCATCAATATGCTGTCTACAAGAGACACATCTTAGAAACAAAGATGTAAATTTATTAAAAAATCAAAGGATGGAAAAAAAATAGATCAAGCAAATAACTACTAAAAGAGAGCAGGAGTGTCAATACTAATCTCAGATAAGATAGACTTTAGAACAAAATCCAGCATACAAGACAAAGAAGGGCACTATATAATGATTAAAGGGATGATCTGTCATGAAGACTTAATTGTAGTAAACATCTGTGCACCCAATGACAAGGCTCCAAAATACATAAAAAAAAAAAAAAAAGAAACTCTAACAGCACTGAAAACAGAAATTGATAGTTCCACAATAGTAGTAGGAGACTTCAACACACCACTCTTGGTAAAGGACAGAACACCTGGAAAGAAACTCAACAAAGATACATAAGATCTAAAGATACAGAAGAATCACAATCAACAAATTTGACCTCATAGACACAATAATAGTAGGAGACTTCAACACACCATTCTTAGGAGAGGACAGAACATCTAGAAAGAAACTTAACAAAGATACAGAAGAACTAAGGAACACAATCAGCCAACTTGACCTCATAGACATATATAGAATACTCCACCCAACAGCTGCAAAGCACACATTCTTTTCCAACACACATGGAACGTTCTACAGAATAGGCTACAGAGCAACCCTCAACAAAAATCCAAAACATTGAGATAATATGAAGTATCTTCTCTGACCACAATGCCATCGAAGTAGAAATTAACAACAAGAAGACCAAGGAAAAAAAATCAATTACATGGAAACAGAATAACACCCTGCTTAAAAAACACTGGGTAATAGTAGAAATCAAAGATAGAATCAAAAAGTTCCTAGAATCAAATGAGAATGAAAACACATCATACAAAAACTTTGGGACACAGCAAAGGCAGTCCTCAGAGATCAATATATAGCCCTAGATGCACACATCAAAAAAGAAAGCTACAAAATCAAAACATTAGTTACACAACTTGAACAAATAGAAAGAGAACAGCAAAAGAAGCCCACAGCCACCAGAAGAAAGGAAATAATAAAGACCAGAGCAGAAATAAATGAAATAGAGAATAGAAAAACAATAGAAAGGATAAACAAAACCAAAAATTGGTTCTTTGATCAACAAAATCGACAAACCACTGCCCAAACTCACAAAAGAAAAACAAGAGAGAACGCAAATAACCCAAATAAGAAATGAAATGGGGGACATTACAACAGACCCAACTGAAATAAAAAGGATCATAACAGAGTATTATGAAAACTATTATACTCCAACAAATTTGAAAACCTAGAGGAAATGGACAAATTTCTAGAGACACACTACCTACCCAAACTAACACAAAAAGACGTTGAAAATCTGAACAGACCCATAACAAGAGAAGAGATTGAAAAGGTAATAATAATAATAAAAAAAAAAAACTCTGAACCAAAAAAGTCCTGGCCCAGATGGCTTCACTGGAGAATTCTACCAAAATTTCAAAGAGGAGCTTACACCAGTACTACTCAAACTATTTCAGAACATAGAAAAGGAAGCAATACTTCCGAAATCATTCTATGAAGCCTGCATAATGCTGATACCAAAACCAGGCAAAGACACCACAGAAAATGAAAATTACAGACCAATATGTCTTATGAATACAGATGCAAAAATTCTCAACAAAATTCTAGCCAATAAAATTCAGAATCATATCAAAAAAAGAATACACCTTGACAAAGTAGGATTTATACCAGGTATGCAAGGATGGTTCAACATTAGAAAATCAATAAATGTAATCCACTATATAAATAAAAGGAAAGAATCACACGATCATCTCAATCGACGCAGAAAAGGCATTCGACAAAGTCCAACACCCATTCCTGATAAAAACTCTCAATAAAATAGGTATAGAAGGAAAATTTCTCAACATAATAAAGAGCATCTACACAAAACCAATGACCAACATTATTCTTAATGGAGAAAGGCTGAAAACATTCTTCTTGAAAACAGGAACAAGACAAGGATGCCCTTTAACACCACTCCTATTTATCATTGTGTTGGAAGTCTTAGCTAGAGCAATAAGGCAAGAAACAGAAATAAAGGGCATCCAAATTGGTAATGAATAAGATAAACTCTCCCTATTTGTGGATGATATGATACTATACTTAGAAAATCCAAAAGACCCCACTAGAAAACTACTGGAACTAATAGTAATATTCAGCAGAGTAGTAGGACACAAGATCAGCATACAAAAATCAGTTAGATTCCTAATAAAGAGAATGATGAAAAGGAAATCAGGAAAACAATACCATTTATAATAACCCCTAAAAAAAAAATAAAATACTTGGGAACAAATCTATCCAGGGATGCAAAAGACCTATACAAAGAAAACTACAAAACACTACTGCAAAGAAAAGTACATAAATGGAAAAACATACCACGATCATGGATAGGTAGACTCAACTTTGTGAAAACGACAATTCCACCCAAAGTGATTTACAAATACAATGCAATACTGATCCAAATACCGACAACATCCTTTAAAGAGATAGAAAAACTTACCATGAACTTTATATGGAAAGGAAAGAGGCCCCGGATAAGTAAAAAACTACTGAAGAAGAAGAATAAAGTAGGAGGACTCACACTATCTGACCTCAGAACCTACTATATACAGCTATGGTAGTCAAAACAGCCTGGTTCTGGTACAATGACAGATATATTGACCAATGGAACAGAGTTGAGAACCCAGATGTAAATCCATCCACATATGGTCACCTGATCTTCGACACGGGCCCAAAGTCCATCGAATGGAGAAAAGACAGTCTTTTTAACAAATGGTGCTGGAAAAACTGGATATCCATCTGCAACAAATGAAACAGGATCCATACCTCACACCATATACAAAAACTAACTCAAAATGGATCAAAGACCTAAATATAAAGCTAAAAACTATGACATTCGTAGAAGAAAAAATAGGATCAACGCTAGAGACCCTAATACATAGCATTAACAGGATACAAATCACACCCAACAACATAGAAGCTCCAGAGGATAAGCTAGATAACTGGTATCTTCTAAAAATTAAATACTTATTCTCATCAAAAGCTTCGCCAAAAGAGTAAAAAGAGAACCAACAGACTGGGAAAAAATTTTTGGCTATTACAAATCAGACAAAGGTCTAATCTCTAAAATCTACAAGATAATCCAACACCTTTACAACAAAAAGACAAATAACGCAACTAAAAAATGGTTAAAAGATATGAAGAGACACTTCACAAAAGAAGACATTCAAGCGGCCAACAGACACATCAGGAAAGGCTTACAATCTCTAGCCATCAGAAAAATGCAAATCAAAACCACAATGAGATACTATCTCACCCTGGCATTACTGGCACAAATCAATGAAACAGAAAATAACAAATATTAGAGAGGCTGTGGGGAGATTGGAACTCTTATCCACTGCTGGTGGGAATGCAAAATGATACAACCATTTTGGAAAACAAAATAGTGCTTCCTTAGAAAGCTAGAAATAGAGATACCATGTGACCCAGCAATCCCAGTCCTAGGAATATATCCTAGTGAAATAAGAATCATCACAAGAATAGACATGCCCACACCCATGTTCATCGCAGTTTTTTTCACAATAGCAGAAAGATGGAAACAACCTAGAAAACAACCTAGATGCCCATCAACAGATGACTGGATAAACAAACTGTAGTACATACACACAATGGAGTATTACACAATACTAAAGAACAACGATGAATCTGTGAAGCATCACATAACATGGATGAATCTGGAGGACATTATGCTGAGTGAAATATGTCAATCACAAAAGGACAAATATTGTACGAGACCACTACTGTAAAAATTCATGAAAAAATTTACGTACAAAATGAAACAATCTTTGGTGGTTAAGAGGGTGGGGAGGGGTGGGGATGGAAAAACACTTAATAGACAGTAGATAAGGGGTAACTTTGGTGAAGGGTAAGACAGTACACAACACTGGGGAAGCCAGCACAGCTTGTGCAAGGCAGGGCCGTGGTAGCTCCATAGACACACCCAAATTCCCTGAGGGACCGAATTGCTGGGCTGAGGGCTGTGGAGACCATGGTATCAGGGAACATCTAGCTCAATTGGCATAACAGTTTACAAAGAAAATGATCTACATTCTACTTTGGTGAGTAGCATCTGGGATCTTAAAAGCTTGTGAGCAGCCATCTAGGACACTCCACCAGTCTCACCCCTTTGGGAACAGGGGAGAATGAAGACAACTAAAGACACAAGGGAAAGATTAGTCCAAAGGACTAATGGACCACATCTACCATGGTCTCCACCAGACTGAGTCCAGTACAATGAGATGGTGCCCGGCTACCACCACTAACTACTCTGACAGGAATCACAATAGAGGGTCCCAGACAGAGCTGGAGAAAGATGTAGAACAAAATTCTAAAAGAATTTTCAAAAAGAAAGACCAGACTTGCTGGCCTGACAGAGACTGGAGAAACCCTGAGAGTGTGGACCCCGGACACCATTTCAGCTCAGTAATGAGGCCACTCCTGAGATTCACCCTTCAACCAAGGATTGAATAGGCCCGTAGAACAAAACAAGACTCAAGGGGCACACCAGCCTTGGGGTGGGGACTGGAAAGTAGAAAGGAATAGGAAAGCTGGTAATAGGGAACCCAGGGTTGAGAAGGGCAAGTATTGACATGTCGTGGTGTAGTTAACCAATGTGTTATACAACAATGTGTGTCCTAACTGTTTGATGAGAAACTACTTTGTTCTGTAAACTTTCATCTAATTTCAATAAAAAGGAAAAAAAAAGTAAATTTTAATTGCACAGTTCTTATTAACAACTGTTTCCCCAACTAAAATGTGAATTCCATAAGGAAAGGAAAATTAGTTGTGTATTCATTATTATTATATCCCTGCGATGGCACTGCGGGGGGGAGGGGGGTATCCTACTTGGAAGCCCTGGTGGCATAGTGGTTAAAAACTACGGCTGCTAACCAAAAGGTCGGCAGTTCAATTCCATCAGGCGCTCCTTGGAAACCATTTGGGGCAGTTCTACTCTGTCCTACAGGGTTGCCATGAGTTGGGGCCAACTCAGCGGCACTGGGTTTGGGTTTTTTATATCCTACTTAACAAATAATTTTGGAAGATGGTAAAGAAGGAAGACAGAAAATTGGAAAGAAACTGTAGATATTAGCCAGCTAGCCACATATAGGCATCCCTGGGTGGCACAAATACTTAAGCACCTGACTACTAGCTGAGAGTTTGGTGGTTTAAACTCATCCAGAGGCACCTTGGAAGACAGGCTTGGGGATCTGCTTCTGAAAGGTCACAGCCTTGAAAACCCTATGAAGCAGTTCTACACTGCACACACGGGGTTACTATGAGTTGGAATCCACCCAGACATAACTAACAATAACAATATACACAACACTGTATATCCCTTTCCTCCTGTTTTCATTCTAACCCCATATGATTGTCTCCAAGGTGTATTAACAAACCCCATTAGAGTTATGGTAATAATGTGCCCATGAGATCTCACCCTCTCTCTCCAAACACACCACACAGAAATACACACATAGGTGTACTCCAGTTTGATTTAGGAATCTTATTATAAAGGGTTGCAGATGTTTGTGGTGGTCATATGCTCCATTTTCCTTGGGACAGTCCTGCATTCCCTGTTATAGGTGTTAATAGCACCCTTTCACTCTCAAACATGTCCTGGTTTGAATAAATTACATGGCTACCTTACTGATGTCTGATCTATGTGATGGAGGTATTTTTGAGATAAGAATTTGTGTCTTCTGTAGATTCTCTGATATAAATTAAACATTTAGAATTTGCAATGAATCAGAAAATACCTGTGAATACATTATTAGGTGATATAGCTAACCCTTTGGGAAACATCATAAAGACCAAGATACGCTGGTATCAATTGGTCCCTTAAAATAATAATTACATGAAGTATACACTTTAAAGGGTTGTTGAAACTTCCTGAAAGACTAATTCAGCAAGTGTGATTTACATAGTAGGAAGATCTAGAACAATATGACGGCAATCAGTCAAAGAGGGAATTGGGCATTGGTTCTAATGCTGTTATTTCACTGTTATAAGAATTTTCTCAGGATTACAACCCCTTCAAACTCAAATACGAAGCACATCACAGTCTCTAATATAAATGTTCCATTGGATGTCTTGGGTGTAAGAGACAGAAGATGAGAATGAAGCAAGCATAATTATATTTAGATAATTTACAGTGTCATGAGATTTACCTGACAGTCAACATTCCAAACATATAATTAAGACCTGGGTAAAAGAATTAGCCTTCTAATCATTTTGGAAAAGTAACTTGAGTCCATGAGGATTCCAAGGAAATGTTGATATTTGACTATTTATATCCAAATATGTTTATGTTTAAGGTTTTGTTTTGCTCTTTTGATGATTTCTTGTTCTTGTACTCACTGAGGTGTTTCACTAATTGGAAAAAGTAGGTCTTTTATGTATATATGTGGAGACATCATGGAATACTAATTCACAATCCTACCATCAATTTATTGTTATTGAACATGGTAGAAGAAATAAACAATATGGAGACACAGGAAGGAAAAAAGGAGGAAGGAATGAAGAAATGAAGGAATAAAGGAAGGAGGGAAGGAGGGAGGAAGGGAGGGAGGGAAGGAAGGAAGGACCAATAAATAAAATAGATAAGAAACTAAAATGTGTGTGGCATAGATTGAGAAGGGGGTGACTTAAAAGGAGAGATGTGAAAACTAATAAGACCAATATTATATTCCAGGTAAGAGTTACCAAGATTTTACAGGAGGCAGTAACATTACAGAAGGCAGTAACATTAGAAATGACAAAAAGGAACCACAGAGACCACATATTTTGTATGCATAGAGATTTGATGACCAACTGGATGTAGGGTGTAGTAGATTTTTTGCTAAAGTCTTAGCAATACTACCTGTACCAATATCTAAGACCTTTATAGTTTGGCTTTGCAGCTACTTCCATCAAGAGGTGCAGTCTACCTCTCCAAGCTTACTCAGGTTTAGCCAGATGACTTTCTTTTCCCACTATTATAGTAGCAAACTTGATGCAACCACTGGTTTAAGAAGTCTTTTTTCATTTCCATTTTCTTTCTTGAAACCCTGCTACCACCATAAAATCAAGTCCAAACTAGCTTACTGGAGATAAGAAAGGATGTGGAAGAGAGCTAAGTGGTCCCGTTTGAGGCCATCCAAGGCTAGACAGTTCACAGTCAACCTGTCAGCTGCTTGCTGCCACATGCCTGAGCCCATATAAAATCAATCAATCCTGACCCAGAGCAACAGAACCACCCGGACATTCTCTTGAGAAATAATCAATGTTTTGTATGCCACTGAGATATAGTGGATGAATTTTCCTGCATTATTTCTGCCAAAGATAATTGATACAGAGGTGTAAGAGAGAAGAAGGAGTCAAAAATGAATGAAAGAATATTTCATATTTGCTAAGTGTTGATAAAGAGCCTCTGGGTGGTACAAAGGCTAAGAGCTGGACTATTGGTAAAATGCTGTCTGTTTGAACCCACTCAGAGGTGTCTTGAAACACATGTCTGGCAATTTGGTTCTGAAACATCACATCCTTGAAAACCCTATGGAGCAGCTGTGCTCTGCACGCATGGTGTCATCAGGAGTCGGCATCGACTCAGTGAAAACTGACAACAAGTGTTCATAATTTCAGTCTCCTTATTAATAGGCAGTGTATCCATAAATATTTCCTAACACATGAAAAGAAATTCACTGTTCATTATCTCTAGAATGTAAAATTGAAGAACGTAATAGGAAAGTTGGATTTCTGGTTATTTAAAAAATGAATTTTGATAACTTATTACCTACTTGTAAAAAATAACAGATTGAAAACAAAATGATTTTTTTCTGAAAAAAATTATTATTTATAAATTGGAATGTCATACCTAATGAATTCTGTACTGAAATAATAGTCAACAGAATGTTCCATTAATCCAACAAATGTTTAAAATTAAAAAAAAAAATTAATAATTAAGTGCTAAACTCTGCAGTATTATTGCTCTGTCAGACAATTATTTTTTAGTCTTCATTGAAGAGGGGGCTTTTTCATGACGTATGTTTTTAATTACCATATTACAAATAAATGGAACTCTCAAACTAATAGTATCAGAATATACACCCTTATAAAGGATTGTTTATGGAACAGAAGTAAATATTTGTTGCTATAATTTATTTTACCTTTCTCTGTTCTATTTATCAGTGGAATACTTTATAGAAAAATAAAAACCTTCTTTTCCAAAATATCTTTACAAATGTGTATAGCACACATACGTATATTATGTAACAATCATCATAGGTCCCCATTTGGCCAATAAATCATTTTCTGCATAATTTCACTACTGAATTTATAAAGCACTAACATGTCATTCTCTGGGTGTCATAATAAACAAACAAACAAACAAAACCATTGCTGTCAAGTCAATTCTGACTCATAGTGACGCTGTAGGACAGAGTAGAACTGCCCAATAGAGTTTCCAAGGAGCAGTTGGTGGATTCAAACTACCAACCTTTTAGTTAACAGCCAAGTGCTTCCGCAGGTATCATAATAGTGAAGTAGATGTTGGACATTAGGAGCTTTGAGAAAGACCAAGTATACCCTACTTCCCTTACAATCATCTTAAGTAGGCTCAACAGTAGAAATGATATTAATTTCTAATCTTAAATATCATCTTCTTTCAGGTTGTGAAGCAGTTGTAGTCTTATTCTTTTAAGTATTATTCTTAAACTAAACTATAGTGAAAAACAATTAAGGAAATTCTAGAATAAAATTTAATAACCGTGATTCCCCTTTGAAGTCTTGAAACGTCAGGCTGTGATTACTTTCTCAAAGACAGGACAATTATTGCATACTAGTTCATGACAGTGTAGAAGAGTGATTCTTTTTGTTTGTTTTTAGTTCCTGAACCTTGGAAAGTCTGAATAAATGAAAATGAGTGCCCTCTTCCACTTTAGCAGTAGGGCTTTCCTTTCTTTCTTTCTTTTTTTTTTAATACCCCAAACCTATTTCAGTTGTTTATGTTTGGTTTGAATTTAGGCTCTCAGGTCTAATCAAGTTTGAAAACTATTGGCTTGAATTTTTGTTTTTGTTGTTAGTTGCCAGTATTAGTGGATAGATTTCCTTCCTTTTTTATCTGGGAAAATTGTTATTGAAGTTCTTTAAAAAAAAAAAAAAAAAAGTTGCTGTGGAGTCGGTTCAGACTCATAGCTACCCTATAGGACAGAGTAGAACTGCTCCATAGGATTTCCCTGGAGCGGCTGGTGGATTTGAACCACCCACATTTTGGTTAGCAGATGTAGCTTGCCATAGCTCTTAACCATTGTGCCACCAGGGCTCCAGTTGAGACTATAAAGAGCTATAAATAGTAATAATATACCACATCATCAATAGCTAATCCTATATATTTGAATAGAGTTATCATTAAAAATGTCTTTGAAAATGTAAGGACATACTGCGATATCTCACTATTCATTTGACATTTGTTAAATGGTAGTTAGGACCCTAGTTCAAATAAAGATCACTTAGTATCATAAACTGATAACTGGTAAGAAATTCATGGAAAAGTAACTCTACTCCCCAAAGATTACTGGACTAGCAGTCATGATGCAAGATCACAAGTAATTAAAAAAATTATAACTACAGAAATTATATTGTGACAGAACAACCAGAACACAATTAATGAGAATGTTGACAAAATGTGAAAAATGTAACATCATTGATGAACTTTGTGTGAAAATTGTCAAAGGGGAACCTAACTTTCTGTGTAAACTTTCACCGAAAGCACAATTAAATATTATTAGACAAATTATATTGTAGATATGAGAAGTTTGTGTTTAGGTACACAAAACTTCTGAAATGACTGTCTTAAAAGATAAATTATAGATTGAGGAAAAATACTGTTTAGGTATTGTTATTATTAGGAAGATTATTAGACAAAATGAAGGAAATTCATTTGATACATTGAGCAAGTAAACAAAACACATAAAAGCCAAAACACCTCCCATGCTAATTGACAGATTTGTTAATGTTCTGTCACCACGCTGCACACATTCCACCTCCTTGTAAAAAGCCAATTCTCTTTCCCAGTGTCATTTGTGGTTCATTAACTTTCAGTTGGTTAGAAGTAAAATTACTGGAGAGTCAGGTAGATTTACACCAGTTTAAAAGAAACAGTTATCAGGGAAAAAATGGTCCTTAAGGATTTAAGGTGCCCTGGTGGTGCAATGGTTAAGCATTCAGCTGCTAACCGAAAGACGGCAGTTGGAATCCCTCAGCTGCTCCACAGGAGAAAGATGTGGCAGTCTGCTTCCATAAAGATTTACAGCCTTGGAAACTCTATGGGGTAGTTCTACTCTTTCTTACAGGGTCGGCATGAGTCGGGAACAACTGATAGCAACAAGGTCTTTTTATGGGGGGGAGGGGTTTAGGGATTTAAGTTTTCTTTGTTCTGTAAACTTCCTTGAATTAATTTTCAGTGCAGTTTTAGAATGCATCAAGTGTCTGTTGTAGGGGGAAAAAATAAATATATCAATACAAATATTTTATGTGAAATCATAAAAATAATCAAATAACATATTTGAACCTGTGCTATATTTTGCCCTTGTTAATGACTACATTTTTCTTCTGCCTAAAAATGCACCTCAGTCTCAAAATCCCAAATCAGATAAAATAGTTACGAGAGATAACTAACTGTGCCCATTTGTTCTGTTGTTAAATCAATAAAATCAAATTGTATTTTTGCCTCAAAGGTAATAGAATTGTATTGAATAGATATATATGATCACAGGCCTGATAATGCTTACCACATGATTTTCACACCTATGGCTTAGGGTGTTCGTGTTGACTGCTGATAGTTAAAAGATAAATCAAAGTCAAATTATGGAAATAGGGCAATGAGAAGTACTGAATTCAATGAAGTCATACCTGTGAGAGAAAGGACTGAAAGCAGCCTCGCTAAAATTTAAAGGTCAGATCTGTGTTGCTTCAGTTGAGACCCAGCTGTGAAAAGTATGATGAATTAGTGGTGGACAAAGGAATAGGTCTATTCTTATTGTTACATTTATCTCCCAGATTAGCTTGACTGGCAGAAATACATAGTAGCAAAAGTTTCTATTTTTTTTTTTTTGACAAGAATGAAACAAGATTAATACCTCTATACCTCCAAGTGAACCGATATTTTGAGGATAGAGAAAACGAAATAACTAAAAAGCATTTGAAAAGATAAATATTTACAATGGTATATACCTATTTAGGCTTTAGTAATTACTGAATCCTTTGAAGTGGTGACTGGATCGATAGCAAGTTCTACATGAACATCAGTTAAGTACCAACTATGTCAAGGTGGAAACCCTGGTGGTGTAATGATTAAGTGCTATGGCTGCTAACCAAAAGGTCAGCAGTTTGAATCTACCAGGTGCTACCTGGAAACTCCATGGGGCAGTTCTACTCTATGCTGTAGAGTCAGTATGAGTCGCAATCAACTCGATGGCAATGGGTTTGGTTTGGTTTTTTGGTGACAAAAAGTGATGAATTAGTAAGATATATTTTTTTCTCGCTAATCACTAATTTTGAACACATCGAGAAGCATACAATTAAAGAAGTAAGATTATAAAAGGAAACAATGTATAAAAACTAACAAAATTATTTTGTAATTTAAAATTTTAATTTTATAGAATTAGAAAATAACAAACATTGATATAGAAAATTAAAACAATTTTTAATTTCTTTCTTCATTAGCCAGTAAAATATGCAGTGAATAATGTACTTAACCCACTGATATAGTTGATTCATTTCTAGATCTTTGAAAAAACTCATGTCTGTAATTGTTTGGGTTCCTTTAGTGAGAACTAATCTTGGTCAGATAGCTTTGATAAGTTCGTTAATACATTAAACAAATGGCTTAAAGAAAAAATAGTTTTGCTTATTTTTAATTCTTCGAAGTTTTCTTTTGTACAGAAGGTAACATTGCATAGCTAAATTCTGCTGCAGGCAAGCAGAAATTTGAAGGAAAATTTCAATGAAATAAGGTATAAGAAAAATATTTAAAAATAAACTACAATAATGCTGTTTATTACTTAGATGAGCAATTTGGTGTCATTATTCATACATATTACTGCTATTAAAATTAAAACTATAAACAGTTTATATTTAGTTATTTAGCATTGCCCAACAAGAATGAACTAAAAACTGGCAAATCACTCTTTCATAAATAAAAAAAATCAAAATAAAAAGTAATTTTAGGTATAAAGGAGGGATAAAAGCATGTTACTGAATATTTTAATTATGTTTTGTTTTTAAGACTAGATTTAAAAAGTGATTGAATATAGTCAAAAGCTACAGTTTAATCCTAAACAATAATAAAAAAATAATAATAGCTACATTTTTATATGGGCTTTTTAGGTGCTAAGTACTAAGCTAAGGGCTTTAAAAAAAATTGGTTTACAATAATTGTTAGTCTCACAATAAGAGAGAGATATTATTATTTATTGCCATTTTCACATTTGACTAAGTAATTTATCAAAAGTCATACAACTAATACATATTTAAGCTCTTTTTTGAACCTAGGTTATTTGATTTCCTGAGTTCTTGACCACTACTGCAGCAGAGACTGCCCTGTAACTAAGCTACTGGAATTTTTTTTGCCTTTTAAATATTAAAAATGTTTTGAGTTTAAAAGATGATTTTAGTATCGGTGCTGTGTTCTATCTATATTGTAATATCATACCTGACTTAGGTCTATAGCTTAGGAATAATATTTTAATAATATTTATGTTGATTGTGACTCACAGCAACCCCATAGGGTTTCCAAGGCTATAAATCTTTACAGAATCAGACTGCCACCTCTTTCTTCCGGGGAGTAGCTGGTGGGTTTCAACCACTGACTTTTTGGTTAGCAGCTGAGCATTTTAACCACTGCACCAGCAGGGCCCCTTATTATATATATTATGAGTATGTTGCAACTCAACAATTAACTTACAGTAACCATTGCCAACACTGTTCTTTCTTGTATGTCCACTGTACGACTATTACTATACTGCCTTTATTGCTAAAAGCATATGTTATTAAAATATTTAAGTCAGGAAGTGTCACATTACTTTTGAAGTGTTTGTAAGATTCCAAAAGAAGAAATTGCTCAATAATGGAAAAATCCCTAAAGGTTTGTTCTTGAGAAAGAATGGCTATTATGGCTAAAAGCTTTCTTGCCATTTCTGTACATAGATATTTTTCAAAAGCAGAAGAATAAATTAATACTTTAAAAGCTGGGCTTAATGCTTAAACCCTTTCTCTTCTCTCATATTTAGGTTAATAGGTACATGAGGAAATCCTGGTGGTGTAGTGGTTAAGAGCTACCGCTGCTAACCAAAAAGCTGGCAGTTCAAATCCACCAGGTGCTCCTTAGAAACTCTATGAGGCAGTTCTACTCCATCCTAGAGGGTTGCTATGAGTCTGAATCGACTTGACGGCAATGAGTTTCGTTTTTTTTTTTTTTTTTTTTGGTTATAGCTACATGCAGGACATGCAAGAGAAGAGAATACTTTCCTTAGATCAGATTTCTTCCCAGGTTAGTAAGTTTTTCATACATTATAGGCAGTTCATAGCACTAGAACATTAAAATATAATAAATATAATTTTGAACAAGAGAGGGTATTAAATTATGTTTTCTTCATATTAACTAACATTATTTGTCTGGATAATTTTTTTTTGTTTTACTGTTTCTAATCCCATCATGTATCATGAAAAACAACATATTAATTGACTAATAATAATGCAAGATAAATGCATTTTATGAACCTAATAGCTTGTACTTATTTTCCTAAAACACAGAGAATTATCTTGTAATTTAAGACATGGATAAGAAACAAAGCTATTAGTACAAGTGTACAATTTAGATCACTACATATAGCTAAAGGCATGATTCGAAGGTATGTTAGAAAATAAAAAATGCTGCCAAGTTTTCCTCAGTGACAAATAAAACACTGTAAGAAGGAATATAAATTATGTATTTTCAATGTATTGATTAAATTTATTGGCATAGTTTATAAAAATGAACACTTTAACACATGGGGACATTGTACAATATTGC
This sequence comes from Loxodonta africana, assembly GCF_030014295.1. NCBI lineage: Eukaryota > Metazoa > Chordata > Mammalia > Proboscidea > Elephantidae > Loxodonta > Loxodonta africana. Next base: position 124,048,409 of record NC_087344.1, read on the forward strand.
TTAACTTTTGGTTTCTAATATTCCTTAAATTTAAATGTACCTTTAAAAATTTAGGCTCTGCGAAAGGCACCATTAAGAGAATGAATAGACAAGCCACAGAATGGGAGAAAATACTTGCAAAATACTTATCTGCTAATATTAAAACCAAACACATCACAAGGAAGAAAAATTACAGAACAATATCTCTAATGAACATAGATGCAAAAATGCTCAACAAAAGGTTAGCAAATTGAATGCTAAATGTATAAAAAGAATTATATACCATCTTCGAGAGGGAATAATCCCAGGTATGAAAAGCTGGTCCAACATACACAAATCAATTAATGTAATTCATCATATCAAAACCTTAAAGAAGAAAAAGTATATGATTATATCAATAGACATAGAAAAGGCATTTGATGAAATCTGACACCCAGTCATGAGAAAAATTCTCAGTGAACTAGGAATAAAGTGGAATTTCGTCAACCTGGCAAAGAACACCTACAAAAAAACCTATAGCTTAATACTTAATGTTGAAAAAGTATATGATTTCCACTGAGATTGGGATTAAGAAAGAATTTCCCCTGTCACCATTTCTATTCAACAACATGCTGAAAGTTCTGGCTAACGCAATTAGACAAGAAAAGGAAAGAAAAAGTATAGACATTTGGAAACCCTGGTGGTGTAGTCATTAACCGTTCAGCTGCTAACCAGAAGCTTGGCAGTTTGAATCCACCAGGCGCTGCTTTGAATCCCTATGGGGCTGTTCTACTCTGTCCTATAGGGTTGCTATGAGTCAGAATTGACTCAATGGCAGCGGATTTATTGAGGAGGAAGAAATGAACCATCTGTATTCCCATATGATATGATTGCTGAGTAGAAAACCCCAAACACCTTATCAACAACAACAACAAAAATTTAGAACTAGTAAGTGATTAAAGCAAGGTAGCAGGATACAAGGTTGATATGCAAAAGTTAATTTCTTTTCTATATACCAGCAATAAACAATGGAATTTGAAATAAGAAATACACCATTTACATTAACACTAACTGTAATGAAATAAAACAGTTGCCACCAAGTTGGTTGTAAATCATAGCAACCCCACTTATGTCAGAGTAGAACTGTGCTCCATAGAGTTTTCAGTGGCTAATTTTTCAGAACTAGACCACCAAGCCTTTCTTCTGAAGGGATTCTGGGTGGACTCGAACTTTCAACATTTTGGTCAACAGCCAAGTGTATCAACCATTTGCGCACTTAGGTATAAACCTATCAAAATACATACAAGATCTACATGAGGAAAGGAGCCTTGGGTGCAGTGGTTAAGTGTTCAGCTGTAAACCAGAAGGTTGGCAGCTCGAATCTACCAGCTGCTCCTTGGAAACCCTATGGGGCAGTTCTACTCTGACCTATAGGGTTGCTACGAATTGGAATAGACTCTATGGCAAGGGGTTTGGTTCTCCGATATATGAGGAAAACTAGAAAAATCTAACAAAGGAAATCAAATATGATCTAAATAAATGGAGAGATGGTCCATGTCCTTGAATAGGAAGAATTAATACTATTAAGATGTCAGCTGTTTCCAACTTGATCTATAGATTCAATACAAAACCCCAGCAAATTATTGTGCGGGTACTGGCAAACTAATTCTAAAGTTTATATGGAAACTTAAAAGACCCAGAATAGCCCCACAATACTGAACAATAAGTGAAGGAATAAACAAACTATGGTACATCAATACAATGAACTATTTATTCAGAGATAAAAAGAAATGAACTATCAAGCCACAAAAAGACATGGAAAAACCTTAAAATCATATTGCTAGGTGAAGGAAGCTAATCTAAAATAAAAGCTACATACTATATGATTCCAACTGTATGGCATTCTGAAAAGAGTGATTGAAGGACTGACTGTGGAGAAGGAGATAGGTGGCCCAGAATATTCTCTTAAGAGATGGCATTTGAGCAGAAACCGGAATTCAGTTAGAAAGTGAGTCTTCTGAAGGTCTGGAGAATGAGTGCTGTGCTGCACAGAAAAATTAATGTGTGTTATCAAATAAGTCCATCAAATGTCTCAGCAACCTTCCAAACACTCTCCTTCATTAAATACATCCTACATACTTCTGCCCAATGAATTGTGCCCAAATGTCTCTAATCATGCCACTCATGTGCTCAAAATCGCTCTTCATCTCTTCATTGCCTTAAGAAGAAAGTCAGTCATCTTCTGTCTAAGGTTTCTGTGATCCACCCTCATTACTGTTTCTGCATTTACTTCCAGTTTTGATCCTACCCACGACTTATGCTGTATCCACAAAGATTACTTCCCATTTCTCAAATATGACCTCTCCCCTTTTTTTGGTTTCTATAAAATATTCATAGTTTTTCCTCTGTCACTCAGAATAACAAATACCATCTCAGGTTTTGTTGAAAAGCCACTTCTTTTGTGAAACTCCCAGAGATTCCCAGGAATGAATATTCTCTTTCTCCTCTGAACTTTGTCATTTTAAACCTGCTTTGCTGCCCATACTTTGTAAAAGAAGAAAATGTATTGTAACATTTATTGTAGTAAGGGATAGTGAATGATATTATAGAGTTAATCTCGATTAATGGTCTATTCGGTATTGTTTACATATTTTTTTTCATCCTCAACCAGTTTTGAAGCATGTCAAAAACTCATTGGCAGTTAATTTGCTCTCTAAGCATCTAGATAGCATTGGATCTTCATTGGGTGATGGAAAAACTTCATGGGAGTATATTGGAACCAAAGAAGTTCTGCCTTTCTTGGTTTTATTTGGGTACTTGGTACGTGTGTATGTGCACATGTGGAGGTTGGGAGGGTTGGTCACTTTCTCAGAGACTAAGGTGCTTAGTCCAGGTTTGGGAAAGGATATTTCCTTTGCTGATTCGATGCAAGTAGGACATAGGTTTCACATGGTACAAGCATTATGATTTCAGGGAAAAGAAAGATCCTAAAGAGAAAACTAATTAAACTATTTGAGCATATAATTTGAGATAAGCACATAAATCTTCATTGTATGAAAATCTGTTGTGGCCAGGAATGTCATACAATAAAGTGGAGTCTGAAATATGTTGTTGCTTCTGCTGAATCAGACAGCTTCATTCATTCATGTCACAGTGGTGATAAATTATCTCTGGTGTCAGAGGGTCTGGATTTGAACCCAAGTTTTTATTACTTACTAGCTCTGTGACTCTGGGTAGAACTGTAAAAGGTGATAAAATAGTGCCTAATTTAGAGGATAGCACTGTGAATTAAGATAATTCTATTATTCACAGTCTAAATGACTGTTCAATAAATAGTAGCCCTTATACATTCAAAAATATTCACTGAGCACTTATTCAGGAGTCCTGGCAGCACTGTGATTAAGAACTCAGCTGTTAACCAAGAGGTTGGCATTTGGAATCTACCAGCCACTCCTTGGAAACCCTGTGGGGAAGTTTTAGTCTGTCCTATGAGTCAGAATTGACCCCATGGCAATGCATTTTTTTGATTCTGGGCTGGGTATATTGCTAATTGTGCATACCTGAGTTAGGAAATCTTGTCAAATGTTTATTTATATTAGTGGGTAAGGCATGGGTAGTTTAGAATAAATGTAAAAGACAGCAAAGAAGTAAATAGAGATGTAGAAATTAGTCATCTTTGAAAAAGAGGATTAGTTGCTCAGAAGAAAAACTAGTAAAACAGGATATTTATTAGAAAAGTTCTCAGCATGGTACTGGGCACATAGTAATTGCTTAATACATTTTAGATATTGTGGTAGGTAGAGAAATGGATCCCTCTAAAATAACTACATTCTAATTTCTGGAACCAATGAATATGTTAGAGCCAGATGGCACAGGTGATAACAGCTATGGCTGCTAACCAAAAAATCAGGAGTTCAAATCCACCAACGTCTCGTTGGAAATCCTATGGGGGCAGTTCTACTCTGTCCTATTGGGTCATTATGAGTTAGAATCCATTCAATTCTGTCTTAATCATCTAGTGCTGCCATAACAAAAGTGCCACAAGCAGGTGACTTTAACAAAGAGAAGTTTATTTTCTCACAGTTTAGTAGGCTGGAAGTCCAAAGTCAGGGCGTCAGTTCCAGGGGAAGGCTTTCTCTCTCTGTCAGCCTTCTCATCAATCTTCCCCCAGACCAGGAGCTTCTCTGTGCAGGGATCCCAGGTCCAAAGAATGTGCTCTACTCGCAGCACTGCTTTCTTGGAGGTATGATGTACCCCTGTCTCTCTGCTAGCTTTTCTCTTTTATAGCTCAAAAGAGATTACCTTAAGACAAAATCCAATCTTGTAGATTCTTTAAAGCAATCTTATTTCTATGCTCTGGCTCTATTATTCATAGTCTAAATGACGAGCAAGATATCCACAAAATAGGAGGACTCTATAAAACCATACCTCTTACCACAGCAGCTGTCAATATTTGCAGCCTAGCATTAACCGGTATCCCATTCCTGACAGGATTCTACTCAAAAGACCTTATCATTGAAGCCGCAAACATGCCTTATACCAATGCCTGAGCCCTATCAATTACTCTCATCGCCAGCCTCACTAACACAACTTCTACCCATTTCCCCTCATTAACATCTTAGAAGCAGGGTTTACAAGATACAGCAAAATCACACAATACCAGGAATCATGGCCCAGCCAAACTGATACACACTTTTCTGGGGGGACTTAATTCAATCCATGACATCCACCCTTTGCCCCCACCCCCAAATCACATCCTTGCAACATGCAAAACATATTCACCCCATCATATTGTAGCAAAAGTCTTAACTCCAAGTGAAAAATCCAAAAATTCCTCTTCATGTATGAAACCTAGAATACAAGTTACTGCTTCCAAGGGTACAATGGCAGAACAGGCACACACTAGGTATTTTCAAATGGAAGAAACTGGAGAAAAAGTAGGGATATCAGGCACCAAGTAAGTCAGAACACATCACATTAGCCCTCAAGGCTTTGAAAATAATCCTCTGTTCTCTGAGACAATTTACGTAATGGCCCTGTCCCCCAGACTCTAGGTATTGGCCACACTCTCTGGATTCTGAGTGGAGGCCCCTCAGCCCTGGGCTTCAGCTCTGCATTCCAGGCCCATTGGGACAGCAACTCTGCTCCCTTCACTTTAGGTGCCACTCTCCTATTCCACCTTAGTGGTGGCTCCACCTTTAGAAACACCAGAGGCCATGGCTCCAGCCTTTGAAACCCTGGAGATCCTGGCCATACCTTTTGAGACTGCAGCAGTTCAGCGTCTTGTGCTCCTTGTCTCTTCAACTTCTGCTTCCTGAGGCCTCTTTGGCTCATGACCACATCTGCCCTGGTGGGGCAAGTGTTCCGAAGCTCTGTAACTCAAACAATAAGTGCCCGGAGGCACCCCGCTCTGCCAGGAATCCTCCGGAGCATAGCCACTCAGCTCTCTTGCTCTGTGGGTCAGCAAGCCTAGCTCCACCAGTAAGTGCCCAGAGGCACCCCACTCTGCCAGCAAGCCCCTTGTGCACAGGCACTCAGCTCTCTTCCTCCATGGGTCAGCTCCAGTGCTATCTGGTGCTGGCCTCCTGATTCTGCTGCTGTGGGTTCTCTGCTGCTGCCACTTCTTTGCTGTTATAGGTTCTCTGCTGCTGCTGGTCCTCTGTCACTGCCCTCCTCTATCCATTCACAGTTTCAAAACTGTTTCCACATTTTAGGTATCTGTTAGAGCAGCACCCTACTCTCAGTACCAAATGTCTTAGCCTGGGTTCTATAGAGAAGCAAAGCCAGTAAAGCATATAAATATATAGAGAGATTTATATAAATGAAACAGCTCACACAACTGTAAAGGCTGGAACGTACCAAGTCTGTGGATCAGGATAGAGCCCCCCTCTCCCCGATTCATGGAGCTACAGAAGCTGGCAAACCCAAGATCGACAGGTCGAAGAGCAGGTTTCCTGCTCACAGGCTGTGAAGGCCAACAAATTCCAAGATCAGCAGGCCAGACCGCAAGGTTTCTCCTGTTTCACATAGCTGCAGGGGCTGGTGAACCCAAGATCGGCAGGTCGGGGAGCAGAACTCTTGCTTGCAGACTGTAAAGATTGAGAAATCCCAAAATGAGCAGGTAAACTGCTAGCTCAAGTCCCAAGAACCAGAGGTCAGACAACAAGAAGCAGCTGCTGGATCTGCAGCAACCCAAAAGCCTTGGCAAAGCAAGCAGGAAGGAAGTAGGAGGTGGAGGGTAGAAAGATGAAGGCTAAGGGGGTGGTGAGCTGCCACCGGCCCCTCCCCAGCTGGTACCACTCAGCAGATTCCATCATGGGGGTGATCACATATCAAATTTCAACAGGGAAATGACACAACATTATACAACTGCCAAAACACTGAGAATCATGGCCCAGCCAAGTTGACACACAACCTTAGCCACCATAAATGCCAACTTTTGTGTGTGTGTGTGTGTGTGTGAATACTTCAGTTTACATAGCAAGGGGAAATTAAATTTGCAGATGAAATTAAATTTACTTATCAGCTGGCCCAGAAATGGGAAGGTTATTCTGGATTATTCATATGGGCCAGCTGGAATCAGAAGGGTCCTTATGAGTGAAATGAGAATCAGAAAGATAAGAATCAGAGTCACAAAGAGGTTTCAAGATGCTACAGTGCAGGCTTTGAAGACAGAGGATGGCACCACAAGCCAAGTTATGCAGGCAGCCCCTAGAAGCTGGAAAAAAACAAGAAAATAGATTCTCCGCTAAAGTCTCCATAATGAACACAGCCTTGCCTGTACTTGGTTTTCACACTCTGTCTTTTAAGTTTGCTATGAATCAGAATTGACTCAACAGCACACAACAACAACAACAAAGTCTATTTCAGACTTCTGATCTTCATAACTGTGAGATAATAAATATGAGTTGTTTTAAACCAGTGAGTGTGTGGCAATTTGTTACCATAGTAATAGAAAACTAATATAGGTATTGTGATCATCATTGTTGATATCATAATAATTATTACAATGCTAAATAAACCCACTATACAGAGACTATTGACTATAAAAAGGGATTTGTATTTTACTCTTGGGGGAAAATAAAACAAAACTCCCCAAAGGACTACTAGGTACAGAATTTCAATAGTAAAGTAATGTAGACTCTCTTAGTCTAGAGGTATATCCAATGTGCAATAAGACGTGCAAGAAATTTGCCTTGGTTTGTTATAATATTCATCAGAGGAATACAGTTAGAGGATGGTTAGAACTTGTTTAATACGCTCTATTTTTTTTTTTTCTTAATGTGTTTGAAGGTGGTTCAGCAGGATGATTGACTAAACAGAATTTGGCTGAAAACTCCACTGAGCTTTACTTCCAGGAAAAGGCACTGGAAATAGAACTTTCTAAAACAAAGTCATATTTATAGATAAAACACTCAATACATGGATTGGAGCTATAAATTAATGTGGGAGATGGACTGTAATCAATGCAGTGGATTCATGTAGCCATTTATTATGTATGTTTTTTCACATATGTGTATTCTCCCTCCTCCTTGTCTCAGGTGCCAGCCCCTCTGGCTATGATTGATCTCTCTCTCTCTTTCTCTCTGGTTGTCTTTCTCTCAGGCTGTCTTTCTCTCTCTGTTCACCTATATGTCTTCCTCTAACTCTGTTAATGAACTTGTATTGTGATCTGACTGATTTATCTACCTGCATATTCAAACTCTATTTGAAATTCTATGTAGTGATTATCAGATGGGGCCTGGTCAGCAAAATCCATCAATGCCCTGTGACAAGAAATTTGTTTCTTAGTGGTCAGACTGCTAGGAACTGCATATTTAGTGAAGGAGGAACTAGAATATCAGGTAGAGAACCACCAAATTTAATCAGTCTTTAGGACTGAATACCATTGGGTTTAAAAACTATCATTTACCTCAACAACTGGGAAATCCAACACACACTGATTATCTTACATTCACTAATATTTTTTAGATAGATTAAAGTCTGCCATTACCAATTGTATAAATATCAATCATCTTTCATGAAGTGTTTTTTTGTACCATTAATTTTAACCTGCCACTCACGTCTTGAAACTACCATTTTTTCCTCCCGTATTGAGTTGTGTTTCACTACTGTCTTTACTATTTTTTTCTGAACTTAAAGATGCTAAAAAAAAAAAAAAAATGCTAGGTGACTTTAAATATAAAAGTGTTTTTCATCAAGAGAAAAATTGGATTCTTAGTAAAAACTTTTCCATGAAATTGTCATTTGATGCAAATATATAAGACCAAAATAGCCATTATTAATTCTCAGTGCAACATCTTTCTTAATCTAAATGGATTTACTCCTCAAGGATTAATTTGTACACCTAGAGAGAAATTTTACTTAAATCAATTGGAAAGCTTACTTAAAATTGAAATTCATTTTCCTTTTTTAAGGTATATTTTAGCTCAGAATATATGTGGCTAATCATATTATGTCTTTTGGTGCTGTGAAATAATTCCATTTAAAAATATTCTGGGTAATAGCCTGTGGCCTTCTGCCTCAGAAGGTACTTTAGGCATGTATTAATGGGCCAATAAAATACAGCCTGTTATGCCCTAATGGTATATTCCCAATTCATGTGAACAAGTCCCTTCCCAGAATTTGCCATGAGCAATCTGTATTTTATCCCTTGTCTGTCACTAACTTAATCTTAGTTATGCTTCTGTTCTTTCTCTAGCTGAATACAAACAAGTAGTCTTGCCCTTAAATTTTGATCCCCATCCCAAAGGAAAAGATTGCAGCCTGTTCTGAGAGTGAGGTTTCCTGGTTTTAAAAATTTAGGCTAAAATATTTAGTGTGCCTTGTACAATGGACATCTTTGCTGTATCGGTTGCTGTTTCTGCAAATGATGGTAGATGATTTATTTTGCTCAAGTTGCCTCTGTTTTTCAGTGGTTTGGTATATTCGTTAATATTGAAATCTTTTTAGAAAGCAGAAAGTACTAACATTGGAACCCTGCACATTTTTTTTTAATTTAATTGCCTTTGCTTTTTAACTTTAATTTAATTAATTTCATCTTGTTTCAACCAAACTGGCTTCTTTATTTTAATCAGATTTGTTTGTATGTATGTTTGCATTGTACTCAAGACTACAATATGCTTTGTAAGAAGTTGTTCATCCAATGGATATTTATTGACAATATTCAGTTTTTCAGGCATAAATCCTGTCCTGACTTAGCTTAGCACCCACTACAAGAAAAAAAAATAGTCCTTATTATTTTTATATTCCGGTAGCTACATATAGGTTGCTTGGGCTCTAGAGTCAAACCGCCTGAGTTTAACTCTTCCCTATTGATTACTAGCTACGTCACTAAGACAGAGTATTATTATTATTTTTAATCTAGAAAAGGAGATAATTATAGTACCTGCCTTACAGAGTTATTTTGAGGACTCAATATATTATTCTTAATAATACTAGTCAAAGTAATAACAATAGAACTTATTTATTAAGGCTTATTATGTACTAGGCAGCATTCTAGCCATCTTACTCAAAGTAAAATGAGAAATTAAATAGACTGATCCAACTCACACAAATAATTCAAGAGACAGAACAGAAATTCGAACCCCAAATTATCTACTTCCAAAGGCACTTGAACATTTCTGCTATACATAATATGCGAATAAGTGCTCTAAAGGAAATTGTTCTCTGTTTTGCATGATGATGACGATGTTGATGGTGGTAATGATGATAAATGGGTAAAAATAAAGTGCTCAACTCTATTTTCTAACTTATCAAATATATCTGAGTAGACACATAACAACAGCAGTTTAGTTTCATTGCTTTTGTTTTTACATTGTTTCTTTTGGTTTTTGGAGCACTTGCTACAAATATGAATATAGACTCTAAAATAGCTACATTTTACTTTTCAAATTAAAACTTTAATTGAATTTGGTCTTTGTTAATTGTTGTTAAACACTTATTGCGAAGCAGTATTGTGCATTACAAGACAAATAAGAATACAATGTCACATAAAATGTTTATTTTTTAAAAGTATAATTAAGTATCTGCCAACTTAATTTTTTGTCTGCATTGGGCAACTTAGAGAATGAATTTTATGTAAAATATCCTAAAAAGGAACTTTTAAAACTTTATGATGGTCTCAAAAAATAAGGGTTGAAACTCTTTTTAAGCAATTCATATTTTTAGATTGTGCATTAGTAAATGTGTTATATAAAAAGAAGAAAAATGTATCTGCATTCAATGAAGACCAAAGAGGTTTAATTTCTATAGCATTTATTTTTTTCACCCCAACGTCAAAAGGAAGAAAAGCACAAGTGACCATTTTCCACAAAAGCACACTCATTTGTTCTCTGAATTCAATACTACCAAAGTATGAAACCCATTGCAACAGACTCTGCCAAAGATGCTTAGAAAGCCTAAAACCTGCTTTTGCTCTGAAAGATATCACTTCTGTAACATCTTCAAAGGAGCTAAATTTTCATCCTTTTCTGCACCTGGAGGATATATTCTGGGCAAAGAAACCAGTAAGAAAATGAGAACCCCAACTACTGAAAATTAAAAAAAAAAAAAAAAACACTCTACAACCAAGAAATACATACAAGAGACAGAGAGAAATATGGGAAGAATACAGGTCTTGAAAATGCTTCTTCCATATGTGCGTGTGTGCGTGTGTGTATAGTCATAATATGTTTAATTTTTAACTGAAAAGCACATAAATGTGTTTTAAAAAATGATACATTTTCAAAAAATCCATTTTGGAATACAGACATTATTTTAACTTATACTCAATATTTAGGTACAAACTGATATACACTCACATGGCTGGTTCAAAGTTTTCAACAGTATCAGTAGCACTGTTCGCATATGTAATATGCATTAAAGAGCACTCGTATCTAATTATTTTGCATTTCTTTTTGCATTTAAGATGTAAAGTGCTTAGAATTATTTATGATTCTTCTAAACATACCCTTTTCTTTTACCAATTCCTTGGGTTTTTAAACATTGTTTCTCATTAATAAAAGAAAGTAACATTTTGAAAGAAAGAATGAATGTAAGCTTTAAATATATTGCAAGTAATTTACAGTTTTAAAGCTGGCATTTAAGTAGAGTTGTGCTATCCAAAATATGTTCCCTCATTACATGGTTTATGCTTTAAGTAGAAGCTATTGTTCATAATCTTATACCTCCATTAAAATGTCTTGTTTCTACCCTAAATATTAGAACAAATCCTTAAGATATGATGTGAAACATAGTCAGCTAAGCAAGAGTGGTACATTGTTCCATCAAAACGGAGGTATATTTCATTTTTGAAATGCTAAAATTATCTCTTAAGGCACTGCAGTACGTATATTAATGATGGTTATTATGTATTTCTCTCATATGGATTTTTCTTCATACAGATGGTTTTATCAAATATCTTTATAAATGACATTTATGAACTGCAAGCTTCCAATTGTCTTGGAAGTTTTTTGGAACTCTTCATTACTCTAATAGATTGTTCATATTTCATGTTCTTGGACTCTTAAAACTACTTTTTTTTTTTCCAATTAATTTCACGTTGGTAAAAGAAAAAGTTTGTTGAAAGGCCCATGGCACAAAACATCATATGATTTAAAAGGTAGTCAGTGATTTATGACATTGTTACCACCCATCATTGAGTAAATGAGGCTTGAAACTGACTAATGTTTCTCTTCATTTTGTTTGTTAGAAACATTTATAACTTCCTTCAGGGATTTTTCAGTGCTGTATTGCAGAGTAATGCAAATAAATAAATAAAATCTTGAAGTGTTGCTTAGTTTTAATCACATTTGAGAAATAAAATCTTGGGACTACTTTTGACTTATTAAACTTTTTGCAATTTTTCAACAGGCAAAAATAGCATCAACAAAATCTATTTTAAATCAGCTGATCATTTTTTCAAATGATCAGTTAATCATTTGCTATTTTACAATTTTTTTTTATTTCATATCATAAAAAGTAAGATTCTCCCAGTTTCTTCTTAGAAACATTTACTTTAATCGAAATAAAACACACAAATGACATTATAGTGTAAACTCTTACAAAAAGTGGCACATGAAATGGACATTAAGAAAAGTTTTACTCCTTCTAAAGGAAATAGAGTGAACTATCTCTGATGCTTTTGCTGTGAAGTTAAGGGATCTTTTAATGCACGTATCAACTTCTGTTTTATGCTCAAGTGTTCTTCAAATTATCTTTCACTAGAATTCTAAGATTAATCCCAAACTGATTCGACATTCAGTACATTTGGGGCTCTGTTTACATTAGTCTATTTAAATTTCCAAATTATCCACTGGAAAATTTCAATGACAAAAATTTTACAGTAAGTACAAGTAAGGAAGATCAATTCTAAATACAGCTACAATCTTAGAAGAGTTTGAAATTGAAAGGAAATGATAATGAAAATAAGTTTTTGTTTGTTTTAAAATTCAGCAAGCCATTGAGAATTCAAGGCAGCATTAGCTCTGAGAATGTGTAACAGAACAATGGTTAAGACCACAAGCTCTGGAGAATGACAGGTTTTGATTTGTATCACTGTAACTTACTGCAGTGGGTTTTTTTTTTTTTTTTTTTTTTTAATCTTACTGCATGTGATCATGGGTATGTTTCTGAATGCCTCTAAACCATAGTTAAATTTCAAATCTGGGCTGTAGTAATAATAGTACCTATTTAATTTTGTTTTGCTATCAAGGTTAAATAAAATAAAATGTATATAAATCATTAGTACAGTGGTAAGTACAAATAAGTTTTCAATAATTTTTTTTTTTAATATATAAGTTGGTATTACTTTCAGGGCCATTTGGTTTTCCATCTACGATTTGCTACTTACTGGTTGAAAGACCTTGGAAAACTTGTTCAACATTTTATATTCATTTTTCCTGATATGGAAAAACACAGACAGTAATAGTATCTATATAGCTATACCTAGGTACAATAATACAAGTTGCACACTCATAACTGTATCTGGAACATATTAAGTGCTTAATGAACATTAGTTACATTTTTGGTTTAAGTTATTGAGATCACTTTTCTTATTTGAGAGTACTGTTGGAGTAGGTTACAACATAGAATAATTTAACGGGCTAAGCTAGAACCTAGGCTTGCTTTCATCTGAAATAAAGGCAAAGCAGGAAGGTATATCCTGCTTCTGTTTGCCCTTGTGCCTTCAGTGGACCTTCGTGGTGCTGGCGATTTCAGCAACAGCAGCAGCAGCAGCAGCAGCAGCAGCAGCACAAGAACATATTATCACAGAAAGCTCAAAAAAGGAGCAGATGAAAATGCTAGGAACCATGTAGCCATCAAGAAGAATAGCGCAGTGGTACATGTAAGTCACCCCCTAAGAAATCTACAAACTAGCTAGGGAGAAATGGTTGGAAGTCCTTCAATATGCTCAAGAGACAAAATCTGAGAACCATTATATTGTATTTAATTTAACCCTGCAATAGCTTCGTAATATGAATTAAATTGCTATTCAAAATTATTTGTTCTCCTCCTCTTCTCTTCCATAAGCTTATAATAATTTCATATTTGTTTCTGTAACCAGTTCTTATTTCTTCCTTGTGATCATGCACATGAGAAACAGTTGAATATATTCCAGGCCAAAATATCCCATCACCTTTAAAATGGACATCAACAGCAGAGCCAACATTTCTGGTTTGCTGCTATGTGGCACAGCTGTCTAAAGGAGCACCAGGAATTCAGGGTGATGAAATGCCAGATTCAGCATCTCTCCTAAAAACGTGAATAGCATGCTACTGTTAAAAATAGATTGTCTCTTTGCTTTCATCATTATCTTCATGGTAAAAGCTAGAATATGATATGGAAAATCAGCTCACAATTGGTAGCCTACTGCATTTTAGCACTAAACACGTACAGTTAAAGATATTTCTTCAAAATAGAGGACATGGTGGGTCAAGCTGACTTAGAAAGACTAAGCTCCAACCCTAATACATAGGACAATAGATTAAATGCACCAAAAACCAAAATCAAACCTGTTGCTGTCAAGTTGATTCAGACTCATAGATACCCTAAAGGACAGAGTAGAACTGCCCCACAGGGTTTCCAAGGAATGACTGGTGGATTCAAATTGCTGACTGTAGTAGCTGTATCTCTTTAACCACTGCAACATCAGGGCTTCAGATTAAATGCACAGCTAAACTTAAAGAAAGGCAAATACAACATGCCAGAAATAAAATGTGAAACTCAGACTCAGAACAACAAAGTTAGGCTGAGTCTAAAAGGATCATAGTGATATATGAATCAGGTCTAAACTTTAATGGTGAGTGAGGCTTTAATACTTGACTATGAAATGGGCTCAGAGTGCAGGCTTTAGTCACAAGCCTTGGGAAACAGTGAGGAAATTTGCTATTCACCCAAGACCTGGTGAGGAAAAAAATGTTAGAAATTCAGCCCACTAATAGAAGTGTGGGGTCAGTTAACACATTACTCTGTAAGCATGATACAGAAACCTAAAGTCAAGAAATTTAGAATTAGGTTGGAATCAATGAAAGACATAGAATTCTGGGCAGAAACACATACAAAAATACCTCACAGGGACAAGTCTACAACACAGCACTCTGTGGAAAGCAAATTCCACTGAACAGGAACTTATAATAACATTCTATAAACCATAAGAGGAAATACATCAGGCTTGATAAAGAGGCTTTCAGAGAGGTGTGTTTAAAATGATCAAAAAGAAAAAATAATAACAAATGAAAAGGATAAATCAATAAGAAAAATGAATAGGAAATTTTAACAAAGAATTAAGAAATTCTAAAAGTAAAAGATAGAATTAATTTTAGAATAATAGATTTAAATTTCAAAAACAAAAATAAATTAATAGAAGAATTGAATATACACAGTATCTGAAATGAGGATGAGGAAATTTCAAGGTACAGCTGAAGAAATCATCTAGAATGTAATGAGGATAAATAAAGGGATGAAGAATATGGAAAGTAAAGTGAACATGGTAGAGGTAGTGGGAAAGTCCTGCACATTAATAGACACTTCAGAAAAAGAGAATGGAGAAAGTGGAGGCCTGGTTGCACACTGCTTAAGAGCTTAGTCTACTAACAAAAAGGTCAGCAGTTCAAATCCACCAGCTGCTCCTCAGAAATCCTATGGGCAGTTCTACTCTGTCCTACAGGGTCCTGTTATGGATTTAATTGTGTACCCCCAAAACATGTGTCAACTTGGCTGGGCTCTCATTCTCAGTATTGTGCTATTGTCCACCATTCTGTCATCTGATGTGATTTTCTTATGATATTTATGAGGCAGGATTACAGGCAGTTATGTTAATGAGGCAGAACTCAATCTGCAAGATTAGGTTGTACCTTGAGTCAATCTCTTTTGAGATATAAAAGAAAGAAGACAGCAGAGAGACAGGGGGACCTCATTACCCCAAGCAAGGAGAGCCAGGAGTGCACTTGTCCTTAGGATTCCAGGTCCCTGCATTGAGATACTCCTAGACCAGTGGATGGCTGATGACAAGGAACTTGCCCCAGAGCCAACAGAGAGAGAAAGCCTTCTCCTGGAGCTGACACCCTGAATTCAGACTTCCAAGCTACTAGATTGTGAGAGAGTAAATTTTTGTTTGTTAATGTCATCCACCCGTGATATTTCCGCTATAGCAGTGCTGGAGAACTAAGATAGGTGACTATAAGTCGGAGAGCATAAACATGGAGTTATGGTGGTGGAGAGCTGTTTTATTTTCAGAGTTAAAAAATACATAGATTCTAAGACTTAAGAAACCTATCAAGTCCTGACCAGAATTAAAAGGGTCAAAAAAAATTTTTTTTCCTTAATATATAATGGTGAAATTATAACACAACTAAAACCTTAAAAATCTAACAAAACAAAACAAGAAAGATTTTCTTTAGAAAAACAATAATTGCAATAACAGCAGATTTGTCATCAGGAACAGTAAATGTCAGAAGACAATGGATAATAACTTTAAAGTGTTAAAAGATCTGTCAAATTCACAAATAATTCTTTAGAGAATTATTAAAGCATGTATTTTGGAAAGATGGTGATTAAATTCAAAATGGAGTAGTTTTATGCAAGAAGTAATGATTAACAAATAAATACACTGTTGGCATTTTCAAATAAGAATTAACCAAAAAAAATATAATAATGAGCAACAGTGTGCTTAAAAACAAGGTAAAACTGAAATTAAAATATAAGAAAAATTGAATGGGGGAGATGAGATTTAACAATGAGAATACTGTGGATCATAATAGTCTTCTCTGCAAGTGATCATGAAGATAGTGCAGAACGAGCTGACATTTTGTTCTGTTGTGCATGAGGTCCCCATGAATCAGGGATGACTTGAGGGTTGCCAATAAAAACAACAAAAACAATTTCCATGTGTTAAACAAAAAGAGGTTGGAGTTAGACTAAGGAGATTTTGTTAAATTAAGCATGTATGTTAAAAATTTAAGGGTAACCACTAAAAAGACTGGAAATCAAGTGCAAAATTTCTAAGGCTGGATGGGGTGAAGTGACAGCAATGAAAACTAGACCAAGCTCAAAAAATCTAGAAAAAGAATGGTGGGGGAGGGAGTCAAATATATCAGTAATCACCACAAATTAAAAACAGTAAAACCGCTCAAGAATGCATTGGCCATATTTAATAAAGTTTCAACTTTACATAATTAATAACTCAATATTTCTATTTTTCCAAAAGTACTCTAGAAACTTTCATATTCGGTAGTAGTTGACATAAAGAAAGATGTTTGTTCTCAAATTGTTTATTATAAAAAGAAACTACAAACAATAGAAATACCCATCAGGATAGATTTGGATAAATAAATTGTGATATATTGGTATGATAAAGTATAATAAAACAATCAAAATGAATAGACTTCATCTGTGATAAAAATCTAAACAGATCGAATATAATAATGCATTGACCATACTGTATTTATATTCTGTGCTGCCATATAAGTTACCACAAACAGTGGCTTAAAACAAGATAAGTTTATTATCTCGCATTTCTGTATATCAGGAGTTTGAAACAGGTCTTACTGAGCTAAGGTCAATGTGATGGTAGGGCTTCCTGCCTTCCTGTAGGCTTCAGGGAAAAATCTTTTCCTGATATTTCAGGTATTGGCAGAATTCAGTTCTGTGTTTCTGTAGGGCTGAGGTCTCCATTTTCTTGCTGGCTGTCAGCCTAGGGACCCTGGACATAGCTCACACATCTCAAAACTAGCAACATCAAATCCTTTCACAATGCTATCTTAACTTTCACTTTTTTGCTTTCATTATTGTATCTCTTTGACTGCAGCCAGGAAACACTCCAATTTTAAGGACTTGTGTTATTAGATTGGGCCTGGGTTAGATAACATAGGGCAGTCTTACCATCTCAAAGGTCTTAACTTTAATCATACATGCAAAGTAACTTTTTCCCTTTAAGGTAACATATTGACAGGCTTCAGGGATTAGGGCATGGACATCTTTGGGGGCCATTATTCTGCCTATCATAATCCTTCTTTGGGCCTCCAAATATTCATGCCAATTATAAACAAATCATCCCTTCACAATGTCCCTAAAAGTCTTAACCCCTTAGAGTATCATCTCAAAGTCACTGGTCCCCCATAATTTTGATATGTAGCTTAGCAAAAGTTAGTTTTCAAGGCCAGGAAACAATCTTCAGCAGCTTGCGACCCTGCCCTCTGGGCTCAAGTTTCTGGCTTCTGAGTCATTCTTTTTCATAAAAGGTAGCAGATGTTTGCACCTGAGTTGTTTTATCAGCTTGTTTCCTGCCACTAGAATTTTGTGGCTTTAACAACCTTTATTCATTTCTTATTTTCTCTGTCCCTTTCAGTCCAAGCTTGTAGTATTTCTTCTGATACAACATTATCAAGATCCTTGTGCATCTCCTATATGTCACTCACAGAGATTCATTCCATTAGACAAGAGGGCTGTCCATGGATCTCTCCTACATAATTCAGTATGATAGCATTTGTGATGATGTCAAAAAACTGATCAAGCAATGTTACATATTATTCAAAGGTATGTAGTGAAATAAAAACATTGATATGAAGGATACACATTAAATTCATGATAAAATTATATCTGCAGAAGAAGATTGGGCATGACTCAGGAAATGTGAGGAAAAAAATTTTGAAAGCCTTTACTTTTATCTGTATTATTATTATTTTTTACTATTTACTGTGAATTCAAAATATAAAATGTTAGCATTTGTTAATTCTGGATCATATATATATGTATGTTTGTTCCATTGTTCCATTGTGTTTTATAATTTAAAAATTTTGTAACAATTAAATATTTAAAAAGGAAGTTCTTCAGCAAGTAGTAACGAGTAATAAATTTTAGATCAACAGTCCTACAAACATTTTTAGCAGTAGCTGAATAATACGCTTTCCTGAGCAAGACAAAGATCCCCTAAAGATGCCAGTTCAGAGAGACAGATGGGCAGATAGGCACTGCCCAAACATTTAGCATATGTTTCTCTATGGAAACTGCCTTCTAGGTGTCATTTTTACATGGCCTTAGCTACAAAAGTAGCAATGGTTATAAATCTCCCAGAGTGTCAGCATTTGTCCTATAAGAATTTGTGTAACTGCTCCAGTATTCTTTTTTAAAAGCCAGTAAAGACTAGCCCTTGAAATTGCTTTTAATTAGGTATAATTATTCATATTTAACCTGTCAGATGTTTGATTTTAATTAAAAAATTTAGTGAATTAAATAACACTTAAGACAACTTAATATCTACTAATGCAGGTGTCAGATATATGAACTCGATACTTTATTTTCTCTTTAAACATTGATTTAAAGAAACTGGTCATTGTGCTCATATTCTCATCATAATACACAGTCCTTGTTATTAGTGATGACCAGACAGTACCTTCTTGTAACCTCCATAATTTTTGTTACAAAAAGAAGAAATTTTAAACATGCAACAACAGTAGTTTTTGGTTAAGGCATCATCCCTTATCCGAGAGGAGTTGGGAAGAGTTGCCAGAGGACAGCACAATGGAGTTCTTATTTAGTTTAAAAGTAACATAAACCATAATTCGATGTAGTATTTCCCTTTGTCTCTATGTATTATTAATTTCCCTATTAGTGGTGACTGTGAAATGGATTGACCTTATCAATAAAATGAAAAAGTAATTGCAGGCTTACTTAAAATAATTCTAGAAAATGTTACTCTTTTTATAGAGAGATATTCAATGTGTATAAACAAACGTGTTTTTTGATATGAAAATTATAAAGTATGTGCTTTTGTTAAACCACATTATCCAATTCCAAAAAAAATGAGATTCTTTAATACTTTTTTAAATTTTCAAAATTCTGAGAAGGAGGTCAAGGAATGGCAATCCAGCACAATCCTATACAAAAATAATATTGTACTATTTAACAAGCTAATCCTATTAACATTTTGGCTTCTTAAACAGTTCCAAATGTGAAAAAGACTAAGCAGAGGTCTGCAGAAAGAAAAGATGAATCCAGGTGAAATTGCATACAAGTTGGAATGCATATTAGCGAGTTTTACACTGATAACTTATGTTTTTGCCTCTCTGAACAACAGAGAGCAGAAAATCTTTTAAATCAGTGAACTTCTTGCAATGATTGTTGCCAAACTGTTCTATATTTGCAACCTTAATTTTTCTGTTAAATAAATAAATACGAAAGATTGTTTTTAAAAATTTTAGGTAGTTGAGTTGTTCTGTTTATACTTTTTTGATTTCCAGTTTTATGAGATTATGATTGGATGAATGATTCTCAGCTTTTTAAAAATTCCTATTGTGCGATTCTCACTTGTTCAATTGTAAAAGATTAATAAAACACTCTCATCAATATCTCAATTGTATTGTCTTTTATTAGAACTTCTTGGAGCTTATCCTAAAGTTCTACAGGGTACATAAAACTTAGTTCAATTATTCAGCAAATAAACAATACTTATAATTAAATATATAATTAAACCAAACCTTTCTTTTTGTAAACCCCAATTACTAGCAACACCTGATCACAAGAGATCCAATTAAGCAGCATTAAAAAAAAACCCGCTGCCGTCGAGTCGATTCCGACTCATAGCAACCCTGTGAACAGAGTAGAACTGCCCCATAGAGTTTCCAAAGAGCACCTGGCAGATTTGAACTGCTGATCTTTTGGTTAGCAGCCGTAGCACCTAACCACTCCGCCACCAGGGTTTCCTAAGCAGCATTTTTTATTGTGATGCTGCAACGCTGGAGGTGCTTGCTCGTCTATGCCAAGAAATTTGGAAGACAGCTACATACTCAACTGACTGGAAGACATCCATATTTGTGCCTATTGCAAAGAAAGATGATCCAACAGAATGTGGAAATTATCAAACAATATCGTTAATATCACAGGCAAGTAAAATTTGCCTGAAGTTAATTAAAAAACGGTTGCAGCAGTACATTGACAGGAAATTGCTAGAGGGTCAAGTCAGGTTCAGAAGGGGATATGGAATGAGAGATATCATTGCTGATGTCAGACGGAACTTGGCTGAAAGCAGTGAATACCAGAAAGTTGTTTGCCTGTGCTTTATTGACTATGCAAAGGCATTTGACTGTGTGGATCATAACAAGTTATGAATAATTTTGCAAAGAATGGGAGCTCAAGAACACTTAATTGTGCTCTGGTACATAGATCAAGAGGTAGTCATTTGAACAGAACAACAGGATGCTATATGGTTTAAAATCAGGAAAGGTGTGCATCGGGTTTGTATTCTTTCACCATACTTATTCATCTGTGTCCTGAGCAAATAATCCAAAAAGCTGGACTATATGAAGAAGAACACAGCATCAGGATTGGGGGAAGACTCATTAAAAGCCTGTGATATGCTGATGACACAGCCTTGCTTGTTGAAAGTAAAAAAGACTTGAAGAACTTACTGATGAAGATCAAAGACTGTAGCCTTCAGTAAGGGTTATACCTCAAGATAAATAAAACAAAAATACTCACAATTGGACCAATAAGCAATATCATGATAAATGGAGAAAATATTGAAATTGCCTAGGATTTCATTTTACTTGGATCCACAATCAATGCCCATGGAAGCAGCAGTCAAGAAATCAAAGGACATATTGCACTGGGCAAGCCTGCTACAAAGGATCTCTTTAAAGTGTTAGAAAGCAAAGATATCACCTTGAAGACTAAGCTGTGCCTGACCCAGGCTGTGTAATTTTCAATTACCTCATATGTATGTGAAAGCTAGACAATGAATAAGGAAGATCAAAGAATTGATGCCTTTGAATTATGGTGTTGGCAAAGAATATTGAATATCCTCTGGACTGCCAGAAAAATGAGCTAATCTGTCTTGGAAGAAGTACAGCCAGAACGTTCCTTAGAAGGGAGGATGGTGAGATTTCATCTCATTTATTTTGGACATGTTATCAGGAGGAGCCAGTTCCTGGAGAAGGACATCATGCTTGGTAAAGTGGAGTATCGGTGATAAGCGGAAGAACCTCAACAAGATGCATTGACACAGTGGCAGCAACAATGGACTCAAACCTAGCAATGATTGTGAGGATGGTACAGGACCAAGCAGTGTATTGTTCTGTTGTACATAGGGTCACTATGAGTCAGAACTGACTTGAAGGCACCTTACTATGACAACAACAACTCTAAAATAATTTTAAAAAAATACAGTGACAATGTAGATCATTCTCAAATCTTATTAGACTGTTACACGTTGCTGTGAAAACCACACGTCTGTCAGTTTGTTGTTCTGTGGTGACTTGTGTGTTACTGTGATACTAAAAGCTTTGCCACCGGTATTTCAAATTCAAGCAGGTCATTCATGGTGGACAGGTTTCAGTGGAGCTTTCAGACTAAGACAGACTAGGAAGTCTACTTCTGAAAAAAATTGGCCAGTGAAAACCTTACGAATAGCAGTGGAATATTGACTGGTACAGTGCTGGAAGATGAGGCCCTCAGGATGGAAGGCACTCAAAATACGACTGGGGAAGAGATGGCTCCTCAAATAGGGTTAACCTTAATGGTGTGGATGGAGTCAAGCTTTCAGAAACTTCATTTGCTGATGTGACATGACTCAAAATGAGAAGAAACAGCTGCAAACATCCATTAGTAATAGGAATATGGAATGTACAAAGTATGAATCTAAGAAAATTGGAAATTGTCAGAAATGAAATGAAAAACATAAACATTGATCTCCTAGGCATTAGTGAGCTGAAATGGACTGGTATAGCCCATCTTGAATAAGACAATCATATGGTCTACTACGCCAGCAGGAATGACAAATTGAGGAGGAATGGTGTCCCATTCATTATCAAAAGGAACATTTCACCATCTATCCTGAAGTACAAAGCTGTCAGTGACAGGATAATAACCATATGCCTACAGAAGGACCAGTTAAAATGACTATTACTCAAATTTAAAGAAAAAGATCCTCAATGAAATGGATTGACGCAGTGGTTGCAACAAAGGGCTGAAGCATAACAAAGATTGTGACGATGGCGCGGGACAGGGCATTGTTTCATTCTGTTGTATATGGGGTCACTCTGAGTTGGAACCAACTCGAAGGCACCTAGCAACAACAACAACAATAGCAGTCAGGGTAAAAGGAGGCATTGTTGATTATATTCAATGTTATCAGAGAAGAGACTCTTGATTTTGTCTTTTATGAGCATAGGTACCCTGGTGGTCAAGGTGAAAGATATTCTAAGCAAAATGAGTAGGATGAATAAATGCACAGAAATATAAATCATTATAATGCATTAATTAACAGTCTAATGTTAGCACTTATTATCTTTTAGTCAACCTAGAAGCTTTTAGGACCTTGTGTTGGTTCTCAGCAGAAGCTCAACTGTGGTACTGCAGGAATTTCAAACTAAATGGTTTCTTGTCTGGATTACCCCACCATTTACCCCAGTCCCTTCCCTGCCTTCCAGTTCACGTTCCTTCATTCTATTGCTAGTGAGCTTTCTGAAATGCAGCCCTTGCGATATCACTATGTAGCCTCCAATTCTTTGATTATTTTCCATGTGTATAGAACCAATTTAAACTTCTTAGAATTTCATGTCTTATCTGTTACCACAACCCTAAAGAAACATACAATAAGGTCGCCATGAGTCAGAGTCAACTCCACGACAGCTAACAACAAGAACAGTATGGAAGATAAATCAAGGTGGTAGAAGACTGGTTGCAGAAGGAAAAGTTAGAAGAAAATGATTTAGTTGTCCAGGCGAGTGGTGATGAGGGCTTGAATTTTAGGTAGTGGAGAGAGAGTGAGGCACTGAATAGGAGAACTGTTAAGGTGATTGATTAGACCCAGGCAGTTTGGTAGGGAATGTCTCCTTAACCTTAAAGAATGTGGGCACGATTTATTGAGATGGCAAGATAATGATAAAGAAGCTTCCACTTTTGGGGGACATTCATTTGAAGAACAATCTGGCACTACTGTTGTTATTAGTTGCTATTGAGTTGGCTCCCTCTCATGGTGACCTTATGTATAATAGAACAAAACATGCTTTGTCCTGGGCCATCTTCAGGGTCCTTGGCATGTTTGAGTCCATTGTTGCAGCTATCATGTCAATCCATCTCTCTGAGGGTTTTCCTGGTTTTCTCTAATGCTCTACCAACCATGAGGAGCCCTGGTGGCACAATGATTAAGCACTTGACTGCTAACCAAAAGGTCGGAGGTTTGAGCCCACCAACGGCCCTGTAGGAGAAAAGACCCGGCAATCATCTCCTGTAAAGTTTACAGCCTAGGAAACCATATGGGGCAATTCTACTTTAACTTATTGAGTTGCTATGAGTCAAAATCGACTCGATGGCATACAACAACAACAATATACACACAATATGTAAGGTTGCTAAAAAGGCAGAGATAAAATATTGTTAGCAAATTTTTCATGGAATTTTAGCCATTATAACTTTTAGACTGACTCACTTTTACCTTTTGAAATAGACTAAATTGTGAATAAAATATTCTGTGTATTTCAATGCCTTTACTGTATTTAATAACATGGATTCCACTAGCTACAAACTCAAAAACAAATCACTACAATTTTTTTAAGTCTCGGTCTTTTCCCTTTTTCTGTGTAACACTTTACAGTAATAGCCTAATCATTCTCAACTCCTTTGGTATTTATTGCAAGGACATTAATTCTGATGGGCTCATTTAGTATTAATGTGGATGTCATAAGTACTTCAGTAGGAATAGGATTTCTACTGGAATGCAGCATTAATTAGCCGGGTCATTACTTCAAAGGGTTATCCTTTCCTTTTAGAACAGCTGCACTTCAGCATACTCCTTCCTGAAAGTACATCAAGGCACTTTCCCTTAGAAGGAGTACTTCCAAGTACTACTTGAATCTATTGAGAGAAAGTTGGGGAAGTGAACAAGGTACAATAGACAAGGTGTGGTAATTACTAGACAGCTGATTAACAGAAAGTGGGTGCTTTAATTGAGCTTCTGTGGTCTCTACAATAGCTTGAATTGAGTAAGAGACTTGATTGCACTTTAAATTTCTCTAGAGCATGAAAAAGCAATAGCATTAAAAAAAGGGCTCAGATAAGTCCTTCAGTTTCTCATGGAGAAACACTTGTATATGGAAAACTGAAAGACATTTTTTAATGCTAAAAATGTTTTTGAATTTTGAAGTACTTGTCTGAAGAAAAATAAATTTCTTACACTTTAGTGGTTTTATTACATTATTCTAACATGATTTTTAGTATCTTAGCATGGTTATTTTATCTGCATCCATAGTGTCAAGGTCAGCCTATCACTCTTTAAAAGAATCAGGAAATGTGTCTTAACTACATTACTGGAATCTCTATCACATCTCTCTTTATAAAAAAGATTGACTTGATAAAATGGAAAGTTATTTTAGGTTCATATAAATAGGCGAGTGGATCCATTCTTTCCCCCACTGAACTCTCAGTAACTCATTCTCTAAGCATTATGGCATTGCAGCAATTGCCTTTTTATTCTAAGTTTTAGTCAAAACTAGGGCCACTCTTCCACTGCCCTCTAAGAATGACGTTTATATTCCTACCTGAACTGTAGGGATTATAGCCTTAGTTTCAAAATAATTTCAGGTATTATCTTTGCAAAACCATCTGCTTCAGGCCTACTTTTAAGCATTCTATGAACTGTCAATGACCATGCTTAAAGCAACTCATCAGTTCTAAAAAGCAGTAGTTATTGATTTTATGCTATAAAAACATCAAAACAAATTTCTAAATCAACCAAAGCATATTTTATAAACTTCCTGAGAAATTTTCTAATAAGTAAACTGAATGTTATTTGATGCCTTTTAACAGTGGAAGTAAATATCTTAAGTTTGGAATGTTTGAAATTCAGAAAAAAGAGGTTGTATGGTACAGTTGGAAGAATAAAACTGGGCATAAGAAGAGCTGTCTTCCAATTCTGGATCTACCACCAATAGTATAAACTTAAGAGCCATCATTAATAATTAGAAGTTATGTCTCCTCTTTGGTACAGATAGTTGACCCACTTTCTAGAATCTACTCAGTTATAAAATGTTATGAAATAAGTTGCCAGTGGCAACTGCATTTTGACAATTTGATATTTACATATATAATAAAAACTTTTCATGACATATGTTTCCCTATATTTGGAACTGGATATTTCCTTCTGCTCAGGAATGTGTGATATACCCCAGGAAAAATTT
Source organism: Loxodonta africana (assembly GCF_030014295.1). Taxonomy (NCBI): domain Eukaryota; kingdom Metazoa; phylum Chordata; class Mammalia; order Proboscidea; family Elephantidae; genus Loxodonta; species Loxodonta africana. Next base: position 124,074,019 of record NC_087344.1, read on the forward strand.
GCTTCTCAAAAGTGTGGAAGGATCTGCCATTAAGCCACCATAAACCCAGTTGTTTGGAGAAGTAATTATTTGACAACTTTTCTATTAGTAATAACCTGTTCAGGTTTTCTGCTTTTAAATTTATATGATAGTCAAGCTACTTTCATGGATTGTCTCCAATTTTATCATGATATTCAGCTTTATTTCTATGTTCTTGTTGTTGTTGTTAGGTGACATCCAGTCAGTTTTGACTCATAGCATCTGTATTGTGCAACAGAACAAAACACTGCCCAGTCCTGTACCATCCTCACAATCATTGTTATGCTTGAGCCCATCGTTGCAGCCACTGTGTCAATCCATCTGGTTGAGGGTCTTCCTCTTTTTTGTTGACCCTCTGCTTTACCAAGCATGATGTCCTCCAGAGACTGGCCCCTTCTGATAACATGTCCAAAGTATGTGAGAATAAGTCTCTCCGTTGTTGCCTGTAATGAGCATCCTGGCTGTACTTCTTCCAAGACATATTTGTTCTTTCTTCTGGCAGTCCGTGTTATATTCAATATTCTTTGGAAGCACCATAATTCAAAGCCATCAATGCTTCTTCAGTCTTCCTTATTCATTGTCCAGCTTTCACATGCATATGAGGTGACTGAAAATACCATGGCTTGAGTCAGGTGCACCTTAGTCCTTAAGTTGACATCTTTATTTTTTAACACTTTAAAGGAGTTTTTTTTTTTTTTTTTTTTTTTTTACGACAGATTTGCCTAATGCAATGTATCATTTGATTTCTTGACTGCTGCTTCCATGGGTGTTGATTGTAGAGCCAAGTAAAATGAAATCTTTGACAACTTCAATCTTTTCTCTTTTTATCATGATGTTGCTTATTGGTAAAGTGAGGATTTTTGTTTTCTTTATGTTGAGGTGTAATCCATTCTGAAGGCTGCCGTCTTTGATCTTCATTAGTAAGTGTTTCAAGTCCTCTTCACTTTCAGCAAGCAAGGTTGTATCATCTGCATAATGCAGGTCGTTAGTGAGTTTTCCTCCAATCTTGATGCCCTGCTTCTTTTTCATATAGTACAGCTTCTTGGAATATTTGCTCAGCATACAGACTGAATAAGTATGGTGAGAGGACACTGCCATGACAGACACCTTTCCTGACTTTAAACCACATAGTATCCCCTTGTTCTGTCCAAACAACTTTGCCTCTTGATCTATGTACAGGTTCCTCGTGAGCACAATTAAGTGTTCTGGAATTCTCATTCTTCTCAATCTTATCCATAATTTGTTATGATCCACATAGTCAAATGCCTTTGCATAGTCAATAAAACACAGGTAAGCATCTTTCTGGCATTCTCTGCTTTCAGCCTGGATCCATCAAACATCAGCTATGATATCCCTGGTTCCACATTCTCTTCTGAATCTGGCTTGAATTTCTGGCAGTTCCCTGTAGATATACTGCTGCAGCCACTTTTGAATGATCTTCAACAAAATTTTACTCACATGTGATTTTAATGATATTGTTCAATAATTTCTGCAGTTGGATCACCTTTCTTTAAAACAGGCATAAATATGGATCTCTTCCCATTGGCTGGCCAGGTGGATGTCTTCCAAATTTCTTGGCATAGACGAGACAGCACTTCCAGTGATGCATCCATCAGTTGAAATATCTCAATTGATATTCCATCAATTCCTGAAGCCTTGTTTTTCACCAATGCCCTCAGTGCAGCTTAGATCTCTTCCTTCAGTATTATCAGTTCTTGATCATAGGCTACCTCCTGAAATGTCTGAATGTCGACCAATTATTTTTGGTACAGTGACTTTCTGTATTCCTTCCATCTTCTTTTGCTGCTTCCTGTGTCATTTAATACTGTCGTTGTAAAATTCTTCAATATTGCAACTCAAGGCTTGAATTTTTTCTTCAGTTTTTTAGCTTGAGAAATGCTAAGTGTGTTCTTCCCTTTTGGTTTTCTATCTCCAGGTCTTTGCACATTTCATGTAATACTTTTCTTTATCTTTTGAGCTTTCATTTGAAGTCATCTGTTCAGCTCTTTCACTTTGTCATTTCTTCCACTCACTTTGGTTAGTATACATTCAAGAGCAAATTTCAGAGTCTCTTGGACACCTATTTTGGTCTTCTCTTTCTTTCCCGTCTTTTTAATGACCTCTTGCTTTCTTCATGTATGATGTCCTTGATGTCTTCCCATAACTTGTCTGATCTTAGATCATTAGTGTTCAGTGTGCCAAATCTATTCTTGAAATAGTCTTTAAATTCAGGTGAGATATACTCAAGGTCATACTTTGGCTCTCATGGACTTGCTGTAATTTCCTTCAGCTTGAACTTGAACTTGCACATGAGCGATTGAGAGTATGTTGTACAGTCGTCCCCTGGCCTTGTTCAAACTGATAATACTGAGCTTTTCCATCATTTCTCTCCACAGTTGTAGTCAATTTGATTCCTGTGTATTCCATCTGGTGAAGTCCACATGTGTAGTCACTGTTTATGGTGTTTAAAAAGGTATTTGCAATGAAGAAGTCCTTAGTCTTGCAAAATTCTCTCATGCAATCTCCAGTGTCTTTTCTGTCACCAAGGTCATAGTTCCCAATTACTGATCCTTTTTCTTTGTGTCCAACTTGAGTATTACAAATGTCAGTAATTATCGATGCATCTTGATTGCTTGTTTAATCAATTTCAGACTGCCATCATTGGTAAAAATCTTCAATTTCTTGGTCTTTGGCCTTAGTCATTGGTGTGTAAATTTGGGTAATAGTCATATTAACTGGTCTTCATTGTAGGCATATGTATATTATCCTATACTGACAGTGCTGTACTTTAGGATAGATCTTGAAATGTTCTTTTTGATGATGAGTGCAACACCACTACTCTTCAGGTTGTCATTGCCTGCATAGTAGAGCATATAATTATCTAATTTGAAATGGCCAAAACCAGTCCATTTCAATTCACTAATGCCTAGGATATCATCAAATTTGTGTTCCATTTCATTTTGACAACTTTAATTTTCCTAATTCATCCTTCGTAATTCCATGTTCTTATTTTTAATGGATCCTGGAAGCTGTTTCTTCTCATTTTGAGTCATACCACATCAGCAAATGCAGTTTCCAAAAGCTTGACTCCATCCACATCATTAAGGCTGACTCTACTTTAAGGAGGCAGCTCTTCCCCAAGCGTATATTGAGTGTCTTCCAACCTGAGAGTCTCGTCTTTCAGCACTGTATCAATGTTCCATAGCTATTCATAAGGTTTTCAGTGGCCAGTTTTTTCAGAAGAAGATTGCCAGGTTCTTCTTCCTAGGCTGTCTTAGTCTGGAAGCTTCACTGAAACCTGTTCACTGTGAGTGACCCTGCTGGAATTTGAAATACCAGTGGTATATCTTCCAGCATTACAGCAATGTACAAGCCACCACAGTATGACAAACTGACAGACAAGTGGTGGATTGCTATAGACTGTATATATTTCTATACATACAATTCTGTGTATGTACTTTTATAGAATAGACAAAGTGGTGGATTACTATATACTGTATAAAAAAATTAAAATTTATTTATTTATTTATTTATACAGTACATTTCTATAATATACATATATTTTTATATATGTACTTTTATAAAATTACATTCTGTAACATCTACATGTTTTCAAGTTTGCGCATTAAAAATCTAGAATTCTGGATATTACACTGATGTATAAATCAGAATTTCTGGATCAGAAAAAAATAGCATTTAAACTAACCCAGTAACCCAGTGCTGTCACATTTATACTAGATATCTGAAAATTCAACAGTTCAGCAGGTGATTTTTCTACCAACAAAACTTTGAAAATCATTGCCCTATTGCCTATTAGAGTGTCTGGAGTATAATAAGTACCCAATTAGATAATACGTATTGATAAATTTAGTAGAACCAACTTCTATAATTGACCAAATAGACCAAATAGAGTGGCTGATTACCAAATGACCTTATTCGTTGTGACACTGCATTTGCTATAACCAGCCCTAACAATAGTAGATTGATGACTACCATATTCTGCTATTATTGCTAAATAGCCCACACCCTAAAAATACTTTTTCACTGAATACAGTTTATCAGGTTTACAAAAATAAAAGGAGGGGGTGTCAATTTATAGTTTTGATTATATAATTTTTCTGATGTTTCAAATGTAAGCCAATAACTATATTTCCTTTTATCTCACGTAAAAATGTTTAATGTTCTCAAGCTAAAGCAGTTAAGTTTATTTTCCATGACTAAAGAATGGTTGTAGCCACCAATAAAATATCACTGATTTTGATCAGTAGAATATTTTGTCATTGGTAAATATAACTTTCCTTCCAGTGTCTAGTGACATAGAGCTTTATAAGACAATGTCTCTGTCAAGGGTGAGACAAAAGAAAGTTTTTATCCCTAAAGGAGGACATCTTCCAAAGAATTTGTTTTCTTCTTTTTCCTCAAAAAACTTACCCTTGATCACAGATTAATTATCAATTCTAAGCTAATTTTTTCTAATTTGTATACCTAGCCCAATCATTCTATATGCTTTTAATTCTTGTTTTTAAAAGTCTAGCTAAATGCCTTTACTTGAATATTTGATTACCACCACAAACTCTAGATACTAAAGGAGATGTAACTATTTACTTTGAAAAAATAGTCTGGACTTTCTGACTTTTTTCATAGAACCACCATATTCTCAGCTTAAAACAGTGAGGTCAGGAGAAATTCTTCAACCTCTCTTCCTATGTCCTTATCTGAGAATTTCCAGATTCCTCCTTTTATTTCCATTCCCATTGCCCCTCCCAGTGGGGCAACCCCAATTTGCCTGTTACAGAGTCTCCTTGCTTTCTGTTTTACCTTACATAAACCCATTCTTTGCACATGTCTATATAACACTTTGTCTTCTCGAGAAACACTTTGAAATCTTCTGTTCAATTCTTTTACTTCATCAGTTCTTCCTTTTGCTTTAGCTGCTCGATGCTCAAGAGCAAGTTTCAGAGTCTCCTCTGACATCCATCTTGGTCTTTTCTTTCTTTCCTGTCTTTTCAGTGACCTCTTGCTTTCTTCATGGATGATGTCCTTGATGTCATTCCACAACTCATCTGCTCTGTGGTCACTAGTGTTCAGTGCATAAAATCTATTCTTGAGATGGTCTCTAAATTCAGGTGGGATATACTCAAGGTCATATTTTGGCTCTCGTGGACTTGCTCTGATTTTCTTCAGTTTCAGCTTGAATTTGCATATGAACAATTGATGGTCTGTTCCACAGTCATCCCCTGGCCTTGTTCTGGCTGATGATATTGAGCTTTTCCATCTTCTCTTTCCACAGATGTAGTCAATTTGATTTCTGTGTGTTCCATCTGGTGAGGTCCATGTGTAGAGTCGCCGTTTATTTGGTGAAAAAAGGTATTTGCAATGAAAAAGTCGTTGGTCTTGCAAAATTCTATCATTCAACCTCCGGCATTGTTTCTAGCACCAGGGCCATATTTTCCAACTACTGATCCTTCTTCTTTGTTTCCAACTTTTGCATTCCGATCACCAGAATTATCAATGCATCTGGATTGCATGTTCGATCAATTTCAGACAGCAGTAGCTGATAAAAATCTTCTCTTTCTTCATCTTTGGACCTAGTGGTTGGTGCGTAAATTTGAATAGTAGTCGTACTAACTGGTCTTCCTTGTAGGAGTATGAATATTATCCTATCACTGACAACTTTGTACTTCAGGATAGACCTTGAAACGTTCTTTTTGACTATGAATGCAACACCATTCCTCTTCGAGTTGTCATTTCCAGCATAGTAGACTGTATAATTGTCCAATTCAAAATGGTCAATACCAGTCCATTTCAGCTCACTAATGCCTAGGTTATCGATATTTATGCATTCCATTTAATTTTTGACAATTTCCAATTTTCCTGGAGTCATGCTTCGTGCATTCCGGGTTCCGATTATTAACGGATGTTTGCAGCTGTTTCTTCTCATTTTGAGTCCTGCCACATCAGCAAATGAAAGTCCCGAAAGCTCTACTCCAACTACGTCATTAAGGTCAACTCTACTTTGAGGAGGCAGCTCTTCCCCAGTCATCTTTTGAGTGACTTCCAACCTGGGGGGCTCATCTTCCAGCACTATATCAGGCACGTTCCACTGCAATTAATGAGGTTTTCACTGGCTAATACTTTTCAGAAGTAGACTGCCGGGTCCTTCTTCCTAGTCTTTCTTAGTCTGGAAGCTCAGCTGAAAAATGTCCTCCATGGGTGACCCTGCTGGTATCTGAATACCGGTGGCATAGCTTCCAGCATCACAACAACACACAAGCCCCCACAGTATGACAAACTGACAGACATGTGGGGCTCTCAAGGAGACAAAGTAAAGTATTATAATGACATGTGCAAAGAGCTGGAGATGGAAAACCAAAAGGAAAGAACGTGCTTACCATTTCTCAAGCTGAAAGAACTGAAGAAAAAGTTCAAGCCTTGAGTTGCAATAGTGAAGGACTATGTGGGAAAAATATTAAATGATGCAGGAAGCATCAAAAGTAGATGGAAGGAACACACAGAGTCATTATACCAAAAAGAATCAGTCGATATTCAACCATTTCAAGAGGTGGCATATGATCAGGAACCAATGGTACTGAAGGAAGAAATCCAAGCTGCTCTTAAGGCATTGGCAAAAAACAAACTTCAGGAATTGATGGAATATCAATTGAGATGTTTCAACAAACAGATGCAGCGCTGGAGGTGCTCACTCGTCTATGCCAAGAAATATGGAAGACAGCTCCCTGGCCAACTGAGTCGAAGAGATCTATATTTATGCCTATTCCCAAAAAAGGCGATCCAACCAAATGTGGAAATTATAGAAAATATTGTTAATATCACACACAAGCAAAATTTTGTTGAAGATGATTCAAAAACAGTTGCAGCAGTATATCAACAGGGAACTGCCAGAAATTCAGGCCGGTTTTAGAAGAGGACGTGGAACCAGGGATATCATTGCAGATGTCAGATGGATCCTGGCTGAAAGCAGAGAATACTAGAAGGTTGTTTACCTGTGTTTTACTGACTATGCAAAGGCATTTGACTGTGTGGATCATAACAAACTATGGATGAATGCTGCAAAGAATGGGAATTCGAGAACACTTAATTGTGCTCATGAGGAACCTTTACATAGATCAAGAGGCAGTTGTTCGGACAGAACAAGGGGATACCGATTGGTTTAAAGTCAGGAAAAGTGTGCGTCAGGGTTGTATTCTTTCACCATACCTATTTAATCTGTATACTGAATAAATAATACAAGAAGCTAGACTATATGAAGAAGAACGGGGCATCAGGATTGGAGGAAGACTCATTAACAACCTGCGTTATGCAGGTGACACAGCCTTGCTTGCTGAAAGTGAAGAGGACTTGAAGCACTTACTAATGAAGATCAAAGATCACAGCCTTCAGTATGGATTACACCTCAACACAAAGAAAACAAAAATCCTCACAACTGGACCAACGAGCAACACCATGATAAACGGAGAAAAGATTGAAGTTGTCAAGGATTTCATTTTACTTGGATCCACAATCAACAGCCATGGAAGCTGCAGTCAAGAAATCAAAAGATGCATTGCACTGGGCAAATCTACTTCAAAGAACCTCTTCAAACTGTTGAAGATTAAAGATGTCACCCTGAAGACTAAGGTGCCCCTGACACAAGCCATGGTATTTTCAATCATATCATATGCATGTGAAAGCTGGACAATTAATAAGGAAGACCAAAGAAGAATTGATGCCTTTGAATTGTGATGTTGGCGAAGAATATTGAATATACCATGGACTGCCAAAAGAATGAACAAATCTGTCTTGGAAGAAGTGTGGCCAGAATGCTCCTTAGAGGCAAGGATGGTGAGACTGCATCTTACATACTTTGGACATGTTGTCAGGAGGGATCAGTCCCTGGAGAAGGACATCATGCTTGGCAGAGTACAGGGTCAGTGGAAAAGAGGAAGACCCTCAACGAGGTGGATTGATACAGTGGCTGCAACAATGAGCTCAGGTATAACAACGATTTTAAGTATGGTGCAGGACCGGGCAGTGTTTTGTTCTGTCGTGCATAGAGTTGCTATGAGTCAGAACTGACTCGACGGCACCTAACAATAACAACAACAACAAACCCATTCCGCAGAAAACTGCCAAATCTAGCTCTCTGAAATGTAACTCTTAACAAATCACTCTCCTCCACAAATTCTTGCACTTTCTCCCCACTTATTTTTCTACTAAAATTTTCAATTTTAATAGTCTTGAAGATAACGTTACAAATTTATTTTCTATCGCTCCTCTACATATAACTTAACTCTGTTCAAAATAACTAAATCATTATACCTCCCACCAGCGATTTTCTCCTGCCCACATTCTTAACTGGAATATCCTGCTCTTTCTAGACTTTTTCTGTATGTGCCTGAAACTTCAATACCCCTCCTCCTTCTTTCTTCCCTCACCTCACATCTTGTAATTCAATTACTGCCTTCGTTACCTATGTCATAACAAAAATACCATAAGTGGATGGTTTTCAATAACAGAAATATCTTTTCTTACAATTCAGGAGGCTAGAAGTCCTAATTCAGGGCATTGCTCTATGGTGAGGTCCTTCCTTATTTATTTCAGCTTCTAGTAGCTACCAACAATCCTTGGCATTCTTGGGCTTGTAGATGACTCTGTGTCTGTTGTCCACTTTCTCCTCCCTTTGTGTGCCTCTCTGTGTCTATTCTGTACTTTTTATAACTCAGAGGTAATTAGGTTCATAACCCACCCTACACTGATATGACATAACAAAAGAAAAACTCTTATTTCTAAACAGGATTATATTTACAGATACACGTGTTCGGATTTCAACATATATTTTTGGCAGACACAGTTCAATCCATAACAACTACCTAAGTAAACAAACTGGTAGTTAAACAGAAACATTTCTTTTAATGTGGAAGCATGAAAGTTTTCTTTAAAAAGTGAGGAATGGGCTCAGATCCATGCAAATTATCCTGATTTAGAGAAATCAAAGTTAGACCTCAATATTTAATCTTTGCTCCCTCTGATATTCCAATAACTGATATATATATATATATATATGAAACTATCCTGCTGTATGTCTCATAGCACAGTCTAACCTCAGACCTCACTGTTTTTGAGAGAAGAACTGTCATGAGGTCTGATCTAAGAAATAAAAATATTGAGAAATCCACTAAACAATATCAATATAGAGTCTTTGTTGTTTACTCATTCGTTCAAATGAGTAAACAATATTTTAGACAGTTGGAATAAAGCTGAAGGAGACATACTTGCCTGGGAAGTTTCCAAAGTTAAGTTGGTTCCAACATATAATGCTAGCAGTTCTAGCTGTCCATTTTTAATTTATTTGTATTAAAATAGATATTAGAGAGCTTGACCATGGGTCACCAAGTTACCATGTGACCTGAGCTGCCCATAATGAATTAGGTGATGCCCAACTCAGCAAGCCATAAAGTTGGGCATGCACAGAGGCACTCCATCATCAAATGGAAGCAGCATATAGATGATAGGACTCAAGCAGGCCCTGAAGACACAAATAAGTTAAACGAGGAAGTGGCTCAAACAGCCATAGTCCCCACTATTGCTACATTACCTACTTTCTTCAATATAACAGTTAAGAGTGATTTAAACTGCAATTTACACAAAGCCTAAAAACAGTGGCTTAAATAAATAGGAGTTTATGTTTCTCACACAGTAATAATTGTAGAAGTAAGAAAGAATCTGCTGGCATTAGTTCAACTACTCAGACATGCAGTCATGAAACCAAGATCTTTCTACATCAATATTGTTAAGTCATTAGCTTTCCCCATGCTTGTCACCTTATGGCCTCAGAATGGCTGCTGCACTTCCAGACATCATATCATCATATCTGCATTTGGTACATGAATAAATATGGAATGGCAATGCCAGCAGAAACTGTCCTCTTATATTAGCAGAGCAAAAGGCTTCCCAGAAAAATACCTCTTTGTCTCCTTTTAAAGATACTGGGTCAAATAGCCCATAAGTTGGAGAATTGACAGCGTGATTGTCGTATGTTGTGTAGGCCAACATACTTAGGCAAGAGCGTATGGTTGCATAGAACAATAGCGGACTCTTGCTAGCAAGGATGAAGCTGTAATAAATAAGATGTAGGTGATTATCGAGGCCTGCCACATATATCAATGAAGCTAATTTAAGAACAGTAGGGAGAGACACAGACAAGATAAACGTTCAGTAACAGATTCAATAATAGGAAAATTTAACGAATTTTGCCAAAGCTTGTGACTGTGTGTGTGTGTGTGTGTGTGTGTGTGTGAGAGAGAGAGAGAGAGAGAAAGAGAGAGAAAGAGAGAGAGGCATACTTGTATACTTGTCCAGGGACCTAGTACTGGCTGTTTATTTTTCTTTTTTGATTGCATTGATTAGCAATCCCACAACAGAAGATAATTACTCAAGGTATTAGCTGTCTGTGAAAGCATGTGGCACCAAGGCACCTGACTTTGATCTATTTCCATCCACTAAGATTCTACCTTCTGTGAAAACCAGTGTTCATTGGAGATGTGTTAAAAATGAATATCCATTTTACAACTCCATGAAGGATTGTTTCAGGTTTCTTCAATTTAATGAGCTTCTTAAGTTGGGTTCTTTTTGGGGGGCATACATTCCTGAATATCTCTTTGCCCTGCAAAAAACATAATTCAGAAACTTTTCTGAAATTTCCATGAATAATGCTGTGATATGCCAAGAATCATTATGCCCATTTTTATCAATTTATGATCTTTGCTTAAAAACAGTTTGATTTTCATTGTGCAAATAAGTTCTTGGTTTATGTGCACGTGTTAGTTATCGATCAATACCCAACAGAAGAAATTTGAATCTTGATTTTAGTCTCTCTTAAAAAGTTTCAAAGAGGAGCTAATTCAGCACTGCAAAATGTTTTCAACTCGCTTTTCAAAAATGTATCCAAAAATCTCAAAACCTCCCCCTTTCACCAAATCCAAATTGGCTCTTGATACTTCTGACTCATTTCCTACTTTTTCTAGACCTATGCTTCCCTCCTCTCCTACGGTTAATCAATTGCTCTTCCCAATACCAACTCACAGCTTTTCAGCTCTACTGATCCCTGTCTTGTTTCCTTGATTGCCATTGCAATATTCAAGAGAGACAGGATTTGACAAATCCTTCTTAGGATGGGCTGGTTACAGTAGGAGGGACTGGAGTTGGAGAAGAAAAGGGATTGCCTAGCACAGAGGAAGCTGTGACCACTTCTGTGTTAATATTTTTGGATTTTTAATACATGATAACACTGTGTTTTCTTAATTACTTTAAACAAATAAAAAGCACTGAAAGACAGAAAAGCCATTGGGAGGCCTAAAATGAAATGACAGTAAAAGACATAGAAGCAGAGAGGAGGAGATAAGACTACAATCATTAGTAAAAGGAGTTAAATTTAACTCCTTTGGTGAAAGTTTCCCCAAAGAGCCCGCCTGAAGCAAGCAAGAAAGAAACTCCAAGACTAGGGAAGGATACAGATCTCATTTTGTTTGGGGTGGTGATACCTAGTGCATGACGGGTGACTGACCAAGTAAGTTTATGCACTCAAAGTCTTGTAAGCCTGTTCAGGAAAAGGAACAAATGTAAATGCCTGCAGCCTGAGGTCTTCCGGAATTGTTCAGTATCAATAGCATCCTTTCTATCTGAAGTTTACTGTGTTGTGTGATATACTGGAAGAGATTCATATTTATGCCTATTCCCAAGAAAGGTGATCCAACCAAATGCAGAAATTATCAAAAAATATCATTAATATCACATGCAAGTAAAATTTTGCGGAAGATGAGGCTGATTCAGAAATACAGGCTGGATTCAGAAGAGGACATGGAACCAGGGATATCATTGCTGATGTCAGATGGATCTTGGCCAAAAGGAGAGAATACCAGAAAGATGTTTCTCTGTGTTTTATTGACTATACTAAGGTTCCACTGTGTGGGTCATAACAAAATATGGATAACATTGTAAAAGAACGGGAGTTCCAGGACACTTAATTGTGCTCATGAGGAACCTGTACATAGATTAAGAGGAAGTTGTTCGGACAGAACAAGGGGATACCGCATGGTTTAAGTCAGGGAACGTGTATGTCATGTGTCCTTTCACCATACCTATCCAACCTGTATGCTGAGCAAATAATCCAAGGAGCTGGACTATATGAAGAAGAATGGGGCATCAGGATTGGTAGAAGACTCATTAATAACCTGTGTTATGCAGATGATACAACCTTGCTTGCTAAAAGTGGAGACGACTTGAAGCACTTGCTGACGAATATTGAAGACTACAGTCTTTGGTATGGATTGCACCTCCACATAAAGAAAACAAAAATCCTCACAACTAGACCAATAAGGAACATCATGATAAATGGAAAAAAGATCGCAGTTGTCAAGGATTTCATTTTACTTGGATCCACAATCAATACCCATGGAAGCAGCAGTCAAGAAATCAAAAGCCACCTTGTATTGGATAAATCTGCTGCAAAAGACCTCTATAAAGTGCTGAAAAGCAAAGATGTCACCTTGAAGAATAACCCCGAGTCATGATATTTTCAATCACAACATATGCATGTGAAAACTGGATAATGAATAAGGAAGACCAAAGAAGAACTGACACCTTTGAATTGTGGTGTTGGTGAAGAATATTGAATATACCATGAACTGCCAAAAGAAGGAACAAATCTGACTTGGAAGAAGTACAACCAGAATGTTCCTTAGAAGCAAGGATGGCATGACTGTGTCTTACATACTTTGGACATGTAGTCAGGAGAGATCAGTCCCTGGAGAAGGATATCATGCTTGGTAAAGTGCAGAGTCAGTGAAAAAGAGGAAGATCCTGAACAAGATGGATTGACACAGTGGCTTCAACAATGGACTGAAGCGTAGCAACAATTGTGGGCACGGCACAGGACCAGGCAGTGTTTCATTGTGTTGTACATAGGGTTGCTATGAGTCAGAACTGACTCCAGGGCACCTAAAACTAAAATACACTCTATATATAGTTTACTAAGTCTCAAGATAACTTCGTGGGAAAAAAAAATACTTGAATGAATTTCAGATACTCCAAAGAGCCCTAAATTTGGGTAATATCAGTTTCATAGAACTGTCTGGGGAAAAAAAAAAAAAAATTGCCACTGAGTTGATTTTGACTCCTAGAGATCCAATAGGTCACAGTAGAACAGCCCCATAAGGTTTTTAAGGCTCTAATCTTCATGGAAGTGGACTGTCACATCTTTTTCTTGTGCAGCAGCTGCTAGATTCAAACCACCAACATTTCAGGTAGCAGCCAAGAGCTTAACCACTGCCCCATTAGGGTTCCTTCATAAAACTGTCTAGTGGGGATATATTTTTTAAAAAATGCCTCAACTATTACTCTACATATAGCATCAGGGTATCAGAGAATATCAGAGTTGAGAGAGACTCTGAAGTTACTTGAGTATAACCACCTCTCTGATGCCTGAATACTCTACAATATCAAAGGCATGGTTATGCACATACATTTATGCTATTAAGAAATATTTTTTATAAGTTAAATGACTATGCATTACATGTTGAATTTTCTCAACCTTTGAATAATTAAGTGCAAATAAATAAAATTCATCCTGGTTTTTAAACAAGTAAGTAGAAATAATGATTAAAGGTGAATATGCCACAAAAACTAAGAAAATGCAATGCCAATTTGAATGACGAATATAAGGAAGCTTTACTAAAATACTGTGTTCTATCATAATTTGTTTTTTTTTTTATTAACTTTTATTAAGCTTCAAGTGAACGTTTACAAATCCAATCAGTCTGTCACATATAACTTTACATACATCTCACTCCCTACTCCCACTTGCTCTCCCCCTCTTGAGTCAGCCCTTCCAGTTTCTCCTTTCGTGACAATTTTGCCGGCTTCCCTCTCTCTCTATCCTCCCATCCCCCCTCCAGACAAGAGCTGCCAACACACTCTCAAGTGTCCACCTGATATAATTAGCTCACTCTTCATCAGCATCTCTCTCCTACCCACTGTCCAGTCCCTTTCATGTCTGATGAGTTGTCTTCAGGAATGGTTCCTGTCCTGGGCCAACAGAAGGTTTGGGGACCATGGCTGCCGGGATTCCTCTAGTCTCAGTCAGACCATTAAGTATGGTCTTTTTGTGAGAATTTGGGGTCTGCATCCCACTGATCTCCTGCTCCCTCAGGGGTTCTCTGTTGTGCTCCCTGTCAGGGCAGTCATCGATTGTGGCTGGGAACCAACTAGTTCTTCTGGTCTCAGGATGATGTAGGTCTCTGGTTCATGTGGCCCTTTCTGTCTCTTGGGCTCTTAGTTGTCGTGTGGCCTTGGTGTTCTTCATTTTCCTTTGCTCCAGGTGGGTTGAGACCAATTCATGCATCTTAGATGGCCGCTTGTTAGCATTTAAGACCCCAGATGCCACATTTCAAAGTGGGATGCAGAATGATTTCATAATAGAATTATTTTGCCAATTGACTTAGAAGTCCCCGCAAACCATGTTCCCCAGATTCCCGCCCTTGCTCCGCTGACCTTTGAAGCATTCATTTTATCCCGGAAACTTCTTTGCTTTTGGTCTAGTCCAATTGAGCTGACCTTCCATGTATTGAGTGTTGTCTTTCCCTTCACCTAAAGCATTTCTTATCTACTGATTAATCAATAAAAAACCCTCTCCCACCCTCCCTCCCTCCCTCCCCCCCTCGTAACCACAAAAGTATGCGTTCTTCTCAGGTTTACTATTTCTCAAGATCTTATAATAGTGGTCTTATACAATATTTGTCCTTTTGCCTCTGACTAATTTCGCTCAGCATAATGCCTTCCAGGTTCCTCCATGTTATGAAATGTTTCACAGATTCGTCACTGTTCTTTATCGATGCGTAGTATTCCATTGTGTGAATATACCACAATTTATTTACCCGTTCATCCATTGATGGACACCTTGGTTGCTTCCAACTTTTTGCTATTGTAAACAGAGCTGCAATAAACATGGGTGTGCATATATCTGTTTGTATGAAGGCTCTTGTATCTCTAGGGTATATTCCCAGGAGTGGGATTTCTGGGTTGTATGGTAGTTCTATTTCTAACTGTTTAAGATAACGCCAGATAGATTTCCAAAGTGGTTGTACCATTTGACATTCCCACCAGCAGTGTATAAGAGTTCCAATCTCTCCGCAGCCTCTCCAACATTTATTATTTTGTGTTTTTTGGGTTAATGCCAGCCTTGCTGGTGTGAGATGGAATCTCATCGTAGTTTTAATTTGCATTTCTCTAATGGCTAATGATCGGGAGCATTTTCTCATGTATCTGTTGGCTGCCTGAATATCTTCTTTAGTGAAATGTGTGTTCATATCCTTTGCCCACTCCTTGATTGGGTTGTTTGTCTTTTTGTGGTTGAGTTTTGACAGAATCAAGCAGATTTTAGAGATCAGGCACTGGTCGGAGATGTCATAGCTGAAAATTCTTTCCCAGTCTGTAGGTGGTCTTTTTACTCTTTTGGTGAAGTCTTTAGATGAGCATAGGTGTTTGATTTTTAGGAGCGCCCCATTATCGGGTTTCTCTTCATCATTTTTGGTAATGTTTTGTATTCTGTTTATGCCTTGTATTAGGGCTCCTAAGGTTGTCCCAATCTTTTCTTTCATGATCTTTATCGTTTTAGTCTTTATGTTTAGGTCTTTGATCCACTTGGAGTTAGTTTTTGTGCATGGTGTAAGGTATGGGTCCTGTTTCATTTTTTTGCAAATGAATATCCAGTTATGCCAGCACCATTTGTTAAAAAGGCTTTCTTTTCCCCAATTAATTGACACTGGTCCTTTGTCAAATATCAGCTGCTCATATGTGGATGGATCTATGTCTGGGTTCTCAATTCTGTTCCATTGGTCTATGTGCCTGTTGTTGTACCAGTACCAGGCTGTTTTGACTACTGTGGCTGTATAATAGCTTCTGAAATCAGGTAAAGTGAGGCCTCCCACTTTCTTCTTCTTTTTCAGTAGTGCTTTGCTTATCCGGGGCTTCTTTCCCTTCCATATGAAATTGGTGATTTGTTTCTCTATCCCCTTAAAATATGACATTGGAATTTGGATCGGAAGTGTGTTAAATGTATAGATGGCTTTTGGTAGAATAGACATTTTTACTATGTTAAGTCTTCCTATCCATGAGCAAGGTATGTTTTTCCACTTAAGTATGTCCTTTTGAATTTCTTGTAGTAGAGCTTTGTAGTTTTCTTTGTATAGGTCTTTTACATCCTTGGTAAGATTTATTCCTAACTATCTTATCTTCTTGGGGGCTACTGTGAATGGTATTGATTTGGTTGTTTCCTCTTCGGTGTTCTTTTTGTTGATGTAGAGGAATCCAAGTGATTTTTGTATGTTTATTTTATAACCTGAGACTCCGCCAAACTCTTCTATTAGTTTCAGTAGTTTTCTAGAGGATTCCTTAGGGTTTTCTGTGTATATAATCATGTCACCTGCAAATAGTGATAACTTTACTTCTTTCTTGCCAATCCGGATACCTTTTATTTCTTTGTCTAGCCTAATTGCCCTGGCTAGGACTTCCAGCACGATGTTGAATAAGAGCGGTGATAAAGGGCATCCTTGTCTGGTTCCCATTCTCAGGGGAAATGCTTTCAGGTTCTCTCCATTTAGAGTGATATTGGCTGTTGGCTTTGCATAGATGCCCTTTATTATGTTGAGGAATTTTCCTTCAATTCCTATTTTGGTAAGAGTTTTTATTATAAATGGGTGTTGGACTTTGTCAAATGCCTTTTCTGCATCAATTGATGAGATCATGTGGTTTTTGTCTTTTGTTTTATTTATGTGATGGATTACTTTAATGGTTTTTCTAATATTAAACCAGCCTTGCATTCCCACTTGATCAGGGTGAATTATTTTTTTGATGTGTTGTTGGATTCTATTGGCTAGAATTTTGTTGAGGATTTTTGCATCTATGTTCATGAGGGATATAGGTCTATAATTTTCTTTTTTTGTAATGTCTTTACCTGGTTTTGGTATCAGGGAGATGGTGGCTTCATAGAATGAGTTGGGTAGTATTCCGTCATTTTCTATGCTTTGAAATAGCTTCAGTAGTAGTGGTGTTAACTCTTCTCTGAAAGTTTGGTAGAACTCTGCAGTGAAGCCGTCCGGGCCAGGTCTTTTTTTTGTTGGAAGTTTTTTGATTACCGTTTCAATCTCTTTTTTTTTGTTATGGGTCTATTTAGTTGTTCTACTTCTGAATGTGTTAGTTTAGGTAGGTAGTGTTTTTCCAGGAATTCATCCATTTCTTCTAGGTTTTCAAATTTGTTAGAGTACAATTTTTTCATAATAATCTGAAATGATTCTTTTAATTTCATTTGGTTCTGTTGTGATGTGGTCCTTCTCATTTCTTATTCGAGTTGTTTGTTTCCTTTCCTGTATTTCTTTAGTCAGTCTAGCCAATGGTTTATCAATTTTGTTAATTTTTTCAAAGAACCAGCTTTTGGCTTTGTTAATTCTTTCAATTGTTTTTCTGTTCTCTAATTCATTTAGTTCGGCTCTAATTTTTATTATTTGTTTTCTTCTGGTGCCTGATGGATTCTTTTGTTGCTCACTTTCTATTTGTTCAAGTTGTAGGGACAGTTCTCTGATTTGGGCTCTTTCTTCTTTTTGTATGTGTGCATTTATCGATATAAATTGGCCTCTGAGCACTGCTTTTGCTGTGTCCCAGAGGTTTTGATAGGAAGTATTTTCATTCTCGTTGCTTTCTAAGAATTTCCTTATTCCCTCCTTGATGTCTTCTATAACCCAGTCTTTTTTCAGGAGGGTATTGTTCATTTTCCAAGTATTTGATTTCTTTTCCCTAGTTTTTCTGTTATTGATCTCTAGTTTTATTGCCTTGTGGTCTGAGAAGATGCTTTGTAATATTTCTATGTTTTGGATTCTGCAAAGGTTTGTTTTATGACCTAATATGTGGTCTATTCTAGAGAATGTTCCATGTGTGCTAGAAAAAAAAGTATATTTTGCAGCAGTTGGGTGGAGAGTTCTGTATAAGTCAATGAGGTCAAGTTGGTTGATTGTTGTAATTAGATCTTCCGTGTCTCTATTGAGCTTCTTACTGGATGTCCTGTCCTTCTCCGAAAGTGGTGTGTTAAAGTCTCCTACTATAATTGTGGAGGTATCTATCTCACTTTTCAATTCTGTTAAAATTTGATTTATGTATCTTGCAGCCCTGTCATTGGGTGCATAAATATTTAATACGGTTATGTCTTCCTGATCAATTGTCCCTTTTATCATTATATAGTGTCCTTCTTTATCCTTTGTGGTGGATTTAAGTCTAAAGTCTATTTTGTCAGAAATTAATATTGCTACTCCTCTTCTTTTTTGCTTATTGTTTGCTTGATATATTTTTTTCCATCCTTTGAGTTTTAGTTTGTTTGTGTCTCTAAGTCTAAGGCGTGTCTCTTGTAGGCAGCACATAGATGGATCGTGTTTCTTTATCCAGTCTGTGACTCTCTGTCTCTTTATTGGTGCATTTAGTTCATTTACATTCAGGGTAATTATAGATAAATAAGTTTTTAGTGCTGTCATTTTGATGCCTTTTTATGTGTGTTGTTGACAATTTCATTTTTCCATATACTTTTTTGTGCTGAGGCGTTTTTCTTAGTAAGTTGTGAGATCCTCATTTTCATAGTGTTTGACTTTGTGTTAGTTGAGTCGTTATGTTTTTCTTGGCTTTTATCTTGAGTTATAGAGTTGTTATACCTTTTTGTGGTTACCTTATTATTTACCCCTATTTTTCTAAGTAAAAACCTAACTTGTATTGTTCTATTTCGCCTTGTATCACTCTCCATATGGCAGTTCAATGCCTCCTGTATTTAGTCCCTCTTTTTGATTATTTTGATCTTTTACCTATTGACTTCCATGATTCCCTGTTATGTGTATTTTTTTTTGTAATTAATCCTAATTTGTTTGTTTTTGTGATTTCCCTATTTGAGTTGATATCAGGACTTTCTGTTTTGTGACCTTGTGTTGTGCTGATATCTGATATTATTGGTTCTCTGACCAAACAATATCCTTTAGTATTTCTTGTAGCTTTGGCTTGGTTTTTGCAAATTCTCTAAACTTGTGTTTATCTGTAAATATCTTAATTTCGCCTTCATATTTCAGAGAGAGTTTTGCTGGATATATGATCCTTGGCTGGCAGTTTTTCCTCTTCAGTGTTCTGTATATGTCGTCCCATTCCCTTCTTGCCTGCATGGTTTCTGCTGAGTAGTCTGAACTTATTCTTATTGATTCTCCCTTGAAGGAAACCTTTCTTTTCTCCCTGGCTGCTTTTAAAATTTTCTGTTTATCTTTGGTTTTGGTGAGTTTGATGATAATATGTCTTGGTGTTTTTCTTTTTGGATCAATCTTAAATGGGGTTCGATGAGCATCTTGGATAGATATCCTTTCGTCTTTCATGATGTCAGGGAAGTTTTCTGTCAGAAGTTCTTCAACTATTTTCTCTGTGTTTTCTGTCCCCCCTCCCTGTTCTGGGACTCCAATCACCCGCAGGTTATCCTTCTTGATAGAGTCCCACATGATTCTTAGGGTTTCTTCATTTTTTTAAATTCTTTTATCTGATTTTTTTTCAGCTATGTTGGTGTTGATTCCCTGGTCCTCCAGATGTCCCAGTCTGCATTCCAATTGCTCGAGTCTGCTCCTCTGACTTCCTAGTGCATTGTCTAATTCTGTTATTTTATTGTTAATCTTTTGGATTTCTACATGTTGTCTCTCTATGGATTCTTGCAACTTATTAATTTTTCCACTATGTTCTTGAATAATCTTTTTGAGTTCTTCAACAGTTTTATCAGTGTGTTCCTTGGCTTGTTCTGCAGTTTGCCTTATTTCGTTTGTGATGTCTTGAAGCATTCTGTAAATTAGTTTTTTATATTCTGTATCTGATAATTCCAGGATTGTATCTTCATTTGGGAAAGATTTTGATTCTTTTGTTTGGGGGGTTGGAGAAGCTGTCATGGTCTGCTTCTTTAAGTGGTTTGATATGGATTGTTGTCTCCGAGCCATCACTGGGAAACTAGTTTTTCCAGAAAATCTGCTAAAAAAAAAATGCAGTCAGATCCCTATCAGAGTTCTCCCTCTGGCTCAGGCTATTCGAATGTTAATGAAGCCGCCTGGGGAGGGTGGGGGAGGGAACAGAGAGATAGGAGAGTAGCACCTCAGAATATAGCCAGAGTTGCTTGTCTTGCTTGGAATGACTATTATATCTGAGATTCCCGCAGGGCGCGTCGCCTATGTGTGCTGGGTGTGTGGAGATTGCCTCCGGGGGGTCTGGCCCGCTGGAGTCAAGGTCAGATCCTCCGCTTCCAGCCCCACGCCAAGCGTCAAGGCTGCCCTACTGGGACGGTGCACTCTCAACTCCAAAATCAGTCGCTGCCTCCCGGGGACTTCTCATCTCTCCAGCCGCATTGCCGTGCCGCCCCTGTGAACCAGTTGGGCTGTCTCCTGGGGTTAGTTCAGGTGGGTGGAGCAGCTCCCCGTGCTTGTGCCGTGACCGAGTGTCCCGGCTGGGACGCTGTTCTCCCCGCTCCAATACCAGTTGCTGCCTCCCGGGGACTTCTCCTACCGGCTGCGTCCCACGCCGCCCGCGCGGCCCAACTGGGCCCCCTCCCAGGGTTAGTTCGGGGGGTGGAGCTGCTCTCCGTGTTTATGCTGTACCTGCGTCCAGTCCAAATCCCGGCGGGATGGTTCCCTGGCTGGGACTCTGCTCTCCCCATTCCAAGACCAGTCACTGCCTCCCGGGGACTTCTCCCACCGGCTGCATCCCACGCGGCCCGCGGAACCGGCTGGTCCCACTCCTGGGGTTAGTTCAGGGGGGTGGAGCCGCTCTCTGTGCTTGTGCCGTACCTGACTGGTACGCTGGCTCCAGGCTCTGAAAACAATCGCTGTTTCCCTGTATTAGTTCATTCTCCATCTCTCAATCTGTGTTTGTTGTTCAGGGTTCGTAGATTGTTATGTATGTGATCGATTCACTTGTTTTTCCGTGTCTTTGTTGTAAGAGGGATCCGAGGTAGCGTCTGCCTAGTCCTCCATCTTGGCTCCGCCCGTAATTTGGTTTTCATAGATAAAATATCTGCTAAAATGTTAAATGCTAATTATATAAGTAGCACAATTATTTGGTACATCAGAAACAGAGACCCATCACACACACACACACCCACACAAAAACACAAGTAAGACAGTAACAATTCTTCAGTGATATTGCTTAAATAAAATATAACCACTTTTCAAAGAGGAGGAAGCAAAACCAAATGTTCTGAAGGAGGAATATTGAGTTCTGCATAAATAAAGACAAATTGGAAAGGATTTGTATATACATAATTGGTGAACAGTTTCTACAATAAGTTAATGAAGTCCACACAGTTATTAATTATGAGGTCTCTTGGATTTTAGCCCTAAAAATATAGGAAATATAGGTAGCTTAACTCTCTATGGGGCAGATCTACTCTGTCCTATAGGGTCACTATGAGTCGGAGTTGACTCGACAGCAGTGGGTTAGTGGGTAACTCTCTAAAGAAAGGTTTTAAGGTATCCCTTTTATCATAAACATGTTATTAGAGTCCAGCATTGGAAGATAACACATTAATTGAACATTCAACAATGTTTCGTTAACATTTCTCAAATCACTACAAATCTGCAGATAATACTGTCCCATAAAGCATTAAACCTAAGCTGTACATTTCAATTGTGTTTTGAAACAAAGGACTTTAAATTAAAAATTAAGTTGTTATTTCTTATCTACGAATAAGCAGAAAGACATCTTCATAAACTGATCAACACTTATCCATTACTATCTACTGATCAATTCGTGAAGATATTTTCTACTTACATGTAAGAATGAATTGATAATTTAATTTTTATCTTAGAGCCCCATGTTATTGAAAACTGCCATTTTTTTGTGAGAAAGGGGATTAGAGGTGTGTGTGTATTTAAAAGAGGCTGGGGGAAAATAATGTCTATTTTTTTTACAAAGTGATAGTTTATAGATTGAGACGTAAAAACCACACACACACACACACAAATCCACAACCATCAAGTCAATTCCAACTCATAGTGTCCCTATAGGACAGAGTAGAACTGCCCCATAGGGTTTCCAAGAATTGGCTGTTTGATTTGAACTGCTGACCTTTTGGTTAGCAGCCTGAGCTCTTAACCACTGTGCCACCAAATTAACTCGTATGTGCTTTTCTGTCATAGTCTGTTGTTTTGCAGTTATTATACATCTAAACATTAGGAATATCCTATATCTATTCATAATAAATGTATTATTAACAAAGAATAAACCTCACAGAGTTGTTTTTTTTCCAAAACGCCGATTAGGTCTCATAACACCTAGCAGTTGTGATACTGTATTAATTTGTGATTCTTCCTTTATTTTTCTTTTCCAAGACAAAGCAATTTATTCCATTCTCAAGAGCATGCATTTGGCAGAAAAGGTAAAGGCACTGGTTTGGTCCGGGGCCTGCCACCAACATGATTTGTAATGCACTTATACTCTTCTTGCCTCATTTTCCTGTTACTGAAATAAAATACAATAGATGCCATTTTAACAACTCACGGGGTTGTTCTGAGAAATAATGAGAATAGCGTGGAGTAGTTTGACGGAATGAGGCAAGAATCCATGAACGTTAAGGAGAATTCAATATACATATTTTAATAAGAATCATATTACTACTAAACAGTTGCACAGTATTGTATTGTCTTATTTCATTAGCTACTTCTCACCACAGCCTATTATGGAAAGTTGGTTATACAGCCTATTTTAGAAAATAAAGGAAATTAAAATTTCAAAGAAAAGTGTAGTGTGTTTTTGACACTTGAGAACAAAGCATTTTGAACCAAATGGAAATTTTGTTTCTACATATATAACTTAGTGACATTGGTTACATTCTTTAAGTTGTGCAACCATTCTCACTCTACTTTTCTGAGTTGTTTCTCCCCCATTAACATAAACATACCTATCTAGCCTTTCGAGTTGGTGTTGACAATTTGATCCCACATAGATAGTTCTTAAAAGAGCATAATGCTCAAGGCTGACAATTTTTACCAGTTAAGCTAAACTATTGTTTGGTTTTAAGAAGATTTTAGGGGATATTTTTGGTTTAAGGTTTAAAGATAATCTCAGGGTAATAGTTTTAGGAGTTCATCCAACCTTCACAGTCCCAGGAAGTCTAGAGTCTCTGAAAATTTGAAATTGTGTTCTGCATTTTCCCCCTTTCAATCAGGATTCTTCTATAGAATCTTTGATCTAAATGTTCAGTAATGGTAGCTAGGCAGGATCTACTTCTGACCATATATTACTTTTGCCTGCTTTTGAACTTCATGTGAAAAATATAATAGGTACTCATTTGTGTCTGATTTCATTCATTTAATGTTATGTCTATGAGATTCATTCATGTTGTTGTATATACTGTCAATTATATCTTGGTACTTAGTGGAAACATCAAATTTACCACACTATTAAATACATCCTTGGAAACTCTGTGGGGCAGTTCTACTCTGACCTATAGGGTCGCTATGAGTCAGAATCGACTCGATGGCACTGGGTCGTTATTACATAGAATGCCTCTATGTCTTCTAAGGATTTTATTGTCTCTCAGTTTCAAAGACTCATCGCCTCAGAATCACACTGGCTAGGTTCTCTAATTCTTCTGTAGAACAACTAAGAGTCCTGTAGATCTTTTCTAGATGAGGCCTCTTCCAAGTCTGTCCTCTTTTTCATTCTCCCTGACACCATTTGGTGGTGCAGTGGTTAACACGTGGGAACCTGCTTTCATAAAAATCACAGCCTTGGACACCCTACGGGGTAGTTTTACTTTGTCCTATAAGGTAAACTATGAGTCAGAATCAACTTGATGACAATGAGTTTGTTTCTTTTTTGGTTTGACCATCATTCTAGTTCAGTCCCTTATTACTTTATATATAGAATACTTTCATAGACTTTCCTACTTCCATATTCTCCCCTTTAAATTTGTACTCTGGGAGTTTAATATTTTGAGGCAAAATATTTGTCATGTTACTCACCAGGTTTAAAATAATTAAATATTCCTCTTTGTTTATAAGAAAAAGTCAAAAAATTAAACTGTTATTCAGTGTCTTCTGTAATTAGCCTTCAATAAAATTCTCCTTTAATTATTACTATAATAAAAATGTATATCAAAGAATTCTGTGCCCCTACCACTTCTACCACTTACTCATTCCCAGGGACAACTCCATGCATCATCTAACACACAACTCAAACCCCACTTCCTCTCTGATGCTTTAAAGAAGCAACTGATCTGTAAAGGAGATCTCTCTTCTTTTAGGTCCTTATTGTCCATACCACTTATTTGGCACTTACTTTTTACTGTTTGGCCAGGTTTTTGATTAAAATTTGGGATACTTGTTTTAGCACCTTGAGCAGATACTATATTTCTTGAAAGCAATCTTCATGTTTTTGTATATTTAAATTCTGTGAAAAATCTTTTGTTGATTTTAATGAAAAATTTAATAAAACATTATAAAGGGATGGATAAAAGCAAAATGGAGAAAAAGGAAACAGAAGAAAAGCCTATTCTTTGGCTATGTCCTAAAACTGTTATGATCAACCCTTATAATGAGCAACTAACTCACCAATGTGGATCATCTCTATGGCTAATGACATAGATATAACTTCTAGTAGTCAATTGAGAAGATACACTTAAAATAGTGACTTACTTTTTCAGAGATAATTCCATTGTTGAAGTTTTTTCATAGATCTCCTACTTAGGTCATTTTCTTTTCTTACCCTAGAATAATTTCCCCATTAAACTGTAATGAAGATAATTTGGTAGTATATATTTAATAATTTCTATCTGAAAGGCTAAAAACCGGGATAACATGTCATTTTGGTGAGTAAAAATGACTAATAACCCGAAGTACAAAGTTAAAACCTAAATGAGAGAATGTTTAACATAATGGTCCTAGATCACTTAGTAGGACTACTTCATAGTCTTTAAAGCTATTTATATAATGAAAATAGTCCATCAAAAAGAAAATTTACCTATGAATGGCTTTACATTGTAGTGGTCCATTTGATTTTCTTTAAAAATAAGAATTATTCTAAGTTTACATATGATATGAAAATTGAAAAAGTATTAAGGTATATACTATAAACACAAAGTACAGGTCAGATTATGAAGGAGTTCCGTTCCTAAGTCTGCCTTTAAGTCGAATTTGTATGTAAGTCAGAACAGTTAGGTACAGTTTGTATGTAACATCAGTTAGTCAAATGTTTACCTTGTTGTTAGGTGCTATCCAGTCAACTCTGATTCATAATAACCTTATGTACAACTGAACGAAACACTGCCCGGTCCTGCACCATCCTCACAATCATCGTTACGCTTCAGCCCATTGTTACAGCCACTGTGTCAATCCATTTTGTTGAAGGTATTCTTCTTTTTTTGCTGACCCTCTCTCTACTTTACCAAGCATGATGTCCTTCTCCAGGGAATGATCCCTCCTGATAACATGTCCAAAGTCTATGAGATGTAGTCTTGCCATCTAAGGAGAATTCTAGCTGTACTTCTTCCAAGACAGTTTTGTTTGTTGTTTTTTCTTTTTGTTTGTTTGCTTAGTATACAGTATATAGTGTACCTTTTTATGCATAAAAAACATTAAACACTCCCGGATACACTAAAACACCTTTAACATAATAATACAGGGATAATAATAATGTTTGATGTGTGTCACATAGTAATTCCCAATTGTTATTAAGAACAATTGTTTGTACCTCAAATGTTTAATATAATAGGCTGTATGGGGTTGGGTTTATAAATACAAGTTGTTCGTAAATCGGATGTTCATAGCCCTGGGGCTGCTTGTACACAGGGAATTCACCAACAGCGTCTTCCTCTTTCACATGGTAAAGTCACAGAGTCCATTTCCAACCAACTGATGTTATGAAGTCTAGTTCATCTAACATCATCATACGTGTTTTGAAGGCACAATCCTGTGCTTGTTGAGGTAAATCTGGTATAGGATACTACAGTAATTTGATTTGCAGGTCATAAAGTAGAATAATAAAATCCCTTGGAATAAAACATATATCTACATTTCTTACCAGTTGCTCTCAAGGTGTTTCTGATTCATTGCAACCCCATGTGTGTCAGAGCAGAAACTGTGCTCCATATGACTTTCAGTGGCTGATTTCTTTTGGAAGTAGATTACCAAACCTCTCTTCCCAGGTGCCTCTAGGGAAACTTGAACCTCCAAGCTTTTGGTTAGCAGCCAAGCACATTAACTATTTGTACCACACAGGGACTCCATATATTCCCATAATATCCCCTAAATAGTATGCAAAAAAATTAATAATGAGATCTCCTTTCCATTCCCAACTCCTGCTACGGCCCTTCTAGAGATAAGAAACCAGATTCCTACATAAATGTCTCCACAATGCTTAAAAACTTCTGGGAGAGTGAAAAGGAGAAGAAGAAATTTTCCATAAAAATAATGGGAATCAGGTGGTAATTATTCTGTTTATTCAATATTTCTGATTTAGGGATTGCTAAATGAGTATTGAGTTTATATAACTGTCTGAAAGAAGTTGAAACAACACAGTCTTGGAATGGTCCTGCTTCATTTACCATGGATTTCTCCCTGCTCCCCTATATATAACCTTTCATGTATTTATTTCACTGTCCACATTTTTCTTGAAGTATATTGTTAAACTTAAGACTGCATAAAATAAATCCTTAGAGTTATGAAAAAAGAAAGTGAGGTCAATTTACAATCTGAACAGTTTTGCATTTTTTCCCATGTTAAAGAAAGTTTAAAAACTTATCAATAGATTTCTTTGTGGCTTTTACTAACGAAGTTGTATCTTTTTTTTTTTTTCCTACCAGTGGTAGTGTTGAATAATTTGAATGGGAATTTGAAGGTTCATGGCTTCCAAACCAGCAGGAGTTAAGGCTTAATTGCTTGGAAATACATTTTCATGGCTGATATCAGTAACAGAAAAATGTCTGTATGTCAAGAGGCGCTGTACTAATCAGTTAACCATAACATGTGCCACCCCATACCTAGGGACAATGTAACTGTTAACAGCTTGAAGCTATTAAAAATGTACCAATGGGGAACTTTCTTATACCTTTTTCACTGATGTGCTTCTTCACTCTAAATAAAGGAATAGAGGAATTTTGTACTTAAACTGTCAGTGAAAAAGAAAGTACATTCACCTAGTTTGAGCTTCAAAACACATCACATCGAGTCTATTCATTAAGGTAACACGTTAAAAGTCACTCAATTGCTAATATGCTTTCTCTGCCTCAACTCAGAGGCTGCCTCTTAGATCTGGTTACACTCCAGAGACAAGGATTTGATTTCTAGCTCTAGAGATCAGGTCAAGAATTGCAATAACAATCAGTAATTAGTAGTTAGATCTCAATTTACCGCATTAGAAGGTCATTTCTCTGAAGCATTTGGTCTCTTGAGAGGAAAGGAATACAGAAGACTATAAACTGCTGAACTTTTGAAATAAAGAAAAAACTGTAGAATCTAAGATGCTTATTGAAATCTTTAGACATTCTAAGTTTAATTCTCTTCAGATGTCGTTTGTCTAAAATTAATGGATGTCTTTAGGCATTAACTCCAGGTTTTGTACCAAAACATACTGTGCAAAAAAACAATACTCTTAGCTTCAATTAGATATAATTCTGTCATCTTTAAAATGGAGATAGATATGTGAACCTGAACAAAAGATAAAATATGAATACTATTTTAAAAACATCCTACACTCTCCCTCAAAATATCTGATTAAATAATACATGAAAAAATCTAAACAGTACAAAGTATTTTCAAATAGAGTCATACTTCATGGTATAATATGACCCGTTTCTGATAATTTGCATTAAAGTTATAAATCTCAGTTCACAAACTAAGATGTGTTGAAAATGTATTTTCTATAAATCAACTTTATATCTGATATCTAGTCTGTATTACACTAAATTAGAAAAAAAAAATTATCTTGTTGGAACTTCTATTCAATACTGAATTTGGCAACCTGTTCAAGATACCCTGAGCTTACACCAGGTCCGTGCAGTTGGATGGGGTAAGGAAGTCCCTCTGTTGATCAGTCAACAGTCTACAGACTTGCCTCTGGAAATATCCCATTTACCTATTAATGCTTAGCCACCCAGTCTGGGAGATTTGTCCACCTCGCGTCTCACTTGGGCTGTTGTGATCATATGTGATGTGAAAACATTGATCCTGTTACTATATCCCAAGATGCCTTCTACATATCTTCCTCTCTGGAGTATCACTGCCTCCACCAGGGCTTGTCAGAAAATAGAACCTTAATTCCTACCATTAGAGGGTATATGTATCTCTCTTTCCTCCAGAGCCAAGTAAGTGTCTTTTGAGGCTGAGGGAAAGAATTACCACCTTCCTGATTCTCCCAGAGCTTCTTGTCCCCTCAAACCGTATCTTCTTCTACAGAGACCATTAGAAAACAAAAGCCAGAATATTTTGTAGGTTATTTTTCATTGAATGTTGTGACATACCTCTTCTGAGGAAATGAAGCACAGAGCCAACTGCCTGAGTTGGGATAAAGGAAAAGAAAAAATACAGGCAGAAGAAATAAACACAAACTTATATCCCAAAATATTATCCACTCATATATAAGGCATAAATATTTCTAGAATTTTAAAAATATGTTATCTGAAAGTTTTGATTATTTTGAAAATATCATTCAGTTAGAAAAAAACATTAATTATTTCTAGTATCAACTAAGCACTAGCAATTTCAAAGGCAAACATTTGTCTTATAAAAATGTAGGTATTATTAATTATTAAAGGAAGCATTTTACAACTAGAATCTTTCACAGCAAGCCTACTTGTTTCACGGAGAGAACAGTAAAATCGTAACAGGAAAGGATGAGTATAACTTTACAGCATTAAGGGATTGCATGAGTTAAGCACTTTGGATACAAGAAGAAAGGCTTCACTTAGGTTATCTTAAGTAATGAAGTTTTATTACAAAGATCTCCAGGATTTCCACGTGGTAGGAAATTGGAACAGGATATTTGATTGGAAGGGAGAGCTGAAAACTGGTCTTATATTTGCCTTTCATAACATGCACATTGCTTTTACTTATGTCGTATCAACCCCTTAAGTCCACTGATGAGAGTGAAGTTGATAATAAAACGTTAGTCTGTTGACACTTAAAACCATTCGAGATATAAGTAAACTTGACTCTCTGAAGAAAAACAAGTAAAAGTTGAAATAAATTCAACAGTACAAAGACAATGAAAGACAAAGCAGGTCAACTTAACTCCAATCACTATTTATAAACTATAATAGTAGAAAGTTAAAGTCTGCTTCTTGAGGTAAATACACATAAGTACGATAAGGCTTAATGAGCTCTGGTGGTGCAGTGGTTAAAGCATTTGACTGCTAATCAAAAGGGCAGCAGTTCAAATCCACCAGCTGCTTCATAGAAGAAAGATGTGGCAGTCTGCTTCCATAAAGATTACAGCCTTGGGAACATTATGGGGCAGCTTTACTCTGTTGTATACAGTCGCTGTGAGTCTGCAGTGAGTTTATGACAGGGTTTATGCATATTCGATGATAAAATCAAGTCCCTTTAAGGTTAGCACTGAGGAAGTACCATACAAGCAAGCACCAAAGAAGAACACCATTCCATGCCCTATTTTGTGAATTCATGTTTATAACATGTATAAGCCTAGTTTGGGTTTGGAAGTCATCAGTACCATGGGCTACCAAGAGATGGTACTGATCTTCTCAAGGGAGGTACTAAGAGGAAACATTGGCACAGTTAAAAGGGTAAATAAAGGCTGTTTTTTGAGATTTGCATAAATATTTAAATCCAAACATGCTAATTTGAGACCTGGAGACATTGCAGAAATGTTGTTTCCACGGCTGACTATGGACAGGTCAATACAATTGATAAATTCATATAATTATAATTTCATTTTGCCTTATCTGTCTACTTAACTGTATGGAAAATACCATGAACTTGGAGAAAAATGTAGAAGTTATCTTTATATTTTGGTATTTTAGTGGTCTAAATAGTCTTTGTCATCTGGCTCACCAACCCTGGTGTTTAGGCCTGCCCAAACAGAGAAAGTTAAATAGTAGTGTCTTTAGAGCACGGCGATGGCTCTTGCTGTCCAATCGCAGTTTGACATGTTGACAATTTTCTGTCACCGTATCAGCCAGAAAATCACATTCGCAAGAAATTCAACCTTATTTCCAACCAGTCTAAATTTCCTGTGTTTACTAATCGACCTCTGTTCTTGTTTCAAACAGATATGGCTGAGAATAGAATGATTTGATACAGAAAGCACATATGAAGCTATATAGAGTTCCTCCAATGCTGCAGGACTGTGGGTGACGCAGTTTTCCTCAGAAGGAGTCCAGGGAATTGCTGGGACTTGGAGCATTGCAGACTTCTTTGTACTATATGAATCTATAAAAAAAAAAAAAGCTTAAACATATATCAGATGAAAAATAAATTCTGTTACATAATAACCTATACATTGCAAAGGCGTCTTAAAATTAAGTGATTAACTTTAAAACCAAAAATTAAATTTGAAATATAAAATATTTCTTATCATAAAGATTCTGGAGGTATAAAATGATATTTTTCTATTTTGGAGACATGTTCAGTCAACCATCCAGCTTGAGCCTTAATTACAAATTATCTTTAAATACCTAAGCATTTGGTACACTGAATGGATTCTGAGCCTTCAATGATAGCAATATTATATTCTTCCTTTTTTAATGAAAAGCTCACCCCCAAAATATCAACAATGGATACCCTTATTGTGGAGGTCCTGTAGACAATGTGGAGCCCTGGTGATGCAGAGGTTAAGAGCTTGGCTGCTGGCCAAAACGTCAGCAGTTCGAATCCACCAGCCACTCCTTGGAAACCTGATGGAGTAGATCTATTGTTACAGATCTCCTCTGTCCTATAGGGTCACTGTGAGTCAAAATCGACTCTACAGCAGTGGGTTTGGTAGATAATGTAAACTTGAAGGGATAAGCACCATGTCTCCTTCCATTTCTATCAACTTAAAGTTCTCCACGTCGGTTTTGTTGACTATAACTTGCACTAGTGACTACAGCTTGGCAATAATTATCAGACATAGGCAGCTTCCGGTAGCCTTCTCAGAGATAGCCCCACTTGGTTTCAGACATATATTTTAGGCCTTTGGTAGCTTCTGATATCTTTGGGACAACAACTCTCATCCACTGCCCTACTCAGATAGATTATTAATGTCACTTGGTCCGTTGCTTGTCTCTTCTATTGGTAATTTTATGCTAGAAAGTTTGGTGTTGCCATTTTATGGCTCATTTTAGGAGACAATACACAGAAGGAGCATTGTGGATGAAATCCTTTCTGAAGAAGAGTGCCTTCAAAATCCTTTCAAGACTTGTGGGACGCACAGTGTCCCACCCAATTTTTACGTCTCTGAAGTTCTTAGGAAAGGGGATAGCCCAATTTTAATGTGTTTAGCCTTAAGGTGGGAGCCTTTTGAAATGTGTGAAACTCAAAAATCCTGAGTGGGAGCCTCATTTTTCTGTATATTGAGCATTGTCTTCGATGATGCCTCCCAGATGTATGGATTTTCTAAAATTTTGACAGATTTGCCTTTATTTCTGTGAGATAAGCCTCCTCACTATGTTTACCAGTTACTATGTTGTGAGAATGTACTTATCTTGAGAATCAGCTATTCCCAGTCTTCATTCAGTCGTAGTGGTCATTTTCTCCTTTATGCCATTTATCGTTCCCAGGTGTTACTGGCTCCCTTCTTTTATATCTTCTGAACAGTAAATAATACTTTTCTAATAAAGAGTGATGCATTGCAGTGGTATGTTGATATGTTGTGTTTTCATTTTCATTCAATTTCATTTTTTTTTTTTTTTTACTTTTGAGACTTCCTTTGGTCCATGAATGTGTTGTTTGCTTCACAAATAGTTGAAAGATAGAGGAGACATACCAAAAAAACCAAACCGAACCCAGTGCCATCGAGTCGATTCCGACTCATAGAGACCCTATAGGACAGAGTAGAACTGCCTCATAGAAATTCCAAGGAGCACATGGTGGATTCAAACTACAGACCTCTTGCTTAGCAGCCATAGTATGTAACCACTACGCCACCAGGGTTTCCAGAGTAGACATACATTTCTCAAATCCTCCTGCTAAGTACAACTAAAAGTCCTAGACATTGTATATGAAACTAATATAAGAAGACTGAAATATGAAAAGAAGAAGACAGACTGGCTAGGGACCTTGAGGCACAAGGAAAGACATGACAGTGCACTTGCCATTTTCTTTTTGTCACATGCATCCCAGGCTTGGAGCTGAAGAAGTAAGCCACCAAGAAACACCATTGGATACAAAGAAAACTCAACAAAAGCCATCTCTCTCTAACCAAAGATCCAAAAAATGAGCAGTCTAACAGACATAAAACTTCTAGACCACTCTACTACAGCCCAGGATCACATAAAATATTGTTACCCTACTTCCACTAATGCCAGCATAGAATTAAATGGGAGCTTAGACTTCTACCCCCTCCAGGCTGTAATTATTCACTCCAGTTCCTTTCTGGGTAGCATTTTAGAGTGCCTTGGGTGTCAGTGGAAGCTGAATGAGGAACCGGATTCTACCCCCACAAGAAATTAATGAGGCAGGGCCTTTCCTTTCCCAATGCCAGAGAACCATCAAAAATATCAGCTAAAATAGAAGGTTTAAAAAAGATCAAGAGCCTCATAACAACCCAGATGTCCACTTTTCAATTTAGAAAATCACTTGTTATACTAAGAGCCAGGTAGAGGCCAAATTGCATGAAAAAAGACAATCAATAAATGCTGACGCCAAGATGACAGAGATGTAAGAAGTATCTGACAAAGATTTTAAAGAAACCAACATAAAAATGTGTCTATGAGCAATTGGAAACACACTTAAAACAACAGAAAATAGCAAAAAAAAAAAAAAGAAAAAAAAATTCTTGTCAAAGAAATCGAAGCTATAAAGAAGAACTAATGGAAATTTTAGAACTGAAAAATACATTAACCAAAATTTTAAATAATCCTGGTGACTGGGCTCCTCAAAAGAATGGAAGGAGCTAAGGAAAGAAACAACCAACTGAAAGAACAAAAATATTACTCAGTCTAAACAAAGGAGTGAAAATAGACTACAAAAAAAAAAAAAAAAAAGAACAGAGTTTCAGCGACCCATGGGCTAAAACATATTATCTAATAGTCATGTAATCAAAATCCTGAAAGGTGAAGACAAAGAGGATGGAACTGAAAAAAAAAAAAATACTCAAAGAAATAATGGCTGAAAAATACTCAATTTTGGCAAAAGACACTGGCATAAATTTACAGATTCAAGAAGATAAGAAAATGCTAATTTCAAAAATTTCACTTTATTTAAAAGCCTTTTAAAATAAAAATTGTCCATTTATTTATTCAATCAAGTTATGTATTCAGCACCTTATATATCCCAGGTCCTGAATATAGTAGTGATGTTGTTGTTAGGTACCATCAAGTCTGTTATGACTCACAGTGACCCTATGTACAACAGAGCAAAACACTCTCTGGTCCCACGCCACCCTCACAATCACTGTTATGCTTGGGCCCATTGTGGTAGTCACTTTGCCAATCCATCTCGTTGAGGATCTTCCTCTTTTTCTCGGACCCTCTAATTTACCAAGCATGATGTCCTCCCCCAGAGACTTGTCCCTCCTTATACATAAAAAAAAAAAATAAAATAACATGGCCAAATTATGTGAGACAAAATCTCGCCATCCTTACTTCTAAGGAGCATTCTGGCTATACTTCTTCCAAGACAGATTTGTTCTTTCTTCTGGCAGCCTATGGTATATTCAATATTCTTTGCCAATATCATAATTCAAATTTGTCATTTCTTCTTCAGTCTTCCTTATTCATTGCCCAACTGTTACATGTATATGAGGTGATTGAAAACACCATGGCTTGGGTCAGGCACACCTTAGTTTTCAAGGTGACATCTTGGCTTTTCAACACTTTAAAGAGGTATTTTGCAGCAGATTTACCTATTGTAATGCATCTTTGATTTCTTGATTGCTGCTTCCATGTTGATTGTGGGTACAAGTACAATGAAATCTTTTAAAATTTCAATATTTTCTCTGTTTATCATGATGTTACTTATTGCCCCAGTTGTGAGGATTTTTGTTTTCTTTATGCTGAGTTGTAATCCATACTGAAGGCTGTAGTCTTTGATTTTCTTCAGTAAGTAATTCAAGTTCTCTTCACTTTCAGCTAGCAAGGTTGTGTTATCCGTATAACGCAGGTTGCTAACGAGTTTTGCTCCGATCTCAACGCCATGTTCTTCTTTACATAGTCCATCTTCTCAGATTATTTGCTCAGCATACAGATTAAAAAAGTATGGTGAAAGGATACCACCGCGAAGCACAACTTTCTTAACTTTAAAGCAAGCAGTATCCCCTTTTTCTGTTTGAATGACTGCCTCTTTGTCTAAGCACAGGTTCCTCATGAGCACAATCAACTATTCCGGAATTCCTATTCTTTGCAATATTATCTATATTTTGTTATGATCCCCACAGTCCAATGCCTTTTCATAGTCAATAAAACACAGGTAAACATTTTTCTAGTATTCTCTGCTTTCAGCCAAGATCTATCTGACATCAGCAATGATATTCCTTGTTCCATGTCCTCTTCTGAATCTGTCTTGGTAATTCAGACTGCAGAAATTGGCAGTTCCCTGTCAATATAGTGCTGCAACTGCTTTTGAACTATCTTCAGCAAAGTTTTACTCGTGTGTGATATAAATGATACTGTTTGATAATTTCCACATTCTGTTAGGTCACATTTCTTTGGAATGGATACAAATATGGATCTCTTCCAGTTGGTTGGCCAGGTAGCTGTCTTCCAAATTTCTCGGCATAGACGAGTGAACACTTCCTGTGTTGCATCTGTTCTTTGAAACATCTCAATTGGTATTCCATCAATTCCGGAGCCTTGTTTCTTGCCAATACTGTCAGTGCAGATTGGATCTTTTCCTTTAGTACCATCAGTCTTGATCATATGCAACCTCTTGAAATGGTTGAACATCGACCAACTCTTTTTGGTACAGTGACTATGTGTATTGCTATCATCTTCTTTTGATGCTTCCTTCACAGTTTAATGCTTTCCCCATAGGATCTTTCAATATTGCAACTGGAAACTTGAATGTTTCTCCAGTTCTTTTAGCTTGAGAAATGCCAGCCTTGTTCTTTCCTTTTGGTTTTCTATCTCCAGGTCTTTGTGCATTTCATCATAATACTTTACTTTGTCTTCTTGAGCTGCCCTTTGAAATCTGTTCAGCTCTTTTGCTTCATCACTTCCTCCTTTCACTTCAGCTACTCTACGTTGCAGAGCAAGTTTCACGAGTCTCTTCTGACATCCATTTTGGTCTGTTCTTTCTTTCCTATATTTTAATGATCTTGTTTTCTTCATGTATGATGTCCCTGATGTCATTTCACAACTCGTCTGGTCTTCAGTCATTAGTGTTCAATGTGTCAAATCTATTCTTGAGAGGGTCTCTAAATTCAGGTGGCTCTTGTGGGCTTGTTCTAATTTTCTTCAACTTCAACTTAATGGGAGAAATTTATGGTCTGTTTCACAGTCAGCCCCTGGTCTTGTTCTAACTGATGATACCGAGCTTTTCCACCATCTCTTTCCATAGATGTAGTTGATTTGTTTTCTGTGATTTCCATCTGGTGAGGTCCAGGTATAATGCCCCCATTTATTTTGTTGAGAAAATGTATTTATAGTGAAGAAGTCATTGGTCTCACAAAATTCTATCACGGTATCCCTGGCATCATTTCTATCACCAAGCCATATTTTCCAACTTCCAATTCTTATTTTCAACTTTTGTATTGCAATCACCATCTTGATAGCATGTTCGATCAATTTCAGACTGCATAAATTGGTAAAAGTCTTCAATTTCTTCATCTGTGGCCTTAGTGGTTGGTGCATAAATTTGACTAATAGTTGTATTAACTGGTCTTACTTGTATGTGTATGGATACTATTGTATCACTGACAGTGTTGTATTTCAAGACAGATCTTGAAATGTTCTTTTTGAAGACGAATGCATCGCCATTCTTCTTTAAGTTGTCATTCCTGACATAGTAGACCATATGATTATCTGATTCAAAATAGGCAATACCAGTCCATTTCAGCTCATTAATGCCTATGATATCAATGTTTATGCATTCCATTTCATTTTTTACAATTTCCAATTTTCCTAGATTCATACTTTGTACTTTCCAGATTCCTATTATTAATGAGTGCTTGCAGCTGTTTCTTCCCATTTTGAGTCATGCCACATCAGCAAATGAAGGTCTGGAAAGTTTGACTCCAGCCACGTCATTAACGTCTACTCTATTTTGTTGAGAAGGCAGCTCTTCTCCGGTTGTATTTTGAGTGCCTTCCAACCTGAGAGGCTCATCTTCAGGTATTATCTCCTGCAATGTTCTGCTGCTATTCATAAGTTTTTCACCAGCCAATTTTTTCATAAGTAGACCACCAGGTCCTTCTAGTATATCTTAGTCTGGAAGCTCAGCTGAAACCTGTCCACTAGGAGTGACCCCGCTGGTATTTGAAATACTGGAACCAAAGCTTCCAGTATCATAGCAACACCCAAGCCACCGCACTATGACAAACTGACAAACACCTGGTAAACAAGACAAATAATATCTCTTTGTTTCTCTTGAAGTTCATGTTCTAGTGGAGATCTGTTTATAAATGTTTATGATATTTAAAACACTATGATATTTTGGTAATATATGTTAAAGAGAGACTATGTCTTGCTACAAACGTACAAGCCAAAGCAAGTTGATTTTAGCTAAAGTAGATAGTTGTACATAAACTTATTTGCCAAGGCAAAGGAGCAAAGTCAAGGACAAAGGTTGTAAACTGAAGCAATCGAGATGACCTAGAGTTGTCCACATATCTTTGTGTGTGCGTGTGTATATGTGTGTGTGCTTTAGGTGAAAGTTTACAGCACAAATTAGTTTCTCATTCAAAAATTTCTACAAATTGTTTTGGGTATGATTTACAATCACAAACCCCTCAATGTGTCAGCACTCTCCCCCTTTCCCTTTATACACTGGGTTCCCTGTGTTCATTTGTCTAGTTTCTTGTCCTTTCCTGCCTTTTCATCTTTGCTTTTGGGAAGGTGATGCCCATTAGGTTTACTAAACTTGATTGAACTAAGAAGCATGTTCCTCACATGTGATACTGTTTGTTTTATAGGTCTGTCTAATCTTTGGCTGAAAGGTGGACTGTGGCAGTAGCTTCAATTCTGGGTTAGCAGGTTGTCTGGGTGCCATAGTTTCAAGAGTCCCTCCAGTCTCTGTCAGACAGTAAGTCTGGTCTTTTATTGTTATTATTATTATTACTGGCCATTACTGATATATTGCTTATTGAATTACATAATTAATTAAAGATTTACATAATTAATATTTTTTATCATAGCTACAATTTATGAAGCACTGTACTAAGCACTTTAATTTTTTGATTGTGCTTTAGTTGAAAAAAAAAATTTTTTTCTTAGTTGAAGGTTTATAGAGCAAATTAGTTTCTTATTAAGCAATTAATATGCATATTGTTTTGTGACATTGGTTGACAACCACATGATGTGTCAACACTCTCCCCTTCTTCAGCTTGGGCTCCCCATTCCCAGCTTTCCTGTCCCCTCCTGGTTTCTCATCCTTGCCCCAGTGCTGGTGTGCCTCTTTAGCCTCTTTTTTTTTTTTTTTATCAGCCTGCCTAATCTTTGGCTGAAGGCTGAAGGTATACCTCAGGAGTGACTTTAACACTGAGTTAAAAGGTTGTCCAGGGGCCATACTCTCGGGGTTTCTCCAGTCTCTGTCAGACCAGTAAGTCTGGTCTTTTTTTGTGAATTTGAATTTTGTTCTACAGTTTTCTCCCACTCAGTCCAGAACCATCTATTGTGATCCCTATCAGAATGGTTGGTAGTGATAGCCAGGCACCATCTATTTCTTCTAGGCTCAGGCTGGTAGAGGCTGTAGTTCCTGTGGTCCATTAGTCCTTTGGACTAATATTTTCCTTGCATTTTGGCATTCTTCATTCCCTTTTGCCCCAAACGTGATGGGACCAGTAGATGTATTTTAGATGGCTGCTTGCAAGCTTTTGAGATCCCAGAAGCTACTCATCAAAGTAGGATGGAGAATATTTTCTTTATGAACTATGTTATGCCAATTGTCATAGATATCCCCATGCTCACCAACTGTCAGCCCCAGTAACTCAGTCCCTCAAGGTGTTTGGATGTATCTAGGAAGCTTCTAAGGCTTCACCTTGGTCAAGTTGTGCTGATTTGCCCTGTATTTTTTGTTTTTCCTTTCATCAAAGTTGACATTTATCTACTGTCTAGTTAGTGATTTCCCCTCCCCACCCTACCTTCCTTATATCCATCAAAGTTTTTTTTTTCTGTGTGTAAATAAACCTTTTCTTGGGTTTTTATAATAGTGGTTTCATACAATATTTGTCCTTTTGTGATTATAATTTTTTTTTTATTTCACTCAGCGTGATGCCATCCAGATTCAGCCATGTTGTGAGATGCTTTGTGAATTCATCATTGTTGTTTATCATTGCATGCTATTCCATTGTGTGTATGTACCATAATTTGTTTATCCATCCATCTGTTGATGGATGCTTAGGTTGTTACCATCTTTTTGCTATTGTGAATAATGCTGCAATGAACATGAGTGCATGTATCTATTTGTGTGATGGCTCTTATTTCTCTAGGTATATTCCTAGGAGTGGGATTGCTGGATCATATGGTATTTCTATTTCTAGCTTTTAAGGAAGGATCAAATTGTTTTCCATAGAGGTTAGACCATATTACATTCCTACCAGCAGTACATAAGAGTTCCAATCTCTCTACATTCTCTCCAACATTTGCTATTTTCTGTTTTGTGTGTGTGTGTGTGTGTGTGTGTGTGCCAGTAATGCAGGAGTGAGATAGTATCTCATTGTAGTTTTGATTTGCTTTTCTCTAGTGGCTAATGATTTCAAGCATTTCCTCATGTGTTTGTTATCTGCCTGAATGTCTTCTTTGCTGAAATATCTGTTCATATCCTTTGCCTATTTTTTAATTGGATTATATGTCTTTTTTTATTGAAGTATTGAAATATTCTATAGATTTTAGAAATTAGACACTTGTCAGA
The DNA here is from genome assembly GCF_030014295.1 of Loxodonta africana. Taxonomy (NCBI): domain Eukaryota; kingdom Metazoa; phylum Chordata; class Mammalia; order Proboscidea; family Elephantidae; genus Loxodonta; species Loxodonta africana. Next base: position 124,113,297 of record NC_087344.1, read on the forward strand.
TATGTCACAGTCAAATTTTTTTTTCCCAGCCTGTAGGTTCTCTTTTTACCATTTTGGTGAACTCTTTTGACAAGTACAAGCTTTCATTTTCAGGAGCTCCCAGTTATCTAGTTTATCTTCTGGTGTTTGTGCATTGTTAGTATGGTTTGTATTGAATTTATGCTATATATTAGGGCACCTAGCATTGATCCCATTTCTTTCTTTCATGATTATTATTGTTTTAAGTTTTATATTAGGTCTTTGATTCATTTTGAGTTGCTTTTTTGTGTATGGTGTGAGGTATGGGTCCTGTTTCATTTTTTTACAAGTGGACATCCAGTTTTGCCAGCACCATTTGTTAAAAAGACTGCCTTTTCCCCATTTTTTTTTCCCATTCAATGAATTTTGGCCCTTTGTCAAAGATCCGTTGACCATAAGTGGATGGATTTACATCTGGGTTCTCAATTCTGTTCCCTTGGTCTATGTGTCTATTGTTCTGTAAGTACCAGGCTGTTTTGACTACCGTGGCTGTGTAGTAGGTTCTGAGCTCAGGTAGTATGAGGCCTCATACTTTATTCTTTTACTTCAATAATGCTTTGTTTATCCAGGGCCTCTTTAGTTTCCGTATAAAGTTGGTGATTAGTTTTTCTATCTTGATAAAAAATGTGTTATATCTGTAGACCTTTTGGGTAGGAATGATATTTTCACAATGTTGAGTTGATATGTTTTTCCATTTATGTAGGTCTCTTTTGGTTTCTTGCAATAGTGTTTTGCAGTTTTCTTTGTATAGGTATTTATGTCCTTCATTAGAATTATCTCTAAGTACTTTATCTTTTTAGGGGCCATTATAAATGGTATTGTTTTCCTGATTTCCTTTTCATCGTTCTCTTTGTGTACAGGCATGCAACTGATCTTTGTATGTTGATCTTACATCCTGCTACTCTGTTGAATCTATTAGTTCCAGTAGTGTTCCTGTGGAATCTTTGAGGTTCTCTGTGTACAGAATCATATCATCCATGAATAGGGATTGTTTTACTTCTTCCTTTCCTATTTGGATGCCCTTTATTTATTTTTCTTGCTTATTGCTCTCACTAGGATTTCCAAGACAATCTTAAAAAGGAATGGTGATAAAGGGCATCCTTTTCTTATTTCTGCTCTCAGTGGGAATATTTTCAGTCTCCCTACATTGTGAATGATGTTGGCTCTTGCTTTTGTGTAGATGCCATATATAATGTTGAGTATGTTTTCTTCTATTCCTATTTTATTGAGAGTTCTTATCAGGAACGGGTGTTGGACTTTATCAAATGCCTTTTCTATGTCATTTGAGATGATCATGTGATTCTTTTGTTCTGTTTATGTGGTGGATTACATTGATTGGTTTTCTAACACTAAGCAATCCTTGCATACCTGGAATGAACCCCACTTTGTAGTGGTGTGTTATTTTTTGATATGATGCTGAATTCTATTGGCTAGAATTATGTTGAAAATTTTTGCATCTATATTCATAAGAGATATTGGTCTGTAATTTTGTCATTGTTGTTGTGTCTTTGTCTGGCTTCAGTATCCAGTTTATGCTGGCTTTGTAGAATGAATTTGGGAGTATTCCTTCCGTTTCTATACTCTGAGGTAGTTTACGTAGCACTGGTGTGAGCTCTTATCTGAATATTTGGTAGCATTCTCCAGCGACGCCATCTGAACCGGGGCTTTTTGTTGTTGCTGGAGGTTTTTTGTTTTTGTTTTTATTTTTTTACTTCTTCAATCTCTTCTCTTATTAAGGGTCTATTCAGATTTTCAACCTTGGTTTGTGTTAGTTTAAGTAGGTAGTGTGTGTCTAGAAATTTGTCCATTTCTTCTAGGTTTTTAAATTTGTTGCAGTATAATTTTTCCTAGTATTCTGTTATGATCTTTTTTATTTCAGTTGGGTCCATTTTAGTGTTCTCCATCTCATTTCTTATTTGGGTTATTTGCTTCCTCTCCTATTTTTCTTTTGTCAGTTTGGGCAATAGTTTGTTGATTTCATTGATCTTTTCAAAGAACCAACTTTTGGTGGTGTTGATTATTTCTACTGTTTTTCTCTTCTCTATTTCATTTATTTCTGCTCTAATCTTTATTATTTCCTGTCTCCTGGTGGCTGTGGGCTTCTTGCTTTTCTCTATTTTATTCAAGTTGTAGGGCTAATAGTTGTTTCTAAGCAAGGCGTTATTCAGTTTCCATGTATTCAATTTCTTTTTCCTTGCTCTTCTCCTTGTTGATTTCTACTTTTGTGGCATTGTAATCAGAGAAGATCCTTCGTATTTTTTCAATGTTTTGGATTTCTTCAGGGTTGCTTTGTGGCCTAAAATGTGGACTATTCTGGAGAATGTTCCATGAGTATTGGAAGATAATGCATACTTTGCTGCTGTTTGCTGGAGTGTTCTATATACATATCTATGAAGTTAAGTTGGTTGATTTTGGCCTTTAGAACTTTTGTATTCTCATTGGTTTCTTTCCAGATATTCTGTCCATTACTCTGAGTGGTGTGCTGAATGAAGCCTCCTACTATTATTGCAGAATTGTCTAGTTCTATTTTCAATGCCATTAGACTTTGTTTTATGTATTTTGGAGCCCTGGCATTGGGTGCATAGATATTTATTAAGGTTATGTCCTCTTGGTGGGTTGTCCCTTTAATCATTCATTATATAATGTTCTTCCTTTTCTTTTATGGTTGATTTCACCTTATAGTCTATTTTATTGGAGATTAGTATTGCTACTCTTGCTCTTTTTTGGTTACTGTTTGCTTGATATATTTTTTTTCCATCCTTTGATTTTTAATATATTTATGTTTTTCTTTCTAAGGTGTGTCTCTTGTAGACAGCATAATGATGGGTCATGTTTTTTTTTTATCCATTCTGCCACCATTTATATTCAGTGTGATTATCGACTGGTGTTTATTGCTGTTTTTTTTGTGTGTGTGTGTGTGGCGCTGACATTCTCTTTTTTTCTTCTTACTCTCCTGTGCTGAGTTCCTTTTGTTTGTGGATTTTCTTTTCTTTCATTATTATAGATTTTGTGTTTACTGCAACTTTGTTTTCTTCTTATTCTTTTGAGTAGATTTGTTAGCTTTCTCTGTGATTACCTTGAAATTCACCCTTATCTTCCTATGTTTGAACCATTCTTTCATTACTTGATGTTGCCTTGACTTCATCTCCTTTTGAAAGTTCTATACCTACACTTCTACTTCCCCCTTTTTTTGTCTTGACTTTGTTGTCATTTATAGATTCACATCTCTGTTTTCCTGTTTTAAGTCTTTTAGCTATGTTTTATTATTGAGCATTCTTTACTCTGGTTAGCATGTGATTGATGATGTCCTGTGTCCTAGACTCCAGTTGTTGTTTGATATTGTTGGTTCTGTAACTGATGACTTCCATTAATATTTCCTGTATGTTTTTACTAATTTTCTTACTTTCTGCTTATGTGAAACGTCCTAATTTTGCCATCATATTTAAGAGAGTTTTGCAGGTTATATTGTTTTTGTTGGCAATTTTTCTTTTCTTTCAAGGTTTTATATATGTCATCCCATTGCTTTCTTGCTTGCATAGTTTCTGCCAAGTATTGGAGTTTATTCTTATTGTCTTCCTGTGTAAATGACTTTTAGTTTTTCTCTAGCTACTTTCAGAATTCTTTCTTTGTCTTTGGTTTAGGCAAGTGTGATTATGATGTATATTGGTGACTTTCTTTTGGAGTCTATCCTTATGGAGTTTGTGGAGCTTCTTGGATGGTCATCATTTCACTTTTTGTGATACTTGGGAAGTTGTTTTCCAGCAAATATTCAGCAATCTTCTCTGTGTTTTCCATATTTTCCCATGTTTTGGTACTCTGATCACACAAAAATTTTTGCTCTTGTTGTGTCCCGCATAGTCCTTAGGTTTTCATTCTTTTCTCTGATTTTTCCTTGTACAATGTGGTATTCATAGATTTGCCTTCAATCTTTTGATTCTTTCTTCCATTATTTTAAATTTGTTCCTAAAACCTCTTAATAAGTTGTCATTTTCTGAAACTTTGTGGTTTATCTTTTAGATTTCTTGCTGATGTTTTTGTATGATTTCTAATTAATTATTGTGATGTTTTGTTCTTGTATTATTACCTGAATTCTTCTAATGCTTTGTAGGTATTATTCTTGATTTTGGCTATGTTTTCCTTGGTTTCGTCTGTGTTTTCCATGATTGTGTCTATTTTTTCCTTGGTTTTGTCTGTGTTTCTCTTGATCTCTTTCCTAGTCTCTTGGAGAGCCCTAGATATTAGTCTTTTGAATTCCATATCAGGTAGTTTAATCCTTTTCTTCTACCAAAGGTTTTTTTTTTTTTTTTTTTTTTTTGGTAATTTGCTGGATCCATCTTGTCCTGATTTTTTATGTTTTCATATTGTCTGCTGTCTCTGAGACTTTAAGCTACTGTTTTGTGTATTTACCATTTGTGTGTTTATTTGTTTCATACTGTTTCTTTGTTTTGATTTGATATGTGACTGGGGGCAGGCTGGGAGTGCTTTGCTTCTTGCTCATCTGTGGGCACAACAGCTCTCACCACCTTGTCTGGGTGAGTATGGCAGCAGCAGGCAGGGTGAGCCCACTTTGCTATATACTGATTTATCAAAGTGGCTGCAGACAGAGTGAGTGGGCACTTTATGCCTCCTGGTATTGTTCCAGCAGTGTGAGAGCATTCACAGTTTCTCAGCAGAGAGGTGGAGATGTCAGGCAGGCAGTGCTATGGGCTTGCTTCCCTCTATTCAGTGGCTGGAGAGGAGAGGAGGAGCAGTATGAGCCCCATGTGGTGGCAGTACTGAGTCAAGGATGCTTCAGCCATGATGGCACCGTGAAACCCAGAAAGAAGGGGGGGTGACATATGGGGCTAGGTAAGGGTTACAAATAAAAGAAAAGAAAGAGAGAAATTTAAAAAAAAGGTAGCTGGTGGGCTGGTGGAAGGGTGAGGTATCATACAGAGCTACATGGTAGGAGAAGGAAAAGGAAAAAGAAAAAGAATGGTGCAACAGGATCTGGCAGGTGGGGGCAGGGCAGACTTGGGGCAGCAAAGAGTTGGTGGGTCTCTAGCCATGGTGCTATGGCATGGCCTGATGGGAAGAGGTAGAGGTGGGGTATGGGGCTACATGGGAGGGAGGGAGAAAAGGAGGAAAGGCAAAAAAAAAAAAAAAAAAAAGAAGAATGGCATGTTGGGAGCCAGTGGGTGGCAGTGGGACAAAACTGGGCTTGTAGTGGGCCAGTGGTTTTCTACTTGTGATAGCACTGCATGACCAGGTGGGAGGGGTAGAATTGGTATATAAGAATAGGTGGGAGGGAGAAAGAAGAGAACAAAAGGAAAAAGGGAAAAAATGGCATGACAGAAGCTGGCATTTGGGGGAGGTGGGTGACCCAGGGCAGTGGTGAGCTAGTGTCTCTCTAGTCATGGCAGTGTGGTGTGGCCCAGTAGGAAGCGGTAAAGGTGGGGCTAGAGGAGGGGAGAAAGGAGAGGAAGAACATGAATAAAGAGAAAAATAAAAGGTGTGGTAGGAGCAGGCAAGTGGGGGTGAGGTAGCTCCAGGGTGACAGTGTACCAGAGGTTCTCTAGCCAAGATGATGTAGCAAGCCCCAGTGGGAAGGGGTAGAGTTTTGGTAAGGGCCAAGTGGGAGGGAAAAAGAAAAGGGGAAAAACTGGAAAATGGAGCATCTGGAGCCCACGAGTGAGGCAGGGATGATCTGTGATGGTAGTGAGCTGGTAGCTCTTTACTTATAGCAGTGCCACATGCCTGGAGAGAAGGAGAAGAGGTGCCATATGGGGCTAGGTGCGAAGGAGAAAGAAAAAGAAGCAAGGCTAACAACAAAAAAAAAGAAAAAAATGGCATGGTATGAGCCATTGGGTGGGGGTAGGGTGGGCCCAGGATCATGGTAGTCTAGTAGCTCTCTAGCTGAGTGGCTCACCATGGCTCCTCAGGAAGGGTTGGGAGTGGCATACAGGGCAGAAGGGTGAGGAGTGGAAAGGTGTGTTTCTCTGGTCACTGGGTGCTCTGTCTCCTGTTGAGAGCTCCATGGAGTTGCCTTCCTGTACTCTCTATCCACGGTCATTTCTGGCTGTGCTCCAAGATGGTGATGCAGTGCTGTGTTAATTGGTAAATGACCTCCACTCTGTCTCTCTCACTGTTCTCTGTTTTCATTCAGTTTCTTCTTCCATTTGGTGTTTGATTTAGTTCTTTATCCCTTCATTTGATGCTTAGGCTTCGAGGATTGATGTTTGTTACTGTTTCACTTAGTTTTTTAAGTCTTTGCTGCAGAGGGGTGGCAGGATGTATCTGTACATGGCTTTCAGGAATGCCCAGTGACTAATTAATAGGTTATACTAATCATTAATATGTCCCAGTTTAAAATAATTTAGAGGTATTGACTCTTTCTATAGTTCTAATAGCTTTAGCTTTGTCATAGGTTTTCTCATAGATGAAGTTTACACTAACCATAGTTGGATAATGGTAAAGGTGAGGGCAATGATGGAGGTGAGGATGAAGAAGACCAAATATTTTAGTATTTTGACCTAAAAAAAAAATCATTCTCCCCTTTTCCCTAAAATATTGGCATTAGGTGGATCCGTTTAAGATCTCAATCATGAGAACTTATTACAAAATAACGTCACATGTACAGAACTAAACCCATGGCTGTCAAGTCAATTCCAACTCATTGCAGCCCTGTAGAACAGAGTAGAACTGCCCCATAGTGTTTCCAAGGCTGTAAATCTTTACAGAGGCAGACTGCCTTGTTTTTCTCTTGCAGAGTGGTTGGTTGGTTGAAGTCGCTGACTTTTGGTTAACAGCTGAGTGCTTTAATCACTTCACCACCTGGCTTTCTGTACAGAGCTAGCCCATTGATTATGAAAATGTCATTAAACAAAGATTTCAAGGACATGTAATTATTTTTAAGTAATTTAAAAAATGTAATATCATCAAAATAAAAATTATTTTGAATTCCGATATTAGAAGTAAAAAAAAATATAGATGTACATCAAGGATAAAAAAGGCACCTGAAATGATACATATGAGCCACTTTTGGAGTATTTCACTTTCCATTTCTTCATTTTAGTCTTTTTCACTTGTAATGAAAAAGCAACAAACCCCACTTCTGCTACTATTATTTGTTCATAGCAAGTTTGAAAATACCTCTTACAATAGCCTTGAAAGTAAAGGAAGTCAGTTTATCTTTTGTGGAACATTTATTAGTAATGTTGAACCTACCAATACTAATGCCAAAAAAAAAAAAAAATGCCAAGTAGGTAATATTTACGTGATATTGAATATGGAGACAGTTTTAACACAATAAAGAGGGATGAACATAAATATCACAACATTTAAAAATTTTTATAAACAGGGTGAATTGACAGTCAAATAATTAAAAGGAAAAATAGAAGAAAAATGGTCAAGTTTGTAAAGAATTTGTTAAAGAGCCAGTCCTGCTTCTGTGTACTACAGGAAGACTAGCATTTTATTTGGTACTAGACCTTGTTACACTTATGCTCAGAATGGACATTAAAATGGATTTCCATTACAGATCTTGCAAATTAAAGGACACTGGAAACCACCATTCAATGTTAATCCAGTTTCTGACTCTTCTGAGTTTTTGTCTTTTCTGGTTTTTCATAACTGGAGTAAGATGCCCATGTTGTCATGGCTAGATGGTCTAGGTTTGTCCTTAAATCAGTAGACATTGGTATTGGGCAGGTTTCAATACCTTCATCCTATTCATTGACACTGTATGCCTGTTGACTCTTGTTATGATAAGAATGAAAGATGTCACAGGAATATTTTGTTCAGAAACCTTCTTTAATGGTTACCAATTGCCTTCATGATAAGTTCCAACTCCTTAGCCTAGCAGTCAAGCACATACTTCTGGATGCAATCTTCCCTAACAAACTTATCTTCCATTATCCCACGCTTCTCATATCATCTAGCATATCTTCCATATGTGTCTTCCCACAACTTTTATCCTATTATTTCTTTTGTTCTTTCTCTTTATCACCTCTTCTCCACATCGATACCCTTTTTAAGGCCTGGTTCATACGCCACTGTCTCCAGGTGCCTTGCTTCAGGCTACCATGAGTTCCTACGAATCTGTTTCAGTGCTCCTCATTCTCATCATTATTATATCACATTTTATTTAGCTTTGTATTAGATATTCCTTTCAAACTTTCGCTTCTCATTAAGACTAATGCCTGTATTGTTTTTATCTTTCAATTAATTTTATATATAGGCACAAAATTAATATATATATAATTTGGAAACCCTGGTGGCGTAGTGGTTAAGTGCTACAGCTGCTAACCAAGAGGATGGCAGTTCAAATCCACCAGGCACTCCTTGGAAACTCTATGGGGCAGTTCTACTCTGTCCTATAGGGTCGCTATGAGTCGGAATCGACTCGATGGCAGTGGGTTTGGTTTTTTGGTTTGGATATACATATATACATATATATATATGTATATATATATATCACTTACAGCAACTCTATAGGACGAAGTAGAACTTCCACAAGGAACCCCAAGGAGTAGTTAGTGGATTCAAACGACCGACCTTTTGTTTAGAACCTGTAGCACTTAACCACTGAGCCACCAGGGCTCTGTACATAGTACTTAGTAAATGAACTTAATACTTAGTAAATGTAATTAGTAAATGCTAATTTACTAAATTAAATTTCAGAAGCCAAAACTACATATATATTGGACATAGAAGTTATAACAAAATACTTAATGGGAAGTTATGAGGATTTTTGTAAGTTTCATGTCTAAATAGGACAGAGTTAAGTTATACCAAAATACCCCTTCAAAATAAAGAGGAAAAACAGAAGAAGGGAAAAAATGCTAATTATATACAATTATTTTAGACTCATATTCCAGCCTGAGGACAAGGTTCTGATGCGGGGAACACAAAAGTCTCCAAAGGGGACACAGGTTACAGATATGTGGGAAGCAGGCTGGGTTTTGATGGGCAAACTGAAGAAAGGGGGAAGCCATCACTCAGACCTAAGTGACTTTTGGAATGAGCCAATGTGAGCCCAATATTCCCAGAACTTCAGATCTGTCAAAAAAAAGGTACAAATCCAGATTTTTATGTGAAAAAATCATGATTTTATAAAAATTGGTAGATAACTTCATACTATTTAAGCTTAAAAAAAAAAGTCAATGCCTATTGACAACCAGTCTCTGATTTCTGTTCTAAGGTTTTATAAAGGGTGATTGCAATGAGGGGGTCATGCAAAATTAAATTCATTAATTGGAAAGAAGTGGAAAACTCCAGCACACCTGTTCTGAAGTACAGATTTGAAGACTATTTACAGAAATTTAAATATGGAGTTATGGCAGATATAGTCCAAGCAATGACAAGAGAGAACTATTTAAAATTAAAAGATTGAGTTTGGAACTTTAAGAGTTCCAGATATAGTCTAAGCAATGACAAGAGAGAACTATTTAAAATTAAAAGATTGAGTTTGGAACTTTAAGAGTTAGCAAATTATAATAGTTACTTTTTTTAGTACTATGTGCCTGGCATTGCAAAAATTCATAAACATTTTTCATTCAATCTTATGAATGGCCATAAAAAAGCCAATAAAACTGTTGCTGTCAAGTCAATTCTAAAGTCAGCCTTTTTGGTGAGTCTCATGATTGCTAGGTATTTATGATTAACTTCTTTTAGGGGCTGAGGAGCCCTAGTGGTGCAGTGGTTAGGAGTTTGGCTGCTAACCAAAAAGTCACCAGTTCAAATCCACCAGGCTATCCTTGGAAACCCTAAGGGGGAGTTCTACTCTGTCCTATGGGTTGCTATGAGCCAAAATCAACTCAATGGAAACAGGATTGGGTATATTTTGTTTGTTTGTTTGGGGAGAGAAACTGGTGGCAAATCACTAGATACTGGCAACTCAACTGAGGTGGCCTAAGGAGGTCTACTAGTAATTAGCCAAAATATATCTAGTTGACATCTCTGGAACATCTCTCAGACCCTGCCAGGCACAGACTGGAGAGTTTATTACTGAGCTCTTCGTACCGTTGAGGGAAAAACTGCTGCCAAAGCCCAGTCTGAAATAACCTAAGGATAAAAAAGGGGTGTTTTTTTTAAAACTTGAAAGCTGTGCATAGAATGCATCAGTAGGATTGATTTGGCAGCCAGTTCAATGTGCACACTAAAAGAAAAAGATGAGTCAGTGATCAGCATGGGGTTTTACTGAGTAGAAAGGAATGGGTGATTATAAGGGAGTATGATAAGGAGAGATTTTGTGTTAATAGAATTAGATTAAAAGCACTATAATATGCAGTTTGGTTATGTAGGGTAAGATTTTTGCCACAGTGATGCTAGTTGAAAGAAAACTTATGAATGAAAATCATTGCTATCAATTCCCAGTGTAATCGAGAGGCTTTCTAAAATGCTTATTATTCACCTATCATTTTTTTTTTAATCATTAAACTGAGGTTTCTTAATCTGAATGTTAAAGTTAGGCTTTTATTCTCTTGATAAAACATTGACAAGCTGTGAAAAACTACCCACTGAGTGCCTCTGACGGGCAAATACGCATCATGCTGCGCTGGATGCGTAACCTATGAGCTGATTTTAGCCATTTTGTTTTGAGCTGTCATATGAATTTCCCCTGGGCATCTTTCTTAGTGCTGTGCATCTGAGCAAAATAATATTTTATTGTTGGTCATAATTAATAATTTATTGAAATATACCAAATGAATGCCCTCAAAATATAGATATAAATCTTATTGGGTCTCTGGATATAGCAGTCCCAGTTCAAGTGTGATTTTTGCAACATAAATTGTAGTTATATGTTCTGATCATTCACTATCAGAACAAGTTAAGAATTATAATACAAAAAAAAAAACATTTTTGAAAAATTGCTTGCTGCCTACAAATGAGAAAACAGATTTGTAAAATGTGAAATAAGCAATTCTGGCAAAGTAGAATTTGAGCTTCAAGTGTAAACACTTGAGTTAATGGCTGGGGCTTCTCAGTCTCAGAAGCTCTGGAGCATGGGGAGGGTGAAGCAGAGGTTATGGGAACTCTTCAGCATTTTACTGGGAACATCCTTATAGGACTTAATTAGGCAGATTACCTGTTATGCATGGTGTAGCGCACTGAACACTTTTAAACTGGTATGTCCTCAAGGCAAATGGAAGGCAAAGTCAGAGGGAATTAAACTCTACACAAATAACTCTGAGTATTTTATTAGTGGGCCTCATAGAAATGAAATCTTCCTTGCCAGTACACCATTTAATGTTTAACTCAATTGAGTACCAAAGAGTTTGTTAAATGTTTACCGGCCATCTGGATTTATGGATTCTAACTGTCTTCCCCTTTCAATGGCTTTTTTCTTGCGACAGACTTGGAGATTAGAAATAAAACCAAAAAACCTTTACTTTTTAATAGTATGTGCTTTGTTCTAAACAGCTAGGTATTAATATACCAATGTAATTATTTACAAAAAAGAAAAATCTGCTTCTTGAACAAAAATAATATTTCATAATTAGAACTTCAAAAGTAAAATTGCATAAAATACAATGCCAGTGAACAGTAACTGTTTACTAATCATTCTAGGATGCAAGTGTTAACTTTCTATATGTATATTAAATTCTTGAATCTATTTAATCACTTTATTCGCCTAACCACCTACAGTGACGGGTCACTATGTCAAGCAATCCTGAATGGTATTTTGTGTGAATTGGGAACAAAGCTTTTTAAAGGCCAGAGGTTTAGGAACATAAACCAGATGTGCTCATTTAAAAAAGTCTACTTAGTTTGGAGGGGAGAAAGGTCAGCCTCTTAGATCTTTTAAAAATCTTACCGTCAAACACATTCCACAGAAACTAAGCATTTTACTGTTCTCTGAGTGCTCCTTTGGTGACTTTTTTTTTTTTTTTAGATGAACTGTTTGTTCTGATCTGCGTTATATATGATTTTTTTCTTTACAATATAGTAAGATCTTCAAAGACATTCTTAATCATTTAAAAATTCTAATATATGTCAGGATATTTAAACTTTCATTCCATAGAAATGATGTTGAATTATTTTAAAAGTTCAATTCTAAATACAGGTGTTGGATTTAAATGCCAATTCTCAATTGTTTGTAAAGCATAAATCTAGGTCATAAAGTAGCCATTGAAAAGAATTTTATAAAGATATACAAAGGGAGATGCCTTCTATCTTTACAGTAATGACACACAGAGTATGTAATTCCCACTTTCCATAGTAACTAATTGAATTTAAGAGAAATGTATTGAAATCCCTGTTACAATATTTTTGTAAGATATAAATCGTGTTGAAGCTTTGTTTAAATTTTTTTTATTCTTATGCGTATAACTTCATGTAGAAATAGGTATGATTATCTTTATGGTAACATTCCTGATATACATTTTTCTAACTCCTGGAACAAATTACTCCAGTGTCTAAGTTGTTATCTGGTACCAGCCAATGTAACTTGCAAAGGCAGCATTGCATGTATTTACCAGTGTGTGCCCTTGTGTCGTATAGCCTTGGGTTGAATTCCATTTATTAACTATATGATCTTGGGTAAATTGTTTGAAGTCTAACTTACTTTTCTCAACTATAAAATGCAGATGATGACAACAGTATCTATTTCATGTGCTCAATAAAAACATTAAATAAGAGATCACATAACATGCTAACATACCCATAGCTATTGAGTCGATTCTGATGCATAGTGACCCGACAGGACAGAGTAGATCTGCCCCATAGAGTTTCCAAGGAATGCCTGGTGGATTTGAATTGCCAACCTTTTGGCTAGTTGCTGTAGCAGTTAACCAGTATGCCACCGATATTTCCATGCTAACATAGTATCTCATATATTATAAACATTCAATAAGCTTTAGCCACTCAATCCAAACATAAGCTTGAGAAACATCAGGTTTGTCTTCCAGGTCTGATCCTCTGTTCCTAGGTAAAATCCTTAAAATTTCTAAATCACAATTTTTAAATGCCTATATTAAATATCTATACTAAAGCATACTTTGTAGATTACTGTGAAAATTCAATTAGGTGATGCATGAAAAGACCTTGCGCCGTTGCTCAATAAAGTTATATAAGCTTCTAATTTATGATGTTTCATAAACTTTATTTCTAGATATTATTTAAATAAGTTGAAAAACTGAGACTAGACTCACATTTGCAACACTGGATTAGGTGCAGTAGTAGAGCCAACAAGTTTATTTCTGGCCTCTATGTTCCCATTTCAAGTCCTGATTTTTTGCTTGCCATTTGGACACCTGGAGTAAATGTTATAGTTCCTACTTCCTATGCCCAGTTTATTAGCAGAGAAAGTTTTACTTGGTCTCTAATTTGTTACTAATCCCTGAGAAAAACAGCCTATTGCCTAGTAACAGGTAGCATACTTTGGACACTTGATTACGGAGTAAGTAGCAATTTACCTACATTAGAATGCACACTTACTCTGCTTATAGATTTGCCTTTCTTGCCAGAATGATTCTGCAATCAGCATGTACACCTTCACTGACAGACAGGTGGTGACTATGCATTGGCCGGAATTGAACTGGGTATCCCACAGGGAAGGTGAGAATTCTGCACCCAGGTTTAATGTAACAATTATTTGTTCTGTATCTACTCTATGCAAAACAATATGTTAGTGCAGAGATGAAGATGATACAATCCCTTTAGTCAACGAACTGACAGTCTTATAGAAGAGACAATCACTATGATATAGGTCAGATTTAATACAATGAAACTAAAAATTATATGCTACAGGGACACTGAAAGAAAATCAATTAATTCTTTTTGAAATTGCACAAGTTTCCACAAAGCACTAGGTCTTAAATAGAGTAAGCTAAGAGAATTTTAACAAAGAATTTGGGGTAGTTGAGGAAGGGCTCCTTAGCATTTCAGGCTGAGGTATTAGAATTCAGTGCTTTGGCAAAGGGGCAGTCAGAGAAATACAGATGAACAATGAGTTTGGCCACTACTGAGAAACCTGGAGTGTAACAGAGAGATCTGAGAGAATAGACTGGAAAAGTACACTTGTGATCAGATTGCATTGAGGCTTAAGTGCAATGGGAGATTAGCCTTTGCGTTTTTTTAGGCAATGAAGAATGACAGATCTCAGTTACAGAAAGAAAACTGGAAAGGCAGTGTATAAATTAAATGAAATGTGAGAAAGAGAAGAATATGAAGGAGACTAATTAGGAGATGTTTATAATAGCTGGATGAGCACCAAGGCAATAACCATGGGAATGAAGAATAACAGATATATTCCATAGATAGTGTGGAAGAAAATGAACAGAGCTTGATTTCCTATTGAATGTGAAAGTTGATGAAAAAGTTGTAATTGAAAATGCCTTCAAATTTTCAAGTTTGAATCCCTGTAGACATGATGATACCAATGACTGCAATGGAAAGCACAGAGGCCAAACAGCTCTGATAGGAAATTTATCAAGTTGTCTTTTGATTTAATGCACTATATCCCTATATAATACCTAACCAGAGATGCACTGTAGCTTTTTACAGTCTGGAGGTCAGTTTGAGGAGTAAGGTGTGCCTGACCCAAGCCATGATATTTTCAATTGCCTCATATGCATGCAAAAGCTGGACAACGAATAAGGAAGACTGAAGAATTAATGCCTTTGAATTATGGTGCTGGTGAAGAATATTGAATATGCCATGCACTGCAAGAAGAACAAACAAGTCTGCCTTGGAAGAAGTACAGCCAAGGTGCTCCTTGGAAGCGAGGATGGTGAGATTTCATCTCATGCACTTGGGCATGTTATCAGGAGAGATGAGTCCCTGAAGAAGGACATTATGCTTAGGAAAGGAGAGGGGCAGTGAAAAACAGGAAGACCTTCTAGGAGATGGATTGACACAGTGGCTGCAAAAATGGGCTCAAACAGCAAGGATTGTGAGGATGAGAATACCGGAAAGTATTTCATTCTGTGGTCACTATGAGTTGGAACCTACTCAATGCCACCTAACAGTAACAACAAGAGGTCAAAATGGAAGTCAAGTTATAGATGCAGATTTCAGAGTCTTCTGTTTGGAGATTACAGATGGTATCTTTTGGCATGTTAAATAACAGCAATTCACCAATGTTTCCATTGTTGTTTTTCACAGGGACCTCACAGAAGCACTGGGAATTTTTACAACAATTAGAACCCATATCCAAGTAGCTTCTCAAATGGTGAAAATTAATGGAGAAAATAGAAGTTAATAAATATGAGAAAAACATTTTGATAGCTCACTGAGATGCTCCTGAGGATGCCCATATACTGGCTGAAATTTTGAAGAGAGTCAAGACAATTTGAGTTGTTTCTCTTAGTTTAAACTTCCCATTACTTGATGAGTGAGATTTAGAAAACTCAAGATATATTTACAAGAATATTTAATTGAAAAATTTTATGGGCAAATTTCCCTTTCCAACATGTTTCTGTTTCTGAATTGATGTTGTTAGGATCCATCAAGTTGGTTCCAACTCATAGCAACCCTATGTACAACAGAAGGAAACACTGCATGGTCCTGTGCCAGCCTCACAATCACTGTTAGGCACACTGTTGCAGGCACTGTGTCAATCCATCTTGTTGACAGTCTTCTTCTTTTTCGCTGACCGACTGTTTTAAACAAGCATGATGTCCTTTTCCAGGAACATTCTGAATTAGTCATTTAGTTTTAGCAAGCTTCTACAATCCACAGCATTTTCAGAAGGGTAAAAGACTCTCACCTACATATAAATTAAACTATTTCAAATTCTTAGTGGGTTAGAGATTACAATTTGTTACAACCAATCTTCTTTAGAAGAGGACCTGGTGGCACTGTGATTTAGCACTCAGTTGCTAACTGAAAGTTTGGCAATTTGAACTCACCAGCAGCTCTGTGGGAGAAAGATGTGGGAATTGACTTCCTATAGGGTCACTATGAATGGGACTTGACAGAAAGAGGATCTTTTTTTTTTTAAACCTCTTTTGAGATACTTGCTCTTGTTTCTCTTCCCGAGCTTGATAAAGTGAGACAAATTTTGTTTCTCATTTGTTCTTTTTTAAGCGTTCCTAGGAAAATATAGTTGAGCAAGAATCAAATCTGATGACTAAATTATACCTGACGGTTTACTTACATATGAATTAACAATAGACATTGAAATCCCTTTTTCTAAAAGAAATTTGGCCTACGTAACTTACTATGAAAGAAAATCATCTTTCCAAAATGCTGACTTCTCCATTATTGAAGATTTTGATAGATTTTTCTAGTGTGTGTACAGCAGTTGAAAGAGATTTTAAAAAAAGAAAGAAAGAAAAACAAGACTGCTGCCTCTGATATAATTTCAATCAAAAGAAATTGCAAAGAAAGGAAAACAATTGACAAGAAGTATATTTTGAAATCAGGTATGATAATATAAACCAGTTTTGTGTGTGTGGTTTTAATTACTAGTAAATGCCAATATCTACAGAATACCTGAAAAGTACTTTGTGCTAAAGGATCAGAGTCAAAGAAATCTTTTATCTACTTAATGTCACGGAAAAAAAAAAAATTTTAGAGCTGGAAGTTTCCTCATAGACTACCTAGCAAAATCCCCTCATTTTGTTCATGAGGAAATTTAGAGTCAAAGAGGAGAAGTTATTGACCATGGTTTCATAGCTATGATCGTCAAGTGGAAGGAATAAGATTGGATCCAATATTTAAAAAAGAACTTATAATTCCTACAGGCTAGTAATATTACCTCCTTTTCTCTCTTAATTTCTCTTAGTTTTCTCAGATGAGAAAACTGAGAGTTTGAAAGTTATGATGGAGACAAAATTTAATGACAAGTCTGAATACTTTTTTCCTCTCAGCACAGATGGAAAGGTCTATATAGACATGTCAATTCCTGACCATTCTCTTTAAAGACCAGAACATAAAATAAAGCCCCATGGCTCCTAAACTTTGTGTTAAGGCACCTTGGGGTACTTCAACAAACTCACAGAACCACCATGGGGTGTTTGTAAAATTTTAAGTATTGCTGTGCTGGTTTATTTTATGTGTCAACTTGGCTAGGCTATGGTTCCCAGTGGTTTGACTAGTCTAGTTACTGCGTTGGAGTAGTTATAAGTGATTAAAGCAAATGGCCACAATGCAATCTAATGTAATGTCATCACCTTCTATAGTGTAATCTAATCAATCAATCAGTTGAAAAGGGAGTTTCCCTCGGGTGTATTCTGCCTCTAGACTATAAATGGATATTTTGGCAGAACTCTTGCTTGACTCTTCATTCTACACTTATCATCTGACCTACAGATCTTGGGACACAAACTTTCAGGGGTCTCTAGCCTGTCACCTGACCTACAAATCTTGGACTTGTCAGCCCCCTACAACCAAGCAAGCCTATTTCTTTAAGTAAATCAGTCAATCAACATCTCCTCTCTAAATTATATACTTATCTCACTGTTTCTGTTTCTTAGAGAATCCTGCATAAGACAATTGCTGTATTTTATATCTGTTGGGAAGAATCCCTGGTGACGTAGTGGTTAAGTGTTACAGCTGCTAACCAAAAGGCCGGCAGTTCGAATACACCAGGTGCTCCTTGGAAACTCTATGGGGCAGTTCTACTCTGTCCTATAGGGTCACTATGAGTCGGAATTGACTCGAAGGCAGTGGATTTGGGTTTTTTGGTTTTGTATCTGTTGCGTAACATGGTAACCACTAGCTGGAGGTAATTTACAGTTTGAGTATTAGATTACATTTTTTTTTAATGATGACATATATTTGCAAAGCTAAGATTCTGGCAATTGCTGTGATAAAAAGCAAGTCTCATACAACAGATAATGTAGAACAGGAAAGGAAGATGGTGGTATCCAAGCTGATTATACTGTTTGAGAAGTTGTGCAGTACTCAGCAGGTATAGGCAGTTCTTTTGTATGTAGCTGCAATTATTTTTGATAAAAATATTAATTTTTATCTCAATTTCTGTATATTATTTTTTAAATCCATCCTATATTGTTCGAAGCTAACTTCTTAATAAATGAAATTGTTAGGTATTCATTTTTGATCTATGGGTGCCACGAAGTAGTTATTGAAACACCAAGAGTGCCAGCAGAGTAGAAAGTTTGAAAAGCACCCAGCCACCGTCCCTCTCTCATATAAGCAGATCAGCGCTCCACCTACCAATAAATTTGAGGGAAATATGACCTGGAAATAGTCTTCTGTGAATAAATATAGATCTAAAGGAAGCAATGCTTCTCAATACTAAAAAGTATTTTTTATCCTAAGCGTGTATTTTCCCAAGTTCATTTTAAATAATATTTGTTAACTTCTCTTGCTTTTTTTTTTTTTTCACATTCCAGCTCTATATGTAGCAAGTAAACATCAGTTTCCTCATCTGCATCGTGGTGGTCTACATTATGGGTTGTTGTGAGGAATGATTAAAGGAAATAATCTAGTATAAAATACTTAATATAGTGCCTGGCACCTAGAAAATCCTAAAAAAATGTTATTATCATTATTCACAGTGACATGTTTCCTAACTAAAATAATGATATGACCAATATAGTACAAGAAGTTATCAAGATTCTTTTACTCAATTAAATTTGTTTCTTTTTACAATGATTTGATTCAAATTTGCTGAGAAGTCAAAATGCTGGTACTATTCTTGGTATTAAAAAATGTCAGTCCAATGAATATAACATTCTCTGATATAAAGAAGCTCCAAGATACATAGAAACAACTTAGTCCTTCCATTAAATACGACCTACTACATTTTGCATTCCCCCACACATACTCGCCATTATACAGCAATTAGTATCTTGAAACTTCCCTACACAGACAGCTGTCTCCAAATATAGGAGTACTTGGGTGGTGCTATTGGTTAATGCGCTAACCTGCTACCTGAAAGGTTGGAAGTTCGAGTTAACCAAGAGGTGCTTCAGATGAAAGGCCAGCCAAAAAATCAGTCATTGAAAACACTATCAAGCGCAGTTCTACTTTGACACACATGGAGTCACCAAGAGTTGGATTTGACTCAAAGGCAATTGGCTTTTTGGCTTTTCTCTAAATCTGACTTTTAAAATTGAATTTGTCTATAAAATTAGATTATAAGCAGACTTTTTTTATACAGCTCATGTTATTTAGCAATTTCACCTAGCCAAAATTACTAATTAATTTAAAGGAGGGTCTTCTACTTTGGGGCATTTTATCATCTTTTGTGAAAGCAATTCTGGTGGACATTAGAAATGTCTGTGGTCAACAACATGTGGCTTATCACTTATAAGGCCATTTTAAGAGATGGGCAAACCTACATGAGGATTTACCGGAAGAACAAAAACATTGGTGAAATACGAACCTGCATTAGCTACAAAATATTTCTTGACAGATACTTTAAAAACTAAAACTAAAGAGATTAGCTATAAATTCATTTTATAACTCTGGTGGCATAGTGGTTAAGTGCTATGGCTGCTAACCAAAAGGTCGTCAGTTCGAATCCACCAGGCGCTCCTTGGAAACCCTGTGAGGCAGTTCTACTCTGTCCTATAGTGTCACTAGGAGTCACAATTGACTCTATGGCAGTGAGTTTTGTTTTGTTTTTTTCTAGTCTATCCTTTCACTTCTTGCCAGATTTTTGTTTGTTTGTTTTAATCCTTAAAGAAATGACACTCTCAAACCCCGGAGGGTGAAATCAGAAGAGAGAATTAAAAGAAAAGTCATGTTTATCCATTCTTACTTTAGGTCAGGGCATTACTTTAGAGGCTTAGTCTTTCTTTAGTTTCAAATACCTGTCAGCTCATAAAGTAAGCCTTCAAACCATCGATTCACCCATCAACATGTTTCAGTGCATGCTGAGAATAGAAAATACTTTACAATATTAGTGCACCTGTACATTTTAATTTTCATTATCATATGTTACTTTTATGTAAAATAAATGTGATGGTATAGCTGCCTTTCAGGATCTCGCTTTCTGGTAGCGAAGCTGGCAGTTAGAGCATAGGGACCTGAGCTAGCAAAAACAAATTAAAACACACAGAGATACACACAAAGATAAACACAGAGACGCAAATACACACACAGACTCCCTCGGGCACAAATGCTTGCATACACACACACACACAGAACATGCAAAGCATAGTGTACACTGTCGATGGCGTAGTAAAGCATAGCCATCCCAGAACTGAAAATCCTCTCTAAACCTGAGAAGTACAATTCCTGTCAACACAGAGAGAGAAAGGAGCATCACTTCAAAAGCACAACATGTGACACAGATGCACTGCGTTATCCTTCAGAGAATGCTTGATAATAATGCGGTGATATTTTTGGACATTGATTTGTCAGTGAGTATCAGGAGCTTTTACATAGTCATCCATATTGACCCAGTAATTCCACCCAACGATTCTCTCCTCAGAGAAGCAACCAGAACTGTAGCGGGGGGGGGGGGGGGGGTTAGCTTTGAGAGATGTTCATTGCAGCATTATTTATAACAGCAAAAACTAAATATAGCCTAATGTTAAATCTTATGGGAAGTATTAACATGTTATCTTACAATTTATAATAGAATATTACATGACCATTAAAGTGTTTTTAAAGAATAATAGCTTACCCTTATACATCACTAATTACTTGATGGGTACTGAATAATTTACTTATATTATTTCATTTAATATTACCACTTAGTGAAGTAGGCACTACTGTTATCTCCATCACACTGATGAGGGAACTTAGGCTTATAGAGTTTAAGTCATTTTGTACAAGATTATATGATTAATAGGCAGTAAAGCCATGAGTAAAACACAGGCAGATGAGCTCTGGGAGCCTATGTTCTAATTACTACAGGTACCTTTTTAGAGCACGAGGAAGTGCCTGTGATATAAAACTACTAGAATAGAAACTTACAAAAAAAATCAAACTTGTATATCCCAGATCACCTTGTGATGTAAAAATACATAGAGGAATGACTGACAATAAATGTGCAAATGCTCTAGTTTATCAACAAGGATCATTTTTTAGGGTTCCATATATTTATGTCCTTTATCTAGTTAGTTGAAAAAATAAAGTTCATATAAATATTTTTTAATATTTAAAAAATGTTATTCATACCTTAAACTGATAGCAAAATATAAATTTTTTGTATCAAATTTGGATTTCCTGGGTGATGCAAATGGTTAAGTGTTTAAATACTAGCCGAAAAGTTGGTGGCTTGAACCCACACAGAGCTGCCTCAGAAGACAGTCCTGACGTTCTGCCTTTGAAAGGTTACAGCTTTTGAAAATCCTGTGGAGCAGTTCTGCTCTGCACCATGGGGTTGCCATTAGTTGGAATCAACTCAATAGCAGCTAACAACAGCAATAACAAATCAAATTTAATATAATAAGTACTTTTAAAAATATATAATTGGGTAGACACTATTGCTGTATACTATAGTTTTTTTTTTAATTTGCTTTAAGTGAAAGTTCACAATTCAAGTCAGTTTCTCATACAAAAACTTATATACATATTGTTATGTGACCCTAGCTGCTCTCCCTGCAATGTGATAGCACACTCTTCCTCTCCGCCCTGTATTTCCCCTGTCCGTTCAACCACGTCCTGTCCCCTTCTGCCTTCTCCTCTGGCCTCCGGACAGGAGCTGCCCATATAGTCTCGAGTATCTACTTGAACCTGGAAGCACACTCTTCACCAGCATCATCTTATGTCTTATACTCCAGTCTAATCTTTGTTGGAACAGTTGGCTTTGGAAATGGTTTTAGTTCTGGGCTAACAGAGAGTTCCAGGGGCTGTGACCTCTGGGGTTCCTCCAATCTCTGTAGACCATCACGTCTGCTCTTTTTACTAGAATCTGAGTTCTGCATCCCACTTTCTCCTGCTCCATCTGGGACTCTCCATTGTGTTCCCTGTCAGGGGAATCATTGGTGGTAGCCGGGCACCATCTAGTTCTTCTGGTCTCAGGCTGATAGAGTTTTTTGTTTATGTGCCCCTTTCTGTCTCTTAGGCTTATGTTTTTCTTATGTCTTGGGTGTTCTTCATTCTCCTTTGCCCCAGGTGGGTTGGGACCAATTGATGTACCTTAGATGGCCACTTGTTACCTTTTAAGACCCCAGACGCCACTTACCAAAGTGGGATGCAGAACATTTTATTAATACATTTTACTACCAATTGACATAGATGTCCCCTGAAACTATGGTCCCCAGGCTCTCGCCGCTGCTACTCTGTTCCTCAAAGTCTTTGCTTATATTCAGGAAACTCCTTAGCTTTTGGTTTAGTCCAGTTGTGCTGACATCCCCTGTATTGTGTGTTGTCCTCCCCTTCAAAATAATTCTTGCCAACTATCTAGTTAGTGTACACTTTCCCTCCTTTCACACTCTCATAACCATCAAGGAATGTTTTATACTGTGTTTAAACCTTTTCTTCAGTTCTTGTAATAGTGGTCTTATACACTATTTGTCCTGTTGCAACTAATTTCACTCAGCATAATGCCTTCCAGATTTATCCATGTTATGAGATGTTTTGCAGATTTATCATTGTTCTTTATGGTTGCATAGTATTCCATTGTGTGAATATACCATAATTTTTTTACCCATTCATCCATTGATAGTAACCTAGGTTGTCTCCATCTTTTTGCTGCTGTGAACAGTGCTGCAACATACATGGGTACGCATATACCTACTTGTGTGACAGCTCTTATTCCTCTAATACATATTCCAAGGAGTGGGGTTGCTGGATCCTATGGTACTTCTATTTCTAGCTTTTTTAAGAAAGCACCAAATCGATTACCAAAGTGGATGTGCCATTTTATATTCCCACCAACAGTGTATAAGTGTTCCAGTCACTCCAAAACCTCTCCAACATTTATTATTTTGGATTAGCACCAGCCTTGTTGGGGTGAGGTGGAATCTCATTGGAGTTTTGATTTGCATTTCTCTAACTGGGTTTTTTGGTTTAATGACTAATGATCTTGAGCAATTCCTCATGTATCTGTTAGCCACTGGAATGTCTTCTTTGGTGAAGTGCCAGTTCATATCCTTTGCCCAGTTTTTTAATTGGGTTATTTGCCCTTTTGTTGTTGAGGTTTTGCAGTATCTTGTAGATTTTGATATTAGACACTGATCAGATTTGTTGTAACCAAAAAATTTTTCCCACTTTTTAGGTTGTCTCTTTATTCTTTTGATGAAGTCTTTGGATGAGCCTAAGTGTTTGATTTTTAGGAGCTCCCACTTATCTAGTTTCTCTTCTGGTGTTTGTGCCTTGTTAAAAATGTTTTGTATTCCTTTTATGGCATGTATTATGGCTCCTAGAATTGTCCATATTTTTTTTCTTCCACGATTTTTATCATTTTCTGTTATATATTTAGGTCTTTGATCCATTTTGAGTTAGTTTTTGTGCATGGTGTGAGATATGGGTCTTGTTTCATTTTTTTACAGATGGATATCCAGTTATACCAGCACCATTTGTTAAAGAGAATATCTTTTCCCCAATTAACAGACTTCGAGCATTTTTCAAATATCAGCTGTTCATAGGTGGATGAATTTACGTCTGCATTCTCAATCCTGTTCCATTGGTCTACGTATCTGTTGTTGTACCTGGACCAGGCTGTTTTGATAGTGTGGTGGTATAACAGGTTCTAAAAGCAGGTAGTGTGAGGCCTCCCACTTTGTTCTTCTTCTTCAGTAATGCTTTAGTTACCCAGGGCCTCTTCCCTTTCCATATGAATTTGATGATTTGTTTCTCCATCTCATTAAAAAATGCCACTGGAATTTGAATCAGGATTGCATTGTATCTATAGATTGATTTGGGTTGAATAGACATTTTCACAATCTTGAGTCTTCTTATCCATGAGCAAGATATGTTTTCCACCTATGTAGGTCTCTTTTGGTTTCTTGCAGTAGTGTTTTGTAGTTTTCTTTGAATAGGCCTTTTATGTCTCTGGCTAGATTTATTCCTAAGTATTTTATCTTCTTGGGGGCTATTGTAAATGGTATTGATTTGGTGATTTCCTCTTTGATGTTCCCTTTGTTTGTGTGGAGGAATCCAACTGATTTTTGTATGTTTACCTTGTATCTTGATACTTTGCTGAAGTCCTTTATTAGTTCCAGTTGTTGTCTTATGGATTCTTCAGGGTTTTCTGTGTATAAGATCATATCATCTTCAAATAGAGATACTTTTACTTCTTCTTACCAATTTGGATGCCCTTTATTTCTTTTTCTTGCCTAATTGCTCTGGCTAGGACCTTCAGCACAATGTTGAATGAGAGTGGTGATAAACGGCATCCTTGTCTGGTTCCCGATCTAAAGGGGAATGCTTTCAGGCTCTCTCCATTTAGGATGATGTTGGCTGTTGGCTTTGTATTAATATCCTTTATTATGTTGAAGAGTTTTCCTTCTGTTCCTGTTTTGCTGAGAGTTTTTATCATGAATGGGTGTTGGACTTTGTCAAATGCCTTTTCCGCATCAATTGATAAGATTTTGTGGTTCTTGTTTTTCGTTTTATTTATGCAGTGGATTACATTGATTGTTTTTCTAATGTTGAACCATCCCTGCATACATGGTATGAGTCCCACTTGGTCATGGTGAATTATTTTTTGATATGTTCTTGAATATTATTGGCTAGAATTTTGTTGAAGATATTTATGTCTGTGTTCGTGAGGAATATTGGTCTGTAATTTTCTTTTTTTGTGGTGTTTTTACCGGGTTTCGATATCAGGGTTATTATGCTGGCTTCATAGAATGAGTCTGGGAGTATTCCATCCTTTTCAATGCTCTCAAATACTCTTAGTAGTAGTGGTGTTAGCTCTTCTCTGGAAGTTTGGTAAATTCTCCAGGGAAGCCGTTAGGGCCAGGGTTTTTTGTTGTTGTTTTAGTGAGTTTTTTAATTACCTTTTCAATCTCTTCTTTTGTTATAGGTTAATTTAGTTGTTCTACCTCTGTTTGTGTTAGTTTAGGTAGGTAGTATGTTTCTAGAAATTTGTCCATTTCCTCTAGGGTTTCAAATTTGTAAGAGTACAATTTTTCATAGTGTTCTGTTATGATTCTTTTAATTTCAATTGGGTCTGTTGTGATATCACCCGTCTCATTTCTTAATTGGGTTATTGGCTCCTGTTTTTCTTTTGTCAGTTTGATCAATGGTTTATCGATTTTGTTGATCTTTTCAAAGAACCAGCTTTTAGTCTTGTTAACTTTTTTGATTGTTTTTCTATTCTTTATTTCATGTAATTCTTCTCTATTTTTATTATTTGCTTTCTTCTGGTGTTGGAAGGCTTCTTTTGCTGCTCTCATTCTATTTATTCGAGCTGTAGGCTTAATGCTGTGATTTTGGTCCTTTCTTCTTTTTGGATGTGTGAGTTTATTGCCATAAACTGACCTCTGAGCATTGCTTTTGCTGTGTCCCAAAGGTTCTGGTAGGATGTGTTTTCATTCTCATTTGATTCTATAAATTTCTTTATTCCGTCCTTAATTTCTTCTATAACCCAGTGGTGTTTGAGCAAGGTGTTGTTCAGTTTCCATGTTTGATTTTTTTTTCCTTCCTTTTTCTGTTATTTATTTCTACTTTTATGGCTTTATGATCAGAAAAGATACTTTGTAATATTTTGATACTTTGGATTCTGTTAAGACTTCCTTTATGGCCTAATATGTGGTCTATTCTGGAGAATGTTCCATGTGCGTTGGAAAAGAAATTATACTTGGCTGCTGTTAGGTGGAGTGTTCTGTATACGTCTATGAGGTCAAGTTGGTTGATGGTAGAATTTAGCTCTTCTGTGTCTTTACTGAGCTTCTTTTTGGATATTCTGTCCTTCACCGAAAGTGATGTGTTTAAGTCTCCTACTATTATTGTGAAGTTGTCTATCTCTCTTTTCAATGCTGTTAAACTTTGTTTTATGTGTTTTGGAGCTCTGTCATTAAATATTTATTGTGGTTATGTCCTCCTGGTGTATTGACCCTTTAAGCGTTATATAGTGTCCTTCCTCATCCTTTGTGGTAGATTTTACCTTAGAGCCTGTTTTGTCATAGATAATATTATCACTCCTGACCTTTTTTGATTGTTGTTTGCTTGATATATTTTTTTCCTGTCCCTCAAGTTTAGTTTATTTGTGTCTTTAAGTCTAAGGTGTGTCTCTTGAAGGCAGCATATAGACAGATCATTTTTTTTTTTATCCATTCTGCTGCAGACTGTCTCTTTATTGGTGCACTTGGTCCATTTACATACAGCGTAATTATTGATAGGTATGACTTTAGTGCTGTCATTTTGATGCCTTTTTTTGTGTGTTGTTGACAGTTTCTTTGTTCTACTTAATTTTCTGTGCTGAGTAATTTTTCTTTTTGTGTTGCTTTTGTATTTGCTGAGTCTTTATGTTTTTCTTTTTTTTTATTGTGCTGTGTGGGATTGTTAGTTTACTTTGTGGTTACCTTAATATTTACCCCTATTTTTCTAAGTTTAAAACAATCCTTTATTTCTTTATATTGCTTGACTTTCTCTAGATATGAAAAGCCTATGACTAAATTTTTTAATCCCCCTTTTTTGTTTTAATGTTGTTATCTTTTACATGATTATGTCTCTGTTTTCCTATTCTCAGTGTTTTAGCTTTGATTTATTTATGTGATTTCCCTATCTGGGTTGATATCTGGTTGCTCTGTCCTATATTCTAGTCTTGGGTTGTTATCTGATGTTATTGATTTTCTTACCAGAGGACTTCCTTTGGTATTTCTTGTAAGTTTGGTTTGTTTTTTGCAAATTCTATAAACTTCTGTTTATCTGGAAATGTCCTAATTTAGCCATCATATTTGAGAGAGAGTTTTGCTGGATGTATAATTCTCAGCTGGCAATTTTTTTTTTTTTCCTCCGAGACTCTATATATGTCATCTCATTGCTTTCCTGCCTGCACGGTTTCTTCTGAGTATTCTGAGCTTCGTCTTATTGGCTCTCCTTTGTAGATGGCTTTTCTTTTAACCCTAGCTGTTCTTAAAATTCTCTATCTTTGGTTTTGGCAAGTTTGATTATAATATGTCTTGGTGGCTTTCTTTTGGGATCTACCTTGTGTGGGCTTCGATGAGTATCTTGGGTAGCTATCTTCTCATCTTTCCCAATATCAGGGAAGTTTTCTGCCAACAAATCTTCAGCAATTCTCTCTGTATTTCCTCTTATCCCCCCCGTTCTGGTACTCCAATCACTCGTAGGTTATTCCTCTCAAGAGAGTTCCACATAATTCTCAGCATTCCTTCATTTTTTTTAATTCTTTCATATGATTTTTCCTCAAATATGTTAGTGTCAAATGTTTTATCTTAAATCTCACTAATTCTAACTTCCATTGCCCGAATTCTGCTTCTATGACTTTCTATTGAGTTGTCCAATTATGAAATTTTATAGTTAATCTTCTGGATTTCTGGTTGCTATCTCTCTGTGGATTCTTGCAGTCTATTAAATTTGTCCTTATGTTCTTCTCTAATCTTCTTAAGTTTCTTTAATGCTTTGTCTGTGTGTTGCTTGGCTTCTCTGTGTTTTGCCTGATCTCCTTCCTGATGTCTTGAAGAGTTCTGTACATTAATCTTCTGTATTCTACCTCCAGTAATTTCAGGAAATTCTCTTTATCCAGAAGATTTCTTGATTTTTTGTTTTGGGAGCTTGCTGTAACCATTATGGTTTGCCTGTTTATGTGATTTGATATTGACTGTTGTCTCCAAGCCATCAGTAAGTTACTGTATTCATTTTGTTTGTTTGCTTACTGTGTCATAACTTTTTTTCTTGGTATGCCCAAATAGGCTGCTCATGTGAGCAAGTTTGCTTATTGCCATTTTTGAAGCTCTAACATCCGGTCACCAGGTGGTTAGATCTGTTACTAGGTATGTGAGCCCAGGAATCCATTTACTTTTCAGTCACCAAGTGTGTGGTGTAGGCTCTTACCTACAGTCCTATACAGGCAGGGGTGATTGGTGTACAGGTATCTGATTGCAGTAGGGGTCATGTACTGAGTAAGGCAGGGGGCTACATCCACTCCCTGAACATCTGTGAGGAAAGCATGTCCCTGTTCTCTACAGTGCATAGGTGGGTGGGTTTTACAGCCAGACTGTGGGAACCTAATTCTATTGACTATGAAGACTAGGAGGCACCACTTTTTCTTGGACCCCTGTTGCAGGTGGCTAGGTGGCATGGATGGAGCCACCCAGCCTTCAGGCCCCTGATGTGCGTAGATGAAGATCCTGCTTAATAGACAGAGTGGTGTCAAATGTCACAAACCTAACTCTCCACCATATAGCTGATACAGTTGAGGTTAGACTTCAGGTATATACCCTGTTGTACTGTGCTAATGAGGGCCTACACTGTTATAATGGGCCCGCACAGCTCTATGCAGGGATGAAAGGCATTCAAAGTCCGTGGACCCCTTGTGTCTCTGCCTAGACAAAGGAGCTGTTTTATTATATTTTTTCTGTTTGTAATTTGTCCCTTCCCAAGCCCAGGAGAATGGCTCAGGATGCATGCCGGGTCCTACTTTCATCCTAGGGGATGCTGCAATCGCTGAAGCCAGCTTAGACCCAGTGAGAGTGGTAGTGGACCCTGGAGGCATGAGTGGAGTCTCTGCCATTCAATCTCTCCTGATGTGAAAAATTTCATCCTGCATGCCACTGCTTGTCTCACCATGCTCATGCTAGTGGATCCGGCCTGTGAGGTCAGGTCTGGCAACTCCTTGCTGCTCCTGAGCCATCTCTCCCTCTGCCTGCCACTCATTCTCATTCCTCAACTTTGCCTTTGATGTTCAGGGCTCCTAGATTGTCATATATAATTGATCCACTTTTTTGAGGGGACCTTTGTTGTAAAAGTGAACACAGGAAGCATCTGACTACTCCGCCATCTTGGCCCCACCTCTATATACTATAGCTTTGAAATAACTTAGTCAGTGGTGTTTCTAATTTTAAAGATTGCTTTAAGCCTATATTGGCTACAGATGTGATGTTCCAGTCATATCTGTTTAAATAAAACAAAAATAAAAGAGTTTGTGAAACAAACTGAAGTAAAACCTCAGACACTTTAAATGCAGTATCAAAATTTTATGAACAGTGATAAAAGTCCTGATAGAAAGCTTTGCACATTTCATGTTCATTACTTAATGTGACAGAATTTGAAAGAACAAAATCATTGAAGAGCAAGGTAAGTTTCCTTTTATGCCTACCTGATTGGATGAATAAATTAATTTGAAGAATACAACATTGAAAATTTGCAGAATCTTTAGAAGAGATGAAAATAGCTGGTGGAAAGGGAGATGTTTAGGGCTTACCTAAGAACTGGAACAGAGAGAAAGAGATTGGAAGAAAAAAAAGCTGCATAGAAAGCCAGAGGGGAGCAGTAGGAAATAGTGTGCACTTTGGAGATACATTGGAACCCAGTACAAGAAATAAATTTCGGGTTATCGTTGTTGCAGTGAAAGAGACTAAAACAGTCAGAAATCAAAGTCCATTTATGATCATAATATTTTTTTCATAAAGCCTATATAGTCCCAGACATGTTCATTTCAATGATCACCTGTCAGTAGCAAATCTTTAAACGTATATAACAATACAGACCTTAAAATGTTATGTACAAAATAACATAACAACATAGCTTGTTTCAGAGACATACTCTTTCAGCATGATTTTAATTGACAGTACTCAATCCCTCTCAAACAAACATTTTATGAAAGGGCAGAAGCGGCAGTTTAACATGCCATTAAAAAAAAAAAAATGACAGTATCTTGGGAAAGAAAACTAGAATTGTGTGTATGTGAAACCTAAATGCTTACTCTAAGCAGTATGGCATGTTTAGCTTATTCAGCAATGTCTTTACTATCTCTTTGTCAATTTAGTCCCTGAATACATCTTTTATTAGACATTTCAGTTGGATATAAATAATTAATGGCGTAATAAAAAGGCCTAGGTTTGACTCTATAGCCATTGAATAAATACTAACAAGAAAAATTAACAGAATGTAAGTTGATTTTCATAACATAATGAGAGCTGTTTTTTTAGTTTGATTGATAACTTTTGAGAAGACTTCTGTCTTTCTTTACTTACTGTGCTACGTAATTTAACTGCTATGCTGAAGTAGCTGAAAGACAAAAATCTCCATGAAACCTCCTTTGTGACTCCACATCAGTTTAATTTCAACTAAGATTTTGTAAACTATGAATTACCTGGTTTGGATTAAACCAAAACCAAACTCATAGTTAATTATTAAAAAACTTTACTTTAGCATTGATGTGTTCTTTACTTGGTTGACTTATAAATTGGCTTTGTAACTGAATAGATCTCAGATAGGCTATATTCTGAGAGTAACAAGGGGAAAATGTGTGAAGAAATCCCAAATGAAACCCTGAAGCCTTCTGGGATCAGAAACATTGGAAGGATGGGGGGGGCGCACGGGGATGGGGAAATAGATATTCTCAGTATCTCTGGTGGGCAAAAAAACGGGAACCAGTTTAAAAAAGAAACATAGGAAAGAAAGCCTTGCTGCTGGGTTATTTTGTTTTAGCCAGACGCTGCCCTGACAATCAGCAAGTAGGAAAAGCACAGAGCAGACTGACGATTTAAAACCTCATTCATTTGCATAATCACATGATTTATTTTCCTAACTACATAATGTAACTTTCTTTTCCTTCCTAAGAAATTAAGTGTAACTATCCAAAAGCCTATATTTTAAATTTTGCATAGCGTGTACTGTAACTGTTCCACAGTACTCATTTTATTTAATTTTTGTGGAATTTTTTAATGCTTCCCCCCACTCTTACATTCTTTTAACCAATTTTAAGTTTTTAAAAAACATCATCCGAGAATATAACAAATTTCATATGTCCTGCCAATGGCTTTAATTGTCCTATCATTTGGCATTGGTGAAGACAAACAAAAAATCAAAGCAACACTTAAAAAAAAAAAAAAAAATCTGCAGAATATGTGTCCCAGCAGAAGAAACAGGCTATAAAAGATTAAATGCATAAGGTCATGCAAAATGCATGGTTCAACAAGAAGAAATTTGATTTCCCTCTGAAATCTGTGTAATTGGAAAGCAAGCTGACAATCATTTCTAAGAAATGATTTGGAGTTACATAGTGGAAAGAATAAAGAACCAAGAAGAACTCTTTATTTTGGATTGGACATATTTTCAGGGTCAGTATATTGCAAAATACTTTATATTAAGAAGTTAGAGCATAGCTACTATGTAAGCATTCACTTCAATCACTAAAGACACTTCAGCTGCAGTGATGAATATGGGCTTATATTTATGATGAACTAAAATTACCAGAAATTCTTGTTAAAAACTGGACTTAGCGATTTGGGTTGATGTTAACGCTTTATCTCAAGTAAGAGAATATTAGAATTTGCAACACATACAGAGAATTTACTGGCAAGATTTTTTTTCTTTAAATTTCCCTTCAATTATGAGAGAGACTTGTTTATCTGTCTTTATATCACTCCAGATTATCTGCTCATTATAAAATATTAGTGACTTCAAAAGTACGTGTTTGTTTGTAAGATGATAACCCAGTTTTGGCATGTATTTCTAAGTTTCACATTAATTTTGTAACTATGTCCTACAAGATACTCTATTGACCACACAGAATTGGATCTAACCACCCTCCTCCCCAAAGGACTCTCTGTTAATGAACTAGTTGGTTTCCATCCACCATTACTTTGTTGCTGAAAAGCTTTTCCAGCTGCCATCTCTAAATCAGTGAACTCTATATTTGCAAACACAGAGCTTTTTGACACTACAGGTGTAAGTCTATTATTTCTTCTATTTTATTCTAGAATTTATCATTCATTTCATTGGACCATAACAGTCAATTCAAGGCAACATTCTAAGAGTTTGAGCAATGTAGATACATCTTAGTAGACATGGTTTAGAGAGACATATCATTCTGTTTCCTCAATATTTTCCTCTTCTATTCATTCCTAAAATCCAGATACTATGTTATTAATAACACACAAAATTTTTAAAAAATACTTTAAGGATAGTAACTGTCATTTGAAAATGAAACCTAGATGAAGGGGATTGTTATTACATGATGACAATTATAGCTTTTAAGTCACCAGGGATTGGAATACTTTTTTTTTTTTTTTTTAAATATTTACTGACATTCAGGGAGATTTCTATATAATCATCTTGGAAAATCCTCCTGTAAAATTAAAAATGGCTAAATGTCTTCTATTAGGTGTAATTACCGTAAATTAATCTATTCTGTCATCTGAATAAAAAATGCTTTTCTATAAAATTTAGATTCTGAACCTGCAAAATAGTTTAAAAGTACTATTTGAGGAAAAATTAGAATTGTGATTTCCTGCCATACCAGTGTGAGAAATTTTCCTGTTCTTGTGTCTTTCTATATTTATCCCAAATTCATTCCTGACCACAAGCTATTACCAGGGCTAAAATAATTTGTGAATTTCTCTTTATTTTAATTTGGCTAAATATTTAAAGTCTTCTCGGAGGGGGGAATAACGAGGGAGATTTTTTTCCTTTTTTTCCGTAATTCTTTCTCACTTGGTTCATTTGTTTTACAGTAACATTTTAGTTTGAATGTTCTATCATATCAAATTGAATAAGCCATAAAAAGGTACTAGCTTAAAAAAATCTATACAACATCTCTCTGGGGAGATAGAAACAGGGGCAGAACTAGTGAAAAAAGCACTACTAAATACTTGATTCGAATCAATATGTACGTACTGGATTAATTATGATCCAAAAAATCATAACCCTCAAGGTAAATACTACAAGCCAAAAAACAAAACAAAATGAACAAACAAAAACTAGCAGAAATTAGATTTCTGAGTGACTTTATTAGTTATCATTTAAACAGTAAATACCAAATAGAATTTGGGGTTAACTTAAAGATACTGAACAGGTTTGGAATGATCACTCTAATGAATTGTAAGGTCCAATATATTCATATGATTATTACCACATCATGCCTAAGACTCTCTATACATGCAAAATTTCTCCTTGTAAGAAAAATTCCTACTACATTTCCAAGTACCAAATTACTTAGTGTCTTTGGAGATGGCTGCTTTCTGCTTTTAGTGCATGTGAATTGACAGTTAACTCATGGATTAATTTAGAATTTTCTACTTCAGAGCTAAACCAGCTACACATTTATGCATTTTCCCACTGTCTTCTCTTTTTACAAAATTGTTATCTAATTCCAGGCACCAGCCATCTGATCGGGACAAGGCAATCAACTTACCAAGGTATAGCCAAGGGACAGATGGATTAATAAGTCAACTGAAATTGACAATTGGATGACCAGCACTAGTCTGTTATAATTCCATGGTGCTTCAGGATTTCTAGGTAAATTTGTTTAGTCAGGGAAAAATAAAAATGTTTCAGTAAAGATATATACTTCTATTTTGAAGATTCCTGCACACTGATAAAATGCTTATGTTAAATGCTAAAAACATTTGGTGTTATTCCAATGTGCTATTTGGATATGTTCTAACCTAATAGTATAAAAAAAAAAATAGTATATAGTGCATATATTATGCTCCAACACTTATTTGCTTTCCATTATGAAAGAATACAGAAGAAGAGAAACAATTTGTAAATACACGGACCAAAAAAAAAAAAAAAAAAAAATGCCTGTCATATAGGATTATGAACTTCAGTGGACTATATGTTTTGAAACTGGCATAGAGGAGTCTGGTTGTATTTTATTTATAGCATAGTAGAGAAAGGATTAAAAAAAAAGTTAAACTAATCATTAACAGATTAGTCAAACTAATTATTAATAGAAACTCACATCTAATATTTTCTAAGTGATTTGGAAGCTGATGTTTCCATTTCTACAGTTACCTGAAAAATGAGATTGAGAAAGTATACTACAAAAGACTATTGTGGGAGTAAATTAATTGGTGATTGTACAAGACCAGAGAATTAGTCACATATAGTCAATAGATAATGTTAAAATATACCAAGTGCTCAAAGAGTATACCTGCAAAGATCAATGCATTTGTTCAGAATTATTTTGCATCATGGGCTACTACCAGTGACCAGAAAGGTAAATTCTAGAGAGCAAAACATGGAGTACGTTTCTGTTTACATAGGCAGCTGAGTTCAGCGGAAACTGTGTTCCTACCCTTACTCAAGAGAAACAACGCTATATATACGAGTTTCAGAAATCATTTCCAGCCAGATATTTCAAAGAATGCATTAAAGGAAAGCTGTTGAGAGTAATGACAGTCGAAATTGTTCCTACAGAGAAGTATAATTATTTGCAGAAGTATGGCTGAGGCAACCAGCACAAGTGAAAATGAAGGGTTTGAACAGCCCTCATAGTTTGCTGTCACCATTATATGTTCATTTTATCATCAGATGGTCAACATATTCACGGAGAACTTCAATGAGCAGTTGGTTGTGACAAAATTGTAGACTGATCCTTCTAGCTGCCTTCTAATTTGTCTTCTAAGATAAAGACAAAGAAAATAATTATAATGAATAAGCTCTAATTATGATGACGGAAAATTATTCCTCAAGTTGAAACATAGCAGTCTCCTTTTTCCAAATAAGAATTATTTCCTTCAAATATTATTTTCCTTATAACTTTTCTTTCATGAACATTTTTTCCAGAAAAATTAAAATCTTGCTTTTGTACAGAAAGTTAAAAAATGGCCCTTGTATTTTAGTACTTCATAGCAGAAATTTTTTCCAAAATTTCTAGTCTTTTATAATAGCTATACCCAAAGAAGAACTTGTACAAGTGCTTAAGAAAATAATTTTTAATTATTTAACGTGAAAATATAATTCTGAGGTATGACTAACTTTCTTTTCTCAAACATGTATACCTTTAATAGAAACAATCTGGTCAGTATCTTTAAATAAAATAAAAATGCACCATCTGTCATGGATTGAATTATGTCCCCCAAAAATGTGTGTATCAATTTGGCTGGACCATGACTTCCAGTATTGTGTGATTTTCCTATACGTTGTAAATCCTGCCTGTATGATGTTAATGAAAGAGGATGGGTGGTAGTTGTGTTAGTGAACAGGAATCAATCTATAAGATTGAATGGTGTCTTGAGGCAATCTCTTGAGATATAAAAGAGAGAAGCCAGCAGAGAGACAGGGGGACCTCATACCACCAAGAAAGCAGCACTGGGAGCAGAGCACGTCATTTCGACCCAAGGTTCCCGCGTGTCGAAGCTCCTTGACTAGGGGAAGGTTGATGACAAGGACCTTCCTCCAGAGCTGAGAAGAGAAAGCGTTCCCCTGGAACTGATGCCCTGATTTTGGACTTATAGTCAACTAGACTGTAAGAGAATAAATCTCTCTTTGTTGAAGCCATCCACTTGTGGTATTTCTGTTACAGCAGCACTAAATGACTAAGACAGCATCTTTATCATTCTCTCTTTAATAAATAGAAATTTATTCATCCATATATAAAGTTTTTCAACAAACTTTGATTGGGTAATTAATCTGGGTCAAGTATTCCACCAGGGATAGGAAAAGATATATATAAATTCTCCCTTCCATTTTTTATAAGTAGCTTTTTGGGTTCATGTTCCTGGGAGGGGAGGAGTGGGGAGAAAGACATGTGTACAAATAGTCACTGTAATAACGTGAATGTAGGTATCATTATATCCTACAACACGGTGGCAGGAAGTGGTTAAAAAGTAAAAACAGAGGCTGATATGGCCAGAGAGGTGTAGAATAGCACTTCTCCACAAGGCTCTACCTAATGGAGCATCCCCACTCTAGGAGCTCTTTTTCCCTCCTAAAAGGAGCACTATTTTCTCTATCTGAAGAGCCATAGAGGTAGCAGCATGAGAGGAAATTAAAAGTCACTGTCCACTCCAAACCCTGGTGGCATAGTGGTTAAGTGCTAGGGCTGCTAACCAAGAAGTCAGCAGTTCAGATCTACCAGGCGCTCCTTGAAAACTCTGTGGGGCAGTTCTACTCTGTTCTACAGGGTTGCTGTAAGTTGGAATCAACTCGACAGCAGTGGGTTTTTTTTGTTGTTGTTTTGTTTTGGTCCGCTCCAAAAATGCAACTGATCAGAAATATAAATCCATCTCAAAGAAGAATACCTTAGAGCTCTGCAAATGATAACTGAAGAAAAATTTTGTAACTTTTGTAATTTTGCAATATATTAAAGGAAAGTAACTTCATTTAAATACAGTGAATCAAAGCTCTGTATTTAATCCCTGAGCAATAGTGATGAAGGAACTGGGAATAATCTTTAGTTAACAATGTTGTTATTGTTATTGTTGTGTGCCATCAAGCCCATTCAGACTCATAGCCCCACTGTAGGACAGAATTAGAACTGCCCCAGAGGGTTTCTTAGGCTATAATCTTTTTTTTTTTTATTGTGCTTTAAGCGAAAGTTGACAAATCAAGTTAGTTTTTAATTCAAAAATTTATATACACCTTGCTATGTATGCCTAGCTGCTCTCCCCCTAATGAGACAGCACACTCCTCCTCTCCAACCTGTATTCCCCATGTCCATTCAACCAACTCCTGTCGCCCTCTGCCTTCTCATCTCACCTCCAGACAGGAGCTGCTCACATTGTCTCACGAGGGCCAAGAAGCTCACTCCTCACCACTATCATTTTCTGTCTTATAGTCCAGTCCAATCCCTGTCTGAAGAGTTGGCTTTGGTTCCAGTGTTAGGCTAACAGAAGGTCTGGGGACCATCTAGTCTCAGTCAGACCACTAAGTCTGGCCTTTTTACAAGCATTTGAGATATGCATCCCAGTGTTCTCCTGCTCCATTAGGGATTCTCTGTTGTGTTCCCTGCCAGTGCACTCATTGTGAGGCTGTAATCCTTACAGGAGCAGATTGCTAGGTCTTTTTTCCTGTGGAGACACTGGTATGTTGAACTATGGACCTTTCAGTTAGCAACTGAGGGAGTAACCATTAACAATAAGAATACCAAAACAACAACAACAGAAGATTATTCCAGTTTAGATAGATGTGGCACAAGTATAGCATGGAGTTAAAAATAAATAAATTAAAAAACCTGAGATACTTTTGATTGTTAATGAAAAGAAATAACCTAGGCCAGATCATGTCAAAGGCAGTTTCTTCAGTTACACAGGCCGAGTTTCCAAGATTCTTTTTTTCCCTCCTGTTTGCAATCAAATTGATTCCAACTCAGGGCAACCAGTAAGTGAGGAGAAATTAGAAAATATTATGAAAATTTTGCTACTTAGCATATGGTTGGCTACATGTAACCATATTTAAGTCATATATGAAATTTGCTTTTTTAGTATGTGCTTAATAATTTTTGCTGTTCTGTTTCTTACACATTTATTTATTTTCTGTATAGATGAAGCTCAATTCCCATGGATAGAAAACTGAGCTGAACCCTAACTTTTGGCACCTAAAATGGAGAAAAACATATACCCAAGGAAATACACTGTAGTATTGTTGGCTACAGTAATAGAAAAAAGAGAGAACAGACTAAATGCCAATCAAAAATAAATAACTTATGACACATTTATGCAGACATTAAACGTATAATCTGGATTTGCACAGATGACCACAATACATTGTGAAATGAACAAAATCAAGTTGCGTATCAAAAAGACATAATTTTTCATTAAAAAAAAAATTTAGCTAACTTTCTATATCTGGGAAGGTATGTAGGAAACAAACTCTGAAAGAATGTACAGGAAGCTATTTAAAAGAAGTTTACTTCTGAATTAGGGAACTGAGATGATTCTATAATTTTTTACTTCCTCTACATTCTTTCTACATATCTCTAAGGCATATAATTTAAATGTTTACATCCTTCCAACAAAAATATGTTATTTCCAGAATTTGAAGGGTCATGGAAAAAATTGGAAATATATAACTGAACACAATAAGTGTCACTGAACTTAAACACAGCAAGAATGTTGAAATGGCAAATGTTTTCTTACATATGTATTTATCACAACGAAAAAATAATAAATAAAATGGAGAACAAGGACTGACTACAATGATATGAAGACCCTCCTGAAGAATGTTACCTAACCACTGGTACCTGCTTGCCTATGAAATACCCCGTCTCAGTAAAAGTAAGTCAGAGTGTGTGATAGTAGAAATGAGAGAATCAACTTGGAACTGTTAGTAAGGAGGTGAAGTAGGGCAGGACAGAAGAGGGGCAGGAAATCTGGGAAGACTTGTGACAGGAGAAAACATTTAAAAAGGGAGTTAGAGCCTGAGCTGAGATATCCAGGTACAGGAGTTTGTAAGATACATTCTAGGCTGACGACCAGTTGCCATAGAAATGGAGCTGACACCAACTCATGGTTGACCCCATGTATGTCAAGGTAGGACTGTGCTCCATTTTTCAGAAATTGATCACCAGGCCTTTCTTCCAAGGCACTTCTGGGTGAACTGGTACCTCAGACTTTCTGTTAGCATCCCAATATCTTAACCATTTGTGTATCCCAGGGACTTCCCAGCAGTTAAACACTAAAAAAAAACACAGAAGTGTGGAACTCCGTGACAACTTCAGAGAACAGTGAACAATATAGGTTTTATAATAGGATGAGTGGGAAATATAGTGAAAAACAAGACAGAAGAAGCATATTAGGATCAGACTGCAAATGTGTGAAGTGTCTCAGATACCATGTTATAGACTCTGAAAGTTTTTAAGCAAGGCAGACATGATCAGAGTTGTATTTTTGAAGGTTACACTGTTGGTAGACTGAAAGAAGAACTAGAGCAGGTGAATGTTCCTAGTTTTTAAAACGTTTTTATTTCACGATGAGGAAGCCTTTTTGGAGGAGATGTTCAGTAAAGGATGGAGGCAATATGTCCCAGGCTTGGATGGAAATGTTTTTAAACATATGTTTTATCATTAATATCCTGGAGCATATGCTCAAACCCTACATACAGCACATTCCTGGATCTTCACCAAAAATTATTTATTAAGCATCCACCTGCATATGAAATTATAGCAGTCTAAATCCTGTGTAAATGTCAAATTAATGCTTTAATTTATTTGCTGCCTAATCTGCATAAAGCATTGTAACTGATTCTCAACCCCTACCGATACTGTCTTAAATCTCAAGAATATTACATGCATTCAACTATATCATACATTCAAGGAAACACTTTGTTTTTAAGAAGTTGCTTTACGATTTAATTTAATAAGAAAGCATGTCGTGAAGGCTGGGGTGATAAGATGTATAGAAAATACCTAAGGAATACATTTTCAAGTTTGCAGGGAGTTATAATGTAAGAAGGGGAAAACAAAAAACAAAAAATCTTAGAGAAGTAAAATGGTTGGCTTCTAAGGCAACATTTAAGCCTGTGTGTGACACTGGAGTGCATACATGAAACCACTGGAAGAATACTTGGGAGTAAAAGATCACCCAAGGTGGTTAGTCAGGGTAAAGGTGGGGAGTTTATTTTGTTTTCTCACTAATAAAATATATTTAATACTGCTAACAATTTTGAAAATCAGAAAATCTTTTCAATGACTGTCAAGGTTAGTAGCTCAAGGTGACCTTGTAGAATTACTAAACTTCAGCACTCAACATTTGTTATATCCAGAAGTAGAAAAATGCTTTTGAACCTTATATGGCTTAGCTCAAATTTAATGAATTTCTTGTATTTAAAACACAATAATTTCAAATACATTGAGTTTGCTTCATTTATATTTTCCATTTTCCACATGCATTATGACTATTTTTTTAATTTAATTTAATTTTTCACAATCATGGCAGAGTGCAGTCCAGAATAGGGGCAGACAAGGAGCATGAGAAATACAGTGTTAGAGGGAGAAATATTCCTCCTAATTGTACCATTCCAGCTTAATGACACATCTCCCCTTTTGCCTACTTTATTGAGTGCTCCTCACTCAGTTGACCTAGTGTTTATGATTAATGTATAATGTTATACATATGTTTAAAAAGTGCACTGTTATGGTCCTAAAATACACCCGTGCCTACAAGGTTCCCGCAGGTTAATGTCTTCTGCTAGGGAAAATGGCCTCATTTGCATTGACTTTCAATGAGCTCCTGCGGGCAAACACCTGAAGCCAATCATCTGCAGATACCCGCCTGCAGGCATAGGTGTGCTACCAGAGAGCCTATAGGCTCTGTATCTACGGTGTTTTTCATATATGCTGTGTATAACTTAAACTATGAGCCATTGAGCCAATAGATTGCAACTGCTCATCTTTGTGGAAACTAGTCTGCATTTGGAATGGGTAGAGAGGACATGGCAAGTGACAGATACAAAGGTGATGATGGAAAAGGAGTATGGCCCCTAAAGAAAGAAAACTGGTAAGAGATCGTGAAGGAATAAATATTGAAGCAGTGAGGTAAAAACAAATTGACTGATATTTGATGTATCAATGTCTGATATAGTGAATTTAGAGAACAAGAAAAAGTTTATTTTCAGAAGAATACTTTATCATTGCCTTTCAATAATATTAGTAGATTTCACTGTATCTATATATATTTCCCACTAGTATGTTTTCAAAATTTACTTGGCCAATTCACCTAAATTTTATTCAGGCATGTATTTATTCCACAAACATTTACTGAGTGTTTATTAAATGGTATGTGCATGGATCAACACTCCTGATATAAAATGAATAAGAAAACAAGCCTATTTAGGAAGGTATAAGAAATTTAAAAAAAAATAATAATTATAGTACACTGTGACTGCTACAAATATAGACCAGTTGCATTTTTTGCTAGCTCAATGGAAGAAGTGGTTACTTCTTTGCTGGCTCCTTCCTTTCTGCCAACCTCTAAATTACACAGGGCCCAAGGATTTAGTCCTTGAATCTCCTTTCTTCCCTATTTACACAGGCTCCCTAGATAATCTCAACTCATCCCTTGGCTTTAAGGGTCATCTACGCACTGACAATTCTCAAATTTATACCTTGTGTCCCAACATGCAAAAGTGTACATCCAATGGTCTACCTGACATTTTCTGCATGTGTAATAGGCATACCAAGCTTACACTGGCTAAAGCGTAACTGTTGATGTATTACCCCCTGCCCCACAACCTGTTCCTTTCCTAGTTGGCCCCATCCACCCAGTAACTCAGGTCACAAATTTAAGAGTTTTCCTTTGCTCTGAACTTTTCCTCACGTCATATTCAATCTATCACCTAGTACTATACGAATACCTTCAAAATTTATTTTGAATTTGACTACTTCTCATAATGTTCACAGCTATCACTTCAGTTTAAGCCTCCTCACCCTTTACCTGACCTACCTCAATAACTTCCTAAGTGTTCCCTCAGCTTCCACTCTGGACCCTTATAACCCCCACCCTTTGCAACCAAGTAGTCTTTCTAAATCTTTAAAAAAAGTAGGTCAATTCCTTTCTCAACATTTTCAATGGCTGACAGTCACACTTAGAGTTTAAACTCAATATAACATGACCTAAAAGTCCTACTTCATCTGGCCTCTGCCTAACTCTCTGAAGAAAGCATCTCTTGGTACTGTTCTCCTCACCAATTCTGCTTTTGTCGCTCTTGTCTTTTTTTCCTAACTTATAGGCTTTACTATTGCCTTGCTGGGTCTGCTCTTCCCACAGATATTGCATGGCTCAGTACATCATTCTAGTCAGAAATTTGCTGAAAAATCCTTTCCTCAAAGATACCTCCTTGACCACCAAGTAAGCTACTCACATTCTCTACCTTGCTTTTGTTTTCTCCTTGTAATATAGCATTGCCTTGAATAATACATATTTATTTTTTTATAGTTTTCCTGTCTGTCTCTTTCAATGACTGTAAGCTTCATGAGGGCAAGGATTTTTTTTTTTTTTTTAAACTGCTGTTTCCCTGAGCCTAGGAATGTGCTCGGTATATAATCAAGACTTACTAAGTATTTGTTGTAATGCATGAATGAAAGAAGAGTTGGTACCTGAGTTTGATTATGAAGGATGAATAAAAATATTGCATGAGTAAAGGACATTCTTGAAACAGACTGTGAACAAAGCATGAAGGTTCAAGCAGCACAAGGTATTCATGAATTGCTAATAGTTCTCTGTGGATAGAGAATTTCTGGAGTCATTATAAAGTTTCAGAGAGTTGTGAAAACTCCATTCACACATGGATTCTAGACCAAACAAAAAAGAAGCAAATGGATAGGATTAAGGAAACTATTACACTTCATAACATTTCACATTGATATTTCTGAAATCTGTAAAATAATTATTACATGATAAGAAAATGAATCCATCAAACCATTAATGGAGTTTATTCTCTTTCAAGTATTCATAAGTCGTCGCTAAATGTCAATGGCCGTATCAGGATGCCTAGGTAAAAAAAAAAAAAAAATTTTTTTTTTTTTTTTTTAGGTAAAAGTGGGACTAAAAACCCCGGGTGTGACATGTAATCCTTGTGCCAACAAATACAAGCTTAGCCTGAGAAACTCTTATTTAAGACTCGTCACATTCTGTGGCTTAGTCTCCTCATTTCTCTGGCTGCATGGACTCTTACCTCAAACAGAGCCACCTGATGTTGTCTTGATATGTGCCAGGTGAATCGGTCTACTGCTGTCAAATTTGGGGCTGCAGATAGTTGTGTGGCAGCATGTTAACTTTTCTTCTGTCCACACATTTGGAGTTTACTTCGTAGCAACTTCTCTTTCCCCGCTATTTGGAATTCTGCAGTCATCCAATGCTCAGTGGCATAGTGACTGTGATACAGAGTAGAGAGTGCCCAGTTGATCACAATGTCTGAATCATTTCATCTTGCCTCCTTGGTTTCAAATCGATACAACAGGGTTCATCACAAGCTTGATGATTTCCTGGTTACTCACTTTTTTTGTGTGATGTTTAGAGCAACATTCCTGATGGACTGATGTGGCTATGTAGAGTCTCATGTACAAACCTCATAGCTTAACAAGGTTAAAACTAATGTGACGTGCTGAATTCTGCGAGAGAAATGATTCCTGGGAGAGTCTGATGTTTAGGAAAAAATCATTTTTGAGAGTTGTAAACTCGGTGACAGCAGGTAACTTTCTCATTTGCTACTGTATCTCTAGCAGTTAGCCTAACCTAAAGGAAGTTTTAATAAACATTTTAATTAATTACTTAATCCCAGCTTTCTCCATTAGGAAGCCAACTTATTGAGAATAAAGCTTTCGTCAAAAATAAATTTTAAACAATCAAAGTTCTGTCTACTCTGACTCTCAGTGATGATGAGAATGTATTATAAATACTGTTCTATTTAAAATAGTGCCCTCTAAAGCATGTGCTAGGGAAAACATGAAATGTAGCTAGTGAAACTGAGGAAATAGAAAATGTTACTTGATTTTAACATATTTAAATTTGTACTTAAATATCCATGTATGACTAGCGGCTACTGAATTATATAGCACAGATCTACAGTATTCAGACTAATCTGAGATTTCACCTTCTAATGCACAATGTATGTATTTTATATTGTCAGTTACCCCTTTCATTTATTGAAAACACACACACACCTAGGTTGAAAGTCTTTGGAATTAGCTAGATCTTGAGCCCAGGTGATACACTGGTTGAAAGCTTGGCTGCTAATCAAAAGGTCAGCAGTTTGAATCTATTAGCCACTCCTTGGAAACCTTATGGGGTAGTTCTACTTTGTCCTGTAGGGTCACTATGAGTTGGAACCTACTCAATGGCAAAGGGTTTGGTTTGGGTTTATTTATGGACAAGATACCTGGAAACATTTTATAATTTTCCCAATGATTTTATTTGCATGTTCTGTTACAATAACTCTTCTTGGTATCCACAAAAAGCTATTGAAATGGAGATCATACAATTTTCAGTTAGTACAAATTAAAGTCATTAATAAAATCATTATACTGCCAAAACTTCAAAGTTACAAAGCATTTGGGCAAAATAACCTGTGCCTAATACCTTCTCTTTCCATTGTATGTGTGAAGAGGATGGCAAGGAAGACTGTCTGTAATTTTCCTGCATGACCAAAAGAGAAAATTCTGACAGATGCAAGAACGGTGATGTGCTCCTAATTCAGTGCATTAATTCCCTCAGCTAAGAAGAACAGAATGAGGAAAGGAATGCTTTTTAAGTACTCCAATTTTCATTAAATTATATGAAGACAGTACTTTTATTAAGTCGCTACCGACTTCTCCCAGTGTCTTTTGCAGCTGTATAAACTACCCTCCCTTCTCAATGACCAGTCATTTTAATCAAAAGTTATGACTTATTTTCCCTGAGCTCTCTCTGCCCTTTGCTGTAAAATCCGAACTTACCTCCCATTTTCACCTTGGGTCACAAAAAAATTTTATTGGAAAGCTAAGTAAAACCTAAAGTGTCCATGAGCTGCTTTGAATCACTTTTTGGGATCACATGGGAGAACTTTAAGCCATTTCATGTCTGTGGAAAAA
The DNA here is from genome assembly GCF_030014295.1 of Loxodonta africana. NCBI lineage: Eukaryota > Metazoa > Chordata > Mammalia > Proboscidea > Elephantidae > Loxodonta > Loxodonta africana. The sequence goes on from NC_087344.1 coordinate 124,157,533, forward strand.
ATGACTTGGGCGAACTTCACCTTAATGGAGGAAAGACAAAGAACATATAAACTATGTGTAGAGAAAACCTGGCAGAATGTTTATTGGATCTATGTTTAATCAAAGATTTAATAGTCACCCGACACACAACATGCCTGAAACCTGTGTCACTCATCTCTTCCCTTTAAAATAAATGCTAATATGGACTTTGGATTTTTGTTTCATTTCACTAGGGGTGGAATGTCCACACTGACTTCCAAATACAATTGCTTGTAAATTTTTTCTCAATTTTTTAAAGTTTTATAGCCCTGGTGACACAGTGGTTAAGAGCTCAGCTATTAACCAAAAGTCAGCAGTTCAAATCCACCAGCCACTCCTTGGAAACCATATGGGGCAGTACTATCCTGTCTTATAGGGTTGCTATGGGTCAGAATTGATGCAACGGCAACGGATTTGGTTTTATATATACACATACTCTCCTTTTTCTTTGCATCAAAAATTAACTTTTTTAAACAACTAAACAAATCGCTGCCCATACTCCATCTTTGTTCTTTTTTCCTTTTCCTAACACATGATTTCCACTAGCACTTCAATGCACGTAAGTTCCCAAATTCTAGCCATGGCCATTTCCCTGAGTTCTCATCCAACATTTCTCCAGAGTATAAGATCCTTGAGGACAAGAATTATCTCTTATTCAGTTTATTTTTAAGGTCCCAGTGGAGCACCCATGGTTAGGGATGAATACATGTTGTTGAATGAGGCTAAATTTTCAACTGACTTCAGGGAAATCCCAAGTAAAACCATCACTTCCATGTGCCAAATTGCTTCTTTTTCTTTTTAATTTCTGTTAGTGCATCATTCTCTTCCAGTCATCTGTGTTAGCAATTTTGAATTTAATGGCTGCCTTCATCCCCTTTGCCAGATGGTGGTCAAATTCTGTCGATCCTTAACAGAGTTGAGTCGTCTCTTCTATTCATCTTGTCATCTCATTCCCACTGCTGATATTCTATTTGAGGGCTTCATTAAGTCTTGCCAGGAATATTACATTAATCTATTTACTGGGCTCATAACCAGGCTTATCTTTACATTAATCTTTTTAGGATGCTCTGGTCAGATAGTTTAAGGCACAGCATTAACTGTCACTCTCATACTCAAATGTGCCCCATTTTTATAAGATACAGTAATAATGTTGTTATTATGCTTCATCAAGTCAATTTGGACTCATAGCAATCCTGTTTGACAGAGTAGAACTGCCCCATAGGGTTTCCTAGGCTGTAATCTTTACAGGACCAGATCATCAGGCCTTTTCTCCCGTGGAATTGCTGGTGGGTTCAAATCACTGACCATTCTGTCAGTAGCTGAGCACTTAACCATTGAGCCACTTTTGCTCCTTAAAGTAATAACAGCTAATAATAATTGATTATTACATGCAAGGCATTGTCGTAAGTACTCTACTTTCATTACTACATTCAGTTTTCATAAACATGTGAAGTATGTCACATTTTTAATCCTCATTTTACAGAGAGGATTAGTTTGCCCAATGTCAAAGAACTAACTAATGATAACCCACTGCCGTCAGGTTGATTCCGACTCGTAGTGACCCTATAGGACAGAGTAGAACTGCCCCATAGAGTTTCCAGGGAGCACCTGGTGGATTCGAACTGCTGACAGAGCCAAGATTTAAGCCCAGGTTTTCATAGCCCCCAAATCACAATTTAAATCCTTTAGTATATAGCCTTCCTTGACATTGTCTGCAACAAATTCAGAGATTCAATAGAAAGCTATTGCAATATTCCAGAAGAGATGGGTCTGGAGTGGATAGTTGGCAGAAAGATAAATTGAAGTTTAATGAACAGAATCAAGAGACATGTAGTAATGAACAAAACATGAATTGGGTATAAGGATACATTCCAAGACATGGAATTTGACATGGCCTACAAACTATTTAAAAAAATTTAATAAAAATTTCAACTTCATGAAAAGCTACAAGTTGACACTAACTTATTGTTATTGTTGTTAGGTGCTGTTAAGTCAGCTCCTACTGATAGCATCCCTATGTAGAACAGAACCAAACACTGCCTGGTCCAGTGCCATCCTCACAATTGTTGCTATGTTTGAACCCATTGTTGCAACCACCGTGTCAATCTCTCTCACTGAGGGTCTTCCTCTTTGTTTGCTGACCCTCTATTTTACCAAGCATGATGTCTTTCTCCAGGGACTGGGCCCTCCTGATATTATGTCCAAAGTATGTGGGATGAAGCCTCACCATCCTGGCTTCTGAGGAGCACTCTGGCTGTACTTCCTCCAAGACATATTTGTTCTTTCTTCTGGCAGTCCATGGTATTTCAATATTCTTTGCCAACACCATAATTTGAAAATGTCAATTCTTCTTTGGTCTTCCTTACTCGTTGTCCAACTTTCACATGCATATAAAACCCTGTGCCATCTAGTCAATTCCAACTCGTAGCAACCCTATAGGGCAGAGTATAACTGCCCCATAGAGTTTCCAAGGAGCGCCTGGCAGATTTGAACTGCTGACCCTTTGGTTAGCAGCCATAGCACCTAACCGCTACGTCACCAGGGTTTCCTACATGCAGGTAAGGCAATTGAAAATACCATGGCTTGGGAAAGGCACACCTTAGTCCTCAAAGTGACATCTTTGCTTTTTAACACTCTGAAGATTACTTTTTGCATCTGATTTCCTGACTGTTGCTTCCATGGCTGTTGATTGTGAATCCAAGTAAAATGAAATCCTTGACGACCTCAAAATTTTCTCTCTTCATCGTGATGGTATTTATTGGTCCAGTTGAGAGGATTTTTGCTTTCTTTATGTTGAGGTACAGTCCATATTGAAAGCTGTGGTCTTTGATCTTCGTCAGTAAGTGCTTCAAGTCCTCTTTAATTTTACCAGACAAGGTTGTGCCATGTGCATACCTCAGGTTGTTAATGAGCCTTCCTCCAATCCTTGTGCCATGTTCTTCTTCATATAGCCCAGCTTCTCAGATTATTTGCTCAGCATACAGATTGAATAAGTATGGCGAAAGGATGCAACCCTGACACACGTCTTTCCTGATTTCAAACCTTTCAGTATCCCCTTGTTCTGTTTGAACCACTGACTCTTGGTCTATGTACAGGTTTAGCATAAGCACAATTAAGTGGTCTGGAATTCCAATTTTTTGCAATGGTATTCATAATTTGTTATGATCCACGCAGTCAAATGCCTTTGCATAGTCAATAAAACACAGGTAAACACTAATTAATTTAAAAATATCTTAATTTCTATTACATATATAAAGTAATGTATTACCTTTTCAAAAAAATATAAAATATCATATTTTTTATAGGCTTAAGTCTTAGTTATCAAGTGCTGCTGTAACAGAAATACCACAAGTTGATGGTTTTAACAAAGAGAAATTTGTTCTTTCATAGCCTAGGAGGCTAGAAGTCTGAATTCAGGGCACCAGCTCCAGAGGAAGGCTTTCTCTCTGTGTAGGCTCTGGGGGAAGGTCCTTGTCATCAATCTTCCCCTAGCCTAGGAACTTCTCTGAGCAAGGACTCTGGGTCCAAAGGCCAGGTTCTGCTCCTGTTGATGCTTTCTTGGTGGTATGAGGTCTCCCTGTCTCTCTGGTTGCTTTTGTCTTTTATGTCTCAAAAGAGATTGACTTAAAATACAACCTAATCTTACAGACTGAGCCCTGTCTCGTTAACATAAATGCCTCTAATCTTACCTCATTAATATCACAGAGATAGGATTTACAACACATAGGAAAATTGTATCAGATGACAAAACGGTGGACAATCACACAATACTGGGAATCAAGGCCTAGCTAAGTTGATATACATTTTGAGGGGACACAATTCAATCCATAACAGCATATAACCTGACCCCTTTGAGATTCGCCTCTATCATAACCATGTTTTCCAAATATCTACCCTCAACTTATTCCTTTCCTTAACGTAAATTAGGTGTCTACCACCTTTGGACTTAATACAGTTATTTGCTTCATGTTTATAAGCTTTCTTTTCTTAATTAGATATTTAGGATCCTGTTCCTATACTTTCCATAGAACACCGTTCAGTGTCTTGTTCGTGATGATGTTCAGTAAATGACTGTTGATGTGTGTCATAGAGAATACAGCAAAAACATTTACTTTTATTATTTGTAAACATTTATCATGTGAACAATAACAAATTTGCTTAGGAAAAGTCTTGGAAGAAATGTTTTAATAAACACTTTTCAATGAAAATGATTAATTTGACCTTAAATAATTGAGTACCTGTAAGTACCAGAATTGTGTTGGACTTCTGTTGAAAATGTGTTTATTATTTTAAATCGTTTAATGCTGGAAACTTCCTCCCATTCCTAGTAACCAGGTGCCGTAGAGTCAATTTCAATTCATGGCAACCACATGCATATCAGAGTAGAACTGTGCTCCATCGGGTTTTCAATGGCTGGTGTTTCCGAAGTAAATTGCGAGGTCTTTTTTCAAAGATGTGTCTGGGTAGATCCAAACTTCCAGCATTTCAGTTAGCAGCTGAGTGTGTTAACCATTAGCACCACCCAGGGACTCTTCCTCTCGTTACTAACCTGTTTAACAAAATCCTTTAAATTTATCAAGTAATCCAACTATGGCCCAAATTATCACAAACGTTGTTCTTATGGTGAAATATAGCTGAAATGAAGAGGTCAGAGATACAATTTAGAGGCCCTACCATCCATATAACTGTATGTGTGCAATATAAATTGCAAAGAGTCACATACAAATAGAAACCAGGCTAGAGGCCTTTTTGCGATTCCACTGTCCAAAATTCTTTCCATAATTTTGGTATTTTTCTGAAACTAGGAATCAAAACTGTACAGTAGTGAATAGCACATATATCGATAAATGGGAACTATAAAATTACTTTGACTAAAAAAACAAAATAAAGAGATAATTTCAGAAGCATATATGACCAATTCTTAGTTTAGAATTTATACTCTCCTCTCAAGGGATAGACATTTTCTCCAATGAATATTTTCATCAATAAAGTTGAGAACTGATATATTTTCAGCTGGACAGTGGAGAAATAGCTGCATTTCTTTTTTACTGGTATTACTTTTAGCCACTGAACTCACAGCAAAAATGTGTGTCTTACACAATAACTCAAGGATATCCACTTGTAGTTGTGTTACTAGAAAACCTGCAGATAATCTTAAGTGTAAAACCCATTATTTATACGCAGGACACTGAGGAATTCTACTTGGATATGATTACTGAGTAAACTTTTGACACTGAACATTTTTCTGAAGCCAGAAAAAATAAAGTTCTCTCTCTTATTAATACAAATAGTGTCACAACTATTTGGAAGAAGTATCAGCTTCATTAAATGTTCTAATGCTGCTAAAAACTTCAGACAGAAGCAAGCCTAACACAGTTTTAAAGCAACAAGAAAATTAACTTAGACTTGAAGAGCTCAAAGGACCAAGAGATCACATAGTCCACTCTTCTTATCAGAACAGAAATTATGTCTGCCTTTCTACCAGGGCTGGTATTACATGGATCTTACAAATCTTTCTAGAGCAAGACTTTTTTTTTTTTTTTTTTAATAAATATGTGCTAAATCTATGAATAAAATGAATGAGATGTTCTTAGGAAAAAAAAGAGAACCATAGTCCAATAAGTTTAGAAAAATGCATCTGTTTGCAACAGGAGATTAACAGTACTAAAAATTAGTATTGTTACAATCTCTGAGAAGTCCTACAGTAATTAGTAATAATGATGAGAAAGAAATTTTTTGCCCTATTCATTCTCTTCACTGGCAATGGGAAGATAAGAAGATTCTCATATTGATTTCAGTCCTTGATTCCCCACATATTCTTTGCAAAACACTTTTCTTTGTCCTTCTCTCCTATACAAAACCAGCCCATCTTTCAGGTCCGGGTTTGGTTCTTAAACTTAAATCTTCACTGTTTACACTATTGTACTCTGTCACTACTTTACAATTTGAGAAATGTCATTTCTTGGGAATTAGCACATGGATATATCTTTTCCTCCAACCTTGAATAATTATTCATTTTTATTTAATATTCATTAGAACCTTCTGGGTTATATTTTTATTCACTTAAAGACAGACATTTGGAATCCCAGAATCTATAGTTTGCTCAGAATACGACAACATTAAAACAAAATAGCTATCATTTATTGAGTGCTTATAACATGACAAACATACTCTAAGAAAGTACTTCTTCCAAGAACCCAACAGATATTACCCCACTTAATCTACATTTCAAACATGTTGGATAGTATATTAATCTCTTATTGCTGTGCAACAAATTAATTAAACCAATACCCATTTATTCTGAAGATAAGATGTCCTGGAGTGCTCAATCGCCTTCTCCACTCAAAGTCTCACAAGGCTGAAATCAAGTGTTGACCAGGCTGTTATCTGGAGATTCGAAGGAAGAATCCACTTCCAAGCTCATTCTAAGCTCATTCAGTTTGTGACCAAATTCAGATTTTTTGTTTGTTTTGGTTATAAGACTGAGTTTTCCCTTTCTTTACTAGATGTCAGCTGGGGCATGCTCTCAGTTCCTAGTAATTGCACAGTTTCTTGATAGTGGCTCCTTCCATCTTCAAAATTAGCAATGGTGCATCAATCCCCCTCATGCTTAGAATTGCTAACTTCCTCTTCTGCCACTAGCTGGAGAAAACCCTCTGTATTTCTAGGTCTCATGTGATTAGATGAGGCGTACATAGATGATCTCCCTTTTGCCATATAACTTAACATAATGACAAGAGTGATCACTCATCATATCCATAGGTTCCATCCAGACTGAAAAAAAGATTATACAGGAACAAGAGTCATTTGTGATCCTTCTTAGAATTCTGCCTAACACACATAGGTTCTGTTGTTCTCACTGTTTTTCAGATAAGGAAACCGAAGCATATGGCAGAGTCAGAACTTGAGCACATGTTTAAATAATGTTTTGAGCTCTTTTAATTAAATCACAATACAGGCAGTCTCTGGGTTACAAACAAGATCCATTCCTAAACCTGTCGAATTTGTAGGAACAGGTACATATGGTTCTTATTTATTGTCAATTAGCCAAATGTTTGTCTTAGTTTATAGTTTATAATTTATCTATGCACGTAAAACATTTCCAAACCATGCAATGTTTTCATGAGCATTCCAAAGTAGTGTGTGTGTTCTTTATTACGAACCATTGTGTTTAACTCAAATTTTTTAAATAATAGGCTTTATGGGCATCTGTCCTTGAGTACAAGTTTTCTGTGAGTCAGACTTCATAACCCAGGGGACTGCCTGTACTCCTTTTGCTACTAATTTGGCTGTCTAAGCCCTACTTCTATAAATATTGGTTTATATTTTCCTCTACTTACAAGCTGTCCTAGATCATTGTAAAGATTTCTGGAGCATCTGTTACAAGGAACAACTCTTTTTACCTAGGCTAAATGTGTTAATTTCCTCCTTAACAGCTTTCTGATATTTTGAACATCTGAAAAAAACCAGTGCTCTCGAGTCGATTCCGACTCATAGCGACCCTATAGGACAGAGTAGAACTGTCCCCTGAGATAGTAATAACTTTTAGACCTTCTTCCTTGACCTTTGGGATTACAGTCATGCACACCCCCTGCCTTTCTTTTTCACTTCCAAAATCTCTCTGAACTGCCTTTGAAATGGACACCAATGCTATGTGTGTCTCTAGCTGTATCTCCTTACATAGGACTCTTTCCACGTAGAGTGAATGATTGCTTTTTTTTTAATATTACCTGGTGTTTTGTTTTGTTTTTGAGAACAGATCTTTATTCTTCTGCACATTTAAACAAGGCTAGGTATTTAAAAAAAGAAGAAGAATCAAGCTAACTATAAGCTACATTTTAGAGATTATTAAAAGTCTTCTGTAGCACAATCTCAAACCCAGATCATTCATTTTTGCCAATAACTTTTCTCATATTTTTGTGTCAGCTACTCAAGCCAAATTTAACTTCAATAAAAAGTTTTTGATGTTTATCTGATAAATACAAGGCCTAATGCAGATTGTGGGGCTAAACCAATATGTTAGGCACAATCCTGAGTGAGAGAGATTTGTACTAAGTGATGTGATTAATAGAATATATTCCATGTGCCTGTTTTATCTGTATTCTTCAAACATATTAATGAACTACTCCTGAATTAAAATATTTTAAATCCTGTCTAACTGGCTATGGGATATTCAATAAAGCAGTTACCCTCTCTGGGCCTTGGTTTTCTCACCTAGGCTATAAAGTGAGTAGGATAGAGAATAAGTGCTCTCTCATGTATCTCGAATTTGAGGTGATAAATATTGTGATAAATTCCCAGCACAAAGCTGACAAAAAAAGAAAGCTGAGCAATATTGTATAGGTAAAACAATAGTGTATATTTCAATTAAAATTCTAAAAACTGAAAATAAATGGAAACATTTTGTCGAATATGTGAAGAATAAGGGATCTTGTTGCTGTTAGCTGCTGTTAAGTTGGCCCCCAGCTCATAGAGATCCATCGCAAAGGGGTCCAGAGCCATAGCGTTTTCATTGGTTGATTTTTTTGAGAAGTTGAATACCAGGCCTTTCTTTCTAGGCTGCCTTAGTCTGGAAAAAAAAATTAATAAATAAAGCTCCACTTAAACTTGTTTAGCATCATAGCAACATGCAAACCTCCACTGATAGATGGCTGATGGCTATGCATGAGGTGCAGAGGCCACGGGTCAAGCCAGGGCCTTCCTCATGGAAGGTAAGAACTCTACCACTGAACCACCACTGCCCTCTTTCACACTTTCCTCAGCTTTCAAACTTTTTTCTGCTTTCAAATCTAAGACAAATGGTTGCCACAAAAATAAATGGTTGAAACCTGGTGGCCCCTTAGGCTAAAATTAATTTCTGTTTAGCCGCCTTTTATTTATTCACTTATCTTTAAATGAATTGTGTTTTGTTTAGGTAGTACATGTGTTCTCTGGATTTCTACATCCCCCAACATGCTGCTATGCTCATTTCAGTACCCTAAATGGCTGTGTCATTGTCGAGTTTGGAATACGTGATTAACAAAATTCTGGCTAGATATTAGAAATATTTTAATTTTCATAACAGTTGAAATTATCAGTACTGAAAGAGCCCAGACCAAAAATAATACCATTGTTTTATCTAGAGTATTTCATGTAAGTATAGCCTTTAAACTGGAAAAAAATTTTTAGCAGGAAAAATTATTAAATTAATGCTTTAAAGCTTCAGGCTTAAGATTTCTATAATAAACAGCATGATTCCCCCTTATATAAACTATCAAAATGTATTTCAAGGGTAATTTCAAAGCTTTCCACTTTACCCAAGTGACAACCCAAAAGTCACTATGGTACAGACTAAACAAAATAGTACTTGTCACCATAAAATCAAGACTACATGTTTCAAACAGAATTGTCCTGTCCATTGAAATTGTAATGTTAAGAACAAACATGATCTTTGATGCCATAAAATATGATATGGATTTTTGTTCCATTTATTCAGTTTCACGAACTGCCCTTCGAAGTAGTTTCCATTATACTATTTCTTTGCTTTGAAGTGGCTTGTGGCTCACATGAAGTAATTATTACCATGGCAAGTATCCAGATTGCTAGATATTGGAAAGTAAAACCTCATATACGAAAACAGTCCCTGAACACCTTTATTATTCACACTGGAATCAATGATATATTATTTAGCTACTGTAGTTTGTAAAACCATCTGGTTTGTTCTGTTTTGAACAAAGAAACTCATTTTTTTCCCTAGTTTTTCCTTTGCTACAATACAGTTTTTGTTAAAATCGTGTCAACACATCCTTTATAAATTCATTATAGAAATGGACAAAGCCCTGCTAAAGATTCAGAAGCAGGGGGGGCATTGAAATGGAGTGGGATTTACAGGTGGTTACACACAGGAGGGAAGAAGGCCAGAGTAGTGAAGTGTCAGCAAAGATCACTGATGATTCTTTTAGCTATGAGAGAATAGGACCCACTGGGGTCTTTATCCAAACCTCGTATTATTTATAATGTTAGAGAGTTTTATTTGAAACTCAAAAGATAAATTACACAGAGAAGCAGCACAAGGTGTTTGACATTGTTTGACATTATTTCCTTAGATTCATTATAACTCTGAGTTTGCAAACTTATATATAATAAGAAAGTTTTCTGTGAGCAATATGGTAGTAATGCAATTCAGAACACTGTGTGGGAAAAGGAAGCTTATGAGTCCATATGGCATGTCTTTGACCAATATACTGTGCTTCTTATTATTTTTACTTTTAGCAAAAAGCAGTAATAAAGAAGGTATTGACAACTCTCAGCTGCATAGTATCTACCAAGAAGGATATAGTTACATATCTGCTAGACTGAACTTCACTGAAGTACATGCCTGCCTTCTGTCGCGCTTGGGGAAACTATTCTAAAGTAATGAATAGATGATTATACATTAAAAAAAAAAAATCTTTAGACAATTTTAACAGTCTTTAGACAAAATTTAAAAATATTGGATAAATTATTTTCTATGATTTTACTGAAAAAAAATGTTTATCTCTAGAAAACACCTATGTCTGAAAAATACCTATTTTTATGGTAAGCTTTTGTTTATTCTTCAAATTTCTAATACATACACCTTAGGAAACTTTGCTTTTTATTTTTATCTTATTCAACTATACTTCCCATGGAGCCTTAATCTTAAATCATTCATGACTTATTTTAGCCTGTTTAAATCACATTTTTTTAAACACTGCATATATGAAAATTTCTAAAATTCCTAAAATACTATAACCTAGAAGTTAGAACATGCTTTCTCAATGAAATACTTGTTATAAATGTATACATATAAACTTTAATGAGCATTTTAAATACCAGCACCTTTAAGGCCTGAATGTTAATTTCATTTTCTGTCCAAAAACATCACCAACAAAAACAGAAAAAGCTTTCATTCACTGAATACATGTATTAGTCACTCAACATATAATTTAATAAATTTTGAATTTTAACAAGTTTTAAATATGGCAATAAATACAGGGTTACTAGTTGTGCCAAGACAATCTATTTTGATTTTTTTAATCTATATGTTAAAAAATAATGAGCAATTTAATCTCAAGTAATTTGAGATATCATTATAAAAGCATTCATTTCAAAATATTTTCAGCTCCTCATTCAGAATCTTTATACTGTCAAAGAGCAGTGGCCTAGAAGGAATGGTAAAGAATTATCCTTTAGTCTAGTGGTTTGACTAAACAGCAGCCTATAGGATAATTTAAATGGTCTCCTTTTTCTAGACATTGAGCACAGAGGAATGACTGCAACCTAGCACAAACACTAATTTAAGTCAATCCTGCATGTCACATCACATGGCAGGCTAATCATAAGTACCCAGCAGAATTGATTCAGAGTCCCATAGAGTGGTCCATTACAGAACTATAAGCATAATTTAATTCCATTTTAAAAACATGTGCTAAGACCTTAGTATGAACAAATTAATGGAATATGAGTTGTTGAGGACACGTTGTGGACAGCTTGGCACCACTTCGGAGGCACAGGTAACTATGTCAAAAGGTTTGATCCCTTCGCATTGTTTCCAAGGTGATTTGATTATCCGGCTATATTTTCCAATGTTCTCAAGGTGCTGAAATTCCAACTCTAGAGTCACTCAGAATAACATACTTCCTTCTGTTATTTTGTTTGAGTGTCTTGCCCTAATACCCCAAAATTCCCTAAGGCACACTTCTTAAATGCAGACTACATTGAATAAGCCCCACTGACTTAATCTCTTCATGGTAGTTATTATACCTATACCACACTAAATTAACTCCACAGGCTATTTCACTTCTCAGCTCTACCTTGGATCTTTGTCTTTCATAATATTAACAAGAAAATATTTTCGAATCCAAGAAAATTAAGTCCTAACCCATATTTAGGAACAATTTGGTCGAGTGGTTTAAAATGAACAGATTGGCTGATTAGCACTTTTCCAAATATTCATCCCAATTATCTATTAAATTAAGAATTTATGTGTCAATTTTGCATTTAAGTTTCTTATCTCTCAATACTCTCTCTGCTCCTGTCAAACTCCTTACATTCTTTTCTCCAAACTTCTGTCATATTGTGCCTTCCAAAACCTAGGTATCTGCATTCATGGAGCATGACTTAACTCCTATCTTTTTATGCCAACCCATATTTATCTTTGGTGAGTGGTCTTTTCCTCTAAACTACATTGGCACTTGTAATCTTAGCACTCCTTTTCTGAGTCTAAAATGTAGTTCTGATCATGCCATTCCTCTTGACATACTCTAAAAGATTTTGAATTAATTTGCTTTGGCCTATTTCTACAGTCTTCTATTGTGCTCCTACATACAACTAATTTGTGACAATGTGCACAGGACTAAATAAAAAATATCAGATAAAAAGTGCTATGCAAAGAATTAAAACAGGAAGATATATTAAGGAGTGATTACCTTACTGTAGGATGATCAGAGATGACCCCTGTAGTAAGTATTCTCTAAGATGGCTCCCAGTTAACCCCGCCTTTTGGTATTCACGCCATTCTATGATATCCCTCTTTCAGTGTGGGGTGGATACTTCTATTGAACAGAATACAGCAAATGTAATTGGATATCACTTCCAAGACTGGGTTACAAAAAGACTGTGGCTGTCTTGCTCTTTTGCCATGTTCACATTTTGGGGCGCTGACTATGGAGAGGTCCACATGGCAAGGAACTAATGTCTCTGGCCAACAGTCAGTGGGAACCTGAAGCCTGTCAAAGGCCATGTAAGTGATTTTGGAAGCAGATGCCCCTGTAGACGAGCACTAAAATCACTGCAGTCCTAGGTGACATCTTGATTTTGAGACACATAGAGCCAGAGGCACCCAGTCAAGTTATACCCATATTACTGAGTCACAGAAATTATAGTTAATAAATTTTTGGTTTGTTTGTTTTTGTTTCAAGCCACTAAGTTTTCAAGTAGTTTGTTACATGGCAACAGGTAACTAATCAGATTATTATACCTGGAGTTGTGACATTGCCATAACAAATGCCAAAAATGTCAGAATAAATTAGGCATTGGGCAGTGGCCTTTGAAGAAAGTTTAATAAAAGCAAAAAGTACCTGAACGCACTTCATAGAATTCTGTACTTTGAGGATGTACTTTGGTCTTGCCCAAAAGTGAGAAAAATCTTATTGAAAACTAGTGGAAGAAGGATCTTGTTTTGTAATGGCAGAATATTTAACAACATTGTTGCCTGCAGTTATATGTAATATGAAAAAGGTGACTAAGGACTGGTAATGATAGCTAGCTAAAGATGTTTTAAAACAAAATGCTGAAGGTGCCTCCTGGTTTCTTCTTGCTGATTATAGTAAAATATATGAAGAAAGAGATAAATCCAAGGAAGGACAGACAAAATGAATCCCGGAATTGATGGTTTTGAAGATTTTCAGCCTCTCTGCACAGAAAATGATGCTAAAAAGTGAAAACGGCTTCTAAGCAAATATTAAATCAAGGGTAGTCCCTGAAAAAAACGTGGTTTAAAGATGAAGCTGATAGGGTGACTGTGAAATTTTGTTAAGACATCAGAAAGAGCCCTTAAAGAGATTAAAGTTGCACAGTACAGGTTCTCTCAATTAAGGAATAGGGTCTTTAAAGCTTTAACAACTTTATCTCTCCGTCATCTCAGGAGAAGCCCAAGTTAGAAAAGCACTTGTCTAGAAGAAATATGTAGCTGCTAATTTTGATTGAATCCCAGGGACACCTACAGGTGGCCCAGAAATGTTTTTGTTTGTTTTTTAAAATAATATTTTATTGTGTCTTCAGTGAAAGTTTACACAGCAAATTAGGATGCCAAGTAACAATTTTCTACACAAATTGTTCAGTGATATTGGCTACGTTTCTCATAGTCTGTCAACATTCACATTAAATCCCTTTAGGTTGTTCTCTTTCCAGTAATCTAGTTTCCCTGTACCTGTGCCGCCTTCTCATTTTTGCTTTAGAGTAAATGTTGACAGTTTGCACTCATATAAATGATTTTTTAAAGAAGCACAGTACTCACGGGTGATACATTCTTCACTTTATAAGCCAATCTGTTATTTAGCTAAAAGGTGACATCAGAGAAGTCTCAGTTCAAAGTTTAAAGAGTATCTCAGAGTGGTAATCTTGGGGAATTCTCTAGTCTCAACTGGTCCAGTAAATATGGACTTTTTAAGGATTTGTGTTCTGTTCCACATTTTTCTCCCATCCTGTCAGCATCCATCCATTGTGTTCCTGATCAGAACACTTGGTAGTGGTTGCTGGGCACCATCTAGTTCTTCTAGTCTCAGGATAGACGAGGTTGTGGTTTGCATAGACTATTAGTCCTTTAAACTAGTTTCTCCTGAGTTTTTGGTTTCCTTCTCTCTCTTTTACTCTGAACAGGTAGTTGTTTCTTAGATGGCCACTTGCAACTCTTTAAGACCCCAGGCACTACTCACCAAGCTACGATGTAGAACATAAACTTTATGAATTATGCCAATTGACCAAGTTGTCCCGCAAGGTTATGGCCTTAAGCCTTCACAGCCCACAAACCAATCCTGTGAGGTATTTTTTTAAGTCTCAGAAATATTCATAACTGTGTCCCCTATGTGCTTTACTGTATATATTAATATATATGCATGCATACACACACATGTATACACATATGCCTATTAAAAAAAAAAAAACTCATTGCCATCAAGTCGATTCCAACTCACAGTGCACCTATAGGACAGAGTAGAACTGCCCCATAGGGCTTCCAAGGCGTGGCTGGTGGGTTCAAACTGCCGACTTTTGGTTAGCAACTGAGCTCTTACTTGTGTCACCAGGGTTCCACATATACATATAAAATAAAAAAAAAAATCCATTGCTGTTGAGTCAATTCCCACTCTTAGCAACTCCATTGGATAGAGTAGTACTGCCACATAGTTTCTAAGGAGTATCTAGTAGATTTGAACTGCTGACCTTTTGGCTAGCAGCTGTAGCTGTTAACCAGTATGCCACCAAGGCTCCACATATACATAATAGATACATCTGTATACGCACACATACATACACACATATTCATATCTATACTCATGTATGCGTGTATACATACATATGTAACCATGCCTATATTTTTTGGTTGTTGCTATTGTTGCAAATTTGTATATGTCATAGCATTTACTAAAAACATCCTTTTTATACTGTGTAATTCTTAGTGACATAATTTACCTTGGTCAAAACATGCACACCTTGCCAATATTCAGAGTTACATTTCCCAACACCAAAAATAACAAGTATCTATTTTTTTTTTTTTTACTGTCTAGAGAGTGATCCCTGCCCAGTCCATCCCTGGTAACCACCAATGATAGTTGGTTTCTGTACGTATACATATACTCATCTTTTTATAAAAATTGAGATCATGCAATATTTATCCTTTTGTGACTGACATTTCACTCAGCATAATGTCCTCCATATTCATCCATGTTATATTTTAAGAATGCATCATTGTTCTTTATGGCTGAGAAGTATTCCATTGTAAGTATGTACCACATTTTGTTTATCTATTCATCCACTGAAAGGCACTTAGGTTGTTTACATCTTTTTGCAATTGTGAATAGTGCTGCAATGAACATAGGTGTGCATATGTCCGTTCATGTCTTTTCTATTAGATCTCTAGGGTATATACCAAGGAGTGGGTTTGTTGAATCATCAGGTATTTTATTTCTAGCTTCTTAAGGAAGTGACATTTTGTTTTCCAAAGTGGTTGTACCAGTTAACGATTCCACCAGCAGTGGATAAGAATTCCAATCTCCCCACATCCTCAACAGCATGCGTTGTTTTCATTTTTTTTTTTTTAAATAAGTACCATTTTTGCAGGGCTGAGATAATAACTCATTCTAGTTTTAATTTACATATCTCTTTTTTTAGTTGCTAAAAAAAAAAAAAATTTTTTTTTTTTTTTTTTTAAAGATCATGAGCATCTTTTTAAGCATTTTTTGGCCACGTGAGTTTCCTCTTTGGTGAAGAGTCTGTTCATGTCCTTTGCCTATTTTTTAATTGGATTTTTTTTGTTGTAGAGTTGTTGAAGTTTTCTATATATTTTAGAGATTAGCTCCTTATCAAATATGTTGTTCCAGAAGACTTTTTCCCAGTCTGTAGGCTGTCTTTTTACTCTTTTGATAAGATCTTTGATGAGCACAAGTATTTAATTTTTACAAGGCCCCAGTTATCTAATTTGTCTTCTGCTCTTCTTGTGTTTATAATTTTTTTTAAAAATTAGGTCCCGTTGTTTTCTTCCAAGATACAGTTTTAGCTTTAATCCATTTTGAGTTAGTTTTTGTGTATAGCGTAAGGTACAGGCCTCATTTCATTTTTCTGCAAGTGGGTATCTAATTTTGCAAGCACCATTTGTTAAAGAGTCTACTTCCCCATTGAATGGACTCTGACCCCCTTGTTGAAAATCAGCTGACCATAGATGGACAGATTTATTTCCGAGTTCTCTATTCTATTCCATTGTTCTATGTATCTTTCATTCAGACTGTACCAGGTCATTTTGATTTTTAGTTATATAGTACGTTTTGAGATTGGGGAATGTGAGGCTTCCTACTTTATTCTTTTTTCTTCAATATTGCTTTGATTATTCATGGCCTCTTTCCTTTCCATGTGAAGTTGATGATTAGTTTTTCCATTTCAGTAAAACATGTTGATGGAATTTGGTTGGGATTGCATTGTGTCTATTGATCTCTTTGGGTACTATTGATACTTTCACAATATTAAGCCTTTCATCCATGAGCATAGAATGTCTTTCCTTTTACGTAGGTATCTTTTACTGTAAAAAAAAAAAAAAATTTTTTCTTTTTTTTTTTTTTTAACAGTATAAGGCTTTTATATCCCTGGCTAGGTTTATTCCTTATTTTATCTTTTTGGGGGCTATTGTTAACGATATTGTTTTCTTGATTTCCATTTCAGAATTCGTCATTAGTGTAAAGGAACCACACTAAATTTTGTGTGTTGATCTTGCACCCTGCAATGTTGCTGACCTTTCAGTTAACAGCCAAATGGTTACCATTGCACCACCAGGGCTCCTTTTTGGTGAGTAAGACTATTAATTTTTCTTTGTGTTTACCATGAAGCTTACATTTAACATCTTTTCTTTGCAGACTATTTTAATTTCCTCATCATATGGTTGTTTTATAACTACATCAATCATTCTCCCTTTTGTTTTGATATTATCATCAATTACAGCTTTGTATTAGATTCCCTGTAATCATGTTTTAACCTTATTTTACTGCCATGATGTTCTTCACCTGGCTTGGTTTCATGGTGATGCTGTCATTTCATTTTATCTCATGTTGTTGTCTGTTGTCATTGGTTTTCTATCTGAAGGACTCCCTTTAACATTTCTTGTAGGGCTGTTCTGGGGGGTTAAAAATTCCCTTAATTTCTGCCTATATGAAAATGTCCTAATTTCTCCATTTCTGAATGATAATTTTGCTGAATATATAATTATTTGTTTCAGGGCTTTGTGTATGTCATCCCGTTTTCTTCTTACCTGCATAGTTTCTGATGAGAAGTCAGAGTTTAATCCTATTGGAGCCCCTTTGTAGGTGATATGTTGCTTTACACATGCTGTTCTCAAAATTTTTTCCTTGTCTTTAGATTTTAATTATGATTTATTTGGTGACTTTCTCTTGGGACCTGACCTACATGGAGTCTGTTGATCTTCTTGGATGAACCTATCTCATCTTTCATGATATTTGAGGAGTTTTCTGCTATTAATTCTTTAAAGATTCTTTCTGTACATTTTTTTTTCTCTTCCTCCTCTGGGATTTCTATCATGCATTGATTATTCCTCTCTGGGATTTTTATTATGTGTATATTATGCTTGCTGTTCAGCATAAAGTATAGATTTTCTTCATTTTTCTTTCACCTTTTTTTTTTTCTCTTTGTTCCTCACACCAAGTAATAGCTAAGGTTTTCTCCTCTATTTCACTGATCTTCCTTCCAATATTCAGTTCTACCTCTGTGCCCTTCCACTGAGTTGTTTATTTCTCTTATTTTGTCACTGTGCTTCTTTTACATTTTCCCTGAATTCTTCTAGCCTTTTCGGGGATTTTCCTTGATCTCTTTGAGAAGATTTAACATTAGTTTTTGAAGTCTTTGTCCAATAATTTCATTATCTGTTCTTACTCAGAGAACTTTTCTGTCTCTTTGTTTTATTGATTCATCTTTTCCTATTTCTTCACGTGATTTATAACTGACTTTTGTCTTTGGAAGCAGCCTGGGAGGCAGGACACCAAGGCTTGTGAAGGTGGCCCGGCCAAGAGTATTGGGTCAGAGCACTGAGGCCTGTACAGGTGGCCTGGGCAGAGAAAGTGGGAGCTAAAGCATCGAGGCCCAGGCAGGCAGCCAGACAGGGGCAGGGGTAGGGGTTGGGAGCTGGGATATAGAAGTAAACTGGGAGGAACAGGTAGGAGAGGCATGGAATACAATGCAGACCAGGTGAGGTCTGCCCAAAAGGAAGGGAAGGGGGGGACCACACAGTCAATTGGGAGAAGCTTCTAGTTATAATTCTGTGGGTTACTATTCAAAGGACATCTCTGTCCAAATGAAATGGTGTCACTACTGACCTGCAATCCGGGCTCTAGTTTCTAGCTCTTTCCTTGTCTGCACTCACCAGAGTTAGTGAATCTCTCCTCCGTCCTCCTGTTGTTTCCCATTGTGCCTCTGCAGATGTACACACTCCCTGTCCTGAGGCTCTGACAATTCAGACCGCCTTACTCCAGTAGCACTTCCCTGTTATGCCCGAATTTCAAAGCTGTGGTGCTCACACATGTCACCTTCTTGGGTTTGATTGGAACCAGAATGAGTTCTGCTTACCTCATTCACTTCCAAATTTGTTTACACAGCATCTCTGCCTCCAGGTTGTTTTCTATGAAGTTGCCTTCCTAGGCTCCTTACCCAGGGATGATGCTTGCTGCCATCTCAAAATGGCCACACTGCACTGGACTGCCAGATAGGTCATGGATGATCCATGAATCTCTGTGATCCCATTGGTTTGTTCTCTCTCTCCTTGCACTAGGTGATTGGTCTGATTCTCCAGCAGTCTTTCTGATGCCTGGGATCCAAAGTCATTATTTGTGTCTGTTTTACTTAGTTTCTAAAGTCTTTGTTGTAGGGGAATATTATGGTGCATCTGACTAAGATGCCATTCTAACCAGAACTGGCCCACAAAGGTTTTGAAAGAACTAGATCATCAGAAACACTACAGTGAGGAGTGAAAGACACACAATACAAAATGTAAATAGGCTATTGGAGCCTAACTGTTCTACTAGCAGAGGCAAGTGAGAAAGCTACTCAGCTGAAAACACATATTACCTTTAGGAAACAGAAAGGATGATTGAGAGAGTGGAACCAAAAGCTCAGAGTGGAGCGGAGAAGCTGAAGAGCTATTTTCAGACCTTGAAATTGAAACACGAAACTTTCAACAATTTTCCGGATAGGTTTCATAGTTGCTACAAACCTACGACATCTTTGTGGCTCTTTTTAGAAGGACAATGTCTATAGCAGTTTTCCTATGTCTGTCTCACCATTATATTTCAAGTGTGTTTACGGTAGGACATATATTATCTCTTTAGATTCATAGTTCTACAGATGAAGAAGAACTGTCCTCGAGTAGCTGACCTAGGAAACTATTCTCGAGGAGCTTTATTCATATCCAAATCTGATTTAAATGTTGAGATCCTACATTTTGAGCCCTTGCTATTATGGGATTAGACTTTTGGAAACCTTGAGGTAGGGCGAGTGTATTTTGCATATTGGAGATGCATGAGTCATTGGGAGCCAGAGGATAGACTGAAGTAGGCAGCCTGTAAGATTGCCCCAAATAATCCCCCACCACCTGGTGTTTACACCCTTGCGTAAGCCTCTCTCTCGAGTGTGGTTTAGACCTATTCACTCTCTTCTAATGAATAGGGACCAGCAAAAAACTATCATTTCCAGCTTGGGAAACACTTTCTTGCTTGTTTTCTTGCCTTAACATAACTAACTTTCATGTTGTGAGTAGCCCTATGAAGAGGCCCATGTGTCAATAAACTGATATCTGTGTCCAATATCTGTGATTTCCTGAGGCCCGCCAACGGCCACATAAATGATCTTAGGAGTGAATCTTCCCCCAGTCAAGACTTAAGAGCTGTTAAGCCTTGGTTGGTATCTTGATTGTAATCTTCTGAAGAAAACTGAGCAAGAGGTACTCAACTAAGCTATTCTCAGGTTTCTGAGTCACAGGAACTGTGATATAAAAAATGTTTGATGTTTTAAGTCACCATGTTTTGGGTTTTGGGATAAGTTGTTACACAGCAATATATCAATAATAAAACTTACCTGAGGAGAAGTTGTTTAAGCTGAAATATAAATATAAGAAGACATCCAGTACACGTAAAGAGAAGAGCATTCTAGATAGAGCTTATAGCTAATATAAAGGTCCTAGAGTAGTTACAAACATTGCGTATTAAGAATCAGAAAGAAATGCTATACGTTTCAAACATAGTGGGAGAAAATAAAAGTAGTATGAGGTGAGGTTGAACAGATACAGAGAGACCAATTTTTTTAAGGTTATAAAGCCTATGGCCATGAGTTTGGATTTATTCCACATTTGGTGGAAAGTCAGTGATGAATTTCCAGCAGGGAGAAAGTTGCCTTAACATTTTTAAACTTGTTTTTAGAGAATGGGTTGGATAGGAGTAGTGGGGAGGTGGGGGATGTTATGGATTGAATCGTGTCCCCCCAAAATTTCTGTCAACTTGGCTAGGCCGTGATTCCCAGTATTGTGTGATTGTCCAGCATTTTATCATCTGCTGTGATTTTCCTGTGTGTTGTAAATTCTATCTCCATGATGTTAATGAGATGGGATTAGTGGCAGTTATGTTGAAGAGGCAGGACTCAATCTACAAGATTAGGTTGTGTTTTAAAACAATCTCTTTTGACATATAAAAGAGAGAAGGGAGAAAGCACCAAGAAAGCAGCACCAGGAGCAGAGCGTATCCTTTGGGCTCTGGGTCCCTGTGCCTGAGAAGCTCCTAGACCAGACAAAGATTGACGATAACAACCTTCCCCCAGAGCTAACAAAGAGAGAAAGACTTCTCCTGGAGCTGGTGCCCTGAATTTGGAGAAAATAAAATTTTCTTTGTTAAAGCCATCCACTTGTGGTATTTTGGTTATAACTAAGACAGGGGGTGAGGTATAGGGGAGAAGTGGATGCAGAGGTACTCTTTGGAAAACCATTGCATTAGTCCTATAGAGAATGATGATGTCTTAGAGTTGAGTGCTGGCCAAGATATGGCCAAGACATGGAAGATTTGAAATAGATTTTGGAAGTCATGTCTAGTGGACCTGCTGATGAAATGGATGAGGGTAGTGAAGATGTAAGATAATTGCCTAGAGCTGTTACATGGAGGACTCATTTTACCTTATACACCCAACTAAATTACAAGTACTTTATGGTTACAAACTTTGTTTTATGTATTTCAAATCCACACAATTCCTAATATACAGTGTTTTGTTGAGTACACAATAATTGTTGTATACGAACTAAATAAATCTCATTTATTCTGATAATCATGGGTTCATTCCAATAGCTTTTATGTGCTCCAAAGAGTTGATATTTCTGCCAAAGATGAAATATATTGATTAAATAAACAACAGTTATTAAATACTTCCTTTAATTGAAGGAACTCAAAGTGAATAGGGATATGTAAGGATAGTGAATGCAAATGATGAAAAACTGATTATGTGTAGACTGGTTGGCTCTTGTAACGAGAGTTTGGCTATGACCATTTCTCTTAACACTCCCTAGTTTCCCCAACTTGATATTTCTCTGGTATATGCTAATTGGCTCTTTATTGTTAGTACTGAAGTTTCACAAAAATGAAAAGTATTATACATGAGCCTAGATGAAATAAAATTAATGAGGTCCCCCAAAGAGCTATTGACTTTGTCTTAATAATCTCCATACATGTAATTTCTTTCCTTGTGCTTCTTTTCTACTTTTTTCAACATGTACAGGGTCTGTATTTTATATCCTTCAAAAATCTCCACTTAAATCCATATGTGGCATTTGCCCCTAATACTAATTAGCATAAGGGTTTCAATGTGGACTATAGGAGAGAAAAACATTTGCTACTGTGCTGTCTGAGTACTTAATCATAAGCTTTCAAAGGTCCAATAGAATTTACATATGCCACCATTTGGTGTTATGAGCTTGAGTATTTTCAGATGTCTCCATTTCATTTGGTGTCATCTCTTCACACTAATCATCACTCAGCTGCTTCTCATCAAGAATCAGATTGTAGGTTAGGGAGATGATTCAGCCTGAACCTTTTCCTTAGATTTTGCAACTTACATAAAATCAGGAGTAAACTTCTTGTTTCCTTTCTCTTTTTAAAAATAGTTCTCCAAAATTCTAATATTTGTTTCTTAAACAAAGTCATCTGAATCTTTTAATCTGTTTTTTCTAGCATAAGAGCACATTAAAATTTCAAACCCCTTTAGAAAAGTAATCTATTTATTAATCAAAAATTAATTTTATTGTCTTCCTATCAGAATGCAGTGATTAACTTTAAATACTTCACCTGGTCCCTCAGAGGAGTAATATCTGTCCACACAGGAATGCCTTTGCTGTTTGTTACAAAATGTGATTTAGTATACTTTTCAGTATTTATTAACTAACTGCACGAGATGTTGCTAAAAATGTGGAACTGAGGTTTTTTTTTTTTCGTGTTTACTTTTTTTTCTATTATCACAGTAAGTTTAAACTTTTCAGTATGGTAGAAAATTAGTGCCATTATCAATGGCTAGTGAATTAGTGAGATGCAGCCATTGTAAAGTACAAATTAACATTACGATTATATGTTTTAGTAGCATTTATCAGAAGGTAAAAGTTGGGATATTTAGGATGATTTTTAAATACTAAAACTTCACCTCAATGTAACATTTACTCAAGAAGAATTTACAGTAAGGTGAGTTGTTGGATCCATTGTAAGGGAATTTAATTATCATACCATTCTTTTCTAATGTATTAATTAATTCATTCTATAAGCATTCTGGAGCAACTATGACTTTTAAAGTATATAAGAAAATGAGAAACATAAATATGGATGAGCTTTTAAAAAGCATATAATTTAGATACAAAGGTAAATGTAAATAATACAATAACAGAAGATAAAATATGATGAATCCTCAACAAAGAAAATGGGCTAGAACTACACAAGATGGGGAGAAACTGCTCCAGTGTAGTAGAACAGAGCACATGAGTACAAATCAAGAGAGCTTCAAAGTTCAGGCATTCATTTTTGTGTTGTATTGTCTTATAGGTATGTGTGCATTATCATTCATATTTTGTATATGAAGAAGCAGTAGCTCACTGATGTTATATGAAGTTCTTAATTCACTACCAATAAGTGACTAAAGTAGGATTAGAAATCAAATCTGGTTAGAAATCAAACCCATATATTTTCATTGCCTTGTACTTCGAAATATACGTTAAAGTTGGTCACTGCTACTATTGTTACCTTTTATCATAACTCTTCATCTCTTCTTCGTCTAATTTTCCACTGTTAAATAGATCACTAATGAGATTAGTTTAGTTGTCCATAAATTAGATTATCAAACATCCTCACTTGTGCAGACACCTAACAATTTTAGAGTAGCAATTTACACAGGAATATTCTAATATTCTTCTGGATATACATGCCTTCATATTTTCAAAAAGGATAATATACTATTTTAATGTAATAAGTACCATATTTTTATACAAATAATGCGTGTTATATGTATTTTTACCAGTTGCACCCTCGCCCCACGGGGTGTTTTTGTTAGCACGTTATTCTAATTTTTTATGAAAATACCTTTCGGCAGAAGAGGAGAGGGGAGAAGGACATGGTTGGCGAAAAAAAGTATAACACACACATTATTTGTGTCAAAATTCAGTGATTACTATCTATCTCATAAACTTATGTTATATAAAAGTTCATGGTATTCTTTTATACCTAAACAATGCAAAAAAAACACACACAAAACCTTCCCCAATTGTATTATTCTTCTTCCAGTGTTGATAATGGTTATATTCATGGCTCCTTACCATCGGTGGTAAAACCGCCTTGAAGATAATCATGTCTTCCCTCATTCTCCTGTTTCCAAAGTTAATCAACTCTGACTTCTTAAGCTTTAGTTTTTAGGTTTTATTTTCAAACCTGTAATCACATCTATGAATTCTTCAATACCAAGCTCTCTATGTCTTTTTAAACTTTGAAACATCTAACTAAAACCAGCCCCTTAATTCTAACCTTTCCAGTAGGGAAAAAATACGAGGATTGTATTTCACCCCGCACAGAATAAACTCTAGCTCATATTGATGCATGTTCATTTTTAGGCTCCAAAGACTTCTTTTATTTTACGATATTTTATTTTTCATTTCTGTAGGAGAATAATAGAGTTATTGAATTCATTATTATTCATTTTGACAACTTTTACAGCTGAAAAAGAAACATATGGTGGTAGCATCCTAATTTACCATTTTTACTTCTTTATTCGGCAACTTACATAGTAATTCAGGTTTTCTTTCTAAATTAAAATATATTCTAGATATAATCAAACTCCATTAATTTAATAATTGGAACAAGATCTTATATTTTATAAAGCATTAATCTAAATGTATGAGATTATATAAAATATTCTCTTACAATTTTCATGGTTTTTTTTATCACAAACTAAAATAAAAGAAATAGCTAATCATAAATTTTATTACATCTTTATAGATCTAATAAAGTAATCTAATAATTAAGATATACCACGGATTTTCCTGAATTGTATTCCTATTTGTATTGACTCATTGATTGAAATATTCCTAAAATTTGAGCTTATGATTCACTCACGAAAAAATTCACTGAAATGTGAATGTCTGCCACAGCAGTAGGTCTTCAACTGTTGTTTCTTATGGAGATGCTACTAATCATTGCCTCAAAAAATACATTTTATGTGCCAATAGGAAACCTTGGTGGCGTAGTGGTTAAGTGCTACAGCTGCTAACCAAGGGTTCGGCAGTTCAAATCCACCAGGTGCTCCTTGGAAACTCTATGGGGCAGTTCTACTCTGTCCTATAGGGTCGCTATGAGTTGGAATCAACTCGACGGCAGTGGGTTTGGTTTTTTTTGTATGTGCCAATATGTTTAACAAATGCTACTTGATCTTTAGCTCCTTCTAGGAAATGTAAAATATGCATTTATATAACATAAACTCTAAGATAGTTTGAAGAAACATGCATTGCTGTGTTTAATGCAATCATTCTCAAATTAATTTGAAAATAAAACCACTTTCATACTATGCTATTCCAATATAAAAAAAAAATTAGAATGTGCTGAATTAATAGGCCATCAGACCCAGGTGCCTTGAGAACTGAGATACCTCATTTCTATGTGCATGCTACGTGAATTAGGGAGACCTAAATTTTCAAAGGACTTATTTCAAAGAAAGTGATTTTTCCAGAAATATGTAGTGTCAATTATTTTATAATGTTGTGATAGAAAGACCCTGATAAATAGTTAATAAATTTAAATAATAAAAACTTTAAAAATGTTTAGAGAACTAACATTAGACAGAGATTTAAGATTTGGCTAACGACATTTTCTAGGCTGGCAAGTCTTCTGTCCCTAAGCTTGATGGGTAAACTATGTCAGCAATCTTTACACTTGGCTGCTAGAAGAATGACAATATTTTTCTACTGGCCATGTGTCTTGGTCTAGTTATGAAAAGAGTCTTTCCCAGGGCATATGCAATTGAAGGTTTAATAAAATCAGGGGACTGCAGATTGGCTAAAGAAATCATGTGAAGGGCTGAACTGACAAAAAACTTGTTTAGGGAGAGTAGGTAATAACAATAATTGCTACCAGATGGTCAGTGGTAACCATGTGCCAGAAAACCAGGTACTGATGAAGGGAAAATTGAGACACGTTTGAGTGGGCTATTGATAGAGTGCCACACTTTTTTTTCCTCATGCCATCTAAAACATGGATCTTATTTGTAAACAGTATCTATCTTAGTTTAGTGCTGCTATAACAGAAATACCACAAGTGGATGGCTTTGACAACTAGAAATTTATTTTCTCATCATTTAGGAGGCTAGAAGTCTGAATTCAGGGTGTCGGCTCTAGGGGTAAACTTTCTCTGTCAGCTCTGGAGAAGGTCCTTGTCTCTTTCAGCTTCTTGTCCTAGACAGTCTTCATGTGGCTTGGCATCTCCTCCCACCGCTGCTTCTCTTGCTTACTTGTTTAATCTCTTTTATATCTCAAAAGAGTTTGACTGAAGATACACACTACACTAATCCTGCCTCATAGCATAACAAAGACAACCTATTCCCAAATGAGATCATAACCTTAGGCATACAGGTTGGGATTTACAACACATAGTTTTGGGGGACACAATTCAATCCATAGTAGTGCTCAGAATGACTATCTGACCTTAGATAAAATAAGTTACTAAGTAACTCAGCCCATGTTACTTTGTGAAAATAAAATGAGGAAAAAAACTAAAAAGATAAGAATTTTTAAGTGGATTTTTTTTCTCCATTAGGCAATTCTTCCATCTACTTCAAACCACATAGCACGTACCTTTGATATATTGCACTTTTTATAAAAGAGAAAAAAATACCTAGTGTCACAATAGCATCATAGGAATTAAAGAGGATTTATCTCTTTTCTTCTGTGGCAAAAACACAACTTGAAGCCTATATTCTTCCCAAACAAATAAATAAAAGAAGGTTCCTCTGGGATATCTCATGATTTCTTCCATAGTTTCCAATTTGGATTACTAAACATTCATTATATTTGTCCATTGTTAATTTTTTTTTTCCAGAAAATGTATTGAAGTAGAGTTGCTCCAAATATTATAAATTTTTGTTAGTATCAAAGTTATTTTAAAGTTTTTGGAAACTTTACCTCACCGGTGATAAGAGACTAAAGCCTTTTTTTCTGGCAAACATCTACCTATGTGAGATCACAGTTTCAATGTTCTGAGAAAAGAATTCTGCCTTTCTAATTTTAAAATATGGTAAATATTATAGAATTTACTTTGGATAATTTTTATAATGCACTGGGTTTTTTTCAAATGGAGAGTAATAGGTTTTATTTAGATGAAATGGTAAACCTGGACTTGTAACTATACAGGCTATCAGTTGTATTAAGAAGTCCCCAGTAGAGTCTTAAGGCCAGAGAAATATTTAAACATAATTTATCACCTGGTCTCACCGCTTATTAACAGGGTGGTCACAGGTAGGTCATTTGCTCTCTGTTAGTTTCATGTTTTTCTTTTGTAAAATGAGACTATTACCTGCCATATATAACCTAGAGTGAAAGTGAAGTCTCATTTGAAATGGCTTTGTGAAATCTCATTAAACTGAAAAAAAAAAAATTGTACACATAAAGATATTAGTTAGAGTCAATAGTTGTCCTTTTCTCAAGGAGTTAATTTAAAGTAATAGTAGTAGGAAGATCCAGAGGACTTCTTAAAGTTTGTTTCAGTTCTAGGGCTATAATGCAATTCTGAAACAAAGTCTACATATTTCATATGATCTACTTAAAATAACATAGATTCCACATTGTGTTTAAACATACAAAAGCAATAGGAAGTTTCAAACATTGTTCAATTTAATAATTGGCATTCATTTTTTTGGTGGTGCTGTGGTTAAGCACTTGGCTGCTCACCAAAAATTCAGCAGTTTGAACCCACCAGAGGCTCCAAGGAAGCAAGATATGGCAGCCTGATTCTGTAAAGATTTACAGCATTGGAAACCCTGTGGGGCAGTTCTACTCTTTCCTACAAGGATGATAGGAGTTGGAATCCACTCGATGGCAGTGTGAGGGGGGATGGGGGGGAGCTCTTAAGTTATGTGCCCTTGTTAATGTTGAAATATAATTTTTAAAATCCCAATTTGAATAAAATTGAAAAACACATAGTAACTATCTTCAAGTGAAAAACAGCACAATTTTCTATTTATTGATTATCACGCATGCTTAGGCTCTCTCCGAAGTTTGTGGCATATAGTTCCCGAAGTTCAAGGATACTGTGTGACTATTTCAAATAGTCTAACATACGGTAACTAGGGATAGGGGATATTTGAAGAAATAATGGCTAAAAGTATTCCACATTTAATGAAAATTATATGTCCCCAGATCCAAGAAGATCAATAAATCTCAAGTGTGAGAATGCACTAGTGTTAAGATGTCAATTTTCCCCAGTTTAATTAAATCCAATACCAATGAAAACACCAACAGCGTTTTTTTGGTCAAAATTGACATGCTGATTCTAAAGTTCATAAGCAAATTAAAATTATCTAGAAGAGTCAAACCAACTTTAAAAAATAGGAACAAACTGGGGAGACTAACCTTAACTGATTTAAATACTTCCTATAGAGCTGAAATAATCAAGGCCATCTCGTATTGACTGAAAATAGACAAATAGATCAGTCGAACATAACAGAATATCTAGAAACAGGTTCATATATATGAACAACAAATTTGAAGCACATGTTCCAAAGGAAGAAAGAATAGGTTTTTTTTTCCCCAAAAAATTGTGCTGTAAAATGACGTGTCTGTAAGTCAAAAAAGAAAAAAAAAAAAGAACTTAGGTCACTACATTGCCTCGTATGCAAAACAACTCAAAATAGATCATAGCCTTAAATCTACAACATAAATCTTATAGAAGTAACCATAGGTGAAAATCTTTGCAATACTGAGACAAGCAAATATTTCTTATATTATCAAAAGTATGTTCCATTAAAAAAAAAAATGAGAAATTAGATTTTATCAAAATTGTAAAAGTCTTCATTTTGAAAATCGCTAGTAAAGAGATTGAAAATACAAAGCTCAGACTGAGAGAAAACATTTACAAACCACATACATCATAAAGGACCCATCCCCAGAATACATAAGGAACTCTCGAAATTCAACAATTAGAAAACAAAACAAAACAATACGATAAAAATTGGCAAAAGATTTGAACATTTCACCAAAGATATACTGATGTTATTACAGATTTGTGTCCTCAAAAATATATGGCAAAGTCCTAACCCCCAGTACCTATGAAGGTGACCTTGTATGGAAAAGGGCTCATTGAAGTTATCAGTTAAGTTAGCATGCGGTCACCCTGGAGTAGGGTGGGTCCTAATTCAATACCAATGGTGTCCTTATAAAAGAGAAGACAAAGAGACACAGAAGGAAGAGTGCCATGTGATTATACAGTAATGTTGTAGTTGCAAGTCAAGGAATGCGTTATAAAATCCACTTCTATTTTAGTTTTCAGAAGACAAAAAAAGGGCACACAAAATCACATGCATTTGAGTGTTCTTAAACATATGTTTTGTAGAGGGTCAGCAGAAAACAAGAAACCCTCAACCTGGTGGATTGACACAGTGGCTGCAACGACGGGTTCAAGCATAGCAATGATTGTGAGGATGATGCAGGACCAGGCAGTGTTTCATTCTGTTGTACATAGGTTTGCTATGACTCAGAACCAACAACAAAAACAAACATGTATTTAGCTTGATATTTAAAACGATTATGAGTATTTTTCCAGGTTTCTTCATCCTCAAAAGCTATCCATGACTCATCAACAACTCCCCCTACCATGACGACCTATTTGCTATGAAATACCTGAATTCAACATTTGAAGTGTTTCATAGCAGCAAGTATATTTATTGAGTCGCTTTTATATATAAGACAGGTAATGTAGATTTTGTGAATCTGAGAGCTATGGGTATCAGGTTACCTCCATTTATTTATTCATTGACTTCACAAATATGTATTGATTACTCAGTAATACTAGGCACTGTGTTAGTGTTAACTTTGCAGAGCTAACAAGTTCCAATTTCCCCAACTGTATCCAAAGTTCCTGATGGAAGATCTTATGGCTTATTTACTACATAGCCATAATACCATAGCTCTCAGATTCAAAACAGTACTTTGATGCTGTGCTCCATTTTAGTAACACTTTATTTAAAATATGATAATTCAAGCTGAAGACAATAATCCACATATGGTCTGAATGAAGTAATATTAATAAAATCTCCATTTATCCTAAGCAGCCCAAGATCTAGATGTTCTAGTTCATTAAAACTTCAATTTACTCTTTGTTTAACTAGACTGTAATTTCCTTGAAAACCACAGACCCTGCACAAAGACTAATACTTTGCCCCAGAATCTAACAGTCTTTGTCTTATACAAAAAAAAGACTCTACAAATATACTTGTTAAATGAATCAATGCCTCTGTCATCTTTCTTATTTCCAGAACCAAGCAAAATGCATAATAGGTGTTCAATAAATGTTTACAACAGATATAAAACCAAAATTTATCCACTTGTATTCAATATAAGTACTCATTTTCATAAAATAGAATAAAACAAATCAAAATGGCATCATCTCTCTAATGTTTGATTGAAGAGGCACTTTAAAGTACTTCAGAATCATCTTTTGGATGATTTCTGCTATTTGCACTGGAATAAATGAACATAAAATCGTTATTTGAGTCTATTGCTGTCTAGTTGATTCCTACTCAGAGTGACCCTATAGGACAGAGTAGAACTGCGCCATAGAGTTTCCAAGGAGCACCTGGTGGATTTGAACTGCTGACCTTTTGGTCAGCACCTGTAGTGCTTAACCACTATGCCACCAGGGTTTCCTAACATATGATAGTATTTATTAGTTTGTTTAGTTAATTCATGACACCATATTGTTTGGTTATCTTTGGCTTCTTTCTGATTAAAAAAGAGTTCATTATCTAGAAAGATGTACCTTACACCGGCTTCAAATTACTGTTTATAATACATGGAATTTTATTTATTTCAAAATCAAAAACATCTTGCATTTTATCTAAGAATAAAAAAGTTAAAGTCCCCATACTTAAATCAAATTTATTAGTATCTGAGCACCGTGGAAAATAAAGGATGCCATCAACAAAAGGGGCATTTGTTCTTCATATTAACTGTGGCATCCTTCCCATCTCCAAAGTCCTCAGTCTTATCCATGTAGCTTATCTTTGTATTTGGAATGAAATCTCTGAAGGAGAATGTCTCTCCAAGGGAAAAAAAAGAAAGACTGGAATGAAAGGGAAATTAGATGAAGCAATTGGACTATATAAAAAAAAAAAAAAAGAACAAACCCATTGCCGTCAAGTCGATTCCGACTCATAGCGATCCTACAGGACAGAGCAGAACTGCCCCCATAGAGTTTCCATCGAGCGCCTGATGGATTTGAACTGCTGACCTTTTGGTTAGCAGCCATAGCTTTTAACTAGTATGCCACCAGGGTTTCAATAGAGTACTGTTATTCTTAGATGGAAAAGCTAATACTGACCCAATGCAAGCTTTCAAAATATGTTCTTTTGGTAGACAGTGTCCTCAGGCTACTAGCTAGGAAAGTATTAAGGAAAGTTAGTGAGTATAAACTCTGTAACTTAGGTTTATACTGTTGAACTGGAATGTAAGAGAAGAGGAACCATAGGAGTGATTATGGCCACAATTTCCTTTGGGGATTTTTATTTTTTTCATTTGTTTTGACATTTCAGATACAGAATTTTGTTCCTAGCCACAAGCCTGTGGCAATGGGTGTGAAGATAAGAATTCACAAAAGACATTATACAGAAAATGTGTGAAAAATTAAAATGACAAGTTGTATTGATATCTTCTTGAAACTGAGCTTTAGTGCCTTGTTGTAAAGGTAGCTTATTTGAGGAGTAATGACATATTTGCTAACTCTGCCTAGAATAGAGATCTGAAATAGTCAAACCCACCAAATTAAGACTTAAAATAGAAAGTAAACCAATTCAGTCAGAACTCTAGTACTACCATACTAACATTTGAATACAATTTAGGTATATGGTAGATAAAAGGATGATGAAAAGGAGAGGTATGGTATATAGAAATGTTTACTCAAGTACAGCAATGAACATAGTAGTGTTAGAGAATACAGCAAAATATTAAAAAATGAAGGGATAATGCTTCTTATAACTTAGGAAATTGCTTGTCTCTTAACTTGTCTTTTTTAACTCCACCAAAGCAAATGTATAGTGAGCAGCCAAGATAAAAAGAAATATGAACTTACATAATGTGAGAAAGAAAAAGCATAAATAGCTGCAGAAAAAGAAAATTTGGAATTTCCTCAACTTAACACAAATTATATGTCTGGAATTGAGAGGCAATGGATGATTAAGCTGAAAAATAAATGTTCCACGTTCAGCGCTCTACCAGTTCAAAACTGAATTAATTTCACTTAATGGGCAAGTTAAATAGAGATAAAACAAAACTCCTTGTATTGCTAGCCCCATGAGAACACGTTAATCCTTCCTTAACATTTACTTAATTTAATCCTTAATTTCTAAAATAAATTTCTATTGGAAGGCATTATATATATATACACACACACATATATAATATATATTGTATGGACATACATATTACATACACACGTCTATATATATAAAAACCAAAACCCACTGCCATCGAGTCGATTCCGACTCATAGCGACCCTATAGGACATAGTAGAACTGTCCCATAGAGTTTCCAAGGAGCGCCTGGCAGATTCAAACTGCCAACCTTTTGGTTAGCAGCTGTAGATATATATAAAATGTCCCTCAACAGAAACTGATTTTGGATTATGTATGTATATATCTGTATATATGTATGTATATATGAGTTTCTTTCATGGTATATATAATATATACATATATATGCACGTACCTACATATATATACATATGTATTTGTTTCTTTTGCTAATCACGTTCATATAAAAAAAAGAATAGGCACATAACACCTTCGATAATTGTTAGTTATAACCTTATTAAAACATATCTCCCTTCCTCCTTCCCTCCCTTCTTCCCTTCCTTCCTTCTTTTCTGATATCACTTTTTCTAATAACAAATTTTAGTTGACTATTAGATTACTTTTAACCTGATAAAGTGCAAAGAAAAACAAATAAGAATAGAGAGTTATCTAAGAAAATCCGCAAAGAGGGCTAATGATTACAAAATAACGTTAGAAGAATGGTACAAGATAAATGAGGTCAGATAAAAACATAAAGGAAAACCACTCAATATAAATCTTCAAATCAGGTGTGGATTATCCAATTGGCAAGGTAAGCATGGCACTCCCCTTGCTTCCCAGATCATCCGTAGTGAAAAATTTCACATTTTTTCAGCACATAAAAGATTCTGCTTCTAGGTATGTCTAGCATCTCCTCTCCCTTCCAATCCCACAGCAATGTTCCTACAGAATCAAAGCCTCTTTTCAAATTTACAATCTCTGACAGGGGCAGATGATTCAGCAAACAAACAAGGTAAACATGGTCTTACTTGTACTTATTTCCTAATCTGTAATAAGCAATTGTTCACTGCAGATAATCTGGTAAGGAAGGTAAGCACTGTGCTTACCTTGCTTAATTAAATAAGCTGTCCCTGCTTCAAGTGTATAAACAGACATATTGTGCCATGAAAAGCAGCAGAACAGAGAGATGGGCTCTGAAAAGCTGGTTTTTTTTGGTGGGCTTTTGAAAACCTGATCTTCCCAGCTATGAAACCTTGGACATTTTGCTTAACCTGTCTTAGTTTTCTATTGCTGTCATAACAAATTACCACAAACCCAGTAGCTTAAAAAACAACACAAATTTACTACCTTACAGATGTGTAGGTCAGAACTCTGACATGGGTTCCACCAGACTAAATTCAAGTTGTCAGCAGAGCTTAGTTTCTTTCTGGCTCAAGGCGAGGATCCCTTTTCTTGCTCTTTCAGGTTGTTGCCAAAATTCAGCTCCTTGCTGTTGTAGGATTCCAGATTCCTTGCTAGCTATCAACTGAGGGTCTTTACTAGCTTCTAGAGGTCACCCACAATCTTTGGCTAGTGGTCCTTTCCTTCAACAAAGCCAGCAATGGTGTGCCAATTCCCTCTCATGCTTTGAATTGCTCCTCCTTCCCCTACAGTCTCAACTTTAAGGCCAACTGCCTTCTTCCTCTTTTAAGGACCCGTGTGACTGGGCACACCTGGATAATCCAGGTGGCTCTACCTATTTTAAAGTCAGTTAATTAGCAACCTTAATTCTGTTTGGAACCTTAATTCCCTTTGCCATGCAATGTTAACATATTCAAAGGTGTAAATCCAGGGATTAGAATGTGGGAGGCCATTATTCTGCCTACAGCACGTTCCAAGCCATATCATGTACCACGTAAAGAAGATTAAATGAACTAAAAAAACTGTTGAGCCTATACTAGCTGCTCTAAGTATGAGAATTTCACTCTTCCTTTATACTGAGATAGTTGAACACTTATTTTCTTTTTATGCAGAGGCTAATGCAAAATAGTTTAAGAAATAACATTAGTCAGTGGTTCCACTTCCCATGAGATTCTTAATTTGCATCTATTGTTGAAGGAGTAAATGTTGTCTTTTTTCCTGAATAACTTTAAATGACTGTCCGAGTGACATTTTGCCACTTTGAAATCTTTAATTTTAAACTCTCTATACTGTATGGAACCGTGGTGGTGCAGTGGTTAAGAGCTTAGCTGCTAACCAAAAGATCAGCAGTTTGAATTCACCGGTCATTCATTGGAAACCCTATGGGGCAGTTCTACTCTGTCCTATAGGGTCGCTATGAGTCAGAATCGCCTCGAGGGCAACAGGTTTGGTCTGGTTTTTATATAAATGTATTGTCTAAATATAATTCAGAATCATTAACAACCTTAAAATTCCATGAATGTGATATTAATTTGCTGCCAGGTAAATTATTTTTCATAATGTTTCACACTTCTTTCTGGTAACAGAGTTTTTATTCACAAAGAAAACAAGAACTGCAATATATTTTGTGTATGGAAATTTTATCTCTTCATTATAAAATCTACTCTCAAGAGTAATCCATAAATGGGAATTTTTACATTCCTAAATGTAAATGTTTTCGTGATTTTCATTTTATCTGAGAGTCATCAAGCTTCTTTCTGCAAGGAAAGATAATAATTTGGACAGAGTAGCCAATGTTAGTTGGGCTCATAGTTAAGTTCAAGTCTGAAATACCACATCTGATCAAGGAAAAGCTCAGCAGCAATACTTTTCACATGTTGTTGTCAGATACCTGACATTTTAAATTCAATTTTTAAGTTTGGAATTTTTCTGTTTCTAGAAAATCAATCAGAGTCAATCCATCACCACCTTCCTCTGTCCATATGAGTGTGAACAATATTTCTATCTTGAGCTTCTTCAACTGATTTATTCTTATTTCTTTGGTTTTCTGAGTTTGAGAGCTATTTTGTGAACAAAGCCTGGAAGCATGATCACATTTTATGTAATCTAGACTATAGCATAGAAAAATGTTGTATATTTTCATCTCTTGGCAAAATGAGAAATGATGCTATAACTGTCATAATTTAATTCAGAGTAATGCACAATGTGTTTTTAAATAAACACTTTTGAAATAACACAAATGAAGACATAATGGAGTGTCACAGTATGATGGATGTCTTCTAAGCAATTATATTTGATTTTTAAAAAATTTTTTAAAGTAAATACTTGCTTATAAGTTAGGTAGAAGTATTAAACATTAAGTATGTGGATTTGGGGCACTTTTTAAAGGAAAAAAATTTTTTTCCAGATCTTCACAAACCATTCATTATTAAAATGAATGATCATGTCATGTCTCATATTTATGACGATATATATGCTATCCTTGATGTAAGGCAAATCCAATACCACCAAATTTCATTTGAATTATTAGGTAGAATACTGCATCCAAGTTTTAAGATTAAAAAATAAAAGTTAAAGAAAGATCCTTAACATAATTTAAGATTATTATAAAGATTTTTCAATGACACTGTCTTATACAATTTATTGTTTTTTTAAACACTGTTATTTATGAGCTATGATTTAATTATGAAACTAATGAATTAGCTGTGACATGATCATCTTAGTATCTTTGAAAAAGTAAAGAAAAATAGAGCCCTTTGAAGTAACAGCTGTAGGATTAGAGATTGAATGGCCTAGAATCAAAAGATTCCAATAGGAAAATATTTTTAAAAGTCAAACCCATAACTGCTAAAAGAAGAGCTGAGAGGGGCAGAGCCAAGATGGCAGAGTAGTCAGATGCTTCCTGTGGTCTCTTTTATAACAAAAGACCCCCCAAAAACAAGTGAATCAATTATATATGACAAGCTAGGAGCCCCGAAAATCAAAGGCAAAGTTGAGGAATCCGACTGAGTGGCAGAGGAAGGGAAAAATGGTTCAGAAGCAATGAGGAGTTGCCAGACCTGACCCGGCAAGAACCAGCACCCCGTAGGCTGATTCCGCTGGCACCAATGAAGTGAGGCAAGTAGAGGTGTTTGGAACACGTTTTCCACATCAGGAGAGAAGAAGCAGTGGAGAGTCTGCTCAACCATCCAGACCAAGTGAGAAGCAGCCCTCCACTGGCAAAAGTATCTGTGTTTAACCCACCTATCAGATCCAAAAACACCCCTTCAGGAAAAACCTCTCTCCCACTTATCTGCTGTCATCCTGCTGTGCACTAGGTCCCAACCAGCTGCAACCCCTGGGTCACAAGAAGGATCCTGCATTCACTTTGAACCATTCTATTCTCCTGGACTTGGAGAGGGAACAAATTAGCCAACAGGGAAAAAATAATTTGCTAGCTCCCTTAAGCCAGGAACTTGGGACAGAAACAGCTCCTTTGTTAAGCACAGGCAAAAGGGGTCCACTGACTTTGAATGCCTTTCACCCCTGCATAACCCTTTGTGGGCCCATTTCAACAGCATAGTCCCTCATTAGCACAGTACATCAGGGTATATACCTGAAGTCCAACATCAACTGTTTCAACTACATGGTGCAGAGGCAGGTTCATGACATTTGACATGCTCTGCCTATTAAGCAGGGTTCTTACCTACCCACATCAGTGGCCTGAGGACTGCTGGCTTCACTCACAATGCCTAGCCACCTGCAACAGGGGTCCAGGAATAGGTGGTGCCTCCCAGTCCTTATAGCCAACAGCACTGGGTGCCCCTAGTCCAGCTGAAAACCCACCCACCTACATTCTATATAGAACAGGGACACGATTTCCTCACAAACACTCAGGGGTAGTTGTTAGCCCCCTGCCTCGCTCAGTGCATGATCCCGTACTGCAGCCAGATGCCTGTGCCTACACCAATCACCCCTGCTCGTCTAGGACTATAGGTGAGAGCCTGTACCACACACTTGGTGACTGACTACCCGGACACCTGAGTTGACTCTATACAAGAAAAATGAACAGACTCTTGGGCTCACATACCTATTAACAGCTCTAACCACCTGTGATAGGACGTTAGAGCTTCAAAGATGCCAATAATCAAACTAGCTCACTGGAGCAGCCTATTTGGGCATA
Source organism: Loxodonta africana (assembly GCF_030014295.1). Classification (NCBI taxonomy): domain Eukaryota; kingdom Metazoa; phylum Chordata; class Mammalia; order Proboscidea; family Elephantidae; genus Loxodonta; species Loxodonta africana. The sequence goes on from NC_087344.1 coordinate 124,194,938, forward strand.
TGAAAACAAAACAAGAAGCTAGGACACAGTAAGCAAACATAAAATAAATAAATACAATAACTTATTGATGGCTCAGAGACAACAGTCAATATCAAATCACATAAAGAGGCAGACCACGATGGTGTCAGCAAGACTCCAAAACAAAAAAGAAATCTTACGGATAAAGATAACTTCCTGGAATTACTGGAGGTAGGATAACAAAAGATTAATATACAGAACTCTTCAAAAGATGAAGAAGGAGATTAGGCAAAACGCAGAAAAAGCCAAGCAGCACACAGATAAAGCATTAGGGGAATTTAAGCAGATTACAGAGGAGCATAATGACAAAATTAATAGGCTGCTAGAATCCATAAAGAGACAGCAAACAGAAATTCAGAAGATTAACAATAAAATTTCAGAATTATAGAGAAGTCATAAGAACAGAACTGGGGCAATGGAAGTCAGAATTAGTGAGATTGAAGATAAAGCACTTGACACTAACATATTTGAGGAAAAATCAGATAAAAGAATTTTAAAAACAGAAAAAAAAGTAAGAATTATGTGGGACTCTGTCAAGAGGAATAACCTATGAGTGATTGGAGTGCCAGAACAGGGCAGGATAACAAAAAACACAGACAGAATTGTTGAAGATTTGTTGGCAGAAAACTTCCCTGATACTGTGAAAGATAAGAAGGTGTCTACCCAAGATGCTCACTGAATCCCACACAAGGTAAATCCAAAAAGAAAGTCATCAAGACATAGTATAATAAAAATTGCCAAAACCAAAGATAAAGAGAGAATTTTAAGAGCGGCTAGGGAGAAACAAAAAGTCGCCTACAAAGGATCAATAAGACAAAGCTCAGACTACTCAGCAGAAACCATGCAGGCAAGAAGGCAATAGGATGGCATATACAAAGCCTTGAAGGGAGAAAATTGCCAGCCAAGAATTATATACCCAGCAAAACTGTCTCTCAAATATGAAGGTGAAATTAGGACATTTCCATTAAAAAAAAAAAAAGTATACCAGTCCTAAATTCCTCCTGGATAACCTTATGTATTGGATGGGGACTAGTTTTCCAGAGTTTTTTTTTTTTTTTTTTTTTTTTCCAGTTTTTGTCCTACTTTTCCTTTAGATCTTCCTATTGACTCTATTTTCACATGAAAGCTGGACAATGAATAAGGAAGAATGAGGAAGATTTGATGCCTTTGAATTGCAGTGTTAGTGAAGAGTATTGAATTGTCATGGATTGAATGTGTCCCCCCCCAAATATGTATCAACTTGATTGGGCCATGATTCCCAGTATTGCATGGTTGTCCACCATTTTGTGATTGTAATTTTGTACTAAGAGGATTAGGGTGGGATTTTAACAGTACCCTTACTCAGGTCACCTCCCTGATCCAATGTAAAGGGAATTTCCCTATGTTGTGGCCTGCACCACCTTTCATCTCTTAAGAGATAAAAGGAAAGAGAAGTAAACAGAGAGTTGGGGACCTCATACCACCAAGAAAGCAACATCATGAGCAGAGCAAGTCATTTGGACCTGGGGTTCCTTCACCTGAGAAGCTCCTTGACCAGGAGGAGATTGAGGACAAGAACCTTCCTTCAAAGCTGACAGAGAGAGAAAGCCTTCCTCTGGGGCTGACTCCCTGAATTTGGACTTTTAGCCTACTTCTCTGTGAAGAAATAAATTCCTCTTTGTTAAAGCCATTCATTTGTCGTATTCCTGTTATAGCAGCATTAGATGACTAAGACAACCATGGACTGCCAAAAGAATGTCTTGGAAGAAACATAGCCAAAATATTCCTTCGAAGGAAGGATGGTGAGACTATATCTCATACACTTTGGACATATTATCAGGAGCGATTAGTCCCTGGAGAACGACATCATGCTTGGTAAAGTAAAGGGTCAGTGGAAAAGAGGAAGACCCTCAATGGGATAGATTGACACAGTGGCTGCAACAATGGGTTCAAGCACAGAAACAATTGTGAGGATGGCGCAGGACCAGGCAGTGTTTCCTTCTGTTGTGGATAGGGTCACTATGGCTTGGAACCAACTTGATGGCACCTAACAACAACAACATTGACTCTATGCCTCAGAGAAGACTTTTCTCCCTCGATATATATATTTTTAGCATTTTAGAGCGCTAGTACTCATTACATGCCACTTGCTAGCTGTGTGGTGTTAAGTGATTGGGGATGCAGTCAGGGGAAAATCTCTGCTGTTCTGGTTTAGTTTCAATCTTAGGCAGAAGCTATGTCTCTGGTTCTAGGGGATGCAGCTTTCTCAGTGTCTTATCCCTCTCCCAGCGGTAGGCAATCTCTTATGGAATAGGGTCAGGATGTATATCTGTCCCTCCTCCAAGAGTAGTGGGTATATTTACTATTCTCCTTCCTTTAGTTGCAATGGGTCTTCATTTATGCCCTGAAAATGATGCAATTTGCTGCCCTTCCTCTAGCAAATAGATAGAAGATAAGTGTTAACTTTGGTGAAGAGAAAGACAGTACACAATATTGAGGAAGTCAGCACAACCTGGCCAAGGCAAAGTCATACAAGCTTCATAGACATATCCAAACACCCCAATGGACTGAGTTACTGCAGTGAGGGCTGGGAACCATGGTAGCGGGGATCATCTAGGTCAATTGGCATAACATAGATCATAAAGTATTGTATATTCAACTTTGGTGAGTAGCGTCTGGGGTCTTAAAAGCTAGTAAGTGGCCATTTAATGTATATCTCCTGGTCCCATCCTGTCTGGAGCAAAGGATGATGAAGAAAACCAAAAACACAAGGGAAATATTAGTCCAGGACTCATCGACCACAAGTACCACAGCCTCCACCAGCCTGAGGCCAGAATAACTAGATGATGTCCAGCTACCATCAGTGTGTGCCCTGGTAGGCATCACAATAGACTGTCTTGAACAGAGTAGAAGAAAATTGTCGAACAAAATTCAAATTCACTCTCACACACAAAAAGAACCAGACTTACTGGTCTGACAGATACTGGAGAAACCCCTGAGACTATAACCTTTGGACATCCTGCTAACTCAGAGCTGAAGCTACTCCTGAAGTTTACCCTTCAGCCAAAGATCAGACAAGCCTATAAAACAAATGACACATGTGAAGAATATGTTTCTTAGTTCCATCATGTATATAAGACCAAATGAGCAATACCTACCCAAAAGCAAAGACAAGAAGGCAGGAAGTAACAGGAAAAATGGATGGATGGAAATAGGGAACCTGGGGTGGTGAAGGGGAGAATATTGACACATCGCAGAGATTGCAACCAATGTCACAAAACAATTTATGTATGAATTGTTGAATGAGAAACTAATTTGCTATGTAAACTTTCACCTAAGGCACAATTTTAAAAAATAATGTTTTTATTCCATAAGGTATATAAGGGTTGTTGTTGTTGTTAGTTGCCATTGAGTCAATTCTGACTCAGAGCGACCCCATGTGTGCAGAGTAGAGCTGTTCCATATGCAGATTTGTGTCCTTCTCACAGGTGCTGCTGTTCCCTTCCTCTAGGCTTACATCACAAATGAAGCTATATTTAGATTCTTGTCCTGCCACAAGAATCTCTGGGTGCAAATTCCTCTTGTGTCTGCAGCATACAGAGTTTTCAATGCTCATGTAAGCTACCAGACTCAGCCTTTAGCTATTCATTAAAAAATTTCGGAGAATTTTACTTACCAGTATTCATGTAATGTGATGTCTGCTAAAGACAAGTAAGTGCTTTCACTGAATTTTACCTTGGAGGTACTTGTCTCTCAGATTTTGCGTTGATTATCCTGCAACTTAAACTATCTCATGGATTCAATAAAAATGTGATTTTAAAATTAACTAGAATTTTGTTTGTTTTGCATCGGGGATGGTGCTTTTTCCAGCTTTCTATGTCCTGAACTGAAGCCAGATCTGGAAATTTAATGAGTTTGGAAATTACAAGTAATATTTGAGGCAGAAATGTGGGTGAAGTAATGTGAACATGTAGTACAGTTAGAAGGATTGTGTTATTTTATTTGGTATGTATATGTTCTTATATGCACTTACATGTGAGTGTATGATATGTATGTATATATGTGTGCATGTGAAAATGTGTGACTGTTTAAGAGGAAAAGAGAGGCAGAGACCAAGAAGAAAATTTATCCATAGCTAGTTTAAGTGTGATGCAAAGAATAAATAAGAACTAGAAAACTGGGATAGAGAATGATCAGTTGTAGAATAATGGCAGAAAGAAAAATCATTACAGGAAAATCAGTGAGAGAAAACAGGAGCAAAGTGTACAATTTAGGAAGCATCGATGAACTTAGGAAATCAGAAAATAATGATGTGCTTTTTATTAAAAAGAAGAGACAACTCAATGATTTTCTGTCATCTGACCTAATAAAGCTACTAGGTTTCATAAGAGAACAATATTTTTTTTTTTTTACAGATACAAAAAGATGAGATTTCAATATATCAAACATTGGCCATTTGTAATCCCTAGAAACACGAACTACTATACTGTTAAATGAAAAAGAAAAAAAACTAGGAAAAATCTAACCTCAATATTCATAATGTGGCATATGTTAATATATTTAAATAACCTCTGTGTCTTGAATACTATGGTTTTTTTTTTCTTCTTTCAGAAGAAGGTCCACTGATTGTTCTGAGAAATTAAGTATATAATTTACATCAGAGACATATGCATACTATGTTCCAAGACAGATCTTTGTTTTACATATTTAAGAAGATTTTTGAAAGGCTACAAAATTGGACAAATTAGTACATTTTTAGCATAATGAAAGAAAAATTATATGTCCTGATTATGTTGAAAAGGCTGGTGAAAGGATTAGTTTGGGACACATATGTGGTCATATTTCCTTTCCATGGCTGGTTTTAATAAAAAATATTTAAATTTGAACCTTCTGGTTCTTATTCCAGCAATGGAAATATCAGAAATTAAATAGCTTGTACTCCTTCCCGTGTGTTATATAATGCAAGTTGTTTATAATGGGGCACAGCTTGGATTGGAATTTTGTCTATTAATAAAGACAAAAGCCTTATTATTCAAATAGAAAGAATACACAATAGCATAAAAGAGAGATATGGTATACAGTGAAAAATTATGAGCACTGATGAGAAAATTAAATCTGCTATTCCTCTTGCTTTCAATAAAACTTGTTATTGAAGTTTAATATATATCAGAAAGGTTCACATATCATGAGTCTACAGCTTGATGAATTTTCAGTCAAATAAACTTGTATAACCAGCTCTGAGATAAAAAAGCAAAACAAAACAAATAAAAATAAGCAAAGGAAAAAACAACCAGATCATTACCAATATCACAGAGGCCCTATTTTCTTTCTTTTCTATGTCTGTAAACCTGAAAACAAACCTGTTGCTGCCAAGTCAATTCCAAATCACAGCAATTTTACAGGACAGAGTAGAACTACCCCATAAGGTTTCCAAGGAGCAGCTGGTGGGTTTGACCTGCCAACCTTTTAGTTACCAGCCATAGCACTTAACCACTACACCACCAGGGCTCCTTTCTATAACTACTCCTGACAAAATTAACCTCTACTCTGACCTCTAACAGCATAGAATAGTTTTGCATGTTTTTGTACTTTCTATCAATGAAATCTATGGGGCACTTCTACTCTGTCCTATAGGGTCACTATGAGTCGGAATTGCCTCCGTGGCTCTGGTTTTGGTTTTTTGGTTTTGGTATCAATGAAATCATGCTGTCTGTACTCTTTTCTTACTGATTTCATTTGCTCAACACTTTATGAGATTCATCCATATTGTTCTATGAAATTGAAAATCATCCATTCTCCTTACTGTATGACATTCCATTGTGTGAATATAGAACACTTTATTCAATGGGTAATTGCCAGTTTTAGGTATCATGATAAGTGCTGCTATGAACATTCCAATACACATCTGTGACAAACATTTACACATTGTATTAGGTATAGACCTAGAAGTAGAGCTGCTGGTTTATCAGGAATGTATTTTTTTAAGCTTTGGTATATCCTGCCATGCAGATTTATAAAGCAGTTTTTTGGGTTTTTTTTTTTTTTTTACATTGTGATTTTAATTTACATTTGTGTAATACATAATTAAGTTGAGCATCATTACATATGTTTACAGGTACCCATTCTTGCCAAATGGCTGTTCAAGTCTTTTGCCCAACTAGTGAATAAGCTGTGTGTTTCTTACTGGTTTGTTGGAGTACTTGATATACTTTGGAAATTAATCCTTTGTCAGCTATAAATGGATATCAGGAAAGACTCTGAAACTTGCTCTTGAATGTAGAGTAGCTAAAGCAAATGGAAGAAAAGATAAAGTAAAAGAGTTAAACAGCATATTTCAAAGAGCAACTTAAGAAGATAAAGTATTATAATGAAATGTGCAAAGACCCGGAGTGAGAAAACCAAAAGGGAAGAACATGCTTAGCATTTCTTAAGCTGAAAAGAACTGAAATAAAAATTCAAGCCTCCAGTTGCAATACTGAAGGATTCCATCGACAAAATATTGAATGATGCAGGAAATGTCAAAAGAAGATGGGAAGAATACACAGAGTCACTATATCAAAAAGAACTGGTCAAGGTTCATCCATTTCAGGACGTAGCATATGATCAAGAACCAATGGTACTGAAGGAAGAGGTCCAAGCTGCACTGAAGGCAGTGGTGAAGAACAAGGCTCCAGGAACTAACAGAATACCAATTGAGGTGTTGCAACAAATGGATGCAGTGCTGGAAATGCTCACTTATCTATGCCAAGAAATTTGGAAGACAGCTACATGGCCAGATGACTGGAATAGATCCATATTTGTGTCTATTCCAAAGAAAGGTGATCCAACAGAATGCAGAAATTATTGAACAATATCATTAATAACACACACAAGTAAAATTTTGCTGAAGATAATTCAAAAGTGACTGAGCAGTACATCAACAGGGAACTGCCAGAAATTCCAGCCAGATTCAGAAGAGGATGTAGAATGAGGGATATCATTGCTGACGTCAGATGGATCTTGGCTGAAAGCAGAGTATACTAGCTGGATGTTTACCTGTGTTTTATTGACTGTGCAAAGGCATTTGACTATGTGGATCGTAACAAGTAATTGATAAGATTGCAAGAAGTGGGAATTCCAGAGCACTTAATTGTGCTCATGAGGAACCTGTATAGAACAAGACTCAGTCATTCAAACAGAACAAGGGACACTGTGTGATTTCAAATCAGGAAAGGTGTGCGTCAGAGTTGTATTCTTTCACCATACTTATTCAATCTGTACGCTGAGCAAATAATTTGAGAAGCTGGACTATGTGAAGAAGAATGCAGCATCAGGATTGGGGGAAGATTCATTAACAACCTGCTATATACAGATAACAGAACCTCTAGTTTTATCTCTTATACCAAGTTTCTTCTTTCTCTAAAAGTGTATAGGTGGGTGAAAAAGAATTAATGTTAAAAGCTTAACCAGAGCATCTTTAACAGTCAAGCAAGAGTCCAAAGGGTTTTGAATTTAGAGAGTTTTCTTTGTCCTTTTATTGCTTGCTTTAAGCAGATGCAATCTGTCAGAAAAATGATACATATTATTGCATGAAGGAGGGAGGAAACAGCCAATACCTAGTGATGTCATTTACTGGTATTCACACTGGTATTGTATCAACTCTTGGACCCAAGATTGTTTAAAAAAATTATTCATTCATTCACTATTTATTGATTATCTATTATGGGACTGCTGCTTGGGATACATCAGTGAAAAAAACTGTGAAAACATTTCAGTGTTCACAGAACTTACATTTAAGGAGAAAAACTGATAATAAACAATACGCATGATAAGTAAATACACAAGTATTAATAACTGGCAAATATATATTTTATAGCATGACAGAAGATGGTAAGTGTGATTGGATTAAGAGAAATGGAAAAAATTCAGGTGGTTCAAGATTTCTGGGGGTAAAAGATAGGGAAGGATACAGTATTAAGTAGAGTGGTTAGACTAAATCAATTTTAAAAGTTGAATTTCGAGTCAAGACTTGAAGTGAGGGTGTAAACAAAAACAATACCTGAACAAAGAACATTCCAGGAAGAGGGGGCAACTAAAGCAAATACTCTAAGACAAACTTATACTTGGTGTATTCTAGAACTCCCAAGAGAGCAGTTTGACAGGAAAGGAGTGAGTGAACAGTTGAGTAGAATAAGAGTTAAAAAAAGTAATGGGGATCTCAATCACATAAGCAATCCTAAGGACATTGCCTTTTTTCTCAGTGAAAGTGGGGAGGAGGCATTTCAAGGTTTAAAATAGAACACTCTAGCTGCTCTGCTGAGAAAAGACATTAAGAAAGCCAGGGTAATGTCAAAGAGAACTTTGTAGGAAACTCAGGCAAGAGATGATGTTAGTTCAGACCGGATGGTTATAATGATTGTTGAAGGAATTAGATTCCGAATGTGCTTTGAAAGGAGAGCCAAAGTTATTTATGTTACTGGTATGAAAGAGAGAGAGGAGTCAAGGATGAGTGTAGGTTTTTACTGGAGCAAGAGTAAAGCTGACATTAACTCCGATAGGGCAGACTGTGAGTGGAACCATTTTGGAAGAAAGCTTAGTAAGACATTAGACATCCAAGCAGGGGAGGGGAGCCATGGAGGCAGTTGGATAAATAAATTTAGCAGGGATACCTGAATTGGTGATTTTCATTTTGAAAGTCATTAACATAAAAAAAAACACATATAGGTGTTCTTTAAAGCCATTAGAGTGGATAAGATCACTAAGAGAGTATAGACAATGAAGAAAAGAGGATAAAATACTGAGCTTGGAGCAATCCAATGCTACAAGGTTGGGGAGAAGATGAGAAAACAACAAAGGACATTGAGAAGAAATGGCTACAGAAAGGTGGAAAACCAACAGTATGCAGTATCCTGTTACCAATTTCAAAAATTTATCTTAAGAAGGAGTAATCAACTCTGCAAACCGCTACAAATGGGATGAGTAAGGTTACTGAAATTTAACCATTGGAAATAAAAAGGTGGGTCATTAGTGATCTCAACAAACTTCAGTGGAAGCTTGAAGGTAAAAGCCAAATAGCAGAAGTTCTGGAAACAATGAATATTAAAATCATATGGAACTTTTCTACGGAAAGGAGAAAAGAAATGTGGTAGCCGTGGTAGTTAGAAGGGAAAGGGACGAAGAAATAATTTTTTTTTATCGTGGGAAAAAAAAAAAATAGCATGTCAATATGCTGATGGCAATAACATTGGAAAAAAGAAACATTGATGCAGGAATTTCTGGAGAAAGATGAGTGAGCAGGTAAAAGGCATATAGTGCAAGAGAAGTGAAAAAAACAGGCTTTATATACAAGCATGGAAATTGATGTGTAACAGGAAAGGAGGCTTCTGATGTGGATATAGATACTGCTGTTGTTATTGTTAGGTTCCATTGGGTCGGTTCTGATTTATAGTGACCCTATGTACAACAGAATGAAACACTGCCCAGTCATGTGCCATCCTCACAACTGTTGCCATGCTTGAGCGCATTGTTTCAGCCACCACGTCAATCCATTTTTTTGAGAGTCTTCCTCTTTTTCGCTGACCCTCTACTTTACCAAGCATGATGTTCTTCTCCAGGAACTGATCCCTACTGATAACATGTCCAAAGTATGTGAGACATAGTCTCGTCATCCTTGCTTCCAAGGAGCATTCTGGTTGTACTTCTTCCAAGATAGATTTGTTCATTCTTTTGGGGATCCACAGATTATTCAATATTCTTTGTCAACACCACAATTCAAAGGCATCAATTTTTCTTCAGTCTTCCTTGTTCATTGTCCAGCTTTTGCATGCATATGAGGCAGTTGAAAACACCATGGCTTGGGTCAGGCACACCTTAGTCTTCAAGGTGACATCTTTGATTTTCAACACTTTAAAGAGGTCTTTTGCAGCAGATTTGCTGAATGCAATGCATCTTTTGATTTCTTGATTGTGGCTTCCATGCGTGCTAAGTGTGTTGGAATAGTGTTGCGAATCTGTAAAAATTTTCTTCTGATTATTTTCGTTTTCTTGGTGAAATCGAAGCTGAAAGACAAAAAGGAGGAGAACGATTTATAAAAGTAATGATCAAGTTACTGGAGAGGGAATGGACTATGTTCTTATGTTGTTGTTGTTGTTAGGTGCAGTAGAGTCAGTTCTGACTCATAGCAACCCTATGAAATACTGCCATGCTCACAATCATCGTTGTGCCTTAGCCCATTGTTGAAGCCACTGTGTAAATCCATCTCTTTGAGGGTCTTCCTCTTTTCCACTGACCCTGTACTTTACCAAGCATGATGTCCTTCTCCAGGGACTGATCCCTACTGACAACATGTCCAAAGAATGTGAGACACAATCTCACCATCCTTGCTTCTATGGAGCATTCCGGTTGTACTTCTTCCAAGACAGATCTGTTTGTTCTTTTGGCAGTCCATGGAATAGTCAATATTCTTTGCCAACACCACAATTCAAAGGCATCAATTTTTCTTTGGTCTTCCTTATTCATTATCCAGCTTTTTCATGCATATGATGTGATTGAAAATACCATGGCTTTAGTCAGCTGCACCTTAGTCTTTAAAAGAGGTCTTTTGCAGCAGATTTGCCCAGTGAGAAGCATCTTTTGATTTCTTGACTTCTGCTTCCATGGATGTTGATTGCAGATCCAAGTAAAATGAAACATTTGACAACTTCTTTTTTTTTTTTCTCCTTTTATCATGATGTTGCTTATTGGTCCAGTTGTGAGGCTTTTTGTTTTCTTTATGTTGAGGTTTAATCCATACCAAAGGCTGTGGTTTTTAATCTTCATCAGTAAGTGCTTCAAGTCCTCTTCACTTTCAGCAAGCAGGGTTGTGTCATCTGCATATCTCAGGTTGTTAGTGAATTTTCCACCAATCCCGGTGCCCCGATCTTCTTCATATAGTCCAGATTCTCAGATTATTTGCTCAGCGTACAGATTGGATAAGTGTGGTAAAAGGATACAACCCTGACACACGCTTTCCTGACTTTAAACCAATCAGTATCCTCTTGTTCTGTCTGAACAACTACCTTTTGATCTATGTACCGTTTCCTGATGAGCACAAGTAAGTGTTCTGGAATTCCCATTCTTCATAATATTATCCATAATTAGTTACGATCTACAGAGTCAAATGTCTTTGCATAGTCAATAAAACACAGGTAAACATCCTTCTGGTATTCTCTGCTTTCAGCCAGGATCCATCTGACATCAACAATGATATCCCTCATTCCATGTCCTTTTATGAATCCAACCTGAATTTCTGGCAATTCCTTGTGGATATACTGCTGCAGGTGTTTTTGAATGATCTTAAGCAAAATTTTGCTTGCATGTGATATTAATGATATTGTTTGATAATTTCTGTATTTGGTTGGATTACCTTTCTTGGGAATAGGGATAAATATGGATCTCTTCCAGTTGGTTGGGCAGGCAGCTGTCTTCCAAATTACTTAGCATAAACTAGTGAGCACTTCCAGGGCTGCATCCATTTGTTGAAACATCTCAACTGGTAATCGCCAATTCCTGAAGCCTTGTTTTTTGCCAATGCCTTCAGTGCAGCTTAGACATCTTCCTTTGGTACCGTTGATCCCTGATCATATGTTACCTCTTGAAATAGTCCAAAGTTGACCAATTCTGTTTGGTATAATGATCCTGTGAATTCCGTCCATCTTCTTTTGGTGTTTCCTGCATTAATATTTTCCTCCATAAAATCCTTCACTATTGCAACTCAAGGCTTGAATTTTTTCTTATGTTCTTTCAGCTTGAGAAATGCCAAACATGTTCTTCCCTTTTGGTTTTCTATCACTAGCTCTTTGCACATGTCATTACAGTATTTTACTTTGTCTTCTCGAGCCGCGCTTTGAAATCAGTTCTTTTACTTCATTGTTTCTTCCTTTCGCTTTAGCTGCTCTATGTTCAAAAGCTAGTTTCAGGGTCTCTTCTGACATCTATTTTGATCTTTTCTGTCTTTTTAATGACCTCTTGATTTCTTCAAGTGTCAGGCGCTTGATATCATTCCACAACTCATCTTCAAGTGTCAGGCGCTTGATATCATTCCACAACTCATCTGGCCTTCTGCCATTAATGTTCAATGTGTCAAATCTGTACTTGAAATCGTCTCTAAATTCAGGTGAAATATACCCAAGGTCGTACTTTGGGTCTTGTGGACTTGTTCTAATTTTTTTCAGTTTCAACTTGAACTTGCATATGAGCAATTGATGGTCTGTTTCACAGTTGGCCCCTGGCCTTGTTCTGACTGATGTTACTGAGCTTTTCCATTATCGCCTCCCACAGATGTAGTCAATTTGACTCCTGCATTCTATCTGGCAAGGTCCACATGTATAGTCACTGTTTATGTTGGTGAAAAAGGTATTTGTAATGAAGACGTGGTTGGTCTTGCAAAAGTCTATCATGCACTTTCTGGCATAGTTTCTATCACCAAGGCCATATTTTCCAACTTCTGATCTTCTTTGTTTCCAACTTTTGCATTCCATTCTCCAGTAATTATCAATGCATTATGATTGCACGTTTTACTAAAGAAGTTGGTAACAATCTTCAGTTTCTTCATCTTTGGCCTTAGTGGTTGGTGTGTAAATTTGAACAATAGTCTTATTAACTTGTCTTCCTTGAAGGGGTATGGATATTATCCTATTACTGACAGCATTGTACTTCAGGATAGATCTTGAAATGTTCTTTTTGACAATGAACACAACACCATTCCTCTTCAAGTTTTCGTTGCTGGTATAGTAGACCATATATGACTGTCTGATACAAAATGATCAATACCAGTCCATTTCAGCTCACTAATGCCTAGGATATCAATCTTTATGTGTTCCATTTCATTTTTGGTGATTTCCAATTTTCCTATATTCATACTTCGTACACTCCAAGTTTCAATTATTAATGGATATTTGTAGCTGTTTCTTCTCATTTTGAGTCATGCCACAATCAGCAAATGAAGGTCCTGAAAGCTTGACTCCATCCAGGTCATTAAGGTTGACTCTACTTTGAGGAGGCAGCTCTTCCCCAGTTGTCTTTTGAATGCCTTCCAACCCAGGGAGCTCATCTTCCAATACTATAGCAGACAATGTTTTGCTGCTATTCATAATGTTTTCACTGGCTAATTCTCTTCAGAAGTAGACCACTAGGTCCTTCTTATTACTCTGCCTAAATCTGGAAACTCTGCTGAAACTTGTCGACCGTAGGTGACCCTGCTGGTATTTGAATACCAGTGGCATAGTTTCTAGCATCACTACAACACATAAGCACCCACAGTATGAAAACTGACAGACACATGGGGGATGTTCTTATAGCATGATTGATTTCAGCCAATGAGAGCCACCAGCAGAAGGTCAGAGTGAAAGGATAGAGAGATCAGGATGTTTAATCTCCCAGCTGCCTTCTACCATGCTGTAGTTTGGCATGGGTTGTGTTCCTGCTATGTAACCCTTTCCAACAACCTTGGCTCTCTCCATATTCTAGTTAATGCTCTTTTTCCTTCCTTGCTACTTCAATTCTAAAGATGGCAACAACTTACCAGTGCTTGCTAGTCCTAAGGTGTTTCATGATTCCTTTTGGTTTACTTAAACCAAAAATGGTGCACACATTAAGCTTTTCTTAATTACACCATTAGGGTGTTCCATCTGTTTCCTGACTAAAAGAGTAATTGGTACCAGGAATAGCCCCAGGGAAGATCTTAAAATTACAATTTAGGACTTCAATTATTCCATATTTTAGAAGTACATGTTTAACCTCCTTGCCAGAATGGGCATGATAATGAGTAAGTGTTGGCATCTCAGTTACAAAAATGATCACCAGCAAGGAAAAACGAGGACGTGTAGATAGAGGGCAAGGCTTTGAAATCAAGTGTCTGTGACACTTTGTAACTATGGTAACAATATGGGTTACAAAATTGTAGAATAGGATAGCTCCCCTGAAGGTTCTTGAGAGTAGAAGAGAGAAAATGAAAAGCTGATTGTCTTGGGTCCCAATTTCTAGGCTCAGATGGAAAATTAAAAAAGACGATTTTGAAGAAGTTTCTTATCTCCTATAGCCGCAGGATCAAGGGCAAGTCTGACTTTAACCACAGTAGAATTACAGACCTAATTAAATGCGCAATTCTATCAAATATCTTATAGTAAGAACGGCCATGGTTGGGAAAAAGTGGGCACCCGAGGCATGGGATGAGAACATGGGATAAAGCTGAGAATTTTAAACCACTTGAATATACTTGAAATTTTTTGTTAATAGAAGAAACTTCTTCCTACTTAAACTGGAGGAGTTGCCTTTAAAGGGGATGCAAATTATTCTCAGGTTTCACTTCCACCACCACTAATGACCTATAGGCCCATAAGAAGAGTTAGCTATCAGTATTGTTCAAATGGAGAAGTCCAAGAACTAATCTGGAAGGAAATAGTCTAGCCACTGAAAGAACTGTATAATGATGCCAATTTGTATCACTTTGTGTCTAGAGAGCATGAATGAGAAAAATTGTAAGGTTGTTAGAAAAATGAGCATAAAATGTGAGACTAGCATGGGAGAAAATATTGAAGTTGTCAAGGATTTCATTTTACTTGGATCCTGTCATGGATTGAATTGTGTTCCACAAAAATGTGTGTGTCAATTTGTCTAGGCCATGATTCTCAGTATTGTATGCCTGTCCACCATTTTGTCATCTGATGTGATATTCCTATGTGTTGTAAATTCTGTCTCTATGATATTGCTGAGATGGAATAGTGGCAGTTATGTTAATGAGGGAGGACTCAATCTACAAGATTGGACTGTGTCTTGAGCCAGTCTCTTTTGAGATATAAAAGAGAGAAGTAAGCAGAGACACGGGGACCTTATACCACCAAGAAAGCAACGCCGTGAGCAGAGCGCATCCTTTGGACCCGAGGTTCCTGTGCAGAGAAGCTCCTACACCATGGCAAGATTGATGACAAGGACATTCCCCTAGAGTTGACAGAGTGAAAAAACCTTCCCCTGGAACCAGGACCCTGAATTCAGACTTCTAGCCTCCTAAAACAGGTCTAGATAACTAAGACAAATCCGCAATCAACACACATGGAAGCAGCAGTCAAGAAATCAAATGATGTAAACCACACTGGTCTGATAGAGGATGGAGAAACCCCAAAAATATGGCCCCAGACACCTTTTAGCTCAGTAATGAAGTCACTCCTGAGGTTCACCCTTCAGTCAAAGATTAGACAGGCCGACAAAACAAAACGAGACCAAAGGGGCACACCAGCCCGGGGTTATGGACTAAAGGCAGGAGGGAACAGGAAAGCTGGTAATAGGAAACCCAAGATCAAGAAAAGAGAGTATTGAGATGTCGTGGTGTTGGTAACCAATGTCACAAAACAACACGAGTACTAACAGTTTAATGAGAAGCTAGTTTGTTCTGTAAAACTTCATCCTAAGTACAATAAAAAGAAAAAAGAAATTAAACGACATATTAAAAAAACTAGTGCCATTGGGCTAATCTGTTGCAAAAGACCTTTTTCAAATGTTAAAAAGCAAAGATGGCACTTTGAAGACTAAGGTGCACCTGAGCCAAGTCATGGTGTTTTAAATCACCTCATATGCCTGTGACAGCTGGACAATGAATAAGGAAGACCAAAGAGGAATTGATGCATTGGAATTATGGTGTTGGCAAAGAATATTGAATATACCTTAGACTGCCAGAAGAATGAACAAATCTGTCTTGGAAGAAGTACAGCCAGAACATTCCTTAGAAGGGAGGATGGTGAAACTTTGTCTGACATACTTTGAACATGTTAACAAGAGGGAGCAGTCCCTGGAGAAGGACAACATTTTTGGTAATGTAGAGGGTCAGTGAAAAAGAGGAAGACCCTCAACAAGATGGATTGACTCAGTGGATCCAATAATGAGCATGCGCATAACCACAATTGTGAGGATGGCACAGGACCGGGAATTGCTTCATTCTGTTGTACATACATAGGGTCACTATGAGTCAGAACCGACTCTACGGCACCTAACAATATAACAACACACCCGAAGTATTTCCTTAACTGGTGGAATGTACACTATTATGATAAAAATGGCTTTGTGGAAGCTGCTGAACTTCTTCCTTTCTCATAATATAATAAAGTCAATACTGCATCCTTAGAAAAATTTTAGAGATTATCACCACTATCAAAGTGTTGAAAGAAGCAGGAGCACTGATTCCTACTGCATCTTCATTCACCTGTCCTCTTTGACCAAGACAAAAGCCGGATGGATGAGTCTTGAAACATGACTGGATTTTGCAAATTTAACCAGAAGTAATGCCAAACCCTGGTGGTGTAGTAAAGAGCTACGGCTGCTAATCAAGAGATTGGCAGTTCGAATCCACCAGGCTGTCCTTGGAAACTCTATGGGGCAGTTCTACTGTGTCCTTTAGGGTCACTATTAATCAGAATTGACTCGAAGGCAGTGGGTTTGGGTTTTGGTTAATGCCAACCACAGCTGTAGATCAGATGTTGTATTTGACTGGAATGAATTGATACGATTATGTGCTCTAGTATGCAGGTTTTGACATAGCTACTTCTGTATTGTTTTGTTTTTTGCTAATTTCTATCAGAAAATATATTCAGAAGCCATTTATCTTTACATGTCAAGAGAGCAGTTCTCTTAAATCCAAAAAACCAACCCACTGCCGTCGAGTCGATTCTGACTCATAGTGACCCTATAGGACAGAGTAGAACTGCCCCATAGAATTTCCAAGGAGCGCATGGTGGATTTGAACTGCTGACCTCTTAGTTAACAGTGGTAGCACTTAACCACTACACTACCAGTGTTTCTTCAGTTCTCTCACCTGAGGACAATTTCAGATGCCCTGTTCTCTCTCACAGCATAGAACAAAGGGAGTTTGTTTATCTTTCCATCCCTCAGAGCACCACATCGGTCTATTATATTGATGCTATTGTGCTAATTGAACACAGCAAGTAGGAAGTAGCAAGTAACTTAGATGCCTTAATAAGACACGTGATTTCTAGAAGATAGGAAATAAAACACTAATATCACCTTCTAAATGAGTGATATTTCCTAGGACTCAGTGTTCTGGGCATGGTGAAATAATAGCTCCTGAAAAAAAGAGAGATATGTTGTTCAACCATTTAATGCCACTAATAAAGAGATGCATGCTTCATGAAACTCTCGATTTTGGAGGTAACACGCATTATATCTAGATATGCTGCTCCACCCATTTTACTACCTAAGTTGTAAGGCAGTTTTAAAATTGACACAAAAAATAAGGGTTATGCAACAACTCAAGGCACAAGGTACAAAAAGCTCTGAACTTGGGCTTCATAGCTCAACAAACCCAATGGTATAGAAAGTATCTGTGGCAAATAGAAATATTGAATGTCCCTTCTGGAAAACTCCAGTAGAGGACTATATTATGGCAGCAACTATTCTCCAAATGAAAAGTAGATTTTAAATTTTCCCTGTGCCCTGATAAAGTCTAACACTGAACAAAGGGATACCATATGACCATGTGACTTGAACTTCACATTATGAAATTGATATTATCTAAATTAAAGAATCCAAAAATTTAATGTGCAACATTTGAAAAAATTGCTGTGCTTTAAGCAATTCTGTAAGGATAATTACATAACCACCTGGCTCAACTCCTACTGTGTGTATGCCTATCAATTCCTACAGTGTTTTTTGGAGGTGCCCCTGAAAAATTGCGGTGAAGAAAAATTCTTCCCCATGAAAGGGGCAGAATATCTAATTGTCCAAACCAAACAGAAGGAGATAAGACCAAGGTATATTCAGTTGTGTGCAGTGGATAATGGGTTGACTGGAAAGAATGGTGACAAAGAGGTCTGAAAGATGGATATGTAAACAGAACTTTTTGAATGGGCAGAGTGAGAAGATAGTCCTATGAAAATATCTCCATCAGCTGTCTCCTGCAGAGGAGCTTCTCAATAATCCAGTTGATATCATGACCTTTCCTCTGGATATCAGTCAGTTTCCCTCCCCATCACCCCTGTATTTTATTTGCTCAATAGGTCCATATACAAAGTGACAAAGATGGAGGCAATGCATGAGATCAACATTGTAGACTTCCCATTACCATGGTTGATTTGACTATCACCTCTGCTTATTTCCCAGTCTGCCAAGAGCACAGGGCAATGCTCAGCCTCTAATAACGTTATTCCCTTGTACACCAGCTAGTTGCTGGTGTAAGCATGGAGACTTCTACCATGGTAGAGACAGCAACTTTTCACATAACAGTAGTATATATTGTTACATATGGTATGCTTTCCCTTAACAAAATTTTTTTTTCCACATCACCATATGTGATCCTAGAGAATGATTTTGTCACTGTAGTGGTATTTACACAACCTTGCCTCTGTACAAGAAACTCATTTTATAGCAAATTAAGTACAGCAATGATTCAAGCCCACAAAATTTACAGATCCCATCACATGTGCCCTTACCAGAAGCAGTTAGGTTTATAGAAAATTGTAATGGTCTGCTCAAGGTTTAGTTAAGGTACCAGAGGGCGATAATACCCTGCAAAGCTAGGGAGCTCTCCTGTAGGATGTAGCATATGCCTGCAACCAGGACCAAGATTAGGTGCCTTCTTTTCATAGTCAGAATTCCCTGATCTAGGAATCAATGGGTAGCAGTAGAATGGGTCTTATCTCAATATTGTATACCTAATAACTCTGTTAAGGGGTTTTTGCTTCCATCTCATAATCTTGTGTTGCATGCATACTAGTGCTAACACAGAACACAGATGACATCTGATTAAATTGGAAGTTGAGACTTCCCCATTGTGATTTTGAACTCCTCATGCTGCTAATTGACAGGCAGAGAAATGGTTCATTCAGCTTTCAGGGTGATTGAGCTCAATGACGTAGTAGAAATAGGGTTGCTTCTATATAAACAAGGAGAACACAGAACCCAAAGGGCTTACCAGCGTGCTTTTTATTCTTTCATTGTCCAATAGTAAGGTCAATGAAAAAAAGTTAAAAATAAGGAAAGGCCTACAGAGCACTTAGGTTATGCAGGAGTTACAATTTGGGTCATCCCACCAGGCACAGAATTCTGCCCAGTTAAGGTGTTGGTAGAGAGTAAAAGGAACACGGAACTTGAGCAGCACAAGGGCAAATATGATACCCACTTCGAATTACATAATAACCAGCTACAGAGACAGGAACTACAACAATAAAATTTATGTTACCCCAATTATATTTCTTTTCTTTCGATTTTTTTCTAGCTATTTAAAAAAAGAATGGAAATATTAGTCAATGTTTTAGATTTCAAGTGTGTGATTAAACTGATAATATGACATGCTGAACTGATAGGATAGCTCACAGAACTTTGTGCATTCTTTGGGGACGTAAAGAAGAAAGACAAGGATAGACGCTGAGGGACAAAGATGTGGAGCCTACCATTTATATTTCATTTTCACCTCCAAATCCACTATCTACCCATATTCACTTACTCTTGGTCCTGAAGAATTACATAATGGACTGGGCTCCCATAATATTCGGCTATTGATTGGAGCTGACTAATGGAAAGCCTTTACAAGATGTCAGAGAGGGAGAAGAGAGTGAGGTCAGGGGCTTGAAGCCTTGAGTTCCATTGCTTCCCATTTCTACTTTTACTAGTGTCTACCATCATGCACATTATGCCAAGTAATTTCTGCGACCTCGTTCATATACTACTCTGGGCCAGAAATTCCTCTTCCTTCTTTTTCTTTGGCAAACTTTTACTTAGGTTTTACAATAGACACAGGTGTAGCCTTTTTTAGAAAATCTTACCTGACTCTTCAGGTCACTCTTGCTGTTCTTTTTTTGTACTCTTATTATATTTGGGTGCATATCATGGTCATTGTCCATGTATATTACATTGTTGCCACCAGCTACATAAAGAATACATGTAGCTCTCTCCTCCTCAAGATTGATGGCAATGTTTTATTTGTATTTATATTCTAAGCTATAAAAAAAAAAAAAAATGAACATAGTACTTAATATTTAGTAGGCTCTCAATAATGCTTGTTAACTCAATATGTCAATAAGAGAAAAGGAGAGAAAGGATGAAGCATGGCATTGAAAGATGTTGGGAGGCAGAGGAAATTGAGAGTCTTGGTTTATTAAGGGAGGTGTCAGGGTATTGGGATGGTGCTAGTACATGCAAGGGCAGCTGTACAATAAAACATATTGAAAGCAAACTTCATGTGTTTTATGTTTTGTCTTTAGATAGTTTTTAGTTCTAATGCAAAGACTTTGATGCAATGGAGGCCTCAATGTACTCATCAGTGGAAGGTAAGAAACACTGAAAGGGACTACGTCTGTAAGAAACAGTAACCTAGAAATGCCAAATATAGATTCAATACATGTTTCTCAGCTGTGCCTATTCCTAGGTAATTCTGAGCCTGAAGCAAAACTGTTTTTCAAGGCCTACTCTTAGCACTAAATGTCCTAGCTAAATGTTGAAGGCAGTTTAAAATTGAGCAATTAAGGCTCAAGAAAAATCCTCATAAACATTTTAGAAACGCTTACTGGCTGAGTTGTCCCTATTTCTGTTAAACTCATGATTGTACCATTGGTTCCCATTAGAAGCTATGAATGCAACTCTAGTAATTATTCACACATATTTTGGAAAGTAGATACAATGGGTTATCATGATATATAATCATGTTAAAAGTCCACTTCTGTTATGTAAAGCCAACTCCTAAAAATTTAAGAGAAAGGCATCAATTGTAGGAAAGTTTATTTCACGATTAAAAATGAAGACTATGATCCAGTGAAAAACTCATTTAGAAATGAAAGAGAAGTAAAGACTTTTTCAGATACAGAAAAATAGAGAGTTTCTTACTTGCAGACCTGAACAAAGAAAAACTTAAAAGAAGTTCTTTAGGCACAAGGACTATGATAACAAGCAAAAACTTGGATCTACACAAAGAAATGAAGTATTAGAAATTGGACAAAAAGGTGTATAATTCATTTTTTCTTCTTATATTTCCTCTGAAAGATAACTGACTGCATAAAGCAAAAATAGTAGCATTACATCATGCATTCATAATATGTGCAAAAGTAAAATTTATGATAAAATAGCACAAAGGTCAAGAGAGGAAAATTGGTAGTATACTATTGTAAGAAACTTTCACTATCCATGAAGTGGTATCATATTTGAAGGTAAGTGATTGATTAAAGATACATATTAGGAAGTCTTGGACAACAAACAAAAAAAATTAAATATGTATAAATAATAAGTGTGAGGAAAATGGACTTACAAAAAATTACTGAATTAATTCACAAAAAGACCAAAAAAGAAGCAAGGAATATATGAAACAATTAGAAAACAATAAGAAGTGTATTTTAATCCATCCATATCACTACTTTTATTAAATGTAAATAGCCTAAACACAGCCTAGACAGAGATTGTCCAATAGAGTTAAAAATAAGTAAATAAAGCAAGATCCAAATATAACCTGTCAAAAAAATCAAAACAAAGAACATAAAACAGAAAGACATTTATAGTTTAAAAGAAAGAAGTGGAAAGACATACTATACAAATTTTTTATCAAAATAAAGTTGGAATGGCTATCGTGATATCAGATAAAATAGCCTTCAGAAAAAGGAATATTTTAAGCAACAGATAGGGATATTGCATGACAATGGCATCACTATAAGTTGGAATCAACTAGACAGCAATGAGTTTTGGCATGGTGATAAAGTGTCAGTTCACAAGAACATGATAATATTCCTAACATGCAATTAACAATAGAACTCTAGAACAACAGAACTCTAGAATAGAAGGAAAACTGATAGAATTAAAAGGACAAATAGACAAATCTACAATTATAGTTGGAAAATTGTCATAAATGACAAAACAAGTAGATGGAATTAATTAAAGGGTTAAATCTACCCCAAAACAATATCAATTTGATATAATTGGCATTCATAGAACATTCCACCAAACTATAAAACATACAAATTCCTTTTAATCATGGATTTAAGTTTTACTAAGGTAGATCATATTTGGACCTATAAAACAAACCTTAACAAATTAAAAAAAATAAATACTATACAACGTAAGTTCTTAAATCATAGTGAAATTAAACTAGACATCAATAAGAAAAAGATATTGACAGAATTCCCAATTTTTGGAAATTCTAACAGCACATTTCTAAAGAACCCATAGGTTAAAGAGAAAAATAAAGTTAAATAAGAAAATATTTTTATGTGAATGATAATAAATAAACAACATATGAAAATTTGTAAGATGTAACTGAAGCAGTATCGGAAAGGAAAACTGAAAAGCAAAAATACATAAATAATAAATAAATAACCAAAGATTTGAAAAGACAAAAAAGAAGATAGGAAAATGGCAAATCAGCACCTGAGAAGATGCCGTTAGGGAAATGCAAGTTAAAGCTATAACTAGATATCACAACAGACCTACCTGACAATATCAAGGGACTGGCAAGGAGATGGAGCAACTGGAACTCTCGTGTATCACTTGTGTGAGATGATAAATTATACAGCCAATTTCTGTACAGTTTGGCAGTTCTGCATAAACTTAAACATACACTTACTATATGACTCACCAATCCTAATCCTAGTTATTTACTCTAGTAAAAGAAAAATGCATGTTTCCACAAAACCTTTGTGTGAATATTTAGAACCACTTTATTTGTAATTTTCCCATCCTGGAAATACTCCAAAAGTCCCTCAGTTGGTGAGCAGGTGAACAAATTGTAGTATATCCATACAAACGGAATCCTAGTCAATAATAAAAAGGAACTGACTACTGGTATATGTATTAACATGAATGATTCTAAAATGCATCATACAATGTGAAAGAGGCCAAACTCCAGATGTGACATACTGAATGATTGCACTTATAACACCATTCTGAAAACACAAAACCGATCACTGTTTTCAGGGCCAAAGGTGAGAAGATGGATTGACTACAAAGGAACTCAGAGACAGTTTTTGGTATGATGGAAGTGCACTATATCTTTATTTTGATGGTGGTTACACTACTGTATACATTTGTCAAAGCTTCCACTATTGTATACTGAAAAGAAAATTTTTAGTGTGTCTAAATTACACTTTATTTATTTTACATGAGGCGAAACTTCTTTTTCAGCAGAGCATTCACTAAAGTATCCCCATTTATTCCAGTTTCTTCAAAAATACAGAGCAATTAAATTAAAAGTCAACAATTTGGCTGAATTAAATGAAATCTAGACTATTCTTCATTTCTCTCTATTGTTATACAATTAATTCTTAAGTAAAAAGCTTGTTATCTTTTACAGAAAACTATGTTAAATAAAGGCAGTATTAATTAAAATAAGGGAATGTATATTAGAGAATAAAAAATGTAGGTGGTATATCTTTCGTATCCAAATACACTTCCTCACTGTATATTTGCACTCATGTAACTGTTTTGCAGGAGTGATACTAAAGCTATTATTCACAACTAACTGTATATAACTACCTTTTCAGTAAGATTAGGACAACTAATATTGTACTAAAATCCCATGACTGTAGCCTTTAGAAAAAATTGCAATAAATGTAAAATAAATTTTGTATAGCTATGTGTATTTATCTAACCATAATTTGGATCGAATGTATCATTATAGATAATATTGAAACATGAAGAGAAAAAAGGGCTTTCATTTGTTTCTAAAACATATCTTATAAATGAAAGTTGTTCTGTTTTAATTATAGAACAAATTGCAGATTTTAGCCACGGCTGTTGGAAGATAAGAAAAAAGCCAGGCGAAAGCGTAGCATGACAACAAAATACAATTGAGGACTCTTAAGCCATGAATATTTCCAAATCCCTCACAGAGGTGTAAAAAAGATAGAAGCTTTTAAACATAAGCTTTCATTATTAAAAACCACTGGGAGCCATTGGAAGAAGACACACATCTTATTTAATAGCCCTTTGGGACCTAACATATTTATATTAAGATTACATATATCTCCTTTTTGGTTCCTCTACCTGATTCATCAGTACACAGCCTGCTGTGCTGTAGCTACCTTTTTATGAACTATTGCGAACTTTTTGGTTGTCACAAATTCACCAGATAATTAGTCTTTCAGCCTTAATTGATTTAAAATAAATCTCATTTAAAAATTAAAGAACAAAGGACTCTATTTTCTAATGATAAAGTATGGTTTTCAAAGTTTGCATTGGAGGTGGTTTGACAAGACAAATGAGCAATTAAGGGCCTTTAAACAATCCATTAGTCGCTAACAGTTTTAGGGACATCTGTTGATGACATTGAAGTTGATCACTTTTAGCCGCAACTTTACTGTTGGGAAACTCAACCATCAAATCCCTCAGAAATATAAATGAGGTTAATACTTGCACTTCTACCATCTTTATAAAACAGGGCTCCTGATTTTTGCTTGTTAGCTGCTATCCCAGAAGATCAAAATTTTAAGACAAGATAGAAGTTTGGAAACTTTTAAACTGAAGCTTTGAATTTTGAAATTTTTACACAAATGACAATTTAATCTTAAATATAAAGCTACAATACATGAAGGAAAAATATAAAAAGTTCCTCTTTCAAACTTAACCAAATGTGTAAAATACAACGTCTTTGTTTTTCTCTTAATAAAATTAATTTTGAATCTGAGTTCCCATTCAAACGTTCTTAAGATAATTCAGCCTTAGTCATTCTTAAGATACCCATCCTCCAATGAGGCCAAACACTTGGGCCATTTCCAATGCTGACATATTCAGGAAGCTCCTCTCTTCATCTGACCTGTCATCAGTTCTCAGATGTCATTCTTTGTGTACCAAGAATATTATTATCCCAGTTGACATGTGACCTTTAAATTTTGAGGGCAATTCATTTACCATGCCACACTCATAAGGATCTTCTCTCTCAAGTCTTGATGTCTCTCTAGATGCTGCCAGGAAGTAAAATTCTGGAGTCAGCCAGACCTGGGTTTGACCTTTGGCTCTGCTGCTTATTTACTGTAAATCTTGAGCAAGATGCCTAATCATTTTGAGCCTCAATTCTTCAACTGTAATATGAGTAATAAAAATTTACCAGGCTGATTGAGTTGTTGTGACACTTAATAAGATAATATGTTTGATTCACTTAGCATGGTGCCAGGTACACTGTAATTAAAAAAAAAAAAAAAAATTACCTACTTATCATATATTCTTGGAAACTCTATGGGGCACTTCTCTGTCCTGTAGGATCGCTATGAGTCAGAATCGACTTGACGGCAGTGGTTTGGTACTTATCATACATATACATATATAATTATAAGCATTGGCTCTTCTTAGGATATATTGATATGACTCATTATAAAACAAAATAAAAAGCACAAACTATACCACATAAGTTTATTTTATAATGAGTGACTTAATTTATCATGAGTCTTTATGCAGAATCTTTATGAAGTACTTAAAATATTAAACTGCTGAAGAATTATTATGGAAAAAATAAAGTAAGAGTCATTTTCCTTTCTCTCAATGATTTTATAATATAATCACAGAGAAAAAACATACATACACTAAAAAATGGCTCTCTGTGTGCGTTTAATGTTGTTTGTGAAATACTTTTGGGATACCCTTGTATAAATTCCCAGCATAATCTTAGGGCATTAGATTGGGGCTGAAGACATAAAAGCAATAGTTGAAGTATTTAATAAAATAAAGTAAATTTTTATTGTTGTTTTTGTATCTGTGAATTTGGTGAACATTCACAATAAAGATTTCAGAAGAATACAAAAGAAAAAGCAAAGGAGGTAATGAGTGGTCACAAAAGTAAGAGGAGAAGAACATAGAAGGAGAAAGAGAAAAGAATGGAGTTTATTACCTTGCTCATGGAAAGGAAGACTAAACATTGAGAAAATGTCTGTTACATCAAAAGTGATCTATACACACAATGCAAGCCCGATCCAAATTCCAGTGACGTTTTTTAACGAGATGGAGAAACAAATCACCAACTTCATATGGAAAGGGAAGAGGCCCTGGATAAGTAAAGCATTATTGAAAAAGAAGAACAAAGCAGGAGGCCTCACACTATCTAATTTTAGAACCTATTATACCACCATGGTAGTCAAAAGAGCCTGGTACTGGTACAACTACAGATACCTACACCAATGGAATAGAATTGATAATGCAGAGGTAAATTTATCCACTTATGAGCAACCGATATTTGACAAAGGCCCAAAGTCCATTAATTGGGGAAAGACAGTCTCTTTAACAAATGCTGCTGGCATAGCTGGATATCTATCTCCAAAAAAACTTGAAACAAGACCTATGCCTCACGCCATGAATAAAAACTAACTCAAAATGGATCAAAAGCCTAAACATAAAATCTAAAACAATAAAGATCATAAAAGAAAATATAGGGACAATGCTAGGAGTCCTAATACATGGCATAAACGGTATACAGAACATTACTAACAATAAACAAACACCAGAAGAGAAACTAGATAACTGGGAGCTCCTAAAAATCAAACACTTATGCTCATCCAGGGACTTCACCAAAAGAGTAAAAAGACAACCAACAGACTGGTAAAAAATTTTTGGCTACAACAAATTCGATCAGTGTCTAATCTATAAGATACTGAAAAATCTCAACAACGAAAAGACAAATAACCCAATTAAAAAATGGGAAAAGAATATGAATAAGCACTTCATCAAAGAAGACATTCAGGAAGCTAACAGATACATAAGGAAATGCTCACAATCATTAGCCATTAGAGAAATGCAAATCAAAACTACAATGAGATACCATCTCACCCCAACAAGGCTGGCATTAATCCAAAAAACACAAAATGATAAATGTTGGAGACGTTGTGGAGAGAATAGAACACTTATATACCTTGGAAATCAATTAGGTGCTTCCTTCAAAAGCTAGAAATAGAAATACTATACTATCCAGCAATCCCACTCCTTGCAATATATCCTGGAGAAATAAGAGCTGTCACATGAATAGATATATGCACACCCGTGTTCATCGCAGCACTCTTTAGAATAGCAAAAAGATGGAAACAACCCAGGTGTCCATCAATGGATGAATGGATAAACAAATTATGGCGTATTTACACAATGGAATAGCACACAACAATAAAGAACAATGATGAATCCGTGAAACATCTCATAACATGGAGGAATCTGGAAGGCATTACACTGAGCAAAATTAGTCAGTAGCAAAAGAACAAAACTTGTATGAGACCACTATTATAAGAACTCAAGAGAAGGTTTAAAAACAGAAGAAAACATTCTTTGATGGTTATGAGGGAGAACGGTTATCAGGGTGGGGAGGGAGGGAGAGGGTTATTCACTAACTAGATAGTAGATGGGAACCCTGGCGGCATGGTGGTTAAGTGCTATGGCTGCTAACCAAGAGGTCGGTAGTTCAAATCCACCAGGCGCTCCTTGGAAACTCTATCGGGCAGTTCTACTCTGTTATACAGGGTTGCTAAGAGTCGGAATCAACTCGACGGCAGTGGGTTTGGTTTTTTGGTTTTAGATAGTAGACAAGAATTACTTTAGGTGAAGGGAAGGACAAACAATACAGAGGAAGTCAGCACAACTGGACTAAACCAAAAGCTAAGAAGTTTCCTGAATACAACCAAACACTTCAATGGACAGAGTAGCAGGGGCAGGAGTCTGGGGACCATGGTTTCAGGGGACATCTATGTCAAGTGGCATAACAAAGTTTATTAAGAAAATGTTCTGCATTCCACTTTGGTGAGTGGCATCTGGGGCCTTAAAAGCTAGCAAGCAGCCATCTAAAACGCATCAGTTGGCCCCAACCCACCTGGAACAAAGGAGAATGAAGAACACCAAAGAAACGAGAAAAATATTAGACCAAGAGACAGCAAGGGCCACATAAGCCAGAGGCTCCATCAGTCCGAGACCAAAGAACTAGATGGTGCCTGGCTACCACAAATGATAGCCCTGGCAGGGAACTCAGCAGAGAGTTCCTGATGGAGCAGGAGACAAGTGGGGTGCAGAACTGAAATTCTAGTAAAAAGACCAGATTTATTGTCTGACTGAGACTGGAGGGACCCCAGAGGACATGGCCCCCAGACTCTCTGTTAGCCCAAAACTAAAACCATTCCTGAAGCCAACTCTTCAGACAAAGATTAGACTGGATTATAAAACATAAAATGATACTGGTGAGGAGTGTGCTTCTCAGCTCAAGTACACGCATGGGACTAAATGGGCAGCTTCTGTCTGGAGGCAAGGTGAGAAGGCAGAGGGGAACAGGAGCTAGTTGAATGGACACGGGAAATACAGGGTGGAGAGGAGGAGTGCACTGTCACATTATAGGGAGACCAACTAGGGTCACATAACAATGTGTGCATAAGTTTTTGAATGAGAAACTGACTATAGTTGTAAACCTTCACCCAAAGCACAATAAAAAAAAAAATGTAGTTTAAGCAAGTGCCAAATGCATATGAAGTTCACTTGTGATAAATACAAAAAATAAAAGGCAGGGGGCTTTTTGGTCGGATTGCTTAGAGAGCAGAGGCTCTCTAAGTGTTGTTAGCTCCAGGCTGATAGCAAGGTTTCATTTTTTCAGAAACACTTATTGAGTTTTTACTATGTCAGACTAATAATAATAATAAAGTAAGAGTAATACAATAATAGTTATTATCCCTCGGAGATATATTTTGTGGGATAAGTGAGTTGGAAGTAGAAGTTCAAGGGCTTCATTCTCTTAGAAATTCAAATTTCTTAACTGGAATTCAATGAACATGCTCCTAAGAAGCAATCCTATTAGAAAATACAATTGCTATTATCACCACAGCAGCAACAGACAGTTTAGATTTTACAGAATTTCTGTCTCAATATCTATCATATAGGAAGAAGCTTCCACTACTTCTTTATAACCCAGCCTTTCACATGCTGCTTAGTTTGAGGCTATACCGAAATACCCGCTGATTTCCTGATCAAAACCAAACCCACTGCCTTCGAGTTGGTTCCTACTCATAGTGACCCTGTAGGACAGAGTAGAGGTGCCCCCCAGGGCTTCCAAGGCCATAAATCTTTACAGAAGCAGACTACCACATACGTCTCCAGTGGAGCGGCTGGTGGTTCAAACCATTGACCTTTCAGTTAGCAGCTAAGCGCTTAACCACTGCACCACCAAGTCTCCTTTCATTTCCTGAAAGGAGTCCTAAATACAGGAAGTAAGACAATGCTTTCAAGTTTCTTCTAAACTTAGTAGATTAAACAGTCATTCAGTATGCTCCTTGGAGAAACTATTATGGAAATTAAAATGTTCTTTTAAAATCAGATAAGTCCTTACCAGAGCTGTATTCTGTCCCCTATGCCATCTTGCTTCCCTATGAGAAAAGAAAAAAAAAGCTTATGGATAATGTTCATTGCACTGGGAATATCCAAAGCAGTGAATTGCTTTTAAAGTTGATTAAATGCTAAAGTGAAGCTTTTTGATAACCATGAGAGCTGACTACTGTAAGTGTACTCCAGTATCATGAATATTACTGCTAATACATGATAAGATTTTTAAAAGGACATAATAAAATGTAACAAAGAATAGATCACTTCCTTTTTTTTTGAGGGTTGGGAAGAATAATCTTCTTTTCCTTTGGTCTTTAAGATGATGACAAAAGGGAAGTCTTTCTAAAGTGAGTGACTTGGCCAGGGTGGTTATATAATGAGATTAATATCTTGAAGGAATGAACTGTGCAACAGGCCATGATGAGATTAAAGATATTTTAACATCGCAAAGGGTTTTGTGGTTCACTGGGGAGAATACAATTTAACGTTTGAGGGCTGAGACTGACAGAAATTTTTGCTGATTAATAATATTGGAGGCATCTTTCTGAACATGGCTTAGTTTGGAAGATTGTAAGAACTGAATTTTATAGCACTGTTAGGATATTAAAATACAAATGCAATAACTAGAAGAAGGAGTTGCTATAGTAAACTGAACTCTTGCACTTTGACCCAGTGTCAAATTATGTTTTTCAGATATTTTGTTCTTAAAAAAAAACCCAGATGTATTTTTTAAGTGAATTCTATGTATTGAAACAAATGAGCATTGAAAGGATAGTGGATTCATAATGGACATGAGTTTGTTTAGTTTTGGTACTAAGTGATTATATAATACAAAATAACTTATATTTCACTTGTCTTATATAGATGATATAAACAACTTGCATTATATTTATATGGACAATAATTATATATATTTATTGAATACTTTCCAAACATAATATTAGTATTTAACCTGCATTATATCATTTAAACTTCACAACAATACAGTAGTATTTAGTAGTAGTAAATGACAGAATGAGATCAAATCCATATCTTTATGACTTTAAAGCCCAAGACTCGCATATAGAGTATAGACATAAATTCTCAAAAGAGACTTTTATTGGGGAAAAGGCACACCCCTCTGAAACACAGCAGTCATATTTGTTTTTAGTGGTCTAGTATCGGCTCTTCCTCTTTCATAGCACTCCATCATAGTAGTGCTTACTGCTCTCTGATCATAACGTGGAGAGTGACCAGAAGAGCAGATCTGGGAGAGGCCCAGTTAGCTTCTGGATAGTTGTTGAGGTTCCTGCTTTCTGAATTTTCATCCCACCAGAGCTATTAAGATTCCTGCTCATTCTCTAGCCTTATCTCCTGGTTGCTGTCGATTCTGCGAGAGACCCATATTCTTTCACTAAACTCTCTCTTACTAAACCCTGGTGGCATAGTGGTTAAGAGCTACAGCTGTTAACCTAAAAGATAGGGAGTTCAAATCCCCAGGCACTCCTTGGAAACCCTATGGGGGAGTTCTACTGGGTTGCTATGAGTTGGAATTGACTTGATGGCAGTGGGCTTTTTTTTTTTTTTTTAAAGTAAGCTAACAAATACTTTCTCATGCCCAAGGTAAAAAAAACATACATAATTACTTCATCCTAGATAAAGCTTTTAAAAATATTATTTATGATTTGTTTTCCTTATATCGATAAAATAGAAAGACAATCACACCAATGTTGAAAAAATTATCTTCATATATTGAAAAATCATTTAAACATCATAGTTTCGTAAGAATCCTAGGAAGGCAATAATAACTTTATTCCTTTTTTTTAAATGGATAAATTATGGTAGGAAACTTGAGTTTAGATCTTCAAGTTTCAAGGGAACTGGAAGTCTTTACAGAGAGGGGAAGAGAAAAAATATGAGGTAGATTAGGAAAGGTGAAGAGTAACCATAAAAGAATAAAAGAAAGAAATTTCCTGGAGTACAAATCATATAGAGCAGTTGGACAGGTACTTGAGAATCAGAGGATGAGGGAACTTAATGACGGCTAAAGAATTTTGATTACTATAGTGGAGCCATATAGGCCTTACATACTCTTTGTAAATATAGCTACAAAGAATACACTCTACTAGTAATTATTTAGAAAACAATAACAACTACCACCAATGGATCAAGTGCAGCTTCTAATCAACCAGCAATCAACAAAGTCCCAAATATGTGATTTGAACTCTAATTTCTCTTTTCCTGGAACTGCAAATTCCTACATGAATGTCTAGTAGGCATCTCAGACATAACTTGGCCGAAGGAGGTCCTGTATATCGCACTATGCTCCGCACCAAATCTCTTCCCCAATTCTCCCCAGTCTCAATAAGAATATTAACCATCTAACTCCATTGTACATGGAAAAAAAAAATTTTATGTTATTGTTATTTCTCTTTTTTTCTACAGCAGCAAGCTCTATTAACTTTGGCATTGGGACATGTCCAGATATTTCCACTCCTCTCCACCCCAAGTACTTGCCCCTCAAGCTCTTTGCCTGAACTTCTGTAACAGCCTTCTAACTATCTCCTGCTTCTGTTCTTACCCTCTCTGACCCATTCCCTTACCATAGTCAGAGGGATCATTTTCAAAATGTGAATCAGGTCATATAATCCCTTGTTTAAAATTCTCCAATGACTTCCTTTGCACCTAGATTAAAATATAACTTTCTCACTGCGTTCAGAAAGGCCTTTCCCATCCGATCTCTCTATATCTTGCCAATATCATCACAGGGCTCTCTCCTTTCCACTTCACTCCTGACACATAGTCTGTCCTTTGGTTCCTGGAACATGCCAACTCATTCCCTTTTTAGGGCCTTTCCAGTAATTTTCCTTTGTTTATGAAGGGGTGGCGTATTTCTGGGATTCAGATCTCAGCTTCAAACTTATATCCTCAGAGAGGGCTACCCTGGACCTCCTAGTAGAGTAGCTACTCACTAGCCTATCAACCCAATTATAGCTCTCCATAGCACATATCCCTATCTGATATGCTTGATTGTTTTTCCCTTTTATGAATATTTCTCATATTACAACCATCATTAGAAAAATCGTCTGGTTAATCCTGTTTACTATTGTATCCCAGCACCTAATACATTTCCTGACACATGGCTGGTGCTCAATGAATATTGTCACCTTAATGAACAAATGAAGGAAGGGAAGGAAACATATATCAATATACTAACTTATATTAAGTGCCAGGAATATGCAAATTAAAAAAAAGCATTGCCGTCGAGTTGATCTCGACTCATGGCAACCTATAAAACAATAGTAGAACTGCCCTATG
The DNA here is from genome assembly GCF_030014295.1 of Loxodonta africana. Classification (NCBI taxonomy): domain Eukaryota; kingdom Metazoa; phylum Chordata; class Mammalia; order Proboscidea; family Elephantidae; genus Loxodonta; species Loxodonta africana. The sequence continues at coordinate 124,227,497 of NC_087344.1, forward strand.
GAGTCTCCAAAGGGCACCAGGTGGATTCAAATTGCTGACCTTTTGGTTAGCACCCATAGCACTTAACCACTAATATTCAAATAAGTACCTAAATAACTCTTGGTTACAAAGTACAAGACAATCTCTATGCTCAAAGTATTGCCAGAGATTATCTGACATACCGAGAGTCTCTTAATATTTTGTTATCAATTAATATTTAAGATTTCAGCTCAAAACCTTTTGCTTATTTCCCAAAAATTGAAGGAGCACTTTCATTTTTTTTAGATGCATATAAGCACACAGTAAGTAGAGTATAAGTAAGTTATCCATTTAACTGGGGCGAGTACTCTTACTCTCATCAACAAACTCAGTGTTCTGTGCACAAAGTAAAATGATTTTCTCAAAAGACCATGCAGCTTACTGGTGGAAGGGAGTGTGTGGTGTTGCTGCAGAGGGTGAAAAAACATGGCTCAGTAAGTGTTTGATTTTGGCCCAGCAAGTGTTCAGTTTTGGTCTTTCTCCATAGTCAATTCAGCAGGCCGATTGCCAAGGACATGAAGGAAAGAACAAAAAATCGAGAGTACTGCTTTCTGCCTCCTGGTCCCGAAGACATACTCCTTGGAACTCTAAACATTGGGCCAACAACCAGCTGTACATTTTCAAGCTTCCCCACCTGGAATATAACATCTTGTTGCTGCTTCTTGTAGATACTAGGTCTTTGATTGCTGTCTAACCCCAGATTGCCTTAGGTTGCCTTCTCTTAACCATTTAGTCGTCGATTAGGGGATTCAGACTCATGGCAATCCCGTGTCTGTCAAAGTAGAACTGTGCTCCGTAGAATTTTCAGTGGCTGATTTTTCAGAAGTGGATCAACAGGCCTTTCCTCTGAGGTATCTCCAGGTGGACTGCAACTTGAGACTTTGGGTTAGCAGCCAAGCTCATGAACCGTTTAAACCACCCAGGGACTTCTTGCCTTCTTTAGCTTTTATCTTTTCCTCTGTTTCCTTTTTTACATTCAGTTATTTCATAGTCCCATTTTATATTTTTTTCTTACCTTACCATTAAAATTTGTTAATCTCTTAGTAATTCTCTGGTAGGTTGTCACAATTTTTCGAGCCTTACTCCATAATATTATATCAGAAGATTTGGAATTTAGGCCTGAGGTTTTCATTTAATAAGCTACTCTGGGTGATTTTTAAGTACACTTACTCACCTTTGAAAGCCAGTGTACTAAGTTATTCAGCCTCTTTATGTAAAAAATATAGATCTGAAATCTATAATTTCTATGCTAAGAAATGGTTGAGTGTTTGCCAATTCCTTTAAACAGAATAATAGAGAAAAACGTATTGGAAAGTAACTCTGCAGACTGAAAAGTTGTTTTAGTGCTCCAACACTATTCCTGAAAAGAAGGTGGGAAAGAAAGGCTTTCCCTCTTGTCCCAAAGCCTGTTTTATAACAATCTGTATCCAAAGTCACTCTTACCTGACTGCTTCAGGTTAGCTTCAGAAAGCATCATCTTCCAGGGTAATCCTTCTGTAAATCTATAGTTACACATAACACATTATGAATCCCTATAGATAATTGACCCTGTATCACAAGATTGAACTTGTTAATTGCCTCTGATGTAGACTATTAGCTGTGCTAAAGCAAGGTTTAGGAGCCCTCGTGGCACACTGGGTAAAGTACTCTACCAAAGTACACCATCCAAATGTCGGTGGTTTGAAACCACGAGCTGCTCTGAGGGAGAAAGACGTGTCAATCAGCTTCTGTAAAGATTTAAAGCCTTGGAGAGTTTTACTCTGTCCTATGGGGTCACTATGAGTCAGAATTGACTCAATGGCAATGGGTTTTTTTTTTTTTTTTTGGAGGACAAGGTTTATGTCTTTGTTCCTTTAGCCCAGTACTAGAAACAGTGTCTAGCATAAAGTAGATACTCAAAGATAAGTTTCTACATGAAACTTTCTTTAAGCAGAAATTTTTCTCTCCACATCTTAACCTAGATATCCAATAAAACAGAGAAAGCATACATTAGGTTTTAATTCTTCCTCCAAATATAAAAACAGTTTAAAGATGTAGCCTCGAATTGATACCCTTTTGTCCTTTACAAAATCATGAAATAGCTGGAATAATTCTGGAGAACAGAAATGGCAATATGCAATCCCTATTTAAAGACAATCTGAATGAAAGAGAGTTTCCTTGTGAACTAGCATAATTCCTGTCAGAGTTTAAATTGCTGCTCAGCAACTGTCTACACACCATATTCATCTACCCCATTGATACTGGGCTTGACTACATAACTGGCCGTAGCTGATGAAATAAATGTAGTGGATGTAACAAAAGCAGAAGCCTTAAGTATGCTTGTGTGGTTTGATTTACTAATTGTGCTCCAGTGTTGTACTTTGAAAATAACGTGCTCTGAGTAGCTTCTGCACCTTCCCATGGGCCCCAAAACAAGCCAGGTAAGGAAGAGACCTGAACTGAACCACAGCCTATATCCAGGTCTCACCAATACAGCCTGAAGCAGAGCTGTTCAGTTGAGCTCAGTCTAGATCAGCTGAACCACAGGAAGCCTGCATACTTTGGGCAATGGGGATAAAGACTTTTAGAAAGAACTGAGTTTTAGGGTAATTTGTGGCAATGAGTGATTGATACAACTGCTCTAGGGTGAATTGACTACATCAAAGAAGAAACATTTTGATAAATTTGTTTAGAGTCATGACAAAATGATGAAAGATATTGATTTGTTTTCTGAATTAAGTCCCAGGAATGTTCAACCATCACAATAATCCAGTTTTATTCTATAACCTTCACATTTTAATCCAGTCATTACCTTTTCACAAAATCATGGAATTATTAATCTTGTAGGTGGGGGATAGAAAAGAGATTGAGAGCCACTGACCCATGCCACTTAGATTTTAGCTTTTCTCTGTATATTAATCCAGATTTCTACAGTCAACAAGGTTTGTTTCTTCTCCATGAATCACTCCCCTAAGAAACTTTCCTTTCTTGAAATTCCTATAGCATTTTTAGGAAGTACATTATGTCTAGCAATTGCTCATAAACTCTTTTGTAATGTCTTCTAGATGTACAATGAGTAAAATTTTATTTATTTAATTCTATCTGACTATGAAGCAGCAGTCAAGAAATCAAATGAAGCATTGCACTGGGCAAATCTACTGCAAAAGATTTCTTTAAAGTGTCAAAAAGAAAAGATGTCACTTTGAGGACTAAGGAGCACCTGACTCAAGCCAGGGTATTTTCGATCTTCTCATATGCATATGAAAGCTAGATAATAAATAAAGAAGACCAAAGAAGAATTGGTGCCTTTGAATTACGGTGTTGACAAAGAATATTGAAGATACCACAGACCGCCAGGAAAATGAACAACTTTGTCTTGAAAGAAGTACAGCCAAAATGGTCCTTAGAATCAAGATAGCAAGACTTCATCTCACGTACTTTGGACATGCTATCAGGAGGGACCAGTCTCATGCCTGGTAAAGAAGAGGGTCAGCGAAAAATAAGAAGAACCTCAATGAGATGAATTCACACAGTGGCTGCAACAACGGCTTCAAACATAGCAACCATTGTGAAGATGGTGAAAGACCAGACACTGTCTCTTTCTGTTGTACATAAGGTCACTAAGAGTCCAAACCGACTTGACAGTACCTTACAATGGCAACAACAACAGCAACAATGTTGTCAACTTTTAAGTTTCTCTATTTTTCTTTATGTCCTTCTGCAGTGCCTAAAATACTCCTAAACATAAATGGAGGTGCTTAATAAAGATGGAATCGGCTCGACGGCAACAGGTTTGGTTTGGTTTTTTTTCTTGGTTATGTACCACAATTTGCCTCAGGAGCCCTGGTGTCTCAGTGGTTATAGTGCTCATCTTCTAACCAAAAGGCTGGTGTTTCAAATCCACCAGGTGCTCTGTGGGACAAAGATGTGGAAGTCAGCTTCCGTAAAGATTACAGCCTTGGAAGTTCTATGAGGCAGTTCTTCTCTGTACTGTAGGGTCGCTATGAGTCAGAATTGACTCGACGGGAATGGGTTTGGTTTTGATTTGGAATCAGATTTATGTCTTTATTCCCAGTACTATTAATAGTCCCACTCATTCTTAAAACGTACCAGCTTGGAAAATAAATTATTTGGTCACCCTATTAATAAATAACTGTTAAATAACAAAAATATCTCTTAGAAAAAGTTATGTATGTACTATTTACCATCTCAATAGAACTAAATTTGTAGACAGAAGCCAAATAAGTTTTAATGTAAATGTATCATCTTATCATGAATTATTATATTTAACCTAATAACTGAAGAAAAGCATTGGCTAAACATCTATTTGCCTTCTGTCTTTAAAAGGATGGTATCTGATCTGATATTCATGTCTTGTTTTTCTCATAATGTGATATGCTGATGTTCTAAAACTTTGTTTGTGTAGCAGGAACTCTTTGGTATATTTCCATTCTATTTATACTTTATTTATATTTTAACGGCATCAGCTGAAAGTAGAGTGAGTTCAATGAAGTATACAAAATAAAATGCTTGTGGTTAAGCATTTATCAATGCCGTTGGAGACAAACGAGTCAATGAAAAGTGCTGCAAGGAGAGGTATATTAAAACCAGAAGAAAGTCACTGCAGTAAAACCTAAATTTCTGATTTTCCTTCCTTAGAGTTTTGTAGTACTATTTTTTTTATGAATTCAGGACTATGATTTTAATGGACTGCGGAGTATATCAAGAATAGACTTTCCGGTCATGAAGACCCACGTGTCAAAGCCACTTTTGCTACTTACTAACTATATGAACTTGAAAATCTCTGGCAAAGTCAGTTGTTTTATTTGTAAAACAGAGACGGTAATATCCACTTCATTAGACTGCGGTGAATAGTTAATGAAAAAATATGTAGAATACTCAACACAGAGCTTGGTGCCAAGTGAGTGATCACAAATGATATTATTAATATTAATTGACATTTTTCTAAATGACATCTCATTCCTAATTTCTACAAATTATTGGAAGTTTGTTGGGTTTATCTTAGGAATTTCTCTGCTGGATGCTGTTTTCAATCCAGATTCCCCCTCTCCAAACAATGGTTTACTGTTATTTTCCTTTTTTCTTCTTCTAGCTTTTTTTTTCTAGGTTTATTAGGAAAAAAATTCACTGGTCTGGACTGTTTAATGATGGTAGAAGTCTGTGTGGATCAATGGGAAACACAGCAGGGGAGGGGCTGAAAGCCCTCTGTTGTGGCTAGCTCTTGACCAGGGTGCATATCTTATCTTGCTATTATATGCCACTGCTGTTACTGCTTCTAGAGGGTTACTATGTAACAGTAGATCAGGATAGTCTATGACAGACTGTCTGAGGGGAACTGAGTGCTGAGCTCATAGTTATATGACCTACTGCATCTAGTGAAACCTGGAAAAATCACAGAAGTGCTGCTATGTACATGGCAGGTGGACACAGACATGCTGTGTTAAGTCCTTGACCAGGGACAGGCTCAATTCAGGGTGTTTAGACAGGTCGATTTGAGGCCACCTATAAACTAGTTCTCACAAATCAGGGTAAAGCAAATGACCAAGATCTTTAGTATTTGGATACAAGACTGATGTGCCTTTTTTTCTTCTGCATTAGTCCAACATGAAATATGGTATATAAGCAATCGGGCTGTCACAATGTTTAAGCAGCAGTTTGTTCTATCATCCATGAATGGGCTTTTATTCAAAACCATTGGAGGAGTGTTCCTACACGGACTGAAAAAGCAATAAGAAATTTATGAATTGTACCAAGCCCACTGATAAATTTTTATTTTTGTCAAAATTCTTTTGATGTGAAGTGCTACAGCTGCTAACCACGAGGTCGGCAGTTTGAATCTGCCAGGCGCTCCTTGGAAACTCTACCGGGCAGTTCTACTCTGTCCTATAGGGTCGCTATGAGTCGGAATTGACTTGACGCCAATGGGTTTTTTAACTCTAGTCTAAGTACACCTACTCAAGGTTTACAAAAATACCCAACTAATTTAATATGTAACTTAATCTTCTGCTAGCTTTAGGTTGTTCACCCTGGAGAGCAATGGTTAGACTTACAGAAGCCCGATTTTAATTGTACTATAGTGGGTCAAAAAATATATATATAAAATCCAGCAATGTGCTAGAACTGGAAAATAGTTATCAAATCTTATGAGAGGGGAAATTTTGATATAGAGGACATCTTTCATCACAAAACATCTAAAAAAAAAAGAAATAAAAATGAATTTTCAAATATAAGTCAAATGTTCGTGCAGTTCAAATAAAATATATGTTGGGTTCTCTTCTTATACAAGGCAGAGGTTTATGAACAAATGTGAAATATACTTAAGAAGCACAGCTTACTCTGATACAGTTATTAAATACTTAAATTTCTTCATAAATCTTAAGGACATCAGTTGTCAGGATGTCTGTGCTCTATAGGTTTTCAGCTTTTTTTTCCCTTTAATAGCTTAGAAAAGAAGATCTGAACTATGAGAATTGTTAAAGCAACAACAACAACAAAATCTTTCTGTGTTTTCTTTTGAGGGGAAAGGTAATTTGTTAAGACACTTCCTTGACAGGATGATGGAACATACTTCTTTTGTTTTTTTTCCCATTGCGTAGAGCCATGAGAGTCAAACGAAAGCTAGGCTTACTGTAACACATTGACTGACAATCAGATTTTAAAACCCCAGGAAATAGGATCTCATAATGGTACCTAATGGGATTCTGAAATGAAGTCTACTCCTCTCAGGTATCATCAGGTAGTGAAATTAAAAGAAAAGCACAGAAACTCAATTATTGCTAGAATCAGCTCGTTAAATCAGTTGCTGTCACAACCGGAAGATTCTCTAACTCAATGGCTATATTGCATATTTTGGTTTTCTGTACTCTTAGAGATTATTATGCCTCATAAAATTAATAAACGTAAATCAAATTTTGGTATTATTCACACGTGAAAATCTTTTGAGGCTTATTTTCTATATAACCTTGTTTCCAAGAGGGGTAATTTTTACTGAGAGATCTAGCCAATGGAATTTGATGCAATAGTAAATATCTTGAAGTGTGATGACTTATAATTGCACTATGATTATTTTTAAGTATTCCTATAATGCTCCATTTTTATAATTCATGCCAAGTTGTATTGAATGAGACAGTATGCAGACATTGATGAATCACTACTGGAAGCAGTCACTGTAAGTGAAACTTAGATATTCTAGAACAATAATGTAAATGCAAATTAGGAAAATCATAGTTTATTTTACCATTAAATCTAATGCCGTGACAGCAATAGATACTAATGTTTTACTTTTGTTGTTTGATAACAAATTAGCCTGTAGCATTTCATTCCTGTATTTTGCTGTGGTATATTATAAACAATGATCCAAAAAATTAATTCAAAGAATGAAAAATGTATTATGTGGAATATGAATCAGTAACTAGGGATACAAAAGTTTCGGTGAGAAGCTCTAAAGTTTTGTTGTTTTGTTTTGTTTCGTTTTTCAAATGCATTATTAAGAGAAAGTAACTTTGTTAATCACAAACTCCTAAAAATTTATATGCATTTTATTTTCTTGGACTGGCAAAATTTAATGTCAAATGAAAAGCTGATTTTTCTCACAAAGGATAAAGGCAAGACTGGCCATTGATAAACATAAAATGGCGTGTGCCTTGAGATTCCCAAGATAGAGTTTTATCTCTAAATCTGTCTATGCTTCATTTGTTCCTCAGGAGTAGCTAAATTCCCCTTAGTTGTAGAAGGAGTGGCTTTGGGCAAATTTCTTCAAAAAAACAAAACAAAAGCCCTCATTCTTTTCACAGGAACAACAAAAACAAAAACAAAAAACTAAGCCCTTGGCCGTTGAGTTGATTCCAACTTACAGCAACTCTATAGGACAGAGTAGAATTGCCCCATAGGGTTTTCAAGGTTGTGAATCTTTATGGAACCAGATTGCCACATCTTTCTGTGGAGGAGTGGCTGGTGGCTTTCAACCATCAACTTTTTGTTTAGCAGCTGAACGATTTTAACACTTGGCCACCAGGGCTACTTTCATAGAAGCGAGTAGATGTAAATAGAGAGGAGAAAGAAATGCTCAGTGGATTTAGAAAAACCAAGAAAAACCCATGGCACATGCCCTAACTTTAAAATATAGATCATTGGAACCTATTTAATTTCAAGTTATTATTAATTCTTTATTCAAGAGACCAAAAAATTAATGAGCTTAGCTGAAATCTGGGAAGTAGAGAATTCAAAAAGATATATTTTTCAAGACATGAGAATAGAACATCAAAAGAATTAATTGAGTCAATTTGGTTTGATTATAAAAAGTCAGGGAGTCTGGTGAGTAGAAAGGACTGGCAAATTTTATCATAAAATTAAATGTATCAGACTGTATGTAAAGAAGAATTTTGTCATTTTCAAAATACTAGGTGGTTATAACACATCAAATGAAAGTAAGAAAAATGTTAAGTATGTTAAGTTTCACAAACAGCCCAGTTTTCCTCAGCAAAATAAAAACATAACAAAGCAAATAGTAGAAAACAAAGGGACTAGCATTAAGTTACACTCTATTATTTGGTTTCTAATATCATCATATTAGTAAGAAGAAAAATTACTTAATGAGCATTAATCAACTGAAGAGAAGTTTGAGAGTGGACAAAAAATGGAGAAATTAAGGTCATGAAAAGCTGCAGCCTGCATACATAGCTTTCCTTTAGGTTGGAAGTTGAAGTTGCTAAAGGCAATAGAGTGTGATGGTTAAGAGCAAGGTCTTCGGAGTCAGACAGACCTGAGTGTGAACTCTGGCTCTCCTATTCACAATCTAAGTGGTCACTCTGTACCTCATTTTCTTAAACTGTAAAATAAGTTTAATAATATTACTTGTTTTATACAGTTGTTTTGAGGATATTATTTGATAATGCATCTGAAGTGTTTAACACAGTTTTTGGCACACAATGTGTGTTAAATAAACAGTAGATATACTTCCTATTAAGGTTCCTGGGTAGCACAAATGGTTTGCACTTGACTACTAAGTGAAAGGTTGGTGGTTCAAATCTACTCAGTGGTGCTTCAGAAGAAAGGCTGGTGATCTACTTCTATAAGATTACAGCCATTGAAAACTCTATGGAGTACAGTTCTGCTCTGACACACAATGGCAACAGGATACTTACTATTAATAAGTCATACATGTGCATAAAGAATACAAGGCTGCTGCTTGAAATTTTGTGGTGTTTTTATTTATTTACTTATTTATTTTAGCTGTCTTCCCCAAGGTGTCCAGCTGATGGATTAAGTAAAGACTAAAATCACCAGGTTCCACACAACAAGCTACTGAACCCTGAACCCTGGAGCACAGTTTTGTCCCTGAACAAAGGCACCTTCATCTCTCCAAACTGGTGGGCTGCTTATGCCCAGAGGAGTGACCTTTTTGTAACTCACACGAAAGCTCCACGTCATCTCAGCCTCAGTCACCAGTTATCCTTCCCACCCAGAGTGGAATCAGTTGCAGTAACGTTTATTAGTCTTGTAAAGAGCTATGCATCTCGGCTCAAAGGAGCCACCCTCTTTCTGACTTATAAATTACTGTATGTTTCTGTGTACTACTTTTATTTCCTAAAGCATACACCTGAGACTTCTATTTTCTCTTAAATCATTTCTTATTTTGTTGTTCTCAGTGCAGTATCTACCTGATCATTTGGCTCTTTTATAGCAAAAACAGATAGTGCAATTAGTTTTTATTATCTTTTTTTTTTTAACATTTTAAGGTTAAAATTAAGTCTGGGTTAATCATAGGATAGGAACATCATGATCAAGGCATCATCAGATAATCTTAGCAAGTTTGAAATTTTTGTTACAAGAAACCATTTGATCCCAAAGCCAATGATGGTCTATTACATGTGTTAAGAAGGGTGAAGTCACTAGTATTTTACTCTATTTGCAAAGCTACAAATCTGCCATATTTTCATGGATGCTGGCTGAAGACATGGAAACACTGGTGGGGTAGTGGTTAAGAGCTATAGCTGCTAACCAAAAGCTCAGTAGTCTGAATCCACCAGGGGCTCCTTGGAAACCCTATGGGGCTGTTCTACCCTGTCCTATAGGGTCGCTATGAGTTGGAATCAATTCGACAGCGAGTTTGGTTGCTTTGGTTTTGGCTGAAGACACAAGATTCCTAGGTGAGAGACAAAAGACCATTTATTACTCACAGCAATAGTAGTACCAAGATGAACAGCATTTTTGTTGGTTCCCTGAACCTCAGTTCCCATAGGGTGATACAAAGAGGGACAGATGGCACTGGCACATATGGTAGGCTTCATTGCAGGAGAATACTCATAAGGAACCCAAATCTTCTTAATGGATAGTAAGAATGCCAGCCCTTCCTTTGCTCCAAAGAAAGACACTACCATCTAAGGCTGTCCACTATACAAACATCCTTGAAAAGATAGTCCAGAAAAAAGGGCAATCAGTGCCTCTGCTTGCAAGATGTGCAGAAGCAGGAGAGATACATGGAGAATGGTCTCCCAACAGTATGGAAATAAGAAAACATTCACAATGTAAATGTCACTATTACCCCTTAGATATCCATTATTTTTGTAGAGTTGAGTTGTTAAAAATATTATTTTAATAAGGTATTGACAATCTTTCAGAAAATGAACTCAAAGTGTTCACATATCTTTGCAGGGAGACGTGTTCAAGGCAATTGTTCTCAAGAGAAGAAGTGAATAATCTAAAGCTCTAAGTAAGCTCAACTCCCCCCCCCCTTTTTTCCCCTCTCTCCTTTTTACATAGACAATAAAAAACATTTTGTGTGAGTGTCAGTAAATTGGGGAAAAGATAGTCTTTTTAACAAATTGTGCTGGCATAACTGGATATCCATTTGCAAAAGAATGAAACTGGACCCATACCTCACACCATGCACAAAAACTAACTCCAAGTGGATCAAAGACCTAAACATAAAGACTAAAACGATAAAGATCATGGAAGAAAAAATAGGGACAACCCTAGGAGCCCTAATACAGGGCATAAACAGAATACAAAACATTACCAAAAATGATGAAGAGAAACCCGATAATGGGGAGCTCCTAAAAATCAAACACCTATGCCCATCTAAAGACTTCACCAAAAGAGTAAAAAGACCACCTACAGACTGGGAAAGAATTTTCAGCTATGACATCTCCGACCAGCGCCTGATCTCTAAAATCTACATGATTCTGTCAAAACTCAACCACAAAAAGACAAACAACCCGATCAAGAAGTAGGCAAAGGATATGAACACACATTTCACTAAAGAAGATATTCAGGCAGCCAACAGATACATGAGAAAATACTCTCGATCATTAGCCATTAGGGAAATGCAAATTAAAACTACGATGAGATTCCATCTCACCCCAACAAGGCTGGCATTAATCCAAAAAACACAAAATAATAAGTGTTGGAGAGGCTGCGGAGAGATTGGAACTCTCATACACTGCTGGACGGAATGTAAAATGGTACAACCACTTTGGAAATCTATCTGGCGTTATCTTAAACAGTTAGAAATAGAACTACCATACAACCCAGAAATCCCACTCCTGGAAATATACCCGAGAGATACAAGAGCCTTCACACAAACAGATATATGCACACCTATGTTTATTGCAGCTCTGTTTACAATAGCAAAAAGCTGGAAGCAACCAAGGTGTCCATCAACGGATGAATGGGTAAATAAATTGTGGTATATTCACACAATGGAATACTATATGCATCGATAAAGAACAGTGACGAATCTGTGAAACATTTCATAACATGGAGGAACCTGGAAGGCATTATGCTGAGCGAAATTAGTCAGAGGCAAAAGGACAAATATTGTATAAGACCACTATTATAAGATCTTGAGAAATAGTAAAAACTGAGAAGGACACATACTTTTGTGGTTACGAAGGGGGGAGGGAGGGAGGGAGGGAGAGGGTTTTTTATTGATTAATCAGTAGATAAGAACTGCTTTGGGTGAAGGGAAAGACAACACTCAATACATGGAAGGTCAGCTCAATTGGACTGGACCAAAAGCAGTTTCCGGGATAAAATGAATGCTTCAAAGGTCAGCGGAGCAGGGACGGGGGTCTGGGGAACATGGTTTGAGGGGACTTCTAAGTCAATTGGCAAAATAATTCTATTATGAAAACATTCTGCATCCCACTTTGAAATGTGGCATCTGGGGTCTTAAATGCTAACAAGCAGCCAGCTAAGATGCATCAATTGGTCTCAACCCACCTGGAGCAAAGGAAAATGAAGAACACCAAGGTCACACGACAACTAGGAGCCCAAGAGACAGAAAGGGCCACGTGAACCAGAGACCTACATCATCCTGAGACCAGAAGAACTAGTTGGTGCCCGGCCACAACCGATGACTGCCCTGACAGGGAGCACAACAGAGAAGTCCTGAGGGAGCAGGAGATCAGTGGGATGCAGACCCCAAATTCTCATAAAAAGACCATACTTAATGGTCTGACTGAGACTAGAGGAATCCCGGCGGCCATGCTCCCCAGACCTTCTGTCGGCACAGGACAGGAACCATCCCCGAAGACAACTCATCAGACATGAAAGGGACTGGTCAGCGGGTGGGAGAGAGATGCTGATGAAGAGTGAGCTAATTATATCAGGTGGACACTTGAGAGTGTGTTGGCAGCTCTTGTCTGGAGGGGGGATGGGAGGATAGAGAGAGAGGGAAGCTGGCAAAATTGTCACGAAAGGAGAGACTGAAAGGGCTGACTCAATAGGGGAAGAGCAGGTGGGAGTACGCAGTAAGATGTATGTAAACTTATATGTGACAGACTGGATTTGTAAAAGTTCACTTGAAGCTTAATAAAAGTTAATAAAGAAAAACATTTTGTGTGCAACTTTTGGAACACTTACATACATGGGCTGAATATTCCTTCGTTAGTCTCTTTTTAAAAGAATAACTTTTAAAACAATGATTTTTAATATAGCTAGAGAGATTGCTTTTAAAAACTAATATGTTTTTAAAATTAAAAGAAAAACAAAAATAATAATTGTTCAGTTAGTCTCCACAGTGAAAGATGTCAACAAAAAATAAATAAGATAATTATAGGTAAAGAGGTTTATTAAAATTAAGTGATTTTTACAAATATGTAAAGTGAAAGATACTATCTGAGAAAAATAGACACACTAATAGTAAGTAGAGGAATAAAATTAATGATGCTGTAACATACTTGAGATATTGAATTCTGTCCTTTTATCAGACTTGTACAGAAAAAAAAAAAAAGAATAAATAGATATAAACAGGAGATAATGAAGAACGCAAAAAATGTCATTGCCTTTTCCTTACCAAGCTGGTATGGCAAGATTTGAAAATCATTTATAAATAAACAGGTTTAGCATATGTGAATCCATGAGTACTAGGGGATGATGAGCACGTTTAATGAACTACTCTCTTTTAAATAATCATGAAAAGTTAATAGACATCAAATGATCAGGAAGGATAAGTCTACACAGCAGAAAACACTCAAAAGGGAGGTGAATAACTGAAAGGCCAAGCACAGCTTTCCTCTGGTGTAGAACTGATCAAAGAGAAACACTTGCTTGACCATATAAAAGTAACCTGGAGAAAATAACCCCTCAATTCAAGAGTTTAAAATAGCAAAAAAAAAAAATTTTTTTTTTAACAAAAACTAAATTAATAATAGGACAAGTAGAATGTATCATAAGTTATAAGTAATTTTTTGTAATTCATAAAACAATTAAGCATTATCTCATAGTCAATAAGTTTAAAAGGAAAGAAGGATAGGAGGCTATTCCAAATTGATTCTGATGGTACATTCATGAATAAACCTGTGGAAAACGAAGAGTCTCCATAAAGAAACAAACTCACATGGGGGGAAAAAAGTACATTTCTAAAAGGTTGAAAGAGAACACATAACCAAAGACATTTTTTAAATGACACAAATGGCATGTAACAGCAGTGACAGTATCAGGAAAGCTAAGTCCACTGGGAACAAAGCTTTTGACATGGAGGACAATGAAAACATTCTTCACTTAGCTCAACAAACTCAACTGGGCATCTGTCAGTGGTGTGTTTGGTCAATTGCTAGCTATCAGATATGTTTCAAAGTAGATATTAAACTGTTGGTAGCTTGATAGCAGCCATAGTGGGAAACTTTACATCTTGGAAATTTAGCAAATGCAACAAATTAGGGGAAGCCAGTACTGCAGCTCCTACAAGAGAAGACTTATTGCTTTGGTCAGATTCTGCAATACTAACAAATGACAAAGCTAAGACTAAATTTATCAAATTATTTTTCTTCTGTCTTTTCTATTCCTAAAACTTTTTTTTTTAATTATAAAGTATAAGCTATGTTTAGCGAAACAGGCCATTATAGTCTAAGATGATAAAGCTTAAATAAAACTTGATCTATCTGAAATTTTAAAATACGTTATTTTTTACTTGATTATATAAACAATGCATTCTCACTGTAGCAAATATGGAACATAAAATAAGTTATAATTTTAAGAGCATCCATAGTCCCTTCGCCAAAGGGTAGACATTGTCAGTATTGTAATGTATTATATTCCAGCCTTGAAAAATAAGTATGTATGTATCTATATATTCTCTGGAATCCCTGGGTGGTATACATGGTTACAGCCTTTGGCTGCTAACCAAATGGTTGGAGGTTCAAATATACCCAAAGATGTCTTGGAGGAAATATCTGGTAATCTACTTCCAAAAATTCAGCCATTGAAAACCCTGTGGAGCACGGGTCTGCTCTGACACACATGAGGTCGCCATGACTGGACAGCAACTTGTACATACATTCTATTTTGCAACTTGCTTTTTGTAAACATTACATTTTGACGGCAAGTATTTCATTGTGTTTTGGACTGTTTCTCTACTATCGGGTATTTAGAATATTTCTTATACTGAGCTGTAATTATGAATAAAACTCTAACGAACATCTTTGAGCATTAAGTATTGCATTCCTGATTATTTCCGTGAGATAGGGTCCTAGAAGCAGAATTACAGAGACTAAAGGAAGGAACGTTGTTAAGCCCCTTCCATGTGTTACACCAGTGCCTCCCAAAAGCTGATTTGAATGTTTACTTCCTTCATCAGTGTACGTGAATGCCCTTCTTCCCACACCAGCCAAGCACGGATTATCTCTTCAGGAAACGGGGTCAAAGAGTCAGTATTTGAAATGGTTTCCTGAGTCTGATGTAGAGGGTTACTCTATGACTGAAAGCTGTCCTATCCCAGGAGTGATACATTACATACCCAGGTTCCATCTTGCCCATTTGGAAGGTGTGACCTGTTTAGAAGTTTGAAATTACCCCAAGCTGCTTCAGACAATAGAGAATTTTTTTTTTTTTCTCTCCTGAAGATAATGTTATACCTTCAGTCCAACCACTGTCTAGATGACACAGGCTGTCCTACCTCAGTTAATCGCAACTCTGTATGTACAGGTGGGCGGTAATAGGTATAGTTAGTGTTGTTATGTAGCTTTTATATGTAACTTAAGGAGGTCATGCTTACTCATCTGCAATGCCATTTCCCAGTTGCCACCTCTATATGCTCATCCGCAAGTTGAGGTTCAACTAGAATCCAACACTTGCTGAACTCTCACAGTTCGCAAAACAGGCATCTTGTCTTAATTTGCATTTCTTACTCATAAAAGTAAGCTTAAACATAGTAAGTAAATTTATTTCATAACCATTTGTATTTCCTCTTCTGTGGGTTGCTCATTATTTTCCTTGTTTTCTCTATGGAGAAAAGGGAAAAGCCAAGTTTAACTCTCATTTGATGTCTAATTATTCAGCAAGTCCTAACTCTCATTTGATGTCTAATTATTCAGCAAGTCCCACAGATTTCACCTTTTTAGCTACTCTCAGATTTGTCTCCTCCTTAAAAAAAAAAAAAAATTTTTTTTTTTCATTCCCCACTACTACATGCTCCAGCATCTCTCTCAGATTCCAGACTGGTTCCGCTGCTTGCAAGTTTGCTGCCCATTTCCCCCTTTACATAGCTGCAAGGGAAATTATTCTAAAATGAAAAACAAACAAAAAACTAGTGTTCTTGTTCTGTTTTAAGCTTTTTATTGACTCTCTCTGACTTTCCATCTCTGATTTGGCTTCTATTTTCTAGCCTCACTTTTCCCGAAGACATTTTGTAAATGTATGGATATTTGATCCTCCAGAATTCCCGAGCTCGGTTCCGCAATGTGCCAGGGCGTTTCCCTGCTTTGAGTGTATCTTTCTATTTTTAAGGTACACAGAACCAAACAGAGTACTACAGTGAAAATTACCAGGAAAAAGAAAAATGAAATATTCCTTTCCTTCCAACTTGTATATGGTTATTGATTCCTTTTTCTTCACATCAATTTATATTATTTTAAACTAACCCTTAACATATTTTTATAGAAGCTGCTATGATATTTCTTTCATCCTGTACTTGTGTAATTAGGTTAAGGAGTCCTTTTCAGAGTATTTGATTCAGTACTGTTAAATTTCACCTTATAAATTATAGCCTGGAAAAAATAGCATTTGGTACTGTATAAAAGTAATCAAGAACTAATAACCTATTAAGAATCATATGGTGCTATAATACTAATAGAAAATAAATTTAAGAATATTACTGCCTAAAACAGTGCTCCTCAAAGTTTGTTCCTCAAATGTTTTACTACTTGTCTATAATGAAATAAGTACAGAAATGGAGAATAAGTGTTCGATCTCTATAACCAAAATCTCTATAATCAAAATGTAATTTTATATTAGTTGAATGTAATAATAAAAATTTGGGGCTGGTTAAAAAAAAAAAGAATAGAAAAAACAGCCGGCTATGATGTGCTTTGGATCCTGGTTACGACTTCCGTTTGATATGTGTGTCAATTACAAAGCTGTTGAGAATGCTCTGTGAATATTCATCAACGTCATTAATGAAAAATAGTGAACCAGACAAGTCGAATAATAAACCAAAAAAACGAAATCCACTGCCGCCAGTCAATTCCAACTCATAGTGATCCCCTAGGTTTCCAAGCCTGTAAATCTCTATGGAAGCAGACTGCCACATTTTTCTCCTAGGAGTCGCTGATGATTTCCATCTGCCGATCATTCTGTTAGCAGTCGAACACTTTATCAGGGTCTTATGGATATTTCGTTTAGCTGGTAACTAGGTTGAATTTTGTTAGACCTAGTTCCCCAGCATATTATGAAAAAATGTCAGATACCAGGCTGAAGTTACATTTCCTCATACACCAGATCTTCCATATTGACTTATCTTCTCATGTAGTGTGTCTTAAAGAACAAAATGTGATAATCTCAAATTTTGCATGATTTATTGTTAATGGGCTTTCACGTGCCATTCTTTGAAGACTGTCTTCTAGATTGTAATCTCTGGCATCTCCAAATTCTTATTGTATTTTTAAGAGGCCCATTCGCTTTAAGAGACAGTTTTAGTTACATTAGTGTTTTTTTTTTTTCCTGCCCTTCTATTTTATAACCTCCATAGGAATTTTTTTTTTATAGGAATAGGGATTATGTCTTTATATCCAATGATTTCTAGACAAAATAAAAACTACTAGACACAAATAGATAGTAAACATATTTGCTGTTAGGTTGGATGTGTTTATTATAAAAGGAGATTACAGCATCATGGTAAATTTCTAGGCTCTTTATAGCTACTTACTTATGGTAGAACCAGTGACATTGATGGATCCAGTAACTGTTTTGTGCACTACAATATCAATTCTTTCAAGAAATAGGAAAAGAATACTTGTACTGCATGTAAGAAACAAAGTGTGAAACATGGGCAAACCAGTGTATAGTTTAATACTGATGGAGAGAAGGAATGTGATACAAAAGAATACTTAAAGTTGTACTTTTTTTTTTTTTTTTAATAAAATACATGGTCAGGGCTGGTCA
Source organism: Loxodonta africana (assembly GCF_030014295.1). Classification (NCBI taxonomy): domain Eukaryota; kingdom Metazoa; phylum Chordata; class Mammalia; order Proboscidea; family Elephantidae; genus Loxodonta; species Loxodonta africana. The sequence continues at coordinate 124,245,395 of NC_087344.1, forward strand.
AAAGAGGTAAGAAAATCAAACGGATTTTGATTTTCCATCGTGGTTGAAAATCAAACTGTTGTACTAGCTTCATTACACCAAACAATATTTATTAATTTATTAATCTAATTTGAGCAAAGTAGTGAGACTTTGTACTGGAAAGTTGGAGGCAAAAACATCTTTAGCATTAATTGTACAAACAGTCATGTATTTGATAGGAATCAAAGTCAACTTTCAGATCACAGATTTGTGTTGTATGAAATGCTTATGGTTGGCATATTTGATGAAACAGGCAGCATCTGAACCACTCTAGTAATTACTGGGATACAATGTATGTTGTAGAGGTATAGTGTAACATTTTAACTATGGAAGCTTATATTTTATGAAGAAAATGAAATGTTTATTGTTCTTTATTACCTTAAAATATTGTGTTTATCAAAATTTGACCATAAGCAGCCTGTTAAACTTGGAAAACTGACTAGCCCCGGGCTTATTATGATAGTAATAATATCTATAATTATTACTCCAGTACACAAGAAGAATTGGTTTAATTTTTAGGAGAAATTAAGTGTTATTATGCCATGAATACACTTGGAGCTAGTATTATTGAAGCATAGCATGAATCAGGAATAATAAGTTTTATCTAAATGCTTCCTTGAAATTTTATAAAATATTTTAATAAAGAACATGACTTGTTAAAAAAAATCTACCCGAAAATATTTACAAGCTGACTCATAAATATTTTTAAAAAAGATGATTGACAACCTCGTCTTATGTTTTATGTTATACTTGCATTCCAGTACTTTTTTTACATTATAATATTTTAAATTATTTCAGTTTTTTTCCAAGTAATCCTGACTGACAGCTACCCTCATCTAAGCTCCCTCCTATCATCTATTTCCTGTCCCCTTTTGCTCCATTGATAGTAAAGTGAGCTTTCTGATTGTGCATTTAATCATCTTATTCTTCTCCTAGAAAACTTTCAACAAGAACCCATAGCCTCTTAAACCCATTGCCGTGGAGCCGGTTATGACTCATAGTGACCCTATAGGACAGAGTAGAACTGCCCCCATAGAGTTTCCAAGGAGCAGCTGATGGATTCAAACTGCTGTCCTTTTAGTTAGCATCCAAGCTCTTAACAACTGCACCACCAGGGCTCCATAACCTACATGGTCATGGTCAAGTCCAATTCCTTAGCATCCACAGCTTTCACAGTCTGCCCCAACGTATTTCTGATCTGAGTTAGACCTACTTCTCTCTGATGTAATCTATTCGCTAGAGACATACTGCTTTGCCCTCAGTGTTTCCAGAATGCCTGGACCTTACACGTCCACAGTATTTTGTACATGCTGTTTTTTCTCTGCCCTGCATGCCTTTTCCAGAGCTCACCTTGTAGGAAGGTCCAATTCCTTCTTCAAACACAAACCAAACACAGTCTTGAAAGTAAATCCTAACTTGATTTATCTCCCACTTCAAAGCAGATTTAATAAACTTACTTTTCATCAATCTGAGCTACCACAAAAATATAGATCTATCATTTATCTATGGTTTTATATACAATTATTCAATGATCAGAGCTTTATAGGTGTTTTAAGTATGACCAAATAAAACCCGTTGCCATCGAGTCAATTCTGACTCATAGCAACCCTACAGGACAGAGTAGAACTGCCCTCCCTAGAGTTTCCAAGGAGTGGCTGGTGGATTCAAACTACCAACCTTTGGGTTAGCAGCCAAACTCTTAACCACTACACCACCATGGATCCATAAATGCGACAAGACCCTTCAATTACCCATTTAATGACAATTCATTTGTTTTACTCTAAATTTATTGTGTAGAGGTATTACGATGTGTATAGCTTTGACCAATTATGTATAGATTTGACCAGTGAGAAAATGTTTTCTTAAATTTTCCAAAATCTTAGGTGAAAGGGGAGTCTGTGTGTCTCCACCCATGTATCTCCTAAGATCTGTTGAGAAATCACTGCAAATACATCTATATTTTCTTACCTTTGAATACCTGGATCTTTCTTAACATAAAAAAAAAATAATAATAGAGGTGCACAATAGCTACTCTCTCTCTGCTGATTAACCCTCTAGAACTCCCTACAATATTTCTAGAGCTCAGATGTGAACTTCTTACCTACTATAATTTTTCTACATGCCTAGTATGCTTTCAATCTGTTTATTTCTATTTAGTTTAGCAAGAGTCCATTTATATTGCCTGCAACAAAGATCCCAAACTGATATGCCAGCCTAAGAAAACTGGTGAGGCTTGTGGTTAATATCCACATTGACTTGCCCTAGAAAGTCACTGAGACCTGAGAGAGTTGGCCAATTTCTTCTCTAGAAGACCACAGCCTTCAGTATGGATTACACCTCAACATAAAGAAAACAAAAATTCTCACAACTGGACCAATGAGCAACATCACGATAAACGGAGAAAAGATTGAAGTTGTCAAGGATTTCATTTTACTTGGATCCACAATCAACAGCCATGGAAGCAGCAGTCAAGAAATCAAAAGACGCATTGCATTGGGCAAATCTGCTGCAAAGGACCTCTTCAAAGTATTGAAGAGCAAAGATGTCACCCTGAAGACTAAGGTGCGCCTGACACAAGCCATGGTATTTTCAATCACATCATATGCATGTGAAAGCTGGACAATGAATAAAGAAGACGGAAGAAGAGTTGATGCCTTTGAATTGTGGTATTGGAGAAGAATATTGAATATATCATGGGCTACCAAAAGAACGAACAAATCTGTCTTGGAAGAAGTGCGGCCAGAATGCTCCTTAGAGGCAAGGATGGCGAGACTGTGTCTTGCATACTTTGGACAGGTTGTCAGGAGGGATCAGTCTCTGGGGAAGACATCATGCTTGGCAGAGTACAAGGTCAGCGGAAAAGAGGAAGACCCTCAACGAGGTGGATTGACACAGTGGCTGCAACAATGAGCTCAAGCATAACAACGATTGTAAGGATGGCACAGGACCGGGCAGTGTTTCGTTCTGTTGTGCATAGGGTCGCTATGAGTCAGAACCGACTGGACGGCACCTAACAACAACAGCAAGTATAATGATATCAGAGGGAGATTGGGTAAGGTATAGAGGTAAACTCTCCCTTAAATCCTCGAAAAGAGAGGAAAGAAAATATTTATATGGCAAAAGGTTTTCTTTTTCATTTTCCCTACCTCCTAGCAGAATGAGGATTCAACTGCTCTCTTATAAATTGTTTCTGTCTTTCTCTCTTCTTCAAACTCTTTATGTCAAAATGATTTTCTTGTATTAGTTAAGCATTGTTGGAGCATACATATTGTCCAGTCTCTGGTTCACTGTTCAGAAGGGGGCAGTAGGGAACAGTATAGCTAGAGGCATCGCAAGACTTTCTGAAAGGAACTTAGCACTACGTATCAAAATGTATCATATAACAGACTGTGAGTGACTTCTATTCATCAGGCATTTCCTGAGCAGTAGGGATTCAAGTAGAATGAGACAAACACAGTCCTACCCAAATGGAGTTCCCAATTCGGAATAATCCATGTAAGCCAACAATTATTGTTCCACTTTACAAGGGCTACTGTAAAGTTATGTACAAGGTACTACAGGAGCATGGAATCAGATAATGAGACTATCAGTCAGGAAAAATTTTTGAGAAGGTAACACAAGCCGAGATGAAGTGGTTTAGTCAGAGAGAAAAAGAATGGCATTGTACAGAAAACAAGAGAAGCGAGAGCTTGACTTTTGATGGCCGAAGAACAAAACTACCATATGGGTGTTAGTGGTGGGATAGGAGATAATATACAATGTAATGAGAAAAATAGGCAGGTGTCTCACCATGAAGGCATTCTAGTTGGGAAGAGGAAATATAAAATAAAGTTCTGGAGGACCACTGAAGATGATAAGGAGGTATTTTAATGTAGCTGATAGAGGAAAAGGAATAGATTTGGCCTGAAACATTATGAGTTTAATTTTAAGCTTGTTGTTTGAAGTACCAATGGTCCATTCTGTAGGAGATTTCTAGTAGGCAGCTCTGATGTTTGAGTCTGGAGTCGAGGAGAAGTGTTGGAGCTCCAGGTGGTGGTGGAGGTGGTGTCAGCTGCAATCAAGTCAGCACCCTGACTTACGGCAACTCCACGTACAACAGAACAGAAATGCTGCCCAGCCTTGCAACATCCCTATGATTGGTTGCAAATTAGACCATTGTGATTCAGAGGGTTTTCAGTGGCTGATTTTCCAGAAGTAGATCGCCAGCCCTTTCTTCCTACTTTGTCTTCATTTGTAAGCTCTGCTGTAACCTATTTAACATAATGTTGTTGCTGTTAGGTGCCATTGAGTTAGTTCCAACTCAGAGAAACCCAATGTATAATGGAACGAAACGCTACCTGATCCTGCACCATCCTCAAAATTGTTGCTGTTTGAGCCCATCGTGGTAGCCACTGTGTCAATCCATCTTATCGAGGGCCTTCCTCTTTTTTACCGACCCTCTGCTTTACCAAGCATGATGTCCTCCAAGGATTGGTCCCTCCTGATAACATGTCCAAGGAACGTGAAATAAAGTGATATCTTTGATTTTTAACACCTTAAAAAGTTCTTTACTAGAAAAATTAGATGACTGCCCTGACAGGGAACACAACAGAAAGTTCCTTACGGAGGAGGAGGAGAAAAGTGGGGTGCAAAACTCAAATTCTAGTAAAAAGACCAGACTTAATGGTCTGACTAAGACTGGATGAACCCCAGAAGGCATGGCCCCCAGACTCTCTGTTAACCCAGAACTAAAACCATTCCTCAGGCCAACTCTTCAGACCAAGAACAGACTGGGCAATAAAACATAAAATGATACTCCTGAAGAGTGTGCTTCTTAAGTGCTATGGCTGCTGACCAAAAGGTTAGCAGTTTAAATCCACCAGGTGCTCCTTGGAAACTCTGTGGGGCAGTTCTACTCTGTCCTGTAGGGTCGCTATGAGATGAGTTCAAGTAGATACGCAAGACTAAATGGGCAGCTCCTGTCCAGAGGCAAAATGAGAAGGCAGAAAGGGATAGGAGCTGGTTGAACGGACATGGGAAATCCCAGGTAGAAACCAAGAATGTGCTGTCACGTTATAGGGATAGCAGCTAGAGTCACATAACGATGTGTGTATAAAACTAACTTGAGCTGTAAACTTGCACCTAAAGCACAATTAAAAAAAAAAAAAAAGTCTTTAGCAGCAGATTTGCCTAATGCAATAAAACCAAACCCATTGCAGTCTAGTGGATTCCAACTCATAGTTACCCTATAGGACAGAGTTGAACTGCCCCATAGAGTTTCCAAGGAGTGCCTGGTGGGTTCAAACTGGTTAGCAGCCGTAGCACTTAACCACTACTCCACAAGGGTTTCTGACTGTTGCAATAAGTCATTTTATTTCTTGATTGCTGCTCCCATAGGCATTAATTGTGGGTCCAGTGAAATCCTTAACAATTCAACCTTTTCTTCATTTATCATGAGGTTGCTTATTGGTCACTTTGGGGGAATTTTCGTTTTCTTTATGTTGAGGTGTAAGCAACCTGTACTGAAGGCTGTAATCTTTGATCTTCGTCAGTGCTTCAAGTCCTTTTCACTTTCGGCAAGTAAGGTTGTGTCATCTGCAAGTCATAAGTTGTTAATTAGTCTTCCTCCGATCTTGATGCCATGTTTTTCTTCATATAGTCCAATTCTTGGATTATTTGCCCAGCATACTGATTGAATAATTATGATTGAAGGATACAGCCCTGATGCATAAATTTTCTGATTTTAAACCATGCAATATCCCCTATTTCTGTTAGAATGACTGCCTCTTGGTCTGTGTACAAGTTTCACTGAGCTCAATTAAGTATTCTGAAATTCCTATTCTTCGTGATATTATCCATAACTTGCTAAGATCCACAGAATCAAAAGACTTTCTGTAGTAAATAAAACACAGGTAAGCCTTGGATAAGTAAAGCATTACCGAAAAAGAAGAAGAAAGTGGGAGGCCTCACTCTACCTGATTTCAGAATCTATTATACAGCCACAGTAGTCAAAACAGCCTGGTACTGGTAAAACAACAGGCACATAGACCAACGGAACAGAATTGAGAACCCAGATATAAATCCATCCACGTATGAGCAGTTGATATTTGACAAAGGCCCAGTGTCAGTTAATTGGGGAAAAGATAGTCTTTTTAACAAATGGTGCTGGCATAACTGGATATCCATTTGCAAAAAAATGAAACAGGACCCATACCTCACACCAAGCACAAAAACTAACTCCAAGTGGATCAAAGACCTAAACATAAAGACTAAAACGATAAAGATCATGGAAGAAAAAATAGGAACAACCTTAGGAGCCCTAATACAAGGCATAAACAGAATACAAAACATTACCAAAAATGATGAAGAGAAACCAGATAACTGGGAGCTCCTAAAAATCAAACACCTATGCTCATCTAAAGACTTCACCAAAAGAGTAAAAAGACCACCTACAGACTGGGAAAGAATTTTCAGCTATGACATCTCCGACCAGCGCCTGATCTCTAAAATCTATATGATTCTGTCAAAACTCAACCACAAAAAGACAAACAACCCAATTAAGAAGTGGGCAAAGGATATGAGCACACATTTCACTAAACAAGATATTCAGGCAGCCAACAGATACATGAGAAAATGCTCTCTATCATTAGCCACTAGAGAAATGCAAATTAAAACTATGATAAGATTCCATCTCACTCCAACAAGGCTGGCATTAATCCAAAAAACACAAAATAATAAATGTTGGAGAGGCTGCGGGGAGATTGGAACTCTTATACACTGCTGGTGGGAATGTAAAATGGTACAACCACTTTGGAAATCTATCTGGCGTTTTCTTAAAAAGTTAGAAATAGAACTACCGTACAACCCAGAAATCCCACTCCTCGGAATATACCCTAGAGAAATAAGAGCCTTCACACAAACAGATATATGCACACCCATGTTTATTGCAGCTCTGTTTACAATAGCAAAAAGCTGGAAGCAACCAAGGTGTCCATCAACGGATGAATGGGTAAATAAATTGTGGTATATTCATGCAATGGAATACTATGCATCGATAAAGAACAGTGACGAATCTGTGAAACATTTCATAACATGGAGGAACCTGGAAGGCATTATGCTGAGCGAAATTAGTCAGAGGCAAAAGGACAAATAGTGTATAAGACCACTATTATAAGATCTTGAGAAACAGTATAATCTGAGAAGAACACATACTTTTGTGGTTACGAGGGGGGAGGGAGGGAGGGTGGGAGAGGGTTTTTTACTGATTAGTTAGTGGATAAGAACTGCTTTAGGTGAAGGGAAGGACAATACTCAATATGTGGAAGGTCAGCTCAACTGGACTGGACCAAAAGCAAAGAAGTTTCCAGGATAAAATGAATGCTTCAAAGGCCAGCAGAGCAAGGGAGGGGGTTTGGGGACCATGGTTTAAGGGGACTTCTAAGTCAATTGGCAAAATAATTCTATTATGAAATCATTCTGCATCCCACTTTGAAATATGGCGTCTGGGGTCTTAAATGCTAACAAGCGGCCATCTAAGATGCATCAATGGGTCTCAACCCACCTGGATCAAAGGAGAATGAAGAACACCAAGGTCACACGATAACTATGACCCCAAGAGACAGAAAGAGCCACATGAACCAGAGACTTACATCATCCTGAGACCAGAAGAACTAGTTGGTGCCCGGCCACAACCAATGACTGCCCTGACAGGGAGCACAACAGAGAACCCCTGAGGGAGCAGGAAATCAGTGGGATGCAGACCCCAAATTCTCACAAAAAGACCAGACTTAATGGTCTGACCGAGATTAGAGGAATCCTGGAGGTCATGGTCCCCAAACCTTCTGTTGGTCCGGGACAGGAACCATTCCCGAAGACAACTCATCAGACATGGAAGGGACTGGACAGTAGGTAGGAGAGAGATGCTGATGAAGAGTGAGCTATTTGTATCAGGTGGACACTTGAGACTGTGTTGGCATCTCCTGTCTGGAGTGGGGATGGAAGGATAGAGAGAGATGGAAGCTGGCAAAATTGTCACAAAAGGAGAGACTGGAAGGGCTGACTCATTAGGGGGAGAGCAAGTGGGAGTATGGAGTAAGGTGTATATAAACTTATATGTGACAGTCTGACTTAGTTTGTAAACGTTCACTTGAAGCTCAATAAAAGTTAAAAAAAAAAAAACAGGTAAACACCTTTCTGTTATTCTCTGCTTTCAGCCAAGATCCTTCTGACATTAGGAATGGTATCTTTTCTTCCACATCCTCTTTTAAATCTGGCTTGAATTTTTGTCGGTTCCTGTCTACGTCCTGCTGCAACCACTTTTGAATGATCTTCAGCAAAATTTAACTTTTACATTATATTAATGATACCATTTGATAATTATCACATTTCATTAGATCACCTTTCTTTGGAATGGACGTGTATTGATCTCTTCCAATTTGTTGATCAGGTAGATGTCTTCCAAATTTCTTAGCATAGACGAGTAAGTGATTCCAGCATTGCATCTCTTTGTTGAAATATCTCAGTTAGTAGTCCATCAATTCCCGGAGCCTCGTTTTTCTCCAATGCCTTCAGTACAGCTTGGAGTTCTTCCTACAGTACCACAAGTTCTTTATCATATCCTACCTCCTGAAATGGTTGAATGGTGACCAGTCCTTTTTGGTACAGTGTCTCTGTGTGTTTCTTCCATTTCTTTTGATATCATTCAACTTTTTACCCATTTTACCATAGAATGCTTCAATATTGCAACTTGAGTCTTTAATTTTTTCTTTGGTTCTTTCAGCTTGAGAAATGCGGAGCAAGTTCTTCCTTTCTGGTTTTCTAACCCCAGGTTTTTGCACATTCATTATAATACTTTACCTTGTCTTCTCAAGCTGACATTCAAAATCATTTGTTCAGCGTTTTTAATTCATTGTTTCCTTCATTTGCCTTAGCTACTCAACGTTCAAGAGCAAGTTTCAGAGTCCCTTTCATCCATTTTGGCTTTTTTTACTTTTCGTCTTTTTAATGACCTTTTACTTTCTTCATGTATGATGTCCTTGAACAACCACTTGTCTGTCAGTTTGTCATATAGTAGTGACTTATATGTGGCTGTGATGCTGGAAGCTATGCCACCAGCATTTCAAATATCACCAGGGTCAACCATAGTGGACAGGTTTCATTCAAGCTTCCAGACTAAGATCGATTTACTTCTGAAAAAAAAAAAAAATTGTCCAGTGAAAACCATATGGATAGCAGTGGAACACTGATTGATATAGTGCCAGAAGATGAGCTCCTCAGTTTGGAAGGTACTCAGTGTATGACTGGGTAAGTGCTGCCTCCTCAAAGTAGAGTCAACCTTAATGAAGTGGATGGTGTAAAACTTTCAGGACCTTCATTTGCTAATGTGGTAAGGCACAAAATAAGAAGAAACAACTGCAAACATCCATTAGTAATTGGAGCATGAAATGTATCAAGTGTGAATCAAGGAGAATTGGAAGTTGTCAAACATGAAATGGAATGCTTGAAGGTCTACATCCTTGGCATTAGTGAGTTGAAACAGACTGGTAGTGGCCATTTTAAGCTGGGCAATCATGTTGTCTACTATGCCGGGAATGACATATTGAAGAGGAATGATGTTACATTCATCCTCAAAAAGAACATTTTAAGATCTATCCTGACATACAACAATATCAGTTGGGATAATATTCATACTCTTACATGGAATGCCAGTTAATATGACAATTATTCAAATTTATACACAAACTTCTAATGCTAAACGTGAAGAAATTGAAGGCTTTTACCAACTTCTACAATCTGAAATTGATCAAACATGCAATCAAGGTTCATTGATAATTAGTGATGATTGGAATATAAAAAAGTTGGAAACAAAGAAGAAGTATCAGTAGTTGGAAAACATGGCCTTGGTGGAAGAAATGACACTGGAGATCGCATGCTAGAACTTTGCAAGACCAATGACTTATTCATTGGAAATATCTCTATTCAACAACAAAAATGGCAACTATACATGTGGACCTCACCTGATGGAATACACAAGAATTAAATGGACTACATTTGTGGAAAAAAATGATGGAGAAGCTCAATATCATCAGTCAGAAAAAAGCCAGGGACCAGCTGAGGAACAGACCATCGATTGCTCATATGCAAGTTCAAACTGAAGCTGAAAGAAAATAAAACCAAGTCCATGAGAGCCAAATTATGACCGAGTATACCCTTTTTTTTTTTTTTTTTATACCCCACCTTAATTGAGAGACCATCTCAAGAATAGATGTGATGCTGAACACTAATGACTGAAGACCAGATGAATTGTGGGGTAACATCAAGGATACCACACATGAAGAAATTAAAAGGTCATTCAAATCATAGCAACTCTCAAACCACCACTGACAAATGGGTGGTTGCTGCACATGAGGTAGTTTGGCCTAGAATCATATGCAGGTCTCCGACATAAAAGGTAAAAATTCTACCACTAAACCACCAAGCTCCCCAGAACAACAGGAATTGTTTGGGAAATTATCAACTTATAAGTAATAGTTGAAGGCATTGGCTTAGATGAGATCAGCAAAGGAGATTATTCAGAGTGAGTAAAACAAAGGGAAATAAAGATACCAATATTTAAAGAAACCTTTCAAAGACTTATATCCTTTTGCTTAGAGAGCCTGTATCTGGAAATTTATTTAAGGGAAATAATCCTAAATTCAACAAAACCACTATGTCCCCAAACTTTCTTCATACTCTTGGAGAAAACTATTAGGATATCTGCACAGCCCTTATCTTAGAACTGTTTGTCCTATTGAAGAAGGGTGCATCTATCTCTAGTTGCCGTGTTTGTCCATAGCTTATTAGCGTCAGACATACAATTGACACAAATAATGCCAAATAAATTTTATTCTCGAAATTTAAACAGAAGGACATAGAGACTAAGAGGTGGAAGTAAAACTTATGTCAATAGCTGAGTGTAGGAAGGAAGTGGAAAACCAGTTCTGAAGGAGGACCTCAGATTTCAGTTAGCCTCAGACCTAACTGAAATCTTTGTTCAAATTTTCCTTGAATTGCATGGGATAATCCAAAAGCCACCTAATTTTTTTTTTAATTCTGTTTAATCTAGGTCAATTTGCTTTCTGTCACTTGTAACATAAGTACCTTAACTAATAATGCATTGTTCATTGTTCATTAGAGAGGGAAAAAAAAGACAAAATACTGTCAATAATAATGGAATATTTACATATATTATTGCACTTGCTTGTCAAAATACTGTTGTTTATTACTCCTTGTGAGGTGTGTGGTTGGATGGGAGGACAGCTTCTTAGTTCTCTTGGTCCAATATCCATCTTAGGCAGGCCCTGTTCTTCTGGACCTCAAGAGTGGGGCTTTCTCAGCATTCCTGCTTCTGCACCAGCCTTGGCAGCCAACTCCATTTTGAATATGCAGAGGTTCTCAGGTGGGAGCATTTCCTGTTCCCCCGCCCATAGTAACAAACATCTGCTTTGTATCAGTGCAAGGTCCTAGGCTCAGGTGGTTTTCCTCACCTTTCCCTAGGGCAGATGGATTTTGCTTCTACTTCTCCCTCAACAGCATCAAACCTTCTCCTGGGATCAGTGGCAGGAGGGTCTTCTGCCCCTCAGAGTAGTAGACTATTGCCGATGTTACTTGGTGCAAATGTTGTGGTGGGCACAGGGAAGTTTCCTGTCCCTCCCACAGAGGCAAATGAATTTGCCTCATATGATGAAAGTCTCAGGAAAATGAGCAGAGCTCTGTCTTCTGCTGTTGGCCATTTGGAAAACTTTCTCAGATCTCTTGCTCCTAAGCAAAGATTTATATACTATTTATCTAACGACAAAATTGTGTTAGAGAAGTTGTTATTTGACATTACAAATGTCAAAATTAAGCCTAAACCATGAAACAAGTTATAAAGTAAGGTTTGCATTTTTTCAAAAATAAGTGCAGTTAGCTAAGGAAACAAAGTTAGAATTATATTAAAACTGTAGAATCAAAACATCCCAAAGTAAAGAATCTTTCTTTAGCTGAATTAGGTGGGAGGGACGAATAATGGGAAATACTCACATTGCTGTCACTTGTTATAGTAAAATTGATATTCTCTCTTCTTCATTAGCATCTAGTCATGTTAGTGTATTCAAATACCTATCATGTGCTCATCACCAAGTATATTTCTGCAGTGAGTGCTGCTTTATGTCAACTACTGTATCAGTAGGCTTTCTTGCATCACAGGACATTCCAAATGAATGTGGAAAAAAAATTTTAAAATACTGATTTAATATTTTATACCAGGCAAATTATGAAGACTTGGGAGCATAAAATTTTTTAAATCATTATTTCTGCATCTAGGAGTTATGAATGATGTCTATGCACACCGGGGACGGGATTGAGCAAGGGTTAAATCAAGGAGTGTCTTAGTTACCTAGTGCTGCTATAACACTAATCCCGCAAGTCATTGGCTTTAAAGAATATAAATGTATTTTTCTCACAATTCTGTAGGCTCAAAGTCTAAATCAGAGTCTTTAACTGGATCAATTTTCTTAGCCTCTCCCCTATTTCTGCTGTCAGCTGGTGATTCTCTGCATTGCTTTGCTTATAGACAATCTTCACACATCATCAGTCTCCTCCTGTGTGTCTCTATGTCTAATCTGGTCTTTTAGTAACTCAAAAGTGATTTAGTTTAAGATCCAACCTACACTGGTATGATGCCAACTAACTGATGTTACTTTACATTAGATTGTATTATGGAAGGTGATTATATCACATTGCGTCACATCACATCACACCATTTTACATTACGGAAGGTAATCTGCTCTACCCAAGGCTAACTAATTTAATCACAAGTAACTATTCCACGACAGCAAATAGACTATCGTTTGGTCAAGCCACTGAGAACCATACCCTAGTCAAGGTGACACATAAAATTAATAACTATAAGGAGCGACATTTTAGTTCAAATGAATAGGAGTTTATCATATAAGAAGGGAAAATTACAGGCTGAAAGGACAAACAGTATAAAGACACATCAATGTGAACGTTTATTCCTAAACTGAAGTAGAAGTCTTACAATGGTAATGTCTACATAGTTGTCATTTTTTAAATATAATTTTGCTATTAAAATAAAACCTGGGAGCCTACCATTCCCAGTGCTAAATCATGAACAACCAGTCTAGGAACAACTGAACTGTAACATTTTGCAACAGGAAAAAGACCTATATAAACTCCCAAGTGCTTCTTCCTACTCTGTCTTAGTCTTGAAGCTCCACTGAAACCTGTCCATCAAGGGTGAGCCTGCTGGTATGTGAAATACTGGTGGCAAAGCTTCCAGGATCACAGCAACGTGCAAGCCATCACAGCACGATAAACTGACAGATGCATGGTGGAGAAAATAATCAGGGCACATAAAAGCAGTATCTTCCAAACTTGTATTTTGCATGCTCTGATATCTGTGACCTTTATCATTAAGGACAGAAAACTTGTAAAGTATGACAGTAATATAGCTGATAGTTGCCTGGCTAGAATGAAACAGTTTGGTGAATACACTATATTTTCTCTGTTACTGTCACCAATTCTAAAGGAAATTATTGTAGTTAAAAAAAATAAAACATATGAAAGTGTAAAAACTAAATGAATAAATAATTTAAGATCGTCCATAGTCCCACCCTGAGAGAAATCACTTCAATATGTTCCAATAATGTCTAAGTGCTATATTTTTTTCTAATGAAGATAACATTATATGGAAAGTTTTGGCTAGCTTTTTACTTTTTAGTTAACATTATAACATTCATTTTCCCGTTATATCATATGATACATAATTTAATATATTGTTGTTGTTGTCAGGTGCTCTCTAGTCACAGCAACCTTATGTATACCAAAATTAAAGTTGCTCAGTCCTGCGCCCTCCTCGCAATAGTAGGTATGTTTGAGCCCACTGTTGCAGCCACTGTGCCAATTCACCTCATTGAAGGTCTTCCTTATTTTTGCTGACCTGCTTTTTTATCGAGCATGATGTCTTTCTCTTTGATAACATTTTACCAGGCATCATGTCCTGGCTCCTCCTGATAACATGTCTGAAGTAAGCAAGACAAAGTTTTGCATGCTCACTTCTAAACAACATGCACTTCCTCCAAGACAGATTTGTTCATTCTTCTGGCAGTCCATGGTACATTCAATATTCTTTTAACACCACAATTCAAATGGGTCAATTCTTCAGTCTTCCTTTTTCACAGACCTGCTTTTGCATGCAACAGGGTGACTGAAAATACCATGGCTTAGGTCAGGTGTACGTTAGTCATCAAAGTGACATCTTTGCTTTTTTAAGATTTTAAGGTGTTCCTTTGCAGCAGATTTGCCCAATGCAATACATTGTTTGATTCTTGACTGTTGCTTTCATGTGTATTGATTTTTGATCCAAATAAAATAAAATCCTAGACAACTATATTTTCTCCATTAATCATTATGTTAAAGATGTATAATTAAATGGCTCCATATTGTCTCAGTTTGTGTTTATACCTTAATTTACTTAACTGCTTTTATTAGGTATTTGTCACCAATATTTAGTTGTTACACATTGAGTCTCTGACCATAAATCTTTGTATGAATTTCAGATTATGTCTTTGGGATAAATTCAGGAAAGTAAAATTACTCTGAAGTATGTGGATATTTTTAAGGTACTATAAAACAGTTTCAATATTGCTTTTCATAATTTATCATGTATTACTTATGATAATTTATCATAATTTAATCCTACCAGCAGAATAGGACAGAATGCACCTTCCAAACTTCTAGATAGCTCTGATTCAGCAACCTGATACTAAAATCTAAAAACATGCTAGCCCATACCACAGCAACCTGAAAACCCCTGGCAAGGGGAACATGAATCCCATTGCTTTTGTAATGAACATGAATTTGATTTTCCTAATATATATGCTCTCCTATGATCTGACTGCTTTTTACCAGACCACCTGAGTGATGGCATTTGTGAACCATCACATCCTATAATATCATCCAACTATAAAAACAAAACTAAACTAAGATTTACAGATAAAACCAAAGTTATGTGTCATTATTACATTCTCGTGTTCCCCCTCTGAATATATACATATTATTTGATAGACTTGGATGAGGAGGATAGGAATTCTGACTTCTCCTTCTAATACCCAGCTTCACAAATTCCTTTGGTTTGTATCATTTGGCTATTGTAAACATTCTGCCTTGCAAAGCTTTCTTCATAAGTATTGCTAGTCATGCCGGTAGCTACTATTTCACTCAATATAGACATCTTAAAGAACTGCCTATGTTTTCAACTAATCATAATGTTTGTATACTTTCCTGATGGGGGTATAGTTTTTCTGCCCTTGATGATGATTGCAAGTTAGTCAACAATTAATAATGCATGTGCGTCTGTTTTAGCGAGCTCACGGAGGAGAGGATTTCAGCATCCACTAAATGAATTCAGCCCCAGTACCTAGACTCCTTTCACGAGTTCCAAGGAAAACATCCAGAAACATGGCATGTGTAAGACAATTTTTTTCTATTCTTGAAATACAAGCTATGTTAGGAAAAATACACACCCATACAAATTATCTCAATGACTTTTTTTTCTGAGAAACTCAAACTTCAGGCTCTGAAGTTATCACAACTCTTCTCTGTGCTGCTGACCACTAACTTATGAAACAGAACAAATGGTCTCCAGAACATAGAAGAAATATCCATCCCTCTCCACATTTTCTAGAGAATCCAGGCATTAATAAGCAGCTCCTTTGGGAAGTGCCTTTACAGCGTAATATTTGTAGCCTGTATTCGGCTCCTTTGTCAAGCACGTGCTTCCAAACTGGCAGTAGCACACGGCTATGTTAGTATGTGTTTAGAGGGTAAAGTGGAGGAAAATCCCAGTGTGACGCTGCTGGGGCATGCTCACAAATGGCTCCAGTCGGCCAAAAGGAAAGGTTGTAAATCACGATCCGAAGGAGATTGATGATGTTTGTGGAATATTCTCTCAGGGTGCCAAAGAGGAGTTTGTTCCTGAGGCTTAAGAATTATTTTTGTGGAAGGCTTTTATCATTAAGGTTGATGATGTGCCTGCAACCAGAGAAGAAAAAAGGAGGCACACACACATACTCTTAACAGAGAATAAGAGAGAGAAAGAATAGAAAGAAATGCTTGCAGTAGTATGGAGATTTGTATTCCTTCGCGTGACAAAATCTTTCATCATCCATCTCACTGACAGTTACGATTTGTTAGAGTTTTCTTCAGGGTGTTTGTTAAAATCCTTGTATTTATTATTTTGTGATTTGTATCTTTATTTCCAAGGTTTATGGAATCTGTAGTGTTTAGGTACTCTATAAGCTTTAGATCTACTTTACATACAGTAGGAGACCGTTTTAAGCACAGATCCTTGATGTACAATAAATTAGTTCTTTCCTAAGAGGCTGGCTTTTCTTTTTATGAGGTGTTAAATAAGGATGGCTCCACCAATGCAAAAACATCGACAAAATTGGCACATAGCAAATACCGCCCTGTAATTGAGTGTTTCATTTAGCAAAGTGTGTAACATATATCCATGGACTGATATGTGTGATTTTTTTAAAAGGTATTTGGGAAGAATATGTGCAATTTCTAACTAAATTTATAAGTCTAAAAGCTCTTGTAAAAAAAAGACTTTTTTAAAGAAAAAGAGATGACAAAACTTTTTAAATCATGGTGAAAGTCGTCAGAATTTTGCTTTTTTTTTTTTTTCTTACTAGTTTGTTGGAAATATTTTTGTTAAGATGTAATTTGTAGCATAAAATAAAACTTTAAAGACAGCATTTTCTACACTAAATCCATTTTTCAATTATTCCCCTAAATCCACCTAATAAAACAATAGAACATACTATGGAATTGTATTTCATAGAACAGGGAGTTTCATTATATTCCTTAACTATCAAGCATATATATGCTTTACAAATATACTGAACCACTCATTTAGAGTGTTTGACTTATTTAAAAACAACCACGACTTTTAACGTAAATTGGTGAGGCTTCAAAATTATTGCTTTATGTGGTAATTTGAAGAAGGATTAGACAACAACTTACCCCCCACCCCCAAAAAAAGTATAGGCCACTTGGGAGTTGGAAACACAAGTGTTCATCATTTTTGAAGTTCTCCCAGCATATTAGATGATACCATACCATAGCATAGCATTAGGAGCCCTGGTGACACGATGGTTAAGCACTTGGCTGCCAACTGAAAGACTGGCATTTCAAACCTACCCAGCGGCTCCTAATGCTATAGGAGAAAGACCTGGAAATCTGCTCCCATAAAGATTACAGCCAAAGAAAATCCTATGGGACAGTTCTACGCTGTCACATGAGTTCACTATGAGTCAGAAAGCTACTCGACAGTACCTAACAACAACATCCAATACCATACATTAGAAAGCTGTCTATGTCTAAACTTCGTTGGAGCATTTTGTGATAAAGTATGCTTTCTTCAGACTAATAAAATGTGGTGAAATGAAAAGAGTTTGACAATTTTATTCACTGTTCTTCCAGGGTTCCTCAAATAACAAATGTTGAATTTATCTAAATTGCTATATAAGAAAGATACATCCACAGGGGATTTTTAAGTTAATCCAAAGAGATAAGACACATGACATAGTAGAAAAAGCTTGATTCTGAAGTTAAAAACACCAGTTCTTTGTTTCAGCTCCACATGTTTTTGAGTGTAATTTAGTGTCTGCCTATGTGTCACTTTTTTTTTTTTTTAACAACAAAGGAAGGAATTGGATATGATGAACCTTCAGAGCTAAAAGTCTATAAAGGTTACTTGTAATCTTTTTATCTGTACACACATACATTATGTGAGAGCCCCTTACCCTGATAATGACCTAATACAATAAGATTTAAAAGCACAATGTTAAAAGATTTTACTTTAGAGTAATAGCCACTATCTCAGGCATCAGCTAAGTAATATTTAAATGAACTGGCATAGATTCTTTTTTTAATAGGTAGGATATTTATACATGATAAATAAACTTTTAAATGCAAATACCTTAACAGAGAACCATAAATAAATAAATAAATAAGTGCTGTGAATTTCTGCAAGCTACAATAATATTTAAAGGGCATTTGGGGAAATTGGATGTTTCTTCATGATGAAATTGCAAGAACCCATTTACATTGCAATTTTTATTTCTGTTACATTTATTATAGATGCTATTTTTAATTGCAATAATGGATTCTGAAAAAGGATACATATATTACAGATATGTCTGGCAAACCTAATTTGTACCAAAATATTGTTAAGCTATATTTGGATATTTACAACTATTCACCCAAGAGCGGTTGAGTGTCAGTTTGTACCAAAATGGTGCTACAAACCAATTTGGACTAATTTGTATTTAAATTATATTGACATCTTCTCCAAGAATTATACATGTTAAGAACAAATCATCTAAATTTAGGTGGCTAACTGCTTAGTACAAAAATGGAGTTCAAAATGTCAATACCAAGTTTCAATATATGGACATATGTATAAATGTGTAAAAAGACTGAGAAAGGAATTTGCTGAAAAGCAAATTCCAACTTTTGGGAGCTGCCCTGGCACTAGAAGTTAGTCCTTGGTGTTGCTAGGAGCTGGTCTTGTACTCAGAGAGATGCCATGGTGTTCTGCTGTTGAACATAAACAATCTCATAGATGAACAATATCAGATAAAGTCACTCTGAAACCATGATGAAGTTAGATAAAAAACAAGGCCAGTCAGTAAGCATGATTGAGCACAAACAAAAACAAGATCATCGTGCAAACCACACACACACACACACACGCATGCACACTCCCACACACACACAAATTGTCAAACATCTCCCATCATCAGCCAACGTGATTGTTGCCAATTTTCCGATTACAATTTTATTCCCACTTTTTTCCTCCCACCCTCTAGACAGATAAATGCGGACAGCCAGTCATAGAATTGTCCCCACTTCTTGACAGCAACCAATCCTAAACAGATGCCTACTTACTTTAATCCTCCCCTATACTCACCTAACACAAACCCAAATCCTATAAGTCCCTCTGAACATCTTCTTAGAGTCCCTAGGGGGTGCAAACAGTCCCTGAGGGGTGCAAAATACTGGACTTTTAAGCAAATTTTGGACTTTTGAGTCCACCCTGAAGTGGCTTGGAAGAAAAGCACTGATGATAAACTTCCAAAATATCAACCACAGAAAACCCTATGAAGCACAGTTCTTCTCTGACACGCATGAGGCTGCTACGAGTTGAAATGGACTCCACAGGAACTGGCAATACCCTCTTATGAGATTTCCCATGGTTCCCCATGGAGTGAGGTTCCTCTTTCCTTCATTGCAATGGTCAATAAACCTCACTCCAAGCATATTCCTGGCTGTTTTGAGGTGTAAGATATCAACAAGATTTCACATGTCTTCAAATATGCATATTTTTATGCAGATGAATAAGGTATTTAGAAATGAATATGTAATTGGGTAAGGTTCTATGGCCTACTCAATTTCCCAAGAAATATAACCCACATAATTTTCTTTTCTAAAATACACAACCAAACCCCAAATAAATTTTATATTTACATAATATTATCTCTTCATTCAGATACAAATTATATTAACATTTTTTTAAGCACCTTTTACCTGCCAAGCAGTGTGTTAGGTACTTTCATTTAAATGTTGTATTTAACACTCACAGCAACCTGTAAGGTAGATATTTTTATCTTTTTTTTCATCCCCATAAACTAGTAAAGTCAGTTCTCATCCGTATTTTATGGGCAAAGCAAAATTAGGGTCCTGCCTGCCAGTAAGTGTCTGAACAACAACCAGAACCTGCATTCTCAATCATAATAAAAATAGCTACAATTTATTGATTTATTTAAAAGTGTTGTTTTTATGTTAAGCAAGGTACAACAAAGAACAGAGACAAAAATTCCTGTTGTCATGATACTTACATTATAGGGAGGCAGGGTAAACAATAAATAATACCAGTAAGTAAAACACACAGACGACAATTAGTTCTACAGAAAAACATATAAATTAGAGAAGAGTGATAAGGATGATTATGGAAGTTTTCCTGAACAAGACCTGAAGGAAGTGTGGGAGCAATCACGATAATATCTTAAAGTGTTCCAGGTAGAAGGAACAACAAGTACAAAGAACATGAGGCCATAGCTTGTCTGTGGTGGTCAACAGTGAAGGGGCCAGCCTGTGTAAAGAAACAGGATCAAGAAAAAGTCCAGAGGATAAGGTCATAGGTATAGGAGATGGGGACAGAAAGCACGAGGCTCTGAGGGTGATGCAGAGGCCTTAGAGGGTTTTGAATAGAGGAGTGTCATGATCTGATTTGTATTTTAACAAGACCTCTCTAACAGCCATTTTGAGAATTGTTTGAAGGGAGCAGGATTTGAAGCAGGGAAACTAGTAAGAAGGGTAAGTCAATAATTCGGGTAAGAGACATTGGCAACTTGGACCTGGGTTATATTGGTGGAAGTGGTAAAAGTGGTTGAATCCTGGATGTAGTATGTTGAAGGGACAAGAGACAATAGGAAGGAAAAAAAAATAGATGACTAAATTTTTTGATCTGAGCAATTAGAAGGACTGACTAGTCATTAACTGAGATGGACAAGTCTGTGGGAACAAGTTTCTTGAGGATGAGGGTAGGCTGGATACTTGGTTTTGACATATTAAATTTAGATGTCTATTTGGCATTCAAGGGAAGGTGCAGAGCTGGTTGAAGATCACAAGAGAGGTCCAGGCTCATATCTGAGCCATCAAGATGTCGAGGGTTTATACACACAAAATCAGTTCTCAGCTTTAGCGCGCATCACAGAATCACATGGAGGGCTTGTTAAAACACAGACAGATGGGCCGTTCCCCTAGAGATTCTGAACTAAATTAGCAAGTGCATTCTATGAGTGATTTTAAAAAGCACTGGATATTTTACCTTTATACTCACTGAGATGAACCACATTTGTTTCTATGTTATATATTTAGAAAGCATCAGCCTAAGATTTATCTAAAAATAAACGTGTTACAGTTGAATAGCTAATAAATATGCAAGTATTTCTAGCATAACTGTCTTTGAAAGATGGTGACTTTCTGGTCCTGTGTGTGTGTGTGTGTGGTGTATGAGAACACCGGTGGCGCTTTTCTTCTGTTTGCCTTTTGTTAAATCTTCCTGTCTGTTAATGCTGCCTTTTTTTTTTTTTTTACTCATTCAGCACTTGTAGAGAGTATATCAATAGACACAGTCCTTTTATTAGCAAAGTTATGTGTAATAAATGTATCCTCACTTGTATACCCACCCTGAAAGCATAAAGAGTCCAAAGTAATTAGAAGCAAAAACAAACTCCATGAATTAACTTAGTAACTTAGATTATGTAATTCATTTTAAAACCTGGTACCATTTGCTGCATTCCTATTTATTAGAATTGTATATATATATATATATATATAAATACTTCATGATGATGAATTGAAAAAAATGGAGTCTACTTTTTTAATAATTGCTCCATAACATGTTACTTTTACATAGTCAGTATTCAAGAGCTACTGAATAATGGGACAAATATATGAAAAAATTAAACGAAATCAGTATAGATATAATAATAAATAAAATCAGAGTCCCTAGTTGGTGTAACAGTTAACGTGCTCAGCTGCAAACCAAAAGTTTAGAGTTTCAAGTCCACCCAGAGGTGCCTCCTAAGAAAGTCCTGGGAATATACTTCCACAAAATCAGCCACTGAAAACCCCATAGAGCACAGTTCTACTCTGACACACATGGGGTCGCCATGAATTGGAGTCAACTCGATGGCAAACAACAACAGGAAAAAAAAATATGTATATATATATACACATATATTAGAATAAGAGCTCAGATTATTGAGTAGTAAAAAAAAAAATAGCTCTAAGTATTTCACTTGTAATTCTCACAGTAGCCATATAAAGTAGAAATTGTTATTACTTTCATCATACAGGCCTTTAAACTTGGGTAAAACAAAGTTTAAGTAATTTGGGAAAGATAAGTCGCCAAGGATTTCAACCCATATATTCTGGCTAGAGAGTCCAGACCTCCTAGAATTACGTTTTTTTTTGTAAACCACAAAGTGCCCATTTGAATTATTTTTTAAATAAAACTTGCTTAATTTCCGTTTGCTTCCTCTGGAATATGGCCATTTGACAAAGTTACCATGTTTTTCTGTGTTATTACTTGAGAATTAAAAAAAAAAAAAAAGATTGAAAACTTACTTCATTTGTTAGGAATACAGAGATTTTACCTCTGACAAAACAAAGCCACTATCAATTATTCACTCTTTCTTCAGTTAACTGCCAATTTAATTATTTTCCTTAGAGAACAGACATTTCATTGAAACTATTATGCTTTTATAAAAAGTCAGAATAATTTTCTGTTTGTAAACTATATCATTGTAGAGTAATTTTGGTTGACTTTTTTTTTTTTAACCACTTTACAATTTTGACTAAATTGAAGTTTATTTCCAGGGCTTTGAACCTGTTCTTCCCAGGTCAGTCATGGCCAACGAAGTAAAACCATTTAACAGACCCAAATTTTTAAAATTTGGGTGAAACCAAATGATAACTAGGATAGGAAAAATTACAGGTTGAAGCACTGCTAGAAACCTAATTTCCCTCTTAGAAAACAAGGGCAGCATATGTGATGCATAGCAACCAAATCTCTTGCCCATCAGATTTTGAGCAGAGTTGGTAAATAGCAGTGCCCTACTCAAAGATGGTGGCTGAAGGTGCAGCTTTGAATGTGTGTCACTCTCCACAGTCCTTACCAATAATCCAATCTCATGCATCAGGCTCCGGAAAGGGCTCACTACGCCTCTTCCGAGTCTCCCATTCCAGGGCTTCGATCTGTAATTTTTCCCATTCTGGTTATAGCCTTCGATCACCCCAATTGTAAAAACTCAGGTCTTGTCCAGTTTCGCTTCATCAGCCATGACTGAACAAGTTCAAATAGGTTTGAAGTTCTGGTTATTTCAAATAAGATAAATTCTCAATTTATACATAGATATGAAAGTCAATGGATAATTCTTACTCTTTTTCTTGCCTTCTTTAAAGATAATTATTACCAATCAGTTTCCTAGGAAGAAACATTCTCTCTGTCAATTCGTCTTCTCCATCTGCTTCCACATACTGCAGAGTTATAATCATCCATAATTTGTGACAGATTCTTGCCAAACGTTGCTAAAACAATTTGGAAAGTGCCAGACAAGGACACTTGCCAACTTACACACATTGCAGATGCCTTTGTTCTTTATTACTTTCTCCAGAAAAGTTGAATATGAAAGTTACTTTTGATGGGATTTTTTTTTAATTCTAAAGCAACTGTCATGGTGAGTTCATGCTATCTATCTAGAACAAATAATATTTCTTTTCCTAAAGGCTGTAGTACAAATAACATGGCACTAAAATTTGCAATCTCCTTCCCCCAAAAAACTTAGAGCTTAATGAATGGGGAAAATTAAGCTGTAGGCATTTTTAAAGGCCCAAGCTACGTCTTTTAACTTTAGAATCTCGAAGACCAAGTGTAGTTTTTGATATATACTAGGCATGCCATGCTGACTAGAGGTTTTAGCAAGAAAATGTAACTTCTCAAATGTCTTAGATTGAAGAATGGTCCTACTTATCTTGGAAAGCCATCATCCATCATTAAACTTACAGATTCAAAAAGTCTAGGTAGAAAGGATACATAAAGAAAATGGTTGTTGTTGTTGTTACTTGCTCTGACTCATGACGAACTCATACACAACACACAAAAAATGTTCTGTGCCATCTCCATGATTGTTAGTATATTTGAGTCCATTGTATGGTTATTGTGTCAATCCATCTTATTGAGGATTTCACTCTTTTTTGCTGGCCCACTACCACACATAATGTCCTTTTTATAAAGATTATCTGAACTAATCCTGAAGATAAAGCATTTTGACAGCTGTGGTAGCCAAACCACCAACAGGTTTTACAATTTGAATGAGCCAAACATCTCACAAAATTTGTCTCTGCCCACTGTCTCTATGTGCTGACCTTCCATACTTAATCATTTCCAACAAAGCTATTTCACCCCAAAGTCATCATTAATCTGTGTCATAACAAAGCCAATTTAACTCAATCTCTCACATCACTTGACATTATTTACATTCCTTCTTGAAATGTTTTCTTTTCTAAATTTGCATAACCTCTCCTTTTCCTGTTTTATCTCTAAATTCTCTAGCCCTTTCTTCCCAGTATTCTTTGTTAGTTCTTCCTCTTCTACTAATCCTTCAAGTTTTGGAAGTCTGAGGTTTCAGTTGCTATGAGTCCGAATTGACTCCACAGCAAGGGTTTGGTTTTATTTTATTTTTTGATTCACTGTTTCAGTGGGTAGCTTTCTTACCTTGTCGAGTTACCCTTAGTCCCTAGATGATCTCATGCAGTCCCACGGCTATAAACATGTTTAATTTGTTGACAATTACTAAAATTCTGTCTCCATCCTTGCCCTTTCCCTTAATTTCACAACTCCTGTGTTTAATTTCTTTCTTGATATTTTCACTTTGGTATCTATTAAAAAAAAAAAAAAAAAACCTGCTGCCATCCAGTCAATTCCAACTCATATCCACCCTACTGGACAGAGTAGAACTGCACCATAGAGTTTCCAAGGAGCACCTGGTGGATTCAAACTTCCTACCTTTTGGTTAGCAGCCATAGCACTTAACCACTACCCACCAGGGTTTCCATTGGTATCTACAGGCATCTCAAAATGGATACAGTCCAAACAAAATAATGTATTCATTCCTGCCCAGAAATTTACTTTCCCTATTGCCATCTTAGCAAATGACAGCAAAATCAGCTTATTTCCTAAGGAGAAAACAGAGAAACGAACCCTAATATTCCTGATTCAATATTTTCTTCATTTTATCATGATGTTGCTTATTGGTCCAGTTGTGAGGATTTTTGTTTTCTTTATGTTGAGGAGTAATCCATACTGAAAGCTGCAGTCTTTGATCTTTATCAGTAAGTGTTTCAAGTACTCTTTGCAGCATGCAAAGTTGTGTCATCTGCATATCGCAGGTTGTTAATGAACCTTCCTCCAATGCTGATCCCATGTTCTCCTTTACATAGTCTGGCTTCTTGTATTATTTGCTCAGCAAACAGATTGAATAAGTATGGTGAAAGGATTCACCTGATGCACACATTTCTGATTTTAAATTATGCAGTGTCCCCTTGTTTCTTCGAACCACTGCTTCTTGATCTACATACAATTTCCTCATGAGCACAATTAAGTGTTCTAGAATACTCGTTCTTCACAATATTATCCGTAATATGTTATGATCCACACAGTTGGATGCCTTTGCATAGTCAATAAAACATAGGTAAACATCTTTATTGTATTCTCTGCTTTCAGCCAGGATTCATCTGACATCAGCAATGATATCCCTGGTTGCCCGTCCTCTTCTGAATTTGGCTTGAATTTCTGACAATTCCTTGTCAATGTACTGCTGCCACTGTTTTTTAATTATCTTCAGGAAAATTTTACTTGTGTGCGATATTAGTGATGCTGTTCAATAATTTCCACATTCTGTTGGATCACTTTTCTTTGGAATGGAAACAAATATTGATCTCTTCCAGTCTCTTTGCTAGGTAGCTGTATGCCAAAATTCTTGGCACAGACAAGTGAGTGTTTCCAGCATTGCATCTTTTAGTTGAAACATCTTAATTGGTATTCTGTCAATTCCTGGAGCCTTGTTTTTTGCCAATGCCTTCAGTGCAGCTTGGACTTCATCCTTCAGTGTCATAAGTTTTTGATTATATGCTACTTCCTGAAATGGTGGAATGTTGACCAATTCTTTTTGGTACAGTGACTCTGTGTATTTCTTCCTTTTTTTTTTTTTTTTTTTTTTGATGCTTCCTGCATCATTCAATATTTTGCCCATAGAACCCCTCAATATTGCAACTCGAGAAAATATTGAAGTTGTTAAGGATTTAATTTTATTTGGATTCATGATCAACACAGCAGTCAAGAAATCAAACTATGTATTGCATTGGGCAAATATGCTGCAAAAGACCTCTTTAAAGGTTAAAAAGCAAAGATGTCACTTTGAGGACTAAGAAGCAACTGACTCAAGCTATGGTATTTTCATTTGCCTCATATGCATGTGAAACCTGGACAATGAATAAGGAAGACCTAAAAAGAACTGATACCTTTGAATTATGGTGTTAGCAAAGAGTATACCATGGACTGCTAGACGAATAAACAAATCTATCTTGGAAGAAGTACAGCCAGAAGGCTCCTTAAAAGCGAGGTCAGTGAGACTTCGTTTCACATACTTTGGGCATGTTATCAAGAGGGACAAGTCCCTGAAGAAGGACATTGTATTTGGTAAAGTAGAGGGTCAGCATAAAAGAGGAAGACCCTCAACGAGACAGATTGACACAGTGGCTGCAACAATGGGCTCAAACATAGCAATAATTGTGATGATGGTGCAAGACCAAGCAGTGTTTTTTCTGTTGTACATAAGTTTGCTATGAGTCAGAACCTCATAGACAGCACCTAACAACAATATTTACACTTGGCTCTTCTCTTTCAGTCACATCCATCTAATTCATCAGAAAAGCACCTCAAAATATATATCATAAGCCTGATAACTTCTTACTAACTATAACCTTAGTCCAATTCACCATGATTTCTCTCCCAGCTTACATCAATTGGAAAATGACCAACCTATCTCTCTTCTTCCCATCTTGAACTCCTATCATTCATCCACCAGCCAGACTTTCATTTCTGAGGTACTGCCAATAAGTTCCCACTGCAAAAATATAAAATCCAACTTCTTAGCAAAGACCTTAAGGCCCTATGTGATCTGGTCTTTGCTCAATACTGTCTCTAACCACTCATCTCTTTGCTTACATGCCCCAGTCACATCACTCTTGGTTTCTTGAACACACACTGTATATTCCTGTCTCAGACCATTTGTATGTGTAGTTCTTCTTGGAACACTTTTCACATAGAATTTCAAAATGCTTCAAGACAGAGGGCCCTCCTGACTGTCTGAAGTAAAGAACTCCCCCCACCCTCCTACAACACACACACTAAGTCCCTCTCTACTAGTTTAAATCATTTCACCTTCACATTGCTCATCCATAGCTAACATTATTTATTTGATTCAGCTTTCTATGTTCATGGAGAAGCCCTGGTGGTGCAGTAGTTAAAAGCTCAGCTGCTAACCAAAAAATGGGCAGTTCTGGTCCACCAGCAGCTCCTTGGAAACCCTATAGGGCAGTTCTACTCTGTCCTATAGGGTTGCTATCAGTCAGAATTGACTCAACAGCAACAGGTATGGGTATGTTCATGGGATTATTATCTAGCATTCCTATTCCAAGTACGCAAGCATCCTGAGAGCAGAGAATTTATCTTTTATAACTCCAACTCCTAGAAAAATGACGGAAATATAGATGGCATTCTGTAAATATTTGTTGGCTATTTTAGGTAATTTTAGAATCAGCAAGACCTTATTTAAGAATCCTGCACATAGTAGGTGATCGATAAACATTTGTTGACTTAAAGTTTTACTTCAATTAATTACTATGGTTATAATTTCTCCTTCAGGCAATAGCTGTGTTATTTATCACAGATATCATATATATAATATGAATTTAAAGAACTATACATATTAATAAGGAGCCCTTGTTGCTCAGTGGTTAAAGTGATTGACTGCTAACCAAAAGGTGGGTGGTTTCAAACACCAGTGGCTTTGGGGGAGAAAAATGTGGCAAGTCACTTCCATAGAGATTTACAGCCTTGAAAGCCCTATGGGGTCGTTATGAGTCAGAATCTACTCAAAGGCAGTGGGGTGGGTACATATTACTACATACATTTGAAAGAAAAATGGTGAGTTCATCTTAATTATGCTGTGTTCATCTATCTTACCTATTTCTTATTATCAAACACAAAAAGGTACTAAAATATTGTTGTAAGTTGAAATACACTGTGTGTTTTGCATAATTAAGACTGTGATTGTACTCATGCCTCAGAGGATAGTATTACTAATTTAAGAAGGACTTTAACAGTCTTAACTCTTAATAGTACTAACTCTTATTTACATAAATATCGACAGAGTGTGGATTGAAACATTTTTTACTAAGAGACATTAATGTCTTGTAGCTAAAATTGAACACTTTTTACATGAGAAATAGAAACATTCCTTTAATTAGAAATTTTCTAACATCTCTTTGGACATTAATTACAGTTGAGCTTAGGCCAGGCCTTTAAAATGAGCTAGAGCTAATCTCTGTGGCAGCAAAGAAAAATTAGAAATGACATGAGAACAGGTCTGCTTTGCATGTCCACAGTAATTGCTACTTAGGGTTCGTACTCATTAGTCATTCAAAGAAAGAGTTTGAAAATATCTAGTACATGCTAATTTCATAATCTTTTTCTTCTTTCAAACACATTTATCAAATTTTATAGTGCATACACACACGTGTATTTTATATCATAAATATGTTAGAAATACAAATAAAAATAGAATCCAAATTCACAAATTTAATCACCGTACTTACAGTTATGGGCGTTAGTTGCTTTTTGTTTGTGTTTGTCTATAAGATAGCAGTTCTATAATAAGAGGTCACATAGAATTTTTTTTTACTAAAGTGAAATACATATACAAAGTTTGCTTCATTCTGTAGGATGAATTACTAATAATATCAACTATATACAAAACTGTGGTAGATGCTTTGTGTAATAAAAGTAATTGATGTGTCCTTCGTATTTCACCAATTTATAATCCAATGGGAAAATAGGATAACCTTCATTAACAAAAAGAAAAATGTAAGCATATATAATTTACCACAAAAAATAGTATCTCGCACATAGTCTTTACTGTATTACAGCATTGTTGTGCTTTATACATATTGAGTAATTAAATCCTCATCACCTCATAAAATAGGTTGTGTTATAATAACCACCTTTATACAGATGAAGCAATTGAGGCTTAGAAAGATGAAGTGAATTGCCCAAGGTCACAGAGGTTATTAGATGTAAATATTCATTTGGAACCTAGGATGGTTGGTTCCAGATTTTATGCTCTTGACTATCATACTGCACTGCCTGCCAGTGTCAATATCCATGTATCTATGGAGAAGGAAAGAATGAAAAATCCACTGGAGAATTAGAATGGCAAAAAGAGAGGAAAAAAAAAAATACACTAGACTTTATTGTGTTACAAGAAATGATGAATACACACACACACATTTATCATTTCTTTGTGCCTACTTTGTAACCAGAAATATTTTGAACTATTTTGTACATATTAATATATTTAGTCCTTAAAAAACTCTGTCACTTAATTATCATTATTTTGAATACACAGATGAATATTCTAAAGCACAGAGAAGTTGTATATATTTCCTAAGGTTACAACAGCATTATAAAGTAATGGTGCTAAAAATCAGTGTTCAAATGGTATTTAAAACAAGGGCAAATGACTGAGTGGTAAATTCAGCATCATTTCCAAATTTGGGAATTCTGATAGATGAAGAAAAGGCAACAAAACCACTGAGGTAGCAGCCGGAATTGAAGAGAAAAACCACAAGGGTAAGATGTCAAGGAAGCCAAGAGAAGAAAGTGACTCCAAGAAGGAGAGAGAGAGAGGCCGGCCATGTCAAATGCTCCTGAGAAGCTGTAAAAGATAAATAGTAAGAAGATAGTTTGCAAGCTGCTGGTGATTATTATAGAGCAATGTCAAAGACGAAAGACCAATGGAGTGGGGCTAAACACAAAAAAGGAGTTTAGAATGACAACTCTTCCCTAAAGTTGTACTGGAGAGAAAAATAGTATAGCAGCATGAAGAATATTAGGGGTCAAGGGAGGGTTTTTAGAAAATGGTAATGCACTTGGCTGCTAACCAAAAGGTTGAAGATTCAAGTCCGCTCAGAGGTGATCTACTTCAAAAATCTCAGCCATTGAAAACTTTATGGAGAACAGTTCTATTCTGACACACATGGGGTTCCCATGAGTTGGAATTAATTCAACAGCTACTGATAAACATTAAAATATATTTATTAGACAATGTAAAGGATCCAAAGGAGAGCGTGTAATTGATCGTGTGCAAGATAAGGCAAAACATCAGGAGGAAAGTCACAGTAGTTTACTTAAGCTAATAGTTGGACTTTGGGTGCTCGGCTGACCACCCAGTCAAAATAAATTGATGACTCAGACTCCTCTAGTTGTTTTCACTTTCCAAAACATCAGAAAAGAGGTCCAAAGACCATCCTTGAGACCAAGGATGTAAGAGAGTGGGCATGGCCCTCAGCACCTCCTTTGTCTCTCAATGAAGTGATGGTCTGAACAATTGGCTGGAAGAAAGGATCAGGGAAGACATCAGAATTCAGGGGCCAATCATATGACCTACAAGAAAATTCTTGCTGCACAATAGCAATAGTATATGTTCCTTTAAAAAGAAAAAACTGTTCCATTGAACCAACATAATGGTTTCAGAGCAATAGTGCAGACAATGGCTAACAACATGGTTCTTTGTTTTCTTTTTTTAATATTGTTTGTTCTTTCCTTCTTTCCTACATTCCTTTCTTTTACTTTTCCTTCCCTTCCCTTCTCTACTCTTTCCATTATCTTTCTGTGTTTTTTCAACTTTAATTGTTTTTCCAATTTATTTGTAGTGTATATTCATTATTCGTGTGTTTACAAAAAAACAAAATTACAGCCACTCATTAAATTTAAAAACAATAACCACAACTAACCTGATACTATTATTCTCCTGCCAATAATTCTTGTTGACTTATTTTAGCTTTAAAAAAAATGTCCAAACTCTTAACATTGGATTCCAAGGCTGTCAATAAGCTAGTAATAACTATTTTTCTTTTGAAGTTAATTTATTAGTTTACATTTTTTGGAAACAAATGATCTTCAAGATGTTATTATTTTTAAATCTTAGGTGGTAGTAGAACATTTGTTGTTCTAGGTTTGTTTAGTGTCTGCAGTGCATGATATATCCAAATAGTTGTTTTGTGAGCATGTTTTGCTTTTTGTTTTTGTTTTAATCTTTGGAGGGGAGAAAGAAATTGACCAAAGGCAGCCGCCATACTATGATAAATGGGACTCTGGGGAGATAAATGAATGAAAGAATTTTTAGGAGTTTTCTTGTGCATGTTGAAATTTAATTCAGCCTAACAAGAGTCTGTACATTTAGTTTTAATTTATATGAATAATATTTCTTAGATGTAATTCTTTATCTTTCATTTTTAACTACGTTCTGTTTTAAACCTCCATAACTATTGCTATATCATATCTAACTACTTGTCACTAAGCATAGCAGATCACTTGCATACAAATGTCCTATAGATAGGGTGCTATTTGGGACTTGAAGGACACAAAACATTTTAAGGTTTATTTTATTTAATAGTTGCTTACTAATTATCTATGTTTACATTTTAAAACAGAAGTACCAGGGCTACCTAGCAATATTCCATCTGCAATTATGAGATAGTTTAAATAGCATTAGAAATTATTTTATTTAATACACAATGTTCACTGAAGTTTAATAATAATTTTCATAGTCCTAAAGACTAATTTAGTAATATTGTTCAACAGGTTCAGTGAACTCTTTTAAAGATAAATTATTTTGATCCATTCCCATAAAATTTATAAATATGCTGCCATGAATAGTTTTTCTCCATGCGCTGTGAAACATTGCCAAAGCTTTAACCTCGTACTAACCAGAAATAATGCTTAAATGATGCTGTAATTTTTGCAATCTGGTACTATTCACAGATGAATTATGCAACTAGAAGTGCTATCTCTACTACAGTAGTCTTGCCTCATTATCTCATTCCCAGATGAATGACGGGGAGGAGAAGTGTTAAGCTGATTCATATTGTTGCCATAGTTAAACTATTCTCTAATCATTTGTAATGTTGTTTGGTAAACTAAGATATTTATAACAATCTCAGATTTGCATTAAATTCGAGAACTTCTCCAAAAAACAGAATTACATCTTTTTAACTTGAAAGAAGTTCTATTACATTTTTAAATAATCCTCTAGGAGAAATTACATTGTTATGTCAAATAATTAAAATAGAAGCATATTACATATATTTCATATACTCTTTGTAATATAAAGGAAAAGATGTGAATTTTTAAATGCAAATCTGCACATCCACATTGTAGGTTTAAAGTCAAAGCCTTATTCCCAATATTAGAATTATAAATGGAACACACGACTTAATTTGAAAAGCTTTGGAAAACTGGTCTTAAAGCAAATGTTCACAGGCCCTACCCATTAAAACCTGTTGCCATCGAGTTGATTCAGACCCATCCTGACCCCATACGTTAATATCATCTTCCTCCTTAGGGCACAAGGGATCATTAGCTGATTTCTTGGAAGTTAATTCATGAACTCTTTAGGCACTACGTGAACCATTATGAAAGCACACAGGCAGGACACTCTGTCAACCTACAATCAATACACACTGACCATACATTTGGCTAATACATGGACTTCCTATTTAGATTGCTCCAGGAAACTGCATTTGGTATTGAACAAGTGTGTTTTATTTTACTTTAGAAACTGATACTGAAAACAAGAAAGAAAGATGGTAGCCAAGAAAACCATGTCACAAGGAAATCAAAGGTAAACGGCCTTCATCTCTCTCCTTGGACCAATGAAGTGTAACGTCTCTCAAATGTCCTCCCACATCTGTTCTTAGTCACATCTAATCTAGCCTCAAAACAGTAGACAGGATAATCTTATAAAAAACTAAAATCTGATCATCTTTTTCTTCAGCTTAAAACTTTTCAATTTTTTCCCATCACTCTTAGCATAAAGACCAGAGAACACAGCAAGGTTATTAAGACCTTGCCCATTCTGGCGCCATACCTGCCTCATCAGCTCATCACCTTCTCTTCCCCTGCAGGGTAACTGAACCCCAGTCACTTTGGTCTCTTTTAAACTCCTACAAAGAACAGTACTCCTTCTCACCTCATAACCCTCAAATTCCTACTCATCTTTCTCGTTTCAGCCTAAACATGACATTCTCAGTGAAGACTTCCATAATTCTCCACACTAGCTTAGGTGTCCTTGTCATAAACACTCACAGCAGTCTATACATTTCTCTCATTTCACTGGGCACCGCTGTAATTAAATAGTAACTTGTATCAGATCTACCTCCCTGCCTCCTCCAAATTATGTGATCATGAAGGGCAGGGACATGCCTGCCATTCATTCTAATATCCTAGAATAATATCTCACACATTATAGGCACTGAATAAGTATTTTTGAATGAATGAAATAGTTTCGAGAGTTTTAAGTTAGTGAATTTTACTAACATGTCTTTACTTGAATGTCTTATTTATGTATTTTTTTCTATCTGTATTGTATACCCATAAAGACCTTTGTAGACGGCATTTGTTTTATGACTTTTTCTCTGTCTCTACTGGATATGATTGATGCTTCATCCTTTGCCATATAACTTTTCACCTTGTATCCTAGGTGCTTTTTGCCTATGCTTTTTTTTTTTTTTTTAGATTTGGGGGGATGACGGGCTGGAAGGATGTGCTATTTATCTTTAAGTCCCCCTCCTATAGCTCAAGGAGTCTCTGGGTGGCAGAAATGGTTAAGTGCTGGACTCCTAACCAAAAGGTTGGTGGTTCAAACCCACCCAGAAACACCTGAGAAGACAGGTCTGACTATCTGCTTCTGAAGGTCACAGCCTTGAAATTCCTCTGAGCAGTTCTACTCTGCATATTTGGTGCTGCCATGAGTTAGAGCCAACTCAAAAGCAAACAACAACTGTAGCTCACATAATAAGCAACCAAGCAAGAAAGATAAAATCAGGGCATGCTGCAGAAGGGAAGTTTGTCATAGTCTTTTTAATGTTTTCAAAAGACATATAGAATCCAAATATGATTGTTTGTAAATATGTGTGTTTCACCAAACGATTGCGACACTATTGCATACAGTTTGCTTGATAGGAAGACTTTTCTCATGTCCATTTTAGAACATGAATAGTCTGAGAAGAGTTCACCATAAGCGGAACGATATTCCAGAGAGGTACATTTACACTCACCTCAGGTAGTTTGGGATGTTTATTTTGAAGCACCCTAAAACAAAGATACCAAAAATTCAAAAAGGGCACCTGGGCCTTTGTAGTTTTCAATTTTTATTTCAACACAGGTGTGTTCTGTGAACAGATGTTTAGCACAGCATGAGACACTATTTAGGCCTGATATCCAGACTGTTACCAGAAAACGCAAACTGTCTTCCATTTAAAAAAATAATAAGTTTTTCAGACTTAATTCAATATATTGTACAGGATAGTGTTTTCATCTCATAAATAGAAAATAATATGCACCTACGTCATCTGAGTTGATTACAATACTGCAAGGACTTATTTCCATATAAGTCAACCAAACAAAAATAGTTTGTCTTAGTATATATATGCATATGTGACTGTGTGTATCTATATCTATATAGATAATATATAGATATATATAGATACATAAATCATCGAGGAAGATGCACATACATTTACATGAAGCCTTTTTTTAATACCTACTGCCTTCTAAGGGAAGTATTCACAAATGAACATGTAATTCTATTCTTAAATGGAACAGCGGCAAAAAATATTTGGCAGAAGAGGTATTAATTGTTCATTCATTGTTAAAATATTTTGGAATCCAAATTTATATTTTTAAATGAGAAAAAAAAAAGATTGCCCTTTTGTTCATTGACAGGCTGTCTTATGTTATGAACCAATCCGTAAATAAATTGAGAAAATATGATCTAGACACAAAAGATCTTGCATTTGCCAAATGCAATGAATTGGGGAAAAAAGTTAAATTTGTTACAAATCTAGCATTTCAACCTAGCCCTCTCCTGGTAATTCCTTTTCATTATTCATTACTAAGCCGAGATAGTTAGAGCTGTAAGAATGCATACCTCTGGTCTGACTGTAAAGACAAATATGTCTATCTAATAAATATGAGGTCCAGCTTTGGATCAATGAACTAGGAGCCAGGATTCCTACACTTAATT
This sequence comes from Loxodonta africana, assembly GCF_030014295.1. Lineage (NCBI taxonomy): Eukaryota > Metazoa > Chordata > Mammalia > Proboscidea > Elephantidae > Loxodonta > Loxodonta africana. The sequence continues at coordinate 124,280,437 of NC_087344.1, forward strand.
CATGAATCTTTGACTGATTTTTCCATAGATCTGGGAAGAGCCACTTAAGCTCTTCATATCTTCACTTTGCAATGTGAATAACAACACACCATATGCATTACTGGATTCTGTGCACTTTAATTCTTCGCAAAAAGCACTTTAAAACACTTTGATGAGAAGTACTATATTAAAGGAAATTATTACTCTTATTCATTTAGCTGATTATAAAACATTGTGGGCAAAGGAAAGTATGAGCTCACTGCATGCTAGATAAGGGATGCTGGAAATCATTAATATAGTCAGATTTCCCAGAGCAAATAATCTCCACTCCATAAGCAGAAGTCACTGATGGAAACATTAAAAAAAAAAAAAAAAAAAACCTTGCCCTCAAGTCGTTTCCGACTCATAGCAACCCTATAGAACAGGGTAGAACTGCCCCATAGCATTTCCAAGGGGCGCATGGTGAATTCAAACTGCCAACCTTTTGTTTAGTGGAGGTAGCACTTCACCACCACGACGCCACCGGGGTTTCCAATGGAGACATGGCAGTCCCTAACTGATGTTCTGGCACGCTCCTCACTATATGTGTTGAATGTCACAAGGAGTTTGGTTTTCTGTGTGAAATAGAAAAAAAAAAAAAAAAAGTATGCTGCTGCTTCTTGGTATAGTGTGTCTCATAAGCAATTCATATTCAAATATCCTTCATGTATGACTTTTAAAATGAGAGGCTACAGACTGATAAATCTTATAGTAGTATAGCTTCAGTCAGTCCCCACATAGGTTTGATAAAAAGGTAAACAATGCCATGAACATTTTTTAAAACGCTTAGCCATAAATTGAAGTAAACTTTTGTCTAGTAAGATAACGTTCATTAAAATCTTATGAATTTTTTCAAGTATGACTTTTAAGTTTCACTTCCTCTCTTCTTGCCATTAACTTAACTACAGTGTTATACTCTGTAAATGAGGTCCTTATGCAAAATCAAGTTTAACTTCCCTATGCCTTATTGAGAACATGTATCCCCACTTTCAAAGATTACAAGCCATCAACAATATGTTGGCATTTTTTCCCTTAAAAGAAACCAGAAACCTCTGCCATTGCCAAGCAGTCATTGATCAGAGAGTTCTCTTAAACTGACTTGTCATCAGAGAAAACCTCATTTTCTTTCTTCCTTCCTCCCTCTCTTCAATGAAGAGGTCACTGATGGGAACAAGAACATATCACAAAAAAGGGGTTTAGAATTTCACCTTGGCCTTTTCAAAAACCTACATCCAAAGGAAGTTCACAAAACATCACATTTCACAAAAAAAACCAAGAAACTGCAGAGAATACCTGCCCCCCAAGAAACACTGTCTTCAAACATGAGAAAATGTGTGGTTTATGAATAATTACAGGTTTATTATTCAGTGATTTTATTTTCCTTCTAGAAAGGCCATTAGTTCTGATCTACAGGGTTCAGGTCAGGTATTATGAACGTGGTGTGATTATATTCAATCAACAACCAACCAGTTGCCGTAGAGTCGATATAGGACAGAGTAGAGCTGCCCCAAAAAACTTCCATGGAGTGCCTGGTGGATTCGAACTGCCGACATTTTGGTTAGCAGATGTGGTTCTTAACCACTACCCCATCAGGGTTTAGATAGTATAAATAGACCTAGAATAGACTTGTAGTTGCTTGAGAAATCTGATGAAAAAAAAAATTCCAGTGACATCGCCTTTTCAGTAGTTGAGACTTTTCCTTTACATTCAGAAATATCCCCTGATTCTATTTTATTTTTTACTCAGTTAGGTACTTTGTTAGTCCTCCCTCCCCCACCCCAAGGGCAATATTAACTCAGCTTTTGCACTGAGAATGCATACAACAATTATAATAGGAATAACTGATTTTAGAAGACCAGATTTGAGAATTAAGAATACATTTTATTAAACGGGCCTAGGAAGAATGATCCAGATTATGTGTTTTGATAGCACTTCCATACCTCCACGTGCTTTAGGGTTAGTATAGGCCTTCCTCCACAAGGGCTTAGCTTTTCATTTGTTCTCTTTGCTGCCATATCCCTCCCTAGAGGTGTCCGGGTAGCAAAGTGGTCAAGCATTCGGCTGCTAAGCAAAAAGTTGGTAGTTGAATCCACCAGCTGCCCCTTGGAAATCCTATGGGGCACTTCTAGTCCATCTTACAGGGTCGTTATGAGTTGGAATTGACTTGATGGCAATGGGTTTGGTTTTCTTTTTTTTTACTATCCCTAGAATCTAGAATTATGTCCATCATAAAGGCACATCTAAATGCTGCTGAATGAATGAATAAATGAATGATTCCTGCTTATCTGTGATTTGTGAAGTAGTAAAATGTCTCCTTAACCATGCTCATGTTTCTTATTTATCACAATCCTCATTACATCTAATAATAAACGATATTTTCTAGGTCTTTGGTTTAACAGGATCATTTCTATAAAGGTTTGCACATTGAATTATAAATCAGAGTTTCAGAGCCCCATACTAAGTATTTCTTTACCATCTAAACTTATTTTCTCTTTCAACTTCTCTTGCATTTTAAACTTTGCACTTGCTAGAAAATTGTTCAATATACAGATTTTCTGTCTTTGTATTTCTACATTAATATCGAAATATCTTCGTGGTACATCATTTATTATATCTGTATTTGATTCTAAGTAGATTTTGAATTTCCCATTCTTACCTGGAGACTACCTCGTATAATTTTCAAATGAAAATTATTTTTGCCCTATGTCTATTGTTTTCTAACTTGAATAGAGATAAATAATTATATGTTCATCTACTTGTTCAGTTATAGCCTACAACTGTGAAAAAAATGGAAAGATCAGAGCAAAGGGAGTAATAGAAAAATAATGAAGAATAAGCTATAAAATGCAAACTGATATCTATTCGTGAATTAGAGTCATAATTTGGGAGACTCTTAAAGTTTAAATAGAATCTTTTAACTTTTCTCCATTTGACTTATCATCTTTAAAAAGCAGTTAAAAATGGAGTCCTTGCTTACTTAGAAAAACAGAAGGGAAAAGGAGACAATTAACATTGCCTTCCCAATCAGATGTGGGTGGAATACAATAAATATCCAGTCATGAATATTCAGTGTTGCCTTCAAAGAAAATAAAAAGGGAAAGATTGTTATTGGAGTTCCAAATTACAGCAGATGGATGATAAGGGCTTTCTGGCCTCAATTTTCTGATATGTAAATAAAGAATAATAATATTGTCTGTATGATCATAATACAAAAGCACGAATATATGTGAGTCCTCGAATTCTATCTTGCTACCTACCACTTCAGAAGTTTTAAGAGACACATGCCCAAAGAACGTGCAATGACATGTTTTGTTGACCTTCATTTCTGAATTTCTGTTTGAATTGACTAGAAGCCTGTTTTGTTATTTTAAATTAAGTCCTAGGTTAGAAACTTTTATTTAAATTAGGGGTAGTATGGATGTTAAGAATACAGCTTGGAAATCAAACCCACCAGAATTGAAATTCAGGATTCGCCACTTCCTAGCTGACCAGATTTAGCCCTATTAACTTTACAGCCCTTTCCTCTTCCGGAAAATGAGGATACAATACATTTCACTGGATCATTGAAAAATTAGTACAATAGCATGTATAGGTTATTTATCAAAGTAATGAAACGTACTATGTGCACAATAAAAGTGAAGCTACTATTTTAATCAAGTAATCTCTTCCTTGGCCATTTTTCCCAACATCATGAGAAAAAAAGAGAGGAGGTGGTTAAAAAATAGCGTTTTGCGTGAAAGTGACTTCCAAATGAACTGAGGATTTAACCAATCCAGTTTTACATACATTTTTCTCCTCACCCTAAAAATTATCCCTAATTTCAGCTTGGCCCGCTTGTGTATGATGAAAGACTTCTATTCATTTTTGGTTCCATGTTGAGGGTGGAGTAGGATGAATATTTGTGTATCCTCAAAGTCTGCTAGACTAGCCACACTTTTGGATATTTTGTTTGTTTGATGTTGTGCAGAGAATTATTTTGTTCTTATTGGTGTTCTATGTTACGTGTCATTGATATATATATATATGTTTCTTAGGTATTCTTCCTTCTTCACCTCTATTTTTCCTAATATACTGTCAATAAATAAGCAAACCAAATATAAAGATGAGACCTCTTTCTAAATCAGGAAAAACTCTGGCTACTATTGGACTAAATGTTTCTATCTGTGTCAAACTGAAATTACATTGCTCCTTGTTTTCAGCAGGTTAATTAATGAACACATGGAAATGAATTCTTTGTGCTGGAAAGGCATTCAGAACACCTAATGTCTACAATTTCTTCAGCTACTACCAAAGTAATAACTTCCAGGAGAGTCTTTGCAGCTGTGGCAACTATGGTGGAAAGCCATAAAAATGGGTTCTCTTGGTAGGAAGTAGATATAACGGAAATAGCATTAGATTTGGAGTCACACAGACCTGAGTTTGAATTCTAGGTCTGTCTCCTACTTGTTGTATAATCTTAAGCAGTTACTCAAACTCTCAGAGACTCAATTTCCTCTTTTTTAAAATGATAGTAATACCTTCCCTGTATAGTTGCTATGATTTAATAAGATAATGCTCATGAAGTACAGAGCTTGGCACATGGTTATACTTAATGATACTTGTCTTGATCATCTAGTGCTGCTATAAAAGAAATACCACAAGTGGATGGCTTTGACAAAGAGAAATGTATTTCTTCACAGCAAAGTATGCTAAAAGTTCAAATTCAGGGCTTCAGCTCCAGGGAAAGACTTTCTCTGCCTGTAGGCCTTCTCATCAATCTTCCCCCAGACAAGGAGCTTCTTCACACAGGGACCCCAGGTCCAAAGGACGTGCTCTGTTACCAGCACTGCTTTCTTGGTGATATGAAGTTCCCCCTACCCTGCTCTCTTCTTTCTTCTATATCTGAAGAGATTTCCTCAAGACACAATCCAATTTTGCAGACTGAGTCCTGCCTCAGGAACACAACTTCTTCCCATCCTCCATCATTAGCATCATAGAGGCAGAATTTACAACATACAGGAAAATCACACAATACTAGCAATCATGGCCCAGCCAAATTGATACACACATTTTTGGGGGGGACATAATTCAATCCGTGACAATATTATTTTTAGTTTTCTTGTTTTTTTGCCTTCATTTTAAGCTGTAATAATTATTACTCATGGAACTGACTCTTTTATGTGAGTGTTTTCAAAGACAAAGTATCAAATTTGACAATTCAATGACGTTGGGAACAAAAACCCAACAACAAATTTCCAAAATAACATAAACATTTTGGAAATAAATTGACTTTTGTGAATTCATAGGAGGAATCTGAATTTTCAAAGTTGCATTTCACAAAGATATGTAAATAATTTTGTGTAGTCATAAGAGAAAATAAACAGGCATAAAGGACGATTTATCTTTTATTTATAGTTTTTCTTTAGCCTTGTCAATTCTGGCAAGAAAGAATAATTTCCACTTAAAAGTCACGATGGTCTGGTAGAAGAAATTGAGTCTATGCTTAAGGCTCAGTAATGATGGATTCTGCCAAGACTTTGTAATCACTATGTTTTCATCTATGTTCTCAGTCTTCTGAGACTCATTAAATGCCATGATTGAATTCTCAGGCTAAACACTGACTCTACTAATATTTGAGCCAACCCATAATTTCTTATTTCAGTATTTCATATTCCAAAAAATTATTCAATAAATATTGCAAGCCTATTAGGTGTAATAAAGTCTAACTTTATTTGTAATCAAATATCAGTTAAATGGATAGAAAATGAGACTCTTATCTTTGTAATCTGTATTTAAAGAAGACAAAGGAATAACTTATTTTGGTTTGAAATATCTAAAACCATGAGCTTCTCTTGGTTATCTGTGGGATCATTCTTAGAAATTTGACTAATCTTTTTGAATACTTATAATAAAATATTTGTAGTATCAGAGATGGTCTAATTTATCTGCATATTAGGTGTATGGAGTATATCAAACCATGTTTAAATGTTTCCATTCCATGAAACCTAAAACAGGTACTTCATTGCTTAATTTCATACTGTACTTAAAAAAAAAAAAACAAAAACAGATAAGTTTAATGCATATGTGTCTCATTCATTTACAGTTAAATTATTCAAATATTGCTTATAAAATAATTTTTTTGTTCTTAGGTAATGTCTTTCTTTTAAGGAGCTCAAAACACTCTATAATTGTTAATGGGCATTTTCACAATACCCCTATGAGGGAAATGTAGTGAGTTCTGTGAATTTCACTGATGTCATTTTTTAAGGGACCAAGAAAATGTTAACACATAAAACCTGAGACTGTTAGTAGAACTGGGTCATACGAGGCATGTGTAACATAATGAAATAAGCAGATTGTTGTCTGATTCTTCTTAGTTTATAATCAAAATGATTTTCTAATACATGGTACAAAACTGATTAGAGAAGCTTCCATATGTTTACATGAGGATAAGAGAATTGATTTGCCATTTTCTTCTTTCTTTCCTTCACTTTGTTAATCAGGACCACTCATCTTTCTCCTCTTTCAACTTTCCACAGATTAGAAGGTGGCTGATAGTAGTGCTTAGTAAAGTTTATAAATATCTTACAAAAGGATATTGTTCCTTATAAAGCTGGTAAAGAAAATTTAAGCTGAATAGACATTTAGCAAGGAAGTGAAAATAACTGAATATCCGCTAGAGAAAAACTTTGTGTTAACAACAAAATATCTGCCATAGGAATTTTTAAAAACTGTTTGTAAATTGCACTAATATTAGACTACACAACACTCCAGAAACTCCATCATGCCATTGATATATAAGGTAAACTGATAATTAAAGTTGCCTGCGCTAACAGAATACGAATTGCTACTTCACACTCCATGTTAGGTGAGTGATTTTTGTTAAGTTAGCTGAATCCACAATTTTGTCTTTAAAGGAAATTAAAGATTAGGTCCAAAATGATACATAGGCACTTTTAAAAAATGTACCTTATATAATAAGACTTGTGGAAAATGGAGCTTATATAATAAGATTTCTATTTTGTAAATTTGGCTTAAGAAAAATGCACGATTAGGCACAAAAAAGAAATCTGAATCACAAGCATTACAGTTGTGACTGTCAAGTAAAGAAAGAGATGGGCGATTGCTGAACTAGTGCCCTGAGAATATTCTGCACTGTGGAGAACAGTGACAGAATATTCTCAGGGCACTAGAATATTCATAAAATTCAAAACCATTGCTTCATTACAATAAAGCAATCATCACAAATATAAAATAATTTTGCTAGTACTTATGGTAACATGAAACTAAATTTCTGGGCCTCACCAATTAGATTATCAACAAATTGGCCAAGGGATACTGGGGCACTCCCCAGTCATTTTCACGTTCTGCTGTGGTTTGTTTTCCCTTTCTTTTTTTTTTTTTTTTAATTGTGTTTTAGGTAAAAGTTTACAGCTCAACTTAATTTCCCATCCAAAAATTTATTCACATATTGTTTCTTGGCACTGGTTGTAATCCTCACAATGTGATAGCACGTTCCCCCTTTCCACACTGGGTCCCTTGTGTCCATTTGTCCAGTTCCTGTCCATTTTTGCCTTCTTGTCTTGATTTTGGACAGGAGCTGCCCACTTAGTCTCATATATTTGACTGAACTAAGAAGCACATTCCCCACATGTGTTATTTTATGCTGTATCCCCCAACCCCAGTGCCATCGAGTCTCCCTATAAGTTGGAATCAACTTGACGACAACGGTTTTATTTTATTTTTATTTTTTAGGCCTCTCTAATCATTGACTGAAAAGTGGGTTTTTGACTCAGACTCAAATTATCCCTTTTCTTGCTAGAAATAAAATGTTGAAATTTTTCCTATGGAAATGATTTTTTAATTGCACTCCTATTGTGTAGTGCATGATCTTTAATTGCTACAAAAAATGTATTTTGACATTTCTTATCTAATTTTCTTTACCTACAATCTTTCTTTTATGTGCATGTATGAGCTCTACATTTTTACATACAAATGGAGGTGGAACTAATACACATAAGAAAATATTAACTGAATACTTAAGCCACGTAATTCTCATTAAATCCCTTTTGAGATCATTCTATTTTTATTATAATACCCCATTTTTTAATAATTGAGGAAACTGAGACTTAGCCTCTTAAGCAACTTGACCAAGGTCACACACCTTAAAAATGCTAAAATCTAGATTCAGATTCAAGATTGTCTAATATTAGAATATATGAAATTAAATTCATACCACCTAAACCCCACTCATTGCTGAATTTTCTTTAAGGAAAACAAATGTGCAAGAAAGAATAATTAACTTTTTGATTTTCATTTTATTAGTCCGGATTAAAAAATAATTGACTTTTTATTAAGTTAAATAAATTATCCCAGGAAAAAAAAGACAGTGAATTGTAACGTTAATCTAAAAAAGACTGGAAACATTTTCCAGCAGAAATTTTACTTAAAAAAATATAAAACTATTCTATTCCTGAAAATATAATTGGATGCACATCAAAATATCATCAAGGTTGTTAGAAGCCACTGTTATGATGAAATAAGATAAAAACTAATTTTGCTAAATGGAATCAACAAGGTCTTTAAACACAATTACATTTAAGCCATAATAGGAGCACCGAGCTGTTTTATGAGGCAATAATCTGGTTCCCGGGTGGATAAACTATAAGGCTGAAGGGTGGTTAGAGTTCTGCAATAAGACTACTACTGGATTATTGTCTGGTAAAATTGCGTGGCACTTATCTCATTGTGATCATTCTACAACTCTGAGTGTTTACTTTTAAATACATGTCAGTATATACATGAGTGCTTACATGGTAAGAACACTATGACAAAGCAAGAAAATGATGGAAGTAGACAAAACCCTGTGTCATAATGATGAAAGGCAAATCATCTTTAGACACAAAAAAGTAGCTTTCCATACTCTGATAAGGAGATATTCTTAATCTTTACAATATCTTATATTTAACTTTTTTTTCTTTCCATTTTTGGGGGAATCCAGGCTCCACAAGTAGGTGATAAACTGGTCTTTTTTGGTGTTTATCTTGGGACCTTCTTCATCAGACAGAAGATCCATAATACTACTAAATTTTCATAAAATTCCCATTAGAAAAAATATGTATTTTCAATCTTATTGAATTTCCATTCAGATAATTTTCTTTACAGGAACCATGTAAGTTAATGTACTCCCATTCTGTCAGTTTACTAATATCAATTGCTCATATGCAAGTTCAAGCTGAAACTGAAGAAAATCAGATCAAGTCCATGAGGGGCAAAATATGACCTTGAGTATAAAAACCCACCTGAATTCAGGGACCTTCTGAAGAATAGATTTGAAGCATTGAACACTAGTGACCAAAGACCAGACGAGTTGTGGAATAACATCAAGGACATTCTACATGAAGAAAGCAAGAGGTCATTGAAAAGACAGGAAAGAAAAGACCAAGATGGATGTCAGAGGAGACTCTGAAACTTGCTCTTGAGCATCGAGCAGCTAAAGCAAAAGGAAGAATTGATGAAGTAAAAGAACTGAACAGAAGATTTCAAAGGGCGTCTCGAGAAGACAAAGTAGAGTATTATAATGACACATGCAAAGAGCTGGAAATGGAAAACCAAAAGGGAAAAACACGCTCGGTGTTTCTCAAGCTGAAAGAACTGAAGAAAAAATTCAAGCCTCGAGTTGCAATAGTGAAGGAGTCCATGGGGAAAATATTAAATGATGTAGGAAGCATCAAAAGAAGATGGAAAGAATACACAGAGTCATTATACCAAAAAGAATTAGTCGATGTTCAACCATTTCAAGAGGTGGCATATGATCAGGAACCGACGGTACTGAAGGAAGAAGTCCAAGCTGTTCTGAAGGTATTGGTGAAAAACAAGCCTCCAGGCATTGATGGAATATCAATTGAGATGTTTCAACAAACATGCAGAGCTGGAGGTGCTCACTCAGCTATGCCAAGAAATATGGAAGACAGCTTCCTGACCAACTGACTGGAAGAGATCCATATTTATGCTTATTCCCAGGAAAGGTGATCCAACCAAATGTGGAAATTATAGAACAATATCATTAATATTATGTGCAAGCAAAATTTTGCTGAAGATCATTCAAAAACGCCTGCAGCAGTATATTGACAAGGAACTGCCAGAAATTCAGGCCAGTCTCAGTAGAGGACGTGCAACCAGCGATGTCATCGCTGATGTCAGATGGATCCTGGCTGAAAGCAGAGAATACCAGAAAGATGTCTCCCTGTGTTTTATCGACTATGCAAAGGCATTCGACTGTGTGGATCATAACTAATAATGGATAACATTGTGAAGAATGGAAATTCCAGAACACTTAATGGTACTCATGAGGAACCCCTACATAGATCAAGAGGCAGTTGTTCAGACAGAACAAGGGGATACTGATTGGTTTAAAGTCAGGAAAAGTGTGCGTCAGGGTTGTATTCTTTCACCATACCTATTCAATCTGTATGCTGAGCAAATAATACGAGAAGCTGGACTATATGAAGAAGAACGGGGCCTCAGGATTGGAGGAAGATTCATTAACAACCTGTGTTATGCAGATGACACAACGTTGCTTGCTGAAAGTGAAGAGGACTTGAAGCACTTACTGATGAAGATCAAAGACCACAGCCTTCAGGATGGATTGCACCTCAACATAAAGAAAACAAAAATCTTTACAACTGGACCCATAAGCAACATCATGAGAAATGGAGAAAAGATTGAAGTTGTCAAGGATTTCATTTTACTTGGATCCACAATCAACAGCCATGGAAGCAGCAGTCAAGAAATCAAAAGATGCATTGCATTGGGTAAATCTGCTACAAAGGATCTCTTTAAAGTGTTGAAAATCAAAGATGTCACCCTGAAGACTAAGGTGCCCCTGACCCAAGCCACGGTATTTTCAGTCATATCATATGCATGTGAAAGCTGGACAATGAATAAGGAAGACCGAAGAAGAATTGATGCCTTTGAATTGCGGTGTTGGCAAAGAATATTGAATATACCATGGACTGCCAAAAGAATGAACAAATCTCTCTTAGAAGAAGTATAGCCAGAATGCTCCTTAGAGGCAAGGATGGCGAGACTGCGTCTTATATACTTTGGACATGTTGTCAGGAGGGATCAGTCCCTGGAGAAGACATCATGCTTGGCAGAGTACAGAGTCAGTGGAAAAGAGGAAGACCCTCAACGAGGTGGATTGACACAGTGGCTGCAACAATGAGCTCAAGCATAACAACAATTGTAAGGATGGCTCAGGACCAGGCAGTGTTTCGTTCTGTTGTCCATAGGGTCGCTATGAGTCAGAACCAATTTGACAGCATCTAACAACAACAATGTTGTACATCATTTAATAATCATATTCAGTTAATATGTCTGAAATATACCCCTGCACAAAAATATGTGCTAGGTTTAATACATTTTTTGAGGTAGTTCAATGGGCTTTAATATGTTTTGTAGTCAAATGGGATTTTCTATGTCTATAGACAGAAAAGTAATATAAAACAATAGATCTATGTTCAGCAAGGCATTTTGACGGCAGTGGGTTATATATGTAAGTAAGCTGAAACTTTTTTAAATCATACGTATTTTTACATTCTCTCTTGTTTTAATGAGAGTAAGCTGTAATTTACCTTTTAAAATTTTCTCATTTTCAACATGAGTAAAGTTGAAAACTAAAAAGAAATAACATAAATAGTTAATATTTATTTAATTCTGATTATATGTCAAGAACTCTTCTAACAGTGTGTGTATGTGTGCGTGTGTGTGTGTACTTTAGTCCTCACAGCAATCCTTTGAAGAAGTAACAATTATTCTCAATTTACAGATGATTAAAATGAAGCAAAGATGAGATAACTGTACCAAAGCACAAAGCTAGTGGGATTTAAGCCCAGGCAGGTTGATTCCAGAATCCATCCCTTGATGTTACAACCACAAATAAAATTGACATAGATTTGAATCTGGAAGTTTAGACTCAGAGTTTGTTTTTAATTACTACAATCTCATTTCTTATAAAAAGGGAAGCTAATGAAAATAAAATGTATGTGGGATTAAAAGCAGAAGTAAGAAAGTCTGGGATGAGCAAGGATACTGAATGCAATGGATACATAAATATAAAAAGATGGCATAAACAGAAAACAAAAGTAAAAACTGAATGACAAACTCTATTCTATGCCTGTCCTCCCATTATCAGATGATAGAAAAATGAACTGACTTACATGAGGTGATGTATCCATTGAATCTCCTCCCAAAATTATGCTTTTTTCGGTGGTGGAAAACAGGCTAAATATGCGTCATATGCATGGGAAAGCTGGACAATAAATACGGAAGACTGAAGAAGAATTGACACCTTTGAATTATGATGCTGGTGAAGAATATTGAATACACCACGGACTGCCAGAAGAATGAATAAATCTGTCTTGGAAGAAGTACAGTTGGAATGCCCCTTGGAAGCAAGGATAGCGAGACTTCATTTCACATACTTTGGACAGGTTTCAGAAGGGACCCATCCCTGGAGAAGGACATCATGCTTGGTAGAGTAGAGGCTCAGCGAAAACAAGGAAGACTCTCAAGGAGTTGGATTGACACAGTGGCTGCAGCAATGGGCTCAAGCATAACAATTGTGATGCAATGGCATAGGACCACGCAGTGTTTCGTTCTGTCGTACAAAGGGTCACTATGAGTCAGAACCTACTAAATGGCACCTAATGACAATAACAACAACAAATAACAGAACAAACATGGCTGAACATCAAATTAATATTGTAGATTATTAAGCAAAGAAATTTCCCAAAGTGTCAAGGAAAAAAAAAAAGAGAGGGAAATTTAAGTACATGGAGAGCTTTAAAAAATTCTAGAAAGTTCACTTAATAGAAATTACAGAAGGAGAGAATATTAAAAAAATTAATGAAGGGGCTAATTTAGAAATTTTATGGAAAACAATTCTTTAAATATGACCAAGGTGTGAAATTTAAGATTGAAAGTTTCAACTCTTACTGAACAAAATAAAATATATTTTTTAAAAAACCACTTTAGTAGTTAAATGTTGATAAAAATCCCTGCACTCCAACAGTATGAGAAAAAGCGTAACACTTTACAAAAGAAAATGTGCCTACAAAGAAACAAGTAGCAGGTTGGTATCACAGATTCTACTGGCAAGATTATATCCCCGAAAACAATAACTGCATCCTCAGAGTTTTGAGTAAAAATAATTTTAAACTTAGAAGTCTCTACTTAGTCAATTATAATCCAAATATGATGCCAAAATACATTTCTTTTCATATTTCAAATGGCAGGAGTTTTAGTAATCCTTGAGGAATCTTTCCGAAAGAATAATTCAAGACAGTACTGATATTTATATCTAACAGGCACTAAACAGGGCAAATAAACTAATTTAGTCATAATTAAATCTCAAGACTTGAGCAATGGATTGAATCACACACCTCCCCCCCGCCAAAAAAAAAAAAAAAAAAAAGATATTTTGAAGTCCTAACCTCTGCTGCACAAGTCAATGTGGCCTTGTTTGGGGAAATAGAGTTTGTTTTTATTTATTTATTTTTTGGCAGGTATTACCAGTTAAAGAAGTCATAACAGAGTAAGGTGCATCTTAATCCTAACCCTGTATTACTTGTGTTTTATAAAAAGGAAGACGGACGCGCAGGGGAAAGATGCCATGTAAAGATACATCTTCAAGCCAATCAATGCCAAAAAGCTCTTGGGTCCACAGAAACTGAAAGAGACAAGGAAGGCTCTTCCCTTAGAGCTGACAGAGAGAGAGCATAGTTCTGCTGACACCCTAAATTTGGACTCCTCACCTCCAGAATTGTGTGAACAAATTCCTATTCTTTAAAACCACCCACTTGGAAGTATTTTATTATGGCAGCCTTAGGAGACAAAGATGGAAGTGCATATTCCCATTCTGGGGAGGATATAATTTTTCATTTATGCTAATTGTTGATATAAAAATAATGACCAATATGTTTGTTCAAAATTTCTAGGCACCCCTAGAAGAAAAAATATAGGATTATAATGTATATCACAACAGCAAACAAATAACAAAAACAAAAAAAAATGGAACCAATAAACTGTCTCAAACAGAAACACATTAATCTAAAACATGAAATAAAATTCTGTATATAGAACAAAAGTAATATAAAAAAAGAATAAATTCTCCTATTAAGACTGAGAATCTCAGAATTGCTTAAAAGAAAAAAAAAAGCAACCTAGTCATATACCAATTAATTATGGGGAATGTCCTAAAACAAATGACAGGAAAAGATTGATTCCAAGTCATTCCATCTGATATACCAGGTCAAATGTGAACATGAAGAAAACAGATGTCGTAATATTAAAAAGAAACAAAATGGAATTCAAAGTGAATTCTATTCAGTAGGATGAAGAGGGATATTTTATACTGCTAGGAGATCAATCTCACAGAAAATCAGAGAGTTTTTGTTGCGATAACACAACAAATCCTAATGGCTTACAACAATAAAGATTTATTTTTTCCTCACTGGTCAACAGATTGATAGGCTCTGCTCATGTTCTAGTTAGTTTCGAGTGCATCTCTCCTTCTGGAACTGCCTGTCATAGATTAAATTCTGTCCCCTAAAAATATATGTCAACTTGGCTAGGCCATGATTCCTAGTATCTTGTGGTTGCCCTCCATTTTGTGATCTGATGTAATTATCCTATATGTTGTAAATCCTAATCTCTATGATCTTGACGAAACAAGATTAGAGACAGTTATGTTAATGAGGCAGGACACAGTCTACAGGATTAGGTTGTATCTTCAGTCAATCTCTTTTGAGATATAAAACAGAAAAGCAAGCAGAGAGGAGAGGGACCACCTACCACCAAAAAACAAGAGCCAGGAGCCAAGCACACCTTTTGGATCCAAGGTCCCTGAACTGAGAAACTATTAAACTCAAAAGAAGATTGAAGACAAGGACCTTCCCCCAGAGCCAACAGAGACAGAAAGTCTTCCTTTGGAACTGGCACCCTGAATTTGAACTTCTAGCCCTCTAGACTGTGAAAGAATCAATTTCTGCATTTTTTTTTAAAGCCACCCACTTTTGGTATTTCTGTCATAATAGCACTAGATAACTAAGACATTGCTTATGTTTGTTCCCCATTTCCTAATATACCCCCAACTAAACCCATTGCCGTCAAGTCAATTCCAACTCATAGTGACCCTGTAGGACAGAGTAGAACTGCCCCATAGAGTTTCTAAGGAGTGCCTGGTGGATTTGAACTGCCAACCTTTTGGTTAGCAGCTGTAGCACTTAATCACTATACCATTAGGGTTTCCCTCCTCCCTAATAGTCCGTTGTAAAAACAAGTTACTTGGGCAGGGGTGTATACTCCATGTACTCTACAGGGAGTCACTGCAAGGTCACTTAATAAAGAATATAAATTTCTAAACCTTTTACAAGAAGGAAGTGAAAAATTCCAAACAAAACCTTAATCATTAAAACAAAAATATAAGAAGGAATTGACAAACTCACAATCATGGTGGAAGTATTTAGCAAACATCTGACCAGAATAGGAAAACTAGGTAGAAAGACGTAAAAATACCAATAATTTGAAAAAATACAATTAGCTTGGTTTGTGTCATATAGTTAATAAAGTATACAAAGTTTTTCTATACAAAAATTATAAAAGTAAATTTAACCATGTTGTGGAGGAAAAAGAAGCTCAGTAAGTTCCAAAACCTAGAAATCGTACAGGCCACATTTTTTGAACAATAGGAATGTAATAGATGTTGACAAAAAAGGAAAGCAAATAAACAGACAATTAAATACACATGGAATCCAAAAAATAACTACTTAAATAACTCTTAGATCAAAGAGAAAATGGAAATAGAAATTATACTCTATTTAGAATTGACCAACAATGAGAGGATTCATATCAAAGCTTATCCAATGCAGCCAGAATATTTTTCAGACTCAACCGTGTAGGTATAAATGCATTGTTCAGAAAACAAAAAAGACAAAAAAATTGAACTAAGCCTTTAACTCAAGAAGCTATAATAAGAATAGCCAAATTAAATGAAATAAAGTAGGAGGAAGGAATTAATGAAGACATAGGTAATACTTGATGAAACAGAGAACAGAAGTGGCTTTGATCGTAAAACTAAAGTTATACCCTGTTTAATACGTAAGAATTTGAAAATCTAAAGTAAATGGAAATTTAATAGGAAAATGTAGGTTTACTAAAATTGACTGACATGTACTAAACATTCATTAAGACTACAGAAAAGTAGAAAAAATAAATGTTTTCCAATTCATTCTCCAGGTATAGTGTAATAGCAACGTCAAAACTGAACGTAAAAATTATACACATATGCACACACACACACAGACACCTGATAAAGTCAACTTCACAGATTAAAGTAGGTATAAAAATTAAAATTAAATATTAGAAAATTAAACAGTAGTATATTAAAAAAATTCTTTTTTTATATTAAAAAAGTAATAAATTATAACCAAGTAAAATTTATCTCAGAAGGTATGAGGTAGGCTCAGCATTAAAATCTACAAGTCCAAATTTAAATGTGTAAAGATACATGACTGTTTAAAAGATAACAATAGAAATAGTTGACAAAATTAAAAACCCATATATAATCATAAATTATCACATGTATCTCCTCCATATACATACATGAGTGTAAGTACACACACGAACACACACACTCTTTCTCCCTCTCTCTAAGGAGAATAGAAGACATATTTGTAAAGGGCACCTGCTAGAACATGAAGTAAATTCAACTAATAAGGATAAAGCATTAAATGCATTATCCTAAAATCAGGAACAAGACAGGTTTTCCTCTCGTTACAGCTACTATACAACAAACATCATAAAAATTATTTCACTCAATACAGAAGAAAATATAAAATAGTTGCAACTTAATCTAACAAAATTGTGGAAGACTAAATAAAGAAATCTGTAAAACCCAGGTAAAAAGACAAACCTAGCCTTGGAAAGGAAGGCGTAATTTTAGAAAAGTATCCCATTATGAAAATAATGTACAAATTCAATGCAATGCCAAATAAAATTCTAAAAGAATACTATCCATTTTTGACAAACTGATGATAAAATTATGTGGAATTTAAAGTGATGAAGATAACCAAGAAAATAATTTAAAAAGAAGAAAAATGAGGAAGGCTTCATTCTGTTACAAAACATATCATAAAGTCATTTTAGCTCTGGAGACATGCTTTATCTCTACTATAAGAGAGATATAAAAGAAAAAGGAATACATAAAGCAAAAGATTCATATATATAGCTGCAGAAGAGTTTTAAACTGCCGTATAACCACAGACATAATTTTGTAAAAGTTAAAAGAATAAATGATTGTAAGCATTTTTAATATATATAACTCCATTTCTCTAATATTCATAGAAAGGCAAACTCAAGCAAGATTTTTTGTGTAAGACTTGCAAAATTAAAAAAGTTTGATAAAATTCAGTGTTGGCAGTTACAGGGAAATGAGTGTTACGTAGTTTTGGTTGAAACGTACTGAATTTTTATTTTGTCTTTTCACTGGAAGGGCAATTTGATGGCAATTGTTTGATCCAGGAATTCTTCTTCCAGTCACTATTACAGAAAAATAATCACGTTTATACCAAGAGACAGGTGGAAAAGTGTTCATTGCAGAACCGATTATAAGAGAAAGAATTAGAAACAAGCCGAACGTCTATCATTTGGGGAACAGTTAAATAAATATACATCAATGAATAAATACTATGTGGCCATTAAAATTAATGAGCGAGATCTGTAAATACTAACCTTGAATCATGGGTTTGATATATGTCAAATGTAAAAAGTAAGTTGTGGACAAATATGGGTAGTATGACCCACTTCTTAACGATGAAATGTGTAGGTGTATCGCGTGTATTCTGTGTGCGTGGGTTTGTGAAGATGTATGTGTCCTTACTTCAGTGATGTTAGAGTGGTAAAGAGTTTCATTTTTGTCATTTTCTTTTTGTGAAAATTGGTGATATCATAAAATTATTATTCTTACTTTCAGTATTTTTTAATTGAAAAGATAAAAGCTTATTTTAAAAGTTTAAATCTATACAAGTTCTGATTTTATAAGGGAAAGGGCAGGGATAATTTTTGAATTAGCGTTAACTTTTCCATAGTACAGTATATCTTTACTTATTGTTTAATTTTTTTTAACCTAAAGCTCTAAATTAGATCCCAATTTTTCTGCGATGATAAGCTTTATCCGTTTTTACCAATTAAAGCAAAATCTATACTTCCTACTCTGGCAAAAGCACAGAAAGCAGAGTTTTTATTTGAAATCTGATGAATGGTATTAGCAACGCTAATGATGACCTATGAGACTGAGACATCTTTTAGATCAAATATTTTCATGTGGAGTCCTAAAAAATGGTCATTTCAGTCTACTTACCAGACCATTCAATACACAGGAAAATATGTAAAATTTTCTTAGGAACATTTTGCCAGTATAATTATACCTATCTCAAAGTCAGAGCCTCAGATCTAGCCAAACACAAAAATCATTATTCTTTATATGATTTTCTTTTTTGGACTTCTAAGACACCTCTCCTTTAAATTGACTCGCTCTACAAATGAAAAGTCTTTAAGATGTTTCTACGTAACTGCAATGTTTTCTGTCACTTTAAAAATCTGCTTCAGAACTTGAAAGATTTAGTCACAGTATTTAAAACTAAAAGGTTCTCGAGAAGCAAGAGGAAAATTGACAGCAAGCTGAGAAGACTGAATGAATTTTGACTCAGCAGTTTTCCTAATATTACACTGTTATCCCATCTGTTAGAACTAATAGAATCAGCAAAGCAGAGTTTGAAGTCATCCCCAAGTTGTCTTGTTTAACTTTGTCTGCTGATGGGACAACTTTCCTTACAGAGGACTAACCAAAACATGTAAATTTGTTAACATACGACTCTCCAACACCACCTCCCTCACCCGGGAACAAAGCTCCTGTGTCAATGGCAGATATCTCTAGAAGACCACAACTCTCTCTCCTTCTGAGTCAGAACCCAACCTCAGAATCCTTAACACAGCAGTCAGGTAGTCACCATCAATTTTTTGCATTTGATGTACAAGGTGAAGCGTATTTGTCATTTCTGGCCTACATAATTTTAACCATTTTTAGCTGCTCAATTTTCCTCAAATAAAATCGTATGCACTCCTGCCTTTGGTCCCTTTATAGCAGGAAAAAAAAAAAAACTGATGCCATTAAGTAGGTTCCAACTCATAGTAACTCTATAGGACAGAGTAAAAATGCCCCATAGTGTTTCCAAGGACTAGCTGGTGGATTCAAACTGCTGATGTTTAGTTAGCAGCCAGGCTGTTAACCACCGTGCCACCAGGGTTCCTTTAAATCACCTTTAAGATGTCCTTCTTCTACATTCCAAAGCAAACAATCAAACCCACTGCCATGGAGTCAATTCCGACTCATGGCGACCTATAGGACAGAGTAGAATTGGCCCATATGGTTTCCAAGGAGCACCCGGTGGATTTGAATTGCCGACCTTTAAGGTTAGCAGCCATAGCTCTTAACCACCACGCCACCAGGGTTTCCCCTTCTACATTGTGTTCATTCAAATCCTCCAGGTCTTTCAAGGACAAACTCATGTTTTACTTCTTCCATAAAGCCGTTTAGACAATGGCACCCCAGTGGACTATGATTCTTCTGAAGGTCTCCTTCAGTATTTCTCATACGTTTTAGGTATTTAACACCTCAAGAACTTTGTTAGATCTCTACCTTACAAATACCACAGTCACATGGAATATGCCCCATAAGACAGAGTGAAGAATTACTAACAATAAATAGTAACACCTTTTGGTTCTCAACGATTCTTCAGCGCAAGTTAAGAGATTATTGAAGCTGCTGGGTTTTTTTCTAGCTAAGAACACTGCTTTTATTATTATTAAGGAGTAATACATGGGAACAGGATTTAGAAAATATTGATTGGAATTACAAAAGCGCAATTGACATTTCAGAACTTCTTTTAAAAAATATCACATGTAGGCATAGCAAAGTACAAATTATATTCCAATGGGATTTAACATTCAAAATCAAATTAGAAAATGTTACTTTAAAAATTTTATAGCAAAATTGCTTTAGCTACTTGTCAGTAAGCAATACTCTCCTAATTTTCCTTGTCTGGAATATGATGGCTAAAAATTTGCTTCCACTGGTCAAGATCTATTTCTTCTAAATTAATTCTCCCTACAAAATACATTATTGTGTATATTGCAAAGGCATCATACTGCCATCCAGTCCAGTGGAGATAAGAATTAAATGTTAGGTCAAGAAGACAGTAAAAATTTGGGGGAGAGGAATTTATGTCAAAAATTTGCACAGTTCATGTATTTGAAATAGTCATTAAAGGATCTTAAATGCTGTTACTAATAAATGCTACAATTCACTAATTTAAAACTAAGTATTGATACTATATTAAATTTTGTAAAAATATGTTTATCGGTAATATAGTAGATCATGTGGCAGGGAGAAGATGCTTAATATTTTTTCTCCATAAGGGCATTCCTACTGTCAAAACAAAATTTTCAAAAAATTTAAAATATGGCTCTTACACAAATAGAGAATGAACATGTGCCAAGGACTTATTCAACTCATTAGTGAGAGTACAGCAAGATGGTAAAGCTGTTTCAAAGAGCCTGTGAGAAACAGAGATGTCTATAGCTAATGAGGGAAGGCTTGCTAAAATAACCTTGCAAAGTAAAAGAAAAAACTAGTTAATGTCCTGCAGAGTACTAAAAAACAAAACTACAACAGTAAAAAATACTATCTATTTCTCTTCAAGACAGAGATTATTTGCATTTCTACTGGACAACATCTGCAAGTTAGCATAAAATTTCATAAAATCTGGCTCCTAATCAATAGAACATCAAACAAAGCCACATTCTCCTAAGGAATTAAATAAATATTCCTTGGAAAACTCAATAGACAATGCTCTAGTATGATATTGAAAAACATGTAGCCATCATTATGCCTTATTTCCAAGTTCTGGATTTTTTTTTTTTTTTAACACTAAGGACTATCATCTTTTAGATTACTTCATTTTCACTTCTTCTTTACTTACTTTGGTAGTATTTTCAATTCACTTTTCGTTTGGGGCCATCTCAATCTCTCTCTCTCTCTGTGTTACACACACAATCACACTCACATATTCACACTAGAGTTTTTTTTTTTTAATTTTCATCATTTTATGAGAATTATTCCACTTATGGAGCGATAGTATACAAAAGGGTGATGCTGAGGTGAAGATGCTTGACTGAGCGAGGTCCCTGTCACTAGCTCTGAAGCGTTTCAGCAAAATTACAATTCACTATGTTTTGGGTCTTCAGGAGTACTTACAAATAGTTCAATAATAATAATAATAATCCATTATAAAGTAGGCCATTCTGCTTTATGAGGCATCTGGTTCTTTTCCTTCTCATCTTTAAAAGAACATAATTTAATAAGGATGATTTTTAGGTATGTTATGGTTGAATTTGCAGTCAACATCTCTTTTAGAATATGGACCTGGATTGGAAGAGGCCATTGTACACCTTCAATGTTAACAGATCTAAGTAAATAAACATGATAAACTGTTCAATTTTGTACTGATTTAGCACTTCTGATCCCCATACCCCTAACAGGAAATTAGAAATATTTACTATTAGGAGTTTACCACTGGCTTTCATTTATCCATGTTTACTTCAGGTAGGCAGTTTATTCCATTAATAAGTAGCACCAAGTGATGTAATGCAGGTTGGGTCTTGTATAAGGCTGCCTTTCAGAGGGATGAGGTGGTGCTGAAGTCTAGCCCAAACCCTGCCCTTTAAGCCCTGCCCCTATGGGGCTTCAAACCTCTGCAGGTGATGCCTTTTTTAAATATTCTCACAAATGAAAACTTGGGTAAGCTATGGCTGCCATTAATCTGTGGTCTACCTTATCTAAGCAAAGGTAGCCTCTTTCTTCCTCTGATCCAGAAGTCAAAATCTGGCTGGAGAGATTTCATCAACATGAATAGGTGCATATATATCCATATATCCATATATCTATACCCAAGCATGTGTATGTGTGTATACATGTATGACGCAATGGCTATTTTTAGAAACTCTAAATTAAATAACTGGCAGTGGGGCAGAGTGTGAATAAAGGTCTCAGAAATTAGAACTCTCACAATATTCAAGAACACTGAAATTAATAGCTATCATTTATTAAGAGCATATTGTGCCCCAGGAACTAAAATAAATTCTTTATATGAATCATCCCAATATTTTGTTGAATGACAGACTCTGCATATGCCATAGCTGCCATTGGTTTTGCGTGATTGACTAAATCAAGCAGAAATTCAAAAAATATATCCTGTGATAACCCAGAAGCAAAGAGCTGAACCTAAACTTTAAATCTTCATTGCCTTAGAACATTTTGCAAGTTTTTAATTTTAATTTAAAGAATCTCTGCACTGAACTTGTTAAGAATATATCCCAGCTGCTGTTCTTTCTTTTCAGTGTGACCCTAAACAAGGAATATTTCACATGGTTTTAGGTTTCTGAGTAGAAGTTTAGCACAGCTGTGATATCAAATGAAGTACCACCTGGCCTAATCACCGTAACAATATGTCCTCTGTCCTGTACAGCTAACAGATGGATTGGGTATCAGCCTGATGTCATAATCTGCTAAGTATGTAATATGGAGCATTACCTACCCTTTTAGGATTCGTCTCATCTTCTGTGATGGCATGTTGTACCCTAAATGGAGAGATGACACTATCATTATATGCCAGTATCACTAGTCATATGGAATCTTAGTTTGCATTACTTAAGGATAATTATATGGTGTTCTAAATCATTTGGTGAACTGTCACTCCACTATTAAAATACTTTTGTGGAATTTTAATAAATAGTATGACATTCATAAAGCAGAATACTAGTTTTCAGCATTTATTTCATTCTTTTTTTTTAAGAACTCAAATTCTAAATATCAACTTGCTTTAATGCGTGCTGCTGAGATTTTTCTTTGGAGCAATAAATTGGATCTCAGTATTTCTACAGTTGAAGTGATTTTATGCTTGCATATAGGCTCTCCTATAAAGTATGATAATATAAAAATTATCAGTAATATATGCATTTGTAACATTTATAATCAACATTTAAAAAGAGAATATGATTATTCATAATGAATTCATCAAGCACTTATAAAGTTTCTCTTAAATGCACGCACAGTGACAATGAGAATGCAGAGGTAAATATAAAATGATTTCAGCCTTCAAGGGCTTTCATTCTTTTTCTAATCCACCTCCTCCATCACTGCCCTCATCATTTGAGAAATACTCAGCATCAGAGCACGTGCATACAACAGTTCTGCAAGTGTCATAGATTCTGTCTGTTGACTAGACCAACACACATTCCCAAACCCATTTTCCATTATTGTTCACCTCTCTATGGAGGCTGAAGAAAATACTACTAATCTTGCCAGTATCCCTTGCAGCTAGGACCAGCCAGTGAGATATAAGCAGAAATCTGGTAGACACTACCGTTAAAGTATGCTGGAGAGCTGTGTGAAAGACTTCGTTTTTCTGATAAGAGACAACAATCTATTGGTGCACCCAATCTCCCTAAAACAAAAGAGAAGAACCACATGATCTTATCCATAGATGCAGAAAAGGCATTTGACAAAGTCCAACACCCATTCATGATAAAAACTCTCAGCAAAATAGGAATAGAAGGGAAACTCCTCAACATATTAAAGGTCATTAATACAAAGCCAACTGCCAACATCATTCTGAGTGGAGAGAGTCTGAAAGCATGCCCCTTGAGAATGGGCACCAGACAAGGATGCCCTTTATCACCACTCTTATTCAACATTGTGCTGGAGGTCCTAGACAGAGCAGTTAGGCAAGAAAAAGAAATACAGGACATCCAAATTAAGAAGGAAGAAGTAAAGGTATCTCTATTTGCAGATGATATGATCTTATACCCAGAAAACCCCAAAGAATCCACAAGAAAAGTACTGGAACTAATAGAAGATTTCAGCAAAGTATCAGGATACAAGGAAAACATACAAAAATAAGCTGGATTTCTCTACACCATCAAAGAGAACTTTGAAGAGGAAATCACCAAATCAATACCATTTACAATAGCCTCCAAGAAGTTAAAACACTTAGGAATAAATCTAACCAGAGATGTAAAAGACCTATGTACAAAGAAAACTATAAAACGCTATTACAAAAAACCAAAAGAGACCTACATAAGTGGAAAAACATAACTTGCTCATGGATAGGAAGACTCAACATTGAGAAAATATCAATTCTATCCAAAGCGATCTACAGGTACAATGCAATCCCGATCCAAATTCCAATGACATTTTCTAACGAGATGGAGAAACAAATCACCAACTTCATATGGAAAGGGAAGAAGCCCCGTGTGAGTAAAGCATTACTGAAGAAAAAGAACAAAGTGAGAGGCCTCGCACTACCTGATCTTCAAACATATACAGTCACAGTAGTCAAAACAGCCTGTTAGTAGTACAACGACAAATACATAGACCAATGGAACAGAATTGAGAATCCAGAAGTAAATTCATCCACCTATAAGCAGCTGATATTGACTAAAGGCCCAAAGTCCATTAATTAAGGAAAAAACAGTCTCTTTAACAAACAGTTCTGGCATAACTGGATATCCATCTGCAAAAAAATGAAATAAGACCCATACCTTACACCATGCATAAAAAGTAACTCATAATGGATCAAGGACCTAAATATAAAATCTAAAATGATAACCATCATGGATGAAAAAAATAGGTACAATGCAAGGAGCCCTAATACATGACATAAACTGAATAGAAAACATTACTAACGATGCATAAACACCACAAGAGAAACTAGATAGCTGAGACCTCCTAAAAATCAAACACTTATGCTTACCCAAACACTTTGCCATAAGAGTAAAAAGACAACCTACAGACTAGGAAAAAAATTTTGGCCACATCGAATCCGATCAGGGTCTAATCTCTAAAATCTACAAGATGCTGTAAAAAAAAAAAAAAAAAAATCGACAACAAAAAGACACCCCAGTTAAAAAATGGGCAATGGATATGAACAAGCACTTCCCCAAGAAGCCACTCAGGTGGCTAACACACACATGCGGAAATGCTCACCATCATTAGACACTGCTGTTGTTGCTAGCTGCTGTTGAGTTGATTTCAACTCATAGTGGCCCTATGCACAACAAAACGAAACACTGCCCATTCCTGTGCCATCCTTACAATCATCGTTATCCTTGAGCTCACTGATGCAGCCACTGTGTCAATCCATCTAGTTGAGGGTCTTCCTCTTTTTCGCGGCCTCTATACTTTTCCAAGCATGATGTCCTTCTCCAAGGACTGATTCCTCCTGACAACATGTCCAAAGTATGTAAAACACAGTCTCGCCACCCTTGCTTCTAAGGAGCATTCTAGTTGTATTTCTTCCAAGACAGATTTGTTCATTCTTTTGGCACTCCATAGTATATTCAATATTCTTTGCCAGCTCCACAATTCAAAGGCATCAATTCTTCGTCGGTCTTCCTCATTCAGTGTCCAGCTTTCACATGCACATGATGCAACTGAAAATACCATGGCTTGGGTCAGACACACCTTAGTCTTCAAGGTGACATCTTTGATTTTCAACACTTTAAAGAGGTCCTTTGCAGCATATTTGCCCAACATAATGCGTCTTTCATTTCTTGACTGCTGCTTCTATGGCTGTTGATTGTGGTTCCAAGTAAAATGAAATCCTCGACATCTTCGATCTTTTCTCCGTTTATCATGATGTTGCTCATTGGTCCAGTTGTGAAGATTTTTGTTTTCTTTATGTTGAGGTGTAATCCAGACTGAAGGCTGTGGTCTTCGATCTTCATTAGAAAGTGCTTCAAGTCCTCTTCACTTTCAGCAAGCAAGGTTGAGTCACCTGCATAACACAGGTTGTTAAAGAGTCTCCCTCCAATCCTGATGCCCCATTCTTCATATAGTCCAGCTTCTGGGATGATTTGCTCAGCATACAGATTGAATAGATATGGCGAAAGTACACAACCCTGGCGCACACCCTTTCTGATTTTAAAACAATCAGTACCCCCTTGTTCTGTCCGAACAACTGCCTTTTGGTCTATGTAAAGTTTCCTCATGAACGCAATTAAGTATTCTGGAATTCCCATTCTTTGAAATGTTATCCATAATTTGTTATGATCCACACAGTCAAATGCTTTTGCATAATCAATAAAACACAGGTAAGCATCCTTCTGGTATTCTCTGCTTTTAGCCAGGATCCATCTGACATCAGCAATGATATCCCTGGTTCCACGTCCTCTTCTGAAACCAGCCTGAATTTGTGGCAGTTCCCTGTTGATATACTGCTACAGCCGTTTTTGAATGATCTTAAGCAAAATTTTGCTTATGTGTGATATTAACGATATTGTTCTATAATTTCCACATTCAGTTGGATCACCTTTCTTGGGAATACGCATAAATATGGATCTCTTCCAGTCAGTTGGCCAGGAAGCTGTCTTCCATATTTCTTGGCATAGACGAATGAGCACTTCCAGGGCTGAATCCGTTTGTTGAAACATCTCAATTGATATTCCATCAATTCCTGTAGCCTTGTTTTCTGCCAATGCCTTCAGAGCAGCTTGGACTTCTTTCCTCAGTACCATCGGTTCCTGATCATATGCCACCTCCTGAAATGTTTGAATATCAACTAATTATTTTTGGTATAATGCTTCTGCATATTCCTTCCATCTTCTTTTGATGCTTCCTGCATTGTTTAATATTTTTCCCATAGAATCCTTCACTATTGCAACTCGAGGCTTGAATTTTTTCTTCAGTTCTTTCAGCTTGAGAAACGCTGAGCGTGTTCTTCCCTTTTGGTTTCTATCTCCAGTTCTTTGCACATGTCATTATAATACTTTACTTTGTCTTCTTGAGTCACCCTTTGAAATCTCCTGTTCAGTTCTTTCACTTCATCATTTCTTCCTTTCCTTTAACTGCTCAACATTTGTGAGCAAGTTTCAGAGTCTCCTCTGATATCCATCTTGGTCTTTTCTTTCTTTCCTGTCTTTTCAATAACCTCTTGCTTTGTTCATATGTGATGTCCTTGATGTCATTCCACAACTCGTCTGGTCTTTGGTCACTAGTGTTCAATACATCAAATCTATTCTTCTTCAGACGGTCTCTAAATTCAGGTGGGATATACTCAAGGTCATATTTTGGCTCTCAGGGACTTGCTCTGATTTTCTTCAGTTTCTGCTTGAACTTGCATATGAGCAATTGATGGTCTGTTCCACAGTCGGCCCCTGGCCTTGTTCCGACTGATGATATTGAGCTTTTCCATAGTCTTTCCACAGACGTAGTCAATTTGATTCCTGTGCATTCCATCTGGTGAGGTCCATATGTACAGTTGCTGTTTATGTTAGTGAAAGAAGGTATTTGCAATGAAGAAGCCATTGGTCTTGCAAAATTCTATCATTCAATATCTGGCATTGTTTCTTTTAACAAGGCCTTATTTTCCAACTACCGATCCTTCTTAATTTCCAACTTTCACATTCCAATAACCAGTAATTATAATGCATCTTTATTGCATGTTCAATCAATTTCAGACTGCAGCAACTGATAAAAATCTTCACCTTCTTCATCTTTGGCCTTAGTGGTTGGTACGTAAATTTGAATGATAGTCATATTAACTGGTCTTCCTTGTAGGTGTATGGCTATTATCCTATCACTGACAGCATTGTACTTCAGGATAGATCTTGAGATGTTGTTTTTGATGATGAATGCAACACCATTCTTTTTCAAATTGTCATTCCCAGCATAGTAGACTATATGATTGTCCAATTCAAAATGGCCAATACCAGTCTGTTTCAGCTCAGTAATGCCTAGGATATCAGTGTTTATGCATTCCATTTCATTTTTGATGATTTCCAATTTTCCTAGATTCATACTTCATACATTCCAGGCTCTGATTATTAATGGATGTTTGCAGCAGTTTCTTCCCATTTTGAGTCATGCCACATCAGCAGATGAAGGTCCTAAAAGCTTTACTCCATCCACGTCATTAAGGTCGACTCCACTTTGAGGAGGCATATCTTCCCCACTCATCTTTTGAGTGCCTTCCAACCTGGAGGACTCATGTCCAGTACTATTTCAGACCATGTTTCTGTCAGTTTGTTGTACTGTGGGGGCTTGAGCGTTGTTGTGATGCTGGAAGCTATGCTACCAGTATTCAGATACCAGCAGGGTCACCCATGGAAGACAGGTTTCAGCTGAGCTTCCAGACTAAGACAGACTGGGAAGAAGGACCCAGCAGTCTATTTCTGAAAAGCATAATCCGGTGAAAACCTTATGAATAGCAGCAGAACATTGTCATTAGAGAAATGCAAATCAAAACTACAATGAAATACCATCTTACCCCAACAAGGCTGTCATTAATCCAAAAAACACAAAATAATAAATGTTGGAGAGGCTGTGGAGAGACTGGAACACTTATACATTGCTGGTGAGAATGTAAAATGGTACAATCACTTTGGAAATTGATTTGGTGCTTCCTTAAAAAGCTAGAAATAGAACTACCATACCATTCAACAATCCCAGTCCTTGGAATATGTCCTAGAGAAATAAGAGCCTTCACATGAAGAGATATATGCACACCCATGTTTCACTGCAGCACTGTTTACAATAGCAAAAAGATGTGAACAACCTAGGAGCCCATCAATGGATGAATGGATAAACAAATTATGATATATTCACTCAGTGGAATACTATGCAATGATAAAGAACAACAATGAATCTGCAAAACATCTCATAACATGGGTGAATCTGGAAAGTACTATGCTGAGTGAAATCAGTGAGTCATACAAAGACAAATATTATATGAAACCACTATTGTAAGAACTTAAGAAAAGATTTAAAACCAGAAGAAAACATTCTTTGATCATTATGAGAGTGGGGAGGGTGGGAGATGGGTATTCACTAACTAGATAGTAGGTAAAAATTATCTTAGTTGAAGGGAAGACAGCACACAATACAGAGGAAGTCAGCACAACTGGACTAAACCAAAAGCTAAGACGTTTCCTGAATACGACCAAACACTTCCAGGGACGGAGTGGCGGGGGGCTGGTGGTCATAGTTTCAGGGGACTGTCTAGGTAAATTGGCATAACAAATTTTGTTAAGAAAACATTCTGCATCCCATTTTGGTGAGTGGTGTCTGGTATCTTAAAAGCTAGTGAGCGGCTATCTAAGATGCATCAACTGGTCCCAACCCACCTGGAGCAAAAGAGAATGAATACCAAAGACACAAGGAAAATATGAGCCCAAGAGACAGAAAGGGCCTTCTAAACAAAAGGTTCCATCAGCCTGATACCAGAAGAACTAGATGGTGCCCGGCTACCACCAATGACTGCCCTGACAGGGAACACAACAGAGAGCCTCTGATGGAACAGAAGAAAAGTAGAGTGCAGAGCTCAAATTCTAGTAAAAAGTCCAGACTTAATGGCCTGACTGAGAATGAAGAGGCTCTGGAAGACATGGCCGCCAGAGTCTCTGTTAGCCCAGAACTGAAACCATTTCCAAAGCCAACTCTTTAGACAAAAATTAGACTGGAGTATAAGATATAAAATGATACTTGTGAAGAGAGTGCTTCTTAGCTCAAGTAGATAAAAATACATGAGCCTAAATGGGCAGCTCCTGTCCAGAGTAGAAATGAGAAGGCAAACAGGGACAGGAGCTGTTGAAAGGATACAGGAAATACACGGTGGAAAGGAGGAGTGTGCTGTCATATTATACAGAGATACACTAGGTCACATAACAATGCGTATATAAATTTTTGTATGAGAAACTAACTTGAACAGCAAACTTCACTTAAAGCACAATAAAAAAAATGTATTGGAAAAGATCGTGTTTATATGTGTGTGTGTATATATATATATAGCTTCACAGAAATTTAAAAAAAAAAAAATCCAGTGGTGTAATGGTTCCATAATTTACCTAGGTCAGAGATCATTGGCCTGTATTCTCTTGGTTTTCCTCATGGCCATAAGAAGTCTTTTGAAGCTTCAAGTATATTATTTTGTTCAACAGATGAAGAACCAGGAAGAAAAAAACTAGAAACAGTGCCAGCTATGACTTTTCCCTTCTATGAGGAAAGCAAAAGTTTTGCCAACACCCACCCAGTACAGGCCTGCTCTGTTTATATAACTTTTCTGTAGAGGCAAGAAAGAGAGAAATAAGTAGGAATGAAGGTTGGGTGAGCCAAACCATGTTTCCCACAAAGCCCCTGAGAGATTTAAAGTAGGTGAGTGACAGGGTCATATTTATACTAAGAGAAAAACTTCCACAAGAAGCAGCAAAGAATGACTAATGCAGTAATGCAGATGAGATATAATGAAGGCCAGAAATAAAGAATCATGGCTCTAATGGTAGTAGGGATGGGGAGAAGCAGAATAAAACTAGAGATACGTGCAATGGTATTTTCAAGATTTGGAAAGTGATATCATTCAATTGCTGTGGGATGTTGACTACATTTCAGAAGGCTAGACCAACTTGACTTTTGTCTCATTGAATTACAGGTGCTTCCTCATTTAGATATCACTGAGTTGGAACAGGCATCATGGTAACCATTTTAGATATTTAGATACTAACGTCAGAAGGATTAGAGGATATACCACAAAAATCCATGGCTAGTAATATTCAGAACTGGTGCTTAAATCCAGGTCTTTTGATGATCAAGTGAATCATGCTTGCTCTCTGGGCTGAGGGATTTTGTCTAAATTTATAATGAAAGCTTCCCTTATTATCTAAAGTGTTAGATGCTAAAACTAATCACTAAATGTAGATGTGCTTCTCTGAGCACTATGGCTTTGTAAATTTCATAAATCTGCATGCATTCAAAGTGGGCATTCAATGATAGAGCAAAAGTAAAAAAAGAATTAAAAGGAGGAAGGAAAAATGGTGTAGAGCAGAATGGATAGGATGAATGAAAATTTATGTTTAGATCAAAGATTCATACTTTACAATTATAAGTTTGACTTCAGTACTATTGTTCAAATATTTATTTTATTCACTTATCAACAAATAATAATTAACCTCTTAATATATACCAGGAATTATCTTAGGTCCTAGGTTTAGAAAAATAAATATAACAACACAACTCTAGAATCTTACAGTTCAATTGAACAGAAGCTCTATTTTGGAATCACATTTTTTTTTTAATTCTACAATCAATACTTCTTGAAATAATAGATTTTTTAATGAGGTGGGAGGTTACAGGGGTAAAAATTGGGAATCAAGAATATTTTTTAAAAGCACATCAACTATACTGCTCATGAATGCAAGGAAAATTTTTATTCTGTATCTAGAACAGATATATCAGCAAATTCAATGAAAATCTTCCCTCCAAAGGGACAGGCTAGAACTTATAATATTTTTTATATTCTTCTGGATTTGATATTCTAGGAAAGGGAATATATTCACATTGGACCATATATCCATTGAGGAACATAGTATCAAAGGAAAGAAACAATTAATGCGTTCATAATAGCCAATTAATCATAACCTGGAAAAAATAATCACAGAAAACATGGCCATTTTTATTGCTCATATTTGAGGTGCAAGTAGAAAGATAATGGAAGACGAAAGAGTTGCTAGTATGGACTATTTGCTCTTACATAGCATAAAAGTGCTAAAATATATAGGAATTCCATGTAGAAAAAAAAGCATAGAACATTGATGAGGGGAAAGGAGGAAGTGATAATGAGATGCAAGGCTTTTACCAAGTGGGATGGAGGCAGATCAAGGATTCCACAGACATTATTGGAATTTTTATTTTAAAAATGAATATATTAAACCTTTGTAAACATCTGTACACATCATATTTGATTTTAAATCTTTACCTATATTTACTCTTTTTCATGTGACATTTGCTTTTTCTGATTCAACAGGGAAAAACAAAAATATCTTATTTATCAATTCAATACAAACTAAAATATTTTAATATTTCCCTCAAAAGATTTAAGGACATGTACAATGGATTTGTAAACATCATCCTTTCTGTGGTCATACATAACAACACTGTTGAGATTTGCTCTGCCTTTATTTTCAGGCATTTCAAAAGTATTCAGTTCAGTTTATTACATTATATCAAAAGTTTCTCCCATATAGCAATTTCTGTATAATTTATTTCATAATAATATTAAATATCAAAAACTCAAGTAAGAATTATTTGCTAAAGGCATTTTTATTTACCTAACCCTTTAATTTTAACTGTCTCTCATTATATTATTAAATATAGAGTAAATAGATCTTTTAAAATGAATTTTGCTTCATATACAGAGCAAATATTTTTAAATTAACTGAGAGGCTTAAACACTTGATATTATTTTAACAGGCTAATAATGTCTTATTTCACAGGTGTAATTCTAGAAAGAGCTTTAACTTTAGCATTGCATTTGATTTTTTGTTACTAAGAAGTAATAAATAATATTAGCATGTAAAATTGTTTTATTTAACCCCACTGGGAAATAGTATAGAATTATGAAACTTTAATTAATATACATCTTAACTCCAACATTACTTCTTAAAGATAAATTACAAATGTTCCACAAATGAAAAGGTGTTAAGTCAAATCTATCTTGAAATAAATCCATATGATCAGATTATAGACTTTTGAAAGTTGTGAAGTCAAATCGTGTGGTAGATAACAAATTCCACTCCATATGCCATCTGGTTCCTGTGTGGAAATCTCAGCTTCCCTTCTCTGTTCAGTTCAGACCCCAGCTGCCCACACAGTACTTCTTTCTCTCATTCCTAGCCACCTCTGGCTAGGTCAGCAGGTACTAGGATACCAGCCATAAGCTCCAGAGTCCAGATGACTCTCCACTTCAGACCAGCTGGTCTTCACTACTCCTTTGGGTCCTATAATTCATTGGAAAGACTCATAGACCTCACAGATAATACCATATCTTCAATTACAGCTTTGTTATAACAACAAAAAAAATACAAACGAAGAGATACATAGGGCAAGGTCTGTGAAGGGGCCCCAGTGCAAAGCTTCCATGTCCCAAGAGGATGTGCCACTTTTCTGAGAGCAGATGTTTCCTCTTACCAACCAGGAAGCTTCATGTGATCTTCAGGGCTCTTATTGGCCTCACCAAATGACCATGATAAATTCTATCATACCTCATGAGGCTTAATCCGCAGTGGATCCTTAGGTGGTCCCTCTGGATCTGGTCAGTCCCTATTTATTAGCCTCAGGCGTAGTCCAGCTCTCAGGAACCCAGAACAAAAGGCCAAATTGCTTTCTGCACCTCACATAGGTTCTAATTACCAAATCCAAACCCAAATCCACAGCAATCAAGTCATTCTGACTTATAAGGACCCTATAGGACAGAGTAGAACTGCTCAATAGGGTTTCCAAAGCTATAAATCTTTATGGAAGCAGACTGCCACATCTTTCTCCTGCAGAGCGGTTGGTGGGTTCAAACTGCCAACCTTCTAGCTGATAGTCAAGTGCTTTAACCACTGTGCCACCAGGGCTTCTAGGTTCTAATTACAAGGTAGTAATTAGAGTATGGAGTCCTTGAATGGTACAAATGTTACATTCTTGACTACTAACCAATAGGTTGGAGGTTCTAAGCCACTCAGAGGTACCTCAAAAGAAAGGCCTGGCGGTCTGCTTCCATAAGTTCACAGTCTTGAAAATCCTATGATCCTATGGAGGCAGTTCTATTCTGCAACACATGGAGTCACCATGAATTGGAATTGACTCGATGGCAACTGGGTTTTGTTTTAAGTAGGGTACTATCATGGATTGAATTGTGTCCCCAAAAATATGTGTATTGATTTGGTTGGTCCATAATTCCCAGTGTTATGTGATTGTCCACCATTTTGTCATCTTATGTGATTTTCCTATGTGTTGTAAATCCTATCACTATGATGTTAATGAGATGCAGTAGCAGTAGCAGTTATGTTAACGATACCTACAAAATTAGATTGTATCTTAAGCCAATCTTTTTTGAGATATAAAAGAGAGAAGAGAGCAGAAAGACAGGGGGACCTCATACCACCAAGAAAGCAGCACCAAGAGCACAGTGTGTCCTTTGGACCCAGGGTTCCTGTGTGGAGAAGCTCCTAGTCC
Source organism: Loxodonta africana (assembly GCF_030014295.1). Classification (NCBI taxonomy): domain Eukaryota; kingdom Metazoa; phylum Chordata; class Mammalia; order Proboscidea; family Elephantidae; genus Loxodonta; species Loxodonta africana. The sequence goes on from NC_087344.1 coordinate 124,314,602, forward strand.
AGGGCAAGACTGATGACAAGGAACTTCCTTCAGAGCCAATAGAGAAGAGGAAGCATCCCCGAGGCTGATGCCCTGAAATTGGACTTGTAGCCTACGAGACTGTGAGAGAACAAATTGCTCTTTGTTGCAGCCATCCACTTGTAGTATTTCTATAATAGCAGCACTAGATAACTAAGACAAGTACTCTACGATGTACTCTAACTGACTTTTATCTTGTCAGACACTTCCAGAATATATTTAATATTTACTAGCTAATAAGAATTAACATAAGAAAATAGAACAGTGTTGTATTTTTACGGTATTTATCACTTACATGCTCTTCCCCCTCCCCTAGCAGAAAAAAATTCTTAGTTTCCATATTTTTCTCCAAATATTGTATGTTCCAGACATAATCAACTAATTATTATTCCCTGAAAACATGTTTTTTAAGGTAATTTTGCCTTAGATAAGCTGTTCCTTCTTTCTGGTATTCCTTTTTTACTCTCTGTATATAGGAAAATAGTTTTCAAATTTCAATTCAAGCTTTTTTTTTTTTTTCTATAAGAAGCCTTCTCTTCTTGATTTCCTCTAGTAAAAGCCCTCACCCTTTATGCTCCCTTTTTTATCTTGTACAGTTTGAATGTGGAGTATATCCTTAGGACATAGAATGTATAAGTACCCTCATTTGTTCAAGCCTTCCTTTATGTCTCTCACATTTTTGAAGATTTTATCACATAGTTGTCTGGTGAAAGTTAATCCTACCTTTATTATAATTGCTTTTTCTATAGAGAATTGCTTATTTTAACCAGTAATAGAACAGGGCATCAGGTTTGGAGGAAGACTCATTAACAATCTGCATTATGTAGATGACACAACCTTGCTTGCTGAAAGTGAAGAGGACTTGAAGCACTTAGTAATGAAGATCAAAGACCACAGCCTTCAGTATGGATAACACCTCACCATAAAGAAAACAAAAATCTTTACAACTGGACCCATAAGCAACATCATGATAAATGGAGAAAAGATTAAAGTTGTCAAGGATTTCATTTTACTTGGATCCACAATCAACAGCCATGGAAGCAACAGTAAAGAAATCAAAGATGCACTGCACTGGGCAAATCTGCTACAAAAGACCACTTTAAAGTGTTGAAAAGCAAAGATGTCACCTTGAAGGCTAAGGTGCGCCTGACTCAAGCCATGGTGTTTTCAATTGCATCATATGCATGCGAAAGCTGGACAATGAATAAATAAGACAGAAGAAGAATTTACACTTTTGAATTGTGGTGTTGGGGAAGAATATTGCATATACCATGGACTGTCACAAGAACAACTCTGTCTCAGACGAAGTACAACCAGGATGGTCCATAGAAGCAAGGATCGCAAAACTGCATCTTACATACTTCGGACATGTTGTCAGGAGGAATCAGTCCCTGGATAAGGATATTATGCTTGGCAAAGTAGAAGGTCACTGGAAAAGAGGAAGACCCTTGACAAGATGGATTGACACAGTGGCTGCAACAATGGACTCAATATAACAATTGTGAGCATGGTGCAGGACCAGGCAGTGTTTCATTCTGTACTGTGTAGGGTAGCTATGAGTCAAAACCATCTCAACAGCACTTAACTACAACAACTACATGTAATTGTTTCTATATGGAATAGCTATTGATTTTGCGTATTTGCTTTTTAACTAGATAACTTAATGGTTTTATTAATTTTAATTTTCTTCAACCGATTCCTGTGTTTTTAATATTTAAAACAATAAACATGTTATCTTCAAATAATAAACAAATAATAAAGATATTGGTACCTCTGTCCCAATATTTGAAACCCTTTTTTTTTTTTTTACTTTCTTATCTGATTGCATTGGTGAACACTTTTAGAACAACTTTGGAGAATCGTTCTTATGGTAGGTATGTTTTTCTTACTCTGATTTAAATGGGTATGTTTCCATTGTTTATTTAGTAGAGGATGGCTATTGATTTAAGTTGTATGTTATTATATACCGTGTATTATTTTGCGCTCTTTCATCACTTGTGAAGATAATCATGTGTTTTTTCCTCTTTGAACCTATTAGTAAAGGATACTTTATGATATCCTTTTTTATATATGGTGGTTGTGTTTAGATGAATTTGGAGGAATTTCTTAACTTATAATCTTGGAACAACTTAAGTAATGTAATGAAAATATTTTGAAAATATTGAATTAATGCATTTTTCATTTCCCCTAAAACCTTCTTCTCCAAGTATTATTAATGCCATAAAGGCTTATTGCCGAGGAAGGTGAGGAAAGTTTTAAAAGTCACAGATAGAAAAAAGTCCCTACCACCCAACATATAAAAAAGAGGAAAGAGTTACCCTTCCAATTACTAGAAGAGTACCTGAAGTGATGGAGAGACAGAGAAAAGAGAGGTAGAGGGCATAGATCAGATAGGTGGTTCTTTTCTTCCCACAACTCCCCTCCCCCAACACTCATTCCTCTTGAAAGGCAGGAAAGTGAAAGAGTTCATACTTGGACAGAGTTGTGGTAAATTCTCAGAGGTCCTTGCTTCTCAAAGTGTAACCTAGGAAAGTTCACAATCAATATGGTGCTCATTAAGCGGTAGTTTAGAAATAAGTGAGTTAGCTACAGATAGAGCGTAGTCTCACAGAGCCCTTGGCTCTCTAAGTTGGTTCTGACAATACTGCTAAGATACAAATCAAGAAATTCTGAAGGTACCAAGCAAATCTTCAGACTAGAAAAACTTAGAGTTGGAACAAGAAGATACGAATTTTGTGACCACAATCTGTGACACTAGTAAAGGGCCATTAGAGCCTTCAATAAACTAGGTGGCATCAAAACCACCTCTTCAGATACCTGTACCAGATATCCATGGACTATATTTTTCTACCAATTATAATAATAAATTATATAGATGGGTATGCATGTATGTGTGCGTGTGTGTATAAACACACACGCACACATATGACCAACTAAAGATGAGAGTTTTTAGCTATCATTTTTAAAATTTTTAATCTCCCTTATTACCCAACCTTCATCTTCTAAATTTTCAAGGGATACCTTGGATTTTACATAGAGATTATTATTATCAGTTTTTTTCTTATCTCTTGCAATAAATATTTTTTATATTTATGTCTGATTTCATAATTGTTCTGACTACATGTATTTATAAATTAAATGCAAGTGATTACTGGATACATATCTCATGACCATTTCTTTTAAGGTACACCTCCGTATATGAGTTAGACAACCAAACCTAGTCTCCAAAATTTTTATCAAAAAAAGACTGTGGGGTATAAAATCCCTGAATCCTAATATATCTTAGAATGTCTTTCTATTACCTTTTCACATAAATGACAGTTCAGCCAAGGGAAGAATTCTTTGAAATAATGATTTCCCCCTAAACCGGAGGCATTTTTCTTTATTATCTTCCAATATTTGTATGAAAAACCAGCCTGATGTGATCATATATTTTCCTTTCCTAGGTGATCAGTTTGTGAAAATTATTTGTGTTATGTTTTCTTCATTGTTGGATGATTTTTTTTTTAACCTAAAATTTAGAAATTTCATCAGAATATACTCACATGTAGGTCTCTTTTCACTTATTTTTCATGGATCTCTCAAGGGAGTTATACCTGAAGTTATTTTTATCATCACTTTGATCTATACTTTTTTTGTTATATCTTTGATTAGTATTTCTCTTGTATATGTATATGTGCTATTGTCTCCTAGACATCTCATCATATATTTTTGGGATTCGTGAATTGATCTTTTATGCATTGATTTTTTGTCATCATCTCCATTTTTTTTATTAATTATTTTCCTTAAGTTTTGGGAGAATTATTGAGCTGATCTAATTCATTGATTCAGTTTTCTAAAGTATCTAGTTTCTTGTTCATTTCTTCCACTGAGTTTCTTGTTTAATTTAAAAATACATATTTAGTCTGAAATATATCTGTTGAGGCTGCAGATTATTTCCTTTTCATAAATGCAAATCAGAGAGAGAGAATGACAATGGCAATGACAGGAGAATGAAAATGTCTCAGAATGGCTTGTATTTAAATCCAGGCTACCCTTTTTCTTAATCTCACTGGTTGTTTTCAAAATCCTTTCACATTACTGTACAGGTGAGTCAGCATCATTTGCATATATTTAATAACACACTGTAGATAGTTCCCTCAGTTCAATTCCATCTATTATATCCTACAGAAATGTCTCAAAATATTTCATCAATTGAATATGCCGTTCTCTGTTTTTCAATGTTTCAGAAGTTTTCTGTATGTGTATATTTCTTCAAGGAGCCCTCATGGTGCCCTGGCTAAAATGCTTGGCTGCTAACCGAAAGGTCAGCAGTTCAAATCCACCAGCTGCTTCCCAGGAGGAAGGTGTGGCAGTCTGTTTCCGTAAAGATTTACACCCTTGCAAACTCTATGGGACAGTTCTACTCTGTCCTATAGGATTGCTATGAGTAGGAATTGACTGGATGGCGGTTGGCTTGGTTTTTGGGTATATTTCTTCAGTTGTTCCAATAGGTTCATGGAAGAATGTGATTTAAATACATAAGCTTAATCTCAAAACTTTAAACGACAGTCCCAGATACACTTTTTACAAATGTTTAAACAGGGCTCAGTGATGTTAAGCAACACGTCCAAAACAATTCTGTTATTGGTTCCATTTTCTCAAAACTCTTAACATGCTCCATTAAAAGAGCTTTTTTGGATTAAGGTGTTCATTTTCAAATGAAATTTTCCTCAACTCCTCACTCCATACCTTAGGAAGATGAAGCCTAATGACAACTTAGTATGAAAATCTTATAATCATGTATCAGATCAGAGATTTAAGGAAATATAGTTTGATTAGACAGGTGAGGAAAAGAAGTAAATACTACAAGTACTTTTTTAAATTTCCTTTGTTAGGTGAGTGGTTTCTGTAAGTCAAAGGTAAATAAAGAAGCTGTATTCCGGGAAAAGAAAGGGCAAGAAGAGAGTTTAATAACGAAAAGAGAACACCTAAAAAAAAAAAAAAGCTGTATTCAGGGAAAAGAAAGGGTGAGAAGAGAGTTTAATAACGAAAAGAGAACACATACCACAACCCAAGTTCAGGCTCAACATAAGTTGTTACACATTGTTTTAAGGCTGCCACCTTCAGGTTTTGTTGTATAAATCGTGTATCTCCAAGATGATACAGTCTAATCCAATGCTTCTCAAACTTGGTGAGCATAATGATCACCGGGAAAGCTGATTAAACACAGAGTCCTCCTTCCCAACCTCAGAAGTTTCCTATTGAGTAAGTCAAGGATAAGACCCAAAATTCTGCATTTCTAACAATCTCGCAGGTAGTGTTGATGTTGTCCTGGGACCACATTTTGAGTAGCACTGCTCTAAACCAGTCACTCCACTTTAGTCTTTGAAGAGACAGAAAAGAAGTAGAAGAAAAAAGAAAAGGGAAAAATGTACAATGGCAAAACTTATGTGTACATGTATATTCAACTGTTAAATATGTCTAACTTCTCCATATTTTAGCATCTTTGAAATGTGTCCTTTCCTCTGAGACTGACAAGCATCTGATCTAGTTCTAATTCCTTCAGGAATGAGGGAAATGGAGTGGGGAAAGCTGGGAAATAAAACATATGTTCTTTTGCAGTTAAAGTAAATTTACTCATAAAGAAGTTTCGTAGTTAGGACAAACTTTGCTGTCAACAAAAATAACTGGACTCTGAGAAAGTTGGTAACATGAAGTTCATTTATTCATTTTGTAGAAAGAGAGGGATCAAGAGTGTTCCAGAGAGTAGAAAACAACAGCATCAAAGGTCCTAAGGGGAGAGAGATTTATAGTAAACCAAAAAGCCAAATCCATTGCTGTTGAGTAGATTCCAACTCATAGCAATCCTATAAGACAGAGTAGAGTTTCCAAGGAGTGCCTGGTGGATTCAAACTGCTGACCTCTTGAATAGCAGCCATAGCTCTTAATCATTATTCCTCCAGGGTTTCCAGGGACTTATAGTAAGTACACCCAAAACATAAAGCAGACCAGTGCTACAGGAGAGTAGAGAACAAGTAGTAAGAAGAATCAAAGAGCCAAGAGGTCATGTCCCTGATTTAGATGAGGAAAGAGCGTTAGATGGGGTATCAGGAGATAACAGATTTGTAGCTCTAATTATATCATTTCATACATAAATGTCCTTGGACAAGTCACTTTAAAGCTCTGACCCAGCAAGCATCTGAAAAAGAGAACTCTGACCCTAAGAAGCTTAATTTCTTCACCTAAAAAATGAAGACATTCACTGGGTCAAAAACTCTTGCCCCTGTTTACATACTAAAATTACATGGGAAAGATTTTAAAAATATGCACGGCCATGTTCTGTCTAATGAGATTTGACTCAGTAGGTCTAGATATGATCTGCATTCTGAAATATTGTAACACAGTTTTGATGTGCTCTCTGGTTTGAGAGCCACTGCACTCAGTGATCCTTCAAGGCTTTTACAACAACATTAGATGCATTCAGAGATGGGGTCATGGTAGCTATTCAGAGATGGAATAAAATATTGTTCAATACTAATGAAATTAAATTACTTCTAATGGACAATCCCAATGCCATTGAGCCGATTCTGACTCTTAGCAAACCTTTAGAACAGGGCAGAACTCCCCTGTAGGGTGGCCAAGGCTGTAATTTTTATGGAAGCAGATTGCCAGATCTTTCTCCCTGGGAGCGCCTGGTGGGTTCAAACTGCCGACAGTCCAGTTAGCAGCCAAGTGTTTAACCACTCTGCCACCAAGGCTCCTTTAATGGGCAATAATAATGCTATATAGATTATTAAAATGCATGTTATATACTATAATAAATCATACTGCATTACATTATATAGATATGATATCTAGATATAAATTTATATATTACATTAAATTATATATATAATGTATGGCATATTACAGAAACTATGTGTGTGTGTATGTGTACATATATGTATGTGTGTGTGTATATACATATATGTGTATATATATATGCATATATATATGTAACATGTGACTACTAACTGAAAGCTTGGTGGTTCAAATGCACCCAGAGGCTTCTCAGAAGAAAGGCCTAGTAATCTACTTTCGAAAGGTCACAGCCTTGAAAACCCTGTGGTGTACAGTTCTACTCTGCAACACATGGCATTGACGTGAGTCAGAATCGACTTGATGGCAGCTGCTTTGAGTTTATATATATATATAAAATACTAAAAACATATAATATTTTAAATACAGACTTCCATGCACTGATAATCATAATTTTGAATTGGGTTAGTCTTATAAAAATACATAGAGAAAAACTTTCAAAACAAAAATTCCTATTAGTGTGTATTTTACAGATTAGGAAACCCTTGTAGTGGACATCTACTGTTTTTGCCTTTCCAGCACCTGTGCTACTAGAAATGGAACCCCACTTTCTCCCATTCTTTAATCATTTGTAAGTAAGAGCTCGGTTGCTAACCAAAAGGTCGGCAGTTTGAATCTACCAGTTGCTCCTTGGAAACCCTATGGGGCAGTTCTATTGTGTCCTATAGAGTTGCTATGAGTCAGAATTGACTCGACGACAACAGATTTGTTTTTTTTTTTTAGTTTTGGGTTCTTTGAAAAGTAGATGCTGAATTAGAAATAAATGTACAGGAATTTTATTAGGAAAAATGCAGGTATGAAAGAAAACCAGGAACGAGCCTGGAATGACTGAACAAGTCATCAGACTCTTATGCAAATCTGAATACTGAGTTAAGAAGAGAGGGAGAGAATGCTAGGTGGAAGTGTCCTAGTCTGACAGTTAGTCCAAGGTAGGTACAACATAGCTGTGTAGGAATCCATGCATCAATCAATGCCAACAGGTTTGTCTTGGCATCCCCCTACACATCGGTTACTACCTGAGAACAGCTCATGGGAAGGGCTGCCTCCAAACAAACTTAGCTATGGATTTCAAAGCATAGCAACTGAGGCCCTTGATTAATTACACACCCTGTAGTAGGAAATCTGCAAGGTGCATTGTCACTGCCACCACAGTCCTCCCTCTAGTTCTCACCCCATGTGTTTAATTTGCCCAACCAATGACATGAGTCAGTAATTAGCACATGGCTCTAGCTCAGAGAAGCAAGTTAGCATGAGGAATCTGCTGAAATTGTTGGGAAAACGGCATTTTTGTTTTTTCATTAGGATCGTTAGCTGTAAAGAAGATATAAACTTGGAGCTGACTGTAGACACCTCACTCTGCCACCTCATGGAGAAACACTGACAGAGAATAAAGCCAAAATAGAAAAGAAAAGAAAAAATAAAAAGAAGTATTAGATTAAAGACAATTTTCCAATTATATCAATTGAATTCTGTATCAACTTGAATAGTATTACACTCTTTTTCCAGTTATGTCTAATATGAGTGGACTTTCTATTAATTACAAGTAAGTGTCTTGAGTAATGCAGCATTTTTTAAAAAATAAATTATCTAGTTAAATCTTTACAACAAACTTTTGAAGTAAATACTGTTTTTCTCATTTCCAAGATGGGAATGAGGTCCAGAAAGATGAAGTGATTTCTGTAAGGTTGTGTACACTGGTAAGAAATAGAAACAAGTTGCTACAGAGCTGATTCCGAATTTATGGTGACCCCATGTGTGTCAGAGCAGAACTGTGCTCCATAGATATTTCAGTACCTGATTTTTCAGAGATAGATCATCAGGCCCTTCTTCTGAGGCAGCTCTACTTGGACTCGACCCTCCAACCTTTCAGTTAGCACCACCCAGAGACTCCAGTAAGAGACAGAATAGGTTCATATTAGCAAATTCTAAATGAAGCTCCACTGTTCTGCAATCAGTTATAGAATCTTGGCTTTTTTAATTTCTTCCTAGACAATACCTAATTATAATTTTCCCATTTTAATGTGAATTGTGGAAAATAATATCTTTTTGTTGTAGTCACAGCATGTATGTTTGCATCTAATTTAATCCTATGCCTGTGTACATAGATATAGGACTAAGGTTTTATAATTTAGAAACTAATAAAAATTACCTAAATATAGTACTTTATATTTGATTATAATACTGATTTTCCTCTCATTAAAAATAATTCAAGGGGTCATATATAGTATTACTATACATACCATTTAATGAGTATGTTTTGATCTGCATTTTATTGTCATTTGACATATGTTTCTAATTTATAGAAGCCTTATGTGCTTATGTCTGTTATTGTTTAAAATCAAGAATGCAAGAATTTTTATATTTAAAATGGAGTGCTTCAAATTACCTTGTAAACTAGTTCTAAATGCATGGTCAGAGTGGCGAGATCAATGTATACTAAAATGTTGTGCTACAGCTCAAGCTCGACTATGAAAACACTTTTTTTCTCTAGATTTTGTTTGTTTTGTACATGATATATAATGTTTTTGATATAATGATATATTGCTGACTTCTATATATGTTTTTTTTTTTTTATATATGTTAATACCAGAAATATCTGTCCCTTGTCTAGTGGTTGGCCCAGTAAAGTAAAGGTGGCACCAGTAAACTCATTAATACAGGAGACCCTCAGAGAACTTTTAAAGCAGAGTTAGCCATAAAAAAAAAAAAAAAAAAACCTATTCTAATCACATTACTCTAAAGACGGAAGAACTGCATTCTGTAAATTGACATCACCTACTTAGCATTGTATAGCTCAGCTTTAGCAAATCTGAGCTAGGATCCCCCTTTCTAGACTTCTGTCTCCTTACCCATCCCACTGAGTCTTTTCTACAAAGATCAACAAATAGTATTTGCTAATTTTTCTTTGGGTATTTTTGGTTTCCAGTTACCAAATGTTTGTATTTTTTCTTTTGCATTTCTCAGTTATTTGCTGGTATATTGCATATAAAATATTACAGGGAGGTGGAGCCAACATGGCACCATAGACAGAAGCACCACACCTTCCCTCTACAGCAAAGACTAAAAAAACTAAGTACAATCATCAATCCTGGAACTATAAGCATTAGACAAATTAATAAAGAACTCAACCGAGCACCAAATGGAATAAAAAATTGACACAGAACACAGAGTGAGGGGAACGACAGAAAGCACACGCCATCTTGGGCACATCAGCCACCAAGAACAGTGGACAGGGAGTACTGCAAGGCAACTTAATGGAACTCCCAGCAGGAGATAGAGAAGCTGGTGGTGTCTCTGTTGTTCTTTCATGGGGTGTGCCACACTTCTTGGCTGGGGAACCATTTTCCCCAACCCCCTGCTAACTGGTGCTCACCCTCAGGGCATTTTTTTGGGGGGTGGTTCTTGACTCTCTCTACCTTCCTTCCTCATCCCTTGCTTTCTCCAGGTGCTATCTCCATCACTTTTTAACAGGCTGAGCCACACCACTCCACTGAGGAAATGCCAGCACTTAGATTCCCCAATCTGCACTGCCACACTGGTAGGCTCCCGTGGGGCACTTCTTTCTTTCTTTTCTTTTCCTCGGTTTCTTGTCTCTCTATATCTTCTTTCCTTTCCTTTCTTCTGACCACCTGGCCTCCTATGCTGTCTCTGGCACTTTTTGATGGGCTGTACCACACTGCTAGGCTGGGAAACTGCTGGTACAAATCTTACCTGGTCCACATTGCCACGCCAGTGGGCTACCTTAGAGCATTTTTTATTTCTCTTGGTTTCTTGACTGTCTCTACCTTCTTTCCCTTTCTTTCTCCAGGTGCTGTTTCTCCTGCTTTTTGATGGGTTATGCTTCGCCGCTTGGCAGAGGCATCATCAGCACATTTTTTCTACAGTCCATAGGCACTCCAGGGGGCACCCACAAGATTTTCTTTTTTTTTTTTTCTCTTGGTTTCTTATCTCTCTTTACCTTCCTTCCTTTCTTTTCTCCTGACTACCTGGGTGCATGTTCTGTCTGCAGTTTTATGATGGGATGTGCCTCACTGGTATGCTGGGGAGCTGCAAGCACACAGCTTTACTAGTTCTCACCATCTTGCTGAATGCTCTCTTGGGACTCTTTTTTTTTTTTTGTTCCTCAATTTATTGTCTCTCTCTACTAAATTCTCTCTCTACCCAATTCTACCAAAAGCAATCTACAAATACAACACAATCATGATCAAAATGTCAATAGATTCCTTAAAGAGATGGAAAAACTAATCATTAACTATACATGGAAAGGGAAGAGGCCCTGATAAGTAAATCATTATTGAAGAAGAGTAAGGTAGGAAGACTTGCACTACCTGATCTCAGAACACTATACAGCTAGAGTAGTCAAATCAGCCTGGTACTGGTACTACCACAAACACACTGGCCGATGGAACACAGTTGAGAACCCAGCTGTAAATCCATCCGCCCATGATCACCTGATCTTTGTCTGGACCCAAATTTTACTAAATGAGGAAAAGAGAGTCTTTTTAACAAATCATACTAGCAAAACAGGAAGTCCATCTGCAAAAAAATGAAACAGGACACACACATCACACCACACACAAAAACTAATTCAAAATGGATCAAAGATCTAAATATAAAACCCAAAACAATAAAGATCATAGAAGAAAAAATGGTGTAAACACATTTTGTTGTTAGGTGACCTCTAGTCAGCTCCGAATCATAGCGACCCTATGCACAGCATAACAAAACAAGTCCCAGTCCTGCACCATCCTCACAATTGTTGCTATGCTTGAGCCCATTGTTGCAGCCACTGTGTCAATCCACCTTGCTGAGGGTCATCCTTGATTCCACTGACCCTCCACTTTACCAAGCATGATGTCCTTCTCCAGGGATCCCTGCTGATATCATGTCCAAAATATGTAAGATTTAGTCTCACCATCCTTGCTTCTAAGAAGTATTGTGGTTGAACTTCCAAGACAGATTTGTTCATTCTTTTGGCAGCACATGGTATATTCAATATTCTTCACCAATACCACAATTCAAAGTCATCAATTCTTCTTCAGTCTTCCTTATTCATTGTCCAGCTTTCTCATGCATATGATATGAATGAAAACACCATGGCTTGGTGACATCTTAGCTTTTCAACACTTTAAAGAGGTCTTTTGCAACTAATTTGCCCAATGCAATGCGTCTTTTGATTTCTTCTCTGCTGCTTCCATGGGTGTTGATTGTGGATCCAAGTAAAATGAAATCCTCAACAACCTCAATCTTTTCTCCATTTATTATGATGTTACCTACTGGTTCAGTTGTGAGGGTTTCTATTTTCTTTATGTTGAGGTGTAACGCATACTGAAGGCTGTGGTCTTTGATCTTCATCAATAAGTCCTTCAAGTTCTCTTCCCTTTCAGCAAGCAAGGTTGTGTCATCTGCATGACTCAGGTTGTTTATGAGTCTTCCTCCAATCCTGGTGCCCCATTATTCTTCACATAGTTCAGCTTCTCAGATTATTTGCTCAGCATGCAGATTTAACAGGTATGGTGAAAGAATACAACCCTGATGCACACCTTTCCTGACTTTAAATCGATCAATATCCCCTTGTTCTGTTCAAATGACTCCCTCTTGATCCATGTACAGATTCCTCAAGAGCACAATTAAGTGTTCCAAAACTCCCATTCTCCTGAATGCTATCCTTAATTTGTAATGATCCACACAATCAAATGTCTTAGCAAAGTCAAAAAACACAGATAAACATCTTTCTGGTATTCTCTGCTCTCAGCCAGGATCCATCGGACATCAGCAATAATATCCCTGATTCCACATTCTCTTCTAAATCTGGCTTGAATTTCTAGCAGTTCCGTGTTGATATACTGCTACAGCTTCTTTTGAATGATCTTCAGCAAAATTTTGCTTGCATGTGATATTAATGATATTGTTCAATAATTTCTGCCTTTGGTTGGATCACCTTTCTCAGGAATAAGCATAAATATGGATCTTTTCCAGTTCGTTGGCCAGGTAGCTGTCTGCCAAATTTCTTGGCATAGACGATTGAGCAGTTCCAGCACTGCATCCATTTGTTGAAACATCTCAATTGGTATTTCGTCAATTCCTTGAGTCTTGTTTTTTGCCAACGCCTTCAGTGCAGCTTGGATTTCTTCCTTTGGTACCACCAGCTTCTGATCATATGTTACCTCTTGAAATGGTTGAATGCCAACCAGTCCATTTGGTATAGTGACTCTGTGTATTCCTTCCATCTTCTTTTGATGCTTTCTGTGTCATTTAATATTTTCCCTGCAGAATCCTTCGGTACTATAACTTGAGGTTTAAATTTTTCTTCAGTTCTTTCAGCTTAAGAAATGCCGAGCAGGTTCTTCCCTTTTGTTTTTCCATCTCCAAGTGTTTGCACATGTCATCATAATACTTTACTTTGTTTTCTTGGGCTGCCCTTTGAAATCTTTTGTTCAGCTCTTTAACTTCATCATTTTTTCCTTTTGCTTTAGCTACTCAACATTCGAGAGCAAGCTTCAGAGTCTCTTCTGACACCCATTAGGCCTTTTCTTTATTTCCTGTCTTTTTAGTGACCTCTTGCTTTCTTCATGTATGATGTCCTTGATGTCATTCCACAACTCATCTGGTCTTTGGTCACTAGTGTTCAATGGGTTGAGTCTACTCTTGAGACAGTCTCTAAATTCAGGTGGGATAAACTCCAGGTCATACCTTGACTCTTGTGGACTAGTTTAATTTTCTTCAGTTTCAACTTGAACTTGCATATGAGCAGTTACTGGTCTGTTCCACAGTTGGCCCCTAACCTTGTTCTGACTGATAATATTGAGCTTTTCCATCAACTCCTTCTACAGATGTAGTCCACTTGATTCCTATGCATCCCATGCAGTGAGGTTTATGTTGGTGAAAAGAGGTATTTGCAATGAAGTAGTCATTGGTCTTGCAAAATTCTATCATTCAATCTTTACCATTGTTTTTTATCACCAAGGCTGTATTTTCCAACTACTGATCCTTCTTCTTTGTTTCCAACTTTTACATTCCAATCACCAGTAATTATCAGTGAAACCTGATTGCATGCTTGATCAATTTCAGACTGCGGGAGTTGGTAAAAATCTTTAATTTCTTCATCTTTCGCCTTAGTGGTTGGTGCATAAATTTGAATAGTAGTCATATTAACTGGTCTTCCTCGTAGGCATATAGATATTATTCTATCACTGACAGTGTTGTACTTCAGGATAGATCTTGAAATGTTCTTTTTGATGATGAATGCAACGCCATTCCTCTTCAAAGTTGTCATTCCTGGAGTAGCAGACCATATAATTTTCTGATTCGGAATGACCGATACCAATCCATTTCAGCTTACTAATGCCTAGGATATCGATCTTTATGTGTTCCTTTTCATTTTTAATGATTTCCAATCTTCCTAGATTCATACTTCATACATTCCATGTTCAGGTTATTAATGGATTTTTGCAGCTGTTTCGTCTCATTTTGAATTGTGCCACTTCAGCAAATGAAGTTCCCAAAAGCTTGACTCCATCCACATCATTATGGTCGACTCTACTTTGAGGAGGCAGCTCTTCCCCAGTTGTCTTTTCAGTGCCTTCCATCCTGGGGGGTTCATCTTCTGGCACTATATCAGACCATTTTACACTGTTATTCATAAAGTTTTCACTGGCTAATTCTTTTCAGAAATAGACTGCCTGGTCCTTCTTTGTAGCCTGTCTTAGTCTGGAAGCTCTGCTGAAACCTGTTCACCATGGGTGACCCTGCTGGTATTTGAATACTGGTGGCATAACTTCCAGCATCACAGCAACACACAAACCCCCACAGTAAGACAAACTGACAGACATGTGAGAGCCAACATTAGTGGCCTTGATGATACAGGGTTTAAACAGGATACAAACCATAACTAACAATATATAAACACCAGAAGATAAGCTTGATAACTGGGATCTTCTAAAAATTAAACATTTATGCTCATCAAAAGTCTTCACGAAAAGAGTAAAAAGAGAACCTACAAACTGGGGGGAAAAAATTGGCTATGACAAATCTGACAAAAGTCTAATCTCAAAAATCTACAGAAAAATCCACACCTCTACAACAAAAAGACAAATAACTCGATGAAAAATGGGCAAAAAGATATGAACAGACACTTCACCAAAGAAGACATTCAGGTGACTAACAGACACATGAGGAATTGTGGGATCACCAGCCATTAAAAAAAAAAAAAAAAAAACTTTTTTTTTTTAGCCATTAGAGAAATGTAAATCAAAACCACAATGAGGTACCATCTCACCGCAACATTACTGGCATGAATCAAAAAAACAGAAAAGAACAAATGTTGGAGAGGCTGAGGGGAGATTGGAACCCTTACGCATTGCTGGTGGAAATGCAAAATGGTACAACCATTTTGGAAAACAATATGGCACTTCCTTAAAAAGTTAAAAATAGAAAAACCATATGATCCAGCAATCCCACTCCTAGGAATATATCCTAGAGAAATAAGATCCATCACGCAAACAGACATATGCACACCCATGTTCCTTGCAGCATTATTCACAATTGCAAAAAGATGGAAACAACCTAAGTGCCCGTCAATAGATGAATGGATAAACAAACTATGGTGCATACACAGTGGAATACTATGCAGCAATAAAGAAACAATGATGAACCTGCAAAATATCTCACAACATGGGTGAATCTAGAGAGCATTATACTGAGTGAAATAAGAGAATCACAAAAGGACAAATATTGTATGAAAACACTATTATAAAAACTCATGATAAGGTCTACACACAAAAAGAAAACATCTTTGCATGGTTACAAGGGCGGGAAAGGGTGGGGAGGAAAAAAACCCAAGTAGAAAATAGATATGTGGTAACTATGTTGAAGGATAAAACAGTACCCTATACTGGGGAAGCCAGCACAACTTGACCAAGGCAAGGTCATAGAAGCTCTACAGACACACCTAAACTCCCTGAGGGACTGAATTACTGGGCCAAGCGGAACAGGCTGCTCAGCCATATCTTGAACACAACCTGCATCATTTTTCCCTCCCTAGCCTGTCTCTACCTCTAAATATGATTTTGCTGTTTAGTTCCTCTAAGAGTTAAAAGTTAACCAATGTTTCCCTGACTCATAGCGACCCTAGAGAACAGAATAGAACTGCTCCATAGAGTTTCCAAGCAGCGCCTGGTGTATTTGAACTGCTGACCTTTTGCTTAGCAGCCATAGCACTTAACCACTATGCCACCAGGATTTTCTGTTTCCCCTAGGACCATGGAAAAATAAGTGATATCAAGCTAAGCCTGTCAGACAGGACAATACCCCTGTCTTGTGACGGTACCGGTTACCCCCTGGATGGATGAGATAATACCTTGGGACCATGATCACTGAAACCACCTCAGGAGAGAATGACATCCCACCAGTTCCTGAAACCCATGATTTTGCCCTATAAAGCCTTCAGCCAGTCTCCAGTGCAGGGAGACCGGCTTTGAAGGAGATCATTCCCCTCTGTCTCCTGTATATCGATATACAATACAACTCTTGCTGCTCACCTTACCCCTGTCTCAGAAATTGGCTGTTTGCAGCAAGTGGCTCTGACCTGTGAAATTACAGTAACATGAGGGCTGGAGACCATGGTCTAGGGGAGCATGTAGGTCAATTGGCATTACACAGTTTATAAAGAAAATTTTCTACATCTTATTTTGGTGAGTAGTGTCTGAGGTCTTAAAATCTTGCAAGCGGACATCTAGGATACTTCGCTGGTCTCACCATGTCTGGAGCAAGAAAGAATGAAGAAAATCAAAGACACAACGGAAAGATTAGTCCAAAGGACTAGTGGACCACAAATTCCACAGAATCTACCAGACTGAGTCAAGCACAACTAGATGGTGCCTGGCTACCACCACTGACTGCTTTGATAGGCATCACAATAGAGGGTCTCAGACAGAGCTGGAGAAAATTGTAGGACAAAATTCTAACTCACACACACACAAAAAAAAAAAACAGACTTGCTGATCTGACAGAGACTAGAGAAACCCTGAGAGTATGGCCTCTAGACTCCCTTTTAACTGAGTTCTAAAGTCACTCCTGAGGTTCACCCTTCAGCCAAAGATTAGACAGTCCCATAAAACAAAATTAGGCTAAATGAGCACACCAGCCCAGAGGCAAGGACGAGAAGGTAGGAAGGGACGGGAAAGCTGGTAACAGAAACCAAGGTTGAGAAGGGGAGAG
Source organism: Loxodonta africana (assembly GCF_030014295.1). Taxonomy (NCBI): domain Eukaryota; kingdom Metazoa; phylum Chordata; class Mammalia; order Proboscidea; family Elephantidae; genus Loxodonta; species Loxodonta africana. The sequence goes on from NC_087344.1 coordinate 124,331,678, forward strand.
TGTTGACATGTCATGGGGTAGAAACCAATGTCACAAAACAATATGTGTATTAATTATTTAATAGGAATAATTTGCTCTGTAAACCTTCATCTAAAATACAATAAGAAATGCAAAAAACAAATTTAGAGGCAGATTTCTATTTTGTAACTTCTCACCCCCAGACTATCACAATAGCAGACATATATGTATGAATAAATAAGTGGATGGATTGATGGGTATAAATGGATAAAGAGAGAGAGAAAGAGATGCGTGTGTGTAACACACACACACATCTATCTATCTGCCATCTCTACCACCACCATCATCATCACATGGTGGTTGGGAAGTGAGTAGAAGCCGGTAGAGATAAAACAAGAATGACAAAATGTTGATAATTGTTGAAGCTGTGCAATGGATATAGAGTTTCATTATTCTGTTTACTTTGCATATGTTTGAAATTTTCTAAAATAAATAAATAACAAAATAATTGTGTCCAGGAGAGAAAATCCCTTTCTTTCACAACTCTTTTCCACAGCACAATATTTTCTTCAGGTGACAAAGAAAAATAAAATTTGTTAAGTACCTACTTTGTGTTAGAAATTTGGTAAGGTGTTTTACATATGTTAGTTAATGTTCCTAAAAATTCTGTAATCCAGTATCACTATCCCCATTTGGCATATACAGAAATAAAAACACATAACTGTTAAGTAACATGACCAAGGTTGCAATGGAGAAAGGTATGATTTAATTCTGATCCATCCAATTTAAAACCTATGGCCTTTCATTACTGATATATATGTAGTATGGATATACAAAGGAACCATGGTGGTGCAGTGGTTAAAGCTATTGGCTGCTAGCCAAAAGGTTGGCAGTTCAAAACCACCAGGGCTCCATGGGAGAAAGATGTGGCAGCCTGCTTCCATAGAGATTTATAGCCTTGGAAACCCTATGGGGTCCCTATGAGTCAGAATTAACTCAATGGCAGTGGGTTTAGTTTTTGGTGTGTTGGTATACAGATGATATACATTAATACAGGGTTTTTTTGTATTAATAGATTTAATACAAAAAGATTAAAAGAATTACTGGTGCCACCTTCACCCTACTGGCCCTATCACTAGAAGAGGGGTAAATATTTCTGGCATCTGAAAATGATGGGATTGGGTAACTTTTGACAAATTACTTCTTTTTACAGAAGCAAGAAATCAGGAATCAGGGTTGGGCAAGAGAAGACCCTAGGCTAAGTATAAAATTTAGTATACAAGAATCTATTTAAATATGCATTTGTTGCTGTTATTGAGTGCTGTCGAGTTGAATTCTACTCATAATGACCCCATGTGAAAGAGTAGAACTGCCCCATAGGGGTTTCTTGACTACAATCTTTACCGAAGCAGATCTCCAGGTTTTTCTCCCATGGAGCCACTTGGTAGGTTCGAACTGCCAACATTCCAGCTAGCAGTCAAAAGTATAATCATTTATGTCATTAAACCAAACCAAGCCCGTTGCCGCCCAGTTGATTCTGACTCCTAGTGACCCTGTAGGACAGAGTAGATCTGCCATAGGGTTTCCAAGAAGCAGATGGTAGATTCAAACCACTGACCCTTTGGTTAGCAGCCAGGCTCTTAACCACTGTGCCACCACAGCTAGGCTCCTAAATATGCAACCAAGATAAAGGCATTATTTAAATTCAATACTGACTGTTGATACATCCAATTTTTGAGGGAGGCGGCATAATTCAAATCATAGATGCAAGATAGGCAAACAGCAGGGTAGTAGTTAGAAAACTGTCTTATAATACAGTGAAAGTTGAGGGAAATTGAGTTAAGGTGTAATAGCTGTAGAAGGGAGGAATTTTGGGAAATGGATGCAGAGATGTACAGTTGCTCATTGGCAACAAGGCTTAAGGAGCTTTGTAAAAGAGAATATCTAATGTTCATTATTTACTCTGATGCAGTATCGTACAATGCTATAAAGCCCATTACCTCAAGCCTTCAGAATAGTTTATAAGAAACATGAATTTCTTGTGTGAATAATATTTTGGGGAAGAAATTAAGTGCCTGTATGTATTGTTCAGTCCAAGGAATAAAAAATATTGACTAGAATATACACAACAGCTGGTTGACCTATAACTCCAGTAGCAATGAATGGAGTAAGTCATAGCCAGAGGAGAACAGGGAAAAATATAAGATAATCTTCTCCACCAGAGCCCTTGGGGATATTAGGAATGGCACCAAGTTCCCATGTACGTGGGATAGGGTTCAAGCTAATTTTACAAATTGCTATAGTGAGTGCACATTAACCAGTGTTAGACCTCAAAAAGGCCAATGAGCATAATATTGGCCTGATGTCAAAGCTATTTAAAGAGATTTTGTCAGCTTTCTGGGGAATGCAGAGCGTCTTCGAAAATATCCAGAAACATAAAACATGGAACATGGCTTTGGTTAAGAAAGACACTGTTGTTACGTGCCATTGAGTTGATTTTTTAACTAACAGTAACTCCGTATGACAGAGCAGAACTCCCCGCATAGGGTTTTCTAAGTTGTAATCATTATAGTAACAGATTACCAGGCCTTTCTCTCATAGAGCCACTGGGTGAGTTCGAATTGCCAACCTTTCAGTTAGCAGCTGAACACTTAACCGTTGTGCCACCAGAGCTCCTTCAGAAAGACGTTGTTACCTAGAAATTTATTTTCTGAGGAAAGTGTTATTCCAGGGCTTATGTATACATCCCAGGGTAGCGTGAAACTTTTCCATTAGGGTGGGGCTTTGGAAAGGTTGACAGAAAGACAAATAAAGAACTTATAGGTGGAGATATCTAAACGTAGTTGAGAATGTGCATCTGAAACTCAATAGAGATTTAAGGAGCTAAAGATGGGTGAGGATCAAATGAGATTATGAATGTGAGAGTATTTGGAAGAGTGTAAAGCATTATGCAAATGTAGTTCTATAAATGTGCTGCCAGGCAAGCAATATAAATGTGAATTATTATTACATATGCACGTTTGGCACTAACTTAATTTGCAATTGTTTTATGCTGATTTTTAAGTTTTCAATCTTTTATGCAAGTAGAATATTCTGACTTATCAAGTCAAATATAAACTTCTCTAAAGCAAAGCATTAAGCATTTTCTAAGTATACTTTACACATTATATAGATGCTCCATAAATGTTATTGACTGATAAACAAGTGGGAACCAGGTTTATAAAGTATCGGAAGAAGAAAACCAAATCAAGTTATTGGCAAGCGCTACCAGGTATTTACTCCTGAAGTCCAGGCACACATCCCAAAATGGAAGTCATCGGGATCACAAACTCTGAAGATTGCACTATCATAATCTTAAAAATTAATATTTATTTAGCATTTATTACACAAGTGGTTTCTCCCTAAGAACTTCGTATTTGGGGCGGCGGGGGGAGGGCCCACTGTGAGAATTTTTTTATTGTGGTGAAAATTACACAACAAAACATTTCCCAATTCAACAATTTCTGTGTGTATATTTTAGTGATACTGATTAAACTCTTTGTGTTGTTCAATCTTTATTGTTATTCTTTTCCAAATTATCCAACAGCAAAAACTGCTCCTTTCCCCCTCACTGCCACCCCTGGTAGTCACTACTGATCTTTGTTTTTAACACATTTGTTTATTTCACATACATGAGACATACTGCATTTGTCCGTTTGTGACCGACTGGGTTTGCTCAGCATAGTGTTTTGAAGGTCCACTCATGTCGTGGCATGTTTCAGGACGTCATTTCCCTCTAGGACTGAGTAATAGTCCACCGTGTGTATAGACCGCATTTTGTCCATACATTCATCTGTTGATGAACGTGGACTTCTTTCCGTGTTGTTGTTGTTAATTGCTGCTGAGCCAGCTCTGATTCATCGAGATCTTATGTGATGTGCTGGGTCCTGTACCATCTTCATGATCATTGGTATGTTTGAGTTCATTGTTGACAGCTATTGTGTAGTGCCTTCCAACAGAAGGGACTCATCTTTGCTGTTGTTGTTAGGTGCTGTCAAGTCACTTTCAACTCATTGCAACCCTGTGTATAACAAAACGAGACACTATCCTGCACCATCCTCACAATCGTTATGTTTGAGTCCATTACTGCAGCCACTATGTCAATCCATCTCATTGAGGGTCTTCCTCTTTTCCACTGACCCTCTACTTTACCAAGTATGATGTCATTCTGCAGGGACTGGACCCTTCTGATAATATGTCCAAAGTATGTGAGATGAAGTCTCACCCTTCTCACGTCTAAGGGACATTCTGGCTGTACTTCTTCCAAGACAGATTGTTCATTCTTCTTTCAGTATGTGGTATATTTAATATACTTGGCCAATACCATAATTCAAAGGCATCAATTTCTCTTCAGCCTTCCTAACTCACTGTCCAGTTTTCACATGCACATGAGGCAATTGAAAATACCCTGGCCTGGGTCAAAACCAAAAATCCAAACCAGTTACCATCTAGCCTATTCCAATTCATAGTGACTGAAAAGGACAGAGTGAAACTGCCCCATAGGGTTTCCAAGGAGTGGCTGGTGGATTCGAACTGCAGATCTTTTGGTCAACAGCCTGGCTCTTAACCACTTTGCTGTGAGGGTGCCATAAGAATAATAATGACAATAATAATAGTTATATTTACTGAAAGTTTACTATGTGCCAGCCAGATGCCCCATTAAGCACTTTATCTTAATTATCTTTTTTAATTATCACAACAATCCTTCTAAAATGTACTATTATTATCTCCATTTCTCATATGAAAAATCTGAGCCTCTGTCTTTGCTTTTTAATATTTTAAAGGGGTCTTTTGCAGCAGATTTGTCTAATGCAATAAATACATCATTTGATTTCTTGACCACTGCTTCTATGGGCATTGATTGTGGAGCCAAGTAAAACAAAATTCTTGACAAATTCAATCTTTTCTTCATTTATCATGATGTTGCTTATTGGTCCATTTGTGAGGATTTTTGTTTTCTTTGTGTTGAGGCGTAGTCCATACTGAAAGCTGTGATCTTTGATCTTCATCAGTAAGTGCTTCAAGTCCTCTTCACTTCCAGCAAGCAAAGTTGTGTCATCTGCATATCACAGGTTGTTAATGAGTCTTCCTCCAATTCTGATACCACATTTTCCATGTAGTCCAGCTTATCAGATTTGCTCAGCATACAGATTGAATAGGTGTGGTGGAAGGACACAACCCTGACACACACCTTTCCTGACTTTAAACCACTCAGTATCCCCTTGTTCTGTTCGAAGGACTGCCTCTTGGTCTAAGTAGAGGTTCCTTATGAAAACAATCAAGTGTTCTAGAATTCCCATTCTTTGCAATGTTACCCATAATTTGTTGAGTCCACACAGTTGAATGCCTTTGCATAGTCAATAAAACACAGGTAGACATCTTCCTGGTATTCTCTGCTTTCAGCCAACATCAATCTGAAATCAGCACTGATATCCCTCATTCTTGGTCCTCTTTTGAATCCAGTTTGAATTTCTGGCAGTTCCCTGTCAATGTACTGCTACAACTATTTTTTAATTACCTTCAGCAAAATATTACTTGTCTGTGGTATTAATGATGTTGTTTGATAATTTCCACATTATGTGGGATCATCTTTCTTCGGAATAGTCACAAGTATTGATTGATCTCTTCTAGTCAGTTGCCTATGTAGCTGTCTTCCAAATTTCTTGGCATAGACAAGTCAGCACCTCCAGAGTTGCATCCATTTGTTGAAACATCTCAATTGGTATTCTGTAAATTCCTGGAGGCTTGTTTTTTGCCATTCCTTTCTGTTCGGCTTGGACTTCTTCCTTCAGTACCATCAGTTCTTATCATATGCTACTTGAATGTTGACCATTTCTTTTTGGTATAGTGTCTCTGTGTAGTCTTTCAATTTTCTTTTTGATGTTTCCTGTGCCATTCAATATTTTGCCCCCAAATTTGGGGTCTCATCTTACAGCACTATACAGGACAGTATTCTGCTGCAATTCATAAGGTTTTTATTGGTTAATTTTCCCAAGTATATCACCAGGTGTTTCTTCCTAGTCTGTCTTACTCTACTTACTCTACTCACTCATCAGCCATGGATGATCCTGCTGGTATTTAAAATACTGTAGACTTAACTTTCAGCATCAGAGCAACATCCAAGCCACTACAATATGACAAACTGGCAGATGGGTGATGAGGATACTTTATAGGGATAACCTAACTGACTCCTCCCACACCCCTTGAGATTGTTTTACTGAAGATAGTAGATTAAAGTGGTTAAAACAGGAGCTCCTGAGTCAAATGGCCTCAATCTACCATTTACTAGATTTGGTGCCTTGAGCAATTTAAATCCTGCGCCACAGCACTTTCCTTTATGTGAAGCACAATAGTAGTATCTCCTTCTTGGGGTTGTTCTATGGGTGAAATAAGTTCATTCAAGGAGCTTAAAAAGATACCTAGAGCATTGTAGGGTTTTTAAAAAATAAATATTAGGTATTGTTCATTATTGTCATGTTGTTGTTTTTAGGTATCTAAGGGTAGAACTACGCCATAGGCTGTAATCTTCAGGGGATTAAATCTCCAGATTTTTCTCCCGTGGAGCTGCTGCGGGTGTTCAAACCACCAAACTTTTTGTTAGCAGCCAAGCTGCTCAACCACTATGCCACCAAAATTCAAACCTGTAGCCTTTGCATTAATTTTGACTCACAGCAAACCTATAGAACAGAGTAGGGTTTGCGAGGAGTGGCTGGTGGATTCAAACTGCCGACTTTTTGGTTAGCAGCGGAGTTCTTTACCACTGTGCCACCAGGGGCCCTATGATTTTTCTACTGCCTATTGCGATACATGTACTTTTTAATAACTTATCTAAATTTAATGTGTACAAATCAAGGAATCTATTTGCACTAAAATTCTAGGGTAAAGGGAATATTCATTTGATTTTCATTTTCTTCCTTTGGGTGATATTTATTCTCCTTATCTTCAAAACACTTCCATAGAGGCACTCATTATTAAAAGTGCATATATTTACTTTTAAAACGGAATATCAAATTCAGGATAAGTTTGATTTGGAGATAACAGTTTCTTTATAGCCATAAAAGTCATAAAACAATAAATGGGATGATTCCTTGAGTCTTCATCCCAGGAGGAATATAAGAAAAGAATTGGCAACTATTTGTCCCTTAAGACAGCCAGAAGACTAGATTACCTGATCCCTTGTGGCAATTCCCAGCTCCAAGATTTTGTGATTTAAAGAGCTCAGAATAAACACATTTTAATGCCTGTTTCTGTGGGTATGTGTAAATGCAGCATATACTTATATGAAAGAAGTATCATAGCTTATTATGTCTTAAACTTGCATCTGATTATATATTTATCAGAGTTTGTTGGATTTTGGTGGAAATTTGTTACCTCAGGTTTCATGTTACTTTTAGTTACCATGTATATGCTCATCTGGCAATGACTCAAGTTATTACCGCAGATGTCCTTGAAATATTATGCTCTGTTTAATTAGTTATCTTAATTGAGATTTTTAAAAGTCAAAACACTGTGCAAAAATTCATCTATACTGGTATCCCTCTTTGCAAATTTGTAGTACTATACACAAAAATGTAGTACAAGCTTCCCTCAGAAATGACCTACAGCAAACCACAAAAAGTATTTGGACCCTCGTTCTCTATTTTTATAGCCTATCAGTGACATTTTCACTCCATTAATGACTTTAAATGTTAAATTAAGCCCTATTTAAATTTCCCCAAATCTGCTTTAGTTCTTATCACCTTTCGCAGCTGGTTCCCAAATCCTCACTTTTACGTTACCAGAAGTCTCAAGTGTACTGTCTATTTGACAGATAAGATGAGTTTATGGTGAGCCCCTTCTCTTGGGCTCCAAATATTACATTTAAATCTAAACATGGTTTGCAAATAAGCAGGGGGCCTTTTTTAAACATTATTTAATACACTGAGTTACAGTTTGAACAGTCCCATATCCACTCAGGAAGGAGATTGGTTTGCTCATATAAACCACAGCTATGTATGCTTTATAGTTTTCTGAATTACTAACCTGCAAGTTAGCCTAAAGACAAATTTTTATTTTATTTAAAGCACACATTACCTTACTTTTCTCTTTAGGATTAAAAAAGCATTTTACAATAAATCTGAGAAAATATAATTTATGAGCTATAAATCTATGTGGTTTTGTAAAGGAGAGTGAAGAGTAATGATCTTGGGAGTGGGCTAAGAATAAATTTCAAAATATCACCCTTAACTCCTTATTATATTTAAAATAAAATAACTCTTCCCACCACCTAATTAAAATAAACCAGCTGACCTCCACTGTAGGCCATTCCATTTCTTTCAGGCTACCTCTGTTTCTTCTATTTTCTGCCTCATAACATGTACAAATATCTGAGACACCAGATAAGTTGTCATTTGTACAACATGGGTCATGAAATTATAATATCCCTCTAATTCCATATTAAAATAAATTAGATTATATTTAACATATATTTAGAATTATTTTTCAAAGAATTTGGTTATAAAAATAGGCCTACAACCCAAAACTAAACTCTCCTTCTATTTTTATAATTCAGTTGAAATTACAGGTATTTTTTTGTCCCACCCTAACATCATTCTGAAGTACTCATACTCTATTATTTTACTGTACCATCAGTGAAAGGGGTTAATCCATATTTATCTGCTCAAAAACTGATTCCCTAAGTAAATCTCTGATATAAATTTATTTAATTACCCTTTTTTTTTTTTGTTATCTTTCTCATACAAGCAGGGAAAAGAATAGGCAAGATGAAGATGTTCACATTGCTTTTGTAATTATTTGAGATTCTAGAACCAATAAAGGACTATTAACACTTCCATGCATAAAATCTTTTGTTAATATCAATTCCAGAAACCTTCATTAACATGGTCCTACTTTCTTTATCTGTGCAGTAGGAATGTTGTATGTAATTTATTAATTCTTGTAAATATAGAAGAGTTAATCAATACTTTAAAAGCCCTTTATAAGGTCATAGTAATGTGTAATACAATGAATTCTTCAAAATCTTTTACTTATTCACTTGAGGATAGAATAATTTATTATTATATGTTGTAGCTTGTGGATATAATTAAATTTTTGAGAATTATTCTAAAATCAAGAGATGTTAATTACTCTCCATGTAACTATTTGAGCTTTGAAACATATCAAATGTTGCAAACTGCTCTCCCACACATTGTAAGATTTTATCTTTATATAAGAGTCCTTATGTAGTGGATGTGTAAACCCTAGTGGCACAGTGGTTAAGAGCTATGGCTGCTAACCAAAAGCTTGGCAGTTTGAATCTACCAGGCACTCCTTGGAAACCCTGTGGGGCAGTTCTACTTTGTTCTTTAGGGTCGGAATTGACTCAACAGCAACGGGTTTGGTTTTTGGTTTATGTAGTGTATGCCTAACATGTGCCAGACAGTCTTTTTCTACTGGGGATGTGAAAATGAACAAAGCAGGCAAAGTCCTTTACCTTAGGCTCATCATTCTGGGCAAGAAACTGAAGATACTGTAAGTGATTAAGTCTTTTCTGGCTTGCCTTTACCCACATGATGAAGTCCAAAAGTTAAAATCTGACCCTACTTGCTTCCCCTATTATAAATTCTACTACACCCACCTGCATAGCCTGCACACATGGCCACATGATTTCACATCCAGGTCTTTAGCGTCTTTGTGCCTTTACGCCTTCCGTAAGTCACTCTCGAGCTTTCACTTGATGTGCAGCTCGTCTACCTTAAGTTACCCTGCTTCTGTTATCTCCTCTGTGTCTGCTCTATGAAAAAGTAAAATATGTTTTATTCATGCTTCCATAGCACAATGGCCCAACTGTAACTTTCATCACATTGCTCTGTAAATATTTATGCCTATCCATTCCACTGGACTACAAGCTTCTTGAAAGCAAAGAATACCACACGTAAAAATATGCTGAGACATGATATAAATTGTGTCTGTAATCTTCCCAGCAAATACTATAATATCTGGTCCATAGAAGACACTCAAAAATTGATAAGTAAAGGGATGAATTAACTTTGATAAATCTATAACTAGCTAAGCCACCACTGAGTGTCCTGGTGAGAAACTAGTATGCCCTAAAAAGTATAATAACAGAACAACAACCTAATCTTTATCCTTCCTGAGGATATTGAGTGTATAATAAAGTTTATTCTATTATCCTGAAGGGTGGGGTAAATGAGCTGAGACTTCTAGGCAGGGCCATGGTTTCTGTTTCTCTCCATGGAGGACTTAGGCGGTGTTTCTGATCAGTACCAGGTCAGTGATAACTCCCATTGATTGCGGCAGTAACTCATTTTGCCCTCACTTACTATAAACAGGTAACTTTTCCCACTGGTTGATATGTCAGTAACTACTCTTTGCATTTGTCCAGAGTCACTAGAGATCAGAAAAACAACACAATTACTAAAGGAATTCAAGAACTGATTCTTTGAAAACATCAATGTGATAAATACTTCTTTGCCAAACTTAATGAAAAAAGATGCTAAAGCTCAATTGTAAATAGAAGAGGAACTGAAGAGAGGTTTAAAAATATGTAGTATTTTGCTATATAATTGTAGCTAACAAATTAAACATTTTGATAAAATAGTCCTCTAGAAAAATATAAACTTTCCTAACTGATTTAAAAATTTAAAAAATACATGGTTAAATAGTCTAAATCTATGGAAACAATTTATAAGTTAATCAAAGAAGAAACAAATGATGGTAAAAGGTAGGATCAAACATACTAGGCTAATTTGTTTTTCAATACAACAAAATCCAGGACTATTTCTATGGAAATTAAGGTGTTTTCAAGCAATAAAAATAGAAAACTTACTTAATTCTAAAATATGCACAAATATTTATGAATAAGGGTAGAATTATGTAATTCATGGTATTGTTTATAATAGGGAAAATCAAGTGTCAAATAATAAGAATTAGCTAAGAAAAGACGGCATTCAAGAGAAGGACATTCAAATACTAAAAATGTGCTTTATCTGTATGAGAGACAGACTTGATTTGTAAACGTTCACTTAAAGCACAATAAAAATAAAATTAAAAAAGAGCAGAATATGGAATAGTATGTGCAGTATGATCCTATTTGCTTAAAAATAAAGTTTGAAAGGATACAGAAAAAATTATGCTTTAAAATATTTAATAACATTAAAAATATTTACAAGATATTAAAGTTTTGAAATGTTACAGAATATAGAAAGTATGATTCCTATTATGTTAAAATAAAAGTTGTGTATGCTTATGTATGTGTATAAACTGGTGTGCACTGAGAAAAAGCTGTGAAGTCTTATTCCAAAATGTTAACAGCTTTGTCTCTTGGGAATAAAAATAGCATCAACTTAAAAATTTTCCTAAGAAAAACAGATACAGCTTTTAAGGTGTTTAGCACAATGCTTTGCATAAAATGAGCTAAATCTAAAGTTATTTTTATTTAACAACAACTTTGAGATATAAGATTATAGAGTGATATTGATTTTTATCTTTATATTTTTCTCTATTGTACATTTTCTAGAATTAATTTATATTTATTTTGTTGCCAAAAAAATTAAATGTTATTTTAATCATTATGAACAAATTATAAAAAAGCACTCAACTAACCAAAAAAAAAAAAAAAAAGCTGTAATTATGATAAAGAAAACATACCTAGGAAGCAATTATTCTATAACCTACTCTGTCCCTCACAGAAATCACCTTCCTCTGGGAAAGTAAAAAAACAAATCTCATTGCCATGGAGTTGATTCCTACTCATAGCAACTCTACAGCACAGAGTAGAACTGCCCTATAGGGCTTCCATGTCTGTAATCTTTAGGGAAGCTGACTGATACAGCTGCATTGCTGGAGTGGCCATTTGAATTGCCGACCTTTCAGTTAGCAATCTAGCACTTAACCACCGTGCCACCAGGGCCCCTTTTTCTCTGGGGTTTTCTCCCTAAATTTCATATTTATTTTTCTCTTCTCCTTTTATGCACCGCTCAAAAAGAAATGCATGGTGTGAAGAGAAAAAAATACAATTAAACCATTATCATCATACACCACGTAAATTACCATCCCGCTGACTCCTTTAAGATGCAAGAGTGACTACTGGCTAATTGGCCATTAGTGTGGGTGAGATAAGGGCAAGCCGTTGAACCCTATATGTCCTGTGTTCCTAAGACTGTACAACCAACCTACGGCTGTCCTTATGATGGCCATCTTTCCTGAATATTTATGGCCTGTGCCTATTACTTGTGAATGAGATATTGCTACCATCTGCCACTCCAATGCCACATGTATCTCATTCAGTGCATGAGTTATGAACAAACGGATTTTCAAGAGGTAACGTTCACACTTTAAGCCCATACCCATTTGTTAATCAAAATGCCTACAACTTTCAATAACTCATAAAATTAAAAGTAGTTGTACCAACCTGGAAGACAAAAGATTCTGTCTCTCCCTCTGAAAAACAATTTTGAAATTATACAGCACTCCAAGTGGTACTTTTTGGAAGCAGTCATACTGGAAAAAAAAAAGAAAGAAAGAAAAAATCTATTGACTGTTATTTTTCAATTTTATTTTGCTTTCCCATTTTGTTTCCAAATTGAGTTCCAGTGCTATTTCTTTCTAGTGAAACTTGAAGATGGAAACAGACATTTCCTTGGAAATCAATTTTGAGTGCTGTGGATATTTTTCAACCTAATTATTTTGTGGAATTGCAACAATTCATGTTTCCCCACCATGAAAAACATTAAGCATCAGTTGCCCACACTGTAGAAAAGTAGTTTTAGGAGCACCGTTAGAAATGAAATTATAATTTGTCATCATGGTTGTTTTTCTGAAGAAAGCAAAGGCTAATTACCTAGCATTTAGCAGTGGCGTCACTAGGGATTGGTGTCACCCAGTGTGGTAATTGGCTGTGTCATGCCTCCCCGCGGACCTCCTCCCATACCAGGCCATACAGAATCCTTAGTAGCATTTATTATCAATTTTAGCCACAGAATAATATGTGATATAGCTGTAAATTGCTTAAATGTAATATTTACTAACCTTTGCTGTCAAGTCAATTCTGACTCATAACGACCCTACAGGACAGAGTAGAACTGCACCACAGAGTTTCCAAGGAGCGCCTGGTGGATTTAAACTGTTGACCTTTTTGGTTAACAACTATAACACTTAACCACTACGCCATCAGTGTATGAATACTAACTACAAAGTAGTTTCCTAAAATTTTTCTACATTGAATTATGTTAGTTATAACGTTATTAGGAACTGAACAGAAGCCTTTTTTTTTCTCTCCTTTTCCTTTAATTACTACCTCATTTTCAAAAAAAGTTATTGATATAGATTCACAAATACGAATTACCACAATATTGTAGCTAAAACGCCATAAAATTTGACAAAATCAGTGACTATAAAAACGCCAGCAGCAACAAAAACAGCAGTGCATGCTAGCAGCATGTGCAGGCGAAACCATGTGATTCAAAGCATCGTTGTAAATGAGTGACAATAACAGCTCTGACTGGAGCCCTTTGAGTCTTCCGGCTCAGCAACCCTGTGTACAACAGAACGAAACACTGCTGGTCCTGAGCGAGCCCATTAGAAGGTTCAAAAAGTAAATTAGCACAGAGTTTAGCCTTGTAGGTATATAGTACATGTAAGCAGGGCTCACACACACACAAAAAAAAAAGTTTTTGTTGTTAATAACTAACTACAGGAATATTTTTATAAAAAATTATAAATTTCTGCTGAAGCTCTGAACAAAAATTTTATGGACAGTCATTCTGGTGTCACCCCCTCTGACAGTGTCACCTGGTATGGACCCAAACCCCTCCCCAAAGATTCCACGGCATTTAGTAGCATTTGGATAGTTTCTCTGTAAAAGAAACTGAAAACTGAAGCGTTTCTTGTTAAAAGAGAAATAGGAGTATATAGGCAATACAGTTGGAAAATCAGGATTCATTTTCAATGTGTAGATATCAGCCTGTAGATTTTCATTGGCAGAATGTGGAGTAAGGTATCTAGATAGAAATATTTGCTGAACTAAGCAAAAAGGCTCGAGTAAATCATAGACTACATGTGTCAGAATATAATAACTTATTATATTAAATACTCATGTTAGTCAGATTTACTGGACAAATGCTCATTAAACCTGGGTCCTGGAGCTTTTCATTTTGGCTACTCCTACTGCCTTTTTCCAACCCGTTTTCTTCTTCTAGAAACTTTCGAAAACAAAAAGCCATGGTATTGTTTTACCAAAGAGAAATAAAAAAGATTATTTTTATTTACACCCGGCTGAAACTTTGAAGTACAAGAGCAGATGCTGGCATATTAGCAATGTTTAGGCACCAAGAGCCCTGAAGGGCTCCACAGCAAGGATACTCTATTAAGGCCATTCTGCAACAGTCCCCCCATCAATCCCCCTTAATCTTTTTGGGTTTTGGTCCAGTATCACTAAGTGGGGTTACAAACACATGCTGTACCACTCAAAGTGTAGAAAGGCCATTAGTGACAGTGCAGCTACTGTGGAAGACAAATGGACCAAAGAGATTACAAATGTATTTAGCAGCAGAATTCAGAATGGAGCTCAGTGTATCTACACTTCATCAGTCAGCCTTCTCTTGCCCTGGGCAATGGACATACTGTTCATCTGTTGGTAAGTGAAGTTTTCCACCAACTTAGTTCGTTTCCTTTGTTTCAGTATTAAACGTCTCCTTTTCAAATTGTTTTTGTCGGTAATAACTGACTCCCCACTTTAAAAATATTCCAAGCATAGGGATTCAAGTGAATGGTCTCTATCATTGTAAATGTTGCTTTGGCTTCCCAATTTTAGTTTTGGAGTAATTCATTATCTTTTTCACATGTGCCATAACAATCTGTCTCCTTATAGCCTGATCTTTTAGAAAAGTAGGAAAAGAATTAGTGAGATAAAATCGAATTGGCAGACAATTTTATTCTCTGTAGACGTTAGGAATCAGTTGAAACATATCATTTGAAAGAACGTAACTGATGGTGGCATTATCATATAACCGTTCTCGTTGCATTTAGTGCATTATAGATTTCCAGGGGCTTCAGCATCAATGCATATTTTTAGGTGTATGGAACACATACATTCCTTTCTAGCCAGATTCTCCTTGCTCAAACCCTGCACCTGCCTCCACCATATTTTAACAACTTATTTTCAATATTCTATTTTTCACAGTATTTTTTTAAGGACACAATTCTCTTAAAACATCTAGCATTAGTTTTAGCTTACCTATTATAATAAAATTTTGAGTTGAAAACTTTGCTATTTGCTTATTCTTTATTCAATTTAAATGTCCATGGGTTATTGCTTAGAATTAAACTCACAGGCAAAAGAATAAGTTTCCACTTGCAAAGAGAAACAATTTGGGCAAGGGAGCAGGGGAGAGACAGAGTATATAAGAGGAAACTTTGAAAGCTAGAAACTTTCTAATTGTAGTGCTTTTACTGGTTGCTTTTTAAAAGACTAAGCTGTTCAGCTGAAACTGTTCATATGCCTTATGCAGAAAAAGCAAAAACTGGGTAGGAAGATCTTTTAGCACTTTTTTCATGTGTAAGTCTGCTTTATAGAGGCACAACACATATGTTTCAATGCTTATATTTTCATTGTTTCCTTCTTTTTTTTTCTTTTTCCAACTGGGCACACAATATGTACCCAATATACCTATAAAAGGTTGACTGAAAAATCACATTTTATAGTCTGCCAAAGGGAAATTCTTTCCCTAAATTGCTTCAGACAGAGAAAGTTTCATTGTGATCAGAACCCAGGAGATATAAAAGGACCATAAAGTTTGGGTCATAATGTGAGTTTATAAGCCTGGTTTCTACTTAATTTAAATTATAGTGGCAGTGCAAGAAATTGTGATTTACCAATAGTTCTAGGCCTCGAGCCAAAAATGTTTTCATTCCACTAGCCTTGGGCCAAATGTTTTCTTTTCTGCCTCTGTTGGAAAGAGTTAACTGCCTTGCATAGATATTTCTTGTAACTTGTCATTTGAGAAAAATAAAACTTAGTTATCACACATCGGCACAGGCATTACTGTGGTTTACAATGATGCAGCAGAGTGTATTACAGTGTGGACCCTACTTCCTGAACTTTTTCTTGGTTTTTATTTGTTTTGTTTTGTTTTGTTGTTGTTGTTCCTGGAGTAGAGCCAACATTCAAATATCTGCCTCATGCTGGCACATGAGTTCGCAAAGAGAGGATGAATGTGACATCCCTATTGAAAATTAAAGTTTACCTTATAATTTAGTCCTATCTGACTAAATATGTCTGTGATTTATAGTTTCTTATATTGGATACTACAAATCAAAATTACGTTGACACCTAGATGAATCATATTCATGTTCGCTGCTGTATCTATCTGACTTTTAAAGCATAAGGCTTTCTGTACAAAAGAAGCTAGAACAGAACGGCTAAAACTGGCTGCCTAATCTTTGACCGTATCTGTTTGGTGAGTTTTCTAAGAGATGGAAATGATGGAAAAAAAAAAAAAAAGGCTTTGATCAAATCCAGTCAGCATTAGCATTTATCCAAGAGCCTAATATAACAGCAGACTGGCAGAAACATCAAGGGAAAAAAAAAAAGTAGGAAAAAGCATCTTATTTTATTCTTATTTTGCCAACTAAATGTGACTAATTATATTCTAGCCTTTTTTGGATGTTAATCTGAAGATATCCTTTTTTATGAAGCAAAATAATGTCACAACTACAAATAAAGAGAAATAATAGATACTGGTACTTGGGAAAAAATACAGTTTACACATCATCAGGACATGTATACTCACATCTCAATTATTTTATATGCAGAAGGATTTTTATTATGAATTCATTTTGGTAAAATATTTCTGAGATAAGTAACCCGTTAACCAAAACCAAAACCCACTATAGTCAAGTTGATTCTGACTCATAGTGTAGAACTGCCCCATACAGTTTCCAAGGAGTGCCTGGTGGATTCAAACAGCTGTCCTTTTGGTTAGCAGCCGAAGCACTTAACCACTATACCACCAGGGTTTCCAAGTGTCCCATAATCAGAATAAATGATAGACGATGCTGTTAGTTGCTGTCAAGTTGATTCCAAATCATAGCGACCCTGTGTATAACAGAACAAAACATTGCTCAGTCCTGTGCCATCCTCACAATAGTAGGTATGTTTGAGCCCATTGTTGCAGGCACTGTGTCAATCCATCTCATTGAGGGTATTCCTATTTTTTGCTGACCTTTTACTTTACCAGGCACAATGTCAGGGATTGGTCTCTCCTGATAACGTGTCCAAAGTAAGCAAGGAGAAGTCTCACCATCTTCATTTCCAAGGAGCATTCTGGTTGTACTTCTTCCAAGTCAGATTTTTTCATTCTTCTAGCGGTCCATGGTATATTCAGTATTCTTCACCAACATCATAATTCAAATACATCAATTTTTCTTCAGTCTTCCTTTTTCATTGTCTAGCTACTGTGTGCAAATGAGGTGATTAAAAATACCAAGACTTGGGTCAGGCATACTTAGTCCTCAAAGTGACGTCTTCATTTTTTAACACTTTAAAGAGGTCTTTTGCAGCAGATTTGCCCAACGCAATGCATCATTTGATTTCTTGACTGCTGCTTCCATGGACCTTATTTGTGGATTCATGTAAAATGAAATCCTTGACAACTTCAACATTTTCTCCATTTATCCTGAGGTTGCTTATTGATCCATTTGTGAGGATTTTTGTTTTCTTTATATTGACTTTTAATCTATACTGAAGGCTGTATACAGGCTTTGATATTCATCAGTAAGTGCTTCAAGTGTTCTTCACTTTCAGCAAGCAAGGTTGTGTCCTCTGCATATGGCAGGTTGTTAATAAGTCCTTCTCCAATTCTGATGCCCTGTTCTTCTTCATATAGTCCAGCTTCTTTGATTATTTGCTGAGCATACAGACTGAACAGGTATTCTGGAAGGATATAACCTCAGC
The DNA here is from genome assembly GCF_030014295.1 of Loxodonta africana. NCBI lineage: Eukaryota > Metazoa > Chordata > Mammalia > Proboscidea > Elephantidae > Loxodonta > Loxodonta africana. The sequence continues at coordinate 124,349,628 of NC_087344.1, forward strand.
ACACACCTTTTCTGATTTTAAACCACGCAGTATCCCTTGTTCTGTTCAAATGACTGCCTTTTGGTCTTAATCAAATCCAGTCAGCTTTAGCACTTATCCCTGGGCCTAATATCACAGCATACTGGCAGAAACATCAAGAAAAAAAAAGTGGGAAAGAGCATCTTATTTTATTATTATTTTCCCAATTAAACATGACTAATTTAATTATATTTTAGACTATTTGAATGTTAATCTGAAGCTTTATTTATGTGGTATAAAATAATGTCAGGACTACAAATGAAGAGAAATAATAGATATTGATAATTGGGAAATAAATACAGTTTAAACATCATCAGGACATGTATACATATATTTCAATCATTTTATATACAGAAGGATTTTTTATTATGAATTTAGTTTGGTAAGATGTTTCCCAAGTAATTATCCCATAGTTAAAATAAGTGGTAGATAATGAATAATAGTAAATATCATATACATATGTTGCAGCAGACAAAAAGTCATATTCCAATGATATATTTAGATAATAAAACTTCTCTTATGGCAAGGATATTGCCTTATTAGCTATATAGTCCTCATTGACACCATGCCTGATTCCTGGTCTTAATTTGATTCTTGAAATGTGTCATAACTTGGAAGAAAACTGAAAGGTTATCTAGTTCAACCTGTCACCCAAATAATGGAATCTTTTAGACTGATAACTTGAATTTTGATTATCTTCTTATAATCTTTAAGAGTATGAAATTAGCTGCCTAAAAAAGGCTTCTACTCTGCTTTTGGAGAGCTCCAATTAACTTGTTCCTTCTATTAGATCAAGAATGGTCTCCCCATGAGTTCTGTTCAGAAGTCAGACACTGACTTGAGTGAGAGAAAATACATTTTATCAATTTTTTACGTATCTTTAAAAAAATAGGCAGCTATTATGTATCCCCAAGACATTTTTTCTGTGGACAAAATATGCTCATTTTTTCAAATGCTTGCTTGACATGGTCTTTAATATAATGTTCCTGATTTAATCTGATGTATGTACTCAGCCCCACAGTTCTCTGATCCCCTGGGATAATTTCCTCCCTTGTTTTAGTCTCTCTACTTCTATTAATGCAGTCTATGATTAGATTGTCTTTCTGGCGTAGTAAAACATGGTTGACAAATATTGAACTCACACTAAATGAAAGCCACTAAGTACCACTATGATGTGGATATATGCCTTTTCTATTCTAAACTTACAACAATAAATATTTTGAACTAAGTTGCAATACTTTACAATTATCCCTATAGAATTTTATCTCATCAGCTTCCATCCATTCCTTCAGCCCACTGAGATCTCTTTCAGTCTTGATTCTCATCTGTTAACTGCTTAGTGGTATATCACCAATGTCTGCAGATAGTGGCTGTAGCATACCACCAATATCCTAACAGTTAACATCTATTTATTCATCAAACTCTTGGAAACCCAGTTTCACCATTTGTTAATTCAATAATTTGTTGTTATCAACAAGCTCATGTTTCTCTGTCATACTCAGAAGGTGATATGAGAAAATTTTTTAAAAATCTAGCTTTCCTGTGTCCTAGCAATCTGATGTGCTTATCAAAATAAATCCTTTCAGAAAGCAAAGTTTCGAGTTTTGATGTTTTTCTTGTACAGTTCGGTGAACAGATCATTCTTAAATATTTCAACCTTTTTAGAGATAAAACAATACTATTTAAAGGTTTTATTTTGTTCCTCATTATATATATAAGAAAATATGCCAGCTCTGTCTTGAATATTTTACACTATGAACTTATTAAAACTAGTAGTTAAGTACAATCAAGAGAGTTGTGCAAGTTACACAACCTCAATATCTGGAAATTGTGCACTCAAGCGATCCATCCTTACACTAGGATAATCACTAGTCCTGTGTGAGGATTGTTTTTGATGTGATATTACCTACTTAGGGACATTACAGAAAAATATTATGATCACCAAAAAAGAAAAAATATTCAAGAAACGTAAAATCTCCCTTCTGATTTAATTCCACTTCAGTAAGCTATATTCCACTTACTTTCATTTTCCTTCAAGTCACGTTTGGAATAGCATTCTTTTTTTCCTCTCTGATCTTTCATATAAAAACAGATTTCAACCCATGTTTAGTGTTCAACACACTCTCTTCTCTATGTCTAGTGTATTTATGTCACACAGTGGTTGCTGTACCATACATCTTTTCTCCTTAAGATATAGGTAAAAAAAAAAAAGGTAGTGTTGAGTGTAAATCAAGCTGATACAGAGATAGGGTGAATAAACAGGAGATGAAGTGAATAAAATCCTCAAAGTAATTTGGTTTCCTTTGTTATTACTTATTTATATATTTTTGTTTTACATAATATTATATAATTTTATAAGAGGATTCATCTGTAGCAGATGATCAGTTTCAGAATCTGATTTATTTGCAAACAGAATGAGAAGAGGAGGGCCTGTAAGATGTGGTTTGAGAAGTACCACGTGCCCACCACAGAGCAAACTGCAACAGTCACATGGAAAGTAGTGAAAATGAAGATTCTCTAATGCCATGTACCTGAGGTCCTTTTGTACCAGTGTTATCCAGTAGAAAAACTAGGTCTTCTCTTTCTTAATGGCTGGCTTCCTTCTCTCTTCTTGTATTTGTCCATCCCTGTAATCATCTCAGGAAACCCTGGTGGCGTAGTGGTTAAGTGCTACAGCTGCTAACCAAGAGGCCAGCAGTTCTAATCTGCCAGGCACTCCTTGGAAACTCTATCAGGCAGTTATACTCTGTCCTATAGAGTCACTATGAGTCGGAATCAACTCAACATCAGTGTGTTATCATCATCTCAAGAACCTGGCTAGACTTTTGTACCATATATTATGGTGGTTAAAAGCATTGGGGTTGGCCAGATCTGGGATTGCATACCAACTCTGTCGCTTCTGGCTGAGTGCCATTGGGAAAGTCTGAACACTGTACTTCCCCTACATAATTTACAAAGGCTCAGTACAAAATAAAAAGTGAAGCCCCTTATTTAAAAAGCAGGAAAAAATTTTCCACTAAAAATACTAAAATATACAGCTTTTTCCTTTTTTCCCTGGTGTTTTTCTTGTCTCGTCATGTATTTTTTATTTGCTATTTAACGTCATTCTAAATAAAAATAAATACATAATTAAATTATTAGCATGAATTTATCATTCTTTTTCATGTTGTACAATGCCAATTTTAAATGTCAATATGACGACATTTAACTCATATACAGAATCATTGAAATTGCATATTTCTCATTTCAAAGCTTGTATATACATCTCTATTTTGTTCTTACCAGAATGATGAAAACACCACACAAAAACCATGTCTTCTCTTTTTATTGTGCTTTTTGATATACTCACGTTCTACCTAAAGTCTCTACTTTAGGCTTACTGATGAGTAAGACTGAAAGAAAAAGGAACTGAAAGAAAAAGTTGCCCAGCCTTCCCTTTACTTCTATGTTATCACTTACAGTGTAAGTGGTTGGCTAATACAAGGGAGTAACACGAGTAAGAAAGGATATGATAAGCTTCCTTGGCCATTCATGTTTCCTAGAATGTCATTGCCATCTGTTCAAAGCAAGTTCTGGTTTAAAGGAAAATGTGGCCTCTCAGAGCTGTTTTTGCCTCACCTAACGAGGTTAACCAGTCAGGTACGTAACACAATTATCTTGTACTCTGAGTCTTGCAGAACTCATCATGCTTCATGGATCCACCAGATTTCTGTGATCATGGGACCTCACAAATGCTACATGCCAACAGGGATGCAAGCAATGACAAAAGACACACATACGGCATGTATTTCTTCTACTCACATACATGATCCATTGTCCCACTGCACTTCACTTACAAAAGGACAAGTTCAAACACAAAATTATTAAGAGTTTCAAGACAGTGACAGCAGAAAAATAAGCCAAGTCAGGCCTTTCTAAGACTGGGGCCCTGTATGACATAAGCCAGCCCTGCCTCAATCATAGCATTTAACTGCCAGTTTATTTTTCTGTTCTCCTGCCCTTCAGTATCTTCATTGTCAAGCAGGAATTAAAAGACATAAAAATGGAATAGATGCCTTTTTTTCATGATAAATTTTAATAATAATTAAATGATTAAATAAGGTGTTAGTAAATGTGTCAAAATTCCAGATTATAAATAATGATCAATATCAATGATATAATGATCAACGAAAAATAACTCATAAGCAACAGGTATAGCGAAAGAAGCCACTTTTGGTTTCCCAGAAAATATCCTCCAAAGATCTACCTCTGGGAAAAGGGCAGTAAAAGAAGAATAAAAGGAGAAGATAAAATCAACCCCTTAAATCTCTGAACTAGGAAAGAGTTATGGGTTGAATTGTGTCTTCTAAAAAGATGATCTGTGGAAGTCCAAAAATAGTGGTACCTGTGAACTTAATCTTGTTTGGATATAGGGCCTTTGAAAATTTTACCTGTTAACATGAGGTCAGACTAGAATAGGGTATGTTCTAATCTGAGTACTAGCATCTTTACAAGAAACAGAGAGAAAGAAAGGGAAAATGGCCACGTGAAGATGGAAGCAGGAACAGGAGTGATCTACAAGCCAAGGAACACCAAGGATCACTGACTCTCACCAGAAACCAGGAAAGATTCTGGAACAGATGAAACATGAACCACATTCTCCCTCAGAGCCTTCAGAGGGAGCTCACATGGCCAAAAGTCTGATTTCAGACTCCTAGTCTCCAGACCTGTGAGACAATCAATGTCTGCTATAAGCCACCCATTTTGTGGTGCAGTAAAATCTGCAAAAGCTGGTTCCTGTGTAGGGCAGAAACCTGTCAGAGGAGAAAAACTCAGATATTTTTCACTAATAGAAAACAATAGAAAGATAGAAAGCTGCACCGTGTCAAAGGCAGAAAACTTGCAAGACCTGGAAAAACGAGGCAGTCCCATTGAGCTCCGGCTTTCATAGGTTTCACTGTACTTTGTTACAACAGCATTAGGAAACTAATACAATCAACCTGGATGAAAACGATATGATGAATTAACACAGGGCAGAAGTTTCGAAGTTAACTTCATAGATCTGAATGCAAGTGTCGCATGTGACAGCCTGATAACCACTTTGAAAATGCAAGTTTACTAAGGGCAGGGATTTTCTCTGGTTCCTTTTCTATTCTATTCCCGTTACCCTTCACTGAAGATATTGATTGATAAATACGTGTTAAAAAAATATATATATGAGCCAGGGGCTTGGGGACCATGATTTCAGGGGACATCTAAGTCAATTGGCATAATAAAATCTATTAAGAAAACATTCTGCATCCCACTTTGACGAGTGGCATCTGGGGTCATAAATGCTAGCAACAAGCCATCTAGGATGCATCAATTGGTCTCAACCCACCTGGATCAAAGCAGAATGAAAAACACCAAGGACACAAGGTAATTACAAGCCCAAGAGACAGAAAGGGCCACATGAACCAGGGTCTACATCATCCTGAGACCAGAAGAACTAGATGGTGCCTGGCTACAACCGATGACTGCCCTGTCAGGGAACACATCAGAGAACCCCTGAAGGAGCAGGAAAGCAGTGGGATGCAGACACCAAATTCTCATAAAAAGACCAGACTTAATGGTCTGACTGAGACTAGAAGGACCCCGGTGGTCATGGCCCCCAGACCTTCTGTTGGCCCAGGACAGGAACCCTTCCTGAAGCCAACTCTTCAGACAGGGATTGGACTGGACAATGGGTTGAAGACGGATGCTGGTGAGGAGTGAGCTTCTTGGATCAGGTGGACACTTGAGATTATGCTGGCATCTCCTGCCTGAAGGGTAGATGAGAGGGTAGAGGGGCTTAGAAGCTGGCGAAATGGACACGAAAAGAGAGAGCGGAGGGAGAGAGAGGGCTGTCTCATTAGGGGGAGAGTAATTGGGAGTGTGTAGCAAGGTGTATGTATGTTTTTGTGTGAAAGACTGACTTGATTTGTAAACTTTCACTTAAAGCACAATAAAAATTATTAAATATATATATATATATATGAATGAGTAAAAGTGTATGACATGACGGTCAAGCAAAACTAATGTTATTAATTGATGTCACAGGCATTTTTGAGAAAGGATGTGGATAGATCTAAGTGTTAATTATAAAAAGAAATGAATAAAATTATAATTATAAAATGAAACAATAAAAGTAAAAATTGCTTAGCATATAGTATCACTTTCTTCCCCAGATGTTAAAAAACAACAACAAAAAACAACTCCTCATTAGCACCAGGTATAGGGATAGAAGCCACTTTGGGTTTCCCAGAAAATATCCTCCAAAGATTTACCTCTGGGAAAAGAGTGGTGAAAGAAGAATAGAAGGAGAAGATAAAATCAACCCCTTAAAACTCTGAACTAGGAAAGTATAATTATTCCTTTTTAAGCAGTCATCAATTATGCTGAAGAGAGCAGTCCTGTTAATATTTACTTATGTCATTACAAATAAAATAATCGACCGCCCATGACCTATTGCCCTGCTTGTGTTTTTAGAGAAAAGCTTTGTCCAGATAGTGATAGATTCCTTCCCTCTGACTCATACATTACCCAGAGGCTTCTAGCTTCCTGGAATTTCTGTTCAAAATTTCAAATCTCTTGGCAATAATTCCCCATTTTTATAGAAAATGCTTTAATTTTAAAGAAAAATAAACATTGCAAGAAATTGATCAATAACTTGTATCTAGGTCTTGGCACCATCAAACATTGTCCATGCCCCCCCTCCAAAATTCCATCTTTTGATGTTAAAGGTTGAGTCTCAATCTTGAGTATGTGGGTCATGTGTAGTAGGTTGTCTATATTGAATTCTGTTCTCCGTAGGTTTTGCATTCCTTGCCAAAAATTATCCTCTATGTTTTAGAATTCTTATTATTAAAGTTAACAATATACAGTTGTATAAAAATACTAAGAGTAAACACACACTCTCAATCTCACCACTCTGAGGTAATCAAAAGAGTGAGCTTGATAGATATCTTTCCAAAACTCGTTTATCACAAAGATCAGATCATTCTATATCCAAAACTCTGTATTTTGCTCTTTTCACTCAGTAATACATCATGGACATTCTTTCAGGTCAGTACATGTAGATCCAACTCCTTCTTTTAATCACTGGCTAATATTTCTTTGTGGGCATGTACCACAATTTTTTAACTGTTCCCTATCAAGAGACACTCAAGATGATTCCAGTTTGGAGGATGCTAGAAACAATAATGTGTTAAAAATCTCCATACATACAATCTTCCATGTTGATGATTTTATATTTTTATTAACAATCCCAAAAGTAGAAATGCTGTTGCACAGATATGTCCATTATTTTAATTTTAAAGGATGCTAACAGATTACTTTCAAAAATGGTTGTAGCAGTTTACATTCCCATCAGCTTTATTCAAGCAAGCATCTTCCATGCTCTTAGCAGCACTGGAAATTTTTAAATACTGCTCATTTTTTGCTTATTGGATGAATTTTTCTTTTGTTTGTATAAAATGATACACTATTGTTTCAATTTGCTAGGAAGGTTGATATATTTTTAACATGTTTAATGGTCATTGCAGCCTCTGTAAGTGCTCAAGAATCCTATACAGAGGACTAGCATAATACCCACAACTTCTTTGACAAAAGAACAACTCCAGACCTCCTTTTACCACATCTCCAGCCAGTTCTCACCACACCAGTTATAGACAGCTGCCTTACTTAGATAGCCTACAGAAGAAGATTTTATGTATTCATTTAAGATAGGTATGAATTGGTAAGAATTATTTACTGTGTGGCCATTCTGAGAATATTGACAGTTCAACAGGGACTGACCCACAGAAATGATCTACTAGTTAAAGTATTTCTCTTGTATGGAAGCATCAACATAGTGAGTGTAAAGCCTCCTTAAAAGAGGAAAGAATGAGAGATAGAGGAGAAGAAATACGTGAGGGAACTTATATTAAAAACAACTAAATAACACTCCAGAAAAGAATTAACCACGGGAACTTCGACTTCTCTCATTTGCCTTCGACGTGCTTGTGTGCATTAGAAAATAACAAATCACTCAAAATAATGGTTATGGTTCCTCTGTAAGGAGAGGAATTAGTATTATTTTTAATAATTGGAAGTTTATCTTGAGGTCCCTGGATAGTGCAAGTGGTTTGTGCTCAACTACTGACTTAAAGGTTGGCAGTTGGAACCCATCCAGCAGCACCGCAGAAGACAGGCCTGACAATCCTCTCCTATAAAAACTACAGCTAATAAAATCCTACAGAACAGCTCTACTCGCCATGATTCAGAATTGACTGGAAGGCAACGAGTTAGGGTTTTTTTGTTTTTTTTTAAGTTTAGCTCAGCCCTTTCTTAATTAATATACAAGATTTTTACAATTCCAACCTTTTTTTTTTTTTTTGCAAATTAGACCAAATGAAGTAAATTTTAATTTAGAATAATGTGTAAATGGATGGACAGGTGATTAGGATCAGGTTTCCACTTGTTTAAGAAGGGCAATTTGACAGGAATATAAACATTTTCATCAAAACTGAACTCTGTCACTTCCTATAGCCAACATGTCACCAAATTTTATTATTATCTTCCAGATTCTTAATATCTTATAATACATTTTCCCTAGTATAGTGTGACTCTTTTTCACTGGGACACTTGGAGTAACACCCTAATTTGACTCCCAGGCTCCAATGTCTTCAATATATACTTCACCCCTTGTTAGATCCATATTCTTCAAAGGGTGACCAGAAGAAGGCCCCTTACATAAAAAAACACATGGATGCTTAAGAAAAAATGTAGATTCCTGGGTTACCTCAACAAGTACGGGATCATTAGTCTCTGGGGATATGCTCAGAAAACTGCATTCTAACAATCTTTCCAGGTAATTCTTACCCATATGAAATTTTGAAAGGCAAAATTCTACAGTTTACTAAGCCATATTAAATGACTTGCTTACTATTTCTTGCCTTACCTGTCAATTCTGACTCATAGTAACTCTATAGGACAGAGTAGAACTGCCCCATAGGGTTTCCAAGGAGTGGCTGGGGATTCAAACTGTCAACCTTTTGGTTAGCAGCCAAGCTCTTAACTGCTGTGCCACCAGGGCTCCTTTCTTGCCTTATTGCTTTAAAAATGCAATTCCATTGCCTATTCTATCCTTCCTGCTTTCTGCCCATCTAATTACCATTCTTACTTTTAGATCCAATCCATTGTTCATATCTTCATCCTCTATGGCTTTACAACATTCTGTAAATAGATGCATAGGCTTATTCTAGTACTTGTTCAATTCTACTTTGATCATTTCTTTGCTGGAATAATATTGCTTGGGGAAACAGTTGTATTTCATTTATCTTTGTCCTAATATCATGTTTCTACTTTTAGCCAATTATCATCATTATTTTTCTCATGGTATCTACTATTTATTGAAAGCCTAAACTTTTCCAGGAATTATACTAAGAATTTCATATGAATTTTTAATAAAAAATCCCCAATAGATATTTTATTGCCATGTTACAAACAAGAAAAATGTAACAAAAAGGGCGAAATTAGATGTTCAAGTTTGCACAAATAGAAAATAACAGAGCTAGGATTCAAACACAGGCCTGTCTGATTCCAAAGCCCATGCTCTTTCCACAGTATTTGACTGCACTCGGTAAGTGCTGGTGAAATGATTGATTACATTATTTTCTAGCTAATTATCTAAAATTTGGCAATTAAACAGTCATCAGTCATTCCTGTAAACCTTAGAAAATCTATGAAAAAAAAATGGTTTCTTTTTTCTCAGCACACACTCCTAGCTATATTTCCCACAGAGATTAGTAAAAGAAAAAAAAATTTCTATTTTATTAAAGAGCTATAATCTCATCCATGGCTTTGAAGGGATCTAAAAACTAACCTGACAATCGCCTCATCTCTGTAACCACAACAGGAGAATTAAATAGTTGCCAGCTTTAGTCATCCAGAAAAAAAAAAAAAAAAAGGCTCCTCAATCTAAATATTGTTTAATAAAAAAATAAGAGTGTTAAGTAGTGTATAAATTATAATAACCATTGTAAGCATCCACTTGGTGCCAGACTTTGCATACACATCTTTCCTTATTGACAAGCGAACGCTGGAAGTTATATATTTGATCCATTTAAACACTATGAAATGGACTCGCAAAATAGTAAGGTGCCCCAAGTCACACAGCTGGAGATTGTTAGAGCCAAGTTTTGAACCCAGGTCTTTCTGACCCCACCGTTAACATTTTCTCCCAAAATCTCATATTTTTTACACTACTGCATTGCCTGTGATCAATCAACCATAGCACCTGACTCAGCTAAAGGGCCAGCACATTGGTCACACATTAACATCGTAATCAAATAGACAACAGAGATAATTCAATCTATATTTATAATCTCTGAAATCATTATTCCGCTGCATGGTTATTAGATGAATATTGAATAGGGCATGTAAATGACTATAATCACATTTATTTTACCTTGTCGAATAAAGTATTTCAAACATTATCTGAAAGGCAAAAGGAAAAGTTGGAAAGAACAGGCAGTTTTCTTAATCTTGAGGAAGACACAGGCATCTCCACTACTTCAGTAAGCAATAGTTACCACCCAAGTTCTCTATCTGTTTGGGATTATAAAATATTGTTTCCTTTTTTTCTTCCAGAAACCACTCTCGAAATGAATGGTGTGACTTAAGTCACCAACTACATGTAAGTGGAATTCTTCAAGCCCCAAATAAAACTTCTATTCCCAAGGTGCACTTAAATTTAATCAAACTTAGCACTTTTAAAAGTAAGTAATTAAGGGCCACAAAAATTGGTTACCTGGTGTTTTTTTTTTTTTTTAATAACCTAAGTCAATTTTGAATTATTAGAATTCCAGCACTGTGGGGGAGATAAACACAGGTTTGGAAGAGATAAATACAGTTGACTTGATCTCTCAAAGAATGAGTTAGAGAACCAGGGGCAAATAACTTACTGATTGTTCTCATTCTGCGAAAGAGACTAATATCTACTCTCATACAGGTGGCCTTGCCTCTAAAATTTAATTGTTGAAGTGTTGACATCTGCTATATGAACTGGTGACTCAAGTTCCCCCACCCCCACCCCCAGCTTTGCTTCCTCTGAGATGGGGATATTTCCAGCACATCTTTATTTTCTACCTCTCACAAAACTAAAAATCTGTTCTTATTGTAGACTATACTGTTCAGTGTTAGTGAAGGTTAGAAAAGCTTTAAAAAGCCATGGGCACTATTTAAAAATAAAAGGCAGGTCACAAATTGGGATTTTGTAAAACATAAACTAGACAATGTATTATAATCTAAAGTATTTACTAAAAATTCTATAAATCAACATGAAATAGAATAAAAACTAGAAATGGGCAAAAGCGTGAGCAGTCATCTCATAGAAAAGAGAAGTTAAATGGCAAATAAATATATGGAAAGATGCTCAATTGTATTAATCAGAAAAATCCACACTGAGAGCACAATGAGATGCCATTTTACATCCACTAGATTGGCAATGGATCCCTTATGGCACAGTAGTTAAGAGCTTGGCTGCTAACCAAAAGGTCAGCGGTTCGAATACACCAGCCACTCTCTGGAAACCCTAGGGGGCAGTTCTCCTCTGTTCTGTAGGGTTGCTATGAGTTGGAATCGACTCGATGGAAATGTTTTTTTTTTTTTTTTTTAGATTGGCAATGTGTCTGAAATACCAAGTGTAGGCAGAGATTGCACATCAACACAGATACTTAGGCATTCTTGATGGAAGTATAAATTGGAAACATTCCTGTGGAAAGCAGTTTGCCTTCATCTTACAGAGTTATGTACTCTTATACCTTATGACCCAGGAACACCAGTTCTAAATGTATACCCTGTACACCAGAAGGTTGACCTAGGTATGTATTTCTTGAACCAGGAAACATCACACAAATATTCATAGCAGTGTTGTTTATAAGAGGGAAAAAATGTGAAAGGCACTCAATTATAAATTGGTCAGAATAAATGCACACATAAATATGGCATATTCACAAGAGAGTATATTTTAGGCCAGTAACAATGAATGATCCTTAAAAAAAAAAGTTGCCATGGAGTCAATTCTGACTCATAGAGATCCTTACAGGACAGAGTAGAACTGCCACCTACAGTATCCACAGAGCACCTGGTGAATTTGAACTGCCAAAACTTTTGGTTAGCAGCTGTAGTGCTTAACCACCATGCCACCAAGGTTTCCAAATGACCCTTAGCTGCCTGAAAAATAGACGATTCTTAAGAATATTATGTTGAGTTTTCTTGGTTTTGAAGATTTTAAAAAATCAGTATCATGTTGAATATCATTTTCTGTTACTTGCTCAGGGGAGATGAGCATTCTTCAGAGCTGAGTGAATTCAGATTAAATGGAATTGGTGATTCAACTTACCCTACCCATGTGTTTGGGTGACTTCTCCCTAATGTTTCTATTTTCAATTACATATTATTCAGGTATGTGTATGGATGTGTGTATAATGAGAAATGTAAAGAAGGCAAGATGATGTTAAACACTAAATTTAATATAATTGTTATCTCTGGGGAAGTTAAGGAGAAAAGCAAAAAAAAAAGATCACAGAAGTAGCTACAATTATCTTGGTCATTAATCAGATTTAGCACTTAAAAGTTAATAATTTGAACAGTGGTTCATGGAAATGAATTTAAATTACATTTATATTTTACATCTAAATTTATGTTATTTATTTACCAAATATTACTTTCAAAAAATGGCCAAGGAAGGAGTAAAAGGAGGGAGGGGAAAAAAAGGTGGAAAAGGATAAGAAAAAGGGAAGTACAGAGAAAAGGAGGAGAGGAGAAGGAAGAGCAGGGAAGGAGACAAGGAGAAAAGCAGAAGCTATGTAGTCAGGCTTCAATTCAAATTCTGATCCTAAGGCTTAACTAACGAATGTTTGAACTTATACAAGTTTTTTAATATCTCTGAGCCTCAGTATTTTCAACAGTAAAATGAGGATTTCAGATCTGGTTTGAGCTGAGCAGTAAATGAGATGAATTCACGTAACATGTTTGGTTATTTCCACCAGTCACTTCTTTTCTTCCTTTTCTTTCTTCTTCTCTGCTTAGAAGGAATACAGGACTGGGGGGGGGGGGAGGTGGAGAGAAAAGATGGTGGAACTAATCACTATATCTTTGTCAGTCATTTCATCTGATAGAACACTACCCACAATGCAAAGCAGGTGATGTCTATCTCAGTGACCTTCCAGATTCCAGCCCCCGGAGACATAGTGACCCTAAGTTCTAGAATACATCACTCCTAATTTTTTTCTTTGAAGTTTCACTTTTTTTTTAATCAAGGCCTAATTAAGGAAATTCATTAAAAAAAAAATTGCCATCAAGTGGACTTCCACTCATAGCGACCATATAGGACAGAGTAGAACTGCCCTATAGAGTTTCCAAGAAGCACCTGGTGGATTCCTACTGCCGATCGTTTTTGGTCAGCAGCCAGTAGCACTTAGCCACTATGCCATCAGGGTTTCCACTACAAGGAAATTCGTAGTAAGGTGAAAATGTACTTTAATCTTCCCATGGGAGGGAGGGGGTACATTCTAAAAAATGAGCTTGTTAACTAAAACGGATCTCTAAATGGTGAAATGTGAGCTGAAAGTATTTGTGAGTACACCACCACTACCGGTTGTCGTGGAGTCCATTCTGACTCATGATGATCCCATGTGTTTCAGAATAGAAATGTGCATAGTGTTTTCAATGGCTGTTATCTTTCGGAAGTAGATCATTGGACCTGTCTTCTTAGGTGCCTCTGGGACGATTTGAACTACCAACCTTTTGGCTAGTAGCTGCTGAAGTCTAAAGTTAAAGACTTTTTGGAACACTAATCGGCTTTGCACACAGTTCTACTCAGACGCACATGGGATCGCCATGAGTCAGAATCGACTGGAAGGCAACTAACAACAGCAATCAGCTTTGCAGCTGCCAAGGACCCACAACTCACTCTGACAAGTCAAGCCTTAAAGACTCAATAAACACATATTGCACAAATCTAGAAACCTCAAACATCAATTTAAGGAGACTGAGGTTTTATCATACGGTCTTGGTACCCAGTCGAGTTTAGCTCAGTGGTATTCAGCTTGGGAAATTTTGCCCTGGGAGGACCATAGGCAATTCTAGAAACATCTGCAGTTTTTCGACTGGGGTGAGTGGGGTGGTCTACTGAGATCTAACAGGTAGAGGGCCCAGATATGGTACTAAGTGTCCTACAATGCACAGGACAGTCCCCAACAACAAAGAATTATATGTCCCTTCAGTGTCAATAGTGCTGCTCCTGGTCCACTGTACATGAGCCACAATGAGTTGTCTTCCAAATGACCGGGGAGACTAGCTCAGGAATTTCATGTCATGGGGCTTATAATACCTTAATGCAGGGGTTATTAAGCAAAAGATCCATGGATTGGCTTAAGGCAGTTCATAAAACCCATGAAATTATATGCAAATTTTGTTCATATGTGCATTTTTTAACATGGGTCTAAAGTTAAAAACTTTTTTAGAAGGGTGTCCACAAGGCCCACATATCTTTTTAATATTTCTCCCACAAGCTCGTTAAAGTCTAAAATTCTTAACAAATCAGTTCCTTAAAAAAAGAGTGATATTTTATTTTGGATAGAGATTTAAGAACTCAGATGAGCCTGGGTTTGAACCCAAACACTTGACATGTGAGTCTCAGTTTCCAAATCTCTAAAAGAGAAAATAATTATTCAAATTTAATAACCACTACTGTGTAGGCTATACATATTTAAACTACCTAGTCACAGCAGGCATTTAGAAAACAGTAGCTTTTGTTTTGTTGTTAAAAATAAATTGGATTTAAGGTGCTTGCTGTAGAAGATCCTGGATGCATAAAACATAGCTATCTAGTAACAGCTAAGGGCATATTTATTCAAGTGTGATGTTAGAAGGAGGAGGAAGAAATCTGTATAGAGATTTATAAAGTGTTTTTGCATGCCTTATCTCATTTCATCCTCACAAAATCCGGTACATGGGGTGGGAATCCAGATTAGAAAACAGAGGCATGAACAGTGAAGTAATTTATCAAGCAGGCATGGACTCAGATCCACATATTCAGATTCTAGATCCCAAGCTATTTCTACTATTTCCTTTTGGAAGAATGAACACCCAAGCCCGTTGGCTATTGAGTCGATTTCGACTCATAGCAGCCCTATAGGACAGAGTAGAACTGCCCCATAGAGCTTCCAAGGAGCACCTGGTGGATTCGAACTGCCTATCTATGGTTAGCAGATGTAGCTCTTAACCACTACACACACCACCAGGGTTTCCAAGGAAGAACAGGGCTTTCAATATTCAGATACAAAAACAGAGAAATTTTGAAGAACAGAGCAATAACCCAGAGCATGAGCTGTTCCTTTAGGAGGGAATCCAGGAAATCACTGGAGTCGGAAGCTGGGACAGAGCCTTTTAGAAAGGGAAGTCCTAAAGAGAGCAGATATTTACCGAAAACGGGGAGATTTAAATGCTAACTTAAATGCAACTAGTTCCAAGTTCTTTAAAGCCGAGCCTGGTGGTTAAACCTTAAGAAGCCACCTCTACTCACTTTCTACTTTTTTAGCCCAGGTTTCTTACTAAATTGTCACTGCCATCTCCTTGCATTTCCCCTTCCTTTCTCCTCTTGAAGGGCAACAAAAGTAAGAACTAAAGACTGAGCTGGGTCACAGGGTGTATGACAATCAATAAAAAAAGGAACTCAGAAAGGAACAAGACCTATTGTCTCTTAATCTTAGTGTTGGATTGCCTGACCTAATTTTGTTATGTAAGTGAAGGTTTATTAAATTGACCAATAAAGTCACTTTTTTTAAAGAAATGCCTTGTCATAATTTAAAAAGTTGAGGAAAAATTACTGAGGTTTTCATTCATTCATTCATATATTCAATCTTTTTTTATTCAACAAATACGCATTGAGTGCTTCCAACATGAGCCACGAACTCTGCCAAAAACTAATACACATGAAACAAAGTTGACACCAACCCATCCCATCTAGAATGTGGCCATTGAGAGGGGGAGATAGATATTAAACCTAATTCCTACTTAATTATTACACAATCAGTTAATTTCAATTTTAAGAGGATTTATGTATTAAATGTACAGGGGTCTATAAGAGCACGTAAAAATGACACAATGAACTCTATGGTACCTGTTTTGATAGACTTTGCCAAGGAATTTAGCAAAACATGTAAAGGAATGTTCCTGGCATAGAGAAATATATCTTCAAAGAGAAAGTGAGGGGCAAAAAGAAGATAAAGATAACTTGTTACCAAGTTACTCTATATGGAAACATTTATGCTACCCCAGATGTTTTAAAGACTTCAAAGAGCATCTTAGCTTTCCCTCTGATAAAATGCAAAATAAAAAATGAGCCCTTAAACTTTCCATTATCAATAATTTTTTCATTATATGAACTGAAGTCAGGGATAAAAGGAAAAACACAAGTTAAAAAAAAAAGTTCAAGAAGGAAATAAAAACCTCAAATGTGAATGGAACATGTGAGCTCATTTAAAAATATGTTTCTGTTTCTACTAATGGGTCATTTTCACCTGTTCCTGTGTTCCCACCTGGCCTCGGCTAGGTAGCTGCGGCTCTCGAACAATCGAATGAGCTATCATTGCAGCTTGATCACCAGGATGCAGAGGTGACCAAAGGGTCAAATGAACAGAAGCTGGGTATCCTCAAACAGGAAAAATCCACTCCCAGATCATTTGGAGCCAAATGTAGACCTGCTAGGCTCAGGGAATCACCAGCTGGGTTTTTATTTGAAATGTGTTATCATCAGATACACTCAAAACCAAACCCCACACAGAAACCTTGTGGTTAGCCATATGTTTGGGACACCCTTTGGTGTTTACTAATACCCCAGGACTGTGAAGCAAAAGATCCACAAGAGAAAACGAGAGAGCTGCTCTGAACAGAGAACACAAGGAGGTTGGAAGAGAGCCCCTTTTGTTTGTGTCTGCGTGATCAAAACTGGAAGCTTTTCAACAGTGAGCTACTGTGCTGAACACAGGAAAACTAAACCCTTTAAAGTATTCCTGTTCAGGTTTCACAGCATATCTTTAGGAATCATTCTATTCTTAAGAAATTTTGTGGCATTGTTTCATATTTTACTTTTCCTAGCCAACTTGGTTGGTTGTTTGTTTGCTTTTTTTTTAACGTGAAAAGACCTTTATGTAATCATAACAAAAACTGACAATCATTTTGGATTTTAGAGGCTTGATTACAAGCATTTCTGAAAACAGAGATATTTTCTTTATTTCTTCCTTAAAAAGATTTCAAGAGAAATATGAATATGTTTCTTGGACACAAGAAAAGTCTGATGAAAGCCATTTTTCATTTTATTTCCATGCTGTGAATGCATATTCAGGCTATTTAAACTACCACAGCAGTCTGCTTCTCAAGTTAAACCACCAACCACCAGTCCGTAGGGGTGGAAAAAAAAAAAAAGAACCTATTTTTATGCACTGTGACATTTTTAACTTGTAAAACATTGCAAATGTAGGTGGTAGTTCTCACAGTCTGGTGTATTTTTGGAGTTCTATAATCCTTCTAGTCAGAGTTCAGGGACTGCTTTTTTTCAACATTTTGGCATGTCGTGGCCTTTTCTCCATAATTGTACATGCTTAAAAAATAAATCTTTTTTTCTCACTGCTCTTACAGTCCTCCTGCTGAAAGGCACTGGAATGGGAAATAGAACACACACATATTCATACTTGGTCCTGCCCTGTCCTCTGCCCTTCTTTCTTTACCTCAGCTCCTCTTTCCTTTTCTCTCCTCTTGTTGTTGCCCTCTTCTTCCTTCCCTCCTTCCTCCCCTCCTCTATATTCTTTCATTAGCTCTTACTTTCTGACACGTTTTCCCCCTTCATTACTTTTCTAAGAGTTTGCCTGATTTTCAAAACCTTGAAGTTATGTTTCAAAATAATAATTTTGATTTTTTCCTCTTCGTGATGATGATGGTCAGTAGTAAATTCAACCATATTTCATTCATATTTCTTGTGAATTATGTTTTCAAAATGAGTGAGAGGTGCCTTGACCTTTGGAATTTATGATAATCTAAATGATGCTAGTATGACTGATTAAATGTGAGTTTTTTTTTTTCTCATAGAACTCAATAATATATGAATTCTTTATTTTCTCTGAATTGAATCATAGTTTGAGGAACTGGTCAAATCCACTGTTTGGGTATTTTCTAGGTGATGAAAGACAACTAAACAAATAATTACAGAATCCTAACAGTATTTTTTTTTTTTAACAGTATTAACTACAGGAGCTCTGTTATCCAGATTGTTCTAATACAACAACCTCAAGAAATGAATACCCAGCATTTTCTTGAATGGTTTCAGCAACTTTCTAAAGTCACTTCTACTATTGAGAAAGTTCCTTCTTCTATTAAAACCAACCTCAATAAACCCAAAAAACAAACAAACAAACAAAACCACTGCTGTCAAGTCGATTCTTACTCATGGAGACTCTATAGGACAGAGTAGAACTGCCCCAGAGGATTTCCAAGGCTGTAAGTCTTTACAGAAGCAGATTGCCACGTCTTTTTCTCAAGGAGCAGCTGGTGGGTTAGACCACTGACCTTTCAGTTAGCAGCTGAAAGCTTTAACCACTGTGGTACCAGGCCTCCTTCCAACCTAAATTTTTGTTGTTGTTAGGTGCCATTGAGTCGGTTCCAACTCATAGTGACCCTGTGTACTACAGAACGAAACACTGCCTGGTCCTGCACCATGCTCACAATAGTTGCTATGTTTGAGCCCATTGCTGTAGCCCCTGTGTCGATTGAGGGTCTTCTTCCTCTTCACTTACCCTGTACTTTACCAAGCATGACGTCCTTCTCCAGTGACTGATCCTTCCTGATAACATGTCCAAAGTATAACATCTCCCCATCTTCGCTTCTAAGGAGCATTCTGGTTGTACTTTTCCAAGACAGATTTGTGTATTCTTTTGGCAATCCACGGTATATTCAATATTCTTCACCAAAACCTAATTCAATGACATCAATTCTTCTGACTTTCTTACTCATTGTTCAGCTTTCACATGCATATGAGGAGATTGAAAATGCCATAGCTTAGGTCAGGCACACCTTAGTCCCATTATCTTTGCTTTTTAACCCTTTCAAGAGATTATTTGCAGCAGATTCGTCCTAAGCAAGTGTCATTTGATTTCTTGACTGATACTTTCACGGGCATTGACTGTGGATCCAAATAAATGGAATCCTTAACAACTTCAATCTTTTCTCCATTTATCATGTTGCTTATTGGTCCAGTTGTAAAGACATTTGTTTTATGTTGAGGTATAATCCATACTGAAAACCGTGGTCTTTGATCTTCATCAGTAAGTGCTTCAAGTCTTCTTGGCTTTCAGCAAGCAAGGTTGTGTCATCTGCATATTGTAGGCTTTTAATGAGTCTTCCTCCAATCCTGATGCTGCATCTTCTTTATATATTCCAGTTTCTTGGATTATTTGCTCAGCATACAGATTGAATAAGTATGGTTAAAGAATACAACCCTGACACACATCTTTCCTGATTTTAAATAACACAGTATTCCCTTATTCTGTTCAAACAACTGCCTCTGAGTCTATACATAGGTTCCTCATGAGCACAATTAAGTGTTCTGGATTTCCTATTCTTTGCAATGTTGTCTATAATTTATTATGATCCACACACTTGAATGCCTTTGCATAGTCAATAAAACACAAGTAGACATCTTTCTAGTATTCTCTACTTTTAGCCAAGATCCATCTGGCATCAGCAATGATATTCCTTGTTCCACATTCCCTTCTGAATTCATTTTGAATTTCTGACAGTTCCCTGTCAATGTACTACTATAACTCTTTCTTCATAATCTGCAGCAAAATTTTACTTGTGTGTGATTTAATGATATTGTTTGATAATTTCCGCATTCTGTTGAACCGTGATTCTTTGGAATGGGCACAAATATGGGTGTCTTCCAGTCAGTTGACCAGGTAGCTGTTCTCCAAATTTCTTAGCATAGATGAGTGAGTGCTTCCAGTGTTGCACCCATTTGTTGACACACCTCAATTGGTATTCCATCAATTCCTGGAGCCCTGTTTTTCACTAATGCCTCCGGTGCAGCTTGGATGTCTTCCTTCAGTACCATTGGTTCTTGGTCCTTTGCTACCTCCTGAAATGTTTGAATGTTGGGTCAATTCTTTTTGGTTCAGTGACTGTGTGTATTCTTTCCATCTTCTTTTGATGCTTCCTGTGTAATTCAATATTTATTTATTTAGGGACAGAAAGAAACTTACTTAGCATTAATATAAATTAATAATTTACTGTTCAGTTATTATTTATAAATATTCATTTAATAATTACTGTTAAATAAATTTAATACTTTTATTGTTATTTCGAAATAATGTATGTCAGTTATCCCCTTATCCTCTTATTTAGGCTCCCCTCAAAATAACCACCATTCACTAAAGAACAGTGTTGAATTTGCCAAAGATTTCTTGATTAGGATAAAAGAGTTTGATTTGAACATATCAGAGCATTTCCCTTCCTAAGTCTCAATTAGACAAGCTTTCTTTTGGCCTTGATGACACCAATTCTCTCTCTCTCTCTCTTTTTTTTTTTTTTTTTCCTCCCTCCATTACTCAGCTTTCTCAGTTAGTTTCTCTTCCTTTCTCCAGCTCTGAGTCTCCATTCCCATCCCCTATCCCAAATCTCTCCTGCTTTGTTAGAGTAATTTAGTTCTGTCTTCCTTCAATCTCCAACACCCTATGCTCCCACCTACTACTGTTTTTAAGAGTGCCAGAGACCGTTAGGATGAAGAAGACGACTTGGTGTGTGTATGCTCAGCAAACAATAGGCTCTATAGTTAGCACAGGTCACCAGTCTTAGAAAGCTGTGGAAGTTTATAAATAACAACTTTTTTTTCTGTCATGTGCTCACATTCAAAACAAGGGATTTCTTACATGTTCTGGAACTGGGTCATTTTCCTTTTTGACAGTTATGTTAGCAGTTGCTGGTGCAAATCAGAGTTAACTGGAACCATATTTCTGACTGTTTTCAAAGAATATTTTTAACACCTTTCAGAGACGGGTTGTCCAGGAAGTTGCCAGTCTGGTGTATCTTGATGTTAGCAATGACAGCATAAAACAGTGAAGGTGATGCAATCTGATCAGTGAAGAATTCAATGAGATTGTGTGCTCTACAGTTGGTCATGGTGTTCCAATAGCTAAATGGTTGTTGGATTGGTATTATCACCTTGTAACTTGCTCAGCATTTTAATTTAATTGCTGGCACCAGTATGCATGTCTGACACTGATGTTTAAACTGAAATACTGATTATTTACATCTAAACCTGTTCTGTTCCCTCTTGACTTAAACCTAAATTCTAACCCATAGGGGTTCCATTTAAATTCAATTCAGGAATATCATATACATTTGTTCTTTCTTCCAGCTTTGGACCATCACAATTTTAACAAGCAGATTTCAGTGTCTTTATATAAGAGGCTGATTTTTATTTAATGTTTATCAGGATAGGACAAGGTATCATTTGCCACCACAGTTAAGATCCCTGTCCAGTTTGACACCACGTGTCAATATAGGATCCATCTATTCAAAAGTGCTGACAAATGCTTATTTATAGGAATTAGCAGATGCAAGACATGCATTTTATTCCCTAAATTTGAATCATTTATGTCTTGAGACATCCTCAGAGTTATATCCATTGAATTAAAATTTTGTATTGAGTAGAGGTATTCTACAGCTCAAAATCCTCAAAAAGAGGAAAAAAAATGGCAATAAACAAAGCAAAGCTTATGTGCCATGTATAGTTCTTATTCTGTTTCAAAGACTTTCTGAACAAGTAGAATACAAACATGAAAGTGTTGAAAATGATACAGGTAACTTTGTATCAGGATTTCCACATATACAGCATGAACTACAGATGATGGGGACAAACTAGAAATGGTTTCTTTGAAACCAAACCTACAGCGCACTACCCATCCCTGTCAAAAAGCAGAAAGTTTTTCAAAAGGGTTTCTTAAAGTTATCAAATAAGAGATGGGATTATTTGAAGGCAAAGAAGTCAGAAGACTTTTTGGAGTTACCTCATAAATATCCCCTCACATTCCCAGGCTAGTATAGACTCAGAAAGAGTTATTGGTAGCATGAAAAAATTGCACAGAAGTACACTTGGGACTCAGTGATAACACCACTAAGGCACTTTGCTTATTGAAAGATCTCTTTTAAAATAAAATTAACTAATTATTTTTTTTTAATTTTCATGCTTAAATTTCATTTGTTTTATGAAGTGTTTGTTTCCCATAATACTTTAATTTCTATTAATTCTATCTAATTGCTTCAAAGGAGAATATACCATTTAACATTTGTTATTTTATATTTTAATGTTCACTTTTTATTAAAATGTACTAAACATTTTTTAATATTTTAAAGTAAATATTGAAGACCTTTTTTTTTGTACTGTGTAAAATAAATACCTAATTTACCAGTATTATCATTTTTCTTAGCTCTTATAATCACTAGAATTTGGGCATTTTTTGTTTTGGTTTGGTTTTTTTTGCTAGCAGCTGCCTAGCCACTAAAATGTTATCCTTCAAATCTCATATTATATTACTTAATTTGAGATAGATGCAGCAAAAAAAAAAAAAAAGTTAAATGCTTTGAAACATTGCTCACATTTTCCTGATTTTGCAAGTTAGTAATCTTATCACAAAAGTTACATGAAGACTCATCAGTTCCTAGTGATCATTATATTATTTTCAAAAGTCTTATAAATTGTCTCTACCAATCAATTTTACATGAGAAATGATAATCTTAGCTGGAGACAACAACAACAAAAAAAGTAATGCCATTTATAACGGATTGGATTGACAAATGTTTAAAATATGGATAATATCTAACGTTCCCCACCATGGATGGAAGTGTCACTATTTCTTTTAATGCTATTTTGTATTACCCACCAAAACTTTAAAAGTACATAATCTTTCACCTAGCAAGATCATTTCTAGGTTTATTTCTAGAAATATCAAACATGTTTTCTAGTATATGTATAAGCCAGTTCCTTGCAGTGTCACTGGGGACAATTTAATAAACCATGTTAATCCATGCTATGGAATGGCCTCTAACCATTCAGAGGAACCAGGAAGATAGATGTCCCTGAGTGGGCTGCAGAGTAGTATACCCAGTATGACCCAAAAGTATTCTTGAAAGCAAGACTACCTGTGGAAGAGTTTTTTTGTTTGTTTCTGTCTCTCATATATTTCTCCAGCTATCTTCTGGAGACTAGAAAATCTAAGAGGTAGATATAAGGTTCTCTGTCTTGACTTTTATGCACAGGGGAGTATTCCTTAGTATTTAGAAGGCTACAGAGTAGTTCTGCAACTGCCTTTTAATGACCAAGGACAGGGATTATACCATATTTTACTTGATTAGGAGTCCCTGAGTGGTGCAAACAGTTAACATGCTTAGCTGCCAACAGAAAGTTTAGAGGTTTGAGTCCATCCAGGGACACCTTAGAAGAAGGTCGCAGATCTACTTCCTAAAAATCAGCCACTGAAAACCCTATCAATACAGCTATTGATCTCTACTTGATTGGAACAAAAGAGAATGCAGGAAACCAAAGACTCAAAGAAGAAACTAGTCCACAGGACTAATAGCCCACATGAACCATGGTCTAACCTAGCCTGAGACCAGAAGACTAGGTGGTGTTCAACTACCACTACCGACCATTCTGACCAGAGGCACGATAGAAGATCCCAGGCAGAATGAGAGAAAATGAAGGACAAAACTCGAATTCACAAAAAAGGCCAGGCTTACTGGACCAATAGAGATTAGAGGAAAGAGGAACCCCCAACACTATCGTCCTAAGATACCCCTTGAACTCGGAACTGAAGCCGTTCCCAGAGGTCACTTTTCATACAAATAATAGATTGGCTTATAAAATTAACGATATCACCCCTGAGTACTGTGCTCCTTTAAATAATCAACTACATTAGTCCAAATGGTCAACATTAACCCTAAAGCAAAGATGAGAAGGTAAGGAGAAACTAGATTAATGGAAACAGAAGAAACAGATTGGAAATAATTAGAATATTGACACATTGTGAAAAATGTAACCAATGTCCTGGAACAATTTGTATAAAAATTGTTAAAAGGGAACCTAATTTGCTGGGTAAACTTTCACCTAAAACACAATAAAATATTTTTTAAAAAGAAAAGAAAGAAAACCCTATGGAGCATATTTCTCCTCTTAAATATTCTACTCCTAAATACATTGGGTCATCATGAGTCAGAATTGACTCAGCTGGTACTGATTCTACATCCTGCCTCATTTGCCTTCTTCCAAGGTGAAAATACACTTGCTGTTCACTCGTGGGCAACTATATGTGTTACAGAGTAAAACTGTTGCATAGTGTTTTCTTGGCCATAATCTTAACAGAAGCCGATTGCCAGAACCATCTTCCATGGTACTGCTGGGTGCGTTAGAATCACCGACCTTTAGGTTAGCAGCCAAGCACAAACTGTGCCACCTACGGACCTTGAAAACACAGTGTTGTTGTTGTTGTTGTTAGTTGCCATTGAGTAGATTTCGACTCATGGAGACACCATGTGTGTCAGAGTAGAGCTCTGCTGCATAGGATTTTTAAGTCTGTGACTTCTCAGAAGTAGATCACCAGGCCTTTCTCCTAAGGTGCCTCTGGGTTCAAACTGCCAACCATTTGTATCACCCAGGGAGTCCAGAAAAACACACTCTATCCCCAATAATGTTTAAATAGTTTCTTTTTTTTTTTACTGGACTTTGCATGATTATATAAAAGCTGAACAGATAGTGGAAAAAGCAGAAATTAGACTATGTTCTTCATCCAACTACCCTACTTCCTTGTATTATGCAAGAGACAAGCCCTTGCTATCCAGGCCTTCTAGAGGATTCCCACGTGGGTAGTTGTCAAGTCTTTGGAGAGTTTCTAAAATGACCTCCTTTATATGAGATTTATCTGAATGTACTTGTTGTTCACCTTCACAACACACTCTATAACTCAGTGGTCATAAAACAGTGGACAGTAGAATTTATCTGGCCCATAGAGATGTTATTTGGCTTGCTCAGTGTGGACCTATTAAGTGCTAGAAACAAACATATATAGAAACAAATGCATAAAATTACATTTAAAGATTAATCTCCCTCAGAATCTAGATTTGAAATAAATTGACACCATTTAAAAATTAGGAGGTTCCTCATTAAAATTTCAATTTATGGTTTCCCTTGCAAATCTGAAAAACAGGGCACCACTGTACAAATATACCTGAGTGGTGGTAATTACCTATTCTGGCTCTATTAGACAAAGCATGTTCTCCAGTTTGCCATGACATCCAAATATCCTTACTGATTTCTTGACACTGAGACTATATGCCCATTGCCATTTATCATCTATTATTTTACATATCATAGAGCTACGAGAAATATTTTCTGTACCAATATCCCTATCCAGATGGGGAGGAGATGAGTTTGAGGAGTATGGTCATATGATTCAAGAGAAAAAAAAAAAATTGGAGAACGAAGTATTCAAGCACCCAGACAGCTTCATTTGTATTACTGCCAGCCACATCTCCACCTTCTTCCACAGGCATTTGAGTTCATAAACCTGGCTTCATGTATGCTACTCCCTTCTCTTTCCTTGTTACTATCCCTACCCAGAAAAACAATCAAATTGCGGTCTCTAACATTCCTTTTCTAGTGTCCTGCAAATTTGACAGCCTCAGGAAAATGTTCCTACTCTGAATAAATTTTATTCTACAATGTCCAATTTGAGGGCTATTCTTCTTCCTGGAAATAAATAAATAAAAGTAAACTAGAAATTCTTTCCTTCTGGCTAATAATAACATCACTTCTGCCCTAACAAGTAAAATTCTTCTTTCCTTGTGGCTCTGCATTCCATTTTTCAAAGACCTCCTTTCCATCTTTGGTCTTTCCTCTGAGCGTCTACTAATGCAGAATGTATCATTTTGATCACATTTGTGGTAAGGTATCTTGCAGACCCCATCACCTTTCCATACGATCACACTCTGCACCCTCATAGTGTTTTTGTCATTTCAAAAATAAATAACTTGTCCTTAAAAAAAAAAAGTCATTATCTAAAACATCTTACTTGAGATAAGTAAAAGAGAGAATACCTTCTATGTCTGTTTGACATACTAATAATTCTCCAAGTTTGATATGAAAAGAATTTGCATTCATTTCTACAAGCTTGCTCTTTTTAAATTATTTAAGGGGCCACTGAAATAATGGCCATGGAGTCTGGGGAACTCGTCTTCTGGCTGACGTGTTCAGTGACAATGTGGAGAGTTCTGGAATGCCTCAGGGAAATAAATACTTTCAAAACGGCCTCTCTTTAATATCTGCTTCAAGGGAAAGAGGGACATTGGTGATGCTGAGACGAGGAGATTTTTATTTCCATAATTTAGTTTGAGTGTCTCAAAGCACAGTTAGTTTGATCTATCTTCTTACGTTCCGGACCACAGGTGTTTCCCATTAAGACAAGCAAGCTGACTTTAACGGAATCCAGCAGAGCAGTGGGCACAGAATGCCTTCTGTGAACTGCCAATAATTATTTGTCCTGGCTTTGTTTCTGGAGATTCTACTTAAATTGGTTCAAAAGCTGATAATCTGTTTCATCCCTGAAGATTAACCCTTAAAAAAAAAAAAAAGGAGTGTGGTTTCACATAATTGGAACGAATAAAAGAGCTCTCTTAATATCATTGTTAAATTAGAGAATGATTTTTAAAGTGTGATAAAAGGAAGCTTCGAAAGAGCACTCAATATGTAGCGCTGCTAATAAAATATCTTCATCAATTCTTTCCATCTTTGTAGTGGACAACGGGATGAGTAATAAATCTAAACTTGCTAGTACCTAAATGCCTATGTTATCAAAGATGCTGACTGCTGAGTCTGCTCTGGAATATGAATTTATACTTAAGACATCATTTACAAACTTATTCTAATTTGCAGTCCCCTGTGAACCGAGATGCACTTTTTAAAACCTGCTACTCAGCAATCCAGTATTCCAAAAGTGGCCATAGTCTCTTCTCAAAGAATGAATGGGTGGATTCGCTTCAACACATATTGTACTATGGTAGGCTGATGCCCAGTTGGGTTACAATAGAAAGTATTTTACCCTCCCTTGCCCTCCCTTCATTTAAATTACATTGCTTGGTTTCTTCTACAGTGGGCTTGGGTGAATCTTCCTTATTTAAATATAACTGAGCTTGAAGGAAAATCCATCCTCATTTACTTTCTCAGAAAAAAGGACAGATGTCACATAGGCAACCTTTAATACAGCAGCCATTGCAAGATAGTCATTTGGAAGTATAGCTTTTGGAAGAGTCTCAAGAAGACTTACCAGAACTAGACAATTTTGATGACAAAATTAAAGTCATTGGCTGTATTTCATTGTTTTACAATTATCCTTTATTTATGTTTTTTTTTACTAATAAATGCGTACATACATATATGACCCATACAAATCAATTACAGTAGCATTTGAGGATGCAAGCTTAGTTTGAAAGCATGCATTTTAGTTCAAGATAATTATCACATTTTTCATAAGGACTAAAAAGGCAAAAACTAATTTAAAATCCAAATTAAAAAGAAGAAACATTATGTCTAATTCAGCTGCTATCATTTATTTTATAATATGTAGACCACAAACATGCTTAAGGGGCCTTTGGACTCCAGGAAATATAGAGAAATAGAAATACCTAGTTAGTGATTTTAAATTAGTTTATTTTTCAGATCCAGAAAAAAACCTCCAGGAGACTTAGCATTCACAAGGGTTGTCTCAGAACTACTGTAGAGAATCTTTGAATAATCATGGAAATTGGGAGTAATATCAAAAACAATGTAGAATAGCAGATATCTCATTTTTCAAAATAAGGGAAAAATGGAGAAGTGTAATAAGAAAAACAACATGAAATAGTTATTAAACAAATAGTTTCTAAATACTAAGAAAATAGGGAGGTCATTAGTAAACCTCAGGGATGGTCAAAGGAACCAAGTCAGCTCCACCTCATGGTAACCCTATGTGTGCAGAGTAGAACTGCTTCATAGGATTTTCAGGCTGGGACCTTTCAGAAGCAGATCGCCAAGTCTTTCTTTCAAGATGCCTCCGGGTGGGTTTGAACTGTCAACCTTTCAGTTAGTAGTGGAGTGCATAACTAATTGTACCACTCAGGGACTCCTGTTCAGAGGAACAGGGTAAACTAAATTAATACCTTTTCCTTTTAGACTGGGTTACTAGAGAAGTAGTCCAGTGAATGCTGGTGAACTCTTATTTTTCTTTCAACAAGAAATCTGTTATCATTTCTTATATTATGCTTTATGATAAGATGAAAGATTTGGAGCTGTACGACAACTGTCATCAAGGACTTTAACATTTAACTCCACTGTCTTCCTTTCTGTATCCTCTACTTCTTATCCATGTCTTCAGATGTAATTGCTTCATCTCTCTCTCTCCTTCCAGCCAGTGTTGCAATGACCAGCTCTGCACGGGCTTGTACGAGCTTCACATGTATGCACATTCCACTGACCTCGCATCATGTACCTCCCACCTCTGACCCTGGGATTTTTCTGGGGATTCCACTATATGGATTCTGTGGAGACTCACTTGGCACTCTCACAAGTACAGTTCAGAATTTGGAGGATTATCATCATGTGAGGCAAAATGTTGACCACTGGGCTACAGAAGTCGATGGAAAAATGCTCACAGATGGTCAAGAGATGCACTTCCTACAGCTCACACTCTTCCAAGGAATCGAGGAATTGTTCATCCATAGAATAGACAACCTGACAATAAATACTTATAATGGCTTTCCCTCCTTCTCTGCTTTGTAGGCCTTTTTTCTCATCTAAACCTTTCCAGGTCCCACATTTTTCTCTTTTGTGTTCTAGTGTGATCACTTGAATTGTATTCAGTATCTAGGTCTTTCCTCTGAGCCTAAAAACACATTCAAATTTCTCTCACTTGAAAGGAAAAGAATGCAAAACAAAAAATATGTATTTAAGGTACATTGCTAATTATCGTCCTCCTCCTTTCCCATTGTGAATATCAGAAAATTAGCTCACATTTAAATTTGACACTTCACCTTCCACCTACTTATAATCAGCAGTAACCTTACGCTACCCCAACAAGTCTCTAAAGCTCTTTGTAACAATGCCATCAATGACATTTAATTGCTAAGTAAAACAGATCCTTTAGTTATCTTTCAGTTTTTGGATTCTTGGACAATGTTAAGCAATCTTCTTAATACTCTCTTTGGTCTAAGTTTTTCCAACACCGTGCTTGCATTGTTGTTTTTAATATTCCAAGCAGTTCCTTTTAAGGTCTTGTATTATATTCCTTCTCTGTCTGCCTCTGTGATGTTATTACCCTTAAACTTGTTCAGCTGCTCTTCTCTACAGTGGCAACACCACTGACATTCCTAGTTTGAGCAACAGTCCAATTTATATGCTTGCGCTCCCAAATCTATCTTTATAGGACTGACTTCATAGAAGAGTTTTAGCTTCATTCATCTACTAGAATGACCTTCAGGCAATATAAATTTAATATGTTCACAACTGTGCCTATGAGTCTCCCCCTGCTCACTCATAAATGGTTCTCCCTCCACCCTTAACCATTCCAATTGTTTGCCTACCATCAAATAAATCAGCTCTTTGAAAACTGTTGGGCTCTTTCTTGATTCTTCTTTTTTTCTTTTATCACCAAACTAATTAAATATGAAGACCTACAGATTTATATTGTAAACCTTTCTTGACATCTCCATTGCTACTGCCTAGGCATTGTGTTTACTCTCTTACTTATCACAACGTATTTCATAGGAGATAAGTTAATTATACTATTTATTGTGTTCATCACTTTGTCTAAGGGAAACTGCCCTGATGAAAGAGCAACTCTTTGCAGTGACATACATGACCCTGTTTCCTCTGGCTATCATCGATTGGACTTGGTGAGGGTACACAACCTAAAGGCAAAAAACACATGAGAGGATCTGATGTGAAATACCATGTTTTAACTGGGTCATCCAGATTACCACTGTCAAGAAATTGGGGAATATGGAGAGAAACTGCCAGTTAGGAGTAGAAACTAAAAGATCATCAATGTAGAAAAATCATAAGGGGAGACAACAAACTATTACTAAGCTAAAATTATGAGTAGGATAATGTTACAAGAATGAAGAAAGAATGACGAAGGAGATAAAAAATAAAAAGTGATAAATACTTTGCAGGCAAAAATAGACATACTGAGATGCATATTCAACAAGACTCTACAGAAAAGCTGAGCTGCATTATTGGTGAAGTGAATCCTCATGAACTCTTGCCACTAAGGTCTACCACAGTATCTGTTTCAGTTCCTGTTCTTACATGCGCACCTATGTAATAAATCTCCTATTACTTTTTCCAGCCTTTATTTCTTAGAAGCGAATACATCTAACCAGAGTACATTTTTCACTGATTTGGCATCCTCTAGTTCTCTCTCCCAAAGTCAAGCATTAATAGTGTTGTATTTAGTGATATATCTAAATTTATATAAATTACACCCCTGCTTAAAATAAAATGCTTCTTTCCTGTCCTTCCTCCCTACATCAACCACAAAACAAAATCCAAATTCCTAATCACAGCATCCAAGGCCTTCTGAGATTTGACCTCTGCTTGGCTTTTCAGACTCCTGCCTTTCCTTCCTATTCTTCCCCTCGTAATTCACATTCAAGCGAAACCACATTACAAATAGCATCTTAAATCCAACGTGGACCTGTACCACAACGTGACTTTGCTCCTATTGTTCACTATTATCCAGGATTGCTCTTCGACTCTTTTTTTCCCAACCTATTTAATCAGCTTTAAAAACACAGTCCAGGTTCATGTGTAACTTAATTTAGCCCTTCTCGAGCATTCTGTACAAAAATATTTTTTAACAGATACCACATTGTATTTAAATTAGCACTCTCCCCACCATTTAATCTGCCTTCACTGGGATGTGATCTGGTGATTTATCTTTTTATCCCCATAGAAAAGCATAACACATGACATATAAGAGAAACTCAATAAATCTTTCTCCCCATAAACTATGTATAGGGACGTATATGCAGGCATAGTCCAGGAAGCAAGCTTCAATGACAGATAACTAATATGTTGGTGTCAACTTGAAGGTGGTTTTTAGTTGAGTGCCACCAGACTAGGCACCCATTGTACATCGAAGTCTGTTCAACATTTTAATCATTTAATATCTAACATGACAGCCCTTTCTAATACAGCTCTTCTGAGCCCCAAGTTTCAGGGAATTTCTCAGAAGCACTGCTATTTGTAGTTTTCTGACCCTTATTCTAAATGAAACCATAATCTATCTTTTTAATCTTATTACCCATCATCTCCCCTTACATACTAGAATACATGCCTTGCTTCTCTTGGTTTTACTGTCTTCATTGTTTTGAGTTTCTTTTACCTCATTTTTATTTATCAAAATTTTACTGGTCCTTTAAGATACTCATTCATAAAGTCTTGGTGCAGTAGTGCACAGGCTTTGTAGTTGCACAGGAGAGATTTAATTCCATATTTACTGCTTTGTAAATCTGTGATGACCAGTAAGCTATTTAACTCCCTGGGCCTTGTTCTTCATAATTGCAAAATGGGGAAGATAGCATCCCTTTTGAAAGGTTTTTGTGAGGATTAAATGAGATAATATAATACATTTGCTTTCCTCCTAGGAATTTTTACCATGCTTATAATATTTGTCTTGCTTCTGTATTTTATGAGTGCTTCACTTCCTTTTGCGACTTATATCTTCTATTAGTGAGTAATGTGAGGGATGAAAAGTGGAGGGGAGATATGGTTTATCAGTCTTTTCTTCTTTATAAGATTTCACACAGCATGTTTACTTGTACAAGCTAAAAGGAGGAAAATACAATGTGTAATTAAAGACTAAAAGGATTTTTAATCAAATTTATAAATAATATGAAGTTATAAATAATATGTTTTTTTTATGAAGTTAACAGGAGAGGCTTTGAGTTGTATGACATAATCAAGATTCAAAACACCTCCGTGGGTTGAAATTGGGGTTCAAATTTTCCATGAGTAAATTTGTCCTGAATTTTACCAGTATTGTCAGCAAATGACAGGTGGAACATCTTGAAGCATTTCATTTATTTTTATCACACAATTTGCTAATAGTGCATCAAGTGCTAAATCAACTAATATGAAATAGCTAAAATTAATTGAGTTATCACACACAATGTATTTTATAGACACAGTGTACTTTGTCTTATTCGTAGTATACCTGGAGCATGTTGTTCTGTTTTAGAAGACTGTAAACAGGACTGGAGAATGTCCACAGCAGAGCAGCTAGAATCATGAAGTCTCTGGAAACCACATCATCTATATCTCTGCTAAAGAAACTAGGGTTGTTTAGTTTGAAGAACCAAAGACAGAGAGAACATGACATCTGACTGCAAGTATTCGAAACGCTGTCATTTGAAAGATGTGAAACTTAGTCTCTGAAATTCCCAGTGACAGAATTGTACCAGTGGGAAGAGGATGCAGAGAGACAGACATTGACTTAATATGAAGAAGAACTTTAAAACTTTTAGAGATGACAATGAATGTAACAGGCTATCCAGAAAGGAGCTTCCATGCACTAGAGGGTTAAGATAGGATAAGTATCTACTAAGGGTGTTATAATGGCGATTATTCCTTTGTGTAGAAATTCATTTTGGTGATATCCAACAATTTTTGAAACATTAAGTTCTATTAGTCCGTGAAAACATGATTTAAAAACTTAAATGTTCTAAATACTCTGATGCATTAAAATTTCAAAAATAAAATATGTCAGGAAAGAATTTATTAAATATCTTTAAAGCACAAATGAGTTAATAAGTTGCTGTGAAGGCAAGAGTAGAAAAAAAAAACTTGGATTTATTCAAATATTTTTAAAAATTATTTGTAAACTTGAAAAAGAAACTCAATGCAGCCACATTCATGAAACGTTAAAATAACTGGTTCCATATCTGTTATAATGTTTATATGTCCATTAACCTAATTAACTCTCAAATCTGGTAATTAACTGACCCATGAAATCACAGGCCAATGAGTAGACGAACTTTTCAAGATTAAAAAAAAAAGGCATTGATTTATGCTCAGTGATTCCATCCTTAGGAAGTGCATTCATACCTTGAATTTTGCATGAAGTTATGTGAATTATACAATTAGGCAATATGCATTTAGCTACAGTCAACAGAGTCCTGATTTGACTGCCAATTAGGGCTGCATGTGGCCTACCACTTAAGTGAAATATGATGTGGAGGGTAAAAGATTACCTCATCAACTCTGCATCCCTCTTTTTCCTAACAAATTCAAGCCTACATTCAGCATGCAATTAACTCACAAAATACTAGACACAATGTGACCTTCATGGCAAGTATCAGTGTATATATTCACTTCCTAGTTGACAAGCGGTACAGTTATTTTACGAAACTTCAAGTGGAGTGCAGTTCCAAGACTCCTGCAGAATTACGTAGGATAAAACATCAACTAGCTCTGGGTTTGGTTAAAAAAAAAATGGGGAGGGGGGAGGTGGGGCTTGAAATATTTGATTGAGGAACAACTGAAGTTTAAAAAGACTGAAGAGTTGCTGAACTCATTTTGACATGCTTTAAATAATGGCCGGAAAATACAAGGGCACGTGCAGTGCAGGCAAACCTTCCCCACTCGTTAATAGAGGCGATAGAAAGGTCACCGCTGTGCAAAGAGAATTGACTAATCCCTCCAATGCATGGTGTATCCAGTACCTCTTTCATTTAATTTTGTGGAGGAAAGCTGGTCTGAATTAGGCCTTCAATAATTATTGCAAGGATCTGACACAAACCTTAACAAGTCCCATAATGGCCTATCTATATATTCAGGCCAATTATTGCACACTGACTCAAGCAGGTGGGCTGCAGATATGGGTGCTGTTCACTCAGAATCGCTTTTGAATTATTTTACGTTTCACACAACACAAAAGAAAACAGCCGTGCAAATTAGAGAAATAAGCAGAATACCACCCATGGGAAAGAAAGCTGATTCTAAATGCTACATCTAAGTGAAATGTGAGTGATTTCATCTTTGAAGCCTGAAATTGTGCTTGAAGTAGCAATTATACTCTCCTGGGTATCCTGACTTATTCTAGAAAGAGATGCGATACATGTCTCAGAAAGCACAAGGGCAGGAGACAGCCTCCTAAGTAAGGCCCAGACCAGCATTCTTTTTCAGGAAAGACACCAAGAAGTTTCAGGACTGCAGACGCCATCTCTCAGGAAATGTATGCAATGTAAGAAGAGATGGGTGGGGATCGGTACAATTTCTATTCCTGCCACTATATTTTCAAGGATAGGACAAAGTGACATTTGACTCTTTGCCCCCAATTATGCTAAGCATTCCAAAATAAAATATATGGGGTGGTATTTAATTTGTTACAATTGGTGTAACACCAAGCCAGGACGTCTTGTTAGAAGGCCGCCTCTATCAAATATTTCTTTCACATCGGTAGCTAGGATGCAAATATTTCTGCCTTCTGATTTGGAGAAGACATTCTTTTTTTCCTCTGTTTGCTTATTCATCACTAGAAGGTTAATGTTAAACTGACACTTAGTTTTGCTCCTTTAGATCAAATTCTTTCCACAGCGGTTACTTAAATTTCCTTTACAGGTTTTATTAAAATATGTGAAAAAGGAATCTGTGTTAAACATGACCTGTGTATGACCTTAAGCATAATGGAAATCAAAACCATTTTCCTTCTTTTTGTTCCCAGTTTTTCATCCCATGCTTAACTAGTTATTTCAAAATGTGCTTTTTCCTCCCTGCAAAACACATCTTTGTGTCAAAAATGATGAAAATAGTGTAATGCTAAAAGAATACAGAAGCTCACTAGTGGTATTTATTTATTATCCAGCACATGTTTCCCTTACTTTTGTTTTGTAAATCTTATAGATTTAAAATAAACTACTAGACTGGGATGAGAGGTTGCAGCTCTATGTCTATAAATAACGCAGCTTACTAAATGCAAATGTTTTTTGGAGTTTCAAGGAGTAATTTTTTTTGCAACTCTGTAGGGAGAAAGTGGTTTTATACATTTCCTTTTGATTTTTTTTTTATTTACATGTTTAAGTTTTAAAGAAAAATATTTATAAATTGAGCCCCACATGTCTGATTTGCAAACGAAATACACTAGCTACTCTGCTTTCAAAGAGGAGCGTGGAAATCAGGGTAAGGATGTGCTTGTCATTTACTTTCAGCTTGCAAGGATTAAAAAAGAATATTTAGCCTCAGGGGGTAATGCAATCACTTTCATGAGATTTCTACTCTTAAGAAATAGTTTCTAGATTTAATCTAGTCAATCCAATCAAAACCATACATCCACATAGGATCGTTAGAAATAAGTTCTTTGGGCACTGTTTCTAGAAATATTTACTAAAAAAGCTTGGCTACATTAACAAAACAACAGCAACACACATGCACACATAAAACTCATTTTAGATCGAAGTAGACAGCAACCTTGAATAATTTCCCCTGAACTTTCAAAAATACCAAAGCAGCGTGCAGATATATTTGGTCTCCAGACTTGCCTGCTCATTTCTATTTAAGCACTTACTTTTTGTTGTTGTTGTTTATTTTTGGACCAAAAAATTCTTGCTGCTGTTGAAAGGAAGCTTTCAACAAATTCAGTTACCAGAAGCCCCGAGGTCATTTGAAGCAAGACCATGACAAACTTTAACAGTAAATGAAGAAAACTGAAATGCAAATACAATTTTGCTGAAAGCCAGCGTATCTCGGAAACAAAAATGAGGCATTCTGGTCCGTGTGTCTGTGAGCAAATATGCTGTAAAAATGTGCAGAACTTTGAAACTAGTCAAAGTAGAATTACAATAGATTGGGGGAAAGAGAGAAAAGAAGTAAAAGATGGATAGGAGGACGGAACAAAAGAAAAGAGAAATAAAGAAAATGATGGGACAGAAAGGGAAAAAGAGAAAGCAAAACAAAAGTTGTTTCTTTGGTTGTTTTCTTTTTTTTCCTCTGAAAATTCTTTCCTTCTATATTATGGCAGATAGTGACAGATATAGAAACCATATTTTTGTTTTGGGTTCTTGTTAGTGATTATTTCTGTAAAGGAAGAAGAAGAGAAAAAGTTTTCACACAGACATGTGTCCCTATAGATAAAACTAGCTGCTCAAAACCCTCTTCAAACTGGGCTTCGGGAAGCGCGGGCAGCAGATAGCTTCCACCTGTCGGTTTCTTCAGGGTCTGCCCAGGCCGCAGAGAGCCAGCTTGCCTGAGGTCATGCCCTTTACAGGCTGTGGGTATCTGGTGACTGAGTGAGCTGGGGTATAGAGGCCAGAAGGAAGTCTGGCGGAGCAGTTGTTAAGTGCTCCACTAACTGAAAGGTCAGCAGTTCGAATACACTAGCTGCTCCTAGGGAGAAAGATGTGGCAATCTGCTTCCCAAAGATTACAGCCTTGAAAACCCTATGAAGCAATTCTACTCTGTCCTATAGGGATGCTATGAGTTAAAAATGGACTCAAGGGCATCTAACAACAACAATGGCTTACCAGATGTGGGACACTCTGCCACGTAGTTCTTACATTCAAGCTCCAATTCAGGGTGGCAGTGATTTTGTCGGCCAGCGCTTTAGTTTGCCTTCCCCCTTCCCTTCACCGATGGGAACCTGATATATACCTTGTGCCCCAAACACCATTTTAGCTTCTGTTTTCAGAGAATCCAACTTATGACAATTATTCTAAACTTTACAAATACCAAACTCTGAAATTGGAATAAAGATTTTTAACATTCATTGAGAACATATTTTGTCTCAAGGATTATGCCAAGCATTTCCCATGCATTATCTCATCTGAACCCCACTATAGGGGCTTGAGGAAACCCTGTGGCATAGCGGTTGAAAGGTACGTACGGCTGCTAACCAAAAGGTGGGCAGTGTGAATCCACCAGGCGATCTTTGGAAACTCTATGGGGCACTTCTACTCAGTCCTATAGGGTTGCTATGAGTCAGAATCGACTGGACAACAAAGGGTTTGTTTTTTTGTTTTGTTTTTATAGGGTTGCTGTAAGTCAGAATTGACTTGATGGCAACAGGTTTGGCTTTTCCACACTATTAGGAAAAGGAGCCCGGGTGGTGGAGAAGCTAAGCACTCAACTGCAAACTGAAAGATTGAAGGTTCAAACCCACTAGCTGCTCTGTGGGAGAAAGATGTGGCAGTCAGCTTCCTTAAAGATTGCAGCCTTAGAAATCCTGTGAGGTGGTTCTACCCTGACCTATAGGGTTACTATGAGTCGGAATGGACTCAACAGCAATGAGTATACTATTAGGCACAGCTATTATATGCATCTTACAGATGAAGAAGTCATAGCAGAGAGATATTAAAACCATGAAGACCATAAGGAACAAAGCTTAGAATATGAACCTGGCAATCTAATTTAAGAGATCAATGTTATTAACAATTCAAAAAGCAATAAAACTTCAAAATTAGATAATGGGCAACTTTGGTACAAAACCAAATCAAACCCATTGCTGTCAAATCTATTCTGACTAATAGCAACCCTATAGGACAGAGTAGAACTGCCCCATAGGGTTTCCAAGGAGCAGCTGCCAACCTTTTGGTTAGCAGACTGAGCTCTTAACCACTGCGCCACAGGGCTCCAACTTTTGTATACACAATTTCAAATAGCCTGATAAGTCAAATATCTCATGTCTGATTCTAATATAGGTGGATAAATAATACGAATTTTCAATTTTCACTGTGATGTTTTATACTGAAAATATTCAGCATTTATTACACAAATTACTATAAACCAAGAAATGTGCTTGGTTTTAGTAATAGGGATACAAGATGGAAAAAGAAAACATTCTCACCCTCAAAAAAAAAAAAAATTATTGCAGTAAAAGAAGAATACAAACCAACAATTATAGCTCGATGATGTTGTTAATTGCTGTTAGGTATCATAGAAAAAAAAAAATAGAGTCGGTTCCAATTTACAGTGATTCTGTACACAACAGAACAAAACACTGCTCAGTCCTGCACCATCATCAAAATCTTTGTTACGTTTGAGCCCGTTGTTGCACCCACTGTGTCAATCCACCTCATTGAGGGTCTTCCTCTGTTTCACTGATACTCTAACAGGCATGACGTGCTTCTCCAGGGACTGGTCCCTACTGATAAGGTATCCAAAGTACATGACACAAACAAAAACTCCCCATCCTCGCCTCCAAGGAGCATTCTGGCTGTATTTCTTCCAAGTCAGGTTTGTTCGTTGATAAATATGAGACAATTGAAAATACTATGGCTTGGGTCAGGTGCACTTTAGCTCTCAAAGTGACATCTTTGCTTTTCAACACTAAAGAGGTCCTTTGCAGCAGATTTGCTCAATGCAATGAGTCTTTTGATATCTTGACTGTTTCTTCCATGGGTGTTGATCATGGATCCAAGTAAAATGAAATCCTTGACAACTTCAATCTTTTCTCCTTTTATCACGGTATTTTTTATTGGTCCAGTTGTGAGGATTTTTGTTTCCTTTATGCTGAGGTGTAATCCATATTGAAGGCTGTGGTCTTTGATCTTCATCAACAAGTGTTTCAAGCCCTCTTCACTTTCAGCAAGCAAGTTTGTGTCATCTGTGTATCCAGGTCGTTAATGAGTCTTACTCCAATCCCGATACTATGTTCTTTCTCATACAACCCATACAGATTGAATAAATATGGTGAAACGATGCAACCCTGACACACAGCTTTGCTGACTTAAAACACAAAGTATCCCCTTGTTGCGTTCAAACAACGGCCTCATGGTCTATGTTCAGGTTCAGCACGAGCACAGTTAAGTTTTCCGGAATTCCCGTTCTTCTCAGTATTATCCATAATTTGTTACAATCCACACAGTCAAATGCCTTTGCATAGTCAATAAAACACAGGTAAAATTCTTTCTGGTATTCTCTGCTTTCAGCCAAGAGCCATTAGACA
Source organism: Loxodonta africana (assembly GCF_030014295.1). Taxonomy (NCBI): domain Eukaryota; kingdom Metazoa; phylum Chordata; class Mammalia; order Proboscidea; family Elephantidae; genus Loxodonta; species Loxodonta africana. Next base: position 124,388,705 of record NC_087344.1, read on the forward strand.
TCACCAGTGATATCCCTCATTTCATGTCCTTTGCTGAATCGGCTTGAATTTCTGGATGTTCCCTGCCAATGTACTGCTGCAAAAACCACTTTTGAATTATCTTCAGGAAAATTTTACTTGTGTGTGATATTAAGGAGAGTGTTCGATAATTTCTGCATTCTGTTGGATCACCTTTCTTTGGAATAGGCACAAATATGGATATCTTCCAGTTAGTTGGCCAGGTAGTCTTCCAAATTTCTTGGCATAGATGAGTGAGCACCTCCAGTGCTGCATCTGTTTGTTGAAACGTCTCAGTTAGTATTCTGTCCATTCCTGGAGGCTTATTTTTTTACTAATGCCTTCAATGCAGCCTGGACTTCTTCCTTCAGTACCACAGGTTCTTGATCATATGTTGACCAATTATTTTTGGTACAGCGTATATTCCTTCATCCTTTGACGCTTGCTGTGCCGTTCAATATTTTGCCCACAGAATCCTTCAAAATTGTAACTCAGTTCTGAATTTTTTCCTCAGCTCTTTTAGCTTGAGAAATGCTGAGCATGTTCTCCAGGTCTTTGCACATTTCATTGTGCTACTTTACTTTGTCTTTTTGGTCTGCCCTTTGAAATCTTCTGTTCAGCTCTTTTACTTCATCATTTCTTCCATTTTCTTTAGGTACTCTACACCCAAAAGCAAGCTTCAGAGCCTCTTCTGGCATCAATTTTTGTCTTTTCTTTCTTTGCTGTCTTTTTAATGACCTTTTGCTTTCTTCACACATGATGTCATCCCACAACTGGTCTCGTCTTCAGTCAATAGTGTTCAATGCATCAAATCTATTCTTCAGATGGTCTCCAAATTCAGGTGGGATATACTCACAGTCATATTTTGGCTCTCGCAGACTTGTTTTAATTTATTTTAGCTTCAACTTGAACCATCATATCAGCAATTGATGGTTTGTTCTGCAGTCGGCCCCTGACCTTGTTCTGACTTAGAATATTGAGTTTTCCATCATCTTTTTTCACAGATGTAGTCAATTTGATTCATATGTTTTCTATTGGTGAGGTCCATGTGTATAGTCACTGTTCATGTCGTTGAAAAAAAGCATTTGCAATGAATATGTCATTGGTCTTGCAAAATTCTGTTATGTGATCTCAGGTGTCTTTTCTATCACCAAAACCATATTTCCCAACTACTCATCTTTCTTTGTTTTCAACTTTCACATTCCAGTTGCCAGTAATTATTAATGCATCCTGGTTGCATATTCGATCAATTTCAGACTGCAAAATTTTGTAAAAATCTTCAATTTTTTCATCTTTCACCTTGGTGGTTGGTGAGTAATTTTGAGTAATAGTCATATTAACTGGTCTTCATTGTAGTTATACGGATATTATCCTATCACTGACAGCGTTGTACTTCAGGATAGATCTTGAAATGTTCTTTTTGACAATGAATGCAACGCCATTCCTCTTCAATTTTTCATTCCCCACATAGTAGACCATATGATTATCTGATTCAAAATGGCCAATACCAGTCCACTACCAATACCAGTCCAATACCACCTCACTAATGCCTAGGATATTGATCTTTATGCTTTCCATCTCATTTTTGACGACCTCCAATTTTCCTAGATTCATTCTTCATACATTCTACATTCCAGTTATTAATGGATGTTTGCAGCTGTTTCTTCTCCTTTTGAGTCCTGCCACATCAGCAAATGAAGGTACCAAAAGCTTGATTCCATCCATATCATTAATGTTGAGTCTACTTTGTGGAGGCAGCTCTTCCCCAGTTGTATTTTGAGTGCCTTCCAACCTGACAGACTCATTTTCTGTCACTATATCAGAAAATGTTCCACTGCTACTGATAAGGTTTTCATTGGCCAATTTTTTCATAAGTAGATCACCAGGTCCTTCTTCCTAGTCTGTCTTAGCCCGGAAGCTCTGCTGAAACCCATCCACCATGGATGACCCTGTTGGTATTTGAAATACCAATGGCATAGCTTTGAGCATCACAGCAACATGCAAGCCCCCACAGTATGACAAACTGAGAGACAAGAAGGGTAGCTCAAAGTACTAGCAGCTAAAATGGAGGTACAAGCAGGTTCATAAAAGAGAAAGGAATGGCTATGTGTGTAGAAGTCGGGGAAGATTGATTTCATACAGGAGCCAACGCTTGTGTTGAGACCTGAAAGCAGAGAAGTCATTCCTGACAAAGACAATAGGCCAGTAAAGATACAAAAGCAGAAAAGAGTGTGGTCAGAGGAAAGGCCAGTAAGGCATCTGGGACACTGGAGTGTTGGATGATCTCTAACAGATGGATCATATCTTTTCATTGGGAGTTTTCTTTTTGGCCCAGCCCACCTAAACTATAACACCTGCACCATCACCTGCTTTTGGTTCTAAATGGACCTTGGGGTTAGACTTCTTCCATTTTAAGTGGATCATTTTATCATCTTTGTCTCTCCATTTAGGAAACAGCCTAATGATGGTGCTGCCTCACCATGTTCTACATTTAAACCTGTAATGCTAAGCATCGGGAGTAAACAAACCTGACCACTTACCATCCCTCCACTCACAAGCACTCGGACTATGTTAGCCAATCTTGCTATGTGCAGCACTTGCAACTTACTAGCTCTGAGTACTTTGTTGGTTTTGCTTTAACTCTATGTCTCTCCCACTAGACCACAAATTCTACATAGCAGGGACTGTGTCTAACTTAGGTGCCTGAGTGGTGCAAACGATTTGTGCTTGACTACTAAAGATTGGAGTTCAAACCTGCCCAGCAGTACCAAAGTCTGGAAATCTGCTTTTGTTAAGATTATAGCAAAGAAAACCCTATGGAATTATTCTACTCTGTAACATATGGGGTTGCCATAAGATGGAATCAACTCGCTAGCAATAGGTTAGGTTTTGGGGTTTATGTCTAACCATTGTTAGACTCTCCAAGGATTGGAACTCAGTAAAAAAAAAACTCAGTAGGCACTTAATAAACATGTTAAATGAAGGAAGAAAGGGATTGTTACTTATCATTTATTTATTAAGTCAACAAATATTTATGGAGTACCCACTATCTTCCAGGCACCATGCTAAGCCCTGTGAACTCAAAGTAAGTGAGACAGTCATAGCCCTAAGAAGCAAATGATCTAATAGATTAGTCTAAACATAGGTATACAACAATGTCAGAATAAAGAACTCAGAGTCTCTGGGAGGTTTGAAACTAGAGGTCAGAGGATCAGATAAAAATGCCATGAAACTAATGTTTCAAGTGGATGAAATAGGTTGTACACTGAAGAAATCTTTTCCAATATATACAATTTAAAATTTTATAAATAAAGTAAAATACAAAAATCTCCACAAGTTATCGTGGAAATGGAGTGGGCTTTGCGATAGGTTAAACTTGATTTAAAATTCTAGTCCTACCACTTAATAACTCTATGACCTTAGGGATGTTAACTTAGATATATTAGCATCAATTTCCTCATTTGTTTTATTTACCACGTTAATATTTTTCAATTCCTGAGTCCTTGTGAGGGTTACCTCAAGTTTTATATGTAAAGCACTTGACATAATTTCTGAGACATAGTACTTGTTCAGCTAATGTTAGTTTATTTTCTAATTCTTAAAAACTCTAATTCTTAGAAACTCTAGAACGTATCAGGAGTAAACACAACTTCCTTATTCTAAACTATCTTATCTCTTGATATGCAAAATTGAAATCATATCTCAGATAACACTTAAAGCTTTAGAAGACCTTGCAAGTTAACAGCCACACTGAGCTTTATGAAACATCTAATGTTCTAGTAAAATTATATACATTTATTTATATACTGATAAAAAACCAAACCCATTGCCATCGAGTTGATTGCAACTCATAATGACCCTATAGGTCAGAGTAGAACTGCCCCGTAGAGTTTCCAAGGACCACCTGGTGGATCCGAACTGCTGATCTTTTGATTAGTAGCCGTAGCTCTCACCCCTAAGCCACCAGGGTTTCCATATACTGATATAAATATAAAATAACTTATTTTACTTACACTTTTCAATAGATCCCCATGTGTCTGTCAGTTTGCATACTGTGGGGGCTTTCAATAGAAAGTATTTGTATTATTTTTCTTATTTTACTATCTAACAAGAGGCTAAATGAGTGATAGCATAATCATGAAAGCTGAATTAAAATTTACAAATGTGTATTCTACATTTTCTCCTATTTTTCATCTAGTCATGGAACAACAGATTTCCTAGTCTGCTAGTTCCCTAGTTAACTAACATTAAAACGTGACAGTCTGCAGCAAAACTGAAAAAAAAATTAAAATCATAAACAACCAATGAGGGCATTGCAGTGACTACAAGGGTTATGTTGAAATGCATGACTCGTGAGATGTATTATTAAAGCCGTTGCATTTTTATCCCCTTACTTTTTTTTTAACATTTATTTTTTAGGCCTTGTTTTCCTTCCTCCCTAGACACAAAATTTAGTGTAAGTCCTATAATTTTCTGGTTACTCTCATTTAATGAAAATAATCTCTGTTCCATAATTAATTTTATCCATAGTTGTACTAACAAAATATTTACATTTTATTCGAAGATAACTCCTCTGTCCCCTCAACATCTTGGGCCCGATTCCTGCGAAGCACCCGCACTAAAGGAATAGTGCAGGGAGGAGTAGTATCTTCTTCCAGCTTCCTAATATTTCCCCCCTCCCCCATTTTTCTCACTGAGGTTTTCTGACTCCTATGGGGAAGGAGGGAGTCCCTAAGTGGAGCAAACAGGTAACACAGTCAGCTGCTTATCAAAAGGTTGGAGGTTATAGCCCACCCAGAGGGTCCTGGAAGAAAGGCCTGTTGAAATACTTCTGAAAACTCAGCCACTGAAAACCCATAGAGCACCTGGACATACCTGGAATCCAACTCCATGGCAACCGTTTTTTTACTGGTTATGGGAAGAGAAGGAAAAAAGGAAAGGGAAGGAAAGTTTATTCTCATTATATCTGTCATTACTAGCATCATACTCTGGCCAGTTAAATTGACTGCGTTATCTAATAGGGAAGGGTCACAGATTACCTGAGACCCCCCCCCCACCATCCCTCACAAACACATAAGTGCAGTGCTTTGGTTCTTTTCTCAGCCCCTTTCCTCACTTACGCCATGATGTCCAAATCATAACCAGCCCCCTGGATAGGATTTGAGATGGTCTTACATTGTTTCTCACATCTGTGCTAGCACACTCTTACCTAGCCTGTATATGTTCCTTGGGAAGCCCTTACAATTAATCTTTCCCTCAGTGGTGCACGTTGGCCAGAGGAAGCCCCTTCCCTTTGTTCTGCTATTATATTAGTTTCTCAGACATTCATAGTTGGCAGACCATAATGTTTCCCAAGCCCCAGGCTACATATTACAAACTCCAGGTGGTCCAGTTGGATATTCTTCCCAACGTTTGAGGTGGGGGAAAGACATACCTAGTGCCAGGGAGACTCAACCTCTCCAAAATCTCCAGTTTGAACAAGTGCAATAGGACTTAACAGCATAGTTTTTTTTTCCCCCAAAATTTCCTTCTTACCTCCATGTTTAATGTTTTTATATTTGCCACACTGCTTAGAATATTTAGATTCACAAAAGTGGTTTTCATAATTTGCAAATCCTTCTTGGTGGTCCCATAACTCAGCTTGTAGTGTGGCACCAATTGTCTTACATAGTCAGCTGAAACTGCTACAAAAACATTTCCATTTCATTATTGTGTTATTTGAGTTTTTCACAAAGAGTAAAGTTATTTAATTAAAAAGACTTTATTTTAAGATTATGTCTTTCTTACTTTTTGGTGTGAAGAAGTTCTTTTTTATACGAAATTCTAGTGATAGTGTAGTATGTGTGCATGTTTTGTCTTTCCTTGATAAAATAAAAAATGACCAAAATTACGTTGGTCCTTTATTTTGTGTTTTTATTTACAGGCTGATTTCCAAATACCTGAGAAATATTGATCTAGATTAGTTCCCTTTTTTTTTTGACTACGGGAATTAAAAATTTGATGAGTTGAAGGGGAATTTCCAAACAACCTTAGCAAGTAAGTGACATATTCAAGATTAGTGCAAGGAACACAATTATCTTGACTCCCAGTCCAGTGTTCTTTCCACTATCAACATTTGGTGAAAGGTCTAGGTAACCTGTTAAAAAAAAAAAATTAAGAATACGAAACTAACAGAAAAAGGACAATTGCAAAAGAAAAATCCTAAATAATGCTGACGATATTGCTACTATTAAAAGCTAATCCTTATATGGTGCTTGCTGTGTGTCAAGCACGGAGCCCTTGCCTCAGGTTAACGGATTTAATTTTCACAACATCTTTATGAGGTACCAAAAACCCAAACCTGTTGCCGTCAAGTCAATTCCAACTATTTATGAGGCTGTTGTTGTTAGGTGCTGTCGAGTCGGTTCTGACTCATAGTGACCCTATGCACAACAGAATGAAACACTGCCCAGTCCTGAGCCATCCTTACAATCGTTGTTATGCTTGAGCTCATTGTTGCAGCCACTGTGTCAATCCACCTCATTGAGGGTCTTCCTCTTTTCCGCTGACCCTGTACTCTGCCAAGCATGATGTCCTTCTCCAGGGACTGATCCCTCCTGACAACATGTCCAAAGTATGCAAGATGCAGTTTCGCCATCCTTGCCTCTAAGGAGCATTCTGGCTGTACTTCTTGCAACATGGATTTGTTCATTCTTTTGCCAGTCCATGGTATATTCAATATTCTTCACCAACACCACAAAATTCAAAGGCATTAATTCTTCCTCGGTCTTCCTTACTCATTGTCCAGCTTTCACATGCATATGGTGCGATTGAAAATACCATGGCTTGTGCTCCCTTCCATAGCTCAGCTGGTAAAGTAGAGGGTTGTAGTATTTCCTCCATGAAGTAGGTACTATTATTCTCTCCATTTTATAAATGAGGAAACTGAGGCATGGAGTGATTTTTGTTTGTTTATTTAGCTTACCCATGGCCAAAAAGCTAGTGATGTTTTTGATATTACACTTTACCACAAACTTTTGATTAAGAGCTAGCTATACTTAAGCTGGAAAACCTGGTGGCATAGTAGATAGGAGCTACAGCTGTTAACCAAAAGGCTGGCAGTTCAAATCCACCAGGCACTCCTTGGAAACCCTGTGGGGCAGTCCTACTCTGTCCTATAGGGGCCAATGAGTAGGAATCAACTTGATGGCAATGGGTCTGGTTTTTTGGTTTTATACTTAAGCTGGTAAGTCATTTCTGTACATTAAAATAAAATTAAATAAAGTTAGCATAATACATCATTAGATAATAGAAATATGGAATTAAAAAAAAGCAAAGAAAATACCTAATATTGGATTGTAACATTACGGTACTTAGGAAATATAATTAAACAAAAGAAAAAAAATAATATAAAGGACTCAGAAAAATACCAAGAGACTAAAATGGAAAAGGTCTACTGACAAAACTTGTAGCATGTAATAATTTTGTATTTCTGTATTATTTTCCTATAATCTCTATATTTTTTAAAGTCTATCAGGTGTTAAACTTAACATACTTATGACGTAGGATTTCAGAGTCAGGTGATATTTCCATTAATGACTCTGTATTTCAGGAGTTCATTACAACCTACTTACAATTTGTGTTGAGCTTCCAAGTTCTAAAAATATATGCTTTTAAAATATTTCAAATTAGTTGTTAAAATAGGAAGTAGTCACATAATAAGATTCAAGGTTTCTGCTGTGCATGGTTTTCTTCCTTCACCTTTTTTTTTTCCTTTTTGTAAATTGCATAACAACTCAATCTTAAACACTGACACTGTGCAGGCTTTGTTGGACTGTTCTTTTCCAATTTCAACAAAACATAAAACAGAGGAGATATTTATCTTTGAAGAGTGGCTCCTACCATTGGGACAGTGCCTTATTCTCTGTTACGCTCCAGGAGTTCTAGATGTAGGCAAAAATATACAGCAGGGCCTGAACAGCATATTTCAGTGAAAAGAATTAATTACCCAAGGAGTCAAAGATTGCTTGGAGCAGAATGAGAGGTTTCTGGAAGCTTTCCCGTAGAGTCACAATGCTGAGAAACAGGCTTCATGTCGAGAAGCTGGCCCCTATTATATTTTACCTAACCTTTGGCTGAAGTCACACTCAAGCAACGTTGCCTTATTATCCCCAAAGTGTTTCAGAATCATGTTGTTGCTTCTTTTTTCTTTCTTTCTTTCTTTTTTTTTTTTTTTATTAACTTGCCCCCAGCTAAACATCAATTTCCTGGTCCAGAGAAGAAAAGGAAAAATATCCTTACAGTACGCCTCTCCTAGGCTCCTCCATTACAGATGAGAGTTTAATTCTTTCATCAATGTATATTAAATTTCATCATAAGAACTACTTTTTGAAACAAACAGACAGTAAAGTGCCTTTCAAACACTGTTTTGGCTTAGAACTGTCATTCTTTAGGCTTAATGGCTGCAAGCCCCAGGGCTGAAAAGTTACACTAGAATTACAGCTGTTCAATGTAATATTCGAATAATGTTTTCTATTGATTTAGAAGATTCAGACAGCTTAGAGTTTGTTCTCTTTCATTTACATTCTTAGTATCAAAGTCATGGAGTGTTCGGGTAGTATACTAATGCAGTTAGGAAAAAAAATAATTCTGCTGACAGTGAGATCTTGTTTTTATCATTGGTGTGGCTTAGCGATAGTCGGTGTGTTCACCATTTACCAGTAAATAGAGGACTGTTGTTTGTAAACCTGAATGAACAATGAATTATGAAATGATTCTGACAGTTCATTTATATGGAGAAGCCCTTGTATAAAACAAAAACGCAATGCAATCTCTGTTGACTCAGGGCGTCTTTTGCAAAGGGCTTAACCTTGTGTTACTTAATAAAATTCAACTCTGATATGGGTCAGTATACTACGCAATGGAGCCTGAAGGGACTGTTTCTGAAGGCAGTGTGGTTTAGAGGAGAAAATGCAGGAGCGAAGAATAACAAATGTCTAATCAGTAGTTGACATAGTGTATGACCTTGGGCAAATCGCTTAACCTTCTTGAACTTTAGTTGCTACATCTGAGAATAGGAATAAAACTTTAATATGAGCCTAACAAATCTGTCTTAGAAGAAGTACAGACAGAATGCTCCTTAAAAGCAACAATGGCGAGACTTTATCTCACATACTTTGGACATGTTATCAGGAGAGACCGGTCCCTGAAAAACAGTGGAGGGTCAGAGAAAGAGAAGAGATCCCTAAATGAGACAGATTGACACAGTAGCTGCAAAAATGGGCTCCAGCATAATAATGATTGTGAGGATGGCGCAGGGCCAGGCAGTGTTTCATTCTGTTGTACATAGAGTCACTATGAGTTGGAACTGACTCAACCGCACCTAACAACAACGTGAGCCTAAAAAAGAACCCTCCTCTTTCTACTTCACAGAAGTGGAGTAGGGATTAATGAGATTATGTGTATAAAGCAATTTGATTTCCTAAGGGAAAGGAATTAAAATACATAATATCAGGCATTATTACTAATAATTATTCCAGTTGACCTATGTGTAAAGGTTAGAGAGTAGTTTGAACTCTTTTGGTAGCTCAATTACATCGGGAACAAGTTTATTAATTATTTTCCTGCTCTCCCCAAAGAGCCAGGAGTTAATTATCTTTTGAACCTAGAAGACAAGATTTTGACTTAGACATGGTAAATAGTTCACTTGAGTAGCTATTGAGTTGATATTAATAATGTGGTCTATACTGTTTTTGGGGGTAGAAATTTGGGAGTTTGAAAAGTAAGCAAGGAAAACTTTCAAGCAATGAATCATTATCTTCTAAAGAGTACATAAAAGTTAAGAAATGTTTATTTCTCCCAGAAAGAGGAGCATTTAATAGGCATTTCCTCCTGGTCCCTTATCTTAAAACTGTTCGATGACCCTGGCCACCTGGTATGAAATGCAAGACTGTTAAGAATCTGCCTATAATATGGATACAGCCTTCATGGTCTGCAAACAAGCTGGTTTTTCTTACTCTAACAGTTGGAGGTACCATCAGGAATTAAAACAAAACAAAACCCGCTGCCGTTGAGCCGATTCCGTCTCATAGCGACTCTATAGAACAGAGTAGGACTGCCGCATAGAGTTTCCAAGGAGCGCCTGGCGGGTTTGAACTGCCGACCTCTTGGTTAGCAGCTGTAGCACTTAACCACTATGCCACCAGGGTTTCCAAAATCAGGAATATAATTAGAGAATTCCCTAATTGGTTTTATTTTGAGCAGACATTAACTAGCATTCTTACTTTAGTGAAATGCACACATTCATTCATTATTCCATTAAAAATACACTCATATATCTGCTATTTTGGGGGCATTCTGCAAGACTTTAGGGCTACAAGAGGAGATACAAACTTTCAGGGTTGTTGGGGAGAGAAGTTAGGAGAAACCTCACAAGGATCCTATGGGTTGAGTGATAATGAAATAGAAGAGGCTGAAATTCATTTGAGCCACAAATTCAGGAAACAGCAAATAATTTGAGATCACTGAAACGTAATGACCTTGAAGGGGAAGAGCAGTATGCAAGGCTAGAATGACAATATGAGACAAGTTTAAATCTATATGGGGTTTAAATCTATCTGAAAGACGAGTGATTCTCAACAGAGGATGTTATATGTCACCCTTGCAAAGCACGCCGCTCTCCCGCTACACCGTATTTTTTTCCAAAGTAACGCGCCCGCTTAAATAACGCGTGCACACATATAACACGCAGAAATGATGAAATTAAGTAAAACAGTTCTGGCGTAGTTCACCTACGCATATAGCCTACATGTCTCGTGACATTTCCAGAAGTAAATTTCAGCCTCATTCATCTGTCCTCCCATATTACAGTTAAATTGTATCATTCTGTTTATTTTCTTTTGTTCTTTTCATTTTCTTTAACGTCCTGCTTATATGTATAAAAATGTTACCTTTGATCAAAATTATATAATAAAGGTATAAGCCATGGCCCAGAAGTCATGGATCGAGTTTAGTAGTCCCCCAGTAATCAGAAAATCAGCAATTGAAACTCTGCATGTTTCTATTAATTTAATTAATTATAGCTCAACAGTTGAATCCAAAAACCTTATCACATTGTTTTAAGTGAAACAATTAGGTTATGTTAGGTCTGCTTATTTCATAGTTTAATTGTGTCTTCTTAGTGTCAATTGAAGTCAACAGCATGTAAAAAAAAAAAGGCATAGTACACTTATGAAAGTAATGGGGGAGGGTTACATGACTGGCAAAAATGGTAAAACGAGCAAGTTATTTGTGAAAAAATACAGTACACATATCATCACTGTAGACAACCACAAGTAGTGATCAAAGGACACTTTAGTATATCCTTTACAGGCAGTCCCCAGGTTACAAATGAGATCCATTCCTAAGCCTGTCTTCAAGTTGAATATATAGGTAGGTTGGAACAGGTATGTACACTTGTTATTTAGGGTCATTTAGTCAGATGTTTGTCATAGCATATAAAAAAAATATATTTTATATAAAACACTTAAGAAACACTCCAAGCCACGCACTGTTTTCATGAGAGTCACAAAGTAGTGTTTGTGTTTGTTATTATACATCATTGCATTTCACTAAAATTTTTAATACAATAGGCTTTATGGCAGCCCGTTCTTAAGAACAAATTGTCTGAAAGTCAGACATTCGTAACCCGGGGAATGTCTATATATGATTTTGGGAATAAAGAGCCATATAAGGATTTTAAACAGATATATAATTTGTCAGATCTGTGTTTTAGCCTATATAATCCTCTAATTCTATATTAAAAAAAAATATATTGCTTGCATAGATATTTCCCTCCAAAATTAGAGGGCTCCATTTTATAAATACATTATTTAGATTAACCTTCAGTGCTTCTCAACATTTCTGCATGCTTTCTCCTCTTTTATTTCCCATATACACTTGTGCCAAGGATGACTTGTTATATGTGTATCACTTGGAAAAAAATATAGTAAATATGCATTATTGAACCCTCCAAGCTTCATGTCCAGAAATTCTAATACACTCAAAGAAATGTCCCCAAGCCACAATCTTTGGTTTGGGTATCCCCAGCTAAAGACGTTTTTAGAATTAACCTTTTGGCACATTTTTTTGGTTGTTGTTTTATTTGTTTATGCAGTATAGAGGGAAAAAGAGAATAAAAATCTGAAGATCATAATTCTATTCTCAGCAAAGCAAGTTTCTATCCAGGTGACCTTAGAATTGTTAAATGGGATAAGAATCTCTGCATGGTCTAACTTTCACATGTTCTGTCAGTATCAAATTTGACAATAAATATGAAAGTCCTTTGACGGCACTGAGCAATGGTGAAAAAATAACTTACCAGTGACCTGACGGGGTCCTAATCCCTGGATGGCACAGATGGTTAAGCACTCAGCTACTAAGCAAAAGGTTGGTGTTTTGAGTCCACTCAGAGACACCTTGGAAGAAAGGCCTGGCAATCTACTTGCAAAAAAAATCAGCCATTTAAAACCCTATGGGGGACAATTCTACTCAGACATACACATGGTCACCATGAGTTGGAATCCACCTGACAGCAACTGGTTGGTTTTGTTTTTGGTTAGCAAAGCCCTGTTGGACTCTATTTTGATTAGGGAGGAATCATAAAGGGTCAAGTGTATAGAAAACTATAAGGGAAGTCAGGTCAAAGGAATAAAAACAGGACTCAGTGTCTAAAGCAAGGTATTTCACAGTGTTCTTCAGAGTCTCTGCTAAAAATAGCTCCCTGGTAGAAAATGTGATAGATTTTGATAAAAATTAGGAAATGTTTTCTTCTCTGCGTATAAATTCTTATCAAACAAAAAAAAATACAATGTAGCTTTTATAAAATATATCTCATAAATAGGACTATTAGAGGTGATAACAGGATAAGTCATCAAAAACAATTTTTTTCCAATGCTATTTGCACTGACTGAATTCTTTGTAGTATGTACTAGTTATGTAACTGATTTTAAGTAAATTAATATTTGAGTTAAAAATTCTCACACATGCATAAGCTATTGCAAATACTAAGTGAACTAAGTAAAATAATCCAATTTTTCCAATATTGTATTTAAGTGCATTACCTACCACCCAGCAAAAAATGTGGCATAAAGCTTTCAGCAGGAGTTTTAAACAAACATGAAAGACATTAAACTTAATTAATTGTATCTGTTTTAAAATAGCAGCAAGGATAATTGAACTATCTAACCAATCATCAGTTTCTGAAGCTATTTCAAATCTTGGAAAATTGTCCAACTTGTTGTATCTTTATAGGAGAACAAGAGCAGATATATATTGTTGTTGTTGTTAAGTGCAGTCGCATTGATTCCAACTCATAGCGACCCTATGTACCGCAGAACGAAACACTGCCTGGGTCTAGGCCATCCTTACAATTGTTGTTATGCTTGAGCCCGTTGTTGCAGCTACTGTGTCAATCCATCCTGTTGAGGGTCTTCCTCTGTTCCGCTGACCCTGTACTTTACCAAGCATGATGTCCTTCTCCAGGGACTGATTCCTCCTGACAACACGTCCAAAGTGTGTAACACACAGTCTCGCCATCCTTGCTACTAAGAAGCATTCTGGTTGTACTTCTTCCAAGGCAGATTTGTTCGTTCTTTTGGCAGTCCATGGTATATTCAATATTCTTCACCAACACCACAATTCAAAGGCGTCAACTCTTCTTCAGTCTTCCTTATTCACTGTCCATATTTCATAGGCATAAGATGCAATTGAAAACACCATGGCTTGGGTCAGGTGTACCTTAGACTTCAAGGTGACCTCTTTGCTTTTCAACACTTTGAAGAGGTCTTTTGCAACAGATTTGCCCAATACGATGCATCTTTTGATTTCTTGACTGCTGCTTCCATAGGTGTTGACTGTGGATCCAAGTAAAGTGAAATCCTTGAAAACTTCAATCTTTTCTCCTTATATCATGATGTGGCTTATTGGTCCAGTTGTGAAGATTTTTGTTTTCTTTATGTTGAGGTGTAATCCATACTGAAGGCTGTGGTTTTTGGTCTTCATCAGTAAGTGCTTAAAGTCCTCTTTATTTTCAGCAAGCAGGGTTGTGTCACTGCATAACACAGGTCATTAATGAGTTTTCTTCCAATCCTGATGCCCCATTCTTCTTCATATAGTCCAGTTTCTCAGACTATTTGCTTAGCATACAGATTGAATAGGCATGGTGAAAGGATACAACCTTGACACACACCTTTCCTGAATTTAAACCACCCAGTATCCCCTTGTTCTGTCTGAATAACTGGCTCTTGATCTATGTACAGGTTCCTCATGAACACAATTAAGTGTTCTGGAATTCCCATTCTTCACAATGTTATCCACAATTTGTTGTGATCCACACAGTCAAATGCCTTTGCATAGTCAATAAAACACAGGTAAACATCCTTCTGGTATTCTCTGCTTTCAGCCAGGATCCATCTGACATCAGCAATGATATCCCTGGCTCCAGCAGCACAGCAACATGCAAACACCCACAGCACGACATGTGTGTGTATATATATATATACACACACACACATACATATATACATATATTATATTATATACATACATATGTTACTATATACATATGATCCATTGCTGTCAAGTTGATTCTGACTCATAGTGACCCTATAGGACAGAGTAGAATTGCCTCACAGAGTTTCCAAGGAATGCCTGGTGGATTTGAACTGCCAACCTTTTGGTTCAGCCATTCATTTGTTGATGGCACCTAGGTTGTTTCCATCTTTTTGCTGTTGTGAACTGTGCTGCAATGAAATGGGTGTGCATATATCTATTCATGAGATGGGTCTTATTTCTCTAGAATATATTCCAAGGAGTAGAATTGCTGGATCCTATCATACTTCTATTTCTAGCTTTTTAAGGAAGTGCCTTATCGATTTCCAAAGTGGTTGTACCATTTTACATTCCCACCAGCAGTATATAAGTGTTCCATTCTCTCCACAACCTCTCCAACATTTATTATTTTGTGTGTTTTGGATTAATGCCAGCCTTGTTGGATTGAGACAGAATCTCATGATAGTTTTGATTTACATTTCTCTAATGGCTTTTTTTTTTTTTTGATCGTGAGCCATTTCTTCATGTATCTGGTAGCCGCTGAATGTCTTCTCTGGTGAAATACCTGTTCATATCCTTTGTCTATTTTTTACTTAGGCTATTTGTCTTTTTGTTGTTGAGGTTTTGCAGTATCTTACAGACTTTAGAGACCAGATGCTGATTGGATTTGTTGTAGCCAAAAATTTTTTTCCAGTCTGTAGGTTGTCTTTTTACTCTTTTGATGAAGTCTTTTGATTACAATAAGTGTTTGATTTTTAGGAGTTCCCAGATGTCTAGTTTCTCTTCTGGTGTTTGTGTATTGTTAGTTATGTTTTATATTCTGTTTATGCCACATATTAGGGCTCCTAGTGTTGTTGCTATTTTTTCTTCCATAATCTTTATCATTTTAGATTTTATATTTAAGTCTTTGGTCCATTTTGAGTTTGTTTTTGCACATGGTATGAGGTATGGGTCTTCTTTCTGTTTTTTTTTTTTTTTTTTCAGATGGATATCCAGTTATGCCAGTACCATTGGTTAAAGAGACTGTGTTTTCCCAAGTTAATGGACTTTGGGCCTTT
Organism: Loxodonta africana; assembly: GCF_030014295.1. Lineage (NCBI taxonomy): Eukaryota > Metazoa > Chordata > Mammalia > Proboscidea > Elephantidae > Loxodonta > Loxodonta africana. The sequence continues at coordinate 124,404,328 of NC_087344.1, forward strand.
GTCAAGTATCAGCTGCTCATAGGTGGATGAATTTACATTTGGATTCTCAATTCTGCTCCATTGGTCTACGCATCTGTTGTTGTAACAGTGCCAGGCTGTTATGACTATCGTAGCACTTTTATAAAAGGTTCTAAAATCAGGTAGTGTGAGGACTTGCACTTTTTTCTTCTTCTTCAGTAATGCTTTACTTATCCAGGGACCCTCCCTTCTCCATATGTAATTGGTGATTTGTTTCTCCATCTCATTAAAAAAAATGCCATTGGAATTTGAATCAGGATTGCATTGTATGTATAGATTACTTTGCGTAGAATAGACATTTTCACAATGTTGAGTCTTCCTATCCATGAACAAGGTTTGTTTTTCCACTTATGTAGGTCTCTTTTTGTTTCTTGCAATAGTGTCTTTTAGTTTTCTTTGTATAGGTCTTTTACGTCTTTGGTAAGATTTATTCCTAAGTATTTTATCTTCTTGGGAGCTATTGTAAATGGTATTGATTTGGTGATTTCCTCTTCAAAGTTCTCTTTATTGGTGTAGAGGAATCATCTTGTATCCTGATACTTTGCTGAAATATTCTATTATTTCCAGGAGTTTTCTTGTGGATTCTTTAGGGTTTTCTGTGTATAAGATCATATCATCTGCAAATAGAGATACTTTTATTTGTTCCTTACCTATTCGGGTGCCCTTTATTTCTTTTTCTAGCCTAAGTGCTCCAGCTAGGACCTCCACCACAATGTGGAATAAGAGTGGTAATAAAGGGCATCCTTATCTGGTTCTCATTCTCAAGGGGAATGCTTTCAGACTCTCTTCATTTAGGATGATTTGGCTGTTGGCTTTGTATAAATGCCCTTTATTATGCTGAGGAATTTTCCTTCTATTCCTATTTTGCTGAGAGTTTTTTTCTTTTTTTTTATCATGAATGGGTATTGAACTTTGTCAAATGCCTTTTCTGCATCAATTGATAAGATCATGTGGTTCTTGTCTTTTGTTTTATTTATGCGATGGATTACATTGATTGTTTTTCTAATGTTGAAGCATCCCTGCATACCTGGTATGAAACCCACTTGGTCATGGTGAATTATTTTTATCATTTTTTTTTTTGATATGTTGTTGAATTCTCAACCTAGTTTTTATATGTTGAATTTTCTCAGGTTTCAGTACTAAGTCCTCACTATACAATCTAGTCCTAAACAATCTTATCCATTCCCGCAACTTTAAATAACATTTATAGTTTAACAATTTCCAAATTTCTCTTTCCAGCCAAGACTTCTCCTCTGAGCTTCAGACTTGTATAGCTCTCTCTTTAATGTCTTCACTTGAATGTCCCACAGGCATATCAAATTAAATGCCTTTATCAGTTACGGATTTTAGCTGCAAGCTACAGAAACTGACTCTGGTCGAAGAATCAAAAAGAAGTTTTTAAAAAGACATTGAGAAGTTCACAGAATTATTGTGAGGGCTGGAGAATCAGGTCCAAAGTTATATTTCTAGGGAAATAATCAAACCAAAAAAAAACAGATGTGGTCTGCTGAGAAAACTACTGCAGCTGCTGCTGCTAGCAAACTCTAGAAGCTACTGTTTGCACGGCTGCTACAAACTTAAGTTTCCCCCCACCTCCCACCCGTGATAGCTGGAGTCCATTGACAACACCGTCATTAGCAGAAGAGATCTGTGTGGCTCCTTCTCTCTATTTCCTCAATAGCCAGTCAACATCTTCCCTGGCTTTATGTGATCCACAGACATAAGATCATGTGCCTGTGCCCAAGTTTCAAAGAAGGATTGGAAGAGTATATTTTGACTTAAAACTTGGGAAGGTAGATTCATAAAACAGAAAATACACCCAAATACAGCAATGGTGTTGCAATAGTTGAGCATCAAGAGACTGGAAACATTCTGCCAAAGTATCCAAAACAGAAGTCTTGGTTTTGCTTCTCTGAAAATCACTCCACTTCTACTATTTTACATTTTATTTAATGATATTTCCATCAATACAGCTGTTTTAAGTCAGAAACTTAAACTTTGTTTATATCTTTATGTCTCTCTATTCTTCACATCCACAACTAACCCATTACTGAAATCTGTCCGTCTGAATATATCTCAACTCCATCCAGTTCTCGACATTCCTATCATTAGTATTTGTCTAGACTAGGGGTCAGCAAGCTTTTTTTGGTGAACTTCCCTGTAGTGGAAACCCTGGTGGAGTAGTGGTTAAGTGCTACGGCTGCTAACCAAAGGGTCGGCAGTTCGAATCCACCAGGTGTTCCTTGGAAACTCTATGGGGCAGTTCTACTCTGTCCTATAGGGTTGCTATGAGTCAGAATCGACTTGACAGCACTGGGTTTGTTTTTTTGGTTTCCCTGCAGTAAATATTTTAGGATTTGTGAGCTTCATGTATTCTGTGTCACATATTCTTCTTTATTTGTTTTTTAGAACCTTTAAAAATAGAAAAACTATGATGGAAAAGTTTTGGAAATAAATAGTCCTGACAGAGGCACAACATTGTGAATATAATTAATGGCTCTTAATTGTATCCCTAAAAATAGTAAAAAATGGCAAATTTATGTTACATGTATTTTACTACAATAAAAAAAAAGAACAAAACTGGACTCAAAATGTACAAACTATTCTTAGCTTTTGGGCTGTACAAAGGCAGGCCACCAGCCAGCTTGGGCCCACAGGTCATAGTTTACTGACCCCTGGCTATGTACTAGAAGTTTAAAGTTAATTGATCTCTTTGCTTCTTTATACATATTCAATCTGCTCACAGAACACTATGAGTTGGTATTTTGAAAGCATAAATTTGATAGTGTTTTTTCCTATTTAAAGATCTTAACTGGTTGCTCATTGCAGTTAGCATACCCCACAAAAACTCACTGCCGTCCAGTCGATTCCAACTCATTAGCATAGAAAACAAAATTGTTAAATGGCCAGCAGGCCTCTAATAATCTGGGCCTGCTGACCTCTCCACATTTATTGCACGCTGCTCTTGCATGTACTGATTACATTACAGCTATAACAGCATTAGCTTGTTTCCTTGAATTCCAAGACATTTCCCAACTCAGGACCTTTTCACAGGCCTTTCTCCGCCTGGCTCATCTTCTCACTTTTCCTTCATCTTTAAGGTCTCAGAGTCACTTCTTCTGGGTCTGTTCTGATCATCACAAACAAAATTAGGCTCCAACTTTCTTTCTCTCAGTATTATTTTCCTGCAGAGTACATATCTCTGTCTGCAGTTATATAACTCCTTCTTTTCTTTTTTATGCCTGCCTCCTCCTTCAGACTGTAAATTTCAAGGGAATAGAAACCATATCTATTTGTTTGTTGCCATAAATTCTGTGCCTAACATCTTATCATATATTCACATAACTACTTGTTGAATGAATGAATGAACATATAAATCCAGGTGAAAATGTTTTAAAAAATATTCATTGAGATAGTAAAATTTAAACTAAGCCTTGAAGAATGTAAAGAATTTAGAAAGATGAATTAGTAAAATTTCAGATGTAAAATTTAGGTCATGTATATCTAGAAAAGAACAAGTTAGACAATATACTGAGTTTGGGTATATAAGGGACATATAATGATGTCATCCTAGAAAAATAGATAGAAAGCTGATAATTGAAGGCCTTTTATCCTGAGATAAAGAGTATAATTTATCCCAATAGCCTAAGAGAATATTCCCAAATGGTGTTCTCAGTGCCTTTAATGTTTTTATGCATTTGTAACTCTCTAAGGGAAGGTTGTGGATCGCAGAATCTAAGCTGAACCTATAATCCCACCTCCTGGTACTCACATGCTTGTGTAATCTCCTCCCCTTGAGTGTGACAGTACCTGCAACCTACTTCTAACCAGTAAAGTACAGCAGAGATAATGGGATATCACTTCCATGGTTACTTTACGTAAGATTGTAAGAGGACTTTCTCTCTTGTTGGTTTTGACAGAGAAGTGACCATGTTGGAGAAACCCTCAGTTCAGTAGGCCATAAATAACTGAATTCTGGCAACAACCACATAATCTCACGAGCAGGTTCTTCCCTAGTGGAACCTTGAGATGAGACCATAGCCCTAGCTGATACCTTTATTGCTGTCAGATCCATCTGAAATGTAGCCTGACATGTGAAAAGATAAATCTCTGCTGTTTTAAGCTGCTACATTTATAGTAATATCCTTATGCAGCAATAGATAAGGAACACCTATTAACAACTGGAAGACAACAAGTAATTTGAGGAATACAGTTTAAGAAACCAGTGCTGTGGACAATGGAGGTATTGTTGGTGAACTAGGCTATGACATGATGAAAGCCAGTTAGGCAAGTTTCTCGATATTCTACTTTTTTTCCCCCCAAAATAAATAATACTCCCTTCACTCTACTTTTCTCACTGGATCTTCAATCTATTTTTTTTTTGAAGGGTTTGCTATTACCCATTTTTCAGACCTACATTCAATATGCCAAGGTGTTCCCTAAAGCTATTTTGTGATCCATATACTTCATAAAGGATAATTCTTAAAAAGCAACTAGAAAAAAGTAATAATTTAAGTATTCCTATTTTTTTAACATGCTGACATTTGTTGATGTCAGATGAATTCTGGCTGAAAGCAGAGAATGCCAGAAAGAAGTTTACTTGTGTTTTATTGACTCTGCAAAGGCATTCATCCGTGCGGAACATAACAAATCATGGATAATATTGTGAAGAAGTGGAATTCCAGAGCACTTAATTGTGCCCATGAGGAACCTGTACATAGATCGAAAGGCAGTTGTTCAAACAGAATAAGGGGATACTGTGCGGTTTAAAGTTAAGAAAGTTGTGCATCAGGGTTGTACCCTTTCATCACACTTATCAAATTTGTATGCTGAGTAATAATCTAAGAAGCTGGACTATATGAAGAAGAACATGGCATCAGGATTGGAGGAAGACTCATTAACAATCTGTAACACACAGATGACACAATCTTGCTTGCTGAAAGTGAAGAGGACTTGAAGCCCTTGCTGATGAAGATCAAAGACTACAGCCTTCAGTATGGATTACACTGCAACATAAACAAAATAAAAATCCTCCCAACTGGAGCAATAAGCAACATCGTGATAAACGGAGAAAATATTGAAGTTGTAAAGAACTTAATTTTACCTGGATCCATAGTCAACACCCATGGAAACAGCAGTCAAGAAATCAAACAACGCTTTGCATTGGACAAGTCTGCTGAAAAAAAGATCTCTTCGGAGTGTTAAAAAGCAAAGAGGTCATTTTAAGGACTAAGGTGCTACTGACCCAAGCCACAGTGTTTTCAGTCACCTCATATGCATCCAAAAGCTGGACAATGACTAAGGAAGACCAAAGAAGAGTTGACACCTTTGAATTGTGTTGGCAAAGAATATTGAATATACCACGGACTGCCTAAAGAACAAACAAATCTGTCTTGGAAGAAGTACAGCCAGAATGCTCCTAAGAAGCGAGGATGGCAAGATTTCGTCTTATGTACTTTGGGCACATTATCAGGAGGGATCAGTCCCTGGAGAAGGCCATCATGCTTGGTAAAGTAGAGGGTCAGCATGAAAGAGGAAGACCCTCAACAAGATGGATTGATACAGCAGCTGCAACAATGGGTTCAAGCAAAACAATGATGATGAGGATGGCGCAGGACCAGGCAGTGTTTCATGCTGTTGTACATAGGGTCACTATGAGTCAGAACCAACTCGATGGCACCTAACAACATCATGGGAAGCATAGTGAAGTAAAGGCATGTTAAGTAGTTAGAATCATTAGTTTCTTCACAGTGAAACATGTGCATGTATATAAAATAAGGAACAGAGATAAAGAAATGCAATGAACTATTGCTCAAGAGATTATTTATTAGACTTGGCAATATCGTTAAGTAGTCTTTTGTTTGAAGATACTTGATTGAAATTATTGCAAATAGCTTTTGTTTCCCCTTTAGTTTAGTTCAGATCAGGGTTGTGTATTCTCTTATGTATAATAAATGTCATAGAACTCGTGGGTGGCTTTTGGACAATGCATGTGGTTTCAACTACTAATTGCCAAGTTTTGGTTGCAAAATCAGGCTTTTGAGCCAGTGTTCTCAGAAACTTTGAACATATATTTTGGTCGATGTATTTGGAATGGTTCGAGAAGTAGTCCTTGCTCGTTGAGGGTTCCTCTCCATCTCTCTGACAGCCAATGTTTCCTCCTTTATGATTTAGTTCATCCCATGAACCTCCTTCATCATGTCCTGTTCTTGACCTCCAAGTGGTCCCCAATCTTGGCTATCTGCTGGTACAAATTTATAGATTGTTGTGCTGATTCGAGGTTTGATTTAATCAAGAGGAAATGCCCCATCTGCCTTTTCTGTTTTCTGATCAAGTTGTCTCTGAGAGAAAAGTTTGTATACTATGTCAAATTTTTCATCTTTTATTAAGTTTTTTAGCTACTGAAATAAAATTTCCACATTCATCATTTTCTGAAAGAACTCTCACCAGAATCACCAATAATCTCCTAATTGTTGATTCCAACAGGCTCCCTTCAATACTCATTGTACTTGGTGTTTCTGAGCCATTTGCAACTCTGTACTCTTTAGCATGGAAACCCTGGTGGCATAGTGGTTAAGTGCTCTCACTGTTAAACAAAAGGTCAGCAATTCGAATCCTCCTGGCACCCCTTGGAAACTCTACAGGGCAGTTCTACTCCATTCTGTAGGGTTGCTATGAGTTGGAATCGACTGGATGGCAACAGGTTTGATTTGGTTTTCTGTTTACTCTTTCACATCTCTGAGACCCTCAGTTCTTTTATCTCTCTAATTAAACTCTCAGTATCCACAGTAAGATCCTCTTCCTCAGCCCATCCTTTTGCCTATTTGTTCATGTGCCTTTGATTTTCTCTCCTAAGAATCTTTCCACCTTCTACATGCTCTCTTAGGATGATTTAATTTAATCTCGTTACTTCAAAGACAGCTATGCACTGACTATATGATGACTCCAAAATTTGTATTTCCAGCTCAGACTCCTTTACTGTAGAGCTGACTGCCTATTGTACATCTTCAAATGAATGTCCTCAGAAGGTAGAAATTCAGACTCCACATCTCTAAAACTTTTCCACATCTCTAAAACTAAACTCATCAACTTACCTTCTCCTCCCCACTTGCCATCAAAGCTGTTATTTTTTCCTGTAATCATTTTCTTGCCATTTCAGTCAATTGTGCTGAAGTTCTTCAAATAAGATAAACTGTCTGCATCTAATCAGTTACCTTAATGGTTCTCCTACCCAGTCTCTCACTCTCTCTCCATTACCCTAGCTCAAGTTCTCAGCATCATTCACCATGACAACTACAATCATTTCCTTCTAACCGTTCCTTTTGCAGCAATCTTCTACCACCTTGATCCTTTTTCCATCTTCTGCCAAATAATCTTCCTAAAATGTAATGCTTGTCATTTTTTTATTTCATTGTCCACATGATGCCTACAGAATTATTTAGAATATAAGATCACTTATGATCTGGCCCCTGCCTTCTGCTCTGGTCTTAATCCTTTCATGTTTTTTTGTTTGTTCGTTTTTGTTTTTGTTCTCATGTTCTCCCCTCCAGTCATGCACAAATTTTCTTTCCTTAACGCACCCTTTTATGTCCAGATTTATCCTGTTTATTCTGCTGGAATACCCTTCCCCCTGATGTGTTCCCTTTACTATGTCATGGACCTGAAGAATACCTAATCATCTCTCATGACTCAACTTAAGTTGTTCCTCTTCTTTTCTGCTTTTCTGAAAGCACTGAGTAAAGATGACCACTTGTCTTTTGACCCCACTGAATCTTTCTATTATAACATATTAACCATTATATTACAGTATTACAGAAAGTGTAATCCATGGACAAGCATGGCCTGGGGGCACTTCTTAGAAACCTAAGCCAATTCTCCATTTCCCACCTTGATTTACTGAATCAGTCTCTGGAGTGAGACCAGAGACATGTTGCTTTAATAAGTTATCCAGATCATTCTCATGCTTATGAAAGTTTGAGACACACTTCCCTGTTAATTTATTGGTTGCTTTTTAAAAGTCTATTTATTAGAGACTTACTATGGTATGATTGAAAGACAGTCTGAAAGGCAAGAGAGGCCTTAGGAAGGCCCAAGAGAAAAAACACACTGTAGCCAAGAAACAAAAAGTTATATGAAGAAGGACATAACATGGTTGATGTAAGTTCCTCTCTCCTCTGACAAAATTGGAGTGGATTCCTGCTATGTGTACACATTGGATAGAGAGCAAGCCAACCAGGTTGCTGTGAGGCCTTTCTTCTTCTAAAGGAGAGAATGCTAAACAATTGTAACCTGAGCTGCTGGAGGTGGGACCCTTGCCCATAGAGAAGGGAAAGGGCAAGTAGACCAAGGTAGAGCTGAAAGCATACGCTTCGCCTTTTCCAAACTCCTGTCAGTGTACAACTGGAGTATGATAAAGCAAAGTGAAATGAGGAAGTAGAAGTGATATAAAAATTTTCCATGAAACCAATTGCCTATGAGAATTTATAAAAGATGACATTAATTATAGAATACATTCTAAAATCTATTTTGCCATTATAAATGTAATCTCTTTGAGGGTAAGAATGCCATCTTATTTTTATCTCTGCATCTCCGATGAGGAGCATCTCCATTTAATAAAAACTGTTGAATGAAGGAGGAGAAAATCTTTTCTATCCAGCATGAATCACGAAGTCCTCAAATTTTAGCTAAAAATAATGTCTCTGTAGAGATGATAATCTGTTGACTAATTCAAATATTGCTTTTGAAAACCCACACACCATGTTCCTGTTTAACTGAATTATTTCATTACTGTTTTCAAGACTTTATTCAGCATCACTCCTGGCAATGCTGTGTATGTTTTTAAAGCACAAAAAGGTTGAAAGAGAAACATAACTTCTCTCAAGAGCCTACCCAGAGAGGCGGGCCTGCAAGCTGAGCGCTCGCTTATACCTCCAGTGCCTTCTTACATTCCGTTTTATTCAATTACCTGAAATGTGCCTATCTCTGTATGGAACCACCCATGTGAAATAATTTGATTGTTGAACATACGATAATGTTGAAATCCGTAATTTTTAAAGCTGTGCAATTCAAAAATTAGCTAATGCAAATATTGTGTTTCTCCTAATTCGAAGTTACGTATTATAGCAGAGCAGGCTAATAATACAGCAATCATAATTTTCACGCCTCCTACAACCCATCCATGGACATTTATGTTTTGATGTAATTACCAAACCCAGACATGATACTGTGTGTGGTGAGCCGTGGAAATAATTTTTTTAAGAAATTATATATTTATAAATTAATGCTTTTAGAGATAAAAGTACATAGAAGCTCAAACTTTCTGATACATTTATCGAAAACTGTTTAACTAATATCAATATCTCAGTTCTCTCTCCTTTTATCTTTCTGCTCTTCTTTTAATTCCCTAGCTCAGAATATTGCACTAGTGATAGTACCTGAAATGTTCTGGAGCTTTCTTATTAGAAACGGATGCTAATGTTGGAACAAGCCTTTTTAGGACTCCTTGTTGAGTGTTAAGAACCATGAAAGCTGTGAACAAAATGACAAGGAAAGTGGCAGAACTGTGAGGTATTTCCAAAGTCAGTGAGATAATTTTACATGTCTTTGCTTACAATAAAAACACTGAAGGAAAAAGAAAACCTGATTCTTCACAGACAACCTTATTCAGAGAGACTGCTTTCCCCTTAAAAATTAAAAAATGTATCTATTAATTCTTCCATTGTGGCTGATATCCTTCCTTTGAATTGTATTTTTACTTGTATGTTTGTGTCTCAATTCCTCTAAAACAGGGAACAATCTTGTCCATTTTATTATATTAAAAAATTTTTTTTTTTTTTTTTTACATTAAAAGGCCTGACACCTATTGAAAAGAAAAACCCATTGCCATGGAGTCGATTCTGACTCATAGCAACCCGACAGGACAGAACAGAACTGCTCCATAGTGTTTCTAAGGAGTAGGTGGTGGGTCCAGACTGCTGACATTTTGGTTAGCAGCTGTAACTCTTAATCACTGCACCACTAGGGCTGCTGACACATAATAGTCACACAATAAATATTTGAAAAATTAATTTATTAATCAAATTTATGGTAAAATAAAACAACTATTAACTTGAGTATATATAATATACATATCTCAATGGATTGTTCATTTAAGTCAGAGTTGTGATAAAATTTACAACAGCTGAATGTGTGTACAGACATACTGCAGCCTCTTGAATATTTAATGAGTACAGAAAAAGTAGACCCACTTCATAAAAACTGGATTATCTGGACAATAATTTAATTACTTAAATACAGAAGTTTATGAACTGTGATATTTGTTTTTATATCATAAGTCCTTAAGTCCTTGTTCAACAACTTATCCCTCAATTATAACACTATTTCTATAAGGAAATACAATCAGCTTTATGACAATACACTTTCAGCTATAGTTTATTAAAAATCATTGTGAAAAAATGTGGATACTGGATTTTTCAGTCTAAATCTATATTGAAAACATGCATTCAATTCATTGAAAATGGAGTATTCTGTTGTTGCAAACACCAAACAGCATCCTACGGTACTGGGAGATCTAATAGCAGAATACTTGCAAAAAAGTAGTTATTTCATCCCCGTGTTCACCTGTATAATAGTATTTTTAATAAGCTCAATAGGAGAAAAAAAATCGTGCCTGATAAAGAAAATGGCAGCATGAAAATGAGGGGCATCACTGGCTACGGCTCTTGGGCCACCCAAATGCCCAGACTCCCCTTAGGAATTCCGTTCAGAGAGAACGCATACGTCTTCTAACCATTCAAATTGATTACACCAAACTGTTGTAGTAGACATCCGTTATTTTGGTTGTCCAATGAGGAGAACATTGCCAAAATCTTAGAGGGAATAGTCTCTCCGTGCCAACCTTAGAATTTGTTTTGCAACTGGCATGTATTTGTAGTCCATACCACTGACAGGACATGAAGCACTTACTGATGAAGATTAAAGACTACAGCCTTCAGTATGGTTTACACATCAACATAAAGAAAACAATAATCCTCACAACTGGACCAATAAGCAACATCATGATAAATGGAAAAAGTATCGATGTTGTCAAGGATTTCATTTTACTTGGATCTACAATCAACACCCATGCAAGCAACAGTCAAGAAATCAAAATTAATGTATTACATTGGACAAATCTGCTGTAAAAGACCTCTTGGGAGTGTTAATAAGCAAAGATTTCACTTGGAGGATTAAAGTGCACCTCACCCAGAAATGGTATTTTCAGTTTCCTCATATGCATACAAAAGCTTGACAATGAATAAGGAAGATGGAAGAAAAATCGATTTCTTTGAATTATGGTGTTGGTGAAGAATATTGAATATTCCATGGACTGCCAGAAGAATGAACAAATTTGTCTTGGAAGAAGTACAGTCAGAATGCTCCTTAGAAGTGAGGATGGCAAGACTTCCTCTCACATACTTAGGACATGTTATCAGAAGGAACAAGTCCCTGGAGAAGGGCATCATGCCTAGTAGAGCATCAGCAAAAAAGAATATCCTTAATAAGATGGATTGATACAGAGGCTGCAACAATGGGCTCAAACATTGCAAAGATTGTGTGGATGGCACAGGACTGGGCAGTGTTTCATTCTGTTGTATATATAGGGTCAGTATGAATCAGAATCAACCTAACACCACCTGTCTTAGTCATCTAGTGGTGCTATAACAGAAATACCACAAGTGAATGGTTTTAACAAAGAGAAATTTATTCTCTCACAGTCTAGTAGGCTACAAGTCCAAATTCAGGGCATCAGCTCCAGGGGAAGGCTTTCTCTCTCTGTTGGATCTGGAAGAGGTCCTTGCTATCATCAATCTTCCCCTGGTAGAAGAGTTTCTCAGTACAGAGATCCCAGGTCCAAAGGGCGTGCTATTTTCCTGGCTCTTGTTTCGTGGTGGTATGAGGTCCCCATGTCTCTCTGCTCACTTCTCTTTTTTATAGCTCAAAAGAGATTGATTTAAGACACAATCTTATCTTGTAGATTGAGCCCTGCCTCAGTAACAAAGCTGCCATGAATCCCACCTTATCAATATCACAGAGATAGGATTTACATAGGACAATCACATCAGATGACAAAATGGTGGATAATCACACAATACTGGGAATCATGGCATAGCCAAGTTGACAGATATTTTGGAGGGACAAAATTCAGTCCACCCTGGTGGCACAGTGGTTAAGAGCTACAGCTGCTAACCAAGAGGGCAGCAGTTCAAATCCACCAGGTGCTCCTTGGAAACTCTATGGGACAGTTCTACTCTGTCCTATAGGGTCGCTATGAGTTGGAATCAACTTGACCGCAGTGGGTATTTTTTTTTTTTATTCAGTCACGGCTCCACCTAACAACAACAACAACCACTGAAAGCAGTAAATTTTTTTATTGTGACACTTGCCTACTGAACCAGTTAGAGCCCTTTGCTGGGTTATTATTATTTTAAATGTGGGACTAAACACAGAGCACATTCTAGGAGTGGCTTTGCTACATACTATCATTATTCCTAATGTTCATGATAAAGACACTAAAGAAGACAAACGTAAACTATTTGCCCATGGCCCAGATATTTATGTAAATGCTAGAGCTGGATTTCAAATCCAGCTTGACTCCAGAGTCTGACAATTATCATACTTTACTGACCCTTAGCATAATGTGGTCCTGTTGTACATGTAGCCCATATATGTAGAGAATAGCAGAGAATGTTTAATTCATTTTTTACCTCAAGTTCAAATAATAAAATAATATACACCAGTATAGAACCACAGGGTGGCAGAAATTTGCAAAAGAATTTTTAAATCCCTGAGTTTCCCCACATGCATAGGCCCTAATCATAGACTCAATTTCATTGCATTGCAGGATATTTTAAAGTCAGGTTTTTGCTGAACAATATGTGTTATGCTAGAAGAATAATACTGTCTTAACATCAAGAAATTCTGTGTGCCTTTCTCATTATTTCCATTCTTGTCTATTCAGCAACTTCAGCCTTAGTTGCCAATTCTTTGCTTTTTCACCATAGCCTCTATGTGCCCCCTTTAAGGGTCACTAAGAAGTGAGTTAGGATTTTCTCGACCCCCACTCAACTTGTCTAAGAAAGAATTACATCACTGCCATGCTTACACAATGAAATTGTCACAGCATGACACAACTGATACGTGTCTTACTTAGGACATTTTCCTTGTAACGAATTTTGCTGAAAAGTCTGTACATTTTTACCTCTCATATGTTTTGACTACGTTTTCCTAAATCCCTGCTTGATCACACAATGCCCGTACAGAGTTTGAGGATTTATTAGGTACCATTCCTGATCTCAGTTTCAGGAAACAGAGAAGTTATAGTTCAGCTATTACAGGGTAGCAAAGAAGCAATGGAAAGGTAGTCAGCAATTTGCACAAATGAAATTAGGGAAATGAAAGGGATACAGAGCTAAAACTGTGACCTAAATTTCAGAGACCAGTTATAAAAATACCATCATTGTCATGCCAGTGGAGAACTGGTGAGTGCCCTCACCTGCATCTGCCCCAGCCTACCCTCACCCATAAAAGAGCAAATGTATTTATGCTATCTGTATCATCAAAAGAGATATACTCAGGCATTGTTTCTTTGGAGGAATAATGAGATAATAAGCAGTGGGTGGAAAACTGGCAAGAACTGTAGGAATTGCAATATTCATAACAGAAGATGGTTCCCATTGCTTTGTATTTAAATGAAGTTGTTCTAGACGTGGCTTTATTTCCATTCCTGATTCACCTCAAAAGCTCTGGTTTCTTGTGATAAATTTCTTGACTGCACTGTGCCACTATATAAACAAACTTTATTTTATATATATATATATACATCTACATCTACATATACATATATATGGAAACCCTGGTAGCATAGTGGTTAAGAGCTATGTCTGCTAACCAAAAGGTTTGGCAGTTCAAATCTACCAGGCGCTCCTTGGAAACCCTATAGGGCAGTTCTACTCTGTCCTATAGGGTCGCTAGGAGTCAGAACGGACTCAACGGCAATGGGTTTGGTTTTTTGGCTTTATACATTTATATATAAATATATACCTAACAACCCAGTGCCGTTGAATATACATATATATAAAAACCTTACTTCATTTTGTTATGAAAATTATTTTTTTTGTAATTTGTAATTACGAAGATATCTACGATGATCATTAATTCATCGGAATAGAAAGGGTATTATCTTTAAAAGATTTTTATTTTCACTATAGCTAATTTTATCAATTACTTTCAGCTGATTGAAAATGAAATTGTATCATGGCATAGTATCTACATACCGATTTATTTTTCTCATTGCCAAGTTGCTCCTGGTATATTCGTGGAATCTCATTTATTTTTTCATTTCCTTTCCAATTATCCATAAGTGAATTCGCATTTTGTAATATCAGAAATCTATTTTATACTTGATCACCGTGAGAAAGAAATACCATGTATGTAGAATAACTATTTAAAAAAACCTCATTGCCATCAAGTCTGTTCTGATGCATGGCGACACTATAGGACAAGAAAAAACTGCCCCATAGGGTTTCCAAAGCTGTAATCCTTATGGAACAGACTGCCACATATTTCTCCTGTGGAATGTCTGATGGGTTTGAAATGCAAGCCTCTGGGTTAGCAGCTGAGCACTTAACCAGTGCACCACCAGGGCTCCTCAAAATAACTATACAAACATATAATAACTATAGCTGCCCATGAGTTTATTTTTTAAAGTAATGTTTTTATATCAGTCTACTTTCTACTTTTCCTCCCATTTCATACCTAAAGTACTAAATAATCCAGTAGGATCTCTCTAGCTCTCATATAATGTTATCCTTCACTTCCAAGCCATATCTGTTGGCTCCATGACTCAGTCCTGGAAGGAAAAAGAACTTCAATGTAGCATTAGTTGGTATCTTGCCCAGTTTAAGTTACACATATAAAAACCAGACATGCCTTCATATGGAATACCCTATATAGCAAGTCTTTGGAGCACTCCATGGGTGACAGAATCAAAGCATTCTTCCTCTAGTTTTACCATGATCGGAAAATATTCAGTGGGAAAAAAAGAAAGAGTTCTACATTAAGCTCAACTGAAGGTTCTGGGAAGTGCCCTGTGAGCACAAGAAGCTAACACTTGTTAAAAACTAGCCGTGAGTCAGATACTAGGTAATGTGCTTTATAGGCACTTAATCCTCACTACAACTCCAAAAGAAAGAATAATCATCCACATCTGATACCTGGAAAAACTAAAGGATAGGAAGGTTTAGTAACTTACCCAATTTTACAAGGCCAGTACGCAGTTAACCAAAAAACCAAACCCACTGCTGTCGAGTTCATTCCAACTCACAGCAACTCTATAGGACAGAGTAGAACTGCCCAATAGGGTTTCCAAGGCTGTAGATTTTACAGAAGTAGACTGCAACATCTTTTCTCGTGAAGTGGCTGGTGGGTTAGGACTGCCACCCTTTCACATAGCAGCCAAGCATTTAACAACGGTTCTACCAGGATTCCTTTGACAAACCACAAGGCTTGCAAATAACAGCTCTCAGAAGTATTCCAGCAGTTGTTATTGTTAGCTACCACTGAATCAGGCCCCAACCCTTGGGGACCCCATGCACAACATAACAAAATGCTACCTGTCCTGTGCTGTCCCCTTGACCAACCCCTTGATCAGTTGGGGTTCAGACTGTTGTGATCCATAGGGTTTTCATTGGCTGATTTCTGGCAGTAAATGACCAGGCCTTTCTTTTTAGTCTGTCTTAGTCTGGAAGCTCCACTGAAACCTATTCAGCATCATAGCAACATGCAAGTCTCCACTGACAGATGGGTGGTGACTGCATGAAGTGCGTTGATCCAAATGGAACACAAAATTCCCACATGGAAGGTGAAGGTAAGAATTCTACCACTGAACCATCACTGCCCCCATCCTGGTAGTTATCAGCGTGAAACTGTACCAACAATACCATGGGTTCGAACTGCTGACCTTTCAGTTAGCAGCCAAGTGCTTTAACCACTGCGCCACCAGGGCTTCTCTAACCCCATTGCCACTGAGTTGATTCTGACTCATAGCAACCCTATAAGACAGAAAAGAACTGCCCCATAGAGTTTCCATGTAGTGCCTGGTGGATTTGAACTGCTGATCTTCTGGGTTTCCAGGGCTCCTCTAGTACACTATAAAGCTACGGTAGAACCCATGTAGTTTAACCTCAGAGTGTGTGTGCTTTACGAAATTACAAGATTTCTTCCTTTTTTCCTAAGTCTTTGAACTTGAGTCTCAATGAAGTCAATGTCCAATTGTCTTTGAAATGATATTACAAGAGTATTTAAAAAAAGTACTTATATTTCATGCTTAAGACAACAGCAGTTAGAGAGGTGTGACAGACATTATTGTCTGTTTAACCCCAAAACCGTTTTTTAGGCATACATTTTTTCACTCGCCAGTTTTCACTATAACCCCCCCCCCCGAAAAAAAACAAACCATTGTCATCAAGTCAATTCTGACTCATAGCGAGCCTATAAGACACGGTATAACTACCCCATAGGGTTTCCAAGGAGCAGCTGGTGGATTCAAACTGCCTTCACTACAGGGGCTACCAAAGCTAGTTACTATCCACCTTCCCCAGTTTCCCTTACAGCAAGAGGAGGCCATATGACATAGTTTTTTTGTTGTTGTTATTTATTTGTTTTTCCAATGCTATATAATTAGAAATCAATTGTGGCTTTCGGGAAGTGTTTGCTTTTTCTGACAAAAAAAAAGTAAACGTGGGGCAGAACTTCTAGAATAGTGGAGTATGAGCTCAGCAAATCATCTCCACAAAAAGTCATGATAAAACTGGGCAAAAGTGTCAAAAACAACTGTTTCAGCCCCTGAAACTTGAACAAAGGCAAACAACAATTTAGAAGCTTTAATTCAAGAAAAACTACTGAAGTTTAGACGATAACAGTGGGACTCTGTAGTGGTTTAGCCTAAGTTTGCTCCCTTCCCACCCATACGTAGCTTCATCAGCTAGTATTTCAACCAGAGTGGGGCTAGCTACAAAAACCAGAATCTCTGCTGGCAATGGAGTTGACTTGATTTGGAGCAAAGTTCATTCCAGAGGTGTTCTTGAAACAATATTAATCCTGGTGGCAAAGATTTAAGAGAATCTAACAGCACAGCTATGTTATTATACAGATTGTGTCAATCAACTAACGAGCACCTTAGCCAAAAATGTAAAAACTATCCAAAAAATAAGACAACTATATTAAGCTTTTGTATGATTTCACATATCCTTGTGGTCTGGAAGGCTGTTCACATATACAAAGGTATGTGCATGCTTAGGAGACACCACAGAGGGCCCTAATTATCTATTTATCTCTGGCTGAACATGAACACAGAGAACTCAGAGAAGACATGACAAAGCCTAGAAGAAAATAAAAACCAGGCAACACTTGTAAATTGCCTGTACTTCAAATGGATTCCCTAACTCACACACAAATTTACTGGCAAATGATGGAAGCTTTATTGTCTCTAGGTATTTTAAGCACAAATTCTGTCCGAACATTGGCTGACCACTAAGAAATGTTGACCTATCCCTGGAAAGTCAGGCTTGGAAATTAAGGGTTAAAAAAAAAACAGAGCAAAGACAATAGCAGCCACACACTGAGACAAAGACCAGACTTTACAGAATTTGTCCAAGTAAGTCACTAAACAAAGAAACAACAAGAACCCCTGGAGAGAAAGGACAATCAGAATGTATACTGTTACAATACATTTTCTAAGTATGAGACTTACAAAAAAAACAAGAATGTATGACCCATACACAGGAAAAAACAAAAACCTCAAAAAATTGTCTCTGAGGGGCCTAGGTGTTGGACTTAAAAGATGACTTTCAACAGCTATTATAAATATGTTAAAGAACTAAAGAAAATCATGTTTTAAAAAATTAAAAGAATGATGACAATGACATATCAAATAGAGAATGGCAATAAAGAGATAGAAATTATAAGAACCAAATGGAAAGTCTGCTGTCGATCAGTAAAACCGAAATTTAAAAAAAAACACTAGGTAGACTCAACAGCAGATGTGAACTGGCAGAAGAATCAGCAGATTTGAAGTTAGATCAACAGAAATCACCTCATTTGAAAAACAGAAAATAAAAAGAAGTCTAGAGCCTCAGAAATTAGTTCAATACTATCAAACACACCAACATATGCATACTATGAAGGAGAGGAGTCATAGAAGGAGAGAAGAGACAGAAAAAGACAAAACGTTTGAAGATCTAACGGCAAAAACTTCCCAAGTTTGATGAAAACCATTAATTTACACATTCAAGAAGTTCAGCA
Organism: Loxodonta africana; assembly: GCF_030014295.1. Classification (NCBI taxonomy): domain Eukaryota; kingdom Metazoa; phylum Chordata; class Mammalia; order Proboscidea; family Elephantidae; genus Loxodonta; species Loxodonta africana. Next base: position 124,422,688 of record NC_087344.1, read on the forward strand.
AACCCTAATTAGGATGAAAACATAGATCCATATCTATATGCGCTATAATCAAACTGTTGAAAATAAAAGACAGAGAGATCATCTTGAAAGCAGCAAGAGAAACACAACTCATCGTATACAGAGGAACTGCAATAAGATTAACAGCAGACTGCTCATTAAAACAAAACAAAAAAACAGAAGGCAGTTTGGTGACATATTCCAAGGGCGAAAAAAAAACTGTTAACTAAGACTTTCACATTCAGCAAAACTATTCTTTAAAAATGAAGGTGAACTGGACAGTGGGTAGGGTAGGAGAGAGATGCTGATGAAGAGTGAGCTAATTATATCAGGTGGACACTTGAGACTGTGTTGGCATCTCCTGTCTGGAGGGGGGATGGGAGGATAGAGAGAGTTGGAAGCTGGCAAAATTGTCACGAAAGGAGAGACTGGAAGGGCTGACTCATTAGGGGGAGAGCAAGTGGGAGTACGGAGTAAGGTGTATATAAACTTGTATGTGACAGTCTGACTTGATTTGTAAACGTTCACTTGAAGCTCAATAAAAGTTAATAAAAAAAAAAATGAAGGTGAAAGAAAAGCATTCCCAAATAAATAAGACTGAGCAAATTTTTATAGGAAACCTGCCCTATTAAGAAATATTAAAGGATTTCCTTCAGACCAAACAAAAACTATATGAGATTGTAACTCAAATTCGCACACCCAAAAAATAAAGAACACTGGTAAAGGTGATTATGTAGTTAATGTAAAAGGCAGTATAAATTAATTTTGTCACTTTTCTTCTCTTATTTTAAAGAAAAAATATACAAAGCAATCATTCAAAAACTATATTTTGAGTCTATAAAATATAAAAATGTCATATATATAACAATTCTTTCACAAAGAACAAGAGTGAAATGAAGCTGTATTTGAGCAAGGCTTCTATATTTTTTTTCTATATTTTACTAGAATTAAGTTAGGCCATGGTGGCATAATGGTTAAGTGCTCAGCTGCTAACCAAAAGGTTAGCAGTTCAAACCCACCCAGGGGCTCCAAGGGAGAAAAAGACCTAGTGATCTGCTCCTGTAAAGATTACAGCCTAGAAAACCCTATGGGGTAGTTCTCTGTCACATGGGTTTGCTATGAGTCAAAACTGACTCAATGGGACCCAACAACAACTACAACAAGTTAGTATTAATCTGAAGTAGATTGTGATATGTAAAATGCATGCCCTGACTTCTAGAGAGTTACTAAGAAAGTAACAAAAAATATATGGTAAAATAACCAAAAAATGAATTTAAATAGCACTCTAGAAAACAATATTTAACACAAGACAGTAAAAGAAAAAAAAAAAAGAATACATTTGACATATAGACGACAACTAGCAAAATGGCAGACATAAATCAGTCATATCAATAATTACAAAATGTATGAGTTGATTAAACACCCCAATAAAAGGTAGAGCTTGTCCACCCAAATAAAAGTCAATAATTAATTACATGCAGCCTATAAGAGACACAATCTAGATTCAATGACACAAATTGGTTTAAAGAAAATGGAAGAAAAAGATATACCATGCAAACAGGAACCATAAGAGATGTGGAGTAGCTGTACTAATATGAGAAGAATAGATTTTAAGACAAAATTGTTACTAAAGATAAAGTGAGACATTTTATCAAAGCAGAAGGCTTAATTCATTAGGAAAATATAACAATTTTAAACATATACCCATCTAATAACAAGATCCCAAAATGCATGAAGCAAAAACTGATAAAATTGAAGGAAGAAATAAAAGTTGTTGTAATGATCTGTGGAGACTTGAATACCTCACTCTCAAAAATTGATAGAACAACTAGAAAGATGATACATGACTTGTGCAACATCATCAACCAACTGGACCTAACTGACATCTATTGAACATTCTGCCCAACAAAAGCAAAATTAACTTTATTTTTGAGTACACATAAACTATCTTTCAGGGTAAACAAAATGTTAGTCCACAAAACAAGTACAAATAAATTTAAAAGGACTGAAATCATAAAAAGTGTGTACTTTGCCTACAAGGTATCAGGCATTACCAAGATAAAGGACGGCATGCAAAGTATGGCTGCAAAACAAAAGCATTCCAGTTAGCATGGGTAGGAATTGAATACGCAACCCGCAACCTAAGAACTTGAGTCAATCTGTCATCTGAAGAACAGAAGGGTCTAGTTTTGATTCAAGACATTTTCAATATCTATGGTATAAAGTGAACTACACATAGATGCACCTCAAATATAATCCCACGTTCTTAAGAATATAACTAATGTAAAATTTGATTTTATTTTGCCTAAAATTATTTTTAGAGAAATGTGCAAATAATTGTCTAAATGTTCAATGGTATATTAAGTTTCAGAACACACGAAATCTATTGAGGCGATATTGAAATAAAAAGGTGATTCTTAAATGCACAGATTAAATTAAATAATGTGAAAATACACTATACAATTTCCCCAGTCATTTAAATTTCAAGCCAGGACTTTAAATATAAAAGATTTTTAAAAATGTTATGATGTTTACTATACAATCACTATAAATCAGCTTTATATTCATTTTGCACAATGGTATATCATATTAATTTTATTGCTTTATTATTTGCACAAAGAGATTAGTTACTGTTACTAAGGGAAAAATAACTTGGAATTTTCTGACTTGTACCTTTAGAAAACATGACCTTAACGTTCTATTAATATAAGGTTTTGCAAAAAATTTCCACAGCAAAAAATAATAATAATAAAAAAAAAGCTCTGTAAAAATTTTAAGCTCATAATTTACTTGTAATGGGTTTTCTCTAAATATGTGAATTGAAATTCAGCAAACAATTTTTAAATGGCTAATTATGTATCTTTTATGAATTTGTACTCATTATAATAAATGTAGCTGTTATATTTTTCCCTTTCCCAGAATTTATCACCTGAAATAAAAACAAATTCCACGATTTAAAGGGCCAATATAGAACTCCTACAAGAAGCTATAAGAATGAGTGGGAGACAGCGAGGAAGCATCACCAGTGCACAAGGCCTTGAAAGTCCTCCCACCCATTTCGTACATTTGCTCCAGGGTTTTCATGAAATTCTAGTTACTCCGTTATGCTTTCTTTGATTTCAATACTAGGAAGCAATATTTCCCTGTCTTATTCTTTTAGAACTGCATCTGTTCCTCCTTCAAGAGGTTTATCACTTTGTAATAAGTGCCTTCTAGAGTTTAGATGTTAACTCTGAAATTTCTTACCGTACCTAGCAAAGTATTTTGTACACATACTCAGTAATATTTGTTTGACCCAATAAATAATAATTTTTTATATATTGCCATCAAAATCTGTGTTCTTAGCCATTCTGATAAACTCTTAACAACCTTTCCCTAAGTATCCTGCTCCCCGTACAACCTATAAGCTCCAAGAAGGATGGGACCTCAAGTTCACTATAAATCCCAACACATAAATTGTTGTCCTGTTTACTTTCTAACACATAATAGATATGTATTGAATGTGAGAATTTTATGTGTGAAGATTTTCCATTATTTTCCTAGGCAGAGCAATGTTGTAAGGTGCCATCAAGTCAGTTCCAACTCATAGTGACCCCATGCACAACAGAATGAAACACTACCCAGCCCTGCGCTATCCTCACAACAGTTGGTATGTTTAATAAAATACTTAGAACTAAATCTAAACAGGGATGTAAAAGACCTATACAAAGAAAACTACAAAACAGTACTGCAAGGAACCAAAAGAGATCTACATAAATGGAAAAACATCCCATGCTAACGGATAGGTAGACTCAACATTGTGAAAATGACAATTCTACCCAAATCAATCTACAAATACAATGCAATTTCGATCCAAATACCAACAACTTTCTTTAAAGAGTTGGAAAAACTAACCATTAGCTTTATATAGAAAGGAAAGAAGGCATTATTGAAGAAGAATCAAGTAGGAGGACTTACACTATCTGACCTCAGAACCTACCATACAGCTACGGTAGTTAAAACAGCCTGGTACTGTTACAACAACTGATACATTGACCAACGGAACAGAATTCAGAACCCAGGTGTAAATCCATCCACCTACGGTCACCTGATCTTCGGCAAGGGGGCAAAATCCATCACATGGGGAAAGAGATATTCTTTTTAACAAATAGCACTGACAAAGCTGGACGTCCATCCATTAAAAAATGAAATAGGGCCCATACCTCACAAAAACTAATTCAAAATGGATCAAAGACCTAAATATAAAGCCCAAAACTATAAGGACCATAGAAGGAAAAACGGGATCAATGATAGAGGCCCTACTACATGGCATTAACACGATACAAACCATAACTAATAACACACAAACTCCAGAAGATAAGCTAGATAACTGGGATCTTCTAAAAATTAAACACTTATGTTCATCAAAAGACTGCACCAAAAGAGTAAAAAGAGAATCTACAGACTGGGGGAAAAAAATTAGATATTATAAATCCAACAAAGCTCTAATCTCTAAAATCTACAGGAAAATCCAACCCCTCTACAACAAAAAGACAAATAATCCAGTTAAAAAATGGGCAAAGAAAATGAACAGACACTTCGCCAAAGAAGACATTCAAGCAGCTAATAGACAAATGAGGAAATGCTTGTGATCACTAGCATTAGAGAAATGCAAATCAAAACCACAATGAGATACCATCTCACCCCAGAATTACTGGCACAAATCAATAAAACAGGAAATAACAAATGTTGGAGAAGCTACAGGGATAGTGGAACTCTTATGCAGTGCTGGTTGAAATGTAAAATGGTACAACCATTTTGGAAAACAATATGGAGCTTCCTTAGAAAGCTAGAAATAGGAGTACCACATGATCCTGCAATCCCATCCCTAGGGATATATCCTAGAGAAATAAGAACCGTCACATGAATAGACACATTCACGTCACATGAATAGACACATTCACACCCGTGTTCATTGCAGCATTGTTCACAATAGCAAAAAGATGGAAACAATCTAGATGCCCACCACAGATGAATGGATAAACAAACTATGGTACGTACACACAATGGAGTACTACACAATGATAAAGAACAATGATGAATCTACTAAGCATCTCGTAATATGGATGAATCTGGAGGGATTATGCGGAGTGAAATAAGTCAATCACAAAACAAAAAATATTTTATGAGACCACTACCATAAAATTTCACAAAAAGGTTTACACAAAAAGGAAAAATCTTTGATGGTTATAAGGGAAGATAGGGGAGGGGAGGGGAGGGGAGGGGAGGGGAGGGGAGGGGAGGGGAGGGGAGGGGAGGGGAGGGGAGTTGTGGAGGTGGAAAAATACTAAATAGATAATATACAAGTGGTAACTTCCGTGAAGGGTAAGACAGTACACAATACTGGGGAAGTCTGCACAACTTGTACAAGCAAGGTCATAGGAACTCCACAGAAACATCCAAACTACCTGAGGGACCAAATTATTGGGCTGAGAGTTGTGTTCTCAAGGAACCATGCTCTCAGGGACCATGGTTTCAGGAAACATCTAGCTCAATTGACATAACAGAGTTTATAAACAAAATGTTGTACACTCTACTTTGCACTGGGTTTTTTTTTCCTACTTTGATGAGTAGCATCTGGGGTCTCAAAAGCCTGTGAGTGGACATCTAAGATATTCCATCGATATCACCCCTTTTGGACCAAGAGAGAATGAAGAAAACCTAAAGACACAAAGGAAAGATTAATCCAAAGGACTAATGGACCACAACTACCAAGGCCTCTACCAGACTTGTTGTTGTTGTTATTGTTAGGTGCCGTCAAGTCAGTTCCGACTCATAGCGGCCCTGTGCACATCAGAACGAAACACTGCCCAGTCCTGCGCCATCCTTACAATCGTTCTTATGCTTGAGCTCATTGTTGCAGCCACCATGTCAATCCACCTTGTTGAGGGTCTTCCTTTTTTTCGCTGACCCTGTACTCTGTCAAGAATGATGTCCTTCTCCAGGGACTCATTCCTCCTGACAACATGTCCAAAGTATGTAAGACGCAGTCTCGCCATCCTTGCCTCTAAGGAGCATTCTGGCCGCACTTCTTCCAAGACAGATTTGTTCGTTCTTTTGGCAGTCCATGGTATATTCAACATTCTTTGCCAACACCACAATTCAAAGGGGTCGACTCTTCTTCGGTCTTCCTTATTCATTGTCCAGCTTTCACATGCATATGATGCAATCGAAAATACCATGGCTTGGGTCAGGCGCTCCTTAGTCTTCAAGGTGACATCTTTGCTCTTCAACACTTTGAAGAGGTCCTTTGCAGCAGATTTGCCCAATGCAATGCGTCTTTTGATTTCTTGACTGCTGCTTCCATGGCTGTTGATTATGGATCCAAGTAAAATGAAATTCTTGACAACTTCAATCTTTTCTCCATGTATCATGATGTTGCTCATTGGTCCAGTTGTGAGGATTTTTGTTTTCTTTATGTTGAGGTGTAATCCATACTGAAGGCTGTGGTCTTTGATCTTCATTAGTAAGTGCCTCAAGTCCTCTTCACTTCGAGCAAGCAAGGTTGTGTCATCTGCATAACACAGGTTGTTAAAGAGTCTTCCTCCAACACTGATGCCCCGTTCTTCTTCATATAGTTCAGCTTCTCGTATTCTTTGTTCAGCATGCAGATTGAATAGGTATGTTGAAAGAATACAACCCTGACGCACACCTTTCCTGACTTTAAACCAATCAGCATCCCCTTGTTCTGTCCGAACAGCTGCCTCTTGATCCATGTAAAGGTTCCTCATGACCACAATTAAGTGTTCTGGAATTCCCATTCTTCGCAGTGTTGTCCATAGTTTGTTATGATCCACACAGTCGAATGCCTTTGCATAGTCAATAAAACACAGGTATTCTCTGCTTTCAGCCAGGATCCATCTGACATCAGCAATGATATCCCTGGTTCCACGTCCTCTTCTGAAACCAGCCTGAATTTCTGGTAGTTCCCTGTCAATATACTGCTGCAGCCGTTTTTGAATGACCTTCAGCAAAATTTTGCTTGCATGTGATATTAACAATATTGTTCTATAATTTCCACATTCGGTTGGATCACCTTTCTTGGGAATAGGCATAAATATGGATCTCTTCCAGTCAGTTGGCCAGAAAGCTGTCTTCCATATTTCTTGGCATAGAGGAGTGAACACCTCCAGCGCTGCATCTGTTTGTTGAAACATCTCAATTGATATTCCATCAATTCCTGGAGCACTGTTTTTCATTCACCAATGCCTTCAGAGCAGCTTGGACTTCTTCCTTCAGTACCATTGGTTCCTGATCATATGCCACCTCTTGAAATGTCTGAATATCGACTAACTCTTTTTGGCATAATGACCCTGTGTATTCCTTCCATTTTCTTTTGATGCTTCCTGTGTCATTTAATATTTTCCCCATGGAATTCTTCACTATTGCAACTCAAGGCTTGAATTTTTTTTTCAGTTCTTTCAGCTTGAGAAACGCCGAGTGTGTTTCTTCCCTTTTGGTTTTTCCATCTCCAGCTCTTTGCACATGTCATTATAATACTTTACTTTGTCTTCTCGAGAGGCCCTTTGAAATCTTCTGTTCAGTTCTTTTACTTCATGAATGCTTCCTTTTGCTTTAGCTGCTCGATGCTCAAGAGCAAGTTTCAGAGTCTCCTCTGACATCCATCTTGGTCTTTTCTTTCTTTCCTGTCTTTTCAGTGACCTCTTGCTTTCTTCATGGATTATGTCCTTGATGTCATTCCACAACTCGTCTGGTCTTTGGTTACTAGTGTTCAATGCATCAAATCTATTCTTGAGATGGTCTCTAAATTCAGGTGGGATATACTCAAGGTCATAGTTTGACTCTCGTGGACTTGCTTTGATTTTCTTCAGTTTCAGCTTGAACTTGCATATGAGCAATTGATGGTCTGTTCCGCAGTCGGCCCCTGGCCTTGTTCTGAGTGATGATACTGAGCTTTTCCATCATCTCTTTCCAGAGATGTCGTCAATTTGATTTCTGTGTGTTCCATCTGGTGAGGTCCATGTGTATAGTTGCTGTTTATGTTGGTGAAAGAAGGTATTTGCAATGAAGAAGTCGTCGGTCTTGCAAAATTCTCTTGTTCGATCCCCGGCATTGTTTCTATCACCATGGCCATATTTTCCAACTACTGATCCTTCTTCTTTGTTTCCAACTTTTGCATTCCAATTGCCAGTAATTATCAATGCATCTTGATTGCATATTCATTCAATTTCAGACTGTAGCAGCTGATAAAAATCTTCTATTTCTTCATCTTTGGCCCTAGTGGTGGTACACATCACCAGACTGAGTACAGTACAAATAGTTAGTGCCCAGCGACCACCACTGACTGCTCTGACAGGGATCAGAATAGAGGATCCCAGAGAGAGCTGGAGGAAGACGTAGAAGAAAATTCTAACTCACAAAATAAAGACCAGACTTACTGGCCTGACAGAGACTGGAGAAACCCTGAGAATATGGCCCCTGGAAGCCATTTTAGCTCAATAATGAAGTCACTCCTGAGGTTCACTGTTAAGCCAAAGATTAGACAGACCCATAAAACAAAATGAGACCAAAGGGGCACAACAGCCCAAGGGCAAGGACTAGAAGGCAGGAGGGGACAGGAAAGCTGGTAATAGGGAACTTAGGGTTGAGAAGGGAGAGTGTTGACATGTCATGGGGTTGTTAACCAATGTCATAAAACAATACGTGCACTGTTTAATGAGAAGGTAGTTTGTTCTATAAAACTGCATCTAAAATACAATACAAAAAAAAATTAGAATTTAACTTCATAAAAGTACACCATTAAAAGCCATAGAGTGAAGAAAGATACTTGCAAAAAAAAAAAAAAAAAAAAAACCATTGCCGTTCAGTTGATTCCAACTCATAGCAACCCTATAGGACAAAGTAGAACTGTCCCAGAGACTTTCCAAGGAGCGCCTGGTGGATTTGAACTGCTGACCTTTTGGTTAACACCCATAACATTTAACCACTACACCACCAGAGTTTCTGTCACTGCAAAGGGGTCATTTAAGAAACACTGTTATATGCTATAACTTGGATGATCCTCATAAACATGCAAAGTGAAAAGAAGCAAGACACAAAGGTAACTATAATGGATTGACTTGTGTTCCCCCAAAATATGTGTCAACTTGGTTAGGCCATGTGGGGTTGTCCTCCATTTCGTGATTTTCCTGTGTTATAAATTATAATCTCTGCCTGTGGTTAAAAGGATTAGGGTGGGATGTAACACTCTTGCTCAGGTCACCTCCCTGATCCAATGTAAAGGCAGTTTCCCTGGGGTATGGCCTGCACCATCTTTTATCTTACAAGAGATTAAAGGAAAGGGAAGCAAGCAGAGAGATGGGAACCTCATACCACCAAGAAACAGCGCTGGGAGCAGAGTGCACCCTTTGGAAGTGAGGTTCCTGTGCTGAGATGCTCCCAGATCAAGAAAAGACTGATGCATCACAAGGACCTTCCTCCAGAACCGACAGAGAGAGAAAGCCTTTCCCTGGAGCCGGCACCCTGAATTCAGACTTCTAGCCTACTGGGCTGTGAGAGAATAAACTTCTCTTTGTTAAAGTCATCTACTTGTGGTATTTCTGTTATAGCAGCATTAGATGACTAAGACAGTAACATACTGAATGTTTTAATGTATATATCGAGAATAGGCCAATCCATAGACATAGAAAACAGATTAGAGGTTACCAGGAGATGGAGGGAATAGGGAGTGATTACTCATGGGAAAGGCGGGTATTTTTATGGGATGATGAAAATGTTCTGAAACTAGAAATGCACAACCTTGTGAATACACTAATTACCACTGAATTGTACACTTAAAACAGTTAATTGTATATTACATGAATTTAACTTCCAAAAAATTACAACACATTTTTTCTTAATATGCAAAATCCTTGAATAGCCACTTCACATTGAGGTTTTCTGAATGTTGGGTAAAAATATAAAAAGGAGTATAACTTCATTAATAATTAATATTGCATTTAATACCAAACTATAACACCATAACAGACCCACCAAGCACAATTAAAATGAAAAAAGACCATATCAAGGGTTGGCATATGTCATGCATTTAATTGTGCCCAAAAAATATTTGTCAACTTAACTAGGCCATTTTTCTTAGTGCTGTGTGATTGTCCACCATTTTTCATCTGATGAGATTTTCCTATGTGTTATAAATCCTATCACTATGATGTTAATGAGGTGGGGTTATCGGCAGTTATATGTTAATGAGGCAGGACTCAATCTATAAGATTAGGTTGTGTTTTACACCAATCTCTGTTGAGATATAAAAGAGAGAAGCAAGCAGAGAGACAAAAAGATCTCATACCATCAAGAAACAAGAACCAGTAGAATAGCATGTTGTTTGGATCCAGGGTCCCTGTGCTGAGAAGCCCCTCCACTAGGAAAGATTGATGACGAAGACCTTCCCCCAGAGCTGACAGAGAAGGAAAGCCTTCCCCTAGAGCTGGCACCTGAATTCAGACTTCAGGTCTCCAAGACTGTGAGAGAATAAATTTCTCTTTGATGAAGCCATCCACTTGTGGTGTTTCTGTAGCAGCATTAGATGACTAAGACAGCATAGAACTGAAGTATCTGAAATCTGTGTACTACCTAATCAAAGTGTAAGCTGGTATAACCACTTTGGAAAAGAGTTTGGCATTATGGAGTAAAGTTAAGAGTACATGTATTCTATCACCCAAAAATTCGACTCCTGAGATATAGAATCAGAAGACCTATATACCTTTGCTAGGCTTAGAGATCTGTCACCAAGCATCCCTATCAAGGAAGGACCTGTGCCCTAGCTGGAACAGTGCAATCAGCAAACAGTCTCCAGTTGTCCAGCTATCAATTCCTTCAGGGCCCCCTCAGTAGCAGAGAGCTGCATTGCCCAAGGCCACGCACGTCCTTTTCAGGGCAGGAGCTCACATTCAGTCACTGAATGAGGCAGGATTATAAAAAAGTGTCAGTCACAGTTGAATCAATACAAACTCAGGGTGACCCCATCTGTATCTAAAGTAGAATTGTGCTCCATAGGGTTTTCAATGGCTGATTATTCCAGGGCCTTTCTTTTGAGGTACCTCTAAGTGGACTTGAACTTCCAACTTTTCGGTTAGTGGCCAAATGCATTAATTGGACTCAGGGCCTGGCCATTTTTGCCTTCCTACTTGCTCCAGGCCTCTTTGCCTAGTTTTCCAACAAGACATCCTCAGACAGTATCTCAGTTCAACTTCTTTCTCTGCCCAATACATCCTCCCCCTTTCCTTCATTGGTTTAGTCCTTACAAATTATCATGTACCCCAAATTCTATCTCAGCTACAGCTTCTGGAGAAAACACTCTGTGACAATTGGTGTTAGGAGCAATCTGAGAAAGTAGCTGACAATTGGAATTTGAAGACTGATCACTGATTGCCTAGCTGGCACTGGAGATCACAACAACAGCGGTAGATGGCAAAGGAAGAACCCCTACCCAGGTGGTGGTCAGACTGTAAGCTTTCATTGGCACTGAGCTGGGAGGATGTCCTGCTGAAAGAGAATGCACTAGCAACCTGTACCAGGCATTGGGGATGTTTGAAGAAAACAGTAGCTATAAGGTAATTCTTGCCTTGTGTACAGGAGACCTGGGTTGGATAATTGGCCAATATACCACAAGAACAGCCATCACATGTCTATCAGTGGAACCTTATGTGGTGCTATGATGCTGAACAGGTTTCAGGGAAGCTTCTAGACCAGGATGGAGTAGGAAGAAATGCCAGGTAATCTACTTCTGAAAATCAGCCAATGAAAACTCTATGGATCACAATGTTCCAATCTACCACTTGTGCAGGATCAGGCAGCATTTTGTTCAGTTCTGCATGGGATCATCATGAGCTGGGGATGACTCGACAGCAGCTAACAACAACATAAGGCAGTGAATAACTAACATAAGGTAGCGAATAACTAGAGCACCATTAATGCTCTATAGAAAGACAATAAATAGCTCTTATCTGATGCCCTAAATTTGAATTCTTATGCTCCAGAATTGTGAAATTCTTTAAAGAAAAGATTTTCTGTTCTATGAAGCTACCCACTTTGGGATGCTTTGTTATCTCTATTAGGAAATTAACACAGTTACATCTTATGGATTACATGTGAGTGAAAGTTTACCAACGCTGCCTCTAGCACAGTTTTGTTGCACAGAGTAAGCATCTAAAAAATGTTTGTCTCCTTTAATTAAATTATGTCTTACACAGCTGGTTTTCCCATGCGAAGTTTAGCTTTTAATTTGACAGAATCAATAGGAAGAAGAGTCAGACTAGTAAGATGTCATGAGAAAGAATTAACATGTTTATTGCACTCGACCTAATGAAAAAATAGATAAGACAAAATTTTTAGACAGTGGAGAGAATGTAGAATTTCCGCATGCAATCAGAGGCAGAGAATTTTCACTTTCATTGAGAGGAATTGGGGTGTAGTGGAAAGAGTCCTAGACCAGTAGTCAGAAGACTACATTCTAGTTCTTGATCTGCCATAAAGAGGCTGTACAATCTCAGACTTTTTTTGGGGGGGGTGGGAAATGGGGCTTTATTTAGCTTTCTCATATCAAGGATATTGTGATCCTCCAATGAGATAATTCACGTTAGCCAAAAAAGCCAAAACCATCACCGTCAAGTTAATTCTGACTCATGGTGACCCCACGTGTTGCAGAGTAGAACTGCCCCATAGGGTTTTCTTAAAGTCCCTGGAAAGCACAAATGGTTAAGCACTTGACTACCAGCTGAAAAGATGGTGATTTAAACACACCTAAAGATGCGTTGGAAGACAGGTCTGGCAATATGCCTCCTAAAGGTCACAGCCATGAAAACTCTATGCAGCAGTTCTACTCTGCACACTTGGGGCTGCCATGAGTCCAAATCAACTCCATAATGACTAACAACAACAACAAATTTTTATGGCTGCAGATTGCCAGGCCTTTCTTCCACAGTGCTGCTGAGTGGGTTCGAGCCTCCAGCTTTTAGGTTAGTAGATAAGCACAAAACTGTTTGTGCTACCAAGCATCTTAATACACATTACAGTCCAACAAGGACACTAGCATATTGGGAAAATACATTCTTTTATTTCTTCATAGTACCTCATGCATGTCAGGTCTTCCATAAATATCTGTTGACCAAAACTAAATTTCTTCATTTTAACATTTTAATAACATATACATATGTGTGTTCCTATTGATGAATAAAAGTATGACAATAAAACCAGGTAAAATATCTTAAGCATGTTATATATATTACTTAAACAATCCTTTCAACAGCACTGTGAGATCTGTTTTTGTTATCTGCATTTCACATATGAGAACTACAGAGGTTACATAGCTAGTCACAAAGTTTTATAACTGGTAAGCGGTAGTGAAAGGATCTACCAGTAACCATATGACTTCCACCATGAAATATTTATTCCATCTGATACATAAAAAAAAAAATTTTTTTTTAGTCCCTAAAGTACCCTCGGAGCAGAAAACCTACCTACTAGAGGCTCACAATTTGCAAACAACATTCCCAAACAATTCAAATCTATTTTAGAGGCAAACATAACACACACAAATGCACACACACATGCACACCGACAGCACACGTATATCCACATTATTATGAATGACATAAGAATAACGCATGCCTCAATTTAAATCTATGTTCAGGGAGCTATTTCTCATTTTATAATATCTTTGCTTTACGTACTTACTCTCCCTTGCAAAAGTGACTGTAATATGAGATGTTTAGTTAGAAAACTTTCTATTAATTTAAAGAATGTTCTGCTTTCAATACCACTACAATAATCAGAACTGGTAACCCAAAGGAAGAATATTGTTAACACACCACCCTTCCCATCATAACACCATTCCCCAAGCAGCTCTTCAAAAAAAAAAAAAAAAAAAGTTTTATTCAGACGGCAATATTTCTTTTAAACAGAAATATGTGCTGAACTCTTCCGAAAAGGTCTGATTACCTGTGAACCCTGGAGGCAGGCATCTATACATTAGCATAGATGATAATTACCTGTTTTTTGATGATGTGTACAAATCTGACATTCCAGCTACCTGTTTCGATGTGCAAGTATGAAATATTTACCACTTCTGGCATCTGACCAACTAATTATCTTCAAAAATTCAACCAGAGTCTACATAAAATATAAAATTAAAACTTTTAAGTAGTTTCCTTACAATCTTTAACTTTGTGTTCTCTTTTAATTCTCAGTAGTCCTAGGGGCTACAGTCTCAGGGTGCTGAAAAAGTTATGCAGCAATCCTAGAAAAATAACTAAGGTCATGCCAGTGGTTTATAAATACCCTTTATATATTTAATTGAAAATCACATTCCCTTTACCTCCTTCCAGCATACATTGTACTTAACACTCTGAACATTAGCCCTCGGAATAAAGAAATGAATAATATATGAGTTGCTCTTTATTATGATTTTGAAGCCTGATTTAAAATTAATTTTCAAGACTATTATGGAATACCAAATGTTGTATTCACTAGTACCTGTACGCTGCTTCCCAATTGCAATGTGCTGTTCGCCACAGCCATCTGTTCATATTTTCTGTCTTCCAACTTCAATGAATATTGACGGAACCTCTTTCTAAAGGGAAAGAATTAGAGAATTGAAGCTATCCATGTTTTTGTAGAAAGTTCATATAAAATGTGTGCTCTGTAGCCAGGAATTATTCAAAAAATACAATTATAGGAATCCACATAAAGCTATTTGTGATATGTTTGAGTATGCCAGAAAAGTTTGGTATTCTATGTAAGTAATAGATCTTGTTGCATTAATGCTCATAAAGTATGTAATATGAAGCCTACAGGGACTATGGATACAAATGCAATGAATAACTATGGGATGTAACATACTCTAAAAAAATATATCGGAAAAGAGGATTTCCATATAAATGTATGCTAAAAGCCCAAGCTTAAACCTTCAGCACATCATAATTACACTCATCAAGCAAGAAGGACCTCTTAATGTTTAAATAAGCATTACTTGGCTGGCAGATGCATCAGTAACTGTGAAAGTGAGATCCCTTATAAGCATCTGACAGTTTCAAACTTAGAAAGTTATGTTTATCTAGACAGAATAGAGTTACACAGTAAATGACTTTTTTGTGAATCTACTCTATATGGATCACCGTATTAATATTGGGAAATGGAACAGAAAGGAAAAAGGACACGCACACACATGCACGCAAATAAATAAAATTGATAATGTGTTCTCAAATTCACATTATATTCAGTAGCCCATACAGACTAACAGATTGTCAACAGAAAGAAAATATAAAATCATAAAATCTAGTAATAGATAAACAGTATAAGCAGCCCTCCACCAATCAATCTTCTTGAACTTAATACGTTTTATGAAGAAACGCTCCTTTTGAAAAAAAAAAATTAGATAATCTAAAGAGAATAACCTATGAATACGTCACCTAGGTTTTTCTATATTCACAAAGCAGATTGAAGAGATTCTTTGGCAATCTTTCTTATGTGAAGATGGCTGACCTGGGACACATTCTCTTCCCTTGCTGATAAAGTGTAAATGTTGCCTTGGTTTCTTCCTAGGTCAATAGCTGAATGCTTGGAATAAATTCCAGAAGTGAGTGTGATCTGCCTGAAACATCTTAGCTCTATTGATTACCATGGTTGATATAACTGATCAGGCCAGCTCCACAGATACAACTTTTCTCCTTCATCACTGCATGTGTGCCATACTAAAGAGTAATGTTCAATCAAAGCACAGATAAAGGGAAGCCATTATTAAAGTAAGGCTACATGAAGGGAAGATTTTTCTTATTCAAGGTTTTAAGGAAATAAACTTTATTTTTAGATGCATTTGGAAACCCTGGTGGCATAGTGGTTAAGTACAACAGCTGCTAACCAAAAGGTCAGCAGTTCGAATCCACCAGGTGCTCCTTGGAGACTATGGGGCAGTTCTACTCTGACCTCTAGGGTCGCTATGAGTGGGAATCGACTTGACGGCAACTGGTTTGGTTTTTTTTATTTTTACTCAATTCAACTAATCTGAGACTATAGTTTTTATTATCCATGTAATTTTTTTTTATTCATGTCTATAAAATCACTGAATAATACTGAATCATATCTCTGACAGCCATGGGCATAATTTTTCCAATGGGCATGAGCTGCCAAAGCTGAATCAATGCTACCATGATCCTCAACAATCGATGACCTGCTCAGATACATTCTGTATGGCGGAATGGCAATTTAATTGATTCTGCTTTACATATCCAACAATATTAAACATTTATTTTACACAAGAAACAATCTGAATTTCTAAGTCCCTACAAAGAAGTATTCTTGGGCACTGCAAGATTGGCAAAAGACAGAGCTTCTGCGCAGGTGGAAATGGAAGGCATACACAGGTGAAAAAGATTTAGGAATGATAGTAATCAGCTATTGCTACAGATAAAGACAAACACATGCTTCATTCTTTTTAAGAATGTACAGAACATGATATTATTAATTGGATAGTCCATAGGATAGTTATCGAAGACAAAAAAGAAATGTGCGTGTGTGTTTAAAAGTATATATATATATATTTCAAATTATTTGTCCATTACTGAAAGGAGATTGCTCTAAAAGGCATCCAAGAGAGCAAAAAAGGAGACACTAATGTCCTTTTTCCTTTCCGAGACCATCAAGTAAGCCAAAATAAAGAGCAGGGTTATAGCTGAATGTGTCAGCATGAAATACAGGCACTGTAGCAAAGGAGAATGGATTATATGTTTTCAAAACCAATGTACATTATATAATCTACCCTCCGGTGACCATGGGGTGAGACACATCAGGTGGGGATAATCAAACAAGCTTTACCAGTAAACACATTCATGTAGATTTTTTTTCCTGTTAGAAACCACATTTCCAAGGAGAGCTTTTATTCAACTCAACAAACTCCTGTTTTTTTTTTTTTTATTAGCTCATTTAAACCTTTTTTTTTTTTAACAATTCATTACAGACTGCAAAAGGCTTCTGTGCTGCATTTTGAAATGGGCTTTGCACTAATGTGATAAGAGATATCTTTTGAAAAATAAAAGCTAGCAAGCGTATGGTACTTACCACTCGGGCATTTCTGTTTTTTTAATACTAAAATTCACCAGAGAACACTGGAACTTTTAAGAAAACAAACAAATATACTGCCATACCTACAGGGATGCCCTTGTTTCTCCCATATTTTAATTAACATTAAAAACTATATCATTACCTCTCTTATGAACAGCTGTTAAGAGCTGGGTAGGAAGGAAACTAATGTTTATTGCAAGCCTACTATTGTGTATTTTGTGTATTGTCCATGGGATATCCCATTAGAGTCTTGCAACAACCTTTCAAGGTGGGTACTACTATCCCACTTCATTGATGATGACTTTGGAAACTTTATCAATATCTCACAGCTTTGATAAGTCACAGTATATATACTCAAACCCCAAAAAACCAAACCTGTTGCCACTGAGTCGATTCCAACTCGTAGCAGCCGTACAGGACAGCATAGAACTGCTTCATATACCCAGACCCCCCCTTAATCCATGAATTCGTAGTCACATGCTAAGCAGTGTACCAGAGAAACCATGATTGACAGAACAAACACATCCCTACTTTCACAGAGTTGACAGGACTGCCCCTACAATGAACAGCCTGATCCTTGGAGTAAAGACTCCCCAAGGGTCCTACCTTCTAAATACTACAGGGCCTATATAAAAGCCCAAAAGTTATACTACCACATGAGGACTATGGAAGTTCAAAGAGGCTATGCCCAGGAAAAGGCCTGGAAGAGATTCTAAACACAGGCTAAGGGGGTGTCTGCTCCTATCCCATTACTTTGCTCTGTGGTTTCTTTGAGATTGGTGTTCTACTTGTATGGGGCAGAGGAATTAGGGAAGGGGTGAAAAAAGTGGGACAGAAAAAAATATTATTCAATTACATCTTTAAGGTTAGAATCTTCCTCTGAATGTATCCATACCTGTAAATTGGATTGAGCATATGCAAGACATAGCACACTTTTGAGAAGACTAAAATGCACTATGAGCTGTGAAGAACACATAGAGGTCTCTTACCAAGTGCTTTACATAATTTTCACATATAATCATCACAATGACCCTGGATATAAAGTAGTATCATTCAAGTTTTACAGATGGGTTATGTAAGCCTCAGAGTTTAAACAACTAGCCCAAGGCGATACAGCCTGTTGGACAGGCTTTTGATTCTAGGCAATCTGACATCAAAACTATGCTCTAGGTATTACCACTCTTCTGTCCTGACTTTACCACCTGGGACTATTAGAGGTGTGCACGTAGCTGTGTGTACATGTGTTTCTATAACCCAAATGATAGAGATAATTGCAAATAACTGGTGACTTTGATCGTCAAATCACATAGTCACATGGGGAATTGACTCCATGGCAAGGGGTGTAGTTTATTTTGGTTTTGACCCTAATAGCCCTCAGTTAAGTAACAAGAGAAAATTTGTGGATAAATACCTCAGCTTGCTCAACCTTCCAGGTGGGACCATTCAAGAATGCTCTCTGCCATCTCCCAGAAGTTCCCAGCTGATTGAGCCTCAGTTGCCACAGAGGTACCTGCTCATTGACATAACCTGTTTTGCTTCCTGTTCTTCCCTTTCTCACTTTTGCACTTGCCTAGTGATGTTTCCTGAGGCCAAGTATACCACTCACTAAGTTCTTATCTCAGGTTCAGCTTCCAAGAAAACCCAACGTAAGATAGCTGGAGATACTTCAGAGAAGAGGTGAAATTTGAGAAATAAATGAAATTATAAAAGGGGTAGGGGAATGAAAGCCAGACACAAAACACAGACGTTTAAAAAAAAAAAGTCAATTTGGAGGTAAACAGAGAATAAACCAGTAGATTGAGCATGTCTGTCATTGAGAATGCTACAAAATAGCATTACGAACATTCTTTGTTATTTCTTTTTTACTGGGCAAGGGTCTTAAATGGCTTAGCATTTGCTCTCACTGTCACTCTTCTTTAATAAGGAAGATTGTGGGGTTTATATCGTTACCCACTATTTAAATCCAGTCTTATTCCAGAAAAAAACTGAAAAGACTGAAAGGTTGATGTCAATTAATTACCTAAAAGGTTGAACTTTTTACTTACTTTCCTGCTCAGTTCTTACAACAGGCCTATTGATAGACTTCTTCATAATGAGACCAATAAAGAGAAAAAGAAATAAGGAGAGACAGCAACGTTAATTCACTAACTGACAAAGTTAAAGTAGTTCCAAGTTCCCTGTTCGCGTTAATATTTAAAGGCAATTTTGTTAAATGAGGTTTCCTTTCCCTGCATTTGCATTTGAGTCTTATTTTCTTATTTCATATGTATGACATATGTATGGTGAGGAAGGTGTCTTTTTTTTAACTTAATATGCTTATAATGTCATCAAATATATATATATATATATTTTTTTTTTTTTGAGAAAGGAACAACAAATTTTGTTTGGCTACCAGATACATTTCCCAGGAAATGTTTTCGATGTTTTGGAAACGTAAAGATGAGTGGTAAAACTTCAGCAAAAACAAAGTACAAACTATCTTAATGTTTCATTCTTTATCTTTAAGGTGAAGGGTAATCTTTTTTTAGTTTTGGGCAAATATTTATTAGAACTATGTTTTTTAAAACTACTTATGACAATGGACTGATAGTACCCCTCTCGTGGTTTTTCTTTTTTTTTCCAATGCCATTTACCCTTAATCTGTTCTTTTAAGCCTTAGAGGAATATTTAGCTGCAGGTTTTAAGCGTGTATATGTGGAGTAGATGGCATGCAAAACCACGGTTTGTCTTTAGGGCTAGCAATTAGAATTTTGCAAAGTCAGCACTTGCTAAAAATTAAACAATTCTAATCTAGGGTTGGGCAGAATAATTATTGCTGTTAGTTGCCATTTCAACTCATGGTGACCTCATATGTGCAGAGTAGAATTGCTCCATAGGGTTTTCAAGAATGAGGGCTTTTGGAAGAAGATAGCCAAGCCTGTCTCCTAAGGCACCTCTCCGTGGGTTTAAACTACCAACCTTTTGGCTAGTAGTAGAACACTTCACCATTTGTGCCACTCAGGGGCTCCTTGGGCAGAATAATAGGCCCCCACATTTCCACATCGTAACCACAGAACCTATAAATACATTTTGTTATATAGCAAAGGGAAATTAAGGTTGTAGATAAAAGTCTCAAGCCAGCTGACCTTACAACAAAGAGACTATCCTGGATTATCCACGTGTGCCCAATGTAATTGCAATGGAGCTTTAAAGTGAAAGAGGCAGAAAGTCTAAGTCTGAAAGAGCCTTGAAGATGCTATGCCTTTGGCTTTGGATAAGAAGGAAAAGGCCACAAGCCAAGGAATGCAAGCAGCGTCTAGAAGCTGGAAAAGCCAAGGAAAGGGATTCTCTGCTAGAGCCTCCAAAAAGAATGCAGCTCTGCCGATACTGTGATTTTAGCCCAGGGCTATCTATTTTGATCTTCTGACCTCCAGAACTGTAAGATAATAAATTTGAGTGGGTTTAAGCCACTAATTTGTGGTAATTTGTTAAAGCAGCAATGCTGTTGTTGTTAGGTGCCATTGAGTCAGTTCTGACTCACAGCAACCCCATGTACGACAGAACAAAACACTGCCTAGTCCTATGCCATCCTCACAATCACTGCCGTGTTTGAGCCCATTGTTGCAGCCATTGTATCATTTCATCTCATGGAGGGTCTTCCTATTTTTCGGTGATCCTCTACTTTACCAAGCATGATGTCCTTCTCCAGGGACTGGTCCCTCTGGATAACATGTCCAAAGTACGTGAGGTGAAGTCTTGCCATCCTGGCTTCTAAGGAGCATTCTGGCTGTACTTCTTCCAAGACAGATTGGATCATCCTCCTGGCAATCTGTGGTTTATTCAATATTCTTCAACAACATCGTAATTCAACGGCCTCAGTTCTTCTTAGGTCTTTCTTATTCACTGTTCAGCCTTCGCATGCAATAGGAAACATCAACAATAGGAAACTAATAAAAGTGTTCACGCAGAGTTTTTAATGTAAAATATATCTACTTTTTTTTGTCAATTATAACAGATAACCTGATACTGCTGAAGTATAGGAAAAATTTGTGCTTCAATAGAAAACTATACATAGCACATCCCACTGGGTTATCTGATTCTGTGGTACAGTGGTTAAGAACTCAGCTGCTAACCAAAAGATTGGCAGTATGAATCAACCAGCCACTCCTTGGAAACCCTATGAGGCAGTTCTACTCTGTCCTGTGGGTCACTATGAGTTGGAATTGACTCAAAGGCAATAGGCTTGGCTTGGGCCATTTTATTTTACAACTTTGAGGCATTGGTGGTTCTGTGGTGGTTCTCACCTTCCACAAAGAGACCCAGGTTCAATTTCTGGTCATCTCATTATGTGCAGCTACACCTGTCCGTCAGTGGATGGAGACTTGTGTCTTGCTATGCTGAACAAGTTTCAGTGAGCCTCCATCGTAAGACTTGTAGGATAGACCTAGCAATTTACTCCTGAGAATTGGCCAATGAAAACTCTATGGATCACAACGGTTCAATCCGCAATCAGTCATGGGGATAGCACAGGACCAGGCAACACTTTGTTTCATTGTGCATGGGGTTGCCATGAGTTGGGGACTGACTTGATGGCAGCTAACAATGTTTTATAACTCTAAATTATAGATAACTGATAGAAACGCAAAATTATTCTTGTCTATAGAATTCTGTTTTGTCCAGTACAGGTTCAATTAACTTTCCTTTCCTACTATAGAAGAAGTTAGTCTTGCCTCAATACACACATTCATTTCAGTATCTCATCTATATAAATGTGTCTGTTTTTGGATATTCCTTTGAATTGATTGTAACACCTCACCAGTTTTCTCATTAATGAGTTAAATATAATCTTTTATACATGTTCATTTTTATATCTCTCTGCAAGTCATGATTTTGCCTTTTATTAATTAGCTTTTAGCAGAAGCGACAGGCACTTATTTCAAATCCAGATCAAGCTTAAAAACAGAAAGAAAACAAAGCAAAACAAAAATTAGAGGTTCACTTATCTTGATATGTGCCTGGGAGTTTCCTAGCTTTTGATACAGCTGGGTGGCAGCGTTCAGATAATGTCCTCAGAGACAAGAATCCTTGTTTCAACTTTCTTCCATGTTGACTTTATTCTCAGGCAAACTATTTCCATGAGAAGAAGCATGCTTTTTGGCATTTCATGGCTATTGATTCTCACCATATGCGATCTCAGATATAAACATTCTGTGTCCCGGTTTTTGTCAATTCCTTCATTCATTCCAACAAATATTTATTGAATATCTATGATGTGACCTGATACTATGTCTAAGAATTTGGTGTGCATCAATGAATACAACAAAGATCTTCACCCTCGTGGAGCTTACATTCTATTGGAGAGAAAAACTATAAATGTTGTTGTTGTTGTCAGATGCTGTCGAGTTGGTTCCGGCTCATAGCAACCCTATGCACAACAGAATGAAAAACTGCCCGGTCCTGCGCCGTTCTTACAATCGTTGTTATGCTTGAGCTGATTGTTGCAGCTACTGTGTCAACCCACCTTGTTGAGGGTCTTCCTCTTTTCCGCTGACCCTATACTCTGCCAGGCATGATATCCTTCTCCAGGGACTGATCCCTCCTGACAACATGTCCAAAATATGTAAGACACAGTCTTACCATCCTTGCTTCTAAGGAGAATCCTGGTTGTACTTCTTCTAAGACAAACCTGTTCGTTCTTTTGGCAGTCCCTGGTATATTCAATATTCTTTGCCAACACCACAATTCAAAGGCGTCAATTCTTCTTCAGTTTTCCTTATTCATTGTCCAGCTTTCACATGCATATAATGCGATTGAAAATACCATGGCTTGGGTCAGGCACACCTTAGTCTTCAAGGTGACATCTTTGCTTTTCAACACTTTAAAGAGGTCCTTTGGAGCAGATTTGCCAATGCAATGTGTTGTTTGATTTCTTGACTGCTGCTTCCATGGCTGTTGATTGTGGATCCAAGTAAAATGAAATCCTTGAAAACTTCAATCTTGTCTCAATTTATAATGATGTTGCTTATTGGTCCAGTTGTGAGGGTTTTTGTTTTCTTTATGTTGAGGTGCAATCCAAACTGAAGGCTGTGGCCTTTGACCTTTATCAGTAAGTGCTTCAAGTCTTTTTCACTTTCGGCAATCAAGGTTGTATCATCTGCATAACGCAGGTTGTTAATGAGTCTTCCTCCAATCCTGAGGCCCCGTTGTTCTTCATATAGTCCAGTTTCTCAGATTATTTGCTAAGCATACAGACTGAATAGTTATGGTAAAAGGATACAACCCAGTAGGGTCGTATCCTATCAGACTATAAATAAAAGCCATAATAAATAAGAAAAGTACATCACATATGAAGTGAGAAATGCTGTTTTAAAAGAACAGGTAAAGAAGGAGGGATAGGAATGCTAAATATAAGGGTCAGATTGTTGTACTAATTGGGAGACAAATAGGCCCATAGGTAGAGATTTGAGCAATGGTTCAAGAGAGATGAGGGAATGAGCAATATGGATATCTGTTGAGCCAGCATTCCAAGAAGAAACAGCCATTTCCAAGCCTCTACTGTAGGAGAACATTTGGCATTTCCCAGGAATGGCAAGAAGGTTCATGCGGCTGGAGAAGAGCAAGAAAGAAGGGGATGTGGTCAGGGGGATATCATGTAGGATCTCACAGGCTATTTTAAGGATGCTAGCTTTTCTCTGCATCAAATAAGAATTCTTGCAGGGTTTCAATCAGAGGAATGACATTATCTGACTTACATTTTTAAAAGATTCATCTGTTGTGTTACGAACTGATTCAAGGGTGCAAACATAGATGCCTGTAAGGAGGCTATTGCATTAATTCAGGTAAGAAATGATGATAGCCTGACCCACGATGATAGCAGTAGAAGCAGCAATGAAAGTTGGTCAGATTATGAATACATTTTGAAGTCAGAAAAAAATGATTTCATGACAAAATTATGTGTGATATAAGAGAAGGAAAGTAATCAAATATGATTTCACAATTTTTGACCTGAGCAAGTGAAAGGAAGAGTCACCATCAACAGAGATGGGAAAGGCTTTGAAAAGTGCAAGTATCAAAGGAAGATCAGGAGTTTTGTTCTTGACATTCTGAATTTGATTTGCATATTAGATAACCAAGTGGAAAAATCAAGTATGTAGATGGGTTTAGACGGATTTACAAGTCTGGAATTTAGGACAAAGGTCTGGGCTGGACATATAAATTTAGACATTATCTACATATAGATTTTATTTGTAGCTTTGAGAAAGGATAACATCAGCAAGAGACTGAGTACAGATAGTAGAGATGATAAAGTACTGATCACTCTAACAATAAGAAATTAAGAAGAAAAGGAACCAGGAATGGTGACAAAGATGTGGGGTAGGAGGAAAAATAAGAGACCGTGGTGTATTGAAAGCTAGATGAACAGACTGTATCAAGAAGGAGGAAAAAATCAACCGTGTCAAATACCCCTGACTGTTAAATTTAGAGATAAGAATCGGTCCTGGAGCTTTGCTGCAGGGTGGTCATTAGCAACATGGAGAAGAGCAATTTTGATGGAGAGGTAGAGTTCAATGCCTGATTCAGTTATATTTGCGAGAGAATAGAAAGAGAAGCATAGGTGACAGGGACTAAAGACAATTCTTGAATTTTGCTGTAAAAGGAGAAAAGAAATGGGATGGTAGCTGGTGGTGGAAGAGGGATGAAGGGAAAGTATTCTTGTTTTGTTTTTTTTAATGACAGAAATAATTTTATGGGTATATTCTCAAGGAAATTATTCAGTACAGTGTGAGTAGAAGTGTGACAATGTAGAAGCTAGATGGGAGAATTGCTAGAGATATTTCTTTGAGTAACTATGAAGGGATTGAACCGAAGTATACAAGGAGAGGTGTTGACTTAAGTAGGAACAATGTTACCCACTTACTGGAACAAGCAGAAAAGCAGAGTGTGTAAGTGCAGAAACAGTGTAGGAGGTTGGTTTAGGCAAGTGGTAATTTCCTTCTGAATGCTTTAATTTTCTCAGTGAAGAAGGAAGCAAAATCCTTAGCTGAGAATAAGGGAGGAAGTTTTGGGGTTAGAGAAGAGAAATGGGAAATAGCCATGTGAGTGGTAAAATGGAGAGATGTGGAACATATAGTATAATGTCTGGCTGTAGTAAGTACCTTCTTGAGGTTCATGGTCATGAATGTGTAATGAGACCCATCATCAGACTTGTGTGTTTTCCTCCAACTATGTTTAGCTGCACTGGTATGAGTACAGAGTAGATGGAGAGTTGAATTTAAATAGGGTTTTAGTTCTGCCAAATCAGTTTAAAATTCCCAGGACACACAGAATATATTTAACTTGTCTAAATCATGTAAAGTTAAAGGAATATTAAACCTCTTGGGTATCATATCAGGAAACAAAAGTGCCTTATTCCTAAGGGCTTACTTACCCAGAGATTTTCAAGGCTCCGGCATACCTGGCAAGAATTCAGCAGCATGCATTAATTGTGAGTTGAGCTCTAACATGCCATGTATTGGCCAACCAACTGAAAGTTATTTACAAGGGGGAAAAAAAGAGAAAAAAAAAAAACTACTAAGATAGTAAATTTTACTATGACAAATAATTCAATGGTCTTATTGTTGTATCAGCATAAAACCTAGTTATGTATACAGCTGTCTTTTTTCATTTATCATTACAAGTATCTATGTTTTATCTCTCAGCTAGGCTGCCTGTTTGTTTTGGGCAGATATTTTATTATTTGTATTCCCTACTGAACTTAGCATATTGCAAAACACATAGAAATTTCTCTTAAAAAGAAAGAAAAAAACTTGATTGATTGAACGATCAACTTTATTGGTTTAGGTACTATATTCCTATCTTGAAATAAAGCATCTGATGTCATTTGCATCATATTAACCAAAAATACTTCACATTACAGATTTTGTATGACTTTTAAAGCATATTCTTCAGTTGGAGTCATTTCTAAGTATTAGATAAACAAAAGATTTTAAAGTCAAATTCTATTACTATCTTGTTTCAATAACTTAAATATAATTCAAATAATTTTCTGCATCCACAGAATACCTAGTTTATAAAAAAGATATATTACCAGGCAAGGGCCATGTCTCCTATAGCACTAAGGCAGATTTTAGGTCTGAAATATAAATCCGTGAAAAAGAGTTTTTCTAATGGAAATGCTGACAGACCCCTAACAATAGCAGTGCTAGTGGCCACTGCTGTAATGCCAACATCATCAGCCAATTTACCTCTTTATTCATGTCTGTTGCTAAGTGTCTAGTTACTGTAAATGCTTTAGATTTTGCATAATTTAAGTAAATTATTAAACACCTGTTCTCTTCCCAGAAAACAAAGATATGCAACAGCCTCCTTAATTTAATTGATTCCTGGCTTGAGTTCTGTCATTGTTTCCCCAGTAACTATAAGGGAGTTATAGCTCCCTAATGGTCAGATATTGTGAGAAAGACACAGATGTTAAGAACTGATCTTTCAGACATATATAAATATATAGGTTTATGTGTGGTTGTTGGGCATGTAACTATAAGTGACAATATCATTGTTTCTCCTAAATGAATTTAGAACAGAACTTGCATGCTATTAATAATACTTAATTGTGAAGCACTTTGGCAATTTTTTCCTCCACTTACTTTTTTTACATTTTCAGCATTATCCTTAAATTTAAAAGCAAATAAAAACTAGCCCTTTTTTTCTTAATGAGGCAATCCATATTCTTTTCTGAATACTCAATGCAAATTATTGTCTTCAAAGATTTCCAAACAGTTCATGAGAACTGTGTTTAAGGCATAGAACAAACACAGTATGGTCACTTGGAACCTGCTAAAAAAACACATTTTTGTGAAAATTATTAATTGCTACTATTTCTCTTCCTTGCTTAAAGGCTAACTGTCCCTGGATCAAAATAATATTGCAATCACCTACCCAGTTTAGACAGTGCCTTAAACCAGTGCTTCATCAGGCAAAAATCCAGTATAGACTAAAATTATTTAGTTACACTTACTCAGTGATTAATGTAAAGACATTGTTTTTTTGTCTTGGTTAGCTAGTGCTGCTATAACAGAAATACTATAAGTGGAATTTCTGACAACGTGAAATTTATCCTCTCACAGTCTAAGAGGCTAGAAGTCTGAATTCAGAGGGCCAGCTCCAGGGGGAAGTCTTTCTCTCCGTGTTGGCTCTGGAGTAAGGTCCTTTCCCTGCCAAGGAGCTTCTCAACTCAGGGACCCTGGGTGCAAAGAACAGACAATTCTCCTGGCTCCTGTTTCTTGGTGGTATGAGTTCCCCACATCTCTCTGCTTGCTTTTCTGTTTTCTATTTCAAGAGACTGACTTAAAACACAACCGAATCTTATAGATTGAGTCCTGCCTCTTTAACATAACTGCCTCTAATTCTGCCTCATTAACATCATAGAGAGAGGATTTACAACACGTAGGAAAATCACATCAGATGACAAAATGGTAGACAATCAGTTGTACAATATCACACAATACTGGGAATCATGGCCTAGCCAAGTTGACACACATTTTGGGGGGAACACAATTCAATTCATGGCACTTTTTATGTGAAATCTTTTCATGAAATTAGTTTCTTTAATGAAACTGATTTTTTTAAGTTGTTTTATTTAGAAAGGCATTTAAAAAATTATTTATAAATCCTGAGACTGGTGGATCAACTGTTTCACGGTATTGAAAAAAAAAAAGGCTGGTACATTTCTGGCTATCACACTAATCTAAGTTAACCACTGAAAAATCCAAAAAACTTGATCGAATGATCACTGAAGAAAGTCATATAGAAGCTAGAAGTAAAAAAAAAAAAAACTCAAAAGAGATGTTTAAATTCCCCCTACCTACAATATTTCTATTCTTGGCGGTATTTACAAACCTTATCCATAACTACAAAAATCTCCAGTGCTTAGAATCTGAATGGAAAAGTATCCCTTAAAAATTCTGAATCAGAGTTGAATTTATATTCAGCTATGAAACAGAACTTTTTTTTTTTTATGAAACAGAACACCCCAATTCTTTTTTTTTCTTTTTTTATTATGCTTTAAATGCAAGTTTACAGTTCAAGTTAGTTTCTCATATAAAAATTTATACACACATTGTTATGTGACCCTAGTTGCTCTCCCTATAATGTGACAGCACCCTCCTCCTCTCGACCCTGGATTTCTCATGTCCATTCAACTAGCTCCTGTCCCTTTTTGCCTTCTCATCTTGCCTCCAGGCAGGAGCTACCCATTTAGTCTCCTGTATCTACTTGAGCTAAGAGGCACTCTCTTTAAGAGTATCACTTTATGTCTTATAGTCCAGTCTAATCTTTGTCTGAATTGTTGGCTTTAGGAATGGCATCAGCTGTGGGCTAACAGAGGGCCCGGAGGCCATGTCTTTTGGGGTCCCTTCAGTCTCAGACAGACCATAAAGTCTGTTTTTTTTTTTTTTTTTTTTTTACTAGAATTTGATTTCTGCATCCCACTTTTCTCCTCCATCAAGGACTCTCTGTTGTGTCCCCTGTCAGGGCAGTCAATGGTGGTAACCAAGCACTGTCTAGTTCTTCTTGTCTCAGGCCGACGGAGTCTCCGGTTTATGTGGTCCTTTCTGTCTCTTGGGCTCATATTTTCCAACTGATGTATTTTAGATGGCTGCTTCGAGACCCTGGTGGCATAGTGGTTAAGTGCTACGGCTGCTAACCAAGAGGTTGGCAGCTCGAATCCGCCAGGCGCTCCTTGGAAACTCTATTGGGCAGTTCTACTCTGTCCTGTAGGGTCGGTATGAGTCGGAATCAACTCGATGGCAGTGGGTTTGGGTTTCAGATGGCTGCTTGCTAACTTTTAAGACCCCAGATGCCACTCACCAAAATGAGATGCAGAACATTTTCTTAATAAACTTTGTTATGCCAATTGACCTAGATGTCCCCTGAAACCATGGTCCCCAGAGCCTTGCCCCTGCTACTCAGTCCCTCAAAGTGTTTGGTTGTATCCAGGAAACTTCTTAGCTTTTGGTTTAGTCCAGTTGTGCTGACTTCCCTGTATTATGTGTTGTTCTTCCCTTCACCTACGATAATTCTTATCCACTATCTAGTTAGTGAATATTCCTCTCCCTCCCTTCCCCACCTTGTAACCATCCAAGAATGTTTTCTTTGTTTAAACCGTTTCTTGAGTTCTTATAATAGTGGCCTCAAACAATATTTGTCCTTTTGTGACTGGCTAATTTCACTCAGGATAATGCCTTCCAGATTCATCCACGTTATGTTTCACAGATTCTTTATTGTTGCATACTACTCCATTGTGTGACTATACCATAATTTGTTTATCCATTCATCCATTGATGGGTACCTTGGTTATTTCCATCTTTTTGCTATTGTGAACTGTGCTACAATGAACATGGTGTGCATATATCTATTTGTGTGAGGGCTCTTCTTTCTCTAGGATATATTCCAGGGAGTGGGACTGCTGGATCACATGGTATTTCTATTTCTAGGTTTTTTAAGGAAGCCCCAAATCAATTTCTAAAGTGGTTGTACCATTTTACATTCACACTAGCAGTGTATAAGTGTTCCAGTCTCTCCAAAACCTCTCCAACATTTATTATTTTGTGTTTTTTGGATTAATGCTACCCTTGTTGGGGTGAGATGGTATCTCATTGTAGTTTTGATCTGCATTTGTCTAATGGCTAATGATAGTGAGCTATTTCCTCATGTATCTGGTAGTCACCTGAATGTCTTCTTTGGTGAAGTGCCTGTTCATATTCTTTGCCCATTTTTTAATTGGGTTATTTGTCTTTTCATTGTTGAAGTTTTACAGTATCTTATAAATTTTAGAGATTAGATACTGATTGGATTTGTCATAGCCAAATTTTTTTTCCCAGTCTATAGCTTGTCTTTTCACTCTTTTGATGAAGTCTTTTTATGAGCTCAAGTGTTTAATTTTTAGGAGTTCCTAGTTGTCTAGTTTCTCTTCTGGTGTTTGTGCATTGTAAAGAAAAAAAAAAATCTTAGAATTAAGGAGAATTTGAACTCAAAGTGGCTTTGGTCTACCAAAAAGAATAAGAAAGTCGAAAAGAAGAAAAAGAGGTATGAATGACAATATAGCTAATAAGATATTTACTACAGATAAGGTGAATGCATTCAGTTTTTCTGAAAGATATACTAAAACCTAACATAGTAGATGTTACATGATAAAAATATGGGCATTTAACTTGCCACAAACAGCATGAGTCTATAGTGTGAAGGGGTTAGTAAACAAAATGAAATAATGTTCTTAGTACAATGTATGTAGGCTGTGTAGCAGTCACTTTTTTGCTGAACATCAGTAGCATTCATCAGGGGTATATTTCTTGCACATATATCTCATTGCTGGGATTTGGCTAATCTAAGCTGGACCCACCTAGACTTGGTTTCAAGCTCTGGGATTGGTTCAACTCTTTTCTACATGTCTGTCATCCTCCCTATACCAATGAATACCCAAAGCATAGCTGTCTTGCAGTCAAAGGCAGGAGCACAAGTGAGCAAGCCCACCTGCACAAGCATATTTCAAGCCCCTGCTCACATGTTGTTAGCTAACATCCCACTGGAAATCAAGTCATAGGGACAAGCTCAACATCGATGGGATAGGAAGATATTTCTCCCCCCCATGAAGGTGAAGAGAGACAGAATATTTGCTTAACAAAATTTTAATCTACCACAGAGCTATTATAATTATTGTTATTTCAAATGCAATTATAAACCGAGGTTGCATTAATAGAAGCATAATGTCTAGTTCAAAGGGAGCAAGTCTAGACAGGTACTAAAAGGAAGTCAGCAGCTATTTTAATGTAATCGTTCCTCATTATTAGCGTATGTGTTTATGAGTTTGTGTGGGTATACAGGTATGTAAAAACAAAGAAAGATATTTTTCTAGGAATAATTTTTAGATTATACTGCTATCTTTCAGGAGACATGCTCAGTCCATGATCTACTCCACGTTTCTCTGAGTGATGCCTCTTTACCAAAAGGGGTTGTCTCTACGTCGTTTCTCCAATATGATCCTACACAGTGTCCAACCCCCACTTCCCATCATATTTCATTGATCAGAGGATAATACCTTAACCAAGTTGGGCAAATCAACCTATCCCTTTTGTCGTTAGGTGCCGTCGAGTCGGTTCCAACTCATAGCCACCCTATGTACAACAGAACTAAACACTGCCTGGTCCTGAGCCATCCTTACAATCATTGTTATGCTTGAGCCCATTGTTGCAGCCACTGTGTCAATCCACCTCGTTGAGGGTCTTCCTCTTTTCCTCTGATACTGTACTTTGCCAAGCATGATATCCTTCTCCAGAGACTGATCCCTCCTGACAACATGTCCAAAGTATGTAAGAGGCAGTCTCGCCATCCTTGCTTCTAAGGAGCATTCTGGTTGTAGATCTTCCAAGACAGGCTTGTTCATTCTTCTGGCAGTCCATGGTATATTCAATATTCTTCACCAACACCACAATTCAAAGGCATCAATTCTTCTTTGATCTTCCTTATTCATTGTCCAGCTTTCACATGCATATGATGAGATTGAAAACACCATGGCTTAGGTCAGGTGCACCTTAGTCTTCTAGGTGACATCTTTGCTCTTCAACACTTTGAAGAGGTCCTTTGCAGCAGATTTACCCAATGCAATGCATCTTTTGATTTCTTGACTGCTGCTTCCATGGCTGTTGATTGTGGATCCAAGTAAAATGAAATCCTTGACAACTTCAATCTTTTCTCCATGTATCATGATGTTGCTCATTGGTCCAGTTGTGAGGATTTTTGTTTTCTTTACCCTGAGATGCAATCCATACTGAAGGCTGTGGTCTTTCATCTTCATTAGTAAGTGTTTCAAGTCCTCTTCACTTTCAGCAATGTCTTTTATTAATTATAAATGTCTATCCCTTTTAGACATTTATAATTTAAAAAAGACATTTTTCAGCCAAGGTTGGTCATTTGATGGAAGGATCTGGTGCATACAGTGGGCTAGCCATGTACTACCAACCTTGCTTCAAAGTAAGGAGTAAAGAAGATGGACAGAGAAATTTTGAAAAGAGAAGAGGCCTGCCATTTTTCCTTGAGATTCTTGAATCCTGGTTCTATCTCTTAGGAAGCCTGATCCTACTGGGTCTTTATGAGATAAACTAGTATCTTCCAATTAGCTTATTTCATTGTGAGAATGTTAAAGTGATATTCTATTTCTTGCAACCAAAGTATTCTTGATTAAAGGCAGAACATTTGTGTGTTTAGGTTTGAAGTAAGCATATTAATCCTTATTAAAGAAAAGCAATAAAACAACCTCTTAAATTATTGCAGCTCACTGCCACTTGTAATATGTTACATTTATATAGCCTATCACACATAGTATCTCATTTTATTTGCAACTAAACTAAATTCAACTACGTGATGTAGATAGGGTATATAGGATTATACACATTTAATATATGATAAAGAATTAATTAATTCTATAAAAGTGTACGTGGAATTATTTTTTTAATAAATTCACCTGGATAGTTAACTTCAGAGAGTATTTATAGATGTATATTTCTTCTTCTTTACCAGGACTTCTTACGATACCTAAAATGCAGGGTGAGTTTATGTACTCATAGCTCATATTATATAGTTTAATTAACAAAAACTGTTATGTAACACATTTACCAAATAAGTGTAGTCCAAATGTTCACTGAACTCCCTACTTTTTGTAAAAAGTAAGACTGGATGCCATCACCTCTTATTTTTAGTGCATATCCACTAGCCCTGTAGTGGACTGTCTTTTGCTACTGCCCATGACAAGTGGGACCTCAGGTCACAGACCATGTGATGGGTGGCTGCCCACTGTGCTTGATTATGGAAAGATACAGAGAAGCACCCAACTATCCCTTTTGTTTCTCCAAAGCCAGCACACAATATTTTGATACATATGCACATTTCTTTACTAAAGCATTAAGATAATTTCAGGAGGGAATTTTCATACAAGCTAGAAAATCTTGAAGTTCTAGCCAACTTTGACTTTTCTGAGTTCCAATATGGAAGGAATCTGAACACCTCAGACTTTCATAGAGAAGGAAGCCTATTCTGGATAACTCCTCTAATCTTCAATTTTTTTTTTTTTTTTTTTTACTCTCGTAGGTACATATACTTTCTCAAAGAACCATCTGCTTCAGACCTTTCCCTCCAAATCTCACTATCATTCCCTCAGAAATACTCCAATCCACTCCACAGGATGGAATCTCACTCCCTGGATTTATTAAACGTTTCCCTCACTTTCTTCACTTGTGCCTATCTAATACAGTTATTATAAGGATAGATTAAATTAATATATACAAAGGGCTTTGCCCACTACCTGCACATAAAACCAAAAAAAAAAAAAAACCAAACCTGATGCTCTCAAGTGATTTCTGACTCATAGCAACTCTATAGGACAGAGTAGAACTGCCCCATAGGGTTTCCAAGAAGCGGCTGGTGGATTCGACTGCTGACCCTTTGGTTAGCAAACTAGCTCTCTTAACTACTAAGCCACCACCTGCACATACTGACTGATTAATAAATACCATCCTCATCGTCATGTTTATATAGCAGAATATTAAGCACATGGGCTTAGTCTTCAAACTGCTTAGGTGTCTATCCTAGCTCTGCCAGTCTATGGCCATTGAAAAGTTATTTAACCTCTTGTCCACATTTCATTATCTACGAAATGAGTACAGTAATAGTATCTACATCTTTAGATTGGTGTGAACATTAGATCATTACATACAATTCCCTGAAGAGTTCCTGGCATGTGGTAACAATGTTTGTTATTATTATTATCCACATACACTGCTCCAAGTGAATGTCTTGTGGACTAGAGCAGCTTCCTTAGATTTGCCCAGATAACAATGGTACCTACCAATATTCAATGCCAAAGTCTGAAGATGCATTTCAGCCCCCTGGGTGAAGGAAGGAAAGCATACAATTAGTCGCTCCTGATCAACGTTCTCACCTGTGTGACTCTGGTCTGCTATTCCTTTAACAAATGAAGCTATTGAAGTAAAGCACATCTATCAAAATTAGATGTTAACTTATCTTTTAGCTAGAGTCTAAATCCATATTCAGAAAGGGAAAACATTTTTTTTTTTCCAATTAGCAAGGAGCCTGTCTGCTCTAGGAGTCAATGGACCCCAATTAGTGTATAAGAAGCATTTGATTTCTTTCCTGCCCAACCCCAATGGGCCTACCTGAATCATAAAAGAGATATATTAGCTTTTAATGTGTATTCTCCAGGCTGTCATGGAAGGGCACGCAACTCACTTCTTCAGACCCAGTTGTTTCCACAGATGGAGAGGTGAATGGATGTGAAGGGGTTATCAATCCCTCCCAGCACATCTAGAACATACCTAAACAATTAGAAATCTCAGATGTTTGAATCCTGCAACAACTACTTTTCCCTTCTTCCTACAAGCCACACAAGTCTTGTCATTTAATTTTACACTTGAATGAGGTTACCTGGGAAGTGACAGCCTGTCATGAACTACAACCTAGATTTCTCAACTGTTGCCTTTTTATAATCACTGATAAGATTTTTTATATCCATAAAACTATGTTAGTTTATTTTTAAGAACACAAAAAACATATTCTCTTTGTTTAATTGTTTAATACCAATTTTAATTTTCTGCTAATATTAGTAATATGTTTATTAATTGGAACATAGGGAAATAGAAGCTAACAGCTCCTCCTGCATTGATAAATACAGGCAATTTGAGGACTTTGCTATTTAATTCACTACAGCCTCTTTCAGTAGAATCTTTCTACAAGATACCTGTTGTTGTTTTGTTGTTAGGTGCCATTGATTCTATTTTGACTCATAGTGACCCCATGTGACAGAGTAGAACTACCCCTTAGGGTTTTCCAGCTGTAATCTTTACATAAGCAGATTGCCGGGTCTTTCTCCCCGGGAGCCAGTGGGTGAGTTTGAACCGTGCCCAAAGCTATAAGGACATGTGTTGCTGGGAAATCAAGTAAAAAATATTGCACGAGTAAATTTTAAACATTAATTGTACTAACAGTTTCTTAAATTTCTCTCTTCCACTTCCACCACCATGAAAATTTTGAGATTTCATTTAATTTTGCTTAAGCAAATGCAATAGAAATGATTCGGCCATCCAAAGAATGCATTCTAGGGAAATGAAGCTAGCAGTTATTTGTTCTGAGATGTGAGTATGCCTTAGAGGGATGCTTTAGAATCTACTTGGGTTTGGCCAGGTGTTCTAACTCAGATACACCCTTGACTAGGATGTCATCTAAACACATTGCCAAATGATGACTCTTCTACTAGTGGCCCTCCATGGTGCAGTGCACTGTGGTAAAAGTGGTTGAATTTACAAAGAAAATAAACCATGTTAGTACAAACCTCATCTACACTTTCAGCAGCATATTTTGTCACACCATTTTCTCAATAATACCAGCAGAAAGCATGCAAAAGCTTACGCCAAACTTAAGGAATATTCCCTCCCAATAACTTACAAAATATAGTAAATTTCATTGAGTGTTCATTGAGTATTCCAATTTCTTTGCAGACTGTAAGTCCTTTATGTTTTGATGCTTGTAATAGACTTAAATATTAAAACCATGACAATCAAGAAGTAATGTAATTTTTACAAAAAATAATTTTTGGTTGTTAAGATTATCTGGTTTCACGTTATATTTATTTTCAGTTAAAAGAGTTGAGTGTTCTATCCGTAGTATTGTCAGAAAGCCTGGGTTCTAGTGTTAATTCCCTATGGGCTGTCTGGGTAACTTGCGTAAGATGCTTAATTCCCTTTATCTCAGTCATTTCAGTACTCAAATGGGAATAATACAATCTCATATTTCTCTTGCACACCAAAGAACAAGTATATTTGGAAGAACTTTAAATATATATGTTGTTCTTGTTAGTTGCCATTGAGTTGATTCTGACTCATGGCAACCCCATGTGTTACAAAGTAGAACTGCTCCATAGGGTTTTCTTGGCTGTAATCTTAGTGGAAGTAAATCACCAGGCCTTTTCTTCCTGGTTACCTCCAGGTGGGTTTGAACTGCCAACATTGAGGTTAACAGTCAAGGACA
Source organism: Loxodonta africana (assembly GCF_030014295.1). NCBI lineage: Eukaryota > Metazoa > Chordata > Mammalia > Proboscidea > Elephantidae > Loxodonta > Loxodonta africana. The sequence continues at coordinate 124,458,865 of NC_087344.1, forward strand.
AAGCATTTGCACCACCTGTATTTCTGTGGACAAACTTCAAGTGTATAGAATACTAACAATTATAAGTCATTATCTGTGTGTGATAGAGTTTGCACTTGTGAGTTGTTATCAGTTTGGGCTTTTGATCTGTTCCTAACTTTTAGGATGAAAGAGAAGTATTAAATACATTTCACCTGAGAGCTTCTAATGACTATCTCTAAATATTCCCAAATTGGTTCAAATCATGGAGTATAAAGTGATGGGACACATTTCCAATAATTAGTCTGCTTTAGGGATAGAACTTTATCTGTGCAAAATACTTTTCCCAAGTTTTCCCTTAACTCTTGCTTCTTTTGGCTTCTGAAACACAACAAAGGCAGTGCTAAAATTCTGGTGCTGCTTTAATCCAGTTCTACATTACTGTCTCTTACACAGATTTATCATAAACAAAATGGTTTCTGTTTTTTCTTGTTTTGCTCATGACATTAAAAAGATATGCACCGTCTTGTTGTATGTGTTTTCTTTACTCTAGATATTTTTCTGATAGTGTATTTCCAGTTTTGATTTTTTTTTTTAATGAGATAATTAAGGCTTAAGACACATTAGTGAAACAATGAGCTACTTCTTAGTCCTCGTCAGTATTCTGTCACTTTTATATAGGTATGTTACACTTCCATAGTTCAACACCCGTGATTTGATAATTACAAGCACTCACGAAGTTAAAACTGATTTGTAAGTTAATAGTATTAATCATGTAAGTTTTCAGGGTCCCAAGGTTTAAATAAAGCAAGGCAAGGGTCAAAGAAAAGGGGAGAAAAGAAAAATGCTCCCAGTCTCCTCTTGGCTCAATCATTTGTCTAAAGCAAATAATTTAAGTGACTCAAAAAGAGAATAAAGGCTTTATAGTCAGTTAATGCAATTGAAGGAATTCCTGAAGACCAGATAACTCTCCTCATTGAAGCAGAATTGGAATGTTATAGGGTAAGGAGCAGAGAGGGTACGATCCTTGTGGTTTACAGGAGGTAGTTTTTTTGTTTGTTTGTTTTTTGTCTCTAACCACTGTGAAACTTGTAGTTGCAAATGTTGAAGAGTGTTCTGATTTCTCCTGCCTTTTACATGGTATTGTTGGTACAATTCCATGCCAATAACTACCAGGATGGGCTCAGTGATAGTTCAGTGGTAGAATTCTTACCCTCACTTCCCATGTGGGAACCCTGGGTTCCATTCTAGGTCAATGCAACTTATTAGTAGTCACCACCTATCTGTCAGCGGAGGCTTGCATGTTGCTATGATCCTGAACAGGTTTTGGTGGAGCTTCCAGACTCAGGCAGACTAGAGAGAAAGGCCTGGTGATCTACTACCAAAAGTCAGCCAGTGAAAACCCTACAGATCACAACAGTCTGAAGCACAACTGATCATGGGAATGGGCTATGGTGATGGCACAGGACCAGGCAGCATTTTGTCCTATTGTGCATGAGGTTCCCAAGAGATGGGGGTCCACACAATGGCAGCTAACAACAACTGCCAGGATACTTCTGAGAGCTGTTATTGCAAGCCTTGTGGTCTGCAAACAGGAACCCTGGTGGTGCAGTGGTTAAATGCTCGGCTGCTATTCAAAACGGTGACGGTTCTAATCTACCGCTGTTCTGCAGGAGACAGATGTGGCAGTCTGCTTGCATAAAGATTTATACAGCCTTGGAAATCCTATGGGGCAGTTCTAATCTGTCCTATAGGGTCACTACGAGTTGGAATCAGCTTCACGGCAGTGGAGTGGTTTGTCAGTTAGTTAAGGTTAAGGATTGGGGAACGTAGTAACAAAGAAACAAACAAAAAAGCGATGAGGGTGGGAGGATGGAGGAAGGGGAAAAAGGAAGAAGGTGAGAATTAAAGATTGGGGAAATGGGACTCTCTAGCATGTCTGTTTTAACCTTTTATACATTATTCCCTTAAAATTCTGAATGTCTTTGCCATCAAGTAAACTATCACTCTGAGTCTGAGAAATGTATGAGAGCCAGTATAAGATTCTGAAGGTTATAAATTCTTCGAACCTTTCTCCAAGACTGAATTTTATAGCCCTTTTCAATTATACTCAGTAAAAATAAACCAGGTGTCTGTAACGCTATGTGCATAACTAAAGCCTTGATGCTTACGTATTTACATAACACAAAGAAGTATCAGTTCTGGATGTCCATTGTAAGGAAAATACTACACAGTGAAGATAGACACTAAGTTACTGAAAAACATTTCCTCCCAAAAAGCAACAGAGAAACAATTCTTCCTCTTCCGCTTCTGGTAAATTTCAGTAGTTTGAATAGATTTGAATTAACATATGGTTTCAATAAATCAAAACGATAGAATAGAATGGAATGGACTCATTAATGACTTCAGAACGAAGCTCTTGTAGTTGGAAAGTTAACAAGGGTCGTGGTAGTGTTCAGTCTTACTCTCTGAAGCCAAAAGTATAATTTTATCTACGTTGTGACACAATGTTTGAATTTATACATAATCTGCTCTAGGACTATCTCTCTCTCTTTTTCTTCCCCAGCTCTCTTTGGAAGAATGAAAGGGACTTGGCATCAATTCCTACTTTCTGTATGGCCAGTAGATAGATACTGGTCACATTCCTTCCAGAAGAAATTTTCTCTTATCTTCTCTCAAAATGTTGCCTTGGAACTCATTATTGCCATCTCAATTTTTCAGGACCAAAATGTAGCAAAAACATTTGGAAACTATATTAGTTTGTCCAGTTGGGTATCTCTGCTTGAGTTCCTTATTAAGAAATGTAGTTCTTTGTGACTATTACATTAATTGTGCTGGTGTGTGCTAACCGGTTAACTGCAGAAATGATCTCAACTCTATTCTTGTTTAGAATAACTAGACTTTGAACCAGAACCTCTCTGGAGTTCTGGCTGTTTCAGAAAATGTATAAAAAAAAGATAGTAATTTAGCACCACACGCCTTATAATTAGTTTAATCGTTGTCAGCATGTAGCTATAAACCAAACACCAATTAGTCCTATTTGTATATCCATGGGCTTTGCTGGTTGTCTTTGAGTTAAAGTTTCTTATTTGTACAACTTAGGGCCCCCCCAGTGTGCAAGGGAAAATGTTTTTTTTAATACATTTTTGAATGTGCAAATTAACTGCATATGTAGTTTCACTATGCAAATGAGCTGAGCTGATAAGTTCTTATTAGCAAAAGACAGGTTTTGTAATGCTTAAAATTCAACAAATGTAGAAAAGCAATCTGTGAAATGCTCCAACAGTGCATGAATGGTGGTGAGGTATTATTTAAGATTCAGTTACTGTTTAACAATCATTTAATCCCGATAGCTTCCTGTGTTTAACAAAAGCCTGTTTTCCAAATTGAAGAACACATATATATCAAACTGAGCTGTATTCACATATTAAGACAGACACAGAGAAAAGCAGTACACATATGTTGAAAAAGTGCAATATCCTGTAGTAGGAACAAACATGTAATACTGAGAAAGGTACACATAAACAGCAAGTCACACATATACAGAAAAACCCACATACATTAAGTAAAACAAAGATATTCCGGTCTGAAACATGGATTAGAAAGCCCTGCAGAAGTATAATAAATGTTCACTAAAATTTGTTTCCTCACCTTCTGGGAACACGATTAGACAATATTTCCCAGCCTCCCTTGAAGAGGTGGCCATGTGACTGAGCTCTAGACAAGGGATAAAAGATGATGAGTTCCATTGTCATGCCTTGCCCATAATAATCTCCTACTCTCCTTTCTCCTCTGGCTAATGGAGACTAGACCATTAAGCTCTAAGGTGACCTTGGAAGCTCCATGTTAAAGATGGCTGAGGTGCTGTTAGCCTGGATCCCTAACTTGGAACCTCTCCTATACTCCCTTCTCTATCACTGTGCTAGCCAGGAATAACACCTTGGTCTGCTAAATGAAAAGAAGTAAATTTGTCTTGTGCCTGGTCCATTATATGTTTTGATTTGTTACTTTAGCCTAGAATACTCCAACTAATACAGCTAGACAGATATAGACATAAATACCACCTGTAACATCTTTCAGCTACTAGTCAACTTTTCTATTTTCCTTCAAAGATTGTCAGAGCTTGATGAGTTGAAGAAAATGCTTTGATATATTTGACTTCAGCTACGATGAAGCCTTTATATTGCAGACCAAATGTCAGGGCTTAATGAAATAGAAAGGATAGAGAATAAATAGCACTGGACTAGAAATTTAGATATTATTTATATTTGTGATTCTGTTATTCCTAGTAGATGGCATAAACAGGTGATATTTCCTAACAAGAGCTCTCTCTCTTTCCATGTCTGTAAAATGTGAGTACTTGGTTTAATCATCAGCATTCATCCTAGCTCAAAGCTTCTATGGTTATCACATTCTGAGATTCTATAGTTTCAAAGGGCTGAAAATGGTGGTGGTATACTTGATTCTTCTCTGTAAAGAATAAAATTAAGGAAGGTAGGAAATTATTCCATATGCTTCATTTTTCTTCTATTTTCTTTGAGAATCAGGAAATTTGAGCTCCAGCCCCAATCTAGTCCTAAGCTAGTACCTACTTACTGTCTCATTTATTACAACTCTAAAATCATAGAGCAGTGTGGATAATTTCTAAAATTCTTTCCAAATCGAATACACCATGCACTGGGAGATAGCAAGTGTTAATCCTCAGAATAATTTGTTTATCTGAGGATTTGTTAAATATATCCTGCTTCTGTGAACATAAGAATAATTTAGAAAAGTATCTGGATTTTATAATAGGATCTGCGTGATAATGAGTAAGTTGCTTAACCTCTCTGAACCATATTGCTCTCAACTGTAAAATAGGGTTAACATTGGCCTCCCACTGTTGTAACAAGGATTAAATAAGATTAGAAATGTGAAAGTTCCTAGTTCGGCCCTTGCCATGGAGTAGCCTATTAGCATATGTGTTGGGGTATTCCCCGGTTTACCGCACAGTGTAGAAACATATGCCCAGCTCTGGCCCAAACACTCTCCAGTTGCTGTGAAACAGAATGGTTAACAGAGACTTACATATTGGCAGAACACGCAAGTTGTGGCTGAGCAGCAAAAAGAGATATGTTATTTTAAAATTAACAGTAATCATTTGTGAATATTTTCTTGGAATGACATACTTTTAGTTTATACAGAGAATGAAAATAACTGTTTTTTTTATTATTTTTTAATATTAAGCAACCGTTTATTTTCAAAGGATTCAAGGCAGTTGGCATTTCTTGATTACCTACTAAATGTCAGGGATATTCTTTCTTTGTTATAGAATTTAATCTTTCCAATAAAACTTTCAAAGTAGGTGCTTCCCTTCCCTCCCCCAAATATTTAGGTAAGAAAATAGAGGCTCAAAGAGCTTAACTCACCTGCTCAGGATTCCACAATGAAATCAATCTAGAACTAAACCCACACATAGAGCTAAACCCAAGGGCATCTGGCTCCAACGGTGATAATCTTCTTATTATAGCACATTGACTTTCAACAACAATGTCCACAACACCTCCAAATCATTGTGTTTTAATTCACCGGCTACTATTTACATATAATGTTTTATATTGTGTCCAAGACAAAACCCATATTGTACATATCCTTCCCATAAACCAAATTTGTGTATTAAAATTGAGAAGAAAAAACAAATCTCTTGGTGGGATGTGAGAGTAATATAACAACTACATGGGCATACTAAGCCTTTCTAAATGGTGCTTTGCAGTGTGAAGGACACCGTGATAACATAACGTAATATTTAAATATATGTATTTAAATATTAAGTAAGCGTAGTATTTAAATATTACATAAGGGGGTAGTGGGAGGATTCTGATTTGTGGTTAAGTCAAATATAATATGGTTAGCATAGAGAAAAAAGCTTTGTTGTTTGACAGTTCTTTGCAGGATGTCATTTGGCTTTTGTTAGTAAAAATCTATAAATGACATCTGTTTATCCATTTGTGAACAAACACAGCCAAATTTTGCACCAGGTCTCTCTGCACAGACCCCTAAAGGAAGGCCCCATTGTAAGTGATGATGTGTCAAAAGTCACAAAAACTGCTAAAATTCTACTTCTGCTGAGAAAATAGTGCACTTGATGGATTTGTGTGTGAAATGTATTAAATCCAGATGAGAGTGGTATTTCGGTCTCCATTAGCAACAAACACCCAAGAGAATGAACTGTTTGGCTTAAAGAAAAGGTTGTTTGTGATCAGAATGGCAATTTTCTTGAGAGAGGCCAAAATGCAGGCAACTATACCACCTGGATGTCCCTCAAAACTTTAGTTCCCACCATCCCTCCAAATCATTTTATGTGCACAAGTAGATGCCTTGAGAGAAAGTTTTGGCATTGGGTCCAGAAAGAATTTTTTTTTTTTAATTATTTTCCAGTAGTGTTCTTTTAAGAGAGGAGCCCTGGTGGTACAGTGGTTAAGCACTCAGCTGCTAACCGAAAAGTTGGTGGTTCGACCACCAGCCACTTCGCTCTGCGGGAGAAAGATGTGGCAGTCTGCTTCCGTAAAGACTGTAGCCTTGGAAACCCTATAGGGCAGTTCTGTTCTGTTCTATAGGGTCACTGTGAGGCAGAATTCACTCAACAGCAGGGAGTTTTTTGGTGGTTTTTCAAGAACTGATATTCATAAAATTTTCAGGAATTATTGTTCATGAAACCTATATATTAACATTTTTTTTTTTATCATAGGTAAGTTTTTTTTTTTTTTAAATACTCTGTCTCTGGCTCACCTCAGCAGGGTTCCTATGTATGCGCCATTTCTGTACCAGCGGTCTCCATACTCAAATCAGGAAAAAGGCTCCTGTGCCTGCCCTTTGCATGGCTCCCCTGGAGCGCTCAACGGGGGAAGTCCACCTGGAGAAGTCCTTAGGCAGGCATCCACTGAAATGGGTGGTTGCAAATACAGTTACACTCAACCATTGGGTTTTTTTTTTTTTAACAAGTTTTACTGAAACAAAGAAATTAAGAAGAACAAATATAATATTATGAGATAAACATGTACTAGTCCTTTCAGTCATCTTTTGTTGTATAAATAGTAAGTAACTTAGTGGCTTAAAACAACAACTTTATTTGCTCACCGTTCCACAAGTTAGAAATTTGGACTGGGCTCAGCTGAAAGGTTCTTCTATTGGTCTCCCTGGAGATCACTTACATAGCTGCAATCCTCCGGCGGCTCCACTGGGACTGAATGAGGTAAGATGAGCTCACTCACATCTGCAGTGCTTGGGTTGGCTGCTGGCTGGGGCAATGGGGACAACAGGCCATTTGTTCTCTCATATCCCACTAGAGTAGGCCGGGTTTATTCATGTGACAATCTTAGAGCAGCGAAAACAGGACAAACGCCAAAGCACAAGAGTTTTTTTTTCAAACCTCCTCACATTTACTAGTGCTGCATTGGTCAAAGTACATCTCATGGCTGAGCCCAGATTCTTGCTGGAAGGGCAGGAATATCACATTGCAAAGGGATACCCATGTACAGATAGTTTTATCCTCTAGCCACAAATTATTCATATTTTCCTGCATGCAAAATATAGTCACCTCTATCCAAAGAGTGTCATCTAAGTGTCCTCTACCCTTGCTGCTACTAATTCCGGTTCAAATTTTCTCATCCCTTTCTATTGTTTGTTTCCTCTCAACTCACTCAATTTTTTTTTTTTTTTTTTTTTCATTTCTTAAGCAGAGAGCTTTGCCGTTTTGTCTTCTATGTGTGGTCTCCCCTTCCACTCAGGGAAGGTTGTAGAGGGTTGTAGGTAGTGGGTTGAGTGCCAGCAGTCTCACCTGCCATAAGGGAAACCAAGGTTGGATTCCCGGCCAGTGTACCTCGAGTGCAGCCACCGTGTAACTGTCAGTGGAGGCTTGCATGTTGCTATGATGCTGAACATGTTTCAGTGGAGCTTCCAGACTAAGACAGACTGGCCGTCTACTCCTGAAAATCAGTCAGTGAGAACCCTGTGGGTCACAATGGTCCAGTCCAGTCCACAACTGGTCATGGCGATGGCACAGGATTAGGCATTTCGTTCCATTGTGTGCGGGATCACCGTGAGTCAGAGCCTGGCTCCACAGCAGCTAACAACAACTATTCAGGAAAGGAATGCAAATTATGTATATAATCTGACTTATTGGGCAGGACATAACATACATACTTTTTCTCCTACAATGATTTCCTACTACGTCTTCTTTTGTGCCCACTGGATAATATCTTGGGTAGATCTTTACAAATTGTGAGGATGGCATTTTCAGGTATTAAGAAAACCTAATCAGAAATGAATCAAAGTTTTTATTTCACACTGAGTTTAAAATTTCTCTTCCCTGAATTTAGGCCCAAATCACACATGATGTGTACCATCATCGAATAAGAGAGAAGGGGTTGATTCATTCTTCCTCCAAGGACGGAAAGGGAGATAAAAAGATGAGAAGTGAGGAAAATGTCAAGATATTTCTTCACTGGTGCTGCTGTGATTTGACAATGCTGCCAATTTGTGGTAGATACCCAAACAGCAGGTAGTTCTCTGGCAAGGCACTGCTGTGGGTTATTCTAACCTATTCTGTGGGAAAACTTTACCTGGTAATTCTCCACTAGGGGCAATGACTCTTTAGCTGATGATACCTTACCTAGTACACTTACCTCTTTGTCCCACGATACAATGACACCTTGTGTTCTGGAGTGAGTCACTGCAGCTGTCATCCTCTTGAGTGTAGTCCTTGCAAGAAGGTTACACTTGACTGTTTTTTGTTTGTTTTTACTGGCCTACAGGAAACGACCCACCAAACTCTGGGAGCAGAGGCCATTCTCACTGTCTTCAAAGGCAAATTCAGCCAGGCTTTTCCTTTAAAACTTTTAAATAAGAGTCAAGGACCAGTACCTATATACCCCAAACTTTAGAAAAAGGTCAATTCTTCCAAGGTCTCTTTCACCATGCCTTGCTCTGGTAGCACCACAGAACGGTCCTTTGAGTTTCTGAAGCATGAAAATCATCCACTAGAGTAAAAGGTCTACCATCCCTTCTGGTAAACATTTTACTGTCTTCAGAGTGGTTTTCTAGCTTCCTCCCTGCTTTGATTTGTGTAGAAGTTCCCCCCTTCTCTCCTCTAAAGAAAGAGGAGGGGAAATGCCTCAATGCTCTAAATGGGAAAAAGCCTATTGAACAACCTATTACTTAAATATTTATTTATTTAGCCTTTTTCCTCTCTGCACACTTAAGTTCGATTTCTAGTGCAGCAGGCTTTCTGAAGTAACTATTGCTACTGTGCCTTATTTATGATTTGTCTATTCTATGTAGATTTACATATCTGTATGTACGTGACCATCTAAACCAGGAAACACTCTTCTCCGTCTTATCAGAAAAGCAGAGGACTCTTCTTTTTACTGTCATGCTTTGTGATTGATGCTGCCAGCATTAATCTCTGCTAGACTTGCTTTTTTCCGTGCTGCATTAACCCAGGTACCATGCTTTCCTCTGCTTTTCTGTGACGTTTCTCTTTGTCTCATTTCCTCAAGAATGCTTTTCTTCTACGACCACAGAGTCTGTATGCCCAGGCCTCAGCAAGGCCCTTGACCTGTAATGGACCTCAATGTTAGACAAGTTGGTGATCTCAGTTTTCACATAACCTTTCTGGCCCTGCTTTGTAGCTTGACTACCTGAACTGCTAGACATCCAGCATAGCCTGGGGTCCTCCTGCCTGTCACCCCTCTCTGTATGGCTTTAAGCCTCCAGCCAGGGTTTCTCACCTCTGTCCTGACTTTTGCCAGCTGTCATTTGAAATATTCTGTGAACCCTTATTTATTCCGCTCTCAAGAATCCTATCATCAGGTAGAAATGAGTAGGGTTTAGGCTGCAATTATCACTTTAGGAAAAGCTGACCTATTCATGGGTTTTTTTTTTTTTTTTTTCTCCTTGCCTTTCCTTATAAACTTTCTCTTTTCCCAGTAATTATAAGGTAAAGGATAGAAAAGTTGTATTTAACATATAAAATTTCAAGCTGTCAATCAATCACTAATCAAAACTAAACAAACAAATCAACACGATCAATTTGCACTTTTAACTTAGCCTGTCACAAATATGCCTGAATTACATGAGTATTATTCTGGGCTACACTCATGGATGAGAATGAGCTCTTACTTTTCTCTTTTAGATGCCAGTCAGCAGAGTCTTGGCTGTTCCACTATAAATTCTGTCCCTTGATACTTCTATATTCTTCTAGTCTGGACTCTATTTAAATTATTCAGATGTTTTCATGTAAGTATTCAGACAAGGCTAAAGAAATGGCAAATATAATTCCAAAGTGACAGTCAAAATTGCCACAGGTTCAACGGCTCTGGGCTTCTTTCTTATTCTTAGAATATACTGTAAAAAAATTTAATGGAAATAGAGCTATTTCACTCAAAATTTAAATAAAATTTCAAGGTTTATCAAAATTTGAATCAGTCTGAATCTACTTTTAAATATAAGATTGAGCCAAAAGGGGTCCTCATCCATTGCTAGTGGGAATACAAAAGGGTACAGCTGTGGTGGGAAGTGGTCCGGTGGTTTCTGGAGGTAGAGCTGCCTACCATATGACCCAGCAATTCCACTCTTGCGTATATACCATAGGGATCTAATAGAAATGACGCACACAGACATATGTACCCCTATTTCCAGTGCAGCACTATTCACAACAGCAAAAAGATGGGAACAACCTAAGTGCCTAACAATGGATGAATGGATAAGTAAAACGTGGTACATACATACAATGGACTACTACTTAGCAATAAAGAAAAATGAGTTCCTGAAGTATAACATGAATGAACCTGGAGGACATTATGTTGGACGAAATAAGTCAATGACAAAAAAAAAAAAACAAATAATGTATGTTCTCACTTTTGTGAAATACCATGAATAGGTAAATATACAGAAACTAATGTTCATTAGTGATTACTAGGGATGGGTGTGGAGGGAGATGGGGATTCACTATCTAGATAGTAACCCATTACTACTGCTGTCGAGTTGATTCCAGTTCATAGTGACCCTATAGGACAGGGCAGAACTGCTCCATAGGGTTTCCAAGGCTATAAATCTTTATGGAAGCAGACGACCACATCTTTCCCCCACAGAGTGGCTGGTGGGTATAAACCATCAAACTTTTGATTAGCAGCCAAGTGTTTTAACCACTGCACTACCAGGGCTCTTCTCTAGATAGTAGGCACTTGTTATTTTTGGTGATGGGAAAGGTAACACCAAATAAAGGTGAAGTATGCCCAGCTTGACCAAGGTAAACAATGTCATTAAGATGTACACAAGAAAAAAGGACCTTTTGTTAATTGCTATGGCATATATCATTTGTAACAACAGCAACAGCAATCAAAAAATATATGTGCAGTGTATGTGTGTGTATGCATATAGACATATATGTATACAAGCAAGTATATGTAGGAAATCCTGGTGGTGTAGCAGTTAAGTGCTATGGCTGCTAACCAAAAAGCTGGCAGTTTGAATCTGCCAGGCACTCCTTGAAAACTCTATGGGGTAGTTCTACTCTGTCCTATAGGGTTGCTATGAGTCAGAATTGACTCAACAGCAATCGGTTCGGTTATTTAAGTATACATGAGTATATGTGTGTGAATATATGGATATGCATATGTATATGTATATGCATGCATATATATTCACATACATAATAAAGCACATAGAGGCACAGTTATGGATACTTTGTGGACATAATCAAACACCTCGCAGGATTGGTTTTCTGGATTTGAAGGCTTAGGACCATAGTCTCGTGGGACAACTTGGTCAGTTGGCACATATAGTCTATAAAGTTCATGTTCTACATCCTAGTTTGGCAAATAGTATCTGGATGCTTAAAAGATTGTGAGTGGGTATTTAAGATACAACTATTGGTCTCTACTCATCTGGAGCAAAAATGAACGAAGGAAACCAAAGACTCGAAGAAGAAACTAGTCTACAGGACTGATAGTCTACAGGAACCATGGCCTCATCTATCCTGAGACCAGAAGAACTAAATGGTGCCCAGCTACCACTACCAACCATTCTAATCAGGGTCACAATAGATGGATCCTGATAGAATGGGAGAAAAACATGGAAACGTAGGCCTGGTGATCAGCTTCCAAAAAGTCTCAGCCTTGAAAACCCCATGGAGCAGTTCTATTCTGCACACTTCGGGTCACTGGGAGTTGGAGTTACTCCATGACAACTAACAACAAGAACAGAAGGCATTTGAATATAAATACACATATTTAAAAATTATAGTTTATGATTGTTCTTCTGAAACAATATCCAAATTCACACATAATTTGTATTGTAATCATATTTTCTTTTAAAGAGGGCCCCACAAATTGCATAAACTTCAGGCATCACAAAACCTGGATCTGTCCCTGCCCCTAAACCATAGAATTAGAAAGGTGAACACCTCTTTCTAGTTCACTTCAGCTTCTAGGAAATAAAATTAGTGAAGCCAGACAGTACCCAAACCATACGAGACTTTATGGATTAAAATCAATATTTCAGTGCAACCAGCTTGCACTTAGGAGCTAACTAGGAGCCAGTGCAAAACACATGCTAGCTCACATAAATAAAGCAAACCTCCTAATGGAGAGCATGTGCAAATTAAGAGAACAATGACAACAACAACAACAATATCCCATTTAAGAAAATGATCTGAAAAGTAATCCCTTATGTAGAGACAGTACCTTCTCAGCAAAACCCTGGGACACATTAACAGGCGGCCTATCTGCCCTTTCCCGTAATTGACTCTTTTCTGCTCTTAGTGAAGGGGAGAGGGATTCAGCAGCCATTTGGACTTGGAGACGATTTTGTCCAAAGATAGATTTATGATTAGGTGACACTTTTTTCAATCTGAGTATTATACTATTTTTGACACTCAGTACAAATCTCACTTATTTAAAATATTAATCCTTGTTCTGGTTTTTGCTTTTTTGTTGTTGTTGGGTTTTTTTTTTTTTTGGTTGGTTGGTTGGTTGTTTTGTTTTGTTTAAGGTCTTCTGTGATTTCTGGGTTATCACTGGCTACGATATTTGAATGAGGCATTTTCACTGTCTCTCAGTCTTTCAGAAATTTACAGCCTGAACAGGAACAACATGCTTTTGGATAAAACCTGGATTGCATAGGTGTATCTGAAAAGCTTTTCTTTAATATCATTGAACAAGAGAATTTCAGCTCCAAATAAGTCCCAGACAGTATTTAATATTTTTTAATGAAAAATAAACTTTCTTATGCTTCCTTATATACAAACAGCTTCAAGAAACAGAATTCTCTAAAATTATGACCACATACTATAAGATTTAAAAAGCTTTATCAATAACCAACTGTGTATTTCTATGCCAGCTTTAGCACTTTTCAGATGAGAGACCCTGGACAAGTGGCTTAAATTTTGTGAGCCTCGCTGTCCTCATATCTAAAATGAATATCATAATAGCACCTAAGTTCTTGCCCTGTGGTGAGGGTTAAAAGAGGTCCCAGGTGAACATGCTTTAACAAAGGGCCTTTGCAAAATAATTCAAGGCATCCCAAAACTCTTTTTCACTTTATATTTTCAAAGCCAATTAAAGTTAACCTGCTGCTATGATGCTGGTCCTAAAATTTTCAGAAAATGTTATTAAAGGAACTAGGTGAAGTGACTAACACAATTCTGAAAATATAACAAATAGAAATAAAGCATAATTTAGATGAGCTAATATTTTTTCAACAAAGGAAGATGATGGAGAGCAAGGCAAGAGTATATTCCCATGCTAGAATCTGCCTTCCCCGCCCAAGTCAGTACTTTTCTGAGGTGGTGACACTTAGGAAAATTCCAAGAATGGGAGCCTCCTTTGTTTTATAGAAACTCTTAGTGCACTGAATAAGAATATTAACAATTCATTCCATTACCACTGGTTATTAGGGTTTGCAATTCAGATATTTCGGTAAGGAAACCAACCCCATAACCTACTTTCTAGAGCTTGGAAACCAATTCTCTTACTTGAAATACATTACACACATACATTAAAATTCTATTCCTTTTTTTTTTTTTTTTCCAAAGGGACAGAGAGGAGATGGGGCTTAAAACTTTGTCTTAGTAAAGAAAATGACATTAATGGACAGGGTTTTTCCAAATTGTTCTTCTCAATTACTATTAATAATTGTGACTTCACCTTTCTTTTCATAAAAGAAAACAACAAAAATGAGTTATTGCCACCTAAATTGTTATTTGCATTTTTAAATTTAATTTAGTGATTTCATGTCCCTGAACCCTATTAAGAAAATAGGTGGTCCCGGGTTAGGAGCGTTAGATTTATGGACAACTCCTACGTGCCCTTTAATGTGATGTAAATTAGCCCTCACTTTGAAATGATTGAACCAACCCCTACTCACAACCAATTCTTCATCACAGTCACCTTCGCTTGCTGCACATGCAGCTTTTAAATCATTGAAAAGAATTCAAGAATTTTCTTGCACTAAAAAACCGAAAACCTGTTGCCATCGAGTCAATTCTGACTCATAGTGACCCTATAGGACAGAGTAGAACTGCCCTATAGGGTTTCCAAGGAGCTGCTAATGCATTCAAACTGCTGACCTTTTGGTTAGTAGCTGAGCTCTTAACCACTGTGCCACCAAGGCCCCTCTCGCACTAAAGTAATGCTAAATAAGAACTGCATGCACGTGTTCCTATTTACCTACAAATTTGACTTAAAGACTTAAACACACAGTTAGGAACAGATCTCGTTCATAGCCTAGAGACTGCCTGTAATGACAGTCTCAAAATTCAGAATTTGTCCAAATTCTGTGTTACCGACCAATAGTAGCAGCAGCTACATGGCGACAGTGATAGTAACTATTTTAATTGTTCAGGTGCTCAAACTGAATTAAATCCATTACTATTATTTTCATTATTCCTTAAAACAGCCATGTGAGATGTTATTTTTACCAAGATGATGAAGCTAAAACTAAAATGAGGTAAACACCTTGCCGCAGAGATCTGTCCAGGAATAAAAAAAAAATTAAATGTTACATTTGAAGTCAAGTAGATATTATATTTTGTTCTTCTTAAGGCTACACAGAGAGAAGCATGGTCCAGGCCATTATTTGGCATATTTGGCATAATAATAATAATATTAATAATAGTTAGCATTTTTTTTTAATTTATTATGCCTAGCACTCTATTAAATCCTTTAGGTATATAATTTATTTAATTAATGAAAAAACCCTATGGTTTTAATACTTTTATTGTTTCCCATTTACAGGTGTAAAAACTGAATCATGAAGAGTTTAAGAAATGTGTTGACAAGTTACACAGGTTTTTCTGATATCAATATCTAGGGTTATGTATTGCTCCATGAGCTGCCTTCCTCATACAGATTGATAGCTATGGATGTAGCATAAATTGAAAGATCTATAGTTTGCCCATATATAACTCCACCTGCAGAGTCTCCAGGCTAAATTATTATTTAAAGACTAGTAATAGGTGGTTTGGGGCAGTGACGGTTCAGTAATAGATTTCTCCCCTTCCATGCAGGAGACCCTGGTTCAATTGCCGGCCGATGCAACTCGTGAATAGCCACCACCTGTCCATCACTGGAGGGTTGAGTGTTGCTATGACGCTGAACAGGTTTCAGTAGAGCTTTCAGAATGGGAGTAAGAAGAAAGGCCTGGCATTCTACTTCTAAAAATCAGCCAATAAACCCTATGGATTACAATAGTCTGACCTGCAACCAATCATGGGAATAGTGCAGGAGCTAGCAGCATTTCGTTCCATTGTGCATGGGGTTGCCATGGGTCAGGGGCTGACTCTATGGCAGCTAAAAACAACATTAATAATAGCTGGTTTATCCATGAAGTTATCATTGCCTAATCCATGATGTAGCTAACGCCATCCTAAAGCTGAAACAGACAACCAAAGGGCAGGGCTTAACAAGGCTGTCTAAGGAACAGGTCAACAAGACCAAAGCAATCAAGCTTTGATACCAGTTTTGTGACAAAATAGGAAAAGTACAAGCTTCATGTACTTTTAAAAAATTACTTGTATAGGACAAACATGAAGAGAGCAGGACCTTAGCTCTTACGGTGTTAATCAATGCATTTAACTTTTTAAAAGTCAATAAACTTTAAAAAACAAGATATCTCAAGGCTTTTCAGTGTTTGCAATTTTTCAAATGGTAACTCTTTTCATTATCACTTTGGTGCTATTGTTTCTTACCATTATTTAAAAAGTTTGGTGATAAAGCAAGTTTTCCAAAAATTTCGTAGAAGTTTTGGCAAACTTAGAGTCACCTAAGTGCTTGATGTGAAATGTGTAAACTAGCATAGCTGTTAATATTCTCTCTACTAAGAGCAATAGAGATGTGTATATATGCAGAATAGATGAGCTCTGGAAATGTGGCCCTTAAAGCAATATTTATGCATTAAACAAGTCTATATTAAGAAATCTATATTTGTCCTTCAGAAATGATTGATGGAAGAAAGGAAAGAAGGGTATCAAAAGTTAGCTTTCATTTGAATGAGCATTGCTGTGGTCCACCTGGGGTATAGTTTGATGATGATTCTGAGGAGTCATAACCACTGGTTTCCATGAGAACCTGAAATGTCTTTACATCGATGAAAAACAGTCTTGTCCATTAATCCTGCTGTTCATCTTCAGATACTGAGAGCATCAAATATAACGCTCCCCTCTCACTCCAGCTGTGATAGTTTCTCAGCATTCTCAAATGGGAAATTAATGGAGGCCTTTGGGATCCTGAGTACCAGGTGACACCATAAGAAAACATGGTTGTTGTTGCTGTGTGCTGTCAAGTCGATTCTGACTCATAGCCACCCTACAGGGCAGGGTAGAACTCCCCCATAGGGTTTCCAAGGCTGTAAATCTTTAAGGGAGCAGGCTGCCACATCTTTCTCCCATGGAGTGGCTAGTGGGTTTGAACTGTCGATCTTCTGTTTAGCAGCCGAATACTTAACCATTGCACCACCAGGGCTCCTCAGAAAACGTGGTAGAGACTTTAAGTTACCAAACTAAACACATCAGTCTTTCTTACTTGTTTTCTGGCTCCTAACTTCTTCCTGACTCCCTTCCTTCCACATGAACCAAAAGAGGGAGATCTGAGGCAAAAATTCTGAATGGCCCTCTTCTCTCATTCCCTAGGAAAGGCTAATCACTAGAAAAGGACATCCTGCTTGGTGAAGTAGAGTGTCAGCGAAAATGAGGAAAACCCTCAGTGATGTGGATTAATAGCCACAATAATGGATTCAAACATATTGAAGGTCATAAAAATGGTGCAGGACCAGGCAACATTTCATTCTGTTAAATACAAAGACACCATAAGTCAATTCTAACTCAATGGCAGCTAACAACAAACACCATAATCTTGGCACTGGGGAAGAAGAGGAGGTGTCTGCCCCTGTATAAACCAATCTAGCGAAGGAAATGGACAATCGCACTCCAAAAATAAATTGGTGGCACATGGAAGACTGTAGCAGGCTCCTTTGGTGCCCCATTATCACATCTCTTGAGCCCACATCTGCTTTCAGCCTCTGCAACTGCTGTCAAGTTCCATGTGAGCTTAGGATCACATTGCTGCAGTAGGAATCCACCTCATGTTCTTGCTACTGACCTTTCTGCTTTTCGACTTAGGAAATTTTCTAACACATTGAATGCCTCTTCCTAAACACTCAGGTGCATTAATGTCCCAGGGGTAACCCTCTACCAATGGGAGAAGGCAGTCAATGAATAAGTGCTCCAGCCTCTATGCTTCAGGTGAGGAATTCTAGGAGACATTCTCCAGGCTTCTTAGAGATTCCAAGAGAATTGATCCCCCGATGCCTTCTGTGGGGAACCCTGGTATTGCAGTGGCTAAGAGCTTTGCTGCCAACCAAAAGGCCAGCTGTTTGAATTCACTTGGCAGTTCTACTCTGTCCTATAGGGTTGGTATGAGTCGGTATCAATTCAATGGAACGGTTTTGGTTTTGTTCTGTGGTAACCTCAATAAATCAAACTTTTTTGTTGTTGTTGTTATTCCCTGTCCTACTCTCTCCTTTCCCACTCTCCTTTGTGAGATCATTTCACAAATAAATTACCCAAATTGAGCCTTAGCCTTTGTTTTTGAGTGAACTCAAAACCAAACAATGAACAAAGTTCTGGGAGCCTAGAGGAAGGTCACCTGAAACTGGAATAAGCTAGCAAGTAGCCTTTGGGCTAACAATATGGCCAGTGGAACACATGTTGATTAACTGATTGATTAAAAGAAGGAGCTATCATCTTTCTAATCTGAACACTAGGCATTTGATGACTTAATATCTACAGTACTTAAGTTCGGGTTCCGCTTGGCTATTTAGAAAGGGAGAAGAAAATCAGAGAGGGTAAATGGTTGAGGATTAGATGAATAAATGCAGTTACCAGATGTTCATTTTAAATTTAAAATTAATGTGGTGAAAAAGTGTATAGTTTGTCAAGAGAGTCTATGGAATGGAAAATATTAATAACAAGAATGTCTTATAAGCGATAAGCTCCCCAAACAGCTGAGTATACAAGATAAATTCTATTTCAAAGCCCTTGTGTCATTAACAAACTACTCATGCTTTTTCTGACTGGGCTTATGGAATCTCCAGGACCTCCTGTGCATTGCCTCACATGGTAAAGATTCATTACCTTTTCTTCCCCATTTTGTTATTGTTTGACCCTTGAATTAATCTGTCTCTGTAGAATTTCTGTCACCATTGTTTGTCTGTTCTGCCCACACCCCCCCCACCCCAAGTCAAATTAAAAAAGAGTAAATTCAATTTGAGTGAGTAGCTTTTCACTACTTCCAGTATTATCTGGAGCTGTTTGTAGGCCAGCAAAAGTAGCAAGGAACAAAGCTTTTCATTCTATTGGTAGTTTTCATGTTTTAACAAGATGTTTCATGGAGAGTCCCTTTACTGGTGTAGGAGAAATGACCCAGGAGCTAATCATGAACTTCAAATTTAAGTAAAGCTAAATTAAATAAGTATGATCAGGTTGGAGTACAGTAGTTCAGGGTGAAAATGAGCCCTCCTGAAAAAAAGTGGTTTGCTTTTCCTTGTGTCACTTACAGCATATCTGAGGGGAAGACATAAAAGTTCATTTTCTCATTTTCATTTGAATTAGATTTATTCATACAGCAAAGTGTGAAGAATCAGGTTTGTGAATGTGTCAAGTGAATCAGAAGCATAAATGGGCCATGTGTATCTTCAAATGTGTGATTAGGCTGGCAGGGCTTGCATTTGTGAGGGTTCTGATCTAGCGATTCTCAACCCAAGTAATATTTACAGACAAATTTTCCAGTCATGTTAATTGTTATATTATGTTAAAACCAAATCTGTGAATTGGACCACATATTTGAAACTTAATCTGTGCATATGTATGTATTCGAAAATATAAATTACATAGTAATCTGTTTTATAATTTTTTCATTAGAATTTTTCAACAAGTCATTTGAAACATACTTAGTCTGGTTCATAAATGCTATTTTTTTCTTGAGCATGATTTGCCCATTTTCTTGTTTTAAGCCAAATACTGAATGTATTATTTTTAAAATATCTGTATGTATTTTTTGCTTTTCATATATATTTGTTCCTTCTTAAATTTTATTCATCTTTTTTTTTTTTTAATAAATCTGCCTTATAAGACATAATAAAGCTTTGATTGTATAACTATGCTTCTCAATGGCTCAAAATTGCCACTCGGCTCCAATGTAATTTACTAAAACTGCTATAATATACAGCATTCTTATAAAGATTTCCTTAATGTTTGCTTCATTCCTGTTTTTCCCTATTCTTAACTTCTAAATCATATATATTTAAAAAAAAATATTTAGTGGTATATAAATAGCCCTTTTTTTTATCACTATTATTACTGCCTCCTCAGATTTCAGTCCATTCAGACAGAGATTTTATTCCGCTTAGCTCCAGCTGTGTCCTCCAGTACCCAGAACAATGCTTGGCACATAGTAGGAGCCCCATAAATACTTTTTAATAAATACATTATTATCTATCATAATCCAATATTAACAATAATTATCATTTTATTGAATTGTGACAAGTACTCAGTGGAAAGGTCAGGAATTTCCATTTTAATTTTGTTTATTCAATCAGATTCAAAACCGACAGGGGGACTTTGTCTTTTGCCAAAGAGTTTTGAAACTTCACAAATCCCAAGGCAAAGCTGAGCTAGGTTGAACTCACCCAGTCTGGCACTTACCGTTAAGCTTCCTTCCTTGTAGCCCTCAGAGTGACCAGCACGGACCTGGTGGCCAGCTGTCTGGGACATTTTTGACAAATTTTCATCACTCCTGAGCATAAATATTTGCTTTATCACCTCGCACCTCCCCATCCTGGATGTAAGAGTCTGATTCTTTCATAAGTCTGATGGGCTGTGTCTCCCAAACGCTTATTAGTCACAATGAATGACAGTGATAGGTACGTGAGCTGATATCAATCTTCAGCCCCTCTTCACCAAGCAGTAAGTGTTAATAATCAGCCAGCTTGACTAAGGAAGAGCCTCTGTCCTGGGCTAAATTAGAGAGAATTCTCTGAATGTGATAAGGCTACAAAACCAAAACCAAACCAAACCCATTGCTGCTGAGTCAATTCTGACTCATAGCAACCGTATAGGACAGGTTAGAACTGCTTCTTTGGTTTCTAAGGAGCAACTGGTGGGTTCGAACTGCTGACCTTTTGTTAACAGCCAAGCTCTTAGCCGCTGAGCCACCAGGGCTCTGAATGGTAAGAATATCTAAATTAGGATAGGTTAGATTACAGTTTCAAGTAAAACAAAAATACATATTGATCTAAATATAAGCGACATTTATTTCTCATTTAAAATCAATCCCGTTGGGCAGGCTATTCTGTTCCGTGTAGTCATTCTGGTACCTATGATGATAGCGGTTACATTGTCTTCTATACATGATTTTCAAGATTGTTCCAGTGTCTATTCCAATCATATGGAAGAGGAAAAGAGCATGAATGACCTTTAGGAGGAGATGCTTATGGGCCATACCTAGATGTTGCACACTTAAGTTCTGCTCACATTTCACTGTTCAGAACTCAGTCTCCACACATAACTACAAAAAGGGCAAAGAAATACAGTTGAGCAGTAAACTTATAAAGAAGTAAGAAGTTTTAGTGGCCATGAAAACCCATTGCTCAAGTCTCCTACTGCAAGGAACACAAGTGACTATGGTCTCCAGTAGCTGTTCCCATGGATCCACCACTACATTTGTGCTGAGGCAACACTTCATAGCCAACAACTGAGCATGGTAGTGGTACTAAGGCAGGCCCATCCCCATGAGACATGCATTCCTCATACAAACAACTTTAGCCCCAGGATTTCCCACTCTTCTAGCTGAACTGCACTATATCCCAAGGCTCTTCCTATCTAATCCTGCTTCCTTCTCCTCTTCTTCATAGGGACCAGAATTGCATTACGATCCAAAGGTTCTGTTTGCCTTCTCTGGTTTCCTGTGTCTATAGCTGTTTTTCCCTAATAAATCTCTGATTTCAGTTTGATGTATGCTTCTCAGAGGACTCAAACTAACACAAAGGTTCTGGTGAATAACTAATAGTCTCAGTTACATTATCCCTTTCTGGTCAACATCTGTATCTTTTTCTCTAATAGGGAACAAGCTAATCCATCCCTCTCCAAGAAAGACAGCCCAAAGTTCTATTGACTTACTACATCCAGCTAAAAATAGTGTCTTAGTGACATGTAGCCCTTTCCATCAAGGCCTGATGTGGTACTTCATTTTCCTATGACCTAATACTTAAAAAAGTAGTTATTTTTATCACCATCCCTTTATGCACATCCAATGCTGGAGAAGAGATAATATGTAAAATATAACTGCTTTTTTTAAATTATTATTATTAAAAGGAAGAGAGGCAACACAGCAATCACTGGAAAACAATGATAGAATTCTTCAGGAAAAGCCAGTATCAAGACATTCTGCTTTATCAGAGGAGTAAAATCCATGAGTAGGCCTTGACTTTGCTGAGAGGAAGCCTTGTTCATTGTTCACCTTGGCCTCCTCTCTGCCCTCTGGGAGGTACTATCTGGTATTTTATGCTCCATGATCACATCCGAAATGGGCATTGAGGACAGTTTGTATAGATCTCACAGTCTGCTTTCTGATGGTAAAAGCTTGGAGACCCAAGATTTGTTTTACAGCCACAGGCTTTTTCAGCCCAGTCTCCTGGTTTCTTTGAAAAGTCATTCTCGGCATCTCCTGTCTGGAGGGGAGATGGGAGGGTAGAGAGGGTTAGAAACTAGCAAACCTGTCATGAAAGGAGAGACTGGAAGGAGGGAGCGGGCTGACTCATTACGGGGAGAGTAAGTGGGAGTATGGAGTAAGGTGTACATAAGCTTATATATGACAGACTGACTTGATCTGTAAACTTTCACTTAAAGCACAATAAAAATTATTTAACAAAAAAAGTCAATCTCCTCAAACACTCTGAATAACTCTGTTCTACTCGCTTCTTGTCATTTCTGTGTACCAGTAACCAATCCAAAAAGTTTTTTTTTTTTTTCCTGTACATGATTCTTAAATCTACTTTATCTCTTTGTTTTCTTACCACAAGACTTTTCTTTCACAAACTAATGACAACTCAGTTGCAAGCACGGAAATAAACAAGCTTGAGTAAGTAGACAACACCATTATCTAATCTTTGATGAGGAAGGAGTCCCTTTGTTGAAGTGCGATGTCTAAATGGGTGTTTCTTGCTCAAAATTTGTTTCAGTCTTACTGTTTTTGTATCTTAGAGACCAGAAAGAGTCAGCATTTCCAATCTTGGAAATTCCTAAGCTTTTGGACTTTCTTACTCTTTTTTATTTCTTTTCTTAAATTGGCCAATATTTGCTTCAGCTCATCCATTTCTTATAATACCTTGCTAAACGTAGTATGTCAGAGCCAAACACACTAACATATAACATCGCAGCTTTTCCAACATCCTCCAACTAATGATCTTCCTCCCCACTGGAGGACAGTCTTCTACGAGAGACTATGTGAAAACCAAACCAAAACCAAACCTGTTGTCATTGGGTCAATTCCAACTCATAGCGACCCTATAGAA
Source organism: Loxodonta africana (assembly GCF_030014295.1). Classification (NCBI taxonomy): domain Eukaryota; kingdom Metazoa; phylum Chordata; class Mammalia; order Proboscidea; family Elephantidae; genus Loxodonta; species Loxodonta africana. Next base: position 124,481,926 of record NC_087344.1, read on the forward strand.
CAGAGTAGAACTGCCCCATAGGGTTTCCAAGAAGTGGCTAGTGGAGTCAAACTGCCGATTTTGGATTAGTAGCTGTAGCTGCTAACCACTGCACTACCAGGGCTCCGAGGCTATGGGAGTTGGAAGATAAACACCTCAGCTGTCATGTTCCTTGCCTAGAATAACTCTGAGGCTTATTTCTACAATGTATCCCAGAACGCCTCAGCAGATTTAAGCTCTAGTTGCTCACAGTGTAACTTTGTTGATAACACAATGTTTATTGGCTGCCTTCCCTTCAGTGCCTCCCTTCCACAGTCTCCACCCATGCTTCCTGAGATCATTTCTCATATGAACTATCTGCATTCAAATCTTGTCTCAGGGCTGCTTCCAGAAGAACCCGAATTGAAATATCACTGATTTCTTAAAATATCACTGACACTTCAGCTTGCTTACTTTGGACATACCATCAGGGAAGGCTAATTGCTGGAAAAGGACATGACACTTGGTAAAGTGAGGGTCATCAAAAATGAGGGAAATCCTTAATGAGATGGATTCACACAATAGCCATAACAATGAACTCAAACATACCAATGATCATGAGGATGGCACAGGACTGGGCAAAGTTTTGTTCTGTTAATGTTACCATGAGTTGGAGCCCACTCAATGGAAACTAACAATAACTACAACAAAGTGCAGTGCCTAAGACAGACAAGGTGGGCAAGTAACACTTGTGGAAGAGTTTGCTAAACCCATCCTAAATGTGAAACTCCTTCATTAGCAAATATTTCATTTTTATTTTCTCCAGGAACTACAAACCAGAAAAGGAGCCCTAGCGTAGAGCAAATGGTTAAGTGCTCAACTACTAGACAAAAGGTTGATGGTTTGAACCTATCTAGAAGCACTTTGGGAGACGGGCCTGGCAATCTGCTTCCAAAAAGTCACAGCCTTAAAAACTCTATGGAGCAGTTCTATTCTGCACTCATTGGGTCTCCATGAGTCAGAATCAACTCCATGACAACGAACAACAACAATCCAGAAAAACATATAGGTACATACACACTCTTTTCATAAAAAATGAGGGAATCCATAGAGCCACTACAGTCTCACAAGACTCCATGGTTTCAGATCGATAAATCCAGCTTAATGCCAAATCAAATACGAAAAGCTCTTCAAGCTACATCCTTTATCTTACCTTCTTAAGTTTTACTTGCAGACTTATCCATGAAGTTTTACACGAAGACTTATGTGCAGAGTAGAGAGTAGTGGTTAAGAACACAGACTTAGGAACCAAAAGGCCTGGGTGACTTTGAGCAGATTACTTACCCTCTTTGTGTCTATTTCACTTGTCCATATAATGGAGCAAGTAGTATGTATGTTGCCAAATTAATGGGAGGATTCAAAGAGTCTACAAAGCATGGAGAAGAGCGTGAGGCACTTAGCAAGCGCAATGTAACTATTAACTCTTATTTTCTGCCACTTTGTTCTAGGGATTGTATTGAATGACCTTGAGAGCTGTCGGCCTGAAGTTTATAACTCTCTTCCCAGTTTAAAAAGATGCTATTCTTACCCCAGCTTAAAAAGATGCTTTGATTTTACTTGTTCACATACTGACTTTTGTGGTAGACACAGACCCAGGTCCTCTTCGAGGACTTGTTCCTGCTGTCAGTAGACAGCCTCCAGCTGTCAGATTTTTCAGGCTTTGCCCCTGTTGCAGAGAGTTGCCTTTCCCAAGAGCATGTCTCTCCCAGGGGTGTATCCAGCGATGATCCAAGGCAAGGGTAAAAGGCCCAACCATTCCTCCCACTGCTGTAAACCATATTTTTACACAAAGAACACATGCCTTCTATGTTTGTTTGCCAACTATGTCCTCCCCATAATAAGGTATTTTTGTAAGCACCACTATGCAAATTTTTTGCATGTTGTTGTAAAAAAAATTAGTGTGCTTACAAAAATACCTCAAAGGGGGAGGGCACCCTTGGTAAACAAACATATAAGGCTCATGTTATTTGGGTAAAAACATGGTAATTTTGACAGGCCACGTATGCTATAGAGCTTGTAGCGGGTTTAGTTGAGGCCTTGTCTAGCCTGCATTGCAGTTGAGATACTTCCTCTGCCAAGTCTTGCTTCCCCTGCTCTCCATTTCACAACTGTTAACCACTAACGAATATCTTGCATGCCAAACCTCATCTCAATACCAAAAGTCTGCTTCCAGAAAACCCAACCTGCAACAACTTCTACATAAGATTCTTAAAAACAAACCAAAAATGAAATTACCAGTCTAGCCTATGCAGTTTAACATCTTATGGTATTCTTTGTTTTAAGAATTTTTCTGTAATAAGATGGCAAGCTTCTCAAAGGCAAGGACCTAATTATAAAGATGGAGGTACTTACTGTCTATTTAATGAACTATTTTTTGGTTGATTGATTAATTGATAGTTTCATGAAAGTGTCTTCTGTTAAACACATTAGTGATACACAACAAAATTAATATGTGAGTTTATTTCTTTTTAAGTATCTGAACTCTGAAATTTCAAATATAGATAATTTATTCCAACTGCAAAAAGCAGACAGAAAAAAAGTGTTTCTAAGTTTAAAAAATAAACTATACTTGTCTGTTAAACAAAGTGCTTAATAAACTTTATCCAAATTCTTTGGCCTTCTCTGTTTTAGCCAGACAGATAATAATCTACTTAACACAGCCTCATACGTGAATGTTTGTCTCAGCCTCTGCACACTCAAGGCCAACCTGGCAATGCCCTCAGCAGTCAGTCAGTGGAGAGCATAGTGCAGCAGGATCTGCCTTCTAGAGACTCTTGATGACTCTAACAGCTCAGTCTCTTAACAATGTTTTGAAATCTGCCTCAGTAAAACTTTTCACTGAATTCTTTCTTTTTACCATTAAAAAAAAGTCTACACTCTTTAAAATTACAATCTCTCAAATATTTTAAGACAGCTATCAAAGGCCCTCTATGATGTCTTTTTTCCCAAGCTAACAATTCTTTGTTTCGTCAAGAGATTTTCAGACTCAGTCGTCCTGGCTTTCCTCCCCTGGATGCATCAGAAATTGTGGCAGCCAAAACTTAATGCCATACAGCACAGTTCATTGGGGCTCCTAGTTTTCTTCCTTTGGACACTGTGTTTCTGTTACTGCTGTCCACATTTGCACTCATTTATGAGCATCCTTATTATATTATGTAGTCCACTCTAGTGGCTTTTCTGTCAGATCCTTAATAATTTGACTTCTCTCAAGCTTAATTAGACATTTACAATCTAAAGCACCCCTGCCCACCCCCTACCGACCTCCAGCAAGGATAGAATTTGCTCATTAATATCATGGAAAAATGTCCCATCTGGCCTCTTTAAAAATCCATTATAAATAGGAATCTTACTCAGATGTTGAGTGACATACTTCCACTTACTGAATACTGGCTCTGTGTGTGTGCACTTTATAGGATTTTTGGGATCACTGGGCATAAAATACAAGCTATGAAATAGAATTTTATTTTTATAAAGGTAAATTGATTTCAGAAGAAGGAAGATCTACTCCGCCCCCCAAGAAAAAAAAAAAAAAAACCTTCTGGAAATTCAAAGCAGGCTTGCTGTTGTTATTGTCTGTAGATTTTGTTGCTTAGTTTAGGTTTTATATTTTGTTCATATTGAACACAGTCTACACACTTTTATAGTTCCTGGGGTCCAGTTTCTTCTGTAATTGCCTCAGAAATGTTGTCCTGTGGGACACTTAGCACTAGAAGTTGTACAAGCTTTTTTAAAAATCTGAGTTTTATACAGCTTCACAGTCTGGGGCCAGGCAAATCCAAGAACTAATTATTCAAATTACTGAAACCAACCTAACACAAACTATTTGATTTTATTTATTGCACACATTTGATTATTGTTTTTATTACTTACAAAGAACTTATTTTCCAGAAGCAGAATGTATGATATAAGAGGGAGAGCTATTAGTCACAGGTTGTTACACATCGATAGTAATTAGCCTTGAACTAAAGTTTCATCTCTCACCATAGTAAGCCTTCTATCACATGCAAATTTATGGAAGAAAAAGGGATCCCATAATAGATATTTTCCAGAGCAAGTTTTGCTTGGGCTCCAGAAATCAAAAAAAAAAAAGGAGACCATTGTTCTGGACCTTCAAATTCTGAGGTCTCCTCTCTTGAACACTAAACTCTAAATTCCTTGAAGGCAGTGACTGTGTCACAGTCATCTTTGTCGCCTCAGCTTCTAGCACAGTAAGGACAGTGAGTAGGCCCTAAAGAGATGCTTACAGGCTGAGTGAATAATGAATGAGTGAATAATAGCCAGTGCCAAGCTGTGAAAGTGAGCATCTTGTGACTATCACATGCATCGCATTGGAAAGACAAGAGACATAAAGCGAAGAGATGATTAGGGGAGCTGCAGAGGAGAGGTAATTGGAACATTACTTGGGAGACAGGAAGAAGAGAGGGTGCAGCAAGAGGAATAGAAACCCACCAAGGACCACTAGAGATGGCAGGAATGGGAGGTAATCAGCAACGTGAGCAGGAAGGGAGCCAAGGCACTGCTGGGAAGTCTGCACCAGGGAGGAGCTGAGCAGTGTGAGAGGGAACTTCATGGGAAGACAGCTCTCTGTGCACAGGCAGAGCATATGTAGCTTGTTAATTTGAGGGTTTAAAAATTATATTTGATATATAAAATTAATAAAGATGATGAAAAATTAAAACTAAGGACAAGGAAATGGATGTGAAGAAGTCCTTAACTACATGTGTTTAATGATCTTAACTACATGTGTTTAATGATCATAACAATTTATTATAAAATGCTTAGAGCTATAGTCATGCTCATGGGATGAATGATTTTCATGAAATAAAAACAGCTGTGGGGAAATCACAAACTGTAACAGTATCAATAAAAATGGTAAAATTAAAAAGATGTACCTTGAAATATTACTCAAGTAGACAATACATATGCAGTTATCTTTTATGCCATATATCGCTCAATTAGAATGCAATTAAAAAAAAAAGCTAGGCCACGTTTTGTAAACATTCAGTGTCAGTCAATACAGTATGCCATAAAAAAATTTCTTTTTTTTAACCATAGGAAGTTCTTAATGTGTTGGTATGTCTTGGCAAGTGTACACTTAAAAAATAGCTGTATTGTACCTTCTTCACGACAGCATGTTACAGGATAAGGATAAAAAAAAAAAAAAAAACTCCATATAGATGGGGTGGAGGACTCCAGATTTTATATGTACACTGGCATTGATTATTGACACAGATGGTTATTTCAGTTAGGAGTAAAAGCCAATGGCCATATAGGCCATAGACACAAGGCAAATCACATCTTAAAGTTTGAGATGAACAAACATCTTATTACATACTATTATCAATATTGCTACAGTTTTTTTTGTTTAATAAGAATTAGCCAGGATGTGCAAAATAGTTGCACTTTGATTTTCTTTGGGAGTATTTTTATAGAACATTTTTTTTAATGTTATTTATGTTTTATTGTACTTGAATATATTTGTTTTTACTTCTTATCTAATTTATGATTTTATAAATCTGTGTGCTTTATTATTTATAGAGAAACAGATCCCTCTCCAATTTATTATATAACTTGAAGTGTGATTCAATTAGTAACATACTTTACATTACATAGAAATTCTTTATTTAATTTTTTTTTAATACTTTACTTCCTTTTCCTCACAGCAATTCCACAAAATAAGCAGATTAGGTACAATAATCCACATTTTAGAGATAAAGAAGCAGAGACATACAGAAGTTAAATATCTTGATTAAGGTCACATAATTATTTGATTTCCCAGGGCTATAAGTCACTTTCCCCAAATTGTCTTTCTTTGTAATCCCTCACAGGCCCTCCTAGATGTATATCCCTGTTCCTAAGGGCTGAATACAGTCAATGATCAGAGTGTGGACGTCTGAGCAGGTGGGGGCAGACAGCAGTCAAATACAGGCAGATAATAACTGCCCCCTGTTAGATTCACATCTCTAAGGCCCAAGCAGACTACTTTTCTCGTTTCCAAAACTGATTTAAGTATTAACACTTTTAGCCATAACAATTATATTGACACCTTCAAAAACAATCACCTGATAACAGAAATCAAGTGATTGTCATTTTGGGAAGATGTAAGCACTAAATTGTGAGATTGTAATGAAAGAACTTCTGTTATAGCACTTGAATATAGTCTTCATGATAAGAAATTTTCTAATGCATTATATAGATTTTAGGGATATAAGAGGTGGCATGTCCTGCTGGACAAAAGACCACATACCATTCCAGTAATCCTGCCCATCTATCACCATAAACACTCTCCTTTTCTGAAGGTTCCAGCTCATGAATTTTTCAGTATCATTCCTTTTCATAATAGTTTTGATTTTTTTTCTTTGACTCTCCATTATGCCATTAATATAATCCCATAGAGGCTTTTTCAAGTAGAACGAGAGCAGCACTTAATTACGGGAATTAGAAATGACAAACATCACAGTTTTTATCTAGTTGATCCCCTCTAAGTAGTTCTCTGAGTAAATTTGAATAATCTTGAATCTGTGACATTTAACTTTTCACAAAGACTTCTGAAATAATTATTTTTTAATTTACTCCTAACGTTCAGTTTTTATCAGAATAAGGCAACTCTTTCTTTCCTACTATGAGCCATTGAGTAGTGTGATAAAAATAGAAGCCATAGTGCAAACATTAGCTTTATTTTCCACTAAACAATTGCTTTTTTTCCCCCCTCCCCTTCCAGCTCTAAGGTTGTTTTTCATTCATTAGTATCAGCAAAGAAGTTTATCAGTTAAGGTTATTTGGTTATAAGTAATAAACACTGGGTATGCCTCTCTGAAGCAGGAGAGCTTGTTAGAAGAATAAACGGCAGTTCCAACAATCAATAGAAAGATAAAACAGACTCTGAAAAACACATAGGAACAAGATCAACTTCGAGAGCTTAAGTGTCAGAACCCATTCAGCTGTCTCATCAAAGCACCCCATTGGAATGAAAACACATTGGTTATTTTCTCTATTCGACAATTCTTTCTAGAGACAAAGTACAAACAATGGGAATCGGTTAGCCAAGGTTAGGTCACATACCACACCTTAATTTGTATAAGTCAGGACACCTTGATTTTTCATCTCATTAAGGTACACAAGGGAGAGAGGCAATTCTCCAAAACAAAAGCAGGGTGCCCTTAGCAAAAGCATGGGGGATACATGCTGGGCAGCAAAAAGCTACAGCAGTAACAACACAAGTCCACAACCATAAATCATAATCCACACTTTTTGAAAACAAAGAATACGATATCTGAAGCTAATTAAAATGCTTGGTGCATATAACTTTCCTTTCTTCTGCGGTCAGATCTCTGCAGTTCAGAGTCTATAGCTACTCTATTTCCTAAACACCTGCTGCTTTTTAATACATAGCCATCAGGCATCAGCACCCAAATCTTTACCAAAACTCCTGTCCTGAAGATAGCTAATCATTTACTTTTAGTTATGAGCAATGTACTTTCCTCTGACTTCAATGGACTCATACTTTTTGCAGCATCCAAATCTAATTGCCACATGCTTCATTTCTTTATTATTTAAAAACATTTTTGTTAATTACTTACTATGCAGCTGCTACTCCCTAGACTGAGAAAATACAAATATTTCTAGATTCTTTGTAAGGAGGCTCATGTTTTAGTAGGGCAAACAGGGTTTTATATACAAAACATTATATTAATTATATTTATATCTTAATTATATATTTATGGCATTGTGTACCACGGAATGACAGAATAAGCAGTTACCTGCATACAAAAGAGGAGAAGCTCACTGAATAGACAAGGATGGAATGTGTTCTGAGCACAGAAAAATGTATGCAGAGGAACTGAAACATAGTATAGCAGGGGGAATTCACAGCACTGCAGGAAAACTTGTATGATTCAAATTCAGCATGTAACAGACAGGAGCTAAATTTGTATGGCTAGACAGGGCCTTGATTGTAAAGGTATTTTGTATGACAAAGAAATTTGGACTTTAATCTAGATGCAATGGGGAGTGTGGGGTTTACAATAACTTTATATAAAGAATTTGGTCTTTGTCCTTTTTTTCTGAGCGATAACCTCTAAAACTGTGTATTTTCCACAGTAATTGAAGTCTTTGTTATCCATTAGGGCTCTACATCACACCTGAGGCGACACTTGGCTGGGGACTAGCCAAGCCAGAAAGACTGACCATGTGATTATCAGCCCATCCTCAGGGGAGTGGGACATGATTCAATCAATATCAATCTCTGAACAAGCTCTATAGGCTTCCTGGTTGATGACAGACATGGATGTTCAGGGGGAGGGAGAGCACCCTTTGAGATGTAGAAGCTTTGTGTTGGGAACCCTCTCAGACCTTAACCTATGAATCTCTTCATTTGTGTATATTTTGCTGTAATAAAACAATAAAGCTGTAATCATAAATGTAGTGCTTTCCTGAGTTCTATGAGTCATTCTGAGAAATTACCAAACACAAAAGAGTAATGTAATGGGAATGCCTGAATTTTTAGTCAGCATGTCATGAGTGATGGGGGCCCTGGAGACACCCAAGCTTAGAACTGGCATCCTGAGGGGGCAGTAAGAAACCCCAAATTTTCAGCCAGCTGATCAGAAGTGAGGGGGTCATGGAGATCCCCAAGCTTGTGGCTGAAGTGTGGGCCAACTTGGCAATCAGAAGACCATGCTCTTTAAGTCATAAGATTTGACCTAGCTCTGGTGGTTACGGTCAGAGGAAAAAGTACTGCATTTGTAGTTGGTGTCAGAATAGAATTGGATTGATTAGCTCAGCTTTGGTCAGTCAGTGAGCCACTGAAAAAGTTTTAAGCCAAAGAAATAATCGGATTGTATTATAAGAAGTTGATGGTAGTGACGGCATAGATGGGATTAGGACAAGAATAGGGGGAGGGAGACTACTTAGAAATATTGTGATAAACCAGGCAAAACATGATGATGATTAATGCAGTACAATGGAAACAGAAAGTGATGAATGGCAGATTTCCACTTCCATCAGAACTGATAGCACCTGTTGAGTAACTGATGCTCAAAGAGAGTCCTTTGTTGTTATATGCCTGTTGAGTTGATTGAGACTCATGGCAACCTTACACGACAGAGTAGAACTGTTCCATAGGATTTGCTAGGCTGTAATCTTTAAGATCATTAGGTTTTCTCCCTTGGAGCCACTGGTGGGTTTGAACCTCTGATCTTTCAGTTAACAACTGTGTCACCAGAGCTCCTTGAAAGAATCCTTAGGGGTGGTTTAAAGCTGATGGGAAATTTGAGAAGACTCTTACATTTCTGCCTTGAGGGACATAGGAGAAACTGCTTTTTGCCAACCAGTGTTTTCTATACTTCCTAACCTACAGCATTCTAATTTGGGGAAAGGTGATTTTGTTTCCAGATAATATGACTTATTATATTGCAAGCATATAAGATTTTCTTAATTACAAGTTTTTCTTGCAGTTAAGGTTATCTTTGTGGTGAACTTCTGTAAACAAGACTCTTCGGGATTTAACTTAGCAGATATGTTCTCTTTGCACATTTGCCCTTCACATTTCACCTTCCACTTTCCTCCTGACTAGAACACTCATGCAATCATAAGTGAAGTATCTGCTTGTGACATGAGGCTGAAAGCCAAGTCTAAGGATGGTAAAGCTGGGAGATAGAAGGGTGCATGAGTCCTTGATGATGACACTAGAAATGCTGCCCCGGCCCTAACCCCCCCCCTTTTTTTTTTTTAATATGAGAAAAAGATATTAAACAAATTTATATTATATATTAAAGTTATTTTTAATATAATGGGATTAGGACAAGAATAGAGAGAAGGAGACAACTTAAATTTTCTGTTGCTTACAGTTAGACATAGCCTTGAGAAATAGAGTATCTTGTAAATGGGTCCTACCATTAAACACAATTAAAAAAAAATACAAGAGAATAAACATTTGAGATGGAAAATATTAAATTTAGATATTGGCCTGTTGAAATATGATCCTAAGAAATATCAAAAGAGAGTGTCAGGAAATATAGGCATGGAGTAAGAGGGCAATGTCCGAAATAGAGTAATACATTCAGAGTTATCAGCCTAGCAATGGTGCATAAGACCATGCAGAAAAATGTGCTAAGGCAGAGGAGAAAAAAAGGTAAAAGGCAAGTAGAGAAAAAGGGACTCACAAAAATGTGAGAGGTAGGTGACGTGAGGCAAAGGGAAAACAAGGAAAGAGTGATGCTATAGAAGCCAAAGAAAAGGTTTTTCCCAAATTTTCCCTTCTGTTTTTTGGAACCATCTTCAACCCTTGACACCACAAACCAATATTTATTGAATACTTACTATGCATATATATGTATTAGTCTTTTTTTTCTATATGGCTTTCTTTATTTCCTTCACTTTTGTGACTTCAACTATATTTTCTTTGCTAATAATTCACAAGATTATATCATTACTCCTGACCTCTCCCTTTCCATCACCCTGTAGAAATTTACATTCTTCCTATGACCACAACTCTGAAACTTTCATAGCCTATTATCCCTGAAAAGAAGCTTCATTCTTTATCATTTACTTTCTAATATTTTGGCTTAATTTGTGGTTTTATCTAAGACTAACTGAAGTTAGACTAAATATTAGAAACTTTAAAAATAAGTTATATAAATTTACTTTAAAATATAGAAGAATCTTTTTTAAAGGGAGCTCATAGTCATGTTTGACTGTTTTATCTCACATAGGAAATACTTAGGGGAGCAGAAAATAGCCTTCTGTAACTACTAAGAAAATTTAAAGTCCTTCCAAAATTAAGCTCTATATCCAAAAGAGAAAAAAAAAATCCATATAATCCTCTCCCCAGAAAACATAAAGAAAAATTAAGAGCCCCTTGAGCTGTCTTCGTTTACTGAAAGCTATGCATTTTATGGAAACCCTAGTGGCATAGTGGATAGTGGTTAAGTGCTATGGCTGCTAACCAAAGGATCAGCAGTTTGAATCCACCAGGTACTCCTTGGAAATTCTATGGGGCAGTTCTACTGTGTCCTATAGGGTCGCTATGAGTTGGGATCGATTCGATGGCACTGGGTTTGGTTTGGTTTATGCATTTTATACAGGTTTGTTATACAACTTGTCCTTCAAGGAAAACTGATTTTAAACAATTTTAACTAAAATCTCTCATCGGTTTTGTTGCTCATGGATAACTTCATGGATAAAAATCAATATAAATCAAATCCCCACAATGTGGAGACTGATCTGGCCCTCACCTTTCCAATTCTCAGTCTTTTCTGACCCTAAACACCCAGAGCTAGAACAGATCTCTCTCACAGGTTAAAAGGACACCATCCTTTTATACTGCAAAATAGGCAGACTTCAGGCCAAGTTTGAGGGTCCACCTGACATCTGTACTTTCAGCTGCTGGCTCCCCCTTCTCCTTTGAGTTCAGTAATTCACTGGAGCGACTCGCTGAAACCATGAAGAGTAGTATACTCACAATTATAGATTTTAACAAAATGATACAAATCAGGATACTCATAAAGAAGAGTCATATAGGTGAGGATGAGAGGATCCTAAATACAAAGCTTTCATGTGTCAAAGAGGGTGCATCACCCTCCCTTTGCCAACCAGGAAGCCCTCCAGGCCTTAGCATTTTGGGCTTTTATTGGCCAGCACCACATGATAGGCTAAATCATGCCTCCTGAGGCTACTTGATATTGGCTTCCCAGGTGAGTCTTTTCTGGTCTGGCCGGACCCCACTGGCCAGCACAAATCCTCAAATGTGGCCTGAAAGTCCTAGATCAAGGCAGCCCAATTACTCCAAGAGTTATTTCCCAGAGACCAAGGACAAAGCCACCTTATTTTGTGTAAAGCTAAATTTTTTACCCCATGTGTTGTGAAACAAATTACCCCAAAACTTAGTAACTTAAGATGGGCATTTTATTGGACTCATGATATATGAGTCGGGAATTAGGAAAAGGATTGGCCAGGCAGGTCTCTCTTGAAGTCCTGCATGTGGTAGCTTTCAGTTGTCTGTTGGTTTTTCAGTCATCTGAATGCCAGACTCTGCTGATCACCCAGATGGCTTACTCACATGGCTGGCAATTGATGCTGGCCAGAGTGCCCACACATGGTCTCTTCAGCATGACCACCTCTGGAAGACTAATCTTCTTGCATGCCAGTTGGCTTTCCCCAGAACGAACATCCCAAAAGAACCAGGCAGAACTTGTATGGTCTTACTTGATCTTGCCTTGAAAATCATGCAGCATCATTTCTGTAGCATTCCTTTAGTTACAAACAAATCCCTAAGGCCAGCCCAGATCTGAGTGAATGGTGTCTTGATGGTAGAAATGTCAAAAATTTTTAAGATGTGGTTTTAAATTGCCTAAGAGTTTTTTGTTTTAGCTTTATATATATGTATATACATGTATATAAACAAGAAATGCTAAAAAGTCCTACAGTCAATATAAAGTATGAGATATTTACTATCATCCCTATCATCCCTTCTCTATGATTATGCCTATAAGGAATAGAATAATTTTCATTAATGCAATATATGTTCATCATGATAAATTTCTTACATATCAAAGAAATAATACATCCTGTTGGATTTTGCCTTTCTACACTTTACCCTGAATCAAATAAAAAAAAAAAAAATCATTAGGGTTAAAATCTCAATTTATTAAAGTAAGAGGCTATCTCTGGGGAGGAAAGACTTACGAAGTAGTGAAGGTCTTGTTCTTTCAAGCTGTGAACAGCAGTTACTATAAGTCTGGTCTCTGCAGGAATTAAAAAACAAACATGCTTTCTTAGAGTAAAGGGGAAGGGGTAGAGTGAGGCCTCATGTCTACACAAGGGGAAATTAAAAGAATTTTCCTCCAGACCTGGTTAAGTGAAGTCTTCCCAGAAACTTCCCTTTAAAAATCGGTACATAGGAAAGGGAATTTAAACATTTGACAGCTAATTCACTGAATATATTTTATTGATTTATTTTTAATTCATAATAACTAGCTTTTTCTTTAGGCTTTTATCTCTAAAATATTTATAAAATCTTTAAAAAATTAAGCAATTTTTACAAAATTTTATTAAAGCAAATTTCTATTACCTTTATTATAACGCATATAGTTAGACCTCACTTTGTTTCATAAATAAACCTATCTTGATAATTTCAGCTCCTTATAAAAAAATAAATCACTCCTTTCCATGCAAATATCATCAATATTAGCTTTAATGTTTCCAATATTAACATATAAAAATATTTATCATAGACCTACTCTCTTTTAGGCCCCAGGCTAGTCAATATATGAAAAGTTCAGATTCCTACGTCTGATATTGTTACAATAACCATAATGGAAATAAATTAGATTTGTAAGAGGCTCCATATGTCTGCCAAGGCTTGTGTTTATAATTCTGGAAGCTTCTAGCAGATGATGGCACTGTTGTATATTAATGTTGCTAGGAACAATAAGTACACTTTATTTCCAGCCTAGACAAATGATGGCTCCAGTTTTCTCCTTTTCAAAATAGTTGTGATACATAAAGAAGCCTTCTTAAAACAATAAAACCACCAGGCCAGAATGAAAAGCCAACATCTAGAAAATGGCCAAGAAAAAGTGTAGGGACAGTCCTGGTCTTTGACATCTTGGACAAAAAAAGCTGATGCCTACCTATTTTTGTAGTCTTTCATACATGAGATAAATTTCTATTTACTGAAGTGACTTTTAGATGGGTATTTTGTTACTTAAAGCAAAAGGTATTCCAAATGATAGCATATAAATGCAGTGTTGTAAGCACTCATCAGAGTTAAGCAATTCTATTTGCTTTTCTAATCAGAAAGACTTTTCGGTATTAGATATAATTATGTTATCTATTCCTGGGGGCAACACTTTACTATGGTCAACTACTTTTCTTCTTTGGTAGAAGACTTTTTAGAAAGGAGTGATCAGTGTCAATTAATCTAGGTGGGGGGGTGGGGGGACTCAGATAGAGCCATAACGGGTTGAAGAAGATAAGGTCTAAAAGAAGGTGGATATACCAATTAATTTTGAAACGTCTTTAAAAAGATCTGAGCTTTAGATGCACACAGTCATCTCATAATCCCACCCTATACATGGAATTATGCTTAAGAAAAAGAGGTTAGACAGCTATTTTTACCTTTCATAACCTCTTCAGGTGTGACTTCATTACAGTTTTGAAGCTTTTCCACTTTTTTCCATTTTTGAAGTCTTTGATGATGCTTTTAGCTTGATACTGCCCTTTCATCTACAAATATCCATGGGGGAGGCACTCAGCATTCCCTTACCTGTATATTTTTCTGCTTATGCAGCTGGTTTCAATAAATTATGCATTCATTCATTTTATTTTATTGTGTTTGAGGTGAAAGCTTACAGAGAAAATTACATTTTTCATTAAAAATATTTATACACAAATTGTTTTGTGACATTAGTTGCCATCCCCACAATGTGTCAGCACTTTCCCACTGTGATGGTTAAGGTTGTGTATGAACTTGGCTGGGTCATGATTCTCAGTGGTTTGGCACTAGTATGATGATGTGATAACTTCCATGATGAGATCTGATACAGTGGGATAGGATCGGCTGTGAGCAGCAATCTTTTGAAAGGGAGTTTCCTTCATCATACATCGAATGTAAGTGGACATTCTGGCAAGGCTCGCTCTGGATCCTGTAGCTGGCTCCTGTTCACCTGACCTCCAGTTCTCAGGCCTTGAGCTAGCAGCATACCTACAGTCTTGCCTGCCGATGTTGGGATTCTTGATCTTCGTAGCTGTGGGCAAGAGCCCCGCCCTCTGACTTGCCGATCTTGGGTTCTCCAGCCCCTGCTACTACATGAATCAGGAGAAGCCTCTATGCTGACCCACGGATTTGGGACCTTCCAGCCTCTACAATCCTGTGAGCTATTTTGTTGATATAAATCTCTCCATACATATGTTAATATGCTTTACTGGTTTTCTCCTCTAGAGAACGCAGCCTAAAACAGCCCCTTTTCCTTTCCACCCTGGGTTCACAGTGTCCATTCATCCGGTTTTCCTGTCTTTTTCTTTACCTGTCTCAACCTTCTCATCTTTGCATTTGGACAGGTGTTGCCCATCTGGCCTCCTATACTTGATTGAACTAAGAACCACGTTCCTCACATGTATTATTGTTTGTCTTATAGGCCTGTCTAATCTTTGGCTGAAAGGTAGACTCTGGGAGTGGCTTCAGTTCTGAGTTGCAGTGTGTCCAGGGACCGTGGTGTTGGGGGTTCCTCTAGTCACCATCAGACCAGTAACCCTGTTCTTTTCGTGAATTTGAATTTTTTTTCTACATTTTTCTCCCACTCTGCCTGGGACCTTCTGCTGTGATCCCTGTCAGAGCAGTCAGGGGTGGTAGCTGAGCACCACCTACTTCTTTTGGGCTCAGGCTGGTGGAGGCTGTGGTTCATGTAGCCCATTAGTCCTCTGGACTAATCTTTCCCTCGTATCTTTGGTTTTCTTCATTACCCTTTGCTCCAAATGTGCTAAGACCGATAGATGTATCTTAGATGGCCTCTCATAAGCTTTTAGTGCCTCATATGCTACTCACCAAAGTAGGATGTAGAACAATTTATTCATGACCTGTTATGCCAATTGACCTAGGTGTCCCCTGAGACCATGGAACCCAGCCCTCAGCCCCAGCAACACAGTTCTTCAAGGTGTTTGGGTGTATCTAGGAAGCTTTTTTGACTTTGCCTTGGTCAAGTCGTACTGACTTCTCCTGTATTATGTGTTGTCTTTCCCTTCAGCAAAGTTAACACTTGTCTGCTATCTGGTTAGTGATTTGCCTTCCCCTCCCTCATAACTATCAAAGATTGTTTCTTTTCTTGGGTTTTTATAATAGTGGTCTCATACAATATATGTCCTTTTGTTATTTGCTTATTTCATTCAGCATAATGCCCTCCAGATTCATTCATGCTGTAAGATGTTTCACGGATTCATCATTGTTCTTTATGGTTACACAGTATTCCATTGTGTGTATGTACTATAATTTGTTTACCCATTCATCTGTTGACAGGCACTTAGGTTGTTTCTACCTTTTTGCTACTGTGAATAATGCTGCAGCGAACGTGGGTGTGCATATGTCTATTCATGAGACGGCTCTTATTTCTCCAAGATATATTTCTAGGAGCAGGATTGCCAGATTGTATATTTCTATTTCTAGCTAATTGTGTCCCATAGTGGTTATACCATTTTACATTCCCACCAGCAGTGCATAAGAGTTCCAATCTCCCCACCTTTCCACCATTTGTTATTTTCTGTTCTTTTTTTTTTTTTTTACTGACAGTAATGTTGGGGTGAGATGGTATCTTGTTTAGTTTTGATTTGCATTTCTCTAATGGCTGGTGATTGTGAGCATTTCCTCATGTGTCTGTAAGCTGTCTGAATGTCTTCTGTGATGAAGTGTCTGTTCAAATCCTTTGCCCATTTTTTAATTGGGTTATTTGCCTTTTCGTTGTTGAGGTGTTGAAGCATTTATAGATTTTAGAGATTAGATGCTTTTTGGATATGTCATGGCCAAAATTTTTTTCCCAGTCTGTAGGTTCTCTTTTTACTCTTTTTGTGAAGTCTTTTGATGAGCATAATTGTTTAAATTTAGGAGCCCCCATTATCTAGTTCATCTGGTTTTTGTGCATTGTTAGCCACAGTTTTTATTGTATTTATACCTTAAATTAGGGCCCCAAGTGTTGTCCCTCCAAACCCTAGTGGTGTAGTGATTAAGAGCTATGGCTGCTAACCAGAAGGTTGGCAGTTCAAATCCACCAGGTGCTCCTTGGAAACCATATAGTGCAGTTCTACTCTGTCCTGTAGGGTCCCTGTGAGTCGGAATCGACTCAACCATAACAGGTTTTGTTTTGTTTTAGCATTGTCCCTATTTTTCCTTCCATGATATTTAACATTTTAGGTTTTATATTTAGGTCTTTGATACATTTTGAGTTAATATTTGCATATGGTGTGAGGTATGGGTCCCATTTCGTTTTTATACAGATGGACATCCAGTTTTGCCAGCACTATTTGTTAAAAAGACTGTCTTTTAATGGATTTTGGTCCTTTGCCAAATATCAGCTGACCATAGGTGGATGAATTTACATCTAGGTTCTTGACTCTGTTCCACTGGTCTGTGTATCTGTGGTACCGGTACCAGGCTGTTTTGACTACCATGGCTATATAGTAGGTTCTGAGATCAGGTGCTATGAAGCCTCCCACTTTGTTCTTTTTCTTCAATAATGCTTTTTTTTTTTTTTTATCCAGGGCCTCTTTCCCTTCCATATAAAGTTGGTGCTTAGTTTTTCCCATCTTATTAAAGAATGCTGTTGGTATTTGGATAAGGGCTGCATTTTATCTGTAGATTGCTTTGGGTAGGATTGATATTTTCACAGTGTTGAATCTTCCTATCTATAAGCATGGTATGTTTTTCCAGTTTTAGGTCTCTTTTGGTTTCCTGCAGTAGCGTTTTGTAGTTTTCTTTGTATAAGTCTTTTACATCCCTGGTTAGATTTATTCCTAAGTATTTTTATCTTTTTAGGGGCTATTATAAATGGTATTGTTTTCCTGATTTCCTTTTCAAAGTTCTCTTTGTTGGCGTATAGAAATTCAACTGATATTTGTACGTTGATCTTGTATCCTGTTATTCTGCCATGCCTTTCTATTAGTTTCAGCAATTTTCTTGGGGAAACTTTGGGGTTCTCAATATATAGGATCATATCATTTGCAAGTAGGGACTGTTTTGCTTCTTCCTTTCCAATTTAGATGTATTTTACTTCTTTTTCTTGCCTCATTGCTCTAGCTAGGACTTCCAGCACAATGTTCAATAGGAGTGGTGACAAAGGGTATCCTTGTCTTGTTCCCATTCTCAGGAGGAATCCTTTTAGCCTCTCACCATTGAGAATTATGTCAGTTGTCCATTTTGTATAGATGCCATTTATTATGTTGAGGAATTTCCCTTCTATTCCTATTTTATTGAGGGCTTTTATCAAGAAAGGGAGTTGGACTTTACCAAATGCCTTTTCTGTGTCAATTGAGATGACCATGTGATTCTTTTTTTTAGTTCTATTTATGTGGTGGATTACATTGAGTGATTTTCTAATATTGAACCATCCTTACATACCCGGTATGAATCCCACTTGGATGTGGTGTATTATTTTTTTGATATGATGCTAAATTCTATCAGCTAGAAATTCATTGAGAATTTTGCGTATATATTTATGAAAGATATTTTTCTGTAATTTTCTTTTCTTTTTGTGGCATCTTTGCCTGGCTTGGGTATCAGCATTATGCAGACTTCATAGAATGAATTTGCAAGTATTTCTTCCTTTTCTATATTCTGAAATAGACTGAGTAGTACTGGTGTGAGCCTCTCTCTGAATGTTTGGTAGCATATTCCAGTGAAGCTGTCCGGACCAAGGCTTTTTTATGTTGTTGGAAGGTTTTTTTTGTTGTTGTTGTTTTTTGTTTTTTTTCTAATTACCTCTTCAATCTCTTCTTTTGTTATAAGTTTATTTAGTTGTTATACCTCTGTGTTAGTTTAGGTAGGTAGTGTGTTTCTAGAAATTTGTCTATTTCCTCTAGGTTCTTCAATTTGGTGGAGCACAATTTCTCATAGTGTTTTGTTATGATCATTTTTATTTCAGTTGGGTCTGTTGTAATGTCCTCCATCTCATTTCTTAGTGGAGTTATTTGCTTCCTCTCCTGTTTTTCTTTTGTTAGTTTGGCCAATGGTTTGACGATTTTTTGATCTTTTCAAATAACCAACTTTTGGTCTTGTTGATTGTCTTTCTGTTCTGTTTCATTTATTTATTCTCTAATCTTTATTTTTTCCTTTCTTTTGGTGGCTGTGGGCTTCTGTTGGTATTCTCTTTCTATTTGTTTGAGTTGTAGGGCTAACATTTTGATTTTGGCCTCTTCTTATTCTTTGATGTTTGTGTTTATTCCTATAAATTTTCCTCTGAGTGCTGCCTTTGCTGTGTCCCAGACGTTTTGGTAGGATGTGTTTTCATTATCATTTATTCTAGGAATTTTTTTATTCCCTCTTTGATTTCTTCTGTTATCCAATTATTTTTAAACAAGGTGTTATTCAGTTTCCATGTATTTGATTTTTTTTTTCCCTTGCTCTGCCTGTTATTCATTTCTACTTTTATGGTATTGTGATCAAACAGAATGTTTTGTATTATTTCAGGTTTTGGATTTTACTAAGGGTTGCTTTGTGGCCTAAAATGTAGTCTCTTCTGGATAATGTTCCATGTTTGTTGGAAAAGAATGTATACTTTACTGCTATTGGCTGGAGCATTCTATATATACACCACCTATAAGGTGAAGTTGATCAATGTTGACCTTTAGATCTTCTGTATCTTTGTTGAGTTTCTTTCTAGATGTTCTGTCCTTTACCAAGAGTGGTGTGTTTAAGTATCCTACTATTATTGTGGAACTGTCTATTTCTCTTTTTACTGCTATTAGAGTTTGTTTTATGTATTTTGGAACCCTATCTTTAGGTGGTAGATTTTTACTGAGGTTATATCTTCTTGGTGTATTGTCCATTCAACCATTATATAATGTCCTTTCTTGTCTTTTATGGTTGATTTTGCCATAAAGTCTATATTATCTGAGATTAGTATTGCCACTTCTATACTTTTTTGGCCACTGTTTCCTTGATATATTTTTTCTATCCTTTGATTTTTTAATATATTTATGTCTTTGTGTCTAAGGCATGTCTCTTATAGACAGCATATTGATTGGCTTTTTCTTTTTTTTTTTTAATCTATTCTACCACTCTCTGTCTCTTTACAGGTGCATTTCAGCCATTTATATTCAGTGTGATTATCAATAGGTATGAGTTTATTGCTGTCATATTGTGGTTTTTTTTTTTTTGTGTGTGTGGTGCAGTTGTTTTCTTTGTTCCTCTTACTTTCCTGTGCTGAGCTCCTTTTGTTTGTGGATTTTCTTTTCCTTTCTTTCATTATTATAGATTTTGTGTTTACTGAGACTTTATGGCTTTCTTCTTTTTATTTTGATTAGTACGTTTGTTAACTTTCTTCGTGGTTACCTTGAAATTCATCCTTATTTTCCTAAGTTTGAACCAGTCTGTTGATAATTGATATAACTTCCTCTTGATTTGAAAGTTTTATACCTACATCTATAGGGTAGCTATCAGTCAGAACCTACTCAGTGAGACGAATTTGTTTTTTTGTATACCTACACCATTTTTTCCCTCCTGTTGTTTTGATGTTGTCATTTACAGATTGACATCTCTGGTTTCCTATTTTAAGTCTTTTAGCTTTGTTTTATTATTGAGAGCTCTTTACCTAGGTTGGTGTCTGGCTGATGTCTTCCCGTGTCCTCGACTCCAGTTGTTGTCTACTGATGTTGGTTCTCTAACAGATGGACCCCCTTTAATATTTCTTGTAAGTATGGGTTGGTTTTTTACAAATTCCCTTAATTTCTGTTTATCTGGAAATGTCTTAATTTCACCATCATAACTGAGAGTTTTGCAGGATATGTTATTCTTGTTTGGCAGTTTTTTTTTTTTTTTTTCTTTGAAGATTTTGTAAATGTCATCCCCTTGCCTTCTTGCCTACATAGTTTTTGCTGAGTAATCAGAGCTTAGTCTTATTGTTTCCCTTTTCTTTATGATTTTTCATTTTTCCTAAGGTGCTTTCAGGATTCTTTCCTTTTCTTTGGTTTTGGTAAATGTGATTATGATATGTTGCGGTGTCTTTCTTTTGGGGTCTATCCTATATGGAGTTCGTTGAGCTTCTTGGATGGTCAGCTTTTTGTCTTTCTTGATATTTGGAAAGTTTCTTTCAACAATCTTCTCAGTGTTTTCCATTTTCTCCTCCTGTCCTGGAATTCGTCACATGCAATTTTTTTCTCTTGCTTGTGTTTCACATAATTCTCAGGTTTTCTTCATTTTTCTTCATTCTTTTGTCTGATTTTTTTCCTCAAAGTGGTGTTCATGAATTTATCTTCAATCTCACTGATTCTGCCTTGCACTGTTTCAAATTTACTCTTAAAACTATTAGGTTGTTCATTTCTGAAATTTTGCTGTTTATCTTTTGAATTTCTAGTTGCTGTTTTTGTATGATTTCTAATTGTTTATTTATTTTGATATTTTGTTCTCATATTATTTTCCTGAATTCTTCTATTGGTTTGTCTGTGTTTTCATTGATTTTGGCTATGTTCTTATTGGTTTTGTCCGTGTTTTGTACGATTTTGGTTTTTTTTTCCTTGATTTTTGTCTGTTTTCCTTGATCTCTTTCCTAATTTCTTGGTAAGTCCTAAATATTAGTCTTTTGAATTTGATTTCAGATAGTTCCACCGCCTTTTCTTCTGTCTGAAGGTCATCTGATTCTTTGTTTTGGTAACTTCCTGGAGCCATGTTTTCCTGGTTTTTTTAATGTGTCTTGATATTGTCTGATGTCTCTGAGATATTAAGGTATTATTTTCTTTGTTTATCGATTGTACTTCCACTTGTTTCATCCTGCTTCTTTATTTTGTTTTGATATGTCAGGGCAAGTGGGCCAGGCGTGCTATGCTACTTGCTTGTCTGTGGGTGCAACAGCTCTTACCATCTTGTCCAGGTGGGTAGGAAAGCAGCAGGCTGAGTGAGCACATTGCACTGTAAACTGGTTCGGCACAGTGGCTGAAAGTGGACTGGGTGGGTGCTGTCTGCCTCCTTATGTTGGTCCAGTGCTGTGGAAGCATTCACAGTCCCTTGCCAGATAGGTGGGGGTGTCAGATGGGGAGTGGTACAGGCTCACTTCTTTCTATTCAGCAGCTGGTTGAGTGGTGAGGGGAGGGACAGTGCAGGCCCAGTGCGGTGGTGGGCCTGAGCTGGGGATGCTGTAGCCATGGTGGCATGGTGAGTGCCAGCAAGAAACGGGGGGGGGGGGGGTGTGGTATGGGGCTAGGTGGGAGGATAAAGAAAAGAAAAGAAATATAGAGGAAAAAATGGGGGTAGCCAGATGGTGGGAGCAGGACAGATCTGGAGGTCAGCAGAAAGTGGGGGTTGAGGTGATGTATGGGGCTAGGTGGGAGGTAGAAAGTATCAGACTGGTGTGGTGTGACCCAGGGGGAAGGGAGGCAGGTGGCTTATGGGGCTAGGGGCGGGGGAAGGAAACTAAATGAAAAAATAAATAAATAGATAAAATAAAATAAGAAATGGTGAAGTGGGGGCTTGTGGGTGGGACCAGGGATGGCAGTCAGCCAATAGCTCTCTACCTGCAATGGTGCCGCAAGGCTTTTTGGGAAGGGACAGAAGTGGCATACACATCTAGGTGGAAGGAAGAAAAGGGAAAAAGAAAGAATTAAAGAAAAAAATAATATAGAAAAAACATGGCATGGTAGAAGCTGTAGAGTGGGTTGGGGTGGACCCAGGGTGGTGTTGAGCTGGTTCTTCTCTAGCCAAGAAGGTTTAACATTCCCAGTGGGAACACACAGAAGTTAGGTATGGGTCTGGGTGGGAAGGAGAAAGAAAAAGAGGAAAGGGAAAAAAATAGATAAAAAAAAAAAAAATGATGAGGCAGGAGCTGGCAGATAGGGGTGGGGAAGATCTGGGCTGGTGATGGGCTGGTAGCTCTTTACACACACGGTTGTAGTATGGCCCAGAAGGAAGGGGTAGAGTAGCATACAGGATTAGGTGGGAGGGAGAAAAGGAAGAAGGGGAAAGAAAAAAGAAAAAATGGTGCAGCAGGAACTGGAAGGTGGAAGCATGGCAGACCCAGGCTGACAGTGGGCCAGTGTCACTGTAGCCAAGGTGACATGGGATAGCTTGGTAGGAAGGTATAGAGGTGAGGTATGGGCTAGGTGGGAGAAGAAAGAAAAAGAGGTAAGGGAAAAAACAATGGCATGGCAGGAGCCCCCAGATGGGGGCAGGGGGCAGATGGTGTCACTCTAGCCAAGGTGGCATGGAAGGGGTAGAGGTGGGTATGGGGCTAGATGTGAGAAAGAAAGAAAATGGGGAAAAGAAGAAAATGAAAAAAAAAAAAAACAGCATGTGCAGGAGCCAGTAGGGGGGTGGGCGAGGCAGACCAGGGCTGGTGGTGGGCTGTGCCTCTCTAGCCAAGGCAACTCAGCATGGTCTGTCAGAAGGGCTGGAGATAGTGTACAGGGCAGAAGGATGAGGGGTGGGAGAGTGTGTTTCTCTGGTTACTGAATGCTCTGTCTCCTGTTCGGAGCTCCCTGAAGTTTCCTTCTTGTACTCCCTGTTGGGGGTCATTGATGGCTGTGCTCCAAGATGGCAACACTGTGCTGTGTTAGTTGGCAGGGGATTTCCAGTCTGTATTTCTCCTCTTTCTGTTTCCCATCGGTTTCTTCTTCCATTCAGTGTTCTTTATGCCTTCATTTGATGTTCAGGTTTCCAGGATTGACGTTTGTATCTGCTTTATTTACTTAGTTTTTTGGGTCTTTGCTGCAGAGGGACGGCATGATGTGTCTGTCTAGTGTGCTATGTTTGCATTCATTTATTCATTCATTCATTCTTAAAGCATCCATTTATCACTTCCTATGTGTCAGGTATTGAACTGATGCTGGGAATAGGAAGATGACTAAAACATACTCTCACATATACCTTACTAAAATCCCTTGTGATAGGATCTCTAACCACAGAGGCATTAAATATACACAGAGGAAGAAAGACTTTGAGTTTTTACAGGGGAAAGAGAAAGTTCCATAGTAGACAATTGAACTGGGCTTTCAAGAGGGTTCACTGAGCATAAAAGACAAAAGGGGGTACCTGTCAGAGGAAGTGGATGAGTCAAGTCTCTTGAGTATGATAGCACTTTGCATATAAGGCTAACAAAGAGTCCAGTATGTATAAAATCCAAAATTTATACAGCCATGGGAAATAAATCTTGAATGCTGGGAAGGGTCTGGAACAGCAAAATGATAATTTAAATTTTTAAATATTTTTATCCCAAAATTTATTTTGATTTTGAATGGAGAGTCATAGAAGAGTTTTAAATGGTGACATTAAATAATAAAGTTTTTATATCAGCAAAAAAATAACCTTGGCAGAAATTTGGAGGATGTCTTAGAAGGAGAATGCTCCTGTATTCTGTTTAGTATCCTGTCCAAGGGAAAAAACACTAAAAAATGTTTTTGTTGGGGACCATCAATTACCTAAATTACTTTTCTTCATTTGTTCCTAAATTTGGCCTTAAAATCACTAAACAAAAGTCCTTACGGATTCAGACATTCCAGTGAGCAGTCTGAAAGCTGCTTCTTTACACAGAATTTCTCACCCTGGTATTACCTTTGCCAAAAAAAAAAAAAAAATCAGTTTTCCTGAAGGAACCAGGGATTTTTTGTCTTGTTTGGGTATTTTTAAGCATTTCAAAATTGAACATGAAAATAACAGTAATAACAGCTATTAGATATTCTAAACAGTGGATTTTTTTCACACTTTGATTACATTTAAAGCCTCATTGAGTCCATGATAAACTTGCATTTGCTAAATTATTTTAGACTACTTAAAAAGCCCTTATTACAAGAATTGTGTTAGTACAAAAATTGTATTACTACATGCAAATTTCCTCTTCCTCTGACTTGTTTAAGGACAGATCCTTTCTCCACTTAGCCCCCTATGTTGATGAAACTTATTGGATGCCCAGGTATGTCATCTCATGCCTTCCTGTTTCATTTATTACAGGCACTTATCTCAGAAAGAGTAGCTAAAAAAAAAAAAGAGTACCACTTTCATTTCTCTTTCCTTTTTCCTCATTTGGTCTTCCTTTAATCCTAGAGATTTCTGGGGTTATGACAATAGGGATAGCATAGACAGAACAAAGATTCCAAAGAGTAGGATGAATTTGCCATAAATGGGCAAATTTATATGAACAAAATCCTAGTGGGGATTCCTTCTGCTGTGTGTCACCTTAGTTTTATGGGAATTAGCATAACTTAGTGGATTATATTCAGGTTGACTGACAGCCATTGTGCCTGTGCTTGAGGTATGATGAGTATCTCTGACAGATCATCATAGCAGAGCAGGATATAATGGAAAGAGCTCATCACCTGAGAGTCAGAAGGCCTTTGTTCCATCCTGGATCTGACACAAACTTTCTCAGTGAACTTAAGAAGTGACTTTGCTTCCTCATGCTTCAGATAGATCATACATAAAATGAAGAGATTCTACTAGACAAGTTCCATGTTCTAGTCTCTTCAAGCTCTAAAACCCAATTATCTTTTGAGTACAATTTAAATTTAACTTAAAGCTGTAATCATTTTCCTCTGTTTTGTTTTGAAAATCATAGCAACTTCTTATTTAAGCCAAAATCCATAACTAAACCAACTAGGTGTAAGTAGGCTTGCCTGAAATTCACAAAAACTCACTTTGCTTATTCTGGAATTAACTGTTTAATGTCTGCCAATGCTGCATGTAGAGTGTTATCACATATTTCAATACAATATTATTCTCTGAAATGTTATCAAAAGAGGAAAAAATAACATAGGAAAGTAGGGAAAATAACAGAGAAAATCTCCACAGGTTCTGCTACCCAAGCTCTTCTCAACATGTACAGGAAAATAGCTAAGGTCCATGCCTTGAGGGTTTTAGATAGCAAATTACTATCCCCTGGGTATCTCAGGGAACACTGGTGGCACGTGGTTAAGAGCTCAGGCTGCTAACCAAAAGGTCAGCGGTTCTAATCCACCCTACAGGGCATTTCTACTTTGTCCTATAAGGTGGCTATGAGTTGGAATCTACTTGATGGCAATGGGCTTGGCTTGATTTGGTTTTTGGGTATCTTAGAGAGCACAGACTAGTAGTACACTCCTCTCTATTACTGGCCAAGCCAGAGTCAACTCTGAGGACACAAAAATATTTCTCTCCCCCAACTCTGCATTTCTAAACTCCTATTGATTTTTGTGGGGCCCTTTAGGTGGTACAGTAGTTAAGTGTTTGGCTGCTAACCAAAAGGTCAGTAGTTTGAATCCACCAGCCATTCCTTGGAAACCCTGGTGCAGTTCTACTCTGTCCTGTTAGAGTCACTGAGTCAGAATTGACTGGACAGCAACGGGTTTGGTTTTTGGTTTTGGGGTTTTTTTTTATGGATTTTGTAAAAGGGAGTTTTTTTCTCAGAAGATTGATGTTAATTACGGTATTACATATATAGCATATGCTAAGGTAAAAGTCATAGGCATATTTTGACAGTATCTTCACAGGATCAGCTCAGTTTTAGCAGGCAAACATTAAATTAACATAGCAATTAATTTATAAATCACAGTTGTGGACAAACAAGAGTTAATTTTTTTTGAAAGAGTTGAGTATCTTTTTATTCCAAAGAATATGTACTCATTCTAGATTTATTTTCAAGTAAAAAAGACAAACCTAGCCACAACTACTATCATTATTTTGTTATAGTTCGTTCCAGTCTTTTCCCCCTGTTCATTCATTTCTACTCTTGTATGTATGTGAGTGTGTGTGTATACATTAGCCATACTGATATATACAACTTTATACTATGTTCTTATCATTTAGTGGAGCCCTGGTGGCAAAGTAGTTAAGAGCTACAGCTACTAACCAAAAGACAGGTAGTTCAAATCCACCAGCTTCTCCTTGGGAACCCTATGAGGCAGTTCTACTCTGTCCTATAGGGTCCTTTTAGTAGGAATCTACTTGATGGCAACACTTTTTTTTTTGGTTTATATTTAATATTATCTTGTAAGCTTTTCCCAATATTTTAAAATATTTACTATAAACATGGCTTTAATTGTGTATCATAGAGCCAGTCATAATAATATTTAAAGCTACTGCTTTTTTTGTTACTAGGATAAAATCTGATATGATTAATGCAGCTTCTGAAAGTTTCTTCCTAATATTAATGTTGTGGGTTGAATTGTGTCCCCCCACAAATTATGCATTGGAATCCTAACCCTCATACCTGTGGATGTGACCTCTTTGTGAAGAGGACTTTCTTTGTTACGTTAATAAGGCCTTATCAGTGTAGGGTGTGTCCTAAACTGAATCAATTCTGAGTTATAAAAAGAGCAGATTAGACATAGAAGTAAGCAGATCCTGGGGAAGACAGGCACCATAGGAGAATCCTCTAAAAAGCAAGGAACCAAGGAAAGTCCAAGCTATCAACAAGGAAGGAATTAACATGGCTGAGACCCTGATTTGGATTTTCAGACCCCAGCACTGTGAGACAATAAATGTCTGTTCTTTAAAACCACCCACTTGTGATATTTCTATTACAGTAAAAACCAAAAAACAAATCCAGTGCCATCGAGTCGATACCGACTCATAGCAACCCTATAGGACAAAGCAGAACTGCCCCACAGAGTTTCCAAGGAGCATCTGGCAGATTCAAACTCCCAACCCTTTGATTAGCAGCCCTAGCACTTAACCACTACGCCACCAGGGTTTCCTCTATTATAGTAAAAAAAAAAAAAAAAAAAAATTTTTTTTTACAGTAGCACTGGGAAACTAAGACAGTTCAGATAGTATCATGTGAGATAATTAAATAAGTTAAATGAGTGGATAAATGGATGAAAGAAATCTTCCATCCACTGATGCTACTTTAGATCTCCATGAGTTCCTGCCTTCTCAAGGGCTTAGCCTCTTCAGAAATCCCCTCTCTCTACTTTTATTTTCAACCTCTCCTTCCCTCCTAGTCATTCCTATTCACAGTCAAACATGTTTGAGAATCTTCTATCTTTACAGTGTTTCACAGTACTCCCTACGTACCTCCTATATCTATCACGTTGCTTCTCTTCACAGTCAAGCAGTTCAAAATATTATAGACATATTATTTTGACTCCCTAACTTTCCATCTCTTTTTTAAAATAAATATTATTGTACAATATTTAAGTTTACAAAATAGTAATATCTATTAAAAAAAATTTTTTATTTAAATCAAGTCCTCAGGCTGCATGTTGTAATCTGCTTACTTTGATTTTTTTTTTAATAGTATGTACTTATTTATTTTATAATGCCTCCCAACCACATATATACGGAGTCCCTGTGTGGTACACATGGTAAAGTGGTCAATTACTAACTAAAAGATTTGTGGTTCAAACCCACCCAGTCACCACTGAAGAAAGGCTTGGTGGTCTGCTTCTGAAAAACCAGCCACTGAAAACCCTATAGAGCACAGTTCTACTCTGAGACACACGGGGTTGCCAGGAGTCAAAGCTGACTCTCCGGCAACTGATTTGGTTTGATTTTAGCTGTATATATGCTTTGTGATTTCAAAACTTTGCCTGTCTTGTTTATCACTGAACACAGAAGCAAGCTTGATACAATCAATATTTATTGCATAAATAATTGAATAAAATTTCCCTCCTAGACTATAAGCTGAATGGGAGAAGGCAGAATATGTTTTCTTCCAGTACCTGGCATATAGGAGTAGAGTAGTAAATATTTATTGAAAAATAATTCTGTAATTGAGAATACTTAGCATATATCATATTTCCTGTTTTTAAATATTGATATAACTAACAAATACTAAGAAAGATGAATTGACCTTTTACTTCTAGAAATAAAAACATATATGTATAATAATCTTCTTTGGAATATCATAGTCCCTTCAAAATGAAAAGATAAAAGAGTTACAGAGTCAGTCAAGAGAATAGATTTATTTTTTTTTGTTTGTTTTTAAAATGTCACAAAAATTCTATAAACTAGGGGAAAAAAAGCTGAACACTTAAAGGACTTTTTAACTGTGGAATATTTTACTATCTCTGGAAAAAGAAAGGTTTCAAGTCCTAACAGTTGAAATTTGTGGTTGCTTTTAAAAACAAGGAGACCTTCACTTTAGAAACAGTGTATAGACAAGGTCATATTATAAGGTGTTAAACTTTACCACTGATGGTCAAACCTCTAAACTTGCCTTTGTTTTCTCTGAGCTCCTTATCTTCATCTTTGTCCTGAGGTACTGGTCAAGGCTAGGATGCTATCCTTGAGGGGTCCGATCTGGAATGATAAATGAGAGGAAATAGGACATGATACAGACCCTAGAAAAAATGCAAGTCCACCAATGCTGCTGTTATAAGAAAATAATTCCAGGCTTACTAATTGCTTTACAACTTCAGGGACACCTGCCAATTCTAATTAAAGAATCAAAGACTAAATATTCCATAAATCTTAATAAGGAACCACGGAAAACAGAAGTCAGCAGGAAATATAAGTTACAGTCTTTCCCAAGAGTTCAATGAAATCTCTGTCCGGGCCACTTAATATTATGTACAAACCATAAATCCATAACAAGTATATTACCTAGTTTAAAAGGCAATGTCTCTTTGTCAACATATATTTTCATTTATGGTGTCAGAGATACACTATATTTTAGAATGAATTATTATGAGATAAAAGAATTTTCTTTTTAATTTTGTATTACTATGCCACCCAGTGTGGCTTTCCATAAAACTTATTCTTAGGAAAAAAATACATCTCTGAATCTGAAAAAGGGAGGAAAAATGGAAAGAGAAATGAATTATTTCATTAACACTTTGCATATTAATTTTCATGTTATCATTGGGAGAAATGTACATTTCTTGACTACATCTCTGTTAATAGCATCAATGGTGTCCTGTTGCTTGAATTCCAACCATGAGCATCCACTAACTTTTCGTGTGTGTGGATTCAAATGATACTCCACCTACAGAACTCACCACATTTCCACTCTAGGTTATTTAAATCACGGTAGCCTTGACTTCAGAGGAGGCAATAGGGGGTCATACAAAGAACATACGGTCAGGAAGCAAACAGATCTTACTTGAAGCCTGGTTTGCAGGACCTTGAGCAAATGAAGAAACCTCTTTAAGCCTCAGATTCATATCCAATGCCTTTGCATTTGTTAACCTTCTCCCTGTATCCTTTTTACTTAGATCTTTACATAATTCTGGCCTCTTCTCAATAGTCCGCCCCTTGAAAGGGATTTCCAGTAACTTGTATATAAATCCTCTTATACAAACCCTATTGTCCTCTCCACTCCCAGTAACTCTCTATCCCATGATTGTGTTCCTCACTATATGAAATTGAATTACTTTTTTATGTGTCTAATGATTCATTGCTTGTCACCCCCCACTATTACCTAAAGCAGTGGGGCTCAACTGGGAGTGATTTTGCATCCCAGGGACATGGGACAATGTCTGGAAACATTTTTTGATTGTCAGAACTTGGGTGGTATCTAGTTGGTAAAGGACAGGGATGTTGTTAAACATCCTACAAATGCACAGAAGAGTCCCCACAACAAAATGTTAATAATGCTGAGGTTGAGAAATCCTATTGTAAACCCATGAGAACAGCAACCTTGTCTGTCTCATTCTCCCTTTAGTCCCCAAGAGCTAGAACGGTGTTGTTGTTATTGTTGTTGTTAGGTGCCTTCAAGTCAATTCCAAGTCACTGTGATACTATGTACAACAGAATGAAACACTACCTGATCCTGTAACATCCTCCCAATTTCTCAGCCACTGTGTGAGTCCATCTCATTGAGGATCTTCCTCTTTTTTGCTGACCTTCTACTTTACCAAACATGATGTCCTTCTCCAGGGACTGATCCCTCCTGGTAAAATGCCCAAAGTGTGTGAGATGACGTCTTGCCATCCTTGCTTCTAAGGAGCATTCCGGCTGTACTTCTTCAAGACAGGTTTGTTTGTTCTTTGGCAGTCCGTGGTATATTCAATATTGTTTGCCAACACCACAGTACTACAAACTGACAGACACGTGGTGGGGAGCTAGAATACTGCCTGGCATATAGTAGCCTTTTGAAAATATCTGTTGAATGAACCTAATGAAAGGACTGTGGAGAGGAATCAACATGACAAGCACATAAAGCTCCCAGCAGTGCTATACAAATATGAGTTTCCTCCTTCTCTTATATTCCTACCTTGGATTCTTAGCGGAGACCTCTAGCACATGTGTTGATAACTGTAATTTGCCTGGATTCCTCACCTATTACCTGTTTAAATCTCCAATAATGTTTCAAATTCTGGCAATTGCATATTTGCATAGATCTCCTGATACAAGGACCTGCTTTGTGATACCGCCTTTAATTTCATGATGAATTATACCAAATCCATAACTCATGCTTCAAGCTGTGTGTGTGTAAATCACAGACAATTCGCACCATCCATGGTAGTTACAAGACCTCCATTCAATATTTCATGGCATCACACTTCTTGTAATTCTTTTTTCCAAGGGCAATACCAAATACACACCACAGCATAGAAACTAATCAATATCAGATTCTAAACATGTGTAAGAGGATGTTTGTGTTTACTGGATCCTATTCCTCCTTCAATAAATAATCAGTTGTCAATTTATTTAATGCAGTTAGGTGTTTATCTTTCCTGACATTTGTACTGGCCAAGTAGATTAATACTAAATGCGCCTTTGGTATAATAAATCAGCAAATTATTTTCTATTTAAGCTATCATCTGTTCCCACTGGAAACTGCCTGGGAAAAAATATAAAACATGAGCAACTCATTATACATCTAAGGAAACTGTTTAGATATTAAGGGTCAACCAAGTTAAAATACACATACCTATATACACTTATTAAGTTATAAGTAAATAAGAACAACTTTAGATACATACTTAGCAGGCAAGAAGATATCATCTTTTTTGCACAACACAACAGATACAGAATTCTGTGTTCAGTTACCTACCAGGTGATGCACGTTTTGCTTCTTTGCTCCAAAAGTCTTTTTAGTAAATAAATCATGTTACATAATATTTGTGTCAGTATTTTTTATATTCTGTTAATCTATATCCTATAAAAGTGTAGTCTTACATTTACTTGTCCCCTTTTATCAACTAATTAAACTATATAGAAATGCTTCATGGTGGAATAGTTATTTATCACCATAAATTAATGGGTCTGAGTAATTTTAATAACTATTTTAGAACTGAAACAAAGTTATTATAGTCTTCAAAAATCATTCTTACTAAACTATCATTTTATTCAAACGTGCTTGGCATTTCAATGGCATTCCTGATTGACCATGTAAATTCATGCCTCTAAATGGGCACACCAGCCCGGGGGCAAGGACAAGAAGGCAGGAGGGGACAGGAAAACTGGATGAAAGCGAGTGGGGAACTCAAGGTCGAGAAGGGGAGAGTATTGGGACACAACAGGGTTAGGAACCAATGTCACAATATGTGTATTGTTTAACGAGAAACAAATTTGCTCCGTAAACGTTCACCTAAGGCACAATTAAAAAAAAAAAAAGAATTCATGGCACATTCACTTATACATCTTTGGTTGTTTTTGCCAGTAGGTTAGATTTTAGAATTACCCAGAATATCTTAAGAAATAACCAATATTTGAAGGATTAGGGTATTTAACATTGGTTCTGATTTTTAAATAAAAGCATGGATATATAGCAAAGAAAAATTAGTTTTCTTACATATCTTAAGAAATTCTTCTGTGGATAAGTTTAAGAGATGGGTTCTGAAAATCCATGGCAACATTATTCAAATGTATAGTGTCCTGAAGTAACTTCTTTTAAGTACAAGTAGTATTTAGAAAAGCATATTTTGGTATTTTTGCTTAATAATAAATATTTACTAAGCAGATTTATTAATATTTGCTTAATAATCAAAATATATTCATTTAATAAATATTAAGTAGCTATTGTAAACAAAATTACTATGCTAGACAGGTGGTGTTTGAAAATTGAAAACATCTCTTAATTGAACTTAACAGAGAGTAGGCAAAAATATTTACAGATAAGAAGAAATGAGTAAAGAACAGATACTAAGGACAGTTTGAATTAAATGTGATATGTGCTGCTTTATTTATTTATTTATTTACCAATAATCTAGTAGAAGAGCATATCCCAGTCTTCCTATTTGGTAAAAAATTCTGCTTCATAAGGAATCATCTTAATGGTATATATGAATATTTTAGTAGACATGACTAGAGGAGAAATACAAGTACAGTCAAAAAGTCTGCTACAAATGACACAGAAGAAGCAAATGCTATTATTTATGCACCTTTTGCTGATAAAAGTTGAGAGTCCTAGTAATATCAGTGACATAATGGGCATCCTTACAGATGAACACTGTAAACCAGTCTATGAAATATCAACCAAAGAATCTATGCCTTTCATTATTTGTGTCAGGGAAGCATATTGTCACCACAATGAGTTTTGCTTATGCAAAAAGTAAATTATGAAATTTACCCTTGATTTACTCAAAACTAATATTCCTGAATAAACACTGTTAGTATTTTACACTTAAGGCAATTTTCAACTAAGTAAAGACCATCATGATATACTCTAGAAGAAAACCAATGTAGTTACATGAACATGCAAATTGAACAGCCAAAGATCATAGCTGTGAGTGTATTAGAAGGCCAAGTACACTGTCTGGTGACCAGAGTGGGGAGATGGTGGATTAGAGAGAAAAAGCAATATGAAGATGATGCAGCATAAACAAATTTGAGATGTAAAAATGTGACAACATACATTTCTCTATTTCATAAAGCACACCGAGGAAATAAAAAAAGAGAGAGAGAGAAGTATTGGTGATTTTTTGGGTTCTATGTGACCACATTAAAAAAAAAAAAATTTTTTTTTTTTTTATGTGGTCACCATCCCCTCATGCCATATCCCATCCTGGATAAAATAATGAGCCTAAGGCTCATGGGATTCCATGGGAAATTGAGCGATAGCTGCTTAACTCAGTAGAAAAGAGCACTTTTATCACATGGTATCACCAGGTTTTTATGGTGAGCTTTACGAGCTCTCACGTGGTGATTTACAATTACCCTGTGTCACCAGTGTGGCACTATTGTTGCATTGTTTTGGCTATTAAAGTAACTACCTCCTGAGCCAATTTGCGAACAGAGACAATTCACAAAGCGGCAGTGTTTGGTACTGTAAAAATAGATGCTAGAGATAACTGGGCAAGGTGGTGTCATGTCACTTGTGTGCAGTTCATTAATTAACTGCTTGAAACTGCTATAAAATAATAGCCATGTCATCAGGATGAAAGTACAAGCATGAAAAGGAAATAAAACTTAGTAAGAAGGCAGACAGAAGTAGTTGTTATGAACAAAGCTCAGATCTTTCGTTCCCTTTTAGTACCCATTCTTTTTTCTCTGTAGTTGCAAACCCGTACTTCAACCTTTCTTATTATTACTTGTTAGTGTTTACTGTGTGTTAGATGATGCACGCAATTTATGTTCCACTTCAATCTGTGGATGCTGATGGATTGTTTACTAACAGAGCTCAGGGATCGTTGCCACAGACAGAGCACTGCCCAATAATTTTCTCCCACAATTCAGAAACAAGGTCCATATTAAACATGCTCCCGAATATGTCACTGATGGGACTACTAATTTCAGCAACAACCAGGTCTTTAGCAGTTCCAGCCCAGATTCAGGAAATAATCATATAGAAGGGAAGATGCTTTGCCAATAGCAAGCATCTATGCAAACGTAATGTGTCATTTTTAATTGTATCATTAAGCCGACTACTATTATTTCATAACCAAACCAGTTAATTGGCAGCTGCATCAAAAGAAAGTGACAGACTGTAAATCAAAATGTAGTCAGGGCAAAATATTAGAATAGTATCTCTGTGCACACTGCACAAATAACTATTTTTATCTGCCTTGTGGTTACCAGCTCCACAGTGACCTTAAACTTGAAGCTGTTTGAGGTACTTAACAATTGGAAAAGCAGATGTGGGGAACCTGGATGAAGATGCCTCTGGCTAAAAAAATTATGCAATACCATTGCATGCTACACATAGCCTAGAAAAATATAGCAGTGTGTACTTAAAGATATTAAGTTTACTCCTCCATGATGATTCCCTCTCTATTGCAATAATGACAAAACTGGGTCACCTCACAATGGTAATCTTCTCAGAATTATGGTACACTTGAGTCAATTTGATCTCCTTTGAGCTAAACATATAGCTAAGGAGGCAGTGCTAAAAGAAGCAACCTATCATTCTTATCACCAAGTGCAAGGAAGGAGGGCACCTACAGAGTGGCCTCCAAGGTCCTGTCAGTGATTGTTCAAGGGCTTAAAAACCCATTGCTGTTGAGTTGATTCTGACTCATAGCGACCCTAGGGCTTAGGCTAATAAAATATGTCCTGTCAGGGCTTACTCCACACCTGACATTTCTCATATTTGATCTATTAATGGTTATTGCCCACCATGCCAGCTTCAAAGGTCAGATTCATAAAAAGGTTAGGTTTCTACCAATTAAGTCCTTCTTTAGGAACCTCGTTCAAATATGTTTTGTAAACTATGGTGACAAGTGTCTGATCCTTAACAGGAATACACAGGTGTAATGGCCCATCCCCAAAGTCCCCTGTACTTTGATGAAGATAACAGCATTCCTTCTAGAAGTGTTAATAGTTCAGAAAAAAAAAAAAGGAAAACTGTGGATGACTTTATTTCATGTGTATTTCCACATCTCCTTATTAGATATGATGAGGAATACTAATATTGGGTCATTATGAGTGAATGAGTAATATTGTATTAGGAAGGAATTATAACAACTTTGGTAAATATTTACTCTAGATATTGTACTAATCTGAAATTATTTATTTGCTAATAATAGAAACCCAAAGCCAACTAAGTTGGTAAGCGAAAACTTTATTAGTCCCAGAACAGAAGGATGTATAAAAAAAACCCAGTGCCCTTGAGTCAATTCTGACTCAGAGCGACCCTATAAGACAGAGTAGAACTGCCCCATAGAGTTTCCAAGAAGCACCTAGTGGATTCAAACTGCTATCCTTTTGGTTAGCAGCCGTTAGCACTTAACCTCTATGCCACCAGGGTCTCCACAAGGATGTACAGAACAACTAAATTGCAGAAAGAACAAGGATACAATTGGAGTCGAGGATCTGAATCCACCAGGACACTCACATCAGAGTCTCTATGCCTTTCCATTGTTTTTTGTACCTCCAGACCAACTTCCTCCAAGTAGTTTTACTGGTTTGAATTATTGCAGAAGAGATAACTCTCTCATTTTTAGTTTGAAACAACTGGAAAAGAGTCTGATTGATCTAACTTGGATCTGGCAATTAGCCCTTGACCAATGAGCTAAGGGATCTGGATAATGCATGAATGTGGTTGATCCATTTGAACCAAATGTTTGGACAGAGTCGGGTGAGGGAATAGCAGTTTCCAAAAGGAGGTAGGGATATGTGTAGGCAGAGGGTAGGAAGGGCCTGTTTCCAGAAGAGGAGAAGGAACTGCTGGACAAATAATTGTTAAAAGTTCCACTGGAAACATTATTTTAATATCAAAACACTATTCCTGAAATCCAAATATAATGTATACCTTCTTCTAAAATATTCATCTTTCATAAGAAAGTAATTAAACTTAGAGGACACTATCAAATTATAGATTTTATATTCTAGAAGGGACATGCAGATAATGAACCAATAAATGGAATTTAAGTTTTATCAGATGTCAGTGGTATGGAGAAAAATAAAGCAGGGTGAGGAGGGGCAGAAAGAGCTGAGTTACTGTTTTATGTCGGGTAGTCACAGTCTTTGAATCAAGACCTGAAGGGAGTGAATGAATGAGTCATGCACATATCTGGGGGAAGAGTGAAACGTTCTTGAACATGACAATGTACTTTCTCTAACTTGAATACGAGGCTGATATCATAGATATCATAGATAATGAACAGCTCATTGATCTAGAAGTCCCTCTACCTTGAAGAAGTAATGAAACCTTAGAAAAGTATTTTACTCTGGGCTTCAAGACTCTCATCAGAATAATAAATACAGTGTTCTGTTTTTTTCAAAAAAAAAAAAAAACTTTAAGATTCTTTGATTTGATGAAGTTATTCACACCTAGCTCAGCTATACCTACTATTGAGCAGTTTATATGTGAGGCTGGCTGCCCTCATCTCATGTCTGGATTACATCAATAGACTCCTAACTTATGTTCCTGATTCTATCCATGCCGCCCACACATGCTACTCTTAAAATTTAAGTCAGGTTATGTGTCTCCTCTGCTCAAAGCCTCCAAAGGCTCTCCAAATTAAAACCTAATTCCTTAAAGACTCACTAGAGGTGGGACACTTCTCTGACTTTATCTACTAGTACTTTCTAACTGGCTTTGAACACACCAGGTATGTTCCCACCTTCAGACTTTGCACAGGTTGTTTCCTCTGCCTTAAATCTTCTTTCCTCACTCTCTCACTTCTTCACATCTTACTGCAACATCACCTCAGTGTAGCCTCCCTAGGCACCTCATTAAGTGTCCACCCTTCCACCACCCCATGGACACATCCTTAATCCCTTTTGTCTTATTCCAATTTTGCCTATAGCATTTCTCACTTTCTAACACATTATGTAACTGACTGAATTTTATTTTAATTCTTTATGGCCTGGCTCTCTCCACTAGAAGGTAGACAACATTAGGGTAGAGATGGTCATCTGTGTGGCTCACAAACATATCTTTATAGCCTAGAACAATATCTGGCACATTGTAGGTGAAACCAAAAAAATACGAACCCCGCACCGTTGAGTAAATTCCGACTCATAGTGACCCTATAGGACAGAGTAGAACTGCCCCCTAGAGTTTCCAAGGAGCGCCTGGTGGATTTGAACTGCCGACCCTTTAGTTAGCAGCCGTAGCACTCAACCACTACACCACCAGGGTCTCCACATTGTAGGTGCTCAATAAATGTTTGTTAATGCATGAAATGGAAATAATAAATTGGACAGTACTTTAATGATTACTTAGTCCAATTTCTTTTTATTAATACCTAATTTATATTTCATTTCCCTTAGTTAAATACACAGTAATTATTTCCAGACACTACACACTGATTTACTTGTAATAAATATTACCTTTGTTTATTGAAAATACCTCTAATACTCTATTTACTTATTTGTTGGAAAGCCATAGCCTCAATTTACCATGACTTTGCATTTAGTTTTCATTAATCAGGGTATGCTACCTATGATAAGCATCCTCCAATTTTCATTAATCTAAGACTATCAAGGAAGCCCTGGTGCCACAGCGGTTAAGAGTTTGGCTTCTAACCAAAAGGTTGGCAGTTTGAATCCACCAGATGCTCCATTTGGGGGACTTCTACTATGTCCTATAGGGTCACTATGAGTTGGAATCGATTCGGTGGCAACAAGTTTGGTTTTTCTTTTTTAAGTCTACCAAGGAATTTGTTGTTTTTTAATTGCTTACTTCATAGTGAATAGTGATTGTAGGTCGGGGTGGGGATGTCTGCACTATGCAGTCATTCAGAGACTTAGTCTTTTCTATTGAGTAGTTCTTTTGTTCACTGGGAGCCATGGTGGTGCAGTGGTGAAGATTTCAGGCTGCTAACCAAAAGGTCAGCAGCAGTTGGGATTCACCAGCAACCCCTTGGAAACCCTAAGGGGCAGCTCTATTCTGCCCTATAGGATCTCTAAGAGTCGGAATTGACTCAGTGGTAACGCGTTTTATTCAGTTTTTTGGTTTTGTTCACTAAGTCCTAAAGACAAGGAAAAAATAAAAAAGTGTGAAGACCTTGTAGGAGATTTTAGAGACCAGAACTGGAAGCAACATACATCACATTCGGTTTCATTCCATTGGGCAGAAGTCATCTGGCCCCATCTATATACATTGTAAAGTCCCTGGGTGGCAGAAATGGTTTGAGCTGGACTAGTAGCTGAAAGCTGGTAACCCCCCCGTCAACGGCACCACAGAAGAAAGGCCTGATGACCTGCTCCCATGAAGATTATAGCCAAGGAAACCTTATGGACCAGTTTTACTCTGCAACAGATTGAGTTGACGTGAGTCAGAGCCGATTTGAGGGCAATGGTTTTGGATATATGCGTTGTACGTGTCTCTGGGTGGTGTTGTGCTTAAATGCTAATCAGGAGGTTGGTGGTTCAAGTCCACTCAGAGGCACTTCGAAAGAAAGGCCTGACGATCTACTTTAAAAAATCATCCATTGAAAACCCTATGGAGCACAGTTCTACTCTGACACACATGGGGTCACCATGAGTTGGAATCAGCTTGACAGCAACTGGCTTATATGCATTGTAATTTCACAAAGTGCCAAGGAAGAGGTGGACATGGATATTGGTCTACCCCAAACACTTAGCCATTTGCTGACATAGAAAGATGGAGCCATTACACTGATCCTGCAAGCAAATAAGACAACCTTCAATTTTCGTCACAGCCTGAGATTCTGGAGATCAAAAAACAGAAAACTAGGCAGGTTTTCCAATCCCCTTAATTGGGTTGTTTTGATTCAGCCTTATTTTTTTTTTAATATTACCATAATATTAAATGTATTTATTCAAATGTACATTTAACGGAGTAAAATGTAAATTATTTTATACATGTCCATGACTATTGTTGCCTAAACACCCCCCCATGTAGATCATTAAGAGTTCATTTACATGCACTTCAGAGCACACTGGAAAAGTTGAAACATGAATCTTAACACCTACTCCCAAATTAGTTATCATTGGACTAACTTGAATAAACTATAAGCCTTCATCTAATTTCTTCATCCTGAGTCATTTTAAACCAATCAACTCGATGGCACTGGGTTAATAAATTATACAAAATCATAGAATTAACTAAGTTAGATCATTTAAAGTCAGTCTTTGCTGAGTTTAAAACATGTGTAGCAGTGTACCAGGAAACTAGAGAATATGTAAAAATGGAAGATTAAAATTTGGTTTCTGGACTTCAGTATATTATGGTCTATTTGGGTTGACAAATAAACAATGTTTTAACTTTCTAAAGGAAAGAACATGGATTTTGGAGTCAGAGTGACCTAGTGTTGAGTACCGGCTCAAAAATGCACTAATTGTGTGAGTTTTGGCAAATCACTTAAATTTCCGAACATTAGTCCTCTCATCTGTAAAACAGAGACAATAATATTTCTCACCCTACAGGGCTATTATACATTTCAGAGTTAGCTATAAGAGCAAGAAATTTAATTCTTGCCCCATAGTAGGCCCTCAATATACTGTAGCTATCATTATCATTACTTTTAAAGTAATAAATTGTAAGAGCCAAAATAAATGTTATAGGTAATAACTGCAAAGAAAGTTAAGAGATATGGGAAACGTCAGCTGGAATGCTGTGAAAGAATGTTCTGGTGGAACGAGCTGGACTTTACAAATTATTGGTGGTCTTTAAAAAATTTTTTTTAGATAGAAAGCGGGAAGAACAGGAACACAGCGTACTTGGAATCAGAAGTGAGTATGAGCTGTTCAGAAAATAAGTAATGGAGTGACTTTAGTCAAGAAACAAACATTGCAGTATTCAGAGTATATATAAATTTAGCTTACTATCTTGAATTTGGACACCCTGGTTGTTTGGTGGTGTAGTAGTTAAGTTCTATAGCTACTAAACAAAAGCTCAGCAGTTCAAATCCACCAGGTGCTCCTTGGAAACCCTATGGGGCAGTTCTATTCTGTCCTATAGGGTTGCTATGAATCACAATCGACTCGACAGCAATGGGTTTTTGTTTTTTTTTGTAATCTTGACTTTATAAACTCTTAGACATGGGTACCAGGATTACCAACTTGTAATTTACAAAAAAGTACACACAACCTAGTAAATGTTCCAATTTAATTATTGGCTAAGAAAACAACACCATGTTTAAAAACAAACATTTCTATAAAAATAAAAGTCAAAAGAAACATGGTAATTTATAGAAAAGAATTATAAGAACATTTGAATAATAGTTTAATGTCCATGTGTATTTTTCATGGTAACTTTTAAAATCCAGGCAATATTTAAAATTAAATAGCTAGAAAAAATATACCGGATTTCTATTTAGAACGTCAAATGTAGACAAAATTTTAGAGTTCTTTTGCTTTTTAAATTATGGTGGTCAAAGATGATCGATTGCAGTGGTGTGAATTCTTGTGCTTGTGATTCTTCTTTGATCCTAAATCAGAGAGAAGGCAAATATGAAAATGAAAAGATCGAATATGGTAAAACTGTCTCTTTCATGAAATACTTTCTGATAACTTTACTTTAAAAGAGATAAGAACAGAAAATATCCTGCTTAAAACAAACAAAACAAAAAAATGGGTAAGCCTACAAACTTTTTCTCATACCTTGCTCAAGTACAGCCATATAGCCATGTGTGGACAAACACACTTGAAAGTTGTTTTGTTCAAAACAAAACAAACACACAAATCAAAACATATTTTTAGCAGTGAGTATAGAACAGTATTTCAAAACTATGCTTCAAAGGCTCAGCTCATTTTTATACTTAACTAAAAGTATACAGTTCAATCCAAATTAACACGTAGGCCTGTTTCATTCATTTCATATCTGTTCTGGGCCACACTAATATCAACCAAAGGCCAGAAGTGAGACAACTGGTCTGTTGCTTCCCCTTGGTATAACAGACAGACAGGCAGAGACACAGACATACACACACGCCATAGTGAAGTAGCTTTAAGTCTTATTTTCTAGGACCTGTGAAACAATTTTAGCAACCCAAGGGTATTCAAAGTGTGATAGTCAACAAAACAAACAAACCAGCCTGAAGTACCACTTTGGTTTTTTTGTTTTTTTTAATTTTTTACTTCATAACATGACTGCATTGAGGAAGCATCATACTTATATACATTTGTTACATATGAATTGATTTATATTAAATACAGACATTTTATTTACAATCATATTTATTCACACAGAAATTAGAAGGCCAAAAGCAATGTACACTGAATTTACTGTAAATTCATACTGCATAAGTAACTTTTATCTACTACTAGTACACATAAGTCTAAATAAAACAAAATTATTTATTAAATAAGTTTTATTCACCAAAAATGGGTCATGTATAGTAGTGCACTAAACAGTTGTGATAGTGGTTGTTGTTAGGTGCCGTCCAGTTCGTTCCGATTCATACTGACCCTATGTACAACAGAACAAAACAATGCCCAGTCCTGTGCCATCCTCACAATCGTTGTTATGCTTGAGCCCACTGGTGCAGCAACTGTGTCAATCCATCTCCTTGAGGATCTTCCACTTTTTCACTGCCCCTCTACTTTACCAAACATGATGTCCTTCTCTAGGGACTGGCCCCTCCTGGTGTCCAAGGTATGTGAGACGTAGTCTCTCCATCCTTGCTTTTAAGGAACATTCTGGCTGTACTTTTTCCAAGACAGATTTGTTTGTTCTTTTGGCAGTCCATGGTATATTCAGTATTCTTCATCACCACCACAATGCAATGGCATCAACTCTTCTTCAGTCTTCCTTATTCACTGTCCAGCTTCCGCACGCATACGATGCGACTGAAAACACCATGGATTGGGTCAGGCACACCTTACAATTATTAGATAGAAGTATGTTTTTCACCCAATACCAGCTGCTTTCCCTTTTCTTTAAAAAAAACAAAACCATACCGCTGCCATCGAGTCAATTCTGACTCATGGCGACCCTATATAAAGGTGTTTAGTTCTACGACATCCTGAAATACTTCCCTCAATTCTGCCTCCATATCTTCCCCCCCAACATCCAGTCTTTTTCTAATGAATAACACAAACCACCTCACCCTATCCCATTCTTATTGCCTTAACTGAGAACTTCTTCTCCTGCCTGAATTATTGTAATAATCTACCAGTTGGTCTCCTTCACTCTGATCCTACACCCTCCAAACCATCTTCCACACTGTTTCTTCAACTTGCAGATTGCTAATGTCATTTACTTTATTTTTTAAAAAATGATAATCTCACTTTTTAAAAATAAAATCTGCATCTTTTGGCACAACCTTCAAGAATCATCATAATCATGTTTAATTTATGCAACAAATATTATTACATGTTTTCTATAAGGAAAGACACTTTGCTAGATTGTGTGGTTATAAAGATGAAATGACATATTTCCTTGACTTCTTAGAGAATCAGGTGAGGAGATGATAGAAATGGAAATAATCAAAATTAATTGAGATCATTTCCTAACAAACTTAAGTGGCCATAAAGAAAAAAACAGTACTTAATACCTCTTTGAGGAAGTCTCACTTTAAATGCTCTCCTTCAAAGTGACCATTATATATTCATGCATACATTCAACAAATATTTATTGAGTTAAGCAATATATTCCAAGTGCTGAGTTAAGCACTGGAATATATTATATTCAGTAAGTGTGTGGTGAATAGATAAAGGACAGAATGAATAGTAGGTTAGCTTCTAATACATTTATATGTAACGAATGAATCCTACAGAAACCTCTCAGAAGGCTGTGGTAGACACCATGATGTACCATGCAGACTCCCCTTCTAGACTAATAGATGTATTACCATAGCTTCATGTAGTACTGGGGGTAGGCAGCTTTCAGCTGAGGGCAGTCCGCTGCTTGGAACTGTTTGTCAAAAGAAAGTTTCCTTGCTCAAGATGACGCTTCTTTCCATAGCAACCCAAATCCTATGACTGGTCATATTGAAGAGAGAATGGTTTACTCCTCTTATCTCAACTAAAAGATCATCTTAACCTCACAGCTCATCTTTGAGTTAGCTGAGGCCTTTGTTGAGACTATACTGCAGCCCAGCTTCTCCCTTTGCATTATCTTGTTTTCTTCCTTTTCCTTCCATAGGTGGTAATCCCAAAGGAACACCTTAACAAACCTGACACTAATTTTTAACTCAGAATTTGCTGCCCAGGGAAATCAACCTGTGACAGAAGCATACCTATATTTTCCCCCTCAATTACCATTTATGAGTTTACCTTTCAACATGTACTTCAAGCATAGCAACAAGAACACAAAAATTCTGAACTGGCCCAAAAGAATGTGATTCCCAATATGCTAGGAGAGGTAATTTAAAAAGTTAAATTAATATTTAGGATTGTCTTAGGAGCCTGGGTGATGCAAAGAGTCTGTGATCAACTGATAACCAAATGGTTGGTGGTTTGAACCCACCCAGTGATTCCATGGAAGAAAGGCCCGGCAATCTACTTGCATAAAGATTACAGTCAAGAAAACTCCATGAAGCAGTTTTGTATAACACAAGGGGTAATCATGAGTCAGGAGCTGGCTTGATAGCCACTGAAAATGAGAACAGGAATGTCTTTAGACATTTTCTACACAAAATTTAGTAATTATATAGACCAGGATAACATAGCTACTGTTCATTATAAAAAAAAAAAAAAAAAACCC
Source organism: Loxodonta africana (assembly GCF_030014295.1). Classification (NCBI taxonomy): domain Eukaryota; kingdom Metazoa; phylum Chordata; class Mammalia; order Proboscidea; family Elephantidae; genus Loxodonta; species Loxodonta africana. The sequence continues at coordinate 124,525,992 of NC_087344.1, forward strand.
AGCGCCATTGAGTCAATTCCGACTCATAGTGACCCTATAGGACAGAGTAGAACTGCCCCATAGTGTTTCCAAGGAGCGCCTGGCAGATTCGAACTGCCTACCCTGTGGTTAGCAGCCGTAGCACTTAAACACTACACCACCAGGGTTTCCGCTGTTCATTATAGTATACTGAAAATAGTCAACAAGATTTTAGCAAATAAAGCCATAAAGTTATAATTGTTCAGGATGTCTTACTTTGTAGTCAAATCATTCATTACCAACTGAGTATCATTAAGGAAATACAAATCTCTGCAAAATAACAATTCGAATGGAAAACTCTAAGTGAATTTTAAAACATATGCATAGTCTTTTTTGCTTACTTTAAATTATGGAGGCTACTGTAAGTTCTTAAAAATTTAAAAACTCAAAAAGTAAAGATAAATACAGATATGTTCAAGTGTTACATTTACTAATACACACGCAGAACCAAAAAAATCATTGCAGTAATAGCCACTAATTGTGAAGTGTCTTGCTTCTTTGAAAATTACATCTATTGGAAGTTGTAGGGAGTACTGAAACACTATAATATATATAAACCCGTTGCCACTGAGTCGATTCCAACTCACAGCCACCCTAAAGGACAGGGTAGAACTGCCCCATAAGGTTTCCAAGGAGCACCTGGTAGATTCGAACAGCTGACCTTTTGGTTAGCAGCCATGGCTTTTAACCCACCAGGGAGTTTCCATTTTATATATATATACACACACACACACATATATCCAAAAAAAAAAAAAAACCCAGACCCACTGCCATCGAGTCTATTCCAACTCAGTGGCCCTATAGGACAGAGCAGAATTGCCTCATAGGGTTTCCAAGAAGCAGCTGGTAGATGCAAACTGCCGACATTTTGGTTAGCAGCGGTAGCTCTTAATCACTGCACCACCAGGACTCGTATGTATCTATCATCAAGAAAGCCCACAGAAATAAAATAAGGTATGTTTATACAGTTTTTCCTAAAATATTAATACTGTTCACTCAATGATTTATATAGATAAAATTAAAGAATTCATATTAATACAATTTAGATTCACAGTTTAAACATTCACCTATAAGGACATTCTTAAATTAAATTACTGTTGGTACACTGTTATGCAGTTCCTTATGGTGTGTTTAATTATGATGCCAGACATAAAAGCAAATCTTTGTTTCTCTGAAACATTTTCTTTTCCTCCGTTCAATATACTGTCAAAATTTAAAAATGTTAAAATCTTCTTCCTCTTGAGTACCTAAAACTTTCATTCTCAAGTTGCTTTAAAACAGTCTAAAATGTAATTTTTATCATATTTTAAGAGAGAAAAAATTAACCTGAGGCAGTCACCTATTAGTATTCTGCCTTAACTAAGTGGATTATGGACTTTGAAACTAAACCTGAACACATCTTAAAAAGGTGCTCAAGCTTAACTATCTCATCCTATGAATACGGAAGGTGCTTTGACAGTAATTGGATCTCACTAATACCCATATGGATTCAAATATTGCAAAAGGAAATGGATTGTAAATTTTGGCAACGGAATTTAACTGTATTTCCATATGTATGCTGCACTAACCACAGGATTTGGAATTCAAACTGTTGTTACAAACCATATTTGCTAATTAGAAGAGTCTTCATTTTTCACCTTCACAAGTAAAGTTGCAAGTCGCCCAACACTTGCCTTGCTTACCTCAAATTTCCATTTGGCAGGCAATGTCAAAACTAACTCCCAAAGAGCAGTCATATGCCTACAGTCTCCAACTTGGCACAGCTACTAGCTTTGACCTCAGGGAATTTTCATATGTAACACTTCCTGTGCTTTACCTCTGAGAGTTCTCTCTAAATTGAAAGAGAGCAAGAGGGACTAGTAAGAACAACTACTCAACCAACCAAACCCAAACTCTGAGCCAACGAGTCGGTTGCGACTCATAGCGAACCTACAGGGCAGAGTAGAACCGCCCCACAGAGTTTCCAAGGAGCGCCTGGTGGGCTCGAACATGCCAACCCTCTGGTTAGCAGCCGTAGCACTTAACCACTATGCCACCAGGGTTTCCAACTACTCAACAAGCCAAGTGTATTTTAAGCGTTCTCTTGCAGGACCAAACTGCTACAACATGTCGTCAGATAATTACTCTTTACAAAGTCGTTCAGGAAGAGCACGGCCAATTAGCTTAACAGTTGAAAGGTGTACTAACAACGCACCACACATTCATCACCATTAACACCCACAAATGTTTCAATAGGTGTCACATCAAAGTGTAAGAAACATAGATCTTGCTGACTACGGTTGTGATTATCATCATACGCCACTCACTGCCATGGGATCGATCGCTATGACTTGGAATCCATGGCAAAGTGTTTGGTTTTGGGTTTAGCATAGGATCTGGTCATTTTGTGTTTATTTTACAGCCCCTAAGCAGTTTTAAGCAGTGGGTTGGTTGGTTGAAGAGAATTCTAACCTGCCTCTTTGTAAACAGGCCTGGGTGACTGGGCCAAACATAAAGGAAATCTAAAATTCAGCTTTAAGTATCTATCAACTATCTATCTAACATCAAGAAAGCCCACAGAAAAAAAATTAAGGTATGTTTATATAGTTTTCCTAAAATGTTAATACTGTTCACTCAATGATTTATATACATAAAATTATAAGAATTCATTTTAATAAAATCTAGATTCACAGTTTAAACATTCACCTATAAGGACATTCCTAAATTGAATTACTGTTGGTACACCGTTACGAAATTCCACATGGTGTGTTTATTATGATGCCATAAAAAATGCCATACATAAAGGCAAATCGTTATTTCTCTGTATTCTTTCTTTCCTTCTGTTTACTGTCAAAATTTAAAAATAAGGTTAAAATCTTCTTCTTGAGTACTTAAAATTTTCATTCTCAAGTTGGTTTCGGTCTAAAATGTAATCTTTAATTACATTTTAATTTTCTAAAGCCAGCCTGGTTGCAATATTTTACCTGTGTCATCTGTTCTTACCGTGACCTTTTCCGTGATATTTTCCGTGATTGCTGAATTTGTAGTATTTTCCGTTTTCACTGTGGGTCACTGGCTACTAAGAATTTAGTGAATACGCTCCTTTTTTTCAAATCCAGCCAGGCTCTGCCATCTCTTAACTAACTTCGGATAGCTGAATTAACCATTTGTGCGAGCTATTTGCCTAATTGCCCTCAGATTCATTTCCTGTTCTGACCTTACGACGCTCCTCCCGCCACCTCCCCTTCCCCCCTGCACGGAACTGCATTTCCCAGGAGCCTCTGCTCTGGCTTCCGGTGCATGCAGCCGGTAGGAGACACTGTGAAAGGCTGCAGGGCAGAATGAAAGACGACAGGAAATTCCTTAACCTCCATGTTTGTTTCTTGTAAAGTCTCCAAGTGATTCTCTGCTTCAGTGTTCACCTTCAGCTGACACTCATTGGACACCCACAGGGCAGACCCACTGTGGTTCTGCCGTCTGCGAGGTGACCCCATATTGGAAGCTCTGACAAGATACTGTCTCCCTTTGTACTGGTAGGGTTGGTGGTGGCATTTTGTTCTGTTACTTATGTAATCAATTTCTTATATTAAACTCCCCCTTTTTGAAATACCTAGAGAGATTTCAGATTTCCTGCTTGGACGCTGGTAGTTAAACCTACCTACCATTGCTTCATTTCCTCATCTGTAAAATGGAGGTGATAAAAATACCTAACCCACAGAGTAATTTTGAAGACTAGCTAATGCAGTTGTTTTCAAGCTTCAGAGTGCAGCGGACCCACCCGGAGAGCTTGTTACAGTGCCTATTTCACGTTCACCCTCAGAGTTTCTGATACTTTAGGTCTGGGTGGGGCCTGAAATTTGCATGTCTAACAAGTGTTTAAAGTGACGTGGGTGCTGCTGGTCACAGACGACACTTTTGAGGACCACCGAACTGATGTAGGAATTCCTGGTGGCATAGTGGTTAAGTGCTGTGGGCTGGTAACCAAAAGGTCCACAGTTCAAATTCACCGGGCGCTCCTTGGAAACTTGTTGGGGCAATTCTACTCTGTCCTATACGGTCACTATGAGTTGCAATTGACTTGATGGCGAGTTTGTTTTGTTTTGTTTTGTTTCAACTAATGTAAAGTACTTTCCTATTGAGTCGGAATCCACTCCATGGCAAGGGGCTTGGTTTGGTTTGGTTTTCTATAAACAGAAAGTTCTAAGAATTAATGCGGATTGTTGTCCTATAATTTTCTCTCCTCCTTCCTTTTCTAATTATGGTTCTAACCAGAATTCGAAGAAATTCTCAAATTCAGAATAAACAAATAAATCTGAATATAATAAGGAGTTTTGTGTGAATATGGTTGTGTCATTTTATTTAGGATTGAATCGATTGACGAAACTTTTTCATGTAGTGAGATCTAAATCAGTCAGTCATTTGCCTCTTCAAAGAAAATGATGTTCTCCAATTCAGTTAACAGGATTAAAAAATCTGCAGAATTCTCTTTAATCTTGTGATCTCACTAAATTACAGAACTTTTCCTAATATAATAATTGCTCTGTTATAGTCAGATTCCAGTGCAGATAATCCAAAGAACTAAGCTTTTTCCTCTTCCTCAGCTTTGAAAGTCTTACATACAATGAAGTCTAGTCAAAGAACTGTGAAAGCAATTGGTTTAGAATGACATATGATTTGAACACTTTGGAAGGCAAATGCCAAAATATTTTTATGGTAATCTGTGTAGCAGAAATCAGTTAAACACAAATGGAGTCCGTTTAGTCCCACCTTGGTCTTTATGCCATAATAATAACACTAATAATTCTTGCATGCTTACCATGTTTCAGGTACTGTAAAAGTATTTTTGTGTTTTTCCTCAATTAACACAACTGAGGGTAGATACAAGGATCACCATTATTCATATGAGGAAAGTGAGATAGAGATTACATAACTTGCTAAAGATCATGCAGCTAATTGTTGGTAGATTAATTTTAAAATAAGGCAGTGTGACTCTAAAGCTGATATTCCTAATCCCTAAGCAAATCCAAATCCATTGCCATGAAGTCAATTCCAACTCATAGCGACCCTGAAGCCCTAATCCCTAAACTAGACTGCCATGGCCATGAACCCCTGGGTGTCCGAGCCCCTTACTACCGTACAGACCATGAAGGCAGCTCCGCTGTTCCTCTCATCCCACTACACATAGACTTTCCTTTAATTAACATATTTTTCTGCAACTGATTTCACTTTTTTAAAGTACTCAAAATGCACGAAAACATCCCAAACAGCAGGAAAAAAAAAATTAACATAAACGACACTGTGGGCATTTTTTGGTTTGGAACTGAACCCCAGAAAATAATCATAATGTTTTGCAATTCAAGGATTCAGTTGCACAATTATTTTTATCTTTTCTTGGATCTAAAAAGGCATAAAATTATGGTTCTTTTGTATTAGAATAGTTCTTCCAAGTATTAGCCAGACTACTCGAAAATATATATATTTGTTGTTGTTGTTAGGTAACGTTAAGTCGGTTCCAATTTGTAGTAACCCTATGTACAAAAGAATAAAACACTGCCCAATCCTGCACCATCCTCGTAATCTTTGCTATGTTTGAGCCCATTGTTGCAGCCAGTGTGTCAATCACTCCTGTTGAGAGTCTTCCTTTTTTTTTTTTTTTTTTTTAACTGACCCTCTGCTTTACTAAGCATGATGTCCTTCTCCAGGGATGAATCCCCCCTGATTACATGTGGAGACAAGTCTTGCTATCCTTGCTTCTAAGGAGCATTTTGGCTGTACTTCTTTCAACAAAGATTTGTTCATTCTTCTGGGAGTCCTTGGTATATTCAATATTCTTCACCAATACCATAATTCAAAGGCAATTATTTTTCATTGATCTTCTTTATTCGTTGTCCAGCTTTCACACATACATGAGGTATCTTAGTTGTCTAGTACAACACATACATGAGGTGTCTTAGTTGTCTAGTACAACTATAACAGAAATACCACAAGTGGATGGCTTTAACAGAAATTTATTCTCTCACACTCTAGCAGGCTAGAAGTCTGAATTCAGGATACAAGCTCCAGGGGAAGGCTTTCTCTCTCTTGTTGGCTCTGGGGGAAGATCCTTATCACCAGTCTTCCTCTGGTCTAGGAGATTCTCAGCACAGGGACCCCAGGTCCAAAAGATGCACTCTGCTCCTGGCACAGCATTGCTTTCTTGGTGGTATGAGATCCATTCCCTCTGCTTGCACCTGTCTCCTTTTATCTCTTGTAAGATAAAAGGTGATACAGGCCACATCCCAGGAAACTCCACTTAGATCAGGGCTATGACCTGTGTAAGAGTGTTGCATCCCACCCTAATCCTCTCTAACATAATATAATCTTGCTTTTTTAACACTTTTAAAGAGATCTTTTGCAGCAGATTTGCCCAATGCAATACTTCGTTTGGTTTCTTCACTGCTGCTTCCATGGGTGTTGATTGTAGATTCAAGTAAAATGAAACTTAAATCTTTTCTCCATTTATAAAGTTGTTGCTTATTGGTCCACTTGTGAGGATTTTTGTTTTTTTCTTATGTTGATGTATAATCCAAACAGAAGGCTGTGTTCTTTGCTCTTCATCACTAAGTATTCCACAACGTTATCCATAATTTGTTATGATCCACACAGTCTAATGCCTTAGCATAGTCAATAAAGCACAGGTAAACATCTTTTTGGTATTCTCTGCTTTTAGCCAGGATCCATCTGACATCAGCAATGATATCCCTTGTTTCACATCCTCTTCTGAATCCGCTATGAATTTCTGGCAGTTCCCTGTTGATGTACTGCTACAACCATTTTTGAATGATCTTCAGCAAAATTTTACTTGCTTGTGATGTTAATGATACTGTTCCATAATTTTCACTTGTGTTGGCTCATCTTTCCTTGGAATAGTCACAAATACGGATCTCTTCCAGTCAGTTGGCCAGGTAACTGTCTTCCAAATTTCTTGGCCTAGATGGGTGAGCACTTCCAGCATTGTATCCATTTGTTGAAACATCTCAATCATGCATCTTTATTACATGATTCTGTCAATTCCTGGAGCCTTGTTTTTCACCAGTGGCTTCAGTGCAGCTTGGACTTCTTCCTTCAGTATCATTGGTTCTTGATCATATGCTATCTCCTGAAATGTTTGAATGTTGACCAATTCTTTTTGGTTCAGTTTCTCTGTATATCCCTTCTGTCATCTTCTGATGCTTCCTGCGTTGTTCAATATTTTGTCCATAGAATCCTTCAATATTGAACTCAAGGCTTTTTTTTTTTTTTTTTTTCTTTCAGCTTGAGAATTGCAAGCATGTTCTTCCCTTTTGGTTTTCTAACTCCAGGTCTTTGCACATTTCATTGTTATACTTTGTCTTCTTGAGCTGCCCTTTGGAATCTTCTGTTCAGCTCTCTTACTTCATCATTTCTTCCATTCTCTTTAGCTACTCTATATGCAAGAGCAAGTTTCAGAGTCTCTTCTGACATCCGTTTTGGTCTCTTCTTTCTTTCCTCTCTTTTTGATGACCCTTTGCTTTCTTTATGTATGATGTCCTTGATGTCATCCCACAACTTATGTGGTCTTCAGTCATTAGTGTTCAATGTGTCAAATCTATTCTCGAGATGTTCTTTAAATTGATGCGGGGCAATACATAAGGTTGTACTTTGGCTCTTGTGAACTTGCTTTAATTTTCTTTAGCATCTACTTGATCTTACATACTAGCAATTGATGATCTGTTTTGCAGTTGGCCTCTGGCCTTGCTCTGGCTAATGATATTGAGCTTCTCCGTTGTCTCTTTCCACAGATGTAGTCAATTTGATTCCTGTGAATTCCATCCTACTAGGTTCACGTGTATAGTCACCATTTATGTTGTTGAAAAATGGTATTTACCATGAATAGGTCATTGGTCCTGCAAAATTCTATCATTCAGTTTCTGGCATTGTTTCTATTACCAAGGCCATATTTTCCAACTAGTGATCTTTCTTCCTTGTTTCCAACTTTTGCATTCCAATCACCAGTAATTATTGATACATCTTGATTGCATGTTTGATCAACTTCAAACTGCAGAAGTTGGTAAACATATTCAATTTCTTCATCTATGTCCTTAGTCATTGGTGCATATATTTGAATAACAGTCATATTAACTGGTCTTCCTTACAGGTGTATGGATATTATCCTATCATTGACAGTGTTATACTTCAGGATAGATACTGCAGTGTTGTTTTGACAATGAATGTGATGCCATTCCTCTTCAATTTGTCATTCCTGGCATAGTAGAACATATGACGTTCAATTCGAAATGGCCAATACCAGTCCCTTTCAGCTTACTAATGCCTAGAATACATATCTTCAAGCATTTCATTTTTGACAAGTTCCAATTTTCCTAGATTCGTATTTCTTACTTTCCATGTTCTGAATACTAATGGATATTTACAGGTGTTTCTTCTCATTTTGAGTCCTGCCACATCAGCAAATGAAGGTCCCAAAATCTTGACTCCGTCCACATCATTAAGGCCAACTCTACTTTGATGAGGCAGCTCTTCTACAGTCATATTTTGAGTGCCTTCCAACCTGCGAAGCTCATCTTCCACCACTACATCGGGGAATGTTCTGCTGCTAATCATAAAGTTTTCACTGGCCAGTTTTTTTAGAAGTAGATTGTCAGGTTGGTCTTCCTACTCTGTCTTAGTCTAGATGCACTACAGAAACCTGTCCACCATGGGTAAACTGGCTGGTATTTGAAATACTGGTGGCATAGCTTCCAGCATCACAGCAACAAGCAAGGCATCACAACAGGACAAACTGACAGATGAGTTTTATATATATATATATATATATATATATATATATATATATATAAAGGAACCTTGGTGACGCAGTAGTAAACTGAAATGGCAGCAGTTTGAACCCACAAACAACTCTGTGGGAGAAAGATAGATGTGGCAGACTGCTTCCATGAAGATTATAGCCTTGGAAACACTAGAGTAGTTTTACTCTGTCCTACTTTTTTTTACATGGTCACTATGAGTTGGAATGAACTCAACAGTAATGGGTTTTTGGTTTTATATATATATACATATATATATATATGTATGTATATGACACATCTCTGTGTTTGTGTGTATACAGTAAAACCTGTGAAAACCAGAACCTGTAAGGTAGAAACCTGAGAGAAGGAAAAGTCAATTTTCCACTATTAGAGAGTGATAGAATAGTGGTAAAACTGCACCACATCAAAGGCAAAAAACTTACAAGACCTGGGAAAAAAAGGCTGTCCTGCCAAGTTCCTGCTCTCAATGTTTCACTATATATATATATATATAAATATATTTTTATATACCTAATAAAAATACATAGTATTATATATATATGTGTGTATGTGTGCATGTGTGTGCACGTATATAGATATATATACATATATAGTACAAATTTTATGGAGCATTTTCCTAATTTCTATATTTGGGTAGTGGCCAAAGCTAAGGCTGTTGAAGATTTAAGAATAAAGAAAAACCTATAATCAACTAATTAGTACCTCTAAAACTGGCTGAGCTTGTTAAAGGTGATGAGAAAATTCTCCATTTCCATTCTCATTTGCCTCCATTTTTCTGTCCAAGTATATGTTGTTTTCAACACTAAGTAAATGCAATTGTTATATTAAGTATAAAAGTAACTCTAGACGCTTTAGTGCCAGGTCAGCTCAGAATTTGTGAATGAGGATAGAGCCATGGTAGTTCCTTTTGGCTCCCTAAAAAAAAATATTGCAATGGTGACAGGTACTGGCCATTTAAATAAAATAGAAGTCTCCCCTCTTTGCTCCTCATTGTTTGTAATATACGTTAAGATCTTTTGGAAGTTCTGTTCCATCTGAAGAAAGAAAATAGGCAAGTTGTTAGGGAAAAGACTGAAAAGAAGCTAAATTTTAAGATAATAGGAGAGTTGATGAGGGAAGAGACTACATCATTAGCTCTGCAATTCAAGTAGCAAAGGAAATCATGTGGACAGGAAATAAAAATAATAGGATTAAATAAAACTTTCTTTTTTGGCTAAGGTATAAACCATTTTAAATGAAAATTCATAAACCTTCAACTTTGGGTGGAAAGTTGAAGATTTATATATTCTTGTTTATTCCTACTTCCTTCTGTAAGAACTTTTACACTGAACAAGGCTCAACAAACTTTTTAGAGTAAGACCTTTTTTTTTTTTTTTAATATAAAATACAATAATCCAACAACAAAACAAGACTGATGAGCTGTCAAAAGACAGGAGTCACTCCCACTCTTGACTCCTGGAATTTCAAACTGTTAGACTTCCCCAGTGTCTGCTCCTGCCCAGGCCGTCAGATTCCATCCGCATCTTGCTGTGGAATCTGATACCTTAATATATTTAAAATATGCTTGATTCTACTAACATTTCTTCTTAATTGGCAATGTGTCTTACATGGCATAAATTACCAGTGCTTATCATGAGTTTCTAGCCCAGAAAACAAAATTAACTTTAACAAGTCTTTCATTCCATTTTATCAAATTGCACTGTGATGGGTCCAGACAGTTTGTTTTGGGTAATTTTCATTATCTGCTCTTCAGAACTTTTATAGTTTTTACTAAAAACAATTTTATATTTCAGGTTTTTTATATATTTCCAGAGCTGAGGTTCTGTGCACAGTCTGAGACTGCGTGCGTGACAAGGCCAGGGGACAGGGCTGATGCTACATTCTATCAGCAAAGCAATCTGGCAGGCTCCGTTTCTCTAACTTGAAAGTACGGCCCTTATGAAATTTTCTGACACCGCAAATTTGAAGTCTGTTTCTACTGTGACTGCCAGAAAGTTTAAAATGTTAAATAATCTCTCACATTTGTCCTAGAAACTCCAGTTGTCTTATTAAAGTTCTTTTCCCCCCCTTTGAAAAACTTCTTTGTTTCACTAACGGCAAATCTCCTGTGTTTTGTAACGCTGTTATTGAACAAGTTTAATGATTTGCTGAGGACCTCATCTAGAGGCATTACCAAGCAATTCGAGATTAGAAACGTATGGTGGTGGAGGCTCTCTTAGAATAAATGAAAATATTTTATTCAGCTACCGAGAAGGGTCTCCAGAGATCAAATTAGAAGCTAGCTGTGAAGGGAGATGTTTAGGCATGCTCTAGAATTATTTATCAGCATTTTCTGCTTGTGTGAGAATAAGCAGACATTAAGTTTAAATTAAACAAAGGGGGAAAGAAAACAAGTTTTTTCAGTAATTTGACTGCTAATGATATTTCTGAATTATTCTGAGCTTAATAGTTTAAGTAATTTGCAATGATAGTAATTGTTGTTTCTAAAGCCCCAATAGTGTTGATTTTTTTCCTTTTTGCCAAGATTAACCCCCTTTAAAACCTGTAATGGACATGTAATTGCAAATTTATTGTGGGCTTTGTTAATTTTTAAATTTGTTTTCTCCTTGACATTTCTTTTAATTTAATTTAATTTTATTACATTCATCAACAATTTGAGAAACTGACTTAAAAGTCCATTAAAAAGGAATAAATGTTCTTTATGTTGCACTTGTTTGTCTTTATTTATAATGAGGCTGAGCTTGTAGATAGAATAAAGGCAGCTTAATTATTACTTTCAACATTAATGTGTTTTTCTCAAGCACTCATTCAAAATAAGTATGCTTTTAGGGTTTGTTGGGAAGATGTAAACTGCTAATATGGGGTTGCAGTTGTCCTTTAAATAATTAAATTAAAAAAAAAAAAAGATTCTATCCCAGATTAACACAAAAGCCTGCATTTTAAATAACATTGAAGTGATAAAGTCGTGCTAAAGGCAATTAAAGTTTCTTCATAAAGAAACACTACATGTTGGTAATTGAAAATATTTTTGTGTGAAAAGAAGCAGGGTAATAAACTAGAAACAAAAATCCTAAGTGTTATGGCTGCTTTTCCTATTGAGGAGATGTAAATATATAAATCAAGGTTTTGTCAGCCAGTAAATTATCTTTTTTTTGGCCTGAACTTCATCACCAAGTTAATCATCTGCATAGGTATGAGCAGGACTACTGAGATTCCCCTGGGCACGCACTGTTTTAAAAGTGAACTATTTGATGGAAATGATTTCTGTTCCTAGAAATCTGTGTTGCCTGTTTGAATGTTCTGGGTTCATTTTAACTATTCTTAAAAGGATTTGGTTATCTGTTCTCAAAAAAATTCCATTAACTTATTCCCTTGTGACTTAGAATTAACTTCCACCTTAAATTTTTAAAAGGAGAGAAAAAGGGAAAAAAGTGAGCGAAGGTGAACTGAGGACTCGGTAAAAGCATAGTCCTTTCTTGCATGGGGAGAAGGAGGGGTGGGGGAACAGGGGAGAAGGAGGTGGTGGGGTGGGAGGGATAATTCTTGGAGAAAATGTGAATGTACGTGTGTGTGTACATAAAATAAATTCCCTGTTTGTATGAATTGAGAAGGGCGGTTAATTTGGTATAAAAAAAATTTAAATTTTTTTTCTTAATCAGAAATGCCACTAATAATATTTTAAACACTTTTCAGTGACATTCTCAACCCTCTACTAGTATTCTTTCAGTGCTTAGCAATCTAATAGTTACAATACAAAGCATTAAAAAAGTCAAAAAGACAATATAATGCTATGAATTAAAATGAGAGAAAAAGACGTTGATATAATGGAAAGGGAAGACCTTATTAGTAGAAATACAGGAACTGCCTTGTTATGAGTTTTTTTTTGTAAGATGTTATTTACATTTATATCTGCTTATGTTTTAACCTGAATTGCTTAATTTCCTAAAGTGCTGGATGCTCATTTACCTTCAGTTTTGTTCAATAGTGATTAGAGTTCTTCAGACCCCATCCCTGAAAAATGCATATTTTGGAGATATGTGTTTTTCATAACTGCGTATTTGGTATTTTACCTCTTTCAAAAGTATAAGCTGCAGCTTTGTGGTGTTCTTACAGGTAGTGACAACTACTTTCAAATGTCATACCTGTCTCTTCCTTTGTCTCTTTCCTAATCATGGCTCTTGATACTCCAACAAAGGTATATTCTTATCATGCATGATATAATTAATGAATTATTATGTGCACCACCATTAATTACACAAACCTGTCTTGTTCTAGGTGCTTACTTAAGTCTTTTCAGGAATAGCTTTAGACAGCTCACATGTTCCATTCAAAAAGTAAAAACAAACAAAAAGAACCTGAAGTTTGACACTTGACACCAACAAACTGAAATAGTAATACTGTATTTGGATACAACTATTAAAATTGATGGTCCGGAGATCTAAAATACCAAAATTTTCAGCAAAAGAAATTATTTCAACATGGCCCTAAGTGAAACGAACAAACGAAAAGATAAACCTCTTCATACTGTGATACGTGATAATTGTGTCTAGAGATGCGTACGTCTTTTGATAGACTGCAATCTTGTAGAATAGTAACTCGTATCATTTATTTTAAGGATACCCACTACAATAGTTAACATAGTTCCTAGTGAATCATGAGGACTCCATAAATGCCTGTTGAATCAAAGAGATTATAAATAAATTAATTTATGGGGGCATTGTCCATTTTGAAAATAATATATACATATATACATAAATACATATACATGTATATAAGCTAGAAGGGATAAATAAATTATATGATGTCGGTATAGACCTTCTCATTACTTTGATGTAATTGGGACTATGATAACTATTTTAACCATTAAGAAGAATAAGGTGTGAGCAAAAATATTGCTAGGGAGATTGAATATAGAAAGTACTGGCAAAGGATGGGCTTGGAAAACCATTGCAGATTGCATCAATGCTCTGGATAAAGGTTGGTGAGAGGAGCGTTCCTTTTTTTTTTTTTTAATTGTGGTTTAAATGAATGTTTACACTTCATGTCAGTTTCTTATGCAAAAATTTATACACACATTGTTCTATGACCCTAGTTGTTCTCCCTATAATGTGACAGCACACTTCTCCTTTCTACCCCAGATTTCCCATGTCCATTCAACCAGCTTCTGTCCCCCTCTGCCTTCTCATCTTCTCTCTCAACAGGAGCTGCCTATATAGTCGCATGTATCTACTTGAGCGAAGAAGCACACTCTTCACAAGCATCATTTTATGACTGATAGTCCAATCTAATCTTTGTCAGAAGAGTTGGCTTTGGGAATGGTTTAGTTTTGGGCTAATAGAGAGTCCAGGGCCATGTCTTCTGGGGTTCTTCCAGTCTCAGTCAGACCATTAAGCCTAGACTTTTTACTAGAGTTTGAGTACTACACTCCACTTTTCTCCTGCTCCATCAGGGACTCTTTGTATTATTCCCTGTGAGGGAAGTCATTGGAGGTAGCCAGGCACCATCTATTTCTTCTGGTCTCAGGCTGATGGAGTCTCTGGCTTATGTGGCCTTTTCTGTCTCTTGGGCTCATATTTTCCTCGTGTCTTTGGTGTTCTTCACTCTCCTTCGATACAGGTGGGTTGGGACCAATTGATAATTGATGCATCTTAGAAGGCCACTTGCTAGCTTTTAAGGCCCCAGACACCACTCACCAAAATGGGATGCAGAACATTTTCTTAATAAAATTTGTTATGCCAGTTAACCTAGATGTCCCCTGAAACCATGGTCCCCAGACCCCTGTCCCTACTACTCTGTCCCTCAAAGTGTTTGGTTGTATGGAGGAAACTTCTTAGCATTTGGTTTAGTCCAGTTGTGCTGACTTCCCCTATATTGTGTGTTGTCCTTTCCTTTGCCTATAATAATTCTTATCTACTGTCTAGTTAGTGAATACCCCTCACCCTCCCTCCCCACCCTCGTAAACATCAAAGAATGTTTTCTTCAGTGTTGAATCCTTTTCTTGAGTTCTTATAATAGTGCTCTCATATAATATTTGTTCTTTTGGAACTGACTAACTTTACTCAGCATAATGCCTTCCAGATTCATCCATGTTATGAGATGTTTTGCAGATTCATAATTGTTTTTTTTTATTGTTACATGGTATTCCATTGTGTGAATATACCATAATTTATCCATTCGTCCATTGATGGGCACTTAGGTTGTTTCCATGTTTTTGCTATTGTGAACAGTGCTGCAGTGAACATGGGCATGCATATGTCTATTCCTGTGAGGGCTCTTCTTTCTCTAGGATGTATTCCAAGGAGTGGGATTGCTGGATTGTATGGTACTTTTACTTCTATCTTTTTAAGAAAGCACCAAATCGATTTCTAAAGTGGTTGTACCGTTTTACATTTCCATCAGCAATGTATAAGTGTTCCAGTCTGTCTACAACCTCTCCAACACTTATTATTTTGTGTGTTTTTTTTTTTTTTTTTTTATTAATGCCAGCCTTGTTTGGGTAAGGTAGTATCTCATTATAGTTTTGATTTGCATTTCTCTAATGGCTAATGATCGTAACCATTTTCTCATGTACCTGTTAGCTGCCTGAATGTCTTCTTTGGTGAAGTGTTAGTTCATAACTTTTGCTTATTTTTTAATTTGGTTATTTGTCTTTATGTTATTGAGGTTTTGCAGTATCTTGTAGATTTTAGAGATTAGACGTTGATCAGATTTGTCGTAACCAAATTTTTTTTCCCAGTCCATATGTTGTCTTTTTACACTTTTGGTGAAGTCTCTTGATGAGCATAAGTGTTTGATTTTTAGGAGTTCCCAGTTATCTAGTTTCTCTTCGTGTTTGCACATTGTTAGTAACGTTTTGTATTCTGTTTATGCCATGTATTAGGGCCTCTAGTGTTGTCCCTATTTTTTCTTCCATGATCTTTATCTTTTTAGTTTTTATGTTTAGGTCTTTTTATGTTTAGGTGTTTGATCCACTTTGAGTTAGTTTTTGTGCATGGTGTGAGGTATGGGTCTTGTTTCATTTTTTTGCAGGTGGATATCCAGTTATGCCAGCACCGTTTGTTAAAGAGACTTCCTTTTCTCCCATTTAACAGACTTTGGGACTTTGTCAAATATCAGCTGTTCACAGGTGGGTGAGTTCGCATCTGGATTCTGAATTCTGTTACATTGGTCTATGTATCTGTTGTTCCACCAGTACCAGGCTGGTTTTACTACCGTGGTGGTATAACAGGTTCTAAAATCAGGTCGTGTGAGGCCTCCCACTTTGATCTTCTTCAGCAAAGCTTTATTTATCCGGGGACTTTTCCCTTTTCATATGATTTGTTCCTCCATTTCATTAAAAAATGCCATTGGAATTTGGATCAGGATTGCATTGTATCTGTAGATGGCTTTGGGTAGCATAGACATTTTCACAATGTTGAGTCTTCCTATCCATGAGCAAGGTATATTTTTCCACTTCTGTAGATCTCTTTCAGTTTCTTACGGTACAGTCTTGTACTTTTCTTTGTATAGGTCTTTTATGTCTTTGGTTAGATTTATTCCTAAGTATTTTTTCTTCCTGGGGGCTATTGTAAATGGTATTCATTAGATGATTTCCTCTTCAACATTCTTTTTGTTGGTGTGGAGGAATCCAACTGATTTTTGTATGTTTATCTTGTAACCTGATACTTTGCTGAACTCTTCTAAGAGTTCCAAAAGTTTTCTTGTGGATTCTTTGGGGTTTTCTGTGTATCACATCATATTATCTGCAAATAGAGATACTTTTACTTCATCCTTACCAGTTTGGATGCCCTTTGTTTCTTTTTCTAGCTTAATTGCCCTGGCTAGGACCTCCAGCACAATGTTGAGTGAAAGTGGTGATAAAGGGCATCCTTGTCTGATTCCCATTCTCAAGGGAAATGCTTTCAGGCTGTCTCCATTTAGGATGATGTTGGCTGCTGGCTTTGTATAAATGCCCTATATTATGTTGAGGAATTTCCCTTCTATTCCTATTTTGCTGAGAGCTTTTATCATGAATGGGTGTTGGACTTTGTCAAGTGCCTTTTCTGCATCAAATGTTAAGATCATGTGGTTCTGGTCTTTTGTTTTATTTATGTGATGGATTACATTGATTGTTTTTCTAATATTGATCTATTCCTGCATAC
Source organism: Loxodonta africana (assembly GCF_030014295.1). Lineage (NCBI taxonomy): Eukaryota > Metazoa > Chordata > Mammalia > Proboscidea > Elephantidae > Loxodonta > Loxodonta africana. The sequence continues at coordinate 124,542,955 of NC_087344.1, forward strand.
CTGGTATGAATCCCACTTTGTCATGGTGAATTAATTTTTTAATACGTTGTTGAATTCCAATTGGCTAGAATTTTGTTGAGGTTGTTTGTATCTATATTCATGAAGGATATTGGTCTGTAATTTTCTTTTTTTGTGATGTCTTTACCTGGTTTTGTTATCAGGGATATGCTGGCTTCATAGAATGAGTTTGGAAGTATTCCATCCTTCTCTATGCTCTGAAATACTTTTAGTAGTAGCAGTGTTAACTCTTCTCTGAAAGTTTGGTAGACTTCTCCAATGAAGCCATCAGGGCCAGGGCTTTTTTGTTGTTGTTGGGAGTTTTTTTAATTACCTTTTCAATCTCTTCTTTTGCTATGTGTTTATTTAATTGTTCTACTTCTTTTTGTGTAGAAGCTTAGGTAGGTAGTGTGTTTCTAGAAATTTGTCCGTTTCTACTAGGTTTTCAAATTTTTAGAGTACAATTTTTCATAGTATTGTGTTAATGATTCTTTTAATTTCAGTTGGGTCTGTTATGAAATTGCCCATCTCATTTCATATTCGGGTTATTTGCTTCCTCTTCTGTCTTTCTTTTGTCCATTTGGCCAATGGTTTATCAATTTTGTTGACATTTTCAAAGAACCAGCTTTTGGTCTTAACTCAATTGTTTTTCTATTCTCTATTTCATTTAATTCTGCTCTAATTTTTATTATTGGCTTTCTTCTGATGCCCAAGGGCTCCTTTTGCTGCTCTCTATTTGTTTGAGTTGTAGTGTTAATGTTTTGATTTTGGCCCTTCTTTTTTTACGTGTGCATTAATTACTGTAAATTGACCTCTGCACACTGCTTTTGCTGTGCCCCAAAGGTTCTGATAAGACGTGTCCTCATTCTTATTTGATTATATGAATTTCTTTATTCTGTCTTTAATTTCTTCTATAACCCAATAGTTTTTGAGGAAGCTATTGTTCAGTTTCCATGTGTTTGATTTTTTTTTTCTTGCTTTTTCTGTTATTGATTTCTACTTTTATGGCTTTATGGTCAGAAAAGATGCTTTGTAATATTTTTATGTTTTGGATTCTGTTAAGGCTTGCTTTGTGGTCTATTCTGGAGAATATTCCATGTGCACTGGAAAAGGAAATATACTTGGCTGCTATTGGATGGAGTGTTCTGTATATGTATAAAAGATCAAGTTGGTTGATTGTGGCATTTAGATCTTCCATGTCTTTATTGCTCCACTTTCTGGATGTTCTGTCCTTCATTGAAAGTGGCACGTTGAAGTCTCCTACTCTTATTGTGGAGTTGTCTCTCTCTTTTCAATGCTGTTACAGTTTGTTTTGTATATTTTGGAGCCCTGTCATTGGGTGCATAAATATTTATTATGGTTATCTCTTCCTGGTGTATTGACTCTTTAATCATATAGTGTTCTTCCTTATCCTTTGTGGTGGATTTTACTTTAAAGTCTATTTTATCAGAGATTAATATTGCCATTCCTGCTGTTTTCTGGTTGTTGTTTGCTTGATATATTTTTTCCTTCCCCTGAGTTTTCATTTGTCTTTAAGTCTAAGATGTGTCTCTTACAGGCAATATATAGACGGATTTTTTTTTTTTTTTATCCATTCCGCCACTGCCTGTCTCTTTATAGGTGCATTTAGTGCATTTGCATTCTGCATAATTATTTTTGTGTGTGTGGTTGACAGTTTCTTTGTTCCACTTAATTTTCTGTGCTGAGTCATTTTTCTTTATGTATTTTCTTTTCATCCTTTTCATTGTTGTTGATTTTTTATTTACTGAGGGTTTTTTTTATGATTTTCTTGCTTTCTGTTTTGATGTATAGGATCGTTAGTTTCCTTTGTGGTTACCTTAATATTTACTCCTATTTTTCTAAGCTTAAACCAACCTTTTATTTCTTTATGTTGCCTTGACTTCATCTCCATATGAAGGATCTATGACGGCATTATTTAGTCCCTCTTTTTTGTTTTAATGTTGACAGCTTTTACGTATTGATGTCTCTGTTTCCCTGTTTTCAGTGTTTTGGCTTTGATTGAGTTGTGACTGTCTTATCTGGGTCAATATCTCATTTTCTGTCCTGTGTTCTAGTCTTAAGTTGTTATCTGATGTTATTGATTTTCTAACGAGAGTACTTCTTTTATTATTTCTTGTAATTTAGGTTTGGTTTTTACAAATTCCCTAAACTTCCGTTTATCTGGAAATGCCCTAATTTCATCATCATATTTGAGAGACAGTTTTGCTGGATATATAATTCTTGGTTGGCAATTTTTTTTTCCTTCAGTGCTTTATATATGTCACCCCATTGCCTTCTTGCCTGCATGGATTCTGCCCAGTAGTCTGAGCTTATTCTTATTGACTCTCCTTTGTAGATGACTTTTTGTTTATCCCTAGCCACTGTTAAAATTGTCTCTTTCTCTTTGGTTTTGACAGGTTTAATTATGTCTTGATGACTCTTTTGGGATCTACCTTGTGTAGGGTTCAAAGAGCATCTTGGATAGATATCTTCTTATCTTTCATGATATCAGGGAAGTTTCCTGCCAAAATCTAAAACAATTCTCTCTGTATTTTCTGTTATCCCTCTCTGTTCTGGTACTCCAAACACTCATAGGTTATTCCTCTTGATAGAGTCCCACATAATTCTTAGGGTTTCTTCATGTTTTTAAATTCTTTTATCTGATTTTTCCTCAAATAAGTTAATGTCAAGTGCTTTATCTTCAATCTCGCTAATTTTGAATTCCATTGCCTCAATTCTATGACTTTCTATTGAGTTGTATAATTGTGAAATTTTATTGTTAATTTTCTGGATTTCTGTTTGCTGTCTCTGTATGTTTTCTTGCAGCCTGTTAAATTTGTCATTATGCTTTTCTATAATCTTCTTAAGTTCCCCTGTTGTTTTATCTGTGTGTTCCTTGGCTTATTCTGCATTCTACCTGATCTCCTTCCTGATCCCTTGAAGAGTTCTATGTATTAATCTTTTGTATTGTACCTCTGGTAATTCCAGGAAGCTATCTTCTTCTAGAAGATTTCTTGATTCTTTGTTTTGGGAGCTTGCTGAAGCCATCATTTCTGCCTCTTTATGTGATTTGATAATGACTATTGTCCCTGAGCCATCAATAAGTTATTATTGATGTCACTAGGTGGTTAGATCTGGTACTAGGTATGTGAGTCCAGGAGTCCATTTGCTTTTCTTGTATGAATTCAGTTCAGGTGTCCAGGTAGTCAGTCACCAAGTGTGTAGTGCAGACACCTATAGTCCTAGATGGGCAGGGATGATTAGTGTAGGCATATGTGTGTGAATGCATTAGGGGGTCACATTCTGACCAAAGCAGGGGGTCGACAGCTGCCCCTGAATGTCTGGGAGGAAAGCATGTCCCTGTTCCCTAGACTGTGCAGGTGGGCGTGTTTTGCAGGCGGACAATGGGCACCTTACGCTGTTGGTTGTAAGGACTGGGAGGCACTACTTATTCTTGAACCTCTGTCATTGGTGGCTAGGTGGCGTGGGTGGAACCACCAGTCCTCAGGCCCCTGATGTGGATAGGTGAGTACCCTGCTTAACAGAGTGGTGTCAAATGTCACAAACCAGGCATTCCACTATATAGCTGATACAGTTGAAGTTAGGCTTCAGGTATATAGCCTATTGTACTGAGCTAGTGATGGCCTACACTGTTGAAATGGGCCCTCATAAGTCTATGCAGGGGCAAAAGGCATTCAAATTCCATGGACCCCTTATGCCTGTGCCTAGGCAAAGGAGCTGTGCCTGCCCTGAGTTCCCGGCTTAGTGGGGCTGGCAGATTACTTTTTCTTGTTTGTTAATTTGTTCTCTCTTCAAGGCCAAGAGAATGGCTCAGGGATCATGACAGGTCCTACTTCCAGCCCAGGGGATGCAGCAGTCACTGAAGCCAGCTTGGGACTTGGTACAGAGCAGGGAGGGGGCAGATAAATGGGAGAGAGATTTTTCCCAAAGGGATGTTTTTTGAACCTCAAGGTAGGTTAGATGCATGTACTTACTTTTGCCTATTGAGTGCCGCTTTTCACTGGTTCTGGAGGCTTGAGTAGACTCTCCGCTGCTGCTGGGTCTCTCCCAATGTGGAAAACGCATCCCGAGCACCACTGCTTGCCTCACCGCTCACACCAAACAATCTAGCCTGTAGGGTGCTGGTTCCCGCTGAGTCAGATCCAGCAACTCCTTGCTGCGTCTGAACCATCACTCCCTCCACCTGTGTCTCAGTCTGATTTCTCAACTTTGTGATGTTCAGGGCTCCTAGATTATCAAATATAATTGATTCACTTGTTTTTTCAGGTCTTTGTTGTAAGAGGGACCACAGGAAACATCTGACTACTCCGCCATCTTGGCCCTGCCTCAAGAAGAGCTTTCTGATTTTAATTGTGGTATAAATTTACTTTGAATGTCAGAGTTAGACACTCTTCTACATAATAATCTTCCCAATATGTGTGTCTGTGTGTTTAATATATGACCCTTTATCCCTATCTAGATTCCCCACCTCTTTAACCATTCTCTTGACAGTGTCTTTATTTCTTTTCATCGCTTTTCAGGATTTTTCATCACACCTGCTTGGTGAAAACCTTGTTTCAATCCAGCTGTCCATTTTATCCATACCTGCATCTGGGATGCTGAGGATCATAGGGGAGAAATCACACAATCCAGCTGATTGGTGTCATTTTAAATTGTTTCCAGTCTCTAGTAGGTCTTTCTTCCATATTCTCTTACTTAAAATTTAAATCTTTTCCACTATCCTCAAATATTTTAACAAATGACTTCACCCCTTATTTTGGCAGATGGATAGATTCCTACTTCATAGAATTCAGTAGGAGATAAATCTTTCTACACACCATCCCATCACTAAACTGCAAACCTTTCTTTCTTCCCTTCCTCCTGTTACAGAAGATGACTTGCCCTCCCTTCAGTTGAAAGGTAACCTCTATACCTCTTACAGAGGCCTGCCTTTTCTGACTTCTCAGAAAACTAAATTCTTCCTCCCATTCTGTCGGCTCCTACCCTTTGGCATTTAAATATACTTGAAACTCTTTCATCTTAAAAAGAAACAAACAAATACACACGATTTTTACTCTACCTCAAGTTCCCCCAGCTACAATTTGACTTCTGTCCTCTAAATGTCCTCTTCTACACACTAACTTCACTGCCTTACCTCCCATTCACTCCTCCAAGCCCTGCAACGTGACATCTACCTCAATACTCCATAGAAAGTGTTCTCTCACTAAAATCACCAGGGACTGATTTTTGCTAAACATTATGGATGATTTTCAGTCTTCATCCTACTTCATTCCTCAGCACCATTTGACAGTATTGACTATTTTCTTTCTCATTATCCAAGTAACCTCTTTAGCTACTTAATACTATATTTCAGGGTTTGCACACTGTGGCCCATAGGCCAAATCCAACCTATCACCTGTTTTCCTAAGTGAACCTTTATTGGAACACAGCCACACTCCTTTATTTGTGCATTGTCTATGGCTGCTTTCAGAGACTACGGCAGAGTCGAGTATTTGCAACAGAGACCATGTAATCTGCAAAGCATAAAAAAATTACTTCACAGAAAATGTTTGCCACTGCCTGCCATCTTTTATGAGACTTTTTTTTTTTTAAACATTACCCTTTTAGTTGCTGCAACTTGGTCTCTAACTGGGTTTCCCTTTCTTATCAAATTTTCTAAATGTTCATGTTCATCAGGCTGTATCCTAGATCTTCTCTGTTTCTTGCTGCACAGAATCTCTCCAGAAGATCACATTTGTTTGTATGGGGTCTTCACATGCTAGCTGGTTTAATGATGATAACTACCAAATGTATGTCTCCAGCCCAAACATCTCTTCTGAGCATCCTTCCACTTTTATGTTTCTAAAATTAACAAGTCCAAAATTGAACATATCCACTCACTCACTCTCCAACCTGCTCTTCCTTTGTATTTGTCTAGCTGATTGACCCCCCTCGGGGAGCCAGAAACCAAAGTTTCATATATGACCCTACCTTCACTCTTGCTGATCACACCTAAGCCAACATCCAGTCCATTCTACATCCTAATATCTCTTTAATGTGTTTGCAGTGATCATCACACTCCAAGTCATCACCATCTCTAACCTGAATTACTTCAAAAAAAAAAAAAAAAGCCACCTAATATTCTCCCTGTCCAATCTTGTCAATCTTAACTTTTCTTACCACTCTACACTCCTCCTCTTCCTCCTCCTCCTACACACACACACACACACACACACACACACACACACACAATTCAGTTGGCTAATTCCCGATTCAAGCTTCTCTTTTCCTCCTGAAAGATTTTGCCTCCTTCACAAATTCTCTACACTGTTACCGTCAGTTTTAAGTGCTCTTCAAACTCGCCATAATTCCTCTTGTCATAGTATTATTCACATTTTCTTCCATTCACTGTAAGTCCATCTGTCTCCTTCACCATGGTGTTTTCAGCACGTTGTAGAGTACTTGGCTCAGAGTAGATACTCAAGAATTTTAATCAAATAAATAAGCTGTAAGGCTTTGTGAATTTGGAGAATCAGTCATGCCTCATATGCTTTCTGAAATAGCTAATAAAATTTAAAATAATATTATGTGTTATCACTATTTCAATTATTGCTTTAAATTGTTAAAACTATAAAGCCTACATGTCATCTGATACCACTCATTGAAATGGCCATTTTTGAATATAAGCAATACGGATATGTGTTTGTTACAGAAGAAATACTTTTACCGTGGATTCACCCCTCTTAGGGAGGGCTTGAGTTCTGGTAGGGCTTCCTGGACACAAAAGAGAGATTAAGGTGCTACTGAACAGTATGATGCTGTGAAAAAAATACAGAGACTATAAATTTGAAGCCAATAACTCTGAAATTTTCAAAAGCAGCATGGTTATATGCAATCACTGTTTTAAATATCATTGTCTTTAATTTATGCATGTATTTGTTAAATGAAACATGTCTTTTCACAATTGTATATGTGTAATCAATTGACCAGTTATCTTGTAGTACAATCGAAAGTGATGGGGAATATTTACCATAGACTAATTTACTAATCATACAGAGTAGTTAGCAGTAATGGATTTCTTCCCCACATAGGAAACTTGGATTGTCATATTATCGTTTCTCTGCTGAGTGTGTTTCCTTAAAGCAGACAGAATTCTAAGTCACAAGATACTTTCATCTTCACTGGGAAAATGCAAGCCATTTCAAGTTACAGAGATATAAGACAAAGACATCTTTGTTTTCCCAAATTTTAGCTTATCCAATTGTCATGATTAAATTTAAAACCTGGGGAAAGAGGGACATATAATAAAAATTTCACTGACTCCTAACAGTAAGTAAATAGATCTCCAGTACAGCTTCATATTGATAGTGAATTCTCCATTTACTAAGAGAGACAGAGAGAAACATTTCTTGGCAAATTATATTCTCTTCTGTGCTGCTGCCAAATGAAATACTTGAACAAGTGCAATTCCACATCCTACACTTGATGAGAGTCTAATGTCACTATATTTGGAATGAAACATTGCTCAAAAGTTAACAAAAATGTTTTTGTTTTTAACAGCTCTCAACTATTTTTCTTCTCCCTCATTTCTTCCAAATACTATTCTCATATTCTTACACAAAGAATCTGAATAGATTGTATTCCGTTTCTACATTATATCTTTGTCTGAGAGGAACCAGGCTAGAGATATCTATTAAGATAACGCCCCAAGCCCCAAAACATGTTGATCATTATGGTTTTAATTTACAGAATATACTTCAAGGAATGTTTTGTACCCAATGACATAGAAAAGGAAACAGAAATTTATTGTAGTAATCTCATAGTTTTGCCGGTAGGGTAACAAAGCAGCTGACAAATTCAAGCATGGTGGGTGTGCCAACAGATAGCTTCAAAGTAATGACGTCCCCATGTCAATGACAACCCACAAAGTCTTGTGCACTGATTTCATTACAACAGTCTTTACTTCAGGAATTAACATTTCTCTCTGTTTCCTATTATAGAAAATCTGAATTCTCCTGTTTGGCTTTCAGTGCCCCTATTATTCTGCCTAATATGATCCTGTCTAATACAGCCCTTTCTTCACCCTCTTGGACCTCTTCAGTGTCCCCGGAATATGCCAGGCATTTGAGGCAGAAGAGACCAATGTAAAAAGGAGGTTAAAAAAAAAAAAAAAAAAGTCGATATGGTACTTAACCATAATTGAAAAAGCATGTACTTAGGAAACCAAGAAATTTGAACTTAAATCCCAGCTCAACTATTTATTAGTATTAACTCCCTCTAGAGAAGAAGACACCATAACCCTGGAAATGGCAATGTTTAACTGAGACAGACACTGTTTGTATGTACCTGAACACCATTCCCAATCTCCTTGCCTTCACTGTAGGGTGCTAGAAAAGCTAAACACTCCCCTTCCCTGACATCCTTGCAGGTAGGGATGGCTATGCAAACATTTATGGCCATGAGATATAAGTAGAAATCTTTTTGGCAGCTCGTGGGAAAGTTTTTGATAAAGGCAGATGTCACTGGTCTTCCCTTGAACATGAATGTAATACCTGGAACAGGAACAGCCATATTTTGACCATGAGATAGTAAGACAGTAAGACAGCGTGCTAAGGATGGGGGCAAAGTAGAAAGAACCAGTGTTCATTGTCTTTATTGAACTGCTGCAATAGCCCTGAACTGTTGACCTCCAGACTTAAAGTTGTGTGAGAAAAATAATCCCTTTTTGTTTAATTAGTGTTATTCAAAGTCTTACTTGTAACCAAAGTTTTCCTAAGCCATATAACACACATGTTCTCCATTCAAGGTATCCTTAGTGCCTCATTACCGCAGGCCAAACAACTTAGTGCCTGTTGGGCATAGCACTTCTCAAACCTTGGAATCAAATTGGATGTTGCCACCCTCATATCCTGCTCCATATGGATTTTTATGTGGCATTTTATTTTTATTATAATAACTGTTAAAAATCCAACTTCACAAAGATATGATGACATTGAAAGGAATACGGCAAAATAATGTTGACAATGTGAGCTATCTTGAGATACTGTTTTGTGCAGTGACTAACACTGTATTTCCTTTGACAGTTATCTCCCTTTGCCTCTGTGGGTTCGTTGCGGTATACCGTTTGGAAACCACAGCACTAGCCTTTGGAGATGTTGTGATGATAAAAAGAGATAGTACGTGTAAATAATAAGTATATGCCACTAGCTGGTGTATAACAGGTAAGCAATAAATTTTATCTGTTATCCCTTTCATTATAGAAATTTTTTGTTTGTAATTTTTTTGGTGATGTAATTTTGTTTTTTTGAATAATGGAATGCATGCTCAATCATTGAGTACTGGCAATTTTTTCTTATGTGAAATGAATTTTTATAAATATTATGTGGGTATGGTACACATACATACTAGTGGGGTACTGATGTAGAATAGCTAGAACGAGGCAGGGAAAAAACCATGAAACTTTACAAAACATGGGTCACACATAAAGACACTCTGCACTGGCTGTACATAAATGTTGTTCAAGTCTCTCCATCTTAGTGCTGCATTTTCTGCAACACATTTTGGTTCCTTTGGTAGGTAAATGCTTTCCAACCTGTAGGAACTGGACATCATTTGACACATTGCTGACTCCTGGCTTGTTCCTGACAAGAAAAGAGAGTCTTCCTCTTGTTATTCACTTGAATATTACCTAATCCTGAAAACCACACCTTCCCAATAACACACAAGAACCCATAAATATACTTACAAGGCTTATCCCGCTGTTCAGAAGCCCGAGATACTTATATGTACCATTGGTCATACAGTATGTCAAGGATGCATGCTTACACAGTGTTGCACCTGAAAATAACTTAATCACTTGAGCATTACCTAACCCGAAAAACTGCACCTTCCCAACAACACACAGGAAGCAGTAAACATACTTACAAGGCTTATCTTGATGTACAGAAAACCAAAGAGACAAAAGTTTTGCACAACCACACCCCCAGGATGCAGCATCTCAGACAATAACCTCTCAACCCATAAATATGGAGCCAACAAACTTCCTTCTGTTTTACACAGTTACACAGTCCCCATCCCAATGCCAACATGTGCTTTAAGTGGTAAAAAGCCTTCCCAGAAACCCCAGAGGGGGAAAATGCAAGTGATCTCTATATATACCAGTAGGGGTAAAAAGATTATTATTGGTAGTATGTTGTTGTTTTTAGTTGCCTTGGAGTCAGTCAGCTCTGACTCGTGACGACCTTAAAACAGAAGAAAACATTGACCGGTCCTGCGCCATCTTCACGATGTTTCATATGTTTGAGCCCATTATTGTGGCTTTTGTATCAATCCATCTCATTGAGGATTTTCCTCATTTTCACTAACCCTCTGCTTTACCAAAGATGATGTCCTTTTCTTATAACTGATCTTTCCTGATGATGTGTCCAAAATAAGAAAGATGGAGTCTTGCCATCCTTGCTTTTAAGGAGAATTCCGATTTTATTTATTATAAAACTGATTTGTTTGTTCTCTGGGTAGTCCATGGTATATCCAGTATTCTTCTCCAAAACTACAATCTGAATGCATCAATTCTTCTTCTGTCTTCTTTATTCATTGTCCAGCTTTTACATGCATAGGAGGTGATTGAAAAGACCATGGCTTGGATCAGGTACACCTTAGTCACCAAAGTAATATTTTTGCTTGTTGGAACTTTAGTGAGGTCTTTTATAGTGGATTTGCTCGATGTAATATGTCATTTGATGTCTGCTGCTTCCATGAGTGTTTATTGTTGATCCAAGTACAATGAAATCCTTGAAAACTTCAAATTTTTGTCCTTTTTTCATGATATTGCTTATTGGTCCCGTTGTGAGGATTTCCAAAGAGTTTAGTAGTATAGTTGTTGGTAGTATAGCTCTTGTCAATTTTTGGATACAATTTCATGAGTGCCATCCTAGGAGCAAACAATGTCAGGCCCTGAAAAAAGAAATTTACTATTCTTGTTCTTCTGTGTCGTGAACATATAGGATCAAACCAGGAGCATACTATTTGTTGGATTCTACCTCGTACACATACACGTACACCGATACGTGCCAACATAGAAGTGAAAGCAGCTACTGGGACTGGGGGCCCAGCATGGCAATCAAAATACAATCCTACAAAGATACTATCCCCCTTATCTAATTCATGACTTAGAATTTCATCATAATACCATATTCCTTAATGTCTCCTGTTTTGCCAATAGAACAACAGAATTCCTTATGGTGCTTTAATTATTACTTACCTTATTTGTATCTCTTAAAGCCAAATTTGAGTGTGGGTTGCCCCAATACATGTCAACGCCAGGGTCCTATTCACTCCCCATCCGGTGTTAATGATACTCCTTCAAACTTAGTTCCTCACTCTAAATCTTGATGACCAACCTTTTCCTCAGAAGATGGACCTTTTCCAACACCAGAAACTGGAGTATAAGTCCTTGTTTTTCCAGGATAAACTTTTGTTGCAGTCAACTGGACAAGATGTTCAAGTTGCCCAAATACCTCAAGTTTAATGACTCTAGGAAATAACCGCTCATCTCACCTAAAAGGGCTCAAGGTCACATATCAGGGACTTACTGTGAGCTGAAGGCTAATTCCTTTGTAGGCATACTGTAGAGAAAAATAAAGCTCTACTCGTTAAGTTCACTGTTTGGTTGGAGAACTTCAAGGTGTGGCCAGATGTAATAGGAGATAAGTTAGACTGCTTCTGAAGAAGCCCCTGGGCACCACTGCTTTGAAGGCTGACTAAAAAGATCATGTCATAAGATAAGCCACCACCTGTCAGTTTGTTGTATTGTGGTGGTTTTCTCATTACTCTGATGCTGAAAGCTATGTCACCAGTATTTCAAATACCAGCAGATTTACCCTTGGTAGGCAGGTTTCATAGAGCTTCCAGTCTAAGATGAATTAGGAAGAAAAGCCTGACAACCTACTTACAAAAATTAGCCAGCGAAAACCATATGGATCACAGAATATTGTCCTAGACTTTAACTTGCTTAATTTGGATGTGTCATCAGGAGGGACCAATCACTGAAGAAGGACTTCATGTTTGGTAAAGTGGAGGGCCAGCAAAGGTGAGAGAATCCCTCAATGAGATGGATTGACACAATGGTTGGAACAACGGACTCAGACATATCACTGATTAGGTAGATGGCAAAGGACTGGACGATGTTTTTTTTTTTCTGTTAAACATAAGGTTGCCATGAGTTGGAGCCTACTCAACAGCAATTAATAACCGCAACAAAGCTGTTCGCTTCTAGGAAGCAAAAGCATCAGGAGGCCCAACCAATGGGCATGTAGCAATGAGCAAAAGATTGGTTCTGTTTGTGAGAAAGTACTGGGTAGGCTATGAAGCCCAAAGTAGAGACCAATGACTCAGTGTGAGTGTGATACCTGCAAACTTGTTCCTTATGTAGCCCAGGTAAAAAGTACTATAGAAAACAGACACATTCAAGCCTACAAAATACAATAATCTCTGCAGCATTTTCAGATGTAGTAGTAACTGTATATTAGCCAACCACCTTCACTTGATAATTTCCTTAGATAGGCAAATTAGCATCTCAGCTGGAATTAATAGGTTATATGGTCATTTTTTTTTTTTTTTTGGTCATCGCAAGTCATTAAAGTAGGCTAACAACAGATGTCATTCAATTTTTTATCATTTTGGTTCTTTCCCTTCTTCCTATTTCTTCCTTCTTTCTTTAGTATCATCTTTCTCCATAATGAGATACAGTCTCACTAAAGAAAAATACTCAAAACTGAAGAAGTAAGCTCTCTCACAGAATTTGCTTTGTACAATTTGCAAATCACATTATTTCATACAGCAAGGTATGAGATTTATTATATTCAATTTTAAAATGGCATTATTTATATTAGGCCAAATAACACATTAGCTATGTTTTTTAATTTCCTACAATTAGAATAAAGAAACAAGTTGATTAAAATTCACAGAGAATAGCAAGCTGAATCAGTAGCCTAAAAACCCTACACACCTATATATTTTAAACTCATGATCATCCTGACCCTTTGTCTCCTACTTCTTCATCCATGAGGCGACAAAATTACCCCTTTCACATACCTACTTTAAGTGAGGATTAGTGAGATGAAATTTGTAGTTAGATCAAAATGTACTAAATAAGTACTGTAATTTCCAAGGAAAATATTATGGGTACTTGTATCATATACAGTAATGGAAATGGAAATTATTTTCTCTGGGGACCCAGGTCGCATTATTGTTAAATTATTTGCATCCTGATAAATGATTTGCATGCTAATGAGAGCATATTCCCAGAACAACATTTCCAGAGGTTTCTCTATGGTTTTACTATCAGGTATATATGCTACCATGTGATACAAAGCCATAAAACCTCAAAAGGTCTATGAAGTAAATCACCCCCCACTTTTTTTTTTTCTTTTGTAATATACTTGTGGGGAATTAGTGCATATTTTACTTTAAATTTGCCAGCTTCTTACTAATGAATTCTTCTTGACTCCATGGGGTTTTTCACCAGTTTATTTTTATTTTTTCTACTACTTCTGAGATTACCATCACAAATTGTCACATTCCTCAGTGATGAGATGAACTGAAAGTAAGTTCTGTCTCTGCTAGAATGATATAAAATTTCTGTCCCCTGATAGAAGATTAAAAAAAAACCCGAATTCAGAATTCTTTTGCCACTCAAATATTGTACATACGTCTTTTATCCATGTGCAACCAAAAAAAGAGAAACAGAAAAGGAAACTCTTCTTTAGATTGCAAATAAGTTCTTTCCTATTTGAGTGAATTTTAATTCTTCTATTTTTCTCTCAGGTAATCTTCATTATTCTGATCTCCCCAGAGATGGTATTCCCAGTGTCTACCTGATTCAGTCACTGCACTGAGCACACATTTGATCTGAGATTCTGTAGGTATATATTGCAAATAAAAATAAGTTGATCCTCTCAAGGGTAGTCTTACACTAGCTAAAATATACCTTGAAAGGTTAGTAGGGAAGGGCTTAGTTCCCAAAGGAAAAGACTGGTTTCCCGCACTTGCTTGTTGGAGGATGAATTCACTAATTGGAAAACTAGAAGTTCCAGGGATTTGCAAGTGGAACAGGTGAAAATGTAACTGATGATAATTAAAGGCTAATTATCTTCAACCTGCAATTGGCCACAGGAGGTTCTTCCAAGCCAAATAAAAAGAGAGCTTGAGGGAAAAAAGAGACACAGAGAAGAATGTACAATGCTTTTATACACCTGTGCTAGTAATTATGGGCAGGGATTAAACCTGAGTAGTCATCGATGGTTGAAGCCTGCCTCCTTTCCCAAATCTGTCTCAAGGATTAATGCATGTCACTCCCATCAGCATTAATAGGATTTAACCAGTTTAAAGTTGCTCTGTTGATTAGAAAATAGGTACCCCTCTGATGTCCAGAAGAAAACAATTTCTGACGTGCAGAGCCGTTGTATTAACTCTTCCAGAAAGCTCAGGGATATAGACTGCTTCTGTGGGTAGTTTTTTTTTTTTTAAATCAATGGCCTGTGCAGTATCAAAGTCAACAAAAACATAGGCGTCTTTTCACATTTCTAGATGCATTTGGTTTTACCTGGACACTTGTAATTTAGGAGAGATTATAGAAAACTTTCTCCCAGAGGCCTCACAGTTGTGTTGAGGGGAGTAAGAGGAATGCGCAGGGGCGGATTAACCAGTAAGCAAGGTATGCGTGGGTTTACTTGTGTTTACTTACTAATCTGTAGTTCACAATTGCACAGGGGTGAAATTGTGCAGTACAGATTAGTAAGTAAGCACAAGTGGGACTGTGTATACCTTGCTTATTGAGTAACCCGTCCCTGCGCGTAGGCCAAGAGAAGTGCATTAGTAGAGTCATGATTCCAGGAGCCATGACCTAGGGAAAGCTTCCCTGGCAAAGTGAGGAGTATATAATGTACCCTTATACTACTGCTGAAAAACCTGGTGACATAGTGGTTAAGAGCTACAGCTGCTAACCAAAAAGTCAGCAGTTCGGATCCATCAGGTGATCCTTGGAAACCCTCTGGGGCAGTTCTACTCTGTCCTATAGGGTCGCTATGAGTTGGAATGGATTTCACAGCAATGGGTTTGGTTTTTTTATACTGCTGCTTCCTCATGAGAATCTAAGTGGCCCAAGTAACCTGCCTATCATCTCTCTTGACACCTCTCACCTCATATTCACATGGTCCCTTCAAACCTAGCATTTTCTCGCATGATTCTACCCATCCCTGACTAGAGTTGGGGAAAAAAAAAAATACAACAGTTGCCATTGAGTCAACTCCAACTAATTGTGACCCCATATGTGTCAAAGTAGAACTATGATCCATAGAGTTTTCAGTGGCTGATTTTTCAGAAGTGGATGTGTCAGTCATTTACTCCCAGGCACCTCTGGGTGGATTCAAACCTCCAAAGTTTTGGGTAGCAGCTGAGCATGTTAACTACACTACCTAGGGACTCCATGAACTTAGAAATGAGCACTGGATCTAAGCTAAGAATATCAGAGAACTTCCCTAGGATTTTTTTAAATGGTTAGAAATGACAAAGGTAAGCTCTCTCTGGTAGTAAAAGTTTTATAACATAAAACTCAGAAACTGTCAACCACTGGGTTTTCCACCATGTTAAGAAAGCTAGTTTACAGTAAAAGCATAAAGCTGATGGTAGAAATTAACAAGGACTAGAGAATAATCTTACTACCTTTCAAGACTGTAATGATTTTGGTTACCAATGTATCTGTCCTTCTGTGGTTTGGTCATTCAACCCTTCCATGGGTAGTAAGTTAGTCATCTAGTGCTGCTGTAACAGAAATACCACAAGTGAATGGCTTTACAAACAGAAATTTATTCTCTCACAGCCTAGTATGCTAGAACTACAAATTCCGGGTGTCAGCCCAGGGGAAGTCATTGTCTGTCTGCTCTGGAGGAAGGTCCTTATCATCAATCTTCCTCTGGTCAAGGAACTTCTCAGCACAGTGACCCCGGGTCCAAAGGACATGATCTGCTCCCAGTGCTTCTTTCTTGGTGTTGTGAGGTCCCCCTCATTTCTCTGCATGCTTCTCTCTTTTATATCTCAAAAGAGATTGGCTTAAGAAACTATTTAATTTTGTTGATCTCATCAGCATAACTGCCACTAATTCATCTCATTAATATCACAGTGATAGGATTTACAACACATAGGAAAACCACATCATATGACAAAATGGTGGACAATCACACAATACTGGGAATCATGGCCTATCAAAATTGATGCACATTATTTTGGGGAGATACAATCTAATCCATGACAGATAGAGAACAAAAAATTTTCTTTTTTGACTAAATTAATTCAAGTTTTTTTTTGAAATTTAAACTGAAAGACTTATAAATGAAGGCACATGTAGTGAGATATAATTCAGGAATATTAACCAAGGTTTTTTATATTGTTGTTGCCAATCCACCTGCCTTCCTCCATTGATGGAGAATAGGACATCCTTCTGTTTGGCTGAGGCCTGGTTTAGAAGGAAGTGGAAAGACATAAGTTTGAAGAGGTCTGAGAGCAATGGGGATTTAGTCCTTCATATCCTGGTGATGCTTGAGATAGCACAAAGACTTCCAGAGAAGTCCCTCGGAAGTACAACCATTCTAGACAACACAACAATCTGACACTTCATCATGGAAGTAAGTGAATATATACTGTACTGCCCAGCAATTTTATTCCTGGGTATATATACAGGATACGCGAGCATATTAATTGATGCATTGCTTGTGGTTGCAGGAAATTGACCACAGCTTAGTTGCTCATAACTAGGGGAATGAATAAGTTGAACCACATGAAATTGCTAATATTTGACCATTTTTACTACAAAATTTATCAGTTTTATATAGTTCACTCTTATACAATATGATAGATATATACTATGTAGCAGAAGAAACAAACTAGAGCTATGATATACTTAGTTAAATATATGTATATTTTTAACTTTATATATACTTATATACTTTATATAAATATCTATATACGTTTTATATGTGTGTGTGTGTATATATGTATATCTCCAGTAAAACCTGCAAAAACTGAAACCCATGTAAGGCAGAAACCTGTCAGAGAAGGAAAACTCAAATATTCTCCACGAAAATGAGTGATAGAAAAGTGGCAAGACTGCATCCCATCAAAGGCCAAAAACTTATGAGACCCAAATGAAAACATGGTGGTCCCATCAAGTTCCAGCTCTCCTACCGGAATAAGGGTATGCATTAAGCATGGTCAATGTGATCTCTATTAAGGGAAGAAAATAAGAGTGGGGATCCAGGATAAAACAGAAAAAGTAAAAATATAGCAGAAACGCTTTGCATGGACCAATGATGATGATGTTGCATGTACTGGGGAGTATGCTAAACTCAGTTCTATGAACCTGAGGTGTGGTGTAGAGTGGGAAAGCCAAAAGCCAAGGGAGAGAGTTAAAGATAGAGTTACAGAGATAGAAAGACAGACAGAAAAGCTTCCTCCAGCATGGGTCCTTAGCAGACAGTAGAAATGAGAGGGAATGTGTTTAGGTAGAAATGTCCTAAAAAAGTTTCCCAAGTCTCCCATAGTTCCAGAGAAAAATTTGTAATTTTTCTTAATGATTTCTGGCCCTTCAAGAGGGCTAGAAGAAACCAGAAGTTTCTGAGAAAAGGATGTCGGACAAGATAAGACCTCCTTGTGGTGAATGGAAGACACTGTCACTGTATGTGGTATAGACCATTTAAGCTAGGGCCATGGTTGAGTGTGAATAGAAGTAGTCTGTGTTGTAGGAAATAGGACCAGTGATCAAAGTGCTGACATCAGGATTTACATCTCTGCAGAGACTAGAAGAGGCAAAGGTTGCCCATAGTCAAGATGTTGCCTTTATTCTCACCATTCACACCTCATCTAAATTTTGTGGGGTTTAAAAAAACTTGTAATCTAGATGCAATATCAGGACAAGGGAGATGGGGTGTTCTTTGATTAAAAATCAGAAATAACTAAGTAACACTAATTTAACTGAGTTTACGTAGTAGAAAATCAAGTGAATTGGAAATAGAGGCTAAGTTATAAATCATGTTTAGTAATTGAAAAACTATGGAAGTTTAATTTTGCTATCTATGTTTTTCACTTAAATTTATGCCTAATAGCTATATGGACACCAGTACTCACTGCCTATAACTTGTTTTAACTATTAAACTTATCTGTGAGTTCATGTTCTATACAACAAATAAGTTTGCTTTGTATGCAATATTTTTGCAATTACGGGCATGCTAGAAACAAAGTTGGAGTTTTTAATTTAATAGTCCTGCCACTGGTATTTTAGAAATTGATGTGTCAAAAAAGCTAATTATTGGTTGGTACCTCAAAGAGGAAATTTTTTTTTTTTTTTGAGTGTGTGTTGCAATTGGAGACCAGTAGCATTGCAAATGTGCGTAATACATTAAAGACAAAAGGACCCCCCTTTTAGTTAGTGCCACAGCTCTGACTTGATATAACTGGAGCGGTATCACAGACAGCCAGTAATGTCACCTCTCCTTACATTCCACGGCGTGTCTACCTTTCACAACATTTTCTCAGAAGAATACATCCTGAAGGACAGGATTTCTGAGTCAAATGCACACATTTAAAGGGCTGGACTAAAGAAAAATTCAGTGCCAAGTGGAAAGTTTGGTTCTTCATGTGTAGCATTTGAGAAAGAAGATTTAAAAAGAAAAACAAGCGGACATCCCTAGGACTATATCACTGGTTTGTAAATTGTATTCAGCAGTAGAGTTCATTTCAATCAAAGTTTAAACCTGAACTCGAGCACAAGGACCACATAACATCAGAGGTTCTCTGGCTGAAGTTACTTGAGAGAGCAATTGGCAGACCTGGTACCCAGGCCCAGTCAAAGCCAGGGGAAGCCCCTCAAGGCTTTGCAACACCTAGGACTTTTACAAGCACACTTCGAAATGACTGAGTTGTTCTTGTTTTTGTTAGGTGCCATTGAGTTGGTGACCTATGTATAACAGAATGAAACACTGCTTGGCCCTGAGCCATCCTCACAATCGTTGTTATGCTTAAGCCCTTTGTTGTAGCCTCTGTGTCAATCCATGTCATTGAGAGTTTCCTCTTTTTCACTGACCCTGTACTTTACCAAGCATGATGTCCTTCTCCAGGGACTCATCCCTCCTGACAACATGTCCAAAGTAAGTGAAATGTAGTCTCGCCATCCTTGCTTCTAAGGAGCATTCTGGCTGTACTTCTTCCAGGACATGAGTAGTAGCAGTTACAAAAATATAACAACAAAAACAAAACTAATACCAAGAACTAATTTTTATTTATATGTCACTATGTGCTGAATGCTTGAATCACATTACCTCTATTAATCTTTCTAGCAATCTTAAATCTTCACGTTACAGATGAGCAAATTATGGCTCCAGTAGGCTAAGTCAGTTGCCAATATTACTAAGCTAATTATTGGTAAAGTTTGGATAGAGACACAGGCTTTCCATGCCTATAAGTCTGAGCTATCAGTCACTCACACAATAGACTTTGACACTGGGCAACTTCTTAGTCAGTAATGATGTTGATAAGGAATAAAAGGGGTGCTAATTTTTTCATTTTTAAGGAAAGAAAAGGTTTCCTTGGAAGGGAGGTAGAAGTTGGTAGTGCTTTTAATTCAGGACATAATACGTTTGAAGTAATTTTGGGATTTATAGGTGGACTTGAATAAACAGACACATGGGCCTGCAATTCAGGGTAGAGGTTACAACAGGAAGACTTAGACTTTTGAGTAACATATAAAAGACGGTTGGAGGCAAGAATGATATGACATAGGGAGGTAGCAGAGAGAGAGAAGTTAGTAAATCCTCAGAGAACATTACCATTTAAAGAGTGTTTGGAGGAAGGGAAGTAATTGAAAGGAACCAGGAAAGAGTAAATTTGCAGAAACCTGGGAAAAAGAAGAGTATGTAAGCATGATGAGAGCAGTGATTTTTTTTTTTTTTTCTGTTTCATGTACTAATGTGTCCCAAGCACCTAGAATAGTGCCTGGTACATAGTAGAGGTTCAATAAATAGTTGTTTAATAAATATGTTGATCAGGATCAAGTGCTACAAGGAGGGAGTTATTCTTTTCCCTTGATCAGGGATTGTATATAGTGTCTTTCAAATATCCTTATAAAACTTATTTTACCTACCTAAATTCAACATAATTTACAATCTTATTTTTTTCTGAACTGGTTTGAAAAGGGGCAGTTAATTATGCAAGTTCTTATAATAAAAATTATTAAATATTTTAGATATTTCTACATGATGAAATTTTTAAAACTAGTTTTTTTTTAAAGATTAATTATACAATTTCCTGTGACAAAAAAATACAAAACATTTCAGATATTTCTTCCTAAAATTCCATTTCCCAGTGGGCTCAATGGTGGCAATAACTAATTTCTAAAGAAATGAATGGCTTGAGAACTGTTTTAGTTTTGAGCTGCGAATTTGCCCCCTTTTACACACACCTTCATGTTAGAGTGTTTTCATTAATTTTTCAGTTGGCCTATGATTTATGAAGCAGTTAATATGAATTTAGGAATTATCTGCTTCCAAAAATGCATCATAATTTGCGTCTAACTAACAACTGTTTCAAAAAAGAAAACCACAGTCATCACTGGATTGTGTTGGCTGACAAACCTAGAGTAATTAATCTTTGTTTTCAGTGAATATTTAATTAAATTAATTTTCAAAAATATGTGCAAATTGCAGTTTAAAAAAAAGGCTTTTATGTGTGACAGTGAAATGTAATGAAATGCACTCACCTGCCAAGATTTGAAAAATGAACTGCTTTTTTTTTTTTTAACCCAAAGAAATCTAGGGGACTAGGAGTTAGCCAAATGAATGGACATAGACATATTTGCTATTATATGCTCAGGCGCGTACTCACCATTCACCTGAATTTGTTCGTGATGTCATGGCATGAAACATGGCAGCCTTTGAAGACAGGAAGACCTGGGTTTGAGCCCCACCTCTGCCACTTCCTAGCAGTGTGACTTTGAACAAGTTATTTCGTTTCTCTGAGCTCTTGTTTTCTTCATCATAAATTGGGGCTACTCTGATGCCATGCCCATTTCACCACCCATCTGCCAGTTTGTAGTACTGTGGTGGCTTGTGTGTTGCTATGATGCTAGCAGCTATGCCACTGATATTTCAATTATCAGCACGGTCACCCATGGTGGACAGATTTCAGCAGAGCTTTCAGATTATGACAGACTACATAGAAAAGACTGGCGATCTACTTCCAAACGTTAGCCAATGAAAAATCCGTGGCTCACAACAGAATGTTGTCCGATATAGTGCTGGAAGATGAGCCCCCTAGGTTGGAAGCCACTACACAATAGAAAAAACAATGCCCTCAAACATGCTAATGAGCATGCAGACGGCTCAGGACCTGATAGCATTTCGTTCTGTTATATATAAGTTCTCTGTGAGTCAAAGCTGAGTCTACGGCAACTAAGAGTAGATGCCCATTGCAAGGTGATTGATTGTAAGCTCCCTGATGGCATAAACTACATCCTTCTTGTTCAACATTCTACATCTATCTTCTAGCACAGTACCGGTTGCCATCCAGTCAGTTCTGACTCATGGCGACCCAATGTGTGTCAGAGAAGTACTGTGCTCCACATGGTTTTCAATGGCTGATTTTTCTAAAGTAGAATGCGAAATGCCTTAATGTTAACCATTTGCATCATCCAGGGACATCTCTAGCACAGTAGGAGTTTCATAAGTGCTTGTTTTGTTAGTTTGATGAATGTATTGGAGAACATGTGAACGCTGTCTGGTACACAGTGTACTCAACAATTGTTAACTTTCCTTCTTCAACCTACACAATTACTTGCAACAGCCAATTTCTCCCCTAATATTTCTGTCATTGGAACAGCCGTGCATTCTAAGCTTGATTTGTCAGACTCATCATCTCAATCCCCTAGTTGCTCTTTCCCTTTGGAAATGCCACACCTCCTACATTAAAAACTATAGTATTATCTTTAGTCATAAGTTAATGTCCTAAAAAAAGTCACCCAAATATTGTCCCCAACCTTTCCAAAGTAGCAAGAATCACTTTCCTCATTTCCATTTATTCATATGACATGCATAAATTCAGGGTGTAATTATCATAACAGAGTTGAGTTTTGCCAGTGTTTTTGTTAAATAGATGACAAGGCATGTCAGACATCATGCCTTTGGTTGACACACATTACATATGCCTCCTCTGCTGTAAATTCCACTTATGGTTCTGGTGTCACCAGCAACTGGTATAGTGATACACACACTGATTGTTACTGAAATTAGGACAGCCAACAGAAAGATTCCACAGCCAGTTTATTATTTATCTTACATTAAAACTCATAAAATTGAAGCAGTGACATGATTCAATTTAGCCTGGCGTAGAACTATTGATCCTGAGTTTTGCACAAAGAAGTCCTTTTGGGCTAAAGCTCTACACAGAAAATCAATTTGCTTAAAATGCTTCCTTTAATACTTAATGGCTTACTCATCGAGGACTGAAATTCTGCACGTGAATAACACTGCAGTCTCCATGCCAATCACGAGAAGCGCTATGTAAATTATAATTGGAATATTATGGCAAAAACCTGGAGGCCATAGTCTTGCCACAAGATAATTGAATGTCAATAATGATCCAGGAAAACATTTAAAGCTGCACCTCCATAAGAGTATAAATGTCCTAAAATTTAACTAGTAAAACGTGTTTCTATTTATTGTACTCGGTTCATTCACCCAAGTATGGATGAATACAGACAAGCAGCTACACAGGAGAAACATTTTGGTTCCATGTACAAGCTGGATTCTTAGAAATACTGCGTTCTGTTGTGGTTCCAGAGGTGTCACCAACTAGCAACCTGGACTTTGTGAACTTAGGCAGTTATTTAACCTCTTTGAGTCTAAGCTTTCTTCCATATAAAATTAGAAAGCACCTCCCACATAAAAAATGCTTCTGTTTCATCAAATTATTCTGTAAATATGTTATTCCTTTAAGCTCTGTTTTTTAAATGTTGAAAACAAAAGAAAATGTTGTCGCTGTATTAGAGCTTCCAAAACAAGGCATTCACACAAGAATTAGAACATCCCCACAGACTTACATACCTCAGGACTTTGCAAAATATATCCAGTTTTATGTGAATTCACAGTAGTTTTATAAATTTTATCAACAAATTTAGAGATAGAAATATAAGATCTCATGGTGTTTTCCATGTGGTCTAGTAAATCATATATTAAGTAAATTTAAAAACAGAGATTTGGAAACAACATCTAGAGTCTGTATCTGTTTTATACAAACTGTGTTGGGGTGCGCTGTCAAGTTGATTACAACTCATAGGGATCCTATACCAAAAACCAAACCCACTGCCGTCGAGTCGATTTCGACTCATAGCAACCCTATAGGACAGAGTAAAACTGCCCCTTAAGGTTTCCTAGTCTGTAATCTTTACAGGCCCTGCAGGGCAGTTCTACTTCGTCCTATAGGGTAGCTATGAGTCGGAATCAACTCAACAGCAATGGGTTTGGCTTGATTTTTGGTTAATCATTACAGGAGCAGATCACCAGGCCTTTTCTCCCGCAGAGCCACTGAGGGTAGGTTCAAACCACCAGCCTTGCAGTTAGCAGCTAAGTGCTTTAACCATTGTGCCACCAGGACTCCTTATATGAACTCCAGGGTTCTTATGTGAACTCATATGGATTTATAATTTCTCCTATTAAAGCTTATGAATGAATAGGATGAGTAAAAGTAAGACACTGACTGCTGCTATATATATCACTTGCCATTGTGACAAAAATATATTTTCCATGATTTTTTTGGTTTATCTGATACAGACCTAACTTTCTTTAATAGGTCTCATAAATTGGATCTCAGCTCTAAGGGTGATATCGTAGATTCCATGCACAGATGTAAAATATACTATGCATGAGTGTTGCATTTTGCCTGTGATCTGCTTCCATTCAATTTCCTTAAAGCTAATTTCAGAATCATTTTCCCATAAAGATTTAATTGAGAGTGTCTCTTCAGTACAGATCTAATTATTTCCTACTATACCATGAACGCGACACACTTCCGGCCTGGTATACCCTAAAGGATTTCAATTAATTCTAGCTATTGTGAAACGTTAGGAAAGTCATTCCTAGGCATTGTGTAATATGCCTAATTTGTATATATCGAAAGAAATGTGATCTAAGAGAATCATATTTTACTGGAGGCCAAATAAAGGACATCAATGTGTTACTGAAAGGCAAATCTTATAAGATTGAAATTTGTTTTTCCTCCCGAGCACAGTTTCTTCAAAAATTGTCAGAAACCAGGATTATTCTGTTTTCTCATGCAAAAGAGGTAACAACTAATCTTTTAACTCTAGCAAATACTGGATGCATTTTAATAAGGTTTTCTAATATCTGAAATTAACATAATAAAAATTAGACATTTTTATCACCAACTACACATAATAACTTATTGAGAAAGAACATTTTTCTGAACATTTGTAATTTCTAAATAAATCAATAGCTCAGTAAACAAATTAATATAGTCTAATAAAAAAAATTTTTTTAAAGGCTAGTTTAATCCATACTTATTGAAATCTGCTAAATTTTCAAAACACAGTTTAATCAGTATGGAATAACAATTGAGAATATGGTGTCTAGAGTAAGACTGGCCTGGGGTTCTACCTAGCTCTGATGTTTATTTGCTATAGGAATTGGGGCAAAGTTTTAACCTCCAAAATCTTACTATCTTCTTCTGTAAAAATGAGACTTAAAATAATACCTTCCTCATCAGGATCCTTGTGATGATTAAATAAGATAATGCATATAAAGTTGTTAGAAAAGTGCTTACAAGGTAGGTCAACAGTGAGTGGCTCTCACTGGATGCTCACACCTCCTGGAGGTCTTCCTGGTTTGAGGGGAGATTTATACAAAGTGAGCACAATGGTGATATCCCTGACTAGTTCAAGGTAGTCTAGCATGCGTTTGACATATTTGAGCTGATCCCAAACCAAATTCCACTCATGGCCCAAATACCACAGAGCGCAATTCCCTCATTTACTCTCCAGTCCAACAGTGATTGGTGTGTTTGAAACTGACTCCCGGGCCCACCTGACCCACAAGTACAATGGTCAAATTCCTACTCAATCATTGTCCAGCCATTCCTTGTCTCCCTGTGTTCTATTCAATATTACCTAGTCCCATAGGATTCAATTTTGATGTTTAACATTCCTTTCCAGCAGGAAATTCTTCCCTGTAGTTAACCAAATTCCCCTGATGCAATTAAAGATCATTTGCTCTCTCGTTTAAAATTTATATGGATAAAGCCAGTCAACATCCCTGGCATAAGAAATCTTTATATCCGCAAACAACGATATTAAGAATGTGACAGCAAACTTATACAGAGCTCAGTCTTACATAATTTTGGCATTGTTCCAAGCACAAATGGGAGTCTGTCCTATTCTTAATAATTTTCAAAAAAGATATTCAACCAATATATCAAAATTCATACAGTTAGGAAGTTTTAACTTACACAAAATTTAAATCCCTTCACCTGCAATGTAAGCCTATTTTCTCATGCTGTTCTCAATAGATATGGAGAACAGCTACTCATTGTTCTGCCAGTAGTTTTTTTTTCCTTCTGTAAGTTATTCCTCTTTGCTCAAAACCCTTTTTATCCTGGTATTTTGAAAGAGCTACTGCCTTCTTTCAATTTGTCTATGTTTATAATGGCTCCAAAAATACACACGTAAGTCTGGTTGTATTTAACCTATTTAACAAAAACACTGCAAGTAAATAACTCCCCTGTTCATTCTCATCATGTGTATCTAGCTGTAATTATATATTAAGAATTATATGTAAACATATTCCTGTTTAACATTATGTCATGCACACTTCCTTTAGAGTAGTTGTTAATAACAACTCTTATTTTATTTGTACATTCCTCAACCATGTTTTCTTATATCGTTTTACATTTATCTTACAACATATTATTAGCTCAATTAATTTCATTCTCATAGCTTGAAAATATTTCTTGATATGTTGTGATATATCTCCTTTGGAATATACTATTTCAGTATAGGAAAAAAGTAAGATTGCTCATTTTTTTATTAGAAAAAGTTAAGTTCCCTGTAGCTCCCAGCCTCCTGCTGGTTTTTTCAGAAAAAGAAGCACCATGACTCAGTTCCACCTAATTAGCCTACCCTTACCCTCCCTCCATCTCTTGTCTGTCAGTTTGTTGTACTGTGGTAGCTTGTGCATTGCTGTGACTCTAGAAGCTATACCACTGGTATTTCAAATATAAGAAGGGTCATCTATGGTGGACAGGTTTCAGCAGAGCTTCCCCATAAAGACTAGGAAGAAGGACCTAGCCAAAAAAAAAAAAAAAAACTGATCAGTGAAAACCTTGTTTCGCAAAATATTGCCTGGTATAGTGCCAAAAAATGAACCTCTCGGGTAGGAAGGCACTCTTAATATAACTGGAGAAAAGCTGCTTCCTCAAAGTAGAGTACATCATAATGTCTTGGACAGAGTAAAGTTTTAACTTCATTTGCTGATGTGTCACAACTCAAAATGAGAAGAAAGAGCTGGAAACATCCATTAATAATTGAAACATGGAATGTACAAAATGTGAATTTGGGAAAATTAGAACTCACATAAAAATCTATGTCCTATTCATTAGTCAACCAAAATGGACTGATATTGGCCATTTTGAATCAAAAAATCATATGGCCTACACTGCTGGGAAAGACAAATTGAAGAGGAATGGAGTCTCATTCATCGTCAAAAAGAACACTTCAAGATCAACCCTGAATTATAACATTGTCAGTGATAGGCTAATATTCATACACCTACAAGGAGAAGCAGTTAATATAATTATTATTCAAATGTATGCACCAACCACAAAGACCAAAGATAAAGAAAATGAAGACTTTTACCAACTTCTACAATCTGAAATTGATCAAATAGGCAATCAAGAAGCATTGATAATTACTGGTGACTGGAATGCAAAAGTTAGAAACAAAGAAAAGGATCAGTAGTTGGAATATAGGACGTTGGTGATAGAAATGATCCCAGAGATCACATGATAGAATTTTGCAAGACCAAACACCTTTCACTGGAAATACCTTTCTTCAACAACATAAACAGTGACTATATACATGAGTCCTGCTGGATGGAATGTGCAGGAATCAAAATGACTGCATCTGTGAAAAGAAATGGTATAGAAGCTCAATATTGTCAGTCAGAAAAAGGCCAGTGACCAAAAGCAGAATGGACTATTGATTGCTCATATGCTAGTTCAAGTTGAAGCTGAAGAAAATTAAGTACAGCCTTGAGTATATCCCACCTGAATTTAGAAACCATCTCAAGAATATATTTGACTCACTGAACACTAATGACTGAAGACCAGACAAGTTGTGGGAGGACATCATACACAGAGAAAGCAAAAGGTCATTAAAAAGACAGGAAGGAAAGAAAAGACCAAAATGGAAGTCAGAACAGACTCTGAAGATTGTTCTTGAATGCAGAGTACCTAAAGCAAATGGAAGAAATGATGAAGTAAAAAAGTTGAACAGAAGATTCAAATGGTAGCTCTGGAAGACAAAGCAAAGTATTCAGATGAAATGTGTAAGATCTGGAGTTAGAAAACCAAAATGGAAGAATATGCTTGACATTTCTCAAGCTGAAAGAACTGAAAAGTCAAGCCTCAAGTTTCAAGATTGAAGGATTCTGTGGGCAAAATATTGAAAGATAAAGGAAGCATCAAAAGAAGATAGAAGGAATACACAGTCATTATACCAAAAAGAATTTATCTATATTTACAATTCCAGGAGATAGCATATGATCAAAACTTATGGTGTTAAAAGAAGAAGTCTGAACTGCACTGAAGGCATCGGCGAAAAACAAGCCTCCAGGAATTTACAGATTACCAATTCAGATGTTTCAACAAATGGATACAGTGCTGGCGGTGCTCACTCATCTATGCCAAGAAGTTTGGAATACAGTTACCTGGCCAACCTACTGGAAGAGATCCATATTTCTTCCCGTTGCAAAGAAAGGTGGTCCAACAGAATGTGAAAATTATGGACCAGTATCATTAATATCACATACAAGTGAAATTTTGCTGAAGGTCATTCAAAAATGGCTGCAGCAGTACACTGAAAGGGAACTGCCAGAAATTTATGCCGGATTCAGAAGAGGATGTGGAGCAGGGGATATCATTGCAAATGTCAGATGGATAATGGCTGAAAGAAGAGACTTATCAGAAAGATACCTGTGTTTTATTATGCGAATGCATTCAACTGTGTGGATCATAACAGCTTATGGATAACATTGCAAAGAATAGGAATTCCAGGACACTTAATTGTGCTCATGAGGAACCTGTACGTAGACCAAGAGGCAGTTATTTAAATAGAACAAAGGGATAAAACAAGCCTCCAGGAATTTACAGATTACCAATTCAGGTGTTTCAACAAGTGGATACAGTGCTGGTATGGTTAATGAGTCAGGTATGGTTTAAAGTCAGGAAATCTGTGTGTCAGGGTTTTATCTTTTCACTATTCTTATTCAATCTGTATACTGAGCAAATAATCTGGGAAGCTGGACTATATGAAGAAGAACATGGCATCAGGGTTGAAGAAGACTCATTAACCATTCTGAAGAACAGTTGTTAAGGATTTCGTTTTACTTGGATCCACAATCAACAACCATGGAAGCAGCAGCCAAGAAATCAAATGACATACTGCATTGGTCATACCTGCTGCAAAAGACCTCTTCAAAGAGTTAAAAAAGCAAAGATTTCACTGTTAGAGCTAAAGTGTGCCTAACCCAAGCCATGATATTTTCAATTGCGTCATGTGCATGTGACAGCTGAACAACAAATAAGGAAGACCAAAGAAGAATTGACGCCTTTGAATTATGGTGTTAGCAAAGAATATTGAATATACTATGGACTGTAAACCGGTTGCCGTCAAGTTGATTCCGACTCAGCGACCGTATAGGACAGAGTAGAACTGCCCCAGAGAGTTTCCAAGGAGCACCTGGTGTATTTGAACTGCTTTTCTTTCAGTTAGCAGCAGTAGCACTTAACCACTATGCCACTAGGGTTTTGCTGAGCAAATAATCTGAGAAGCTGGAATATATGAAAAATAGCAGAACATCAGTATTGGAGGAAGGCTCATTAACTACCTGCCATATGCAGATGACACAACCTTGCTTGCTGAAAATGAAGAGGACTTGAAGCACTTACTAATAAAGATCAAAGACTACAGCCTTCAGTGTGGATTACACCTCACCATAAAGAAAATTAAAATCGTCACCACTGGACCAATAAGCATGGTCATGATAAGCAGAGGAAACATTGAAGTTGTGAAGGATTTCATTTTATTTGGATCCACAATCACCACTCATGGAAGCAGCAGTCAAGAAATCGTGGATTGCGTTGGGTAAACCTGCTGTAAAAGACCTCTTTAAAGTGTTGAAAGCGAAGATGTCACTAAGGTGCACCTGAACCAAGCCTTGGTGTTTTCACTCGCCTTGAATGCATGCCAAAGCTGGCAATGAATAAGGAAGACTGAAGACGAATTGACACTTTTAAATCATGGTGTTGATGAAGAATATTAAATATACCATGGACTGCCAAAAAAGGAGCAAATCTATCTTGGAAGAAGTACAGCCGGAATGCTCCTTGGAAGCCAGGATGGCAATACTTTGCCTTACATACTTTGGACAAGTTATCAGGAGGAATCGATCCCTGGAAAAGGACAGGAAGACATTATGCTTGGTAAAGTAGAGGGTTAGTGAAGAAGAAGACTCTTAACGAGATTGCAACACAGTGGCTGCAACAATGGGCTCAAGCATAACAACAATTGTGAGGATGGCACAGGAATGGGCGGTGTTTCATTCTGTTGTACGTAGGGTCGCTATGAGTCAGAACAGACTTGATGGCACCTAACAACAACAACGTGGACTGCCAGAAGAGCAAACAAATCTGACTTGAAAGAAGTGCAGCCAGCATACTCCTTAGAAGAAAGGATGGTGAGACTTTGTCTCATGTACTTTGAACATGTTATCAGCAGAAACAAGTTCCTGGAGCAGGACATCATGCTTGGAAACATAGTGTCAGCAAAGTTGAGGAAAACCCTCAACAGGATGGATTGATACAGTGGCTGCAACAATGGGCTCAAACATAGCAACAACTGTGAGGACGGCACAGGACAGGGCGGTGTTTCGTTCCATTGTACACAGGATCTTTATGAGTCAGGACCGATTTAATGGCACCTAAAATAAATTTTTTTTTTTTTTTCTTTTTAACAACAACAACCTCCTAACATCCCTTAAACATATGTATACTTAGCAGACATGCAGCCTATGTCCTGGACTGCCTATAGTTTTCTCCATTTTCTAGAGACTTATCTACAGCGTTTCTTTCCATCAGTAAACAGAAGACAAAGCTTAGCTATGTCTGTCCCTTGAGTTTGTTTTATCAGTTGAATATAGCACTGTGATTTGAGCCTTGATCTGAGTCAATTGGAACTGAAATCCACATTAGCGAGTAGGCCAGGTGATAAGCAGCCAAATCAACATCAACATAGAAAAACAGAAATGTTCCCTTTTCCTTTCAACTCTTCTTTTATGCCAATCTTCTTTAAGTCAGAAAGCCTTACCATTCTTTCAACTTCCCTAGGGGAAAACCCTCAAAACTATTTTCTCTTTTTCACTATACTTTACCACTAAATCCACTAAGATGCCAAATACTGTTTTACTGTTACTTATTCTAAATACCAGTATTCTTTTTCTCCTTTCTTTCAATCCTTGCATTCAGGATCTTAATATAAGCTTTGATCTTCCATCTAAGTAAACATATAATTAATGACGAAATATTTATCAATTTACAGCTCTCCTCTGAAAGTAATAGCTTCCTGATTTTTATAGCATTAAAAATGCTTATACTTTTTTTATTTTATAAGATTGGTCAGTTTGAAATGTCCTTTGGCTACTGAGTATTAGGAATAATGCAATCACTGTAACAAGTATCTTTCCTACCTTACTTTCCTACTAGCATTTAGTTTTATAAGTTATTTCTATATCGAAGGAATATATAAGTTTATCTTGTCCTTTCATTCTAATGTCCACATTTGTTTTAATCTCACTTCTACAGTTAAATATATTCTGTGCATACCACCTTTCTTTTTTCTATATGTTTCTAGGTATTTCTTCCTTGGCTGAGGCTAGTAAGTTGGTAGATTCTTGATGAGGTGTTTGTAGAAACAATATAGTCTGCATTCTTGCATGTTTAATACTACTTTTTCTATAATTTGTACACTTGAAAGCAGCTTGACAGGTTAAATCCTTGGCTCACACTTTCTTTCCTTGAGTGTTTTGAACATTTCACTTCATTTTCTTCTAACTTGAGGGATCCTTTCTAGAAATTTGGTAATCATGATTTTTTTTTATCCTTAGAAGTGACAACGCATCTACAAGAATGCCAAAAAATTAAAAAGAATCACCAGATACCAAATGTTGTCAGTGAGTAACCTTATACTTCTACCATGCTGGTACGAGGGTAAAATGGCACAACCACTTTGGAAAGAAGTTTGACAGTTTCTTATAAAGTCAAACATATACCTGCCCTGTGACCTATTTGTTCTGCTCCTACTAATTTACCCAGGAAAAATGAACAAATTTCCACAAAGAGACTTATACAAGAATATTCATAGCAAACTTAATCATCAAAATCAGGTGAATGGATAAACTAATTTGATATATTCATATAATAAAATATTCAGAAAAGCCACAATATGGATGAACCTCAAAAATGGGATACTGTGTGAAAATGGTCAAATACAAAACAGCACATGCTATATTGTTACATCATATGAAGTGCTGTATGGTGATAGAAATAAGGACAGTGATTGTTGTAGAAGAGAATTTTAAGTGGTAATATTCTATATCTTCATTGTGGTAATGATTATGTGGGTGCAATTTTGTTAAAAATAATTCAATGGTAACCATAAATTATCTGTATTTTATAGTAGGTGAGTTTAACTTCAATTAAAAAGATGTTATCCAAAAAAGTAATGATCTTTCTACTTGTTTGCACAAATGACATTTTTGAATTTTAGAAATCCAGTAGCTTTTTTAGTATATATCTCTATTAAAACCCAATCTTGGTCATTTTCCCCAGGACATAACTAGCCTTTTGTTATGTTAATTCAATTCATCTTTTATTTCAGAAAATATTTCATGAATTACATATTTGAATATGATCTGTTTCTTTTTGTTGGTTTTCTTCCTCAGAATATTAAATATGTGTATGTTAGTGCTATCTTTTCTTATTCTTTCTAGTGTTTTTAACTCCTTTGAACATGTAGCCCACTCTAATCTACCACAAACCACCATTATTCCACTAAAATAGCTTTAAATAAGATCACAAATAGCTTTAATTTTAAGAAATTTAATGAGAAATGTTTGGTCTTCATCTAATTTGGCCTTCATTTTCCCCTGATTTTAGAAGTAGTATATTCCTCTTGGTTTCCTGGTAACATACTTGTTTAACTTTCTTTTGACCTGTCTGGCTTGTCTCTCTCTCTTCCATCTCAAGCTTATCTTCCTTTGCCCAGTGATGAGACATAGACGGAACTCAGGACTTTGCCTTAGCCCTATTCTTTCCTCATCCCATATCCAATTCCTAGATGATCTCATGTACAAATATCTTTATTTTGTAGGTATATCCAGATAACTCCAAAATGTATACATCTCATCTACACACACACTTCTAGCCATGGACCTATACCTCCAACTGCATTATTACAATCTCCATTTTGATAAGTAAAACCAAAAAACTAAACCAGACCCATTGCCATAGAGTTGCCATGTGTTACAGAGTAGAACTGCTGCACAGGGTTTTCTTAGCTATAATATTTATGAAAACAGTTTAATAAGCCTTTCTTCCATGGAGCCACTGGGTGGTTTTGAACTGTCAGTCTTTAGGGTAGCAGCCAGTCATAAACTATTTTCACCACCCAGGCTCTTTGATAACTCAAAAGCATCATAAAATCAATACTTTCAAAACAAAACCAGAGATAGACTTCTTTTCAGTATTCTTTACTGCAATGAATGATTCCATCATCCATCGAATTAAACCAAAACCTAAGCATCAACCTGCATCTTATATAACTCTTTCTTTTTCACCCATTATATCAAATCTGTAGGAGCCCTGATGGTGCAGTCGTTAAGCACTTGGCTGCAAACCAAAAGTTCGGCCATTGGAACCTACCAAGCACTCTGTGGGAGAAAGATGTGGCAGTCTGCTTCTGTGAAGATTTAAAGCCTTGGAAACCCTGTAGGGCAGTTTTACTCTGTCCTTTACGGTTGCTATTAGTCTGAATCGGCTCAACAGCAACAGGTTTTTTTTTAATTTTATTTTATTATATCAAATCTACTAGTAAGACTTGTTGATTTTTATCTAAATATTTCTCGTCTATTTCCTTCTCTTTATAACCATAGCAAGTACATAACCATAGCAACCACTCTAGTGCAAACTCATCATCTCTAGCTTGAGCCACAATAGCCTCCTAACTATATCACTCTACACATACCAATTCTCATTTCCTTCAAATCTATTTCCTGTAGCAGAAGTAGTGATTTTTTTTTCTCTAAATGCAATTCTGATTATGTCACCCCTCTACTTAAAAAGCTTCAGCAATTTCCCATTGACCTTGAATTAAAATCTGAAATCCTACAAGGCACTTTATACCTGCTTCCCAATCTGCTTATCCAACTTCACCTCACACTTGGCACCCTTTATTGTCTGCATTCAAGTAATACCATTTTGTTTTACTTTCTTTAATGATCCATGCTACACTCTGCAATAGAACTTCTGAAAATGTTCTTTCGTTTCTCTGCCTGACATGCTCTCCCCCTCTGCTGCTTTAGTTCACCTTCTGCTCGTTTTTATTTTTCATCATGTATCATCACTTTGGAAACCCTGGTGCCATAGTGGTTAAGCGCTACAGCTGCTAACCAAATGGTCTGCAGTTCGAATCCGCCAGGCGCTCCTTGGAAACTCTACGGGGCAGTTCTACTCTGTCCTATAGGGTCGCTATGAGTTGGAATCGACTCGACGGCAGTGGGTTTGGTTTTTTTTTTATCATCACTTGAAATTTCAACCCTTCCAAATTACACCATGAAACTCTGCTGCTACAATTACAGTTGTAATTTTATGATTTTTTTATGATTATGATATTAATGCATGATCCAGCTACCAGGTCACATACCATTTTTGAGGAGCAACTGTATATATTTTTTGATTAATATTTGCCCATTGGTGCCTAACATAGTGCTTGGCATGTACTAAGCACTTAATAAATATATGTTGAATGAATAAATGAAGGAAGAAATGCATAAATAAATAATAGAAGATGATTTTGAAAAATTCAGTGGCGACCAGATTGTGTAGGACATCGAACACAAAGCTAAGGAGTTGGCGAATAATTTCTGGGCCATCGGAAATCACTGGAGGGTGTTTTTGGTTTGCTTTGTTTTGTTGAGAAATAGGATTGCATGATCTAAACTGTTCATAAAAATTATTAATGTACTAATGTTTGCATTGTTGGTGGAGAACAGAGATCTGGAATATAAAAATTACAAGTTAATTTTTATATTCCAGCTGAAAATTAACAGAGGTGTTCACAGGGAAAATAAAGGCAGGTGTGACATCACATATTGTAAGGCATAACAGAAGAATCAGTGTACTTGAAGACAGATCGAAGATTATCCATACTGAAGCACGCAGGAAAAAATAAATAAAAACAATCATTTATAAGAATTGTGGGATATCAGCTAATCTAACATTCAAGTAGGGATAAGAGGGAAGGGAAGAAAGGGAGAATGAGGCAGAAGATAATATATTTGAAGAAAAATGGCTGAAAATTTCAAAATTGATGAAAGATATCAAACCACAGATTGTAGACATTCACAGAACCTGAGATACAAAGATCACTCTAGGCACATCATAGTTAAACTGCTGAAAATCAAAGTTAAGAGAAAATCTCAAAAGCACACTGAGAAAAAACACACATTCCTTTCAAGGGAATAACAATAAGGACTGCATTTGGCATCTCATTAGAAATGATGGCGGCATGAAGACGACGGATGTTGAATAAAGCGTTAAAGGAAAGAAAATAAAGAACAATTAGCCTAGAAACTGATATCTAAAACTTGTGTTCCTAATATGGTGGTGGGGGGGAAGCTTTTTTAGAATAAGAAATTGGAGAATTTCTCACCAGAAGAATTGTTAGAGAAAGTTTATATTTGATGCAAAATTATTCCATAAGACAACACAAATTGGCAAGGAAGGAGAACACTAGAGATGGAAAATATGTAGGAAAATGTAAAATATTATTTTTCTTAGTTTCTTTAAAAGTCTAATAACTTTTAATGCAAGTACACTAAAAATGTGCTGTGTAGCAAGTATAAAAATAATATAAATGTTCAGACAGGGGTAGATATTATACTCTAAGCATCATAACTTAGACTGAAGTAAAATAATAATAATTCAGAGTAAATGAAGCTAATTTAAGTAATTTAAGCAAGTTACAAAAGTGTTTGCGACAGTACAACCATAGGAAACTGCCAGAAATTCAAGCCAAATTCAGAAGAGGACATGAAACAAGGGATATCATTGCTGATGTCAGATGAATCTTGCCTGAAAGCAGAGAATAACAGAAAGATGTTTACCTGTGTTTTACTGACTATACAAGGGCATTCAACGGTGTGAATCATAACGAATTATAGATAACATTGCTAAGAATGGGAATTACAGAACACTTAATTGTGTTTGTGCAGAATCTGTCTTTCAAACAGAACAAGGGGATACTGCATGGTTTAAAATCAGGAAATGTGTGCACTGGGGTTATATCTTTTCACCACAGAAATTGAATCTGTATGCTGAGCAAATAATTTGAGAAGCTGGACTACATAAAGGAGAATGCAACTTCAGGACTGGAGGAAGATTCATGAACACAACTTTACTTGCTGAAAGCAAAGATGACTTGAAGCATTTACCAAAGATCCAAGACTACAGCCTTCAGTATGGATTACACCTTAATATAAAGAAAATAAAAATCCTCATAACTGGACCAATAAGTAACATCATAATAAATGGAGAAAAGTTTGAAGGTGTCAAGGATTTCATTTTACTTGTATCCACAATCAACACCCATGGAATCAGCAGTCAAGAAATCAAATGATGTATTGCATTGGGCAAATCTGCTGCAAAAGACCCCTTGAAAGTGTTAAAAAGCAAAGTTGCCACTTTGAGACTAAAGTATGTACCTTGGTTATCTAATACTACTATAACAGAAATATGACAAGTGGATGGCTTTAACAAACAGAAGTTTATTATCAAATTCAGGAGATCAGCCTGTCGGTCCTGAAGGAAGGTCCTTATCATCAATCTTCCCCTGGGCTAGGAGCTTCTTGGTGCAGGGACCCTGGGTCCAAAGGACATGCTCTTCTTTTAGCACTACTTTCTCAGTGGTATGAGGTCACATTTTCTCTCTGCTCACTTCTCTCTTTTATATTGCAAAGGATATTGGCTTAAGACACAACCTAAACTTGTAGATTGAACCCTGCCCCATTAACATAACTGCTGATAATCCCACCTCATTAACATCATAGAATTAGGATTTACAACACATAGGAAAGCCATATCAAATGATAAAATGGTAGACAATCACACAATGCTGGGAATCATAGACTAACCAATTTGACACACAAATGTTGGGGGGACACAATTCAATCCATGACAGTGTGCCTGATCCAAGCCATGGTCTTTTTAGTTGCTTCACATGCATGAAAAATCTGGACAATAAGTAAGGAAGATGAAAGAAGAATTGATGCCTTTGAATTATGGTGTTGACAAGAATATTGAATATATCATGGACTGCTAGAAGAATGGACAAATTTGTCTTGGAAGAAGTGCAGCCAGAATGCTCCTTAGAATCAAAGAGGGAAAGACCTCATCTCTCATAATTTGGCATGTTATCAGAAGGGACCAGTGACTTGAGAAGGACATCATACATGGTAAAGTAGAGTGTCAGCCAAAGAGAGAAAGACTCTCAATGAGATGGATTGATGCAGTGGCTGCAGTGACGGGATCAAGCATAGCAATGATTGTGAGGATGGCACAGGACCGGCAGTGTTTTGTTCTGTTGTACACAGGGTCGCTGTGAGCTGGAACAAACTTCATGGCACCTAACAACAACAACAACAGCTAGCAAGTTAATGCATTTCAAACTTTACTGAAATTTTCAGGAGAAGGAAACTAATAGAAAATAAATTTAAATTTTGTTAAAATTATATATACCTAAGATTATGTTCAAAATAAGAGTAATTATTTTTTCTAAAAAGAGAAAAGTAAGAATAAAATAATTTTTTAATTACATCAAAAGAGGAAAACTAAGCCAATTGTAGCAAATTAAAGCACTGATTAATATGGTAGAACTGAGCAACCACAGTAAATATATATAGATTAAATTTATCCATGCAAATTCAGAGATTAGCTTGTTATGTATTTGTGTGTGTGTGTGTTTAATCTAGTTACATCCTACACTAAAAAAATACAGGAAATGAAAAATATAAAGTAGTTCTGGTGGGGAATATTAATCAATAGAAATCTAGTATACACTGCATTGTTAATATTAGGCAGAACACAATTTAAGGCTGAAAGCGCTGACAAAAATACAATGGGGAGCTAAATGTTGAAAATTGCAGTAATCTATCAGTAAAAAATAATAAGCATGAACTTGAATATTTATAACAGGATATTCTTGAAAGAAACAATATAAAAATTTAGCAATTTAAAAACAAATATTGATAAATCTACCATAACAATTAGAAATTTTAATAAACTTTTATCAGAAACTAATGCATCAAGTACACATTTTAAGAACTTATGAAATATTTAGAAAATTTGACCACTTCCAAACCAAACCCATTGTCATCAAGTCAATTCAGACTCATAGCAGCCTATAGGACAGAGTAGAACAGTCCTGTAGGTTCCCCAAGGGGCAGCTGGTGAATTTGAACTGCCAACCTTTTGGTCAGCAGCCTGAGCTCTTAGCCACTGCACCATCAGTGCTCCCATTTGACCACTTAGTTCACAAAAGAAGTCTCAAAATACTCCAAGGGTCAAGACTGTAAACACCACACCTCTGACCACAATAAAATTACATTTGAAATCCATAATTAAAAGACAGCCCCCGCAAAAAAAAAAAAAAAAAAAAGTATTTCTGGACATTAGAAAATATTTAGATTTTGGCAATAGAAAATATACTATATACTGAAACTTGTATGATGAAACTAAATTGATATAGGAAATTGAAGGTTTGATATTCTACAAACATACGCACACAGTCTAGAAATAAATAAGTATGCAATCCCAAAATCTAGAAACTTTACAATAAAGTAGACCCATAGAAAAGTGAAAGAAGAAAGTAATAAAGGTACTATCAGAAATTAAATAGAATGCAAAGAGAAAAAAAAATGATCAAGAAAACCAAAAGCTGATTCCCAGAAGAGTCATAGAATAGATGACCCTTTAGCAAAACTGACTTCATAAAATAAAGAAGACACAAGTACGCTATAGGGAACACAGGGGGAAAAAAGCTAACATAATTACAAAAAAAAAAAAAAAATCTTTGCCATTGAGTTGATTCTGACTCATAGCTACCCTATAGGACAGAGTAGAACCGCCCCATAGTGTTTCCAAGAAGCAGCTGGTGATTTGAACTCCTGACTTTTTGATGGGTAGCCAAGAAGAAAATTGCATGGAAGCCTATACTAAAAAATAAAAACAATGGTGAACTGGATAATTTTGTAAAGCATATTAATTTGAAAATTGACAGGATAATTAGAAAACTAGTATAAATCAATAACTTTTAAAGATATTATATTAGTAATCAAATATCAATTTGATTTTTTATTTTAATTTCCAACCAATTAAAGACAAAAAAAAAAAAACTTTAAATTTCTTTGTAGGGAAGTTTTGCCAAATTCCAAGGAATAGATTATTTTAGTTTATAGAAGTGTTTCGAAGAGAGAAAAATAGGGAAACCCAACTAATTAATTTAATAAAGTGAAGATAAAATTGAAATCCAACTGAAAAATTATTTAAGCCAATCATACTTATAGGTTCAAAATTCTAAATAAAATCATAAATTGAAAAAAAATCACAATAACAATACTTAACCTTGAATAAATATCACTTATCCCAGAAATGAAAATATTTAAACATCAGTAAATATATTCTTGCAATTCATCTTAAGGGAATAACACATGTCATTTGCTAAATAAATTTTTTAAAAATCAGCTAATTAATGGAAAAAATAATAACTCTCAGCAAATGAGGGGTAAAAGGAGATTATCTTAAAAAGAAAATGAGACTATGTCATATCTAACAAGAAAATCTAGGAGCATTCCCTTTAATATCTGGAACAAGAAAAGGATGCCAGCTATTAGTTCTCCTATTTAATATTTTTCTGGACTTCTTAGCCAGTGCATTTAACCAACAAAAAATAATAGAAGTTATAAGGAGTAGAACTGAGGATACTGCCATTATTTTCATGAATGAAAGTCAAAATAAAATAAATATATATAAAATTCAACAGAATCTATAAGCAACTTTTATAACTAATTAGTTAAGTGCTAGCTGCTAACAGAAAGGTTGGTGGTTCAAATCCACTCAGAAACACCTTGGAAGAAAATAGTGGAAAGCTGCTTCCTAAAGGTCACAACCTTGAAAATGCTATGGAATACGGTTCTACTCCACACACATGGGTTTGCCATGAGTTGGAATCGACTTGAGGGCAACTGGTTTTTTGGTATCCTAGTTTTTAGAAATAAGATAACACACAGAAATATTTGAACATTCCTATGTATCACTATTTTTTTTTATGTATTCATATTAACCGTTCGAAAATTTAACAGAAAAATGCAATTCAAGTAGCAGCAAAACACTACATGGTAAAAAAATACCTGAGTATAAATCTAATGAAAGATGTGCAAATGCTAAGGAGAAGCGTATGAAAAAAAATTTGAAAGATGCAAAAGAAAACCTGAGTAAATGGAGATCTATATCACATCCATGGAAGGAAAGACATAATGTAAAAGAAATGTTGAATTTTACAAATTTGATACATAAATTTCATGCTATTTCAATAAAAATTCACTAGAGATTTTTCATAGAACTTGAAAAAAATGGATTCTAAAAATCATATATAAAAGTATCAAGAATAGTCATGAATTGTATGCAAAAAAAGTAAAAGAAAAAATGCTATTGATATAAAACTTTTGTAAAGGAATAATGATTCAGACGATGTCTTATTTCCATAGAACTAGAGAGTTGGTAAACAGAGCAAAATAGTTAAGAAACAGAGACAAACATATATGGGACCACTGAAATATTTGGATGAAAGATAATTGAATAATTTATTTTTATATAAAAAATGATTAAACTAGATGAGAAGAATATGAAATTTTATTACATTAAAAAAAGAACTAAAAAGTCACAAAAATAAAAGGTGAACAAGAAAAAGGGAGAAATATTTGCATCTGTCAAATAAAATATTATTATTCAAAATAAAATATTAAATTCTCAAATATTGTCAAGAAAAAGATAAATGGCTCATTCTTTTTAAATAGCTGCAAAAGAAGAACAAGCAAATCACAGTCACGGAAAGTTCAATGGTTGAGTTTGAAGACTAAGGTGAACCTGACCCACACCATGATATTTTCAGTCATCTCATATGCATGGGAAAGCTGGACAAAGAATAAGCAAGACCGAAGAAGACTTGGCACATTTGAATTATGGTGTTTGCAATATTGAATATACCATGGAGGGCCAAAAGAATGAACAAATCTGTCTTGGAAGAAACACAGCCAGAATGCTCCTTAGAAGCAAGTATGGCAAGACTTCATTTCACATACTTTGGACATGTTATCAGGAGGGCCCAGTCCCTGTAGAAGGACATCATACTTGGTAAAGTAGAGGGTCAGCGAAAAAGAGGAAGACCCTCAATGAAATGGATTGACATAGTGGCTGCAACAATGGGCTCCAGCATAGCAACAACGGTGAGGATGGTACAGGACTTGGCAGTGTTTTGATCTGTGTACTTTGGGTTGCTGTGAGTTGGAATTGAAACAATCACACCTAATAACAACAGCAATGCAAAGTAAAATAATAATGAAATACTATCTTATATTTATCATATTGGCCAATGTTTTATAATCTGATGATAACAAATGTTTGTAACCAAACCCACTGCGGTCGAGTCAATTCCGACTCATAGCAACCCTATAGGACAGAGCAGAACTGCCCCATAGAGTTTTCAAGGAACACCTGGTGGATTCGAACTGACCTTTTGGTTAGCAGCCATAGCTCTTAACCACTATGCCACTAGGGTTTCCAGTGTTTGTAAAGTTGCAGAGAAATTGAAAATCTTGTCCATTGTTAAACCAACATACCAAGTGACATTTTAGACCACCTAACATTTTTTTTTTAACATTGTATGGATCAAACAGCATTACAGTGCATTGTCTACTTATTTTACTCCTATAAACCTTGTGATCAGATAGACACCACTATAGATCCCTGCAGATCAGAACACCTAGATCCTCACTGTGTCCCTTCATCCTCCTTGTCTCTGCTGGTTAAGGGCCACTGTCTGACAACTCCTTTTCAATATCCTTCTCCCACTATCATATAGAGGATGTACCCCAGAAGCCATTAAAAGGTGATGTTGCTCCCTTCCCCTGTGACTTTCCTAAAAAAAAGAGGTGTTCTCTGTGTCCTCCTGGGTGGTTATGGTTTGGTATAGATGGAAATACTGCACAAAATAAATCCACTCCAAAATTTGTATCTCCCAAAGCCTTCAGACATTTTCCTGTAGATCAACGGTTGGAAAACTTTTTCTGTAACAGGCCAGATAGTATTTTAAGCTTTGAGGCCATGTACAGTTCTGTCATACATTCAGTCCCTATCACACATTCTTCTTCTCCTTTTTTTTATCCTTCTAAACTTGTGAAAATTTTTCTTAGCTTGTTGACTGTAAAAACAAACAAACAGAAAACTATGGCCCATGGGCTAGAGTTGACCCCATGGACTACAGTTTGCTGACCCTATTCTACAATGCTGTTGTTAGATGCCGTAGAGTCAGTTCTGACTTATAGTGATCCTATGTACAACAGAATAAAACACTGCCCCATCCGGCACTATCCTCACAACCAATACTATTTTTTTTCTAGTCTAATAAAAAAAAAAAAAATTTTTTTTTTTTTTTTTATTGTTGCAGCCACTATGTAAATGCATCTCATTGAGAGTCTTCCTCTTTTCAAGCATAATGTCTTTCTCCAGGGAATGGTCCCTCCTGATAACATGTCCAAAGTACTTAAGACTAAGTCCTGCCATTCTACGGAGCATTCTGGCTGCACTTCTTCCCAAGACAAATTTGTTCATTCTTCTGGCAGTCTACGGTATAGTCAATATTCTTCGAGAACACCATAATTCAAATGTGTCAATCTTTCTTTGGTATTCCTATTAATTGTCTAGCTTTTGCAAGAACATGAGGCAACTGAAAAAACCATGTCTTGGGTCAGGCCCATCAATGCAATGTGTCCTTTGATTTCTTTGCTGCTGCTTTCATGGGCATTGACTGTGGATCCAAGCAAAATGAAATCCTTGCAAATTCAATCTTTTCTTGTTTATCATGATGTTGCCTGTTGGTCCAATTGTGAGGGTTTTCGCTTTCTTTATGTTGAGGTGCAATCCATACTGAGGGCTATAACCTTCGATCTTCATCAGTAAGTGCTATTAAGTCTTCTTCACTTTCAGAAAGCAAGGAATGTCATCTGCTTATCACAGGTTGTTAATAAGTCTTCCTCCAATCTTTATGCCACCTTCTTCATACAGTCCAGATTCTCGGATTACTTGCTCAGCATACAGATTGAATGAGTATGGCAAAAGAATATAACCTTGACGCACACCTTTCCCAATTTTCAAACACACAGTGTTCCCTTGCTCTGTTCCAAAGACTGCCTCTTGGTCTATATACAGGTTCCGCAGAAACACAATTAAGTGTTTTGGGATTCCATTCTTTCCAATGTTATACATAATTTGTTACGAGCCACACAGTTGAATGTTTTTGCATAGTCAATAAAACACAGGTAAACATCTTTCTGATATTTGGTATTGTCTGCTTTCAGCCAAGCTCCATTAGACATCACCAGTGATATCCCTCGTTCCATGCTATCTTCCAAACTGGGCTTGAATTTCTGGCAGCTCCCTGTCAATGTACTACTGCAACTATTTTTGAATGATCTTCAGCAAAATTTTACTTGTGTGTGATACTAATGATATTGTTCGATAGTTTCCAGATTCTGTTGAATCACCTTTCTTTGGAATCAACATGTATGTGGACCTCTTCCAGTCAGTTGGCCAGGTAGCTGTCTTCAAATTACATTTCCTAGACTAATGAACACTTCCAGTGTTGCATCCGTTTGTTGAAACATCTCAGTTGGTATTCTGTAAATTCCTGGAGCCTTGTTTTTTGCCAATGCCTTCAGTATAGCTTGGACTTCTTCCTTCGGTACCATCGATTCTTGAACATATACTACCTCCTGAAATGATTGAATGTTGGCCAGTTCTTTTTGGTGCAGCAAATCTGTTTATTCTTTCCATCTCCTTTTGATACTTCCTGCATTGTTCAATATTTTGCCCATAGAATTTGCCAGTATTACAAACCAAGCCTTGAATTTTTTCTTCAGTTCTTTCAGCTTGAGACATGAGTCAGTGTGTTCTTTGTTTTTTGTTTTCTAACTCCAGGTCTTTGCACATTTCATTATAATACTTTGTCTTTTTGAGCTGCCCTTTGAAATCTTGTGTTCAGCTCTTTTACTTCATCATTTCTTCTGTTCACTTTAGCTACTCTACATTCAAGAGCAAGCTTCAAAGTCTCTTCTGAAATCCTTTTTGGTGTTTTCTTTCTTTTGTCTTTTTAATGACCTCTTGTTTTCTTCATGCATGATGTTCTTGATGTCTTCCCACAACTCATCTGGTCTTCGGTCACTAGTGTTCAATGTATCAAATCTATTCTTAAGATGGTCTCCAAATTCAGGTAGAATATACTCAAGATCATACTTTGGCTCTCATGGACTTGTTTTAATTTTCTTCAGCTTCAACTTGAACTTGCATATGAGCAATTGATGGTCTTTTCTGCATTCAGACCCGAGCCTTTTTCTGATTGATGATATTGGACTTCTCCATCATCTCTTTCCACAGACGTAGTCAATTCAATTCCTGTGTACTCCATCTGGCTAGGTCCATGTGTATAGTCACCATTTATGTTGTTGAAAAAAGGTTTTCCAGTGAATAAGTCATTGGCCTTGCAAAAGTCTATCATGCGATCCCTGTCTTCATTTCTATCACCAAGGCCATATTTTTCAACTACTGATCTTTCTTCTTTGTTCTAACCTTTGAATTCCAGTCACCAGTAACTATCAATGCATTTGATTGCATGTTTGATCAATTTCATACTGCAGAACTTGGTAAAAATATTCATTTTCTTCATCTTTGTTATTAGTAGTTGTTGCATAAATTTGAATGATAATCATATTAACTGGTCTTCTTTGTAGGTGTATGGATATTATTCTATCACTGACAGCTATAATAACCTGTCCATTGTGGGTGACTCTGCTGGCATTTGGAATACCAGTGTCATAGCTTACAGCATCACAGCAATACGCAAGTCACCATGGTATGACAAACTGATAGGCAAGTGGTAGACTCCACAATACAGTATGGAAATCTTCACATCTCAACGTCAATGACCATTTAACTAATAAAGCCAATAAACCGTTAACACCACTCCCAA
The DNA here is from genome assembly GCF_030014295.1 of Loxodonta africana. Lineage (NCBI taxonomy): Eukaryota > Metazoa > Chordata > Mammalia > Proboscidea > Elephantidae > Loxodonta > Loxodonta africana. Next base: position 124,587,911 of record NC_087344.1, read on the forward strand.
AGGTTTGAGACAACACATTATGTCTCAAATCTCATTTGAGTGCATTAAATATCAATAAATTCTGCCTTCAGAATCTTACTTTTTTTTTTTCCTTCTTTGTTTCCAACTGTTATATTCTAGTCCCATGTGTGCTCCCCAGGCTCTGGCCATGATAAATTGGTAATATCCTGCAACTCTTGCAGTACTTAAGTTATCTCCTAGAATCAGGCCTTTTACTTCCCTGCCCAGGCAATACTGCAATTAACTCACATTATGGTCATAGAGCAATGAGGGGTAGTAAGTAGGGAGTGTCCTGAGGAGAATCAGATTCCTTTTGCCAAGCCTCTATCCCAGGTGGAGTCACTAATACACTTTTATGCAAAGGAAAGTGCATTCCGTCTTATTGGAAAGGAAGAGCTACTTTTTCAGGCTAAGAAGTTTCAGAGGGATTTAGGATTCAAAATTTTAACCTATTCTGTGTCTGCCTAATGTCCCCCAAACCAAGTATTAGAGTCTTATTTCTTCCCAATTATTACCTTTATCTCAGGATAAGAGATTTGGCTGAGTTACATTCTTAATTGTAATTGTAACTGCAGCACTTATAATCAGGGCTTCAGTCCAATCTTTACCCATCTGCCCTATGGCTAGATGAGAAAAGACCTTCCATGAAACCTGCCACAGAGGATTTTAGATTCCAGTCCATAAGATGCCTTGAAAATTCAAATTTTAAGTTTATATACACCCACTCCTCACTTATCAACATGGTTAGGTTCCAAAGTCCATGTTGTTGTAGGAAAATTGGCATTATGCAAAAATGGGGGATGACTGCATCAGATCACAAAATGGAAGATGACTACATCATTCCATATCTGCCAAATTACATAATTGCATAACTGCCAAACCACTGAGAATCATGGCTCAGCCACGTTGACACATAGCCTTAACTATCATAGGCCATAATATTCTCACCTCAAACATTGGTGTTCGTTACTGCCAGGTGTACATCATTAATGTGCAAAATAGTCGGATACTAGATTTTTTACTGTTGTAAGTGCAGAATGTCGGATAATGCGACAGTCAATAAGTGAGGTGTATGTGTATTTTCTTTGCATATACTCTCCTGGAAAGTCAAATGTAGCCTGTCAACACAATTTTGATAATCATTATTCCATTATTAGTGTTCCAGTTTGAGTGTGAGGGCTTCTTCTATCATATATATTTCAAACAAGTGATAAGGAGGAAAAAAGGAAGGAAAAAATGATGCTCTTCTAAGTTAAGTCAGCAATCTTTAAGCAGCTTTATTGAAAGTACAGCAAAATACATCCATTTATATCGCACTGAGCAGAAGCTTTGGGAGACTGTGAAAGTGTTTTAGATGGGCACATTGTTACCCAAGTAAAATAAGACGATGGGGTGTAATTTGGGATGAAGGACTTAGTTCTTTCTTTTATTCATTTGAAAGATGTAGAGTGACTATATCATTGAAACAAACAGACATGGTCCTTGCCCTTATTGAGCTCACAGTCTTATACAAATTGAAAAATCAAATAAATGAGAATAACTGAGAGTTGCTATAAAAAAAGAAATGCAGATTGGTATGGAAACACACCGAAGGAGAACTGAGTCTGTTGTACTAATTGAGATTCTCATGGAAATAATGAATAGCATAAGTTCAATAGGTAGTCAAAAAAATGAATGTGAAAGAAGTAGGCATGACTACTGTAACATAGACAGCTTGCTTTTAATTATATCAGCTGTACAATTTCAAGAATAAGTTAGTAACTTTTAGTAAACTGCAGTACGTAGACTAAGAAAAAAAAAATTAGAATTTTGTCATGGCTAGAGATTGGCTGAAATAACGACCACTGCAAAATTAAGAAAGATGCAGGAATAAAAAGAGACTAAAAGACTGAGAGTACCAGAGAAAGTTCAAAAGATAGCAGATCATAAATGCATAAGGTTTAAAGAAAGAAAAACTGAGAAATAAAGATATTGTGGTAAAGGAAAGAAGGTGTGGAATTTGAGAAGAGTGACAAAATAGTTACAAATGAGACTATGATTTTCCAGCTCATGAAAGGGTCGTATAGTTAGAGGTCTTTGGATTTGAGGGTGGTAAGAAACTCTGTGAAGATCTTCTGTCACCAGCCAAGATGAAGTAATTGGGCTGGATTTACCACACTACCTGCCTTAGTTATCTAGGACTGCTATAACAGAAATACCACCAGTGGATGGCTTTAACAAACAAATGTTTACTCTCTCATAGTTTAGGAGGCGAGAAGTCTGAATTCAGGACACCAGCTCCAGGGGAAGGGTTTTCTCTCTGTCAGCTCTGAAGGAAGGTCCTTCTCATCAATCTTCCACTGGTTTAGGGCTTTCTCAGTGCAGGGATTCCAGGCCCAAAGAACACACTCTTCTCCTGACACTACTTTCTTGGTGGTATGAGGTCTCCCTGTTTCTCTGCTCGCTTCTCTCTTTTATATCTCAAAATAGATTGACTTAAAATACAACCTAATCTTGTAGATTGGGTCCTGCCTCATTAACATAACTGCCAATAATCCTGCCTCATTAACATCGTAGAGGTAGGACTCACCACACACAGGCAAATCGCATCAGATGACAAAATGGTGGACAATCACACAATACTGGGAATCATGGCCTAGCCGGTTGACACACATTTTGGGGGGACAACCCATAATGCTACCTGAAATAAGTTCAAAACTGTACAGGATATATGAAACAATTATTTTCAAACATTGGGCAGTATATAGGGCAGAACGGTGATCTCTAAGACAGAGAAAACCAATGAGGTAAGTCCTATGATTGTCTCAGTTTAGTGCTTAGAGAAAGTATTCAGGGATGAGGAATGCAGTTGAATTCCAGTAGTCATTCTGAGTTGAGAAGACAGAACTAGGAGGCTGGGAGACAAAGGAGTCTGTAGTCATGAGGCAGAGTACCAAAGATGAGAGTGCTGCACAGTCAGAACTGCAGAGACTCGGTTTCTCTTAAGTCTTCAGCTAAGTATTGATCAGCACATGTGTGTAAGAAAACTATCCCAGCTGGGGAAAGAACTAGCTCAAAGAGGAGACGAGCAATCTGTGGAAATTGCAAGGGCTGGGAAAAGTTGTGTTCTCACAAGCCATAGTAGAAAATATCATAATTTACAGGGTATAGGTAGAGTCTTCAGAAGGGGTCTGCCTCAGAAATCATCCCAAAATAACCATAAACTATAAAGCAAGCTTCAAAAAGATAAAACTGTTTTCAAAGTTAGAGGACAAAAACAATCTGATTTCAAAACCACTTAAAAGTATGCGGTAATTAAGACAAGGTGGTATTGGCATAAAGACAGATAAATATGTCAATGGAACAGAACAGAGAGTCCAGGAGCAGACCCACACGTGTACGTTCAATTGATTTTTAACAAGAGTACCAAGGCAACTCAATGGGAAAGAAAATCTTTCCAACAGGTCATGCTGGAACAATTAGAGAATTATAAACAAGGAAAAAGAAAAGAGTAATTGATCCTCACCTCATACCATACACAATACATATAAAACGGTAACTTGAAATAGATCATAGACCAAAATGTAATAGTTAGAAGTATAAACCTTCTAGATGGAAACAAAGAATCTTAGTAACCTTGGGTTTGGTCACTAAGATTTGGAGTCCTACATTCAATACCAAACACTAACTATATATAAAAAAAAAAAAAACAGTAAATTGGTCTTCATACAAATAAAATAAAAACTTTTTTTTCTTCAAAAGAAATTGTCAATTAAAAGTCAGATTGAGACAATATTTGCAAAACACAGCCAGCAAAAGATTTGTACCACAAATATGTAAAAATCTCTTACTTTCAATAATAAAACAACACAATAAAAATGCACTAAGATTGCTGAGCAGAAACTTCATAAAAATATGTATAGATAGCAAATAACATGAAAAGATGCTCAATACCACTGTCATTAGGGAAATGCACGTTTAAACCACAAAGAGATGCTATACACACTTTGCTGTTGAGTTGATTCTGACTCATAGCAACCCTATAGGATACATCCACTGGCATGGCTAAAATTTAAAAAGCAAACAAAAAAATCTGACCGTAAAGAACAGAGCAACTAGAACTGTCATGCACGACTGGTAGGAATATGAAATGTTACATTTTGGAAAACAGTAGTTTCTTAAAACTTTAAACCCACCCTGATACTATGGCCCAGCTATTTCATTCCTATGTATTTTTCCAAGAAAAATTAAAGCATGAGTCCACACACTTATACATGAATGCTCATAGAAGCTTTATTTGTAACAGCCAAAACTGGAAACAACCCAATGTCTACCAACAGATGGATTGAAAACAAATTTTAGTGTACCAATACAGCAATAAATGGAATAAATCAGTGACACATGCCACAACACAGATGAATCTTAAAGCATTTATGCTGAGCAAAAAGAACCAGAACAAAACAAACAAAAGCCAATATTATATGATTCGATTTATATAAAATTCTAGAAAAAGCAAATTAATCTATAGTAATGGACCAATGAATGGTTCCCTTTGGAGGAAGATAAAGAAGGGGAGGAACAGGGTATTACAAGGGAGCATAAAGAAAAATTTCAGGTCAATGAATGTGTTCATTACCTTGATTTTGGTGATGGTTACACAGGTATACACATATGTCAAAATTTATCAAATAATATCCTTCATATATATGTATTTTAATATGTGCCAATTGTGCTTCAATAAAGCTACAATAAAAGAAAGAATCTATATTCAAAATTTTAGTTAATCATTGTTTCAAGTACTATAGTTGTAGGGAGCATGACGAGGTATGGACTGGATTTAAAAATACATATATTCATCAGGCATGAAAGGGACTGGACGGTGGGAGAGAGATGCTGATGAAGAGTGAGCTAATTATATCAGGTGGACACTTGAGACTGTGTCGGCATCTCCTGTCTGGAGGGGGGATGGGAGGATAGAGAGAGTTGGAGGCTGGCAAAGTTTTCACGAAAGGAGAGACTGGAAGGGCTGACTCATTAGGGGGAGAGCAAGTGGGAGTAAGGAGTAAGATGTATATTAACTTTTATGTGACAGACTGACTTGATTTGTAAACGTTCACTTGAAGCTCAATAAAAGTTAATAATAAAAAATATATATATATATTTAAGCTCTGAGAAGTCGTAAGTCAAAACTTAAGACTTGTCATTAGGTGAAGTGGAATTATAGCTGAGAAATCAGAAAGTAATAAAAATGAAAATAAAGAGATAATTTCCTAAGAGGAAGATATGGACTTTAGAAGATAATTTTTGAAAGATATTTGTAAAGTTGAAAGAAAGAAGGAGGAAAAGGGCATGTATATTTCATCTGTTTAACCATTAGGGAGTAGACGGAAATCCTTAATTTTCTCACCTGAAAATGAGTTAATACCTACAGTATACTTTTTTTTACAGTAGTTAACATGCATATTTAACATCCTTGTTAATTTATAATTGTGCAAAGCAAATGTTATCACCACCTAATATGAAAATGTCCTTTACATGAAAACATTTTTATTTATATATTTTATGTTTTTCTCCACTTGTTTGTGTAGGTCAAGCATTATGAATATTTACCTTGTCTAGGATCAAATTTTTTTTTTTTTTTAGGATCAGATTTACTAATTAAATTAAGCTTAATGGTTAAATAGGCTATCTTTGAGATAGTGTATGTTTGCAGGTTCTTTATCATTCACAAAAGTGAATTTAAAAGTTTCAGTAATTCTTGCCTGAGCTCTTAACCGTAAAAATAGTTCCTTTCAATAAAGTGCTAAGGACGTAGAATCTCACTGTATCAATTAAACAGTCATTAGATCAGCAAAAACTTGCTATCAGAACTATTTTTACAATATATTCTAAGATTGCTTCCATCGTCTGAGCTTGACCTCTAAAGTCGTATCAGTCCGCCCCTCCTTGCCAGTGTGTTCTTTATTATGAAGCAGAGATATAGTTAAAATGATTGCATAAAAGGTCAAGCCTGATAAGCGTACACCAATAAAAGGTCAAACCTCAGAGCTTATACCAATATGGAAATAAAATATAGGCATGCGAAAAATAAGGTGGTAACTATACCTTAATAAAAAAATATACGCAAACTACAAATAATAGAGAAAAGAACGATTTCTACAGTTAAGGGAATACAATGTATTCACTCATTCATTCATTCAACAAATGTGTTCCAGAAATTCTCCTAGGCCCTTGGGATAAATCTGTAAAAATAAAATAAAATTTCTGCTTTGGAATTTATTAATAGACCAAGACTGACGATAAACATATTAATAAGTAAAAAATATGCTAGGAGGCTGTAAATTCTGTAAGAAAAAAATAGAGCAGGAAAAGTGGAAACAGAAAGGCAAGACAGTGGGTGGAGGGTGAAATTTTGAATAGGTGGGTTAAGTTCAGCCCCATTAAAAAGATGGTATTTGAGAAAAACCTTCAGTGAAATGAAGGAGTTAGCCATCCCAACATTATCACAGAGCGCAGAACCCCAAGGCTGCTGAAGTGTTCGTGGAAAGCAAAGAGGCCAAGTGAATGGAGAAGGTGTGATGGGGAGAGTATTAGGTGGAGTGGTAAGAGAGGTTTAGGGACAAGATCAGGTACAATTTGTGTGCTGTTGGCTTTTAATCTGAGTAAAAAAAAAAGCTATAAAAGCGTTTTGAATAGAAGGAAGACACGATCTGATTTCCATCTTAAAAGAATGGCTCTGACTGCAGTATTAGGAATACAGTGTAGGAAGACAGGAGGCCCTTGTAGTAATCCAACTGAGAGCTGAAGGAGTTCAGACCATAACAGCAGCAGTGAATGTAAAGGGGAGTTGGGTTCTGGATATGTAGAGCGTAGAACTGACAGTATTTTTTTATGGATAAAATGTGGGGTTTGAGAAAAAGATAGGAGTTAAGGATAAATTTTCAGGTTTTAACCCAAAGACTGTTGTTTTTGTTACCTGCCATCCAGTTGGTTCTGACTAATAGCTTGAATTTCTGGCAGTTCCTTGTCAACGTACTAGTGCAACCATTTTTGAACGATCTTCAGAAAAATCTTACTTGCGTGTGGCATTAATGATATTGTTCCATAATTTCCACATTCTGTTGAATCGCCTTTCTCTGGAATGGGCACAAATATGAATCCCTTCCAGTCAGTTGCCCAGGTAGTTGTCTTCTAAATTTCTTAGCATAGACGAGTGAGTGCTTCTAGCATTCATCCATTTGTTGCACATCGCAGTTTGTATTCCATCAGTTCCTGGAGCCTTGTTGTTCACCAATGCCTTCAATGCAGCATAGACTTCTTCCTTCAGTACTGTTCTGTTCATCATCATATGCTACCTCCCGAAATGGTTGAACATTGACCATTCCTTTTTGGTATTGTGACTCTGTGTATTCCTTCCATCTGCTTTCTATGCTTCCTGCATCATTCAAATATTTTGCCCATAGAATCCTTTAATATTGCAACTCGAGGTTTGAATTTTTTCATCCATTTCAGCTTGAGAAATGCCAAACATGTTCTTCCCTTTTTGTTTTCTAACTCCAGGTCTTTTCAAATAGTATTTTAATGCTTTGCTTTGTCTTCTCAAACCTGCCTTTGAAATATTCTGCTCAGCTCTTTTATGTCATCATTTCTTCCATTCACTTTACTTTACATTCTAGAGGAAATATCACAGTCTCTTCTGACATCCGTTTTGGTCTTTTCTTTCTATAGTCAAGAGAATATAGAAGGGTGGAATTGCCATTAATTGGGATGTGGAAGATGGAACAAGTTTTGGGGGCATACACCAAGAAAGCCAGCACATAAGAACTTCGATTCTATTGACTGAACTATGTACCTTGCAGGTACCAGTTGATAGGTACGTAACAGTGAAAAAAAGCTTAATTCCAGCCCTCAGAGAATTAATACTCTAGTGACAGATTGAGAAAACCAACTCTCCGATAAAAAAAAAAAAGAATTGTCATTGAGGGTTTATGTTTAATATATGTGACATCATCTAAATTAGAGTACTAAAATGTTTAAATCAAATAGAGAAGTTTTGATTGCTGGGCCCACTTGGTAGTGTACTTATGAAATGAATAGAATTTATTGCTAACATCAAGTAACAAGACAATATACTATGAATTTAACATGCTAAAGTTTCCCAAGTGTTCTCATATCCTTTATGTTATATATTCAAGTATTTGTGCAAGTTAAAAATATCATTCCCCAAAGTGTTTAATAAGACAGAAACATAATAATAAATGAAATCAAGAACTTGAGAAAGTATTCCTCCCTTTGATCTTGATCAATGTTGGCAGCCATATCCATGTTTTGGAAAGGCCTTAGATTTAATGAACCATGGTTTTAAAAATGATTATCTTCTAAAACATAACATTTTGTTTAGGTTATAGGTTAAATTGAAGATTATAATAGAAATTTTGGACAACAAAGAGAAACATAAAGAACACCAAAAAAATTTTTTAATTCTATCTTTCAAGGTCAACCAATGTTGATATTTTCATATTCATGCTAACACTTGTAAGATGCATATTTTGGAATGAATGCTAAAAAAAGAAAGAAACACAACTCCACACAAACACTTATGTTAATATTTACCAGTTTCTCTCAAAGATGCTCTGGAAGAAAAGAACAACTTATGTGTTTAGGTGACATACTGATTTTTGTTTTTTAAGTGATAGGTAAGGTGAAAATAAACATACTAAAATAAAATATTGTTATTCTCAGAAACACATTTTAAAGAACATCTCTAAAATCAAACAAGGTTGATAATTCAATCAAAATAATATCCACTACATGAATATTCTATTTTCTTACAAAATTTTTGACATACATCCTATGCATCAATGAACTAAAACTAAGTGTTTTATCTGTCATGTCAGCATTAACTTTTTATGTTATAACATCTTCATATGTATCATGGGTATCGAATAAAATCATTTCACCCAGTTAAAATGTGTGGTTAATATATACTAATGCATTTGAGTATATACATAAATACATGTATCTAAATGTAGTACTTTCAGTCGCTGGTTCAGTGTTAAAGATGACATAGGATAATGCTCATAAATATAGCAGCTTTCTTATTTATTAACTAATGTAAACCTCACAACACCTATTGAGCTGAGTACTATTATTACCGCCACATTACTGATGAGAAGAAATAACCCACAGAGAGACAGAATGCCTTACCTTAGTTTATCTAAGCCATGTAGATGTGGCACTGGGTCACACCCTAGTGACCTGGCTCTAGAATATGTGCTCCTAACAACTGTACTCTGTTTTCTTATGTAGTCTAGACAAGTTCATTTCTGCTTTATTTTTTTAATGTATTGCTACTTTTAAAATAATATTTGATAAATCTATGCAATTGTGGTGATCAGTATTCCTCAACACATATTTAGATTTTTAGATGTTTAAAGGTTCTCTATGAAGTTATTTTCAGGCCACATATACTTACCAATTGCATTTTACGTTTACTCAAACAATTCACATTTCTGAATTTTTCATAAGATCCCAACAACTTTTCTTAGATTTTAGCACCTCCTGCTATTTTGCAGTATTTATATATCCATGATTTTTCCCCTCAGGCAAGAAAAATAGTTATGTGTAATTCAGCTTTTCTAGTGGCAATTAACGAGTTGGTCACTACACTACCTGGCCTAGTTCTACTGTTTCTTAAGGGACTACTATCTGCCGAACACTACACTTAGTGTTAAAATAAGAAATCAAAGACATGGATATTTCCCTGGAAGTATTTACAGTCTAATTGAAAAACAGATAGCATACCTCCAGAAACAAAACCTGCCATACCAGCATTTCTCAGTGTTTTTTTCATCATGAAACAGTGATTTTCACCAGGGCTATGCACTCCAGTGGAAAAACACTGTGGGTAAAGAACGACTTCTAATTCACTCATCAAAACATCACATACTTTTTTTCTTTGCTATAATAAGGTTATCAGCATGTTAATGAATAAGAACATGTCAGTACAGCAATAAGGTTGAATTTCCTCTAATAATATTTTTTTCTTCTTAAAGTACATAATTTGTAACCTTTCTTAGTTTTTATTACTAATAACAAATTACTTGCAACTATTGACATCTTGGTTTAGAATAACATTTTCCATCTTATATAATCTTTGAGGGTTTGAATAATCATAAAGCCTTTATTCAAAGGTGGAACTTAAAGGGTATCTATCATTGGAACTCAAACTTCTGCTGAAATAATATTTTTAAGTTACCATAGTATATCCTGTACTTTAAATGAATTATTCTAAAATAAATCATTCATCTTGAATTCCATCATTTGCTTAAGCAACAACAAAACAATCAGTATTCAATTTCACCAAGAGCATCCACTGAACTGTTACATAACTCTGTATTCAAAACAACTAGCTTATTGAATTTTTTTTCTTACATTGTGATTGGCATAGCCTAGAAAGGACTTTAATTTTTCCAATATGTTCATGAATGTTATTGAACAATATAACGGTCTCTTTTTTGCTACGTATAAATCCACCCATTGCCTTTGAGTCGATTCCAACTCATAGCCACGCTATAGGATAGAGTAGGACTGCTCCATAGGGTTTCCAAGAAGCAACTGTTGGCTTCAAACTGCCAACCTTTTGGTTATAACCAAATATATATTTCTGTCTGCATCCCCTTTACCCTTTCCTTCAGCATCTCCAAAGACTTTTAGTCTGTATTGGCAAGCAGCTATTGGCCACCAAAAAACTATTTTGAGAAATGTTCTAAGAAGCACTCAAAAAATAATAATAATAACTAAACAGTAGAAAGTGTTTTGTAAATTCTAAAAATAAAAAAGTATTTCTATTAAAAAACAAGCATTTGCAAATTATGCATTTTTAGAAAAATATCACTTTTTGTATAGAAAGAAATTACCATGAATCTTGACCACATAAAACAACTTCGTGTCTATACTAGGCCTTTTCCTTTGAGCATATTTGGGAATCTATGGTCAAAAGAAATTTAGAAAAACTACTGAATAGGGTCTACAGGCTCCTCTCTCTGCAATAATTTAAAATTTGATCATGAAATATTTTTTATTAACAATTGTATTATTAGTGCCTAAAGCAGCATTTCTCAGTCTTTTGTGTTTAGAGACCATTTTTCAATTCTAGAATTTTCAGTGGATTTCTTGAAGGAATTAAAAAATTTAAAGACTACTAATTTTTTTTTTTTTAAAGTAAGAATGCTAAGCAAGCCAGTTACATTTGAATTGTGGTGTTGTCAAAGAACGCTGAAGGTACCATGAACTTCCAGAAGAATGAACAAAACAGTCTTAGAAGAAATACTACCAGAATGCTCTTTAGAAGCAAAAATGGTGAAACTTCTTGCTTACTTTGTCCATGTCCTCAGGAAAGACCAATCACTACGAAAGTATTCATATTTGGTAAAGTAGGGGGTCATTGAAAATGAGGGAAACCCTTCATGAGATGGATGGGCACAAAGATCACAAATATGGCACAAGACCAGGCGTTGTTTTGTTCTGTTACAATGGGGTCGCCATAAGTCAGAGGTGACTTCCTGGGTGACTAACACCCACAGCAAGCAAGCCAGCAATGCTATCATGCAGATCAGTCACCGCATTATTTGAACAATACCTTGAGGTGTTTCTCCTCTAGGGACTTCACCTCTTGAGCTTCAGCTCCATATCCTTGTTTGAGTAAGATAGTTATCAACCAGCCTGGCCCTTTATGCCCTCAGGAAGCTGGTATCAAATTTTTATTTTTCTTCCTATGTGGGTTCTTATTCTCAACCAAGTTATACCCTTCTCAGCATTATCTCATGATTGATTGGCACAATGCCATAACACTGTATTTTCAGCTGTAGGATAAGTAAATTTTAAACACTGATCAAATTTTAGCAACATATTCATGGTAGATGGTGGGTGGCCTACTTCAGTATGTCTGTAGAGAACCTACGAACTAAGGTGTAACTGAAGGCAGATGCTGTTTCCTTAACTGAGATTGTGAACAGTTACAGTTTTTGCTGTAAACATACCCAAAGTCTGAAAGTGTTTTAAATGTCCTTTATAGGTCTATTTTATGATATCTTAATTAACTTTTTTTTTGATCCAGTTTAAGTTTTCCAGTGTTGAAATGCAAAGGCTAGATGACAGATTAGGTCACGCCTAGTAATTCTATAAATTTGTAAATCTGTGATATAAAGATCTGAATTCTAATTTACTAGAAAATAAGCCCTTGATCTTGTTGCTGTGCTGGGCAGGGTGCCAGTCTTAAAATTTATATACAAAAAATTTATATAGGCCTCTATAAATGATTTGAGGATGATAAAACACAGTTTCAAATTTTCATGAGTGTCCTAAGAAACCAACAAGAACAAAAGATTTCTATAATTCTTAATCATCCTCCTTATATGATTATAGCCAAAATCAATATTGTTTTTCATTATTAATGCAGAATATATATTTTCAAGTAATAAAATAGTGCAGTTTTATTCCTTGATCGTTCAAATCTATGGCTTCATGTTTTTATTGACAGTGGACAACATAACAATATTTTCAAGTACCTTCAGGACAATTAGAAATTATACCACAGTTTTAAGTTAATGTATTTTAATTCTTCTCAATAAATAGTTTTTAATCATGTCTCATACACAATGTAGGTGTAATATATTACATAAAATAAAATAATGAATAAAAAAGAAATAATTCCTATTCTCTAGGATCTAAAAACATTCTGTGGACTTTAGACCTAGGTAATGTAATCCATTTATAACATATCCTCTTTGTATTGATAGCTGAATTACATGTAAAACTCGCTGCCATTGAGTTGATTCCGACTCACAGCAACCCTATAGGATGGAGTAGGACTGCCCCAAGAAGCACCTGATGGAATTGAATGGCTAACCTTTTGGTTAGCAGCCACAGCTCTTAACCACTAAGCCACCAGGGTTTTCAAACTTCATGTACTTGATATAAAATTAAACAGCTTATTATACACCAGTTTTTATTCTATGAAGATTATCAATTATGATTGTGTCAACCATGATTGTATGAAGATACAATCCTTCATGATTGTGTGAAGACAGTGTTTAATCTCTCTTAGATGATCAGGGATGCTTTCATAAAGTTGGGGTCATTTAGGAGGGACATGGAAAAAGATTTCCCAATATAGAATGAATAGGAGGAACAAAGGAACAGAAATGGGAAAGTATAGGACATGTTACACAATAAGTAATGCTATTTTACTGGGTAGTATAATACATTTAGGGGAGCAGTGAGAAAAAAATGAGTCTTCATGAAGTTACATTAAAGAAACATTTTTCCTGTCCTTGAATTAAATTTGAAAATAAAAATTGGTATTTAATCCACTGACTATGGGAATCCAATTAGTTCTGGGAAAAAGCACGGTAGAATTAGAGTTGTGTTTGTAAACAAAATTAGTCTGATAGTACTAAAAATGTTTGTTTGGAGTGAGGAGGTCTAGACATCAAAGGGATCTGCCAAGATATTATTTTAATGATCCCGAAGGGAAATAATGAAGGCTTGAGGTGACCTTATGTTAGCAGAATTGGAAATAAAGAGATAGTTTTTTTTATTATTATTTAATTGAAGAGATACAATGTAATTGAGATTTAAAGATAACCCTGAAGTACTTAGAGTGTGTGACTGAGAGAATTTTGCCAATATTAGAGAACCTAGGAGGTCAGGAGAAGCCCAGGGGAAGAAGATTAGCCTAGAGGATTTTAAGGTTTGCCAAGGTATCCAGGTTTAGTTGCAGAGTAAATACATGGAAGTGTAGACCGAAGCTCTGGAGAGAGATCTACAAGCACTGTAGATTCAGGAGTAATCACGACAGTGGTCTCGTTCGGTATAGACCTGCCTACTGTCAAGCTGATATTCGGTATTCCACAAAACATTCTTCAGTCAATAAATTTAATACAGAGCTGCCCACACATTTTACTTCTTCAGCCACAGCCTGGAGTGGCTCCTCTTAAGGACTTGGACTATCTAGTAGAAGGAAAAAAGAGATGGTAGAGCTGCATAATGGATCTTAAAACTTCTGTTAGAAAAAGGCCAGTGTTGCTTCAACTTATATCACATTGACCAGAGGAAGTCACATGGTCAAGCCTGACTTCCATGGGGCGGGAAAGCATAACTCTGGGTGTAAGCATGATTTAAAATAGAAATGACATAATCTCTCTTACTTTAGTGAATAATGTAGTATCTTTGTGATCTTAAATTAGAAAAAATGCAACCCCTTCCTCAAATTATACAAACTTTAGGGAATCACATGATCATTAGGAACATGCTCTGGACACCTGTTCTAATCCCACTAGTAATATGATTTCAAGTAGGTTATTTAACCTCACGATTAAGTTATAAAATATGAGTAATAACCTCTACTATGCCTACCTCATAAATGCACATTACTATTAAAAGAGACAAGATATGCAAAAGTGCCTGGTACAGTGTAAAGCACTATTTAAATGTAAGTGATGATTATCATGTTCTTCCCGTACCTATATCTTGCATTCCCGCATGTAAAATTTAGCCAACTGGACAGTGGGGCCATTACACGTCACCTGACAGGCCTCAAATGGGCTGTGATCATGGCTCAGCGGGTTAGAAAACAGAAACCAAACCTAAGTATGAGGCATGGTACTGCTGTGCTTGTGGGCATGGGCTATGAGCTTTTGGGAAAAGTACCACTCACACTGTGCCTCAGTTCCTTCCTCTGTAGACTGAGTAAATAGAACCTCTCTCTCATAAGATTGCATGATACGATGCACTCAGGAATATTAGCTATAGACAATCATTGTAATAGGTTCAAATTTTCAGTCTTGAGTTTGGATTTTCAAAAATGTAATGTCTCATTTCCTTAAAAATTAAAATTAAGCCTTTATTTCTCCTACCGACAGCACAATTTATTATTTATTCAAGGTAACAGTTGCTTCTAATTTTAAAATGAGTTCAATTCAGGATCTTGATTCAGTTAACAAGGGTTTACTCCCCTTTTCCCTCTGCATTTTCTCACCCCTGGTGCTTAATTACAGTCCTGGCATCAGATCAGGGGTGTCTGGTCTACATTCCATCCTCTGTAAACATTGTGTCTCTACTGTTGTTTAACATGTTCATCCTGGTCTCGCTGTTCGTCCTGTTCATCATGATGCACTGGCATCTTGTGCTGACATTCGTGATCCTTATGGCCTCTGACTGAGACATCCATATACTGTACCTTCTTTGTATTTACCTCTATTGATCAAGGCAGGCTAAATTATGCTACAGTAACACATACCCCCCAAACCACTGTGCTTTATAACAACAAAGATTTATTTCTTACTCAGGCTACATACTTATTGTTGGCCAGTAGCACTTAGGCTTCATGTCAATATAAATTGTATATATATTGACAGCCTGAAGGAGTGGCTCCTATGGAGAACTTGTACGACCTTGAAGAGTGATGGTGGAACCACATAATGGATCTTAAAGCTTCTGCTAGAAAGTGACTTATAGCACCTTAATCCACATGTCATTGACCAGATAAAGTCACATGGACGAGTCTGACTTCAGTGGAGTGGGGAACTATAATCTTCTCCGAGGAAGAAGCAGCAAAATGTTTTTAAATGATGTTTAAATGATCCCTACACACATGGGGTTGCCATGAGTCAAAATCAACATGGTGGCAACTAACGATATAATCCCAGTACACAAGGCTTCTTTAGACCCTCAGATCATTCTCTGGCATGCTCACATTCCTCTCAGGCAGCCACATGCATCACTATACCAAGCTGGAGCGAACAGGACTATGAGGTTGCCCTCAGCTATATCTACCTACCTGGGTACATCAGAGTGCAGAGTTCTAGACTGATGGGAGGTACTCAGTCTCCTAATATGAGATTTCCAAATATTTATAAAGCTCAGTGTCTAATGTATTTTCTTGTATAACAGACATTCTAACAAGCCAGCCTCTCATTTATAGGGCCCAAGACAAGAGTATAAATGAAGTCCCACATATGTCTAAATATTTAGAAATTATAAGAGATGAAATCAAACTGTATCATCAAATATGCTCTAACCTTCCACCTTGACAAATAAATTGTCATTGAGACCAGGAAGACTAGTTCCTCACCAGAACATCATGGAGTAGACAGCCTGCCCAACCCCAGGACTCAGGCCCACTTGGAGGGGTTTTTTCTTCCCACCCCCAGCTCTCTCACACTGTAAGAGGCCTCATGCCCATATATGAGGACATTCCAGCCTGCTTTTCCACACTTTATCCACATCACCTCTACAGTCCTGCTCTTTGGTACCCACAAGTCTAGGGACGTGCTTACCAGCAGTGTGGTCTGCCTCCAGGAGGGCAGACTTGGGAAAAAGGTCCACACTAGTCTGGGAAACAAGCTCAGTGACATTTGGGCTGGAAATTCAGGGGCCCTAGAACTGATAACATGGTCTATGATGGGAGGATGACCCTTTGGACTCTAGGACCCCCCACCCATGGGTCATGGCATAGCCAGATGAGGACCCAAGCAGAGCCCTCTAAAGAACAGGGCTTGGCATAGGCAGGCCCTCATTTGGGTTCTAAGGGCTCTGCCATACGCAATAAGTCAAACACATTTTTGAGCACGTAAGCATACGTCTATATTAAAGTATATTTTTACATATTTTTATATGTCATTAATAAAACATAGAAATAAAAGTCATCTAAAAGATTCTGTTTTAAGTCTGCTGTTCTCGCTTCCTCTCAGCTGTAGGCACGCTGATGCCGCCAGTCAGTGTGATCAGCCTCACCTAATTTCTAGCAAAACTGACTAAGTCAGGGAGTAGTATTCTAAGCAATCCCTCCATTCTGGAAAATATCTATTCCTTTTAGGAAAGAATTCCCTGAAATTTTCTTTTAAATGGTTGTTTCCCCTAATACATTTATTAAAAAATACATTTAAAAGGCAGCTTTATTTACAAAAGTGTTCACTCTTTTAATACCTCTTTATCTAACTCGTAAAGTAATGTTGATTTGTCTTTGCAAACAACTCAACGTGAATTCTGATTTCTGTCCAGGAAAATGGTGCTAACTTATCAGCAGGATGTCTGCATCAATGTGATGGATCACTAGTGACTTATCTGCATTCCTTGGCATGATCCCTGTTGTGTGAGAAGGGAGATTCCTTTTATACACAGCTGGCCCAGATTCAAGGGATGTGCCGATGGCCATGACAAAGAAGTTTTGCTCTGGGTGAAGTTAAATGAGACTCACAGTGTGGCCTCCCCCATTCCCAAACTTCAAGTTGTCTGCATTTATGGCTAGACTGGCAAGTTTCTTTTTTTTTTTTTTTAGAAAAGCACAGCAGGAAAACGCTGTACAAATGTTGAGATGTGACACATGACTTTTTTTTTTTTTTTTTGCTGCCAGAATCTCTATTTTTCAGTTGCTTATCACTTACAACAAAGGCGGTTTTTAAGAAAACTGCCAATTTATTCATCTTCCGTGTATATAAGTTCTTGATTCTCAAATAGGGAGATGTGAACCAGAAAACCTCAGTTGTAAGTAAGCTGAAACAAGAAAGGCAATTACTTTTCCCTAATGAAATGTTCTATTTCCTTGGTTTGGGGTTTCATTAATTTCCCAACTTCATTTTATGCTGATCTAGATCTTAGTAGTTTTCCCTAAATGTAACTTGAACAAAAGATATTGGATTGATTCAAAACAGTCTTGCATATGGAGTTTGAGAGACACTGTTCTAGGACCTGGGCAATGGTAAATGGCAATCCTGGTTTCTTCTGTCATGGAACTTTCATTTTAGAAGTGGGGATGGCAGATTAAAACAGGTCAAAAAAAAAAGAATTCAACATAGTGATGATTACAAAGGAATACCATGAGCTGAAGTGGATCCAGTGGCAACTGACTTTTCGTACGAAAAAGAATGACTGGAGGGGACATAACGTATAGGGAGCCCTCTCTGAAGAGATAAGATTTGAGCGTAGGACTTATTAGTGAGAAGGATGAAGCAACGCTGAAAATTTGGAGGGAGGCTCTGCCACGAGTGTGAACATCAAGCATGGAGTCCTGAGAAAGGAAAGAGTTTGGTGTATTCCAGGATTGGAAAGAAAGTTATTGTGATGGGAGCATAATGAACAAAGGAAAGCGTGAGTGGAAATGAGGAAGGCCCAATAAATGGGCCCAAATCAGCTAGGGTGTCCTAAGCTAATGCAAAGTAACTTACATTTTATTTTCAGTAGGAAGTCACTGAAAGATTTTCAGGTGAGGAGAAATGTGATAGAATACCTATTTTCAAGAGACTATATTGGTTTCTGGTGTACAATATATTTTGAGCTAGAGTGTGCAGCAGTGAGTAATAGCAAGAGCGAAAGCAGTTGGAACACAACTGTAGCTTATTGATTGGATCCATTTTTTACTTTGAGCCACTCCAGATAGAAAAATAGGACATCATACAAACACTATGTTCGTTCACTTTTCTTCTTGGTTTTTGGCCTGGGCTTATAATGTATGGTTCACTTATTTCTTAGTCAAGGAATCTCTCTCCCTTCACCTCAAGCACGCCATGAGGTTCACTTACATTACTGGAAATGTTCAGAGCTCCTTCTCTGGCTCCAGGTGGAAGAAGATGTCCAGAATGCTCCTTCTGGTAAGGACCCATAGCATGCAGTTACGGCATCTGACATTACCAGATCCTGATATCCAGGTGCAGAAGCTACCCACTATTTCCAAGAAGTTACTAAATATTCAAAGGCATATCTGTGTTCCAGGAACTTTAATAATGGGCAGTTACATTTTATTTTTGCTTCTTTCTGGATAAGTCCATATATGTTCTTAAACTATAATTAATGAAAAAATCAACTTCATGAGCTTGGAAATTTCTTCAAGCTAAAAAAAGAAAAAAAGTCAAATTTTTTTCTAAAGTTTTTTTTTTTTTTTTTTTTTCTTTTTCCCCAAGTTACTGGATGCTGGCAGCAGAGTAGCATTAAGAAGACTAGAAAATGCATGGTCTTCTATTTAGTTTTTTTGCCTTTATCATACATGTCCAGTCTAATTTCTGGAACATCACTTTTGTTGGCAGTTAGTAATCTTTCTGAGGTGGAACATTTAGTGGTTTTGATTCAGTCAATAACTTCTCTGGTATTAAAATGCACTCTCAATGCCATGACTTATGTGTGTTCTTTAATTCCATTTCCGGATGGCTGTCTCAGCCCCCCTCTTTATTAAAGCCTCAGTGGAGGCCAACTCCATAGGACTATTTAAAAAAAAAAAAAAAAAAAAGCCTCTGGATTTAGTGGATAGAGTAAGGTATTTCCCACCACTGGGAAGTGTTGGCTGATTTCCATATTTCCTTTCTTCTAAAAATCTCCACATTGTGAATTCTATTCTTTGAAGAGATGGGTGTTCATGGTAGAAATGAGGTTGCGGTTTATATTGAAAGGAACCATAAATAGAAAGAACTTCAATAATGTCATGTTTTCCAATAGATGTTTCCTCTGGCTGAAAGTCTGAGCCTATCAAATTATTGAAAGGAACGTTTGTAACATCATGTCTCAATAAGGAATAGGGGTTAGAAAACAAAGTAGGCTATCTTTTTGAATGATTCATTGTACTTAGAATTAACTACTACATTTGAGTGGACAAATGCTATAAATGGTAAAATTACAAAGGTGTGTCGACATTTGCTTGGGTCTCCGTCATTGTAGTCTTCTGCCTTTCTTAGGACAGCTACCAAGAAAATCAAGTATCTGCTTTATCTTCTCTAGGAGGCATTGCCTTTGTTTTATAATTAACCGTGGGTAATTTGATATATGTCAACCTATGTATCAGATGTAAACTTTGCATGTTTATTACTCAGCAGCCCATATCATATTTGTACCTACCTGATTCTTGACCAGTTTCCTAGATCTAGAAGAGTGTGGTCTATGACTTCTGTAGCTGAACATGTAAAATTTAGTGCAGATACGCTACTGGAGTAAGTGTGGACTGCAACCTGTATTAATGAAAAGTTATTCATTTTCCACACTAATTAATGCAGTGGAATATACTGGATCCTGACTGTGGACTCAGGATCAATTTTATTCTATCAATCATTGCTTTCAATCTAATCCATATGTTACTGGAATAAGGTTCTTGCCTCTCACTGATCAAGAATGAGTAGGTAAGGCACGTAGAGTTTTCCACACGAGCAAAGACTTATTGAAGAGGCTCGCAAGTGGAGATGAGGAGGGGCTAAAGCAACACATATCCCTGTCTCACAGAACATGAATCTTTTCCTGCCCAAGAACTTTTAAAAACTCAGGAAAAGATTCATGTTTATTCACAGGCATAGGCAGGGACGCATGCAGCAGCTTTCCAAGATGACTCCTGTCCTGGAGGCCTCTGGGATTTGTAGTAGGACTTATTTTGGGGTGTCATGCCTGCATAGTCTCCCGGCTGCTGCTGCAGTCCCTCACTGCCCCTGTTGGAAGTCACACAGTGGTCACTGGTGGATGTTCTGTGCATGTCCCTGGTGCTGGTTTTCTCCAGCTGCTTCTGAAAGACAACTTTAAAGAAGTTTGCTGGCTGTTTTCTGATACCCTGCCCCATTGTTCTGGAGAATGGCTTTGTTTTGGTGCCCTGGCCCATTTCTTGTTATTTTGTTTGCAGATTTGGGGACCCCTCTGTTCACTGTCTTAATAAGTCCCTAGGTTCCACACCCAACCCCTTATTACCTCCTTGATAGTATAGCCTATCTCTCTTTTACTTGCTTCTCCTCTAACCACACCAGCCTCTTTGCTATTCCTGAAACAGGCATCCTCCGATCTCAGGGCCTTTGGTCCCTGTCTTACATATCTTATTACCAATGACCTTAAAGTAAGATACCAGTAACTTATCAAAAGCAAGTTCTTCTAAAATGATGAGTTAGGATAGGCAAGGTTTGTACTGTGATAACAAACAACCCTAAAATTTCAGTTCCTTAAAATAACAAAAGCTTCTTTCTGGCTCATGCTACATGACCATTGAAAATAGGCAAGAGGTGTCTGTCTCTTTGTAGTTGGTGTAGGATCCAGTGTGAATGAGAAGCTCCCATTTCCAACATTGCCAGCTGTTGAGGCAGAGGGTAAGAGCTCTTCAGGAAACCACTGGAATGTCCTATCCCAGAAACAGAAGGCAGTGATGGGTCAGTGGTAGAATTCCTTCTTTCCACGCAGGAGACCCAGGTTCGATTCCTGGCCAGTACACCTCTTGCACAGCCACCACCTGTCTGTTAGTGGAAACTTGCATGCCGCTATGATTTTGAACTGGTTTCAGCGTAGCTTCCACACCAGGATGGACTAGGCAGAAAGGCCTGGTGATCTACTTCAAAAAATTAGCCAGTGAAAACCCTACAGATCACAGCTGTCTGGTGATTCAGACAGGGCAGCATTTTGTTGTGTTGTACATGGGATCATCGTGAGTTGGGGGCTGCCTGGACAGCAACTAACAACAACTCAGAAATGACACATGCAAATTCTGTTCACAACTCGTTGGCCACAAGTAATCACATGACCCACACAACCATGCAGCAAGGAGGAGGCAATGAGGGTTGTATTCCAGGAAGTACAACTCTACTGAGTGCCCTAAGGGAAGAAGAACTAGAGATATTTTGATAGACTTTAACTATTACCACCAAACAAAACTAAGGCAGTTGCCCTCAAGTCAATTCTGATTCATGGTAGCCCCATGTATGTTAGAGTAGAACTGCGCTCCACAAGGTTTTGAGGGGCTGATTTTTAGGGAGTAGATTGGCAAGCTTTTCTTTCAAGAAGATTCTGGGTGGACTTGAACTTCCAACCTTTCAGTTAACAGCTGAAGACATTAACTTTTCACACCACTGAGGGATACCAATTAGTACCACAGCACTCCACTAATGACCTTCCCTAAGGCTTTATGTGAACTGCTCCATTGCATTTCAAATATGTGGTTTCTTTCCAGCAACTTAGCTGAGAAGTCAGTCCTCGAGGGAAGGCTAGAAGACTAAAGGCTGCTGAGCCAAGGAAGGAGAGGGACAGCAAAGTACAGCATCCTCCTCTGCCTTGGATTCTGTTTAGTAATGAAATACAGGCTGATATTGGTATTAGTCTCCATCCTCGCACAATAACAACTCCAAGAGCTGACTTGCCCCAGCATATATGCTAATATTGGTAGAGATGAAGCATTTTGTCTATGACATTTTTTGGGAAAAAACTGAGTTTAGCTGGCATTCTTCTGGCATTGTTGGACTTCTGCTTCTCAGGGAAATACTTCCAAACCAGGAAATCAAAACCCATTAATAGACATTCATTTGGAAGGTGGAACAGATTGAAAAAAAATTCTTAGTCGTGCCTTGCTTATGCTTGAGGGAATTCCCTCGGCCCACTCCCAAGTATTCTGTTAGGTTCTCCAGATTTCACATACACACAAAAAAATGTTAACCATAATCTCAACTTCACTGTCAATAAGGCAAATATGTCTACTTCCAACAGGCAAAATTGAATTACTGTACTCCAGGCATTCACCACGGATATAAACCTGATCCCATTGCTACTTAAAATTATATTAAAAAACAAAAAAAAAATTCAGCTGAGGACTTTTTCTTTTTTCCTTCCTTCCTTTAAACAGCTTCGCTGAGGTATGTTTGACAGACAAAAACTGTACATATTTAAAATGTACAATCTGATTTATATATGCGCTAGTGAAGCCATCACCACAATCACAGGAACCAACATAGCCATCGCCACAAAAAGGTTGTCTAGTGCCCTTTGGTTATTCCTCCCTCCAGCCTTATCCCCCTCCAATCTCCAGGTAGTAAATGACCTGCCTTCCGTCAGGGTAGATTAGTTTGTATTTTCTAAAATTTTATGTAAATGGAATCATACAGTAGGTACTCTTTTTAGGGGGGGAGGTCTGGCTTTTGTCAATCAGAATAATTATTTTGAGGTTCATACATGATGTAACATGTATCGATATTTATTTGTTTTTATCTTTTAGGAGTACTTCGTTGCAAGGACATACCATAGTATGTTGGCACCTGCTGATAAACATTTGGTTTTGTTTTTCTAGTTTTTGATCATTACAAATAGAGTTGCTCTGAGCATTTGTGCACAAGACTTTGTATGGTCATAGGCTTTTATTTTTCTTGGGAAAATGTCTTGACATGGAATGATTGGAGCCTATGTTAAGTATATGTTTAACTTTTTAAGAAGTTGCCAAACATTTCTTAAATGTTTTATATCCACCAGCATTGTGTAAGAGATCCAGTTTGTTCACATACTTGACAGCACTTGCTATGGTCAGACTTTTTAATTTTAGCCATTCTAAAAGGTATGTAGTGGCTTTAATGGTTTTAGTTTACATTTCGTTAATGACTAATAATAGTGAGCATTTTTTCATGTGCTTATTTGCCTTCTATATATCATAGTGGAAACCCTGGTGGGGTAGTGGTTAAGTGCTACGGCTGCTAACCCAAGGGTCAGCAGTTCAAATCCGCCAGGTGCTCCTTGGAAACTCTATGGGGCAGTTCTACTGTGTCCCATAGGGTCGCTATAAGTTGGAATCGACTCAATGGCACTGAGTCTGGTTTGGTTTGATATATCATAGTGGAAACCCTGGTGGCGTAGTGGTTAAGAGTTCAGCTGCTAACCAGAAGGTTGGCAGTTTGAATCCACCAGGCTCTCCTTGGAAACCATATGGGGCAGTTCTACTCTGTCCTATAGGGACAGACTTGACAGCAATGGGTTTTATATATCATAAGCTATTAACAAATCATTCACAATATACTTGTTAGCCAGCAACATTTCAACTCTATATTTATAATGAAAATCTATGGCTCTCTGTCACAATTTTTTTTTTTTTTTTGAGGGGGATGGAAGCTTCAAGACATTTGGTTTTCCTGTTTCTAATCATCAGTACATGCCTCTGTGTCAAATGGCTGAAAACTTGATATACTCTTCTGTTTGAGCCCTTCAAAAATACAGTTATTCAAACATAGAAGAAATTGGAGGTCTTCATCAAATGATTTGCTATGGTTGTTATGGTTGTTGTTGTTTGTTTAATTGTTTGTTTACTTTTATACTCAAAGCTTCCTGCTTGAAAGCTGGCTACAGATCTCAGATATCCTGAGGAAATGATAGTATTTTCCACGTATGTTTTTTATGTTCTCCAAAAAAAAAAAAAAAATTTTTTTTTTTTTTTCCATAAGCAGTTGTGTTTTGTTTTTTTTGTCTTCAGTGGGTTTGTTTTATTTTTAACTTTTTGGCTAGGGATTTTTAATATCTTTAGAGGCATTGAATTTCATACTAGGTGCATAGAGGGGATTCTAGAAATGAAATATCTAACCAGTATTTTATGTACTTTTGGTAAGAAGTAATGACACTTTACATATGAGCAAGCCTGTTTCTTCTTTCTCTTTCACATGTTGCTAAACTACAATTCAATCTTCCTTCATAGCTAGGTGTGGTGGCATGATTAAATTCTGGAACACTGAATGGGAACAAATAAAATATGTGCCACTTCCAGGCCCGATATTGAAAGCACACCCCCACGTAATTTTCAACGCTATTTCATCTTGTTCCAATGATCTTGTTGCGCACATAGAAGATGGCGGGTCAACAGGATGGAACAAGACTGGGTACTTGAATCACCATTTGGAGGAGAATCACACAAGGATCAGGAATATCAGTTTGGTAGATGATGTGAATAATTTTCATTGTGCTAAGCCACTAAACTTTTGGGCTTAATTTGTGGTAACTACTACCCTCCCTAATACAGAAATCATTCGGGTCAGAAAGATACATCAATAATAAGATTTCTAAATTTTTCTGCTGGTGCTTCTTCCTCTTTGTTCGGACTTCAGGCTTGAAGCCCTTGATGGAATGATGAAGCCCACTGAGACAATAGCTCTTGGAGTTTAATTGAAAGGAGTAACTACTGTGCAACAGTCCTTTTTAATCAAGATGTTAAAAGGAAACTTTATTAAACTGTGATTGAATATATAAAATTAAGCTGTAATGCATTTTAAATATATTAGCCCAAATTATAAAATATTAAATTAAGATTTAATATATTAAATTAAACACAGATTAAATGAGATTGGAAAAAAATACTTAAAAAAAATCTCAAACGCACCAGAGGAAATATTAACCATTTCATTTAAAAGTGAAAGTCTGGCAAGTAGCAGAGTGATAAAGGGGAGACTTTGCAGGGAACCTAGCCATCCTGGGCTCCCAGCAGTGGTTTCATTTTGTAAATAAGATTACAGAAATACTGAAAATGAAATGTGGTGCTGGGTTAAATACTATGAGAATAAGAGCAAAATGTAATGACGTGTTGAAATCCACCAGATCCCATGAGATCCCGGTGGCAGTGCCAACCCTGATGGTGAGCACATGGCTTATCTATTTAGCAC
Organism: Loxodonta africana; assembly: GCF_030014295.1. NCBI lineage: Eukaryota > Metazoa > Chordata > Mammalia > Proboscidea > Elephantidae > Loxodonta > Loxodonta africana. Next base: position 124,613,299 of record NC_087344.1, read on the forward strand.
ATAGTTCATCTACTTAGAGCTTTCTTTTCCCACACCCAACATCAAAGCCCCCTTGAAAGTGATATCGTATTTGGTGCTTGTATTTTTGTGAGACTGATTGGGTCTCCACAGATACTGACTCTTGGGTATAGCAGGAAATTTTTCACAGGGGAAAAAAAAAAAGTAGGAACAGGGTATCTATCTTAGTTATCTAGTGCTACTATAACAGAAATACCACAAGTGAGTTGCTTTAACAAACAGAAATTTATTTTCTCACAGTTGCTTGCTCTAGGGGAAGGCTTTCTCTCTGTGTCAGCTCCGGAGGAAGGTCCTTGTCTCTTCAGCTTCTATTCCTTGGCGTCTTGTTGATCTTCATGTAACATGGCATCTATCTTTCACCATCTTTAACGCTCCCATGTTTGTTTAATCTCTTTTCTATCTCGAAAGGGATTAATTTAAGACAGACCCTACACTGATACTGTCTTATAACAAAACCCATTCCCAAAAAGGATTATAACCACAGGTATAAAGGTTAGGATTTACAACAATTTTTTTTTTCCCCAGGGGGACACAATTCAATGCATAACAGTATCTTAAACCTAGGAAGTGTTAACGAGAAGAAGAAAAAAAAAAAAGAAAGAAATGACACAGGTTACATTTTTGATGCCTTGTACTAAGCAAGTGCCAGGTGCAAAACCCTTTAAATGTTATTCTAATCCAATTTTTACATCACTTCTATAAGAAAAGTATTCTTTTTCCAATTACATAGATGAGAAAATTACAAATCAGAGAGGATATTTTCCCAGGATAAAATTGATGGACTCAATGGAACCAGAGCTGTATCTGTCATACTCTAAAGTCCACATTCTTTTCATTAATGTAACACTGTGTGTGTGTGTGTGTGTGTGTCTACGTTGGACTACAGCAGTGGTCTGTATTTATGGCTGAATTACATCTATAAGAAAGTTGGGCAGTTTCCCCAGATGATAAGTCACTGTGCATGATCACTAGGAATTGAATTAAAATACTGATGATAATAGTAATAATAAATAATAATTATAGCAGTTACCATTTATCAAGCACATGTGAGACACAATGGTAAATACATTGCTCGCAATGATTGGTTTCATCACTTGAACAACTTTATAAAACAAGCACCATTATTACCTCTATTTTTTTGGTGAGAAGTCTGAGACTTAGAGAGCTCAAGAAACATGCCCAAGGTTGCAAAGTTAGTCTCAGGGCTGGGATTCAAGGCTGTGTATCCCCTTCCCTGTAAAGCACCCTCCATTGATGTGCTTGGGATGTTTGGATAGAATGAGATGGAAAATTGTGTATTGTGGAGAACCTTGACTTCTGCTTTAAACCTGCTCAGGTGGATCTTTTGCAAGGAAGAATCTTATCCCCTTTAAGTAATAATAGACATATATATATATGTATATATGGAATCTACCAGCTGCTCTTTGGAAACCCTATGGGGCAGTTCTACTCTGTCCTATACGGTTGCTATGAGTCGGGATCTACTAGACAACGCATTTATGTATGTACATATATATATGTACACACAAAGGAGTTTATATATATACATAAATATATACAAAGGAGTCCCTGGGTAGCACAAATGATTAAGCACTCAACTCTTAGCTGAAAGGTTGGTAATTTGAAAACACCCAGAAGTGCCTTGAAAGGCAAGCCTGGTGATTTTCTTCTGAAACATCACAGCCTTGAAAACCCTATGGAGTAGTCCTACTCTGCACATATGCGGTTGCCATGAGATGGCAACTAACACTAACAACTAGGCTGATAGCCATGTTTGATATTATCAGGCTGACATGAATTTTGTGCCTAATACTGAAATAAGCAATGGAGAAGCTTCTGGATGGTACTGTAAGTGCCGCATGAGTGAATAAAATCTGTTTTTATTTAATACCTTTACTTGTTTTTTTTTCATTTTACTCTTAATGTTTTCTGCTTCACTGAAAATTACCAATGACAATTAATTATTAAAATTCAATGGCCTCTTTTTAAGTCTTATTACTTTTTTGGCTATATTTAACACAATCAACCACCCTTACATTGTCAACATTCTTTCCTGATTTGACTTCTAAAACTCTGCTTTTCCTGATTTCTCCTAGGTCTCTGTGATGTTTAAGATTGTGTGTCAGCTTGGCTGTGCCATGATTCTCAGTGTTTATATGCAATCATTCCCATGATTGAATCTGCCGTGAGTAGCCAATCAGGTGAAAGGGAGTTTCCTTGGGGTTATAGCCTGCATCCAAATATAAGCAGACATTCTGACTTTTTTTGCTCATTCTGGATCCTGCTCTGCCTCCCGTTCTTTGGACCTCCGGCTCTTGGGACTTGAGCTATCAGCTTATCGGCAGATCTTGGAATTTGCTGATCTTCACAGCCTCAGAGCTGGAGCCCTGCTTTCGGACGTGCCAATCTTGGGTTCCCCAGCCCCTGCAGCTACGTGAATTGAGAAAAGCCTCAATCCTGATACACAGACTTGGGACATTTCAGCCTCTACGATCTCATGAGCCGTTTCCTTGATATAACTCTCTTCATATATATATTTATGGGAACCCTGGTGGTGTAGTGGTTAAGTCTGACAGCTGCTAACTAAAAGGTTGGTGGTTCGAATGCACCAGGTGCTCCTTGGAAACTCTATGGGGCAGTTCTATAGGGTCACTATGAGTCGGAATCAACTCAACGGCAGTGGGTTTTTATAAATATTTATACGTTTTACTAGTTTTGCTTCTCTAGCAAACTCAGCCTAAGACAGTCTCTGCTTATTTTTACTATTTTCACTTCCTCAGTGTTTCTACATTTGACAGTCTCCCTGAGCTATCCCATCTTCTGCCACAGGTACCATCCAAGTACTAATAATACTGTTTCTTCTCTGGTGTGTCATATTGTGGCCAACAGCATAACTTTCACACCTCTTTCTAGGTGATTTTATCCACAGTCATGTTTCAAAATCTATACTAAGAAAACCAAACCGACTACTGTCGAGTTGATTCCGACTCATAGCAACCCCATAGGATTTCCAAGGCTATAAATCTCTGTGGAAGCAGGCTGCCACATCTTTCTCCCATGCGGCCATTGGTGATTTTGAACCTCCAATCTTTCGGTAAGCAGTCAAGCTCCATAACCACTATGCCATCAAGGCTCCTTTCAAAACCTACGTGTAACTAATATCTCTATCCTGACCTCCAGTTCTTGATTTCCAACTCCAAACATCTCAGTATATCTGGACACCTACATATGGATCTCAAATGCAATTTTCTCCGCACTTATACTAAATAGGGTGTTGTTAAGAACATGCCTTCTGGAGCTTGATTCTTCCACTTACTCACTATGACCTTGAGCCAGTTACCTGAGAATAGCTTTTCTCTGCATTGTAATATATCTGTGAAAGATTAAAATCTCTAGATTGTAAAGAGCATTCGTCTTATTTTCATGAGGAGGACCAAGTTCAAACAAGTTTAAAGCTGAGTCCCAAACATACACATACACACACGCTTTCCTTTCCCAGGGTAAGTCAGAGAGTCAGTGACTTTTCAGTAAAGCACTAGCAAATGTGTCACCCAGTCAAATGTGTGCTTTGACCACTTTGAGCCTGTTAAAGTGAGCCTATATTTGCACAGATTATTCCCTTTGTTTATAATACTTCTTTGGTCATTTGATACTTTCTTGTTCATACTTCAAAATCCCTTTCTAATGCCTACTCTTTAGTAATGTCTTTCCTGATCCCCTCAAGTAGAATTATAATACTTTGTATATACCACAGTAATAATAATAATATTCTACAATAATATCGTGTCCTATATGTCTCGTAAGGGTCAAATGTTATTCAAATTTTCTCATTTAATCCTCATAACAAGCTTATTAGGTAGTATCTATGTTTTACAGGGAAACCCTGGTGGTGTAGTGGTTAAGTGCTACAGCTACAAACCAAAGGGTCAACAGTTCGAATCTGCCTGGCGCTCCTTGGAAACTCCATGGGGCAGTTCTACTGTGTCCTATAGGGGCACTATGAGTCGGAATCTACTTCACGGCACTGGGTTCAGTTTGTTTTTTTTTAATGTTTTACAAATGATGAAATAAACATTGAGCAAGCCTGCGTAACTTGTGCAAGGGATGCAGTTAACATGTACAAAACCAGAATTGAAATCAGCATTTCTAGCATTAACTCACATGTCTTCCACCACCCCCATACTCAGCACATGGGCAATTAAGTATTTCTTTCACTGTCTATTTCACTTAATACTATGTAATCTCTTAAAGAACACGCATAATTCCCCTCTTTATTTCCATTTTTTCTAACACAGTATCTAGCATATGGATGAAGTTTAAAAAATATATGTATTAAATAAATGAATTCATCAACCAAGTAGTAATCAAATGCCACATCTGTACTGAACACATACCGATTCCAAAGAGTTCGTGCCACAAAATAGAAGATAAGGTCTCAACTTTAGGTAACTTACACTCTTCCAATTGAGTAGCAATGTAAGATAGTGTAAAAGTACAGAAATAAGATTCAGTAGATTCAAACTTCTTATTCTTACTTTGCCAATAAGAGGATTGGGAAAGTCGTGTTATTTCTCTGTTCTATGACTGCACAGTTTCCCAAAAGCCAAAAGGTTAGATTGTGTTATCAAAAAAGCTGTCTTTCAACTCTAACCATCTGTCACCACCCTCTAAGAAAGTCAGTCCTTGATAGCACTACATAGTTTACATGCAGAAATCACTGAAATTTAGCAAGAATTGGTTTAAATGGTTTTCAGATTATAACAGATACCAATTCAGGAAACGCAGATATATGAATCTGTTAAAATTTTTGAGTAGGTATAAAAGCAGAAGAGGAGTTGACCTGGGTGTTTTATTTTTGTTTTTATTTTATTTCATCTCAAACCTTGAGCTTCAATTTCCTCATGTTTATAGTAGAAATTCTGCAAAGATATAAAGAAGCCTTAACCAGGAACACGCACATAGTAGGTACGAGGCAATTGTCATTTTCTTTTCCCCTTCTCCCCTAATCATTTTTTCTCACCATTTATTGTTGTCGTTGTCAGTTGCCACCAGTCAATGCCAATTCATGGCAACCTCATGTGTGTACTCCATAGGGTTTTCAAGGCTATGATCTTTGGACAGCAGGTCACCACGCCTTAGTCCCAAGGCACCTCTGGATAGGTTTGAATTGAACTGCCAACCTTTTCGTTAATATTCCAGCTTACCTGGTTTCACAATCTATAGAAATTAAAAAATGATCCTTTGTGGATCTAATTGCTTACATTCAAAACTAGCCTTCAAAACATCTGGGGAATATCCAATAGAACACTAGAAATGACCAATTAAAACAGAGCCTTGCTCAGTCATCAGAGTCACAGCTTTGAACCATCTGCAAGGCCTGGACAGGTGTGTTCCCATTGATTATTAGCCTGGTCCTGACATTAAGGGCTTCACAGTCAGGAATTTACCCGTTCTCATTATGCAGTTTAGACTTGACTACTTGCCTCTCTCTAACTTAGCTATGGTGTCTACCAGTGACCCCAATTCCAAGTTTCAGTTTTATCATTTTACTTGTGGGTTTCCTCAGCATGAGCTTTTAACATAATTCATTTCCTTAAATAAATAAAAAGAATAAAAGTGCTTCTTCAATGCAACCATGATTAATTAGCCAATCAGCAACTATTTTTCAAGTGTTTATGTTATAGAAGGCACTGTGAAATTGATTACAAGCAGCTAAGAGAACAAATATCAAAAAGAATCCTCCCAATTCTATGTCCTGAGCATTCAAGTAATGTATATTGAGCACATTGCCACTTAACACATGATCCCATTGCAGTAAAATAGGAAATATCAACATCCACAAATTAAGACAGAGATGTGATTTCATAAAGTTTTAAGTAACTTCCAATGCTTCCCAATAACTTCCCAATACAGATTACTCAAGTTTTTACCCCCAACTCTATGATCTGAAGTATAATTTAATTAAGCTAGAATTTTCTTGGCTGCAACATTTTCAAAGAGGGTTTTAAACACTGTGGAGTAAAATCCCTTGATAGGTGACTGCATGTGTGTGTCCTCTTAGCTTCAATGCTGCCTTGCCAAATATTGATTCACAAATATTTAGACTAATTTAGAGGCGGGACCAAAATAGAAGTACAGTTGAATGCTTCATGTGGTCCCTCTTACAACAAAGATTCAAGAAAACAAGTGAAGCAGTTTTATATGACAATCTAGGAGCCCTGAGCATCAAGGACAAAGTAAAGGAGTCAGACCGAGCAGCAGGGGGAGGGAGAGACAGTGCAGAAGCAGTGAGGATTTGTCAGACCTGACCTGGCCAGCATCTTGGGTTGGCTGATGCCTACTGAACTATAGACTTATAAATAAATGGTTCCTTTCATGCACGCATTTTATAAAATACCAAAAATCTTAGTCATCAAATTCACTGAATACAGCAATTAATAATTATTGAAAAAGTAATTTTGAATTATCTTAAAGTGCCTTACTTGAAGATTACAATGTACAAAAATATCTAATTTCAACCAAATTAATTATTATGAAGCAGCTTTAAGCTTTAATTTTAATTCTTGGATTTACCGAATGCAAGAAAGTATTTGGCAACCTGTTTATGTTTTATGTATGTTGTAATTAAAGCTGTAAATGTATTCATAAGCACATTTATAAAAATTATAATAATGTGTTTAGAATTTTTTATTTTGTTAACATTGAAGTTGTGACGAGGGTAAAAAAAAACCTCTTGGAAGTACCATGTTTTTATCTCTTCTACCAACTTTAATTAATTTCTTTGTACTATCTAAGTAAGGAATTTTTTGACTTATGATAGCAAAATCTTTCTTATTGTACAAGTTTCCATATATTGTTGTTGTTGTTAGGCACCATCAAGTCGATTCGGATTCATAGCGACCCTATGCACAACAGAACGAAACACTGCCCAGTCCTGCGCCATCCTTACAATCGCTGCTATGCTTGAGGTCATTGTTGCAGCCACTGTATCAATCCACCTTGTTGAGGGTCTTCCTCTTTTCCGCTGACCCTGTACTCTACCAAGCATAATGTCCTTCTCCAGGGACTGATTCCTGCTGACAACATGTCCAAAGCATGTAAGACGCAGTTTCACCATCCTTGCTTCTAAGGAGCATTCTGGTCGCACTTCCTCCAAGACAGATTTGTTCATTCTTTTGGCAGTCCATGGGATATTCAACATTCTTTGCCAATACCACAATTCAAAGGCATCAATTCTTCTTCAGTCTTCCTTATTCATTGTCCAGCTTTCACATGCATATGATAATCTTGAAAATACCATGGCTTGGGTCACCTGCACCTTAGTCTTCAAGGTGACATCTTTGCTCTTCAACACTTTAAAGAGGTCCTTTGCAGCAGATTTACCCAATGCAATGCGTCATTTGATTTCTTGACTGTTGCTTCCATGGGTATTGATTGTGGATCCAAGTAAAATGAAATCCTTAACAACTTCAATCTTTTCTCCGTTTATCATGATGTTGCTTATTGGTCCAGATGTGAGGATTTTTGTTCTCTTTTTGTTGAGGTGCAATCCATACTGAAGGCTGTGATCTCTGATAATCATTAGTAAGTGCTTCAAGTCCTCTTCACTTTCAGCAAGTAAGGCTGTGTCATCTGCATATCACAGGTTGTTAATGAGTCATCCGCCAATCTTGATTCCCCGTTCTTCTTCATACAGTCCAGCTTCTGGGATTATTTGCTCAGCATACAGATTGAATAAGTAAGGTGAAAGAATACAACCCTGATGCCCATCATTCCTGATTTTAAGCCATGCAGTACCCCCTTATTCTGTTTGAACGACTGCCTCTCGGCCTATGTAAGGATTCCACATGCGCACAATTAAGTGTTCTGGAATTTCCACTATTCACCATGTTATCCATAATTTGTTATGATCCACACAGTCAAATGCTTTTATGTAGTCTTTCTAGTATTCTTTGCTTTCAGTCAAGACTGAAAGCAAACATGAGCAACAATATCCCTTGTTCACAGCCTGTTCTGAATCTGGCTTGCATTCCTGGCAGTTCCTTGTTGATGTACTCCTGCAATCAACCAAATTTTCAATTATCTTCAGCAAAATTTTATGTGCATGTGATATTAATGATATTGTTCAATAATTTCTCCACTCTGTTGAACTGACTTCTTTGGAGTGGGCACAAATATGGAAATCTTCCCTTCAGTTGGCAAAATAGCTATCTTTCAAATGTCTTGGCATAGACAAGTGAGCATTTCCAGCATTGCATCTGTTTACTGAAATCTCTCTCTTGGTATTCCTATTAGTATTCCATCAGCTCCTTAAGCCTTGTTTTTTGCCAATGCCTTCAGTGCAGATGAGGCTTCTTCCTTCAATACTATTTGTTCCTCATCTTTTTGGTACAGTGATTCTGTCCATTCTTTCCATCTTCTTTTGATGCTTTCTGCATCATTGAATATTTTGCCCACAGAATCCTTCAATATCGCAATTCAAGGCTTGAAGTTTTCCTTCAGTTCTTTCAGGTTGAGAAATGACAAGTGTGTTCTTCTCTTTTGGTTTTCTAACTCCAGGTCTTTGTACATTTTGTTATAATTCTTTACTTTGTCTACTGGCGCTACCATTTGAAATCTTCTGCTCAGCTCTTTTACTTCATTTCTCCCATTCCCTTTAGCTACTCTATGTTAGAAATCAAGTTTCATAGCCTCTTCTGACCTCCACTTTGGTCTTTTCTTTCTTTTTAATGACTTTTTGCTTTCTTCATATATGATGTCCTATGATGTCAAGTGTTCCATTCCATTTTTGACAACTTCCAATTTTTCTATTATACTTCGTACATTGCTTGTTTCAATCATTCCACAACTCATCTGGCCTTTGGCCATTAGTGTTCAATGTGTCAAATCTGTTCTTAAGATGGTTTCTAAACTCAGGTGGGATATACTCAAGGTCAACTTTAGCTCTTGTGGACTTGTTTTAATTTTCTTAAGCTTCAGCTTGAATGTGTATATGAGCAATTGATGGTCTCTTCCACAGTCAGCCCCTGACCTTGTTCTAACCGATAATATTGAGCTTCTCCATTATCTCTTTATGCAGATGTAGTTGATTTGATTCCTGTAAATTTGAATAATAGTCATATTAACTGGTCTTCCTTGAGGTCATATGGATATTATCCTATCACTGACAGTGTTGTACTCCAGTGTGGGTCTTCAAATGTTCTTTTTGACAATGAAGGTGAGGTCCATGTGTATAGTCTCCCTTTATGTTGTTGAAAAAATGTATTTCAAATGAATGGGTCATGGGTCTTGCAGAATTCTATCGTGTGATCTCTGGTGTAGTTTTTATTACCAAGGCTGTATTTTCCAGCTACTGATCCTTCTTTGTTTCCAGCTTTCCCACTCCAATCATTAGTAAGTATCAGTGCATCTAGACTGCATATTCAATCAATTTCAGACTGCAGAAGTTGGTAAAATCTTCAATTTCTTCTTCTTTGGCATTAGTGGTTAGTGCATAAATTTGAGTAATAGTCATATTAACTGGTCTTCCTTGTAGGCATACGGATACTATCCTATCACTGACAGTGTTGTACTTAAGTATAGGTTTTCAAATGTTCTTTTTGACAATGAATGTGTTGCCGTTCCTCTTCAATTTGTCATTCCCAGCATAGTAGACCATATGATTGCCTGATTCAAAATAACCAATACCAGTCCATTGCAACTCAGTAATACCTAGGGTATCTATCTTCAAGTGTTCCATTCCATTTTTGACAACTTCCAATTTTCCTAGATTCATACTTCATACATTGCTTGTTCTGATTATTAATGAATGGATGTTTGCAGCTGTTTCTTCTCATTTTGAGTTGTGTCACATCAGCAAATGAAGGTCCTGAAAGCTTGACTCCATCCTCATCATTAAGGTCATCTATACTTTGAGGTGAAACTCTTCTCCTGTCATATATTTAGTGCCTTCCAACCTGAGGGGCTCACCTTCTGGCACTATATCAATGTTCCAATGTTCCACTGCTATTGATAAGATTTCCAGTGGCTAATTTTTTTAGAATTAGATTTCCAGGTTCTTCTTCCTAGTCTGCTTAGTACGGAAGCTCCACTACAACCTGTCCACCATGCGTGACCCTAGTGGTATATGAAATATCAGTGGCATAGCTTTCAGCATCACAATACACAAGCCACCACAATACAAAAAGCTGAAGATGAGTGGTGGTTGGTTTTAACAGCAAAGTTATTTTCAGGGCTGGTGGTACAGCATTTGCTTAGCAACAAAACTTGCTTCCATTTCATTAAAGAAGGCCTAATCTGGTTTAAACATTATATACATATTTTGACAGAATGAAAAGTTATCACAGATGTATGCCTTCAATTTACAAGAGTGCTTGCAAAACCATGCCTGTCTGAGCTGAGACTATATCATTAAAATATTTCTTTGTGTTATGTTCAGATGATACTTATTCTACAGCTTGAGTATAAGAGCTTGGTCTTCAGGAAAAGTCAAGAGAGAAATTTCAGAAAGAAATTCTTCAGAATTCCAAGTTTGAATTGTGGAATTAAGAAAATTGGTAATTAGAGAACCAGATACCAATGGCCTGAACAAGTGAATACCAAGAAACCCCAAGGGCACACTAACATCAGTAGGTGCTCAAAAAATATTTGTTGAATGCGTGAGTAAATAAATACTCAGGGTCAAAGTAGGCCAATATTGATTTATACAGGGTATTTTTCCATGGTCTCTTTTTATACCTTCACTGGTTGGAATTGCCCAGTACCCACAAATGAATAGGTGCCATTAGGAGGACAGAAACCACGGGATCACAAAGCTCCCAATTGTACAAGGGCAGAGGTGCTAAAATTACCAGTGATTTTTATGTGCAACTTCAGTATGTAACACTGAATTTTTTGTAAAAGCAAAAGAAAGTTGTCCAAGAATTCTCAGTTGAAGTCTGGGCTGCAAAAATGAAAATGACTGTAAAAGTCTGATAGAAAGTAGTGGGTTGCAGGGTAAATATTGCCAACTGTTGTCTTGCCCCTGGGAAGTTTGATATTCACCACTGAGACAAAAAAAGTAGAGGCATCTTACACAGCTTTGAACAGTCAGCTTAAAGCCAACAGAAATGGAATTAATATAAGGAATAACTGCATAAAAAAATACAGGAATTTTTTCACAACTGGGAATTTGGTGTGGAGCAGAATGATAAATAAGACAATATGCTCAAAAGTGAGTTTGCAGGAAGGTGAAAATGAAAAGAACAGGAAATATTTGTAAACATATAAATTTGGTGCTACAAGTTGTACAAGAATGAAAAAGAAGTCGTACCAGTTTAATCTTTTTTAAATCCAGTACTCCATGCTTATTGTAGAATGAAAAAAGTGGGTATTTTGATTATTTCAGCAAACAAATCAAGTCACATACTTATGGGAAAAAATAGTTAATTAAGCATGCAAAACAAAACTGTGCAAGACTTGGAGACACAGAGTGAGGAAAAGAAATGTATCCAGTTGAAACTGTAGGAGGAACTGAGGTGGCAGAAAATAATTACTTGAATTGGAATTTGTCCAGATTAGAACAGGGGCCATGTGGAGCTCATCACGTGGAATGTGCAGAAAATATATACAGAGCCTTTGTGTGTGAGTGTGGAGTTATGCACATGCTTGCAAGTGATTATGGAAGGCCAGAACACTTGTTTAATTCCACATGAGGAGGTGATTCTGCGGTTTGTTATTTTGACTGAGAAACTGAAAGATAGACTCTTACAGTCCCAATCAACATTCAATAACTAAAAGAGAGCTGACCTATAGAAAAGCATACTCATAAAGTAAAGTCACTCTATATTTTTCGAGAGGTCAAATTTTCTTCCTGAATATTAAATCCTCATGCTGATTTCTCCTTGAATAATTAGGTATACCACATAAGGAAGAAAACATAAAAAAAAAGAAAAAAAAAAAAACCCACTGCAGTTGAGTTGATTCTGACTCATAGTGACCCTATAGGACAGAATAGAACTGCCCCTTTGAGTTTCCAAGGTGTAGCTGGTAGATTTGAACTGCTGACCTTTTGGTTAGCAGCTGTAGCTCTGCTGCACTATCAGGGCTCCATGGAAAAAATAGAAGGCTTAAATTTGTTTTCAAAACAGCAGATATTTTATCTATTAGGCATTATTAGATTCTTCAGTATAAATAAGTAATTAAATAAGAATTTTATGTGTTTCCTATATTCCCATATAGTTAGCTATTTTTTTAGGCGACCATTTTGGAATTTGTCTTCAGGTTGTCAGAGGTTGCTTTGATGTACCTGATTCATTTCCTAATGGTCTTATTATGAAACCAAATCTACCAAAGCTCTTTAATATAGAACAGTTGATAAGCCAGGGTCTTTAGAGTCAGGCACCCTGAGCCCAAGTCCCAGCTTTGTTGATCACAGGCCTGAGATTTAACCTCTCTGACCTTTGGTTCTATCATCAATAATATTGAAATAATAGTATTTACCCCACAGGGTTGTGTTGAGACTGCGTCGGTCTGTTAGGTGCTCAATAAATACTGTGTTAGTACTCAACCAACAAATTATTACTGGCCAACATTAGGCTAACTGCTGGGAATGAAAATCAAAAATACAACTTCCCTTTAGAAGTTCTCTCTTTAGTGAAAAAAAAAAAAAAAACAGATTGATCAGCAGTTAAAACACAATGTGATAAATTCTGAAATACAGGCCCATACCTCGGTGTTTAGAGGTCCTGGATCATATATGGAAAGAAAACTCCAAAAACTTGGGCCCTGCATGAAATCGTCTACTCTTCCAAGATTTTTGTTGAAAACACACAGTGATCACAGTGGCAATGAGACTGTGTGAAACTCAAATGAGCTTAAGGCAAATCCCTGCTCCTTTGGGTGTATGAGGACATGGAAAAATCTCCATTCCCAAGAAGCTGTGAGATCATGTCTGATTTAAGTCCCAGTGCTAAACAAATCAGCTTCAAGCTGGATTTCATGTGTAGAGTTTCATGTCCAATCCCTGTAATGAGGTGATAAGGCCTATGTCACAGTTAGTCAGTAGCAAGCGATGGCAATTAACAGGATTGCACTAACCTGGAGATGTGCCAAGCTGGCAAAAAAGGATTAGAAAGTAAATGAAGTGAACAACCATGAACCAGGAAACAGGGCTTAATGGACAGTACAAGTCAGTGAGACAAAAATAGGCCAATTTGCCCTCATTGATTTTCACTGCCCATTGAGCTGCATTCCTCTTTTGCTTTCTAATGCATTTATCTTGGCCTAGGCAAGTTCTCTGGCTGTCATCCTAAGGACAATTCCAATGACCGCAACAACTTCATGAATGACTCGAAGGGACCAAAGTGTAATTTGACTTGCAGAGCTCTCTTTCAGGCATCTTGATGTGATGTTTAGGTGGCTTGAAGAGTCAGAGAAAGAAATTCCAATGAGATCTTATACCCATAAGACCATAAGGGTTGAGGAGACTTTTATCAGAAGGATGAAAGTAAATATGAAATTTCATTCAACTTGTGTGTTCCACCTATTCACAAATAATTTATCAAAGTAAATGAAAGCAATCTAATCTGCCCTATCCCACTAGTTTTGAATCAACTCTGGTGGAAGTGCCAAATGATTTCTGCTATCCAGAATAAATAAACCTTGATGACCATTTGTTGTTCACTGATTATGATAAAAAGAAAGTCATGCAGCTACATAAACTCTAATAGGCAAGCTTTAGAGTGCCAGCTGGGGAAATTCTCATGCTACTAGGATAAAAAAAATATATATATAAGCAGTAATTTCACTTGTAATAGACTCTATCCCTCCTCTCTTCTCCCCACCTCTCCCCTCCTCTCCCTTCCTATACTCTCCTTTCCCCTCCTCTCTGCTTCTTTTTCCTCTTCTTTTACCTTCTGGCCTCTTTTCCTTTCTATTTCTTTTTCTTTTACTACAGCCCTCCTGTCTTAGTTACCTGGTGCTGCCACAACAGAAATACCACAAGTGGATGGGTTTAAGAAACAGAAATCTATCCGTTCACAGTTTAGGAAGGTGGAATTCCAAATTCAGTACACCACCTCCAGGAGAAGACATTTTCTCTCTGTCTGCTCTGGGGTAAGGTTGTTTTCATCCATCATCCCATGGGTCTAGGAGTTTCTCAGCACAGGGACCCTGGGTCCAAAGGATGTGCTCTGCTCCTGGTTCTTTTTTCTTGGTGATAGGAGGTCCTTCTCTGTGCTTGCTTTTCTCTTTTATATCTCAAGAGAAATTGACTCAAGATACAACCTAATCCTGTAGATTGTGTCCTGCATCATTAATATGACTGCCTATAATCCTGCCTCATTAACATCATAGAGGTTAGGATTTACAACACATCAGATAATAAATTGGAGGACAACCACACAGTACTGGGAATCGTAGTCCAGCCAAGTTGACACACATTTTTTGAGGAACACAATTCAGTCCATAACATCTCCCCTCCTCCTTCCTGGATGTTTTCTTCTTTCTTATTCTTTCTACTCCAAAAGTAAATAAACTACTCACTTCAGCAAAAGCTCACAGAAAAATTCACATTTGTTCACTGGATTATCCCAAAATCATGTTCCAGATAATTGCCCCATAGCCCTACCATTTATATTTAATCTCAGAATGAAGTGGCTTCCGAATTTTTGAAATTCCATCAGTTGCTTACAGGGGGGAAAAAATCCTTCTCCATTTTCAGGTTAAACTGAATATCTTGCCATGAACCAGAGTCAAGTTTCATGTCTTAAAAAAGAAACCCTCAACACCACCTAACAACAACAACGGCAAAAAAAAAAAAAAAAACCTCAAGTGAGTCAGAAAGTATTTATGTATCCATAATTGAATGGGAAACCCTGGTGGTGTAGTGGTTAAATGCTACGGCTGTTAACCATAAGGGTTGGCAGTTCGAATCTGCCAGGTGTTCCTTGGAAACTCTGTGGGACAGTTCTACTCTGTCCTACAGGGTCACTACGAGTTGGAATCGACTTGACCGCACTGGGTTTTTTTTTAATAATTGAATGCTTTTTTGGTATGTGTTTAGAAGTAGTAGACAATGGGTACAGAGAATTGTGGTTGATATTTACCTTACTATGTGTCTCCCTATGAAAGAGACCACTTTGGTACCTTCAGCAATTCAGAGTCCTTCATTATCACAGAGCGTAGAAGGAATCCATCTAGTTGTGAAGGCTGCTTGAGGAAGCCTCTGAGTTTTCCTTGGCTGTACTGGGAGGTCAGACCCTACTTAGCTGGTGAGAGCTAATGAGATTCCATCCTGACATAGAATGGCTGCAGGCCTGAAAAAGACATTTTGTTTTCAAGCTAATTAACAGGTATTCTTCATGAGTCCAGTAAAATAACAATTTATTTCTCTAGTTGCCATTGTAAACAATCCCTCATTAAATTACTTGGCACTAGCACACACGTACCAAGAGATGATCAGGGATAGCCGGTGAGTTTGCTACTAAATATAAGATTCATCTGCTTTTGTTTTTTAATTATTATTAAACTGGGGGAAAAAAGAGGGGGGAGGATGAGTGAATCTTGGATACCACAGGTCATACTGCCTCTGGTTATTAGTTCTCTCCTCACCTACGCTTTGCTTCCCAATAGATTCTTTTTCTTCCCTTCCATGAAGTAGCTTTGCATTCCTGAGATGTTGTTGTTGTCAATTCCAACTCACAGCCCTGGGAATCACACAGCCAGCTGCGATGGTGCTTCTCTGGGTTGCTGCTGCTGCAGCCAGTAGAAGAGATACTGGGACATTTCAAACTCTCAAAGTGCTAACTACAGCTGCTAAGCAGGGAGAAAAGAAAAAAAAGGCATCAGCCTTATTCTAACTTACGCATTGCACGGCACTTGCGCGGTGAATGTTTCCTCATATGTTTCCAAAGCAGCATGTGCAACATGTCACACTCAAACTGTTACCATTCGAAACACAGAGCAGAGCACAGGCAAAATGTTCCAGGAACAGCCTACGCCATGCACCCACCCCACCTGGGGTCCCTGGAAATAACTAAACTTCCAAATTAGGGTAGCTTTGATTTAACAAAATAGGATGCTGCTGGGTTGAAATGAATTTAATTTTAACGACATTAATTTATCCTACTATGGGCCTTTCTGGGTATTTTTTTTCCCCCTTGGACTATTAGTATTCTCTGAGTTGGTCTCCATGTGTCTGTTTCCTCCCTCTCTTATCCATTCTATCAGGGTTTCCTTCTAAAAATGTACATTTCTTTTCCATATCACTCCTCTACTTAAAAACCATCAATAGTTTCCCCAGTGCCAAAAATAAAGCTCAAATGTCTTAGGTTGACATTTAAAGTTCCCTACCATCTGGCCTCAACTTGACTATGTTTGCTGCCTAGTTCCCTGTACTTCTAAATATAAATCTTCTGCTTCGAAGTGGTCTAAGCACTGTTTGCCCATCATTCTAGTTCCACAGCCTCCAGTAAAAATTCCTTCAGTTTTCTGAATGCCAATTCTCTTCCTCTTTGCTTGAAACGCCTCCCTTCACCCCTGCTCCTTTCTGTCCTTTATTCTGTCTGTCTTCCAGAATCCACTTTCTCTGGAAGGATTTCTGCCGTTCTGTGTAACTCTTGAGGGTAGTGTAATCCACTGAGAAGTGTGATGCTGGGGTGGAAAGCAGACAAATTCCAGAAATTAGGAAGAATACAAAGGACCGATTTTAGTTCCAGCCCTAATAAGTGGCAATATGAATGACCCATTTAACCCTCTGGTTCTCCATTTCTTCATTCTTAAAATGGGCTGAATAATAACTGCCTTTCATAACTCAATTTCAAAATCACATAAGGACATTTATAAAAAGGTACTTCGAAAATAATAAAGTACTCTTTGAATATAAAGTATGAAGTTTTTTTTGTTTTTTTTTTTTTGCTAAATAACCAGCATTTCCTGTGTACTTATAATATGTCTGGCACTGTTCTGTCTAACCCAGAACAACCCTAAAAAAAAAAAAAAAAAAAAGGCTGGTATTATTATTAATAATTCATTGATGATAAAACAAAGGCTAAGTGGCTTGCCCAAGTTAAAGCAACAGGTAACAAGGGAAGAGCTGGGATTCAAATCGAAATAACTGGACACTGGAGCCAACTTTTATTACACTGTTATACGACGTTTTACATTATCTTGTAATTATTAACATTTATCCCTGAGTGATGCAAATGGTTAATGTGCTTGGTTGCTAACCAAAAGGTTGGAAGTTTGAGTCTACGCATAGATGCCTTGAAAGAAAGGCCTGGCAATCTACTTCTGAAAAATCAGCCATCAAAAACCCTATGGCCCCCAGGCTCTCTGTTAGCCCAAAATTTATACCATTCCCGAACTCAACTCTTCAGACAAAGATTAGACTGGACTATAAGACATAAAATGAGACTGGTGAGGAGTGTGCTTCTTAGCTGAAGTAGGTAGACACATGAGACTAAGTGGGCAGCTCCTGTATGGAGGCGAGATGAGGAGGCAGTGGGGGACAGGAGCTGGCTGAATGGACATGGGAAATACAGGGTAAAGAGGAGAAATGTGCTGTCACTTTATAGGGACAGCAACTAGGGTCACATAACAATGTGTGTGTAAGTTTTTGTATGAGAAACTGACTTGAATCGTAAACTTTCACTTAAAGCACAAGAAAAATAAATAAAATAAAACCCTAGGTAGCAAAGTTCTACTCTGACACACATGGGATCACCATGAGCTGGAGTCAACTGCAACTGTTTTTGTGATATTGATCTTATAAACTACTTGAGGTCAGTCACCAGAGTTTATCATATTCTTTGTATCTTCCAAATAACCTTACACTTCCTCTTCCTTCCGCCTGGAGCACATATTAAAATGTCCTGCTCCCTTCAAACCTTTGCTTAAAACACCTCCTCAGTGAGGTTTTCCCAGATCAACATATTTAAAATTATAACCCTCCAGCTTTTCCTATTCACTCCATCTTTATTTTCTCTACATCACTTATCATATGACATCCTGTGTGCTTATTGTCTTGCTCCATTAGAATGTAAACTCCGTGAAGGCAAGGATTATTTTGTTTTATTTTCTGCTATATCTCCAGTATCTAGAACAGGGCCTATGATGTACTCAGTACTGAGTAAATATTTGATAATAAATTAATGTCTTAGCTTAGTATGTGATTGACCAAATGATCTGGAAGTTTTTTTTTTTTAACTAAAAGTTATTAACAGCCCTATTTAGTTACGTGGAATTGGAATACTATGCAAGTCTCATTCTCTTTGAATAAATCCTTAAAAACCCATTGCTGTTGAGTCGATTCTGACTCGTAGTGACCCTGTAAATAAATAAATCATTGGACAGTGTCATTTGGGACTTAGAGGTATAATAAATAATAATATAAATGCAGTTTGATGAAGGTTAGAACATGTTAGAATTACAGTTTATTGTTTTTTAACTGTGAATTAGTTCCTATTGTAATCATTAGTTATATTTACAAATAAGCATTTAATAAGGAAAAAAGGCTTCATAGAATAAGCTTCAATCTTGAATGAATTTAGAGTATATAGATTTTTTCCCTTTATAGTGGCAAATACATCACATTGCTTACAGGGTAAAGTCTAAGTCCCTAGACATGAGCAACAAGACATTTTAGGATTCAGTCTTCATCTACATGTCTAGATTCATCTATTATCATTTCCTGTTTCAGAAGCAGAATAGCACAGTAGCTACGCCACAAACTCTGGAGTCAGGCTACCAGGGATTGAATCTCAGGCTCACTACCACTCATAGATGTGTTACTTAATTACTTAAGGATCAAGTATAATGGGGATAATAATAGTAACTAATTTCTCAACTTGCTATAGAGAGGAGACGAAATGATCCACACAAGATGCTTAACAAACTGCCTAGTATGTAGTAAGTGTCGGGTTATTGCTATTACTATTGGCTTCATTTACAATCCAACCATAAGGAGACACTTTCAATTTCCCAACACATCAGGATTTCTCGTGCATTTCTGCCTCTGAACATTGGGGTCTTCTGTGAAAAATACCTTTCCCTGACTTGTCCAAATGGGAAATTCCTACTTACTTTTCAGTTTCAACTCAAACAGTACCTTCTCTGAAAAGTCTTCCCCAACTTCTCAATTCAGACTCAGACATTCCCCCTCTGAAGTTCCAACTTCAATTTGTATGTATTTTTATTTTGACAATTAACATTATCCTTGATTGCTTTGCTTAAAAATATGACTCTTTACTGGACTATGAGTACCTTGAAGGCAGAAAACACAAATTTCATTTTTGTATCACATTTTGTATGTGCCTAGCCACAGTTAAAAAACACAATAAATACGTATTGACCACACAAATAAATGATTTGAGTGTTTGTTTTTAAGCCTGTTCCAACCCTGGGAATATTATCATCTGTGCCCTAAGTAGAGATTAAATGAATATTTAAAAGCTTGGTATAAAATTTTAGCGATATCTCTTATTGGGCTGAAACACTTTTTCCCTGATTCTTGATGATTTCTTCTACGTAAAGCAAGCTCTGCTTGTGCAGATTTCTGGCCTGTTATTCACTCCTCACCAGTGTAATATGACTTCTTAATTAGACTGAAGAGTTTGGAATAAAAACTGGGTCTGCAAGGCCCAGTCCTTTCCTTTCTCTTTCAAGAATGGACCTACCCTAGAGAGTATGGATCACCCTCAATTACTATTTGTTAAGCAGTCCAAGTAACTATGAAAATCTTGGCCTCATGATGGAGATTTTGCCTACTGGGAAATTCTACCTAATTTTGAGTTTCAGTATCAGGAAGGTGGTTTACCTACAGACATAAGCTACATTGGCCAATATCCGCTGTATCAATGATAAAGCTGATGTTTTTGTCTGCTATCTACCTTCATTTATTGCCTTGTTTCTCAGCTGGCTCAGAATTCAAGTAAAGAAAACTCAGGCTCTTTACCTACCCCTTGAAATTTCAAGCATCTTTCAAAATTTAATTAAGTTTGCTCTGTAACATAAATTAAAATGTATGACCTGTCATTATTGCCATGTCCTTATCACTGCATATGTGTATCTCAAGGAATGTTGGGTATATGAAACAATCTGCACTAGGAGGATGCTAACTGTAATTATAAAAAATAAATAATCCTCCTGAATCTTCTATGACACCAAGCAATATCCCCACCAATGAAAACCACTATTCTTACTCCATTTATTCCTAGGAGAAAGGAAGCATAAAATTCACTCATCTGAGTGGTACAATATTGAGATTGTCATATTCTCCAGGCAGCCTCTTCTCACAAATTTTATTTTCACAGACCCTAACATGCTATTTATCTAGTGTGAATTTTATATTATGCATGTTTCATGGATCCACTTATTTCCCTTTCTGTTGAAAATAAGCCACTAATGAATAAAGTGTTGTTTTTTTTCTACTTTATTAAGTAAAATATTAAACATAGTGAAAGACAATTTTAAGTTGAAATGTCATAGCAGGATATGTCTATTCACTAATCAAACATGATATTAAGTGACAGAAGTGGTTTGCATTTTTATTTTATAACATAATGAGACTATAACACATAAGAATAAGACACTAAACAAATTACAGTCGTATTAGAATACATTTTCAGGGGAAACGGGAAAAACAGTCTCTCATCAGTATATATAATTACAGTACTACAATTTCACTGAGAAACTATTGTAGAGTATCGATTTGTGTTTAGAAGCCTTCATTTTCATATAGAATTTTCTGTATTTCAAATGCTTTCAGTGTATTTTATCTGGAAAAACATTTATAAATGGAATATTATTACCTATTTCTTTAGCCAGCTTTTCCTATTCAACTAAAATATTTTTATTCATTTGAGCTGTGAGTTCAAAACTTTGACAAAATATCCATAAATACTTCATTTACAAGTTATATATTTTTCTTTCTTAAACCAAGGGAGTTAATGCAATTAGTAGAGCCTGTTGAATTACCAGGTATGTGTTGGGTGATTTACCCCTGCAAGGTATTCAACAAATATTTATCTTAGGGCTTATGATAGGCCTGATACTGTACTTCAGGGAACTGACTCCAGGTAATTCCTAAATTGCCCTCCCCCGCCCGCCATTTTCCAGAAGTGTTTGCACTGAGTTATACAGCCTGAAATTCCTTCATTTAGAAATTCACCTAAGTTGACCATAGTGTTCTCTATTTATCAAGAATCTTTTGATTGCAAGTGACCCTCAAATTCTCTGGGATAAATTGGACACGGTTTCACTTCTCACCTCTTTTTAGTACATCTTCTTCTACAGTAAAGGTTAAAAAACTAAAAACTACATTTCCCAGTCATTCTTTCACATGGCCTTCTAGGTGAAAAATAGGTTCCTCCAATTAGACACACTCAAAGGACATTGAGAAGATGAAAAGAGTCAGATCTATTTGCCTATTAATGTTTGTTATTTTCGGTGAGTAACAAGGCAATAAAGATGTGAAATTTTTCTACAGCTGTGTCATCGCTTCTTGTTGGTGTTGGGAGGCAGCTGTGGCAGAAGGGACAGCCAGACACCATATTGCAGTGTTCAGGTTATAGTTTGATGATGTCAAAAACAGTTATGGGGTGGTGGTGGGTCTTCCTATTCCTGGTTTCTGTTCCCGGATTTGTAGCTATTGCACTGTGTTCTTAAGCTAACAGTTCTCCACACATGCTGATTATATCCAAGGTTATAGCTTCCCTGTGGGATAATTCTTCAGTTCTCTAGAAGTCATTCCTAGAAGATCACTTCTCCAGGATTTCAAATAATTTTATAAGCATTTAATGCTCTTTTAAAAAATTTTTTTACCTAAAATATCTTGTGGTTTCAATTCCATGTCCTGAACTCTAATCAATACATTGGCTTAAGCTATACTGAGCTATGAAAAGAATTTATTTGCTAGCATAACTGAAACACCCAAGCGTAGCTCCGTTTTAGCTGGAAATAGATCCAGGAATTCAAAGGCATCAGCAAGACCCAATTCACCTCTCTGCTTTTCTGATTGTCGTCTTGTTTATATTGCTCAAGTATGGTGACAAGACAGCTGTGACAGCTCAAAATCTCGTCTTCTCAGGTTTAAATCCTGCGGTAATGGTTACTTACCTCTCTTTAGCAACTCCAGAAAAAGTCTCAGTGAGTGCTATGGGTTGTGAGGGGGTCAATGTTCATCTCTGACCTATTCATTAAGGTCAAAGGAATGAAAAACTCCCATTTACCAGATTTGTATTTGAAGCGTCACCCTAGAAATGAAGCCATAGGGATGAGAAAACAAAACAAAAACCCATCCAACCAAAAAACATAAACTAAGAGAATTAGGGTTATGGTAAGGAAATTTTGGGTGCCATTACCACAAAGGGAGAAGCTCATACTTCAAAGCCAAATAACAAATTTCCACTGTATCTTTCCTTTAAAATGCAAACACTTCTGGGAATATTATGATATTTGTAAGTTATTTACATATTAGTGGGAATTTACTCAATCAGATTATATTCTTTCTCAGATTTATGAGAGAGTAGTTAAGTGCAAAGAATTATTTTAAAATGATAGTTGAATTCCTTCTATGCTGTACACTATAATCTCAGGGATTCTGTAGAAATTGCCCTTGTTGTTGTTGTTGTTAGGTGCTGTTGAGTCAATTTCCACTCAAAGTGAACCTATGCACAACAGAATGAAACACGCCCAGTTCCGCGCCATTCTCCAATTGATGTTATGCTTAAGCCCATAGATGCAGCTACTGTGTCAATCCATCTCATTGAAGGTCTTCCTCTTTTTTGCTAACCCTCTACTTTACTTTACCAAGCATGATGTCCTTCTCCAGTGACTGATCCCTCCTGATAACGTATCCAAAGTAGGTCAGATATAGCCTCGCCATCCTTGCTTCTAAGGAGCATTCTGGTTGTACTTCTTCCAAGACAGATTTGTTTGTCCTTTTGGCTGTCTATGGTATATTCAATATTCTTTGCCAACACCACAATTCAAAGGCAGCAATTCTTGTTTGGTCTTCCTTATTCATTGTTCAGCTTTCACTTGCATATGAGGTGATTGAGAACACCCTGGCTTGGGTCAGGTGCACCTTAGTCCTCAAGTTGACATCTTTGCATTTCAACACTTTAAAGAAGTCTTTTGCAGCAGATTTGCTCAATGCGATGTGTCTTTTGATTTCTTGACTGCTGCTTCCCTGGGTGTTGATTGTGGATGCAAGTAAAATGAAATCTTTGGCAACCTTAATCATTTCTCTGTTCATCATGATGTTGCTTACTGGTCCAGTTGTGAGGATTATTGTTTTCTCAGTGTTGAGATGTAATCAATATTGAAGGCTGTGGTCTTCTATCTTCATCAGTAAGTGCTTCAAGTCCTCTTCACTTTCAGCAAGCAAGGTTGTGTCATCTGCATAATGCAGGTTGTTAATGAGTCTCCCTCCAATCCTGATGCCCCATTCTTTTTCATAGTCCAGCTTCTCAGATTATTTGCTTAGCATACAGTTTGAATAAGTATGGTGAAAGGATACAACCCAGAGGCACACATTTCCTGACTTTAAACCATGCAGTATCCTCTTGATCCATGCATAGATTCCTCATAAGCACAATTAAGCATTCCGGAATTCCCATTCTTCACGATGTAATCCATAATTTGTTATGATCCACACAGTGGAATGCCTTAGCATAGTCAGTAAAACACAAGTAAACATCTTTATGGTATTCCCTGCTTTCAGTGAGGATCAATCTGACATCGGTAATGATATCCCATCCCTAGTTCCATGTCCTTTTCTAAATCCAGCTTGAATTTCTGGAAGTTCCCTGTTGATATACTGCTGCAGCCACTTTTGAATGATCTTCAGCAAAATTCTGCTTGCATGTGGTATTAATGATATTGTTGGATTATTTCCTCACTCTGTTGGATCACCTTTCTTGGGAATAGGTATAAATATGGATCTCTTCCAGTCGGTTGACCAGATAGCTATCTTCCAAATTTCTTGGCATAGATGAGTTAGCACTTCCAGAGCTGCATCCGATTCTTGAAACATCTCAGCTGCTGTTCCGTCAATTCCTACAGCCTTGTTTTTCACCAATGTCTTCAGTGCAGCTTGGACTTCTTTCAGTACCATTGATTTCTGATCATATGTTACCTCCTGAAATGGCTGAAAGTCAACCAATTCTTTTTGGTATAGTGACTCTGTATATTCCTTCCATCTTTTTTGATGCTTCCTGTGTTGTTTAATATTTTCCTAAAGAATCCTTCACTAATGCAACTCAAAGCTTGAATTTTTTCTTCAGTTCTTTAAGCTTGGGAAATGCTGAGCATGTTATCCCCTTTTGGCTTTCTATCTCCAGGTCTTTAAACATGTCATCATAATACTTTACTTCATCTTTTTGAGCTGCCCTTTGAAATCTTCTGTTCAGCTCTTTTACTTCTCATTTTTTCCTTTTGCTTTAGCTACTCGACTTCCAAAAGCAAGTTTCAGAGTCTCTCCTGTCTTTTTAATGACCTCTTGCTTTCTTCCTATATGTTGTCCTTGATGTTATTCCACAACTTGTCTGATCTTCGGTCACTAGTGTTCAACACGTCAAATCTGTTCTTGAGATGGTCTCTAAATTCAGGTGGGATATACTCAAGGTCGTACTTTGGCTCTCCTGGACTTGTTCTAATTTTCTTTGTTTCATATGAGTAATTAATGGTTTTGCTAAGGAAATTTGGGTGCCATTACCACAAAGGGAGAAACTCATACTTCAAAGCCAAACAACAAATTTCCATTGTATCTTTCCTTTAAAATGCAAGCACTTCTGGGAATATTATATTTATTATTTATATGTTAGTGGGAATTTACTCAATCAGATTATATTCTTTCTCAGTTTTATCCAAGAGTAGTTAAGTGGAAAGCATTATTTTAAAATGTTAGTTAAATTCTTTCTATGCTGTACACTATAACCTTAGGAATTCTGTAGAAATTGCCCTTAAGGATCTTATAAATCAATAGGGAATTTCATGAATCATTACAACTAGAAAAAGAAAAGTATCATAAGAAAGGTAGAGACAAAAATGCTATTGACACTTAGAAGAGGGAAGAATTGCCTCCACTGGGGAAAAAGAACAACTTCTTAGGAACCGTGATGTCTTAATTCAGCATCACAGGCTAGATTAAATTGAGCTAAAGGGGACTGGAAAAGGACATTACAGGGAAATTGAAAATGGGGTGAAAGAAAGAATTTACTGAGGAATTTTCTTAGAACTGTTTTAGGAAGAATTTTTTAAGAACTGTTATAATTTATTTCCAATTAACCTTTTTTAGGTAGTACCTATATGCACTCGGCTGCTAACTAAAAGGTTACTGGTTTGAACCCACCAGCTGCTCCATAGAAGAAAGACGTGGCAGTCTGCTTCTATTCAGATTATAGCATTGTGTAAAAATGGCATAGCAGCAGCATTTGACTTCCTCTAACTTCAAAACGGGAAAGGAGAATCAAGATCAACAGCCCAAAGCTGATTTCTGTAAGACGGAGGTCAGACATGCCTACGCCCTCCAACCTTTTTTCCAATTCTGACACCAACCATCCCTCCCACTGGATTCTCTACTTCTCTGCAGAATTCAGTAATTCATTGGAATGGCCACATAGAACTCACAGACCATAATCACAGTTATGGGGTTTATTAGGGAAGTAATAGGTTACAGTTCAGGTTCAGGAATGCTCAAGATACTGTTCTTTGATCGGGACAGATTATTCTTAGCTGTACTCACAGATAGGTCAGCCTACCTTTGCCCTGCTCAGGCAAGTGTTACAAAGCTTTTTTTAGCTGTGTCACTAAGTGCCTAGAGGCACCCCACTCTGCCAATAAGCCTTGGCCCAAAGGTACTCAGCTCTAGCTCTGTGGGTTGGCAAACCTAGCTCCGCCAAGTGCCAAGAGGCACTCTACACCACCAACAAGCCTCCTGACAAATTCTCTCAGATTTCTCGCTCCATGGGCTGGGAAGCCCACCATGCTACCTCTTGCTTGTCTCCAGCTTGTCTCCAGGTTCTGCTGCCACCATTTGTCTGAAGCTGCTTCTTGCTCTTTCCAGTGTTACAGGTCTCTCTGTGTGTCCTGGATCTCTCTCTCTGTGTCCTGGATAGAGAAAGTTCTCAAAGCAGGTATCCCAGGTCCAAAGGAGATGCTCCACTCCTGGCTCTTATTTCTTCATGATGATGAGATCTCTTCTCTCTGCCTCTAGAATGGTTCATTTTAAGCCTAGCTGGATGGCAAAACTGACCAGTCCTATTGTTAGGGTTCTATATACCTTGTTTGCATGGTCCCACCTGCAGTAGGGTACCCTGCATCTTATTTATATTATTACCAAGCTATCCAATCCCCTTGATGGGCCACAAGTACCTCATTTGCATAGGCCCACTAAGTCATTTTGTAGGAGTTATGAAGACTACAGCTAGAAGGGCCATGTGAAGTAATTAACTATGCTGTACCTCAGAAACCTTTCGGGGCAGTTCTGTTCTGTCCTATACAGTTGCTATGAATATGAATCAACTCGACAGCAATGGGCTTTTATGAGGATGAAACAATGACATACAAATAGAAAGGAAGAAGTGACTTCAGAAGAGTTGCAGAGGATGATTCAACAGACCTTGGAAATTTGATGTTATTTAACAAACGTTCTGCAGTTTATTTTGTTTTTTCTATTTTAAAATATTTGCCAGCCTCGCCTGTATTGTGTGTTGTCCTTCCCTTCACCCAAAATAATTCCTATCTACTATCTAACCGGTGAAAACCCCTCTCCCTTCCTCCCTCCCTCCCTGCTCTCGTAACCATCAAAGAATATTTTCTTCTCTGTTTAAACTACTTCTCCAGTTATTACAGTAGTAGTCTTTTACAATATTTGTCCTTTTGCAACTGATGAATTTCACTTAGCATAATGCCTTCCAGATTCCTCCACATTATGAAATGTTTCATGGGGTCATCATTGTTCTTTATCAATGCGTGGTATTCCATTGTGTGAATATGCCATAATTTACTTATCCATTCATCTGTCTGCCGCGTTGTTTACCATAGAAAAAAAGATGGAAGCAACCAAGGTGCCCATCAACAGATGAATGTAATTTATTTATACCTAATTTTATTCCAAATAGAATTTGGAGTGATTGGCCTGGCAAGTGATTGGATGTGTGAGACAAGTGATAAAGAAGAGACACAGATTATATTCAGTAAACATTTGTTGGAAAAATAATTAATTTACTGAGCCAGGGTGTATGAGAGATGGAAATGCCACCATGGGAGCTAGACAAGTCAAAAAGGTGTTGATTTGTGGAGATTATGGGAATTGACAGCTACTATAGCAGACTCTTCTTGTGTTTCTAACTACATGCACTTGTTATAACAACAACAACAAAGTCAGCTTAGTTGCCTTGTGGCAGTCTTTAAAGTCTGTGATAAATACCCCCACTAAATGTAAATTGTGGATAGAGAGTCCAGTATCCTGAGTAGGGCAGGGCATTTCTCTCCCTGCACTAATTGTAGAGACAAAAGGTACAACTGATTTTGCTCTGAGTACAGTACCAGATGCTGCCGAGTACATTCAACCCCACATGTCCCACAGTAGGACTTTGCTCCATAGTGTTTTCAAGGCTGTGACCTTTTGAAAGCAGGTTATCAGGCCTTTCTTCAGAGGTGCCTCAGTTGGGTTCAAACCTCCAGCCTTTCGGTTAATAATAGAGTGCTTAACTGTTCGCACCATCACGACTCTCACCCACTGCTACAAAGTCAATTCCAACTCAGAGTGACCCTACAGAACAGAGTAGAACTGCCCTATAAGGTTTCCAAGGGTGCCAATCTTTATGGAAGCAGACTGGCGCATCTTTCTTTTGCTGAGTTTGGTGGCTTCAAACCACTGACCTTTTGGTTAGCAGCTGAGCACTTTAACCACTGCACCAGCAGGGCTCCTCTCTAGGACTCCAGGATTCCCAAATACTTCATCTTTTGCAGGCACATGGTGTCATGGGAGTTTATAATGCATTCTAAAAGAAGTATCACACTGTCACTTCTTTCTCCTCCTCTCAAAACATGCATGAATGGACCACCTTCATGAGTTTGGACACCCTGTCAATATCATTATGAAAATTGTCCCTGGGTAGGAAGGACAGTTGGACTCCCCATTTGTCAAGCAGCTCTTTCAAATTATCATAACATTGTAATAATATGTTGTTTAAGTGGAAGAAAGATTTCCAATATTCTCATAGAATATTTACAAGACAATTATCTTGATTTTGTAGATTTAAAAAAAAATTTACATGGAAAGGTAAGAAGGTTAGGAGATTTACTCTCAATTAACAGGACTCTGGAATTTGAGGCATAAATCAGACCAGTTTGCTAACAAGTCAGTGTTTCCTGCTTTGCCCACCACACTTTATCCTCATACTTTGCTCATAAGCAGCAATGCAGAAAGGTAACTAACCCTCCTACAAACCAAACACTTGCCAAGTTGGTATTTCCATTTAGCCAGGTTAGCAAAGGGATTATGTGTCTAAACTCAAGTCTATATGATCCAGACATCTCTGCCTCTACACATAGATGGGTGACTTAAGCTTCAGGATTCTCACCAGCAAAATAGGGATAATAATAATACTTTCTTCATATGATAACTATCAGGACTCCCGGTGACACAGTGGTTAAGCGCTTGGCTGTTTCCAAAGCATGCTGAATTAACTGTTTGGTGCAGTGCCTTGAACCATATGAATTCTGAAACCAATAGTTATTATTCCTAATAAATTCCTTTTCAATAAGACATTACTTTTTTCCTGAGAGCTAAGTCTCCAGTTTCAATTGCAATGTTTTCTTGGAAATAATTAGCATGTTTGCAGAGCTCAGTGCTGTTCATTTTAAAAAGAGTAGGAGCAAGAGACTTTAGCCCTATCCAACCATTTCAAGAGTCATCTCTTCAACAACAACAACAACAACACTCTGTGGCTTAAATCTTTCGTTATTGACTTTTGTACAGTGAGTTAAGAAGGATACTTCATCCTCCTTAGATCTAAAGACCAAAACATGTTCAGCTACAGACCAATTATGATCTTCAAGTATTTTCAAGACTGTTGAATGGGAAACGTTGAACTATGCTTGTGTGATTAGCTTCACTGATTTCTATAGAAGTGCCGTACTTAACTTCAATCAGTATAGTAGTTCAAGGAAGTTTACTCTTCCTTTGAAATACACAAGGAATATACAGTACAAAGCCAGGCTTATAAAGGTCACAAGGATGGTTTACCGTAACTAGATGTCTAGGGTCATCTGTACTCTGTCCCCTAATTTGAACAGATTAGACCAACTCATAACTCAACTGTGTGTTTTCAGTCTTACCTTACTTACAGATTATACTGTGCAATTACTTGCAAACAACTATTGATTGCTTTAAAAACTAAATAGGGATCCATTACATGGGAGTCTCCGCTGTTCCTTTTGTTCAGAAATGGTTTACTGTAGTCTAGTTGAAATAGTGATGTCTTGTGCTTGGAAGATGATAAGCCTTCACTAAAAAAATATGGAGGCTTTTAACTCAGTGAAAAAGCTTAAGTAGAATACTAGCAGTTAATGGATTCTCAAAAATAACAGACATGAAACTTGGTGAACCCTTAACTCAATCTACCTTTCCATCTATCCAGCTAATTATTTCTATAGCTCCTATGATCATAGTTATATAGGTGAGCAGACAAAGATATTAGGACTTCAACATAATAAATGAAGGAAAGAAGCATTTTCCCTTTCTGGACTTCACTGGATCTATATTGGGTGTGCATTAGGATTAACAGCACAATATCTATAAACTACCTCGAACTCTTTAGAAGGGAGTCATTACAACATTGTTAAGGGCTCAGTTTTTATGCTTATCTTACTTTCATTTTAGAGCGGATTTTTCCTTACCAACTTGGGTGACATTTGGCCAATCAACTACTCTCAGCAATTTAATGGCCATAATGTTCATGTTCTGGCAGATACCACTGATTATACTATTATACCAGAAGAATAGCAATCTAAGAATTGTTTTTCAATCCTCCAGTTCCAAAGCACAGTTGTTGTTGCTGTGCCATTGGGTGGGTTCTGACTCAAAGCAACCCTATGCACCACAGAAAGAAACATTGCCCTGTCCTGCACCATGCTCACAATCGTTGTTATGCTTGAGCCCATTGTTGCAGCCGCTGTGTCAATCCATCTTATTGAGGGTCTTCCTCTTTTTCGCTGACACTCTATTTTACCAAGCATGATGTCCTTCTCCAGGGACTGATCCTTCCTGAAAACATGCCCAAAGTATGTAAGACAGAGTCTAGTCGTCCTTGCTTCTGAGGAGCATTCTGGTTGTACTTCTTCCAAGACAGATTTGTTTGTTCTTTTGGCAGCCCATGGTATATTCAATATTCTTTGCCAACATCACAATTCGAAGACTTCCATTCTTCTCCAGTCTTCCCTACTCATTGCCCAGCTTTCACATGCATATGATACCATTGAAAATACCATGGATTAGGTCAGGTGCACCTTAGTCTTCAAGGTGACATCTTTGTTTTTCAATACTTTAAAGAGGTCTTTTGCAGCAGATTTGATTTCTTCACTGCTACTTCCATGGGGGTTGATTGTAGATCGAAGTAAAATGAAATCCTTGACAACTTCAATCTTTTCCCTGTTTATCATGATGTTGCTTCTTGTCCCTTTGTAAAGGCTTTTGTTTTCTTTATGTTGAGGTGTAACCCATACTAAAGGCTGTGATCTTTATTAGTCTTTGATTTTCATCAGTAAGTGCTTCAAGTCCTCTTCACTTTCAGCAAGCAAGGTTGTGTCATCTGCATAATACATAGTTATTCATGGAAATTGAAGCTGAAGCAGATTGCATGATTCTACTTCCACTTCTCATGAAGACTTTTATCCAAAGCAAAATCACTTCTAAAATATTCTGCTTATGACTCCTGTCAATGAGCCCAAAATCATGAGGTCCACGCTCAGTTGTGTGGTGAGTAATTAATAGTTCCAATATATCCCTGAAATACTGTTTTAAACAGTTTCACAGATTAGTGTTTATATATATATATATCTCAGTGTTAATCTGAAGGCTCATTTGATAAAATGTGGATTTAGTTTTATTATGGTATCATAAATAGTCAAAATTTGAAAATGAAATTTTCAACTAGCTCCTTCATTTTCTCTCTTGTACTGTATGTACTCCACTTTGGTTTTTGCAAGATAATATTTATTAAAAGAGTCTCCAAGACAGTATTCTAGCTGCCACTTATTGTCTCTTTTGCATTCTTCCTTGAGAGTTCACTGAAGTTTTTTGTCTTTGAGAAACTACAGTAGATTGAGTCATGTATGCAATGATGATAGTCAAATGACAGGTCACGTGTGATGTGACTCTGAGAGAGTTCATGGATTCAAGGGCTCACCCTCACCTGGGTCATTGTTACAGAAGCAGTAAAGAATATTCCTCATTATTTGATCCTTCAGCATTCTTCAGATCGAAGTCAGGGGGCTTTCTCATCTTTCTGTGAGGGTGCATGGAGTTGAATAAATGTAACCTTATATAAGAGATAATTAGTCATTTCATGAGGATTTAACCATTTGAGGTTTGGAGGCAACATTGTTCAGATTTTCCATTTGAGAAACAGAATGCCTCGGAACGAATAGTCCGGATAAAGTTCATAGGAATATGAGTAAGGCAGCTCAGTCATCCACTCAGTCACTCATGCATTCAGCAAATACATTACACATTCATCTATTCTGGGTAACAGAGTAGCCTTTTGTCCCAACAGGAGATTGAATTTTTATGACAAGCTTAAGGTTTTTCTTTTGCCTGCTACTTTGAATTTAGATAATCAGAAGTAATACATAAAAATACACATAATTTTAAGAAATTTTATAATTTTTAGGTGTCTGGAAGTCCTACCTTTTATTCCAATCAAATAATTGTTTTAATTTGACTTGCCTGTCTTTTTTTTTCTTTTGCTTCTCACTGTAATGACATTTCAGAGGGCTATTGTAAATGGATACCACTAAAAACACAATGTTTCACATTTAAGCTCATCAGATCAACAAATTGTTGACAGTATTTTGTAATGTATTCATTGCAATAACACACCAGGTATGCCCAAGCAGGAGGCAGATGGTTTGGTTTTTGGATCTCCACCCAGCCACTTCACCTGTCAAATATATCTCCTGTACATTAGTACGTGTTTTTGAATGTCAGTTGTAAAATTGCCTCCAAATCTAATGTCAAACCATGGCCAAAGATCAAACGTCACAAGGTGACCACGGATATACTGTACACATTGATTATACCAGTATAATCTCTTTTAATATAAGGTTATATTTAAAAATCCATTGACTTGGGCAATGCCTTCCTGAATGTTGTCAGGCAGTCCTCAGGGTCTACCCAAAAATATCCCTCAGTTTCTGGAACGTGTGAGAAGTGCTCATATACCTTGTGAAGTTGAACTATCGTCTTGCTCTCAAGTCACCTCCAGCATCAATGTTAAACTGTTTTTCAATCATTCTTGGCTTTCTTTGGCTGTTACTCTGTACTATCCACTTGTCCCAGACGAAAATGCTTTCATTATAAATCTTCTGCCTGATTTAAATAAATTGATGAAACCCCATCTAGTTGAATAAGAAAATCAAGGAGGCATTCCAAAATGTCAAAGAAATGGTTGCTTATGGACTTCTGCTTTTGCAACTGGTCCATGGACGGCATTAGAAAGAAAGCCTAAATGAAGAATTAGCTGAAGCTAACAGACCTAAGAAAACCCTGGTGGTGTAGTGATTAAGAGCTACGGCTGCTAACCAAAAGTTTGGCAGTTCAAATCCACCAGGTGCTCCTTGGAAACTCTATGGGGCAGTTCTACTCTGTCCTATAGGGTCGCTACGAGTCGGAATCGACTTGACGGCAGAGGGTAACAGACCTAAGGAGGGATGGCTACAAATCCTAACTGTTTTCATACAAAGAAAATGAAGCTTGATGTTAGAAAGCTTTGCCATTCTGTAATAAATAAATAAATAAATAATCATGTTATTATACACCGCTTTGGTAAAAGGGGCTAAAATCTTAGTGAAGTTAGAAGTGCATCGGTTTTCTTTTACAAAATTGTAGAGGACACTAAGGGGCAAAGTTCATCTTATTCTTTAGTCAGGAGGTGTGGTGAGACTCTGGAATGTAAGGTTGTTCAAAAACACCTACAATTGCCAGCAGTTAACTTACGGGAACAAATCCTTTTTAGTATAAGTGATTAGATTCTCTGGGCTTCAAAGAGAGTTGCGGCATCTTAATTACTTGGAACATAACTACTCCAGTGAAAAACAAAATATTCAAGGTGAAAACACACAGTGGAATTAAGTGGTATTATTTCAACCTTGAAATTGAAGCTTTATCTTATCACTGTATCGCCCTGTAATGGAAAACTGAACTTGTGTTCATCAGTATTCCTGATTACAAATAGGGAAATTATGGGGATTTTTCAGAGCCTTTCTTTAATTTTTAAATGAAATGTCATGATCATGGTTTAGGTAGAAATATTTTTCAGAGGATAAAAGGCTTTTAAAATGCTGATAAACACGGGCTGACTTCTGCGATTTATAACTTATTGAACTTCTATACATGAAACATTTAGATTAACTTATTTAAATAAATGATTGGATTGTTCCTCTGTCACTGCCTCAGGTGCATCTGCTTGGTCTGTCTTTTCCATAAAGTACATTTAGTGATTCGCAGAGTACACGTAAATGCAGTTCGCCTTGAATAAGAAAATCTGAAGATAAAATAGCTGTAAACAACTAACTAAATGAATATAGCTGTAACAATGTAAACGAGAGCCACAAAGCTGAGAATTGAATGGATAGGAGAGTTACAAGCATTGAACATTAATTCAAGACTTTAGTTCAGAATAACTGTATGTATCTGTCTTACTTGTTGTTTATTTCGTACTTTTAACAAGCACCCTGTCTCCAAAAAAAAAAAAACCTACTTGAATATCTTTATCATTCTGCTGTATAATTGATTTTGTGTCATTCTGGCAACAATTGTTGCATGATGACAACACAGGCTGAGGGTCATAGAAACGCGGAGAGTTTCCTCACAATTTCAGCACACACCAGGCAAAATATGGACCATACCTCTAAACTCCTGACCAAGTTTAAACTTGTAAGACTCAGGTCCAAACCATCAGTCTTCTATATAACTCTGCAGCAAAAAATATTCACAGTTCTAGGCAGCTTAGGTGGTCCATGTTATAGGGATTCCATTTCCAGGTTGTCTTATGGTTCTAATTTAACTAGGAAAAGTAAAACAGGAAGTCTGAAAACCTTACTCAAAGTAAGATCTATAGTGTCAAAGTAAGACCCAAAAGTCCTTTGGAGAAAGAATAGAGCTAGATCTGACACAGACAGGGAGTCATTTCCTCTGTGCCCTCTCTGATCCCCATTACCAAGCACCTCAGCAACGACGGAAGAAGAGTGGATCCTGATTTTGCGCTAATGGCCATAAGAAAGCCCAGTATACACCCTTATGCCTGTAGGATTTCTCCTCTCTTGTAAGCTCAGTCATTGTTCATGTCCTTTGGCTTGATAGTCAGCATTGATAAATATCAATATGTTTCTTCATTTTTAGTTGATTTAAAGAAAGACTTTATACAAACTGAAGAGAAACTAAAGCATGAGAATTAGAAGAGCAAGGCATCATGGACCAAATTCCCGAGGATTAAAAATAGAATTGTTGTAAATCTATGGATGTAGAAGACAAAAGAAAATAGATTTAGGCCAAATCATGATCTGCTTTAGATTTTTTCCAAATTTTTTTTTTCCTCCAGTATATTGATTGTTTCCAAAGAAAGAAAGAAGTAAAAATAACTTTTACATATTGGAATAGTGTTGGAAAAGCACTAGAATGATCTTGCTTCTCCTTGTTTATAGCCAAAAGGTGTAAAGTGCTAAAGTGCTGACAAAGGGATTTTATAGAGCTCAATGCTCCGAATGAAATTCTACTCAAAAGCAGTCCCTTCTATTGGCAGGAGCCCTGTAGTTTCAAAGACAAAAAAGGTCACATTTTTTTTCTTGTGGAAATTCTTTATTCTTTGAATTTTTACCCAGTTGCCCATCTTCCTTGCCAGCTATTTTGAGTTAGTTATGCAGCTTAACTGGCTCATGCTCGGCACAGTAAGAGACCGGACTAATCTGGTTTTCTCCTTTTGGATCATTTACTGCAAAATGTTCTAGATCCTGTTAAATTGCAGGATTCCTCTGACAATTGTATACATAAGGAGCATCTTCTAACATGTCTTTGTGTTTAAACTTCCTTCTAAATATTCGAGAGTAAAACCACATGGACTGAGGGATCAAATGTTCTCTATGAAGTGTAATTAGCTCTCGGTCTTGTGACATGCTGTTAAATATGCTTCAGATAACTCACAAATTTCCTAAAGGCATACATACACATACATACATACAAGTACAGAAATAACTCCTGGTAAAAAAAAAAAAAAAAAAAAAAATTCTTTTAACAATGAAAGTACAATAATGCTTTTACTATGCTGTGCTTTATCTGTTAGAAGACCCAATTTGTCCTGAACTTCTTCCTATATAATGGGCAAGATACATTGATGTCATTAGTTTCTCTGACAAATGCCTGGATGTTTAAATTTTTTGAGTTTTTTAAAAAAATTTTCTTTGTGGTGTATTTGGTATATGTGGTGTGTGTGTGTGTGTGTTTTACGTCTCCCCATTGAATATGCATCTTACAATTCTTGAGAATGGAGATTGTTTCTATTTCGTATATAATATTACTTTTCATGAAGTGCTATGCCCATGTAACTCCTCAGAAACGATCATTAACTCAACATATATATTATATATATATATATACAAGATAAATATGACTTATTAAGTTAAAATGTTTCAACATTTATTCTAGCCAATTCAAGTAGGGTAGACAGCTTAAATTTGCTCAACTTTTTAAACACAAATTTGTTTTGTTATAAACTACTATCTACATTACAGAAGAAAAATACAGAAAAGAAAGAAAACACTAAAATGGCTAGAATCCTACCCCTAATCACTGTTGGCATTATTGGGGTATGTGTGTGCAGGGGTGTGTGTGTGCAGGGGTGTGTGTGTGCTGGGGTGTGTGTGCGTTTCAGATATTGCATTCTAAAACAGACAGCTTTTCTCGATGACTGTATTTATAACTAATCTTGGTACTGAGTCAGAATCGACTACACGGCACCGGGTTTTTTTTTTTTTTTTTTAATCTTGGTATGTGACAGAATAGTAACAATACTCAGCTGTGTAAGGAAAGTTAAGGTCTCTCAGCGTAAGTTTTGGTGCCATTTATCTAAACTGTTCTCTACATCAGCACTATCTATGACCAGAAAAGATGACCATTATGGTCCTTTTATTCATTTCCTAGAACTGCCATAATAAATTATCACAAATTAGGTGGCTTTATAAGACCAGAACTTTTTGCCTCACAGTTTCACAGGCTAGGTTTCCGAATATAGGAAGGACCACGCTCTCTTCAAAACTCCTCTCTTGTGTCTCCAAGTGTCTCGTAGCCTTCTTGGCTTGCAGCTCCAGCATAATGCCATCTTCATATGGCCATCTTTACTACACATGTGACTGTCTGTGCCTCTCCTCCTCTTTTATAAGGACACCATTCATATTGAATTAGAACCCACCCTGCTCCAATATGACTTTATGTTAACTTAAATGATAACATCTTCAAAAACCCTGTTTCCATACAAGGGCACATTCACAGGTACCAGGGCTGGGGACTTCAACATAAATTTTGGAGGAACTCAATTCAATCCACAACAATCCCTCTTCATACAACATGAAAAAATAAAAAACCAAACCTATTTCCATCAAGTTGATTCTGACTCATAGCGACCCTATAGGATGGAGTAGAGCTGCCCCATAGAGTTTCCAAGGAGTGCCTGGTGTATTTGAACTGCGAATCCTTTGGTTAGCAGCTGTAGCTCTTAACCACTACACCACCAGGGTTTCCAACATTAGCCCCCACTTATTTTCTAGTCTTCTTTTGTTAGGCATCTCTCCTAATTTTTAATGCCCTTCCTATTTGCTTAAATAAACAAGGAGTAGTTCATCTGATAAACTGCTTTGTGGAATGATTTTAATGGGAGAAGGCTAATGAGGAGGACGAATGTGCCCCATGCTCCCAGATAAAGATGTGCATCTTAACTGAGGCCCCTAGAGGTGATGTTATTCCTAATGCCAACCTGGAGCAATGATTCCCTGCAGGGTATCTCTCAACACATTAGCAGTATTTATTGAGCTCCTGCCAGGTATAAAACCCTGTGCTAGGATTCTGGGTGCGTGTGAAAAATAGTCAAAGTCCATAATTTTACTCAAATGGCAATTTAATACAAAGAAAGTTGTATGTACATGTCAGTAA
Organism: Loxodonta africana; assembly: GCF_030014295.1. NCBI lineage: Eukaryota > Metazoa > Chordata > Mammalia > Proboscidea > Elephantidae > Loxodonta > Loxodonta africana. The sequence continues at coordinate 124,650,725 of NC_087344.1, forward strand.
AAAGATAAGTGTGGGAGGGGCTTTGGAGTCCAAGTCAAACACACCTGCATTTGAATCTTGACTTCATGACATAATAATTCTGGGGCCATGGAAAGGTTACTGATATTTTCAGAGACTGAATTTTACACATATGAAAAACAGTAGCAGCAGCATTACCACAATAAAACCAAAAATTTATTGCCACTGAGTTGATTTCACCTCATAGTGACCCTATAGGGCAAAGTAGAACTGACCTATAGTATTTCCATGGAGCAGTTGGTGGATTCGAACTGTCGACATTTTGGTTAGCAGCCAAGCACTTAACCACTGCACCTCCAGGGCTCCATTACCATGACAGATAATACTTATTGGATCCTTACCATGTGTCTTAGTTTGATAGTGCTGCCCTAACAGAAATACCACAAGTAGGCGCCATTAAAAACCAGAAATGTGACCACCGCTGCTGCCAAGACCAAGATGGCCACAAGACTCACTGCCTTCCTCAAGGATGCCTGGGCCAAAGAGCCAGTGCTGGTCATGTCCTTCACCACCAGGAGCCTCACTTTAATTCTACCTCCATCCAACCCCTATACTAAGTACACCAGCATGATCAACCAAACCATTCCTTACAACTACCTAGTGTCCCTCTAAGTTGATGGGAGCACTCTCAACATACCTGGCCACCCCAGAAACCCTAGGCCCCAAGCTTGGAGTGACTAAAAAACTGTGATCACCTCCATTGACAGGAAAGAGGCCCTTTCCACTGTGGCTTCCCAATAAAAGTGTAAAAAAAAAAGAGCAGAAATATATTCCCTCACGATTCTGGATGCTAAAAGTCCAAACCAGGGTCTTGGCTCTGTCAGTTCCTTCTGTGAGCCTGTCTCCTAATTTCTGGTGTCTGCTGGTAATGATAGGGTTCTTTGCTTATAAAAGGATCTTCACATGGTGTCTTCACCTTGTGTGTGTGTCTCTGTGTCTATTTTGTTATTTTTATAAGACATCATTTAGAGGGGATTAGCTTTAGGACACACCCTAATCTGGTATGACCTCATTAACACAACACAAGAAAATCCCTATTTCCAAATAAAGTCATACTTATAGGTACAGAGATTAGGATTTTAGTACATATTTTGTAGGGACACAATTCGATCCCGGATCCCATGTACCAGGCATCCTCTTTAGTGCTTTCTGTATATTAACTCACTTATTCCTTACAGCAACATGATTTCCCCATTCTACAGAAGATGCAATTGTGCCACAGATAATTAAATAGCATGTCCAAGGTCACACAGCTAGTAAGTGGTGGAGCCAGAATTTGATCCCAGGCATCTCAATCTGATCCAATATTGATCCAGATTCCAACAGGGTTGTTATGAGTCAGAATTGACTTGACAGCAACAGGTTAGGTTTTGTTCTAGTCTACCTTGAAAGACTTTTATGAAAATTTAATAAAATAACATATACAAACTACCTTGCAAAATAAAAAGCCAAAACTTTTAGATGCTCTCTGATTCCCTGATGAACTGAGAAGTTTGCAAAAAAAAAAAAGGGGGGGGGTTTCCTTGAAAGTGAAACTTGACTTGTGACTTAACAGAGCAAAAGCAATGAAAAATTTTTCTACTTTTTCTGAGCTACAAAGAACTTTTGCCTGAACTTGCTGCACTTCTCTGGATGTGAAATTTTTCTTTCCTCTCACAGTACCTTAATTCTATTCCCAAACAGGTTCATGTTATCCTTCAGATTTTTCTACTGAGAGTTTTGAAGATAAAATCAGAGGTAAGGTCATTTCTTAGAAATACTCCAGGTGGGAAACCTAAATTTCAACATAGATTTTAGAATACAAAGTTTTTTATAAAATATATAAAGTCAAGAATTATTATGTCTTTTATTTTTCCCTCTTGCTCTTAAATGGAAACGTTTTTCATTCACAAAATGAATTAAGTTCTTTGTTTATTCATTACGTTAATTAGCATTTATTAAGCACCTACTGTATACCACACACAGTACAAACTACTGGGGATACAAAGATATTGATTTATTCATATTTTATCACCATAGGAACATTTGTGATTCTTCCTTCCTGGTATCATCTTCTCTGGGCAAGATCACCTCAGTTTGGTGTGGGGAAACCATGTACTACTCCTTACTCATAGCTAAGTGATTCAAGAGAACCTGGTATCATCTTCTGGCTACCATCACATGGCATTTACCTGGCCATATGTTTTATTCAGAGATTGGTAGATGAATTAATCCTATGGTGCAATGATTGAAGTGCTCGACTACTAACCAAAAGGTCGGTGATTCAAGCCCATCATCAGCTCCATGGGATAAAAGATCTGGTAATCTGCTCCCGTAAAGATTTATAGCCTAGGAAACCCTATGGGGCATTTCTACTCTGTCCTATAGTGCCACTATGAGTCACAATTGACTCAGTGTCACACAACAACTCCTATTGAACCTCAGCCATTTGCTGAGAATTCTAGGACAATGATATTGATTCTGTCATGCTAGGTAGCACCATGGGAACCTAAAGTCCCAGGGACTTCCAGCAGACATATTTCCATCTTAAAGCCAAGCCCATATAGGTGCCAGAGTGTTCGGATATAAAAAAATAGATAGTAACAAAAAGAGGCCCTTGCCCTGCTCTTAAACTGCTGGATGAAGCCATCCTGAAACTTGACCCTTCTAGTCATTTCAGTTATATGTGAACCAATAAATTTTCTTAGTATTTAAGCATGTGGAATTTGGATTTTATTTTCTTCAAAATAATGAATTTCTGATTGCTATAAATTGCTTTTTTTTTTTATATAAATTGCTAGTGTGAATGTGATCTGAAGTTCTTAGATTTCATAACCATAAGAAACATAGCCTTGAGATGCTCTTAGCAAATGAGTTGCCCTCAAACCTAGGAGTAGCAGGCATACCCTTTGAATTCCTTAAATCTCATTGTTACTCAACTATGTGGCAACAAAGGAGCAATTAGCTGACTTGGCAATTTTTTTGATATGATTTTTTTTTCCTTTTGTTTTGTTTTGTTCTCTAGGATGGTTTCCAGGGAGAAATCGAAGAATTGGACAAATATTAGAGTATATTCATAACTTGTTGGAATGGTTTGACCAGCTATAGAGCGTTTGACAACCAAGTACTGAATGGTAAGAAATTCCTGGACTAATGTCTTTGAAGATATCTTTAAAGACAAGGCATTACATTTGCTCTTGCCAAAAATTCTTCAGAAACTTAAGTATATTAACAAAAATAGTAACCATAGGGAGAAAAAGTAGTGTTTCGCCAATTTCTCCAACTTCTTCCACTTTTCTCCGACTTCCCTCACTTGCTCTACCCTGTCTAACTAAACATCTCCCTCTTCTTCAAATATGCTAAGGATGCTTCTACCTCAGGGCTTTTACATTAACTCTTTCCTCTACCTGGTAGATTGCTGGCTTGATGGTGTCCTTTGTTGTTCCTCTAGATATCCACAGTTCTTTCCCTTACCTTCTGTATCAGTTTCCTAGGGCTGTTGTTGTAAAGTATCACAGGCTGGGTTGCTTAAAATGACTGAAATTTATTCTCTCAGGGTTCTGGAAACTAGAAGTCTGAAATCCAAGTGTCCACAAGGTTGGTTTCTTCTGATAGTCTCTGAAAGTCTGTTCCACGCCTCTCTCCTAGCTTCCAGTGGTTGTTAGAAGCCCTTGGCGTTCCTGGCTTGTGGCAGCATAACACCAGTCACAGTCTCTGTCTTCATATGTCGTTCTCCTCTGTGTGTCTGTGTCTATTCCCCTTCTTATAAAGGACAGCAGTCATATAGGATTAGAACCCACTCTACTCTAGGATGACCTCATGTTCACTGAATTAATTACATCTGCAAAGATGCTACTTCCAAATAAGTTCACATTCACAGATACTAAGGATCAGGACTTGAATATATCTTTTTGGGAGACACAAATCAACTCGTAACACCTTTGCTCAAATATCATTATTCTGTGATGTTTTCCCGATGACCCTACAACACCTAACAACAACAACATGACATTTTCCCTGCTACCCCACTTAAAACTGTAAACAGTTCCCTGCAAACCTGCAATTTCTACTCCTTCTCTGCCTTATATTCTCCATAACATTTATTACCATTTAACATGTCATGTGTTTTACTTCTTTATTATCTGTCTCTACTAACTAGAATGTAACAGTCATGGGGGCAAAATTTTTTGTCTTGTTCGCAGCTGTATTCCTAATACCTACAGGAGTCCCGGGCACACACTAGATGATAAGTACGTGCTTTCAAAATGGAGGAACCTGATCATGTATGAAAATGAAATCAATGGTATTCCCAGATGGCACACTGCAGGAAAATCTCTAAGAAGAGGAAAAATCTAGGAGATAGATGTGGTTATATATGAGAAAAGATAAAAATAACTAAGAATGAGATGGTCAACGAATTTAATATGAAACACTAGGCAAGGAAACACTCCTTGAGGTTTGGGAAACATACACACATCATTTGAAGTAGGTAAGGAATAAAGAATTTAGATAGTAGATTGCAACATAATGTAACGACATGTCCAAAAGGTATAATTCTTGTGTGAATAAAGACCAGTTTTAATTCCTGAGAATTTGCATCTACCTCAAGCCTTTTCCATGGTTTTTCAAGAGGCCCTGAGGAGAAAAGATTGCACAATGCCTATTCCATACATGGGTCAGACATTTGGATTACCTCTGCTCCTAGAAATAAAATCACAGCTAAGAATTTCAAGGAAAGTTTCCAATTCCTGTCCTCAGAAGAGCATCAAGAACCATCAACAAAGGAAAAAGACTGTAAGAACTTTGTAAATGTCTGTAACCTTCATCTCTTTCCCATGTTTGTTATTTTTATCTCTCCAATATTTCCCCAGAGGAATTAGCAGTAAAACCCTTAAAACATAAAGAGGTCTGTGTGATTGTGCCAAAGGTAAGTAAATAAGGGGTCACGCTGGCAAGAGTTCACAGGCCTCTGCCTTCCTTCTTGGTGGATAACAAAACCTCAAAAGATAGAGTGCGTGGCAGTGGGTTATCAAAGAGAAGAAAACTGGCTGAGTCTCTCCAGCTTGCAGCAAAAAGCAAAAGAAGAGCTTAGTTTGAGATGGACCTGAAAATGGCCCTGGGGCTGTGATATAGAAATGTCTTTGTGACCCCAACATTTAAAGTGTATCCCACCTAAAAGATATAGAATTCATGTAAAAATGGATTTGAAAATTTTTAAATAAATTTGGAGTGTGACCTGTAAAATGAGTATTTTAAGTAAATGAGGGATGTTTGGGATTTTTTTTTTTTTTTGGAATGTGATGTTATACAAAACATCACTAAATCCCTCAGAATATACCTTGGTGAGCATCAGAGGCCAAGTCATAGACTGGCCAGATGAGTAATCATTTTGACGTAGTATGGCACATGTGATTTTCCATGATTATGTTGAATAACTGCTTTTAAATAAATGTGCCAGTAGAAATTTAGGCTAGTATATCCCTACAGGGTCACTATGAGTCGGAATCAACTCGACAGCAGTGGTTTTTTTTTTTTTTTTTAATATCCCTAGGTAGAAATATTTTTCAAAATAGGGCAAATATCAAGTACATTTAATAATGAGCAAAAATATTTCATTAGCCTATGAAATATTCAAAAAGCTCTCTTTACACAGCAAGGTATCTACAAATGTTATCACTGCCTTTTGCAAATTTATCAAATGCATTAATGATGATCCATCTCTCATAACCATTGGTTTGTGATTACCAATGACCTTACCTCAATTGGTAAAATTGAACAGTGGTTCTCAATTTGAATGATTTTACCTCTCAGAGAGCACTTGGCAATGTGCAGAGATATTTTGTTTGTTGTGACTGGAGGGGGTGCTACGGGCATAAGTGAGCAGAAGTCAGGGATACTGCTAACTATCACACAATGCACAGGACAGCCCCCACAGCAAAGAAGCATCCAGTTAAAATGCCAATAGTGCCGCAGGTGAGAAACACTGCTCATAGGACATTAGGCAGTGACCTTAGCAAAAATAAATCAAAACAAAAATCTTTGGACGAACAGTATATCTCAATCCTAGTTTTTATTTTAACTTCTACTTTCCATTTCTCTCCTGAGTTCACATTAGAAAAAAGAATACAGTTATTTTCAACCTACGCCCTAATACTTAGCAACTATACAGTGTTTAAGCACATTTCGAGGAATCGCATTGGGAAAATCTTCTGCAAAAGACCTTTTTAAAGTGTTGAAAAGCAAAGATGTCACTTCAAGGACTAAGGTGCACCTGACCCAAGTCATGATATTTTCAATCGCCTCATATGCATGCGAAAGCTGGACAATGAATAAGGAAGACCGAAGAAGAATCGATGCCTTTGAATTATGTTGTTGGTGAAGAATATTGAATATACCATGGGCTGCCAGAAGAACAAACAAGTCTGTCTTGGGAGAAATACAGCCAGAATTCTCCTTAGAAGTAAGGATGGCCAGGCTTTGTCTCACGTACTTTGAACACATTATCAGGAGGGGCAAGTTCCTAGAGATGGACTTCATGCCTGGTAAAATAGAGGGTCAGCAAAACAGAAGACCCTCAGTGAGATGGATTGACACAGTGGCTGCAACAATAGAATCAAACATAGCAGTGATTGTGAGGATGGCACAGGACCAGGCAGTGTTTCATTCTGTTGTACATACGGTCACTATGAATTGGAACCAACTCGACAGCAACTAACAACAGCAATAAAACCTGCAAAAGATGGAACCTGTGTAAGGTGAAAACCTGTCAGAGAAGGAAAACTCAAATATTTTCCACTAAAAGGAGCATTAGAAAAGTGGTAAGACTATCAAAGGCGGAAAACTCGGGAAATCTGGAAAAATAAGGCAGTCCTGTGGAGTTCTGGCTCTCAGAGTTTTCGATGTATATGATGTCCCACAAAAAATTTCAGAAGTGTATTTTCATTTCTCTCTCACAAGTGATTCCAATTTTCTTGGTGGCATATGCCTCAATTGTGCTTTAATTTCTGGCATGTGCATCTTGATAACACATTATAGATGACCAACTGCCTGCAGTTCAAAGCTTTGCCTGTTATAAAATGATTGTGTCTACAGACTTGTTGTTGTTGTTAGGTGCCATGAATTTGGTTTCAACTCATAGATACCCTGTATATACAACAGAACGAAACACTGCCTGGTCCTGAGCCATCCTCACAATCACTGCTATGTTTGAGTCACTTGTTGCAGCCACTGTGTCAGTCTACCACATTGAAGACCTTCCTCTTTTTTGCTGACCCTATGCTTTACCAAGCATGATGTCCTTCTTCAGGGGCTAGTCCCCCTGATAATATGTTCAAAGCATGTGAGATGAAGTCTCGCCATCCTTGCTTCTAAGGAGCATCTGGCTGTACTCTTCCAAGACTGATTTGTTTGTTCTTCTGTCAGTCCATGGTATATTTAATGTTCTTAGCCAACACCATAATTAAAGCCATCAATTCTTCTTTGGTCTTCCTTATTCATTGTCCAGCTTTCGCATGCATATGAGGTGATTAAAAACACTGTGGCTGAATCCTCCAGAAAACTACTGAAACTAATAAAAGAGTTTGGCAGAGTCTCAGGTTATAAGATAAACATACAAAAATCACTTGGATTCCTCTACATCAACAAAAAGAACATCGAAAAGGAAATAACCAAATCAATACCATTCACAGTAGCCCCCAAGAAGAAAAAATACTTAGGAATAAATCTTACCAAGGATGTAAAAGACCTATACAAAGAAAACTACAAAGCTCTACTACAAGAAATTAAAAAGGACACAGTTAAATGGAAAAACATACCTTGCTCATGGATAGGAAGACTTAACATAGTAAAAATGTCTATTCTACCAAAAGCCATCTATGCATACAATGCACTTCCGATCCAAATTCTGATGTCATTTTTTAAGGTGGTAGAGAAACAAATCACCAACTTCATATGGAAGGGAAAGAAGCCTCGGATAAGCAAAGCATTACTGAAAAAGAAGAAGAAAGTGGGAGGCCTCACTCTACCTGATTTCAGAACCTATTATACAGCCACAGTAGTCAAAACAGCCTGGTACTGGTACAACAACAGACACATAGACCAGTGGAACAGAATTGAGAACCCAGATAGAAATCCATCCACATATGAGCAGCTGATATTTGACAAAAGCCCAGTGTCAGTTAATTGGGGAAAAGATAGTCTTTTTAACAAATGGTGCTGGCATAACTGGATATCCATTTGCAAAAAAATGAAACAGGACCCATACCTCACACCAAGCACAAAAACTAACTCCAAGTGGATCAAAGACCTAAACTTAAAGACTAAACTGAGAAAGATCATGGAAGAAAAAATAGGGACAACCCTAGGAGCCCTAATAAAAGGCATAAACAGAATACAAAACATTACCAAAAATGATGAAGAGAAACTAGATAACTGCGAGCTCCTAAAAATCAAACACCTATGCTCATCTAAAGACTTCACCAAAAGAGTAAAAAGACCACCTACAGACTGGGAAAGAATTTTCAGCTATGACATCTCTGACCAGCGCCTGATCTCTAAAATCTATATGATTCTGTCAAAACTCAACCACAAAAAGACAAACAACCCAATCAAGAAGTGGGCAAAGGATATGAACACACACTTCACTAAAGAAGATATTCAGGCAGCTAATAGATACATGAGAAAATGCTCTCAATCATTAGCCATTAGAGAAATGCAAATTAAAACCACGATGAGATTCCATCTCACTCCAACAAGGCTGGCATTAATCCAAAAAACACAAAGTAATAAATGTTGGAGAGGCTGCAGAGAGATTGGAACTCTTATACACTGCTGGTGGGAATGTCAAATGGTACAACCACTTTGGAAATCTATCTGGCGTTATCTTAAACAGTTAGAAATAGAACTACCATACAACCCAGAAATCCCACTCCTTGGAATATACCCTGGAGAAATAAGAGCCTTCACACAAACAGATATATGCACACCCATGTTTACTGCAGCTTTGTTTACAATAGCAAAAAGCTGGAAGCAACCAAGGTGTCCATCAACAGATGAATGGGTAAATAAATTGTGGTATATTCACACAATGGAATACTACGCATCGATAAAGAACAGTGACGAATCTGTGAAACATTTCATAACATGGAGGAACCTGGAAGGCATTATGCTGAGCGAAATTAGTCAGAGGCAAAAGGACAAATATTGTATAAGACCACTATTATAAGATCTTGAGAAACAGTATAAACTGAGAAGAACACATACTTTTGTGGTTACGAGGAGGGGAGGGAGGGAGGGAGAGGGTTTTTTACTGATTAATTAGTAGATAAGAACTGCTTTAGGTGAAGGGAAGGACAACACTCAATACATGGAAGGTCAGCTCAATTGGACTAGACCAAAAGCAAAGAAGTTTCCGGGATAAAATGAATGCTTCAAAGGTCAGCGGAACAAGGGCGGGGGTTTGGGGACCATGATTTAAGGGGACTTCTAAGTCAATTGGCAAAATAATTCTATTATGAAAACATTCTGCATCCCACTTTGAAATGTGGCTTCTGGGGTCTTAAATGCTAACAAGCGGCCATCTAAGATGCATCAATTGGTCTCAACCCACCTGGAGCAAAGGAGAATGAAGAACACCAAGGTCACACGACAACTAAGAGCCCAAGAGACAGAAAGGGCCACATGAACCAGAGGCCTACATCATCCTGAGACCAGAAGAACTAGTTGGTGCCTGGCCACAATCGATGACTGCCCTGACAGCGAGCACAACAGAGAACCCCTGAGGGAGCAGGAGATCAGTGGGATGCAGACCCCAAATTCTCACAAAAAGACCATACTTAATGGTCTGACTGAGATTAGAGGAATCCCGGCAGCCATGGTCCCCAAACCTTCTGTTGGCACAGGACAGGAACCATCCCCGAAGACAACTCATCAGACATGAAAGGGACTGGACAGTGGGTAGGAGAGAGATGCTGATGAAGAGTGAGCTAATTATATCAGGTGGACACTTGAGACTGTGTTGGCATCTCCTGTCTGGAGGGGGGATGGGAGGATAGAGAGAGTTGGAAGCTGGCAAAATTGTCACGAAAGGAGAGACTGGAAGGGCTGACTCATTAGGGGGAGAGCAGGTGGGAGTATGCAGTAAGGTGTATATAAACTTATATGTGACAGTCTGACTTGATTTGTAAACGTTCACTTGAAGCTCAATAAAAGTTAATTAAAAAAAAAAAAAAAACACTGTGGCTTCGGTCAGGTGCACCTTAACCCTTAAAGTGACATCTTTGCTTTTTAACATTTTAAAGAGGTCTTTTGCAGGAGATTTGCCCAATGCAATGCATCATTTGATTTCTTTGCTGCTGCTTCCATTGGTGTTGATTGTGGATTCGGGTATAATGAAATCCTTGACAACATCAATCTTTTCTCTCTTTATCGTAATGTTGCTTATTGGTCCAGCTGAGAGGCTTTTTGTTTTCTTTAGGATGAGGTATAATCTTTTTAGAAGGCTGTAGTCTTTGATCTTCATTAGTAAGTGCTTCAAGTCCTTTTGACTTTCAGCAAGCAAGGCTCCAGATTTCTTAGATGAAAAATATCAAAGAAAACTGGGTAGCAGGATGTAATATGAAAAAGTGATGTCTCACTCAGACCTGTTGTTTCCTTTTGAAATAAATCTTCAACAAAGTGATGAGATGTCTCGTTGGCTGGCCAGACACATTCCTTGAATGATGAGACAGGTCCCCAACAATAGTAGAGTGCTCTATCAATCTCTGAATGAGGTAACAATATACACAAGCAAACATTCCGTTCCTTGGAGAGGATTTCTGGTAAAATAATTTGGCCCACTCTCCCAACTCAAACAACTGCAGAACGGCAGATACATTCCAATGTGTCATTTTTAATAAAGACAGGTGGCCTGCTGGTTCTTCATACTGGAACTCTGCTCTGTGCTGTGAATGATAAGTAGACTGTAGTTTGACCATACATGTGTATAAAGTATTTATGGTGACACAAATCGGAGACTCTTCAACTGGCTTTGTATCAAGCATTCCTGTTCTCTGCACACTTTGTAGAGTTACTGTCTGCTTTTTTTTTTTCTTCTAGAGTACCAAGTATTAAAAATTTGAGTTAGCTACCAGCATGTGGCATAGTGGTTAAGGGCTATGGCTGCTAACAAAAATGTCAGCAGTTCGAATCCACCAGACGCTCCATGAAAACTCTATGGGGCAGTTTTACTCTGTCCTATAGGTTGCTATGAGTAGGAATCAACTTGACGGCAACAAGTTTGGTTTTTTTGGTATCAGCATGAATACTATGAACTTTCTCACTTTCTCGCTAGCAACTGAATTAAGGAGCTGCATTAGGTAATACACAGAGAAGCTGTGCCGTGTTCCCATTACAGTCTGAATAAGTCATTGTATACTTTTCATGTTTGCCATTTCATGTGGCAGCACTTGTACACCCACCCCCATGTTCTTGCATTAATAAATTATGCTTTTGGACAAAGTTTCTAGAAAGCTGAGCAAGGGTAGTAAAAGTAAGGAGGAATAGTGTGAGAAGCAGACAAAATGCTGGTTGTGAAGTCCTGGTGCCCTCATTTATGGTTGCGAATGAAGTTATTGACACCAAGTTTCTCTTCTGTGTGGTCAAGTTTACATTAAAATTTCTGGTGGATAAAGATTAAGTGGTTAGTAGTAAGTGCAATTCAAAGGGGATTATATAATCTTGACCTCTTAGCTTAGAATTTATTGCTGGGCTAAAAATAACCAAGGTGATCATACATATTTCTTTGAATTTTAAAAACCAAAGCCAGTATCTTCAGAAGCTTCCTACCACTGTGTGTTCAGCAATGTGTACCCACATGCACTTGTGCTGGCTGCCTATATTCTGTCGTTGTTATCATTATTGTTGTTGTTGCTAATGTTGTTATTTGCCCGTAAGTTGGCTCTGACTCATGGTAATGCCATGTGCAACATAACAAAACATTGCCCTATCCTGCACCATCACCATAATCATTGGCCTGATTGAGTCCTTATTGCAGCCATTATGGAGTGCCATCCAAACTAGGAGGCTCATCTTTCAGCACTATACAGGACAATACAATCTTGTGATCCATATCGTTTTCATTGGTTAATTTTCAGAAGTGGATTGCCAAGCCATTCTCCCTAGTCTGTCTTAGCCTGGAAGCTCTGCTGAAGCCTAGTCTCCATGGATGACCCTGCTGGTATTTGAAACACTGGAACAACACCCAGACTACCACAGTACAATAAACTGACAGACAGGTAGTGGTGGTTGTCAGGTGCAGTCAAGTCAGTTCCCACTCATAGTGACCCTGTGTACAACAGAACAAAACACTGCCCGGTACCGCACCTTCTTCACAATCATTGCTGTGTTTGAGCCCATTGTTGTAGCCACTGTGTCAGTCCATCTCATTGAAGGTCTTCCTCTACTTCACTGACCCTGTATTTTTCCAATCATAATGTCCTTCCACAGGGACTAATCCCTCCTGACAACATGTCCAAAGTATGTGAGATGAAGTTTTACCATCGTTGCCTCCAAGGAGCACTCTGGCTGTACTTTTTCCAAGACAGATTTGTTCATTCTTTTGGCAGTCGATGGTATATTCAATATTCTTTGCCAACGCCACAATTCAAAGGCATCAATTCTTCTTTGGTCCTTCTTACTCATTGCCCAGCTTTCACACGCATGTGAGGTGACTGAAAATACCATGGCTTGGATCAGGCACACCCTAGTCTTTAAAGTGACACATTTGCTTTTTAACATTTTAAAGAGGTTTTCTGCAGCAGATTTGCTCAATGCAATGTGTCTTTTGATTTCTTGACTGCTGCGTCCAAGGGTGTTGATTGTGGATCCAAGTAAAATGAAATCCTTGAAAACTTCAGTCTTTTCCCCATTTATCACAATGTTGCTTATTGGTCCAGTTGTGAGAATTTTTGTTTTCTTTATGTTGAGGTGCAACCACACTGAAGGCTGTGATCTTTGATCTTCATCAGTAAGTGCTCCAAGTCCTCTTCACTTTCAGCAAGCAAGGTTGTGTCATTTGCATAATGTGGGTTTTTAATGAGTCTTCCTCCTATCCTAAAATACTTCATTCTTCATATTCCAGCTGCCCTGATTATTTGCTCAGCATACAGACTGAATAAGTATGGTGAAAAGATACAACCCTGATGCACAACTTTCCTGACTTTAAACCATGCAGAATCCCCTTGTTCTGTTCGAAGGACTGATTCTTGTTCTATGTACAGGTTCCTCACAAGCACTATTAACTCTTCTGGAATTCCAGTCCCTCGCTATGTTATCCATAATTTGTTATGATCCACACAGTTGAATGCCTTTTCATAGTCAATAAAACATCTTTCTGGAATTCTCTGCTTTTGGCCAGGATCCATTTGACACCAGCAATGATATCTCTGGTTCTGGCCTCTTCTGAGTCCTGCTTGAATTTCTGGCAGTTCCCTGTAGAGGTACTGCTGCAGCCAATTTTTTAATGATATGCATGTGATTTAAATGATATTGTCTGATAATTTCTGCATTTGGTTGGATCATCTTTCTTTGGAACAGGCATAGATATGTATCTCTTCCAGTCTTGGCATAGATAAGCGAGCACTTCCAGAGCTGCATCAGTTTGTTGGAACATCTCAATAGGTATTCTGTCACTTCCTGCAGACTTATTTTTCACCAGTGCCTTCAGTGCAGCTTGGGCTTCTTCCTTCAGTACTATTGGTTCCTGATGGTACGCTACCTCCTGAAATGTTGCTGTCAACATGCAAGCCCCCACAGTACAACAAAGTGACAGACACTTGGGGAAGACAGGTGGGAGATCTTGTATTTTAACACTTGAGAAATAAATGGAAGTCTTTATATCAATCATCCACGTACTGCTTACTATGAACTCTCAGTATAACTTTGTAAAATGATGATGAAATTCTACTTAAAATATGTAGTTTGCATAGCAGCTTATTAAGAAATCTTAATTGTTGTTAGGTGCTGTCGAGTCGATTCTAACTCAAAGCAACCCTATGTAAAACAGAACAAAACACTGCTTGGTCCCATGCAATCTTCACAATAATTGCTATGTTTGAGGCCATTGTTCAAGCCACTGTGTCAACCCATCATGTTGAAAGTCTTCCTCTTTTTCGCTGACCATCTACTTTACCAAGCATGATGTCCTTCTCCAGGGACTGGTCTCTCCTGATAACACGTCCAAAGTATGTGAGACGAAGACTCACTGTCCTCGCTTCTAAGGAGCATTCTGGCTGTACTTCTTCCAAGACAGACTTGTTCATTTTTTGACAGTGGTACATTCAATATTCTTTGTCAACACCATAGTTCAAAGGCATCAATTCTTATTTGTCCTTTCTTATTGATTGTCCAGATTTCACATGCTTATGAGGCAATTGAAAATAATATGGCTTGGCTCAGTGCATCACATTTCTCAAAGTGACATCATTGCTTTTTAAAACATTAAAGAGGTCTTTTGCAGCAGATCTGCCCAATGAAATAGGTCTTTTAATTTCTTGACTGCTGCTTCCATGGGTGTTGATTGTGGATCCAAGTAAAATGAAATCCTTGAGAACATCAATGTTTCCTTCATTTATCATGATGTTGCTTATTGATCCTGTTGTGAGGATTATTGTTTTCTTTATTTTGAAGTGTAATTCATACTGAAGACTGTAGTCTTGGATCTTCATCAGTAAGTTTAAGTACTAATACCCTTGCTGTGTCTCACACAGTGGTAGTAGGTTAGATTTCGAATGAGGAATTACCTAGCACCTTTTGTTTCAGTTTTGATTAAGAGAAAATCAGATTCAACATCTGTAAGGTTTAGATAGCAGAAACGCAGGAGACACTACGTAAAGTGGCACCAAAATAGCATCAAATTACTTGTTGCAACTGACAGTTCCACCATTTACTGTTTCCATGACCTTCATTAAGTCACTTAACATAGCTCAGCCTAGGTTTTCTCACCTGTAAAATGGTAATGATGATAGTTTCTGCTTTATAGGTTAATGATCCCTGAAGTCACAATGGTTAAAGTATTTGGCTGCTAACCAAAAGGTCAGTGGTTCAAACTCACCAGTGGGCCTGAGGGAGAAAAGACCTGGGGATCTGCTCCCGTGAAGATTACAACCTAGGAATTCCTATAGGGCTGTTCCAGGGTTGCAAATACAAATTAAGGTTGAAACTACAAATTTATATTTTCAAATAATTATAACATTGCATACTTACTATGCATGAGCAACTTTTTTACCAAAAAAGTGTTTCTTTGAAGTGTAGAAGGAAAACATACTTTGTAAGGAAAGCAGCACAGAACTGTAACTGTACTTAGGGGAGAAATGGCAAATCTGTTTTCCTTAGTATAAATAATGGACCTACTAAAACTGACTTGATGGCACACAACAACAACAACACTTCATAGGTTAGCTTGACTGCATGAATATGTTAGATTAGTTATACGGATATGGAAAATTACTTTTTGTTTTTAATTCAGATATCTGCTTATATGTGAAGATTAAAACTTCAACAACATAGCAAAACAGGAGTAAAGTTTTATTCTTGAAATGATTTCACATCTTGATATTTTCTACCAAACTATTTATTCCTTTCTGAATCTCTCTCAGATAGGTTTGGTTTTATAATACTTCTCATTTTCTTGGAGAAATTGTAGTTTTGAAGTTGATGTGTGTGTATCAACTTTTTTGAGAGTGGTGGTTTTCAAACTTTACTGCACCCAAGAATCACTCACAAAATCTATTAACAATGCATTTTGCTAGGCACATCCTCCAGATATCTTGGTTTAATTAATAGAAGTACAGGTTGGGCCAGGAATATGCCTTTTTACCAAATACCCGATTGTTGCCCACAGAATCTCACACAGGTGACCTGCAGACCACATTTAGAGATCATTGTTTTAACATGAATGTGAAACTCTCGCTCACCAATCCCTGTGAATGTTTGCAGCTATGTACACTTTAATTTGCAAGGAATCTTGCACTAGATAAACAGAAAAAAAATCAAGAACAAAACAAAACCAAAAAAACAAGGACCACTTGTTTAAAACTAAAGTTTTGGCTTGATTATTGATTCCAGAGTTACACAAATTAAATTGTATTTTCGAATAATTATAGCATTTTTTTTTTTTATACTTATTATGCTTGGACAACTTTATTCCCAAAAAAGTATTTCTTTGGGGTGTAGAAGGAAATCATACCTTGTAAGTAATGCACCACGGAATTATAACTGTACCTAGGGGGGAAATAGCAAATCTGTTTTTGTTTGTATAAATAATGGACCTGCTAAACAGAGGCAACACTTATAAAAGCAAATGATTTTTTTCTTAGGCATACTCTTTCTTATAAATTTTTATTATATTTCATGTCTTTATATTAAATAAGATGGCACATTTAAAATCAAATAACAGGTGCTGTGCTAAATATTCTCCTGAACATTTTTTAGATTCTCTATTTAAACCTGTTTCTCCCTCTGTCTCTGGCTACCCTTCTGCTATTCATCAGAACATGTCTCTTATACCAGGACATCTGGAAAATAGCTTTAGATTTTGATGCAAACATTTTTTTTTTCTTTTTGATCTATACCCCAGCCTCTCCCTACCGCTTACCTTAACAGTGCCATTCCCTGACACATACCATGAGGGAAATATCCCTGCTTCCATATAAGAAACCAATTGAAATGGTAAATGATAATAAACACACCAGAGATCATAGTGTTAGAATTTTTAAATACAAAGATAAATTCTCCGGCCACTTTGCATGCAGCTGGGTGATAATGCCACAAATGAGTAGATCTCTTCTTTAAGGTAAACTCTCCCTGGTCTCTGATTCAGGCAAGACAACCCCATCATCCTGGCTTTGCTGTGGGGAATGTAAGTGACATTTGTTGAAGGAGTCTCTCAGCTTAATATAAAAGTCCGCAGCAACCCATGATTTTGCAACCGGGCTTGTTCTCATTTAAAACAATTTTGGATCTAAACTAGAAAAATTGTGTTGTCTAGACTCAGTAGGATTTCCCATAGTACCTAAAGTCAGTGTTAGAAGCATTATATAACACTGACAATTTTGTTCTGTGTCTCTTGCTGCACAAAGCATAATTCAGTCCTGTAGTGAGCTCATTGCATCCAGACTACCAAACAGCATGTGTGAGCCTTATGTTATTCTGCCCTTTTCCAATATTTAAAAACTGATATCTATCTCTCCAAGAGGATAAGTGTTTTTCTAAGTTAAGAAAAATCATTTCAGGCTTGGCTTGTCTTAACTCTACTGAATTTTTCAAATACATACCAGGTTAACGAAGACTAAACTATGGAGGACTTAATTTTTTGATAAATATTGAAGTCTTCTATGATCCCGATAACCCACAAATGTTCAGCATGAGTGAGTTTTTATGGTCAGCATGCAGTGATTTTGATATTGAACTTAAGCTTTAGCCCAATGTGTTTTATTTTACTTATGTGGATGGTATGCTTAGAACTAAGAAACAGGAAAAATTGGAAACAGCACAAGGGTACAAGCCATGACATACAAGGCACTTTTTCCCCTTCAGCTAAGAGGCTGCATCGTTTACTTGTGGCTTCAAGGACTCTTTCTTTGCATGTGAGCTCCTTTGAAGTAAAGCAAACAAAAGCTCAGAGAACTCTTCTTCACTTTATTTGACCAGTCCCTGTCTGCCTTCTTTTAGGAATCAGGGTCCCCTTTCCCATCATAGCAAAAGTCCTGACATGCAACCAGGTGTTTTTCCATCACCTGCTAACTGGAGGCCCAAGAAGGATAAAATGATTTGGATGAAGGTATGTGAACAGGTGTGCACCAGAAATATCCACCTTCTTTTAAACAAATAATAATACATAGCAACCCTTGATAAATATAAACTCAAACTTCTTCAGTTTGTCCTGAGCCAAGGTATTTTCTCTCTCCAATTTGTAGGATTCAATGGAATTTGGATTACAAATGGAAGAACAGAAGTGTGTCTATACAATTTATGTAAAACATATCTGCATTTCACTCTGTGGTTCCATTTAGATGTTCTTGGAAGTCAGGATAGTGGTTATTCTCGAAGGGTAGCAGTTGGAAGGGAGCATGAAGGGGCTTCTGGGGGGCAATGATCATCTTGCGTTTCTTGATCCTGTTGTGAATTACATGAGTATATTCCATTTGTGAAATTTGTTTAAATTGTACATTTATGATATATGCAATTTTTACTAACTAGAGTTCAGTAAAAAGGAAATAAAATATATACATGTATATGTACTTCAGGATTTCTCAACCTGGCGTTATTGGCATTTTGGACCAGATAATTACTTGTTCCAGGGGGCTGTCCTTATAGGATATTCAGCAGCATACTTGGAGACCACCAACTAGATACCAGTAGCACCCTCCATCCCCAGCTGTGACAATCATGTGTCTCCAGACATTGCCAAATGTCCCCTGCAAAATAAAATCTTGAGAGCTTCTCCTGTAACCTATCACTGTAAAAGACTCTAAGTCAGGTGCCTGGGGGACATAATTCTTTGAGATAAGATTATTACCTCATAACAGTGAGGAATATTATCATACTCAGAGAAAATTTTCTGGATCAACATTACTTGGAATTCATGCCACTTTCATAATCATTAAAGTTTATTCAAGTGTTGATACGCCATACTCCCCACTGCTTATGCATAAAAAAAAAATTCTTTTTTTTTTTTTTTTTACTTATGCATAGCTTCTATAAATCAAATGCAGCCAGTTCAGAAATGCTTTTGACAAGTGATTGATTAACCTCAGTTTTGAGCAGAATAATTTGCAATAGAGAACCCGTTATAGGACTGTATTACTTATGGAAATAAGGGGGCTCAAAATTACCTGTAAGAAAAATATACTAGAGTATTCTCAGTTCCAATAAGAAAACTTGACTTTACAAATGGCCATTGAGGCAGACGGGTAAGTAATTGACAAGAAGGAAAGTTGTCAGATCTCTGGTATGAGGAGTTACTGATACAAATTCAAACTGTTCACAATAACTGCCAAAATTAGTAGTAACTGGGTTATTACAGAGACAAGCCAAACAAGAACCCTGGGATAAAGTACTGTGGATAAAGAGTCAAAGATAAAAGGTGTTTAAAAAATGAACATTAACATTCTAGGCAAACACTTTACAAGGCTGTGGCACCAGACTCACAGATACCAGCAAACCTTGAGAACTCTTTTTATTAGGACAAAATGCTTTCTGTTTAAAGGGCATCCAATATGTTTTTGTTTGGTGTTTGATTTGGTTTTTGCTGTGTGTGTGTGTGTGTGTGTGTGTGTGTGTGTGTGTTTAAAGAAGACTCATGGCTTGAAAAGAAAAATGTCATCTGAATTCAATGTTTTACCAAGAACTGTTTATCAACGTTTCATCCTGTGCACTCAGAGCAGAAATGCTTTCCTTTTTCCTGAAGCCAGATTTGGATCACTCACTTGAGCTGGGCCAGGGGGAGAAACACAGCATGTATGATGAGCTGATTAATTACCAGAAATCAAATGCCTTGCAGTCAGGAGCTCTGTGCTTGAAACTAAGCACCGAGACTGGAGGAGTGGCGATGGTTCACATGCCTGCACGGACAGACAGGAACACCTCAGGGAATCAGTTTCACTGTGGCCTGAAACGAAGGACTTAAGAATGGTTGTTTATCCTTGATGGTGTGACCTGGGCCAATCTTTTTTTTTTTTTTTACAAGGGCTTTCAATATATGACTTTTTAAAGTCAAAGAACCCCTGTTAAATCAACCTCAGGATTTTGTCATCTTTAAAAAAAAAAAAAAAATCAGCATGATTTTCTCATTGCTTTTCCATCCCCTTTCACACTCCTTGAAACTTGGGTAGTAATTCATAATTAAAGGTTAGGATATGCCTTATTTGAAGCCTAGTGTGAATAAACAGAACCCTCTGCAGCTGTCCCTTAGGAAGAGCTCCTTATTTCAAATGGGGTGTATGTCTATCAGGCAGAATAATATGAAATGTTGGGAACAACATACTGCCAACTTCCGGAACCTTGAAAGCCATTAATAATCATAGATGGGCAAGATCACCTTATTGACTGACTTTTCATGTTTTCAAAGATCATAGAAATATGCAATTTATTCCTTTAAGTCACCCTGTAGGCGGTTTTTTTCCCCATGCCTAATATCCATAAAATCCCCATTAAAATCACAGATCCATTTGTATCACAGGAATAAGGTCAAAGGAGCCAATACTGAATTCTCACAGGAGAGAGTTTGCCTATTTTTGGTTTTTTTTTTTTTTTCCTTATGGGGATTATTTGTTCCCCCAGAAATTGCTCATGCAATTTACCTTCTGCCTTCGAAGAAGCCTCTAGAGCTAAAATCCAGAGCTGTGATACAGCTGTGCTGCTTCATATGGAGGGTGGTTGCTCAGAAGTTATGTTGTATTATTAGAAACGAGATCCCAGCTTCGCTACTTCCAGTCACTGAAACACTTGAGCCCTTCTCTTAAACAGGTAGATTTTTTAAAAATCAAAACTATTGATTAACAAGAGCACTGGGACAAACCCTTTCTAAACCATGCAAGTTGGTCTATCTCAGAAAACAGGTAAGCTTTGAAAGTAAAACATGAAGCAGTCCTTTATTGTTGACTCTCTTCTCAGTTGCCTTAGAAAGCTCTGCAGCCAGAAGCTAGTGGAGGAAGTCAGATGGCAGTACAAGTACTCCAACTAAAAAAAGAAAAAAATTTTTTTAAAGACCCTATAAATTGGGGAAAGTGGAGTCAGTAGTCTTCTGTAGCTATAAATATTTTGAGATTAACTGATGGTATGAGTTGGATTCATGTTAAAAGCCATTTACAAGAGAAAACCAACGCTAATGTGAGGGATTAGGAAAAGCGGTAAAATGTATCTGAAATGTATTCACTTTTGTTTCCCAGTGTGTGTTCTCTGTTCTGGCATCACCACCTTCTCCTGGTCCACGAATCTATCATCTTCTGGTGCGGCAGGGCACTGGACAAGAAAAGATACTTCAGCCTGGGGTGAAGAATTCAATTGTCCCTTTAGCAGAGCATTTATTCAAAACCCAAATGCCATCTGGATTGGTGATCCTCTTGTTACTAATTAGAAAATCGTCTACCTTTCTTAGGCTTAACTTCAGGACAAAAAGCATATCTAATTATGTGAACTGGAGAGGAACATAACATATAGAGACTAGTCTGACATCAAAATAATCATGAGGATCACAATGATCTGAAAGTTTATCTACAGTACTCAAAAAAATCAAGCCTGTTAAAAAGTTAAATGAAATTGGTATCCAATAGTCATCCACCTTTTTCTTTCTTCCAGCCCTTTTACTCTTTTGTGCTATACTACTGATGTTAAACTGATGTTAGATCTGCTTATTCCTTGCTGTCTTAGTTATCTAGTGCTGCTATTTCAGAAATAACACAAGTGGATGGCTTTAACAAAGAGAAATTTATTCTCTCATAGTCTAGGAGCCTGGAAGTCCAAATTCAAGTTGTCATCTCCAGGGGAAGACTTTCTCTGTCTGTCGGCTCTGGAGGAAGATCCTTGTCATCAACCTTCCACTGGTCTAGGAGCTTCTCAGTACAGGGACCCTGGGTTCAAAGGACACACTGTGATCCTGGTGCTTCTTTCTTGGTGGTACGAGGTCCCCATGTGTCTCTGCTCACTTCTTTTTTTTATATTTCAAAACAGATTGCCTTAAAACACAACCTAATCTTGTAGATTGAGTCCCACCTCATTAACATAACTGTCTCTAATCCTGCCACATCAACATCATAGAGGCACGATTTACAACATGTAGGAAAACCAAAAAAAAAAAAAATTTTTTTTTTTTTTTTTTTTTAGGAAAATCACATCAGATTACAAAATGGTGGACAATCACACACTCCTGGGAATTATGGCCTAGCCAAGTTGACAGATATCTTTTGGGGACACAATTCAATCCATGACACTTGCCTACCCTATCCTACTCTTCATTCTACGGTCACTGTACTGAGTTCCTCTGTGTGCTGGCAGACTATAATAATGAAAAGGCAAATGGCTCCTGTCCTCAAGAAGCTCATATCTATACTCTCAATTTCCAATTTTCTATTTCTACTCATTAAATCACCCACTGTTAAATGATAATTATGCTCCCTATTTATCTTTTCCTCATACTTCCTTTTTTTTTTTTTTTTTACTGTCTGGTTTTTCAATGACCTGGATTTTTTTAAGTAGATTTTAAATATTTATGGACTATATATATTTATCTATGGTGAAACAATTCGTTGGTAAATTGGAGATTTGTTGACTAGTTTGCAAGAAAATGCAGTTTTAGTGACTTGAAAAAAGTTCTCCTCAAAGATTTCCACTCATTGGACAAGCAGTAATTATTTACCGATATCTAACCCTGGGGTTCTTTGATATGATGATCTTTTTGGAGAAGTACAATTTTTTTTTTTTTAATTTCATTTGAGTTTGAAATGCATTGTATGATTTTCCCCTTTTGAGCAGCAAATTTACCCTATTAATTATGTTTACCTTAGGCTAATATTAAAATTGGTTTGTGTTCCTTAACATAAAAACTGCCTCAGGGAGAGGGCACAGGAAGAGGGACTTGACCCAGAAACATGCAGACAAGGAAGAAGTCTGCCCAGGGGTGTAGATTTAACCTAGATAGTACAGAAAGGGGATAAGCCACAAACAGAACTAAGAGGCACTTGCCTCTGAAAAGTGAACTAGAAATCTTATTAAAATTTTTATTCTTTTAATTTTCCCTACATTTTTATTCTTAACTCTGTTCACACACACACACACACACAAAAATTATTCCTCATCCTCTCCTTTTTTATCATTTTCTTTTTGCCTCCATAAAAGAAAATATTCTAATTTGCAATAATTGCAAAGCAAAAATAATTTCATTGGTTTCACTTTGGCAGGAATTTTAGTTATTTCTCTCCTTTTTCAGTTGTTTCCTCATTGCCTAGATGCCTTTAAACATAACTTAGATAACATCTCTTCATTCCCGTCATCATTATTAACTCTCTCTAAGAAATAAGCACAGTTGCAAGTACACAGTGGTTTTCTCCAATGACACCAAATGACATATAGCCACTATCTCAGGTGTGGACATACTATCACTGTGAAGTAGGTAGGAGGAAGGTAGTGTTATTCTCTTTTCACTGGTGGAAAAATCTATGCCATATAGAGGTTAAATGAATTACCCAGGGACACACAGAATGCTACCAACAAAGTAAATTACTGTATCTTCAAGCCACATCATTTATTTTCTTTCAGACCTGCTGGTTAGAGCATTGTCCATATTGTACCAAATTAGCAATATGTATATTGGTAATGACTGGGTGGTCAACATAAAAACTTCCGTTGAATAGTCTTCCAAGTATGAAGAAGTTAGAAGTTAGATAAAAAGTTAACCAGAGAAAGAAATTAAATTTTCCATAGAATTCAAAAGATAAAATCAGTAATTCCATGGCAATAATTTTACTAAACCCTTACTATGTGCCAGTTACTGTACTCACACTGGGTATATCGCTGTGAAGGCTCAGTTCTTCCCTTAAAGAACTTAAAATTTGTTGAATAGAACCAATGTTTTTAGGAGATACTTGTATTTATTTCTAAGGAAGCATTCAACATTTTGATTTTATACCAAATGACTCAAAAATAGCATACTCTTTGAGTTCTTCGGTACAGCATTTAGAGTATGATGTTTTGCCTCTTACTGTCCAAATTACATGGTTCACTGGTCATTAAATTTGTCCCTGATCCTTCCTAATGGGGTCACTTTTAATCTGCCAAAATGTTATGTTAAATGAGAACTAAATAGTAAAGTTTGTCTAAGTTATATATTTTTTAAAAATTTCATAGGCTCTGTGTGAGGACCTAAGAGAGTTGTTCATGGTAGGTGAATAAGCTCTAGTGTCCAAATCTTTTTGACATCTAATTTGTAGACTTAAAGATGATTTCAGCTTGACTGTGCCTCTCTCAACATCAAGGTTATAGGCTTAGTGTCTTCCCAATAAGTGTGTTTGTATTTCATATGGTAATAATTTTATTACTGGGTGTTTTTTTTCAGTAATCATCACAACGCTCTATTCTTCAAAATGCCACTTGACTCTTCTGAGGCTTTCTTCCTTTCCTCAGCCACCCCCAGTCATAGAGTAACTTTCAAGAATCACTCACGTATCTCCTCATTGTTGCTTCGATTCACCATCTAGAAAAACGCTTTAAAAGAAATCAACAACCCCATATGCAGGAGCCCTGCACAGCAGTGGGAAGATGGCATATGGAAATCATTAAAGATTTTTAAGGTAGCTAGGAAAATCAGCACATGCCAAGGGCCTAAAAGATATCAAACACTAATGTCTAAATGAAATTCAAAAGCTTTTCTTCACCATTCCACTGTCTTATAGTCATATGATAAGGAAATGTGTTGCTTAGTAATTTATCCAACCTGCTTTTGTGTTGCTCTGAAGTTGAGTACCATCTATCTACATGCATATTCTGATTCAGAAAATCCACAGATCTATAAATAGATATCGATAAAAAGGTATATTTCCTAGCATGGGCTTTTATTCATTAACTAAAAACATTTTCTTTAAAATGCAATAGAAGGCCTATTTCAATCTCAAGTTAGTAAATGAGTCTATCATCTTCCTCCAATTTTTTTTTAATTTTGCTCTATAAACATTTTTTTTTCTATCTCTTTTGTTACTTAATTAAAGATTGTAAAAATACAGTATATTCTGAACAATAGAATTCCCTTTATTATTCTATTATTAGTATAGTTTTTTGGACACAAAGAGACAGCAAAGAGATTGGAAAAATTTGCTTTTGAGGGAATCAAATGTTCTAAGGCAAACTGCAATATCCATATTGACTGAATTAATTAGTTGGCATCCATTTTCTACGCTAGTTTATCTACTTAAACACAAACTTTCATGTTTACAAAATTTACGGGTCATATTTATATGAACTTTTCTGTCTTGTATGATAACAATAATGTGCTAGGATCTTAGCTATTCAAAAATGAAGGTTTCAGAACTTTGGAGACAATGTACCTTGAGGTGAGGTTTAACTTAACTATATACCGTTGTTCACAGTTCACAGGTAACCAGTAGTACCTTCCTTTTCTATGAAGAACACCAAAATATTAAATCATAATAACATGTCATTGTTGTTGTTAGGTGCTGTGGAGTTGATTCTGACCCATAAGGACTCCATGCACAGCAGAAAAAAACACTGCCAAGTCCTGCATCAGCCTCAAAATCTTTGCTATGTTTAAACCCATTGTGTAGCCACTGTGCCAATCCATCTCATTGATAGTCTTCCACTTTTTCAGTCGCCTTCTACTTTACCAAGCACGATGCCCTTCTCCAGGGACTAGACCCTCCTGATAAAAAGCCCAAAGTAAGCTACATGAAATCTTACTATCCTCTCATCTAAAGAGAGTTCTGGCTGTACTTTTTACAAGGCAGATTTGTTCATTCTTTGGGCAGTGCACAGTATATTCAGTATTCTTCAGCAACAGCACAATTCAAATGCATCAATTCTTCTTTGGTATTCCTCATTTACTGTACAGCTTTCACGTGCACATGAGGTGATTGAAAATACCATGGCTTGGGTCATGCGAACCATAGTCCTCACTGTAACACCTTTGCAGATTTGCCCAGTGCAATATGTTCTTTGATTTAATTTCTGTTTACATGGTGTTGATTGTGGATGCAAGTAAACAAAATCCTTGACAACGTCAATATTTTCTCCATTTATCACGAAGTTTTGTTGCTTATTGTTCCAGTTGTAAGGATTTTTGTTTTCGACATGTTAAGGTGTAATCCATACTGAAGGCTGTAGTCTTTGATCTTCATTAGGAAGTGCTTTGAGTCCTCCTTGCTTTCACTAACCAAGGTTGTGTCATCTCCATGTCACAGGTTGTTAATTAGTCTTCCTTCAATCCTAATGCCACATTTTTCTTCATATAGTCCAGCTTCTCAGATTATTTGCTCAGCCTGTAGATTGAATAAATATGGTGAAAGTATACAACCCTGACGCACACCTTTCCTGATTTTAAACTATGCAGTATCCCCTTGTTCTGTTCTAGCTACTGCCTTTTGGTCTGCTTATAAACACTATAAGTGTTCTGGAATTCCCAGTCTTTGCGCTGTTACACATAATTTGTTACAATCCACACAGTCGGATGCCTTTGCAGAGTCAATAAAACACAGGTAAACATCTTTCTAGTATTCTCTGCTTTCAGTCAAGATTCATCAGACATCAGCAACGATATCCTTCATTACACATCCCCTTCTGAATCTGGCTTGAACTTCTAGAAGGTCCCTGTAGATATACTGCTGCAATAGTTTTTGAATTATATTCAGCAAAATTTTACTTGAATGTGATATTAATGATATTGTTCGATAATTTTTACATTCCGTTGGATCACCTTTTTTTTTTGAATGGGCAAAAATATGGATCTCTTTCAGTCAGTGGCCAGGTAGCTTCCTTCCAAATTTCTTGGCATAGATTACTGAGTACTTCCAGCGTTGTATCCATTTGTTGAAACATTTCAATTGACGTTCCGTCAATCCCTGGAGCCTTATTTTTCACCAATGCTTTCAGTGCAACTTGGACTTCTTCCTTCAGTACCATCGGTTCTTGATCACATGCTACCTCCTGAAATGGCTGAATGTTGACCAGTTCTTTTTGGTACAGTGCACTGTGTATTCCTTCTGTTTTCTTTTGATTCTTCCTGTGTCATTCCATTTTTTGCCCATAATATCCTTCAATAATGCAACTTGAGGCTTGAATTTTTATTTTAGTTCTTTCAATTGAGAAATGCCAAGCATATTCTTACTTTTTTTTTTTTTTTAACTCCAGGTCTTTGCACATTTTATTATAATACTTCACTTTGAATTCCAGAGCCACCCTTTGAATTCTTCTATTCAGGTCTTTTCTCTAACAGTTCTTCCATTCTCTTTATCTACTTTACTTTCAAGAGCAAGTTCCAGAGTCTTTTCTGACATCTATTTTGATCTTCCCTCTCTTTTTAATGACCTTTTGCTTTCTTTGTGTATAACTTTGATGTCTTCCCACAGTTCATCTGGTCGTAGGTCATTACTGTTCAAAGCATCAAATCTATTCCTGAGATGGTCACTAAATTCAGGTGGAATATACTCATGGTCTTGTTTTGGCTCAGTAGACTTGTTTTAATTTTCTTCATCTTCAACTGGAATTTGGATAGGAGCTATTGCTGGTCGGTTCTGCAATTGGCCCCTGGCCTTGTTCTGACTGGTTATATTTAGCTTTTCCATCGTCTCTTTCCACAGATGTAGTCAATTTTATTCCTGTGATTCCATCTGGCAAGATCTGTGTGTATAGTTGCTATTATGTTGAAAAAAGGTGTCTGTGATGACTAAGTTGTTGGTCTTACAAAATTCTGTCATGTGATCCCTGACATTGTTTCTATGACCAAGGCCATATTTTGTAACTACTGATCCTTCTTTTCTATTTCCAACTTTTACATTCCAATTATCAGTGCATCTTGAACGCATGTTTGGTCAGTTTTAGACTACAAAACTTGGTAAAAATTTTCAGTGTCTTCATCTTTGGCATTAGTGGTTAGTGTGTAAATTTGAATAATAGTCATATTAAATGGCCTTCCTTGTAGGTGTATAGATATTATTCTATTACCAACAGCACTGTACAACAGAATAGATTTTGAAGTGTTCTTTTTGATGATGGATGCAACACCATTTCTCTTCAATTTGTCATTACCAGCATAGTAGACTATGTGATTGTCTGATTCAAAATGGACCATACCAGTGCATTTCAGCTCATTAATGCCTAGGATATCAATCTTTATGCATTCTTTTTCATTTTTGATGCCCTCCAATTTTCCCTGATTCATACTGTGTACATTCCATGTTCTGATTATTAATGAATGTTTGCAGCTGTTCTCATTTTGAGTAGTGCCACATCAGCAAATGAAGGTCCCAAAAGCTTGACTCCATCCATGTCATTAAGGTCAACTCTACTTGAGGAAGCAGCTCTTCCCCAGTCATATTCTGAGTGCTTTCCAATCTGAGGGACTCATCTTCTGGCACTATCTCAGACAATGTTCCACTGCTACCTGTCAAGTTTTCACTGGCTAAGTTTTTCAGAAAGAGGTCACCAGGTTCTTCTTCCAAGTCAGTCTTAGTCTGGAAGCTCTGCTGACATCTGTCCAACATGAATGATCCTGCTGGTATTTCAAATATCAGTGGCATAGCTTCCAGCATCACGGCAACACCCAAGCCATCACAATACAATAAATTGACAGAGGCTCTCCTTAGTATGCTCTTCATGGTAACATAGCACCTATTCCTCACTTATCAACTATCTTGTTATCTGACATTTCACATTTTCAGCAATAGTAAAAAAATCCACTATCTGACCATTTTTCTAATTAACAGCATATGTTTGACAGTAATGCATGTCAAGGTGTAAAAGGAGAGTAATGATGCCTGTGATGGCTAAGGTTATGTGTCAACTTGGCTGGGCCACGGTTCTCCGTGGTTTGGTAGTTAAGTAATGATGTAATTTGGCAGTTGTGTAATGATATAATTTGGTAGCTACGTAATGATGTAATCATCCTCCATTTTTGCATAATGTTGATCTTCACATCATGACATGGTTTTTAGAACCTAATCATGTCAATAAGTGAGGAGTTGGTGTATTATTTCAACTACTTCCTTTCCTATAACCAAACAATATTCTTTCATTGAGCTTATAAAACAATAAATTTAGTAAGCAAACCTTAAAGAGGGAGACTATAGATTAGAAAATATTCCATGATTGTATTTACTAATTTATTACCACATTGCTGTCGAGTCAATTTTGATTCATGGTAACCAGATATGTTATAGAGTAGAACTTCTCTGTAGGGTTTTCTTGGCTGTAACATTTACTGAAGCAGATCACCAGTCTTTCTTCCACAGAGCTGCTAGGTTGTTTCAAAAAGCCAGCTTCAGGTTAGTAGTTGAATACAAATCATTCACATTTTCCAGGCACCTCTTCATTTCATTATCTATTTCTTTTCCGTATGTATTTTATTTTCTTTAAAATTATTCAGCCCCTGTTAATAATTTATCATCCAGAGGAAAGAATCACAGATCATCAACAATTCTAAAAATAGTTAAATAAATATCGAAGGACCTTTTCTGCTCTTTTTGCTGACTGATTAAGTATGCAGATGTGGTGGAAACCAAATGTAGTATGCCCTTTTCACTATAAGTGTACCTATAAAAAGATCAGGCTTATTGGACCTGTCATTTTTTGTGGTTCTAATTGTAAAGGTGGCAAAAGTTTATGCATAAAAAAGAAGTCTTCTTTTTAACCTTTCTTTTTTCACATTGTTTCTAGCAACAGTTAGCAGCAGCAAAAATATTTAGTCTCATGATTCGCGTTCATTTGGCAAGATGCATTAAATAATTATTAAGTAACTACCATGTGTCTTCACTCTTCTACACACTGGAGATACTGTGCGGAGGAGGGATTCTTGCCATTATAGAGCATATAGTGTTGGTGGATGGAGAGATGAGATAGACAATAAAATTATTTCAGATAGACACAATAGCTAAAGAGAAAAGATGGCAGTAATGAGATAGAGAGTAACTAAATTGGTGGAAGTCCTATGTAAGAAAGATAGTAGAGAATTTAACTCTGAAGAGATGATATTGAAGCTGAAATCTGAATGATGAGAATGAATTAAGCAGACAAAGACCTAGGGCAAGAGTGTTCCAGACATATGGAAAAGCCATTGCAAAAACTCAAAGTTTATAACAAGCTTAGGATGTATGTAGAAAGAAGACATGGTGAAAAAATTGAGCAAGCAGAAGAGATGGAAGACATGAGATCAGAGTTAGTTGGGGGCCAGATTAGGAAGCCCTTGAAGACCTTGTTAAGAGTAATGAATTGCATTCTAATACAAAATCAAAAGCCATTGGATGGTTTTAAGCAATGTAATGTTGTGGTAGGGTTTATAGATTTAAAACATCCATTTTGTTGTCATATGGAAATAGTCCGTTAGGGAATTGGGACTAAAAGAGAGACCAGGAATCTACTGCAATAGTCCAGGTAAGTGATAATAGTCACTTGAACTTTGGTGGTTAAGAGTAAAATTTTTGAGAAGTAGTGTAGATCAGGGAATGCTTTGAGTTAGAGCCCAAAGAACTTGCTGATAAATTGGGTTAGGGAAATGAAGGAATCAGGAATAGTTCCTAAGATTAGGACCTAAGCAATTTGGTACATGATAGTCCCAGAAAACTCTCGGGGAAGATAGGTTCAGCAAGGAGAGGAAATCATGTATTCTGCCTCCTGAAATAGGGATGCCCTCCACAAGCTGAGGATGGTATAGACATGAATCTCTAGCCACTGCATGAACATATTCAGGGATAGAAGTTTCACTACTTTCAAGGCAGTCCTAAGCATGTTATATGCCTGGTTACAGTTAATTTCTATAACATTTCTATGAGGAAAGTGTTATTATAACATTCTCTACACAGAAAATTAAAGTTTAGAGAGGTTGCATAATTTGTGCAAAAAAACACAGTGTTTGCATACTAGGAATTCACACCCATCTCTGGCTGGTCCCAGAGCCCAAGCTCTGAAACAATATGTAATAACACTGTAGAGAGTTCCTCTTTATATTGAGCTAAAAACTTCATTCTTACATCTTTGTATTATTTCAACACATGGTTATTATGCGCAAAGCCATGTGCCATTGGAAATGCAAAAATGATTTAGGTACAGATAAATGCAGCCAAAATTCAATTTTTCTACTCAGCTACTGCACATTTTCCATAGTTACTGCATAGATTAAAGGTAACTTGTCCAAGGTTACACAAATAATGTGTGGTAAGACCATAAACAGCAACTATTTAGACAGGGGAAACCCTAGTGGCGTAGTGGTTAAGTGCTACAGCTGCTAACCAAAAGGTCAGCAGTCTGGATCTGCCAGGCACTTCTTGGAAACTCTATGGGGCAGTTCTGCTCTGTCCTATAGGGTCTCTATGAGTTGGAATCCACTTGGCAGAAATGGGTTTTTTATTTGAAGAGGGGATTGCTGTCAAAAAAGAGCCCTTTGTAGAGGAAAAGTTTTACCAATCAAGGTTCCAAAGCAGAAAGCAGCTCCCAAGTCCTTGAGGAATGGGTCTGGAGTCAGGTTTGGTCATAAGGATTCAGATGGAATCCAGAAAGAAGAACTCACATTAAAGGCAGACTAGCAAAAAAAATAAAAAACTGCCTTTTGGCTCACTCTTGTAGCCATTAAATTAAAGAACATAAATTTCCTCTCCCTGGGAAGAAGCTTGTTCCAAGAACCAGGATGGCACTTAATTTCCAGGTTGGCTGTTAAGCGATTACATTTATATGAATTGGAAAGATGCTGGTTCAGAAATCCTTCAGTCAGTTTGCAGGAAATTTACCCCTTTTTACAAGGCATCACGGATTGAAGAAGACCCGAATAAGTGGCCCAAGAAGTTACAGGAGAAATCCTACTTCCATCAGGCCACATCGTGCCAGCTCTGACTCTAGGTAGACACTGGCCATCTGAGCAACACCATATGATAGAAAAAGCAGGGATGGTCAAGCGAAACAACTCCATTCCAGTTTTTGATCAGCCCCTTCATAGTTCTGCAAAATACTTGATATCTCTGAGCCTCAGTTTTATCATATGTTTAATGAAAATAATAATTTATACCACATTAAAATGTTCATTCATTCAAGAAATGTTTTTGATTGCCAGGTATGTAAGAATTAATGAGATGATACTTGTAAAATAGTGAGAGCAAAATAGTTAAACCGGATAATTTTCAGAGCACTGAGCCACTAAGGCTTACGAAATAGGATGATTAATATTTTTATATTGGAAGTGGCCTGTTGTTCATATTTCTTACCAATGGCTGGCTTGCTTCCTCTTTGGATTCTCTTAAGATAGGGATTTCTCTCCCAAAGGAGCTTAAAGTATCCCTCTTGAATTATGATAACGTGGGGACTGCTGATCACTGTAGATCAGGCAAGACAGGGTACTGGGAATTGAATGAGAAAAAAAATTAGGGCTAATAAGTAAAAAGCAGAAGACATTTTACAGTATCTGAAAGAATAATCCAAGC
Source organism: Loxodonta africana (assembly GCF_030014295.1). Lineage (NCBI taxonomy): Eukaryota > Metazoa > Chordata > Mammalia > Proboscidea > Elephantidae > Loxodonta > Loxodonta africana. The sequence goes on from NC_087344.1 coordinate 124,682,881, forward strand.
TATACCATAAATGTAGCTTAATGTCCAATTCCTTAAATGAAGAAACATAAATATTTATATCTAGACTATACATTGTCATTTATTAATATGACTTAATCAATTAATTAAGGTGTTTGTTAATCAATTAACTAATTAGTTTATTAATTCAACAGACATTGCATTAGTACCCCTAGGGTTCAACACAGCAATGGATTTAAACATACCAAGGATCATGAAGATGGCACAGGACTGTTCTGTTACACATAGGGTCATCATGAGTCGGAGCCAACCTGATGCCAACTAACAACAACAACAGGTCTCAGACATTTTACTGGTGTTGGGTACAATGTTGGGATAAGATCTTTGCCCTCTTGGAGTTCGCAGTCTGAGAAAGGCAAACAAATGCGTAATTGCAAATTCTGATAAGTGTAAGGAAGAAAAGAGTAAAACTAGGTGTGAAAGAATAACAAGGAAGACCTCATTTATATTAGATAATCTAAAACATTTCTCTGAGGAGGTGAAAACTCAGCTAAGATTTGAAAAATGAGGGCTAAATCAAGTGAAAAGTGAGGGCAGAGGAAAGAAAAGCATGCCGTTGGCTCAGCCTGTGCAAAGACCAAGAACTTGGTGAATTCAAGAAATTGAAAATGATGAGTAATGGCTGGAGGGTGACGACACGTGGAGTGAGATAAATTTGCAGGGCAAGGGTCAGATCATGCAAGGTCTTATTAAGACATGGTATTTTAGTTTGTTTCTAAGCACAAGAGAAACCTGAAACGTTAGAAAGACAATCAAAGGTTTTTAGAAGAACACACTGGCTGTTACATCAACAGTGGATTACAAGGCAGCAAGAGTAAAAATAGAGAGACATTTGGCTATATTTCAAATGAGGAATGGTAATAGCTTACATTAGGATGTTGGGGGCAGAAGAGATGGAAAGAAAAGTATATATTAGACATTTCATTTTGAAGTTAAAATACTGATATATTTATTGTGGCTACAGAGATGTTGGTAAAAGGAGTGATTCCAGGCTTCAATCAGCAGGTACATAGACTTAACGTAAATAAAATCAACATTATTTTTGTTTTATCATTCTCATTCAATTATTCATATTTAAATGTTTCATTGTTTTGAGAAAACAATCTGAAAAATCTTTTTTCCCATTTTTGGATGAAAGAATGAGAGGCGTTTTCCTCGATGACCTCACTTAAAGAGGTCAGTCAATCCCTTGTGCCTCGGAATAGTTTCTCACTTTGGTCTAGGAAAGAATTAAGAGGATTTTCTCTCCATCCCTCCCCTCCAGGTTGTAGAGCCAGATGTCTCAGGAGGGAATATGCTGGGAGGGTGGAGCACAGAGGAATATGGGACTGATCTAATCTAGGAGGAGTGCAGCTTGATTCCCCAGGAGCTGAGAGAGTTCTTTTGACAATATTGACAGTGTGACCCAGTTTCAAAAACAAACAGAAACTCCTTCCCGCCTTTCTCACTTTCATCTTCTCCTATCCCTCCGTTAACTGGTATAGCAAGTCTTAGAGGGGAGCAGTTTTCAGACTTCTTTGTTCATGAATCCCCTAAAATGATAAACTACACATATATACTTCCTCACTGATTAAATTAATATTTTATCATAAATTTAACCAAGTTTTGCTTCTGATAATGGGAAATAGAAAATATGAAATCCTTGAAAGATAAAAAGAGAATACAGTATTGTCTTTAATTGGATTAAATGTCATGATGTGTTTGATGAAGTTTCAAAAACCACAAAATCTGAAAAGAAGCCATATAAAATTTTTATGTGTTAATTTTATTCTTGGATCTTGACAGTTTTGGTAGTCCCACAAAAGGTTCCAGTCTCATTTAAAGTAATCGGTATCTAATCTCTGTCTACTGGGAAACCCTGGTGGTGTAGTGGTTAAGTGCTACAGCTGCGAACCAAAGGGTCAGCAGTTTGAATCTACCAGGTGCTCCTTGGAAACTCTATGGGGCAGTTCTACTCTGTCCTACAGGGTCACTATGAGTCGGAATCGACTCAATGGCACTGGGTTTGGTTTGGTTTAATCTCTACCACTTTTACAGTTCTGAATTCAGAACATCCCCAAATGCACCCAAATATGCCAATTCCAACATGTTTAAGACTGCAAAAGAGGAGGTTCTACAGTTTTAAAGTGTCTTGGAATACCTGAGGCCTTTATATTTGGGGGAGTCCTGGTGGCTCAGTGGTTAAGAGCTCAACTGTTAACCAAAAGGTTGGGAGGTCGAACTCACCAGCCACTCCTTGGATATCCTATGGGGCAGTGCTACTCTGTCCTATTGGGTTGTTTTGAGTCAGAATCAACTTGATGGCAATGGGTTTGGTTTTATATCCCAAGGTAATATATAATAGCAAATTACGGAATGGATGAAGATTATGTCTTTCTTTTGTAAAGTAAAAGAAGGATTACTGTAAATGTAGATTTCTACTCTGGAAGATCAATTTTAAGAAAGGCTACATATTAAGGTTGACATTCTGTAAACTGACTCCCTTAAAAACATCCTACATGTATACCCTTAGAAAGTCTTAACCTACTGCCGATATGAGATCGGTCTCCATTCTTATACTCTCAAAGTTTGTACTTTGATGGACTTGAGACTTAGTAGGTCTGGATTAACCCATGATTTTCTTAGCTGGTTTCTAGTTCCAAACATATTGAGTAATGATTTACACAACAAATACTTTAAAGGCTCTGTGAAGGATGGCGTGCATGTGTCATATTGTACATGGCGTGTGGCATATAAAAACTTGCTGCCATTGAATCAGTTCCAACTCATGGCAGCCCCATATGTGTCAGAGTAGAACTGTGCTCCACAGGGTTTTCAGTGGCTGTAATCTTGCAGAAGTAGATGACCAGAACTTTGTTCCAGTGCACTGTTGGGTGGATTCGAACAGCCAATCTTTTGGTTAGTAGTCAAGTGCAACCTGTTTGGCATATAGTAGAGGCTTAATAAATAAGTAATGTATATAAATCTAATTTACATAAAGCCCTTATCAGTATTTTACATATAAAATATACATGGAAAATACTAACATAAAACAGTCCTCTACAATGTGATAGTGTGAATGTTATAAATCTTGTGCTCTGTTCAGTTTCCAGGAATCTGTGGACATTTCTAGCATAATGATTCCAATTTTGGGCAAAAAGAATAGCTTTTTTTTTTTTAACTTTGCAAGCCCATCTATGTCTTGGAGCTACCCACTTACCACAAGATGGAAAAAAAGAAGAAAGTTTTATTCTAGTTATTAAGAGGATGCTAAAAATGTAAGTTTCAGTACTTTTGTTTAACAAAATGTCTAACCCTTAGGAGCAAAATATGTTAAAGACATTTGTTGTTATTTTTTAATGTCTTATTTAATTCCTTAGAAATAAGAAATCGAGTTTAAGCTCTATGAGGCAGTGAGGTAGAAGATGGTTATTAAAATATATCTCTAAACATAGCTGATAATTTTCTAACTATTCTGTTAATCTCCGATATGTTTGTCTTTTTGTATACATGGTGTGTCTTTCTGTTTGGATGTATAAACATAATTCCTTACACGCTTAGAGTAATCAGAGCATGGAAATTTCTATGCCATAACTTCTGCCAATTTGAAATTCATTCTGGATCTTTTCCTACACACAATATAACATCTGAACTAAGTTTTCCACATGTGTATTTATCAAATAGGTGCTTTGTAAATTGAAAGAAGAATGTGTCTTAAATACTGAACTTAAAAACATGATGTGCAAGTACAGTACCTTTGGCTGGATGTCTTGTGATCTGACTTCAAAGGGTCTTCCTTCCACTCTTGAGAAACTGATTTGACTTGGAATCTATGGCAGATCAAATTTCAAGTCTGAGTTTTTAGGATGATTCTATAGGAAAGTTAAATCAGTTTTGAGTTTCTTGAACCCTTATTCTAGGAAGAATCTGTAAAATGCTCAGTTTATTGGCAGCCGATCAACACACTGACGGCATTTATTGAGTATCAAACACTAGAGGCTATACATAATTGTGAAGAAAAGAGAGAATTTAATCCATTTCTTAAGGAAGTTACTATCTAATGGAAAAAAAATGTAGTATCTATTCATCTAGATGTCTTACACTTATATAACCATATACAGAAGTGACTATAACCACATAATCAAAATAATAAGAAATCATGAAGGCTGGAAATTTAAAGGATAGAAGAAGAGGACTAGAAAAAGTACCTATAGCAAGGTATTGAATGTTGTTCGTTGCTTCCTTGGGTAAAAAAAGCGTGGCTTAATGGCTCAGTGGATTTAAAATTGAAAAAACCTAATCATAGAGCGTGAAATGTGTTGGCAGGTTCCTTATTTCATAACTTGCCTTTTAAAAGACATCCTCCCAGAATTGCTCCCTCACACTAGGAATATAACTACTTCAGATTTCTAAGTAAAAATCCATTTCAGTTTTTCATCAAGTTCTGGGTACTTCTTGGGTCCTTATGTCCTAAGCTGTTCACAGTGTTATTCAGTTATAAGAGGACAAAACAAATGTTTTAAGAATTATTGGATCCCCACCAAAATATTGTCCTCTGAAACAACTATTACCACATACTCTCACTCATAGACACACACGAACTTACCCACATCCCTCAGCCTTTTTTATTTAAAATTCTCGGAGTTCCTTTTAACCTTTACTGTATAGGGTTAGTATGAGCTGGAATTTACTCAAGGCAACAGATTATAGCCCAATTATCTAATTTCCATATTCATTACTCAGCAAGGAGTCTGATCACATTAGATGTTATACAATCCTCATGAGCATGGAAAAAGATAACTTTTTGTGCCATGACGCCTACTTAAACTCAACTTGAAAACACTGTAGGAGATATTTACTCAATAAGCAGCCACTCGTTTGGCTGGAGAAAGGAGGAGGCTGAGGCTATACCTGGAGGCAAAATTGCAGATTCATCACTTTTCCAAATTTGGATATTGAGATGAATTTCTCAGTGTTAAATTGCTCCTTGAAGCCTTTCTCAGGAATTCCGTGGAGTCTAAACAATAAAAAGGAAATTTAAGAGGCTCCTTAAGTTTGTAAGCTTTCCTGAGCTGGCCCTTCACTTTTGTCCAAATACAGTTATACTCAGAAGATGCTCTCTCCGCAAAGCAGAGATGCAGTGAAAATACGGGGGAACATTCTGGGACAGCGTGTCACTACTGTGTGAAATTTTACACATGAGTAAAATCCACATGCCAGAAACACCCTCCAATAAAATAACTTCTGTTTGTGACTCCTTAGTAGGTTCTGAGGTAAATTTAATACATTCTGAGAAGTTTTTTTAGGAAAAACTGAATATAATAGAATGTTATTTCAAATTAATAAAATCATATTTAATTTTAACTTTGTGATGTGTTTGTTGCCTTTATAGAGAGCTAATATTGTTTCATAAAACATTTATTTCAAATTCATCCATATACTTATCAAGTCACCATGTAAAATATATTTCTTCCTCTGAATAGATGTATTTAAATTTGAAAAACCTTATTAGGATAAGATATTATGTCATTAGAAATTTCTTGTCAAAAAAAAAAAAAATACGCTGCCTAAGACTTGGGCCAAAAGAATGAGCATGGAGCATTTCCTAGGGAGAGAAGGTTGAGGCAAGGTGATACATTGCGGAGCCATAACAGAAAGGTAGCAAGATGAGTAATGCCAAGCACCACCTACATGACAATTTTTTTTTTCTGGGCCAAACCTGAAATGATTATAAATAGTAGGTGCTCAATAAATCTTTCTTGAATAACTTATTGGCTTTAATCACAGAAGATTATATCTCCCGTGTTACTTCAAATAAAGCACAGAATTAAATCTAAGGGATCATTTCAAAACCAACCCAAACCTATTGCCATGGAGTCGATCCCAACTTCTGGCAACACCATTTTTGCAGAGTAGAACTGCCATATGGGGTTTTCTTGTCTGTAATCTTTAATGGCACAAACCTCCAGGTCCTTCTGTGGCATCACTGGATGAGTTTCAACCACCAACATTTAGGTTAGTAGTTGAGTGCAAAATATTTGCACCACCCAGGGACAGGAGGGATTGAACCTAATAACAAGATTTGTAAGAAAAATTGCCCTGGACAGTTACTGCATCTCCCTTGTTGTTGTTGTTAGGTACTGTCGAGACAGTTCCCACTCACAGTGACCCTGTGTACCACAGAACGAAACACTACCCGGTCCTTGGCCGTGCTCACACTCGTTGTTATGCTTGAGGGCATTGTTGCAGCAACTGTGTCAATCCATCTCGTTGAAGGTCTTCCTCTTTTCCACTGACTTGTAACTTTATCACACATGATGTCCTTTTCTAGGGACTGATCCCTCCTGACAACATGTCCAAAGTATCTAAGACACAGTCTAACCATCTTTGCTTCTAAGGAGCATTCTGGTTGTACTGCATCTCCAGTCTCTGCCAATTCTCATGTGTGGCGGGAGACATTCACCAATGGACAGTGATTTCCAAAATTTCACTGAGAAGACAAGTCTAAACAATCCTAAGTGACTTTCTAAAAAAATCAGTCAATAGGTGTATTTTAACGATGTAACTAATGAAATATATTAAACTGAAATGGAAATAATAAAGCAAATACAGTATTTCAAGTGTTTTCAATTTTTTAGAGGATTTGAATTGCTAAAGTTACAGACCAAAATTCCAATTTATAGTATATCAATGATTTTATTTCTGTGTTTTACATTATAATCTCAAATTAAAATTTTACTACATTTATAATAGGCATTGGATCTTTGAAGAGAAATTAGCACTTAATTGTTCATAAGTTAAACTTATCCCATTTACGTACAATTACTCAAATACTTGAGAAGGTTTATTTATTGGTCAGACACTGAAACACTGAAGAAAAACAAATCCAAATACAATTTTTATATTAAGAAAATGTGAACTGAGTTGCAAAAGATCCTTTAAAATTATTTAAACTAGCTAGTTTTGTAAATTTCAATCTGAATTTAAAAGCGTAAGAAATAGCTAGAATTTTTACTCATCTTTGATAAATGTTAATTTTAAAAGTTAAAGGAAGAAATATTTAAAACTAAATTCCCTCAATAGTCTTGCCTCAAGCGTAACCAAATCTTCTTTTCCATCAATGCCCACTCCAAATCCCACTACTTTCATCCCAACTGTTATTGCTGTCATCAGGGATAACCCCAACTGAATCATCACAGCCTTTACTGTCTGGTTTGCCCTATGTGATCCTTGGCATCTGCTACTTTATATGATAGTGAGTAATTTTCTGTATCTGACCTACATCCTTAAATAATAAATGACTACTAGAGACACAGAATACATATCGTAACTCCATGCATCTCCATTGTCAGTGCCTGAGCCTAACATATAGGGAACTCAGAGAGTGGCAATGTTCAAATCAACAGTCCAAATTTACCTAGAGCTAGAAGGAGCTTGAAGAGTGAAGGGAAAAGCTCTTATTCATCAAGAATTTAAATTCTCTTCTAATTCCTATGCAGGGTTTAAGAAATTAAGGCAAAATGAAATAAAACTCAACTTTTAAAAATCTGCATTTTCCCCTCAGCCCAACAGTCTTCACTTTCTGTCCCAATTGTGTTTCTTGGGTCTTTTTTCTTTTTTTCTTCAGTCAATCAGTATGTGTATCAAGCAATGTACAAAATTGCCACAGTTGTGGGTGCAATACAATTTAAATACATAGTTTCTGATCTCAAGAATCTATGCCTTGATTAATCGACCTAGTTGGGGAGAAAAGACATTTTAATAAAAATATAAACAACAATGCAAGAGAGAATCTGATAAAATGCTAAGAGTGTAATAAGACTAGCTCTGTAGGAGTTCAGCAGTGGGGGTTGGGGATGGGAAGCACGACATGGTTTGAGCCTTGAAGCCCTGATAATAATCAGAGGGACTGAGTCATAAGAACAAATTCCAGACCAGAAAAATTGAATGAACAAAAGAACTGATGTAGGAATCTGTTAGATGTGTTCAGAGATTAATGAGTATATCTGTCTGACTACTGCAGAGGGTATGTAGAATAAGAATATAACAAATATAAGGAAGTGAGTGGGGGAGATGCTAGGTATTGCATCTAAATTCTAGAACCCTTCTCAGAGAATCTATTCCACCTTTAGCCTTTACTAAAGGAATAGGCGTAGTCCACCATGTTGGCATTAGGTGACCCAAACCTGCCTTTTTCCCTCTTTCCCTCTCACTCCCGCAGCTGAGAATCAAGGTCAGATACCTGTTACAGCCTAGATGAATCAGATTATCTCTTCCAGAACTTTGGAACAGGCACATTGTGAAACTAAGATGGTTATCCCTGGGGAGCAGAACAGGAGATCACAGAACCAGAGTCATTGTCACCCCAATCCAAAGGCACGTGCAAGCAGAAGTCATGGGGAAGCAGAAGGAAGGGCTCTGCAGAGGGAATCTGAATAAAAGGGAAAATGAAGCTGAACATACAAAGAAATAAATGATACAATATTTAATTCTGTGGACTCTAGAACTAGACCACAGGAGTTAATCTCAGCTCTTCCTCTAACAAGCAGTTTGATATTGGGACACCTACTCAACCCTTCTGGAAAGCTGAAAATGAAACAGGAACAGTAATACCTACCTTTGGGTTGTTGTGAGAATTAAATGAGATAATATACAGAAAGTTTTTAGAACAGTTCCAGGCACATGGTAAGCAATACTAGCTTATTATTATTATGATTAAACCATTGCTTATAGTCCAGATAGACTGGAATGGTTTAACATCCTTAAAATTAATTTTGGGTCCTTATAACCAAAAGGTTTGTGGTTTGAACCCACCAGCTGCTCCACAGGGGAAAGATGTGGGAGTCTGCTTCCATAGATTACAGCCTTGGAAACTCTATGGGGCAGTTCTACTCTGTCCTATAGGGTCACTATGAGTCAGAATCAACTCAGTGGCAGTGGTTTTAGTTTGTTTGCTTTGATATATCCTTAAAATTAATTTAACCATCCAAATAAGCATTTATTTGTTTATTTGTTGAACAGCTTGAGCAATTTTCTCTTCTTTCCAACCAAATAGTTCCTGACCTGAATGACTTGAAAAATAAACTTAGATCAGACAAGAAAAACTTTGAATATTAGGCTAAGAAATTTGAATTCAGACCACAGAAATTTCTTTCTCCTAGACCACCTTTCCTCCCTCAACCTATTTCCCAGAATTCACACATGTGCACAATTTCCCACTGGCCCAAAATTTTCAATTTGGTGAATGTAGTGAAGTGAAGCAAATCTCCTCTTCAAAAAAAATGTTAAGGATTTTAATGTTTTTGCTCTTTCTGAATACATATTGGATTTGGTAACTTTGGTAAGCATTACCTGTAATTTTCCCAAGAGGCTTTATAAGGGTGTCACATTCAGCCTTTGATGTGATCGTTGCAAAACCCCCAGTATTTAAGAAATCCCAAGTAATGTCATTTCTAACCAAAGTTCTTGAGTTTCTCCTCAATTTTTTAGACATTTCTGAAGTTCAGGGGTCTGTGAGTTCTTCAGCGATCTATAGCAATGTATTCTGCTTCAGATGCTCTATTCGCTTCCCAGGTAGACTCCTGAATGGGACCTGGAGTGCATTTTAGCATTTTACCATGCTACTTAAAATGGTTTTATGTTTTAATAAATCAGTTATGTTCACTAACTGTAAAAAGACATTCCCCTTTAAGTAGATATTTTTGCAGTTAAGTTTTGAGAGAGAACTTTTCAAGATTAAATTGGTTTTCGATATCCATCTTAGATTTTCCTGTGATTTATATTCAGGGAAGAAAACAGTGACCCTTACATAACCTTCTGTAACAGTCTGTGGGTAAAATCCAAAGTCTAAAAACTTTATTATTCTTGATGAATGAAAAAATATAAAGTAGCCATATTTCTGGTATTACGGTTGGACCTAAATATGATAATCCTAATTAGAGTGCTTTCTGACACATTTTTAAATTCAAGAACAAATTTTTTAGCAAGGTTGTTGATGTAATTTTTACCTTCGAGCTGATTCCGACTCATGGTGACCCTACTGTGCAGAGTCGTAACAATATCAATCAATTTCTTAAAAGAAAGTCAGTCTGAAAGGGAATGGAAAATAAAATGAATTTATATAATTTTAATATCTAAATATCCATTTAATTTATTTCCTTGAGGAATTGTTCAATTTCTTTACATGGAGGTATATAAATATTCTGGTAAAATATAAATGTAATGTAATAAACACCTTTTGTTGCTTTCTTGGAAGACAAATTTAGAGATACACACATTGTTGAAAAACAGCAACATATTTTACACGACAAGTATTGAATTTTGCATCCACTTAACATGCCTAATACCTCGCTTATTATCATATATAGAGTAATACCAAGCACTATCTCCTGTGCAACAAACAAAAAAAAGCAAAACTCACTCGATACCTAAATTACTAACCCATAGCCCTGTGAGAAACAAAATTTCAAATGCAAATTTTAAGTCAGCACAGATTTCGCTCAAATATCCATACATTTAGACTCTGAGTTTCTTTCCTTTTTTTTTCCAACACACTTGGAGTTATCAAAAAGATTCAATCAAGTTCACATTTCTTTATGTTCGAAATCTTACATTACATTGAACTTATTTGAAAATCATAAACATTACATATTAACCATAGAATTATATTAACTATACATACATTCCACAAGCATTCGTTAAAGACCTATCAAGTCAGGAGAGAAGTAGCAACAGTAAGACTTACAAGGCTCTATCCCTCATGAAGTTTTTATTTAGAGAATAGTATGTATTATTTGTGCTATATTAATTGCTCGTAATTTATTTTTGTTGTATGTTTTATCCCAAACAAACCCTCAAAATTCTTCTTTCCCTCATAATAGTTGTGTTCTAAGGGAGGCCATGAAAGTTTTGCCTCTGTCATATAAAAATATAGCACATAAATTCATAACCCAATGTTTTATAAAAAGTTTAGTTTTTCTTTTTAACTGCCTCTTTTTCCAGTTTTATTTTCCATTTTTCTTATTAAGTCGACTGTCAGTCAAATGAAAAGTATTGAAATGTTTATTAGAGTAAGTATTTAATGTTATTTGGGCTTTGAAAAACAAATCCAAATAGTTACAGCACCTTATATGATATCAGGACAAACAGACTTTCCAGCAATCTCAGTTGAAAATGCAGCCTTGATACCTATATTTCCTGTAGGTACTTGGCCTCTGGGCTGCCAAACCCATGCCCATCTGTTTAGATGGTAGGTTGCCTACTCACAAGTTGGCTGGCCTTTTGTACTGTGACATGAGTTCCAGCCAATGACAGCTAACAAAACGCTTCAGGAGGCAGCTCTTCTTACAGGAGGTCCTGTCTCATGCCAGAGTTACAGAAGCAGTTGGCATCGCGCATATATTTAAACTTTGTTACACCTGTTGACACTTTTGTGCCAAAACCAGACAATACAACAAATGAACAACAGAAAGCACAAAGGATTTAATGAAGCCTAAAAACGACCCTTCTCACCTTCTTACAAATACTTGCTCAATTTCACTGCTGATTGCTTGCATAGTTGACGTTTAATTAATAGTAGTAAGGATTGCCTTCTAAGTGACCAGAAAAGAGTTTGGAATAAGAGATCCTGTATCTCCAGGATTTGGGCCTTTAATGCCCTGTATTGTGCAATGCAATGAAAGTCAATAATTACACTAAATACCTCATTGTCTATCTTTTCAAAAAATGCAGGCATGTGTCAATCAAAGAAGGTCCTCTTTAAGGCAGCTTTCTTTTCATAGAGAATTAAGGTAATTATCCCAAATGATTCAGGCTCCAAAATGCACTGAATTACTTAGATTGTCTCTTTGCTAGAACAGGTAAAGTGTGGGGAGTTGGGGAGGCACTTTGGAACACTACTCTCGAACTTCATCTCAACAAACATCAGGTAATCATTAAAAGAAATAAACAAAAACCCCAGCATATTCCAATAAATTTTATGATCAATTATAACAAGAGAATATGTTTACTCACGCTTACATGCACGATTTATATCGTTTTAATCACCTGTGATTTACAGAGTTTTGTTATATTTTTATTGAAAATATACCCTTAAAATATGTCCCTTTAAGATAAGATGAATTATGTTTTAATCAAATGTTTTAATTAAGACCATGCACAACCTCCTGCTCCCTCTTCTCCTTGGACTGATGAAGCCAGGCAATCAATTTGCTCTTCAGTATCATACAGATGACTCTGGAATCAAGAAAGGTATTCATTTTGTAATAATAATGATATAAAAATGGCAAAACTAGCAATACATAAGGTCTCAAAAGTTGTGGGGGATGGAGGAATATCCATTTTCCTAACATGGTCTGCAAGACCATAATTTTCTTTTACTTCACAAGCCAAACAACAGTAACTGGAGTTAACTGAGGGTTTATTGTTTGTCACTCTGCTAAATTCCTTAAAGATATACTTCTCTGAATTCTCAAAACACCAAATGACATATCATTATCTCCATTTCACAGATAAGCAACCCGATGCATAGAGATTAAATAATTGATCCCAGTCCAACAGTAAGTGGCAGAGTGAAGCTTCAAATCTATGCAGTCTGAAGTGCAAGCCGCCACTCTTAACCACTATATAACTTCAACTCTTTTCTCATTACTTTTATTTCATATTCTGTGTCCCAGTATATACTGAACGTTTTAAAGTTCTTTCAACATGCCATTTTCACTTGAGGTCATTTCTTCTGCCTAGGCTGACCTCCATTTTCTCCCATTCACTTCTTATAGATAATATCTAGTCATACTAAAAGTCCCAAGACTGATATCACTCCCCTCCTTGGTTTGATATCACTGCACTTTTTGATCTCTCAATTTTAGGTTGAGAGTTCCTTTTGTGGGTTACCATTATACACTGGTGGCGTAGTGGTTAAGATGGCAGTGGGGCAACGGGTATTATAGCTCTGTAACAGCATTTTCACGTTGTAGAGAAATAGAATGCATAAATGTCTCTCTTCCAATCTAGATCATAATTTTTTTTAACCCCCTCTATCTTGTTTACTTTGTAGCCACAGCATTTAGCACAGTGCATGACACCTAATAGACTCTCAATAAGTTTCTAGTCATCTTTGAGCCATTCAACACCAACTACATAGCAGGCGGTGTTGTAGGCCTGAGGATAACAGTGAACACAACATATAAAATTCTTGCCCTTGTGGAGATTATTTTCTTGCTGGGGACTGTGCTAAAAAAATAAATAAAATAATTCAGTAAAATGTGCATTCAAAAAAAAAAACCCACTGCCGTCGAGTTGGTTCTGAGTCATAGTGATCCTAAAGGACACAGTAGAACTGCCCCAGAGGGTTTCCTAGAAGCCCCTGGTAGATTCGAACTGCTGACTTTTTGGTTAGCAGCTGTAGCTCTTAAACACCACGCCACCAGGGTTTCCAAATATGCATTAGGTTGTTTTGTTTTGTTTTTCTTTTTGGTGATGAATGTTAGGAGAAAAATAGGACAGTGAAGTGGGACAGGGATTGTGGTGGGGATAAGGATTTTAAATAAGGTAGCTAAAGAAAATTTCACAGGGAAGGTGACATTGGAAAAAAGACTGAAGGGAGTGAAGAAAAAACCATAATGATATCTGGGGCAAGAGATGTTGAAACCAAGAAGGAAAATCAAAGGCAAAGTTCCTAAGGCAGGAGTGTGAATTGGCTTTTGGATTTAGCAATATGGTGGTCATTGATGATCTTTACAAAAACAATTTTGGTGGATTGATAGGAATATACTGATTGGAGCAGAGACAGTAGAAACAATGAGGATTTTAATCTATAAAATTCATCAGAGAAATGGTGGTTGAGGAAAGAAAACCCACTGCTGTCGAGTTGATTCCGACTCATAGCGACCCTATAGGACAGAGTAGAACTGCCCCATAGAGTGTCCAAAGAGTGCCTGGTGGATTCGACTGCCGACCTCTTGGTTAGCAGCCATAGTACTTAAGCACTACACTACCAGGGTTTCCTGAGGAAGGAAAGGAGTTCACAAATAGCTGTCCATTTATTTTTAAGATACAAGGAATAACAGCATGTTTCTACAATGATGGGGAAATCCTAGTAGAGAGTGAAAACTTGATGATACAGGAGAGAAGGAAAAGATTACAAGAGCCAATGTTTTAATAGGTGGGAAGGTAGGGTGGCTATAGATAGTAGACACTAACAGTTTTAAAAGACAAAAGTTTATTTGTCTTCCATGTAATAGTTGAGGTGAAAGCAGTGATGTTGGTATCACAAGGTCAGGATCCCAGACTCTTTCTTGATTTGTTTTCCAGCCACCTCTAAATTTGCTTCGGTCTACAGTTCCAAAACGGCTCATAACCACATTCTAGCAAGTGGGAAGTAGAAAAATGTGGGGAGTATACATGTTCTTTCTCTTTAAGAGTATGACCCATTGCACAAACTACCATCCTATGTCAGAATTTAAATACAAGGCCACATGTAATTGCAAAGGCTATTGGAAAATGTAATCCCATTTCTGGACTATCTGACCATTTAAAATTTGTGGTGTCTTTTCCCATAGCAGAAGGGAAGTACGCATTTGACAAAGTGAAATTGGCAACTACTAGTCTCTGTCTCATGAAAGCAAAAGGCTGTGTCTGCATTCAGTGGGGGGGAGACTTTTTCCTGTCTCAAGAAAAAAAAAAAATTCTAAAGTGAAAAGGAAATCAAGGCTGCATCTACCAAACATCAATGAATTCACATTTTTAGTCAAATATATTTTTAGCTTTCATCCATGTAAAAAGTGAGATTGGTCAAACTCTTTTGACTGGGAGGCAGTATAATAGAGTAATGAAACCATGGGCTTTGACTTAAGAACATCCAGGTTGGGACCCCAGCTCCTGCACTTATTATTTGTGTGACCTTAGGCAAGTTGGAAATCCTGGTGGCATACTGGTTAAGAGTTCGGCTACTAACCTAATGGTCAGCAGTTCGAATCCACCAGGTGCTCCTTGGCAACTCTATGGGGCTGTTCTACTCAGAGTCGACTTGATGGCAATGGGTTTGGTTTGGTTTAGGCAAGTTATCTAACTCATTAAAGCTTTAGACCCCTCATGTATGGAATAAGGTTAACAACATCTGACCATTTGGCTGTTAGGATGACTAAATATTAAAATGAATGTTAGGTATTTAACCTGTTGTTTTTATGTACTGTTGAGTTGCTTCTAATTCATAGCAACCCTATGTACAAGAGAGTGAAACACTGCCCAGTCCTGAATCACCATCCTCATGATCGTTGTTTTGCTTGAGCCCATTGTTGCAGCCACTTTTCAATCCATCTCACTGAGGGTCGTCCTCTTTTCCTGTGACTCTCTACTATACCAAGTCATAATTGCCTTGACCTGATAAAACTCCATATGTAAAACTGGAATCAGCAATTTTGATTGTGTTTGAGCAATCTAAATAACAATGGAATGGTTGAGTTTATCATGTGCTTTTGATTTCAAACGTATTGTGAATGTAGCATAAATTACGGAAAGGCCTAAGAGATGACAAGTGTTGCATAACCACCCCTCTAAGAAACCTTTACTGGCCTTTCCAGCATGCTTAGATTTTTGTGAAAACATCTTTGAGCTGTTTATACTTCAAGTTGTTAACTGTAGCAATTATTAATCATTTGAAGACAGAATTGTGTTATTTCATCATGTATTCCCATTGCATGTCACCAGACTGGCATGGGTCATATGTTCAAATAGAAATGAAGGAATAAATGAGTAAAGTCTCATTGATCAGAAGGTGGAAGAAAGCCAAGTTTTTAAAACTCCGAATGATGGGATGACTTTTTTTTTTAACCAGTAAATATTTCATTTTCTGGTTCTTTTGCATTAAAGAATCAGATTCCCCATTCAGTGTCGTGTTTACACAAAATAATGCTTTTTAAATATTTGGTAATGTTTGTTTTGACCTAAATTGAATTTCCCCAACATTGTAACAAGTCACCATTGTTGGATTTTTTTGTTTTATTTTTTACTATGGAAATTTTCAAATATTCACAGGAGCAGAAAGAATAGCCATAAATTCGTATATACTAAAAAAATCTGAAAAGGGCAATAGGAGTCCCTGAGTGGTGCAAATGCTTAAGCACTCAGCGACTAACCAAAAAGTTGGTGGGTCAAATTCACCCAGAGGTACCACGAAAGAAAGGCCTGTTGGTCTACTTCCAAAAGTCACAGCCATTAAAAAACTATGGAGTGCAGTTATTCTCTGAAACGCTTGGGTCAATATGAGTCGAGAGGTTTGGGTTTTGGTTTAAGTGAATTATAGGTCTTAACAGAACAACACTGGCCCACATTACACAGGGACATCATGTCACGTTCACTTCACAGCTAAATTCCCAAGATTTTTTGGGAAGTCCAAAAAGTAAATAAAATCATTTCATTTGATAACCCCCAAGGAACCTGTTTAAAGGCTGAGCGGACTAGCTTCTTTGCCACTGACAGGTAATCAGTTTATGCAAATATGTAAAACATAAGTCACTGTTTCTATACTCTGTGCAAGAGTTTTTTTCCTTTTTCTGTTCACTTTCCTTTTTTTCTTAGAAACCAACCTTCATTCATTGTTGGTAGCAGTTCGAACCAGCCCAGAGGCCCTTGGAAGACAGCCCTGGTGACCTGCTTCTGAAAGGTCACAGCTTTGAAAACCCCATGGAGCAGTTCTACTCTGCACACATGCGTCGCCATGAGTTGGAATCAATTTGACGTCAACTGACAACAACAACAAGCAGTCTAATGGCTATCTTTGCCAATTATGAGTAAATTTCTGCACAGATCACTAACTAAAAATCAACATTTTGTTCATCTTTTTCATCTATTGCTTTTCTTAATACATCTATCTCTAATACAAACACAGAAATTATCATTTCACCAGTAAATACTTCAGTATGTGTCTTTATCAGATGAATGTTTTTTAACCAAATCATGATATCAATATTACAGCAAATGAAATTAACAATAAAATACCCATTGACATCAAGTTGGATTCCAACTCATAGAGACATGACAGGACAGAGTAGAACTGCCCCATAGAGTTTTCAAGGCTGTAAATGTTTATGGAAGCAGACTGCCCCATCTTTCTCCATGAACAGATGACGGTTTCAAAAAGGTGACCTTTTGGTTAGCAGCAGAGCACTTGGCTGCTGTGTCATCAGGGCTCTAAAATTAATAATAACTGCTTATTGTTATATAATACCCTATCAGTGTTCAGTGTTTCCAGTGGTTTAAATAACATCATTCTACAGATGGTTTGTTTGAAGCAATTGTGAATTTCTTGAGGTGATAATTGAATTTTATCCAACTTTCTAACTTGATTTCCAGCTTACATGTTCTCCTTGGAAAGCTATTAGTTTATCGTGTTCGTTGGCTAGGTGTTATCAGTTTCTTTGCCATAGAGTACTTTTACCAGTTTGAGAAACTGCAAGTCGACATTTTGCTTTTATTTTTAGTTGCAAAGAATACTATACTAACACTACAGTTTTAAATATTTTAAGCCTAATCTCAAGACAGAAGCTTTTATAGTGAATGAAATATTTTTGAAAAGTATTGACAAAAAGATAGATGAGAGATTTTTAGATCAACAGAGAGATGGAAAGATAGATAGTATAACACAGAGTTGTATAGAATTTAGTTCAAATTCTAACTCTGTTTTACACAGATTTTTGACTAAGTGACTCATTCTCTCAATTTTACCTATTTGTAAAATGGGAATATTGATGTTGACTTGGTAGGTTATTATGATTCAATGAAATAGCAAATAATTATTCACTCAAATTCTGACACAAGTTTCATAATGCATTTTAGCTTAACTCACATTCCTTTCTGACTGAAAATGATGTCAGATTGCATACCCAGGGCAGAGGCTTTGTATTACTCACCACTGTATCCTTAATACCTAGCACAGTACCTGGAGTACGAGGTGCTGAAGAAATACCTGTGAATGAATGCCTGATGCCACTGGTGATATTCTAGCATTTTTTGCAAGCAGTATTAAAACAAGGCTTACAGCCTGAGGCCTTTTTTTTTTTTCTTCTGTAATTGTAAATCTATTATTACATAGCCCCTGCCACTATGCAGGTCCTTGGCTTCATTACTGTGGGCTGAAATTGAGCAATCCCATATCTTTGCTTATTATATATCAGGTTGACCTATGTTTGCTCCAATGCCACACCAGCGTGCTATGGAATATTCTTGTGTTTTTTCTACTCATTGTGCTTGGGCAACCCAGCAATTATTTGTAATTCACAACATCCAGCCCATGAAGCTGTTTTCATCTGAATTATGATGTGTATTGCTGCAAGTAGGTTGCCTGGTTAAGCACCATGCTCTTAGTGCTGGGACACTTTTACAGCTAAAGAGAAAGAGTCTGGAGTGCTGGTGAAAATGTTGGAGAAATTGTGCATTTTTGTCTGTGACCCTGCCAATCCACCAGCAGCTGAAACATGGAAACAACTACTGCTCAGTGGACTATTGGCTTAATTTTTGAAAATGAATTATCTTATATTTAGCCTTTATTCCTTTTGCCGTAATCAGAATATTATATTTTGTGAAACAATATTTAATTAGGATTTCGGACGTCATAAGGTCCCTTGGTGGTGCACACTACTTGTGCTCATCTACTAACCTAAATGTTGGCTATTCAGACCTACCCAATGGTGCCAAGGAAGAAAGCCCTGGTGATTTCCTTCCATAAAGATTACAGCCAAGAAAACCTTACGGAGCAGTCCTGCTCTCTAACGTTTGAGATTGCCATGAGTCAGAATAGACTCCAAGGCAGCAAGGTGGTTTTTTTGTTTGTTTTGTTTTTGTTTTTAATGCTGTAATAATCCAGTGAACTGAGAAGGATAAGCGTTTTCTTGCCAACTACTTGTAAAATGTTGCTTCCTTTACGAATTCTCATCTACACTGCTTTCGACAGCTCTATTTGAAAATTAACACTAATTTCCAAATAACATCATAAATATACTTTATTTCCAAAAAATATGTATAAAATAATTTTCAAAGAATCTTTCAGAAAAAAATCGCAAACTTTTTTTTTATTACCAACAGTTATGTTACCAATTCTGCACTACAGTCTTGTTTGCTTTAAAAGAAAGAAGGAAACAATACAACTTGTTTATAAACTATGATTTATGCTTTGCTAGGGAAGAAAACTATATTGTAAAACTGTGTGAATTCCAGATTTCACTTTCACTAAACCTTTTCTTTCATTTATACAACAGGATAAATCTCACTTTTAGTCTGAAGGGAAGCTGTACATTTCACAGAAAGAAGAAACCAGCTTAACAACAAGTGTTCTCTACGACAACAAAGAGGTCTAGACGTCTGAGGGGTTTTGCTATTTTCAATGACTTTTTTATTAAGAAGCCAAAATTTGACTTACTGTCTGAGTGGGGGCTTTGTAGGTATTTTTTTAGTTCATATTTGTTATGTTTTTATTAGCTTCAAAAATAGTTACCATGGTAATAGTTCCACTTATATCTAATCTTAGAGCTAAATTATAGAAAACCTTCCCACTGCGTTTCATACAATACTATTGGATGGTTTCATCTAGCCTATTATTTAAAATAGGAATTATTTTAAATACTATCAAATGGTTACATTCTCTTCCTGACTTTTCTTTTGTACCTCTCAAGTTAGTGAAATTCTTTGGTGTGTAATTTTGCAGGAACTGTGTTTAATTTCAATATGTATTCTTTGATAATTGGTCTTATTTCTCTTCCTTCTACGAATGCTTTATAAGCTTAGACAGAGATGATAGTTTATTTTCTTTTATAACTTAATGCTCAAAAAGCCTTATTAAAAAAACACAATTATTTCAACATAAAATCTATATTCAATCATAATATTAGCAACTTCTGAGGACCCTTAGCTAGATATAAGGAAATTACTTTCTCTGAAATGTACTCATAACTTATGAACAAGAGTCATGAATAAATGAAATATGACCATAGAGCCACAGGCTTTAAAGGAACTTTGAGAGGTCATCCAGTTTATTCTCCCAGCTCCACTCTGAGCAGAAATTAAATCATCCTATATAGCAGTTTTCTAGAGAACATTCTGTACAGATGGCTCCTTCATCCTCTATGATAATATACTTCAATGTTAAACAACCTTTGTTTTCCAAAACCCCTCCCAGTGTTTAACTGAGGTGCATCTTGCTACAGCTTAACAACATCTGCCCTGGCTCTGTGCCGTATTTGCTCTTGACACCTACAAAATATAACTTAATTGTGGAAAGAATGCAGGAAGGCTCTTGCTGTTGTTAGATGTCGTCAGGTTGTTCTCAATCCAGACTGACTCCATGTGACAGAGGAGACCTGCTCCATAGGGTCTTCTTGGCTGTAGTCATCTGCTTTACATTGAAATATTGTTAACAATTACAACCCGAATATGAAGAAATGTAAAGATACCATGCACTGACAATAAAGGATACTAAGAAAATCAGGATAAATCTACCTACATGATAGCCATTAAAAAGTTGGTTGAAAAGGCTATTTAGAAATGCTGAAAAGCCTTATGGTACATCATAAAATAAAAGAAAAAACAGACTAAAATTGTAGCATATTATGGTTATTAAAAAAAAAAATCAATTTCCTTCAGGTCGATACCAACTCATAGCAACCCATATGTTTCAGTGTTGAACTGTCCCATAGAGTTTTCGTGTCTGTGACTTTTCAAAAGCAGATCACCAGGACTTTCTTCTGAGGCACCTTTTGGTCAGAAGTTTGAAGGCTTAACTGTTTGTATCACCCAGGGGCTACGGTATGACTATAATCAGGTTTAAAAATGTGGGAATATAGACTCTTAAAAGGAGATGCTTAAAATGGTATCTATTAAGATGTCAAAGTGTGAGATTTTTATATTACATTTGATAACTTGTGGCAATGTTTTATTATTTGATAATTTGAAAAAAATAAAAAAGAAGAAAAATTAAAATGTATGTGGCAAGCACTATGTAAATCTAATACCACATTTCATTTCTAACTTTCCTTCTCTTGTTTGTCTCTACTTTAGAGGCTGAAGAAGCCAAATGCAACCAAGCCCTTCCTCTCCAGCCTCCTGTACGGGGAGTAATGATCCTGTAACAAAGTTCTGGGTAATGAGACATAACAGAAGTCTGTTGGGAAGTATTAGACAAAACATGTATTTTCCTGCATAAAAAAAAAAAGATATAGCTATCAATAGTCTTTCATTCTGTACCACCCACCTATTTTTCCAGCCTTGAATGAAAACTTGATGCCTCCCCTAGAGCCTCTATCTGAGAACCATGAGAGAAAGTCTAATGCTGGTCTTAGCCTTTACTCAAACAATATCAGCAATTGTAAGGCTTCTTGTAGTGAGAGAAAAATAAACCTCTATATGTTTCAGTCACTACTAGCCAGATTTTCTGCCGCTTGCAGCCAAAACGATTTCTTATTGATAAAATATGGCATGTACAATTTCAAGAAAATATGCCATGTAAAATTTCAATGCCACCATGAATTTGGTTTCTTTAGGTCTCTAGGTGGGAAATATCTTAAAAATTTAATGCTGCCCCACAAATTCTTGGAGTTCAGAATAACTAAAACACTTTTGTGTTTTAATTTATTTGGAATATGTTATTTATTAATGTTACAAAAAAAAACCTTGAAAAAATTAACATTTTCCACTGAAAAGTTTAGTGTTATTATTAAAAACGAACTAACTGTTAAAAAGATTTTGATGATGAAAGAATAAATGAATCTCAAATCAATGGAGACCATTTCCCCTAAATACAACATAGTTGTACATATTAAGAGAAACAGGTTTGGGAAAATGCAACTGTGATTAACCAAAATAAATTCACCTGCATTTAAGATTTTCCAGTTTAGGATTTAACTAGTTTCCAAGTGTGAAATTATCAGCAAGTATGCTTTGTAAAGCGAATGTAAGTAACTAGTAGACTATTATGGTTGACATTTACATTGAAGAAATTCCCCCAGAATGTGTGTGATTTTTATGGATTACTGGACCATGTTATCAAGTTAGCTAATATTAACTTCAAGAAAAAAAATAAGAGACTTCATGCATTCATAGAAGGATCAAAAGCAGAAAAAGAACATAAGCCAAAGACACCTCATTTTTTACACAATCCCTTTGAACTATATTAAAATTTGGGATTACTATTTTAACAAGTAGAAGGAGATGCTGTCAAAATGGAGATAAGACTACGATCCTATAGAAAATGAAGTATTCCCAACTCCTAGTTCCCGTTCCACTTACTCTGCCATAGGAGGAGCGACTACGCTACCCACACTGCAAATTTACTGTTTCTCTGAAGGTCATGCAGGCAAAAGATTTCCAATGAAATTCGCTATAGCTTGTTATCTTGCAACCATAGTGGTGTTCTTGATGAAAGCTGAACGTGTATGTCTTCATCAGAAACATTAATATTCATTTTCTACTTTTGTATGCCACAAAAATAATATCTGACTCTCCCCCTGCATCAGCGCTCTTGAGAATGCTGAAATCCACAGTCTCTGGAATTATTCAGAAGTTAGATCTAAATACTTCAAAGAAAAGCATCTGAATTAAAACGCCTCTTGGTAAAGGGCATGTTTCCACTGACGTTTTTTAAAACCATTTTGATACCCTTTTTGATCCATTTTGTTTAAACAAAAGAACCTTTTATTTATTTTCTCACTATACAAATGTTCCTGGAATACCACTTGTCTTTAAAGAGTGGTTTCTTAACCAGTATGAAAAATGCTTATCAGAAAAGGGAAGGATAAAGTGTAAGTATTCAGTGGACTTTGAATTTATACTCATGGTTACTCTACACGGTATTTAAAATATTTTCTTCATTAAAATAAGTAGCTGGGCTACATGAAGAAGAACGCAGTATCAGGATTGGAGGAAGACTCATTAACAACCTGTGTTATG
Source organism: Loxodonta africana (assembly GCF_030014295.1). Taxonomy (NCBI): domain Eukaryota; kingdom Metazoa; phylum Chordata; class Mammalia; order Proboscidea; family Elephantidae; genus Loxodonta; species Loxodonta africana. The sequence goes on from NC_087344.1 coordinate 124,705,810, forward strand.
CAGATGACACAACCTTTCTTGCTGAAAGTGAAGAGAACTTGAAGCACTTACCGATGAAGATCAGACACTTTGGACATGTTATATGGGGGGATCAGTTCCTGGAGAAGGACATCAGGCTTGGTAAAGTAGTAGGTCAGCGAAAAAGAGGAAGACTCTCAAAGAGATGGATTGACACAGTGGTTGTAACAATGCACTCAAGCATAGCAACGATTGTGAGAATGGCGCAGGACCAGGCAGTGTTCATTCTGTTGTGCACAGGGTCGCTGTGAGTTGAAACCAACTTGATGGCACCTAACAACAACAACAACTTCATTAAAAAATACCAGCAATAAAATAATTTTACAATTATGTGTTTATAAGGTCTTTTGTTTATTAAGATAAATTTCAATTTAGCTGCCAAGATTTATGAAAATCATCTCTGACTCATCTTCTACTCTCTAGATTTCTAATAAGAAAATTAACAAAAAAGCAGCGTTATCAAGGAAGGTAGCTGAGAGGAAAATCCCTCATATTTTAATATTACTCATTTAAGGAGATCAAAACTTCTCTTTCAGTTACCACAGATTTTACCAATAGCATCTCCAAAGATGTTTAATTATTAAGTATCTCATTCATGATTTGAAAATCTCGGTTGCTACTTAGTGCGTGCCACAGAAAATTCCCGTAATAGTAACTAACCTCCTGAAATGTCTATTCCATAGCAGCTATGAAGACTTACATATTTATGTTTGTGTTCCAGTGGGCATTTATAAGTTAAAATGATTCTTAATGTCAAGAGAAGTAGGCAAGCTTTCTTAGGAATAACTGAAGAAGGGAATATTTGATAAATTTGACACAGGTAATTATAGACAAATAAGAAATCTTATATGTTCTTGTGAACAGACAGTTGGTAATATTTGCAAGTTTAAACAAGCAACATAAGTTTATCTGTTAGATAATCTTTAAACTTGTCCATGAAGTGGAAAAAAATGCTCTCTTATAACAGGGCATGAGAAAAATGAAAAGGAGAGAAATAAGATTTGACACAACATTCAGCAAGGAATAGAGTTGTAGCAGCTGCATTAAAAAAAAAAAAAAATTTCGTACTAGCCAATTGGATAAATGGGGAGGAGAAGGGAGGTGAGAGGAAGAACAATTTAAATATAGTCTAGGTTCTAATTATCCTGATTGGAACAATTATGGAATAAAAAATGGATCAAATTTAGAACCCTGATAAAAGACAGTTTTCGTTTTTCTGATGTGTAAGAAATAAAGCTGCATCAGGTGAAATGGACTTTGCTGTGTTCACAAACTTTATTAGAAATTAGCTGTTTCTAGGGAGCTAAAACATTTCAACTGGAGCCAAGAGTGCAGAAGGGAGGAGACTTTGTGTTTTGAAAGAATAATGAAACCACAGCGTTGCAGCCAAATTTTGAAGAGGGGTCCAAATGCTGTTTGGGGGCGGGGAGGGGAAGACTGAATGAATTACCAGTGGCTGTTTGTCACCTCCCAAACTCTGAGGCAGAAAGAACTGAATAGATTTTTTTAATCTTTTTGTTTGTTTGTTTGTTTTCCTGACCCTTTTCTTTCAAATCAAGTCAAACAGAATATAGTCAAAGGCTTAATTTCCACTGAAATCTGCTATGTGAAATTAGACATTCTGAATCCAACTTTTCCCAGCCGTCCTCTTTAAAAATAATAATAATAGTAACAATAAGTAATCAGTGTTTAATTACTTGACTTTTACATGGTGCAACCATCAGGACCTTACTGACTTGCTGGAGGCTTCAAGGTGTATTGTTCGGACTGTTCAACGACCCTGGATGTCTTGTTAGTATTACCAATGCCAAGATAGGAAATGGAGGGAATGGACTGTAACATGCTCTTTGGGTACACCATTGCATACACTGTAAAACCTCAGATTATTTAATTTTAGATGTGATTGCACAAAAGGTAGAAACTGTGAGTGTAGTTCTATGTTTATGTTTTTACTTATGATGCAATTTCACTGCTCATGACTGGAGCTTGAAGGCCTTCAGATGAAGAATATTCTCTGTGACTACGAAGCAAAAAATAAAAGGTAGAGTTGGTTGGGATCTTTTTATTTTATCAGAGCAGACAAATACATCATTCAGAACCAAAACATGTTCTTTAGTAATTACTTTATTTATAAACCATATGTTTATGTAAAGTATATTCTGTCTTTTATTTAAAGTTTTACAGATGTAGGTTAAAAGTGAAAGATCTTAAGCTGACCCAATTTAAAACTCATACTAGTTTTTAAATTGTTTCAAAGGCTCTATCTATGTAAAAATTATAACATTAATGACCAGTTTGTTTCTTAGTTTTTAGTCAAATTTCGAGAAGCAAATTAAACCAATTTGTGGAAGGAAATTATAGAATGCTGTATCTTTAATTACTGGTAATGAATGAAAGATTTGTGTGTAAGCCAGGAGAAAATGAATCAAAAGACTTTAAATGTTTTTAAATATATGTAATGAATTTGAGATTCACACACACATATGTACATACATATATAATAAATGATTAAACAGAAATTAAAATTCAAAATATTTTCAACAATCAGTTTATCTTGACAAAGCCAAAATCAAACCCAATGTCGTTGGCACAAATAATTGTTAAGACAATTTAAAGAGCAAAAATCTAGAGAAAATACTTGTTTTTATCTACAATAAATTTGGTTAACATGAATTAGAAAATTAAAAAGACATAACCTGCAAATGAGGCATCTACTTTTAGCTAACAATAAGCTGTGGCCATTCATTCTATTTTTGAGTGTAAATTTAAGGTATCAAAACTGCTATGATAATAATAATAGTGACCCCATAGGGTTGCCATGTGGTTCAAATTAGATAAAATTAAAATACCTAGCACTGTGCTTGATGGGACTGAGTATGTAAAAAGGGGAAGAAGAGCAGGAGGGGGAAGGAAAGGAAGAGGAAAAGGAGGGAAAAGAGAAGAGGAGGGAGAAAAAGGAGAAGAGGAAGGAGGAGCCAGAATCAGAAGTAGCACAGGGGAGGAGGTGAGAGAGAGAGGGAGGAGAAGAAGGAGCAGGGGAGAATTAGAAAAAGAATCCCTTTTATATATTGTTGCTTTCCTTTCCTCTTGCAGCTACAAATTGTGTGTCTGAATTATCATTGTAATTCTGGAGATTCTTTACTTTTTATATGCTACTACTTATGATATCATGCTTGGTAAAGTAGAGGGTCAGTGAAAAAGAGGAAGACACTCAATGAGCTAGATGACACAGTGGCTGCACAAAGGGCTCAAACATAACAATGATTGTGAGAATGGCCCAGGACCAGGCAGTGTTTCAGTTCTGTTGTACATAGGGTCGCTATGAGTCAGAACCAGCTTGACAGCACCTAACAACAACAACAACTATTTATGAGGACTCCCTGGTGGCACAATGGTAAGCACTTGGCTGCTAACTGAAAGATTGGTGGTTTAAACCCATATTAGCAGCTCTGTGGGAGAAAGACCTGGCTATCTGCTATCTTACACCCTAGAAAACCCTGTGGGAGGTTCTACTCTGTCACATGGGGTTGCTATGAGTTGGAATGAACAACACTACTAATTAGATGCCTCAGATGCCAAATTAGGCCTTTTACATAAAAAGAATTTCATGTAATCATTACAAGTGCCCTGTGAGATAGATACCTTCTCCATTCTAGGAATGAAGAAGCTGATAGTCACAGAGTTCAAGAATTTGCATAAATTAAGACAAAGCTAGAAGAGGCTCAGACAGAATTTAAACTCCAATTCATATATACGTGTCACTTATTAAATATTACAATTTTTATTGTTTTTTGCTGTTCTAAGCTATAAAATAAAAACTTGAATTTGATAATGTAATATAAACAGAAACACAAAACTTATTTTCGAACTCTTGTTTCATTTTAAACAGATATTTGCTTAATTCGAATGAGGCAATGGATCTCTTTTGTAAAGATTTCAAGTAAAATAAGAAACAATATTGTCCTAGATTTACTCACTTCAAATATCAAAATGCTCCTTCCATTAAAAAAAGTCCTTCTGTTTTTGCCAATATTAATATTCTAGATTATGTCATTGTCATTGGTTTTGAAATGTAAAAAAATCTAGGAAAACCTAACCAATAAAATAATCTACATTTTTTATTCAGAGTTGGTTAGTTTTATTAAATTCATATCAAGTGTATTTTTTTATTACATTGGAAAAGTAGTTTTTTGTTTTCTATACTTTCCTTTCTATATCCTGAAGAATATCTTTTGCCTTCTGTCTTAGGCTGGGTTCTCTAGAGAAGCAAGACCAGTAAATCATATGAATATATATATAGAGAGAGAGAGAGAGAAGGAGAGAGATTTATATCAAGGAAACAGCTCACGAGATAGTAGAGGCTGGAATGTCCCAAGTCCATGGGTCAAGATAAAGGCTTCTCCTGATTCACGTAGCCGCAGGAACTGATGACCCCCAAATTTGACAGGTCGGAGAGCAGGGCTCTTGTTCACAGACTATGAAGGTTGATGAATCCCAATGTCATTAGGCAAGACCACAAGGCTTCTCCTGATTCATATAGCTGCACGGGCTGACAAACCTAAGATGGGCAGGTCGGAGAACAGGACTCTTGCTCACAGCCTGTGAAGTTCCACAAATCCCAAGATTGGGAGGCAAGACTGCAAGGCTTCTCCTGATTCATGTAGCTGCAGGGGCTGGCAAACCCAAGACCGGCAGGTAAGCTGCTAGCTCAAGTCCCAAGAACCGGAGATCAGATAAACAAGGGGCAGCTGCAGGATCCAGAACAATTACCTGCACCTGATGGATAAAAGCAAAAGTAAACTCTAAATTACTTATTAAAAGCTAAATTCATAAGGAAAATACTATTTGGCCAATGAAATTTTTTTTTTAATTATTAGACAATTCTCTTACACTTTAAATTTTTTCAATTTAATTTTAGTTCCCTTTAAATTAACGTATACTCTTCTATTAGCTTCAATGATTTGTACCAGTTTGAAGATTGGTTGGTCAACACATTTGTAAAATTGCCCTTTTCTCTGAGTTCTTTTCATTTGTCTAACAAACAAATGCAACTGACTGATATATTTCTTTGTTAAGTCTAGTTTGAAGCTTGAAATAACTTGGAAGTAAACAACTGACCTAATTATGTACACAGTGAAGACGTTTAACAAACAGCTTATGAAGTCTGACCTGCTTGACGACAAAATAGAAACACTGTGCTTTGTTCTCCTGCTCATGTAGAAGTCATTGTAGTGACAACATATTACATTAACTACCCACCTAACCCTAATAGATCCTTACATCACAGACGGTCTAATTTGGTGGTAGGGGTTATGCCGTGTGGGAAGGAAATTAAAGCATTCAGAAGCACTCCTTCAATTTGTATTTCTTTTCTTTACAATAGTTAGCTTTTGGCTTCCTGTGTTGGTTTCTTTAGCACGGTGTCTGAGATTTCTACCGGTGGTGGAGGGAGAGTAGCTAGGGAGAAATCAGAGGAGCAGATATATTTACATAAAGAACAAAAAAGGAAACAGATAATCTTGTCTTTCAAACCTACAATGTAGGAATAGATATATATCAACGGCTTAAGGTACACCACCTGAATGACCAGAAATAAAAGTCACCTGTATCTTTGGGTTTCCAGGCTATGATAAACTATAAAGAGTTTCCGTTCAAAGACGATTTAATACTGTTGACAGGGAAAGAAGTCAGCAGGGCATAGCCTTGGAGACTAATATGCTTCATATCTGAAATATAGTTCCGGTTAAGGACTCTAAAATAAAGAGAATTTGGATGCTGGGAACCTGAGTGTTTTTGCGGTGGAATCTGACAGGCATGGCATTTCTTGCATATCAGGCACGCCAGATAGCATTGATCAAAGAATCTGAGTTACTTGTGTGTTTTGCTGTAAGTTCCTTTAAAATGCATTACCCATTTTAGATTTTAATTTGGGATATTTTTAAAGTTTGCCTGTGTTGGGAGACGAAGGGGTTGGATTACAAATTGAACATCTTGAAAACAGAAAGAAGCAAAACTTTCATATGTCTTCCCAAACCTGGGAAAAAAAAAAGTTGACTGAAATATGTTTTAAATCTTCAGACATAGTACTAATAAGTTGTTATAGTTCATAGTATTAATATACGTCACATAAATGAAAGTTTCTTTTTCCTCCAAATAAATTTTCAAAATCCATTCTTGGAATTTACTGTTTTGAACTCCCTAATTTTCTTTTGTCTGAGTAGGAAATTTGAACTCAGAGTGGTTGAGCTTCATATAGTCAGTATCTATTGACTGTTGTCTTTATCTAGACATAATTTTATTAAAATCATACAGGTAATATATATAATACTTCACAGATTAAAACAAACTGTTTAATCAGGTTTGCATTATTCAGTGTATTTATTCTGTAAAATAAAAAAATATTTATTGGCCATTATGTATGATATGTGCACTGAAGAGCTATTAAAAGAAAAGGTTCAATGGTTAAAAGTTTGGATAATTTTGGTCCCATTCCCTACTCAGTGTTCTTGCTCTTTTTTTTTTTCCCTGCTTCTAGCTTTAGAGGGAAAGAGTCAATTGCCTTTACTATCTCTGTCTGTCCATCTATTATTTATCAGCCTATTTCTGGGGTGCCTGATGTTGTTCTACTGATGTTCTATCTAGTGCATATTGCAAACATCAGAGATGCAGGCTCGAGGGGGGAATTTGCTGAAGGCCTTGATTTGACAGGTCCAAAGGGAAAGAATTTTGAGGCATGAGGGGCTTTGTTGTCTAGTGAGATATCAGGACAAAGAAAACATAGATATTGCGCCAAGAATATTCTGAGAAACCGAAGAAAAGAACACATTTCACTAGGGTTGTCAAATTCCTGCAAGCCAAATGAAAATTCACATCACTTCTGCAAACCAGGTAGCTTCCCAAAGAAGTTGCCTCTAATCAGCTCTTTACTGACTTCAAAGTTGTCTTTCAAAGCAATGTTTTCCATTGGTGGAGGTATTTTATACTATGTTTTTGTAAAATATATTTCTTTTTTAAATCTATGATTGGGAAGGTTTCATAGAGATCCTCTTTACTTGAATATTTTCTATGAGAAGACATAGTTTAATTTGATAAGTAAAAGTATTTTAAAGCAATGCAGTGATCTTACAAAGTTAACAAAATTTTACCTACGTGTAGGTCATATAAAAACTTTTAAAAACAAGGACTGTCATTATCATCATTATTTATCACTATCATTATTATTGTTCATTGAAGGTTAGTAAACTGTGCTCCTCTTGGACCAGAAAAATAAAATAACTTAAGATCATGAGGCATCAGTTATCCTGCCTCCCCAAATATCCTACAGCTGGAAAAAGGTAAAAGAACCTGCATTATTTTCATGAGATAGATGCATTACATTACTTTGTGTAGCCTTTTATGTAGTTAGTAAAAAGTGAAAAAACTGCATACATGACTAAAATATTTTCAAAATTTTTGCAAGATTTAAAATTCTACAGACATTTTACTGTTTTCAAAAGTAATGTTCTTCTACTTCATAAGTGTGTTACAAAGATTTTAAGGATTTTCTAAAGGATAGTGTGATGTTGTTATAGAAAAATGGTACACTGATACTGTTTAAAGAAATTTAACTAAATTCAGTCCATGGGCTGCAAGTATTCAAAAGAAAAAGTCTTAAAATCTTTCACCAGTAACTTTGCAAAAACGAATATTTGGTGATGGTTATGATGATCATTACTCATGTTTGTACTATCTTTTATAATTGACAAAGTACATTATCGTATATACATTATATAGACACAGATATATACTTATTTGATCATTATTCTATTCCCTTGCTCGGAATTGTTAATGATTTCCTCGCCTTCCGAGACTGTGCCCAAACTCCGTAGCTTGATCTCTAGATTGTGTTAAATCTGCCATCCGTTGTAGCCTCCAATGTGCCCCCTGCCACGGCCACACCATCATTCCATTCCACACTGAGCTACATTCCCACTTAGTATGTTCTTGCAGGACTCTTTGCCTGCGCTTACCTTTTCCATTCATTCTGAAATGACCTTCCCTCTTCTATGTTGCTTGAAATCCTCCTACTTTCTTACAACCCATCTAAATGGGGCAACTTCCAAAAATGTTCTCTGTGTAAGTAATTAGAGGTACCCATACTTCATTTTTTTTTTTTTTTTATACTTCATAGCCCTCCTCTGGGCCTCTCCTACATTGCGTTTCACACTTTATTTCTAATTGCAATTAGTTCTGTAAGTTCTGATAAATTGTACATTCATTGAAATTTTGCTAAAAAAGAATTAATTGTATATACCGTCATTATATTTTCGATTTCAAGTATATAACTGCAAAATAAAAGTAATTATTTAATTCCCCACCTTCTTTAATATGAAGACTAATTAAGATAAGAAGTTTCATCCTATGTGTTTGAATAAAATTATCTTTTAAAACAAGCTCTTGACCAAATTTATAAACCCCACGATGCACAAGTTTTGTGTATATAAGAGATACAATAAGAATTCACACTAATTGCATTTTCTATGAGTCAGAGCCTGTGCTAATCATTTTGTAAACAACACCTAATTTATTTTTTGCAAAAAATTGTGCGTTTTGGTTACTACTGTAATGAATGAATAAGACCCATGGAAATGAGATAACTGGGCTGAGGTTCACAAGTAATCTAAGTGCCAGGAGTAAAACTCAAAGGCATATCTAGGAAGATAAGTAAAGAACAGAGTGAAACTACAAAGGGTGGGGAGGAAAGAAAGGTTAGAGGAGGGTCGAAACAGGCAGCCATAACTGGGGTTAAAAGAGGGTGGTGAACTTGTGAACCCTGCTAGTATACAAAGCATACAATAACAGCCCCCCATCCAATTCCTCAGGTAATACAATCAAAGTTCTCAGAGTAAATAATGTCTAATCCCACTAGGGTGTACTTCAAATAAGAACTTTGTTTCACTGGTATTAGTTCGTTATTTTTTCAGTTGCTTCTAAGTCGTTTAAATATTTGTATCATCATTATTGTTCTGGGTTTCCATGCTTCTAAAGATAAGGACCAAAGCTTTAATTTTACAATGAAAAACACCTAGTAAAGTACAAAGAATATAGAATTGCCTAATATATGTTTTCTAATTGTAATGGCATTTTCTGCTTCGATTTCCCAAATGTAAGTTAAATTATTTAATTTAATGTTAATTAAATATTTTTATATGATATAAAATTGAATAAAATAATTCTTTTTAAAGATTTAAAAGTACTTTATTACACGCTTTTGCTTCATAGTATACAGCTAAAAGGAGAGAGAATCTAACTTGCTGCTTGTCCTTAGTATGTTCTGGTCTAACTTCTATAATCTGCTTAGTCACTGGATTTTTATCATTTTTTTTTAAATCTTTAATACTACTCTAATTTGGCAACCTGTCCAAAGAAGTAAGGTAACCATCTTCAGAAAAACAACGTGTTAAAGAACACCTATCCTCTATTCTCTTGAAATGGGTAACCCCAGCTAATGATGGCAGTGTTTACCAATCACATGCTACTTACCAGTATTTGCTGTGGATTAATTCATTTCTCCTCCCTATAATCTTTCAAAGTAGGTTCTATTATTACCTTCCCACCTTCCCAGACCCAGTGCCGTCGAGTCGATTCCCACCTTATGAATGAGAAAAAGAGACGTATTTGTCTAAGATAACACAAGTAGTAATTGTTAGAGCCTCATATGTTTTTTTTTTGTTTTTTGTTTTCATATGAGGCTACTTGACTGGACATCGCCTTCCTCTGTGGAATGCATCTTTGTGATTTAAACAAAATCAAAATTATATTACCTATTTAATGTTCTTGATTTTTTGCTTAAATTATTTAGAAATCGTAATAATGAATAGAACTATGAAACTGTTATAGAGTAAGTTGAAGGAATTCTATATAATGTGTTACATTTGTTTTTGTCACACAATCTAGCCACATAATGTCAAATTTACATGTATTAATAGAACTTAATTGAAAGCACAATATCTATTACAAAGTTGAGAATGGCTATTTAGAGGTGAAAGAGTCATAAATAAGTTATGGAGGAAGACATTATGTTCCAAGTAGATCAAAAATATTAAAATGTAATGGATTAGTATCCATTATTTATAAGTTATGTATTATATTTAAGGGTATTGAAGAATCAAATTTGAAGAAGCATATGCAACATATTCTTATGGATCGGTAGTGAAATTAGTTCTGCAGCATACAAACTAGTGTGAAGTAATTTGTGAAAGAATTTAAGTCATATTTCTGGAGAGGATATAACTAATTTCACACACACGGACATACCCCTCTGATACTAAGCTTTCATCCTCTGTAATGCATATCGTTTATTCATGATATAAATAGATTACAAATATTTTGTATAAATGTATTACATAAACATATAGTATTACTATATAGTTCAATTCATATAATATATATTTAAAATACATAACTTTTTGATTCAATGTAAGTTGCTTTCTTACTTTTTCATGTATGTATGATACACATACACATCATAATTCAAAGTTTTACACATTCATCATAATTAAACAGATTTTTTTCATTTGTAATTGTTTTTAAATTATAATAAGTAATTGGCCCAGTTTGACTTGTTAACAGGGAATATTTTATCTCCAAGTGTTTAAGTGTCAGAGGAAGATTTTAAAATATTCTAAAGACCATTCATAATGCATTTGGGGTTATCTTCAGTTTATGGGAAAGGAGAAAGATCTCATCCTTAACACTGCAAAATTAAACCTTGTAGGATTACTTGTAGTAACCCTTATGTCACTGTTTTAGTTTGCAGAGTTAACGTCAGTTTATTCAACTAATCCCCAGCCATCATAAAATGTTACAGCTCCTTTTGACTTCTACTTAACTTCTTAATTTAGTGACCTTCACTGGTGAATTCTAAGAATTGGGTTATCTCATAAGAGAAATTATGAATTTCACTTCTACTAACCACAGTACATATTTTTCTTGTGTTAAAAAATAAAATATAAAGTTAAAATTAAGAGCCTTTTATTGGGAAAATGTCATAGATGGTATTAACTTTAAAAAAAAACTGTATCAATTATATACCTTCCATCATTGTATTCCAATACCTAGGACAGGGCCTCACTTGTAATAAATAGAAAGTAAATTATTATTTAATAAAAAATATTTATATTTTCTGTGTCTATTACTTTCACGGAAACTAAATTCACCGAAAAAAAAAAAAATCATAGGTAGCACATGGATTTTGCTTCTAATGTAAGCCTAAATGTGGTTTGAAAAAGAAAAATATTTTAGAAGAGAAGCAATCAAATGAAGTGTTTTAATAAGCTTCTCATTTAAAAATTTCTAAAGTAATTGATAAATCTACTTAAGAACAGTGCTAAATGTTTCAAGAAGTTCAGACCTTTTGAAGCCAAGTTTAAACCAAATTACTTGTCATGAAAGATATCAAAGAATAATTCCCAAGCAAATCACTGCCCATGAAATAAAAAACATAATTCTGGGTAATATATTCCATTAACACACACTTTTTTCCGCTATCTTAAATCTATAAAATGCTATTCACTATTACTGTGGTGTATATAATATTTTCTCAAGAAATACCAAATGTCGATTCTGTGTGTCTTTAACCTCTGCTTTCATTCTATAATAAAATATGTATGTATATTTTTTCAAACCAGTATAATCCTTTAGAGTCAAATTTCTGTGACTGTAAGACATTTGTAAACCTAATTATCCATACTTATGTATATTCCATTTTGAAGAAGGCTTTCTCATGATATTGCTGAAGACACGAAAATAGAGTAATTATCTAGGCTCCATGTCGCCTCTTTGACTTAATCCAAACATTATGTACTCCTTGGTAAAAATTTAAAAAAGAGGCCAGTGTTCTAAGTAAAGGATAATTAATACATTTAAATATAATTCTGTTTGATTTGTATTACAGACTGTACTCACTTCTTTTTATTTTCTTTTTTCTAGCATATTCTCTTCATATCTTAGAATAAATTGTAATATTTTCTATGTAATGAAAATTCTATATTTAAATTTTACACATCTCTTTTGCCTTGGGGACCCAGGTTCCATCTGTAAATTTGCATCCTACATTTCTAATCACAAGCCCCGAAAAAACTTATCAAAAAAAAGAGGATGCTAATTAATGAATGAGTTAAGAGTTTTAATAACTTTTAATGAGTTAATTGTTTTTTGTTTTTTTTTTTTGAATGAGTCGATAGTTTTTTTTTAATGAGTTAACAGTTTTTTCTTATATAGATAGTAGCCACTGGATTTCCTTCAGGTCCCCTTTTCCTATACTGTTTCTCAAAGATAATATTTTATGTTCTTTCTCATAGTACCTTAATATTATCTTCTACTTACATGATATTTTATAGTGTATTAAAAGTTCTATTTAATATCTCATTGAGATTTTAAAATTTGGTGAAATAACTTCTGTTTAGTACTTTTAATGTGGTTGTACCATGCAATTTTAGAATAGAAACTTAATGCTAATTTGTACAATGTTATGATTATTAAACTGTAGGATACTTCCTCCACAAGAAGCCAAATGATAGAAGCTCTCTTGCAAGTTTTTAAAAATCACTCAGCATACTACAGTAATGACATATTGCCCTTGACATTTGATGGGTTATTTGATATTTTCAAGTGAAGGAGATACCAATCAACATGAATAAAGAGCATTACTTTTCAGAACAAAATGTGAAATCAAGGTGATCCTTTTAGCGTCACGTTTCTGCCATCATCAGCTAATTCTGAGCCTGAAGACCTGTATTTGTGCCCATCCCACTACCAAATAGGATGTTATTTCTCTTATTGCAAAAGACGGAAAAGTCAAGACTGATTATTAAGTTTTCACATTCAGTCTTTGACTTAATCCAGACATTAGATTTCCTTCTTTTTCTCTTACCTTCCTAATAAATTTAAAAATCAATACTTTTCCAGTTATGTCATTACCTTTTAGGAATTGTTAAGGTTTATTTTCTGAAGGGTTTTGTGCTGACAGGTGGTAAAAATCTTAGAAAGAGTTGTGTACAAAATAACTTCTTTGGCGATCTGGATATTTTTCCAAACTTTTTGGGAGTGAGACAGTAAAGTAGCATTTGTAAAAATAGTTTTTTTTAACAGATGCCCAGAAAGATTTTCATTGTTATAGTTTAGATTAACCATTTTTGTAAATATTGATTTATCGAATGTTAATACAAATTAGAAGAAATGAAAGAATCAGAATGCAGCAGCTATTGGCATAAACAACAAATATAATTCTGAAGTCAAAGGACTCTACAAACTAAGTGTTGGTCACCTTCAGAAGTTAATACTCCACTTACCTTTTTTTTTTTTTTTTTGCATGATTGTTTTAGGCTGTGCCAAATATAAACTCAAGCAAATACGATCTATTGAATAGTTGGTTGTCTGTGCTGTAGTTGTCTACAGAAATTCAAGGGTTCCATGACAAGCACTCCCACCACATTTGCATGCCCCTTCATATAGCTGGCAAACCAGTCAGTATCACGGCACCGCCAGACTTCAATAAAAGTTTCTGAGATGTGACTTTATATACTGGGCCATGACTGTCTCTACTAAGTTAAATGTTAAGTTCTCACTTTTAGGAAAACCAGTTTAGAATCTTTGTCCACAACTCGTCTAAATCATCCTTGACTTTTTGTATCATGGTTTTCAAAATCTCTAAGTCTTTTCTTTCACTAAAAAATTATTCCCAATCAGGCACCAGAAGAAAACAAATAATAAAAATTAGAGCTGAACTAAATGGATTAGAGAACAGAAAAACAATTGAAAGAATTAACAAAGCCAAAAGCTGGTTCTTTGAAAAAATTAACAAAATTGATAAACCATTGGCTAGACTGACTAAAGAAATACAGGAAAGGAAACAAATAACCCGAATAAGAAACAAGAAGGACCACATCACAACAGACCCAACTGAAATTAAAAGAATCATATCAGATTATTACGAAAAATAGTACTCTTAACAAATTTGAAAACCTAGAAGAAATGGATGAATTCCTGGAAAAACACTACCTACCTAAACTAACACAATCAGAAGTAGAACAACTAAATAGACCCATAACAAAAAAAGAGATTGAAATGGTAATCAAAAAACTCCCAACAAAAAAAAGCCCTGGCACGGATGGCTATACTGCAGAGTTCTAACAAACTTTCAGAGAAGAGATAACCCCACTACTACTAAAGGTATTTCAAAGCATAGAAAATGACGGAATACTACCCAACTCATTCTATGAAGCCACCATCTCTCTGATACCAAAACCAGGTAAAGACATCACAAAAAAAGAAAATTATAGACCTATATCCCTCATGAACATAGATGCAAAAATCCTCAACAAAATTCTAGCCAATAGAATGCAACAACATATCAAAAAAAAATTCACCACAATCAAGTGGGATTTATACCAGGTATGCAAGGCTGGTTTAATATTAGAAAAACCGTTAATGTAATCCACCATATAAATAAAACAAAAGACAAAAACCACATGATCTTATCAATTGATGCAGAAAAGGCATTTGACAAAGTCCAACACCCATTTATGATAAAAACTCTCACCAAAATAGGAATTGAAGGAAAATTCCTCAACATAATAAAGGGCATCTATGCAAAGCCAACAGCCAACATCACTCTAAATGGAGGAAGCCTGAAAGCATTTCCCTTGAGAACGGGAACCAGACAAGGGTGCCCTTTATCACTGCTCTTATTCAACATTGTGCTAGAAGTCCTAGCCAGGGCAATTAGGCTAGACAAAGAAATAAAGGACATCGGGATTGGCAAAGAGGAAGTAAAGTTATCTCTATTTGCAGATGACATGATCTTATACACAGAAAACCCTAAGGAATCCTCCAGAAAACTATTGAAACTAATAGAAGAGTTTGGAAGAGTCTCAGGTTATAAGATAAACATACAAAAATCACTTGGATTCCTCTACATCAACAAAAAGAACATCGAAGAGGAAATAACCAAATCAATACCATTCACAGTAGCTCCCAAGAAGATAAAATACTTAGGAATAAATCTTACCAAGGATGTAAAAGACCTATACAAAGAAAACTACAAAGCTCTACTACCAGAAATTAAAAAGGACATACTTAAGTGGAAAAACATACCTTGCTCATGGATAGGAAGACTTAACATAGTAAAAATGTCTATTCTACCAAAAGCCATCTATACATACAATGCACTTCCTATCCAAATTCCAATGTCATTTTTTAAGGTGGTAGAGAAACAAATCACCAACTTCATATGGAAGGGAAAGAAGCCTCGGATAAGCAAAGCATTACAGAAAAAGAAGAAGAAAGTGGGAGGCCTCACTCTACCTGATTTCAGAACCTATTATACAGCCACAGTAGTCAAAACAGCCTGGTACTGGTACAACAACAGACACATAGACCAGTGGAACAGAATTGAGAACCCAGATATAAATCCATCCACATAAGAGCAGCTGATATTTGACAAAGGCCCAGTGTCAGTTAATTGGGGAAAAGATAGTCTTTTTAACAAATGGTGCTGGCATAACTGGATATCCATTTGCGAAAAAATGAAACAGGACCCATACCTCACACCATGCACAAAAACTAACTCCAAGTGGATCAAAGACCTAAATATAAAGACTAAAACGATAAAGATCATGGAAGAAAAAATAGGGACAACCCTAGGAGCCCTAATACAAGGCATAAACAGAATACAAAACATTACCAAAAATGACGAAGAGAAACCAGATAACTGGGAGCTCCTAAAAATCAAACACCTATGCTCATCTAAAGACTTCACCAAAAGAGTAAAAAGACCACCTACAGACTGGGAAAGAATTTTCAGCTATGACATCTCTGACCAGCGCCTGATCTCTAAAATCTACATGATTCTGTCAAAACTCAACCACAAAAAGACAAACAACCCAATCAAGAAGTGGGCAAAGGATATGAACACACACTTCACTAAAGAAGATATTCAGGCAGCTAACAGATACATGAGAAAATGCTCTCGATCATTAGCCATTAGAGAAATGCAAATTAAAACTACGATGAGATTCCATCTCACTCCAACAAGGCTGGCATTAATCCAAAAAACACAAAATAATAAATGTTGGAGAGGCTGCGGAGAGATTGGAACTCTTATACACTGCTGGTGGGAATGTCAAATGGTACAACCACTTTGGAAATCTATCTGGCGTTATCTTAAACAGTTAGAAATAGAACTACCATACAACCCAGAAATCCCACTCCTCGAAATATACCCTAGAGAAATAAGAGCCTTCACACAAACAGATATATGCACACCCATGTTTATTGCAGCTCTGTTTACAATAGCAAAAGCTGGAAGCAACTAAGGTGTCCATCAACGGATGAATGGTTAAATAAATTGTGGTATATTCACACAGTGGAATACTATGCATCGATAAAGAACAGTGACAAATCTCTGAAACATTTCCTAACATGGAGGAACCTGGAAGGCATTATGCTGAGCGAAATGAGTCAGAGGCAAAAGGACAAATATTGTATAAGACCACTATTATAAGATCTTGAGAAATAGTATAAACTGAGAAGAACACATACTTTTGTGGTTACGAGGAGGGGAGGGAGGGAGGGAGGGAGAGGGTTTTTTACTGATTAATTAGTAGATAAGAACTGCTTTAGGTGAAGGGAAGGACAATACTCAATACACGGAAGGTCAGCTCAACTGGACTGGACCATAAGCAAAGAAGTTTCCGGGATAAACTGAATGCTTCAAAGGTCAGCGGAACAAGGGCGGGGGTTTGGGGAACATGGTTTGAGGGGACTTTTAAGTCAATTGGCAAATTAATTCTATTATGAAATCATTCTGCATCCCACTTTGAAATGTGGCTTCTGGGGTCTTAAATGCTAACAAGCGGCTATCTAAGATGCATCAATTGGTCTCAACCCACCTGGAGCAAAGGAGAATGAAGAACACCAAGGTCACACGACAACTAAGAGCCCAAGAGACAGAAAGGGCCACATGAACCAGAGACCTACATCATCCTGAGACCAGAAGAACTAGTTGGTGCCCGGCCACAATCGATGACTGCCCTGACAGTGAGCACAACAGAGAACCCCTGAGGGAGCAGGAGATCAGTGGGATGCAGACCCCAAATTCTCATAAAAAGACCATACTTAATGATCTGACTGAGACTAGAGGAATCCCAGCGGTCATGGTCCCCAAACCTTCTGTTGGCCCAGGACAGGAACCATTCCCGAAGACAACTCATCAGACATGAAAGGGACTGGACAGTGGGTAGGAGAGAGATGCTGATGAAGAGTGAGCTAATTATATCAGGTGGACACTTGAGAGTGTGTTGGCATCTCCTGTCTGGAAGGGGGATGGGAGGATAGAGAGAGTTGGAAGCTGGCAAAATTGTCACAAAAGGAGAGACTGGAAGGGCTGACTCATTAGGGGGAGAGCAAGTGGGACTACGGAGTAAGGTGTATATAAACTTATATGTGACAGTCTGACTTGATTTGTAAACTTTCACTTGAAGCTCAATAAAAGTTAATAAAAAAAAGAAGTATTACCACCAAAAGAAAAAAAAAGCTAAGCCTCTTGCCCTTGAAGTCGTCTTTTAGCTGAATAACAGATTGGCTTACAAAATAAAGAATATCGCCCCTGAGTACTGTGCTCTTTTAAAAAATCATCTGTGTAAGACCAAATGGTCAGCAATTACTTTAAAGCAAAGATAAGAATGTAAGGGGGCAGGGAAGCTAGATTAACGGGAATGGAACAACCAGAATGGAAATACTGAGAATTGCTCATAAATTGTGAAGAATGTAACCAATATCATTGAACAATTTGTGTAGAAATTGTTGAATAGGAACCTAAACTGGTATGTAGGTCTTCACCAAAAGCATAATAAATTATGATTTAAAAAAAAAAAATGATTCCCAAATTATTGATATAAACCCTTGAAAATATCATTATTATTATTAAAATACATTACTGTTTACTAGATACAGTGTTTTACTAACTTTGGTCTTTGACAAGGCAAGTTATTTCCAGAATAACATACACACTTAATAACCCAGATTGGAAAACCTCAGCGATGTAGATTTTGCTTTCCTTTTTTGGCTCCTTTCTCATGACTTCCTCTGGAACTACATCATGTTTGAAGGTCATATGCCTACTCCCCTGCAGGCCTTTGAAAATGGTGATTTTTCTGCTTGGGACACTATAGGCTTATTTCATTGTACTCATATCCTCACATACGCTATGGCTTGGCTAACACCAACACACACAGTCCAAGCTGATAAGGTCCTTTCCCTCCACAAAGAGGTCATTGACTGTTAAAAAAAAAAAATTATAATACCCTTCACATATATCAATATAGAAAGAATGATATAATGACTCTTCATGTACCTGTCAAGTAGTTAAAACAGTTAACAACATTCTGGCGTTTTTCATATTGTGGTTTTTACCACCCTATGTTCTAATGGACTGTTCATTGTCTCTATTACCCATGGTTTCAATGGTGGGAGAGATCAAGTTGGTCTAATTTACTATTTTATGCTTATTCCCTAGCCAGCACAGTGCCTGACACAGGACAAATGCTCTAAATATTTCATAAATTCTTAGCCTTAAATTGTCAATGGAAGTAGTCCATAAAATATATTATTTTTATAAATAGTACTCAAAAAATTTAAAATAATCAATTATCTTTTCATTAGTGATTGGTTTATACTTATTTATCCCCTTGAAAATAATTTAGATATATATGTATGTGTGTGTGTATATATATATATATATATATATATATATATATCTGCAGCCACTGTGTCAATCCAACTCATCGAGGGTCTTCTTGTTTTTTGGTGACCTTCTACTTTATCAAGCATGATGTCCTTTCCCAGGGAAACCTCTTCATCATTGCTTCTAAGGAGCATTCTGGTTGTACTTCTTCCAAGACAAATTTGTTCATTCTTCTGGCAGTTCATGGCATATTCAATATTCTATTATATACTCTTCACCACACCGTAATTCAAAGGCATAGGTTCTTCTTCAGTCTTTCTTATTCATTATTTAGCTTTCACATGCATATGAGGCGATTGAAGACACCATGGCTTGGGTCAGTCACACTTTCGTCCTCAGAGTGACATATTTGTTTTTTAACACTTTAAAGAAGTATCTTGCAGCAGATTTGCCCAATGCAATACATCATTTGATTTCTTGATTGCTGCTTCCAGTCAAACTGGCATTGATTTT
Source organism: Loxodonta africana (assembly GCF_030014295.1). Taxonomy (NCBI): domain Eukaryota; kingdom Metazoa; phylum Chordata; class Mammalia; order Proboscidea; family Elephantidae; genus Loxodonta; species Loxodonta africana. The sequence goes on from NC_087344.1 coordinate 124,725,065, forward strand.
GGATCCAAGTAAAATGAAATGCTTGACAGCTTCAATCTTTTCTCCGTTTATCATGATGTTGCTTATTGGTCAGTTGTGAGGATTTTTATTTTCTTTATGTTGAGGTATAATCCATACAGAAGGTGTAGTCTTTGATCTTCTTTAGTTAAGTACTTTAAGTCCTCTTCGCTTTCAGCAAGGAAAGTTGTGTCATCTCCATATCACAGGTTGTTAATGAGCCTTCCTCCAATCCTGATGCCGAGTTCTTTTTCCTGTCATCCAGTTTCTCAGATTATTTGCTCAGCATACAGGTTGAATAAGCGTGGAGAAACAACACAATTGGATGCACACCTTTTCTGATTTTAACCCATGCAGTATCTCCTTGTTTTCTTCAAATGATTGCCTCTTGATCTATGTAAAAGTTCCTTATGAGCACAATTAAGTGTTCTGGAATTCCCGTTCTTCACAAGGTTATCCATAATTTGTTATAATTCACACAGTCAAAAGACTTTTCGTAGTCAATAAAACACAGGTAAACACCTTTCAGGTATTCTCTGCTTTCAGCCAAGATCCGTCTAACATCCGCAATGATATTCCTTGTTCCACGTTGTGATGGATACGGTTGTGTGTAAATTTGGCTGGCCCATGATTCTCAGTGGTTTGGCACTTATGATGTAATTTGGCAGCTATGTAATGATGTAATCAACTCCATAATGAGATCTGATGTGATCCTCTCCATGATGAGATCTGTTCTGAGCAGCCAATCAGTTGAAAGGGAGTTTCCTTTGGGGTATGATCTGCAACCGATATAGGTGGATTTTCTGGCAAGTTTCATTGGTTTTTGCTCCCTCTGTATCCTGCAACTAGCTTCTGTTCATCTGACCTCTGATTCTTGGGACTTGAGGTAGCAACTTACCTGCCAAACTTGGAATTCATGAGCCTCCACAGCCTGTGAGTCAGAGGCCTTCTGTCCAACCTGTCATTCTTGGGTTTGCCAGCCCCTGCAGCTATGTGAGTCGGGAGAAGCCTCCAGCCTGACCTATGGACCTGAGACTTTCCAGCCTCTACAAACTTGTAAGCCATTTCCTTGATATAAATCTCTCTATGTACATGTTTTTATACTTTACTGTTTTTACTTCTCTAGAGAACCCAGCCTAAAGAACACATCCTCTTCTGAATCCATCTTGAATTTCTGGCAGTTCCCTGTTGACGTACTGCTGAAACCATTTTTAAATTATCTTCAGCAAAATTTTACTTGCATGTGATATTAGCGATATTGTTCAATAATTTCTGCATTCTGTTTGATCACCTTTCTGTGGAATGAGCACGTATATGGAACTCTTGCAGTCATTTGGCCAGGTACATGCCTTCCAAAGTGCTTGGCGTAGACAAGTTTTGCTTCTAGAGTTGCATCCATTTGTTGACATCTCAATCGGTATTCCATCAATTCCTGGAATACACACACCAGTGCACACCTACAAATATGTTTGTGAGATGCCTAATATATATATATATATATATATATATATAAGATAAACATATATATTTTGTGATAGCTTACTTAACACCAACCTAAAATAATTAAAGTCTATGACTCAATAAAGAAAGCAGTATGCCAAGGCTACTATATGGCTAATATGCTTTGGATAAACAACAAACTTAGCTCAGCTCTGAGTTTCTTGATAACCACAGCACAAAGGAGTTCTATATAATATATAATTCTAATTACCAGAAAGAAAGATTTTAGTTTTTTTTATAAAGACAACTTTGGAAGGGGGAGGATCCTAACTGTAAATGTGATTTAGCTTACATAATTTATACAGAAGATACTTTAATTTAGTACTAACAATATTTTCAAAAACTTATGTTACTGCTTATTATTATTGCCTATGAATAAGTCAATTATACTTATTAAGTATAGCGTATATATTTCTAAAGCCATGATGTGAACATTTCTTTTGTAATAAGAATAGAAGTGAAAAGAGATGTAGAAAAAAAACATAGATTCCAATTTTAAATACGTTAAAGAATATATATTTATTTAAATACATAGACTACCCCACATGATTTTTAATAGGATTGGACAGTTTCATAAACCACATATCTTAGCTTTTGATCTCTCTGATTAACTTGTCTATAGGAGGCACCCTAATTACCCAAGACTGATAATTGACATTCAAAAAGGTAACAGAATGCATCTGCCACTCTGACCATTGCTGACCTTCACCATGAATTAACTGAAAAATCCATGTCAGCCTGCTAATTGAACGAAGCCATAGACTTGTTACGATTAGTGTGTAACATACCACATAACGGTAATGATGTAATCCGGATCTCAATAGACCTCAAACTGATGCCTAAGGAGTCATATTCTAATGAAAGGGAGAAAAAATGACAATAAGAAAACTTAAAGTGGACAGACAGGGCTCCCTTGTTCCTGTCTCCAAAAAGAGAAAGAGCCAACTGGGTTGGAAAAGTTGGTGGGTGTTATTACTGCACCCGGCCACTTGATAACTCCGTAAGGTAGATAGACCTGTCAGCACTCCTTCCATTTAGGTCTGAGGAGTTATTCTTCATTTGCAGCAGGGAGTGAGGAGTGGAATTGGAACTGCTGACTCTGCCTTTCTTAGGAGCCAGTACATTGCGCGTTTCAATGAGGTGCGTGCTGAGCATGGCTGTGTATGCGGAGTGGCTTACCAGTAACTTTTTTGTTGCATGTTTTTAGAGCCATTACAGTTAATGAGATTAGTGATGCACAAGCTGATTATGCTTTCTTTAGACATTACACTCTGTGTACAAGTGACAAATATGAAGTGAACAGCCAGAAAATGTCATTTGGTAAGAAAGCAGGACGTGTGGGTGTTCTGGCTAAGCACATACTGTGTGCAGGAAAGAAGAGCTTTTGTGGACTTGATGAATCCTGCTGGGCTCTCAGTCCTAGTGCTCTCAGATAAAAAAGAAAGCTAGTTCTCTGTGAAATTTGCTCCTGACTCCAAAGCCTCTCCCATGCTTGTTAGGATATGAGATCTTGTAAATATCCTCGGCAAGGCACGCTGCTGAACCTCTAAATGAGAAAAATGAAGCCTTTCATAGCAAATGAATCAGCCCAGTGACCAGCTTACTCATGAGCAGAAATCGAACACGTGTCCAGAAACGCAAAGTGAGGCTTCAGAACGTACTGTCAGTCCAGGATATTCTTTATGTGTTTGGTATTTTATGACTTGACAGTATCATGTGGTGTGTAAATGAGTTGCACTTCTGGTATTCTTTTCTGTAGATTTATGTATTTACTGTGTAAATGACACTTGAAGCTAATGGTGACTAGAAAACTGCTTAATGGAACTCTAGAGCAGATCTGAGAAATGGCATCGGTAGACCAATAGAGTTATTAAAATAGTCACAGATTTGCATCACAGATGCTACATTAACCTTGCAAATGTATCAACTAATTCCATAATGCCTGGTGTGTTTATACTATATCCTGTCAGTAGGTTTGCAAGCTGTCTGCAATAAAACCAAAGTCATGGTATGGGGCTATTAGGGGTACAGCATATGTCTACTATGTGTAACCAGCGTGAAAGGTACTGGAATTTTCTTTTTTCTCTGGTAGATACAAAAGGCAGACTAAGGAATACGTTTTCAGTTTGAGCAGAGATATGGTTGAACAAGGAAATTCAACTTCCTGAAATAGAGAATTAGGAATATGCATAATAAGCAAATTCTTGAAAGGAACATCGTGATTGAGGATAATACCGTGAAGGTAATCTCATCAGCTCACGATGCCCAACTTTGCCTTTGTCTTTGTAGATACTGTTTTCAAAATGCAAGTTTGAATTCATATTAAATATTTTTTTAATTTAGTATTTGGCAGCCAATTCAAGGTAGAGATTTATCCAATACTTGCAATTTAAAAAAAAAAAAAAAAATCATGGACTGAAAATAATTTTACGTCATTTAAAAAATTGCTTGAAAATAACTTCCTGAAACTTATACTTAGTATTGTAATTATTAATTAAGCAGACTTTTTGTAAGTTTTCTCAACTTCTTTAATTAAATTGTTAATGTTAGGTTTTTATGAAAAATTCTGTGTCTATAAAATTTCTCTTCTAGAAGTGTTTTTTTAATTGATTAAATAAGCATTTGACCAAAAACACTGAGAAATAAGAACGTATTTCCACTAAAAAGAAAATAATTTCTTAAATATTTTACTTTCTAAAATCAAGTCAGAATTTACACAAGTGTTCTCAAATATTAATTATACTAATATTAACTCATTTTTTCTTTATTCTCTAGTCATACAACACATTTCTATATTTTGGCAAGTATATATACATACACATACATACATATATAGTTAATGTTGTTGGTCTTTATCATAAGTTGTAGACAATAAGTGCAAACCAAAATCGAATAAATATTGCAACCTAATATTTCTCCCAAAAAATGTTAGCTTCATCATTAAAGAGATATTAGTTAGCATTTCCAGACAAATCATGAGTGAGTCAAGTTGACTGTTTTTACTCATAAGAATTATTCAAAACTCTTTGATGGTTTGCAGTGTTTTAGATACATGTGGAATATACTGGCTTAGCTTCTTGACCAGAAACTATCCTATTAGCTGTCTATGACTTTAGATCTTTTCAAAGATCTTTTCAACTTATGGACCACAAATGTAGTTTAAAAATGGAGAAATACATTACATTTGCATTTATACATAAAATTGAATAGCTTTTGAAGCCTCAACTACTCTAACACACCTAAGAAAAGGTGATGTATCCTTACACCTGAAATTCAATTCAATTTTTAAGTCTGTTTTACTCAATGTGTTTCAGAAACCTACATATGCAACCCTGGATAATATTCACACTAGTCAGGCTGTAATGTATCATGTACGGAATAGCACATTACGCATAAAAGAATTGGTAGCTACATGTTCTAATTTGCTTACTCATCAGCTATTTGTCATATTACTGACCGTTTCGATGGAGGGGAAGCAAACACATATAAAGGCTCACCAGAAAGCACCTTTAAGACGGGCAAGGCAGAAAGTATCAAAAGCCCAGAAGAGTTTTTAAACTAAAGGATTGTTTGTATAGCTTTTAATCATTTAGGTGAAAGAGGATAGAAAACCAATTTTTTAAAGCTATGGCTAAGATCAGTATTCAATCTAATAGGGGTAAATAAACAGTAAATGTTACAAAATTTGATTCTTTCCTTATCCAAATACACTTATCTTCTTAGAACAGCTCCAGTTCCCATAGCAGATTAATTTACATTTAAGATCTATCGTGAGAATAATAAGTATTATAATAAAGTTTGAAGATGAAAAGCAAAACCTTCTTATAAGGAAAAAAAAACTTCTGAAAAAATTGATCAAAGCAACTGGTCTAGTTAAAGTAATATTTCCAATGGTATAAACACTCACCATCTTAGGAATGGTTTTAAGAGTCATATCTGGAAAAGTATTCACAAGGTATGAAGCACAAATAACTTTGAATAAACAACAACAAAAAAGTCATAGATGGGTTTTAAGAATATATATACTTCTGTATCTTGGATAAACATCGTTAAAACATATGCACCATTATTTTTAAATTTGAAACCTTTTTAAAAAGTTGAAAGGGTAAAAATAATTGTGTCCTTAATAAGCCAAGCTGTATATTTATAGGTGCCTTTTTTCTTATTAGTTATGTTAACATTTTATGCAATAAGAATGGAAACACCAGACATTCCTCAGAACATATTAATGTGAAACATTAGGAAACATAAGGAAGTCATAGAAAGAGTCTGCTAAAGTTGTTACCTAATCAGAACTACGATCTCATTGTCAGGTCCGGTTGTTCACGATCACATCGCCATGAAAGAGAGATCTGCACTGATGTACTTTAGTAACCAAATGATTTACATGAGATATCTCTGTTCTCTGTCAAATTCGGTTCCATTTTATTCATGAGAAAGACAATAGTGTTACTAAAAGATTCAACTGACAGACTCCCTGTCTCCCACAGCCTCACTCCATTACTGTTCTAATCAAGGTAAATCAAATTTCATGCATAAATCCAATTATCTGCTATTGTTTATAGAAGCAAGTCTTTAGGAGCTGGGAAAAAAAAGTATATAGTAGTTTTGAAGTGGGTAGGTATCAACTTTGAGAAACCAGAGAGCCACGTGTTTGTACTTTAAATTTGTTTTTAATTTGAGGAAACCAGACATTTTGTGGGAAAGGTTATTAGCTTAATGTGCTTTAAACTTCTTAAGTATCTTTATAATTTTAGTAATCAGTCTGCATCTACCTGAAACCTAAGAAAATAGTTAATGGAAAAACCGGTCAAATTGACCATCTCCTAGGTAATCAAAAAATAGATGTTTCATTTGATTATCCAAAACTAGACAAACAGGGTTAGACAAACAGTGTGGCTATACCTCTTGCTGCTGACCACACAGAGGAATAGAAGTATTATTCAGGCAATTGATCATATTTTGGAAATACTAGATTTCTGACAGGAATAATTAGTTTTTATTTGTAAATATAATGGCTTTATTTATAGAAAGGTATGCTAAAGGTTATATTCTTCCATATTTTGTTAGGAAATTAAAATATGTTTTAGTCTATATTAAACACATTGAAAAAGCCTACACTTTCTATTCTTTAGACTGCAACTTGCTTTTTAAAAGTTCCTTGTTTCTGATTTTCCCCCTTATTTTCACGTGTTAGATGGCATTTCGGATCTAAGACTTATTGTTGATCAGGTAATTTTAAAGTTTCTTGAACTGAAGCTTATGTGTTTTCTCTCTTTTCATTTAATGTCGTTGATATATTTATACATTTTTCTTTATAATCTGAAAATACACAACTATATTGTGGATAATAGTTCAAAGCAAATTGTCAGTTACTAGAGTGTGTATGTTTAAAGTTCAATGTGTGACTATAAAAAAGGGGTGAGAGGGAATCATTCTGATTTTATTTCTCTCAAACTAAGAGTAATTACATAGAATTGTCATATACGATTAGACTAAATTGCTGAAGAAAAAATGAATATCTATTTGCTGTCCTGTTTTTTGTTTGTTTGGTTTTGGTTTTGATCGTTTCTGTTGTTGTAGCTAATTTAGCCTGTAAAGCTACTTTATGTTTTTTATTTAAAAAAAAACCTTTCTGTATATTTTACTCATTGCATATCTTGAAGGGGTCTCTACTGGAAGCATCAAAGCCTTTGCTTTTGGTTTTCTGAATGCAGGTATATATGTTACCATTCAACTCAAAAGAGCAGAAAAAATAATCTATATTCAATGAAGGTGCCTAAAAAAGTGCACTTATTTAATCAAAGTGCTTAAAATTGAAAAGGTGCATTTCATTTATGTTATCCTCCGATCTTTTGGGTTCGAGCCATAGATTGCAAGTTAGATTTTCATAGATAATCTCTACAATAGGTATCCTTCATGCCTCCCTTCTAGCTGATCCTCTAACTTGTATCTTCAGCCTGCTATTGAAGTGAAAACACTGTATACTATTCTTAAATACTTATATGCATGTTAACAAAAATGACGTGGGGGCATTGCTCCAAAAAGGGGGGAGGTGGGAGAAAGGAAAAGAGCCTTCTCTATAATTCTGCTTGCAAGGCTTTATCTTTATGACACCAACGATAATCCCTTGTGTAATTAACTGTAGAGTGGTTATGCATGCAGCATGCAGCCCATGACAAGCCTCATAGAAAATACATCAGTATTAGCCACAGGTGAATTCCTTTAGAAAGATTAATGACTGCACCTGAATTTTAATGTCTGAAAAGGGATGGAACGCTGAATCCTTAATTAAAAAGTTGAATGACTGGTATGGTTTGTTTAACATCACAAATTTCAGTGGGAGAGTTTTGTATTCAAATGTAGTATGTAAAAGGAAACTTTCCTCAGAAAGTGGTGAAGTAGGGTGAAAAGCAAAAATGTTTTATATGCTTTATTTTATGTAAATCGATACACGGATCAGTTGCTTTGATAGGGATCAAATGCGGTGTAATTATGGCTCTTTTCTGTTTACAGTGAATGTGAAGCAAAGATTTCTTAGAGAACATGAGCCGTAGTTACCCTCAAACCAAGAGCAAGTCAGGGTAGAGGAGCAGTAAAACCGACAAATGGTCTTACTCTTTCCTTAATGGGAAGCAGTTTCTTCTTCATTATTATTTTACAAAGTTTTTAATGAAGAGAAAGTAACCTTGAAAAACAACTTGGCAATGCCATTCCCAGAAGAATTTTAACTCTGCTTTGCAAACTCTTATTCCTGAGTTTATTAAAGCCTGTCACAGACCGAAGATTTTTAGTGACACTTTTAATCTTTTTTTTAAGACATAGAAGGGTGCAACAGGAGGCATGACTTGGGCATGATTCTCTCTGTCTAGAAGAGAAAGAAATGAATTAGGTTAGTCATCTGTCCTTGGGGTAGAAATAGTTCAAAGCTGATGTCTTAAACAAGAATGTCCCGAAGTATTTGGCCACCGTGTTTATAGATTTTTGAATATTTTCTTATTATTTTCTAATTAATCACAGATATAGTTCATATGTTCTGGACTGGAGCGATAACAAAATCTGATTTGGAAAAGAAAAAAAAATATAAGTATCCAGGGTTCAGACTGTGACATAGTATCATTGTTCTCTCCTGAGTTGATAGTTGACATATTCAGTGTTAATGCATTTCCAGATTATTTTTCTTCTTTAAAAAAAAATTTATAGGTTTTATTGTCATATATGGATTTAAAAAAAATAAAACCAATAATATATTGTAACCATAGTTCACACAATTGTCTGAATTTTCTATTCGTTTTTTTGCTTCAAAATGGGAATTCCACTGAAAATTTAGTTTAGAAGAAATCAAAGCATGTGTAAAATTCTTTGCCTTTTCTTTTCTTTTCTAGGTCAGAATGCTGCTCACATCCATGGCAAAGGAGATTTTGATGCTCTTTAGCCTCGCACAGCCTGCTGTACCACTTTTTCTGCCAAGTAAAAGCATGGCTTTTAATTCTGTCCACCTTCCCAGGGAACACATTTTTAATGAAATGTCATTTAGGAGTATTTGTTACTTCCTGTAAAAGCTTCTTTCATGATTTCATGTGTGTGTGTGAAAGAAAAATCAGCCTCTTAAAAATGTAGTTGTAACTGTTCCCAGTACCCAGAATGCTGGAGAGGAAAAAAAACAAAACAACTGTCTAGGTCTCACAGATGCATCAGATGTTTTCAATAATGAGTTGAAAAAAACTTGTGTCCCGTGAACCGCTAGCATCTCTGAGCTACATTTTTAAGCAAGTTTATCCCTGCCGATTTCCATTAATTTTAATTACGTGGGCCATCGTGTGAGACAAAGTTATTGGCGAGTGAACTGTAAATATTTTTTTACAGTTTGGATATAGTTTTAAACTAAATGTTGATATCTTCGTATAAAGCCAAAACTGAAATGTAAAGAAATGCTAATGCTTTGGCAGTTCTTGTCTGCCTCCCAAATTGAGTTAATCTATTGGAAGTCAATCGGTAGGACAAGGTTGGAGGAGGCTTAAATGTTAGTACTGTTAATACCAGTTAAAATAATTTACAAAGGTGTCCATTAAACCTGTTAGGGAAGTGTTGATGGACAAAAATAGGTTGAGTATGGATCTGCCCAGAGCTATTCACATTAAATGTCAGCTAATAATGCCTCTTATAATTTCAGTAAATGTCTAAAAGTTCAGCATTAAAGCTTTTTCCCAGTTACATACCTAAACTTTTCCCAAACTTATTTAAATCTTTATCGCTAAAAGTGAAGCATAGTTTTAACAGGATCAAAGGCATTGCTGGGAGAGTCCTTATAATTTTATGAAGCTCCAGGGAGCTGTGTTCACTTCCCCACTGATGAAAGTATATAGGATAAGCAAGTTCCAAATTAAAAATGTAATAATAATTTAAGGATTGAAACCCAATTTTTTACTTTTTTTTCTCTTAATTATTTTATTGCTGTTGATAGAAGTAACAATTCGGGGAGAAAGGTTATTACAGAGGACATTATTTAAAGAAAACTTAGTGTTATTCACCGACTGGTTTTAGACCATTATTTGAAATATCACCAAAAATCATATTCACAAGTAAGTCTTTGTACAGAATACGTATTTGAGAGTTCTTCTGAAGATCTTGTCCTCAATTCAGCAGGTTCTAATAACTCTGACAGAGAGAATACACTGTCAAGATACATGATAAATTCTTACACCCATGGCATCTTATCCTGTTCATAACCAAAAGTCTGCCACATGCAGTACCTTGAAAAAAGTGAAGACCAAACCTACTGCTGTTGAGTCAATTCTGACTCATAGCGACCCTATAAGACATAATAGAATTGCCCCGTAGGGTTTCTAAGAGGCAGCCATAGCTCTTAACCACTGTGACACCAGGGCTGCTATGCAGTACCTTAGTGGATATAATTTGAACTAATTTCCTTGTTAAATGAAGGAACAATATGTTTGCATGTGGGTCCCTTTCTCTACGCTTTAAACCCAACACTAATTTTTGGCATTGCATCCAAATTTTTGCATTATTTTTTAACATAGTTTAGAGCTCTTGTAATTCTTCCAGTCTAGCTGGAAGATATATATTTTGAAGAAATCACTTAAATATATATTTACATATGTATATACAACCTGTATAGTTTTTTGTTTTAAGAAATACAGTGTAAATACAGCAAGTTGTCACTTTATCTAAAAAATGACAATGGCACTAAGGAGCCAATACTAATATTGATTATTTATTATATGCCAGCCACTACATTAGAAGCTCTAAATCTGTCATCTATCTCATTTTGTCTTCAAAATATGCTCGTGATGGGTATTGAGTTAACCCCATTTTGTAGACAGGAAAACAGGTTTAATGGCCTTTCTAGCACTAAAGCGTTCTGCTAAACACACAGGACAAAAACACTTTTTTTTTTTTTTTTAATTCACCATTTCTTTGCCCACTATATTTAACTATCTATCATCACTCTAAAATTCTAGAATACTTGTCCTGGAGTTTGTTGGGAGATTTGCTATACACCTCATAGACAAGGCTGTGGCAGCAGATGTGTAAGTAATTGTAGATTTTAGCTGCTTCCTCTCCCGGGTTGTGATATCATTGCATATAAAGTGTGCAGCACTCACAAGTCATCCTTTGAGGGCTACACCTAGAAGATAACAATAGACATTGGTAACATTTATGGAAACGAAAACATATGGCAAAGTAATCAACAAAAATCCTATTTTACTTAAGAACACAGATGAAGCTTTTGTTGTGTGTGTGTGTGTGTTTTAACAGACAGGACATAGGACAGGACACTTTTTCATTTTCTGTTAAGCCTTCATTCTGTCCTCCTTCTTTTACACCAAGTCTGAAGTCCTCAGAGAATTAGGAGAACAAATAAATGATAGTTTCCTTCATGTGGAGTGTTCTTTTTCATTTCCTATGTTGCCTGTGTGTAAAGCGAAAGTCATTTAAAGATTTAGGAATAAGAAACGATTTATTTTTTGACATTTAAAAAGCTTAAGATACAATATAGTAAAATTTAATTGTAGAATCTAGGTAGTAGATGTGCGGATATTTTATTGTGCAATGCTTTCAACTTTTCCGTTTCCTTGAAAATTTTCACAATAAAATGTTGCATGAGGGGCTGAGTGGGAGCTTTAGATACATATAAATACTGTCTAGAAATTAACACCAAACAACTAACAGTGGTTGTTGCTTAAAAGTAACTCTTGCCCAAAAGCACGATAAGAAGGTAGGAAGGGACAGAAACTGAACAAGTGGACATATGGAACCCGGGGTAGAAAGGTAAGAGTGTTGACACATTGTGGGAATTGCAACCAATGTCACAAAATAATATGTGTATAAATTTTTTAATAAGAAACTAATTTGAGCTGTAAACTTTCACCTAAAGCACAATAATTTTTTTTTTTTTAAGAGCTATGGAGGGGGAAAAAAGTGTAGAAATTAATAAGGAATCTTCACTTTCTCTACATTGTTTACATTTGATACAAAAGCGTGTGTTATCTGATAGAAGTTATTTCCATTTTATATACAGAAGACGACACATAGAAAAATTTATCCATAAAACAGATTGCTGATAACTAGATTGTTTAAAATTCTGTATACTTCTGATGGAGAATGTAAAGGAAAAATATGTCACTTGTGTTTAGAGAAGTTGTTTCTCCCCATGGGTTGTGTTCCAGGAATTACTTTGTGAAATTTCATTAGGGTCCAGAAAATAGAAATGTCAAGGAACAGCCACAAACAGCATCTATTGGCACTTGATTACGTGCAGAATACTGTTGAAAACGGAGAGGGAAAAGATATATATATATATTTGTTGTTGTTGGGTGCCATCAAGTCGATTCCGACTCATAGTAACCCTATGGACAACAGAATGAAACACTGCCCGGTCCTGTGCCATCCTCACAATCATTGCTTCAGTGAAAAAGAGGAAGACCCTCAACAAGATGGATTGACACAGTGGCTGCAACAATGGGCTCAAACACAGCAATGACTGTGAGGATGGCACAGGACCAGGCAATGATTCGTCCTGTTGTACAAATGGTTGCTATGAGTCAGAGCCAACTTGATGTCACCTGACAACATTTATTTGTAATAAATCAGGATAATACTGCATAAGTGATTTTTGTCCCATTTTTATAGATACAACATGACATGATAACTTTCCTATATCATTAAATTTTCTCCAAGCTATGACTTTTTTTTTATTTTTATTGTGGTAAAAATATACACAGCAAAGCATTCATTGATTATATTCTTCATGTTATGCAACCATTATCCCTATCCTTTTTCAAATTATCGCCCGACCATTAAAATAAACTCAATGAGTTCTAAGCAATGGCTCTTCTTCCTCTCCATAACCACTAACGATCTCTGATTTCTGTCTTGTTGTTGCTGTTAGATGCCCTCAAGTTGGTTCCGACTCATAGCAACCCTATGTACAGAAGAATGAATGAAACACTCCCTGGTCCTGCACCATCCTCACAATCTTTGTTGTGCTTGAGCCCATTGTTGTAGCCACTGTTGCTTATTTCACGTAAGTGAGATCATACGGTATTTGTCTTTTTGCAACTTACTTATTTTACTCAGTATGATGTTTTCAAGGTTCATCCATGTTGTGACAACCCACACATTCTTCTTAAATACAAAATATTAATATTGAAAGTTTTACGCTAGGTCAGAGAATCCCAGATTTCTCAGTTCACAGGCCCCTAGTGTCGCAGTAATTTTTTTTTTTTCCACAATTCTCCAGGGCCAAAAAAAAGGCTTAATGGCTACATTTATTAAGCAGTTAGGTCCAAACAACTTAATAATAGTGGTTTTCCTTGATGTCCAACGGATGTCCAAACTATGATTTTAATCGCTGCCTGGTATTCTGTTATATGAGCATATCTTATTTAATTTTTTGGGTGGTCATTTACTATTCTATATAATGTTGACAAGCATCCTTATATCTAATATTTTTTGTTTTTATATAGCTAGATATGTCACTTCTTTATTGGGCCCTTGCTTTTATCCTTGAGGCCTGGGATAATGAATGATTTTTATATTATAGGTGAGGTATAGCAACAGGTGTTCTAATTAAAGGAAAAGTCATATATAAAACCAATTTCTCTAAGAAATAAAACTGTGAACAAATTTTTCATTTTATAAAAAAGATTTCCCACGAGATCTCTGTAAATACTCACAGATATGCTTAAAGTATACTTCTATTTATAACATTCTAAATCATAGGCCTTAGTGCTTAAATGTATGCTGTATACACTGAGTTTTTTTTTCACCAGATTTTAGATATGTGTTCTAAAGGTAAAATTAACTGATATAAATAGCATAAGTTTTTACTTTTAAGTATTTTTAAACTGATTTTATGGAGAATAAGGTACAGTGTATTTGACATCAACACTATGCTGAAAACTATTATAAAACATACGCATGCCAGACTGTTCGTATCCAGCATATCAGAAATTCAGATGTTAAGGTTTTATTGGAAAATAAATTATTCTTATAAATGCAGAGATTGAGTATGTATTTTCAGGATGAAAATGTTGTATTGCCGCCACACTTTCTCTGGTAGTGTAAGTATTGTTTCTTTTATAAAGATTTAATATTTTTCAGAATGTAGCCAGATGAAAAGCTAAAGGCTAGCACTTCCTGCAGAACCATTTGTCATTCACCTACATTTACTGTGTGTACTATCCTCTGTGTATTGCTAAACTTCACTTTTAATAGGGGAAAATAGGCCTTAAAAAGGAAGCAGTATTTTACCGCTGAGCAAGAAACTATTTATATTCGTCTTTCAAAGCCTGCCTAGAAGCAAGTAAAATGCTTTTTGACCAAAGGAGATGTTATGAATATTCATGTGTTTTATGAATCACAGAGCTGAGGCCGTATGGTTTTCCCATTTATCAATTACTGGTTTAGGATTATCCAGCCGAAGAGTTGAACTGATTAACAATGCTCTTTTTGTTTGCTCGGAGTTGAGGGGAAACAGCCCTGTGACAACTGTATTATTTCTTGCCTCTTCAGCTGTCCACACTTGTGCAAGAAGCTTACCATCCTGTCAGGTTTCATCATGTATCCTCTTTATTATCACATTGTGAGAATTTGTATAGTTGTAAATCAGAATGACTTTTTAAGTTTAAGTTCTCATTGCAATGAGGACCCCATGGTTACTATGCCCAACAAGCATGGCTAATCACGCCCTTCATAAGTGATCTCAGGTATGCTTGGTATCTGAGCGGAAAATTAAAGTTTTAAACATTAATGCCACAGACAGTTGAGAAAAGCAGCTGCCGTGAGGAGCTGCCTGTTGCCAAGAAGTTTGAAGAAATCAGACAAACTCACATTGATTGACCGAGATAGCATATTTATTTTGGTTCGGTTTTGCCGTTGCTGTTTTTCTTTCTTTTTACGTCTAACCTCCTAGATTAGTTCCTGTGTAAAGTTTTCACTCTGATATTTCTTCTAGAGCGACTACTACTGTTTTTTATAATTAGAAACAGCAACCGCAATGAAAGCTTTTGCTTTTTCAAAAACTAAATTCTGAACTCTCTGAAAAAAGTAGCTAATAAACAAGAGGATTAATCTCTCTGTGTCTGTGTCTCTCTCTTTTTCTCTCTGTCCCCATTCCCCATTTCCCCTTCCCTCCTTCTTCATGTTTACTTTCATTAGTATGCACTGGTACATTTTAATGAATAGTGTGAAAATAGACAAAGCCTAAAGGGGCTTTCTTGAGTATATTTCCACTTTAAATGCTGAAGAAGCGATTTCTTTTTCAAGAGAACAATGAACCTGCTCATCTGGTATTTAGCAGCTTAGATTTAGATCCAAACTCTTCTTTCTGCACTGCTGTGTATTGATTCTTCCTTTATCCCTTTTCTGTTTCTTTTTTGGTTTCACTTACTGTCTTTGACAAGGGTCATCTATTCCAGTTCGAATGTGTATAAACATCTCCCTGGTTTTGTTCTCTTCTTCAGTGATGGGTAGCCAGTTCCAATGCTATAAAACACTACATTTGTTTATATTTTGAATTATTTCTCACATTCCTCTTTTATTGGGAACATGAAGAAAATCAGCTTGTCTACACCCTACTGAATATCCCCCAGGGCAGTCTGAATTCGCTGACATTTAGATAGAGTCTGTCTTCACTGTGTACAACTTTTACTACTAACCTATTTGGAAAGGAGCCAGGGAGGAGAGAAAAAGAGAGACTGCCTTGCACTTTAGTGGTATGTAGCTAACACCTCTGCCCAAGTGTGGGAGAATCTAAATTTCTCTGAGTCTGGGGCTACACAAGAGGCAAGTTAGCACTTCTAACACTTAGGAATTCCTCAGACTGCTTTTGCTGAAGAGTCTCTGAGCGATTGAATCATTTACCCTACAAAGCAAACCAGATACAAGAAAGAAAGAGAAAAAAAAAAAAAAAAAAAGCGCTGCATGTTTTAATATTGTAAGTGGGTATAGTTTGAGAAAACAAATTAATTTTTTTTTAAATAAAAAAATTCCACTTGCCATGTAGGACTCTATCACATCAAGATAGACTGTGTCAGTGCTGCTGGATCTCTTCTCTCAGATCCAAGCATCTCACTGCCAAGAGTACCAGGCTTTGGCTGTCTGGGATTCTGAAAATTCTGTTTGTGAAGCAATGAATAGTGTCAAATTCTTTGTTCAACATTCTGAACACCGAGATGCACATTGCGAATTCTGTTTTTCTGGTTTCTAAATCCTGAGTGGTTGCATGCAATATACATGTGGGGTGGAGATTAGAAAGATTCTGTCTGCATTCTTTTTCGTTCCATCTAAAGCATGTGCTTTCTTTGGTGAATGGGATTTAAGGTAAAACTCAAGCATATCCGTGCTCATGTCTTTTTTCTGATGAGCAAGTGTGAGTTTTTGATTTACTGCTTACCAGGTATGCTTTCAACATTGCACGCACTCTAACCCAGCGGCTCATTTCTGATTTAGATCCGGTGTCTTCTAGGTCACTAGGGTCACAGCCTTGAACACCCTATGGAGCAGTTTTACTTTGCACACATGGGGTTGCCATGAGTCAGACTCCAGTCAATAGCTACTAGCAATGACAGATCACTATATGGTCAAAGAAAAAAAGAAAAAATAGATTATGTATTCATGACCGAGAGAAAGTGGATAAAACAGAGGAGTAAATGAATAAATGTGTTAGGGGAGATGGAAACAACTGACAGTAGTCTTCCATGTTGAGTTTACTTTTCAATAAGTTTGATTTCTTACCTGTTCTATTGTCCTTCTTTCACATATACTTTTCTTTTAAACGCAAAGCCTTTCCATATTACAGCACCTGTATAAAATATCAAGAGTGACAATTCTGTTTCCACATTGCCTTCCTTATATTTTAAAATCTTGCCAATTTTGAAATACTGCAATACAGCTGCTTAGACCGAGTAATCAATAATAACGTATAACTTCCTTACAATTTTCTACATGGTGACTGCTACTCCAGAGGAAGCAGCATTCAGCAAACAACCATTGAAAAAGTTACAGATTTCTTAATTCACTAATAGGTGCATAACTTTAAACAGATACATGATGGCAAGTGTAAAATCAATCCGAAGTACACAAATCTTTAGAAAAAATGCAAATAGGCTGCCTCCATTTATACCTACTTTTTAATTATTAGTAAAAAGAGACAAATCTCAGAGGTTGAGTCTTTGACACTCAGTGTCCAAAATCCCATTTTTAGCTCCGTTCCAAGAATGGCTGGAGCACCTTATTCCAAGAAACAAATGGCATGTTGAGCGCCACTAGATACATTACACTAAATGAGTTACCGAGGATATACTGTGTTCAGTACCTAACACAGAAGGGATGCTAAATGTAACAACTTGGAAAAGGTGTCAATAGAAGCACTTGGTGTGTAGATATAAATTGGCAATGGCTTGCTAGTGATAAACACTGGTGATGCAATAGTCATAATGGAAACTTCTCCTCCTTCTGCTATTGGCAATTACTTCTACTTTTATGGGTGGACAAAATTCCAGATTTAAGTATTTGACGCTCAAGTCCTACTTCCTCAATCTGCTACCTATGGAAACTACTAAAACTGAAGATCTACAGAGAAACTAAAATAGAACTTGTCATAGAATCTTGGAATGAAATAAACTAACTTTTAAAGCAAACAAATCCCAATACACTGGAGCAACAAAATAAAGGGCTTGAGAGCAGACTAAACCATAGGAAAGAGGAGTAAATTAAAAATAATACCTACTTAGATAACCTGGGCTTTTTCAGGCTATTGTAAGATTATAAACATGCTTAGTCTGTAAATTCAAATAGTGAACCTTTCCAGCAGCAATTCCAGTGTGAATACCTATTCTGAGTGTTAAATACAGTGTGCAGCAGGCACTTGCTAAGCCCGTGAACCAGTAAGAAGTGCATCCTGTTTGGCCATCCAGGTCTTGAATATTAAACAGGAAAGCTTTAAAACCTGGGTTCCTTAAGCTTTCATTATACTGGAGACAGATGTGTTTTTTTTTTTAATGAATCAGTACTATGAGTATTGATTCTAACGAAGAGTTCTGGGAACATTAACACAAAAGAGATTCTTATGACATCATGTCCCTCAACATAATGTGTACATATAATCCATGTGGGCCATGTATATTTTATAAAATTATTCAGGAGAAAAAGGATCTCTTGAAGTCTTTACTCATTATAATACAATGTTTCTCCACCATCCTCTTATCTTGTTGCTTTGAGGCTTTTCTAAGTAGCTGCTAGTTCATGTATCTACTCAGCTTTTCCACCAGCATCTTCTCTGCCTCAAAAATTGTCCCAAAGCAGCCAGTCCTTACCATGATTGTTTCCAAGACTTTCGCCTTGATACCCCTTCTTATCCTACCCTTCCCCCAACCCATTTACAAATAATTGTTATTCAAGAGTCAATTAAGCATTCACAGTGTTGCTGACTTTTGGAAAATTGGCAGTAAAATAGAAAAACTGATACTATCATGATATTATTATAAAACTTCTGAATGGACTTATCTATTTCAAGGCCACTAGTAAAAAAAAAAAGTTTGTTTTTTTTTTTAGTTTATAGGGTCGATATGAGTCAGAATCAACTCTTCGGGACGGGGATTGGTTTTTCGTTGTTGTTGTTAATATATAGCCAAAAATAAGCTGTTGTTTCTTTGCTGCCTGAAACAGCTTTATCATCGCTCAATATATATTAAGTGCCAGTTGTGTTTAAGTAATTTCATATCACTGTAATTTATTTCTATCCATTTTCATCTCAATCATTGTTATGGATTGAATTACTTCCCCCAAAAATACATGTTGTAAATCCTTACCTTGGAACTGAGTGGACAGTACCTAACAACAACAACAACATGCCTGTGTTTATAATCTCGTTTGGGAATGCCTTGTCTTTGTTATGTTAATGGAACAGGATTAGTATAGTGTGTTTTGAGTCAATCTCTTAAAAAAAAAAAAAACCTCTTACGAGATATAAAAAGGAGCAGATTAAGGAAACAGAGAAGACAGATGCCAAGCCACATGGAGATCTCCAATGAACCACGAAACAGAAGCTGAAGAGACAAGGATCTTCTCCCAGAGAAGACAAAGAGGGAAAACCTTCCCCTAGAGCCAGCACCCTGAATTCGGACTTCTAGCCTCCCAAACTGAGAGAAAATAAATTTCTGTTTGTCCACTTGTGGTAATTCTGTTATAGCAACACTAGGTAACTAAGACAGTCATTTTTTGGACAATTTTGTATAAATAAATTCATATATATATATAGTAATCCATAAAAATATAAATGTTTGCTGAATGAATGAGAAAAATGTTTTCATTCAGTCTATTTGGCATTTTCTTTTCACAAATAAAGTATTTAGTAAAGTAAGTATGGAGGATTGCCAAATCCATATGTACACCTACCACAAAATACTTAAAAAATGACTGCTGTCAAGTTGATTCCGACTCATAGCAAACCTGTAGGACTGAGTAGAACTACCGCATAAGGTTTCCAAAGCGGTAAATCTTTATGGAAGCAGATTGCCACATCTTTCTCTTTCAGAGCAGTACGGTGGGATAGAACCACTGACCATTAGGTTAGCAGCCAAGAGCTTAACCACTGTGCCACCAGAGCTCCACAAAATATTTAGGTGTTACTATTTCTTTAAGCATTAAGCATATTTCTTGCCTCTAGTGTTTACAAGACAATAACAAGTCTTTCTTTTATCTTGGCATAATGTTGTCAAAAAATAGAAGGCTGTGGATAAGAAAAGAGAGTCTTTGTTTCATAGTGATACTCTGACAGAAAGAAGGGATTGGTGGTTTCAATCTGTGTGCTACTCGATTGAAGGCAGACAGTTACTTAGGGCTCATTACATGTGGTTTGAAAGGCTAAGAATAGATATGTTCAAAGCATGGATATCACTGTCTTAAAAGCCACTCCTGGGATAGACAACATCTTCTTTAAGCCACTTAATTTTTTGTCTCTAAATTAATATTTTATTATTCCATGGAGCACTTGACACGGTCTTTATGGTTTGAAGATGTACAGTAACCACTGTACAAGCTAATATTAAACTGTGTCTTCAAAACCAATAGAGAGAAGGTGCTGGAACTAAATGCTTAACACATAGCTGAAGTAATTAACTGAGCTAGAGAGATTTAATGCTATAATGGTTTATTTTAAACCAAGGACAAAGGTAGGGAGGGGCAGAGCAGGAGAAGCCATGGATGCAGTGGGAAAGTAAAAAAATAAATAAATGTCAGTGTTCCCCATGTCAGGGATAGTGGCTCCCTGCTTCCTTCTGAACTCTCGTGTTCAAAACTGTTGATTTAGGCTCCTGTTGGTAAACACGTTTTTTTATTACCCCAATACATCCATATTTCACAGAAGCAACTTCATAAAAGAGACAGATTTATAATTTTCTGTCACTGAATTCAAGATTACCAATTATTTCTTTATTGAAATTTTTGCATCCTTTACTAGAATAGGTATTCATAGCTTTATAGACCTTTTCTTTTTCCTCAGTCACTCAAATTAGATTTATGAAGCCAGAGTTTTCTCCTGCAGCCACTCACAAAAACATTCTACTTCCAATTCGCAGAGCCTCAATCAATGTAATTATTTTCAGGAGCAAGCCACAAGTTTTAGAATTGATATGCTCTAATAATTCTATATTCTTGAGTTATGTAATGATTTTGCATGAATGGAAAGGAGGATTTTTCAAATACTGAATATATGGGACTGTTTAAAGACCCCTTTATAGATTAATTGGGTATTCATATTTAAAAAATTAATTTCTCTCAGTGTACCATCCACGATTTAAAACTTTTTAAGCCATATCAATAGCAAGCTTTCAGAACAGTTATTATGTGGCAATATGCAGAAATAGTATAGAATTTTAACCCAGTTATTAGACAGTGAAACTGCCAATGAGTGTAGGAAAATCTTCGAAATGTGCGTGATCTTATGACCCTGAGAGCTTAGGGCAGTGTCTACACAAGGATGAATGACATGCTTTACCAGCTTTGACAGGCACTACCCTCCATCTTGTTGATATATTTTTATCTCTGGTGTAGTTCTAATGCATGGTGGAATTTGGGGGGGCATTAGAAAATATGATCAGGCAAATTTCCTTCAAGGCAATCTGAGAAATGGTTAGGATCTGAAGAAAAAAACTTTCTAAAATATATCTGGAAGAAACTTGCATTTCTTAGAGGGCTGAGAATGCTCCTATTCGGCCCTAAGAGGTGAGTGATGATCCAGAAGGAATAGACACAGAGGTTACCACATGCTTGGACTTTTGAAGACTGGGAAAAGGAGCCCCTGGCTCCCAGCAAGTACAGCCCCTCACCTGCCAGGGCATACGACCTGGGAAGCAAAATGGAGATTGGATTTCAGCCCTCATGTTGCCTGGCACCTTGTGCTGGCACCCTTTATGTAGCCATATGTTGCAGACCCTGACAGGTCCCAGGCAGTTCAATACCTATGGCAGGTAAAGAAAATGAGACTCAGACACCTTCTCTTCTCAGGCACCCCACCTGCTGCCCCATACATGCCTCAACCGTACATTCGTTACTCAGAGTGGGGGTGTTTAACCAATGTTTATGGATTAAATAAATAAAATAGAAGTAAAGAAAAAAAATTGCAGTCGACTTGACTCTGACTCATGGTGACCACATGTGTGTTAGAGTAGAAGTATGCTCCCTAGGGTTTTCAAAGGCTAATTTTTCAGAAGTAGATCTCCAGCCCTTTCTTCTGAGGCACCTCTGGGGATACTTGAATCTCAAACCTTTTGATTAGCAGCTGAGCCCGTTAACCATTTGCACTACTGTAAAAGGTGAAGAGCTTCTGGTTTACTCTCTAAGAACAAATATTTAGATTAATGCTATATGTCTACCTAAAAACCACTTATCTAAACTACACATGTATGCTTATAGTTTTCTAGTGAGAGCACTTTACAGTTCAACTTTTGGCCTCTTCATGTCAATCACAACAACCCTGTGACATAGATAGAGCCTGATATTTTTGTGCCAATTTTATCATTAAGGAACAGAACTTCAGAAAGGTTAAGTGGCTAGCCTAAAGTTACACAGCAGCTTAGGTAGGACTACCAGTAGAACTCACCTTCTGAATGCAAAAAGAGACAGTAAGTACTATCAAGATTGATGTGAATAGATAAAAAGGTCTTTCATAGTTGTATTAGTGATTCTTTTCCTAGTTTTCTCGTTCAGTCATTTTTAAAATATACAGCACCTCATATCAATTTTGCCACGTTTCTTGATATACGTCATTTGTGTATTTGTGCATGCATTGTGTGTATGTGTGTGAGCATATGTGTGTAGCTTGATATTAGTTGCAGGAATAATTACAACCCGTTGAAGAAGGTCCAAAATAGAATAAAATGGATGAAGATTTTAAAATGTAAATTTTTTGGTAAAAATTGCCTATAACTGTAAGCAAATTTATAAATAATATTTATGAATCTTTTTATATCATTTTCATAAATAGGGAGTTTTCATAGATCAGTGTTCATAAAAATAAAGGGCTCATATGTAAATAACTCCTGGTTAAATCTTTTTTTTTTCTTTTGTCCTTGTCCAAATTTTTAAAAATTAATATAAAAATCCTAGATTATGTGGACATTAAAGCTATTTGTTTTATTAGGATGGCATAAAATGCATAAAATGCAAATGATAAAATTTTTGACATTCTGGAGGTAGTACAAGAATTGTAAATATTCTCTTTTATGAGTGATGTAAGTGTACTATATGTGATGTTGAACAAGTCACATTGCAAACAACTTGAAACTGTGTAATTCTGAGTTTTTGTTTAACCTCAAGGGTATATTGTTTTTATATTTTAAAAACATAAATATAACAAAGCACAGTATCACAGGCCCCTTATAGAATCAAATGTAGTGAGGCAAACCCTGAGTTCTGGAATGTTAAAAAGGCAGTACAACTTGAAGGTAACGAAACAAAAAATCACGGCAAGAAAATAACAATGCCCTTCAAGTAAAATATTTTGGCTTAGGGTACCTTAAAGAGGGAGGTAAAATTGCTGGACTGTAACATTCACATAGTAGTGTTTATGAACATATTAACAGCAAGATCGGGGATTTGCAAAGTTTGTCCTGGTCCATTTATTTTTCATCAGTACTTCTGTCCATTATCCTCTAAATAATGCATTGAAAAGAGGAGGCATATAATCAGTGAAGTTTTCAGTATTCGTTTTGAGAGAAATAAAATCAAGTAAACTAGCTTATATTTTCTAACATGTGAACCACACCGTAATGTGTCTAACTTCTCTTGATAAAACCCATCCAGTGCCATTGAGTCGATTCCGACTCATAGTGACCCTATAGGACAGAGTAGAACTGCCCCATAGAGTTTCCAAGGAGCACCTGGCGGATTCGAGCTGCCGACCCTTTGGTTAGCAGCCATAGCACTTAACCACTACGCCACCAGGAACTTCTCTTGATCCATTGATTTTATCCCTTGTTATCATGGAATTCCTTTAAAAACAACTTTGCAACTACAGTCATGTGTCCCTTAAGGTCTACAATATATTCTGTGAAACAGGACTTTATGCAATTTGGACATTGGTTGAACAGTGTATTATGGATGAAGGTCCTTTTAGGCATTCGCTTCCAGAATAAGGAGATTTTGTCCATATTAAAAATTTGCTGGGGCAAATAAGCTGCCTCTACAATTAGTTTATTTAAGGTTTCAACAAATTCTACTGCCTTCAAATCAGCAGTCCCAGACTCACCACTTGCTTTTGCATTATTCAGCAAAAAATATTGTTTGAAGTGCTTGAACCTCTCAGAGCCAGCACCAAAGTCAGTATTGCAGTCTGGTCCTGCTTTTTCTTTAAACATCTTGAACAAGCTTCATGCCTTAGCAGTGATCGTCAACAGATTGAGAGGCATTCGCTTTTGTGTTTGGTCCTCAATCCATGTCGTTAGCCATTTCTCCGTATCTGATGTAGTTCCCTCTAACATTTTGGTTGGACTTATAGCTTTCAGTGGAGCCGATACTTCAACAGCTTGGAGAATTTTTTCTTTGTTTTTGAGGATCATTGTGATCGTCCAGTGCGACATGCCTAAATCTGCTACGTCCTGTTCTCCGACCGAAATTTCTGAACTCTATTATAACCTTAGGAAACCCTGGTGGCGTAGTGGTTAAGTACTAGGGCTGCTAACCGAAGGGTCTACAGTTCGAATCCACCAGGTGCTCCTCGGAAACTCTATGGGGCAGTTCTACTCTGTCCTATAGGGTCACTATGAGTAGGAATCGACTCTACGGCACTGGATTTGGTTTTGGTTATTACAACCTTATAGGAGCACGGATATATCTGTGGTCGGATGTTGCCTGAATGGATGCTTTTTGGTGCATTACTGTACTCTTAAAGCACATAAATTTTGCATTTCAATTTTCATCTGTTTTCCTGGCTTAAGAATATGTAGCAATTTTTAAGAGCTCTTGAAATGAGACACATAAGAACAATGAAAGCAAAATCTGGGTAGTAGGTGTGAAATGTCAATAGATTAAACACTCTGGTTTCTAACTCTACATTTCCATATTCATTTTTTGAGGAGAAATCTTCTTTTATTCTATTTCTTTCCTCTTTTCATAAGACTTAAGAAATACTCCCAAAGTTTTACAAGCTTCTTTTGGGAGCTCTCCGTAACGAAAGCCGTTGCTTCTTACTGTGAAATCTTCTGACAAGTCAGTAGAAATTATGTTTGTCATAATCACATGGAATTTACCCTGAGACTAGATAGAGCAGATAAATATCTATATGATCAATCTTTACATTCAATTAAATATCTGCATTTTACTCAAATAATCAATATGGGGATGAAGCATGATATACACATTTATGTAGGCTACACCACTTTACCAGGGTTAAGATATGACCATTATGCCTGATACGCACATGTGGCAGCTGATCCCAGAAATGAAGCATTTATAGTAAACATCCATATGTTTTAGTAAACACAATTGCAAGCTTTCCAGAGTAAGCAAATGTGTGAATTCTTTAAATGGTACCAAAGAATTAAAATAGTCCCTTTTTTTATATCCCTAGAAGAAAAAATAATGCTAAGTAACATGCCTTGAGATTGTAATAAAATAATAATAATACAAACAGTAGCAACACCCATTTGGGTTTAATACATTTTTATTTATTTAACCATCAGAATAAATCCACAACTTAAGCCCTATTATCCTCATATTTTACAGAAGGCTGAACTTAAAGAGGGAGGCAATTTAGTAATTTTTGACTGATAAACTGACCTGATGGAACTCAAGACTTAATACCATCAGGGAAGTCCCTCAAAGAACTAGCCAATAAAAGCTAGCACTCACATAGTATTTACCATGTTCCAGCCCCTAGGCACTGTTCTAAGTACTTTCCACTTATAAATTCATATAATCTGCTTTGTGTGGTTGATTCCATTATGGTATCCATTTTACTGATAAGGAAACTGAAGCATAAACTCCAAAAACCCACAGCCATCTAGTCCATTCTGACTCATAGTGACCCTATTAACTGCCCTATGGAGTTTGCAAGGAGCGCTGGGTGGATTCAAACTGCCAGCCTTTTTGTTAGCAGCCATAGCACTTAACCACTATGCCACCAGGGTTTCCACTGAAGCACAGTGACTAAATAACTTGCCAAAGGTCACACAGCCAGTAGAGGGCAGCAGGGGTTCAAATGTAGGCATTTCAACTTTGGTTCCTGTCTTAAACATGCTTTGGCTTATATGAAATTTCATTAAATGGTTCAAGACTGATCTGACTTTGATAATTCTCAACATCTTAAACATATTTGAATAAATTAGATGTCACAGCCTTCTTTTTGCTATGCTTCCCTCTCTGTAGTAGTGCCTAAAACCCCACCCATTGCTGTTGAGTCGATTCCGACTCATAGCGACCCTATAGGACAGAGTAGAGCTGCCCCATAGTGTTTCCAAGGAATGCCTGGTGGATTTGAGCTGCCGACCTTTTGGTAAGGAGACACAGCTCTTAACCACTATGCCACCAAAGTTTCTGTAGTAGTGTATAGAAGTGGCAATAGTAGTAGTGACATTGCTCCCCTCTTTAAATTAGGGACTTCATTATCATGAGAATCTTCACAGTTTCAGGACTTCATGAACTCATGACTTCAGGAAATAAAAATGTGTGCCCTTCATTAAAATTTTATGTTCCGAGTAGTTGTCCGCTGGTAAGGTAAGAACTTTTAAGGTACGTCATAAATTTTTTAGGTTATCTCTTCAGGAGAGAAACTATGGGAAACAAGCAATACAGGGAAACATTAGTATCAGGCGAGATGAAAGTACTTTACATGAAAAGATTATAGGAAATGAGCTATGGTTAAAGCAAGGAAAAAGAACTACACGAACTCAACCATTTTGTGAGTATTCTCCATCTAGAATTTTTGCCTCCTGAGGTATCATGGATTGAATTGTGTCCCCCAAAAACATGTGTCAACTTGGTTAGGCCATTATTCCCAGTACTGTGTGGTTCTCCTCCACTTTGTGATTGTAATTTTATGTTAAGAGGATTAGGTTGGGATTGTAACACCTTTACCAGGTCACTTCCCTGATCCAATGTAAAGGGAGTTTTCCTGGGATGTGGCCTGCACCACCTTTTTTCTCTCAAGAGATAAAAAGGAAAGGAAAATGAGCAGAGCTGTGGTGCCTCATACCACCAAGAAAGCAGTGCCGGGAGCATAGCGAGTCCTTTGGGCCTGAGGTTCCTGCACTGAGGTTCTCCCAGGCCCAGGGAAGACTGATGACAAAGACCTTCCTCCAGAGCCGACAGAGAGAGAGGGCCTTCCCCTAGAGCTGCAGCCCTGAATTCAAACTTCTAGCCTACTGGGCTGTGAGACAATAAACTTGTCTTTGTTAAAGCCATCCACTTGTGGTATTTCTGTTACAGCAGCACTAGATGACCAAGACATGAGACTAAGCTTAGGAATCAGGAATCAGTAATCAGACAGCATTTCTGGAAGGTACTGCCAGGGCCCCTAAAATGCCTCCTGACATTATTTGACAAGCAGGGTGAGGAGTTAGGATTAGTGTGAGGCATGAAACCAGCCAATTTAGATACTGCTGCCACTCATTTTACAGAAATATGGCTACATTTATCACTGGTGTGGAAACTGAAACCCTTAAGTCTTGCATGTCTCTCTATTCTGAAGCAAAGGACCAAAAGACAGAAAATGGCTTTTTCTAGCACCAGTAGCCAAGTGTCTTAAAAGTTACCATTGGAGTCAAATCTCTTTGTCCCTGGGCTGATTTTATCTATAAATTCCAGCTTACAAATTTTTGAAATGCTCTTTACAACTAGCTTCCTATCTCCTAGCCTTGACCCCTGACATAATCACTAATCAAAATCCCAAAACTTCTCTTTTTCACTGAAATTCTGTTATACTTTGAATACCTTTTAAATATATTATAATAGGATATTAACTTTTTAAAGTTAGAACAATTGTGGTTCAGTGGTGGAATTCTGACCTTCCATGAGTGAGACCCAGGTTTGATTCCTGGTCAGTGTACCTCAGGCACAGCCACCACCCATCTCTCAGGGGAGACCTTCACGTTGCTATGAAGCCTTCAGTATGGATTACACCTCAACATAAAGAAAACAAAAATCCTCACAACTGGACCAGTGAGCAACATCATGATAAATGGAGAAAAGATTGAAGTTGTCAAGGATTTCATTTTACTTGCATCCACAATCAACAGCCATGGAAGCAGCAGTCAAGAAATCAAAAGACGCATTGCATTGGGCAAGTCTGCTGCAAAGGACCTCTTTAAAGTGTTGAAGAGCAAAGATGTCACCTTGAAGACTAAGGTGCGCCTGACCCAAGCCATGGTATTTTCAATTGCGTCATATGCCTGTGAAAGCTGGACAATGAATGAGGAAGACCGAAGAAGAGTTGATGCCTTTGAATTATGATGTTGGCGAAGAATATTGAGTATATCATGACTGCCAAAAGAACGAACAAATCTGTCTTAGAAGAAGTACGACCAAAATGCCCTTTAGAGGCAAGGATAGCAAGACTGCGTCTTACATACTTTGGACATGTTGTCAGGAGGGATCTGTCCCTGGAGAAGGACATCATGCTTGGGAAAGTACAGGGTCAGCAGAAAAGAAGAAGACCCTCAACGAGGTGGATTGACACAGTGGCTGCAACAATGAGCTCAAGCATAACAAGGATTGTAAGGATGGCTCAGGACCAGGCAGTGTTTAGTTGTGTTGTGCGTAGGGTCGTTACGAGTTGGAACCAACTCGACAGCACCTAACAACAACAACAACAAACAACAACATGATGCTGAACAGGCTTTGACAAAGCTTCCAGACCAAGATGGACTAGGAAGAAAGGCCTGGTGATCTACTTCCAAAATCAGTCAGTGAAAATCCTGTGGCTCACAATGTCCGATACAATGTGATGACGGAGATGGCACAAGACCAGGCAGCCTTCCGTGTTGTTGCACATACAGTTTCCATGAGTGGAGGCTGATGAAACAGCAGCTAACAAGAACTTTTTTAAATTGCTGCACAATTTTCACCATCGAAGAGTGAAAAATGTGTGAGCACCCACAGAAAGACAGCATGACATGATGTGCTGAATCCTATACAAATACTGGCGCAGGCTTATTCACACATGTAGAAAATTGAGTACATATTTTATGACTTATTTAAAATGTTGCTCATATTTTTGGGCTTTCTAATTAGTGAAACCACTGCTTGGATGCAACTGTTGGGGTTTCATACCATCATCCCATTAGTAGTCATATACTGACCTTAGCAACTAAACTTGTGGGTTGGGTGTGGGAGATGCAGTATTTGACAACCCAGGATAAAGCATTAGAAGAGATAATGTTAAGAGAAAGCCATGGTCCAATTCCCTTTCCAAGAGGAGGGAGCAGAACTGTGGGAATTGGAGAAAAACTGGGGCTGGCAACGATAAGAGTCAAGGCGACCTGGAACACTCTTTCCTCCTTGGACCCCTTCCCTCGTCTCTTCCCTCCTAGTCTCACTTTCAAATTCATTTTAATGTCCTAAGTACCTAAGAGAATGTGAACATATTGTGCAAATGTTAATGATAATCAGTCTTTAAACACTAGAACTTAGGGGACAACTATTTCTGTTCTTATTGCTTTGTTTTCTTTCCTTGTGCTCTACTAACTACCGCCTATCTTGCCTGGGATTTTTTTTTTTTTTTTTTCACCTTCACCCTGTATTTCTTCACTGACAGTTGTTCATTGTCCTTCTATTCTTGGAGCAAAATTTGGCTCATAGATTATCATCAGTCCCCTTAGGGCTTGGTGTGTGGCTTTCTTCATGCAAGATTTCTGATCATCACAATTTCTTGCTATTGGGTAATTTTTAACAAAATAAGCTAGCAATTTTCAAATAATTGCCAGATCTGTCAAAATTAATTTCAATCTCTCTGCTCGAGTAAGGAGAAATTAACCATCTGAGTCAATGTCTGTGTAGGAGAGACTAACAGATTCATTTAGCCTTAACCGTTTATATCTTTAGAAGTGAATGGATTTTACTCCACTGAAATAGATGTACTCTTGATGCAAAATTTCATCTTTAGCTAGTCATCAATACATTCACTCATGTGAAAGGACTCCTATAATTAGTCTTATTTCATATAAATGGAAAGATACTCTAAGATATGTTTTCCTATACCAGATCAATTCTTCACTCATTCTTTACATTCAAAAGTGATGCTTTTTGGTAGCAATGTCCAATATGTCAGTCTCACTAAAATTGTTCTATTAACATTTGACCAAAATGATTTTTAAAATCATGTATTATGCCAGCCACTGCACTATAAATATTGGGTAACATTGTTATTACTATCTTATTGTGGAAAAAACTAAGTGAGATGTTTGCACAGTACTATGAACAGTGCCTGACCTGTAATCAAGTTCTATATATTCCATCATTATTATTGTTGTCTCATTGAATCCTCATAACAGCCCAATAAAATACATTATATTATGATCCCAATTTACAGATAAAGAAACTGAGATTTATGAATTAGGTAACTTACCAATCATCAACAGCTAGTAATTACTGCAACCAAAACTTAATTGCATATCTATCTGACTCAAAAGCCTGTGTTCTCAATGAAGCATGTGAAAGATTTCCCACAAATCTTGATTTTTGTTTTCTACTCATCTGTTTTTGTACATCCAGTAAAGTTCAGACACACACACACACAATTAATACTCATCATTAAAGTGCCTTATGATTCAGAGGACAAACTAAAGGAAAATTTGTGTGTATCCTGACAGCTTTTCATCTAAAATTGTTTGATCATAGTAAAAGAGTTCATAACCCACCTCCCCTACCTGATCATATCTTCCAACAGAAAATGAACTCAGTGATAACAGTAGAGTATCTTTGTCTAAACTGAAGTAAAAAGGACAGAAAATATGTAGACATCTGTTTTAGCAACAAGGGGTATGGATGATTCATATTCAAATCACAGAGCATAGGGATTCAATGCTGTGGGGATATTACGATCTAAAAATACTGTTGGATCAAATATACTTGACTACACACTGTAAGCTTAACCAAACATCCCATAAGAAACAAAACTGGTAATGATTAAGCTAAACTAAAAATTGATTTATAATTAAAAAGCAAAAATAACAGCAATTAAAAATTGTGACCAATTTAAGACAGCACTCCTGGTGCATTGATAATAAAAATTGTTCTCTCCCAAAATCAAGGGAATATTGTCAAGTGCAATCCACATTTCTGAGTATAAAACTTAATTTGTCATCAGTGAGCTCTACTAATTTCATAGTTTGGGTTTATAAATACCAAATTGTAATGTCATAGATTACTAGTAAAACAAAACAAAACAAAAACCTCTTAGTTAAGTTATAACAGAAATACCACAAGTAGGTGGCTTTAATGAACAGAAATTTTGTTTCTCACAATTTAGGAGGCTATAAATCAGAATTAAGGGTGTCGACTCTAGGGAAAGGCTCTCTTTCTCTGTCCACTTTGGAGGAAGGTCTTTGTCTGTTTTAAGCTTCTGTTCCTTGGTTCCTTAGGGATCTTCATGTGGCATCTATCTTCCCGCATCTCTCTTTGTGCTTGTCTCTTGCTTGCCTAATCTGCTCTTTTATATCTTGAAAGAGATTGATAAAAGATACAGTCTACACTAATACTGCCTAATTAACATAACAAAGAAAACCTAATCTCAAGTGGTATTATAACCACAGGCATAGCATGATTTACAACATGTCTTTTTGGGGGACACAATTCCATCTGTAACATTCCACTCTTTGGCCCTCCAAAATCCCTGTCCTTCCCACATGCAAAACACATTCACCCCATCAAGTCATCCTAAAAGTCTTAAATCAGCTCCAAGCCAAAATCTCACATTCTGAATTATCTAAGTCAAATATGGATGAGACTTCAGGTGTACTCCATACTGGGGAAAAATTCCTCTTCATCTTTAAACCTGTGAAAACTAAACTACAACTTATCTGCTTCTAAAGTACAATGGTAGAACAGGCATAAGGATGACATTTCCATTACAAACGGGAAAAAATTTAGAGGGAAAGAAGGGCTAATGGGCATCAAGCATGTCCAAAACCCAGCAATACAAATTATATTACCTCCCAAAGCTTGATAATAACCCTCTGTTTCTTTGAGACCATCTGGGCAATGGCCATGCTCTCGCAGATTCGAGGTGTAGGCCCCACCAGCCAGACCCGCTGGTATGGACACCACATCCCCTTGGCATTGAGTGGCCCTGTTCTTCTAGTCCACCTCAGTGGCAATCCTGCCCCCTCAGCCCCAGTAGGCTCCATTCCCTATCCCTTGGGCATGGCAGCCCTGCCCCCTCAGCTTTGGGCAATGACCCTACCCTCTTGGCATAGCCTAACTCCAGAACTGAGACGGTGGATGCAAGATTCTTTGAAACCTAGGAGGCTGTGACTCCACCCTTTGAAACCAAATCAGCCTTGCTTCTAGTGCTCTTTCCAACAGCTCTGCTGATCTTTGAACTGCTCCGGAGATGGTCTTTTTTTTTTTTTTTTTTTCCTGGAGGACAACAGATATAGCTCCTTTGGCCTGTTTTCTGCCTGAAGAATTCCAAGAAGCAGACACTGTTCTGTTTCTTCATTCTTTCTCTGTCCCCTTCAGTCTAAGCTGATGGGTTTTCTGCTGAAGTACTTGGTTGGTTAGATCCATCCGTCACAGGCTAAATCTCTTTAACAAAAGGTTGTGTAGACATGTCCTTGGTGGAAATTCTAGAACACATGTCCTGAGTTTGTACAACAGAACTTTTCATATCTTTAAGTTCTGTTTTCATTTTGCACAGCTCATTTTTAAGTTCATCTCTTTCCTCTCACATTTAACTATAGCAGCAAGGAGAAATCACGCAGCTCCTTTAAGATCTTACTTAGAAATCTCCTCAGCCAAATATCCAAATTCATCGCTTACAAGGTCTACCTTCCACCAAACATTTGAACATAATTCAGACAAGTTCTTTATCACTGCATAAAAATCATTGCCCTTCCTCCACTGTTCAATCACATGCTTGTTTCCGTTAAGCTTTGCCAGAAGTGTATTTAATGTCCACATTTCTAACAACATTCTGTTGATAACCCTATATGTATTCTTTAAGACAATAGTGATTTTCTCTATAGCTCTACTCACTTCTTTCTGAGCCCACACCCTTGACAGCCATAATTCTACCAACAGTCCCTTCAAGGCAATCTAGGCTTTTACTATCAGGCACCTTAAAACTCTTCCAGTTTCTACCCATTACCCAATTCCAAAACCACTTACATATATTATTTGTTAAAGCAGCACCCCACTCCCGGAACCAAATTCTGGCTTAATTATCTAGCACTGCTATAACAGAAATACCTCAAGTGTGTGGCTTTAATGAACAGAAATTTATTTTCTGACGGTTTAAACCACTGCCGTCAATTTGATTCAAACTCATAGCAACCCTATAGGACAGGGTAGAACTGCCCCATAGAGTTTCCAAGGAGCGCCTGGTGGATTTGGACTGCAGACCTTCTGGATAGCAGCCGTCGTACTTCACTACTATGCCATCAGGGTTTCCTTTCACAATTTAAGCCCCCCCCCTCAAAAAAAAATTATGAGTCACAATTTAAGGGGCTATAAATCAGAATTAAGAGTGCCAACTCTAGGGGAAGCCTATCTCTGCCCACTTTGGGGGAAGTTCTTTGTCTCTTTTATGCTTCTATTCCTCAGTTTCTTAGGGATCTTCCTATGGCATCTATCTTCTTCTCCCATCTCTCCTTGTGCTTCCTCTCTTGATTGCTTAATCTGCACTTTTGAATCTCAAAGGAGATTGATTTAAGGCACACCCTATATTAATACAGCCTCATCAACATAACAAAGAAAACCCTGTTCCCAAATGGTATTGTTTATAGCCACAGGTATAGCAGGATTTACAATACAATCTGTAACAGTTACAAATAAAGAAAAGTCTACGATATAAGGAGACCCTGGTGGTGCAGTTAGGTGTTCTTGATTACTAACCAAAAGTTTGGCAGTTTGAACTCACTCAGTGGTGCTTTGGAAACCCTGGGAATCTGCTTCCTAAAGGTCACAGACTTCAAAACCCTTTGGAGTACAGTTCAACCTTGACACACATAGTGTCACCATGAGTTGGAATTGACTGAATGGCAATTGGTTGTAGGGATGGAAGAAAAAAATGTTTAAGAGCCTGAAACTTTAAAAAGCCTTTGCCTTTATTTCAAGTGACATTTAGACCAGCTAGCTAGAAGGATTGATAATTGGAATTGAATTATGTTTCAAATTAGCTTAACATATTCCAATAAGAGAAAAATATTTAAAAGACATACCCTGACAATGTTATGCAAATCTAACAACAGTAAGAACTTTCTCAACTTTTCAAAATAGAAGTTGGATTTTTTTTAAGAGTGTAACTATAACTATAATAATTTTACTGTAAATAATTGAATAATTAATATCCAAATATGATGTCATAGAGCCCTAAAGAACAGCGGTTAAGAGCTTGGCTGCTAACCAAAAGGTTGGCAGTTCAAATCCACCAGCAGCTCCTTGGAAACCCTATGGGGCAGTTCTACTGTCTTACAGGGTCACTATGAGTGGGAATCAACATGACAGCAACAGGTTTGGTTTCTTTTTTTATATACGGAGAGAAAACAAGGATATTTTAAATACATTTTACATTAGTGATGAAAATAACAGCATTCCTGGGTGGTGTAAATAGTTAAGCATTTAACTACTAGCTGAAAGATTGGCAGTTCAAACAACCCAAGCGTGCCTAGGAAGACAGGCCTGGTAATTTCAAGGTCATAGCCTTGAAAATTCTGTAGAGAAATTCTATTCTACATACATGGGGTTGCCATGAGTCAGAAGTGACTCAATGGCAACTAATGACAACAACATACTATTATGTGACAGGCAATGCTACAAGCACTTTATATCTAGTAATAACTCCTTTCGGCCCTGGTGCAAGCTACATTGTCTCTCACTTGGGTTACTGCAATAGCCTCCTACCTGGTTTACCTGATTCTGCCCTTGATTAGCATCCTGAGTTGAATGGTGTCCCTCCAAAATCCACTTCTACCCAGGACCTATGAATGTGACCTTATTTGCTGATGTAACTAAGTGAAGATGAGGTCATACTGGACTAGGGTGGTCCATAAGTCTATTTACTGATATTTTTATAAAAAGAGGAAAGTTTGGACACAAAGACACACAGAGAAAAAGACAGAGATAGGAGTGATGCTGCTGCTTGCCAAGGTATACCTAGGATTGCTGTCAACCACCAGAAGCTAGGAAGAGACAAGGAAGGATTATTCCATCTAGCCCTCAGAGAGAACATGGCCCTACCAACACCTTAATTTCAGACTTCCAGCCTCCAGAACTGTGAGAAAATAAATTTCTGATGTTTTATGCCACCCAGTTTGTGGCATTATGTTATGATAGTCCTAGGAAAAAAATACAACCCTCTGAAACCTATATTCAGTACAGTTGCCCCAATAATGCTTCAAAAAATAAGTCATAGCATATCACTTTCCTACTCAAAATCCTTTGATGGTTTTTCACCTCAGAGTAAAATTCATAATCCTTACCACAGCCTACAAAGTCCTGCGTATTGTGGCCTCCACAACCATCTGATATCATCTGCTTCTTGCCCACATTAGTGCTGCCTCTTGATCTTTCCAGGCATGTTCCTTCTCCTGGGCCTTTGTACTTGATATTTCCTATGCCTGGAACGCTTCCCCCAGATATTTGCATTGTTGCTTTCTTTTCTTCTTTAGGTCTGCTTTAATGTCACCTTCTCAGAGAGGCCTTATCTGACCACCAAATTTACAATAGTACAGTACCATTCCAGCATTCCTTTTCCCTACATTTCTTTCCAGGGCATCTGGATTGGAGGAAGACTCATTAACAACTTGTGTTATGCAGATGACACAACGTTGCTTGCTGAAATTGAAGAGGACTTGGAGCACTTACTGATGAAGATCAAAGGCCACAGCCTTCAGTATGGATTACACCTCAACATAAAGAAAAAAAAAAAGTCCTCACAACTGGACCAAAAAGCAACATCATGATAAACTGAGAAAAGATTGAAGTGGTCAAGGACTTTATTTTACTTGGATCCGTAATCAATACCCATGGAAGCAGCAGTCAAGAAATCAAATGATGCATTTCATTGGATAAATCTGCTGCAAAAGACCTCTTTTAAGTGTTAAAAAGCAAAGATCTTAAAGATTAAGGGGCAACTGACTCCAAGCCATGGCATTTTCAGTCACCTCATATGCATGCAAATGCTGAGCAGTTACTAAGGAAGACAGGGGAAGAACTGACCCCTCTGAATTATGGTGTTGGTGAAGAATATTGAATACACCATGAACTGCCAAAAGAACAAACTGTCTTGGAAGAAGTATAGGCAGAATGCTCCTTAGAAGCAAGGTTGGCAAGACTACATCTCACAAACTTTGGACATGTTGTCAGGAGGAATCAGTCCCTAGAGAAGGACATCATGCCTGCTAAAGTACACAGTGAATGAAAAAAAGGAAGACCCTCAATGAGATGGATTAACACAGTGGCTGCAGTGATGGGCTCAAGCATAACAACAATTGTCAGGATGGTGGAGGACTGGGCAGAGTTTCGTTCTATTGTACATAGGGTTGCTATGAGTTGAAACTGACCCTCCAGCACCTAACAACAACATGATAGCGCTTATCACCATCTAATATGTTATACACATTTATCTACTAATTTTTTGTTTGTTTTCAGCCTCTGCCCCACTAGTATATAACTTCCATGGAAGGTATTTTTGTCTTTTTATTCACTACTGTAACCCAAGTCCTTAGAAACATGCATACCACTCTTCCTTTATGTGTAATAGTATATAAAAGTTAATAAATATTTGTTTAAAAAAAATGTTTTAAACAACAATGAGACACCATTACTTACCTACTTGAATGGCTAGAATCCAAACTGCTGACAACAAATGCTAGCAAAGATGCAAAGCAAAAAGAACTTTCGTTTATTTGTGATGGGAATGAAAAATCATACAGGTACTTTGGAAGGCAGTTTGACAGTTTCTTACAAAGCTAAACAGTATTACCACATGATCCAGCAATTGCACTCCTAGATGTTTATCCAAATGAATTGAAAATGTACATCCACACAAAAACAGCTTTACTTTTATAAATGCTAAAAATGGGAAGCAACCAAAATATCTTTCATTAGGTGAATGGATAAGCGTGGTACATCCATACAATGGAATATTTTCCCATGATTAAAAGAAATGAGCTATCAAACCACAAAAACACATGGAGAACCCCTAATCGCATATTGCTGAGTGAAAGAATCTAGTGCTAAAAAGCTACATACCGTATGATTTCAACTATACGACATTCTGGGAAAGGCAAAAATATAGACAGTAAAAAGCTCAGTGGTTGACGGGGATTCAGGGAGAGGGAGAGAGTGATGATGGTGGAGCATGGGAGATTTTTAGGTCAGTTAACTATTCTGTATGCTGCTATAATAGTGGATACAGGACGTTATGCAATTATCAAAACCCAAAGACTTTACAACACAAAGAGTGAACCTTTATGTAAACCCTGGACTTTAGTTAATAATAATGTATCAATATGGATTCAGCAATTGTAACAGATACACATCACTAATGCAAGATATAAATAATAGGGGAAGTGAAACCATTACAGTGGGGTTGGGGGAAATATATGGAAACTCTGTACCAATATATGGGAACTCTGAAACAATAGGCAACATCGTGACAAACGGAGAAAAGATTGAAGTTGTCAAGCATTTCATTTTACTTGGATCCACAATCATTGAAGCTGCAGTAACGAAATCAAATGACTCATTTCACTGGGCAAATCTGCTGTAAAAGACCTCTCTAAAGACCTCTTTAAAGTGTTAAAAAAAAAACAAAGATGTCACTTTGAGGACTAAGGTCAGCCTGCTCCAAGCTGTGATATTTTCAATCTCTTCATATGCATGTGAAAGCTAGAAAATGAATAAGGAAGACAGAAGAATTGATGCTTTCAAATTATGGTTTTGCTGAAGAATATTGAATATACCATGAACTGCCAAAAGAACAAACAAATTTGTCTTGGACAAAGTACAGCCAGAGTGCTTCTTAGATGGCTAGACTTTGTCTCGTGAACTTGGGACATGTTATCAGGAGGGACCAGTCCCTGGAGAAGGACATCATGCTTGGTAAAGCAGAGGGTCAGCAAAAGAGGAAGATCTTTGACAAGAAGGAATGACACAGTAGCTGCAAGAATGGGTTCAAGCACAGCAGTGATTGTGAGAATGGCACAGGACTAGGCAGTGTTTCATTCTCTTGTACACAGGGTCACCACGAGTTGGAACCAACTCTACAGCACCTAACAACAACAACAACAACCACACTTTCTCAATTCTTCTGTAAACCTAAAACTGCTGTGTTTTTTTTAAACCTATTAGTTGAAATACATACACTAACTTTTTTTAATCCTCACAAAAACACTCTGATGTAGTTTCTCTATTTGTTTCTCCATTATTATCTCCATTTTTAAGATGGGAAACTGAGCCACAGAGAGTTTGGTGACTTGTCAAAGTTCACACAACTAGTATTTGAGAGCGACAAATGTGGAACCCAGAGTGGATTTTCTCTAGAAGCAGTACTCTCAATTTTTACGCCGTAGTACACTCCCCCGTGGCATTACATGTACAAAAGAAAGAAAGTGACAAAAGAATAGCTATGACAAGGCATGCAGGCTTGAGCGTATTTGCTATTGTGTGTGTGGAGCTGGCTGGTGCTTTGTGGTCAGAGTGAACACATCTTTAAGTAGCAGTTGTATTGAGGAGAAAATTACCATTCAAGAACTGAGCCCAATTTTTTAAGAGTTTTATTTATTGTCATTGTTTATTATTTTCGTTGTTGCCTTTCAAAACAACTTCTTCACTGCCGGCATACATAGACTTTTGGTGATAGAAAAGAACATTTTCTGCGTTGCTGCACAGATCTCAATGTGGATAGATTCAGACACGTGTCCTTTCTATTTTGTCTTTTAATCTATTTGTGAGGCTAATAGGTGTGGGCTGTATTGGGAAGGGTTGGTTGTCTAATTTTTGTAAAGGATTTATAAATATGCCTGAGGTGGCAGTTAGTTAGAATTAGAGATCTGGCAAAACAACGAAATCTGAATGTGAAACAGAAAATTCCAGTCGACTAATGAGTCCCCCAGGCACATCAAGGAGAGCTTTATGGTTTTCTTCTCACAATCATTTGTAGATATTCTGTTATGACAATCTTTCTCAAATCTGAATCTTCAAAGTGACCTTTTCCCTGCACTGCCTAAAATAGAAATTTTCACTCCATCTCCGCCTGTGGCAGGAATAAAACAACCCTAGTATTCAACCCCTTTCCAGATTATACAGTCCATGATAGGATATTATCATAACTTCTTTCTAAAGTAGGCTATCCATCCAATTAACCTTGAATATTTTTTTAAAAAGGTTGCAATAGTACAGATAATTGCATGGTTGTCAAAAATTATGACTAACCAGGACAATAGAGCCCAGTAAAATCATTCCTATCAAAAGATTAACATTTACCATGTAGTGTTAAGGAAACATAATTGTAAGAGATTTTAAAATAAATAACTGGAAAAATAATAAACAGTCGTTGCATGCAAATGAACTAAAAAGGCAGAAAATATATTAAACACAATAAATACATTTTCTGTATTTCATATCAGAATATACCCCATCATTTAGAAATTATTCTCTCCAAATACTTGTTAAAGAAACAGTGCAGATGAAAGAACACGCTTTTCTTGGCCCTCTGTGATATCACGAGGTTATTCTATGAGCTGGTTTCTTCAGTATTCCTCGCTGAAAGTCAAAGCCATTAAGGTGTAGTCCTTGGTAAGAAATAGTAGGGAAAATCTTTCACACACATAGAAGTGGAGAAAATTGCTAAAGAAAGGGGGGGGGGAAACCCTTGACAGATAAGCAATAGCTTTGCTTACACAGTAATTTATGGTAATATTAGAAAGCTTTTGATAAAATTTCACACATATTGCAGGGTAGGACATTGGAGAAGATAAAGGACTCAAGGAGATAGGTAAAAATTAAACCATTTATAAGAGGGGAAAGCATTTTGTAAAAAAACATTTTGCAATCAGTTTTGATAGTCATGACAGTTTATATAATTTCTATGTGCACTGGACACTTGCTGTCTATAAAAGTAGCAGCCTAACATCCTCATTGCTACAAAGTCATTTTTAAGAACAATAAATATGGTAAACTTATTTTAAGTATATATACAAAACTACTGTAACACATCTGGCAGTATTTGTGAGCTAATTTTCTATCATTTGACTAGTTTAGACCTCTTAAACCCTTACCTTTATTTTATTTGATAGCAAATCAATTTTCCAATAAAATAATTTTGCCTGTGGGGTACTATAATGAAAAAGCAATTTAAAATATGTTTCTATAAATACTGAAAGTACTTCCACACTAGATATGCAGTAAATAAATGAGGAACTATTCACACCAGTTGCTACTTCCTTTCTTGTTATCTCAAAAATAATGAGTCTCAATTTGTGTTTTTATCCATCAACCCCTGAAACCCTTATTAAGGTCAAAGCTTCAATATAATATATTTGTTCTTCTACAGAATTTTATATTTTGAATTTTAAAGCACTATTTGATGCTACGACTTCACTTTCTATATTAGAAATATAACCAAAAACACATTGCCATTGAGTTGATTCTGACTCATGGCATCAATAAAGAATTAAGTGATTTTTTTTTATATTCTTCAATTACCATTATTAATAAAGTTTCCTTCTTTCCTGTGAACTTCAGTGTATCATTGGCCTGTCACTGTCATTTTTCATCAGTTTATGACAACAACCGCTATGAAGATCTTCATTTTAAGAAACATAGCAAAAGTGCTAGCATTCAAAAAGAGCACATTTTGAGAACTCTGTTTCTTGTTTTTAAAGAATACTAACAAGAAATTTTGGAAAAAGAAATGCAAGTCTGTCTCTGTTCTCCCTAACAAATGTCTCCTGAGGCACAGTTTTAATAAGTAGTTCTGGAAACTTCTTAAACAATACATATCACTGACTGGGATGGCTGACCCTTTCAAGCTGATTGATGCTACTCAATAAAGATACCATCAGACTCTGAAGTCACTGGTTTGAATTTCTAAAGTATTTTGAGAAAATATTATGTGGGGGGTGCGGGGGAGCACATTTTAATGCCATTCACATGTTTCCCAGAGAATGAAAGCTGACCTGCAAGGACGTTGAAAGCATTACAGGCTAATTTCATTGCCGTTTCAGAGGGTGGGAGGGAAGTTGGAAGAACCAGGAGTTGGGTAGGGGTTCAAGGGCATTGAGGTGAATATTGTTGACCAATTGGAAAACTACTAAGTGCCAGGGCCTGTTCTAGAAGGCTTATGTTTTGAGCCCTTACAGCAATTGTGAAGCTCTCTTGAAAATTTACACTGTCATTTTATTTATAGCAGATGTCTCTTAAGGCAAACCTTTTTACTTTATACCATACAAATCTTATGGAAAATTGCAAACATAATGTGGAGTTTTGGTCATGCTGTAGAAATTTACAGTATTTTCTACAATGGATTATGAGCAAGGGGGAAAAAAACTGATACCGATCTAAAGGCTGAAGGATAAAGGGTAATCAAAACAAGCCTTCTGCAGATGCTTTTATGAAGCTTGTCTTAAAAGAAAAGGCAAAAGTTGAAACTGTGGATTAAATCAACTAAATTAAATCATCTTGTATTCAAGATACATTCTGCGCTTCAGAATGAAATGACCAGAAGCCAATATGAGCCTTAAGAATGGCACTCAGCTGCTATACAGCTCCACTGTCTGGGCTAGGAAAAAAAGTTTATTGGGATTTTCTCATGCCAAATGTACATTTGTGTCTTGTGTACACCCAATGAAAAGAAAATCTAAGCATGCATTTTATTTTCTAGCTAGTTCTCAGTTGTATTTCTCTCGTAGCTCAATTATAGTCTAGTGACTTAAATATATGTCTTGTGGCTTCTCAGCAACTGCTGAACTGCCTGTTAGAGAAATTTTAACATCAGAAATTCAGCTCTCAATATAAAAATATAAAGTGCAGTTAAAGGAGAAAATAAACTCTATCTGGAAAATTACACTAGGAAATATTACAATATAAAAAAAGAGATATTATAATTTTACATAAGTGAATGTCAGCAACTTAATTTTCCAAGGAAAAATCTATCCAGCTATCAATACTGACTCCGATACTCTTTTCCTAATTAGCAGAATTCAGAAACAGAGAATTATATAAATTTTGGAAATTGAAATTCAGATGAGAAAAACCTACATTCCTGAGAATTCGCTGCTCATCATGCATAGTGTGTAACAATACACACGTCTCAAAAAGGAAGTCCGTAAAGCCATGCGGCTGCTGTGTTTTCAAAGACTTTTTTTTTTGTGTGTGAGAGTTTAACCAATACAACAGCATAATCTCCCTGGACTCTAAAAACACAAATCCATGACAAGGACATAAGATTGATGGAATTTGTAATCCTGGATTTTTACTTATGTAATAAATTTGCAATTTCAAGGACATTATTCAAAATGACCCCACTGTATTACAATGTGTGGATTCCTATGCTGTTTTGCATTAACTGCTACTGAAAAATCTTACACTCTTAACACCCTGCCTTTGGTGCTTCAGTGGGTTGCTTACCATTACAATTCTGGTCACAGATGAGGGTTAAAATATCTCTAACCTTTACAAATGTATTATGTGGCACCACCGACATAGTTTTCATTGCAGATAAAATCTATGACAAATTTTCTGTATGACAGAAGAAGAACATGATTTCATATTAAATTCTGATGATAGAGATATATTGCTCTGCCTGTACTTCTGAAATGTTTTGGATATAGTAATGATGGCCAATACTTCCTCTTCCATTACATCAATAAAATCTCAGAATCCACTTTATTTTTATGGGTCCAGAGCTTCAGTAAATATTTCTTAAGCAGAGCTGAAGAACACTGGAAAAATTGTTCAGAATTCAGCTCACTTCTAACCTTGCTGATCAAAACAGACAAAACACTCAGCTGGTTAGACATAATGAGAAGCCGAAAGAGGAGGCCACAGAAGAGCCTGGAAATTGAGTGTTGCCATGAAGGTGTATAAGAGCTCGAGCAACTCTTTCTCAAATGTAAGTGTCAAGATAATGGTAGGTCCCTTTGACAGTCATTTAAAAGAAAGAATAAAGCCTATTATAGTAACTTCATAGAGTTACAAAAGCACTTGAGTTTTCAGGGAATCACGGACTTGTAAAATGTTTCTGACATTCCATTTAAAAATTGGTGTTATGACATTGTCATAATACATAATCATATAGTCAAAGAATGACTGGAAGTAGATCCATAATAGATTTTTTTTTAACAAATTTCATATTACTTTGCAGACATCTGATTTCTCCTTTTCTTCCTTAGATGTAATGATTAAGAGAAAAGTAGACAGAGTATTGTTTCTCTTGATACCTCTTCCTGGCAATTTCTTGGGAAAGATGAGAATTCTGGTTGGTCCATATTTGTTCGGATTTTGTGGTTTTGAAGGATCTCAGGTAAGTCCATGCCTGATGATCCAAGCTATACTAAACATCTTACCAAATGCCTCTTTAAATTGTCAGGATGCTTCACAAATATATCAGGGCTACATGGATTGTGTTTAAGATTCTAGATGTCTACTGAACTTGAGTCTCTCCATTGGTTTCTCTGCATACCACTAGAGCTTTCCCTAGACTATTAAGGAAATAGGCTTTTAGTCAGAAGATTACCTGAAACCATACCAAAGCTTAAGATATGGAATAGCCAACAGTCACATAAAAAAAACAAAAAAAAGTAACATGTGGCTTTAATTTTACTTAATGTATTTATTCTTCAATTTATTAAAAAAAAAAAAAAAAACCTTGTCCATTGCCTATGCCTTTGGGCATATGTGCATAATAAAAAACATTACTGAGCATAAATAATACATATTAAATGTGTCTATTAAGATTCTCCAAAATAGTCCATCAAAATGACTTACTTTATACTGTCAAATTGAAAATCTACTAGCTAAATAATTCTATTAAATTGTGTGATATTACTAACATCAATTAATTATACTTATATCTAGCTCTATAATTATTTTATAATATTAATTGTGATTTTAATTTAGGTAAAGGGCTTATAAGTTTACCTTGATTTTTAATGTGTAATGGCTTTTCCATACTTAGACTGTGTCCACTAATTGAGACTTGCAACTTGTCCCATT
This sequence comes from Loxodonta africana, assembly GCF_030014295.1. Classification (NCBI taxonomy): domain Eukaryota; kingdom Metazoa; phylum Chordata; class Mammalia; order Proboscidea; family Elephantidae; genus Loxodonta; species Loxodonta africana. Next base: position 124,768,961 of record NC_087344.1, read on the forward strand.
TTCAAGTCAAACAACTGGTTACTTCACACTTTACTTTTTTTAATAACTTTTTCCACTGAGTTGACCAATTTAATTTGTTTTGGGGCAGTAAAAAAAGCCAGCATTAAAAAAATCAACAGTTAACCTAAATGTTACTACTGAATAATGCTTCATTTTGGCCATATGCTATTCACGTGGTGCCAAGCGATCAGTAACTTAATAAATGGAATTGGAGTTTCCTATGGCTGAAACCAGAGACATCCAATACTGCTGTTTTAAAATAAGCTATTGTCATACTTTCCGTTAGTTCATAAAATCAACAAAGGTTTAGAGAAACAAATACTCAACACTGGGTCAGCACCAAGTTGAGTCTTTTCCATCAACCACACATTTTACATCTCGTCATTTCAACAAAGAAAGCAAACCAGCTCCGATATTGCCTGGGTCTGGATTTCATCTCCTCCTTCGGCAAGTTGCATATGTTACTGTGACTCTGTTTCCTCATTTTTAAGACAGAGATTGATGGTGAAATGAGGTAGTTGATGCAAAGTGTTTAGAACAGAGTCTTGCACAAATTAATATTGTTTTTATTCATGATTTTCACTTTTAACTTGTTATACCCCTAGCCTGACAGGACTTTCTCTTTTGGTCTTGTCTTTGTAAATATAACATTTTCCTCGTGGCTCAACTGAGCACCAGCCCAAGGTGATCTCTCTCTCCTCTGAACTCAGATTGATCTTTTACTTCAAATCACAGTTTTAGACATGTGTTATTCTCTAAGCCATTTCTTACATCCACAATAAAAGTACAAGAGCACGCTGTATTTCTTGTGCTTAGATTTGACATGTAGCGCATGCTCTACAGACACGCCACAACTGACCTGCAAAGAATCCACAGAGTTAACTAGCCACAGTTCATGGCAGCCTTCATTTCTTCCAGGTCAAATTAGAGAACTAGGTTATTCCAACAAAGGTCTCAGCTTAGTTTTGGTTTTGCTTGTGTGTGTGTGTGTGTGTGTGTGTTTGGTTGGTTGGTTGTTGTTATTGTTTGCTTTGCTTAAAAAACTAACACATATTCCTTTAATGGTGACTCCCTATAATTCTGCCTTTGGGTTACACAGTATACATTCTTCCACATCGAAATTCTTTCCTCTGAGTATAACAGGGTCCAGCATTACATAGAGTTTCTATCCAGAGTACACAGTATCCAAAAAATTTCAGAATATAGACATAGATTCTTAGAGATGTCTTTTAGTCTCCCTCAATTCTCTGAAGTCAAAATTTACATGTCTACTACCATTGACCCAAATAAGAGCTGAAATTACTGGGCATAGTGTTAAAAAAAAAAAAAAAAAACCATTGCCGTGGAGTCAATTCAGACTCATAGCTACAAGGTAGAACTGCCCCATAGAATTTCCAAGAGTACCTGCTGGATTCAAACTGCTAACCTTTTTGTTAGCAGCCATAGCACTTAACCCCTATATAATGCTTAAATACATGCAATTCTCCTTTTCAACAATGACAGTCTCAAATGTGTAAGATTTATATATGAATTTCATTTGAACCCACTAGGTGAAGGGCTTGGATGAATAAAAGATACTTGGCTGAATGATTAGATGCCTAGAAGATTTAATTTTTTTTTTAATTACCTCAGGTTAGCAAAAGAAAAAAAATTGCTTGCATATTAAAATGAAATCCCAAAGAATCAGATTTTATTGCTTATTTTCTTACTTTGCTAAAAACATAACTCTTACCTAGTTGTCATTCTTTCCTTCTCATCAGAAAACTGTCCTTTAATTCTTCCACTATGTCATAAAATATTAATCAATTCTGATTTGCATTTCAAGTTCAGCTCTTTTTTAGAAGGACATCAAATTCAATGACAAAGACATCACTAATCTCTTTAGTATGACAGTGGGAAGCCAAGCTCAAGCTCCTTCTGATTGAAGTCCTAAAGAGGGAAGGTCATGTAATACTCTTCTTTATCAGTAACAGTGATTTTTTTTTTTTTTTTTGGCTTTTTTTCTTCTCATTATGTGCTCATTTAACTCATGTGCTATGGTGATGTGCTTTATACTATTAATCTCCTTTCATTAAGAAATGTACATCCTATTATTTTTGCAGCAGAAAAAGGAAACTTTCAGTGTTAATTGGCCATAGTGATTTTTGTTGTTTTTGGTGTTCTCTTGAAAGTAATATGAGTGTGTGTAAATATATATATCATATGATATATATAATATACAATGTATATATATATATACATATTTTTAGATATACAAATATATATTTGTATAAGATATACAAATATTTTGAGGTCTAGTGCCAAGAAGAAAGATCAGTTTAGCTCTTCAGAACACATTTTATAAAGAAGCCCTGGTGTAGTGATTAAGTGCTATAGTTACTAGCCAAAAGGTCAGCAGTTGAAATTCACCAGGCACTCCTTGGAAACTCTATGGGGCAGTTCTACTCTGTCCTATACGGTCACTATGAGTTGGAAATGACTTGATGGCAATGGGCATAGTTTTGGTTTTATGCTAGATTATATATCATGTTTTCCTCTCCTTTTAAAGACTTGTCTCTACTGCAGCCAATTATATTGTAGAAATTATACACAGTTGCAAAAATTATATTTCTTATAATTAGTAATGTTGGCTTTGTGAAAAAATTAACCATATAGATTCACAAGGAAATCATTATAAAAAATTAGTATAGATTTTAATTATTATCAAATATCCTAATATGCACATGATATGGACAATCAATAAAAATAAAAGAGAATATTTTTTAAATGAATAACATCAATTTTCAAACACTTTCTGTTATATACAAATAAAATAATTTCATTACATGTAAGAAAGGACCATTTAATATGTTAAATTATTCCAGTTTTTAGTTTATCAAATTTTTTGAGATTCTTATTTCATTAAAAAAAAGAAACATACATGAATAAAAAGCAAGAGGTCATTAAAAAGACAGAAGAGAAAGAAAAAGTCATAAATGGATGTCAGAAGAGACTCTTTGGATGTTGAATAGCTAAAGCAAAAGGAAAAATGATGAAAAAAGCTGAACAGGAGATTTCAAAGAGACTCAAGAAGACAAAGTAAAGTATTATGATGACATGTGCAAAGACCTAGAGATGGAAAGCCAAAAGGGAAGAACACGCTCAGCAGTTCTCAAGCTAAAAGAACTGAGGAAACCATTCAAGCCTCGAGAAGCAATACTGCAGGATTCTACAGGGAAAATATTAAATGACACAGGAAGCATCAAATGAAGATGAAAGGAATACATAGAGTCACTATACCAAAAAGGATTGGTCAATGTTTGACCATTTCAGGAGGTAACATGTGATCAGGAACTGATGATACTGAAGGAAGAAGCCCAAGCTGCACTGAAAGCATTGCTGAAAAACAGGGCTCTGGGAATTGATGGAATACCGACTGAGATGTTTCAACAAAAGGATGCATCACTAGAAGTGCTCAGTCATCCATGCCAAGAAATTTGAAAGACACTACCTGGCCAACCAACTGGAAGAGATCCATATTTGTGCCTATCCCCAAGAAAGGTGATCCAACTGAATGCAGAAATAATTGAACAATATCATTAATATCGCATGCAAACAAAATTTTGCTGAAGGTCATTCAAAGTGGCTGTAGCAGTGTATCAACAGAAATTAAAGCCAGATTTAGAAGAGGATGTGGAACCAAGGATATCATTGCTGATGTCAGATGGACCCTGGCTGAAAGTAGAGAATACTAGAAAGATGTTTACCTGTGCTTTATAGACTATGCTAAGGCATTCAACTGTATGAATCATAACAAATTATGGATAACATTGTGGAAAATGGGAATTCCAGAACACTTAATTGTGCTCATAAGGAATCTGTGCATGAATCAAGAGGCAGTTGTTCGAACAGAACAAGGGGATACTGCATGGTGTGTGTCAGGGTTGTACCCTTTATCATACTTATTCAATCTGTATGCTGAGCAAATAATCTGAGAAGCCGGACTATATGAAGAAAAATGGGGCATCAGGATTGCAGGAAGACTCATTGACAACCTGTGTTATGCAGATGACACGACCTTGCCTGCTGAAAACGAAGAGGACTTGAAGCACTTACTGAGAAAGATAAAAGACTACAGCCTTCAGTATAGATTATACTTGAACATAAAGAAAACAAAAATCCTCGCAACTAGACCAGTAAGCAACATCATGATAAATAAAGAAAAGATTGATGTTGTCAAGGATTTCATTTTACTTGGATCCACAATCAACACTCATGGAAGCAGCAGTCAAGAAATCAGAAGACATATTGCGTTGGGCAAATCGGCTGCAAAAGACCTCTTTGAAGTGTCGAAGAGCAAAGATGTCACCTTGAAGACTAAGGTGCACCTGACCCAGGCCATGGTGTTTTCAATTACCTCATATGCATGCAAAAGCTGGCCAATGACTAAGGAAGACCAAAGAAGGATTGACGCCTTTGAATTGTGGTGTTGGCAAAGAATATTGAATATACCATGGACTGCCAAAAGAACAAACAAATCTGTCTTGAAAGAAGTACGATCAGAATGCTCCTTAGAAGCAAGGATGGCAAGACTTCATCTCACATACTTTGGACATGATATCAGGAGGGCTCAGTCCCTGGAGAAGGACATCATGCTTGCAAAATAGAGGGTCGGCAAAAAAGAGGAAGACCCTCAACAAGATGGATTGACACAGTAGCTGCATCAATGGGCTCAAGCATAACAATGATTATAAGTATGGCGCAAGGCCAGGCAGTGTTTCATTCTGTTGTACATAGGGTCACTATGAGTCAGAACTGGCAAGGACAGCACCTAACAACAACAACAAATTTCATTATTTTATTTAAATTGAAATTTTCAGATGTTTGAGTCATTCAAACAATAGTTATTAACCAATAACAACCTCATATGATTTTTCAACAACTTAGAAAGTTTCTTAATTTCATTTTTACTTCTCAGTATGTGCTCATTTAACTCATTCGCTATGGTTAGATGTTTTATACTATTTGTCTCCTTTCATTAAGATAATTTTTTATCTTAGAAAGGAAGCAATAAGAATGGGCTGTGAAGCACAACTAGGTGATATAAACAAAAAGTACAGGTGTCGTTCTGTATTTTAAAATCAATTTATCTGCTTTGACTATATTTAACCTATCAGTTCAGCCATACCACTATGGTACGCATATAACATTTCAAGTGTGAAAATAGGTACTTAATTAACACTTGTTAAATTGAATTAAGTATAAAATAAACAAAAAAAATCAAATTATTTAACTCATTGTAACCAAGAAATTCAATTGCTATAAAAAAATAAACTTGCCAAATTAGACAAATGAATTGTTTGATCTATCATTTCAATTTAAATGTAATTGTGTGTGTGTGTGTGTGTATAAGTGCAGACAGAAGTTTAGAAAATTTTAGAAAACTCAGTATGTAAAAGAAATCCAAGTAAATAAGAAAATCCAAAAAGCAACATGGAAATATTTCCAAATTAGTTTAGTTTTAAATGTCTAGCCAAGGTAAGGGCTAGGTAAATATTTAGAGAAGAACAGAACAAAAGAATCAAGGAAGGATGGAGGGAGAAGGAAGAAGGAAGGAGGGAGGGAGGGAGGAAGCGAGAAAGGGGAATTTAAAAATTGATTTAACAAATCTTCGTTTGTCAAAAAACAATATGTTGATACTAATGCAGTAATAAACAGTAACTTTTCATAATAAAAAATTTCTTAGAACCACATCGATATAAGTGTAGGTAATTGTTTCTCCTGTCCCTCCCCATTCCTGTCTAATCCTTTTGAACATTTTTAAGAGAATAAAGCATTCATTTTTCGGTTATTATTTTGTATATGACTACATGATAAAATAAAATTTTTGTTACATGTTAAACCAAGATTCTCTTAATTGTCTGTATAGACAGATAGGTAGAGATACACTTGTTGCTGTTAGTTGAACCTGACTCATAGTGACCCTACAGGACAGAGTAGAACGCTCCATAGGGTTTCCAAGGAGTGGCTGGTGAATTTGAACTGCTGACCTTTTGGTTAGCAGCCACAGCTCTAAACTACTGTGCCACCAGGGCTCCGAATACAGATATAGATATACAGATATATAAAATGTATGGTTGTCTTTTCAGTATTTTTAAATTAATTTATCTGCTTTCACTCCACTATACCTTCCAGTTCAGCCAAACGGTATCATTTCAAGTATACACCCACACATGAAAATGAACTTGTGTGATGAACTTAAAGTAATATTTCTATTTCTTACGATCTTATTAAAGATAAAATATCAGCAATGAGCTCACAGTACGTACATTACTCTCTAAGTGTTAATAGCATCCACAAAGCTGTTTCTACTAATGCTGGAATAGCTAAATGAGGGAAAAAATGGATATCTGGATCACTGTCTAGACATTACCCATTCATACAGATATCAAGAAACACTTGGTCGTTTGATATCTTTAAATTGAACAAATATGTAAATGTTTGGTGCCTTGATGTCCAAACAACTGAATGATTGACTGAATTTTCCAGCAGGATGTTTGGGTGTTATGTGACATAACCAGTGAATTACGATACTTTTAAAAGGCCTGGATAAGTTCCAGAAAGATGTTTACATGCACAAAGAAAATGCAGTTGAATACGACTTTGTTACTAGATGTGAAGTAAAGAATTTAAGTGTGGAGGATTAACATTTTTCTAATTTTCCAGAGGAAAAAAACATATAAATACACTTTGGTTCAACATTGTCTTCTTTCCCTCAATATATGTAGCTGCTGAAAAAGGCCAGAAAATGTCTCCTAGTTGAAAAATAGTAGGCCAATGGGAGACATAGCTGGGAAGCAACAGTAAAGTTGGTTGACGGGGCATAACCAGAAAAGACCCCAGAGGAGAGAAGTGTGTGGGAACAGCTAGTCATTGATGAAGGGGTATGCGAGGAGTGTACAAACTTGAGGAAGACTGTCTGTACTGAGACCATTCTGCCTTCAGTTCCTGGATCTAAAACCCACACATTCACTTGTCCTGGAACCCTGGATTTCTAATATTCTAAAGATTAGCTGTTACCATGCTACTTTGAAAAGGTACAGAGAAGTAAAGCAGAGTAAGAGTTTGTCCACTGAATTAATCAGAAAGCTTTTGCCTAAAAACTATCATCAAGGGTTTTAAAAACCTCCTTTCAGATGCATAATCCTAGGTGAAGTCTAAATTAAAAAGGTAAAGATCTGGTTAAGGTGAGGCGCCCCAGAGTAAAAAAAAATCAATAAAAAATAATGTGACACCAGTTATTCACTTTGTAATTTTCTGCACCTGTAGATTGGGATTAAAAAAAAAAGCAACTAGGGAGAGAGAAATGCATCAGTTATGTCTTCAAGAGAATTTGAACAATTTGTTACACCAATAAATTTGTATAGACAGGCTATCTCGATGATTCCTTCTTTTCCAAGGAAGAGAGTCAGAATAACATTGATCACTGTCCCCATCATCTGTTTTACTCTATAGAAGGAGCCGAATGATGAAAGCCATCTTTTAAAATTCAGAGTTGCTGTAAATCCTGCTACCAGCAACTAAACACAAAACTACTCCAAAAGTACTGCCATTTATTTGTACTTACCAAAGCCTATTAGCTGTCTCCTGGGCAAGATTTTAAATTGTATGTAAATAATGAATGGTGAAAATATTCCATAAAATAGAATATGACAAAATCTGTTAGGCAGCCCATAACCCTCAGCAGCTTTAAAAAAAAAAAAAAAGTTTAAGCCTTTTCCTTATAGGCTTAAGTTTATATTTTTGTACTTAAAGTGCCTAGGGAATTCAGCAGACAATTGAATGAATGACTTAAATAACTCATACAGGAGAAAATATGTGAACCCATATTATAGAAAGTTACCAGAAAAAATTTTGAAAAGTGTTTTGTTTATTATGGTGCTCAACAGTGCTAAAATAAATAAATTAGTTATAAAAATAGTAATAATACTAAACATATTGAACTGATTTTAGTTTAACAGTTTCAAATGTTTTCAGCAAGGGACTTCTCTGACATTCAACTAAATTTCATAGAGTTTGCTTTTTGTTTTATTTACCATCATATCCCAAGGCCAATGCTTAAAATAACTCCAGACTCAGGTTCCCTATATCATCCTCATCTGTGTCCCCCAAGACATTTCTTCTATTCCCTATTTTACCTACATCTCTCATCCATCAAAAGAACTATCCACCTCGTTTTCATTTGCACTACATTCTCACTATGCTATCCTTGAAACCCATTCTATGGGACAATGTTCTATGTGCAAGTGTTATAATTATTTCCTTCTGGCTCATCTGGTAGTGAACCCATCTGGATTTCATCCAACATGCACTAGCTTTATACCAAATCCTGACCTGTTATGGCTTGAATTACATTAAGGTTCCATTCTGTGTTCTTTCTAGTTTAAACAGTGAGTGCTCATCTAAGTATTTTGAACAACAACAACAAAAAAAAAAAAAAAACTATGAAAACTAAGTTTACATAAAGATAATTCAGGTAAGGAACAGATTATTGGTGTGAATTTCCTAGGGTGCAGCTAGGACTAATGACAAATAATGAAGTTTTAGGTCACGTACTAATTTAGACAATAGCTCTCAAACTATTTTCACCAAAGATGCCTAAAACTCATGAATATTTCCTATTCTTCATTTCTATTGGAAAAGTTAATACATGATAACAATGAAAGTCATTACTCATCATCCAACTGAATTTTGAGAAGTTTAGGGTTAGGAGATATGGATAATTTGCATACAATTCACAATCCACACATGTCTTCATCTTCGTTACTTTAAGATTAAAAGAAAATTTATGGTAAAATTATGCTTTGTTACATACTGTAGAGTAGGATTAAATAAACAACACACAACAAAATGGATTTACAATGAGATTGAACTAGAAGGAAATCACAAATAAAAGCCAAGAATGATAATAATTGAAAATCATGGCCAATTCAAGCCAGGCTTCATGACATTTATGCCAAGTAGCCTTTCTGAGGGTGGAGGAAGTTCCATTCATGCCTAGGAGTTTTTTAGTTATCTAGTACTGCTGTAACAGAATTATCACAAGTGGATGGCTTTAACAAAGAAAAATTTATTCTCTCAGTGTTTACGAGGCTACAAGTTCAAATTCAGGATGCCACCTCCAAGGGAAGGCTTTCTCTCTCTGCCAGTTCTTGGGGAAGGTCCTTGTCATCAATCTTTCCGTGATCTAGGAGCTTCTCAGCACAGGGACTCCAGGTCCAAAGGATGTGCTCTCTCTCTCTCTCTTTTATATCTCAAAAAACATTGACTCAAGGTACAACCCAATTCTGAAGATTGTGTCCTGCCCCATTAACATAACTGCCTCTAATCCTGCCTCATTTACATCATATAACCAAAAAACCAAACTAATTGCCATAGAGTTGATTCCGACTCATAGCAACCTTATAGGACAGAGTAGAACTCTATTGAATACACAAAGGAATGGCTGGTGTGTTCAAACTGCTGACCTTCAGGTTAGCAGCTGTCATGGATTGAATTATGCCTCCCAAAAATGTGTGCGTCAACTTGGTTAGGCCATGATTCCCAGTATTGTGTGGTTGTCCTCCATTTTGTGATCGTAATTTTGTGTTAAAAGGATTAGGGTGGGATTGTAACACCACCCTTGCTCAGGTCACCTCCCTGATCCAATGTAAAGGGAGTTTCCCTGGGGTAGGGCCAGTACTATCTTTTATCTCTCAAGAGATAAAAGAAAAGGGAAGCAAGCAGAGTGTTGGGGACCTCATACCACCAAGAAAGCACCACCAGGAGCAGAGCGCATCCTGTAGACACAGGGTCCCTGCACCTGAGAAGCTCCTTGACCAGGGGAAGATTGAGGACGATGGACCTTCCTCCAGAGCTGACAGAGAGAGAAAGCCTTCCCCTCAAGCCGATGTCCTGAATTTGGGCTTGTAATCTACCAGACTGTGAGAAAATAAATTTCTCTTTGTTAAAGCCATCCACTTGTAGTATTTCTGCTATAGCAGTACAAGATATCTAAGACAAGAATTAAGTCATTATAAGTCACAAGATAGTATTGGCATTCTGAACTCAAAAGAGCCTGATTGTCATTTATGTTGTGAGCAGCAATTTAATTTCCACAAAATAACTTTATCTGTCTGTTAAATTAATGACCTTAATTTAAATTTTATTAGTTTTGTAGTTTTTATTGAACTGAAATTTGTGAAATGATTTTTCTTATACTTAGTTATATAAATTCCATAAGGATATAGAGTTTACAACTGTTGTTATGCTTACGTGCGTTTAAGTATACTAATTAAGTGAAAGCTTAGGGCCATTAAAAAACTTTGCTTGTGAAATGGGACTCTACAATATTGCCTTATGGTATAGCAGAGCAGCTATTTGGCCTAGTCACAGTTCATCACAGTTTATCCCCAAGATAGCAAAGATATAAAATGAATGGATCAGGCTGAACCTGGGGAGAAAATGGGCACCCAGTGATTGGGATATATTTCTGTTGTCAGTCAGAGGATTATAATAGGGAACTGATGAAGAAAAAGCTTCCACACAGCCTTTGAAGATTTCTTGAGTAATACCTCCAGGGAAACAAAGGCAACTGGCACTTCCTCCTAAAGAGTCTTAGAATGGCCCCAAACTTAGATAAAATTCTTATTTTGTCAGTTCTCACTTGTCCTCACATCAAATCAAATACCAAGTTCTATCTATCTCTGTACTCTCTTGGGCCACAACTCTCCTCACCATTTCCAGTGTTGCTGCTATTGCACAAAGATCTCTCCCCTAGGGAACTGCAGGTGATCCTTCTAATGGTTCTTCAGTGTGAACTCTTTCTCCATTTCAGTACATTTTACAAGCTGGTCAGTATTTCTATAGCAAAGCTCAAATTGTTTTAGTTGCCTGCTCTAAAAGCCAGGAATGTTCGACATTGCCAATTAAATTAGACATTCAAGGTAATCATCCTGGCATTCAAGGACATTTATGATCTGGCTTCAATCTCTTGTCCCAAGCATGTTCCCCAATACTCCCTAAACTCCAAAAGTAATAAACTATTAGGTATTCATACCTATCACTTTCCTACATCTTTGACTTTATATAAGCTATTTTCTTAACAAGAAATACCTTCTCCTCATACCCATGTGTCACCACTCAGGTTCTCTAGGAAAAAACCCCTTGGACTCTGAAATGTGTGCACGGGAGTTTAATTGGGGAGTGTTTTCTGGAATGATCCCTGTGAAAGAGCAAGAGGAGCAAGATTGGGCAGAAACTGAAGCTGAGCTTTGATGAAATTATAACAGTGGATTCAGCTGATCCTACTGAAAGTGCTGAAGATAGGAAGGTGTTGTGGACTGAATTATGTACTCCAAAAATGTGTGTCAATTTGGCTAAACCATGATTCCGGGTATTGTGTGATTTTCTACCATTCTGTCATCTGATGTGATTTTCCTATGTGTTGTAAATCTTACCTCTATGATGTTAATGAGGCAGGATTACAGGCAGTTATGTTAATGAGATAGAACTCAATCTACAAGATTAGGTGTCTTGAGTCAATCTCTTTTGACACGTAAAAGAGAGCAGAGAGACGTGGGGACCTCATACCAGCAAGAAAAAAGAGCTGGGAGAATAGAGCATCCTTTTGACCCAGAGTCGCTGCACTGAGAAGCTCCTTGACTGAGTAAAATTAATGACAAGGACCTTCCCCCAGAGCTGACAGAGAGAGAAAGACTTTTCCTGGGCTGGTGCCCTGAATTTGGACTTCTAGCCTACTAGGCTGTGAGAGAATAAATCTGTTTACTAAAGCCATTCACTTGTGGTATTTCTGTTATAGGAGTACTAGATAACTAAGACAGAGGCCTTTCAGAGATGTCCCCAGTATAGGTAAAGCAGCCAACAAGGCTTTTGTACCTCTGTATTGGCCAGTCATGGGGTGCAGGCTGCCCTTGGAATGGGGCATAACCTTTGGCAAAGCAGTTTTCTTCAACTGAGGTTAAAGTAATGGATGCAGCTAGCTGTAAAGAGTCAACTGCCAACAATCAGGCAACCTCAGTCCTAAAAGGATACCTGCACAACAGAGCATATGCACTTCAGCCTAGCCCTTTTGCCACTTAAATCCACTTGTCCACTTGTTTCATAGAGTAGGTTCACCCCATCTGGAAAAAACTCCTCCAGATTTCTGGTTGGTCTCTTTTTCTGGAACAACTCCAGGAAGATTAGTGGAATAAAATACAGCCCAAACTACAGATGATAATCGTTGTCTCCTTCCTCCACTATCCATTTTAAATTCCCCTTACCCTAGGCTAGCACTTCCACTGGTCTAAGTAGGTTACCATGTGGGATGAACCAGATCTTAATTCCTGAGGTATCTGGTTCCCCAGCCACCATAAATTTGTCAGACCATGACTGCTGTGCATGTCCTCTCACCATCAAACTGGGCAGGGGAGCATCAAGAAATGTCCCAGTGGATCATATTAGTGCCTACTTTATTCTTTCCCCCCATTGTGTGACAGCAGGCCTACCTTCTCTGCAATAGGGATAAGTTAGTTCACCGGAATCATTATTATTTTCCTTGCCTGTCAGTCTCTTGGCAAAAGGATATGACTATGTGGAATCCATCACTTAAACAGTTTAATAAAATTCATGAGGTACCCCTGAAGTAAGTGTTCTCCATATCAGAATTAGTATTTGTTGACATACAGAACCTAGAGTTACAGGTTGGGGAAGCACAAATACCTCCAGTGGATCACTGGGAATGAAGGTAAGCAAGACGACTTCTATTTCTACCCCTTGATTCCCAGACTCATGCATTCTACCTACTGTGAATATAGCATCATATGTGATTTATTTTGGAGAACATGGCACCCTGTGTGATGTATTTACATTCATCTAATGTGAATTTAATATGAATATTGCATTCTGTGGGATGGCACCCCTCTATGCAGGGTATCACCACAGAATTGGCACCTCAGTTGTACCTTCAAGAAGCTATTTAACCAACAACTTCAGGAGGTGCCAGAAGCTGTATCCCATGATCATGCACCTACGGTTACACTCCCATTTCTGTAAAGTAGCTTCTTTGGTCCAAGACAATGTTAGGCATCGTTATGGATTGAATTGTGTCCTCCAAAAATGTGTGTCAACTTGGCCGGGCCATGATTCCCAGTATTGTGTGATTGTCCATCATTTTGCCATCTGACATGATTTTCCTATGTGTTGTAAATCCTAACTCTTTGATGTTAATGAGGCAGGATTAGAGGCAGTTACATTAATGAAGCAGAACTCAATCTACAAGATTAGGTTGTGTCTTAAGTCAATCTTTTTTTGTATAAAAGACAGAAGCGAGCAGAGAGAAAGAGGGGGGCCTCGTACCACCAAGAAACAAGAGCCAGGAGAATAGTGTGTCCTTTGGACTGAGGCTGCCTGTGCTAAGAAGCTCCTCCCCGGAGGAAGATTGATGACAAAGACCTTCCTCTGAGCTGACAGAGACAGAAACCCTTCCCCTGGAGCTGGCACCCTGAATTCAGACATCTAACTTACTAAACTGTGAGAAAATGAATTTTTCTTTGTTAAAGCCATCATGTGTAGTATTTCTGTTATGGGAACACTAGACAACTAAGACAGGCATACCCTCTTGTTAGTGGATTAAACACTCTCAGAGAGCGGTGCTGGCTGAGGCTCTGGAAGTTGAACATAGTCATATATCCCATACTGGGAATTTGGCTTGATTTCAGTCAAAATCAATCACTGCCTTTCCAGAGTGAAAGAAATCCAGTGAAATTACCACTAAATTGGTGGATGGTCTCCTTGAGGACTGGTGCATTATCAGGGGCTTACCGTTGGTCTTTGTTGCTGACATGCTAGACTTTCAGCAGCGTAAGTAGCTAAACAGTCTTTGTTAGTAGAAGCAGATCTGTTCACACTCCACCCTTTCCACCATGGCTACTCTACTCATCAACCCATTTTGACAGCAATCAGGTGGCAAGTGAAAAAGTTTGATATCAACCAGCTGAGTGATGCTATCCACATGGCTGTTTAATAACTTTTCCTTGATGGATGATCTCTGGTGGAACTAACACGTAATGCAAAGATTTTTACACTTTATTCTCACTCTCATAGGCCCATCTATATGCCCCTTCTCTAAAAAAAAAAAAAAAAAAATTCTTTTTTTTCCTCTAGGCTTCCTTATTCTTGATCTTCCATTTCTTCTCCTTTTAAGTCCCTGTACCACTTCTGAGCCGTTTGACACTGCTTATAAACTCAAAACCAAACCCACTGCCATCAAGTTATTTCCAACTTACGGCGACCCTGTAGAACAGAGCAGAACTGCCCAATAGGGTTTCCAGTGCCATAAATCTTTATGGAAGCAGACTGCCACATCTTTCTCTCACGGAGCGGCTATTGGGTTCGAATTGCTGACCTTTTGATTAGCAGCTGAGCACTAACCGCTGTGCAACCAGGGCTTCTTATACTGCATGTAAGTGTATATATTCTTACCTCAGGCATTTCTCTTTCCGCACAGAGTGATCGGTTAGATGTACTGACCAAAACTGCTCAGTGAGAAAATTTCCCCTGAGCACAGTCTGTTGGGACCATCCTTGAGTAAGGTCATAATGTATTTGCACCCACATTCCAAGTCAAGCAAACTGTGAAAACACATACAGCCTTTTTCCTCTTTCATCACTTGGCCTCATGCAGCCATAGGTGCCAATGAAACAGTGATAGATGACATGGGGCCCCAAGCAACCTGCACAGGTAGCTTATTTGTACTCTGACTCTACCTACACTCTGTCCCAGATGAATCATGACTGTTTTATGATGGTCTGTGGCTGAACCTGCCCAATCATGTGATTTAGTAGATCTGCCAGAAGTCAGCTCAGGATGGGAAGCTCTGGTTATAAAAAACATTGATGTTTCATTGTCAGTTTCTTCAGTGGGAAGGTCTGGTCACATGAACATTGAAGTTTCATCGTCAGTTTCTACCAGACATCAGTAGCACTCCAAACCAAACCAAACCCATTGCCATCGATCAAATTCCAACTCATAGCAACCCTATAGGACAGGGTAGAACTGTCCGATAGGATTTCCTAGGAGGGGCTGGTGGATTCAAATCACTGGCCTTTTGGTCAGTAGTTGAGCTCTTAACCACTGTGCCACCAGGGCTCCCAGTAGCACACAGGAGCTGGTCATTTGAATGGTCGATAATTCTATGCTACAGATGACATGACTGCTCCATAGCTCTGCCAGTGTATGTTGTGATTCTATAATTAGGACTTTATCTACTACAGACAAGGAGACCCCGTATCACAATGGTTAAACACTCCACTGGTGATGGAAAGTTGGCAGTTTGAACCCACCTAGCAGCTTTGTAGGACAAAGATCTTGCTATCTGCTCCTTTAAGGATTACTAGAAAGCACTATAGGCCAGTTCTATTCTGTCACATGGGGGTTGCTATGAGTCAAAATCAACTCAAATGCCCCTAACAACAACAACCTACCACAGAATCTACAGTGCCATACAGACAGAGTAGAACTGCTCTATAGGGTTTCCAAGGAGTGGCTGGTGATTCAAACTGCCGACTTTAGTTAGAAACAAGCTCTTATCCACTATGCCACCAGGGCCCCACAATGCCATAAAAAAAAAAAAAAAGGGTGGGCCAAATTGTATAGCCAAGTGTCAAGGCTGTGCAGAGCCCATTCATCAAAGGTGGCAGCCTTCTGTGTTACTCAGTAAATGTGCTGAGCAATAATCCTAAATATGCAGTATGCCGCCTCCAGAACCTGAAGAGGCCTACTAGGCACTATATTTACTTCTTAGTGATAGGAGATGCAACAATGTGTCCTTTACTTTGGAAGGATTATTCTGGTATGCCCCACGTGTCTATCACTATAGTACCGTGGTGGCTTGCATATTGCTGTGAAGCTGGAAGCTATGTCACCAATATTTCAAATACCAACAGGATCACCCATGATGGACAGGTTTCAGCTGAACTTCAAACTAAGACAGATTAGGAAGAAAGATCTGACAGTCTACTTCTGAAAAAAGTTAGCCAGTGAAAACCTTATGAATAGCAGCAGAACATTGTCTAATATAGTGCCAGAAGATGAGCCCCTCAGGATGGAAGGCACTCAAAATACAACTAGGGAAGAGCTGCCTCCTCAAAGTAGAGTCAACCTAAATGCCATGGATGGGGGGCGGAACCAAGATGGCGGACTAGGCAGACGCTACCTCGGATCCCTCTTACAACAAAGACACGGAAAAACAAGTGAATCGATCACATACATAACAATCTACGAACCCTGAACAACAAACACAGATTTAGAGACGGAGAACGAACTAATACAGGGAAGCAGCGATTGTTTCCAGAGCCTGGAGCCAGCGTACCAGTCAGGTACGGCACAAGCACAGAGACCTGCTCCACCCCCCTGAACTAACCCCGGGAGGGGGACCAGCCGGTTCCACGGGCGGCGTGGGACGCAGCCAGTAGGAGAAGTCCCGGGGAGGCAGTGACTGATCTTGGAGCAGAAAGAGCAGCACCCGAGCCGGGGAACTGTCCTGCAGGGATTTGGACTGGACGCAGGTACGCCATAAACACGGAGAGTTGCTCCACCCCCCTGAACTAACCCCGGGAAGGGGACAAGCCGGGTCGCACGGGCGGCGTGGGACGCAGCCGGTAGGAGAAGTCCCCGGGAGGCAGCGACTGGTATTGGAGCGGGGAGAACAGCGTCCCAGCCGGGACACTCGGTCACGGCACAAGCACGGGGAGCTACTCCACTCATCTGAACTAACCCCAGGAGGAGGCCCAACTGGTTCTCGGAGGCGGCACGGCCACGTGGCTGGAGGGACGAGAAGTCCCTGGGAGGCAGCGACTGATTTTGGAGTCGAGAGTGCACCGTCCCAGTAGGGGAGCCTTGACGCTGGGCGTGGGGCTGGAAGCGAAGGATCTGACCGTGACTCCAGCGGGCCAGAGCCCCCGGGGGCAATCTCCACACAGCCAGCACACATAGGCGAAGCGCCCGCGGGAATCTCAGATATTATAGTCATTCCAAGCAAGACAAGCAACTCTGGCTATATTCTGAGGTGCTACTCTCCTATCTCTCTGTTCCCTCCCCCACCCTCCCCAGGCGGCTTCATTAACATCTGAATAGCCTGAGCCAGAGGGAGAACTCTGATAGGGATCTGACTGCAGTTTTTTTTTTTAGCAGATTTTCTGGAAAAACTAGTTTCCCAGTGATGGCTCGGAGACAACAATCCATATCAAACCACTTAAAGAAGCAGACCGTGACAGCTTCTCCAACCCCCCAAACAAAAGAATCAAAATCTTTCCCAAATGAAGATACAATCTTGGAATTATCAGATACAGAATATAAAAAACTAATTTACAGAATGCTTAATGATACCACAAATGAAATTAGGATATCTGCAGAAAAAGCCAAGGAACACACTGATAAAACTGTTGAAGAACTCAAAAAGATTATTCAAGAACATAGTGGAAAAATTAATAAGTTGCAAGAATCCATAGAGAGATAGCATGTAGAAATCCAAAAGATTAACAATAAAATAACAGAATTAGACAACACACTAGGAAGTAAGAGGAGCAGACTCGAGCAATTAGAATGCAGACTGGGACATCTGGAGGACCAGGGAATCAACACCAACATAGCTGAAAAAAAATCAGATAAAAGAATTAAAAAAAATGAAGAAACCCTAAGAATTATGTGGGACTCTATCAAGAAGGATAACCTGCGGGTGATTGGAGTCCCAGAACAGGGAGGGGGGACAGAAAACACAGAGAAAATAGTTGAAGAACTCCTGACAGAAAACTTCCCTGACATCATGAAAGACGAAAGGATAGCTATCCAACATGCTCATCGAACACCATTTAAGACTGATACAAAAAGAAAAACACCAAGACATATTATCATCAAACTCACCAAAACCAAAGATAAACAGAAAAATTTAAAAGCAGCAAGGGAGAAAAGAAAGGTTTCCTTCAAGGGAGAATCAATAAGAATAAGTTCTGACTACTCAGCAGAAACCATGCAGGCAAGAAGGGAATGGGACCACATATACAGAACACTGAAGAAGAAAAACTGCCAGCCAAGGATCATATATCCAGCAAAACTCTCTCTGAAATATGAAGGAGAAATTAAGATATTTACAGACAAACACAAGTTTAGAGAATTTGCAAAAACCAAGCCAAAGCTACAAGAAATACTAAAGGATATTGTTTGGTCAGAGAACCAATAATATCAGATATCAGCACAACACAAGGTCACAAAACAGATCGTCCTGATATCAACTCAAATAGGGAAATCACAAAAACAAACAAATTAAGATTAATTAAAAAAAAAAAAATACACATAACAGGGAATCATGGAAGTCAATAGGTAAAAGATCACAATAATCAAAAAGAGGGACTAAATACAGGAGGCATTGAACTGCCATATGGAGAGTGATACAAGGCGATATAGAACAATACAAGTTAAGTTTTTACTTAGAAAAATAGGGGTAAATAATAAGGTAACCACAAAAAGGTATAACAACTCTATAACTCAAGATAAAAACCAAGAAAAACGTAACGACTCAACTAACATAAAGTCAAGCACTATGAAAATGAGGATCTCACAATTTACTAAGAAAAATGCCTAAGCACAAAAAAGTATGTGGAAAAATGAAATTGTCAACAACACACATAAAAAGGCATCAAAATGACAGCACTAAAAGCTTATTTATCTATAATTACCCTGAATGTAAATGGACTAAATGCACCAATAAAGAGACAGAGAGTCACAGACTGGATAAAGAAACACGATCCATCTATATGCTGCCTACAAGAGACACACCTTAGACTTAGAGACACAAACAAACTAAAACTCAAAGGATGGAAAAAAGTATATCAAGCAAACAATAAGCAAAAAAGAAGAGGAGTAGCAATATTAATTTCTCACAAAATTGACTTTAGGCTTAAATCCACCACAAAGGATAAAGAAGGACACTATATAATGATAAAAGGGACAATTGATCAGGAAGACATAACCATATTAAATATTTACACACCCAATGACAGGGCTGCAAGATACATAAATCAAATTTTAACAGAATTGAAAAGCGAGATAGATACCTCCACAATTATAGTAGGAGACTTCAACACACCACTTTCAGAGAAGGACAGGACATCCAGTAAGAAGCTCAACAGAGACACGGAAGATCTAATTACAACAATCAACCAACTTGACCTCATTGACTTATACAGAACTCTCCACCCAACTGCTGCAAAATACACTTTTTTTTCTAGCGCACATGGAACATTCTCTAGAATAGACCACATATTAGGTCATAAAACAAACCTTTGCAGAGTCCAAAACATCGAAATATTACAAAGCATCTTCTCAGACCACAAGGCAATAAAACTAGAGATCAATAACAGAAAAACGAGGGAAAAGAAATCAAATACTTGGAAAATGAACAATACCCTCCTGAAAAAAGACTGGGTTATAGAAGACATCAAGGAGGGAATAAGGAAATTCTTAGAAAGCAACGAGAATGAAAATACTTCCTATCAAAACCTCTGGGACACAGCAAAAGCAGTGCTCAGAGGCCAATTTATATCAATAAATGCACACATACAAAAAGAAGAAAGAGCCAAAATCAGAGAACTGTCCCTACAACTTGAACAAATAGAAAGTGAGCAACAAAAGAATTCATCAGGCACCAGAAGAAAACAAATAATAAAAATTAGAGCTGAACTAAATGAATTAGAGAACAGAAAAACAATCGAAAGAATTAACAAAGCCAAAAGCTGGTTCTTTGAAAAAAAAAAAAACTAAATGCCATGGATGGAGTCAAGCTTTCAGGACCTTCATTTGCTGATGTGGCACAGCTTAAAATGAGGAGAAACAGCTGCAAACATCCTTTAATAATTGGAACGTGGAACATACAAAGTATGAATCTGGAAAAATTGGAAATCATCAAAAATGAAATGGAATACATAAATATTGATATCGTAGGCATTGGTGAGCTAAAATGGACTGATATTGGCCATTTTGAATCAGATAATCATGTGGTCTCAGTCCCTGGAGAAGGATATCATCCTTGGTAAAGTAGATGGTCAGTGAAAGATAGGAAGACCCTCAACGAGATGGATTGACACAGTGGCTGCAGCAATGGTCTCAAGCATAAGGATTGAGAGGATGGTGCAGGATCAGGCAATATTTCATCCTGTTGTACATAGTGTTGTTTTGGGTTGGAACCAACTTGACAGCACCTAACAACAACTACAATCTTGCATGCACTGGACTCCTGAAAATTTCCCAGAATCTTTCTAGGGTTTATCTCCAACCCTTTAGAGTACACATAATTACTGAGACCTCCAAAGTACCTGTCAATTTTTGCTCATCTGGTCTAATTAACACGATGCCGTCAGTTAAGTAGGCCAAGGTAATATTATGCAGCATGTACCAATGTTCTAGATATCTTCTGACCAAATTATGACAAGGGCATGAGATACAGAGCAAGACAGTGAATATATACTCTTGTCTGCCTTGTGAAAAATCAATTTGCTTCTGATCGTCTTTTTTGGTGGGAATGGAAGAGTATTCACTTTATCTCAGTGGTAATACACCAAGTACCTGAGTCTACGTGAATCTTTCTAGCAAAGATAACAAACACATTTGGCACAGCAGTTGCAATTGATGTTCCTGCTTATTTAGTTGAGGGCTGCAAAAGTCTGCTGTCATCTCTTAGGATTCACCTTGTCTCCATAGAAACTAGACTGATGAATTTAATGGGGAATATTATGGGAATCATCACCCCTGCATTCTCGAGGTCTTCAACGGTAGCAGTAATATCTGCCATTCATTGTAGGATGCAGGATTATTTTGATACTATCTTGGCTCTTGGCTAGGGGAGGGGGATTGGGAGAAAAGCTTCAGAGGCTTCTGCTTGGCCTTCCCTATGATAGCTTTTACCCCACAGTGCGAAGGTTTTGCCTACTACCAAGTAAGTCCTTTTTTTTTTTTTTAATTTTTTAGAATTGCCTCCAGCAACAGCCACCCAACACCATGCCCTTATAATTACAATTTTCCACAAACTTGCAAATACCTGAAATATTGCACACACTAGTGTATTCCCTGCCACCAGCATCCTATCCCAAGTCCAATTCGCCACTGGTGAAAGTTCTGACAATGCACTACTAAAGCGTGTCAGGAGTTATATATACTACAACCAACACCAGTGATGGGATCTCCATGGCCAACTGGTCAGTGGGTGTTCCAGCTCCAAAACTCCGTTTTCTGATGTTTCTTAGCAACACTTCCTGTACTAACTGTTGCAGGTTAGATTCTTCAGGAAACAGGCTCTAAGATTCTGAGATTTGTGTGAAGAAGGTTTATTGGGAAGTGCTGTTGGGAACTACTGTTAAGGAGCAAATGGGTCAGGATTGGGCAGAGGGAGGAGTTGAAATGTGATATTGTTGCAAGTGTGGTCACAACAAATCCCATTGGAAACTCTGAAACTGAGATATTCTTCAGAGATGACCTCTATCAAGCAAGGAGCCCAGGTCTTTGTACTGCCATACCAAGTAGTTCCTAAATGATAGCTATCCTGGGGGGAAGGGTAAACTCAGGTGTGGCATGTTTCTTTCAATTGGAGACAATTACTGGAATTGGTACACCTCTGTGTGCTGTCAGCACACATTATTAGCAGCATCTGCAAAAGTGAGCAGTTAGACTGCTGTTCACTTGACCTAGAATTTTTCCACTTGTACAGATCAAATATATATTTAGTAGATTCCCCATCTATTTCACTCCTAGGAACCATGACTAAGTAGCCAACGCCATGAATCCATATGAGACAGACTATTCTGATTATTGCTTTGATTCTGTTGTATACTTCAGTAACCACGTCCACCTTGTCTTTGCTGATTAAGTGCTGCCACTTGGCCCCTACCACTGGGTTCAGTCAGCCTCGTTGTAATTAAACCCAGAAACCCTTTTGGTTACCAGCCTTTGCACTTAACCACTACACCACCAGGGTTTCCACATTGTAATTAGGTACCATAATTCATTTAGTGCAGTTCCCACTTGTCATATCTGACTTACATAAAATAGCAATCACAGCAGTCTTCAAGAATGCTGGGGCTCCCTTCACAAATTTGTTTCTCACCATTGTGGTAAAAGGTGTGTCCTCTGGGCACTCCATGGGTGGGTCTGTGGTCCAACCTGATAAATGCATGCCACTTTCTCTAAGCCTTTGGATACCTTCTTCTACAGAATACCAAGGCAGGTCTGGCATTTCAACCTGATTTAGTGTAGGCCACTGCTTAAACCACGCTTCACTGAACCAACAAAATAAACTATTACATCCTTTCCTAACCTCTCGAGCTGAAACACTGAATGAAGAATTTGTGCTTAGTGGGCCCATATCAATAAACTCAGACTTATCCAACTTTATGTTCCTTGCACACTATTATCTCACATCTTTAATAGTCGTTTCCACACATACTCCTCAGGTTTCTGTTTGTATACACACCTACTTGTTGGTTATCAACTATCTCGTTATCTGACATTTCACCCTTACAATAGTAAATAATTTACTATCCAACTATTTTGTTCATTAAAGGCATCTGTCTAGCAGTACTGAATGGTGAGGTACAAGGTGAGAGTAACACTGGCTGTGATTGTTAAGATTATGTATCAACTTGGCTGGGCCGTTATTCTCATGGTTAGGCAGTTATATAATGATACAATTTGGCGGTTATGTAATGATGTAATTTGGCAATTATGTAATGATATAGTCATCCTACGTTTTGTGATCTGATGTGGTCATTCTGCATTTTTGCATAAGGCTGATTTTCACATAACATCTGATCTTTGGAGCCTAACCATGTCTATAAGTGAGGGGTAGGTGTGTTAAAAAAATCAAGCAATTCTATGAAGCCCTGAGCTCATTCCTTTCTTTCACCATTTTGTCTAGTGAAAGTAGGACCAACCAACCAGCTTCCTCATACTTATTCTGACAAAATTGTAGAAAAGTATCAAACATGCAATTACCCGGAGCCTTGTCTCTCACAAATATTTGATCCACCACTGGTAGTGATATTTTGTGTATTTCTATTGCCCCTCACTAAGCACAAATTCTTCATTCATGTTTCAGCTCAAGAGGTTAGAAAAGGGTCTAATAGTTTATTTGTTGGTTCGTTGAAGCATGCAGACTACTACATATTTCTCCCGTTGAGCAGTTGGTGGATTCTAACTGCCAACCTTTTGGTAAGCAGCCCAGCGTTTAACTACTGCACCACCAGGGCTCCCATAAAGATTACAGCCTTGGAAACCCTACAGGGCAGTTCTACTCTGCTCTATAGGTTTACTGTGAGTTGGAATCAATTTAACAGCAATGGCTTTTTTGGTTTATATATGAAGAAAGTCTTAGGGTCCATGGGTCTGATTAAGGTCCTCCTAAAGGAGTCTTCTGAGTGCATGTGCAACCCCAGGGAGACCTTTAACTTCCTGACAGGATGACTCAGAGCGTGAAGCACAGACTGGGGTCAGCAAAGCAGTTTTCTAGCCCAGCTCTTCTAAGTGGTGATAAGTTTGGGCATACCACTCAACATTCTATGCTCAGATTCTCATCTATAAAATTGGGAATTTACTTCAACTAACATTTATTGAGCATTTACTGTAATCAAGGTATAGTGCAAAGGATAGGCAATGATTCCAGGATAGCTGTTGACTGTAATATAGAACCTAATGCCATAGCTTCATATTTGGAATCTTGAAGATGGTTGCTTCTACTCTCATCCCATTCTCACACTTTTTTTCTTCAATTCACTCTTTTAGAATACATGTATACATGTCTACGTTCTACACTTAAGAAAATTCCTCAGAGTGCAGAAACTCTATTGTAATTTTTTAAAGTTCTTTTTACCTCTTATTCTCATCTTCAGCATTTGACAAGCAGATTATACATGGTAGGTGCTAGATGAAATTTTTAAGTATATAGAATATTACTTAGCTGTTATCAAAGGAAGAATCAGGTAAATGTTGTAATATAAGTTTAAGTGGTTTACTCTGAGTTACTAGTGTTTATTAAGCTTTTAATAGGTTATCTCATAAGACAACTTCATAAGGCAACTAAATAACCCCATTTTGTATATAAATAACTCAAAGTAATCCAATAATTTGTAGATCAAGCCTGGATTCAAACACAAGGCTGTCCAAAATATTATCTTCTATAATATTTCCAGGAAACCCTGGTGGCGTGGTGGTTAAATGCTATGGCTGCTAACCAAAGGGTCGGCAGTTCAAATCCACCAGGTGCTCCTCGGAATCTCTATGGGGCAGTTCTACTCTGTCCTATAGGGTCGCTATGAGTCAGAATCAACTCGACCATAGCAAGTTTTTACTTCTTAGGAAACTCTAGTGGTGTAGTGGATAAGAGTTCAACTGCTTACCAAAATGTCAACAGTTCAAATCCACCAGATTTGGAAACCCTATGAGAAGTTCTGTTCTGTCCCATAGGGTCAATATGAGTTCAAATCAACTCAACCACAGCAGGTTTCACTTTTTTTTTTTTTTTTTTAACTCCTTAACCCTTTACCTAACCCTACTTTTCTTAATATTACTTATCTCTGCCCAACATTAAAATAACTGCAAAGGTCATCAAAAACAAGGAAAGTCTGAGAAACTGTCACAGCCCAGAGCTGTCTAAAGAGACTTAACTGCTAAATGTAATGTGGTATCTTGGATGAGATCCTGGAACAGAAAAAGGACATTAGGTGAAAGCTAAGGAAATCTGAATATACTACAGGCTTTAGTTAATAATAATGATTCAGAATTGCCTCATTAATTGTGACAAATGACCGCACTAATAGAAGATGCTAATAATAGGGGAAACTGAGCATGAGAGAACTCTCTGTACAATTCTCACAACTGTTCTGTAAACCTAAAACTATTCTAAAATAAAAAGGTTATTTAAAAAACGTGTGTGTGTGTGTGTGCTATTAATTTAATTATTGCCTATCTCCCTAAAGCTGTTGTTCAATGCTTTATTCTAGTCCCAGAAAAATGCCTGGCACATAACAAATACTCGATAAATATTTGTCAAATTAATTAACTTATTAATTCTGTCATTTATACCTCACAACAATCTACAATGGGCTCCAAGCTGTTAAGTAACCTTTGCTAGGTTACAGAAGAGCAAGAATCAGAATCAGGATTCAAACCAGATGCAATCCAATTCTGAATTTCGTCTATTTTATCAGAATTTATGACTGAAAAGGGAAACTGGAGTACTTAATCTATAGATTAAGTAGGGAATGATGGAAGGTTTTGAGCAGGGATAGTAGCAAAATGTCTCTTCAAAGTAAGGAATAGATTAAGAAGGGCAGAGCCAGCAGTGGAAAGGCCAATTTGATGATTTCTACAATCATACAAATGAAAAGAAAGGAGACCTAAGTTAGGCAGCAATAGAAATAGATACAAGCAGCAGTTACAAAATCGGACAATGTATTGCATTGGCCTAATTTGCTGCAAAAGACCTCTTTAAAGTTTTAACAAGCAAAGGTGTCACTTTGATGACTAAGGTGTACCTGACCCACGCCATGATCTTTTCGATTGCCTCATGCACGCAAAAGCTGGGGAAAGAAAATGGAAGACAAAAGAAGAATTGACGCATTCAAATTGTGGTGTTGGTGAAGAATGTTGAATATACCATGGACTTCCAGAATGAACAAATCAGCTTTAGAAGAAATAAAACCAGAATGGTCCTTAGAAGTGAGGATGACAAGACTTTGGTTAGCTTACTTTGGACACATGATCAGGAAAGACCAATCACTAAATAAAGAAATCATGTTTGGTATACTAGAGGGTCAACGAAAATGATGGGAATCATCAATGAGATGGATTGACACAGTAGCCACAATGGGCTCAAACATATCAGTGAAAATGAAGATGGCACAGGACTGAGCAATGTTTCAATCTGCTATACATAAAGTCACCAAGAGTTGGAGGTGGCTGGAAAGCAACTAACAACAAGAGATATTTTGCCCTAGGAATCTATGGGACTGACAGTTGATTCACAGTAGTGTGCAAGGAGAAAAATTGAGCTTAAACTGAGGTTTAGAATCCAAGTGACTACAAGAATGGTAGTATCATTGGTTGGAATGGAGAATACAAATTCCTCTCTGATCTTCCAGCAAATAAAATATATGTATAGAAAATCCTTTGAAAAAGTTAAAAGCAAAATGTAAATTATTTTCAAAATGAATTTTATTTTTTAAGATTTCCAAGTAAAAAGCTAGACAAAAAAAAAGGAGAAGTTTATTATGCTGTTTTAGTATATGCTTAGCTTTACTGATGGGCACTTTATGAAAGGTTTTTTTGTTTTGTTTTGTTTTTTCATGTCTCAGGTACAAAATTTTGATGATTAAAAGAAAAAAAAAAAAAGCCCCGTAGAATGTATATTGAGAACTCTGCTCGTCACATCAATCTTGGGATTGTTAAATGATAATTTTGACTATATTTATCTGAGACCAACAATGAACCATACAACCTACAGAATAAATGAAAGGTACTACCCTGGAGCAAAGTAATTTTTTTTTTAAACCATCAGTAGTCTATCATTAGCATAATGTTTATTTTATCCATTTGCAGACTTTTTATCACCTGAATTGTGGTTTATACACATTAACCTATTGATCTTTCCTGCTTTTCCATCCATTCCAAAAGTTTCTAATAAACTTTATTACTTCTTCCTATTTTTTTTTATGTAGGTGAAGGACAAAGCAATAAAGCAAATCTCTAGATGTATGAAGACTCGATAGAGTTGTAGAAAGATTCAGAACCGAAGTGGTCTAACCACATAAATTCCCTTAGCTTTTCTAGAGGGTTACTTCCCAGCTTGTTCATAAAATCCAAATAGATAGTGTATCCTTTTTTAAATAAAAATGTAGAATTAACATCATATAACATGTTTACCCAGCATTGTGCCTTGTGACTTACAACAACGAAAAGAACTGCCCATTGCTGTGGAGTTGATTCCAACTCATAGCGACCCTATAGGACAGGATAGAACCACCCCGGTGGGTTTCCAAGGAGCAGCTGGTGAATTTGAACTGCCGACCTTTTGGTTAGCAGCTGTAGGTTGTCGAAGCTCTTAACCACTACTTTGTAAATTATCAAACAACATGCTGAAGACATACTTGATCTGCTTCATAAAAATCTACTGCTCTTTATTTTCTTTTTCAACTTCTAGCTGCAATTTACTAAGCAAGATTTCCTCAATTCTTCCTGGGAAACGTATCTTTTCATTCTTTTGGTAGTGCCTTATGCTGGATAGCAATCAAATTTTATTTAGGTAGTGAAGATCCGTCTTTGAATTATCAAAATAATACACCTTTAACATAATAAAAGAGTACATTTAGTGGAACCTAAGAAACCCATTACTTTTCTTAAACAGTTTTTTAACTCGGTTAGTGTGCGTTTCTTGATAGAAAGCTTTATATGGTCTATTATTTCTTTAATTCATTTTGCTAAAGTAAGCCCGACACAAGACTGAGACTGGGACCAGCATTCGAGTTACATTTACTGAAAATTTGGAGCACAAAAGCACTTCAATTATTCATGTTTCTTGATTTGTACTGAAAATGGGTGCACGTATGTGTGTTCCTTTGATAGGGTTCAAATTAGCAGTGAGCTTTTGAAAATCCAGTCCTTAGTAATTTCAACGAATGTCTTTTTACCAGCTTATCTGAAGCAAAACAGAGACTTTTAAATCAAACTTCTATTTCATCTATTTCTTCCTTTGTTACTGAAATGAATAAAGTAATTTTGTACGGAAACTTAAATGGTTATCAACATTGAGAAGTAATAAGTGCAACAATAAACCATTTGTTAGAAGTTTCATATATTATTATATTATTATATTATATTATTATGACTGGAGTGATACATTTGTCTTTTTATAGGGAGTTACATGGATTTCTTAAACCAAGAAGCCTTAAGCATAAGTCATGTGTGTGTGCGAGGCAAAGGACCAAAAATTATGATCAGTTGAACTCACACAGATTTGTTTATGCAGAGGAGTTTTAGAACTAGGAACCAGCAGCCTCCATTTCACCATTTGCAACACAGAAAAGACTCTCGTAACGGGTCTGACAAATCCACATTCAGTTCCATACAGTCATCTATCCTCCCTATGTCTTTGAAAGTAAAAGACTGTGAAGGCCCCATTTGAGTTTTTGGTGATAAATTACATTTCTCAATGGAATCAAAGGCTGTGGCCATCTGCAATGAAATAGATGAGCCACAGCTGGTTTTCATAGTCATCAATTCTGATTGCAGCAGGACTGTGGCACTTCTGGAGTGATTGTGAGGACCTGCTGTGACAAACAATACTGACCAGTTCAGCCCCGTTGGCAACCAGTGATTTCTCATGTTTAGATACAGACTTTACCTCGTGTCATCAGAGGGAAGGGAACAGGTGGAAATTATCTAATATACTTGGTCAGGAGTGGAAATCTGAAAATTAAGGGAATTCTTAAATGAGATTTGGAAACAGAAACTAACTGCACCATATGACAAGTCTGAGACCATATCTACACTCTATTGGTGGACTATATCAGCGAAGTGGGGTACCTACACATACTTCCTAAGGAAAACTGCCTTCCATGCAACTCCTACTGTATGAATTATGGGACAGTGGACCCCGTATGGTTAAGAGCTCAGCTGCTAACCAATATCCTGGCAGTTCAAATCTACCAGCTGTTCCTTGGAAACCCTATGGGGCAGTTCTACCTGTCCTATAGGGTCACTATGAGTCGGAATGGACTCCACGGAAACAGGTTTGGTTTTTTTTTTTTTGGACTCCATATAAGGAGCCCTAGTGGTGCAGTGATTAAGTGCTCAGCTGCTAACCAAAAGGTCAGCAGTTTCAACCCACCAGCTGCTTCATGGGAAAAAGATGTAGCAATCAGCTTTCTTAAAGATTACAGTCTTAGAAACCCTATGGGGTAGTTCTACTCTGTCTTATAGGGTCACTAGCAGTCAGAATCGACTTGATGGCAGTGAGTTTGGTTTTTTGGTTTTGGACTTCATATTTAGTCTTATTTCCCTCAGGCATATTTGATTGGACCAGAGAGGGATACCTGGTGAAAAGATAGGCTGTCTGTAAGTATGGGAATGGCAGGACTTGTGGCCTAAATCCATATTCCTCTTTTGAGCATTTGTAATTGGGCATTTAAGACTCTGATTTAGCTGGCTATCTAAAAATTACATAATCTACAGGGTGTGGTAAACTGTTACAGGCCAAATATCAGTGGCAGAAAAGGAAAAATAATGGCTAGTGTATATTGACTACTTACTCTATGCTACACACTACTCTGAATGCTTATCATCCACTATCTTTTTTTAACCTTACATCACTAGGGTTGTTAGCTGCAGTCAAGTCAGCCCCAGACTCATGGTAACCCCATGAACAACAAATCAAAACACGGCCTAATCCTGTGCGATCCCCATGATTTTTTATGGGAAGGAGCATTGTGATCCAGGGTTTTCACTGGCTGATATTTGGTAGATTGCCAAGACTTGCTTCCCAGTCCATCTTGCTCTGGAAGCTCAGCTGAAACCTGTGAGCATCATAGCCACATGCAGGCCTCCACTGAGAGATGGGCGGTGAATACGTATGAGGAGCACTGACCAGGAATCAAACCTGGGTCTAGATGATGTAATTATTCCTGAATAGCTGAAGAGAGGAAACCCTGATGGCATAGTGGTTAGGTGCTACGGCTGCTAACCATAAAGGTCAGCAGTTCAAATCCACCAGGCACTCCTTGGAAACCCCGTGAGGCAGTTCTACTCTGTCCTGTAGGGTCGCTATGAGTCAGAATTGACTCAACGGCAGTGGGTTTAGTTTGGTTTTGGTAACTGAAGAGAAATCTGAAATTTGGAGAGATTAATTACATTTCCATTATCAAATAGGTGGGAAATAAAGGCAGGACTGAAACTCAGTTCTGTTGGACATCTCTTTAATTTATTTGGCTATACAACTTAGAATCTATGAGAGAAAGAGAGAGATTAAGCAGACAGAAGGAGAGATGACCTTACCATACAGCCCTGAGAGAGTGGCCTTCTCTCCTTACAGCTTTTCAGCTGCAATTCCCATAAGATTAAATGTTCATTGATCTCTGTTCTTGGCTTCTCATGAATCCCCACTGTATCTCTAGATTGATAGGGTGAACTGTTTTTTCCTTGAAACAAAAGAGTCTAAATATAACAGAGATCATTATGTTTTAGATCTATAGTATACAATGCTTTGGTCAGAGCTATCAGGTAATTAAAGCAACGGTAGTATTTGTCTTCATTTTTTCAGATATTTAGTTTTTAATTCATTTTGATTTCAGAGATTGACCTGTATTTTTCTGAATAGAGGATTTGTAAATGTCTAGTGACTATAAGCAAATGTAAAATTTGGCTTTTGTTAGCAGTTGCCTAATTTTCAATTTGTAAGGAACACCCTAGACCAAATGAGAAAAGCTTTATTTATTCATAATTCATGATGGCCTTGATACTTGAATGTGTGCGTGATTCTTCTGTCCTCTAGAGTCACTTCCATACTGTGACATTTTAAACCTGTTCCAAATGACTAGATTACTGATGGCTTCAGCCCTGTATGTTTCAATTGTGTAAAGGAAACCCCTATTTACAGATAGCCAGCCCCTTTCCTCACTCTTCAGCAGCTGCTTAAAACTGTTCTAAGGATGAAGCCTTGGGGTCTTTATGGCCAAACTTCTGTCCTTAAGGCCTCGATAAAACTGGAAATGATGAAGAAGGTCTAAGTGATTCAGGTAGCCCCCAAATTTCTAAAGAGTGCTGTCTCTGTATGTAGGAGTGATATTCAAAGGAGAATTAAAAATCGGTATCATTTTACAGTGGGTATTATTAGTGTATTTCAGTGTCTTAGATTTTATTGTCCCAGGCTTTGTTTGAGGGTGGGAGTTTAACTCCATTACCAAATTGGCTAAACTGAAGTTTCAACTATTCAAAGACTGTATCACTAGTCGTGCGGTCCAGTCTGAGCAGGGCCTACATACTCTCTGGGAGACCATCAGCATTTGTTTTTCACGTTCCACAAGCAGACAGGACAATCAGTGTTTTGTTCTGTTTTTTTCTGGAGAGTTGGCTATTGCTATGTTTGGTAGTAGTTAACTGTTTAAGCAAATCTAAGATACTGGAACAACAATTAAAGATGTATAATGAAGCACAGAAATAGTTCTTTAGCATATTCCATTGCTTTCGTAATGCTTCACCATCATTCTTTCTAAAATTGTTTCTCTTTGTTTTTAACTGGGGGGTGGAAAGAAAAGGTTATTTGTTGCAAAAATATAAAGATTCCTTTGTTCTCTTTGATATTTTCTAAAACTGTGTCATTATAGACAAATTGCTGAAAAGATTTTCAGAAAATCTTGTCTCAATTGCCTTAAACTCATTCCACTGCCTTTTTCTCTTAGAACGATGTCCTCATCTAAAATGGAATTTCAAATGTATTAACAGATACTGCCATTGATCTTTGCTTATGGTAAAAAACTATTAAATCTACATGTTGCATTCATATAAATAAAATATATAACCACCATTTAAAAATATATACATTTACATTTTATGTGATTTTACTCATTCGTATGGTATATATTTAAGGATTAATGACTCATTTTGTATTTATTTGAGTTGTAGCACATTTGTTTGCCCCCCACCCCAAAAAAGTCTACCTTCTTAATGAGGTTCAGACATAATGCATGAGCTACACGTTGAATATAAGTATAATCAAATTCTCTTTTTTCTTAGAGTTTTGGGCATTTCAAAGGCAAAGGTCAACAGATGCTAGAATGTCAATGCAGGACATGTTAAAAGTTGTGAAACTGAGGTAGTCACTACACCTTTAGGGTATATATAAGTATTCCAGAAGCTTGAGAGAAAGTGGATTTCTTTAGCTGTGGGTAGGGCCAAGTGCAGGGGACTTCAAAATAACCGTTCAAAACATCTGACATTTGAAGTTAAGGAGGAGAAACATTGAGAAGTCTAAAGAGATTGGCCTAGCATAGCAGGGAGAGTAGTACCTTCGGAGGGATAGGGCTGCTTTTCCATCAGTGGGGAGATGTAAAGGACCAAAATAAAGGAATTTTCATCTGGGCCAAGTAGACCTACAGAGGGTGGTGTTGCGTGCCTTTGAGTCAATTTCAACTCATAGCAGCTCCATGAGACAGAGTAGAACTGTGCCATAGGGCTTCCGAAACTGTAACCTTTTAAGAGAGTAGATTGCCAGGTCTTTCTGCCTAGGAGCCCCTGGGGAGATTCGAACCACCAACTTTCTGGCTAGCAGTCAAGTGCTTCAACATTGAGCCACGAGGGATTTTTCTACAGAGGGTAAAAAAAAAAAAAAGTGTAGCTGGTCTTAAATCAATTTGAGAAGAACCTAAAGGGAAGTTCAGGGAGAGTGTGGAGTTGTACCACTATACCCAAGAGCTGATGGGGCATTGGAAGCGTTCAGTCAGAGTTAGAGAATAGTCCAGTAGGAGACCTCCAAGGACAGGACTTCCGAAGAATCCAGAAAGCTACCAAGTGAAAGAAATAGTCAATATTTGGGTATCTTCCAGATCACTGTGGTCCCTTCAAATATTATTTTGAATGCCCCTTACCTCACCCTGAGCAGCCAGATGCAGGATACTGAGTTGGGGAAGAGCAGGAGAGGTATAGAATGATAGCATAAGAGTGTAGAGCCCAGCTGTACCTCTCTTCTTCATTGTAGTTTACTGAGCTGAGTCAGGCCCAAACTGGTGGTTCAGGAGAAGCTTTAAATTGGATCAGAGAATGAAACTTGCATGATAAACTGAGCTAGATTTTAAAAATAGAAAATGAGATTATGTGTTATTTAAAGAGCATGACCAGAAATGTAAGGCGATATGCCCCAGGGCCATATTGGGGCAAGGGGGAAAAAAAAAAAAAAACTCAACAGATTATGTTTAAAGGAAAAGAATAAAAATGCATTCTGCTTATACCCGACAAAGTACAACTCCTTCAGTACACACATATATTGAAATGTCAAATCAGAGTATATTTATGTGTAGATATAGAGCTAGAAATAGAGATAGCTGGTGAATTCAGACTGCCAACCTTTTTGGTTAGCAGCCAAACTGTTAACCACTGCACCAACAGGCCTACAGAGACATGGATAGGGATAGATATATATGTGCCTGGGTGGCACACGCAACAGTTCCAGTTAGTTACTAATCTAAAGATTGCTGGGTTAAACCCAGCCAGCGGCTCCATATAAGAAAGGCCTGACAAACTGTTTCCATAAAGATTACAGACAGGAAAATCCTATGGAGCAGTTCTCTTCTGTAACACATAGGGCCTCCACGAGTTGAAATCAACTCAATAGCAACAGGTTTGGGTTTTTTGGAGATATATATACATATAACGTGAGTCTACTGAACTAATAGGGCATGTTCACTTCAAGTGTTTTCATAAAATGTCTGGTTGGCTGTGATAAATCTTATAAAGATGAGACAAAATAAGGGAGAGAGAGAGATGGAAGTGATGTGTTATCAGGGACAGTGTCTTTTACAAGATGACATTGAGTCAAGACTGATCAGGTAAGACTGATGGAATGCATCTTCAGTTTGGGGAAAGATCATTCCAAGCAGAGGATGCGCCAAGTACAATGGCCAGAGACCTGGACGTGCTTAATGGGGTCAAGAACCAGTAAGGAGACTGTGGGGTTGGAATGGCTGGAAGCAGAAAAGGGTGGTAAGAGTTGTGGTCAATGGAGTTCCACGTCAAGCAGGGCCCCACAGGCAATAGTAAGGGCTTTGGATCCCACTCTGAGAGTAGAAAGCATTGAAGGATTCTACGCCGAAGAGTGGAAACCCTGGTGGTGTAGTGGTTAAGTGCTATGGTTGCTAACAAGAGGGTTAGCAGTTCAAATCTACCAGACTCTCCTTGGAAACTCTATGGAGCAGTTCCACTCTGTTACAGGGTTGCTATGAGTTGGAATCAACTCAACAGCAACAGTTTTTTTGTTTGTTTGTTTTGTCTTTTTTAAGCAGAGGAGTAGCATGCCTTGATGTGTACTTTAAGGCTCACTCTCATACATTTTGTTTTTTTCATTATCATGTGTGCTTTTGGTTCAGGTCAGACATTCACTGTCCAGCTGGCCACTTTTCCCTATGTTCCATTGCCTAACACTAGACCTGTTTCCCTCATTCACTTTACCTTCTTGGCCCCTGAAAGCACTTGGATTTGTAACCCTTATTCCAGACTCTTACAATTTCTGCCTTTCACCATGCAATAGAAAAACACTTCCAAAACATAAGCTCAAGCTGCCACTCTTCATGATTATTTCTTTTGTTGTACCATCTCACTAGACATTGCTTAGTTCACGTTCTGAATTCTGAAGCAATTCTGAAACTTCTGAGTCTACATGGATCCTCCCTGTGGCATTCAGTGTAGTTTAGGCGTAAGACATTAACTACTCCGGAAGGTCTTAAGCTCACTCCCTGTTAGACAACAGTTTGGTTGTAGAGTTCTTGTTAGTTTCTCTTGAAGGAAAACCAGATAGAAATGGAACAGAACTAATGCCTAGGCAAGGTCATCCCCAAAGAATAGGAAGCCCAGCCACAATACATCATAAAATGTACTCCCTGACTCCAAAACTTACTGTTATTGAAATAAAATCAGTAAAAAATTCACTTCTAAGGCAGACTTAAAGAGAGAAAGAACTCTCCAAGGAACAGCATAAATATATTTAGAAGTGGAAAGAAAATGGTACCAATTTGTTCCAGTAAAGGCGTATATTAGGTCTGCATTAGGAAGGAAAAAAAAAAAAAAACTACCACCCGAGGTCTCTTTTTCTTACAACATTCCTTCCACTCTCATCAGTGGTTTCCCTGGGTACGGAGCATGGCAGGAAAGTTCAAAACTATCACTACCAAGCACAGGACCTGGAAGGTATTCTAGTCTAGTACTGCACAGAAGATAAATATGTCACATTTCGGCAATAGTCTGTCCTCTGAAGAGACTCCCAGCTCTGGCTCTATATATTCCATTATTGAGCTCATAGAGTCTATAAAATTCCCTGAGCAAGTTTCTTATTTGCTCTGTTTAATACACATTACCAAATAGATTTATTAAGCATATAGTATATGTCAAGCACTTTAGGCCCTGGATATTATGCCTTGGTTATAACAAGATTAATAAGAACTATTACGTCCTTGATGAGTGCACGTTCTAGTAGAGTAGACAGAACTATAAATGGATAAGTGGTGATGTAGTCTATTAACTGTTATTACAGAGGTAAAAATAAAGTGCGGATGCACAGAGGCCGCTATCTTACTGAAGGAAGACGATCACATGCAGAAACTAGCACTTCACTTTTAACTTTTTCATTTTATATTTTAATTCTTATTAGAATTCAGGAAAAATAATTTTATGTATCACAAATCCTATAAGGTTGTAAAGGTAAGATGACAGAAGTGTTTCAATCAAATCTTGAAGAACTTGGACTACATTCTATAGCAATGGAAATCCACTGAGGGTTTAAGCAGAGAAGCTCTTGATTATAATTACATTTCCTCATTCACATCCCCATGCCAAACCTCTTCCCAAGCACCTGGTTACATTCTTCATATTAACCAAGGTCCAAGGTCAGCAGGAAAGACAAGACTCACAAGGCACTGGTTGGAGTAATGCTTTACTCACATAGAGAAGAGACAAATAATGATCAATTCTGAGTGTGGGTATCAGTCCCCTATGGCCAGCTGCTGTAGGGCTGACGGTAAGCACACACTGCTCTTCCATGCTGCAAGTGTAGGACCTTGTCCCAGTCCCCATCTTTCCCCACAAGTATTGAAATAGTTCAGGGATTGGTTAGGTGTCATATGATGCACATGCTTAAGTAGTAAATGGTACGAAGAAGTTTAATGTGTCCCCAGAACAAAGAAGGAGTTTCTGTAGTGAGGAAGAAGAAGGAACTGGGGCAGAGTGCAGCTCAGTACTCAGGCTCCATTATCAGGGAATGCTCCAGGCCCGAGGCTCTGATTGGATGGTCCAGGTGAGGGTTGAAGGCCATACGAGAGGCTGCTTTCCCAGCACTTCAGACATCTCCACCTGGATGCCTCATAGGCCTTATAAACACAAATTATTCAAAATTTTTCATTTCTTTCTAATATTCTTCTTTCCCTAATTTTCCCATCTCTGGAAGTGACGTGAAGATTTGTTGTTGTTTTGTTGTTATTGTTGGTTGCCTTAGAGTCAATCCCAACTCATGGTGATCCCATGTGTGCAGAGTAGAAGTGCCCCATAGTTTTCAAGGCTGTGACTTTTTCGAAGCAGATCTCTAGACCTGTCCTCCGAAGCGCCTCTGGACCTGTAACGGTCCACCTTTCCACTAGTAGTTGATTGCTTAACTATTTTTGCCACATGACATGCCACAGTATAGCCCCAAAAACCAAACCCATTGCCGTCAAGTCGATCCTGACTCATAAAAAAAAAAAAATTTTTTTTTTCAACCATAAAATCCTCATTGCTAAGTCAGAAACTTGAAAGTCGTTCTTGAGTCTTCCTTTTCTTTCATCCCCATCACCTAGTCTTTTTTTTTTTCTATCTCCAGGCTATGTTTTAATCTGTACATTCCTACTACCCTAGTACTCAATGCTCTTATGCTACGCTTTATGACAATAATCTTTTTCTCCCCACTTCCCCTGTGCCTTGCTCCAGCCTGTCCTCTCTCTACAGCAGCCAAGAGTGACCTCAAGATGGAAACCAGATGAAGTAACTCTACCCCGCCTCACTCTGAGGCGGTATGCAAATGCCTCTGTGATCTTCTAACTGCACTTAGAATAAAATTCCCAATCCTTTCCATGACGTCAAAGCTCTGGCTTTCTTGCCTCTCCATCTATACCTCTGGCCACTCCCTTCCTCACTCTCTAAATTCCAGCTTTTAGTTCCTAAACATGCCAAACATTTTCCCGTAGCAGGGTTTCACACGTGATGCTTTCTCTTTCTGCAGTGTTCTTTTCCTAACCTGTCATATGGTGACTTCTTTTTCTGCTTAAATGTTACCGTAAATCTTAAATTTTCCTGGACCACTCTTTAATACTCTCTGGCCCCCTTTTATTTATATCATGCTACCTAATTTGTACCCTTCATAGTACATTAGATATAACGAGATAGACAGACAGACAGATATAGATAGATGTTATCTACTTGTTTGATGCCTGCCCCCCTCAATTAGACCATTACACTGCAATCTCTGTGAGGTGTGTTTTGTTCACCTCTGTATCCTCCATGTGCAAGTATTCAATAAATTTTTGTTGAATTAATAAAATACAATTTTTCCTTTCTTCACCATTTTTTTAATGATGTAACTAATTTGCATGTATTTCCAAGTTATTTTATTAAGATGTCTAAAAAAAACTCTGCCTTGGTCACTTTTTGCTAGGTAGGAAGAAGCATGGAATAGATAACACTGACCCACTCTTCTCACTGCAAAGCTTGAAGCAAACATTCACTGCAAAGCTTGAAGCAAACAATGTTGCAGAATATTTTGAAATTCTGTAATGTGCTTTTTACTCCAATTGACCACTAAATTTTTTATATTCTTATATATGAAAAATTTCCTGATTTATTAGGATTCCTAATTAAATATATATCCATTCATTACCTTCTGTCATCAAAATGGAGTAGACACTTAAGCCTGCTTCCCTATTGTTTGTGCCTTGAACAAAAGAAAAAAAAAATCCACTCAAAACTTGCTTTAAAATATAAAGTCGTACAGGTAGCTTTTCATGGCAAGCTCACATAAATATTTTTCTTATGTTATTTCACCTCTAACTTCTAGCCAAAACATTAAAAAAAGAGGCTGTTCTTGCTAACCTTGCAGAATTCCAAGCCTTCATCGAAGAAGAGAGCCCCAAGAATCTTTTCAGAAATCCCGTTTGGGCGCTATTCCCAGTCTAATTTTGCAGACCAAGATGTTTGGACAATCCTGGTAGGCAGGGGATAAGCAGTTGAGGATTTCTGTCCGAATCAAACCCAAACTCCAACCCTAATTAAAATACCACAACATTGTTAACTCCTTGACTGTTGTTAGACACCGGTTGAGTTGAACTAATTCTACTTCTGAAATATAGCCTCTCATTTATGTTCCTGCTGTTTGCTTATATTTTGATTTCAACTCTCCCTTGCTTTTGAAAATACTGTCTCAATTTTTGTTGCTATGCAAACATCTCTGAAGTCAGGCAAAGAAAGCAAAATTACTAAAACCATATAGCACAGATAGGGTGACAGGAGCTTCTGAAGCATTCTGTTATATTCATTTTTCCCCCACTGATGACTAAGGACGGTCCAAGAGATGTCATGCGGCACTTTGTTTATATTGTCTTCCACATTTTGGGCAAAGAAATACTGACATTTTATGTATCTTTGTATTTTATTTGTACATATATATATTTAAGAAATTTAATGGGCAAATGCTTTTGAAGTTCACATTTAAGCTCAGAGACTCACTTGCAACAGAGAACTTGATGATGCATGAACTGGGAAGACTGATGCAAACTCTGTGTTTAAACCACCAAGCATATATGTCAATAGATGCTTAGAAGCTACCAATCTGTAAGAATATGACCTAAATTCTTTGAAAATCCCATCAAAGAAAATCAGCAAAGGACACATGTTCTCTGGCCCTGATCCCAAGTCCGCTGTACATGCATATCTACCTTTTGATCTTGTTACCTTCGAACCATCTAAAAAACCCCTAAATTTCAACTTGCATCACCTGCAGTTGCTAGCACTGCTGCACTTCCTCATTGCTATTTCACTCCATGTTCTTGAGCCTAGTACGAAGTCAAATGTAAAGTGACAAGTTAAAACCAAGGGGCTTCAAAGTACAAATTGTATATGATCTTCTTGCCATAACAGAATAGTGTCATTGTCCTGGAAAATTAGAGCATCTATGTTCTTCTACTCCAGAGAATTAGCAGCACGAATTGTGTTCAGTAGCTAGTGGGAATTCCTGACAGGTTTGGAAATGTTTCCCAGAAGAAGTAGGAGAAGTCAGGAGTTGCCAAATTTCTCATATAAATGTTTTCTTCAAATCATAAATATATCATTTATTAAATTGAAAAAGTATTTACTGGACATCTATCCCAAACACAATGGAAAACCCGGTAGCGTAGCAGTTAAGTGCTACAGTTGCTAACCAAAATGTCGGCAGTTCGAATCCACCACGCACTCCTTGGAAACTCTAGGGGGCGGTTCTACTCTGTCCGATAGGGTCACTATGAGTTGGAATCGACTTGACGGCAATGGGTTTGGTTTTTGGGCCTAAGGCAATGAGAGAAAGTAAGAAATCCCTCTCACAGAGCTTATATTCTAGGCGGGGGGAGACAGCTAACAAACAAACAAATAAATACTATATGTATTGGGCCAGAGTGTAATAAGGCAGGGAAGGGGATCGGACTGAGGGAGTGTTGGATAGTGGATAGAATTTTAATAGAATGATCAGAGAAGGCTTTACTGAGCAAAACACATTTTGGAAAAATCCTAAAAGTGTTGTGCAGATATTTGGGGGAAGGGAATGCTAGACAGAGGAAACAGTTAAGTGGAAAGACACTAAAGTGGTTGCATGCCTCGTTGTGTTGCAGGAACAACAAGACCAGAGTGGCTCAAGCAGAGAGAGGAAGAAGGAACGTATGACATGATGTCAGTGAGTCTAGGGTAAGGGGCAGGGAGTCCAGGTAGAGCCTTATAGACCAATGTAAGGACTGTGGCAGTTAAGCTCTTCTCTGAAGGAGGTAAGAAACCACTGCCGAGATTAAAATTAGTTTCTTATGTCTGCAGTAATGAATTACCATAAGCTTGGTGATATAAAACAACAGAAATTTATTCTCACAGGTCTGAAGGACAAGTCTGAAATCAAAGTGTCAGCATGGCCACACTCCCTCCAAAGACACAAGGAAAAATCCTTCCTTGACTCTTTCAGCTTCTCTTGGCTCCAGGCATTCCTTGGCTTATGGCAGCATCACTCCAATCTCTGCTTCGTCTTCACATAAATTTCTCTGTGTCTCTGTGTGAAACACTTGTAATAGGATAATCCAGGCTGACCTTTAACCCCAAAAAGCCTGTCACTGATTCCAACTCATAATGGCCCCATAGAACAGAGTAGAACTGCTCCCATAGGGTTTCCATGGAGTGGCGGATAGATTTGAACTGCAAACATTTTGGTTAGCAGTCACAGCTCTTAAACACTGTGTCACCAGGGCTCCAGGATGATCTCGAGATCCTTAAATTACTTACTTACATCTGCAAAGACCCTTTTTTCAAATAAGGTAAATGTGGACATATCTCTTTGGGAGCTACCATTTAACCCTCAATCAGGAGTTTTGAGCAGAAAAGTGGCAAGATCTGACCTGTATTTTTGGAGGATCATTCTAGGCCCTGTGGTAAAAATAGATTATAGGGAAACAGGAAAACTGTACTGGAGATTCCAAGAGACCATAGGACATAAATACTGAAGTTGAGTGTGTAGACTTTACCGAAGAGTAGTGATGCAGGTAGTGAGAAGGTCTTGGATTCCAGATATATTGAGAAGGTAAAGATGACATCATTTTGGAGGATTTTATGTGAGATATAAAAGAAATAGAGGAGTCAAGGACGATTCCAAGGTTTCAGTCTGAAAATCTATGTGTTACTTTTGATATATGTGATAGGAAAGTGTATTTTTTTATAAAGCTCTTGTATTGCTTGGGTAAAAGTCACTAGCTAGCTGCCTGTCTTCCAACCTGGATCAGGTTGGATATCATTTCCTTCTGGCAGCCATGCCTGGCATCAATAAATTGGATTAACATGTCTCTGTTCTCTACATCTTAAGTTTATTCCTATCATAGCTCTTTTTGTCATCTGTGTTAGTTTTCTTTTGCTACCAAAAGTTAGTGACTTAAAACCAAAGATATGTATTTAGCTCAAGATCTTGTAGGTTGGCAATTGTCTTAGCTGAGCGGTTTTCTAGTCTGGACCAGAGTTTGCTATCTTGTCTGGATTTACTCATGCATCTGCAAATACGTTATGGGTCACCTGGGGGCAGCTAATTTATGATGGCTGCATCAAAGACACTGGAGATGACTGAGGTCTCTTTCCACGAGGTCTCTCATCATCCAGCAGGCTGGCCTGGGCTTTTTTACATAGAAGTCAAAGGGTTCCAAGACTGTGAGTAAAGAAAGTGTAAGGCCTCTTGAATCTAAATTCAGAACTAGCACAATTTCACTTCCACCACATTCTACTGGTTAAACAGGTCACAAACTCAGCCAGATTCAAGGGATAAGGAAACAGACTTTGCCATTCTATAGAAGTTACCCAGTAGTGTTGCAATTTTTGTAATCTATCACATCAATTAATATAATTACTTGTTTTGATGTCTCTCTTCCCTGCTATCCTATAAACTTCAGTAGGCAAGTGGAACAAATCTCTCTGTTTATCATTATATCCTAAGATAAAAATAATCAAACCCAGTCCTGTCCAGTGTATTCCAACTCACAGCGATCCTTTAGGACAGAGGAGAACTGCCTGATAGGGTTTTGAAGGCTGTAAATCCTTATGGAAGCAGCCTACACATCTTTCTCCCTCAGACTGGCTGGTGGGTTCAAACTGCCAACATTTGGTGATCCATTTATAAAGATCTGGGGTGACTTTTTAAAGGAGTTACATACTCATTTGTTTTATATTAACCTAGAACCATGAATTCTTTTTTTTTTTTGGTGGGGGGGGGAATAATTGTGTTTCTATGCACAAGTTAGCAATATACGTCTTGAATTCTAGCAGGTGGTAAATATATTCATTTTTCCTTAAGACTTAGAGTTTAAGTAAATGCTTCTTCATATACACCACTTAGAGCTCTTTAGGACTGTCTTGCAGCAATCATTTTTTCTTTCAAAAGCGTTCTTTTCATCTCAGAATCTAAAATGCAAAAGATTTATTAACGGCAATATGCATTTATTGTTTAACAATACCATTCTGGGGGAAACTCCAAGTGTTTTACAAATGGAATGTTGTTGTTGTTGTCGTTGTTGTTGTTGTTGTTAGGTGCCA
This sequence comes from Loxodonta africana, assembly GCF_030014295.1. Lineage (NCBI taxonomy): Eukaryota > Metazoa > Chordata > Mammalia > Proboscidea > Elephantidae > Loxodonta > Loxodonta africana. The sequence continues at coordinate 124,811,102 of NC_087344.1, forward strand.
ATGAGTTGGTTCCGACTCATAGCGACCCTATGCACAACAGAACGAAACACTGCCTGGTCCTGCGCCATCCTTACAATCGTTGTTATGCTTGAGCTCATTGTTGCAGCCACTGTGTCAATCCACCTCGTTGAGGGTCTTCCTCTTTTCCACTGACCCTGTTCTCTGCCAAGCATGATGTCCTTCTCCAGGGACTGATCCCTCCTGGCAACATGTCCAAAGTATATAAGACGCAGTCTCGCCATCCTTGCCTCTAAGCAGCATTCTGGTCGTACTTCTTCTAAGAGAGATTTGTTCATTCTTTTGGCAGTCCATGGTATAGTCAATATTCTTTGCCAACACCACAATTCAAAGGCATCAATTCTTCTTCAGTCTTCCTTATTCATTGTCCAGCTTTCACATGCATATGATATGATTGAAAATACCATGGCTTGGGTCAGGGGCACCTTAGTCTTCAGCGTGACATCTTTGCTCTTCAACACTTTGAAGAGGTCCTTTGCAGCAGACTTGCCCAATGCAATGCGTCTTTTGATTTCTTGACTGCTGCTTCCATGGCTGTTGATTGTGGATCCAAGTAAAATAAAATCCTTGACAACTTCAATCTTTTCTCCATTTATCATGATGTTGTTCATTGGTCCAGTTGTGAGGATTTTTGTTTTCTTTATGTTGAGGTGCAAGCCATACTGACGGCTGTGGTCTTTGATCCTCATTAGTAAGTGCTTCAAGTCCTCTTCACTTTCAGCAAGCAAGGTTGTGTCATCTGCATAATGCAGGTTGTTAATGAGTCTTCCTCCAATCCTGATGCCCGTTCCTCTTCATATAGTCCAGCTTCTCGGATTATTTGCTCAGCATACAGATTAAACAGGTATGGTGAAAGAATAAAACCCTGACACACACCTTTCCTGACTTTAAACCAGTCGGTATCCCCTTGTTCCATCCGAACAACTGCCTCTTGATCTATGTACAGATTCCTCATGAGCACAATTAAGTGTTCTGGAATTCCCGTTCTTTGCAATGTTATTCATAGTTTGTTATGATCCACACAGTCAAATGCCTTTGCACAGTCAATAAAACACAGGTAAACATCCTTCTGGTATTCTCCGCTTTCAGCCAGGATCCATCTGACATCAGCAATGATATCCCTGGTTTCATGTCCTCTTCTGAAACCAGCCTGAATTTCTGGCAGTTCCCTGTCGATATACTGCTGCAGCCATTTTTTAATGATCTTCAGCAAAACTTTGCTTGCGTGTGATATTAATGATATTGTTGTATAATTTCCACATTCGGTTGGATCACCTTTCTTGGGAATAGGCATAAATGTGGATCTCTTCCAGTCAGGTGGCCAGGAAGCTGTCTTCCATATTTCTTGGCATAGACCAGTGAGCACCTCCAGCGATGCATCTGTTTGTTGAAACATCTCAATTAATATTCCATCAATTCCTGGAGCTTTGTTTTTTGCCAATGCTTTCAGAGCAGCTTGGACTTCTTCCTTCAGTACCATGGGTTCCTGATCATATGCTACCTCTTGAAATGGTTGAACATCAACTAATTCTTTTTGGTATAATGACTTTGTGTTTTCCTTCCATCTTCTTTTGATGCTTCCTGCATCGTTTAATATTTTCCCCACGGAATCCTTCACTATTGCAACTCAAGGCTTGAATTTTTTCTTCAATTCTTTCAGCTTGAGAAACGGCGAGCATGTTCTTCCCTTTTGGTTTTCCGTCTCCAGCTCTTTGCACATGTCATTATAATACAAATAGAATACAGTGGCTAATTTATATATTTTTTGCAGTGGAAACATATAAGTGCCTTGGTAATAGAGATAAAAATTGGATTTGAAATTTCAGCACCTTGTCATTTCTTTTAATGACTTCATTCGTAATGCTCCATCCATTTTTCTCTGTGACTCCATATACCACAGAGAATTCACACCACCTACAGGTAAGCTCCTTTTAGGCTCTCTTACATCTTCCGAACCTTCCTTAATTTGAATATCTTTCAGCACTGAACCTGAATGCCTTCCAGCGACTTATTGATCTAAGTACATCAACGTGTTGTTTGCGCTGCTTGTCTGTCTGTTGCAGTTAGTCTAATAAGTCTATTGGACTATCAGTGCTGTGGCTGGTAGCCTACCTATATCTATATTTGGGGCTTTGTACACAGAAGGCATGGAAACAAAGTAGTAATCTGAGAGGCAGTTCCGTAAGAGCAAATCCTGGAGAATCTTTCACTCTCCAAGTGACCTTCTGCAACATGTTCCAAGAACAAGAACATTTAGAAAGTAGAAATATGGTGAGGAATTATTGAGGAACCCTATGGACATAAGAAGACGGGCACTACAGTTCTTTAGAAATTGAAGTGAAGGAATAAGAAAAAGAGAGAAAAGTTGAGTTTGTATCAAATGAAAATTTTTGATTATTAGAAACTTGTGTGTTTGGAAGCAGTCACTGAGAGCAATTAGATGTGTAAGAGTTTTATCGGGGCGTAAGCCTGTGAAAGTTAAAAGATGACAGAAGCGGTTTGGGCAGGGAAAGCCTCAGACCACAATGCAGATCTGACAATCTTGGCCAACGTGCCTGGAGTTTAGCTCCAGAGCAAAAATTACCCATTAGGGAGTCTTGTGTTGGGCAGAAATGGTCAGGGCTTAAGCCAGTTGTCTCCGAGTTGACTCTGACTCATGGTGACCCCATGTGTGTCAGAGTAGAACTGTGCTCCATAAGGTTTTTAATGGTTGATTTTTCCAAAGTAGATTGCCAGGCCTTTCTTCCCAGACAGCTGTTGGTGGATTTAAACCTCTAACCTTTCATTTTGCAGCCAAGTATATTAACTGTTTTTAGCCCCCAAAGCACACTGGGCAGGCCCCAGTCCTTATCTAAGGGCTGCCTGGAGAGGTGAAGGTAAAGGTGCTAAGAGCTGGAGGCTGTCAGCTAACTTCACCCCTCACAGCGGAAAGGCAAGGTGAGTTGCGGAGGAAGAATTAAGTGGCATACCTTCTTAGCTGCCACAGAACTTTAAATATTTGGGAGAGAGGTGAAGGTTGAATTAAACCATTCTTTCCACCTCCATTGAGTGGGGGCAATTGCACTCTAAAGAAAATTTAAAAGAATTCTAATCTATTCAATCATTTGTTAATCAGCATAATTTTTTAATCGTTTGTGGTTTGGGTGTCCTTTTTGGAGGTTTCCCTTGTCATTGTGTTTATAGAAAATTGACAGTTATTAGTTGCTTTTGAGCTTGAACCAGTCCTTATTAGAATTCAAATATATTTCCCAGTACAGGGTCCAATATCTGTGTAATCATTTATCTTACACGGAATTTTACTGTAAGTGTAATATTTACAAGAAGCAATTTGTCATTCCTTGGTTAAGTATAGAAACTTCAGTATTTTCTGGATAAATATGTCAAAATAACTAAAATTCAAGCAATAGAAGAGAACAGGAAATTTATAATATAGCATTTGATATTAGAGATGGGAGGCTGCTATCTGGTTTGACTCATCATTATTGTTTTTATAAATATGATTTTCCAATTATTAACCATCATTAGTATTAATGGCATTAATGCTGGTAATTCATCTCCCTAAGGATTTCAAAGTGCTGTATTTTTTATATGCTAAATGAGCTCCAGGGCTCCAGCAGTGAATCCCACCCTGGTTTGCTACACCCCAAAGTCTCCAAACACAATTAATTTTAATTCATATATGAATATGCCAGACAGCACTTTGGTTTAGGGAATGGGATGGCAGACCCTCATAAACAATTTTGAAATATTTCAACTCCCTAAAGACTTAAATCTCTACTCTAATTGACGCTATATCCTCTTCTTCTCACCAGGGATGGGGCTCCTTGTCAGGTGTGTTCCTGGGGCTGGGGAGCAGAGGTAAATGCATGCACCAGGCACCCAGAGGCAGAGGAGGGACAGAGGCCCCAGGCTATGCCCAGGAGGTACAAATGATCTGCTTACACTTATTCCTGGCATCACCTTTCTGTGACTCACTCCCCAACTCTCCCGCAGTTCCAGTTACATCTCTCCCCACTTCCCACAAATCTATGCAGCCTGCTACTCTGTGCTCTGAACATACCAGACTGCTTTTTATTACCCTCAGTGGCCGTGCCCATTCATGCCACTCTGCCTCTGTAAGCGCGTCACTCAACCTGGAACCCCTGCGGCCTTCTCCTCTCTCATTCCTTACTTGCCTGAACAGCTCCTCCTCTGCCTTCAAGAGTCACATCAAGCATGGCATAGTCTGTGACCAAACCAAAAACCCACTGCTGTTGAGTCGATTCTGACTCATAGCGACCCTTTAGGACAGAGTAGAACTGTGAAGGCTTCCTTAATTACCCCAAGAGGGCTCTGCCTTCTTTCTTCAGTACTCCTCTTTTGTACAGATGTCCAGTATTAGAATCAATCTGTTTACGTATCTGTTTCCATCATCACTGCCAGAAAGTGAGTGCAAGGACCATATATTTTCATATATATACACTGACTTCTTGCTAATGAAACATTTGATATATTTTTGTTGAGTAAATGAATGAATGAATGAACACTTGTTCCTCATTCCACTGCACCAGAAGCCAGGACTTCCCTATTGCAGGTTCCCTTACATACTGGTAGACCCAAGGGCATAAAAAAACAGTGTGCACCATCCTTGCTGAAACTTCATCCCCACACAATGTTACGTTCACCAAATGGGTGTTATCTCCAACTTTATTAAAATCTGACCTTTCCTTTCCATGCTGATCTTTAGCTAGCTACTAATAGTGAGGATCTCTGACAATGATTAAAACTAGTATGAATTCATGTGTTCCTCTACGTGTAAACTTATTAATGTGTTAATTCTCCAGTACTATGTGCATTGAAAAAGAGAATGGGAAGCCAGTAAAACATAGAAATGAACCCTTAATGGTGTCTTTTTCAGGGAATAGGAGAAGACAGATGGAAAGATATTTCTGGGCTGGGGAGCTTCTGGGTGCCCTTCAAATTGTACCACACAAGCCATTTCCTATTCCTGTACAGAAGGTTGGATCTGCTGCTATGACACTGTGTAACTCTCCTGAGAACAGAATTTCTATTTCTGTCTTTTACATAAAGGTAGAAGCACCATTCCTTCTGGTTGTCAGGGGCTAAGACAGAACCCTCCTCATACAAAGTTAGAAAAAGCCAAGAGCAGACAGAGAAGTTGCCTCTTTTCTACACCCCATAGACACCATGATAGCACTTCCTGGTTCAGAGAGAGTAATCAGGTTCGATAGAAACAGATTTGTAATAATGATAACAATAGCTTACAGTGACGAAGTATTTACCTGGGTGCAATACTAAGCCCTTTCCTATATACTTAACAACCATATAATAAAGGACCTGTTATTTTTCCCATTTCACAAACAAGTCAAATAACTTGCCCAGGGTCACAAAGCAGATAAATGTCTGAGTCAGCACTGGAGTCCAGAAAGTTATGACTCAAACCCTAAACATACTTTCCTGAAGGCACCTCCCCACTGGCCTGTTGTTGCTATCCTATATATGGCAAGGCATTCCATTGTATTTATTTTATTTCCTTTCATTTCATGGAAGTAAAGATTGTGATTTCTGAATCCAATTTATACATTAAACAGCTGGCATAGAGAACATACATGATTTGCCATTATTTTCAATATCTTTTCAGCAAACATTCTGAAGCATCTAAAATATGTAAAGGACAGTTTCCAAATCTTTGGGAAAATATTTAAAATAAGACATGGTTGCTGCCTCCAAAGTGTCTACAACCTGAAAAGTAATACTAAGACTGCAATAACATTACAACTCCAACCTGCGCTTTTGTGCAAGCTGTGTCCAAATTGTTATGAAAAACTTGAGAACTCACCCATTCACTCAGAGAGCAATCAGACTATTGGATGTCAGAAATATAAAATAACTATTGTCTTCACCCTTTGACTTTCAAGCAATTGTTTCCAAAACACTGTTATAGTCATTCAGTCTGCACACTTCAAAAATTCCAGGTCTGCACTAGATCTCGTGGAAATGTGTGCTGGCATTTTCCTTGAGATTTCTTTTAAAGTATCACCTCTGTCCATCAAGGCAGAGTTCTTGTGGGTGAGGATGTTGTGTTTAAATTCTTTATTCTTCCTGATAGAATGTGGAGTCCCACCAGCAGCAAAAATCTAACTGAACTCCTTATTACCTTTTGCAAATATTGCTCATATGTTTATGCTGAGCATCGTAATGCCATTTCTTGAAATATATTTAACCTGTGTCATTTGGTTTACACTAAGTTAATGCTGGCTCTTTCCAAGGGGTTATGATCCATTCAGTCAACCAGCTGGTCGGACTGCCTTTTCCTTTGAATTGACCTAATTGCCTGGCTATTTGGGCATCTGCAGACACTGTTACACAAAGAGAAGGCAGGCTTCACGTTCACTTACTAAACAAGGCTGCTTCTTTTCTTCTGAGATCTGCCTCGGACTTCCTGAGTAGCCGTTGGCAAGTGTCACAATCATACTCCCTTTTTCCTCTTTCTCATTTTTCAAATGAGAATACGGATATCTAACAACACCGAAAAGCTCTGAAGATGCTAAATGGAAAAGGGGATAAAAATTGTATGTTTAAAGATACGTCTGCACTGTGTAGAAATAGGGATTTATTTTATTGAAATGCCAGTAAATAAAGTGTAAAAAAGAAAAATGAACAACTTACAAGAATTTTTTTTTTAAATCTCTTCCTTTCAGTAGTACACGTGGGTCCTTTCAGATAATTAATCACTAATAAATATTCAAACACTCTTGTCTTTTTACACCGCAGTACATATACCACTAACACTTCAAAAGCAAACATGAATTAATTTTCTTTCAAATAAATATCCCATTTAATAAATGGTCTGTGTTCTTTCCCTGATATCTGTACCATTCAAGTCAAAGCACTGATCTTGTTCAAAATTTGCTTAAGTTTTATCCAAATTTATTTACCTGGCAACTAATAAGAGATTATAGAAATATTCTCTAAAATCCTGATGACAATGATAGAATCGTAAAATGTTTGTAAAAATCTGATCAGATGCACCATCAGCTAATCTGGGTCTATTTTTCCCTATGATTAACCAGCTCTTAATGACAACATTTCTTATCTTACAACTGTGACATGAAGAGGGAGCTGTAGCTCTTCTGAGACCTAGTTCTGCAACAAGCAGCTTATCCACGCTCTCCGATCGCGTGTCTGTCTCTCTTTCTCTCTCCCTCTCTTGCGCTGTCCCTCATTCATTCACTCTTCCATCTTTTTGCCATTGTGCCAGCTCAATTTAAATGTATCTGCTCTGTATCTGTTCAAGTGGAGATAATCCATGCAAATCAGGAGCAGGGGCTTTCAATGCTTGGTTGACAGAGAGGACTCAGCTTGAGGAGGTCACTCGTTCACAGCCGCTCCTCCCATTATATTTTTCCCCTTATTGCAGAACCGCTGTTTGTATACAGTGACTGAAAGGACTCAATTTACTGCAACTGCTGCCTGGCTTTACTTACAACTTTTTTTTTTTTTAATATAAAGGAACTTACCTTCATCTGTCTTTTCAAGGTAGGAAGTCTGATTCTTCTAAAGACGTGTGTAATGCCTCCACTGTCTGCTCATTATCAAATGTCACTTGAATGCTTTATATTGTTGCTGGCATTAGGTACAAACGCTGGGATTCCAGGTGCCTCACGCTTTTGTTACTTAACGGTAGAGGTACAATTGTTTAAGTGCCGGGTATTGTAATGCTTATTTTTCCTGCAGTCAGCTTCAGTTTTACAATGCCAGAAAGATTGCGGAGTGTCCACTCTCTAATCTGAAAATACAATCCTCTATCAAGTTTTCCCTCTTAAAAAAAAAAAAAAATCAGTACGGTTTAACTTATCATGTATCCTGGCCAATAATAACCAAGAGTAAAACCCAATCGTGTTAAGTTGTTTTTTTTTTTTTTTTAAACCTGGACCCTTCCTGCAGCGTTTTCTGTGAAAAAGAACTAACTACTGAAATGTTTTTAACAGCAAGAAAAGGATGCATTTTACTTTATTCTGCCGCAAAGCAAGAACCTGAAGGCCTTATTGCTAACAGGCCTGTCAAATAGATTTATTCTTCAAAATTCCTAAATTGTTATTAGGCTATGCAGAAGTATCACAATTAGTTAAGATTCAATTAATGCCAATCTACATGCTATTATTTATGGTTTGGGATTGAAACTGTATTATAAAAAGTTTAATGTAGCAAGGCTAATAAAAAAAATCTTATGTTTATATAACGTTGTTTGATATGATTTTTAAGAATTAATTTAATAGCCAAATGGTTAAGTTTTGATGAAAAATGCATGTCAGAGGCTAACAGATTTGACAATATATATGTTGATTTATGAAGGCAATTCCTTAGCTTACATTACTTCATATGTGTTTCTTTGAGGTTACTAATAAGAATATTTTAATTATTCCTTAGTCATTTCAATTTTAAAACATACCAAAATGTCATAAAATTATAGGTTCAAAAATCTCCTTTTGGTTAGTACAAATATAATTAGGACATTCCAAGAACAGTTTAGATTTCAGTAAATGTAATTTATCTTTGAATTACTCCTCATTAATATAATTTTACATTTATTACCTTATTTTTCTAAGAAGGTTTTGACATGTGGCATGACGAGACTATGTAATCTTTTGTGTAGGATAGAATCAAACATAATCAGTAAACAAAGTTGACAGTCCTGAAAAGAAGAAAAAAATTATCCTCTGGTATAAATAGTTCCGATGGCATAAATCTTAAGATTTCATCTTCTAGGTAGATACTTGTAGTTAGTAGAGTTCGAGGGGAAAAAAAAAAATTATTATCCCCATAAAATATCTCAGTGCCAAAAATGTGCAGTTCTTTTTCTTTTTTGATACAGTCTCTTATTGAAAAAAATGCACTCTGATTTTTGAGTACAGTACAAGGCTTGAAGCTCTGTCATTGTTAGCATAAAGAAGACATCTACACAAGTATTGCTGTATAGAGGGCAATCTTCCTGTCTCTGGCATTTGTTAGGCTACTGTACATAGAATTTAACAGATAAATATGTTCTGCTTCATGGGATTTTAGTGGTCCTTTTGGTATGCAGACTACTTTGCTAGGATAGCAACCAGAACAAAAAAAAGAAGAAGATATATGTTTTAGAGCAGTGGGTAATAAAAGCCCTCCACAGTGAGAGAAGAGGAATTTGACTTACTTCTTATGCGGCAATTAGAATCTCTTTAAAACTCTTTGAAATAAGGAGTTGTAAGGTAAACTGAGGCTTCCCTGGAAGGGCTAATTGAATTATCTATTCAAACCATGTAGTTGTCCATGGATACCTTCTTCACAGACCCTGTCGCTAGAAGATTCCATTCACATCTTCAGTATTACAGGGACACAAGGTTTCCTCACTAATGGGAGAGACTGATTCTTTAAAACCAGTGTGAGAAGAGCACCCTACACAGGAAAACATTAACAAATGGAAAGGTGTGTGGGATTGCCTAGTTGTGTGAACTTGAGACTTGTGTGAAAGTAAAGGATGCCCTTTCAGAACAAAGGAACGCCACGTAGTACACTGTCAGCAGTCAAGCTGAGGAGAGCTGGAAAAGTGACAAAGGAGATCTTTTGGGGTCAGAAAAAAAAAAAAAAATGCAAACAACTAGGCAACCAAATTACCCGTATTTGATAGGTAGGAAGGCACTCTCCCTGGAGTCAAACCATCATTTTGCAGAGTTATTTCAAAAGCCTGTATTTTATAGACTTTCTCATTTGTTTGCAAACCCCCTAGAAAACTCTCCAAAGACCTAACTTGTATGCCTTAAGTTAGGTTTACTATGCATTCTAGATAAAATGGTCACAGCCTTCAACTCCCCTGGGTTTCTTTGCCTTCATCTGTATACTTGCCATTCCTCTAGTAATTCATCCAAGCAACTGTTCAGATAAGTTACATTTTGCTCCCCTTTAGTGCGCCTTGCAGCAGAATCTATAGAACCAGTAAACCTTGTAGCCGTATATAATACCATGTTCTTATTCCCATCTGGCTCTTTTCTGCAGGTTTTACTGAGTATAGTTAAAAAGATAAATTATCATCTTAAAAGGATACTATGGAGGTTTTAATAAGTTCTCTCTAACTTCAGGCGGGCTCAGTGGGGCCAGAGAAACTTGCAACCATGCTTGAGGGAAAATGATTTGCTTCAATCACAGGCATTCAGTGCCTGTATTATGTGTAGATATTCAAGACTTCTCAGGAAGGATTCTATCATAGCATACATATTTTTAAAATCTTGGAGGACATTATTGTGTCTATATTTTCTAAATCTTGGAAGCTATTATTATGTATAGATTATTACAATATGGAGTGAGAATTTAGTATATACTAATTGTTTTACCTGTATTAATTAATTTAATCTTCATAACAATACTATGAGGTCAATGGAAACACCATCCTCATTTCAGAGATGAAGACACAGAGGTACAGAGAAGTTTAGTAACTTAGCCAATGCCGTACAGTTATGGTAGATCTGGGCTTTGAACCCATTTATTTTGATACTGGCTTTGAAATATCACACAATAATTAGTGCCTTCTTGTCTAATTAGCTCAGATGACTAAATTTAGTAATAACATCCCCTCTCCAGTGGCAAAATTAGACTTGATCATCTATTTGCAGTCTTGATTGAAGTATCTGATTCTGATTTTTCAACCATTTCACAGCCCCTCACTGTCCTGTCATGGTAGTAGGTATACTTATTACCTATACCTATCATCTCTAAACCTATTACCATGACAGCACAGTTTTTTGTTTTTTAAGTTGCTTCATTTATGCATGCCAAGAATGGCTACTTTTGCAGAACATTTGCCTTTTACCTCAAGGAGTTAAGGACTAAATCAGATCCTTAATTGACTGGCTTGTCTACTGACAGTCTTTGAAGCGCCATCACCCCTCACCAGTTGTTTATTTATTTATTTTTTTCTGTCTAAAGAACAAGATTGACATCTCTTTATATGTTTGGAATTTTTCAGTGGTGTAAAGTCCTTGGTAATGATGGAAATTAACCTGAAGCTTTATCTAACTACCTTTCCTTGCAACTCCATTGAAGTTCTGATATCAGTTAAAATTTTTGACACAAACAACTGTTCTCATCAGAAAAATATTTATTCTTCTGTCTTGTCATACCTTTCTTCAAAATCCCCTGGGTGGTGAAAGGTAGTCTTTTTCCTTGCCTCTCTTTAGAGTGAAGGTATCTGAATGAAAATGTCCCCAGTTGAAATACACCAGCACGCTAGAAAGGCAGACAAAGGGAACAAATGAAGTGGAAATGCATCTTTAAATGGTTGGACTGTGAAACACTGAACATAGTGATCTGTCCTTGTGTCAGAGGGTGTTACGTCCTTAACCAGTAATAAGGAAGAACAGATACGTACAGGGAAGCCTTTGTGACTTGACTTCTGTCTGTTTGTTTGGGATAGCTTGAACTGTCTCCTAAAACTGTTTTCCTTCCCAGTGTGAAAAGATAAACTATTATGCATGTAACCCATTGGAGCCCGATTCAAACACTGTTCTTTTGACCTGTGAGTACCAAATATCTAACGTAAACAAAAAGCTGAACAGCATCAACACATAATCAAGTGTCAGGGATGTGGAGAACATGGGTCAGCAGCAATTGAGCAAGCTGCACATTTTTCGAATCAGGAATGAAAAACAATTTTGATGCCATTCTGTGATACCAGCATTCTTCTTAGATCTTACTGGAAGTATTAGAGAGATGGACTGCACTGTATGCCCAGAACCTCTATCTGCTGGCAGGCAGAAAGCCTGAGAACCTATCTTTAAAGTTATTTTAATGTATCAGTTTTGAAGTTAGACCTTCACCATTGGTACTGTCAAGGTTGGGAATTAATTTAAATTTCAGTTTACCCTGCCATCATCTCTTGCTGAGTGAGTTTCTTAGCCCATGAGACATTCCTTTTAGATTTGATTTCTCCATTACTTGGTTGATATTTCTACCTTGAAAGAAAAAAAAGGGGAGAGTGGTGATGGGGGACAGTGGTTATGAGCTATGTGTTGATATAAACATTCAGTGGAGTTAAAAACTGACGTAAAATCATTTGAAGACTGTGCCCATCATTACTAGATTCATCAACTGCATAACTGAATTCTCTGTCTAAAAAGATGTCACTTTCATAAAATTAAAAATAAAATCAAAAAGATATTTCTCATTGAGGAAGGTTTATGATATGAGTGAAAATATAAATGCAACTTAATTTTCAAATGTATTAGCCATCAGTTCACACTAGCTAGTTACCAACATATCAGAGCTCAAAAATAAAACTTCACTAGCTAATGAGATCCACAGTTTGGAAAGCAAAGCCAAAATTAGTAGATGTCTTAAATCAGGATTGGAAAGTTAGATGTTCGTATTGTTGTTGACATATATATATATATCATATTTTTCTTATCTATCTCTCAAAAAGAAAAATTAATCAGGTGTCCCCTCCACAACCACTGAGACCTTTTCCCTGTATATTCACAGCACCTACTGTTTATGCCACACAAACCAACCTCCAATTGTGGTATTTTCTTATATTTCCTTAGTTGTTTTCTGGGTCGTATTTTTTGTTTTTATTCTTATATATTTTATTCTTGTATATATATATATATTTTTATTCTTATATCCCAAGTAGCTAGTAAACTACTCAGTGGTTTAAAAAAAAAAAAAAAAAACCTGTGCTGTGTCCTTCACAAACCTTTCTTAGTACCAAGACCAGAATTGATTCTTGATTAATATTGGAAAAATTGATTAAATTTTTTAAAAATTGAGTTAGCTTAGGTTTTATATGTATGTATAGATATAGATAGATATAAAATTCATTTGATGGGAAAGATAGGAATATCCATTTATTCAAAACATTTTTTAAGACCAAGCTATATTTCAGACACTGGAGCCATGTTTTGACAGCAGATAAAAGTTTACATGTTCTCAGTTTTTAAAATACCAAAAATCCAAACCAAACCCATTGCCATTGAGTTGATTCCAACTCATAGCAGCCTTAAAGGACATAGTAGAACTGCTCCATAGGGTTTCTAAAGGGTGCCTAGTGGATTCGAACTGCCAACTCTTTGGTTAGCAGCCATAGCTCTTAGCCATGCCACCGGCGTTTCCGATTTTTAAAATAGCAACAACAACAACAAAAATTCCAAAGGATAAAATAATATATACTGTGATTTTTCATTTTGGAGCTAAATAAGATGAGAAAAGGTTAGAACTAAGAACTATGATGAAAGGGCCGTAACAGGAAGAGAATGAAAAAGGACAAAGAGGAAACAAACCCCCAAAAAACAAACCCAGTGCCGTTAAGTCGATTCCGACTCATAGCGAGTCTATAGGACAGAGTAGAACTGCCCCGTAGATTTTCCAAGTAGCACCTGGCGGATTCGAACTGCTGACCCTTTGGTTACCAGCCATAGCACTTAACCACTATGCCACCAGGGTTTCCAAGAGGAAATAAGGGAATTTACAGCGTAGAGAAGGAATGGGGAGGAAAGAGCTATCTTGAGAGACAAGGAAAGAAGAATTCAGAAGATTTTTAAAGAATTAGGAGCTGGGCATCTCTATATTAGGCAAAGTTTGCAGCTCTCTAACATCAATCATTATATCTTCATATGCTACAATGGAATAGAAATAATTCATCTCAAAGAAAAATTATTCTTTGGCCTAAATCTTTAGCACCCTAGGAAAGAATAGACTAAAAGGAGTTGAGACCCCAAGTAAGGAAGAGAACAAAGAGGAAATAAGGTGGCTTTTAAATGAAACTAGAGAATAGTCAGTTTTACAAAAAACCTCACAAGAGTGAGCTTACAATGATAAATCAAGTTCCAAAAGGAATTTTTCAAATCCCAGATATCAACACCTAAGCAGGATGGAGATGGAGCCGATCAAAGATATGAGTTTCAGGGAAACTTCAAAGGTACAATGAGTGTCAGCCACACACTCTTGGCAAAAGGCTGGGGGTGTGACACAAGACATGGGCCCCAGGAAGCAGCACTGTCAGGAACAATGCAGAAAAAGCAGCTTGGGTTCAACCCACCTGGGTAGAATCCATGCTCCGCATCTAGCCTCTCCTGGATGTCAACATCCAAGGAAAACAAAAAGTTCTCTTTCTGTGAAGATTCAGGGTAAAAGAAAAAGGCAAGTGACTTCCCTTTCCCACTGGGGTATTCTGGTCTCAGGCTAGGGGCATTTTGTTGTCTCAGCTCTCAGGCATTTTGTTTTTTTCAGCTCTCAGCCATAGAGATGTGAAAGACTCTTTGAAATCCCTCTGACTAGCAAGTAAAAAGCTATTGCTTACTGGCTACCAGGATTTTATTGGTTTTGTAGAAGGACAGAGCACTGCTGATGTTCATTTCTAATTGATGAATGGGATCTGGGACCATGGTTTCAAGTTCCAACTCCTTGACTGGAAAACAAAAATCAAAGGCATTTAAAATCACATGAATTGAATTTACAGAGGAAGCATAATGAAACGGAAAGAGTACTAGATTCACACAGACAAACTCGGGTTGGAGTCCCAGCTATCGGGAATATTATTTAATCTCTTAGATTCTGCTTCCTCATCTGTAAAAATACACTCTTCTCAGATTTATAGTCAAGAAATGAAATAATATCTCCTTTGTGCCCCGAACAATGTTGAACTTCTAGAACACAATTGATGGTACTTCCTTAAACTCATTCTGTTTTCTGTCCAAAATCAAAGTTGCATTACTCTGAATCCCACTCTTAGATATATGTATGATGCGTCACAGTTTAATTTTACTTTGTGCCTAAGCAAAGAAAGAGATTCGTGGGACAGCAAAGCACGGATCCCAACATGTTACTAACACTATCACAGAATCCGAGGATAGTCAGCTTTACAATTGTAGGTCTTCTCATATGGCAGTGAGTGTGACCATAGCTGTAAGTAGCATATACTTAAAAATGCTTCCTATACCAGGGGTTATAGTAATAATTGTGATTAAAATTAGTGTTTTCACCTAACTGTGCTTCTTAGGTCCCGAATTAATATCCTTAAAGCCCAATGCCTATGGACTGACCTGTGTTAATCTGCACGCCTCTTAAAATGGCATGCCTATCAGTGTCCCTAGACATTTCAGCAATGGGCAGTAGTTACAGTGCTTGCTGATTTCCTGTCGAGAAGGATATCTGGGCAGGCTACTGTGAGTTTCCTGTACCCAAGTTCAAAGGCCAGATTGAGGACTTTTGGAAGAAGTGATGGTGAATTAGCCAAATATCCATTTTATCCTCTTCTTCTTGGCTTTAGCTCTGTGTGCTATGAGTACAGAGCACATACCAAAAGAGCTTCAAACATCAGGACATGAGAAAATCGGGAGCGTATTTCACAGCTTTGTAGAATTTTTCCAATTGCTTTGGAAACTATGTAAATGAATTCCTTAAACACGGACTGCCATTGACTTTCCTGGGGTTCATTGATTCCCTGGCCATTGCTTCATGAATGTGTTCCGTCCAAACATACAGTATCGATATTTCCCTCCCTCAACTCTGTCCCCAATCCATTTTAAATATGTCATTAAAACCTGTTTAATTTCCTATGAAAGATTATATTAAGTGCACTTTTAGTGTAATTATGTTAATAGTGGAAGATAAACATGTATTAGGCAGTGCAAAATGCTGATTACCTGTCAGGGTAAATCTGTTTATTTGAGAAATGGCAATCTGACAACCCCCTGGTGTTAATCGTCGAAGTACATGCTCGTGCCAGGTACTGTTTGCTGGGGTTCTGACAGCGAAATGCTCTCAATGGCTTCCTGCTGTGACATCATCTTCATCATATATAAGCCTGTATACACGTGTATCTCTGTAATAAAGCACAGAGGTGTGGATTGTGTGTTTTAAGCACAGGCAGCATACTTGGTGTTTTAGTACATAAAGAGCACAAAGCGTAATTTGAGAAGCACCAAAGTCCAGTTTGCGTTAACAGTTCTGGGCGGATGGAATGGCCTGAGAAGGAGGAGAGTGGATTATAAGATCAGGCTGCATTATAATTTGTGTCCAGGGCAGAGTTTGCCCTCAGTAATGTCAGCTCAGAATCATTTGTACTAATCCACATAAATAGTAAAGAGCTGGTGGAAAGAAGGGGAATTGAGTGAGGTAGGTCTGGCACGGGACATTCATCCAATTCTCCATGCCACAGGCTTCTTTTATTCTTTTACAATTTTTCCTTCAGATAGTAGTTCCTAAATATATCCCAGAAACACTACTGACTGCCAGCTGCGATTGGGCACAAAGGTCCTCTTAAATGAGATAAAACAGTAGCAGGAAGTCAACACGCCACACATGCTGTGGCTGAATTTCACCAGGTTTTTGTGCAACAAAAACTGAATTGAAATGAAAATGAATAGAATATTCAGGCACGGTTTCCCAAACCCTCTGAAAAATAATTTTCCCTGACTTTATTACATGGTGATCATTTCCTGCATGCTGTAAAGTGCTGAGTAGAATAATAAAAATTGATACATATATTGACATTTCAGTTTTCTAAATAGAAGTTGAAAAAAGAAAAACAGTATTTGGTCTTTGCAACTCTTCTAAACCAACCGTTCATGTGCTGGCTAGTTCACTCACTCTCAAATAACTCATTTGGCCTTAATATAAATGTCTCCTGAAATAATTTCTCGCCAGTAGATTATGCACATCTGCAGTTTGATTCAGAATTTGCATGTGTAGTTTGCATATTTTTGCATGAGTGTGTCTGCTTTAAATTAGATAAAGGTCACTGTCATTCATAATCAAGAAGAAGGTGGATTAAAGGTCACAAGCCAATAAAAAAAAAAAACTGATTAGATGTAGAGGTTTGTTCACGTGATTCTGTATCGTTGGCTACGTGGAAATCATGAGTCAACAAATTAACCTCAGTACAATGGGTGACTTTGCAATCACAAATCACATTCACAGATTAGTTTTCCCCATGTATATCTTGTTTGTCTCTATGTAACAATGACAGTTATTTCTGTTGATGCTTTTCACCACCGGGTGTCTTTTATAATGTCATTTGGTTTTAGGAGTGACATAAATGACAATTTTATCTCCAAAATACAGTAGTAGGTTATAACGAATTAACAATAGACAGATGTGGATTTGAAGGTCCCTGAGGGACTATGGTTATTTCTACCATTTTTTGTTTCCCCTGAGGTAGTTGCTAGTTCTTTCACTCTTTTTAAAGGATGGAGCTGTCACAGCACATTTCTTCTCTTACGTAACTATCTTACACCTCTCACAGATACTAAGGAGCCCCTCTACACCTTTCCGATCTTGACATCTACTCAGTATTGGCTGCTTGTGATTTTAAGGGATAAGTAAAAACTAAATGTAGCTAGTGAAAAGCAATTAGGCTTTTTCTATTTGTTGAACTTTTTTTAAGTATATTTGACACAATGGCTTGAATAAATATAAAGGGGTTGAAAACAAACAAATGCTAAGGTGCATTCTATACCTATTTCACCCATAAATGAATCTGAACACCTCACAGAGGATAGTTAATCCACCTTGCATTTACGTTCCGGGTTTTGCTTAAGTACTGAAGTGTTAACTAAGCAATGCTTCCTGAAACAGAGCTCGCTGCTATTACCAAAAAGTAAAGAGCCTGATATCCTCTTCATATAGTATATCTTTTCCTTTTCACACGTGCTTTGGACTTAAGGGGAGATTCTACTTTCTTCCCTAAATCGTCTGTCTACTCTATTTGCTATATTGGAGTCTTAGCACAGAATCATCTACCAAGGAAAAAGGAAGGTAGACAAGGAGGCACCACCTTTTTAAAGCACATCGTTAATTTTCCAAAGAAACTCAAACATTTTTAAAGGTTAAATGGTTTAAGCAGATTATAATTAGTTAATTTCGTTAAACATATATTGGATCAATTTTATGTTATTTTAATTACCTTTTGGAATAAATGGTTTGGTGAACAAATTCACTTGATGTTCAGGATCAAACAAAATTACCTTTCCTCTGGGTAGGCTTAAGTTTCACAAAATGATTTCAAAATGACCTCCTTTACTTTCATCTAAAAAGATCGTTGGATTTAGAAAATGATTAAAATTGGATATATTGTGTTTTAAGCCAATCATATTTTATCATTTTCATGACTTACTCTGTCTTTAAGGAGAAAAGTAATGAACATTTCCTAACCAGGTGTTCCCCCTTTAAGGAAACTTGGAATTCATGCAGTATCATGTTATTTGTAGGACTGATTCAGCCCTTATTCCTGCCAGAAGGCATAGATTGTATTCTGGCAAATTTGTGATGAAATATTTTTCTGACAAGACATAGGAATGAAAGTTATATGCTCTAGATGATCATTAAATATTATGGCCAAATCAAAGATATTCTGATTTATGCCTCCTCAGTGTGTGTATATGTGTGTACACATGCATTCTTATATTCATACCTATATAAATAGGGAATCCCTGAATGGTAAACATGTGATGCCAGATACTCAGGGAGTACGTGAGAAAACCACACACTTTTTTCTCACCCACCCAATTTAGAGCATGTAGAGAGATCTTAATGAGAAAATACAAGTAGAATTTGCCCATTCTTTGTCAATGAGGACTTAACAAGTTATTCTAGTTTCCAAGGTTATCTACCACTCTTTTTGCTTACTGCAGTGGTTCTCAACTACAGGTATTTTACAGATACAGATTTTGACAATGTCTGGAAACATTTTTGGTTGGGTTGGTGGAGGGGCATACTACTGGTACGGCTTGCTATAGAGGCCGGGCATACTGCTTAACCTCCTGCAATGCACAGGACCACCTCCCACAACAAAGAATTGTCAGGTCCAATGTCAATAGTACTGAGGCTGAAAATTTTCATTCTCTCTCTCTTAGCACTACAGTACCTTCCTTCCCAACTCCAACGCCCACATCACCCCTAACCTCACCTGCCTAACTCATCGGCATGCCTCAGAACTCTCAGGGAACACATCACCTCATTCAGAAAATCTCAACTGACTTGTCTGATTTTGATGCCACTCCTTTGTGTTGTCACACACTGTACACCTTATACCCTACCCCTCTGAAGGCTAATGATTGACTCGTTTTTCTGTATACCATACTAGACTATAAATCTCATGAGAGGTACTTTCTATTGGTAATATCTAGCACAGTTTGTGGTACATAGTAGCTGCTCTATTAAGATTTTATCGAATGAAGTTCAAGTTTAGCTCTAGAAAAAACACTGTACATGGTGCTCGAGTTTAGCGTAATTTAAATAACACTTAAAATACTATTTCAGGCATTGTGCATTAAATATATAACTTGTAGTTGTTGACCTGAAAACATAACTATTAAAAAAGCACAAAAAACTTTTGAAACACAACCATTTGAAGTAGGGGGTATGCCTGCATATTTATTTATGTCTCTATAGCTGAATGTGTTTTAAAGCATAATTATGTATTTATGAAACCTGACATTTTTTTTTCCCAAAAGTTCTACATTTTAATGAAGACATTCCAGGACAGTATCATGAATATGTGTGTGTGTATATGTATATGTATATGTATATATATATATACATGCCCAAATGAAACATATTTTCACATTTACATTAATATTTTCAAACTCTAATGACTATTCATACTTAATATGCCAAATTACAATAAAATAGGGACAAATATACTCCAGTCCTAAAGGGCATGGATTCCTTTAATGAAATCACTATAACTATGATTTATGTCTCTAGATTTCTGTGATTTAGGTTATGAATATGGTCAATAACAGTATCAAAGTATGAAAATGCATCTTTACAATTGAATAATAGGCTAGATTGGTTAACTTATTGATTAATAGCAATCAATGCAAATACAGAATTACTATTCAGATCAATTTTCACACTTTTCAATAGTAATATTGATGTCTCTGCAACCTGGGAATCCTATGCCCCCTTCTTTTGCTATAAAGGAAAAGTCAAGTCAAAACCCAGCATGGGTCTGGTTAATAAAAGTGAATAAAAAAAGGAAAAGTCAAGTCAAAACCCGGCATGGGTCTGGTTAATAAAAGTGAATAGAAGCAGTTAATTTGGATAAATATCCAAGATTTACTTCAATAAAGCTTAGAAATTAAGAGCACAGCTTCAGAACTGGAAAGATCTGTGCTCCATTTTTGGCATTGCCTTTTAGAACCTGGGAGACTCGAAGCAAGTTACTGAACCTTCTAAGCCTCATGGTCACCTGTAAAATGAGAACAATACTATTATCTACCGAAACTACTCCTATGGTTGTTGTATAGATACATGAAATGATATAGAAAAAGAACTTAAATTAACTTAAGTTAATTTATTAACCATTTATTAAATTGTGGCTATAAAATCTTTTTATCCACACTACTAATACAGTGGTAGTTGCAGGAATACTCATAGTAGTAAAAAAAAAAAAAAAAAGCAGTGGTAGGTGGTATGAACTCAGTGCTTCTTTTATAACCTAGGGAATGTGCCTAAACATTTCTATAACTTAAATAAGATTTATATTTAAAAAAAAATTATTTTAACAACAACAGAAAAATCCTCTGAAATGTTTTCTTTCTGCTGCAGTCCTACGTCCCTCAACAATCAACTACTCATCATCACCCATGCTTTATGAGCCAGCTTGCCTCTCTTCAATGGCTTTTTTCTTCAATTACTCTCATCTCCTTTGTCTTCTTCTTCCTACTTCCATCCTTCTATTGCATGTAACATTCATTTTATCCCCCATTGATTTTTATGGTGTTGTTTGCTTGTTAGTTTGAAAGATTTTTGAGGGCAGGTTTCCAGCTTACACTTCTTTAATTAACCCAACAGCATTTTCCTACATCTCCACATCCTGCCATGGATCACAAGACAACGTCATCTTAAATACAAACCCAGATTTTTTTTTTTTTTTTAAACAGGATGGATCATAGATAAGAAAGTCTGTGAGATAAGCAAATTTCTCTTCAAACTAGGAGAATCCCATTTCTTTCTTCGTTACTCATTCCAACAGGCCTAACCTGCCTGTCAGAACAGCATAAGCCTTTGGCTGCTAAACAAAAGGTTAGCAGTTCAAACCACCAGCCGCTCCTTGGAAATCCTGTAAGGCACGTTCTACTCTGTCCTATAGGGTCGCTATGAGTCGGAATCGACTCTACAGCAATGGTTTGTTTTTGTTTTTTATCATAGAGGTTTTGCTCAACAAATGCTTTCTGATTGAAACTGAAATTATGAGCTTTTCTAGTGAATAGTGACGTAAAGGCTAAAATAATCATGAGTCAAATTACCCCAAGTTTGTTTGTTTAATTGTATCCATTAATTTTATTTCTTAGAATAAGGCAATAATTGTACATGAAAATAAAACCCACTTACCATTTTGTCTCCTATGCCTTCTAGAATCAATTTTTTCTTTGTTATATGAACATATTTAGCTGAATTTCATGAGATACAGTGATCATAAGACTTTAAAAATTTTAACTATTTTCAAATTAATTTTTAAATGATTGAGGCACAGCACTAATTCAAATTCTTAAGGAAATAAAATATATTTGACTGTATTTTGGATAGCTTAGAGTCAGAGTCAACCCAATGGCAACTGTATTTTGGGTTTTACCACCCTTTTACCGGTGTATTTAAAAACTAAACACTGAAATTAAAAAATAAAATAAGCTTATGTGAAATATATATTCACATGTAGAATACGATCCAAAGAGTGTGGATCCTTGACCTCTATCTGGAATGGGAATTGGGAGTGGTTCTCCCATGCTGTGACACAGAGCTCCATCTTCCACCCTCTCCTTTTCTGCACTGAAGTATGCTTATTCAAATTACATATGAAACAAAGCTAAAAAAGATATGCTCATCCATGACAGAAAACAATAAAATATAATTTAGGACAGGATACATCCACAAGCTTGTGCATCATTTGTGTTGCCATTGTTGTTATTAGTTGTCATCAAGTCAACTCTGACTCATGTTGACCCCATGCACAACAGAATGAAAAGTTGCCCTATCCTGTGCCATCTTCGTGATCATTGGTAAGCTCAAATGCATTGTTGTAGCCGCTGTGTATTTTGAGTGACTTTTAACATAAAGGGCTCATCTTCCAGCACTACAGCAGACAATATTTGTTGCGATTCATAAGATTTCCTTTGGCTAATTTTCAGAAGTAGATCACCTGGTCTTTCTTCCTAGTCTGTCTCAGTCTGGAAGCTGCACTGAAACCTGTCCACCATGGGTACCCCTGAGGGTATTTGAAATATCAGTGGTATAGCTTTTAGCATCATAGAAATGTGCAAACCACAACAGTACAACAAGCTGACAGACTGGCAGTGGGTACATCAGTTAGAAACATTAAATGTACAAGTTTAAAATGAGGCTTTTTTTTTCTTAAAGCTAGAAGTCACCTTAGGTCAGGAGAAAAAGATTTATGAGCTTTAGTTAATCATAAGTTTAGTATGCACTGATGGTGAGATATGGCTGTTAAAAAAAGCTTATCACCACCTTAGGCTAAATTAATAGATATTGCAAGAAGGACAGTGGAAAGAATGGTCTTACTACATTCTCCAATTATTAGAGCACATGTAGTATAATGTAAGTAGTTCTCTACATTTAAAAGAGGACATTAACAAAACCCAGTATGTCAAAAATATAAGGTCAGGTTGGTGAGGAGTTTAAAAACCATGTCATAACAGGAAGAGTGAAAGAGCTAAAGTGTTAAACCTAGTAAAAGAAAAGACTAAGGGAAAATACATTAATTAATATGGAATGGTACAGTTATCCTTCAACAAATATTTATTGACACACTGTGGCAAGCACTATGCTTAAGTATGAGATCAACAGAAAATATTTAGAAAATGATGCTTTATCCCTTTGTTAATGGACTTTAAGCCAAAAGGGAGAGATAGATTTAAAATAATCAAATAAAAATTTGGTAACAAATACTGATAAGAAAGGACAGGATGGGTTACAATAAAAAAATAAATAAACTGATGTACTTTAATTGGAACGAGCCACATAGTCAGGCAAGGCTTCTCTGAAGTAGCATTTAAATCAAATGAATAAAGGGGTGGATGTAGGGAGGATAATTTCCAACAATGAGAATCGCATAGGTAAAGTCTCATAATCAAGACCCCTAAATTGGAAAAGAGCTTGGTAAATTTAAGGAATGGAAAAGAGAATGTGACTAGAGCAAAACAATAAATGAGAACTGAGTGATCTAGGAAGAAAGCAAGACCAGATTGCTACAGCTCTTTGAGTCCACATTAAGGCTTTTATTCAAAAAAGCCACTAAAGAATTTTAAGCAGAGGAGTAAGGTAGGGAGATGGGCTTTTTATAAAGTTGATTCTACCTTTGTGTGGATAATTTGGAGTGAGGCTAGAGGTTGTGAGGAGTCCAGTTAAGAGGCTACTGCAGTAGAAGAGGCAAGAGATAAGGGTCATTTGGATTTGAGCAGAGGAGATGGAGATTGAATTAAAAAAAAGAGAGATTCAAAAAAATATTTTGGAGATAGTATCAACAGAACTTATCGATGGACTGGATGTGGTTGAGAAGAAGGCAATGTGGTGCCATCCAAGTCCTCCATTTTCTGGCATGAGTAACAAGATGTGTTACTTAGAGAGAGGTGAAGAAACATTCAAACAGTAGTCAAAAGCCTTGTTTTGACCACTGTAAAAATGGCATGAAGGAGGCATCTGACATCCTGTAATTTCACATGTTGGAAGGAGAATCGAGATCAGCAGCCCAAGGCTAATTCCTATGGGGCGGAGGTCAGACATGGCTCCTCTGTCTGCCATCTTTACCAATTCCTACACTAGCCACCATTTCCATACCACTCTCTACTTCTCCGCCAGGTTCAACAGTTCACTGCATTGGCCGCACAGAACTCACAGAACATGCTCATATCTATGGGGTTTATTAGGGAAGTAACAGGTTACAATTCAGGATCATGAATGCTGAAGATACGGTTCTTCCATCAGGACAGCCTCTTCTCATCTGTGTCTGCAGGTACGCCTCTCTTTGGCCCCTCAGCCTCCGCTCTGTTCAGACAAGTGTTATAAATCTCTTTGGCTCTGCTGGTAAGTGCACAGAGGCACCCCCACACCACCAGTTAAGCTTCCCCCAAACGTGCTCAGCTCTAGTTCTGTGGGTCAGCAAACCTAGCTCCACCAAGTGCCTAGAGGCACTCTACTCCACCAGCAAGCCTCCTGCCTGAACGTACTAAGCTTTCTCTCTCTGTGGGCCAGAAAGCCCACTGCACAATTTCCTGCCAGTCTCCTGCCTCTGCTGCTACTGTTTCTCTGCACCACTTCTTATTGTCTTCAATGTCACAGCTCCGCTCTCTGCTGGATCCAGGAGCTTCTAAGCACAGCTATCCCGGGCCCAAAGGATGCATACCACTCCTGGTTCTTCCTTCTTGGTGGTGGTGAGATCCTCCTTTCCCACTTCTAGAATGGCTCATTTTAAGCCTAGTGGGTTGGCCAAACTGACCAATACCCTTGCTAGGGGTCCATATACCTTATTTTGCATGGTCCCCCCCTCACAAAGGTGTCATGCACTTTATTTACTTTATTAGCAAGCTATCCAATCCCCTTGACAGCCATAAACACTTCATTTGCATAGTCCCACACAGTCATTTGGTGAGAGTTACAAAGACGATGACTAAGAGGGCCGTATTAAGTAATTCACTACACTGCAGCCCTAGTAAGTTTGGAAACTTGAATTAATTGTTTAAGGAAAAAAAAAAACTATAAAGAAAAATTGTATATTATTTGTGTGACTATTTGGTGAACTGTCAGGTAGAAAAGCGAGCAGAACTGATTTTGTGTTCTTCAAGGGAGCAGAACGTCACCACAATGTCAAATTGAAAAGAAGGTCAATTACAACTCAGTCCACAAAAGAACTGTTTTTAAGAACTAAACTATCCAAAAAATAGGGACTGCCTTAGAATGGGATAAGTTCCCCTCCCGGTACCTACACTATCAGGATGGAAGTCTACAAGAACTGTTTTTAAAAAAAGATTCCTGCACTGTGTGGAAGACTGGGCTTGAGTCTCTTTCAGCACTATTATCTTTGGTTCCAGATATCAAGTTTTAAAACTTGAGGGAAAAAAAAAAAAAAAAAAAAGATTTTCACTTAGCTTACTGTTGGTGTTTGGTAAACAATTTACTGCTGATTGCTACTGGGCACGTACATAACACATTTCCACCAGAAGAGCTATTGATTGCATCAGGCAGCTACTGTCTGTCTGTTTACTAAAACGTGCACTCTTCCCCCTCCCAGGTAACTGAAGGGCAGCCCCACACCAAGAGCAGGCTGCAAAAGTTAGAAGCCCAGAGCTCTCTTTCAGTACGGTGCTAAACTATCCCCACGCAAATAACACTAAGATAATATGGCTTGCTTTCTCACTGTGCCTAAACTTAGCCTAAAGCATCCTTCTCAACCCAACACTCCAGACAATCAATACCAATGATTGGCACTGTCTGTTTGAGATGATACTCAACTCATTTGTCAGACTTGCTCAGCCCCATGACTCAGTGCTCTCAAGGGCTTCTACCAGGACAGACTCCATGGGCATGTTAAGCTGTGATGATTTCTTCTAGGCCCAGAGGGTCTCACTGAGAATTCATACCGCTTGTCAGCCAGAGCAATCTTCCCTCCTTCCCCTTAGTAATGCTCTATTTTTTTTTTTTTCTTGAAAAAGCTTTGTAAATTGAAGAAGGCTGTATAGTGTATTCTATATAAATACACACAAGTCACAAAATCACCATGTCATTAAGTTTGTCATGTGATTCTGCCTTAAATGCAGAGTGGGAGAAAGAATTGCCCATATCACCAGACATTCTGTGATAGATACCACGCTTAATCAGAGTCAGAGGCTGAAAGCAAAGCATCCCAGCTCTTAAAAAGGAAGGCTTGTTTTTCTTTTCCATAGACTTTAGTGTTCGGTAATAACTGTGTGCTTTGTGATTGTGGTTCAGGGATAGTACCTATCACATTAGAGTTCAACTTTAATATATCTTGAGTTCCTTAATAAGACAGTCTGTTAAGACTAGGGCACTGACTGATTAATAAGTTGGTTCAAGTAGACTTTCATTCAGGTCTCAGGAATAAGTGCTCTGTCTAGTTGATAAATTTCCACACTAAACACAAACATTGTTATTTGTCATATACTAACTGTTTTAATGGGCCATTCTTCATGATCTTTAACAACTATCAATTGAACTCTAGGACTCAGATGTCGCACTGCAATCCAGGTATGTTCAAAGATCCTGAGTTTAAGTGAACTACAATACCAAAAAAAAAGAAAAAATACATTAATTTGTTCTAGGGACAGAAATATATTAAGCACATTAATGAAGATGTGAGCACCAAGCAGTGACTCAGGGCTGCTATTTTTCTCTGCAGCAGAAATAATCAATCCAGACAGTTATATCTTCAGATCCTCAGGTTTTAATAAAGGTAAGCCCTAAGAACTCTATTTAGACTTTCAGACCATTACATCTCAAACCATCAGAAATAATCAGATATGTTCTAAATCAGCTGGGAGATAAACCGATCGATTTCATACTTGTAAAACATAAACTCTAGAGGTAGCTTAATTTTCACATTCATCATTTGTGATTATTTTTCCAGTCCCTCCTTGCTTTAAAAACTACATCAAAGTCAGATTTCCCTTCAGTAGACTGGCATGCCTAGACCACTTAATACAAATAGAACCCAAAATGCTTAGAAATGAAGTGAGTTGTTTTTTAAAGAGGTTCATGGCAAACACTTATGTCCTAAGAGTACAAAGGCATATGCCTACTGCTTTATCTGATAGTCTCCAGTGGCAACATTAGCACATCAATGTTTTATGCATTTCATACATAATGCTCCGTGTGATTATAAAATCCAGACTGTAGAGCTGAGTTAAGTTTGCTGAGATTGGAGTGGGGCGGGGGAAGGACATGTGCTATTGAGAAAAATCACCCTGTTCCTTTGTTTTCTAGGAGATCTGCCGAAGCCTTTCTTTCGGAAAGTGCTCAAAGACAGATCAAATGTGATAATAAAGGTTCGCTCTCTGAACAGGTCTGTCCT
This sequence comes from Loxodonta africana, assembly GCF_030014295.1. Lineage (NCBI taxonomy): Eukaryota > Metazoa > Chordata > Mammalia > Proboscidea > Elephantidae > Loxodonta > Loxodonta africana. The sequence continues at coordinate 124,838,193 of NC_087344.1, forward strand.
AGAAATAGTGCTTTGGAAATGCGAGGTGGGAAAGAAAGGCAGCCTGTGCCTAGAAACTGATTAAATTTTAGTCATCTATCCAAAGCAGCCCCTAGTTGCTTGTAAAATGCTCCATATAATTACAGTAACTACAGGTTTGAAAGGAATTTACACATTAGACTTTTTCATGGGACTTTCTTTGTGGGTGCATTTCTACTTTAAAATCAATATCCCTAAAATAAACTTTAATAAGATTTATTAATTTTATCTATGTGTACCTTTTAAAAGTCAATATCAAATGTTTCTCCAGATTCTTCTTGGCATTTGAAGAAGCTTAGATATAATCAAATGTCATGCCCTCTGTATGTTAAACGATCATTGTTCTAGGACTTTGCTCTTGTATACAACTTAGCCCTATTTGAAGCTTTGAAAGAGTTGAGAATCAATGTTTAAAATGTGTGGGTCATCCTGATACATGATCTCAGAACTGTGGACAAAGCCCATTAGTTGCTTTTTGTGCTATTATTATCTTGCTCACTGTTAGATTTGAATAACCCAAGAAAGGAGCTTGACAGCCCCCAGCTGACCCTGCACCATAGTGGCTAAACTCCCTTCTTTGAAATAATCTACTGGCTCAAGGAACAAAAAACAAAAAGGCTTTTAGGAAGTAGTGTCCCAGACTAGAAGAAGGCTACTACCTTTCATTCAAAGTACACTAAGGAGTTTATAGGATACCACAAATTTCCTTTTTCCTTTACAGAAGAGGCTGAGCTCCAACACTTCTTTAGAATAAGCTTCAAAGAGGAAGAATCCCTACCAACTTCACACTCAATGGTTTAATGTTCAAAGGCTTTAATCTTAATCCAGAGACAGGTAAATTTATGTGTTTCTTTGGAAGGCAGGCTTTTGAGGAAGCCAAATGTTAAAAATCCTTGTTTACGCTGGAAGAATTCATTCAAAAACAGAGAAAACATAGAATTTTGTAACCCCTTGAAAATGAAACCTGATTTAATCTTAAATCTCAAATACCTGGACAAGTCAAGCCACACCCCCTTCTCCAAAAAAAAAGTTAAAACATAAACCTCAGAACTAGATGAGAAACTTATTTAAAAAAAAAAACAACACTAAGTATCCATTTTGTTATCTCTACTCTCCCCCAACAATATCTAGTGGTTAAGAGCTCAGCTGCTAACCAAAATGTTGGTAGTTCAAATCCACCAGCCACTCCCTGGAAATCCTAGGGGACAGCTGGACTCTGTCCTATAGGGTTGTTATGAATTAGAATTAACTGATGCCAACAGGTTTAGTTCAGTTTTTTTGTTGTTGTTTGTTTCTGTAACAACTGTTTTTTGCTATCTTGGAAAATTTGTTATAAAATGCATTCATAATGTTGAAACTGTACTGGTTAGACAAAACTCGAGAAGATACTTGAGTGGTTAGCCACTATAAACAGTTCATCTTTTCACTTGGGTGAGGAAGACTGGAAAGCTCAACATTTCAGGTTTTTAACATGGCCAACTATCTAGTTTTAAGGATCACCTCAATTTCAGTATCTTTATCCACCTTAAAAAAAAATCATTTCCAGCCTCCCCACCTACCCTCTCACACCCGGAAAAATGCTATTTGATACTGCACTGACTCAAAATATTCAAGGGCCCAAAAGTACTGAATTATTATTTTATAGTCTGCCCTTTATCTGGATTATTTAAGAGGAATTTTAATTTCCTTTGTTATTTGCTAGTAAAAGATATTTTACATGCTCTGTAGAGGATCTATTATACTCTATTAGGATTGGGTTTAGCTGTACATTGTATAAAACCTAGTTAACAGTGATTTAATCCAGACCATTTATTTTTCTTTCATGTAAAAGAAGTCTGGAGGTTGTCTATCCAGGACGAGTATGGCGGCTCCGTAGTTATGAACCATCCATGCTCCTGCTACTTTTCTGCTGTGCCACCCTGAGCACATGGCTTCCATTCCTTAAGGTTGCCTCATGGTTGCAAAATAGCACAAAAGCTCTAGACATTACGTTTATTTTCCAAACAGAAGAAAGGTCAAGAGAAAAAGTGTTGGCAGAATCTGCCTACTGCAGTCTTGTCAGGCTACCTACCACCACCACCATGCCCCCAAAGACTCATATTTATATCTTGTTGTTGTTAGGTACCATTGAGTCGGCTCTGACTCATAGCGACCCTATGCACAACAAAACGAAACACAGCCCCGTCCTGAGACATCCTTACAATCGTTGTTATGCTTGAGCTCATTGTTGCAGCCACCATGTTGAGGGTCTTCCTCTTTTCCGCTGACCCTGTACTCTGCCAAGCATGATGTCCTTCTACAGGGACTGATCCCTCCTGACAACATGTCCAAAGTATGTAAGATGCAGTCTCGCCATCCTTGCCTCTAAGAAGCATTCTGGCCGCACCTCTTCCAAGACAGATGTGTTCGTTCTTTTGGCAGTCCATGGTATATTCAGTGTTCTTCACCAACACCACAATTCAAAGGCGTCAACTCTTCTTTGGTCTTACTTATTCATTGGCCAGCTTTCACATGTATATGATGTGATTGAAAATACCATGGCTTTGGTCAGGCGCACCTTAGTCTTCAGGGTGACATCTTTGCTCTTCAACACTTTGAAGAGGTCCTTTGTAGCAGATTTACCCAATGCAGTGCGTCTTTTGATTTCTTAACTGCTGCTTCCATGGCTGTTGATTGTGGATCCAAGTAAAATGAAATCCTTGACAACTTCAATCTTTTCCCCATTTATCATAATATTGCTCACTGGTCCAGTTGTGAGGATTTTTGTTTTCTTCATATTGAGGTGTAATCCATACTGAAGGCTGTGGTCTTTGATCTTCATTAGTAAGTGCTTCAAGTCCTCTTCATTTTCAGCAAACAAGGTTGTGTCATCTGCATAATGCAGGTTGTTAATGAGTCTTCCTCCAACCCTGATGCCTGTTCTTCTTCATGCAATCCAGCTTCTCGCATTATTTGTTCAGCATACAGATTAAATAGGTATGGTGAAAGAATACTATCCTGACGCACACCTTTCCTGACTTTAAACCAATCAGTATCCCCTTGTTCTGTCCAAACAACTGCCTCTTGATCTATGTAAAGGTTCCTCATTATTAGCTACCCTATTTTGAAAGGCAGCTCAGAATTTTATAGACATATTACAGTTCCCAACAATATAAGGATTCTATTAGGGAGAGAATATGTATTAGATGGGCAATAAATAGTCTCTGCCATACAATCTTTAAATCTTCTCCTTAAATATGCTTCCAAGGTGGCTTATTTGGGGGATCTATATTTTTTTTTTTTTATAACCTCACACGTAATGCAAATTTTTCTCAAAAAACTAGATGGAGATTCTATTAGCTAATCTCTTTAGCTTTGTAGGCCTGCCTGAGCATCATCATATTTGAGAAATGAAAACTCTCAATATGAAGTACAATTTTAAAATAACTTACATTAGTCAAAGCTGTCCAAAATACCTACTCTTTTTCTTAGTCATCAATTTATTTTTTACTTCTGAAACTTGGAGGTCATAGTCATCTACGGTTTAAACAATCATGTTACTGTTGTTCAAAGCTTAAGAGAATTAAAGAGAAAAATTGTTAGTTTCCCACCACATAATGTTCCTATTTTGCTTCACCTGAAATGTTGTAGTTACCAGCACATTAACCTAGTGGTCTAGAAATGTGATCTTACAGATTGTCACTCGACAGCTCTACCATCGCAGACTCCCTTCTTTTCCTTTGCATGTTTTTGATGATCTGTTTTTAAACATTTGAGTCAATGTGAAATAAAATTGTTATTCTGATTAATTTGCTCTTACATAAATGACAACGTTTTTGGTCATCTCAGAAGCTTTTTAGATTCTGTTAATTGCTACAAGCTAATAAACTAGAACATTATGAGATAAAAAGCTATTAAAATATGAGTTTTCCTCACCATGTTTAACATCTCATCATCATTATGAGGACGACTTAAAAAATATCTGAAATGTGTTGAGGTTTTACAGATAAATAGGGTCAAAAGATAATCCCAAATACTGACTCAGTGAGGATTACTTCAAATGGATTTCTAAAACTGTCACATGCTACCGAAGGAAAAACATGTGATCATGCTGCTAAATCCAGGACATCTGCAGGTCATATCCAATTAAAGAAAAGGGCAGTCACACATTTCTATATTCACACATATACACACTTTCTAGGGGGATAGTCTACTTCTGGCAACATACAGAGATTGTTAGAATATTAGATTAATTTACCTAACTTCGAAACGACGACAAAATCTAACATGTTTTACTCAGTCAGAGTCAAAGTATACTGGAGGGTTAGTTATCTGGAGCATCTGGATGTTCGTTTTCCGAAATTAAAGCTTCACATGCAGTAAGTGAACAATAAATGCCATCTTTATCAACTTTATGGAATAAACAGAAGTGTTGTGATGACCACAGACAGTCACTCGGTAAATCAGTAAGAAGTCAGGAGGACAGTCATATTTTTATTCACATATCGGTTTTAGATTCTCACTCATCTTAAAGCATCATAGGTTATATGCTTTGAACTAAAGGATAAAAATAAAAATTCATTCAATGCAATAAAAAAGATGAAAAACTATTAATACGGTATGGTAAGGATTGAGCAACATTTAGTATAATTAATATCACTAAATTGTACACATCCAAAATTAATCAGAAAATGTTATATATATTTTTACAACAATAAAAAAATTCATACCTATTTATTCACACAATTAATATCTTTAATCCACAGGGATGCCAAGCAACAACAAAATATATATATATATATAACTTTAAATTAGACTCTCTTTAAAATTCAATCAAATAAATACATGTATCTTTCCCATTATCCCATGCCATTATCATTTAAGTACACACAAACTGTTAACACCTGGCATACCTGATCACCATCACTACCGGCTGCCAACAGATGCATCAGTCAACAACAAATGTATTCTAATTGTGTCCTGGAAAGAACTGTTTCACACCCTTGGAGGCTGACATCTGCACCATGCAAAAGTGCAAAATAGCGTTTAAGGCCTGTGTCATAGATATCTGCTGTGCGCATTTGAGAAATACATAAGTTTTGCCCTGAGAATGTTTTCAAGGAACTCAAAATACATATTAATAACTGTTACTGCTAACATTTAAAAAAAAAAAAATTTAACACAGATTAATTTGGTTGATAAGTGCATACATGACTAAATCATAAATTTCATGAATACTGGAACTGTATCTTCAACTTATTTGTATGTACCTGGCACAGTGCCTGGTAAACTGTCTGGCTTCAATAAATATTTGATGGTAACAAGTATTTTACTTTACATCTACATCAAATCAAACCATCAAGCTGATGAAAAGAGAATTTTTGGTGTTTAGATCCCATTATTTTCCTCTACTCAAACCCCATCTAGTTGCTTTTAAAAAAAAAAAAAAGGTAGTATGAAGTGTCCTGAATAATTAGAAATAGGCAAAAAAAAAGCTGAAGACAAGTAGCTCAGAGGTTTCACCTTTGCAAGTAAAATAGATGGTTTTGGAAATAATGTATGCTACCAGTTAGGCTCTGAAATAATGATAAGGTACATTTTGACCCTTTAGGGTGATGTTATTTCTTCTTTATATTTTGGGACCATGGTATCCAGGCACTAGATATATAGACAAAAATATATCAAGTCATTGGCATGATAGAGCATTGACTAAGTGCATAATTACTTTCTTTTGCACAATTACTGCCTCTATATTATATTTATTTCCTCCAATAATTATTAGCCTTATATAAATAATATACTTTATTCCCTTGCTAGTAGAAAATGATGTCTGACATTAAGGAAAGGTCAGGTACCATGAATGGGAAACCACAATGAGCATTGCCTTTAAGGATTATTGAATTGAGAGGTACATATATTTGACAAAGTATAGAAATCAAATAGCTGCCATGTTAGCAGTGCCCTTTTACATGCCATAGATTTATTGACATTTACTAAATATTAAAAAAAGTTGTAACAGTGATTGCTTAGTACACATTATGATGTGAAAACTAATATCACTTCCCTGAAGATTATAGGAGAGCATTCTAAACAGGGTAAATTCACCAATTGATTAGATCTCAGACTGGAATATAAATTAAACAAGGATATTTAATTTTAGAACCATAAAAAAAAAAAATTAGTTAAGTCACTTCTGTCAGTTAAGTCACATCTATTAACCTAGGTAGAAGGTAAATCTATGTTATACTCACATACCTACACCTATTCAACCCCTATATACGGACAGAGCCCGTGGTACATGGTGTTTTGATATGGCAAATAGACCCTGTAATTCACAAGGATGCTTACTGCTGTAGACGTCAAGATGATAGATTTCCAGCTGAAATGAGGAGAGAAAAAAAATTACTGTCCACCTCCTTGCCTTTTATTGAAGTGTAAAATCACAGTCAAGTTTTTCTGTTCAGAGCTAACTATTATGGGAGCAGTGAAAATAAATATATGCATTCAAGGTTTTAGAATATGTAGTCTCACAACTTCATTTTATTTACATATTTATTCATTCCGATAGACAAAACAATTTCTGCCCTTAATTCTGGAATCTCCCATTTTATTATCAGTATTTTATTTTTTTATACTTGATTAGTAAAATAAATCATTTTTATTTGCACAAATTGAAAAAAAAAGAGCTAACCCATAAGAATATAGGTTTTCATAAAGCCTTTCACATGCCAATCAAGATAAGTAAATACCTCATGGGGACAAATTGGATTTATATCATCAGATTTAGTGGTATCCATGTTCCAAGAGTTTTAGGAACATTAGGTTCAAACATCCTCATGGAAATAAAGTTTTAGCCCCAGGTAAATGTTCTTGTTTGCCATTACCTGAATGATTACATGGGCCTTGAAACTTATGTAAGCATGAAAAGTGAAAGGTACCCATAGTGTTGGACTTCTCTGAGGAAACATATATTTAAATGTATAATCATAACACATTTATATGAAATTGAACAAATGCCCATAACATAGATGCTGTTTACCTTATTATCTCTAGTAATACATCAAAGCAAGAAATTTGTTTTAAAAAGAGCATAAGGTTTGAATTTCACATGAAATTTGAAAACACCTCAGTTTTGGAATATGTTCTCTCATTTTAAAAAATTACATGTTTGTGTGGTGTTTAAGGTTCTTTGTTAACTTGGCTGGGCCATGATTCACAGTGATTTTGCAGTTATGGTGTACTTTGGCAGTTATGTAGTGATGTAATCAACTTCATGATGAGATCTGCTATGAGCAGTCAATCAGCTGAAAAGGAATTTCCACAGGGGTGTGGCTTGCCTGCAGTATATAAATGGATGTTCCAGCAAGGCTCTCGTTCTGGATCCTGCATCTGGCTCATCATCATCTAACCTCTGGTTCTTGGGACTTGAGCTAGTAGCTTACCTGCTGATCTTGGGATTCATCAGCCTCCACAGCCTGTGAGCCAGTGGCCTGCCATCTTACCTGCCAATCTTGCATTTGTCATGTCCTGACTCTACATGAATCAGGAGAAACCTCCAGCCTGACTCCTGATCCATGAACTTGGGACTTACCAGCCTCTGCAACCATGTGAGCCATTTCCTTGAGATAAATCTCAACCTAAATCAGTTTGTCTGTAGTTTCTTGTTTTGTTTTGTTTTTGCTCTCAGAGGAAAATGAATCATCATGTGATCATAATATTGACACTGAACTAGGCTTCAAATTCACACACTAGAAATAACAGTGGCCTGAGAATTAAGAAACCAGTCTCTGAAATAAGCTCTACCAATCATCTGATTACATAAATTTGACCAAGTTATGAAACTTCTCTAGACCTTGTAGACATTGTTCATTATGTTGTAAAGTGAGGTTATTTAAAGAGGTGAGGATTGTATTAATTGGGCATACTTAATATTCAATGTCTGTACTGGGCAAGGTGCTATGGTATACTAAGCTTTGGGATACAAGACATTTTGGAACACTCCCAAAGGCTGTAAAGGAAACTATTGAGCACCAGATATATCCAAAACCTAGATTGTGCTTGGAATTGGGGCTTCACTTAGCATCTGTAAGTACCAACCACTACATATAGCGCCCAGAGTGAGATAACACAAATTCATCCTCTTTATTTCCTGTCATTGTTTCTGTCCTGAAACTGCTCCCTCATCCAGAATAAGCAGGCTGAAAATATGTAGAAACACCTTTTTTTTCCACTCTTACCTAAGCCAGAACCAAGCCTTAACCTCCAGCCCTCTAGCTACTTTTCCCCTGGGCACCTCCCTAACCTCCCAAAGCTTCCTGAGCTGAGGGCTCCCCAAGCCAAAGAGGGGAGGGGAAAGATGTCACTTTCAAATCTAATGAAAAGTGATGGGCAGGATAATGTTCTATAGTAGTTCATCCCCTTGGGATATTTTTGACTCTGAAACCTATCAGGAGTCTTTTCTTTCTGCTTCTTTCTATTTTTTTTTCCTTTCCACCTCTTGTCCTCAAGTCCTATTTGAGTAATCTAAGTTTAGAAAGGGGTTTCTCAATATTTACCATTCCAATGATATCTTTAAGCATTTCAAAATTAGAGTGATTAGACATACAACTCTGCAGCCACTCTTGTCCCAGTGTCAGCTTTGCCATCTATTGTTTGTGTAACTGAGGAGTTACTTATTTTATCTAAGCCTCACTTTCCCCATTTGTGAAATGCCAGTCAAACAAGAACTCTCTTCATGGGCTCTTCTTTTGCAGATCTGGGCTCTGACCACACAGCTTTGACTCCAAAATCCATATTCTTTAACATTACACCACCTCCTACCCTACCCACCAAGCACACCTCCTCCCAATTTCCATAAATCCCTTTGACTTTTTTCATACTTCCTAGAGCAGAGCATAAGTATCATATAAAATAGGATTTTTATTCCTCAAATCTATGACAATGCAGTCTAGGTTTCGAATATATCTGGTACCCAATAGTTTCCTTTCTCTCCTTTGGGAATATCCCAAAGTGTTTTGTATCCCAAAGCTGAGTATTCCACAGTACCTTGACCAACACAGACATTGAATAGATGTACACCCAATAAACACAGTCTTTCACTTACTTATTCTCTTACAAGTCACGGTGGGGAGAGTGGCTAGTTGTTGGCCTTAATATCTTCCTTACCCACAGTGGCTTACAAAACCAATTGTGGTGTGAGGTAGGTTGCAAAAATGATACGGTCAAGAATGCAGACAGGTTCAGCTAGGAAAGATGTGGAACACTCAGCGTATTTTTATCCCTCTGTCCACTCATTCATACAACAAATATTTGTTGTGTTGTTATTATTGGCCAGTGAACAACACCTTGCTTTTACAAACATTCTAGTCAGAGGAGATATCAATAAACAAGCCAGCAAGCAAACAATCCAGTTAATATCTGATGGTATGTGCTAAGGAAACAATTTTTTAAAGGATAATGTTATAGAGTGTCTAGATAAAAGATTAGGGAAGGATTTCCATGTTGTGACTTCCTCAAATATATCCAGATATTACCATTTTAGTGGCTTAAAAGAGATGCCAATTTTACACTTATGTTGCCAGCCAATAAAATTGATAAATTGTATGAACACATGTTTCTCCACAGGCCTTAATTAAAAACAAAAAAACACGTACAAATGGGGCCATCCATTGATGGTGGGATTTCAGGTGACTCACTGTATTTTTTTTTTTTTATGGCCTATTAACACTTATATTTTCCCAGAATTGGCACTTGTGAAAAATGGTTGCTCACCTCTGCCTGAAGTCATTATCACACATTGATTATCAGTCAGCACCTTAGAGGGATTAGTTGCCAGTCAGAGAAAGAAAGAATAGCACAGGATGAACGTGTGAAGGGTGTGGGGAGCCAAGGGGGAGCGGAAAGTGTTGCCAGGAGAAAGGGAAAGAGAGCTGTCTATGGTAAGGATTAAATGCAGAGGGGTATGTCAGGAGCTTAACATGTTCATTGGTTCACAGGACAGTTCGTATTACCGCAGTGAGCTTTCTTCCCTTGTGACTAACCATCACAAATTCCTCATTTTTAGAAGTGAGCAGGTTAAGTAACTTGCCCAAGGTTACATATATGTAAGAGTCAAAATATGAAACCAAATTACTATAGTTTCAATCCAAAGCCTTATAAAGGCAGTGACTATTTTCATTGTTAGTTGTCATTAAGCCGACTTTTAATCACAGAGACCTTACATGTAAACAGAAGGAAACAAGGCCCAGTCCTGAGCCATCTTCATGACCTTTGCTGTGATAATAAAATAAAAAATTTTTTAAAAATATTTGGATATACCACTTGTGAATTTGTGAATGATTTCACCTGATCTTTGTCAAACCAAACCCTTTGCCGTTGAGTAGATTCCGACTCATGGTGATGGTAGAGGGAGAGCAGAACTGCCCCATAGGGTTTTCAAGGAGCACCTAGTGGATTTGAACTGCGAACCTTTTGGTTACCAGCTGTAGCACTTAACCACTACGCCACCAGGGTTTCTAATCCTTACTAAAAAACCTGTTAAATGTCACGTTCTTATTTTGCAGATGCAACTGCAAAGCTCAGCATGTGCAAGTAATTTAAGATCACATGGTCAAGGCTGGATCTTGAATGCACAATTTCTGACTCTTAGCCCAGCATCTTTCTTGCACACCACCCTATTAACACTTATTGACTGCACACACAAACCAGCAAAATTGGGGCTATATAAATATAGCCAAATCTTCACCCCCACATTAGAACCGTGATTCTTCTTTACAAAAACGTACAAGTTCGAGTGTGAAAAATAAAAATTTTTATACACAAAAGAATTTAGGTGCCCTTTCCTAGAAAAAATGAGTAAATACAGATTTAAAAAGAATTTACATGAATGATTCCACCTGCCCCTGTCAGATGGATGCCTCCCACCTCCATTTGCCTAACATTGATGGTTCTATATCAGTTTTGGAAAGAGGACTATATTCCATGCATTTCTTTCACCATTTATCTGAGTTTTCACGGATGCTGAGGTTTATCCATTCGTTCTGTATTTGTTACATCCTACTCATAGCCAGACTCCTCTGCCAAGCACTGGGGGCATGGTGTTAAAAGGGACACCACTCTTCCTTCATAGAGTTGACCTATTCTCACAATGTTTAGTAGAAAACTTTTGTCTCAATCAATAGCAAAAGTTGTCCCAGAATTTCCTAACACTTCACCAAGTCTTCGTTTTAAGAGCAAGGCTGCTTTAAGTGTGGCTCTTTGTAAGACAAGGAGAGATTATTGTCATAGTTGCATGTGATGGCCTTCACTTTACCATTCTTTTCCTTCCTGATTCACGTTCAGTGCCCTTGTCAGAGTTTCTCCTCTGCTATGCCAATCTACTGCTTTCAGGCCTACTTCACCTCTTTCTTGCCTGTGCCACTCAGAACAGGATTTCTAAAAATCTTTTGCTATGTGCAAGTTATAAGAATGCTGCTTAAATGTAAATGCTTAAATGCTGATAAAAATATGTGTGTGGCTGTGATACTAACCAAAGATTAGTCAAGGGAATTAGTAAAGTTCGACAGAAGCTTATTGTAGCTAGCTACATAGTCGCTCATTCCACTCTTCCTCACCCCTGTAATCAGGGGTGATGTAAAACTATTTAACAATTCCAACAACTGCAGCCCTGACAAATGAGCCAAACGTTGGGTGAAAGCCACCAGTATTTTGTCCCAGGACATTCAGGCTGTACATCAGCTGTGCCTAAAGTGGTTATAGCCCTACAGCGTCACTGCAGTCACCAGTCAGTTCACAGTACTCATATTGACAGTGCCAGAGATTGTTCCCTGCTCTAGGCTTCTCTTCCCACTCAACTTATGATTTTTGTTTTTTTCTTTTGCCATTACCCAATAGCATCAGGACATTTATTACAAAACACTGTAATTTCCACTCTAGTCAGGTTATAAATTAACAGGAAATACCTACAGATAAGACCATGAATAGACTCTCTAGTTTTCTAATTTTAAATATTAGCAAAATGCAGAACTAGGTGAGACTGTAAGTCTTGATAAAACCAGTTGTGTTCATTCCTTGATCTTCTACCTGAGTTGGAGAAACTTTTTCATTGTCTTGGTGATTTTCTTGTGCTCCTTGTTCAAGTTCCTGGGGTTGGTTCACGTGAAGTGCTGCTGGGCCTAGGTATGCTTGTCAGTGCACAAGGTAATTCTGTTAATACTGAGGTCCAGATGACTAGGGAGATGAGTGGGGCTCACCATGGGTGTCTTGACCATTTGATCCTCTTCTGGACAGAATGCACATGTTTCGTGTGTGTGTCATCTTGGCACCATGAATTCTCCCAAAGAAATAAATCCTTGTTGGTTTTATAGTAGAAGAGACCAATTATTCCAAGTGTTTTCATGGTTGCCAATACATAGTACATGGTCTTCTTTCAAGTTCCTCTCTAAGTTTTTTATTGCCTAGGATTTTTTTTTTAAGATCTCCACTAGTCTAAATATTTGATAGGCAACAAGAAAATTGCTAAAGAGTTACCATACATTTTATACACGGGTATGTTCTTTTTCCAATGTGATTCTTGGAGCATTTGATTATATCAAATGGTCAAGTCCAAGCACCTAAGTCTCCTTTAAGTGCGTTGTAAATTCTGTGAGTTTGCTGAAGTCTCCAGTCAGATAATTTACAAACACAACAACTCTAATTAGACCAGAGTTTTTAGGTCTGTGAAATACTACTCTCAAATTTCAATTCTTATTTGTTTTCAATAACCTTCCCTAGGTAGGAAAAATAATGTACGTGGTTATTTAGATTCTTATTTTTGAAGTAGCCTAACCTGAAGCTGGTGTTGACTTATTGAAATTAAGATTCCTCTTGACATACAGTCAACAAACTTTTTCATGGCATCTCATCTGGACCAGACACCAGGATATGTACTGGGGGAGTACAAGGATCAATGACTACATGATGCCTACCTTTGACTTCATAGTGATAGAAATCAAATGTTTCAACTGAGAAAAGACAAGAAAGGTACAGGGCTCCGTGAAACTCCTTCCTAATTACAGCAGTGACTTTGGGCTATTTGCACCATAAACTTGGAAATTTAATAATGAGTTAATGATTGCATATTATTCACCATGTGTCATATAATGTTCTAAGTAAATCTTTACTCCACCCCTAGGGACTATTACTTTCTCACTTTTGCAGATGAGGAAATTCGGGTATAGAGAGTTTGGCACCTGACTAAATTCAGACAACCTTCAAATTGTAGGGCTGGAGATAAAACCCAGACATTCTGAAGCTGGAGTCCATACTCTTAACAACTGCCCAGTGGAGCCTCTCATTAAACTATGATCTTGAACCCAAGTCTTAAAATGCCCTCTTCCTTTTGTACTGAGAATATTACTATTTTCTTATTCTCCCAGTTAGTGTGGCACTAACTCGTCCTACAAAAGTAGCTCATGGTTTACTCTCTTCCTTGAACCTTTAGTCTAATTTAGATGTGCCCTCCTGTGTGTTCCCATACCTTGTGTATCTATGAGTGTGTAATAACTAATGTTATGAAGCATTACTATGTGCCAAGCATTAAGGCCTTTCCATGGATTATTTTGTCCCATCTGTACAACAACCCTGTAAAAAAGACACTCCATTTCACAGAAAGAAAATTTAGACATGGAGATAATTATGTAACTTGCTTAAGATTTGAATTAATTAACTAATGATAACTGTCAAAGTCAGGATTCGAACTCAGGCATCCTGACTCCAAAAACCCTACTCTTAAGCACCACATCCATACGTTCGCCAAGAATGCACATATGCATGTGCCTGTGCGCGCGTGTGTACACACACACACACACACCCCCCACATACTTATAGCACTTGCTGTATTCTTTCTCACCTTTGTTAATGGCACCTTAAGAGTCAGAGCCATGACTTATTTGATTTTGTATCCCAAGTTCCTACCATGGTACCTAGCAAATAAGTTTTTTTTTTAACTTTTATTGAGCTTCAAGTGAACATTTACAAATCAAGTCAGACTGTCACATATAAGTTTATATACACCTTACTCCATACTCCCACTTGCTCTCCCCCTAATGAGTCAGCCCTTCCAGTCTCTCCTTTCGTGACAATTTTGCCAGCTTCCCACTCTCTCTATCCTCCCATCCCCCCTCCAGACAGGAGATGCCAACACAGTCTCAAGTGTCCACCTGATACAAATAGCTCACTCTTCATCAGCATCTCTCTCCTACTCACTGTCCAGTTCCTTCCATGTCTGATGAGTTATCTTCGGGAATGGTTCCTGTCCTGGGCAAACAGGAGGTTTGGGGACCATGACCACCAGGATTCTTCTAGTCTCAGTCAGACCATTAAGTATGGTCTTTTTGTGAGAGTTTGGGGTCTGCATCCCACTGATCTCCTGCTCCCTCAGGGGTTCTCTGTTGTGCTCCCTGTCAGGGCAGTCATCGATTGTGGCCGGGCACCAACTAGTTCTTCTGGTCTCAGGATGATGTAAGTCTCTGGTTCATGTGGCCCTTTCTGTCTCTTGGGCTCATAGTTATCATGTGACCTTGGTGTTCTTCATTCTCCTTTGATCCAGGTGGGTTGAGACCAACTGATGCATCTTAGATGGCTGCTTGTTAGCATTTAAGACCCCAGATGCCACATTTCAAAGTGGGATGCAGAATGTTTTCATAATAGAATTAGCAAATAAAATAATTTGAATTTTTAAGTGCTGTAAATCTTTCTGATTGTTCCTCATTGGCACCATTCTCATTTTCCTTTACTCCTTCACTTGATATTTATTTAATGATGGCCCCCAGAGATTCAAGTCTCAGTCTTCTCACTCTAGGGGAGATTCACTGCTATGGTTTTAGCTCCCACCTACATACTCATGCTTTTCAAATTTAAAGTACTCATACAAACCTCTCCTGGAATTTGTCCTTCTTCCCACCTTTGAACATAGTGACCCTCCGCCTGGAATGCTTTTCTTTTCTCTCTCTGATTCACAAATTCTAAGTTATTCTTCTGAATTGAGTTTGACAGTGAGCTCTGTTGGGTTCATGTGCTCATTTCTGTGTATTTTTTTATCCACACGTCTATATAACGCGAGACTTGCCGTGTATTGCAATTATAAGTTTACCTGTATCTCTCTTCCCTAGAAGACTATCAGAAAGAGCTGTGCTATACTCATGTCAGTACCCCAGTGTCTGGAAGAGTGTATCCTGTCAAGTGTGCTGAAAAATCATTTAGTAAATGAAGGAATGAGAAATCTGAAGAATATATTTTGAGGAGCACTATATTTACAAGGGGGTCCTGGTAGCGCAGTGGTTAAGAGTTCAGCTGCTAACCAAAAGGTCATCAATTCAAATCCAACAGCCGCTCCTTAGAAACCCTATGGGCCAGCTCTACTCTGTCCTATAGGGTCACTATGAGTCAGAATCGACTCGACAGCAATGGCTTTTAATGAGTTATATTTACAAGATGAAGTTTTTAAACTGGGAAATTACATCTTAATGTTCTGCCTGGTTTTTTTTTTTTAATGAAAGTAATTTTTAAAATATTGTCACACACAAACAGTATGCTATTAACTCTTCATTTCAAAATATAGAACTAATATAAGGGATTGATGTTTCATTCTCTTTTTTGTATTTCTCGAATGTGTAATTAACAATAGGAAGACGCATTAATCTTATCACTAATGCCCAATCCTCTGCTTTTTGAAGAGTCAAAACCATTTGCCCAACTTGCGCTTGTCCTGGGTCACGAGTCCACATCAGCGCTTCTAGTACAGAAGCAATTTTTTTCTTCCCCTCCGTTAGGGTAGCAGGGTCATCTGATTGGACTTTCCATGGTCCTGGCTGAATAGGAAGGGAATTAAATTGCAGTGTCAAAGGAAATTACTCATTCTAAGAAGCATTCACACATTATCTATGGCCAAAACCATCTCTGACACTCATTTATGATTAAAATTAAAAGTAAGAAAGAAGAGGCAGGTTGGCAGCACTTATTTGACAATAAAAATGTGAGGACCAAATTAAAGTGATGGTATAAGTCTGTGTCATAGCAGATAAGAAAGTGGTTTTCTCAGCTATGTTTTAGAATTTAGAGGTGTGCCCCACGAGGCAAGGAGAGGAAAAGTGCACCCCATGAGAGATGGTCTGAACAGAAATTCTTTCTAAAACAAATCTCATTTGGGTTCATCCCCATAAAGTTCAGTTCATCCAGATATTCTCTCAAGGAAAGTTGTCTTTTTAAATGGACCCCCCTCAAAGATCTTAAGGAGAAACTTCTCCAAAACAGGCTGGGCTCGTTCTTCACCTTGTCAATAAGGATGCACTGCTCTGCTTAATTTTCTTTTTGCCACTGTCCCAGTCATATATTTGAAATTTGTTTACGTATTCTAGGGTAAATGGGATGGTTACAATGAGTGGTAGAAAAGATAATAATTTCCTGATATTGTATCCCTAAAATAATATGGAGTTGAGGTAAAAGTGCATGCTTTCAGAAATTTCAAAATTAAACAGCCTGGCTTAGAAAATCGTGCTGAATCGTAAGCCTGTGGAGGAAATAAAATTAAAACATTAGATTTAAAAGGGATGCTCAATATTGATTGTTAGGAGGAAAAATGTCTTTTGAAAGGCCATGGAACTATTTTAGTTCCTGGAATAAATACAGCAGCAAAAAATAGTTTAAATGAAAAAGGTTTCTAGATTTATTTAAAAGATGTGTCATCTCTTTGGCCTCTTCACACAGGACGAGTAGAACAAAAATGATTTATCAGCTGGGCTATTTGCCTTTTAGAAAACTGTGATTTATTTCTTATATGGGACAATTTTTATACTTTTATTTGATTGCCTAGCATTTAAATGCTTAGGAGTTTTTTCTGCAGACATTAGTTTCCTTGACCTAGCAGGCATTTACACTCTCCTTGTAAAAGAAGGATCTTTTCAAGTTTGAAGTAACATTTTATTATTTAGTTTATTCTGATTCCTAAGCATTTTCGTTTAAGTGATACTTAAGTTTACTCTTGTGTGATCACAATACTAGATGGTTCTATATTTCCATAAAAATATGGTTGTGGAGCTCACTGGGAGTTACATATATTTATGAATCAATTATGTACCTGTCACTAAAAGTCATCAAAGCTCATGAAGAATTAGTTCCAACTACTTTAGTAAAACATCCCAACCCATTGCTATGGCCCTGGCGGCTCAGTGGTTAAGTGCTAACCAAAAGGTGGGTGGTTTCAGTGGCTCACAGGAGAAAGAGGTGGCACTCTGTAAAGATTACAGCCTCAGGAAAACCCTATGGGGCAGTTCCACACTGAAATAGAGGGACACTACGAACCAGAATCCGCTCGATGGCAATGGGTTCAGTTCCGGTTTTTACTTTAGTCAATGCGAGTAACTGTATCTATTTTAGATCAAAATTTGAACTAAAACAAACAGAAATTCAAATTTTGATTTTTATATATTCCTGTACAATTACCAGTTGCCGTCGAGCCGATTCTGACTCATGGTGACCCCATGAACTGTACTTCATAGAGTTTTCAGTGGCTGATTTTTTTGGAAGCAGATTGCCATGCCTCTCTTCTGAGGCTCTCTTTTGGATAACAGCTGAGTGCATTAGCCATCTACATCCCCCAGGGACTTCATGTATTCTTTTAGGCAGTGTGAATTCTACCAAAAATTAGTTTTTTTCATTAGTTTTTATGATTCATGGGTCAGTTCACCATTTTACAACAAATGATCACTGGGAAAGTTTTCAGCTGGCAATTTGGATATAATTTTGAATAAAGTTTAGCAGAATTCACACTTACTTGGGACAACCATTTCAGTAGGGTAAAAAAAAAAAATCAAAGTAGTATAATCACTTTTAATTTTCATTAACTTTATTTTTCTTAATTAAGCTCTTAATATGGTTATTAATAACTTATTTTCTCTTTATGATAGTCTAACAAGGTCAGCATTATTATCCCCCACCTTAAAGATGATAAAAATCAAGGCTCAGAAATGTTAGCCAACTTTTTTTTTGACATACAGCTAGTGTGGAATTTAGATTTGAGCTCCTCTCTTTCTGCTTGCAAAGCCTGGCTTGTTATCACAACATCAGTAGTTTCTAAATTATGTTCTGTGATTTTCTAGAGGTCTTATCAGGTATTTTATAACAATAAGAGGAAGAATATGCGATTAACTTTTTTCCACAATAAAATTTATATATGTAAGAAAAATAATACATAGTTATCATTAATACAATAATCTTCCTCTAGTGATAAATTATTAGTTATATGTACAAGTGTATGTGTATGATAAAAATATATATATTTAAAAGACTGGTAAAAGACTAAAACAAAATTCAGAACTATACTTTCCTCAGATGGAAAATAATCATGTGATAGTTTGGGGGAGTAAAATGCAAGAAATTGTAAGTTATTGTCAATAATCTAGTTCTTATTGGGTAGGGCAGTTGGTACACGAGTGGTCATTATATTACAAATTAAAAATTAAAAAAAATAAACAAGGGTCACATGTAGAGCAATAATGACAGTGTGTCATGAATTATGAATTAGGATTAATCCGATTTTGTGTGCCTGAGGTGAAGCCAGAGAGACATAAAGAGAGAGGGATAGACAGAGAATATTTGCAAAAGACTCATGGGTCATCATCTGGTTGACAGAAGATGGTGTTTGATCTTTACATTTAAGCTTAGGCAGAATTTACCAGCTAACCTCCATATTAGTTTCTAGACTATGTTATATATTTTTGTCTTATAACTTCAATACGTATTTGTGATTGTTAATTTTTATCTTGTGATAATTATACAACATAAGTTTTTTCTGTGAATTTGTGGTCAATAAAATAAACAGTATTGTGTCTAAATCAAATAAACAAGATTAGAACAATTCAAAATAAAACCAACAAATTTAGCCTTTAATTTCTCAAAAATCATAAAGCAATTATTCTTCATGCAGCAATTATTTTTAAAGTACCCTAATCCAGTGTGCAGCTAATGTATTTAGTGATTTTCTTCCCCCTTAACACTCTGTTCTCGTATCAAACAGCTAAATGATGTTCGTAATCATTTTCTCATTAAAAGATCATATTTTTTCCTTTCACGTAAAACTTTTCCCAAAAATATAAAATCAAATATGTTTTATTTCATCTTGAGAAATTTGTTGTTTTATTCTTAAGAAAACAAAATGACTTTTTCATGTTTTTACTGAAAATTTTGAGCTAATACAAAGTTTGTGTGTGTGTTAGTAATCTATTTCTGCATGACAAATTTCCTCAAATCATAGTGGCTTAAAACAACAATAAATACTTATTATCTTGCACAGTTTTTGTGAGTCAGGAATTTGGACACTTCTTGCTCAGGGTGTCTCATGAGGTTGTAGTCAAGATGTCAGACAGGGTGTAGTCATCCAAACACTTAATGGGCCTGCAGCAGTTGGTAAAGCTTAAGGACCTTTACAAACCAAAAGCAAGATCAAACCCATGGCCATCAAGCCAATTCGGGCTCATGGAGACCCTATAGGACAGAGTTGAATTGCCCCATAGGATTTCCAAGACTGTAAATCTTTACGGAAGCAGACTGCCACATCTTTCTCCCTCAGAGTTTCTGGTGGGTTCCAACCGCCGACCTTTCGGTTAGCAGCCAGCCCTTAACTGCTGTGCCAACAAAACTCCTGGAATTTTACAAGCCAGCTGTTAACAGTCATTATCAAAAGTTAAATTTTATAAACTTACAATTAAATTATATCAAAAGAAAATGTAGTAAATTCTCAAAACTCATTTTCCTGATTATTTTACTATGTTTTCCTACAATATATACTTTTGAGGCTATTTTCTTCTTTTGTGTCCCTCTGGTGAAAAATTTTATACAGTTGGATGCCACTGAGCATTTCTTTCAATTCTACATTCAGTGATAAAAGAAACCCTGGTGGTGTAGTGGTTAAGTGCTACGGCTGTTAACCAAAGAGTCAGCAGTTCAAATCCGCCAGGCACAGTCAGTGATATCCTCGTGCAAATATTTATACTACAGGAATGGGCAAACACTACAAATCAAGACTTGATTTATAGTCTTGCTCCTTTTCTAGACTTAAGAAAGTCACATCAAGTGACTTTCTAGTCACTTAAGAAATTGATGGATAAAATGTTAATAATGCAGATTATATTTAAAAGTATGTTGTACCTATAGCAGTTATGCTGTGTCAATAGCATAAACATTTGAGGGGATATTCTTCCAGTATTTGAAATCTAATACCCACTGCAGCAATGGAGTTACTCACGCTATTGATGAACAAGTGAAGTTCCAGCTTATGTCTTTGGTTTTTTTCACTTTTGTTTTTATTCATTAACGTAAACTAAAATATTCATGTCAGAACTACACTTGCTCATCAATGACACGTGTGACTTCTTTGCTGAATTGACTAGTAATCAATTATTTATTCACAATCTGATTTCATTACACTGTTGTCAGTCATAGAATTATAAAAATTGATGATGGATTTTGCAAGAAATGTGCTCATACCAAAATGTAGGTGTACGGAATATATAATAAAGGGTATTGTACATTTTGTAAATTTTGTGCTACATAGCCTTTATAATAAAAATATGCATATGAATGCATACTCTTTTTTTGGACAATTGAAAAACATTTACCCGCACATCACTGACCTGATTGATCCACCATGGCTCACTTACAGGGCTGGCAAATTGGTGCTGGTTGTTGGCAGGAAGCCTCAGTTCCTCCCATAAGGACCTCTCTATAGGGCTGCTCAACATGGTACAGGTAGTCTCTGATTTATAACGTATTAGAGTTATCACGAATTGCACTGCAACCGTCCTTTTTTTTTTTTTTATCTTAGCGTTAGTTAAACGTACTCCATGCAATGTTGCAACAAGTAATTTGCTGATGGTATCTTTTTCATGCCAAACCCCCAAGACAAATAAAGATCAGATTTATAAGGATACTGATAATAAAAGGCAATAATAATGAAAGCTAAAAAAAAAAAAGAGAGGCATTCAACTTATATCAGAACTGTCTTACAAAGGAGTTGTCAGAAAGGAACTCCGTCACAAGTCTGGGACTGCCTATATCTTGGCTTGCCCTAGAGTGAACAATTGAAGGGGGAAGAGGCAGGTTGAAACTACAGGTAGTCCCTGACTTACCATGCGGTTCCATTCCAGCGACACTGTCGTAAATTCGTTCTGATGTAAGTCAGATACCTCATTTTTTTTTTTTTTAGTTTTCATTATTGTTGCCTTTTATTATTGGTATCTTCATAAATTCTATCTTTGTCTTTGAGAATTGGCATGAGAATAACATTGGCAAATTACATGCCACAATATTGTATGTAGTACATATTATTAACGATAAGATATATAAAAAGAAATACCAAAAACCAGATGGTCTTAAGTTTGGTTCATCATAACTTGAATACATCATAAGTCAGGGACTACTTGTGTATCCTATTCATAACCTAGCCTCGGTACTCACATAGACGCTCTCTCCTTTTCTTTCATGAAATAAATCTAAATCTAGGGCAGTTCTGAAGGAATGGTAAGTTAGGTGCCAATCTGAACAAAGCCCTGGCCACATTTAAGGAAAGGAACATTGAGAGAGATCTCTCTGTCTTTCTCTCTTACTTTTATCCAAGGTGGCACATTTTATCTCAAGGCAGCTGCTAGTGTTCCGTCAATAAATAATAGTTTTAAGGAACTCCATGGTCAAATAAACTTTGGAAACAATGCATTCTGTTACATTGTCCCTCTATTCCTACCCCCACAAAAAGCCTTCCTAGAAGTAATTGGAAGGCTAATAAGTAATATTTTTGATAAAATACTCGAGAGAGAAGTGATAAGTAAATTATGCATTAATACCAGAATCAAAAATATATAGACAGAGATATAGAATTATTGTCCCTTTATAAACATTAATGCCACAGAATCTGCACAAAGTGCCTGGAAAACTCAGGTGAACCGCTTTTGGTCTACTTATCATTACTGCCCTAGATTTAAACTTTATTTCATTAACAAAAAAAAAAAGAATGAGAGGAAGGACGGGAGGAAGGAAGAAATCTTATACATAAAGATGTAAAATTTAATATTTAGGGGATTTTTTTCACTTATGTTCTAATTTTTTTTTTTTTACTAAAAAAATTCAACATTCAATGGAGATTATGAAGTTTAAAGTATTCATTATATATTCTATTCACTTACCTGAGTACCATTTCAAAAGATTTGAGCTTTTGTTGGATTTTTTTTTTAGTCTTAGATTCTGAATTTTATGAATAAATAATGTTTTTATATTTCTAGCCTTAATTGTTTCACATTTGATTTTCTGTGACAAGGTATAATACAGCAATAGTAAAACTTGGCTCTTCTGTAACAGTTTCCACAGCGAGTTTATAAAAGTGTTGTCTGTTCAGGCAAAGCTAAACTGCATGCTGAGAAATTTGACAGATATTTGGGGAGAGGGCATTAAAAGGGGATGGAGGGAGGGATACTCATACAATGCTCCCTACAAGGCTTGGTGAAATATTTGCAAAATAAAAGTTATCCATCATGCTTATATAGAAATAGGTCACAGTCACATTTTTGTGATTGTTATAATCCATTTTGCTAATGTAAATACCCACTCCACATCTGTGGCACTATAATCTTGTAATCAGAAGGTACAATTTGGAGAACATCTTTACCCCAAGGATGTGATCTTTATTCAAACTCGACATACTTCACGTCCCAGATTCAATCATATCAGCATCAGAGGCAAAGCCAGGCGGCGCCCTGTAGCCAGGACCACCTTCCCTACTTGTCCTGTGGTCTTGCTACAGGTCCGTTAAAGCCTCCTCTTCCTATTCTTAACAACAGTCATGACAGCATATTATTGCTACAAAAACTTCAGGAAAAGTTGTCCCTTATGAGAATGTAGGGGCATGGGGACACAGCCACTCATGCTTTTCCTGTAACTGAGATTCTGTTAATAAATCTCTACCCCACCCCCCCACCACCTCCCTGCACGCACACACACACAAACACAAATTCAGCAGCTCCTGGTGTTTTAAAAATAGGATCATAACAGAAACATCTTCCGGGATTGCAATTTCTCTTAGTACTATGCAGACTCTAACTCTTCAAAAGTAGCCCCTCTCCTTTGCATCTATCTGCTCCGCTTCTCTGACAATAAAACGTACAGTTAATATTTTAGGTCTCCAGCGGGGGAGGGGAGAGACAACTTTATCAAAATCTGGCGATGATTCCCTGAGCCTGGCTAAAGAAACATAAATTAAGATGCAAATGCTTGAGTTTGAGAGTCAGATTTTAGAAATGGGAGAAAACAAAATCCAAAAGTAAATAACAATAAAAATGGTCTCCAAGTGAATAGCTTTAAAAGACTCCTGCTGTCATTAAAAAAAAAAAAAGTTTTTAAATTTAGGACAGTATAAAATATGGGGTGGCCCAGCCAAGCCTTTCCAGTGTAATACTGGGAAACAGTAAACAATTACATTATATAAACCAACCATCTGAGCAGAAATGATAATTAAAGTAATGCATCTGTATGCTTCATTGATTTATGAATTTGTTTAATGATTCTTGTTCGGAGTAGCAAAAGCTATTACGCATTCACTGATTTTAAGAGATAGTATATAACTGCATGACCTTTTGCTGCACCAATGAAAGTAATCTGCAGTAATATTCCCAGAGATTCAAACGGTCACACTGATTTTTGATTACACTTTAAACCATATATATTTTTTTCTACATTGAAATTTTTTATGGTTCTGTATTCATAACTATTGATTGTTTTAGAAAGAATCATGGCACCGAAGCAAAATCGCCTCCCAAGAGTTAGAGTTAGCCTTAAATCAATGCAAGCAAAGGCATTAACCGTGTTCGGGATCTTGGCACCAGGCCCTGCCACAGGCCTCACTCCATAGCCATTGAAAAGATGCCTGGTTGTAACTAGGTGCTGCTGGACACATTCTAAGTGGATTGGGGTGGTCGTTCTTATC
Source organism: Loxodonta africana (assembly GCF_030014295.1). Taxonomy (NCBI): domain Eukaryota; kingdom Metazoa; phylum Chordata; class Mammalia; order Proboscidea; family Elephantidae; genus Loxodonta; species Loxodonta africana. The sequence continues at coordinate 124,862,194 of NC_087344.1, forward strand.
AGGGAATTTGTTTTTGTTTATATGGTGTTCAGTCACAAGCTGATCTTTCTATTCAAGTTTTGTGGTGTAAACGTCCTAGTTTGTTTTCATTTCATTTTAACCTGGGAGCTGGTAAACCTTAGCACACAGACTAACCTGAGAAAGAAAAATGGGAATTTAAGTCTAAGTGATGACAGAAATGCCAAGAATGAAGGAACTCTATTAGTGCTCTGAATTTTGAACACGGTAAAAGCTGCCTTCTCTCTCTCTGTCTCTCTTCACCGTGCACCAATCTCTCCACAAATTCAAAGAAAGAGATGCTAAAGAGAGGCTTGTTTCGCAAGCTGCATACATACACATCAGCATTCATTCATTCAGTAAATCCAAGCATTCTCTCATCAGCGTGTCCATGCTTGACTGGAAGCAGGTATAAGAAAAATACAGGAACAGTAGTTTGCCCTATCAGATCAGACAACACATTTATCTATTTCTGTGTCTGGCCTCTGGGAGCAACCAGTTTCTGATGTTTTATAGGAAGGTGGGCGGAAAATCAAACAAAAGAAAAAATGTTTTCTTCAAACATGGTTTAGATGTTCATTCCCTAGTCAGGGTAACAGTTACAGAATATTCTGTTCTCGTGCTTTTCCATCTTTTTTTTTTTTTTTCCTTTATTTTCCAACCTGATATCAAGTTAAAATAATTACCACGAATGCCATCTGAGTGTTCTGTAAAATATTTTGACAATCATAAATTTACTGTATGCTTTTTGTTTGTTTCTATTCCTCCTATTTTGAGATTTACTCCTGTTGAAAAACAGGAATGAATTTTTAAGGAAAAAAATACTATATGACAAATAACTCTATTTGACTTTATTAGTGAATGCCTATAACTGTGCCACACACCGCTTCATCATAGAATGTGCTGTATTAAACGATGCAGGGATTCACCCTCCTCGAATATGTCCTGATAATACATGTGCTCGTTGCTGGAAGAGTCTGCATGGAACAGTGTATACAGAGGCTTCAGACTGATGCCCGCAAGTGTACGCAAACTTTTTTTTTGTCCTGTAAATCGAGATTAAATTGAATTTTAAGGATTTTAGTATAAAATAGCCAGAATCATTTTGGAAACAACCTGAAAAGGACTGCTAAGATTTTAATCTAAAGAATAATCTGTAAAGAAGCCAATGTAAGAGCATCTTATATGGAAGAAAAAGCAAATGAAAAGATTTCAAGATACAACTCCTTCTATAACTCAAGAAAGCTTGGATTCCATTCACAGAATTTGGGACCCGGATTGTATGGAAGTACAAAGAAAGCACAGAAGCATGGTCTCCCAAAGTAAGATCTTTCAGTAGAAAAATTTAATGACAATCAAGTTGGGTTATGATATTTGACTATTTTAATGCTTCACCTTGGAATTTAAAAAATTTAGCTTTTATGTGTGGGAATTTGTTTACATGTGTGTAGATATGGACTTCACTCTGTCGGAACATTAGACAAACTAACTTACATGGTATTTTTGTAACAATAGTATGGGCTTTATATCAACATATGTCTGATCATGGAAAGAAACGTTTTGCCCATTTTTATGTCTCAAAGAGATGATTCTAACAGAGCAATGCCCAATATGTTTTCACTGATTTTCATGAATAAATGCAAAGGTACAAAAATAAAAAATATTTAAAATCTGGGATGTATTTTCCAATGGATTATGACAATTTAAAACTTGGTCAAAATTTGACCCTAAATTATTTGACAATGTCCCCTTAAGCCTTTTAAGGGTCACTTAGCATTTCCATTACAAACCTCTACTTTCAGAGCTTTGACGCTTGGCGGTTTGAAGTTGCTGGAGTCTGGGACTTATACAAGTTGTCAGACCAGATGTTTTTTATTTATTTGTGTGAGATTTTCCCCCCTTTTTTTCTCTTCTTTTTCACTAACTGTATTTCTAACATTGCTGGTAACTTCCAAAGCATAAACAAACTAAAAACTTTAGTTTTTGTTTTTTTATGTCGTACACCAGAGCTATAAATACTTTCATTTGACGTATTATGTAGAGAGTTGCTCCTTACCCATGGCGAAAATCAGTCAACCTGATTTCAGAATTTTCTTTGTGTATTATGACAAGGACAATAAATAGAAATAATTTTTAAAGAAGACCAATGAGGAATAGCAATCTGGAGATATTAAACCGAGCTAAAGAAATCCCATTGCATGGACATGCTATTCAGCAAATGTTCAAAGAGAAAAGCGATTTCAGATTAATTGTAGAAAAGTCCTTCACGTTTTTGACCCAGCGGTCAAACCTGCAAATATGTGGAAGAAGGTTTGAATCCTAGAGGGAAGGTGCTGAATACTCAGAATCAAGTTCAAATTAAATAATGATTTCAGTGCTTACATTTTCTGCCAAAAAAGTATTTCTGTGACAGACTGTACCTGCTTTTTAAGAATCTGAATGACTACATTGGTGACAAAGTTATAAACCCCTTCAAATAACTGACAAGTGTCTAAGTCAGTTTAAAAAGATTAAGAGTGGCTCCCTTGTTCTAGAATTATATAAAAGTGCCATTTCACTTTTCAAGCAATTTGAAAGCCATTCATTTATAGTGGCAGGTAGCCAAAACACAAAAGCCAGAGAATGGCAGCAGAGATGTCATACAGGCCTACACACATGTTTTCCAAAGACTTCCGCTGTTCTAACCTCAAAGGCACAGCCTCAGTAGGCTTGTGTAGACAAAGGAGCAGCAGCAGAGGTCTGCACTGGGTGCACGTGTGTGTACTAGGTTCCAGCTTCCACTGATTCACCCTCACCGACGGCCGTTCCTTGACTGAACTCCTGAACTTGGTTGCCAGTATTAAGAAATTGCTGGTGATGAAGCAGAATTTGTATCCTTCCAAACATCTGATGGACTGTCTCAATATACCAGAGGATTTTCTGATGGATCATACCTGAGTCATAGTTTCTAAAATCTTTTTGCAATTTATTTGCCTCTGGTGTATCAATTAGCATGATACTAAAGGTAGTAAAATGCATGCAACTATTACTCTATCTCCTCCTCCCACCCACCACCCATCATAGTTAAGATATAGCTATACACAACCAACTTCAACCCTGGCTGTCCAAACCTGGCTTTGAACAGCCAGAACTGGTATAAAGAATAGTCCAAGTTTAAGGTCAGGCATTGTGCTAATTCTGAGGGTACCAGAGTGGACAAGCAAGAGAATCACGAAAACCTTGGAAAATTCTGTTGTACCTCAAAGTTCGACCTTGAACCCTTTAAGCCAATGATGATTAAATAGGGGTTATGGTATATTCCCTTACTTCCAACTTAAGATGTGCCATAGAGAAAATTGGCATTTTTAAAAGCTTGTTGTCTTGGGGGACATCTTTGTCAATTAGCATAAAAAAATGCCTTAAAAACAATGGTTTACATCCTTCTTTGGCGAGTAATGTCTGGGGTCTTAAAAATTTGCAAGGGGCCATCTAAGATACAACTAGTGGTCTCTTTCTTTCTGAAGTAAAAGAGAGTGAAGAAAACTAAAGTCAAGGAACGATTAGTCCAAAGGCATAACAGACAACCTGCACCACAGCCTACTTGACCCCGAGACCAGTAGAACTAGATGGTACCCAGCTACCACTATGACCACTCTGACTGGATCATAATAGAGGGTCCCAGACGGAGTGGGAGAAAAATGTAGAACAAAAAATCAAATTCATGAAAAAAGACCAGACTTACTGGCCTGATATAGACTGGAGGAACTCCCAAGACTACAGCGCTAAGTTGGAACCTTCCAGCCCATCAGTAGACAGGCCTATAAAATAAACAACACCTGAAAAGAACGTGCTCCAAAGAACAAACCATTACACGAGACCAGAAGGGCAACATTCACCCAAAAGTAAAGATGAGAAGGCAGGAAGGGATAGGAAAACCAGATGAAAGGAAACGGGGAACTCAAGGAGGAAGTGAGGAGAGTGTTGACATAGTGTGGGGATTGCAACAAATGTCATGGAACACTTTGAGTAGAATTTGTTGAATGGGAAACTATTTTACTCTGTAAACTTTCAGATAAAACACAATAAAATAGCTTCTAAAATAATAATAATAAAACAAGTAAATAAAAACTAAAATCCACGTTAAAAAGCTTGTTATTATTAGATGTTGTCCAGTCAATTTTCAACTCATAGCAACCTCATGTGACCGAGTAGAACTGCCCAGTAGGACACTTTAAAAATTCCCTGTGTGAGCCTTATGCACCTGTCTAGTTGATAGTCATTCCTTTTAGTCATCTAAAGACTCTTAGTGTAGAAAGGAAAAAGACATGTAAATAATTGTGAAGAGATAAAGTAATAGTGATAGAAGTAAAGGAAAATGGTGTTTAAATTTGACTGGTTAAGTCAAGATAGGATTCACAAATGAGATGACATTTAAGCTTAATCTTTTAGAAATAGGAATAAAAGGAGTTAGGTAAACACATAGGGAGCCGGAAGTAGGATAGAAAACAACACAAATATTAAAAAATTATTCCAAGATATGGTAAACGCCCTGAGGGGAACACAACAGAGAGTCCCTGATGCAGCAGTAGAAAAGTGGAGTACAAAACTTAAATTCACATAAAAAGACCAGATTTAATGGTCTGACTGAGACTAGAGGAGCCCCAGAAGACATGGCCCCCAGATCCTCTGTTAGCCCAGAACTAAAACCATTTCCAAAGCCAACTCTTCAGACAAAGATTAGACTGGACTATAAAACATAAAATAATACTCGTGAAGAGTGTGCTTCTTAGTTCAAGTAGATACACAAGACTAAATGGGCAGCTTCTGTCTGGAGGCAGGATAAAAAGGCAGAAAGGCATAGAAGCTTGTTCAACGGACACAAGAAACCCAGAGTGGAAAGGAAGACTGTGCTGTCGTATTGTAGGGATTGCAACGAGGGTCACATAACAATATGTGTATAAATTTTTGTGTGAGAAACTAACTTGAGCGGTAAACTTTAACCTAATGCACAATTAAAAAAAAAAAAAAGATATGGCACTGTTGGAATACAAATTGAGAGTAGGATGTGCAAGAATGTTTGGAAATAATGATATCAAAATTGTAACAAATTCTTACTACATATCAGGCAATATTCTACGTTCTTATATATATTATCTTAATTAACCATCTGTCATGGATTGAATTGTGTCCCCCCAAAATATGTGTCAACTTGGTTAGGCCATGATTCCCAGTATTTTGTGGTAGTCCTCCATTTTGTGATTATAATTTTATGTTAAAGAGGATTAGGGTGGGATTGTAACACCCCTACCCAGGTCACATCCCTGATCCAATGTAAAGGGAGCTTCCCTGGGGTGTGGTCCGCACCACTTTTTATCTCTCAGGAGACAAAAAGAAAAGGGAAGTGAGAAAAGAAGGAGGAACTCATACCACCAAGAAAGCAGCACCTGGAGCAGAGTGTGTCCTTTGGACCTGGGCTTCCTGCTCGGAGAAGCTACTAGACCAAGACTGATGATGACAAGGACCTTCCGCCAGAGCTGACAGAGAAAGCCTTCCCATGGAGCTGACGCCCTGAATTGGACTTGTAGCATACTAGATGAATTTCTCTTTGTTAAAGCCATCCATGTGTGATATTTCTGTTATAGCAGCAGTGGATGATTCAGACACCATCATAAGAACCCTATGGCTAGGTGTGATTATTGTCTCACATTACTTGCCAGGATTTGCACCCAGGTAGTCCCTCTGCTGAGGATTCCTTGTTGTGCAGTGGCTAAGGGCTCCGTTACTAACCTAAAGGTGGGAGTTTCCAACCTACAAGCCACTTTGTGGGAGAAAGATATGGCAGCCTGCTTGCTTAAAGATTACAGCCTAGGAAACCCTATGAGGCAGTTCTACTCTATCCTATAGGGTTGCCATGAGTAGGAATCGACTTGGGGTCAACGGGTTTTTTTGTTGTTGTTGTTGTTTAATTCTTCTCTTAAACCCATGCACTTAAGCAGCCCTGATACTGTAAAGCAGTAAATAAAGCTGGACTGCTAGGGAAGGGTGAGATCATCCAGAGCCTTGCTTGGCATGGAGAGTTCAGATTGTGTTCTTTTATTCTACAGGCATTAGGGAGACTTCAAAGATTTTGAACAAGCAAATACCACAATCCAATTTGTTTGTTATCATAATCAATGAATTGTTGAGAAGAAAGCTTGGAAAGAAAGGGACCATCATCTAAGATAGAAGTTCTGATAAATGGCCCTTGGAACACATCTGAACTTAGAAATGATGCAGATTCTTGTGCTCCATACACCTACAAATGAGAATTTCTGGGATAATGGGAGCTGTAAGGAGGTAAACAGAAAGAATGTTAGAGGAAGAAGAATGGATTTGGAGAGAAATTTGGAGAAAAGATTTGACAGAATGTAAAGATTACTTGGATGTAGAAAGATGATGAAGAGGAAAAAGTCTAGGTTGATACCTAGGTTTGTGCCTGGAGGCTCACTGGAGAGCAATGTCTTAAAAAATTTAGAGAACTCAACAGAGAGAAAAGGGTGAACATGAGTGCAGTGCACCTCAGGTGGCTGTGAGATGGTACTGTGTCAAGGTTTCTGTGCCTCTGGAGCTCACAAGCGAAGTCTTGGGCAATGTTACAGATAGCAGTTGGTAGTCACCAGTGAGCAGATGGTAGTTGAAATTGTTTGAAAGCATGAGGTGTCCTGGAATAAAATATGTGATAGAAAGAAGAGGATGATGCATGAATCCCTGAGAAGTGGAACATTTATTGGGTGAACATCAAGGAAGGAATTTGAGAAGGAGAGCCGGAGAAGATGTGGAAAGAAAAGGGAAAGTGATAGCACCAAAGAACTATGGTAAAGTTGATGGACTTTGGAGTTGACAGACCCAGGTTCAAATTTATTAAGTAATTAAGCCAGGAACTGTGTGATTTCTTTATACACATTACTTAATTTAATCTTCACAAGTAACACAAGGAAACCGCTATTACCAGTCTCATCTCACTGATGGAGAAATAAATCTTAGAGAGGTTTAGGAACTTTCTTAAGGTCACTAAACTAGTTATCGATGAAGCTAGTATCCACTTCTCCCAGAGCCTAAACCCCTAGTCATATACTAAACTGCCTCTGTAAATCCATACTTCAAGTGCAAGGACATGTAAATCTTTTGATCACTGTATTTCCTTTCACCTAAAAGTACCAAAAGCAGAACAGGTTCTCAATAAATATTTATTGAATGAAAGAAAGAATTAGAGTTGATGTATAATTGTTTTTCCTCTCGTCACTGCTCTCCTTCCCAAAATGCCTTCCTGCTAATTTTATTCAAAGATAACACATCCATGGCTTCATGTCCACATTGTAATTCCTTCTCAGTCAATCACAGCAAAAGACAGGCCTCCATCTACTGTACTCATAGGAAATTTCTCAGCACTGAGCCAGTTACCATCAAGTCAATTCCAGCTCATGGCTATCCCATGTCATCAGAGTAGAACTGTGCTCCACAGGGCTTTCAATGGCTGTTTTTTTTCAGAGGTAGCTCACTAGAACTTTTTTCTGAGGCACCCCTGGATAGACTTGAACTTCCAACTTTTGGTTCCCAGCAGAGCATGTTAAGTGTTAGCATCACCCAGGGATTTGTCTGCACTATTTACCTAGGATTTATTCTTTCTCTCCGTGTATAATTAATTTGCTTTTAGGGTTCTTATCTCTTGCTTCACAATCAGACAGCAAACTTTGCAAGGACAGAGGTGTACTTCTCCATTTCTCGTATTGACTAGTTCCACGACTTACAGGGTTTCCAAGGAGCAGCTGGTAGATGCAAACTGGATTTGAACTGCTGACCTTTTGGCTAGCAGCCGAGGTCTTAACCACTGTGCCACCATAGGTTTTACTAATTGTTTTAACTGATTAAAATTAGGGTAATAAATGACGTTTAGCCAAGGCTGCATCACACACATGACAATCCTTCTTTCATCTTTTTCAGAGAAATCCAAAAATGTGAAAAATAGATTTTCAGAAAAGCAACTGGATAAGAAAAAAATACGTGCTAGACATTCACAGTCCCTCTCTCTGTAATGCTCTTTGCTACTTACCATTACAGCAGACAGGCTTTTTCTATGCTTTAATAAATCCCGATTTTCATAGCTTTTATGTTTCAGGCATTTCAAGTGATACCAGGTGGAAATTTGGCATACAATCTGCAGAGTTTCAAACATTTCCGTAAATACATATATATTCTCTTAATCTAAAAACTTGTTTGAATTTATGGCACAAAAAGTGTATTACTGAGTACTTCAGGTGCCTATTTGGATAAGATGAAAAAAAGAAAGGGTACAGTTGTTCATAAAGGAAATGTAATGTCCTCTGGCACTTGGAGAAGAAAACACTGCAGCAGCAGAAAATGTACCTCAGAGGACAACAGGTGAACTCTTCATGGGAAGAAGAGATGTTATTAGAGCCAGGCTCACCCTGCGCCCCCAGCTTTGCGTGCTCTCAAAAACATAGCAGCTCTTGAATTCCCACATGTGTTCTGTGGGCAATGAGGCCTCTTTTTATTTGCCACTACCGATGAACAGTACCCTCCTCCCTCTCGCCATGACCTTGCTGCGGTCTTTGCAGCCCCTGGATTAAACCATTGCTCTGCATTTAGAAAGATAACATTGATAACTGCCTAAGACCCTCATCTTTTGTGAAATTCAGGAAGACATTTTCTTACTGCCACAATTACATAATTTTCTCTCCTGGCATTTTTCTTTTTATCTTGGCAAGGTATGAACAGTGTTTGTTATAGGGACCCTCACCAAATGCCTAAAAACTGACATGGAATTACGCCATCGAATAATGATGTGCCAGTGGGTAGAAATAAAAGGACCTAGAGATAGCGTTGCAGGACAATTCTCAAATGTCTCCCCCATTCCCACCCCTAATATTTATGCCATTGTTCTCTTTAATTAGATTTAAAATTAACTAATGGAAATGGTGTCATCTCTAATAGGGATGTTAAAAAATTAAGTATGCTGCATTCAACGTAAAATTTCACTGAGGGTCTGGTTATTTCTTGCAAAATGTTAGCTCCTTTCAGGGATAAAAAGGGATTTTCAAATGCATCCAAAAAGGGTGTGGTACAACGGAAAGAATATGGACTTATGGCCAGGCATGGGTTGAATTTATATCTTCTCTCTTTACTGTGTGAACCTGGGCACATGACTAAGTCTGAGATGATTTTTTTTTTTTTTTTTTTTTGCGGGAGGGGGGGCGGAGAGGTAAAGAACTCAGGAAATGTAAAAGCAGGAAAGAATCAGAAGAAAGAGGTGAGAGGTCACATCCTGTTCTTTGTAAAGGAATTGCTGATTATTTTCCCAGCATTGTAGACCCACGCATACTACAGTCTCTTCTGATAGAAGCCTTCTAGGCATCTTCTCAGTCGGTTGCTTCTGTCTGTCTTCAGGGAAGCATTAAGAAAGTTTCCTTTTGAAACCCATTAAAAGTCACAGGTTTTCTTTCATCTCAGGTACTAGGTCTCTTAAAAAAAAAAAAAAATTTTTTTTTTTTTTTTTTTTTTTTTACTAGGTCTCTTACTAGGTACTAAAAAAAAAGTATAGATAAATAATGGCTACTCACATCCAAAGGCCTTACGAGAAAGAAGCATAAACACAGAAAGATAGTTTTGCAGGGTTGCCAATCTCTTCTACTGAAGGAACAAACCATCAAGGAAGAACACTTTGAGTCTTTGGGCTTTGGTCTTACTTTGGCTTATCCTCTGTCTCACGATTTATGTTCATAGGCTACGATAGACTAATATTTTGTGATCATGCTTGCAGATTGCCTCTGTCTTCAGCTTTTAGGTTGAAAGCATCCTACACCTGAAAATATAACACCTGCCTCCCCCGCCCCCATGAGTTTTAAGTCTAGCTAGCTCTTTTATGTTCAGTTGATGTCTTTGCTAAGCCCCATATCTAATAAAGTCATCTATCTTCACTCTTCCGCTAGCTGTTTCTTTCTAAGTTGCCAGAATATTCTTGGGATACAGTGAAATATTTTTTACCCTGTATTTATTGTTATGTAGTATGATTTCATGGATAAAATATTGGAGCAAAAAAAAAAAATCTTAGCAACATTTTGGATATGTTTTTTAAATTCAAACACGTCTGATTATTTGAACTTTACAACAATGGTATGAGCTAAATCATATTAACACCATTTTATAGATGTGATAAATGAAACTTGGTGGGGGGGGTATTGCTAGTCGGGATTGGAAGGAAGAAGAAGGTAACGGGGGGAGAGTGGTGTCTGAACTAATTTTTCCAAGGTTCTACAGCCAATAAATAGTCAAAAAAAAAAAAAAAAGTAATAAAATCCTTCTACAAACCCAGCTCTGCCTGGCTGTATGTAGGTGTTCTTTTCACTAAACTATTGCATCTCTTAATTTATTAAAACTGCTTAAGCTTTCATTCATTCATTTACAAAATGAGGATATTAATCTCTGAGTATTTCAAAATGATGTTGTGAAAATAAGTGAAAATGTTTCATAAACTTTAAAATGTTATAGCAATATGAGTTAATATGAAAGTAAATTAGCAAATGATACTGAACAATAGCTTTCCTGTAAGTCATTATACCTATTAAACTAAAAGGCATTTATTAATATTAGTCTTTTTACATAGAAGAATCAAGCCCCCAAATGTGGCAATTAGACTTCTAATTCCCTTGTCAACATAAATTTTTAAAAGAGCACAAGAGTTAATTTATGGAAAGAGGGTAAACTTTATACTTTTTAAACTGTGACAGAGGGTGAATTTCCAAGGCAATGGGGGAAAAGACAGGTTTATCATAAGCAGATACGAGAATATTTTTCCCCTATCATGTGAATAAGTGCAATGAGGGAAAGCAATGACCTTGGCCTTTCTTGAAATGAATGTGCCTTGATGACTACGTAAAAGATGTCATTGCATGCCCTGTGTGCTCGTGGTAAAGTACAAGCATTGAATCTAGATTTTCTGGAAGCTGATGGTGTCCTAGATTTTTGTTGTATTAAATTCAGCCTGAGTCCCTGAATAATACCAATTCAAAAACAGATGTGTGTGCAGTGGAAACTATGCTTTCGTGTTCTTTAATTACTTCAAAGACACAACATCTATGAAAATTTCTTTCTGGTACAAATTTTATTTGATATTTTCATTAATCTCCATTGGTACAGTTAAAAATCAGTATGAATAAAACAGCTTTGTTTTCATCTTGAATTTTAGAGATTGCTTAATTCTTGTCACTTTGGAAATCATGAAAATAGTTGATTTGTATTGAGAACCTACTGTTGTCCTGGCCCAGATTCAATGGTATCAAAACAGACCTGTTTAAATTATGATGGGAAAGAAAGTTATTAATGAAACAATTATACACATACATAATTAGAACTTGTGGAGCCCTAGTGGGTCAGTGGTTAAACACTTGGCCACTAACTGAAAGTCAGCGATTGAAACCTATGATGGTTAAGGTTACGTGTGAACTTGGCTAGGCCACGATTCTCAGTGGTTTGGCAATGATTATGTAATTGTCCTCCATTTTGTGTTCTAATGTGAGCAGCCAATCAGATCAAGAGCCAGGAAGATCAGCCAATCAGATCAATTAAGTCAACCAGCCAAGAAAAGTGGAGTTTTCTTGGGGGTGTCGCCTGCATCCAATATATATGTGGATGTTCTGGCAAAGCTCACTGTCTCTGGATCCTGCATCTGGCTTATCATCCTCTGACCTTCAGTTCGTAGTATATGAGCCAACAACCTGACATCTGACCTGCTGATTTTGGCTTTGTCAGTCTTGCAACAATGTGAGTTAGGAGAGCCTCCAGCCTAATGTATGACCCACAGATTTGGGACTTGCTAGCCTCTACAAATGGCATGAGTGGTTTCCTTGACATAAATCCACAAATCTCTCTCTCTCTCTCTCTCCACTTGGTTTGCTCCTCTAAAGAACCCAACCTAAGACAAAACCCACCAGGTGTTCCATGGGAGAAAGATGTAGCAATTTACAGCCTTGGAAATCCTAGAGAGCAGTTCTACTGTGTCCTATAGGGTCACTATGAGTAAGAATTCAACTCAAGAGCAATGGCTTTATAATGAGAAACTGCAGTGAGAGCTGTAAAGGAGAATGACTAGGTTACATGAGAGAGATCTAGTCAAAGTTCTCAAGGAGGGTTCCCTGAAGAAGTATTATTTGAGTTGACATCTCAAGAGTGGGCAGCAGTTAATTAGAGGAAAAGAGTGGAACAGGAAGAGTGAAGAGAATTCAGGAGAAGAATATTTAACGGCTCTGATATGGAAGGTCACTATGAGTCAGAATTGACTCAACAGCCAGTTTTTGGTTTTGATGTGGAGATGTGAAGGGTCTATGATTCTGCCAAAGACGTGAAAAAGAAATCTGTGTATTTGGAGGTGACACAGGGGTCATGACACATACAAAAGGAGGGCAGATTGTGCTTAAGGGTAGACTATTGACTAAGAACAATAAATATTAGGCTTTTAAAATGACTGTTTTTGCTAAATAGTTATACTTGATTATTTCGTTCCTGACATATTTATTAATACATTGCAGTATGTGGAAGGGTTGGTTAGAGACATACACTGAACAAAAAGAATTGGCTCTTGTCCACACAGAGCTTAGTCTATAGTTCCAATTCTTCTTTGGTTATCTATGTTCTTCAAAGAAAAACATAACTCTGTGTTTTGATTTAATTCCTGTTTCAGTAGTAGCTATTTAGATGTTACATTTTATTCATATATTCATTCATTCTTTTTGTGACCTCCATTCTGGAAAAACTGATGGCACTTTGGAATACATAAAATGCATTTCTATTATACTTTCAAAGAGAGGCTCCACAAACCACCACCTAAAACAGATTAGCCTGCTATGTGGGTCAATTCATAACCAAAATTTCCTAATTAACTACAGTACACTTTTACAAGTTAAGATGTGTGTATGTGAGAGATAGATGTGTTAGAAAATAAGATGTTATAGACTAAAAGCACTGCCAGGTCTGGTCTAGGCATTTACTGGAGACTCCTGATTACTCTTCCAGTCCTTTATCCACTAAATTACAGGTGCCTACAGATATTTGGGCACAGGTCCTCCCTAAGTGTGAGGTGAACACCCTGGAGAAGGGAATTTAAAAGTGATTTCTACATACAATATAGGCGAAGTCAGCACAACTGGACTAAACCAAAAGCTAAGAAGTTTCCTGAATACAACCAAACACTTCGAGGGACAGAGTAGCAGGGGCAGGGGTCTGAACCATGGTTTCAGGGGACAGCTAGGTCAATTGGCATAACAAAGTATATTAAGAAAACATTCTGCATCCCACTTTGGTGAGTGGCATCTGGGATCTTAAAAGCTAGTAAGCGGCCATCTAAGATGCATCAATTGGTCTCAACCCACCTGGAGCAAAAGAGAATGAAGAACACCAAAGACTTAAGGAAAATATAAGCCCAAGAGACAGAAAGGGCCACATAAGCCAGAGACTCCATCAGCCTGAGACCAGAATAACTAGATGGTCCTCGGCTACAACCAATGACTACCCTGACAGGGCACACAACAGAGAATTCCTGTTGGAGCAGGAGAAAAGTGGGATGCAGACCTGAAAATCTAGTAAAAAGACCAGACTTAGTGGTCTGACTGAGACTGGAGGGACCCCAGAGTCATGGTCCCCAGAATCTCTGTTAGCCCAAAACTAAAGCCATTCCTGAAACCAACTCTTCATACAAAGATTAGACTGGACTATAAGACATAAAGTGGTACTGGTGAGGAGTGTGCTTCTTAGCTCAGGTAGACCTATGAGACTATGTGGGCAGCTCTTGTCTGGAGGTGAGATGAGAAGGCAGAGGGGAACAGCATCTGGTTGAATGGACACGGGACATACAGGGTGGAGAGAAGGAGTGTGCTGTCACATTGCAGGGAGAGCAACTAGGGTCATATAACTATGTGTGTATAAGATTTTGTACGAGAAACTGACTTGAATTGTAAACTTTCACTTAAAGCTCAATAAAAAAAGAATTTTAAAAAAGTGATTTCTGTTGTTGAGAATTAGTTTGATTAATTAGTTAAGTATGGCAGTCACAAATGTTTTGCTATCTACATATATACAAAAAATTTATTTAAAAAAAAAAGTATGGCACTCATCAAATCATAGTTATTGGAAAATTCTGATTGCTTGGCTTAGTTCTGAGTTTTTAAGCTGCATTCCTAACATTTTCTGTAATCCTGAGATGCAGATCATAAGAGGGAAAAGATGAGAGAGAGAGCGCAAATATATCACCATCCCAGGTGGTTCGTGGGAGGAGGGGACAGGATTAGATTTATTTGAAAACATACCTTAATAACTACAGGTATGTATTGTCAACTTGGTACACAATGTATTGCATTCATTTTCTTCTTACTCAACATAAAGGTTGCTAACACGATGACAATATGACTACGTTTTCTATCTTTAGCCTTGATCTTGCCCCTGAGAGTCAACATCATATATCCAACTGCATACTTGCCGTCTCCACTTAAATGCCTAACAGTCATTTCAAAACTTAACCTGTCCCAAAGCAGAATTTTATTCACCCACATAAACCCAGTTACCCCCATCTGTGTCTTTCCTAGTCTCCCACACATAGTGAGAGAAACCACCATTTCACATTTTCAAGCCAAAATCTTATGAGTCATCCTGAATTTCTCTGTTTCTCTCATCCTTCCCATGTTTAAGCAATCAGCAAATCCTTTTAGCTGTACCTTTAAAATTTATCCAGAATCCATGTCCACACCCATCACTTACCCACTGTGGTACAAAACAGTCCATTCACACAACAGCCAGAGTGATCATTTTATACCAGTAATCAAAGTGTGTCACTCCTTAATTTAAAACTCTTCAATGACTTCCCATTTGAATAAAATGTGGGCATCCAATAAGGTCTCCAAGACTCTATATGAACTCCTCTTTCTGCCTCATTTGCCTGTCTCATTTCATACCAGCCTTCTCTTTTGTGCTATAAACTTCTATCAGGGCGACCTTACTTTTACCTCTGCTTAGAGCCCTCTGCCCCCAGATCTTTGCATGGTGTTTGTTTCTTGTCTGCCATTCACATCTCAACCATGATGTTATTTCATCGAAGAGAACTTTCCCAACTGTAGATATGATGTAATACCTTGCCATTCAAATCATGCTCCATAAATTTATCCAGTTTCACTTTCTGCATTGTTCTTGCTATATTTTTTGTGAATGCACTTACTTTCTATTATTTTAAGTATAATATACATTTCATGAAAACAGGAATCATATCCATTTTACTCATGTCTATATTTTCAGTACCTCAGGAGGAGACCCATAAATACTTTTTAAAAGGAAGAAGGAAAGAAAGTGGAAGAAAGGAAACAAGGGGGGAGAAAGGACATAAAGGGAGAAAAAAAGAAAACACAGCTAGAGTGTCCAATAAAAAAAAGAGTTGGCATACCTTATCTTTCATATTCACTCTTCATACTGGAAATAACATAAGAAAAAAAAATTCCCAAAGCATTCCAAAAATGTTTTAATGCAACCTGAGGAAAGTTTACTTATCTAATATCCACATGGAAAAATCGAATAGTAAATCTGTAATAACAGAGAAATGTAAATGACAAGAGGAATGGAAAAAAAAAAAAAAGCCCTTATTTTGCATTGTTGGACAATGCTAGTTGCGTTATCTTGTTTTCCTTTTAGTTTAGAAAAAAAAAAAAAGAAGAAGAAAAGAAAGGAAGGCAGCAAACCACAATGACAACTCAAATGTATGTTTATTCTGTTGGGTATCATTCATTAGATGATACACTGGGCTACACTCTTAGAGTGTGTATTATTCCCTCTGAGTGGAGCTCCATTGATTTCAAAGTCTCTAAGCTGCCATTTTGGAGACTGCTGAGTGCAAATATTACAATTCCATTTGGGATACTCTAATGTGCTTTTTAGAAAAGTAGTCTCTCAGTAATACTCAAACTTACCCTGACTGGGGTTTGGGCTACGTTCTTGCTGAGAAAAGATGGCTCGGTTAGGTCTTATGCTTTATTTTTGGCACTTTCAATTCTACAAATCATATCAGAATTCTTGCCTAGGGTTTCAGTGATTCTAAACAGGGTGGCCCAAAGCCTTGAATAAATCATTGAGTAAGGGTTCCTTCAGGAAAGGGAACCTATGATTTAAGTGACTGTATCACAAAGGGGACTGGTACATTAGAGGCACTCAATAAACATTTGTTGAAGGAATAGATGAATAAGTGAATGAATATGAATTTCTCAAAAAAAAAAAAAAAAATGAGCAATCTGCCCTGTCAATCTGATTTTTCATTTCATGCTCCAGAGTGAAAGAAAAACCTACTTTATACATCCAAAAGGGATAAACACTTTCTATATCCTGATCTTCTTAAGTGGCAAACATTTCTTAAAAACTAGTTGCCCACAAGTTAATTCAACTCATGGAGATCACATGTGTGTCAGAATAGAACTGTGCTCTACAGGGCTTTCAATGGCTAATTTTTCTAAAATAGATTGCCAGGCCTTCCTTCCAAGGTGCCTCTGGGTGGACTTAAACCTCCAAACTTTCTGGCTAGCAGACAGCACATTGACTATTTGTGCCACAAAAGGACTCCAAGTATTTAACTACCTATTATTATGTGAGACATTGGAACGAGCACAATGCAGTTCTAAAAATCTTCTGCTTTGAGATAAAACATATTCTGAAATAGTTCCATAAAAACCTTACCTATCTTAAGAAATTCTTCCTACTTCCCCTACACAAATTCCCTGTCTAACAAGTTATGGTTTTGTTTTGTTTTACAAAAAGAAATTCCCTACTTGTACTTTACTATACTCCTGGAAAGTCCTTAGCCTGCCTGATCTGTTTATCTAAGAATACAGAGCCTAGTCATTACTCCAGCTTTAATAGACAAAAAAAAAAAAAAAAAATTTTTTTTTTTTTAATTACTGGATGATGCAGGAGGAAGATGTGGCAGTCTGCTTCCAGAAAGATCACAGCCTTATAAACCCTACTGGGCAGTTCTACTCTGTCCTATAGGGTCATTATGAGTCAGAATCAACTCCACGGCAATGAGTTTGAGTTGTGTGTTTGTTTTTTATATCACTGGATGAAGGCATCTTAAAAAGCTTAGTAGTAGGTGGTATTGTTTTGGCCTTCTGTAAGCTTGCTTACTTTAGATATGTCATCAGGAAAGACCAATCTCTAGAAAAGGACATCATGGTTGGTAAAGCAGAGGATCAGCAAAAATGAAGGAACACTCAATGTGATCGGTTGACACAAAAGCCACATCATGGATCAAACATACAACAATTATGAAGATGGCACAGGAGCAGCAATGTTTCTTTCTGCTGTACATGAGGTCTCCATGAGTCTGAGCTGACTTGACAGCAGCTAACAAAAACAACAACAACAAGAACGATGGCTTCCTCCAAGATACTTTGGCATGATGTCATAGGCTTTCATTAAGAATCACTATAATAAATTACTATTGGAATCTCACCTTGACATTTAATGTTGGGAAGTCTTTTGAGCATGATTTTTCCACTATATTACTCCATGTCCTCTCCCTCTATGAAGTTACACAAGAGGTTTAAAAAAAAAAAAAAAAAAGAACCAAGTAAATCCTTGCTCCTCCCAAAGAATTCTCCTCATGTTCAAGGTTAATCTTATGACATTTGTAGCTGCCTTTTTTATTTTTTTACTGTCGTAAAGCTTTTTTTAAAGCTTAGAGTCAGAAGCACAATGAAACTTTCAGTCATTATCCTGGATTACAATGCCTTCCTATCATCATGCTAACTTCTCTACAAGGGATGGAAAATAGGGAACTCAAAATTTGTATGTAAAAATTTTTTAATTGAACCAAATTTAAAAAAAATAAATTTCTTACTTTTTACAGGGAACAAATCACTGATCAGTATAGTTGAAAAAATACCTGAATTTAAATTCTTTGCATTTTTCCATTCTATTTTTAACAAAAAGAAGTGGGCAAGGAGACTCCATTATTTGATCACCTATTGGATTATATAACACACGGCCAATATTTTATGATATTTCCTTATAATTTGTTTAGACATAGGACTTCTTTTGTGTTATTTAAATTTCTTCTCAAATGGCCAATATCCCCTTGAGTGTATATACCATAATTTACTTAACCGATCCCAGCTTCTTACATATGTAGATTGCCTCCTGCTTTTTAATAACTGTAAACTTGTTACGTTTGGGGATTATCAATCTATAGGATCTTCTATAACATTTCCTGTTAGAGTATTCCAGATACATATCTATCACTGTACTGTCTTCACCATAAGTATATTTTTCTTTTATTTAACAGCATTAATACCCAAATATTTAAATGCCTTAGGTATTCACTTTGCTTAAACATATCTACGAGAATATATATAGAAATTATATAAATATATAACAATATATTAATGCTGTTATCTTTTTTATGCTTTTCACCTTGGTCCAGAATCATGCTTTCTTTTATTTAAACCAGAGTAGAAGCCCACCATTTGTAATTTGAACAATTTTTGTGTTCAAAGCAAAATCCTTTATGGGTCTTCTCTGCAACCAACCATTCAACTTACCTAATAACTCTGTAAGTAAAGATACAGAAGGGGTAGAAAATTGATCATTTTTAATATGATAGCTCCAAGCATAGGACTGTCCAGACTCCACTATTCTTAACATGAAATGTGATAAAACAATTTCTTAAATATTCAAAGATTAAAACTTCACCTTGTATTATCTGCGTTACTGTGAAAAAGGGGCAAAACAATTGGTAACAACTGAAAATTCTAAACAGTATAATTGTAACCTGCCACCAAAATTCTTCACAGCTAACGGTATCTTTGAGGAAACAGCAACAATAAGATATTGTGCATTAATATTTTAAATCTATGGTTCATCTGAGATTTGGATTGGGATAATCAATTGTATCCTTGTTTCTGTCAAGATAAAGAAAGTCAAGTATTTCTTCTTTCTTTAATCAAAAGGAGTGAGAGGCTTTACTCTTGTAAAATAGAGGACCTTCATGGTACTTGTTCTAGTAATACTGGTTGGGAACAATACTACAGGATCTTCATTTCATGACCAAAATAGTTACAATTTGGTTGGGATGACATGTACATTTCACTGACTTGACTTAACTTTACTACCAGTTCAACCTTAGTTGAAATCTGGTGAATGTTAAGAAACATCCATGACAGCTCTCAACAAATACTCTCACATCTTCTTCCTGAAAATACCTCTGAATATCTTTAAAGACTGACTCTTTCAAGCATCATAAATGTCTTGTGCTCCCTACTTTTGGATAATAACTGAACTAGTTACTACAGTAATGTTCGAGTAGTCATATAGATAGAAGGAATTCTATGCATCTCCAACATCTTTGTGAGCTCTTTACTAGGGAACCCCCCCGGATATGATACATATGGCTCCAGAAAAAGAAAGAGTAAATCCAATTTGGCAAGATATGTTCTTTTATAATCACATTTATTCAAAGAAGCAGATTTGATGTGCAAATATTTATAGGAACTTGCCAGAAACTCTACAAAACCATTGTCACCAGAGAGTAGTAAAACAAAGTGTTGTAAGATTAAAACCAGAAATCATTTTATACAGTGCTTTTTTAAGTATTTTACCTAGTATTCTTGCTTTACTGTTGCTGTCTTTATACTTCTCACTAACCCAGGATCACATACTCTAATATACTCGAAGAAGATATTTCTCTGTTCATCTCTCAAACTGTCTAGCCTCTGATTTAACATATGAATATTTTATACTAACCTAAGATGCATACTTAGACTGTAGATTCAACTAATCTTCTTTTGAAATAAAACAAGATGAAATGCTTCAATATTTAAGGTTTAGCCTTGTGTAACTTTTTAAAATTCTCTGGTAAATTTTAGTTACCCCTCTTCAAATATGAATGATTCTTGAAACCCTCTTTGAAGTCTATGATACAAGGCCCTTTTCATTCTTCTCTTTCTTTGATTATTTCTACCTCCTCTTCTGTCTATCCTTAAGAGTTTTGGTAACCCAGTGTTTTGCCATCAGATCCAATCTCTTATTATGCAACATAATTCCCCGAGATATTCTTAATCACCCTCTAAATGCTAAATGCTTATGATTTATAAACTCTACCATGAACTTTCTTTTGCATTCTAGACTCATATAACCAACTGGTAGCAGGGTAGTTCTACCTAGGTACCTTAAAGTAATACAAACTCAAAATTTCCAGCAACTTTCCACCAACTCTGTTCTTCCTTCCAATTTCCATGTACCTGGAATTGGAAACTCACTAATTTCCATACAGTTAATCCAATAACCATTCTTAACTCCTTCTTCCACTTCTCCCTTAGCTAATCGTTTAACAGGTCTTGTTGATTTTGTCTCCTTAATATCTCTCGAAATGGTTCACAATCTCTACCTTCATTGGCCACTACCATAGCTGTTGTTTGTTGGTTTAAGTTGCCATCCAGTTTATTCCCACTCAAGGAGACCCCATGTGTGCAGAGTACAGCTTTTCCATACGGTTTTATATATCACCTTACCCCATTCCTCTTTATTCAGAACCCGTCGGCAGGAGTGATCAATCCAAAATATTCCTTCAGATATGCCAATCAATTATTCAAAATCTTTTAATGGCTCTTTGCCATGTATAATATAGACAACTCCATAAGTTGCATACAAAGTCTGTTCCTATCCAATCATTAATGATTTCAACATCTGTCTTTAACGCCTCTTCTTCACACTGTATTGCAACAATGCTTAACTGCTGGCAGTCTGTCCCACTATTTCTATGGTCCATTTTTTTTTTTTTTACCACATCATTGTTTTGTATCCCTCCACCCCTCTGAATGTATTTTTCTACTGCATGAAATGTGCTTCTTGACATCTCCACGTGCTCATCCCTTCGGGGAGCACTTTCTCAGTTTTTAAGCCCTTTTCAGGAATAACTCCCTTACAAAACCTTTCCTGTCACCATAAAAAAAAAAAAAAAAACCTGCAAAAAATTTTATTTCCCTTCCCCAAGACAATCTGTATCTTCTATATATATATATATACACATATATATATTATTGCATCTAGCATATATTTTGTTGCAAGAACCCAAAATTACAAGTGATTGGCTTTGCTTTGAATAAAGTGAAAAGGACTAATGGAAGAAAATTAATATTTGTAGGTATGTGTTTGGGCTGCTTTTTCCACTTGAAATAATGTTCTACTAAGGACTCACCAAAAGAAAACCTCCAAATATTTATAACGAGCAATATTATAAAGATCTTAGTTTGTGTAATGATACTTTAACCGTATGCAGTATTTTACTTACTTGGTAGATTTTTAATAAAAAAATATTTCCCTTTTATGTAAATGCTGCAATATGTTCAACTTTATGCATTTTTGACAAATGGCACTTAATATATGATAATAAAAAGGCAAGCTTATTTTTCCATAAAAATAGATGGATCAGAGATTTTTAAAAATTATGTGTATGTGTGTGAATGCATACACACACACACGCATTTATATATATACACACATACCTTCCATTTCCTGAGTCTTCTGGTCATTGGGCCCAATGCAACATTTCCAGAGTTATTTTTTGTTTTGTTTCAGTTTGGGTTAAGTGATTTTGCATAAGCATTCAGATACACCCTACTTCTGGCAAAATGTGTGCCTCCCTATATGGGCCTACTGTTCTTCCAAAAGCAATCTTGCTTCAGCTGAGTGGATGGCCTTATTCTGAAGTGATTGGCTCATTTGAAAGGCCATGTATACTTTTTTTTTCCCCCACGTGCAAAGGAAAGCTAGACCAAATCAATTTATATTTCCTATGAACATGAAAAAAAGAACCCTTTGGCTGGGAAAAGCCCTAGCAGAAAGACATGTTAAATAAAACAAGGCAACACTGAGTTGAGCATTAATTTGCATGAAGCACTTTGTAGTCTCACAGGAGGTGCAAGACTAGATTTCATATATGGATTAGATTTTTTTTTTTTTTTCGTGATCAACTAAGCTTTTTGGTACCAAGATATTGCAAACTGGACAGCAGCTTGTACTGATTTCCAAAGCCAGGAGAATAGCCTTGAGAGTTTCTTCCTTATGGGGTGATGTAATCAGTTAGCCAGTTTCCGTTGTGCCCCATACACTACCAAAAAAGTTTCTCTCTGTATTACCCCTACCTTCACCTGCCAAGAAAAGAAAACACACTGCTTCCTTTATTCTACAGTGAAACAAAGTGCTTTGGACACAATTTGGAGGAGAACTGCCAGAAAAAACAAACAAAAAAAGCTTTAACTTAATAATGTTTCCATACATTTAGGTGCCCTTCTAGACTATATGGCTTTAATTGATTTTTACCTTTTTTTATGGAATACGACTCGTATAGTAGAAATTGAACTTTGGCACTGACCCAGAAGTTAAAAGAAAAGATATAAAACTTTATAAAATCCAAAACTATTAAATCAATGCTTGCCTTTAACAAAATAACTCAATGCCTGTTAACAGAAAATTATCCTAATTTTATCTGAGGTAATGCTTTGATGTCTTATACCTGAGACAAAATTTTAAACAAGGTGACTCATTAAAACCATATTATGTACCAAAGGAACTGGAGTAATTGCTGTTGTTTCTATGTGAAAATTACTGTATTCACAACATTCTTTACACAACTAAATATAGGCATCATAATGATACTTATGTGTTTTATTCTCAAAATCCTCTCCACCGAAAAATGTTTACAGTTATTAAACTCTGAAGATAGGTAGAACTTGTCTTGCTATAAGAATAGCTGGGGCAGAATACTTCAGAAATTTTTAAATGACTAGAATCCTTTTAGAAATACACTATAGCACTTAAAATCATCTCATCCCTCACTACATAAGATTTTACCTCCTTGTACTTTAAAAAAACTCCACTTGTATGTAATAAATTTTGGAGACACCAAAAATATTAAGGTATGCTAAGTATGATAGAATCATTGGTACTAGAGATGAGAAAATTAGTTTGAGTACATTTCAGTATGTTTGAAGTCTCATGAAAGACAGATTTTAATATAGTATGTAACTTAGTGAGTTCTCTAGTCTTGCATTTAACGGGAATCTTAAGCATAATAATAAAGTGCTTTTAAAAAATTCTATTTGGGCCATGTATACCCAAGTGAGGCAGATGTTACCAAAAAGTAGAATAAATTCTAATGTTCTGTAGTTCATTAATGTTGCCTTTGAGTGAAAAAGGAAGCCTCTTTAAGGTCTTCACCACTTATAGGACCATTAAATGGGCCAACACAACTAGAACCAACCATCTCTCCCTTTTATACCTGTTTGGACCATGGTCACAGGGATGCAACCTTAAAGTTCTGCACAAATTACAGTAGTTATTTCCTAAAATTCTACCTTTATATACAAAGTTAGGTTGGAATAGAATAAAACAGAGAAGTGAACTGGAGCTACAGAAAGACAATTAAACGATGTCGAGTAGAAAATTAGGAAAGAAAATTAAAAATGGAAAGGATGAGTTTATGGAGCCAAATCTGAGTTTCCAAAACTAATGCTCCTCATTAAACATGTCTACTAATATTCTCACTTGTAAATACTTGCTTGTTGTGAATATAAAATAAGACCAGAAATGTAAAATATTTAGCACAGTACTTGGCATAGGATAAGTATTCCATAATTAATCACTTTTGGCCTTTATAAATGAAATTTTCCATCATATTAAAAAAAAACAATGCAAGAAGTAACCTAAAATATAGTGTACAGGTAAGACTTAAATCTCTGTGATAGATTCTACAATAATTGTTTACCAGAACTGTAGAGGTCATTTTTCAGAAAAAGTGTCATGGTTTTCAACAAGAAAAATCATGCACTTGAGCACGGATTATTTGATTCATCCATCCATCCAAACATTCATTCATTTATTCATTATATACTTGCAGAGCAAATCATCTCTCGAGCGTTGTATTAGTTACAATGCATATAGAAATAGAAAACCCAAATGTTCAAAGTCCAGTAGAGGTGACATAGTATATATATAAACAGATAAATGAAGAGCAAAGGAATAAGTGCTGAAATAGAGGTCTGTTGAAGGTACAGCAAAGGGGCAGTCATATGAAAAGGGTCAAGGCAGGAGGCTTAGAACACTAAGGTCTCTGTCTCCTCCCAATTGTGAGCTACAAGCACAAAGATATTAGATATCACACATCAGTGTGAAACAAACAACCTGTCCATTGTTCACGTGAAATGAGAAAGGCCATTCTTAAATCTGCAATGTCAGTAGGACCTTATAAACTCTATAACAATCAATAAAGAAAAAAAGCAGAAAGCCATTACAGCAATACTTCAATTAATGAATCATCTGAGAATTAGGTTGATAACCAAATTCTGTTCAGAGAAACAAAAATAGCGAGCAAAAGTCTTTATAAATCATGTGAAGAACCCTGGTTCATGTCAGCACAGCATAGAGCTTAAGAACTATGTTCCTTTTAAGATTTAGAGATTTTGGGCAATGCCAAAGAATCTCACCTTCTGTAAAGAAAGCAAAGAGGGCATATACAAGGGAGAAATATTAATGAGATTAGGTTTGCTTTTTCCGTGTGGACCCTACTTACTTCCATATGCTAGCACTCATACAACCTGGAAAGCTTCTCTGTTGTAGGAATGGCTGATAATTTAGTTTGAGTAAACTTCAGTATGTTATCTCATCAGATTTTGGCTTCCTATGCTTCTGTCTCTTAAATTAATTAATTGATCAGTTTGTTCTTTGTTACCCCATCTCACTCTAAAAACAATTTGGCTGTTCCACAAAAAGTTGAACATAGAATTATCATCTGACCCTACGTATATCTCCAGAAGGAGTAAAGGCAGGAACACAAACAGAAACTTGTACACCAATGTTCATTGCAGCACTTTTCACGATAGCCAAAATGTGAAAACAACCAAAATGTCCATCAACAGAAGAATGGATAAAGAAAATATGGTATATACACACAATGCAATATTATACATCTATAAAGAGAAATGAAGTTCTGATGCATGCAACAACATGGATGAACCTTGAAAACATTATGGTGAATGAAAT
This sequence comes from Loxodonta africana, assembly GCF_030014295.1. Classification (NCBI taxonomy): domain Eukaryota; kingdom Metazoa; phylum Chordata; class Mammalia; order Proboscidea; family Elephantidae; genus Loxodonta; species Loxodonta africana. The sequence continues at coordinate 124,887,283 of NC_087344.1, forward strand.
TAATCGGTCACAAAAGGGCAAGTATTATATGATTTCACTTATATGAGATAAGCAAATATATAGAGAAAAAGAAACCAAAAATTATTAATGGTTACCAGAGTGGGAGGGAGGGAGGCATTGTTAATGGTGGTAGAATGCTTTGGATGAGAAGAGCAAAGATGGGGGCACAACATGAAAAATGTAATCAATGTCATTGAATTACAAATGTGGAAGTTGTTGTGTTGGTGGATGTGTGTGTTTCGAAGTGTATATTTTCACCTCAATAAAAAAAGAGAGAGAGAAATAAATACATATATGAATATATTTTTAAAATATATGTATAATATATATCTGTATTACTTAGCCATACAAATAAATATACATGCATAATGTGATATATATGTGGAGAGAGAAGTGTACTACCAAAACGAGTAAGATGATAGACCCATTTTACTCTAAGGTTCTTGGATTAATCAGACTAATCTGAGTACTTAATTCCATCCTTATATCCAGCTATTAATTAAAAACAAAAACAAAAACACTTCTTAAAACATAAAGCAAAGCCCCAACACAATAAATGGGGTCAAAAATTTTTACCAGGGCAAGACTTCCCAGCTAATCCACTGGCAATTCTGGGGATACTGATATGCAGTCCAAATGTGTGCAGGTCCCAGCTGTGGTAGCAGATCCTCTGCTTACATATCCACTCTATTGTTTACTCTGGCTTACACATCCATGGAGACTATTTGGGATCCTGATACTTACTGAGACTTCCAGCACAGTGACAAGTATTTTAGCCATATCCTGATTAGTTGGTACCCTTTTTATTGGCCCCGTCCAGGAAGATGAGATGAGAGAGCAGGAACATATAGAGACCTATCTTTACCTTCTTCCTTCCTGAGTCCAGTATGCTCATCCTTTCCCATTTGACCCTCATTTGATAGAAAGGTGGGTGGAAGATCATGTCCATTACCAATCGTGTTATGTTTGCTTTCATGCTTTAATAAGAGACACTTATCAAAGAGTCTTAATCCATACATCATGCTAGCATCATGGGCCACAAAGTAACAAGATATTATCTCTGACCTCAGGAGGCTTGCAGTCAAACAACAAGATGCGAGTACCTGAGAACAGATTTAGTTTCATATCTGTGTTAATAAGTGTGTGTAAAAAGTGCAATGGTGGCAACATTGACCTTTTAGATCTGGCTGCAGGAGTCAGGGAAGTCTTCACGGAGGAAGCATCATTAAAGCTCAGAATTAAAAGATGAGTGGGTGTTTGCTAGAAGATAAATGCTGAGATTTTTACCTTTTCAAAGCCAGAAGATAACGCTGGACAGTTAAGGGGGATCAGATTGTGAAGACCTTGAATTTCATTCAAAGATATTTAAGATTAAAAACAACAGCAAGAGCTAATCATCTATAATAATATATATACATAAACAAGAAGAGAAATTTAACAATTAAAAAGCCATATATGAACTAACTATAGCAAGAAGTATCAGGTAGACATTAGTGTTAAAAAAAATACAAATGGAAAGAACATATTATTGCTTGTAGACAAATACTTGAAAGATAGGTGCTACTGGTTCTAGGATTAGGGAATTTTAAGGGGAATGTTTCAAGGATATCAATTATTGGAATTATTTCATATTATTTACCCAGCATCCTAACTTAGTTGACTCGTTGACTACATTTAAAAGTAGCCATTTGGTAAATAAAATGTTTGGACCTGCCTCCATGGAAACTTGAACTAAATTCATGCTATAATATAGTCGCCTCTGGTTCATCACTTGAACTTAATGATTTCTTTAGTACTATCCCTAATGCTATTTTTAAAAATCAAGACTATATCCTTTGACACTCTATTAATTAGAACAAAGAGACCCATATTGGGGCTGATAGAGAACATGTTCAATAAAATAAACGAGTTGAATTTTCTTTTTAATATAACAAAAACATCATTACCAAGATAGCAATGAATACCACCTTCCACCCTCAGGTAGATTGGCCCCTGCCATTCTTGGCATTGGTCCTGTTCTCTTCCGTTTACTAGGCCGAATAATGTAGATATCATTGGCTTTCACAAGTCAACTTATAAACTTTAAAAAATTCCATTTCATTCAGTTCAAACCTGCTGCATCTAAAGTTGGGCATACTGGTTATTGCTAACTTATTCCACAGAGCCATTAGGCATTTACCCAGATGCCTGTGGGGTAACTTTTATTTTTCACACTTTTTAAAGTGCTGAAAAGAGAACAGCAAAATGGTGCCAACCAAGGAAACATTGCCTAGTGGCCTGGAATTATAGGAATTTTTTCATCCTGCTTTGTGGAGGCAGCCTAAACACCCTAAAAAAAAAAAAAAAAAAAAAACACCCTAGTGTTCCTAAAATGTCTGAGTGGGTTGACTAAGCCTATAGTAATTGCACAGAATTGTATGTTATAACGCTTGTTTTCCTTTCTCCCTTCCTCCTTTCTCCTTTCCGTCTTCCCTCATTCATTCACTTCCATAGCTCTCATCCATTAGTCAGCCCTAATATTTTGCTAAGGTCCACTTTACTGAGTACTCAGCAAGTTGGCCAACCACTTCACTGAGACCCAGTCACAGTAAACATGGGCTGCAACTCTTGGAGGCATGGTGTGTTCAGGCAGGGGTTGCCAACACTGATAGCTCAGTGCATACATCAGGAAGATAAATGCGTAATGTTTTATATTTATCAGGAATAATCAAATGGGGGCAGACAATCAGTATTTTCAAGAAAAAATCAATCATCAACAAATATATATTTTTTCTCTATGAAATAATATTGTAGGTTTACTCTTTGAGAGCTGAACGAACAAATAATACAAGTATTCTACACATTGTCTGGCATTTAATAAATGCCAATAAATGGTTATATTATCATCTTTTTTATTAACACTATCCTCATCCTTTAATATCATTACCAAAATAAGCAAAATCTATCCTGGTTTTGGCTCTTATTTCCCAGATGTTATTTGATATACACTCACACTGAGAAGGCAGGAAAGCTGTCATCCCTGAAGTGGTTTAGCTTTGAACACTCTTCAATCCATGGGGCTTTACAATGCCTGTGAAATTCTTCAAGGGAACCATATTACACACATCACCAACTTAAGTCCTCATTGATTATCAGGACTTCTCTGGGCAAGCGAAATCTATAATTGCAAGATATGTGCAAATATTTAATTATCTGCAAATTGTTTTTCATTTTAAAAATATTTTACTTTAAAGTTATATATTCTAATTTTTAAAAAAGCTTCAAAAAGAGAAAAATGATACATCATATATTCCACCACCCTGATACCACATCTCTCAGCATTTTGAATTTTTGTATGTTTTTCAGAGTTATAATAATAATGTGCACATAATACCAAACCATGGTTGATCACATAACATATATTTCAGTGTTGAAGAGCAGGCTTTGGCATTAGACTCTCCAGGTTCAAACTGTAGCTCTGTTGTCTATTAGCAGTATGATATTCTCAAGTTTCTTAACCTCCACAAGGCTCAATTTTCCTTTATGTAAAAATTGAGAGTGACAGTAATAATATATATCTCATTGTGAGAACTATAGTAGAGAATCCATGCAAAGTGCTTCCCAGGACATAATACTCAATAAATGTTATGCAGCTAAATGGCTGCAGAATAGTCTCTAATATTTTAACTATCTTGTTCTGGTAAACATTTAATTAACTTTCAGTAATTAAGTATTATAAACGATGCTATGTTTCTGTGGTGGTTGTTGTTAGTTGCCATCAAGTTGGCTCTGACTCATGTGACCCGTATACAACAGAACAAAAAGCTCTCGGGTCCCATGCCAGCCTCATGCTTACCTTATGCTTGAGTCCACTGTTACCTTCTAACCTACGGGACTCATCTTCCAGCACTATATTGAATAATATCCTGGTGTGATCCTTAGGATTTTCCTTGTCTAATTTTTGGAAGTAGAATACCAGGCTTTATTTCCTACTCTGTCTTGGTCTGGGGAAGCCCTCGTGGTGTAGTGGTTAAGAACTATAGCTGCTAACCAAAAGGTCAGCAGTTTGAATCCACCAGGTGCTCCTTGGAAACTCTATGTGGCAGTTCTACTCTGTCCCATAGGGTTGCTATGAGTTGGAATTGACTCTACAGTGATGGGTTGGGTTTTGGTTTGGTCTTAGTCTGGAAGCTCTGTGGGTGACATTGCCCATGTTTGAAATACCAGTGGAATAGCTTTCAGCATCATATCAACGTACAAGCCACCAGAGTATGATAAAATGTCATGGGTGGTAGAAATAATGCTATAAGTACTAAAATTCCTGTTTCACACCACTCTATCAACAGATATTGTCTTTGTTTGTTTTTAATGTGATCATTGAAAGATGATGCTGTATTGTCGTATTTCTTAGCTATTCATTAACAGTTTTTATTATTATTATTCATTAACACTTTAGGTGAACCCAACTAAAGGGAATAATATCGTTTTCCAGGCTTCTTCTCTCTTCAAGCTTCCCCTCCTACATCAATCTACTCCAACAACCAGTTACCTGTACCCAGGACAGCTTCCTGCCCAAGAACTTTGGAATATGACAGGTTCACACAACCTGGCTTTCTCTCATTAGCCCACATCTCACACTTGCCCTAACACACAGAAATCCCAAAGCTGAAACTCCTTCTCCTCCCGTCCTTCTTTCAGAAGTCTGAGCTATAGAAACAAACTAGTTTTTCTCTTTTTTCCAATCTGTTTATTTGTATTTCTTTGGCTACTAATGAGGTGAACATTTTCCCATATGTTTGTTTACTACTTGTATTTCCTCTTTTATGAATTGTCTGTTCATGTCCTGAGTCTATTACTTAAGAATTTGTATGGGCGCTTTTTTTTTTTTTATTACAAAGATAGTAACAGTTTATCAAATATAGAGTGGCATATTCATTTTAAAATAAGAATATTTTATACGTATAAAACCAAATCGATTGGCATTTTTTTCTTTATGATTTCTTATCAACCATTTGCAAACTCATAGTTATCTTGTATCTAAAAGTCTACTCATGTACTTCTATTTATTTCTAGCTTAACAACTTTTTTATTTTATATGTTTCATTTTAACATTTAATCTACCTCGAACTTATTTTGGAATACAATGTGAGGTGAGGGAATATATGAGTTTTTTTCTCTTAATTGCTGATCATTTATCTAATACCATTTTGACTAAGTCTTCTCCTCCCTATTTCATTGGTTTACAATGACTTCATCAGGCATGATGATTTTATAAGTAATAACATCTATTTCTGGGCTATTGATTCTTTTCCATTCAGCTGTCAAAACCACAGATTTACTTATTACAAATTTATAATATTTTTTTCTGGTGGTGGTGGTTGCAGTTATATCAAATTTTCTTTGATATGCTTGCATATTTATACTTTCTAAATGAATGTTAAAAAAACATTTTAAAATGTCCCCAAAACTCTTATTTTAATTGATACATGAAACATACAAATGAATGGGGGAATTACATTAAACATATAAGTAAATAAGGTGGACTTACCTCTTTAAAAATCATGTTTTTGTAACTAGATCTCAGTAAAGTTTTCATTTTCATTATACGTGTCGCTTGCACAGACCTTAGAGATATTTGCAATTGTATTTGCATGTAACTTAGAGGTTTCTCTTTAAAATTATTCCTAGGTACTGATATCTTTTGTTGATATTTTGACTGGGATTTATTATTTTAATTATATTTTCTTGCTTTATATTAAATACAATTGTATTTTTAATCACATCTTTTATTTTATATCATTCTTTGGGGATTATAGCTTTGCCAGTATTTATACCCCTTACTCGGTTTCGTGTTACATTGTGTTGGTTAGAAATCACTAAATAATACTAAAAATTAAGGATGGCAATGGTCATCCTTGTTTTATTCCTAGTTTTTATGGACTTGCATCTAGGTGTCATCATTAAACATGCTAGCTATTGGTTTAAAGTAGATGCTCTTTATCATCTAAAAGCAGTCTCATCTTTTTAGTGTTTTTATTAAGAACATCTATAGAAAGTTTCAGTCTCCTTTTCAGCACCTTTTGACATAAACATATGATTTCCTTTTAATAGATCAATTTGTTATTTTCTAGGAATAGATTTTACAATACCAACTCGTACTTCCTCTCCTGAGGTTAAACCTCACGTGGTTGTGGTAAATTATTTTCCAATGATAGGCTTATAGCTTAAGAATTCAAACAAGTAATATTTGTTGTATCAAACATTTCCCTGATGTCCCGCTCTATAACCTCACTTGCCTTCCTTTATCCACCAATTTGGTAATCCTATAAAAAACCAATTAAGCCTGTCTGGCCTGATTTGTGCTGAGGGAGGTCATGCCCATTGTTGGCCATGAATTCTTTGTCCACAAGTGGTTTAGTTTTTCTCCCTTAATATTTGTTCAAATGTTTCACTAATTATTGACATGAAAGAATCATGTAGGTATTCTTCCCAAGTATTGGCCTAACTGAGCCCTTCTGTGCTTTGAAGTTCTAAGTGCATCTCAGCATAGAATGGCATACATTACATAATCATCATTATGGGGTATTTTTCCAGGGGAGTTATTCTGTTGTTCACCAACAACAGTTAGCAATCCCTTGACGCTCTCACACCAAATCACATCAACTTTCATTGTTATAATGCAGGTTTTGTTCTCTTCTGATTTAAAAAAAAAAAAAATCACCCAGATTCAGCATATGGGATTTTTCAATATCCTGTTATTGTTGAGGGCAGTGTTTCTATTCAAGTTTAAAATAATAACAATCTGTATATTCATTAAGTAAGGAATAACACAATAGGGGTAGCTGCTGTAAGTTAATCATTTGTTAGGCATGTTACATGCCTGGTGACCCCCACATGCCTGAGATAGAAATGAAAACTATTTTCATGAGCATGCCATTGTCTCGATTTGCTTTTTAAAATAAAAATTTAAAACTTGTTTTTAAGATTGAGAGAAAGTTATGACACACTGGAATAAACAAAGGTAGATAAGACATAAACTAGGAATGAATTGGATCAAAGACAAAACTGCATTTAAACATCATGGTTCCGTTGCCCAAGCTGAAAGTCTGCCAAAAATAAACATAGTGAAAAATGAAGAGAAAATTGTATTGATGTAATTGTTCTTATCTTCAGATCCCGGGATTACTAGGAGTAATAGGAAATACGGAAGATTTTTATTAAGTGTGTAGGAAGACTTCATTCTGTTAGTGAGATAATTACAAAAGTTGAGTGTGCCCATAGGGATTCCCAACTAACATATATCCTGGAAAGTTTGTATTTATTAAGGAAAAATTCCAGGATTCTCCCTCCAAGATAACTTTCTAATTACTTAAATATTTTAACATTTGCAAGTGTCAGTTCATTCATTCAGCTCTTTTGTATTGTGCACAGACAAGTCAGACACAGCCTTAGGTGTCAAAAATATACCAGTTAAGAGAAGCCCTCAAGTTTCCAGTGTTTTTCTCTCCCACACGTGGGTCGTTTTTTCCATCCATCACTCCACCTACCTTTACTGAACCATGTTGGTGGAAAGCCTATATATGTAGAGAGAGCTTATGGCTTTAACGTTGTTATAAATTGAAAACTCAATTCTTAATATGCTTTATCACCTGATTTTTGTTGTACATCAAAGTGATTGACCTACACCTCTACTGCTGAAACACATCACTTTAAAATACACTAAATTTGCTTTCAGTTGGTACCTATGTTGATAGATTCAACAGCTCAAAAAGCTTTTTGTTTGTGAGTGTTCCGTATCAGTGAGACTGGGAGGAGCATGGGGGGGCTTGTGGTTATTTGTGTCACAACAGGTGATCTTATGTTCTTTTTTTATTTAACAACAAAAAGTCCTCCAGAGAATAGTCTGTAAAACATGCTCAATTTCTCTGATAATTAAAGAAATGCAAATTAGAACCACTATGAGATACACTTTGTAAATTTTTAAAGATTTTTACTTTGCCTAGTATTGACCAAGGCTTAGGAAAATAGGCTCTGACCTACATTGCTGGTTGAAAACTACCTGGCACAACATTTTTGGATGAAAATTTACTAACTTCCATCAAAACTAAAAATGAACAAACCCTTTCACTCAGTATTTTCATTTCTAGGAATTCTTTTCTATGGAAACTCTCACATAAATGTGTAAAAGTATATATAAAAATGTACATTGGGTGTAGAAAACAATCATAAGGAATTTAAATGCCTATCAGTGGAGAACTGGTTAGATAAATTATGGTATACTCATACAAATTGCGAAGAATGGGGACTCCAGAACACTTACTTGTGATCATGAGGAACATGTACATAGGGCAAGGGGCAGTCATTTGAACAAAACAAGGGGATATTGCATTGTTTAAAGTCAAGAAGGGTGTGTGTCAGGGTTGTTTCCTTTCACCATACCTATTCAATCTGTATGCTGAGCAAATCATCCAAGAAGCTGGACTATAAGAAGAAGAATGCGGCATCCGGTTTGGAGGAAGGCTCATTAACTACCTGCCTTATGCAGATGACACAAGCTTGCTTGCTGAAAGCGAAGAGGACTTGAAGCACTTACTGATGACGATCAAAGACCACAGCTTTCAGCATGGATTACACCTCCACATAAAGAAAATAAAAATCTTCACAACTGGACCAATAAGCAACATCAGGATAAACAAAGAAAAGATGGAAGCTGTCAAGGATTTCATTTTAGTTGGATTCACAATTAACACTCATGGAAACAGCAGCCAAGAAGTCAAATGATGCATTGCATTGGGAAAATCTGCTGCAGAAGATCTCTTTAAAGTGTCAAAAGTCAAAGATGTCACCTTGAAGGCTATGGTGGGCCTAACTCAAGCCATGGTGTTTTCAATCACCTCAAATGCATGCGAAATCTGGACTATGAATAAGGAAGACCAAAGAAGAATTGATACCTTTGAATTGTAGTGTTGGTGAAGAATACTGAATATACCATGGACTGCCAAAAGAGTGAACAAATCTGTCTTAGAGTAAGTACAACCAGAATGCTCCTTAGAAGCAAGGATGGTGAGACTACATCTTGAATACTTTGGGTCTGTTTTCAGGAGGGATCAGTCCCTGGAGAAGGACATCATGCTTGCTAAAGTAGAGGGTCAACAAAAAAGAGGAAGATCCTCAACAAGATGGATTGACACAGTGGCTGCAACAATGGGCTCAAGCATAACAACGATTGTGAGGATGGCTCAGGACCGGGCAGTGTTTCATTCTGTTTTACATGGGGTCGCTATGAGTTGGAACCGACTTCACAGCACCTAACAACTACATAAAATGGCATGTTAGGCAATTCTTAAAGATAAAAATCCGCTTCAGTCAAGTCGATTCTGACTCGTAGTGACCCTATAGGACAGAGTAGAACTGCCCCATAGAGTTTCCAAGGAGCATCTGGCGGATTTGAAAGGCCGACCTTTTGGTTAGCAGCCATAGCTCTTAACCACTACACCATCAGGGTTTCCTCTTAAAGATGAGAAAAGTTCATATGTACTATATGTTGGGAAATATGCTTTTTATTCTGGATAATGAATAAGGAACACTGAAGAAGAATTGGTGCCAGTTATGGTTTTGATGAAGAATATTGAATATACCATGGACTGCCAGAAGAACAAACAAGTCTATCTTGGAATAAGTACAGCCAGGGTGCTCCCTGAGCCAGGGTGCTTGAGAATGGAGAGACTTCATCTCAAGTACTTTGGGCATGTTTTTAGGAGGAACCAGTCCCTGGGGAAGGACATCATGCATGGTTAAGACAGAGGGTCAGCAAAAAAGAGGAAGACCCTTGATGAGATAGATTGACACAGTGGCTGCAACAGTGTGCTCAAACACTGCAACAACTGTGAGGATGGCTAGAACAAGACAGTGTTTCCGTCTATTGTACATAGGGTCACTATAAGTCTGAACTGACTCAACAGCACCTAACGACAGCAACAAAATACATCCATACCATAAAATTTATAACTTTACCCATTTCCAAATGTTAAAATTGTAAATTTTATGTGTATATTTAATCCATTTCCATTGAGTCGATTCTGACTCATAGCGACTCTATAAAACCAAGGGAAAAAAAAAAAAAAAAACATTGCTGTCAAGTTGATTCCGATTCATAGTGACCCCACCATAATCACCCTATAACCAAAAAAAAAAAAGTTTATTGCCATCAACCCTAGAGGACAGGGTAGAACAGCCCCCCAGAGTTCCCAGTGAGTGGCTGGTGAATTTGAACTACCGACATTTTGGTTAGCAGCTGAGTTCTTAACTCCTATGGCACCAGGGCTCCTGTAGAACAAAGTAAAACTGCCTTATTAGGGTTTTCAAGGCTGTAATCTTTCTGGAAGCAGACTGCCACATCTTTCTCTCTGGAGCTGACGATGGGTGGAACTACCAACCTTTTGGTTAGCAGCCAAATGCTTAACCACTGCTCCACCAGAAAATATATATATATATAAAGGGAAATATATCTTTAGGTGACAAAAAATAAGTTGCTAAAGTGTAGTAGGGTCTCATTTATAAAGGGAAATATATCTTTAGGTGACAAAAAAGTTGCTAAAGTGTAGTATGATCTCATTTGCATAGAAGGGGTGTGTGTGTGTGTGTGTGTGTACGAATAGATAATTACCTGAAAAATATCTGAGAAATTCTTAACACTGATTGCCTGGCTACCTGGCTGGGGCAGATAGTAGAAGGTGGTAGGCCTGAGGAGGTAGAGAAGGAGACTTTTACTTTTTACTTTGTACTTTTCCCTATTGTTTAATATTTTCACCATTTTAAATTAATTTGTAAATAAAAAATCTATTTCTCCTATTTGAATTGTATAAAATAATAAGTTCATAATGTGCAAATAGAATGTACTATTTCAGCCACTATCACCATAATTTTATACTTTGTGTTTTTGATGAGGTTTTACTTCTTTATGATCAAAAATGTTTGAATACCTTCTGAATATTTAGAACACTCTAAGTGACAAAATACCAAAGATAAATAATGTTTTGACTATGTGGCTGAGAAGGGTGATTTCATAATATCCTGGTGATAGATTAGGGTAAAAGGAGCAGCCGAGTTATCAATTTTATCCACTTACTTTAAGTGCAAGAGATTTTAAAAGAATTTGCAGACATACTGTCTTCTCTACAGATTGTTAATGCTTCTGAAACAATGACTTCATCTCCCTCCTATTTACTTTGAATGCCATTACCTGTTGCTACTATAACCTCCACGGTTGTCCAACAAAGATAGCTAGTTGTGACCAGTTCTACATATGTTGCCTGCAGTCAGGTAGTCTTACGTAAATACATAAAAATGGGACACATAGTATTCTATTCTTTGTTCTTCTGCTACACCTGTAGAGAATACTTAATTTTTTCAATATTATTTTCATATTTTATTATATGATCATCTAAAAATGACAGTTCTATAAATTTATTTAAAACCCACTATTTTTCTTTAATGAGATACAGCTTTGGGGACTTGGGTGAGTACTGAAAAATCATAAAGCTGTGCAGATAGATATAAGGCTAGCATTAAAATATAGCTTTTAAACTGACTTATTTTCCAAAATTAAAATATAGTCAAAAAGCTGCAGGAATGAACTGCTATAAAACTGTTTATGTTAACACATTTATAAAAATTTGATCTGTTCATAATTTCTGATTGATGGCAAGTAAATTAAATCAAAGAGGAAAGGCAGGTGAAATATCATATTAAAGAGAAAGAATGGACATAAGAGCGATTTCAGCAAGAAGTACAGAAATATTTCCTTATATGTAGGGCTGCTTAAATGATATTTTGGTGACAGTGACAAGAAAAAAATCCTTGCGCAAGTTTAGTGAGTGAGTGCTCTGGAATTAGAGAAAGTTATGGTAATCACTTAAGAGAATAAATTGGAAAATGAGTTAACAATGTGTTGATGCAATATATGCTATATTTCATTAAGAACTAAAATAAAAACTGAAGAGGGTCTGAAATATTAATATCAAGATGGTTCCATAGAAGAAAACTAAGGAGACAATTCTACTTTTCTAATGTAGAATTGCTGCTAAGGAAACATAAAGATTTACTCTGAAGCAAAAAGGGAATGGTTTCTGAAATAATTGCTAGAGAAAATGAAAGGTCTTCAGAAACCAGGAAAATAAGTGTTAACTTGAAGTCTGAGACCACATAGCTGAGTATGTTTCTATAATTGCCCAATGTCCTTTAGGAACTTGTGGCTAATTACACACAAAAAAAAGCTCCAGAGCAATCCTAATTTGTTTTCTGTTTAAATAGAACGATCTATTGGGTTTGAATGTTTCTTACTTGAAAGAATTTTATTTCTTTTTCCTGAAAAAAAGTCCTATTCTTTACCATAAAAAATGACAAGTAGAAGGTCAAATTCAAAGGTAATCTAATGATATGTCTGACCGTTCTCCTGCCTAAATGAAATAAAACAGACACAGTCTCTTCTAAAAACAACCTAATAGAATAAATCTAGTAGGCAGGAAACCATTTCATTTAGCTTAGTTGACTTGGCCTTGGTTTCAAAGGTAACCAGCAGTCCTTGGTGTGTGTGGTAAGGTGGTAACTGAACTGGTTTTATTTGCCAGGCTTTGTAACACCTTTTCTCACAGCTTTTTCTGTAATTTACACCAAAATATGCTCAAGATGTTTATTTCTCCTCCCCTTTCTGGTAATTACATGATAACAGATTCCCAAACAAAATCAGATAAATTTACTGTTCATTTCCATGATTTTCTCTGCAACCATGTAGAAGCGTGTCTTGTCTTTGCGCTGAGAACCTTTGTTTTTGGTGACCATGCCTAACAAAAGCATGTACACTGGGCTAATAAGAACACATTTAAAAAAATGATACGCTGTGCACATATGAAGTTCAAAAGGTCCTTGCCCAATTTGGTGCAAACAATTGGTGCTAAATAAATGCTTATTGGATCATCGATTATTGTGGAATACCACTATTGCTGGAAACCCTGGTGACGTAGTGGTTAAGTGCTACAGCTGCTAACCAAAAGGTCGACAGTTCGAATCCGCCAGGCGCTCCTTGGAAACTCTATGGGGCAGTTCTACTCTGTCCTTTAGAGTCGCTAAGAGTTGGAATCGACGCGACGGCAGTGGGTTTGGGTTATCACTATTGCTACTCCTCTCGTGATATACTCTATTAGAACTTACATCATCTCTACTTTTCTTGCTGCTGTATTTTTCTACCTTGTTGCCTTTCAACATTCAATCTGTATTGCATGAAGACAGCTGAAACCAGATTTTCGCCCTCATATTGAGAGCTGTGAGACAATCATGGCTCTTTATGAATTGATTTTAATGTAATCTAACTATATATATATATATATATACACATACATATTATATACACACACACACGTGTGTGTGTATTTATATATGAGATATACTATTTTTAAATACAAATAATTCATGCTCATGAGGAGAAAATTCCATTAAATGCACTCTTTCCTATCACTCTCATTTCAAATTATTTGTGTAGCTTTTCTTACACAAAGGGAATGATACTGTATGTTACACGCTGCAATTAGACATCCAGGCTTCATATATCTTGGACATTTTTCTATATTGGTACGTATTGATTTACTGTCCTCTTTTTTAGTGCTGCAAAGTATTTCATTACATGAATGTCGCATAATGTATTTAATCAATTCACCACGGATGGGCGTTTATTATGTTTTTACAACCTGTTTTTAGTTGTTTTGCTGTTACAAAGATGCTGCCACAAACACCCTGTGTATTACCAGTTTTGAGTACGTGTGGGAGCTGTTTGGGCAGGTGGTGTGTCATGCATTTTCTCAATCCAGAAATAATTCAAGTACAAAGACTCTGGAAAAATTTTGACACTTAAAAGGAGGTCCTCATGCTTAAATCATTTGGTAACTACTGAGCCAGGGATTTGTTTTGAGTTTGAGTTTAGCATATGCGTTTTTGAAGTATAATAGGCAATCAAATTTCTTAACAAATGAGATTAATGAATGTCCTTATCTGGGACTCACCTAAACTGATGCATTTATGCAGGAAACTCTTCCTTGAAGCACTTTTTCTCTGCCTGGGATTGGAGACAGAGGAATAAAATGTGGTCCTGTGGTTGCTGCGCTTGTGCTAGAGACAACGTTGTAACCATAGATTGCAACACAACGTAGCAAGTGCTATCATACAAGTGTGGGCTGTGCACTGATTTTGCTGTTTTAATGTAAACACTGAAAATGATGAACTAGAGCTGCTGGTCTCGCTCCCAATGTATGTAGTGGTTCCTGAGGCTTTTTTAGTAACTGTTCAATGACTCCTGCGGAAGAAAAAGAACATTTGGCAAATAAGCTTCAGTTTTCATGTATTTAGTAATCATTTCTTAACTGTGGCTCACACATTTTTTCCCTCTAAAATAAAAGTAGGACTTATCGTTCTACCCTTACCTCCTTAGCAGTTCCTCTGCTCCTTTATTTATCTTTATGTGCCCTTCGAATCAGCAGAGCTTTATTCTCGCAGAAGCCTGTACATGGCAAACGCAGACTAACAACTGACAGAATTTAGCCACTTATACTTCACTCTCTCTCCAAACATATGTCACATTGCATGTTATTCAGTGTCTTTTCTCTGATCAAAAAATGCCTGCCAGGCTTCATTTTCTGGAAAGGAGAGACAAAGGCTATCTAGAAATAAATATTTTACTGGGTTGTTGAAAATGTGGGATGCATCTAAAATAATATCAATTAAAATAATAACAATAATAAAAAAAACAAACCCATTGCCATTGAGTCGATTCTGACTCATAGCAACCCTATAGGACAGAGTAGAACTGCCCCATAGAGTTTCCAAGGAGCAGCTGGTGGATTCAAACTGCCAACCCTTTGGTTAGCAGCCATAGTACTTAACCACTATGCCACCAGGGTTTCCAAAATAATAACAATAGCTACCATTTATTAAATACTTACCATTCTGTTAAGTGCTTTATTTACAGTATTAGTTTACACATATCATCTTATTTAATTTTCATAGTGATCATTATGTCTAATTTAGTCATGAGAATCATGAGGCATGGGAGAAGGTTAACTCACAAAGTCATAAAACCTGCAAACTACAGAGTAAGATTAAAATCCAGGTCTGTCTAATTCCATTGTCCATACTTTTAATCACTACAATCAAAGGTCGTTTTCAAATATGGATAATATTTGTATCTCTAAACCATGTGTAAAAACACACCTCTCTCCCTTCACCACCCTTCCGCTCCTCACCCTCCAACAACATTTCCTGGGCTTATGAAGAATCCTCAAAAAATAAAAATAAAGAATATTTTGGGAGAAAGGTTTTGAATACATTTGAGATATTTAAGTTTTATACCTGCCTTCCCATGTAACTTTGCTGCCTTAGGGTCTTTATGGTTAGTAAGGCTCATCTATTTTTACCAATTTCTACTAAATTATGCAGGAGGAGCAAGCTGATGCTAACAAGGAAGCTAGCTTGACATATAAAGCCCCGAGAAAGTTATATATACATACATATCTATTAGAGTAGTATTAGTCTAATCCCACGTCCCGAAATGCCATACTTGGATTAACCAATGTCCATTAGATAAACAGGACATAAATTAGCAATGGAAGACTTGATCCAACCTCTTCTGCTGGAAGCATAGTATTAAGACACCATGCCCAACAGTATTAGGGAAATACATGTTCAACTGTGAACTTGAAATCCAGCAGGAAAATAAAGTGCCAACTTGCACAGTTTCTTTTTATTAGTTCAGCCTCTCTTGCTTATATAATGTGGTAGGGATAAAACCCTTCACGTTTCATAAAGTCAGTCACCTAGTATCGACTGTACCTATTATTGAGTTAGAAAATCCTTATCAAAATCTTTCTCTGTTGTGATCCATTTTGTCCTATTGATTCGCAATGTTTTTCTGAAAACATAAGTATAACTTTTTGTGTTCCATCCAACTGAATCACACTTCTATGAAATTGCTTTCCTCTTCCGTTGTTTGTACACATTTTTTTGATTGATAACATCTGCACATGGGAGTGTAAATTTCAACATTGTTGATGTTTCCAAATACTTATAAGTTCCAGCTGTTTGTCCTTTTCTCTCCAATAGAGATTTAGCATTACAAAGAAAAAGAGGAAGAAAAAAATGTAACTAATACTCCAGTCTCTCATTACAGAAGAGATGCGTTTTATCATAAAAGTGTTATTAGCCATTACATTTTTAACAAATCAAAATTTCTCAGCAAGCCATATTTAAATGTTTCCATCGTCTTTGTTATTTTGGGGGGAGATGATTCAGACAAAGTAGGTAGTTAGTGATTACAGACTGCACATGCGGAAGGTTCAGATAAAACACAGAAACTTCATTTCCCCCCAAATTTGATATATATATATTTAATTTCATCAAAAGCATTTTCTTGAAGTTCAAGAATATTTATAAAATAAGCCTCAATTATTTGATAAGTTAGGACTTCAAGAGCTAATCAATTCCTATTCCTATTGTTCTCTAAATGGAAATGACACCAGCTTAACTTTTTTTTTTTTAGGCACAGGTTTCAACTCTTTGCTCCCTTTGCACCCTGCTCCAGCCACTCTCTTTCTTTCTTTTTTTTTTTTTAATTGCGTTTTAGGTGAAAGTTTACAGAGCAAACTAGTTTCTCTTTAAACAGTTAATATACAAATTGTTTTGTGACAATTGTTGCCAACCCCATGATGTGTCAACACTCTCCGCTTCTCCACCCCAGGTTCCCTGTTTCCATTCCTCCAGTTTTCCTGTCCCTTCCTGCTTTCTCGTCTTTCCTTTTGGGCTGATGTGCACATTAGTCTTCTATGCATGAACTGAACTATGAAGCCCATTCCTTGTGTGTGTTATTGTGGGCCTATAGACCTATCTAGTCTTTGTCTCATGGGTGAATCTCAAGAGTGACTTCAGCACAGAGTTAAAACGATGTCCAGGGGCCATAATCGCAGGATTTCTCCAGTCTTTGTCAGACCAGCAAGCCTAGCATTTGTGTGTGTGTGTGTGTGTGTGTGTGTACAAATTTGAATTTTGTTCTACATTTTTCTCCCACTCTGCCCAGACCGTCAGCTGTGATTTCTGACAGAGTAGTCAATGGTGGTAACCGGTGTACCAGCTTAACTGCTACTAAGAAAAGAATATTCTACAAGTTCCTGCTCTGTTTTTAAGTACTTGAGTGTTATTGTCTATTTTAATTGAGCAGTGAGAAAGAAACAGCAACGAGAGGCCCATGTGAGTCAAGAGGTAGGGAGACGCTATCACTTGTTCACGCCATCATGTAAGATACTCATACGGTAACCTAGCCAAAGTTTAATATTGAGAAAGGCTGTACCAAAGGGATACATCAGGATAATTAACAGAAAGTCTACCTTATATAATAGACATACATCAATTCACCAATTAATAATTGTACAGCTGTTATGCTCATACATTTTGAAAATGTTTATAAGACTTGATTTCTAAGAATTTTCCTTTCAGTTTGCTTCAGAAATTTCTTAGTTGTCCATGAGGTAATTAAGGAGCAGCATCTTCAACTACTTGTCCTAACTCACTGAGTATTAGGGGGTTGTCTGTCCAGGGGAATAAAACCTGCATAATTGTGCCCCATTTTTTAACTTTTAAATTTAAAATAAAATAAACATGAATGTATATTACACCAATTTACCTAAAAACAACTTCCCTTAAAAGATACTCATTCAGCCACAGAGAAGAAATAACAGGATAACCTTCTAAAGAATTTAAAGCAGTAATGCCTTTTTTTTTTTTTTTGCAATCTAAGAGAGTTAAACTAGATGGATATGCATTGATGATTAAAAAAAAAACTTAGTAGATGATACATTTTCTTTCAAAATAGGTAACCAAATTTATCTTTCTTCTTTCTCAGGTACCAGTAAAATCTAGTTTCTTTATTTTGACTAAATAAGATCGCTATTACCCTATACTATGGGATTCTGATAGGATCCTTGCTGCTTTTCTTCGCCTGGTGCTATTCCCATTGGGCATGTCATACACACAAACAGGTGACACAGTGTCTTCGGGAAATTGAGGTCAGGAGGGAATAAGCCATTCTGCCAGCCAGGCTCCCCAGTATGTTATTTCACCTGCTGGGTACAGAACTTCTCTACAGAGTTCAACAAAGAAAGTGCTTCCTTGATTAATCTCATACGAGTTCCCGCACCCAGGGACCACTGGGTGATGATTCCCTGAAACACAGCAAAAGGATCCACCCTATAAAGGTGAGATTACTACTGCCATCAACTCTCCTGGTATGCATTGTTCTAAGCTACAGTTCTAACCATGGCCAGCTTGTTTTAATAAGAGTACAAAAAGAGATCCAACTCAAGACTGCAAAAAACACAGTGAGAAAAAAAAAACACATTTTTTCCCTCTGGAATTCCCTACCCTCTTCTAAAACAAAATGGTAACTCAGATTTTTTCCTCCTTAAGATGATCTTGCTTTTCTACTGCCTTAACTTTTCTTAGTATTTTCTTTTGTCCATGTTTGCTACTTGAAGCTACGGTGAAAGCACACTGCCCAACATACCACCAGTGTGAGACCAGTCTTTATTTAAACAACTCTCACCCCTTTCCCTAACATGCTTGTCAAAGGACAGTGACTTTTCTATATTCATTCAGCAAACATTTATTGAGCAGCTATTCCACTCCATGCTGGACACCATTCTAGGTGCCGGAGATAAAAGGATAAGCAAACCAGAAATAATTCCAATGCCCATGGAGCTTTCGGTTGAGTGGAGAATACACTTATTTTTCCGACAATCATTTTTTTAAATGTGTGCTAAAAAAGTTACAAGTATAAGACAGAAAGATATTATGGATTGAATTGTGTCCCCCCAAACTATGAGTAAACTTGGGTAGGCCATGATTCTCAGTGTTATGTAATTATCCTCCATTGTGTAACCTGATGTAATTATCCTATGTGTTGTAAATCCTAACCTCTATGATGTTAATTGGGAGCCCTGATGACACATTAGTTAAGAGCTTGGCTGCTAACCAAAAGGTTGGCAATTCGAATCCACCAACTGTTCCTTGGAAACCATATGGGGCAGTTCCACTCTGTCCTATAGGGTCACTGTGAGTTGGAATTGACACAATGACAACAGGTTTGTCTTTTGATGATGATGTTAATGAGGCAGGATTAGAGGCAGTTATGTTAATGAGGCAGGATACAATCTACAGGATTAGGTTGTACCTTGAGTCAATCTCTTTTGTGACATAAAAGAGATTAAACGGGCAAGCAGAGAGGGGAAGCCACTACCACCAGGAAAAAAAGAGCCCAGAGAGGAGTGCATCCTTAAGACTCGGGATCCCTACACTAAGAACCTCACAGATGCAGAGGAAAATTGATGAGGACCTTCTCCCACAGTGGACAGAGAAAGAAAGCCTTCCCTTAGAGCCAGCAACCTGATTTTGGACTTCTAGCCTCCTAAACTGTGAGAGAATAAATGTCTGTCTGTTAAAGCCATCCACTTGTGATACTCCTGTTATAGCAGCACTAGATAACTAAGACAAAAGGTTCACTCAGTTGAGAGAAGATGAACCAATGGATTTCATCTACTCAGATGAACCTGGGAAGGTGTCCCAGGTGAAATTACCTTGATAACAAGCATTTAATTCCCAAACAGCAACAATAAAAAATAAAGCATATATTGGCATTTGTATAACACTTTTTTCTTTAATGAAAGAAATACCTCTGGGTCCCCATTTCAAGAGTAGTATTATCTTCAGGGAATTTTAATAGTGTTGGAAAGGAAAAATTGGCTTCAGAACCGGAGTTGTACATACTTATATACATGTCTGCAGTTTATGTGTTTCTATATTTTGGCTATTTGTCTACCTCAGAGGACAGAGAAAGATTGTAGTCAGTGAAGTCAGTGTCTTTAGTTATTATCAGAAGATTTGGTCACAGTTTTGTATTTGGTAGTTAAGTACTCGTGAATAGACCTCACCCTCACAGCATAGTGAAGCTCTTGACCTCCGAAATCATGCTTAGAGCATATCAGTCTCCTCCTGTATCATCTTAGAGAAGCTAGATGAACATTTAGGGCCACCATTATCTTGGCTTTAAAATGAAAATAATGTTTTTTTATTTAGAGGATTTCTGCAAGATTGAAAATATATTTTTAATAAACACTTACATATAGTGCCTGCCTTGGTATGACCCAAACACTGTTCCAAGAACTTTCCCAGTATTTAAGTAATTAATCCTCAGTACAAATGTATGAGGGGAGGGTTCTATTATGACTTTTTATCCCATTTTCCATAGAAGGAAATGGAGGCAGAGGAGCCAGGTTACCTGGTGTCATGGATTGAATTATGTCCGCCCCTCCCCCCCAAATGTGTGTATCAACTTGGTTAGGCCATGATTCCCAGTATTGTGTGGTTGTCCTCCATTTTGTGATTGTAATTTTATGTTGAGAGGATTAGGGTGGGATTGTAACACTACCCTTACTCAGGTCACCTCCCTGATCCAAGGTAAACAGAGTTGCCCTGGAGTGTGGCAGGCATCACCTTTTATCTCTCAGGAGATAAAAGGAAAGGGAAGCAAGCAGATTTGGGGACCTAATACCACCAAGAAAGCGGAACCGGGAGCACAGCGTATCCTTTGGACGTCGGGTCCCTGTGCCTGAGAAGCTCCTTGACCTGGGAAAGACTGGCGATGGGGAACCTTCCTCCAGAGCCAACAGAGAGAGAAAGCCTTCTCTTGGAGCTGACACCCTGAATTTGGACTTTAACCTACTAGACTATGAGACAATGAATTTCTCTTTCTCGGAGCCACCTACTTGTGGTATTTCTGTTACAGCAGCACTAGATAACTAAGACATCTGGCCAAGGCCATGCAGTTAGTAAAAGCAAAGCTCAGATTCAAAATCAGCGCCACACTCTAAGATGCTTCATAATAGGATCATAATACATATAAAGCTCTGAACAATAGGTTGTATGCATTCAAAAATGTTAATTACTTTTCTAACCCTCTGTCTTAGTTACCTAGTGCTGCCAAAACAGAAATACTATGAATGGGTAGGTAGTTTAAAAGAACAGAAATTTATTTTCTCACAGTCCAGAGGGTTAGACCTCAACATTCAAGATGCGGTTCTGGGGGGTGGGGGGTGGTCCTTCCTTTTCTATTTCAGCTTCTAGTAACTGCCAGCAATCCTTACCTTCCAAGATGCATCTGTCTCTTTATCTGTCTTCCTCTTCCTCCTGTGTGTATCACTGTTTCTGTCCATTCTGGTCTTTTTATAATTCAGAGGTGAATAGGCTTAGGATCCACCCTACACTAGTATGACTTCATTTAAATAACAAGACACAAATCCTTATTTCCAAATAGGGCCATATTTACAGGTACTATAACCGAAACCAAACCCATTGCCATTGAGTCGCATTCCAACCCATAGCTACCCTGTAGGACAGAGTAGAACTGCCCCACAAGGTTTCCAAAGCTGTAAGTCATTACAGAAGTAGATTGCCACATCTTTCTCCCAAGGAGCAGCTGGTGGGCTTGAACTGCCAACCTTTTGGTTAGCAGCCAAGCGTTTAACCACTGCACCACCAGGGCTTGTTTATAGGTACCTCATAACCCGTTGCCATTGAGCCGATTCTGACTCATAGCAACCTTATAGGACAGAGTAGAACTGCCCCATAGAGTTTCCAAGGAGCGCCTCGTAGATTCAAACTGCTGACCTTTTGGTTAGCAGCTGTAGCTCTTGGCCACTACACCACCAGGGTTTCCATTTATAGGCACAGGGGTTAGTATTTCAACACATATTTTGGGTTGAGGGGGGCACAATTCAATCCATGAAACTATCTATATAGCCACCTTTTGCCGAGTTGTCATTCCAAATTTCCCCAGACTGATATTGTTCTTTTCATTCTATGGTACATAAGGTCGCTATGAGTCAGAATCTACTCGGTGACACCTAACAACAACAATGCTGTTCTACAGGGGAAGAATTAGATATCTTTTCTTCCTTTTCCTTTGTTTCGCCCTTTTATTTTTCCATCAAAATTATCATTCTCTATCTCTCTTTCTTGTGTGTGCTCTCATTAACTCCCTTTATAAACAGTTATGGGACATCTCATTTTTTTTAAATATTTTGTGTTTTAGTGAAAATTTACACAGCAGATTATGTTCCCATTTAACGATTTTGATTCATATTGTTCTGTGACATTGGTTACAATTTTCACAATGTGTCAGCATTCTCATTATTTCCTTTCTGTTTGTCCTGTTTCCAATGATCTAGCTTTCCTTCCCCTCCCTACTTTTTCATCTTTACTTTGGGTTGACCACTCAGTCTCATATAGTTCGTATAGTTCAAGTGAGCACTTTACTCATGTGTGATATTGTTTATTCTATAAGGTGGCATCCAGGAGTGGCTTCAGTGTCAAGTTCAAAGGATATCTTAGGGCAACAGTCTTGGGGGTCCCTCTAGTCTCTATAAAGCCAGCAGGTCTGGCTATTTTGGGGAATTCAAGTTTTGTTCTACATTTTGTCTCCATTCTATCTGGGACTTTTTGTTGTGCCCCTAGTCAGAATGGTCCTATAGTGATAGCAGGGCAACATCTAGTTCTTCTGGTCTCAGGTTAGAACAGGCCCTGGTTTGTGTGAGCTATTAGACCTACGGACTAGTTTCTTCTTTGAGTCTTTGATTTCCTGCATTCACTTTTGCTCCAGAAGAGTAGAGACCAATAACTGTATCTTAGATGGCCACTTGCGAGCTTTTAAGACTCCAGATACTACTCATCAAACTAGGTGTATAACATTAACTTTATGAACTCTGTTATGCCAATTGACTAAGTTATCCCACGAGACTAAAGCCTTTTAACCCAGTAAATCAATCCTGTGAGTTGTTTGGATGTGTCTAGGAAGTCTTCATAACTATGCCCCCTATGTGACACCTCCTTATTTTTAATTTGATTACCATAGACTAGTAGACAAATCAAGATTGCAATATGACACTTGGGCACAGTGGTGGTTCAGTGGTAGAATTTTCGCTTTCTGTGCAGGAGACCCAGGTTCAATTCAGACCAATGAACCTGATGCACAGCAAACACTCATCTGTCAGTGGAGGTTTGCATGTTGCTATGATGCTGAACAGGTTTCAGTGGAACTTCCAAAATAAGATTAAGAAGAATGGCCTGACAATCTACCTCCAAAAATCAGCCACTGGAAACTCTGTGGATCACAGCAATCTGATCCACAACCAGTCATAGGGATGGTGCAGTACTGGGCAGCATTTTGTTTCATTGTTCATGGACTCCACAGTAGCTAAAAGCCACAATAACATATGATACTTATAGACTTGTGTAATAACTGAATTGATTGTAAACATGGATTTTAGCAAAGATTCTAAAATCCATTTTAATATTCTAAGATGTGTTTTCAGCTACTATATTTCTAAAGAGTGTTGAGGTTTCAATATTTGGACTAATCATACATTGTCTTCTCAGCACAGAGACTACCATATTAGTTTATGCCATGAAGAATATAAATTATGATGGTTAAGTGCCAAGCCTAAAAGCATATTGGAGACTTTTCTGAGGAATGCCCACTCCATGAGAGGGAGTGTAATGTAAAATAAGTTTACTGAGACATTATCACACCACAAGAAATTTGGAAGAATGAAGTCTTCTCTTGGCATTTGCCAATGATTCTATACTAATTTAGAATTGGATGATCTATACTGGCTATGACAAGATTTGATTCAAATCTACTTCCACACATCCAGGGAATTCTTCGGGATATTGAAATATATTATTGCGTAATTCAAATGTAATATCAGAGACCACATTGTCAAAATAATAATAGAGGCACTATTTTTCTAAGGCATTTTGCAACTTTCCAATAAATTAAAGCAACAATTGGATAATCTCTCCCCTACCACACACACAGCCATTAGGAAATCATGATTATGGCATGGAAGGGAATTGTTCTTATATATAATGATTTTATTTCATTTCCCTTTAAAATCCAATAAAATATTATCTCTTCATGAAAAGTTATAAAATTTCAGTCCTCTTGAAAAAGATTATAATTAATCTGAGGTTTCAGGCACATATTTAATCCATTAGTAGAAAAAAATCCCCTTTCTACTATAATTATCTTGAAAAAGTTTGAGAAGAGACTAAAAAATCTTCACCCATACATTAAACAATTTTGAATATTCTTGTCTTATGTGAGAACTAGACCAGGAGGAAGTACACTCTTAGCAGCAGTATGAAAGATTTCGGCTAGAGAGAGAAATCGCCTCTGGTAAAGTTTTTACATCATGGAATTTTTTATCAGTGGAAATCACAGACCCACGGTGTTAAGGGCCTTCGCAATTGAATTTTCACCTTTCAGATACAATTTAGGTTTGACATCATTCTGAGATAAGGCATGAAACAGTGACATCTTAGTGTCTTTTTGTCCCTCACCTTGAAGGACTACCAGGGACCATAATAGCACCAACTTGGAGTGGGGAAGTGGACGGATTTTGCTAAAACATCTGAAAGACACTCATCCTAAATAGTAACACCTGGTTGTACAGAAAGTCCCAAGGAGTCTTTGTTCTCAGGAGATTTCCTCAACCCAGTTTTCTACTACCCAAGAGGCTTAGGTAATAAAGTTAAGGTCAGAGAAAGGCAGCAATGGGCCCAGGCTCTGGGCTGTTCTTTAAATAGAATTGCTTCTCTGACTTTCCTCACTTTCAGGTTTTGAATACAATACAATTTCAACTATGCCTATAGATGTTTTTCTGTTAATTAAAAATAACAAATGACATTGTTGTCTGGGAAGAGTGATGCTCTCTGTGGTAGGTGCCGCCAGAGCCCGGAAATCACTGACTTTGGGGAAAGCAGAACTCTTCCCCAGTCAGCAAGATCTGTGATATGAAAAGGGGACTCTAGAGGTTAAAACCAATTTAAGCTTGTCAGTCTCTAGGCAAATACTGCAGAATCTTCCGAAACAACTTGTGATTAGGACATGCTGAATGGAAATAAGCTCCATCAGCCTTCCAATTTGGCTCATTGAGAACACTTATTTATTTATTTATTTATTTATTATTAACATTTTGGGTCTGATTTTTTTGGTTACGTTCAGTTTGATTTCCTTATTTCTTGTCTGGTGTCACTTGAAGAAATGTGCATTTCTGTGAGACTTATTTCCTCTCATTTCAAGAAATCTTCATGGTAGAGAAGTTCATTGCTACCATCTGTACTTGGTTTAGGAGAGTTTTGATTAATAAGGACCACCCTATTGTTCATTTGTCTGACATGTGGAAATATTTGTAATCTGTTCCTGGCAAGAGAGATTTCAGCAAGGACCTGGTTTGACTTTCAAACCATGTTGCCAATGAAAACCAGCCTCCTGAATCCGGAGGTCAGTGGGGAACAAGCAAAGGTGTTTTATCCTCCCCTCACCCCCTCCCGCAAACACCAACACCTGTTAGAAGTGAGGTTGAACCGATCCTGTTGGAAGTCAGGGAAAGAGATACAATTCCAACCTGAAAGAGGCTCTGATGTCTGGCGTACAGTGAGAGTGGGAGACTGCCCACTGTTACACATCATTATCATTCAGGTCATGAAAGAAAATGGAATGGTTCAAGCAGATAACAGCTGTTTTTATTCTGCTTTTCAAAGATTCTCTTAAACAACCTGATCTCATGGCTTTTATTTAAGGGTGAACACCCAACTGTAAACATAGGAGAGATGCATTCTCATGATGTCAGTAATAAAAGCATGTATAAAGCAGCATGTGTATTCTGGAAAGCTAACTAACCATTAAAGCCAAGAAACATAGTCTGGCGCAAATCTTACTATGTGTCCAAGAGGACTTGACGGTATGCACATAAGAAAATGTACTGAAACAGCAGGAAGGAAAAAAGATGGGCGGGGGAGGAGCTGGAGGACTGGGGGGGCACAGTTTCACGTCTGTGAGATATTAGCAAAATTAGAGAAAGGTAACGCTGCCAAGATCATCTGAGAAAGGGGTTAGCACAGCAAGTAGATATGCAAGCAATTTTCTTCCTGTCTCACTCTATGTTGTATTACAGAATTGCCTCATTGCACTTTTATCTATTAGTTATAGACAATGAGGCTGTTACAGGGGACGCACAGAGGAAAACGGAAGAGATCTTGTCTCCCTTTTATCAGGAGTTCAGGTCTCATTAGGGGCAATATACATCTATTGTGTTCGTAATTGCTATGATCATTATCATAAGCACTAGGTCTAGCTTGCT
The DNA here is from genome assembly GCF_030014295.1 of Loxodonta africana. NCBI lineage: Eukaryota > Metazoa > Chordata > Mammalia > Proboscidea > Elephantidae > Loxodonta > Loxodonta africana. The sequence goes on from NC_087344.1 coordinate 124,913,553, forward strand.
TGAGGAATGCAGGACCACACATTGCTCATCAGAATTAAAAAAAAAAAATAAAATGGTATGCAAGGCAATTTTGTCAGGGTAAACCTCTACAAAGTCAATCAAATAGATATTTGTCAAAATTTTTCATTTGCGCCAAAAGATAGCAAGAAAATAAGCATTCTGTCCTAGATATACTGTAAGAAGGCAGAGCTGTTTCTCATGTTTTCTGCTGATTTCAGTATACTGGGTGGCACCTTTATTAAATGGGTCAAATGTATTAACTAAAGTAAAAACAAAACATTCCATTACTGTATCTGATAATAAAAAGTTTTGTGTCTGAGGTAAACGTATATGCATGTGCGTGTAAAGTTTACACAAAATGTTGTTTTAAGAACCATATGAATTCTAGCATTAAACCAAAAGATAAGTTCAACGAGCAGCTTGAAATTGAAAATTGGCTGTTTTTCTGCTTAGACTTGTGCTAAAAAAAAAAAAAAGACGTAAAAATGTCAGCTTCACAAATTTATTGCTAAAAAATCCTTGTTCACCTGTGCACAAAATACAACTACCCCAAGGGTTGCAAGTTTAAAAGGCAAATTAATCTCTTACCTGCCCAATGTACAAACTACAATGTATTGCGAAACTGAAAAATATGAACTACTAAACAGGAGATTGACTCGAATGGCCCTGCCAAAGAAGAATTTGGTTTGGGAACCTAAATTACTCCAGAGTTTGTTATTCTTCGATACTCATTAGTTCCTGAGAAAGAGGTCAATGAAACAAAGTGTCAACATGGTATACCAATTCTATTCCTTTAAATCAAATAGGAAATGATGTGGAGGCTCAGGCTATTTCGTAATGGTCTTTTCCAGTTCTGTTAGAAACAATGTTCATATTGAAGTGTAAAACATTTTCATTCGTGTGAAAAATGCTGATTCCTTCGGCTTGTGTTCAAATATAGCAGTAGCACATACGCAAGTGTGTAAATAGGAACACACACACAAAACGATATTCTATCCGTTATTGGAGTCCCTGCGTGGTTCAAAGAGTTGATACGCTCAGTTGTTAACCAAAAGATTGGGGGCTCCAGTCCACCCAGAAGCATCTTGGAAGAAAGGCCATTGAAAACTCCGTGGAGTACAGCTCTACTGTGACACACATGAGGTGACCATGAGTTGGCATCAACTTGATGTCCACTGTTCTTATATCCATTACTGGCTACACCTATGTTAGTTTTCCACGTTGGGAATTATCTGGATTCCAAACCCATTTTTTTCTAGTAGTCATTTTATTGTTCACTGGTATATCTACTACTAAAATACAAGCAAAAATAAAAGGAGAGTACAAGAAAGACACCCTCCACCCCAGGGAGGAACGCAAAAAGCACGCACCTTTACACTGCTTAGCGGCTCTAAATATCTGATGAATAAATGGTTTTAAACAATTGGCCAAAATAAGCATTTTAAATCCGCAAGTGTATACAGAAACACAGAAGCTGCGTAGGTTAGGCCCAGGGAATAGCTGTGAAAGTCAGAGGATTGCTTCTATTTATGGCACATTAGATAGTCACATGGCTATGAAACATGAATTTGGATGCCAAATGAATAACAAGTTTGGGGGCTGAGCGCCAAGTGACTTCAAACATCTGTGAAGTGAAAATATTCCTGTACCAAGGCAGGCTACTGTGTTGAAAACAATTGTGTTACTGATCATTTTCCTGCTTAGATAAAGTACAGTGTATCTCTTCTGACGGAGCAGGTGTACTGATGGCGTTGTGGATTTTCATTAACCAAATCACAAATGGACTCCCCCCTTTTTTTGTAAATCCACGTGAACAAAATTACAATGTCTTAACATCTCAAAGGAAGAAGCACATGATTTGTTACCAAGGAGGGATAAATTTCATCTTCTCACTTCCCCAGGATTCCTAGTAATCCAAAATCAAATGGTAGAGATACTTTGAAAATTTGCCCTCCTACCCCCTGCCTTGGGTATATTAACGACTACAAGATGTCGAATGCATATTTGAGCAGTAAGAACCTGCTTCCCTAAGGGAAAAGAAACTGGCAACAGACCCAGAAGAGAAATAAATAAGTTGGCGGACAGGTCTAGAAAACTCTGAATATCAGCACGTACCAAGGCTTATAACAAAACTTCAAGGATTGCATGGTCCCTACATCAAAGTCAGGGCAAACCTTTTCTTTCATTGTGACTTCTACAGCATAACTTATTTTTCATAAATAGATATTTTTCTCACATTGCAATTCATTTTATGACTCTAAGAATTAGCATTTTACCAGCACTCTTTTTATCCTGGTCATAAAATGTTTCACTAGCCAGCTAAGAGACAAAGAGCAAAAAATTAAGAGAGCGGGGAATTTTGTATTTGAGGTCATGCACTGAATTTAGATTCTCCTTTAAGGGCTGGGGTAAAACAAAAATGAATGTCCTGCTTTCCACATGCTTATTTCAGTTTTGAAGAACACTTACTTGAGGTCATTCTTGCCTTTCAATTGTCTCACTTTTCCTCCATGCATCCATGATGCAGATTAGCACAGGCCTCCAAGCCCCAGGCATCAAAGGAATTAGGTCAGAACCAGAAGAAATCAGGTTACAGGCAAGAAAAATATTTTAATAAAATAGCAGCTCTACCAGCCCGGAACGTCTATACTCCTGCAGGCAGACTAAGGAGCCTCAGCCTTAGATGTAACAGTGTTAAATAACTGGCATACGAGAGAAAAGCAGAGATGTTTGGGAGACTAAAGGTTTTAATATTAGCAATATGATGATAATGCTGAATGTATTTAAAACCAGCTTGTAGCTGCTGCTTTGATAGGCTGGGTTCTCAGCCTTAAAATGATATTTGCAATTAAAAATAATTTCATAGCGCAATATCTGGTTTCCTATGATTTGGGTATTTTAAAAAGTCATTTTGTATGTGTATTCTACCCAAGATCGGTGCCCTTTTAAAGCATGTATTATCTATCTACAGGAAATCCACTCTGTGTTAGCATGTTTAATGCTTATTTACTCAAACAGAATTATGTTATCTTCTCTTGGGTTATTCTTAGCACAAACAAAAAAAGAAAAAAATGAGAGAGAGAGATTTATTAGAAAATGCTCATGCTTAGTTCATTCTCCAGATGACCATTTTAGTTGCCATTATTACTGCCTCCACGATGATTGGAGGAGTAATTCAAATTCAACCTATCACATTATCCAAGGGCATTCTATGAATAGCTGCAACCCAGAGCAAGTCCTGGCAAAGCTGCAAAGGCAGCCTATCGAAGTCAGCAGAAACATTCGAGAGTGTTTTCCAGAGTCAGTGAGTGCACGTCGAAATATTTATATGTGATCTCTCAAACTATCGAAAGTATTTTGGGAAAGATATTTTTCGCAATCCTTAGTTTAGCCACTATATATTTTTTAAGTATTAAAAAGGGCTTTGTGGATTTTGAAACAAACTTTTGGGTGATGCCAGCCAGGCACATTTACGCATGTCATCCCGTTTAATCCTCCCAGAGGCCTCAGGAGGAAGATACTCATGTAATTAGCATCCCTGTCTATGATAAGAAATCGAGGCACAGGCATTAGGCTACATGCCCAAGGCCTCAGACTTAGGAGATGGCAGACAGAATTTAAACTCAGGGCATTTGAATGAAGCTCTACTGGTTTTTCCTTCTTGCTTCTTACCAAGAAGCAGTTTTAAGTTTTATGAAAGGTGAAGACTCTTTGATTTCTGAACGTAGCTCACCTCAGTTTGCCATAGCTCTAAATATCCCTTGAAAACATGATAATAAGTTAATTTTAAGCAAGGGAAAAATATTACTCTACCTAGCATATATTGAGAGATTGTCTATGCCAGATGTATGTATGTTTTTTGTGTATAAATTTATTTAATACTGACTATCAAGAGTCCCTGGAGGGTGCAAATGGTTAGCAAGCTCAGCTGCTAAAAGAAAGGTTGGTGGTTCGATTTCACCCAGAGGTGCCTTGAAGAAAGGCCTGGTGATCTACTTCTAAAAAGTCAGCCGCTGAAAACCGTAAGAGGCGCAGTTCTACTCTGACACATGCAGGGTCACCATGAGTCAGAATCAACTCAACAGGTGCTGGTATAAGAGATACACCATAAGATTGAGAGAGGGTTTGAGTAATTTACCCGAGTTTATCAGCTAAGAAGGGTAAAAGCTAGAATTCAGACCCAGGAAGCCTGGTTCGAGAGCCAGCACGTGTAACCACTAAGGTTTATTGCCTCCCCAAGACATTGTTCAACTGTATCATTATATCACGTCGTATATAAAGGGTAGAGTTTTATAAAAATGATTGTTTTGTGACTGTAAATAGATACCAATGATCACGAACACTTCCCACATGCCGTTTCTTTTGTCTAGAATTACCTTTCCTCTCTATCATCTACCAAACTTTTATTACTTATCTTTTAAAACTCAACTTTAATGTTAGACTTCCCAGATCCACCAGTCTGATTTACACGGCTTTCTATCCTCATTGGATAGTGCTATCATGGCATTTGTCACACTGTGTTGTATTGATAAATTTGACTCTCTCGCCAACGGAATCTAAGCTTTTGAGGGAAGGGACTCCATCTTCTATGTCTTTATATCACTAGTGATAGTGCTTATCATTAAGCAGCAATCCAAAATAGGTAGGATGAATGAATGGTTGATCAAAATTACGTCTGAATACTTGATTGAGATGGATGGGTAGATGGAATATAAAAGAATACATGACATAGACATCTAGGAGATGTATAAGACGGTCCAGTGCATGTGCCAGCTTTAAATGGACAGAGCTTCCTGAACATATTTCTAAAAGAAAAAACATTTATTTTAACCTATTCATTTTTCAACCCACCTGTCTTAGTCATGTAGTGCCGCTGCAACTGAATTACCACAAGTGGATGGCTTTAACAAAGATAAATTTATTTCTTCACAATAAAATAGGCTAAAGGTTCAAATTCAGGGTATCAGCTCCAGGGGAAGGCTTTCACTCTCTGTCAGCCTTCTCATTAATCTTCCCCTGGACTAGGAGCTTCTCTGCATAAGGGACTCCGGGTCCAAAGGACACACTCTGCTCCCAGCATTGCTTTCTTGGTGGTATGAGGTCCATCCTCTCTGCTCACTTCCATTTCCTTTTTATCTCTTTAGAAATAAAAGTGGCACAAGCCACATCCCAGGGAAAATCCCTTTACATTGGATGAGTGATGTGACTTGGGTAAGGGTGTGACAATCCCAACCTAATCCCCTTTAACATAAAATCACAATCATAAATGGAGGACAACCACACAATACTGGGACTCATGGCCTAACCCAAGCTGACACATATTTTTTGGGAGGCACAATTCAATCCATGACATCATCTTTAAATAATATTCCCTCTTCTATTGTTCTTTTTAGTGGTCATTAGTGATAATTCAGTATAAAGCTACTAATAAAGGTGATGTTGGAAGTTTTCTCGACATTTTTTGTTGTATGTAAATATATATATATAAACCAAAAAACACTTTGCCATTGAGTCGATTCTGATTTATAGTGATCCTATAGGACAGGGAGTAGAACAGCCCCATAGGATTTCCAAGGAGCGGCTGATGGATTTGAACTGCCGATCTTTTGGTTAGTCGGCTGTAGCTCTTAACCACTGCAGCACCAGGGCATTTTTTTTTTTTTTTTTAACATCGTGGTAAAAGATCTATAAGGTGAAATTCTCCATTTTAATACTTTAAGTGTATGATCAGTGGCATTAGTTACATTCACTAAAAATGTTGTAAATGTTGTGCAGTCATCAGCAGTGCCTATTTTGAAAACATTTTCATCACCCTGAAAAGAAACCCTGTCCTATCCAGTAACTCCCCAACCCTCCTCCCACCATGCCCTGGGAATCTCTAATCTACCTTCGGTTTCTGTGAATTTCTCTATTCTAGCTATCAAAGCTTTTGAGCTTGATTTCACTCCTCTCAAGTAGTCAAGTGGCCCCCAGTTATCTTTGGATAGGGGAACAGCATTTCCCTCTCTGGCTCTTTCTGGACATCCCCCCCCCCCCGCCTCTTCCAATTCCCTCAGCCAGTTGCATGGCAGGTGCTGCTTGAAGATTTGGCCTCTGTGACCCCTTTACCCCTACTAGATTTAGCAATGAAAGCAGCATGAAATTCTAAACCTACTGCCAAGTGTGAATCTTCTACTTCAGAACAGATATATCACCCTGGTCCTAACAAGGAGCAGACCACATATACTTCTTCCAATAATTTTAGTATTATGTCCTATCCAAGTGTTAGAAAAAATAATAGTTCTTTCACCAATAATTATAATATTGCGAGAAAACATCCATTTTACCTAAAAAAAAGTGCATGGAAATGACAGTCTGTCTTCATGGATACCTTCATGATATGGTTTATGAATATAATACTTTGTTAAAAATGTAGGTACTGGAGACACATTACTCCAGGAAAGATCTTGGATTTTTTTTATAAACAGAGGAAAATTATCCTCTACTTTGAGGTTGCATCAGACAATAACTCTTCAAAGTTTAAAACTGTTAATGATTGGCCTTCCTATTTGAAGATCATTGATTTTTATCTTTAAAAAAAAGTGTACTGGGTTTCCTTTCACACCATCAGACAGCTCCTCATTTTTGATCTGATAGACTGATTATTTTCCATAGTGGTATAATTTAGCCATTCATTATTTCATTAGATATTTATAGAGAGCCCATTGGGCTAGTCATATACAGTGCAATATACTTCTGACTCAAAACCCATCCAATTCCAACTCGTATTTCCTAAATATCTTTCTCTCTTTCTGTGTGTTTGTCCTTGATGACCTAGTGCTTGTAACCATGGACCACATACACAAACTAGCCAGTCAAACTCTCCAGACAAAATAACATTGGGGCAAAATATATGTACAAGTGAATATATTTTAAATAATAGCAGCAGTATTTCCCCAGCTTACATTATGTTAAACTGCTAGAGATTTGAGTCAGCTAAAAACACATAAATTCAAATTGTTGTTTGTTGCTACTGAATGGCTAGAAAGATGGCTGGAGTCTTGCCATCTTCTGGTTATGCAAATGAGAAAATATGCAAAACCTCTGTTTGATTCTTGCTTTAATTTTGCTTAATCAGTTGAATATGTGTTTATAAAATTTAGTTACTGCCGCAGTATGGATGCGTGTGTGTATATGCACATGTATATATGAATGTATCTGTATCTGTGTGTGTGTGTGTGTGGGTTAATCACTACATTGTATTCACGGGGCAAGTGCACCAAAACCTACTTGGGATGCAAACGGTAAGAAAAAAAAAAGGATCCACAATGCCACAAAGGGCGAGAAGTTTGGGAAATTTGCCTAAAGACTGATAAACCAATATACAAAAATCACCCCAACTTTTAAAGACTCCCAACACAATCTTCTAAACCAAATTAAAAATCAGATGTTGAAAAATGTTTGCAGGGTACTAAAACCATCTTTCCCTCTCACTGGCTCTGTGCTGTCTCAGATTCTTGTAAGTCTCATCCTGACACTTCTTAAACACACTTCACCTTTCTTTCTCCAGTTTCAGGGTAGAAAGGGTCCCTTTAACTCCCGAAGACAGTAAATCACAGTGTGTGTAGTGGTTCTCAGAAGACACTTAAAGGGCTGAATTGGTTGCTGTACATAGCACCCTTGCCAAAAGAGTTCGGAAATGACTTCCAGCTTCCCACACTAATAAAATGGCACTGTTTGGCATCTTAAGGTAATAAAAGTGAGTTTTTATCATTCTAGTAAGTGAGAAGAGAGGCCTAGTTGTCTTAAGTACTGATTAAAATTCATGTGTTTTCCTCAAATTATAGAGCATGATATGAGCACACTTCTGTGAACTCGGACCACCTCAGAACATTATTATTTCCACCTCCCTGAGGGGAAACAGCATGTGCACATGGGTGGGTGGAGGGAGACAGGGACGGACTGGTCAGGTGCTGTGAAGATAGACCAGGATTCAATAGGTGGCACTCTTCCCTCTGCATCAGTGGTAAATGAATTCCGAGTTTGCTGTTTGGAGAATATTGTTTTGCTTGAAGGGAACGTCTTGGAAGTTCATAAACGTTTGTGGCACTGTTAAACAGCTGCTGAGTCTAATCACAGACTGGGTGCGTTTTAGTGATGGGAAAAGCTCTAGAAAACAGGTTTTGTGTCTTTGAGGAAGGAGGCTTATGTAAGGCATTATCGTCATTTGTATACAAGACTTTGTAAAATTCAGTTTCACCGTCCTCGCTGTTGTCAACGGGAAATCTCTTGTCATTCTTATTTGACTCATAGGGTCTAGAAGGAAATTTGATCATCTTTCATTTCCCATCTGGTTATTCATAAGGCACCTGAGGCCCTGTGATTTCCCCTAGACTACACAATGCTACCAAACTGAAGACAAACTTTGTTTAAAGGAAGACCACCTTTCAGAATAGGAATCTGACCCTTAGAAGCTTGCGATTCAAAGGCACCAGGATATAGCTCTCTGTCCACTACTTCCAGAAATGGAAATTTTAATTGTTTTAACCAGAAGAGACAAGATGGATACTTCTTACTTATAGTCCGACCCACATTTGTCTTTGTTTATATACTGCAATTAGAAGGATATTATAAGCAAATTAGTAGTATCACAGAAGAATTTTTAATGACTTGCTGCTTTCAATTATTGCCAAATATCTTCATCTGTGCGTCAGAATCTTAATTAAGAGACACCAGTGTGTACGTGTTTATATAATTGCTTTGTTAAAATTGCGCAATAGTGGCCTTAGTAGTTAGTGGCTAGCCCATTAATTAAGTAGACAAGACGATTAAAGAGGTCAGATTATTACAAAAGAAACAGGATGTAGACACACCCAGTCTAACAATAGTGGGGAGGGAAAGGGTTCTAAGAGAAGATACCATAAGAGGAAGGGGAAACATTAGTGCCGTTCATAACAATGGTCGAGAAACACTTGAGTGTTTATTAAGCTTATAGCAACCTGGACTAACGAAAAGAGAATTTGAGGTAAATGCTAATGCCTTTTGCTCCCAAACACTCCCAATGAACCACCACCGCCCCCCCAACCCCCCGCCCCCCCACCCCTGCCCCGTAGTCAAGTGGATTCTGACTCAGAGTATGACCCAAATCAGAGCATTTGACTTCAGCGGGTAACCATCTGTGATAAAAGGGAGAGGGTCTCCTTCTGGGCTAGCCTTGAAATAGAAACAGAAGCAGCCTTCCTACAGATAAAAAAACAAAAAAAAAAACCCGATAGCCCCGTTAAATTATTTGATCTCCAAGTCAACTCACGGAGAGGTTTAAGAAACCAAAGTGCAGCCCCTATTATACCACTGATCGTCGATAAAGTATGACACAACGTGTGTGTAGCTCTGTATTTGCCCTTATTCCTTTGTACTGTAATTTAGTTGCTTCTCTCATGATTTTAAACTATCGGCTTTTCATGGTCAAGAATTAGGCTTACTTAACTCTGCACAGAGTAGGCAATGAATAAGTATTTGCTGGATGAGTTAATAAATGAATAAACATGTGAAAACGAAGATCTCATCTTTTTCATTGCTAAAATGGAAGTAATCGGACTTTCAGCAAATATGTAAGGGTAAGAACATTCATGTTCTTGATTTTTTTTAAGTGTGATAAATGTATCCGCACATACAGAAACTGTACTGGGTTTGCCCTAAACAATGTTCTTGCTTAAAAAAAAAAAATTAAAAAGTACAAATAATAATAATAATGACTTTCAAATTCAACATCTCTGTCTCTTATATCATCGGGGACTTGCTAAAGAGTTTATGGTTATACTTAAGCTTGTTCCAACTTGCTACATTCCTTTTAACTTAAGCTTAAATGATCTATTTATCTTTTCATGCTCCAAATATAGTTGTATATATGTACTAGATGAAATAATCCATTTCCTTTGAATATTCTTAATTGTGATTTCCTTTTCTATTCCTATTCTAACATACATATTTTCCATCCAAATGATATTTGTCTTTGTGCAAGTGAGAAAATTCCATTACCTGTTCATGTAGCAAATATTGGTTAAGTGCTTACCGTGTTCAGGATAAGCCACTAATTGCTGGGATGCAACAGGAAATATTCACCTTCTCTTTATTCCACATGTTCAGCGTTACTTAATCCTATTGTTTTACTTCAGTTTTGCCAGTGTTCCCAGGCAATCATACAGGCTAAGATTTACTTTTAAAAGACTGATTCTGAAAGTGGCCCAGGCTCAAGAAGCATCTGTGACTATGTATATATAGTAAAACAGGTTCTGAATTCCATTCCTCTGGAATTGGGCACAGTAGATCTGGCGTAGAGCTCAGGACCCTGCAGTATTTCTAACAAGTTTCCCAGGTAATTCTCAGTCAAGTCGTCCTCAGATCCTGCATTCAGAACCACTGCCTTAAGACTTAAAGAGATTTTTCTTTTTATGCCATGCTTGATTCTAGGTACAACAAACATGTTCCTTTACTTCGTCATTTTTTCCCCTATAAAATACAATTTAAATTTTATTGAATTGCATTTTACTATTTACAACAGAATTTATTTTGTCACGTATCCCATGACCAATACTATAGGGATTTTTTTTTAATTCCCATAAGCAAGATAGGGAAAAATGAGAGTACTAAATGTGATTTTTTTTTTTTAAATTATAGTTCAAGAAGTAAAATGATTTAATTGCCATTACGTAATTCTAAATTAGTAGACCATTTGTGATAATAAATCATAGTTTTTTTGGCCATTAGCTTTGTCATTTTACAATGTCATTTTCAGGTGTTTCTATTAGGTGTTTTTCTTTAATGCTTTATTTTGTAATTTCCCTCTCAAAATATGCCATGAGGTCCTGATAGGAGTTTTTCCTATGGCTTTAGAGGAGAGTAGGAGAAGAGAGGTGAGATCGGTTTTTCTTTCTATATCAATAATCTCTCTCTCCAGCATGGATTGTTTCTCTCCACAAGTCCTTCCAGCAATATGGCGCCATGTTATAGACTGTGAGCACAGTGACATTACTTATAGTCAGGGCAGAGAGAAGGGAAATTTGTAACTAGGCTCTACTTTTTGTATTAGGGTCCACCATTCTCCCACGGAACTACTGGCTTATTATTCCATAATTTGAGTTCTAGACATGGTTTTCTTGCCACTAAGGTTGATAGGTCATTTCTTCAAGAAGATTTGACATATTTCTAATCTTCCTAATTTGAATATTATTATTATGTCATTTGGTAATTTTTAAAATATGCCTATAATACCCAAGCTGCATTATGACATTTCAGTTAATATTAACCCTCCCTGTCCACCTTCCCATCAAATGTGGCTTCATTTACATACTTTCTTTGTATGAAAATATCACATTTATTTATTTTTTCTTCCTTTAAAAAAAAAATTTAAGAGGCTCTTTTGGAAATAACTCATGGTAATCGTCAACTGTGAAATGTTCAGCAACACTGAACTTTCTAACCACATCCACCTGAATAATTCAGCTCACTAAAGGCTGAAATCTAGCTGTTTGGAAAATATAATGATAGCTACCCAAAAAATACAGTAAGGCTAATCAAAATGGAACCCCTGGTGGCGTAGTGGTTAAGTGCTATGGCTGTTAACCAAAAGGTCTGCAGTTTGAATCCACCAGGTGCATCTTGAAAACTCTATGGGGCAGTTCTACTCTGCCCTGTAGGGTTATTACGAGCTGGAATCAACTTGAAGGCAATGGGTTTTGTTTTGTTTGTTTTTTTTTAATCAAAATGGAATGAGCCAAGATATCTCTCCATCTCAAATAAAAAAGGAAAAAAAAAATTTTTTTCTCAGTTTTAAAAAGGCTAAATAAATTTGAAACACCATGTTAAAATGTACATTTCCACATAGTATACCCTTGAGCCTGGAAACAATTATAATAAAATTTTGTAGAGAAAAACCCCACTGTTTCTGTGGTGGCATGTTTGCCATGGTTCAAATTAGAACTCCTATAAATCTTGGAATTGAGCAAATAGGGAAATAAAAATCTCATAAAATATCTGTCTGTGTTCAGGCTGAAAGAATGAATTTGGATAAGATTCCAAATCAAACTTTCTACCTTGTTGAGGTTGCTACATTAATGACTGGTTTCCAATTCACAGTAACTTATCTATAAAATGGAATGTATACTTTGATCATTTTTAAATGAAATCATGATAATCTTGGCTGAATTCTCTCCTCTAATGTACCTGTTTCCCCACATTGAGTTCTGCTGCTGTTGTTAGGTGTAGTGGACTCAGTTCTGACTCATAGCAACCCTATGTACAACAGAATGAAACACTGCCCAGTCCTGCCCCATCCTCACAATTATTGTTATGCTTGAGCCCATTGTTGCAGCTAGTGTTTCAATCCATCTCATTGAGGGTCTTCCTCTTTTTGCTCACCCTCTACTTTACCAAGCATGATGTCCTTCTCCAGGAACTGATCCCTCCTTGCTTCTAAGGAGCATTCTGGCTGTATTTCTTCCAAGATAGATTTGTTCATTCTTTTGGTGTCCATGGAATATTCAATATTCTTTGCCAACACCACAATTTAAAGGCATCAGTTTTTCTTCAGTCCTTTTTATTCATTGTGCAGCTATTGCATGCATATGAGGCAATTGAAAACACCATGGCAGTCCATGGTACATTCAATACTCTTCACCAGATGCTACGAATAAATAATTAAAAGGTTTTCTCTACCAATAATGATGAGGATGAGAATGCAGTGTTATGGATTGAATTGTGTTCCCCTAGTATGTGTGTCAACTTGGCTAGGCCACGATTCCCAGTATTGCGTGGTTGTCCTCCATTTGTTTTCTGATGTATGTATTCTGTGTGTTGTAAATCCTAACCTCTATGAGATACTTTGGACATGTTGTCAGGAAGGATCTGTCCCTGGAGAGGACATAATGCTTGGTAAAGTAGAGGGTCAGCAAAAAAGAGGAAGACCCTCAATGAGATGGATTGACACAGTGGCTGCAACAATGGGCTCAAGCATAGCAACAATTGTGAGGATGGTATAGGACAGGGCAGTGTTTTATTCTGTTGTGCATGGGGTCCCTATGAGTCAGAGCTGAAGGCACCTAACAACAACAACATAATGTTAATAAGAGAGGGTTAGAGGCAGTTTTGTTAATGAGGCAGGACATAATCTACAGGATTATGTTGTATTTTGAGTCAATCTCCTTTGAGATATAAAAGAGAAGAGAGCAGAGAGGAGGAGTGGGACCTCATACCACCAAGAAAGTAGTACCCATAGTAGAGTATGTCCCCTGCGCTGAGAAGGTATAGACCAGGGAAAGATAGATGACAAAGACCTTCCCCCAGAGCCAACACAGAGAGAAAGCCTACCCCTAGAGCTGGCATTCTGAATTCAGACTCTAGCCTCCTAGACTGTGAGAGGATAAATTCCTATTTATTAAAGCCATCCACTTGTGGTATTTCTGTTATAGCAGCACTAGATAACTAAGACAGTCAAGAATTCAATGTATTAGACCATTGGCTAACCAGGCAGTAGAGCTCTGTCTCAAAAGTGGACAAAGAAACTTTCTACAAATAGCTGTATAATGGTAAAGTTTAAGGTGGAGCACATGTACATTTTTGACTGTTTCCTTTTCAGCAACTTGGCATAGAAAGTCTTCTTTTCTTTTTAAATGTCATAATTATAAGTGTTATGCAAATGTCCTATTTATTTACGGAATGACAAATCCAAACTACTAAATATCATCAGACTTTGGGAAATGCATAAATATCTCTAGGATAATATTTTTAAGTGGTGCATAGAAGTAAATACAAATCCTGTTAAGCCATGGGCAAAGCTTAAAAGAAAAATCTTTAAAAAGGAAAACCCCTTGAGTAAAGGCTTATCCCTGGCTTCAAGAATGGAAAATGCTGCCTTCGGGGCAAGGGGACCCATACGGTAGTTTTAGTCTGTCTAATCCCGTCAGACCAGACACCTCTGAAGTATGTTTCTCACAGGGAAAACATCTGGCCTAACTGCCTTCTCTGTCTTTTAGGAATACGTTGTTGGAAAAGGAAAACAGTCTTGGTGTACTGTAAGCAGTCAAGGGATTAGACATCCTCCTAAGGAGGTAATAGTTGTCTGGCAGTCCCGTGATTGCAATGACAGTTTATAATTCTCTTCTTTCTGTGCAAATCCGAATTTACAGATGTTAGAACTTTAGCCCTCCTACCTTCCCCCTCAAAGAAATGAAGACAAAACCAGAAAAACGAGGCAACCTCACCTATAATCTGTTTTTCAACCAATCACTGATAATCCCAAAGTAAAAATGGATTATTGCATTAGGAAATGATTTTGAAAGAAGAAAAATGCATTTAAAACATTCCATTTGACAATATTAACATCACAATCTCATCAATTTTTTAGATATCATCTTCCCTCTGACGACCTCAATCTCATTAAATATCTGTTTTATGCTTCAGCTTTTTGGTTTTAAGTAGTCTATCTGTATATCTATCTATCTATCCATCTACCTACGTCTATGTCTCTATCTATAAAGATATCTTTTAAAACCAGAGGAAAGACAGTTTTCAAATGCCTTACCAGAAAGCTCCCCAGTAATAAAAACAAATGGAAATTATAAGAAAATGAGTTTATCTTGCAGATTTGAAACCAGGGACACCTCTACCCTTTTAATTGATTTCAGCTCAGTGTGATTCTCCATATGTTTTCTGAGTTGTCTTGGTGTTCTTTTGATAATGAGATAAAGTGCATTGTTTTGTCCTCCAAAGTTGCAGGGTGATGTTAACAAAGGGAGTTTTGATTTGAAAATCTTTATCTCATGTAATTATACATTCTGTCCAGGACTCCATTGACAGGAAATAAACTGTTTCTCTCCTGCAGTCGTAGTGCTTAGGGGAAAGGCCAGGTGGGTTCAGTAGCTAAAGCTACAAAAGAAGCTCTCCTAGGTCGTTGGTGGGAAGTTCAATATTATTGCATCCCTAATAGCAGCTGTTTCTGTTTGAACTCAGGGTTATGGAAGATGAACTACATTAAATGGTAAATCATTAAGTATCAGCTGAGTAAAAGCACTGTGGTGCGTCTCCCTGCTTAAATCACCAGCAACTGTCTTCTCACGTGCAAAGAGTTGCTCTTTACGCAAAGAGTTGCTCTTTACAATCGCGCAGTGAAATGCTGACAGAAGGGCCAAGGCTAAAACCACACAAAAAACCTCAAATAGCATCTTTTGGGTTTTCAGTTGGTGGGCGAATGATCATCAGCAAATAATCTGCAGTGGAACTAAAGCACATTGCATTTAACACGGCTATAAAATATTTAGAAATACATAATCCCTTTAGAGCCACATTTTTTTCTCCTATTATGTGTTTATTCTTCAGAAAAAGAAAAATAACTGTTTAAATTATGTCCACCTAATACCTTAGATTTATTGCAAAGCCCACAATTTGCTGGTTTCCTTTTACTCTTGATCCTCCTCTTCCTTATGAGGATGTGAGCGTCATAACTGAATATAAAGTTCATACTGTTTCGAAACTAAAATTGTACAATAATGAATGCCCTAGGGTAGGGCATCAGGACTGTTAAAAAATTAGACTCTTCTCATCTACTTAAATTAGGTAGCAGAATCTCAAATGGCAATTATAGCTATAAAATCCCCCTCCCTTAGATTTATGGAGCGCTGATGGTGGTTAAAGTGCTCGACTGCTAACCAAAAGGTCAGCAGTTCAAATCCACCAGCTGCTCCTTGGAAACTCTTTGGGGCAGTTCTGCTTAGTCCTACAGGGTCACTGTCAGTCAGAATGGACGCAATGCCTATGGCTTTCTTTGTTTTTTGGTTTAAAGTCCTATACTCACAACTGCAAGTGGTTACCTTAAGACAATAGTGTTCTAGTATCTTTATATTACATGTGCTTTCATGGTGCTTTGCTCCACTGTGGATTTGTTTTGTCCATGTAAGTGTTTGAGCTGAGATTATGGTATTATACCATATGGCCAGAAGTGGACTCACGGCAGGAGGTAACCATAGAGCATCTCAACTACGTATTCTTTTCACCTCCCACTAATACATGGTCTTAGAATAAAAAGCACATGAAAATCTAGAATTCATTTTAAAGTTTCCAATTAGTCATCTTTCTTTGGCATAAGACAGACTTCAGCCTGCTATTTTCAAAATTTGGGGAGAAAACAGAGTTTAATTGCATAGATTATGTTCTACCAATCACTTTTATGGCACGCTTATTTTGAAAATGTATCCTGTCACGTGCTTTCCTACACTTGTCTCAGCTGGCAACGTATTACCTTCTATAGATTATAGAGGAGCCCCAGTGGTACAGTGGTTAAGAGCTCGGCTGCTAGCCAAAAGGTCAGCAGTTCAAATCCACCAATTTGTCCTTGGAAACCCTATGGGGCAGTTCTACTCTGTCCTATAGAGTTGCTATGAGTCAGAATCAAATCACCAGCAACCGGTTGTTTTTATAGACTACAGAAAGAAGTTTTATAAAACTTCCTTAGTAGTTTTACTTACAAACTCATTTCACTCAACAGATGAAAGGAATAAATTCTCTTTAATTTTTATTAAAGGAAATCATAAAATTATATCCATTTTGATAATGAAAGCAAATGCGATTTTGAGAAATTGTTTAGTAACACTCTGCTTATTATAAGGATATTTGATGCCTTCAAAAGATTTTTTATATCTATTATACACATTTTTATACCAATCAATTTTCTTCATGAGAGGAATTATATTATTTTAAAAGCTTTAAAGATATATTTCATTATTTAAAAAAACAAGTCTCTTCTCTCATTGCCTTTTTAGTTAGCACCTACATTCAGTAGGAATATCACAGGATATCTAATACGCACAAATGTTGTAAGTGTGGGGGAAGGAAGAAGTTTTTGAGTACAGAAAACCATCTTATTGTGTGACCTTGGGCAAATTATTGATCAACTCTGTGCCTGGTTTTCTCATCAGTGTAATGGGAATAATAATGCCTAGATCACATTTTGGTGAGAATAAAATAAAATGCAATATGTAAAGCACTTATCACAGTGCCTGGCACGTATTAAGCTCTTACAATAAAGGACATTTTATTTTTGTTCTAAAACGTATAATGTCTTTTAAATCTATACCTTGGAGTTTATCATCTTTTCTACAGCCTCCACTTCTGCACATTTACTAAAAAAGACTCCTTTTTACAGCTTCTCATTCCATGTGCTTTATCCACTGGAAAACTTTCAGAGAGCTGCTAGGGAGACCAACTTGCAAATATAATCATGGAAAATATATAAGGCATGTGGTTACCTCTTCTGGGATGTGAATAGACAAACAGAAAATGGCAGAGTGTCATATTTTAGAAGAAATGTAAATCTTTGTGAACTGCTGGACATGATTTTGCTAACATGAAAAAGGAAAGACAACAATTTTGACAAAATTAAATTTAACCCTGTGGGACATGGTTATCCCTCCTTTGGCTGCTTTTAAGATTTTATAGGTCTGTACTCATATTCAGGAGGAGCCCTGATGATGCAGTGGTTAAGTGCTCGACTGCTAACTGAAAGGTTGGCAGTTTGAACCCACCAATCACTCTGAGGGAGAAAGGTGAGGAAGTCTGCTTCGTAAAGATTTAATGCCCTGGGTCAGTTCTACTCTATTCTATAGGGTCACTATGAGTCTGAATCGACTCGATGGCAGTGGGTTTGGTTTTACTTTTGGTCACCCATATTCGGGTCAAACTAAAGATAGCCAAATATTATTTAGCAGCACTAGAGGGTGGATTGAACTGGCAGGAGGGCATGCCCAAGACACACTGTATACAGGAACACAGAAGCAGGACATATACATATTATTCAGTGCTCTCTTGCCATTGTGTTAAAACATAGACATCCAGGCAGCCCTGAACGTGCATTGAACGGCACCGAGGTGCTATCTAGAGCCTGCAAGGGTTTGTGTCACTGAGAGGAAGAAGCACAAGTCAGTCATATAGAATTGGAACTCAGATTCTGAATACTGAATCATCTGGCACAATTATAGCGTTCAGTGCATCGTTCAGCACCTTTTTCAATCCGCTCTCTTTTACTTTCTTATTCCCATAATAATGTCATATACATCTAACCCAACATATACATCTATGTACTGTATCAATAATAAAGATAGGTGCTTAAGTATTTTACGTTAAAACGCTCCGTGAAATGTAAAAAGAACCCACTTAATTAACCACTTAGACTAATTTCATCACCCACTATGTTGTTCAACAAGTCATGTCATTCCTGAAACCAAGGTTAAATGGCTTTCTTTAAAAAATATAAAGTCAGCCTTTAAAGAGATTTACAAAAAATGAAAGAACTGATTGATCTTGCCTCACATCTTGAAGAAAAAGCGATCTATCTACCCATGTATCAGGCTCTGTATATAGTTAGCCGTTCTTAGCTCTAATAGTTAAAAGTTTCAAAGGACAATTCGTTTTAGTATTATACTGCACAGTTCATTTCCTAAGGGCACTTCAATTTCTCTTCATTTCTGAAGGAAGATGAATTTTGTCACTGAACATGCCAGACCCATGTTGCTTGAAAGAAGTCAGTTGCATGCCAGCATTCATGGAAGTCCTGAGCTCGAGTGTCAGGAGAGCGTCCAAAAAAAGATGAAGCATCACCGCACAACTGCCATCTGTTGAGTGTTTTCCCGACAGCTGTATCTCTTGACCATCGCAAGTGCAGATAATCACAAGAGGCACGAAGGAAGTGCACAGCCATCAGACACAGAGGAAAATTCCATGTTCGTCTGTGAAATAACATTGCTTTTAATTGCACCATAATGATTTTCTAACAGACACAATGGTATGTAGTGTAGTCTTAGAGCTGATTTAAAGCACACAATAAACCACAGTGCAGCTGAAAAACCAATTGAGACTTCTTAGTGCCAGGAAGGTTTTTGTCCTACGTGAGTACTTAAGAGCATTTTCACTAGCTACTTTATCCACAGTCCACTTTTACCAAACATAACCGCCTCTATCATTGTGCCTGGGCAGTTTTTAAAAGTAAAGGAGCATTTTTATGTCAAATATCAATAAAGTTAAGCTTTAGCTTTATTTTTAATCTTTATGACACACAATCCTAAAATAAGACAAGCCCATTGGCTGCATGATGGCCCAAATTCTCACTCTCCCATTTTATTTTTTTAAACCACTTAACATTTTTATTCTTAGACTTCAGTGTACAAGTCCGTGCAACTGTCATCTGTCTTTATGTCTTACAGAAGCCTCTCTGACATAGCAGTGGAGACGGTGTCCACATTGGCTGACTAGACATTGAAATCCTTGGTTTCTTAATGGCAGCAATTAATAACGACACTAGCAGCTACCATTATATGCGGCCCACTGTGGGGCAGTCACTCCTCTCAGTACTTTATATGCTTTGACTTCAAAGATTCCAGTCAAAACGTCACTTTGTGCAAAAGTCTGTTTCTGGGAATTCAGTTGTCAGAATATGATGGATTAATCAGCAGAGGCTTTCTGAATCCCCCAGCTCCATTCCATTCAGTGGCATAAAAGAATGAGAGAGGGAAAGAGAGAGAATGAAGGGAACTTCACAAGATCTACACTTTCCACTTTAATTATTGTAACAACCAGTATATGCAGACCCTATCATATGTGTATACACATACACATACATATAAGTGTATGTGTTTTAAACTCTTTCTTCCCTTCAAGCCAGTTCGCTTTGTTTGGATACCATCTTGTTACCACTATTTACTATTAAGAAGCGTGGCAGCAAAAACAGATGTTGAACCCAAACTTAAAAAAAAAAAAAAAATTCTTTTCTTAACTTGTACTTAGGTACACTTGAGCTCATTCTCTACTTTTTAGGGGAAAAAATCCTGTGCCACAGTGAATCCTACATACCTAAAAGTGATACCTTCCTTGGGGGGTGGGAGGTGGAGAAGCTGAATCACCTATCCACGATCATAAAAAGTGTATATAAATGACTAACTGCCTTCAAGTTGATTCTGACTCATAGCAACCCTGTAGGACAGAATAGAACTGCCCCACAGGGTCTTCAAGGCTGTAAATCTTTATGGAAGTGGACTGCCACATCTTTCTCCTGCAGAGCGGCAGGTGGGTTCCAACCTCCAACCTTCCTGTTAGCAGCCGAACACTTAACCACTGTAATACCAGGGACGTGACCATAGATAATACAAAATCTTGAACTATTTTGAAAACTATGATATATATTTGTGGACTATACGTGATGTATTTCACAAACAGCTTTTTCTACAATGACCCAACCTTGTCTGGTTCCGTTACTTTACAGTTAATAATTATGAGTGATAATGGTTAATCGCGCTGTCATCTGGAGCTACTGTTAGTATTTTCTTTTATTTGAATTATATTTTTTAACCAGTGGACAATTGCACTCTAAGAGTAGGTAAAACATCCTCTTGTTATTTAAAATATTTGCACACATAATTCAAGAGGTGTAAAGAGCCACTAGGGTAAGGAGCCGTGCCTAATTACCTATTTCAGTAATTTGTAGAGGGCGGAGGAGGTTATAAATACAATCTAACTCAGTTTTAAGAATAGTTCTTATCCCTCAATCAGTAGTCAGGCATAATTTCAGCCTACTACCAATTCGTTGCCAGTTCCGAGAAACACAACTCTCACTGCTGCTATTTGAAATCGGTTGCAGTAAAGAAAGCACCAAAAGTCTGCTTCCTTCAGCGGTGCCCTGATCTATGCCACTAGGGCTTCTTCAGTCTCTTTCTCAAAACATAGTTTGCGTAGGAGGATAATAGATAATAAGTAAACCAATAACATATAGCCAGGTAGTACAAAGTACTTGGGAGTCCCTGGTTGGTGCAAACAGCTAATGGGCTGGGCTGCTACCTGAAAGGGTGAAGGTTTGAGTCCACCCAGAGGCACCTCAGAAGAAAGGCCTGGCAATCTACTTCCAAAGAATTAGCCATGGAAAACGCTGTGGAGCACAGTTCTACTCTGACACACATGGTGTCGCCAGGAGTCCAGACTGACTCAAGGGCAACAGGGGGTAACAAGCACCTGAAGAAAAAGAAAGAAGGTAAAGGTGGAGAGGAACAGACATGGGGGGAGGAAAGGTATTGGAGGAGGGAGTTTAAACAGTGCGGTCAGAGGAGGCCCACCTGTTGCAGTAAGATTTGAGCAGGGAGCCCTGCAAACGTCACAGGAAATGGATTTCCGATCAGGGGAACGGCTGGTGCGAAGGTAATAAGGTGGGAAGAGGCTTGGCATGTTGCAGGAACTGTTTCTGAAGGCCTTTGTGGCATGCTGATGTAAAAGCTGCCAACTCTTTATTCTTGAATCAACTGTTGTATATTCTGAGATTACGGCTTTCCTCCTTTTTTTCCCTCCTGATGTTAACGTGTTCTTTATTTTAAGAAATGATGTAAGATTTCAATTTTAGTTTTTGTTTTTTTTTAAATAGCCGAACGTGGCAATATAAAATGTTGGCAACTTTCTGTTGTTCTCTTTTTTAAAAAAACTGATTAATAAAATCCAAAACTCTGTTAAACATTGACTTAAGACAACATGTGCTAAAAAGTGCCAAATCTCCCTCTGTGTCCGCGGAAAACTCCACGCTAACGCCATCCTAAGTATTTTGTTGATTTGTTTGTTTACTAAAGTTTGGCACTTACTTATTTTCCAGGCTTTTCTAAAACAAGTAATGTGCTCCAAAAATTCACATTGTATATGTTTGCTTTATTTTATTTTGTTTTAACATGAAAATTGGCAGTAAAATTTATCCCTGATTCTTTTACTGAAACGGCATGTCAGCAGAACAGGTATGGGAAATGGGGCCCTCCCAAGATCTTTTAGGGTCTGACATGAAAATTAAATTGGGATGTTGAGAACATCTGGGCCTCTTTGTCTCCCCTCAAGATTTCTAGGGGATATTTGTTTTTGTGTTTGCGTTTTGAGGGTAGGGTAGGGAGTCTAGAGCTGCTTTTTTTTTTTTTTTTCTTTAAGAGAAAAAGAGAAAACCAGATATTTTCAAGGGAGTTGACTACTAGTGGCCAGTATAACAAAGAAACCCCACTAAGCCTAACCACAACCTGACAGAATGAAAAGTGATTCCAGAGCTGCCACTTAGCCACAAATCCCCATGAAACATACCAGGAAACCAGCTTGAAAGCAGTAGAGAGGCTGCTTCGGAAGGGCCACAAATGTGGCCCCCAGAGAATCTTTTGCTCCCCTTCAAATTCAAAGCTGCAAAGTGGGGGAGGGGTGCAAACTGGAGACAGATTCAGCAGCCCTGTGATCACTTTCGGGGCAGGGGGAGGGGGGCTGTAATTGAGCTGATTTAAAATGCAAAACTACATTCCGCGGTAAACACTGAGATAAACTAGAAAAAAAAAAAAACTAGAAGCAGAGAGGAAATAGGATTTCATTTGATGATTTTCAATTTTAAGGTTCAAATGGGGATGAGAAGAACAGCACCATTTATTTTTCCCGAACTGAGATTGTCTGCTCTTTTTTGTAAGATAAGTGAACGTGGACTGATGTGTTACTTCTTTGGGCTTCGATTTTAATAAGGCATACTTCCCACAGAATCTGACAGAAAGGATGAATACCTTGTCCTGGTAGCTAATGGTTAATTTGTAGTGGCATGTGTACTTCTTGAATGTTCATGAAGTTTCCTAATTCATCAGCACACAATTGGGCTTTTTTCCTCCCTTTTAAACAGAATGAAATGCCGAGAGGGCAAGAGTTGATACTAGAGATCCGGGGTGTTGTATTATCCCTCAACCAGTGTATTTTCTACCCCCAAAGTTACTGCTAAATTTTTTCTACCTCATGAACAAAATTGTTCCTCAGCAAATAATTTAGTACTGACCACACTTTAAAATGTTTATTGCTGTTGAATCTGTCACAGATTGCATCAAGCCACAGAGATGCTAATCTAGCTCATGTATTTGAAACTCCTCTGGGAAACATATATTTGGGCTTACTGCTGAGTGAACATGACTGTTAGGATTATGGAGACCATACATACTGAAGAAAAGCAGCATCGTTTTTCTGACTGGAAAGTAAACAATAGGGTGATTGTCGGCTTACACATTGGGGCTAACCGCCCTACTGCTGAGGAGCTGTATGCAAAAACCACGATCAGCAAGCAGCCTTGATGTTTCCTTCTTGGAGTTGGATGTTGTCAAGGACTCAGATGAGCCACCCCAGTGAGTATGCAGGAAACAAAACAGGATATTCTTGTTTAAGGACCGCTTTCTGTAATTATGTTGATTTTTTATGCAACACTTGAACTTTCAAAAACTCAAGGAGGCATAAGAAGTACTCCAGAGGAGAATAAATGATTGGGATTTTTGTCTTAAGTGAAATGTTATCTTGCATTGTTAACAAAATTAACTTGTTTGTATTTGTGATTGGGTCTATGAATTAAGTATACTTAGGCCTTGCCTGTTTTGTCTCCCGACACTTCGCCCCCTCATTTTCAAACAGGAGGTGGAATTGTCTTTGGAACATCATATTTCCTGCTTGGAAAAGGCACTGGATTGTATAATAGTCTGACAGGAAAGTTTCAAGAGTATCAGGAGTTTCCCCTGGAAGGCTTGAGGGGAAAAAAATGTGCAGCATCTATATAATTCTTTCCTTTGAGCTATCAAGAGCTGTTCTATTGTTGTGTATACAAATTCTTCAGAATGGAAACTGCTAAACTAAACTGTAAATACCCTGAGGAAAAACTCCTTTAAAAATATGTACCAGGGACACGCTTGATACATTGGGCTTTATCTGTCCTTCCTTGCTGAGGAAGGAACATCTGGGTCAGTGACTTGCTGGTTAATGCTATCATGCTACAGACATCCGGTCACTCCTTTCCCATCCTAATATCAGTTCTGTGTATTAGACAAGGCATGTAACATTATTTGTATGCCAAGAAATTTGATTTTGTGACAATTATTTGCCCTTTAATTTAACAAAATTACTTCACTCTCCTTTTCTTTTATTTAACCAAAATGCCTTGCAATTTTCCATTTCGCTTGAATAATTTTCATAATTTTACAACACAATGAAAGGATTATAGCTTAGTGCAGGTCAATCTTCTCTATATTCTCCTTATTTTGGTTGAGATAACAATCCACAAAAGGTCACAGACAACATAATACTCCGGGCCAAGGACTCCGCAAGGTTGCCTTGCTAAGCATGCTGGCTGGGCAATCATAATCCAACGGAAGTGTGCCCTGAGTTTTAGCCTCTGTGATTCAATGGAGAAAATGAAATGTAAACTAGTCGACACCCACCAAGTTTAGTCAGGGGCACCCTGGGAGTGCTGATCTCATTCAAGTGGTAAGACTGTAGGACAGAATTTAAGATAGTGCTATGGGCTCAACCTGCCTGGGTTTGAATCCAGATTCTACTAAACTGACAAGGAGATTACCCTTTCTTTCCCTCGGTTTTCTCATTTGTAAATGAAAGATTTTAATTGCTCCAATTACTCATTGCTGCATAACAAAACACCCTAAAACTTGGTGGCTTAAAACAATAATTTATTACTTCTCACTCTCTGTGGATTGACTGGGCTTAGTTGGGTGGTTCTCACCTGGAGTTTGTCATTCAATTGCGATCAGATGGCAGCAGGAACTGGAGATATTTGAAGGCTTGACTGGGCTGGCCATCTAACAGGGCTCATTCACATGGTGATTGTTGGCGGGAAGCTCAGTAGGGCTATTTACACCCGGTCTCTTTCTCTATGTGGCTTGGACTTTCTCAAGACATGGAAGCCTGAAATAAGTCTAAAGTCTTACTTGGCAGCTCAGTGCTCCAACAGAACAAGGTGGAAGCTGCCAGTCAATTGAAAGGCTAGTCCTTGATCCAGTGTATTATCACTTCTGCCAAACTCTATTCAGCTAGCA
Organism: Loxodonta africana; assembly: GCF_030014295.1. Classification (NCBI taxonomy): domain Eukaryota; kingdom Metazoa; phylum Chordata; class Mammalia; order Proboscidea; family Elephantidae; genus Loxodonta; species Loxodonta africana. Next base: position 124,938,422 of record NC_087344.1, read on the forward strand.
TTAAGGCTAGCTCAGATTCAAAGGGAGAGAAATTAGACTCCACCATGCAATTAGAGAAGTAGTAAAAAAATTTGCTGCAATCTTCGACCCACCACACATGTAATACCAACATTTTGTGAGGAGTAAATGAATTAATCTACATAATATACTTAGACCAGCATTTAACACACGTATTTTAAGTAAAAGCTATTATTTTCTAGGCCTTTACCCTGTTTTATTTTGTCTGCATCGCATTTGTCATTATCCAACATTATGTATATATTTATTTATGTATTGTTTCTCTCCCACCCAAATATGAACTTGACAACCATAAAAACATACCTGTGCTGGGGAGTCGATTCCGACTCATAGCAACCCTATAGAACAGAGTAGAACTGCCCCATAGAGTTTCCAAGGAGAACCTAGTGGATTTCAGCTACTAATCTGTTTCGGTTAGCAGCACTATGCCACCAGGGTTTCCTCGACAACCATAGAAACTTAATTTTTTTCCAGGGTGTAGAACAGTGTCTGATATATAATGAATAAATGATAAATTCTTTGTTGAATGAATAAGCAAATAAGTGAATGAATAAATGAATGAAGTCCTAGATACAAACATTTTGGATATTTGGTTGTAGAAGAGGGGAGTACGGTTGAGCTTGGGGAGGCTTATGAACAGAGAGGAAGACATTTTGATTTTTTAACGTATTTAAAATTAAGATCAAAGTCGTGTCTCACCTGAAGCAGTTTTTAAACTAAAACTGTCCCAGGAAGCACAACATATATCCCCCAGTCCTCCTCTGCCTCCAGAAGAGTAGATCTCATCTGCACAATTAGGGAATTGCCTGTTGACACCCTGAGGCCTTAGAATATGACAGATCTGGGTTTGCATCCAGGTTCTGCTGTTTGCTTGGTGCGTGACATGAGAATAATTTTTTTAAGTTTTCTAAATTGCAAACTGTAAATTCAAACAGGAAGGCATACCTCATGGGGTTCAAAAAAAAAAAAAAACCAGACCCGCTGCCATCAAGTCGATTCTGATTGAAAGTGACCCTATAGGACAAAGTAGAACTGCCCCATAGGGTTTCCAAGGTTAGCAGCTGTAGCTCTTAACCACTATGCCACCAAGGTTTCTTGTGATAATTAAATACAGCAAACAAAGGCTTCATAAAAGTATAGGGCACAGTTGACAAAAATGTGCCAATCCATTGTTATGAATTTATCACACTTATGCTTTACATTAGATTGGATGCCGTTTCAATTTTTATTTAAAAAAAAAAAACTCATCTTTTGTTTCCAAACACATTAAAAATATTAAAATATTAGTATATTTTTCACTAACTCAACATTTACTCTGTAACTATTCCACCCCACCTGTATTTGACCCAGGAGTTAAAAGAGAATATTTTATAAATCTTAACAACCATGTTAAAAATAAATGTTTACATTTATCAAGAGAAATTGTGAAGAGAATCAAGGGAAGTAAACATTGTGTCCAAAGAAGAACTTCCTAGAATTCATGGGGAATTCCCCCAGCCCCAGCCTTCACGATGAGGATGTTCAGATGTAAATTACTTAATCAAAAGATGGTGCTTATTCAGAGTTGACCAAATTCGAAGCACTGAGAACTTTGGGGAATTTCTAAAGGGGAACCATTTCATATTTTTTAGGGCTCTGAGTGTTTCAAAATAAATGTATTGACCAAGATGAACTGGTAAATACAACAGAATTTCCCTCAAAACGTTGAAATATATATATATATATACATATTTTTTTCTCAAAACATTAAGGAAATACATATACACATATGAGTGTGTGTGTGCACCTATAAATTGTCCATCCAATTCAAGACGCACAATTTATAGACACGTACATGAATTTCTGTAAATTCATGGTGGGTAAATTGGACAGGAATTTTGTCAGTTCTCTTGTTTTAAAAAAGCTGTCAAATATTCCTTATGTTGAAAGACTAATACAAGACATGTGGAAGATGAAAACTAGACAAAAGATGATACAACAGAGACTCGTACTTCTTTAAAAGGAAAATGTTCATCACTGATGTTGCCCATTGCTGACAGGGAGACAGTGCAACATATATTACGTTGTCCAATCAGAAAACAAATAATATTTGCTTTAGTAATTATTAGTTTTCTTTGGTACTTTTTTTTTTCCTCCTTTTTTGGTCCATTATCATAATGTCTAGTCTCTGTAACTAAAAGTTACAGAGATGGCTTGCCTTCTTACGGTTCTTTGTTCTCAAGTAAAAAAGCCTGACCAGGTATACATTAATCAATGGCTGGTGATTGGCTCTGTCAAGGACTAGCGTGGGGAAAGCAAAAGCCCAGATAAGATGAATTCAGCTAGGCATTTCCATAATTCCATAATTAGTCTTTTTGTGATCCATGTATTATAGTGACAAAGATGCTAGAGCTTGGTTGACACAGGGAACCCCACTTACCATGTACTGGGGAAAATCTTGTTGTTGCCTATCCGAAACAGTTCAAGACTTCGTCTTCCTTGTGGTTATTGTTAGCTGTTTTGAACTGGCTGACTTATGGCAACCCAGTGCCCAATGGGATTGGACCATTGTGATCCATAGAGTTTTCATTGGCTGATTTTTGGAAGTAGACTGCCAGTAGATAGTCCATCTCAGCCTGGAAGATCCTCTGAAGCTTGTTCAGCATCAAAGCAACATGCGAGCCTCCACCAGCAGATGGATGGTGGCAGCATATGAGGTACATTGGCTGAGAATCAGGCCCAGCTCTCCTGCAGAGACAGCAAAAGGCCTACCAGTGGGCCACCACTGCCCCCCTCATCCTCCTTAGGCAGATGCAGCATCTATTCGCATTCATGCCATGGTTCTTTTTACTATACAGAAGTCCCTATGAAAGTAATTTGCTTATTTTTTTACCCCTTCCACACCTTACCTCTTCCAGAAAATATCTGTAATTTCAGTTCTTAAAAGTTTAGATGTTAAGAATTCTCAGTAAAATGTGTTCATGAACATTTTCCTGTTTCTGTCTCATTGATGGTAATGATAACTAATGCCTGTATTTCTTTTTTTTTTTTTTAAATTTTTATTGTGCTTTAAGTGAAAGTTTACAGATCAAGTCAGTCTGTCACATATAAGCTTATATATACCTTACTACATACTCCCATTTACTCTCCCCCTAATGAGTCAGCCCACTCCCTTCTTCCAGTCTCTCCTTTCATGACCGTTTTGCCAGTTTCTAACCCTCTCTACCCTCCCATCTCCCCTCCAGACAGGAGATGCCAATACAGTCTCAAGTGTCCACCTGATACAAGTAGCTCACTCTTCATCAGCATCTCTCTCCAACACATTGTCCAGTCCCTTCCATGTCTGATGAGTAGTCTTCGGGAATTGTTCCTGTCCTGGGCCAACAGAAGGTTTGGGGACCATGACCGCCGGGATTCTTCTAGTCTCAGTCAGACCATTAAGTCTGGTCTGTTTGTGAGAATTTGGGGTCTGCATCCCACTGATCTCCTGCTCCCTCAGGAGTTCTCTGTTGTGCTCCCTATCAGGGCAGTCATTGTTGTGGCCAGGCACCATCTAGTTCTTCTGGTCTCAGGATGATGTAAGTCTCTAGTTCATGTGGCCCTTTCTGTCTTGGGCTCATAGTTTTCACGTGACCTTGGTGTTCTTCATTCTCCTTTGATCCAGGTGGGTTGAGACCAATTGATGCATCTTAGATGGCTGCTTGTTAGCATTTAAGACCCCAGAAAATGCCTGTATTTCAAATTATAATTTGTTCAATTTATCCAACCAATGCAAAAAGCATTTAGGGGAATATCAATGTCCAGTCTATTATTTAACCTCATTTAAAAAGATTCATTGCAAGGGTTAAGAACAGATAAGATTGGTGTCTACAATCTCCTGGAATCACAACTATACAAGAGAACTACTTTTTCTCTACTGTTTTTATTAAAAAAAAGGAAAAGCTTTTTTTTTTTAATCCCCCACAGTAAGCAAACAGCAAATGGTTTAGACTCAAAAATTTATATATCCTAAATAGTGTCAGTATTCAGGCAGATTATATGAACAGGCTTTGCATTATCATCCAAGGGGGGACAAAAAAGGAAAATATATCCAAAGTCATCTGGTTAATTGGAGGAGGTGGGGAGGTGAAGTTGCTTCCATTAAGTTCTTCTGGAACAGTTGCAAGATCCACAAAATCTGTTTTCAGCACAGTCATTCATCCTGTTGGATGTATGATGTGTTTTCCCTTTAATGATAATTGCCCTTTCCATTTCTTTGATAATTGCCCTCTCTATTATCGTTTATGGAGATTCAAATTATAAATCAAGACAAGACAGCCAGAAAAATATTATGATTGTCCCTTCTGAGGCCACGGCAAACTCAAGTAACACTGCCAAAGTCTGAAAGCACAAGCTATTTTCATTTGCATGTTTCTGAACATTTTATTTTAGGGTCCAATGGTTTTCCTAAAGAGGAGGTTGCACAACAATAATAGAACCAAATGATAATGTATACAGAGAATATAAATTTAGTTTGATTCAACCATTATAAACTTGTATTTGAAACCAGAGACTTGCTCTCCTGACCATTTGAAAGCAAAGGTGAGGAGTCAGCCACAAATTTTACCATTAATCAACAGCGTCACCGTGGAGGACCTTGCTCCCTGAAAGCTCCCTGCTGCCTACTCTTGGTCTATTTGGGAAATAACTGTGTTGCTTTCACAGAATATGCCTGATGGTGAACAAAATGGGCTACGTGGAAAGAAATGAGTGAGCTTTTCTTTAAGATTCTGGGAACCATCTCCCAAAACCAAACCAGAAACAAAACAAAGAAAAACTTCTATATGACATTCTTTGAGATGTTAAAAGAGATGTCCTGGAGCCTACTGATATACTTTCAGGAATGTGGCAAGCTGTTTTTCCTCTGTAAGCCCTTATTAAAAATTAAATTGTATGAATTTAGAATGAAATACGTTATATTAAAAGCAAAGAAAAACCACAAAACTCATCACTTTTTAATTATCTTAGCATGTTGTATTTTCTGTGTTCTTAGGTCGTTTTTACCTATAGTATATGAATTTTAGAAATATAATGATGTGCTATGGAACATCTCTTCCTGACTCTGCTTTTAGTGACTTCACATTGTAGGTGCTGTCAGGTCGATTCCGACTCATAGAAATGCTATGTACAACAGAACGAAACACTGCCCGGTCCTGCACCATCCTCACAACTGTTGTTATGTTTGAGCCCATTCTTGTAGCCATGGTGTCAATCCACCAAGTAGAGGGTCTTCCTCTTTTTTGCTGACCCTCTACTTCAAAAAAGCATGATGTCCTTCTCCAGGGACTTGGCCCCTCCTTATAACATGTCCAAAGTACATGAGACAAACTCTCACCATCCTTACTTCTAAGGAGCATTCTGGCTGGACTTCTTCCAAGACAGATTTGTTAGTTCTTCTGGCAGTTTGTGGTATATTTGATATTTTTCACCAACACAATAATTGAAATGCATCAATTCTTCTTTGGTCTTCCTTATTCATTGTCCGGCTTTCCCATGCATATGAGGCGATTGAAAATACTGTGGCTTGGGTCAGGCACATCTTAGTCCTCAAAGTGACAGCTTTGCTTTTTTATACTTTGAAGAGGTCTTTTGTAGCAGATTTGCCTAATGCAATATGTCCTTTGATTTCTTGACTGCTGCTTCAATGGGCATTGATTGGGGATCCAAGTAAAATGAAATCCTCAGCAACTTCAATATTTCTCCATTTATCACGATGTTGCTTATTGGTCCAGTTGTGAGGATTTTTTATTTTCTTTATATTGAGGTAGAATCCATACTGCAGGCTGTGGTCTTTGGTTTTCATCAGTAAATGCTTCAAGTCCTCTTCACTTTCAGCAACCAAGGACTTTACCTTAGTACCTTCAAATCAGGGCTTTGAACTGGTTCCAGTTGGAACCCCCACTGAGAATTTGCATTTCTACCCTAGATATACTGAATCAGAATCTACCATTTAATAAGATCCCCAGGTGATTCTTGAGTATAATAAATTTTGAGAACCACTGCTCTACTAGTGGTTCTCAGAACTGATCCCTACCCAGAAATATTGCCTGGGTACTTGCTAGAAATGCAAATTCTCAGCAGGGGTGTGAACTGAAATGAACCGTTTTGAAGCCCTGCTTCAAGCTGGCAATAGTATTTATACCATGGATATCAGAAAAATGCTACAAATCAAGGCTTTTCCCCCAGAGAACTAGTTGTTAAACATTTTGCATTCCAGCTCTGGACAGTAATATAGTTTTGTGAATGAAAGAACTTTGGAGCTGGGATGACCTAGGTTTCCTCTTGGCTCAATCGATTGTAGCTGTATGATCTTGGACGGTTTGCTTCAACTCTCTGAGGCTTAATTTATTGTCACTTACATGCTTCATACCTTCTAATATCTTCCATTACCTCTTAGGATAAAATCCAAAATTCTTAAGTCACGTTCTCTCTTGTTTTCTTTGCCCAGATTTATTTAAACTCCTCTAATCCCCCAAGTTACTTCTGCCTGAAAGACAAACAAACAGAAAACTCATTATCATCAAGTTAGTTCCAACTCATGGAGATTCCATGTGCTGCAGAGTAGAACCATACGCCGTAGAGTTTTCCAGACTGTGATTCAGATCTGCCGGCTTTTTTCTGAGGGTCATCTCAGTAGGTTCCAACCATCAGCCTTTCAGTTAGTAGCCAAGCTCTTAACCATTTAGGCCACCCAGGGACTCCAGTTAAAGCTAGCGAAAACATAAGACGAAATGGATAGGCTGTATATATGCCTCCATCTTAAAATTACCTTTTTTTTTTTTTGATGTCTCACTACACTAGCATAGATTCTGACGCTCTCTGGCCCAATTGACAGGGATGATCTTGCAGCATTTCTTAAAGCAATGCTCCAACAGCTCGCATGGGCTTAGTTCTTCTTTATACACAAGACTGAAACAGCTATACCCAGTTAGCCAAACAACCATGAATAGGCACAACAAAAAACCTCCTTTTCTCTTGTCATTGGTCTCCAGTGGGCTAACTCACTGCCTTCAAGTCAATTCTGACTCACAGCGACCTTATAGGACTGAGTAGGGTTTCCAAGGCTATAAATCTTTATGGAAGCAGACTGCTACATCTTTCTCCCTTGGAGTGGCTGGTGGGTTCGAACCCCTAGCGTTTAGGTTAACAGCTGAGCATTTTAACCACTCTGTCACCAGAGGTCTTGGTTCAGTGGGCTAAGGGCCCTCAAATCTGGAGCGCTCTTTTCCCTCTTTGCCTTTCTAAATAAACCGTACCCCGTATTTAGCTTTCAACTCAAATGTCACCTTCTCAAGGTAAACATCCTTGATAGCAACCACACATAATATGTCAGGACACCTATCACATACTCCCATAGAAGCCCACATCTTTCCTTCATAGCACTTGTAAAAAATGTGGTGAAATTTACATATTCAGTCACTTCCATACTATCAAACCCCTTTTTCTGGCTTTCTCATGCCTGTTGCTATTATACTCAAATTCAGCCCTATGCCCTTAGACATCGGCTTTGTTGGATTCGCTCCCTCCTCATCACTTAAATTTGATCTGTAGAGTTTCTGTTTTATTAAGAACAAACCCTCTTTCCAAAGTAACTAATTCTAACTAAGAGTCACTGGAACTTCATGGTTAAGAACATGCACTTTGAGGCTAAGTTATCTAGGTTCGAATCTTGACTCTACCACTTACGAGCTGTATGGTTGTAGCAACCTCTCAGCACCTCCATTTCCTAATTTAAGGAGTGGGTTAATAACGAAACCTACCTCCTAAGATTGTTGTGAAAATTAAGTAAATTAACCTCCGTAAAGTGCTTAGAGCAGTACCAGTCACGTAGGAATCAGTACTTAACTATTTGCAGTTATTACTCCTATTTGCTTTAACCCTCGCTGGGTTTTCCCCTAATTATATCATTTCCCAGAATTCCCACTTCTACGGAGACTCCCATTGTCCTCTACCTTTGAAGATTTTAAACAATCTCACAGTATCAGCTACCTCATACATTGGAAGGACACCCAAACCTCTAGTTTTAGTTTCTCCCCTAATTTATAATCATACAATTCCAGCTACTTACTGGCATCTCCTTGAGAATTTTTGACACATCAAACACAATGTACCACACCTGAATTCATCATTATCCCATCAAACTAGTTCTTTCTTTTTGACACTGTATTTCTGTTAATAGCATCCTAATTTCTTCAGTGAGGCTCCAAGTTCCTAATTTATCTATGTCTCTTCCCTCTTCTTTACCACATGTCTCAGCAGCTGCCAATTCCTATTGATTATCTCTGAAATACTTCCTGCATCTTTTTCTTCCTTTTAATTTCCACTGCTACTACCTAAGCTAGGTTCTCATTAATCTCTTTCTTGTCTGGGGTATAACAGTAACCTACTGTACGATCCTCACAGCTTTAGAATCAGCTTAAACACAAGAGGAATCATGCTTCTAGAGTTAGACACTCTCATAACATGCATTCTCTCTGTCTTTTGCTGTGTCTTTCCTTTTATTAATTGTGTGATATTTTATGCCTGTCTTCCCTTCTTGATGGAGACCTTGCCCAACTAGTTTATCTCTTTATCCTCAGCACCTAATAGTACATTATGCTAAAATTATTTGTTGAATTAATTACTGCAAGAATCAGTTGTCTCTCCTTGTTCTGATCTATAATGCACACGCTTCATCTACCTAAATTGGATTCCTGGTTAATTCACTCCGTTGCTTAAACACCATCAGTACCAATTGATCGTCTACTGTCTAATGTCCCTATTCTGGAATAGGAGGCTCCAATTAAAGGTCCAGATTTACCTCTCTGAAAGCTCCATTCCATTCAGAATATTCTAGTTAAATGCCAGGGAGAGGAATGGTTGTTGCTGGTGTTATTTTAATTAGGGAAATGACAGTGTTAGTTGTGATTTCAAAAGCTATAAACCAAAACCATTGCTGTCGAGTCGATTCTGACTCATAGCGACCCTATAGGACAAAGTAGAACTGCCCCATGGAGTTTCCAAGGAGCAGTTGGTGGGTTCAAACTGTGGACCTTTGAGTTAGCAGTCAAGTTCTTAACCACTGTGCCACCAGGGTTCCCTCCAGCTATATAAATAATGAGGAACAATTGAGAAAGTAGAAGAGTTAACCTTTCCCCATCAATTACACAGGTTCTTAAAACAGGTGGTACAGTTAGGTGTTTACCTTTCATCCAAACATGGAAAAAGAAGTCTACGTTTTTAAATAAATTAAAAAATTTATATCTATTAAGGCTGTGAATTTTCCTCAGAAATTTTTGAAATAAGTTGTTCTTTTTTAAAATGTAAAAGACAACATAAGGTGATACTGGAGCTTTACTCTATTTTACTTAAACCTTGAAGTTTAAGTTCACCTTGAATCAGATGAGATGCCATTGGATGCACTTTTTCCTTAAACTGGCTTCTTGTAATTCCTCAGCATTTTCCCAGTGTACACGCTTTTCTCGGTGTATACACACAATTATTTTGATGATTAAATGTTGCTTTTATTATTATTGAAACTGATTTTTTCTTTAAATTTGTAGATTTTTTCCCCCTGAATTACAGTTTAATGAGTCCTCTTTCTCAACAGATTTTTACGGTTCTGACCTTGTAATTTTAACACTGATACTATTACTACGTGAGGAATGAGAGTTACTCAAGCATCTGACTTGTTTAGTAAAATGCTATGGTTCCAACTTGGAAATTTTTCCAGAAAAATAAAGATTTCAAAATTCAAGGAAACTACAAAGAGCAAATCTCTTGAAAATAGTCTTTATTCAACAAGTGCAATAAGGGTCATATTCAAAGGATACTAGCTCAAGTCCCATTCTTATGAACCAGGCATTCCCAAGCATCCGTAAAAACAGCTTGTTTTGTAAATTTGATTACACTGGATTTATACGGCCCTCGTTAGATTTACTAACATTAAAGTTCTGTACAGAAAAGACAAATATAGGAATTAATTCTATCTCCGTAACACTTTTTTTTTAATTACAGATTTGGCATGGTGTTCATTGAATCTTTCTTTTTCTTTGTGACTAAACTTTCAAGAAAATTATTGAAAATTTCTTGAACCCTAAATTTTCCAATATAAAGGCCTCTTAAAAACAAGAAAGAAGCCTGGTTATCAGTTTAAAAGCTATACTCATCACTACAAATATCAATGTTTAGTCTGAATTACCTTTGTCCACTTAAAGGTGGCAGAGTTAGATAGCCAATGTTAGTTCACTCTTACAAAGGTGAGCTTTTTTATTACAGATGAAAATATGACTCTTTCACAAAATCACACAATCAAATGTCCATCATTTCTTTGAAATATTAATCTTGTGTCTGTTATCTAACCACAAAATGGAGAAATTGGCAAGAAAAAAACCTTATGTACTACTTTCTTCCTTTAGCATTTTCAGCCATAGCCTAAATTGTATCGCCGTCTGCAATTATATTTAACCAAGGGCAGCTGGAAGCTGGGAGATGAGTCTAAGAAATTGTTCTTTGTTACTCCTCACAGAACCCTCACGGCTATGTTGGACCCTCACCATAAAACATGGTGCCACGGGAAAAAATTCAGTATTAGATAGGTTTGCCTTGTACTACATCCAAGGACTGTCATTTTAATGCTGTTTTGCTAAGAGCAAGGTCCTATCCACGAACTCTCAGAAGAGTGTACAGCTAGGCCACATTGTAGAAAAAGTTCACCCATTCTTCATCTCCCATTTTAAGGTCACATTTTGCAACCTCACTCAACAATCCCATCGTGCCTTTGCACTCAGAAAGTACTCCATTATCCTGCTTCATTTCATGCCAAACCAAGAGTAAGCTGAAAACTAAAAATTAATGCTCTCCAAAAATTTACTCCCTTACCCTCTTACTAGTAACCAAGCGTAAGCAATTCCTATTTTTTACAACACACTTTGGTCAAGGACATAAGTGATATTTACAAACTCCTCTGAATTCAAGAAATAGTAATAGTCTAGCCTCCACATTTATAAACGGTTAGCCCATCTTGACATTCCATAGTTGAAAAATACGCTATTTGTCTATATTTTCAATAGGCAATTATTTCTTGGTCAGTTCAGCTCTCTTGATTAACCTTATTTCAGTTTTAGCCCAGAGACGATATTTGATTTTCCATTATAGGTTTGAAACTCTTTGGATGGAAAATTCACCCATCTACATACTGCTTAATTAGGAATGAATTTTTAAGTATTCAGAACCTACAGACAACAATTTGACTTTTAGAGACCAAAGCAAGTACGAGAGTGGTAATTAGTTAACGGGTGGTAAATTGGCTTCACCAACTCACGGCTTTGAGAAACTGTAACTAACTGCTATTGCATCATTCTACCGCCATTCCCTTGCTAAGTTAGCTTTTTACTGCTTGCAAAATGTTTTTAATTGGAATGTGAATGTCAAAGCAAGGAGAGAGATATTACTTGGTTGCCAAACAAATACTAACTGCTTAAATAGTAATAATCAATAAATAATATGCATAATGTAAAAATAAATGATGCTAATTAAATATATGCATTTTATTAAAAGAGAAATTAAGATTTTTTCTGCTACGATGGGGAAGGTCTGGAGTCTTGCCTTCAAATGTCTGATGCCAGGGTAAGCGTAGTGTCAGAGAGTGAGCAAAAGTTGGGAAGCCCATTATAGCTAGAGTTTGCACAAGCTGAGAGACGTAGACAATAGTTAGGGGAAAGAGCCTATCACTAATATATCAAAAATAAAGTTGCTTTCTTTGCCACCTAGGGTAAGCAGGCACTGGCATTGCTTTTGGAAATATACAGCATTTATTTGAACCTTTTAATCACTGGCAATTGTGAGCTAGGCTAACCTTTCCTTAAGCTTTCAGCAAAGAATAATTGACAATTGAAAAGAAGGCAGTGGCTCTCAGAACAAACAAAAAGTATAATCTGTGTATTTTTAATATATAAACCTAGAGGATATAATTACTAGGAAGAAAAAAAATCACATGAGCCATTTTATTTATTTAAAATGTTTTTTGAGTTCGTGTTAATATTAATATTAACTTTGTAAGCTCCTCTTATTCTAGTGTATTCATAGAGTGAACCATTCAACCTCTCTTCTCCCTGTAAAGACCTGCCTTCTGATTTGCCCTCACATCTGTGTTTACCGGAGGAACAGCTTTTGAGGGTCAGAGTTTGGCCCTTTCGCTCCTATCACTGGAGCAGAAAGAAATGGGGTTCTGAAGCAGTCGTGGCAGCTTTCCAATGGCTGACTGGTACTTTTACATTTAAAGTAAGCAGGTGGCATCAATGGGCTGTCTAATGACTAACAAGATAAGAGTGCAATTGATCTTTTTATTAACCCGTTTCCCCAGGTGGGTGGCAGCCTGCTCCTGCCTCCTGGGTTCAGTTACATTGCTCAATTCCAGGAATCATTTCAGGCCCTTTTGCGTTTTTGCCTAAGCTGATACGTAAAGCACAGGGGCACAAACACTGATCTCCCTTCTCCCTTGAATTCTATCTTCTCCTCATCTCCGGATTGGTAAATGCCTCATAATTTGAGCTTGATACAAAACAATATTTAATGCACCTGCTAATGTATCTTCAATCCTGTTCATATTCTTTTCATACTGGATTTGAATTGTGGGCTTGTCTTCCTTCTAGGTCACAGAGCACTTACTCTAAACCTCACGACGAGCTCTGAAGAGCATGGAGCCTACATAGATGCCTAAGGTAAATGATTAATTTCAAAACAAGATATAAGTAAAGTATGAATTCAAGCATTGTATACAGGTGTTGTGTTTGATCTTTTGGTGATTTTCCAAATTATACTATTGGGTAATCTTTAAATGGAGGGTAGAACAACAACTCTGGTTAGGGCTGGGGAGGGAAGAAACTAAGTACGTGGATTCCCTCTGCTTATGAACCAGGTTATCTGTTGCAAATTTCTTAAGGCTGGCTACAGTTTAGCTTTCTTAAAATGATGTGTTCTTGTGATCTTAGGAAGGTCTTGCCCTGGAGTGTGCCTAGACATCACAGATCTCGTAGTCAAGTGGAGATGAATTAGAGCTGTCATTTTCATAAGTGAAAGTCAGAATTATTAGGATGCATTCAATTGTAGAGGTAGGACAAGCTACAAAACAGCCCATTGAGTCTACTACCACAGGTGGTGGTAGATGAGGAAGTGTAGGGCAAAGAGATTTAGAGAGGACGCCTCATATTTCTACTTCTCTGAATCATGGCCATTGTTTGATTTCCTGGCTGTTATTAAAGTAATTGTATTTTCATAGGAGCTGTCAATTCTATATATTAAGGAGCATCTTGGAGCCACCTATTGCAAAATGGTTAGAAACCTAGGCTTCAAGGCCAAGCTGCCTAGTTTCAAATTGCACTTCTGTCATTTCCTAGCTATGTGACCTTGGACTTAAGTCTTCTCATCCGCAAAGTGGGAAAAATAATGATACCCACTTCTAAGAGCTGGGGTAATATAAGCAAATTAGTAGATGAAAAGCACTTAAAATATTGCCCAGTACCTAATAAGTACTACATTTACTGATTAACTAAAGTGTTATTAGTCCAGCTTCTCATTTTGTTTCACTTTCTCAGTTCTCTTTTAGTCCACAAACTTGGTGATGCTAGGAATTATTAAGAGAACCAAATTCCCAATTCCCATTTAGCAGCCTTTTTTTTTCCTAAAAGGGATATATTATACCTTTCATGTAAATGCCAAGGTGGAAAATAATTGGCATCCCATTGCCCTTTGAATGGGGCCTTGCTAGCCCTAGGTGGTGTGATGTGTAAAGTGACCTGAGAAAGGGGCGCCTGCCAGCTGGGGACACAGTGCCATCAGAGAATCAATTAGAAGGCTCCTTGCCATTTCAGAAACATGCAAACATCAACTGCCATAGAGTTTCAGGAAGCAGAATAAAAAGGAACCTACAAAACAAAAAGTCTTTGATGGGGACGGAGTCACCGTTCCTCCAAATCACAAGCGGATGATTATGATCACCATTAGAGCTTAATGAGCCTATATATATGGCTAATGACTTCATCTCTCCAGTAGATTTGCCAACAGTCGGTGTTTCTACTGGCATTCTTCCTTCCCTTCTAAGAAGCATAACCATGGTGCTAATTGGTCAGAAGAGAGTAAGTCATTGAATTTCCCTCTCGTCCATCAGCAAAAGCATATTTCTCAGTTCTACCATCTCCCCCCCTCCCTTTTTTTTCCCCAAGACTGAAGGTTAACAGATCAGAGAAAAAAATAACACCAGAGCCTGGTAATCACTACACTATATCAAAAGGTAATTTTAAAGATAAAGACATGTGAAGTTGATCTCGACACAATACAAATAGAGATACCATATATTTTACTTAATTTAGATACTTGCTAAAATGCTATCATTTTTTATGGCTATATTTTTTATTTTAATAACCCATGTGCTGAAAATGGTATTTATGAGAGGTAAACAAAGTTATATGCTGAGCTATATAAAAACTATTAATTGGGGTAAGAAGTCAGACTTAAACTGAAGTTAGAATCTTTTTTTAATTAACCATACTGTTACCGTATTTAGTTGACAGTCATGCTTAGTGTTAAAATAATTTGAAGGGATGAAATTTAGCAAGGCAGAAATGATGACGTCTTCAGAAGACAGAGCTGATATTAATAACAGGTTATTTACTGGGAGAGAAAAAAATTTTTTGTAGCAACTGTGGATACCATTTCTGTCATGACTCTTACTCAAATTTTGGTGTGAATATTTCTTTTATTTTCTTATTTTCAAAATATAAGCAAGTAAATATATTAGAATTTAAAGGTGTATCATTTTTAAAGTGAAGCAAGTAACAGCTAAAGCGGAAGGGATAATGTTAGATACGAAGACAATGCTTCAGTGTTATACTTCAGAAATTTTAAATTGTTTTATGTTAAAATATTCCAGCATAATTTTTCTGGGGTCTTTGTGCTATATATAAACTTTGATTGCTATGGTAATGTAAGAAATATGAATGGATAATGTCTATTCCTGTAACCGGCATTTCAGGAAAGTGTCATGGTTAAAAATACACAGCTGGAATAGCGTTTCTGGGTTCTAGCCCTAAATCTGCATCTGAACTTGCTGAGTGATCTTGGGTAATTAGTATCTATCAGACTGCAGTTTTTGATATATTAAAATTTGATGAATTTGATATATCCATTTAAAGAAATGGATAAAGGAGCCTAAAAAATAAAGGCCTGTCTTTTGAAAAAAAAAGCCAACAACTTTCAAGCGATGCAAATGTTTAACAGACTGTAACATGCACCAAACCGGCATCCTGCTGCCAACTTTTCTTTATACCTATCCTCCCGCTCCTCTTGCCCCATTGATCCCATCATTTCAAGAATGAATGGATTAGTTTAAAATGGATTCTCATCACACTCACTGAAAAATTTAAAATCACTAGAAAACCTGAGATAAATTTACTTTTAGTCTCACCCTGTAAATGTTTGTATTTTTTTTTTTTTTAGACATTTAACTAAATTTATAAGGGGTCTTAGTGTGTCCAAAACTGTTTCACACAAAGACGTATAAAAAGATTGTAAATTGTGGCCCCTTCCCTCTGCAATTTATTTCTGGAGGAAAAAAATCAACATATACAAAGTAAATATTAATGTCAGAAAAAATATATGTATATGGTCAACTCAATATTAAAGAATGACTTCTGTAGGAGTTCTGATGGAAGAGGTAAGAGCTAAGCTGGGTATTTAAAGTTGCTATATCTAATATTTATCTGGGTTAAGTAACCAGCAGTACTATGGATTTATATCAGGGCTTCAGACTGGTTCGAACCAGTTCTGTCATGGCCAACTAAGTGAAACCTGAAGAGACCCAAATTTTTATAATTTGCGTAAACTGGAACAATAACCTGAATGGGAAAAATCACAGGTCAAAGCTCTGGAATGGGAGCTCCGTAGTGGTGAGCTCTGATGCGTGAGACTGGATTACAGGCAGGACTGTGGAAAGCAGCACACGTGTTCAAAGCAGTGCATTCAACCGCCGCCTTTGAGTGGGGCACCGCTATTTCCAACTCTGCTCAAAACCTCACGAGCAAGAAGTTTTGTTGCCATGCAACGCATATGCTGCTCTTGTTTTCTAAGAGAGAGATTAAGTTTCTAGCTTTTACCTGTAATTTTTCCTGTTCTGGTTATCATTCTGGTTCACCCAAATTTTAAAAATTCAGGTCTATTCCAGTGCTTCTTCCTTGGCCATTACTGAACTACAAAGAACCAGGTTGAAGCCCTAATTTATAGTCTATATGGTAAAAAAAAAAAAAAAATTTTTTTTTTTTTTTTTTTTATGGTCTGTGTAATAATACTAAAAGTACGTTAAAGGACTAGTTGGTGAGACTGGATAATTCATCATGAAGCCAGGTAAATGCTAGCAAACACGCCTTTCACTCTTCCATGCCCATGGGAAGCATGGGTAAACATTCCACCAAAATCTTCAGGTTAGCTGGAGTTTGAGGCTCTCCCCCAAGGCCGTAATGAAGATTCCAGGAAGGATGGAAAGAACTCATTCCCCTCAGGGAGGTTACAGCTCCTACATCTGAGCAAGCATTTAAGGCCCAAATGTTGGTCTTGGGTACAAAGCTCACTGAGTAAACCCCCCATGTCTCTGAAAACAGATATCTATAATCTGGCTTATCAGGCATGTTGTTGTTAAAACCAAAAAAAAAAAAACCCACTGCTGTAGAGTAGATTCCGACTCATAGTGACCCTGTAGGACAGAGTAGAACTAACACATGGAGTTTACAAGGAGCGCCTGGAAGATTTGAACTGCCAACCTTTAGGTTAGCAGTCATAGCACTTAACTACTGCACCGCCAGGGTTTCCATGTTATTGTTAGCTACCGTCTAGGTAGCCCCTGACTCATGGTGATTCCATATACAATCGAACAAAATCAGACCAGTCCTGCCCCATCTCTACAATTGGTTGCAGATTGGAGAGTTGTGATCCATAGGGTTTTTTTTCTAATTTATTTTGTTGTTGAGCATATACACAGCAAAACATACACCAGTTCCACAGTTTCTACTTCTACAATTCAGTGACATTGATTACATTCTCTGAATCGTGTGCTCATTTTCACCCTCCTTTTCTGAGTTGCTCCCCCTCCATTAATACAAACTCACTGCCCCCTAAATTTCCTACCTAATCTTTTGAATTGCTGTTGTCGATTTGACCCCATATAAATCGATCTTGAAAGAGAACAATGCTAAATGGAGTCATTCTTTACTAGTAAGTCAGGGTTTTATTGGCTGATTTTTGGAAAAAGATCCCTAGGCCTTTTTTCTAAGGCTCCTCTGGGTGAACCTGAACTCCAGCCTTTCAATTAGCAGTTCATTGAGTTAACTCTTCACACTACCCAGAAACATCTTTCATCAGGTATATACATTCATTTAGTTAGCTCTTACTACTGGCCCATCAAAATACTTTCTTGGAGTTTCTGGCCAGCCCCAAAGTGAACCAGCTGCAAAAGCTGGTACCACTGATCTCAACAGAGAGGTTTGAGAGCTCAGAAGATGGGTCTATTTCAGATTTATCTCTATGAATTAACCATTTGCCACCTAAGAAAATGAGATCATTCTCATATTAATAACCCCAAAACTTAATTTCCTTATTAATAGTCCAAAGGAAACTTAAAATTAGATATCGTACTTGAAATAAAAAGTGGCATTGTGTTGTGAAAGTAAACTGTAAATTTGCTAATGAGAGTGATAATTATAGCTACCCTTTATTGAAAGTTTATTGCATGCCTAATACTCTGTTATACGCTTTACTTTATATGCTTAATCTCACTTAACTCTCACAAAATTTATAGAAAAAGGTTTGGTCTCAGGTTTAAAGATAAAGAAATGAGGCTCAGAGATTTAATATGATCAAGTTTAACAAGAAGCAAGTTGCAGAGACAGGATTTGAACTCATGTCTTGCTAGGGCCAAAGGCCAACCTCTTTCCATTGTCTACACTATCTTTCAGACAGTGCTGCCTCACAGTCTAACGATGCTTTAGTTCTGTAGTCAGGTACACCAGGAAGATGACTAAGTTGACAGTTTTATTGCATGTATGTACATTAACATCAACCAATACTTATTCTTTAGTCCCATGAAGTCAATGAATGTTTTGCAAGCAGATGGGCTACAGATTCAGAAAAAAATCAATGAATATTTGAGTAAGCAAGTGAATTATGAAGAGTAAAAGCATTATATGTGCTTTTTCTTGGAAGTAAAGAGAAAGCTGTAGTGTTAATAAAACAAGCCCAATGCTAATGACTTAGAATCCCCCAAAGTAGAAATCAATCTGACTATAAGGTACATTTTTCTCATGCCATAAATTTATTTTCCAATGGAGTTTCTTAATTTTGACATTCAAGATGTCAAATCTTGTTCATGGCTCTTTACTTTCAAATTCAAGGCCAGTTTACTTTCTAATCTCACTTATTATTCACTTTCAATATAAGACTTGCTTTGCCTTGTTTTCACATTCTTCCTGTTCCTACACACTTTTAACAACTCCCCCCACTGTCTGGAAGACCTTCCATTGATCTTACTTTTTTAAAATCTTTTCTTCCTTGTGTCTTTATCAAATCTTCATCATACTCAGCTCCCAGGACCTGAAATTCTGATTTTGTCCAAAGCCTTTCCAATTAATTAGATATAAAACCACTGTAGTCCTTCTTACGGAAATCATCTTTTCTATATAGCCAAAAGCTTTACCAGTGGTAAAATGTATCCATTTTGCATATAAGAGTAATTTTAACATTTTACATTGATTCTTTTTTGCTATTGTAAAAAAATTATAAATATCAAAGCATACAAGGAAAAAAACAAAAGCTATTGTTTATGCCAACATCCCCCTAAAAATTAACATTTTGTTATATTTCTTCCTAGTCTTTTTTTTTTTTTTATATCCCCAACACATTTGTTTGCTTTTTAAATTCAGCTCTCACTGACTTAATATGCTTCTGTCCTGTGTTCTTTCTCCTAAAATTAGACCCCCAAGATTTGGATTTATCCAGCTCCCAAGATTTATAAGGGTCAAGTAACCAGTAGGGCATTTGACCATTAGATGTCTGATGAAACATTGACTCCTAAAAGCCTAGAAGTATTCATATTTCTGGGCTTGGTTACAAAGATCTTTCCTATAGGGTCTCTTGTGCAACTCCTGGGTAATTCTTCTCTTTGCCTCCTTCCTATGCGAATTTTAAGTGTAACTATTCTTTTCTTTATAAGTCCAAGCTGCTTCGTTTTTATAGCAGCTAGCAAAACATGTGACTATTAAATTGTAAAATGAGACATGGCATTCTAAATAACATTAGACATCTAAGAAACTATTTTATGTTCATGTAATGTTGTAAATGCCCTCTGTGAGTTCTCTCCCCTGATCGTGAGCCCCTGTCATCTGTATGGAAGATGAGAGTTTCTTGTTCAGCTTGTACTATCTAGGTATCTAGTATTTAATGGGCTTCTTTACCAGCTTATCTAATCAGGGCCTCATCAATATTTATCTGTTGGACATACATTGTCTGAAATTTTAGCTTTCTCCATTTGACTTAACAACCCAATTTGGGGGTTTGAGTTTTTATCATTTAGTTCATTAGGAAGGACTTTGCTCCTAGACAATTGCTCTACATCTCATTTCTTCCATCTATTAAACATAAAATCCACTTCCAACAAGTCAATTTCAGCTCATAGTGACCCTATAGGACAGTGTAGAATTGCCCCATAGGGTTTCTAAGGCTGTAAATCTTTACAAAAGCAAGCTGCCACATCTTTCTCCCATAGAGTGTCTGTGGGTTCAAACCACCGGCCTTTCAGTTAGCAGCCAAGCACTTTAACCACTGTGCCGCTAGATCTCCTTTCTATTGAAAATTATATTGATTAATTTGATTATTCCACTCAACTTTAGACATTTATCAAGTTGGATTTATTTCCTAAACAAACGTTAAAAGGCACTAGCCAACATCCCTCCCCCTCTTAAAAAAATAAAATAAAATATGACCTCACAATAAAAGCAGTTTTACACAGTCTTACTGAACATTTTCCTCACAATTCCTGTGATACGAAGTGTATACTCAGCACCCAGCACGTAATATTTCATTAGTAACTGGTTGTAAATAAATAAAATCCTTCAAAGCATCAAAAGCCATCCCCAAGCAAGCAGGACTACTGACATATGAGGGTTAAAGGCTTTCATGCTTTGGATGAGAGGCAAAAGCTTTCATTCTGTAAAAACACGTTTTTTTGTTCTTTTTTTCCTTCATGTTACCTATGAACCCCCATGCCTAAGAGAATAGCATTTCCCACAATTTATATTTTTTCTCACACCACCTGAAAGAATTCAAATGCTGTCCAAGTGAAACCCTGATGCTATAACTATTGGAATACAGCTAAGTATATTCATGTGTCTGTAGTATAGATTTTGCATATGAAGATAAAAGAGCTAAAGTATCTGAACCACTGAGAACAAGCATGAGAACTGAGCAACTGTGAGAATGGTGATGAGGTTCTCCAGGCAAAAGGGGTTCAAGAGGACAATCACGACGTATCAGGACAATCAAGATATCACAATATTTTAAACTGCAAATATTCTACATCAGGGCAGGTATTGCAAGCAAGAGATCTGTGTTTTATTGAAGTCTAAACTAACTAATATCCTATGCCTACCAGGAAGATCAGTTAATATGGGTATTATTCAAATTTACGCTAATGCCAAAGATGAAGAAATTGAAGATTTTTACCAACTTCTGCAGTCTGAAATTGATCAAACATGTAATCAAGATGCATTCATAATTACTGGTGTTTGGAATGTAAAAACTGGAAACAGAATAAAGATTAGTAGTTGGAAAATTATATGGCATTAGTGATAGAAATGATGCAGGAGATTGCAAGATAAAATTTTGCAAGATCAATGACCTATTCATCAGAAATACGGTTTTTCAACAACGTAAATGGTGACTGTACACGTGCACCTTGCTTGATAGAACACACAGGAATCAAATTGACTACATCTGTGGAAAGAGACAATGGGCAAGCTCAATATCATCATTTAGAAAAAGGCCAGGGGCTGACTGCAGAATAGATCATCAATTGCTCATATGCAAGTTCAAGGAGAAGCTGAAGAAACTTGAAACAAGTCTGTGAGAGCCAAAGTACAACCTTGAGTATATCCCACCTGAATTTAAAGACCATCTCAAGGATAGACTTGACACATTGGTGACCAAAGGCCAGACGAGTTGTGGGATGGCATCATATATAAATAAAGCAAAATTCATTAAAAAGACAGGCCAGAAAGAAAAGACCAAAATAAACATCCAAAGAGGCTCCGAAACTTACTCTTAAACATAGAGTAGCTAAAGCAAATGGAAGAAATAATGAAGTGAAAGTGCTGAACAGAAGATTTCAAAGGGTGACTTAAGAAGACAAAGCAAAGTATTATAATGAAATGTGCAAGTACCTGGAGTTAGAAAACCAAAAGGGAAGAACATGCTTGGCTTTTCTCAAGCTGAAAGAACTGAAGAAAAAATTGAATCTTCTAGTTGAAATTTAAGGATTCTATGGGCAAAACATTGAACTACGCAGGAAGCATCAAAAGAAGATGGAAGGGATACACAGTCACTGTACCAAAAAGAATTGGTCAACATTCAACAATTTCAGGAGGTAGCATATGCTCAAAAACTGATGGTACTGAAGGAAGAGGCCCAAGCTGCACTGAGGGCACTGGCAAAACACAAGGCTCCAGGAATCGATGGAATGCCGTTTGAGATGTTTCAACAAACCAGACAGGTACTTTAGGCAACTAAGCCACAGAGCCAGTGGTACTCAACAAATTGATACAATGCTGGGAGCACTCAATCATCTATGCCAAGAAATCTGGGAATACTGCTACCTGGCCAACTGACTGGAAGAGATCCATATTTGTGCCCATTCCAAAGAAGGGAGATCCAACAGAATGCAGGAATTATCAAACAATATCATTAATGTCACACACATGTAAGATTTTGCTGAAGATAATTTAGAAGCATACATCGACAGGGAACTGCCAGAGATTCAGTTTGGATTCAGAAGAGAACATGGAACGAGGGATATCATTCCTGATGTCAGATGGCTCTTGGCTGAGAGCGGGGAATACCAGAAAGATGTTTACCTGTGTTTTTATCAACTATGCAAAAGCATTCGACTGTGTGGATCATACAAATTATGGATAACATTTTTTGAAGATTAGGAATTCTATAACCTTTAATTGTGCTCATGCAGAACCTGTACATAGACCAAGAGGAAGTTGTTTGAACAGAACAAAGGGGGATAGTCCATGGTTTAAAATCAAGGAAGGTTTACTTCAGGGTTGTATCCTTTCCCCATATTTATTTAACCTGTGTGCCAAACAAACAATTCAAGAAGTTGGACTATATGAAGAACTTGGCATCAGGATTGGAGGAAGGCTCGATAACAACCTACCATATGCAGATGACACAACTTTGCTTGCTGAAAGAGAAGAGAACTTGAAGCGCTCACTGATGAAGATCAAAGACTACACCCTTCAGAATGGATTACACCTCAACATAAAGAAAACAAAAATCCTCACAGCTAGACCAGTAAGCAACATCATGATAAATGGAGAAAAAATTGAAGTTGCCAAGGATTTCATTTTACTTGTATCCACAATCAACGCCAATGGAAGCAGCAGTCAAGAAATCAAATGACGTATTGCACTGGGCAAATCTGCTCAAAAAGTCCTCTTGAAAAAGTGTTAAAAAGCAAAGACGTCACTTTGAGGACTAAGGTTCTCCTGACCCAAGCCAGGATATTTTCAATAACATCATATGAATGTGAAAGCTAAACAATGAAAAAGGAAGACCGAAGAGTTGGTGCATTTCAATTATTGTGTTGGCAAAGAATTCTAAATATACCATGCACTGCCAGAAGAATGAACAAATCTGTCTTGGAAGAAGTACAGTCAGAATGCTCCTTAGAAGCAAGAATTGTGAGACTTCACCTCATGTACTTTGGACATGTTATCAGGAGGGACTGACTATTCCCTGGAGAAGGACTTCATGCTTGGTAAAGTAGAGGGTCAGTGAAAAACTGGAAGACCCCCAATGAAATGGATTGACTCAGTGACTGCAACAATGGGTTCAAACACGGCAATGATTGTGAAAATGGTGCAGGACTGGCAGTGTTTCGTTCTGTTTTACACACGGTCACTATGAATTGGAACTGACTGGAGGGCACCTAACAGCAACAACAAATTTCTCTTGTTTTATACTTTTGAATGTTTCATTTGCTTTGGGAGTACCAGCGGCGGGGGCGGGGGGGGGGGGGTAAAAGGGAGGAAATAAATGAAGTCAAAACTGCAAAGACTTATTAAAACTACACAAGGTATGTCTAGCTCTCTTGGTGTTGTATGATACATTAGGATAAAATAAAAATCTCTGGCAATTCCATCCTGACTGACTCCATAATGACTCATGGATGATTAATCCAAGCTTTGAAGCATGCAATATAAATACAGGGAAAACCAAGCTTAATATGTGAAAGCATAAGCTAATCATTGTTACATTTTCCTGGAAATTGTATTGGCACCAGGGTGAAAAGTAGATGAAAAAACTCCAAGAATAACAAAGACATCTCTCTGTAAATCATTAAGTTTACTGCTTAATGAAGAGCCCAGGCTTTGTTGTTAAGGACTTAATATGCAGTGATTATGAACATGACCCTCCGTAACAACTAAGAGTTCCAAGGGGGGACTCATATTTCGGTCTAGAGAAAGAAATAGAAACATTTATGACTTTTGCACCCAAAACATGTACAAAGACACACCTTCCTTTAATCCCTCTCTATGAAATTTCATTTATGTAGTTATAAATTGGGAAATCTCAAGCACAAAACTCTGTATCTATTAATTATACTATGGTTTAGTGGATTGGTAACCATGGCAGGTTTGTATATTTTTGCTTTTCCTGGCGGCAAGTGATACAAAATCATAGGCAATCCATATCTGTAAAGCCAAAGAATAGGTCCCAGTCCTTTGTGGCATCATTAGCAATGCTGTGATGTCCCTTAAGGATATAACACAAAAATGTTCTCATGTCACTTACAATTGTGTCAAGGAGGAAACCAAAAGGAACTTGCAAAGTCATGCAACAGTTCAATTTTGGAAAGGGGAAAAAAAAAAAAAAAAACCTTCCTTTGAAGGAAACAAAATCAATCCCCTGTTCAAATTAAATTTGGACTACTCTGTGAAATTCCAATACGCAGCTCCAATAACAATCAGCACTTATGGACTTAAGGTGCAGGCAAATAATGTTTCATTTAAAAGAAATTGAATGAGGATTACTGACAGGGAAAGTTTTGATGCTATTTTGTCATTAGTTAAAGTTAAATCATGCCTTTATTGGCTCAGTCTTACACATCTCAATCCTCACCCTCCTTTTTTTTCCTGTCTTTTTTTTTTTTTAAATGCACTAGGAGCCCTTTGCCTGACTGGGTTTGTTCATCTTATTAAAACCTTGTCATGCAAATGTCTCATAAGTGTAGCCTGAAGACTTCTGTCTCATGCAAAATTTAGCTTAGATTCTCCTGGCATGAAATACTTTGTTATGCACAAACCTTCTGTTTGGTTTGCTGACATTCTTCTTAGTTGGCTCTCACGGTGATTCATTATCTTGTGATATAGATTTCCAAGTATCATCTTTGTATTGATTTTTATATCTTTAATAACCACTCCACAGAAGATGGCTCCACTGGTGTCATTGATCGCATCAAAAATTCAAGGCTTACAGAAATACTAGAGGGCTAATTGGTAGCAGAACATTTCAGACTTAATCTTAATGCAGTCTTAATCTTCTGCATTAAACCTACCTGAAAGTTTCCTCTCAAATCGAGGAGGGGAAGTTTAACGCTTAGTTGAAAAACACCTGGCGAAAGCATGTAAGAACATTGCAATAAATGGTGTACGAACTTGAAAATGTCACATAACAAACATCTAGAAATTAAGAGCAGTCCTTTCAATTGGGGCTTCCATACCTGGGATTCTCCTTGTTTTCTCTTTCCATTTCCTCTGGCTCCCCTACTTCGTTGTTTTTTGTTTTTTTTTTTAATATTTGGAAACAGAAACTATCAAAGGAAAGTCCCTATATTTCTAAACCCTGTGCCACTGTGGAGTTTGATCATTTCCCATTTGAACACTAAAAGGGATTCCTCTGCAGAAATACAGAGTGAATATCATGTTTGTGTAAGTTATTTTAAACAACAAATTTAAGGTTGTTGATGTAAGGACAGCAAGCCCAGAGACTCTAGTCTATATATATGACCTGGTCTATCACACTCTACCCCTAGCTGATGCAAATGGTTAATACACTCAGCTGTTAACTGAAAGGTTGCAAGTTCAAATCTACCCAGAACTGCCTCAGAGGAAAGGCCTGGCAATCTACTTTAAAAAAATCAGCCACTGAAAACACAACGGAGCACAGCTCTACTCTGACACCCATGGGGTCGACATGAGCTGGAGTCCTCTCAGTGGCCACTGCGTTTTGGTTATCACAGCCTAGCTTCCTGCCTTCCGGTACCTGATTTGTGGAGAATCCAGGCCTGCTTTAGGAAATCAGAAAATCTAACCAAAAGGGAAAAGCAGATACTTCCTGCAAACCTTAAGGATCACTTGATCATAAAGTTGAAACTTCGTTTTTTTTTAAATAATTTTTATTGAGCTTTAAGTGTCTTTTTTTTTTTTTTAATAATTGTTTCAAAAAATTTTTTTTTGTGAACCAGCTTTGTTCCAATCACCACATCAAGCACAGGTGAGTATCAGCTGGTGCCAGCCAAAGAGAAACCTTACTTTCAAAAGCATCTGCTTGGGAGCTGGAAAGTAGACAGGGACATGTTAGATAACTAACTAGGAGGCAGGAAGCCCAGGGATTGATAAGACTTGAAGCTGGCCAGGCCTGGATTCTATTCCACCTCTAACATTTTGCTCCGTGGCGCTTATAGGACACTGCCTTGCTGAATAAATGCAGTCTTAAGTTTCTTCCTCATGAGCATAAAATGCGCCAACGCACACAGTGCCAAGTCCTGGGCATGCTATTTGTGCTCTACGAAGGTATATTATGGTCCTACAGTGATTTAAAAACCAACTAGTTGCTGTGGAGTTGATTCGGACTCATAGCAACCCTATGTGTGTCGTATCAGAACTGTGTTCCATCGGGTTCTCAAGGGCTGATTTTTCCGAAGTAGATCACCAGGCCTTTCTTCTGAGGGACTCAAACCTCCAAACCTTCCTTTAGCAGTCTAATGCATTAACTGTTTGTACCATCCAGGAACAGTATGGTAGGCTCTCCAGTGTCCTAAAAAAAAAAAAAAAAAAAAAACCAAGGACCGTAAAGGAGGAAGTAGTGTTTTGGTTTTTTTTTTTTTGCTATTATTATTATTCGTAGGAGTTGAAGTCACTTAAGGGGATGTGGAGGAGGGGAGGAATTTAAAATAAAATATGCTAGTTGAGCATTGTCAGATGTAGCACCAAACACTGAGGCATATTGGAATATTGAGGGCATTTGGAACTAGAGTGAAGATTTTGAGAGAGACTGGGAACGGAAAGAAACTTATCAAGATTGGAAGCCACAGTGAAATCTTATAAAGGTTATAACAGGTTTTTTATTTTTAGCATTTAGGGACATGGATCTTGAAACAATTCTGAGATCACCAAAATTTATAATTGCAAATTTCAAAGTTTCTAATTTTAAAAAATAAGACGGAATAAACTCATAAAGAAAAGGATAATAAATATGTGAGGGTTTGTGCAATTAATTTTAGTATCAACGCACTGTTAGGATTTATTCCTGAGATTATTTTCAAGGTGTTGCATTCTAAGTGTGGATTTCAAACAGTTTGCCTAGGAGGCTATAATTAAAGAAAAGGCAAATGCTTATATTATACGAATTATTTTTCTGTTCAAATCATTCTTCCTATCGCATAGCTTGTTTTCTTCACAGAATTGAGCCATATATTTAGTTCATAAATACTGATTCGTTGATGAAAGTTCAATTTGTATTTCCTCTGGTCCTCCTTCCCTAATAAGGGTACAGTTTTCAACCTAGGAGAGCAATACACTCTCAAGGGGTTACGTAACAGACGCTTTGACGTCACCCTCGTGTGTGGACTTTCTGAGCTGTCCTCCCACGAAACAGTTCCTGATTTTACACTGGTCTCTTAAAGAACTCCTCATCTCTCTGCCCTGCCTCCTCCCTTTGTCCTTTATCTTTTTTTTCCTCCTTTACTTTCTTCCTCCCTTTTGTTTCCTTACTAACTTTGGTTCTTTTTCTAAGCTTCTACCGCTTTTCAAACTGCACCTCATTTCCGTGTCCCTTCTTCTCGCTGCCTCTTTTCTTTATCACATCATTTTCTGAACTGAAACTCCGTGCAGAGAGTTCTAAGTTTGATTCCAATTTTATTTACTCATTTGGATGTTTTAAATAACACCCAAGAGGTCCCCAATACAGTGCTAGACGTGTTTTCAATCTGTTACAAGAAGGAAGAATGACGTGAAAGGAAACAAAGATTCTACCAAATTCAAACACCACAAAGTGCAGGGAGAATAGTTTCTCACAGGCTGAGAAATTTGTTTTTCTTAATATTCACCCTTTTTTTTTTTTCCTCTGTAAAACAGAAACTACTTAAGATTTCTATGGCCCTCATTATAGAAAAAAATACTTTTGTTCAATAGTTAATAAGAAACATGAACATTAATTTCCCATTTTTCACTTTTAAAAACTTCAAAATACTGCAAAAAATATGAGTCTTGACTTCTGCTACACTAGAAAAGAAGTCAGACATTCAGTACAAACCAACTTGTCTCTGAAAGTTTTTCTTTTTTTTAGTAGTACAGTAGATTTGTAACACATCTATTCTCTATCATTATCAAGGAATTGAGTTTTTATTTATTAATGCAATAATACTATTAGCTGTATTTGATTAACCAATAATTAAAGAAGTGGAATGTAATAACATGCTACTAACAAAAGCATATATATTTTTCATTTTCCTTTTAATTAAATTTCTCTTTAATAATCACAAAAATGGCAAAAGTGAGTTAACGGAGATTTGCAGCCAAATGATTTTTTTAAAAGGTGGTGGGGGGGAGGGTTTGCATATAAATTAGCCTAGAGATGCAATATGAAAGTTCTGACATGTTCAGAGATTTCACGTTTCAGGACATTGTGGTCACAGCTACAACGTGTTAGACTCTGAAACGGAGGTCCCACATCAGTGCACATCGGGAGCCATGTCTGGAATCATTATTGATCCCATTCTTGTGAGCAAGTCACACATGCCCTTCAATTTGCAACTATGGAATTTCGGTAACCTCAAATTATAAATTAGATGTTTAATGGACAAAACAGGCCTCTTAACTTCCAATAAGATAATAACGGTAAATGCCGTTTTGAGTAACTCTGACTCTTTTTCCTTGCATTGTCTTGAATACATATAAACACCCAGTTTGAGAAGTATTACCATCTTCATTTTACAAAGATGAGAAAACTGATAATTGGAGAAATTAGGCTACATTGGCCAAATTCACAAAATCAAAAATTATACCACATAGTTCCTCAGTTCTGTTTGATAAATATCAATTCTTAAAAATCAGCAATTTGTCAATGGTTGGTATATTAGTAATTTTAAAAATACATACCAGGTTTCACATAGTGCATCAGAGATTAGATTGATGTTTCCAGAATATTATTTTGTGCCCATTATACACCACTTCAGGTAACTAAAGTACATGTTTAATTGTAATTTTTTAAAATATAACTCACAGCATGTAGTTTACCTCAACCAACTTGAGAAAAAATTCATAAATTGATCCATTTTCAAAGTTAAAGCAAAAATTGTATAATTTCATCATAAAGAAATGATCATTCTCAATGCCTGCCTTTGACAGGTTATGGTATTATCAACTAAAACTTCAGATTCCTGGCCCTCAGACCAGATATACTGAGTCAGAATCTTCAGCGACAGAACCTGTGTATACAACACATTTCTCCAATGATTGTATATCCCTCTAGAAGTTTAAAAAATCATCACTTTTGCTTTGTAAATGAGGCACAAAATGGTCAAAAACAGGACTAGAAACCTGATCTCCTAGCTCCTCTCAAGGAAGCGTTTTCTTATCAAATTGCCTTTGAATGCTGGGCTATTAACAGGGCCAAAGACACTTTAAGGACCAAGCCTACAAGAAATATTCCCACGGTCTAAGTCTTTTCTGCAGAATCACTGGGGTTCTCACTGATTCTGAACCATCTATCTTGCGTGCCTTAGTCAGGTGTACATTTTATATCCAGTTCAAAAGGAAACAGCAGTACTTATGCAGATGTCTGACAGCATATGGACAGGATTTAGATGAGTGAATACTTGCACCTGGAAATCAAATATCAGCACACGCAGACCCCTCCTGCTTGCCCAGGGCAGCATCCACCTCGAGATGAGGAGAGAGCTGCCAGATCAAACGTAATCCAGATGTCTCCTCCGCCTCCTCCTCTTCCCCACACAGCCTTCCATTGTTTTCTTTTTCCTTTGGCGATATTTCTAAGGTTTTGGGGAGAAAGAGGGACTTAGAAAATGGAACTAAATGTGTTTTTAAAGCAAAACAAGCACATTACCCACTGAGCAGTAAAAGCTCTTTTGGAAAAATTAGTTTGTTTTGGTCTTTTAGAAAATTTTTATTTTCATTACCTTTTTCAAGCACCTATCAGATTTTTGTAGTAATCCTTGGTCAAAGATTTAATAGAAAATAGTGTCCTTTTAATTTTCTGGTTGACGAAAGCAATTTTTGAGAAAGTGCTATCTCACATGTCACAGAGTGCCAACAACATCCCAGATGTCTGTGCTGATTCTGACTTTGACATACTGTTAACTGTCCCTTTATTGTGTTCTATACTGAAATCTAGTGTGTAGCTTAGGGTAGCTCACTAGTAAAATATCTTGTTTTATCATTTCTAAAATACACCATTTTTTCTTAGGCATGTTGTATAACCTCTTTGTACTTTGTATAAGCTCTTTTTACTTTAGTATCTGTATATATCTGATATATTATATCTTCTGATCCTGCTGAAGGAAGGATTAATCATTCAAAATCTCCCATATGAAGATAGCTTTATAAAACAAAAAAGAAAAACTTGTGCAGGAATTAATGAAATTAAATTTAAAACTAGCCAGTAAACATAAATTCTTCAGACCAGAAAAGAATAGCTGATAGTCCTACCTAAAAAAAAAAACGGGGGGGGGGTGTGGGGAGGAGGGAGAAATGAAAAGTGAAAGAATAGAAAAAGGAGAGAATGAAAAAAACAAAAAAAAAAAAAAAAAGAGGAGGGAGGAGAGAAGAAAGGGTTAGCTATTTTGGTCTATGATTGCCTTTCCCAACGTGTGTGGACAAAATGCCCACATGGAAGCAAACTTAAACAAATGAGAGATGACAGCATCCGGTGATTAATTTTTTTCCTACGTGATCTACAAATACAGTGTTTGACTTACAATGATTAGGTATAGTTGTCTGTGTCTAATTTTCGCTCAGTTATACTGTTACTAGAATCAGGCCTTCTTCACCAAAGCACCTTGCTTCTGAGGGTCGCTAAGTGTGTTGCTAACTGTTTAAATGTTTATTACGTTTTAGTCAATCGACAGCTAAGAAAGCTATCCATATTCTGAAAAACAGGTCATTGTTTTTTAGAAAATAATGTATCAGTGGGAAGTTAAAGGAAATTGAGATAGAAAAATAAAATCAGCTGTATAAACTTTTTACGAAAAATCCAAATGATCGTTGTCTTCAAATGTGTATGTAGTGGGAGGAAAGAAGGAGCAGGGTTTGAATTCTTCCTCCCTCTGTGCTTCTGTGCTAGCTACTCCTGATCTCTCTGGAGGCTCACTCTCCTCCTCAGTAAAATGAACATAAGGTGTTTAAACCAAGAAGCATATAGACCGTCTTTGGTACTGAATAAGCCCTTGGTAAATGTGTTTTCTCCTTATTAAAAAAGCTCTTGCTTCAAAATATTCCTACTCTTCATTTTAGATTTTGGTTCCACAAACTACGAACTTTATTACAAAGCCGTTCTAAAGTCAGCCTTGGAAACCCAACCTGCAACTACTGTCTGATTTCAAAATGAGAAGAGGTTTTCCTTGGCTATTTCTCGATCTCACAAAATTATAAAGATTCCTCCATTGGGAACAACTGAGTGTTGTTTTATTTGTCATAGGTGCGGTTTTTTTGTGTGTGCGATAGTTACCTAAATTAGTAAAATATGCAGATAACAAATGAACCAGAAATGCTACGGCCCACTGCTCCTTTGGCTCTCACCTGCTTACTTACTTCACAACAGGCTTCCCCAGAAGATGGATGTGTGTGACGACAGTTTAAATTCTTTGCAGAAGAGTGTTCTTATTGTCATTATTTATTACCAGTAAGAATGAAAATATCACCACCGCTCTCCTTCAGAGAAACTTGTATGAAAGCCTATTATAACTGTTTCTCAG
This sequence comes from Loxodonta africana, assembly GCF_030014295.1. NCBI lineage: Eukaryota > Metazoa > Chordata > Mammalia > Proboscidea > Elephantidae > Loxodonta > Loxodonta africana. The sequence continues at coordinate 124,969,977 of NC_087344.1, forward strand.
ATTTGTCCATAAAGTCTTTCTCTCTTTTTTGCAAAATGCTTTGTAAAATGAAAGCAAACCAAAATTAGCCCTATTAGTTTTCTCATATCTGAAGGAAAAGACACACACACACACAAGCATATTAGTAGTACGCCCATCAGGAAATCTTGAAATAATTATTATTTAAAGTGTTAATGTCTCAGGAGGAAGCTCCCCCCCACCCCTCGCCAAGGAAAAATTTTCAACAGCTGCGTTTTTAACTTCTCTTCCCTTTTTTTTTTTTCCTTTTCCATAAGCAGGTAATGTAGACCCCAAAGAACGCATGCTGGCTACCTTTTTCTTTTCCTTTCCGCAGTGCCTTGGTCATTCTCTTCCTACCCTTCCTCACTAGCTGGCTGCTATTTGTATACACACTCCCCAGGAGCCCCCACCCTGTCCACTCCCAACTCTAGCAGTGTGAAAATAGAAAAGCATCTAAGTATCTGGGCAGCCTATCCCTTTGCTGAGGTTCATTTTAGCTAATCCAGACATCCCGCACAGCAGGGGGAAAACTGCTGTATCTAGTGAAACAAGAGCATGAATAATTAAAACTCTGTTATTAATGAACTTCCAGTCGTTATGTAAATGAAACTGATTTCAAGTCTAATTTGTCAGCCTGAATTCTTTTTCTGTTCTCCCTTTGTCTAGGACAAGGACTCATCATAATGGACTTGATAATAAAACACTAGTAGACATGCTGTGTGCAGTGCCCATCTGAGTTAGAGCTTTTAGCGTGGTTAATTGATACAGTTACTCCAGAACAAGTCTGTAAGGCATTTTGTATGGCTCTAAGTTTTAAAAGCCGCTCTTTTTTTCCCTCTGACAGGGCTGCCTATTCTTCACACATACCTCATTATCATTTACCTTTACATCAGGGGTGGCATATAATTACCGCCTAGTAAATAGTTTCTTTTGCAATATCCATGATGTTCAAAGACAGCAGAGTTCAAAAAGGTCCAAGGCAAAGGAAGTCTGTAGTCTTCCAAGAATGACAAATAGCCACCAGGGAGAGAAAAGAAAAAGGAATACTTGACAAAGCAGAGACCACTGAGTACCAGTCCCCCACTGTTCTACCATCAAGTGTCACTCGTGCTATTGGTGGCATTGTCGAAGTGATACCCTGATGTCTGCGGTCACATATTTCAACTGCATTGTTTAGATCCACTGTATTGTGTGTGGAATCATTCACTATTAAGGTGAAAATTTCAAATCCTAAATCTGATTTCCTCCAGTTACAAATATTTTGCACACCTTAAAACCAATAATTCCTTCAACAGAAAACTATGATGCGTGTCAACTCATTGAGAATTTACTGAGCTAGGATATTTAGAATTGAATTTTGAGAACACCTTCTAAATTATCTTTAGGGAAATGCATAAATTAGATATCAGAAATTAATTGATCTTTTGGATATCTTTTATATTAAAATCATTAATTTTGTTCCATATTTAAAAGAAGAAAGACAAATTCTCCATTCAAAAATATCCTAAATCTTTTAAGCAGCAGGTATTAATAAGATGATTCTTCCTAGTCTAGCAGATTTTTCATTATTCGAATCATCATGCAAAGTAATATTAAAAACTGAAAAACTTTTCTTGGTCTCCCAAACATGAGCGTGCCCTTGCTTATGGAGCTTTAGATCTCTCTATGAGCATCTATCATTCTTTTGTTTTGTAATTAGGGAAGCGGTGTTTGCATCGTCTAGCTCTGCTATCTTTTGTTATTTCGGACCATTGCTTTTGTTTAGAGTAGCAAAGAATAAATATGTCCTAATCATTTTTGTTCAAACAAATGAGAAAAGTGTACATCTCAGCATCTGCTTGAATGATGTAATCAATTGTTCAGGGATCAGCCATTATACATTCCTTACACATTTTCCATCACCTAAAATGTGCCAGACACTCAGCAAAGCAATGAAATAAATTTGAAAAGGGAGCAATCTAGTGAGGGGGAGAAAGACCAATTAACCCATATTTGTAACACAGGATAAAAGGTATTATAATTGGGGATATATAGTGTACAAAATGCAGAAAATGTCAGAGAAACAGTCAAAAAGTAATTTGCAGGAATCCAAGAGCTATGATTCTTCAAAGAATGCCATCATCTCTACTTTCTCTAATGGCAAGATATTACATATCACAAGCCTACAATCAGTGTTGTCAAATGCAAGGATCTGGCTATAATTTGGTTTTTCTTCTCTTGGATATACAGGCTATGAATATCTGACTTATGGACAACCCATACCTAAAAGCAGACTGCCATAAAGCCTATTACATTCAAAATTTGAGTTAAAAACATACAGTGATTCCTAATAATGAATGCATACACTACTTTGTGACACTCAAGAAAACATTGCAGGGTTTGGAAGTGTTTTGTATGCATAGAAGGGTGAAATATATATTATATATTATATATTAAGACAAACATTTGACTAACTGTTGCTAAATAAGAACCATATGTACCTGATCCGATTTACCTACAGATTCAACTTAAAGACAGACTTAGAAATGGTCCTCATTTGTAACTCGGGGAATGCCTGTATTATTTAGTAATCCATGCATCAATTCCCCAGCCAGCAAAAGGAATACAGTTATTCTAAAACATGTCTGGTTTTTATGATGTCAAAGTATAAGTAGAAGGTGTAGGCTAAATAAATTCAGTTACTGGCAGTTTCACAGAATCTTGATTGGACCCTGGCATCGCGGCAGGGACAGTGTAATTTGATGTCTGATGGTGCCCACCTTGACCCTGCGCAAGTGACTGTCCTTCACATACCTGTCAGGCTTGCATTTAAGAAGTTTCATTTCCAACATGCCTGTGTCCGATCTTGCTATAATCGCTGCTCACCCTTGTATTTTGATAAACCCAGGAATTGCTCTAAGCTCATCTAAGCCTACGTTACATGAAAAGAAACCCAGTGACAAGCCCAAGGTATGTGATAACATATAACATATGATCACACACACACACACACACACAACGTCTGCCTGCTTTCTGTTGATAATATGGCTCATGGGGTTAGCAACCCTGTTCGTTCTCATTCCTATTCACCTCCAGAAGACGCCATAAAAATATATAATCTGAAATTAAAGTCAATTAAACTACGTTGCTTCTTTGGAAAGTTAAAAGGAAAATACACATAAGTAATAGAAATCAATTATTGTATATTCCCAGGCCTGTTCTTACAAACTGGAGAGGTAATCAATCACTCCAGAGATTTCTACAAGGTAATTACTGTTTATTCTTTAATGATAGTACCATCTTCCTTGTCTTCCTTCACATCAGCTCACTCCCCACCCCCCAGCTGCCACTTTGCAGGCAGCAAATAAGCTGTAGCTTAATTAAAAAAAAAAAGGAAGAAAGGTGGTGTTCTGCATAATGTGGACAATAAGACTACTGAACTTCACTCCCTTCCGTGACCTGAAGCTACAATACTTTATGGCCCATGCCATATATACATCGTGACTGCTTCTCAGTAATAAATGCAGCTGAGGCAGTGAGAGGGGGCACTGCTGTACAGGGAGGATTAATGGGAAATATCTCTCTCGTGGATCTTTAGTCTTTTAAAAGAAAAAAGTTTGGAGATAATATGCGGCTGGAAAAGTACACGGACCAATTAAGGATTTAAAACTCCTAGCTTTCAACTCTGTCTCTCCCCGCCTTTATAAAGGAGGGGAGAAAAGTAAAGAGTTAAAATAAATGCCCGGGCTGTTATTGAAAGCCAAGAGCCTTAACCAAGAGATTTCACAGCGCTTCCGTCAGAGCCTAGCTAATGAATATAAGTTACCTTAGCCAGTTTTAGCTGACTTTGAAATTAAAGTCTCAAACCCCTGTGAGGAGGGAGAGCTGGACTTGAGCAAAATGGACTTAATAAACTCCATTGTGTGACCAGACCCCTAGTGAGATTTCCTGCCCATCCATGACCAATCGGTATTATTTTTTCTGTGACTGGTACTTTTGTGAGCAAGACTGGGGTTTCTGGGAGTGATTAGCACTTTTCACCACTGATTGACAGGTTCAAACAGAAATGAGACAATAGGAGGAGTCATCAGGAATTCAAATGTAAGGTTGGGTGTTTGCAGGCTTTGGGACTGATTTTAATAGAAAGGAACTATGCATTCAAAGAAAGAATTTAATGTTTAAAATGTTAACTTATGGGATATAAATTAGTCTGTTCAATTTTTTTAAAAATTCAGAATTGTAGTAATGAAAAACAATATGGAAACGAAATAGCCAACATTTTAAGTGTTCCTTCTAGAAATATCTCATGTTACCCACGGATACATTCAGCCCTTGCTTTAGATATATAAGACCCAAAGATTTAAAACCTTAGGGAAATCCTCAGTTGTAAAGGTTTAGATACAATTTTCTCACCAGTTGAAGATCTTCAAGAGAAAAAGTAAGTATTGTTTTTCTAAGGAAAGAAATACGGTAAAGCCCTCCATTATATCCAGGGAAGATACCTTAGGGAAATAATTACGGGTGAATGATTCTAGCATTGACCAGTAATTGATAATTGGCCACAAATAATTAGGGAATATCTTCACTGGTATAAATTATGCTAATAGCTCAGCCTTTTCCCTACGTGCTGATGTGGGTTTCTTATAAGTAATTTTGTTTTAAATTTGCTTTATAAATTTAGCATGCTATACTTGAAAATTTAATCTTGTTTGTCATCAAAGCAAAGGCAGATAATACAGAATTAAGCAAGCCTAATCAAAGATGAAATAGAAGACGTACACCATCATTTTTCAGGTTCTTTTAATAAGAGTGGACTTCTTAAGGTAAAAGAAGTTTTCTCAGGCAACAATGAACACAAACTGTTAGAAAAGTGAAACCAAAGCAGAGCAAAATGTGTTACTTGAAGTCGCCTCACAAATCTGAGTGAAGATTTCTGATACTTCGCAAAGTGTTACTATTAAAAGGATGGTAGCATAAATCCAAAACCCTGTGCGGAAAATAATCACCACATCACGTTTCCACGCATATCCTGTGTGTAGTTCAACATTCAACCTGCATTTTTTAATATGTTGTAACTAATTTATGCCAAGTTTTCATCAACCTAGCACTTTTCTTTTTCAATTGACGTACAAAGGTCTGTCATTTGTGTGCTCACTATGTTAATCTGCTGAGATAGCAACAGCAAAACCAATGCATCACAATAACTAAAATAAACTGTCAGCAAGCCTCAGTGGAAAGGAAGGGTCAAGAAAACACAATTCAGTGAGGGGCTATGTCAGGATTCGTGTGGATCGTTAATAAACCACAACTTTCACCTCTTGAGACAGTTTCTCTCCTTTTCGACCAATCCACCTACCAACCGTTCAGTTTCCCTCCAAACTTTCAAATCTTGTGTCTCTCCCACATTGTTGTGCACTGGTGTCACCAGGGAATCCTTAAAAAAAGCTCTGAAGTCTGGCTCCCACCCCTACAGGTCTGGATTTCTAGGAGTGGCATGCAACCGAGGCACTGAGAGAGTTTAATAAGCTCCGCAGGTGATTCTAATATGCAGCAAAACTTGGGAAACATCCCTGTATATTCTTTCTGCCTCAGTTTTCTCCAATTTCATCTAAAAAGACACCAGTGTCCTCTCCTATACGTAGTTAAAAGAAATGCTTCATCTTGCCGTTGGCTTCCAGCACATGGCTCCTTGATCTGCTGTCTTTTCTGAGAAGGATCACATCGCCATAGCTAGTGCTTCTGCCAAACTCCCTTACAGCCTCTCATCCACTCTCAACTTCTTTCTTATTTTCCCTTTTATACTCTTTCATCCCCTAAATTACTGCAGATCAACTGTTATCCCTCTGAGTTTTCAGCTCTTATTCCACTTCCTATCTTTAGCTTTCTTTGGTATCTTATCACCAGTTTAAGCATGAAAAAGGCTCTTTTTTAATGTTACCTATTTCTTTTCCCTTTATCCAAAAACCCACAGGCAGTCTCTATTCCTTTCTTCAATCTTCATCCAAGAGCTAACTTAAGACTCTTAGTGATTTTTTTATCTCATCATAGTGGACTTCTCTGTTTCACACTCTAGTTTTCCGTCTCTTCCCAATAGGCTCATTGTTTTCCCATACAAAATGCTGTCAGACCTCTTGCCATTTCCTTTGTTATGAAAAACCTTGTTGGTGTCATTCTTACATCCTATCCAATTCATTTGCCTGTTCTCTTTTCCCAGAAGTTCATTCAGTCCAAACTAACCCCATAATTCTAGGTCTGGATGACAGTCAGCTCCATGAAGTGATAATGATGCTTAATAAATGCTTGAGTCCCAAATGGATGTGTGCAGAGGGCTGCTCCAAAATATGGATGGCCCATTGCCATCGAGTCAATTCCTACTCACTGTGACCGTGTAGGGCAGAGTAGAACTGCCCCGTAGGGTTTACAAGGCTGAAATCTTTACGGAAGCAGACTGCCACATCTTTCTCCCAAGAAGCTTCTGGTGGCTTCGAACTGCCAAGCTTTCGGTGGTTAGGAGCTGAGCACTTAGCCACTAGGCCACCAGGGCTCCTTAAGAGCCTCCCTAGATTTTCTGAAATTACTGTAAACCCCAGAAACACATTTGTTCCTTTACCCTTGTTCTTCTTTCTTTCTTCAACTCATTTTATCTGGACGCATTCAGCTAACGCTGAGCCAGAATCACCCAAAGAGCCAGGAAGGAGGGCATAAGTCTGATAGTTATATACATCTATGTCTGTGTTCTTTTGTCAGATTACACAAATTGTATACATATTTAAAATATTATAAAAAGAATGTCTACCCTTTTTATTTCTGCCTTAAAGGCCTGTTTCCTACATAAATTGAGCTTCATAAAATCTGTCATTACTTGTTTTTTTCTCCCGATCCTCCCACCCACCATTTCCCTTCTCATCAGCTTCTATACCCAGCTATTCCCTCTTCCTGTTCTCATGTCTCTGCCCTTTTTCAAGTTTTACATTCTTATTTGCCAGGTCATCACATTGTATTTTCTCAACTCTCTTTGTAAATTTACTTCTTGCCATGACACTTTTCTATGAGAGCTTTTCAAATAAAACCTCATTCAGAGGAAAAGAAACAAAGTTTTTTTTGTTTTGATTTGTTTTTTTAAGTCAAGGAAATATACACCAGTGAAAGCACTTTATCTTCTTTGCGGTGTATTGTATTTCTGAACTTAATACACACAGATGTCACATAATTATATATGTTTAGTCCTGGATGCAGAAAACAAGCATGTGTTTAAATTAACATGCCAGGAGAAGAGTTGCTCAGGAATTAAAAAGCAAAATTCAGTTGTCTAAAAAGAATGGGTTTAAAAAAATAATAACTTTCAAAAAATGAGTTAAAGTGATTAATACACTTTGTGAATTTTAAATAAAGTTATTAACATAGAGAACTATTTGTATACTTAGAACAGGGCTTTGAACCAGTTCATTCTGGTTTGAAAATTTGCATTTCTAATAAATTCCCTGCTGAGAATTTGCATTTCCACCCCAGATATACTGAATCAGAACCTACATTTTAACAAGATCCCCAGGTTATTCTTATGTATAACATCCTGGGAAATGCAAATTCTCAGCAGTGATTTGAACCAGAACAAACCGGTTCAAAGTCCTGATTTGCAAAAAGTGGTCTGAGTCTGGAGTTGGGGATCGGACAGATCCAGTTTCAAATCCTGCCTGCAGTTTTTGCTAGTAGCTCTCAGCAAATAATTTTACCTCTCTTGGTCATTTTCCTCAATGGTAGCATAAAAGTGTAAACAATATCTTATTAAAAACATTTTTTCAAGGCCTAAGTGAGATAGAGGAGCCCTGGTGGTGCAGTAGTTAAGCACTCAGCTGTTAACAGCTGCTAACCAAAAGGTCAGTGATTCAAACCTACCAGCTGCTCCTCAGGAGAAAGATGTTAACAGTCAGCTTCTGTAAAGATCACAGCCTTGGAAACCCTATGAGGCAGTTCCACTCTGTCCTTTAGGGTCGCTATGAGTTGGAATTGACTCTGTGGCAATGGATTAAATGAGATAAGATCTGTTAAGCCCATTGCAAGGCTGAGACGTGGGATGAACTGGGTAAGTGATAGCTGACACTATAGCCTTTTACATTAGTAAACATATCACCAAGTATATAGAAATTTTGCCTACGTATCTTGGGCAGCTATAATGTGATTTGTTCTGACAACCCCAAATTCATCCCTGGCATTTAGCATATCAGTACAAAGAGATTTTATACTTTCTTTTTAATACCTTAGCACTATTCTGTATTATACATACTTTGCTTATTTGTCAGTCGTAAGATTTTTAAATGGAAAACATATTAAAAGGCTTCAAAAATGCTCTCAATATGGTATCTGTTATCAGCCTCTATAGCCACTAGATGTCAATACAATGTTTATCTGAAAGGTTTAATAAAGACTCATTAGTAGCCTATTTAATGATTAAATAATGTATTCCCTTTGCAAGGCATATTAACATTGAAGGCTTTCAGAGCATTTTACCGCAATATTCATGGAATTCACTCCACTAACAACTAAAATGCTTTACTTCATCCAGGTGTAAATAGTTGTTGAATAGAAACATAGAGTTTTAATCCTGAATCCAATTTAAATTGGCTAACAAAAATATATATGCATAATATAATTGCCCTAATTGGATTTTTCCAGGAGCTTTACTTGCAGAAATAGCAATGAAGATCTGCATTATTTGTAACTGGATAAAACACAGATTTTGTATTTCATTTTAGAGGTGGCATTTTACCTTATCATAGATCCAGTAGTAATTTGGAGAGAAGAAATAATCTAAGGTATTTCTAAAATCATTTCCTTCAGGATATTTGCTATTTTATTAGTGATTCAGCTAAAGATAATTTAAACTCCTGTGGAAACTCATCTATAGAAGTCTTAGGCCATTTACTATTCAATCTTTAACCCTCAAATTACAGTCAGTAACTTTTACCTGAATATACTAAATATTTTTCAAAGCAACATAGCGATACATAGAAATGTGATTCAAATCTCTTTTCCTTGGATGCTAGGGTGTCATGACATACAGGTAAAATAAGGAGAAAAGGACCACTAAAAAAGGAAACAAACCAAAATAAACGTGAAAAAGATCCATTATTATCTTTATCTGGGATTGCTATTAGAAACAATTTTTCCTCAATCCCAGCTTTATGTGTTTTTTCTCTGAATATATTATCATTTAAACTTACCTCCTCAATTCAACCAAAGAAATTAACAAGTTGGAAAGCCCACTAGCCTAACTACTTTGTGGAAATCCACTTCAGTGCCTGTTATGTGAGGAAATGAATCAGAGATAGGAGAAGGAATAAAATGAGGGAGAGTAGAGGAAGGAGAAGGAAATGGAGGGTGGGTGGAAGTGACAGAGGAGATAGTCAATTGTGATGGTGCGAGTAAAGATTTGTGTAACTTCAGGATGGTAAATGAAATTTTCCATTGTCTCAGAGCTTCAGTTGAACTTCAAAGGGTGAGAATAAAAAGTGACTGCTTCCCACTTTCAAGGGAAGAACTAGCTGTGCACTGTCCATGTGGTGGCCACTAGGTATGTGTGACTTTCCTTGAAATGTGACTACTTGAACAGAGATGTGCTATATTAAATACACACCAGATTTCAAAGATGTGGTACAAAAAAGAATATGAAATATCTCATCAATACTTTTTATACTGATTACACATTGAAGTAATAAGATTTTTGATTAATTTGGTTAAATAAGATGTACTATTAAAATTAATTTCACTTGTTTCTTTTGACTTTTTAAATGTGGCAACCATAAAAATTAAAATTACATACATGTTTCATATTATATTTCTATGGAACGGCACTGTGTCACCCTGGAAAGCCTTGCTAAGAGACAGCCAAAACGGTTCCGTGACTCTTATTCCATCACTCACTTCCAGCTTAATATTGTGAGAATAATTAGAGAATAAAGAACGCTATTGAAAAGAAAAATAAAAGCCTGTTGGGGTAGCACTGGAGCATCTTCCTTTCATTAGGCAGAGAATGTGCTTTCCCTCCACCTCAAGCTGAGCAAAGAGGAACTTTGAAAGAGAACCATCTATTCAGAATGAGATGCAAGTCAGAAGGAGAGACAGGCACCTCCCCCACGTGGAATGTCCCAAGGATTGCAGAAACTCTTAGGTGACTCCCCTGCTACATGAGCTGAGTGTGGCTAGAGAGATCTTAGAATAATTTGCCCTGGACCTCTTGCATTTAGAATGAGCCAGAAGCAGAAGTTATTAAGTTATTAAGCAAGAACAAGGAGGCAGAAGGAAGAAACCACACATACCCCTTCCCTCCATTGTAGGTCTCCTTATATGTCAGGCTTGAGTTGAGGAAGAAAAAGGTTTGAATTGGATGTGCAATAAACATTTTGATTTGAACAGAACTGGACATTTTAGTAACTGAAAGTGACAATTCTAATACATGAAAAAGACTGAAGAGCCTATGGAATACGCCTGAGATATTGTTTAGGGGAAGAAAAGGAGCTACTCTTTATTATCTCCCCTATTAGATTTTAAACCGCAGGAAGGCAGGGCTCTTTTGTCTGTTTTTATTTTTGGGGGTATTTTTTTTGCTTGTTTTCTGTTTTTGGTGGCGTTTTTTTTGTTGTTGTTCATTTTACTTACATACTCCAAGGGCCTAAAATAGTACTTAAGCATAGTGGGTGTGGCATGAATGAATAAATGGACCCAACATAATATGATTGAAGGCAGTAGTTGGAGAGGGAAAAATGCCTCTTTTTGTACCTATAGAGCCTAATGTGTTAAAGGAAAAAAAAAAAAAACAGATACTTGTGTTAGGAAAAGCAATGTCTGTGTCATTTAATGAGCACAAGTGGCTGGTAGATAAGAGATTGCCGGTCAGTTCAGCAAATGCAGTCCATTTTAGAAATTACAGATTTGGGTAGTCAAATCACTACACGATGCTATACTATCAAAAACTCTTTTAAATTTTCTTTGCCATTTGACTCATATTAAGGCTTGTGGTGCTTAAAATATTTCCTGTGCTTTAGAGTTATTGAATTCTTTTCAGTCAGTAAGATTCTTAGTAAAATTTCTTCTGTCATTCATGGCCAATTACCTTTGTTTTTTCAATTATTTGTCATTTTGTTTGAGACTGAGTTTTGAGTATGATGAACACTTTCCATCATTATTATGTAGAATCAAGTAACAGTGGGGAAGATCTTGACTGCATTCTAACTTTTTCTAGCAGAACACATTTTTAGGTGATAAATAATTTCTTTTATAAGGATCAGCACAAAGCGGCTTCCTATGAGGTGGAAGTTAAAGATGTCCCAAATATCCAACTTTTCCAAGTCGCTGTACCACTCCATCATCGCTAACATCAACTAATCTCTTTCTCCTCGGTACTCTCCCTATCTTTCGGTTCCCTAATTTCTTGCAATGTCTCACAGAAATTATTGACCATATGCAGAAAATGGCTATGAGGTTTTGGAGGCTGGCAAGTCCCAAATTCGTGGGTCAGGTGTAGACTTCTCCCTGACCTTCAGTCTCTGCCCAAAGGCACTCAGCTTTCTTGCTCCATGGGCCAGGAAGCCCAATGCACCTTCTCCTGTGGGTCACTCCTTCTCCAGTGGTGGTGGGCTCTTTTCTTTGCCCTGGAATTGGCCCTCTTTTAAGGTAAAACTGACCAGTCCCCTTGGTAGTCAACAATTACCCTATCACACAATTACCCGGGTGGCAATTACAAGCGCATGGCTATAAAAGTCACACAAAAGTAATTAATCCACCACAGGTCATATGTAACCACTGCACTGAGGACTTCCATCCTAAAATTCAACCAGAATCAGCAGGATTAGTTCTTTAGGCTCCTAAGTTTTCTTTAGTTGTTGCATGTCTTTAAAGTCAATAACAAGAACGTAACGAAATGTTAAGAATATAACGAAATGTTAAATGTTAAAAAAAATCTGTGCCTAAACACTTCAGAAAACTATACTCATAAACATGTCAGTGTTGTCTTTCAAAGTATAAAACAGTATATGAGTATTTTATCTAGGTATGTGAGTTTGGCTAAAAAGATGCATGAATAACTACCCTCTCCCATTTCTCCATCTCAGGTAGACCACCTCAGTTTTCATTATTGTGGTCCATGCTTTGATAGCTCTTCCTCTTTGCTGCCCGACATCTTTGCTGAAAGGTGCTAACTAGCCTTTCAGTGACATGGATGAGATTTTTCTCAAAAGATTTTAAAAGCATCTGTGCATGTTTCAGAATATTTAATAAAGGGAATTAGAAATCTCTAATTTTCTATGTCAAGATTTGAGCAGTGTTAGTCTAATATACTCCACTATTGGATAGATGATGGGTAAATAATGTTTTAAACTTTAATAATTTTATAAAAATTTCTTCTTTCCTGTTGTGAAGTGCTGTCAAGTTGGTTTCAATTCATAGTGACCCTATATATAACAGAACAAAGCACTAACCAATCTTTCCTAAGAAGAAAAAAAAAAAAAAAAACTCTCACACTAAAAATAATTAGTTGCTATCGAGTTGATTCCAGCTCATGGGCTTCCCATATGTCATAGTAGAACTGTGCTCTATAGGTGTTGGGTAACAACCCAGCGGCACCTGAACCCAAGGTCAGCCACATCTCCAAAAGACTGAAGAAAGACTCCGGAGCCAGCGATTATGACATATGGTTTATTTGGGAAACTTACAGGACCGCGGTCCAGGGTGGCGGCTGGACCAATTTAGTGCTCAGCAACCACCTAGCAAGGGACTCAAGCTTATATACCATTCCAGCTGGGACCAAGGCTCATTGTTTTTCTCCCAGGTCTTTGAGTAGTCAGTGTTCCCAGGGACTTCACGTCCAGGCCCAGATGTTTTCCTTCCTGTTGCTAAGGCATTCCTCAGCCTTGGCTGCTGGCCCAGTCATGCCTTTCCCAGCATTGTACCTTAGCCTGAGTCCACCCCGAATTCATCCTCAACATGCTTCAGGGAAGAGCAAAGTGTGTTGACTGTTTGCCTCACACAGGGATACTTTCACACAAGGAGGGGCATGTTGGGAAAGGAGATTGGCAGAGAGGTATAAAAGACAAGGTACAAACTAAGGGATACAGATTGGGACAAAAAGATTAAATAGAAAATGATCATAGAGTAGGTATATCAACTCAACCATCAATTTGGGTCAGTAGTAGCTTTCTTGGAGCAGAGTGTTTAGAAAAATTTGATGCTATTACAATCTGTGTAGGAAAGAGTGTCATGATTATGGGTGCAGGAAAGGGGAGTGAGAACACTGTGCCATGTATTTCTATTTCTATTCTAGAAGGTAAAGTTTTCTGCCACAAGAAAGCCTGTGAGTGTTCAGAGAATCTAAAGCTCCAGTCACTGTCAAAGAATTGTACTTATGTCAACATAAATATAACGTTTGTGAATTTATTTTTTTCCACTCAGGAGAAAACCTTTCACACTGCACATTTAAAACAAATATATGGCTAGGAAAGAGCATCAGCTTAACAAAAAGAGGAAGACAGTAACCTCATTTAACTATTTCAGAGCAGTTCACATCGTACAGGTATTGGTATCCAAAATTATACCTTAAAATATTGAGAGAACTTGAAAACATGATTGGTGGGCCACTCTAAGTAAAATTTTAAGAATTATGGAAAATAGGGAAAGTGCCAGAAATCTGAGTGTCAAGCTAACATAAGTTCAGTGCTCAAAAAGAGGAGAAAGTAATGGATTGTCTTTGCCAAAGAAACAATATTCGTCCTCCTTCCCAAAGTGAATGTCTCCACCTGTGCTGCATCTCCTCAGGCCACGGTCCCTCCTCACTAGCTTACTAGGCAAATTTATTGAAGGTATGGTGTACTTGGTTACCTCCAATTTTTCTTCTCCCATTGGTCTCTCACCTGGTTATAATGAATTCCATTCTCTTCAAATGGAATCGCACAAAATTCATATTTAAGGATTGCTAAATATTAACTTTGCAGTATGGCATTAACCACACTTCCCTCCATAACTTCTTCCATGTAACATTGTTTTATTTTATTATACAAGACCTAATATTCTTGCTGTAGTCTACATCTTTCTCAGGCTTTTCTCTGGAACTTTCTGCTTCCTCTCACTGTAGGTATCTCTTAGATTCTGTCCTCATCCTTCTCATTCAAAATGCTTAGCCATGGCCATTTTATTGATAATCATAGATAAAATTATATTTTTATATCATTGTTGCCAAGTCTACCTGCCTAGTCCAGACTTCCTAAAGATCAGCCTTGTGTTCCAGCTGTCTGTTTCCGTGCATGTCCAACACATACCTCAATTCAACTTGTAAAAAAGGAAAATCTTTTTGTCTGTTCACAAAACTGTTTTTCCTCTTTTCCCCAGATTATCTGACCTTTGCCACTAACCCACATGTAAACCAATACTAATACCTACCATGCACTGTGTCATATCATATAATGTATGCAACGAACCCTCTGAGATGGGTTATTATACTCACTTTATAGATGGGGAAATGGAAGCATTAAGAGTTTAAGTAACTTGTCCAAAAAGATGCTAGGTTGATAAGTTACTGAACCATGACTCCTACCAATATTTGACTATCTAGAGAGCCCATAACATTTTCATGCCAGCTTGAAGGAAACATGTCTAAGTAGAGGTCGGTTTATTCTGTCTCTCGAGAAGGAAGAACTGAAATAAGTGAATAGAAATTATGTGGATATAGATTTCAGTGAATTTATCAAAATCAAAATAAACCCTTTGCTCTTGAGTAGATTCCTACTCATAATGACCCTATAAGACAGAGTAGAACTACCCCATAGGGTTTCCGAGGCTATAAATCTTTATGGAAGCAGACTGCCACACTTTTCTCCCACAGAGTGGCTGGTGAGTTCAATAGCAAACCTGTCGGTTAGCAGCCCAGGCTTTAACCACTGTGCCACCAGGGCTCCTTCGAATTTATCAAAGAACTCCCTAAAAAGTGAATGTATACAGCAATGAAACAAGGTCCCTGGGAAAGTAACAGCTTCAGAATCAGGAATGCTGCAGAAAGGCCTTTTGGTTAGAGAGGAAATTTAGGCTACCAAGGGAAAAAAAAAAAAAAAAAAAAAAAAACTCGCTGCCTTTGAGTCGATTCCGACTCATAGCGACCCTATAGCCAGACTCCTAAAGTTTATGGCAGATTAATACTCTCAGACACTGCCTCAATTTGTATAGCAGCTTCAATTATCTCCTTACTAATCACATGAAAAACTAAACGGATGCCCCCTGAATGTTCAATAAATATTGGATGACCAATGTACTGTGTCTTGAACAGTCTACAGTCAGGAAATTTTGGTAATCTAAAGTTCTAATTTTAAGTAGGAAAAAAGTATTTTAGTGGTTTGGTTGCTTTAGGTCCTTGCTGTGTTCTCCTTGAAAAGCAGCTACTTTGCCTGCTGCAAATATTGTTAAGTGGTCCATTACTATAAAATATTCCTGCGTGGTTTGGATAGAAAGAGGAGCAACAAGTATGAATGGAAAAAATCTGACACTATGTTCTAAAACTAAGAACATTTCTTATATGATTGTAGGTGATTTTTGCTTTTTCTCATAAGTGTAATACATCTGTGTTTTATGCAGCTTGGGTTTTCATTTGTTATTTTATTTTACATAGATTTTAATCTGTTTTTAAACTCTGCTTTTGGAAAGGGTCTGTTCTCAACACTTTCATCACGTGATAATTATTCCTCAGGAAAATTGTTAATAGGTGCAATGGCAGTTAGAGTCATCATCTCCAGCTAAAACCATAGTGGGGAAAATCTGAAAGGTGAGTACCAGATAAGAGATGCTGGAATTCACGCTTGATTCCTGTGACTGGACAAGCTGGGTGATAAGCCCAGGGCTCTAGCTGTTTCTGCAGAGGCCACTGGCAGGTGCCTACAATGAGACTCTGTTCATTCACTTTAATTAGCACCTCATCACTTTCAACTTGGTGTCACCCAGCTGCCTAGAGCAAGACAACACCTCCAGCTTGAACTGGGCTCCATTCCATTTTCTTGGAGCTCATCAAGACATGTGGTGCTTTCTTTAAGTGCAGCTGGTGCTGGCACTTTCATTGTAAATTTAAATCTCTGTTTGGAAAAAGGTGATAAGAACAGTTTGTCTCAAGTCCCTGGTGTTTAAGCCTTAAGCAATTCCCAGCAAAATATATTCAAGACTCCTTCTGGTTTGATGGGCTACAATTTGTAGTCGTCTTATTAATAGTAGCAGTATTCAGATCCTCCTTAATGATATGCACTCCAAGGAAGTCTCTACATGGGCACTACTATTTCTCTGTGGTTCAAGGTTTGTGCTGATGGCTTTCCGCATTTTTAGTGGTGCTTGTTGATCAATGACGGTTATGAGAAAAATATTAGTATCTGCATGCATTTATTTGTGTGTGTTTTTCTTGTTTCAATGGGGCAAATAATGGGATGCTTACTAGATGCATTCTGCTTTATTGCAGTTGTTTCTCAGTAACAGAGTGCTAACATCTAAGACTACACAGTGAGTTACAAGTCAGAGCTTAGTGGTCTTCTGGTTTTCAATACAGTTAACTGCACTATCAGTATTTAAGTCATTTCTTTATAAGTTATCTTGACATACATTGTGCTTGGAAGGTATTAGATAAAATAAAATTTTTATTTATTTTAAAAACAAGTGGTATATTTGGCTCTCTCCCCAAGGTTAGAGCTGATTAAAATACCTATCTTTTCACTGATTTCTTCTTAAATACTTTTATTTACTTTCTCTGTTTCAGATAACTAAGTTTTGAAGGGAACAAAATAACTCAAAATTACTTTAATGCTATATAATATCCTGAGCAACCTATCAAGACGTCTTCATTTGTTCTCTGAACTTCAAGATGACCCTTTTGTTATTACCATTATAAGTCTTCATAATACCTTAAATTGTAGGCAAAGTGCTTTATGAGTATCATCTAATTTGGCCCTCATGACAATTCTGAATCTTATAGGTAAGGAAAGCTAATGATAGAGACGGCATGTCCCTAGCCTAGTCTGCTACATGGGGGAAGACTGGAAACCAACCAGACGGTTCTAGAATATCCTACCTTCAAACAATCTCTTGCTGAATAAGCAACCAACAAAAACAAGTAGGAGACCTTGGGCATTAGCAAGGGTCTCATATCTGGTTCATCTAATTATTAGCCATATTTCTTTGGCCTACTAGTTGAACTGTCCAGAGAAAAGTTTTCTTATTTGTAAAATAAGCAAACTCGTACCAAACTTACGTGACAATTATGAAGATCAGGTAGGGTATTATTAGATAAGGTCAAGTATCTAGCACATTATTATTATGGAACAGAATATTAATTACCTTCATTTCTCCTTCTTACCAAAAATATAGATGCCCAGTCTAGCATTACCAGATGTAACTACAATATTCTCAGTTGGTCAGATAAGAGCTGTGATGACTTTATCCTGGCAAGTTGTCCTGGAGCAGAATCATATTCCAAAGTATAATTTTTAATTTCAGAGCATATAGCATAAACCTAACTTCCCTCTGTGTAAAATAAATGGTAAATATATACATATATAAATGGCAATAGATATACACAAACATATTAAGGAAAGGAAGTACACTTTTTTTTTTAATTTACCTGATTCATCATAACAATAAGATATAATAACAGACTAACAGCACTAGCTAATATTCATTATATAACTACTAAGCATTTTTTACAAATACATTTTATCCTCACACAAAATTATCTGAGGTATAGTTTTATTATACCCATCTACAGATGGGAAAACTGAGGCATAAAAAAAAGCAAGGTTGTTTAATGCAGGGATTGATGCCCATAAGTTTGGCAATAGTGGCCACACTCAACCATCATAATACTGCCTTAAAATAATTAAAATACTTCTTGAAATAGTAATCTTATCAGCACTAACTCTACAATCATGGAGAGAGGCCTCTGAACTTCAGTATTACTAGAGAATTAGCACATATGTATATTTCAGAAATTTAATTTGAAATTTAGATAACACTGAAAATATTTGGTGATTAAATGTTTGCAGTTATTTCTATCAGTGTCTATGTGACAATTATTTATGACACATTAAAGTTACTACAAAAACCCACTGCCCTTGTGTCTATTCTGACTCATAGCGACCCTATAGATATTGGAAAATTATTTGTAAAAATACTAGAGGAGCTAATTGAGAATTCTAAACTAGGAAACCCCATAATCTGTCAATAGAGAAACAATTCCATAAAATCCGTGCTATGGGAAACAGAACTTTGCTATTCAAATTCTCTCAGATGTAAAATCACATGAGAAATATTTCCCCTTGGGTTAAGCATTGATTTCATAAAGAGAGAGAAAGAAATCAGAAGGGTACAATAATCAACATCAATTTTGAGCCTATAGTCAACTTTTTGAGGTTTTTTCCAGCATCTCAGGTGAGGTTGCTGGGAGGGCTCAGCTCAGAAGCTCCTGGGCAGATGGACCACCGCCTGGGGCCAGAAGGGAATCAGCTATGAGCCTTCCTCCCCTTGATTTGGAGGAGAACCAAGAAGTACAGTTTAGTTAATCTGGGTAACCTCATTTTCATCTCATTTAACTAGTGGGAGTTAATTGAACTACCTGCTGAGATCTCTGGCACATAGCTAAATAAGGTGAAATGAGGTTACAGTGTTCCCTAACCCACTTTTGGCCCCATTTACTGTAGGGGCTGGTTTTCAAAGAGGGTCAGAAAATACTTTGAAAACGTTAGATTACAGCCAACTACTTTGTGGCTAGAGGAGCCCTGGTGGTGCAGTGGTTAAGCATTCAGCTGCTAAGTGAAAGTCGGTAACTCTAACCCACCAGCCGCTTTGTGGGAGAAAAATGTGGCAGTCTGCTTCTGTAAAGTTTACAGCCTTGGAAACCCTTGGGGCAGTTCTACTCTATCCTGTCGAGCTGCTATGAGTGGGAATCAACTCCACAGCAGCGGGTATTTTGTAGCTCTATCCATGCAGATTCCTTGTCATCCAACACCCTCGCTCCACCACCTCTAAATATTTAGTCCTTCCCCCTTTTTTCCCCCTCTATCTCACCCAGACCCACTTTCAGTCTTTTCAAGCCGATTACCAGCATATCCTCAGGACCTTCTCACACATATTTTGTGTTCCACTGATGTTTCCAGAAGCGTTGCTTCCACAGTCTGTTTTCTACAGTTTTTCTTCTAATAGACCTCACTGATCGCTCCCACTGCCTCAAAAGACTGTATCTTTACAAGACCAAAATCGCCTTTAAAAATAAAAATTCACCCCACCAACTGCTTATAGTCTTTTGAAATATCAAACTGTTTAACATTTAGCATTGCTATGACTTCATTGGAAACCCTGGTGGTGCAGTGGTTAAGTGCTACGACTGCTAACCAAAGAGTAGGGAGTTCGAATCCACCAGGCGCTCCTTGGAAACTCTATGGGGCAGTTGTACTCTGTCCTATAGGGTCTCTATGAGACGGAATCGACTCGACGGCACTGGGTTTTTGTGTATGACTTAATTAATTAATTATTTGGGCTTTAATAGAAGGAGATATTGGTTATTTGTGACATAGAAAACAGAATATCGTTTATGACAAAAAATAAAGAAATTTGAATAAAGCATTGTATCCTTCTGGATTGTTTTGGAAAAGTCATTTCAATGACTCAGTGTCTCCTTAAAATTACATATTATTCTTTTACTACCCAAGTCATACATGTTCATTGTAAAAAAAAAAAAAAAAAGGTTTAATTCAAGTATTTATATATAATCACTTTTTTCTTGTCTTGAACCTATATATATAATACTATAGAGAGATGAGACAAATATGCTTTTATACCTTATTTTCCCTGTGCAATTCTGAAACTGAAGTCAAAATGCCTGAATGAATCATATATACTTCACATTATAAAAATTTGCTAAGTATTTTTTCTTTGCTTTTAACCTGTGACTCCTTCACTATCAGTGTTTTATGTTAGTAGAATAATAGTAACTATAAAACAAAATATATCACAGTATGAATATATCTTTGATGTGTGTAAAAATGGCATGTCGGGGGCATCTAACCTCCTCTAACTTCATGAGGGGGAGAGAGAATCGCCATCAGCATCAGCCCAAGGCTGAGTCCTATGAAGCAGAGGTCAGGCATACCTCCTCCCTCCAACCTTTTTACCTATCCTGACATCAGCAGTTCCTCCCACAGCACTCTCTACTTCTCTCCTGGGTTCGATAATTCATTGTAATGGCCACATAGAACTCACAAGCAGTATTTAAAGTTATGGGGTTTATTAGAGAAGTAACGGCTTACAATTCAGGATACAGTTCTTCTATCAGGATAGCTTCTTCTCAGTCATGCCTGCAGACAGGTCTCTCTTTGGCTTTCAGCTTCCTGGCCACTTGGCCTCTCAGCCTTATCTCTGCCCTGCTTGGGCAAGTGTTACAAAGTTCTTTAGCTCCATCTATAAGTGCCCAGAGGCACTTAACTCCACCAGTAAGCTGCAACTCGAAGGCACTAAGCTGTCTTGCTTCATGGGCCAGGAAGCCCACCATGCTGTCTCCCGGTTCTTTTGCCTCTGCTGCTGCTGTTTCTCTGTTGCTGTGTCTTGCTGTCTCCAGTGTTACGGCTTTCTCTCTCTCTTTGTCTCCTGGGTCTAAGATGTTCTTAGCACAGAGATCCTGGGTCCAAAATGTGTGTTTCACTCCTAGCTCTTCTTTCTTGGTGATAGCGAGGTCCCCCTGCCTACCTCTGGGATGGCTCATTTTAAGCCTAGCAGGGTATCAAAACTGACTAATCTCACTAGGGTTCCATACAACTTTTGCATTGTTAGCAGGCTGTTCAATCCCCTTGGTGGACCACAAGCACCTTATTTGCATAGTCCCATCTAATCATTTGGTGGGAGTTATAAGACCATGGCAGGAAA
This sequence comes from Loxodonta africana, assembly GCF_030014295.1. Taxonomy (NCBI): domain Eukaryota; kingdom Metazoa; phylum Chordata; class Mammalia; order Proboscidea; family Elephantidae; genus Loxodonta; species Loxodonta africana. The sequence goes on from NC_087344.1 coordinate 124,990,878, forward strand.
GGCCAAATAAAAGTGATCCATCACATCGCAGGCCACCCCCTGGCTTTTCTAGCCGTGGTTCTTTCATTCCTAAAGGATAACTTCCCCCTCCCAAACATTTTACCAGTCCCAAATCATTAACAATTAACCCTCCGTAGAGCAAAAAGTCCTCAGGTGAGGTTACTCAGGTTACCAGTCATTCAGGTCAGTTGCGGGAATACATCTGATCTGGCCAGGTTCTCCAAAGGTCATTTGTCTTCACCCTTTCTGGCCCCTGATAAAATTTAACTGAGAGAAGATTATTACCTTGCTCTGAACCTCACAAGGTTATCAACATAGCAAAACCTTTAAAGGACTTTAGATTCGGCCACGGTACTTCAATACGACAGTGCTTCCCCCTGACTATGTATTTATGAACAGTAGATATTAGCTAGGAATTTGTTTGTAGATGTGATATAAATAATTCCTTCCTACAAATTTATCATTTTAAGCCATATACCTGTATTTTACATACACTTTTTACATTAAGTGAGTACATGGGGACTTATACATCACTCTAATTTTATTTAAATTGGTCACCATCTTCTCCATGATTCCGCCTACATCTTCAACCTATTTGTGTGTGAATTGCCCAATTTTATGGGATTTTATTTTTCCTGCCTTGTTGGTACCTAAACTTACTGTAGAAAGCTTCCTACCACGTGAAATCACAGAGAGAAACAGTCATTAGGACCTGCACTCATCAATAAAACAACTTTCCATCAGGTGTTTTACAAAACTTGAGCCCAAACCTGAGGTGAATGTCATCAGATTATTCCTAAAAGTGTGTTTGTTTTAGGTATCCCTCTATGGGACACTCTTTAACCCTTTAAAGTGCAAGTTTGGAGTGATAAGTGCCCTTTATGTTGAGACCTAACCCATTTAAAAAGGATTCACGGCTATATTATTCTAAAAATATTATATATATATATATATATGAAGATATATACTTATATGTGTGATATGTGAATCAGTTAAGATGAATGTTCAAGCCATCTTTGTGAATTTAGCAGTATAGAAGTATACTGACAACTAATGGAATATCCCTGGGGGTATAAGAAAAAGGGAACAGAACAGGGTGTATAAGAGCCATTATCTGATAAACAATTCTTTCCATTCCGTGGTAATTCATTCTTTCAATGATAGTGTTGTTGTTGAGTTGACAGTATACATACATACATATATATATATAAAACAAAGAAATAAGTTTGACCTTTTGTCTCTGGTTTCTGAAAATAACCTGATCAATCAAGATGCCTTTGTTTTCCAAAGTAGCCAGGCAAGTAGGGTCTACAGGCCCTCCACCTGGCAAACTAACTTCAGGAACAGAGGGGAACATGATGCAGTCATGCATATTTATTGATTGGAGCAATCGTAACTACGCATCAGAGTTTTAGTCATGCGTATTCATTAGGTCCCTATGACTAAGGGACCCTCTTGGAGTTCTCTCTGGAGCCTCCTGGATTGATGAGAACATCCATGAATGGGAGACAGTGGCATCTCCCTGGGGACAGTGGAGGCCCTATGCCAGAAACTCTTCCACAGCTTGTCTGATGTGTCTCTTTGATTGTATTCCTCCTGGTTATAACAAGCAGATAACTGTAAATACAGGTAATAGTCTCCATAAATTTTATGAGCTGTTATAGAGAATTAACAAACCCATAAGGGGCAATGGGATTCTGACTTAGCTCAGGGTGGCTAATTCAGAGAAGGGCTGCACAGGCAGTCCTCAGGATAGTCTTAACTTGGGAAGAAGCAGCTTTGGGGGATGGTGAACATAGAAAACCTGCAGGGGCAGTCGATGAAGAATGACAGAGTTCTAGATTGTGTGACCTAGCCCCCAGTGGCTTGAGAAAGAGAAAGCCTGGTTGGTCTGAAGCGCAGAGAGTTGTACAGGCTCCTGAGTCTATGGCGGGTACCTGATGACCTGGCCCTGTGTGGCCACGGACATTTTGATCTAACTCTGAGTGGTTAGGGTTAGAGAGGAAGTTCCACAGAAGAAGTGGCTGATGAAGAGGATTTTGGAGGTGTGGGAAGGTAAAGCCTGGACTCATTTCCAAGTAAAAATTGGGTTCATGCTGATCTTTGCCGCACAGTGGTAAATGTGGCATTTGCTACTTTGCCTTTTTAATAGTGCAGTTAGTCACAGCATCACAATATTCAGAAGCAAAAAAAAAAAAAAAAAAAACAATGTATAAACAGAATCTAGAGCCCAGGGGTAGTGAAGTCTTACCCATGTTTCCACATACTGCTAGTCACAGAATGATTACAGTATAAAAAAAGGAGAGATGTTGACCAGGTTATTTTTTTATATTGAATGTGACTTGATGTTTGAGCTTAAACAAGGTGCTTTCAAGCATGTTTGCTTTTATTAAACTTAATAGACATACGGAAATGGAAGACACATGTTTCGCAATTATAAGATAAGCTCATTTGAAACTCCAAAGACTGAAAGTCCTCTAAATCATGGTGTCTCTGACTTTCGAAAGACTAAATCAAATTCCCAAACTAAAACAATTGTTATGAAGTTAATTAAGAAAACTTTGTTGCTGTATTTGACCATTCTTAAAGGGTGTAAGTTTCTAAAGGGTATAGGTTTTCATGTTTTAAATTGTGAATGTCTTCAATATAAAGAGGCTAGCTTCCCTCACCAGATGAATATGTATATCTGCTGGGGGCTATGTATGTATACACATATTGTGGAAGAGTAAGCCCCTCATGGATCTGGCTTTTATAAATCTAAATTTCAGAATGAGATTCAATGATTAATTGATCAAAATCACACAGCAACTAAAACACACAAAAAAAGTCTACCTTTCCTCATTAAATCTCATTATTTATAGCACGTATTCTTATATCTTTGTCTCCTTTCTTATTCAAAAACCAGATTGGACTACATGGGAGGAAAACAGCTTGCCTATGTCAACGGATCATTTTATTTGGGCTCCAGGTTTCTGAATGAACTTCAACTCATATCCTTGTAGACATCTGAACTCCATAAATCCACAGGTTTTTAGTAGCCCTAAAGGCTGGGTCAGATAGCAGACTTGTCCCACTATGACTTTACAAGGATTTCGTACTGTGTAAACAACACTTGCAAGGATTTCTCTTTACTGCTGAGTAAAACCAGTGGCTGGAAAAGCCACTTTTGAATTTTCTTCCCTAAACTATGATGTGGTGCAGTTTTCCTTCAATCTCAAGCTGTGACTATTGGGTTATTTTGCACACATTGTAGGTAGTGTTTTAGTTCTTGGCTTCATGAGTAGGACAAGTTGGCCCAAAGCACAGCCTCTTAGAAGTAAAAAATAGTAGTCTTAGAAGGGCAAATATAGTCTGTTAGAATGATTTTCCATCTTTCCATGAATAGTAGTAAGAAAACGATTTTGAAATACCTAAATATCATTTATTTGATCCTTTTTAAAATAGAGGATTTGTGAGAAAAGTGGGGTACAGAGCTCAAATTCTAGTAAAAAGACCAGACTTAATGGTCTGAGACTGGAGGGACCCCAGAGGACATGGTCCCTGGACTCTCTATTAGCCCAAAACTAAAACCATTCTTGAAGCCAACTCTTCAGACAAAGATTAGACTGAACTATAAGACATAAAATGATACTGGTGAGGAGTGTGCTTCTTAGCTCAAGTGGACACATGAGACTAAGTGGGCAGCTCCTGTCGGGTGGCAAGATGAGAAGGCAGAGCGGGACAGGAGCTGGTTGAATGGACATGGGAAATGCAGGGTAAAGAGGAGAAATGCGCTGTCACATTATAGGGACAGCAACTAGGGTCACATAACCATGTGTGTGTAAGTTTTTGTATATGAAACTGATGTGAATTGTAAACTTACACTTAAAGCACTTAACAAATAAGTAAAAGAAAAAATAAAATAGAAGGTTTGCTTATCTTCAGGTACTGTTCTAGTAACAGAAATTTTAGTGGTTACCATAAGCAAATGAGAGATTCTGCTTTTAGTTTTTCCTCTGAATTTACCTTCTAAATCATGTTTCTGTCTTCTAATTACTAAAACAAAGGAAGCAAAACAAAAACAAAAGTAGGTTTTCTAGACATTTTATGAGCAGAATCTTTCATTTGATTATACTAATGAGTAAGATGTATAACTCAATACCCGTTTTAAATATTCTCATCCACCAATTAGCATTATATATTTTATTAATTTTAGCAATTTGTAGTAGGTATTCTGCATTGACCTATAAATAATTGGACTTGCCTTTTAAAATCCCAGAATTACTATAAGTTTCCAATACCTCTGCCATAAGACGATGTATGTACTGTGTATGTCGAATGCTATGACAAAACTGTGATATTCGAATGCCCGTCAGTAGAACGTTATTAGCTCAGCTTAGACTGGGAAATTGAGGCTAAACAAGCAAGGAGTTAAAAAGAGACGATATGTGCTTGAAGTGGGAAAATAAGGTTACAATATGTGTACTATATATAGTAATTAGAAACTGGGAAAAGAAATCATAATCATTAGGGAATTTTCAAGATCAGAAGAATTAAGAGGGAAAAATGTTGAGGTCTACGAGAAGACATATCCCGCAAAGGCATAATTAACTCAAATAAAAAGTATAGCGCCTCCATGTTGCTGCTGTTTTAAGATTTAGAGTGTTTTTAGGAACATATTTATGATAAAAGTTTTGTCACATATTAAAATAGCATACATTGAGGCAGTTTTGATATGGAAGCAGAATAAAAATATGAACTTCCAAATGTTCTTCTATATGGCCTAAATGGTATATCTGTGCTTTGGTTTAAGTGTCATATTTTATAAAAACGCATTCCTAGGTTGCTCCAAGAACAATGAACCAAGTCTCCTAGGGAAATAATCATTCTTTACATAGCACAGCTGTAGCCAGCACACAGATACCAAAGAGTTTGTGACCTTTCCACGTTAGGATATTGCTAAGGGACACTGTCCCTGCCTACACCATGAATAAACAAACATCGAGTTGTGTATTCAATAACATCGTCAACTCATATAACCCTTTCAAGGTTATACTCTATCGAGTTTGAGGCAGAGGTTATCTGAATACTCATTTACTTGAAAAATGGACATGCTGAAGAGAAATTATAGAAATATGTACACATATGTTAGTCTAAAGTACATTTACCCCATAAATACTTAGAAACTGATGGTTTTATAGCTACATATAGCAATATATTCAATTTGGTCATATAGTTAGTTTAATAAAGAGTATGTACATTAATTATAACTGTTCCGTTTATTTCTAGAAGGAAATAAAAACTGCAGATTCTCTGGTGATATTTCTTTCACCCTTATTCTAAATTAATATTTTGGTTATCTTTGACCTGTTTTTGTTGTTGTGTACTGTCTAGTGAATTCTGAATTCATAGTGACCCTATAACCAAAAAAAAAAAAAAAAAATCCAACCCATTGCAGTTAATTCCAACTCATAGTGACCCTATAAGAAGAAAAGAATTTTTTTTTTCCTTAGGACAGAGTAAAACTGTCCTATAGGGTTTCCTAGGCTGTAGTCTTTGTGGTTAAAGGAACCTTGGTGGTACAGTGGCTAAGTGCTCAGCTGCTAACCGAAAGGTCGGCAGTTCAAACCCACCAGCCACTCTGTGGGAGAAAGATGTAGTGCTCTGCTTAGATAAAGATTACAATCTTAGAAACCCAATGGGGCACTTCTACTCTGTCCTAAAGGGTTGCCAATGAGTCGGAAATGACTCAATGTCAATGGGTTAATCTTTATGGGAGCAGATTGGCAGGCCTTTGGAAATGAGAAATACTTGTGCCGAGGCATACTATAGTAGGAATGTGTTTGTATTAGTTGAAAATCATTATTATGCAATATTTAGACTTGATATTAAGAATGCATTGTTTCTAAACTGGGAAAAACTGATTTCAAGTGAACAAAATCAGCATCAAAATTGGATATAATGTTCAATATTCTGAGTTCAGAAAGAAGTTCTAAACAGCAAGGCATTTAGTATTGCAGTCCAGATACTATTCTGATCTACTGATGCAGAGGGTACTGCTGACGTCAGTGGAAATTTTGCCTGTGTAGGCACTGATGAACACACTTCCTTTCTGGATTTCTTTCCCCATCCAGAAATTAAACGGGAAGATCATTTGTTTTTGCAATAGAAGAGTATGTGAGTGGTATAAAATGACTTTGGATTATGACCTCTTCTGACATCAAATAAATAATGGATGTTTTTAATCTAGATACAATTTAAAAGTAGATGTACTTAATAGATATTACCCGAATACCTGCAAAAAAAGAAAAGAAAATCCTTTTTAAAGAAACTTAATGGAATCCTAATACCACTGAAAAATACTTGAATCTAAATGTTATACACAGCTCTAACCATTACAAAAGGCAGGGCCACTGAGCATCAAAGATATCTGCGAAATGTATTTTAGGTGCAAATGAAAAAACAAACACAAAACCCTAAAAAGCTAAATGGAATAGCATAATACCTAAGCAAAAGCAAAATCTGGTTGCCCTGCACGTAGGAACTACCGAACAATGTAGTACTGTAGCCAAAAGCCAAACTCCTTGGGAAAGAGTATTTGTTGTCCCTCAAACCTAGGCCGATGGTTGCAATAAATATTTCTCTTCATATATCACTGGCTACCTGCCTATCTTTAATTTCAGGCCCTTGAAATTTTATCTCGTGAAATATTAAGATATGTTTGCACTCCTCTATTTTTAGTCTTATTTTTTAAGTGTTCTGTTTGTATAATACATCAAAAAGAAGACAGAGTGGCTGTATGTTTCTTCCCTTTGTTGGGATATGTGGAAGGAAGGGAGTGGAGGTTATTTTGGGCACGAGTTTGTCTCTGGTCAGCTGAAACACATCAGTGAGGTAATTTCTATTTAAGTCTTGGCTTTGTCACTCAGTTTGTAATAAGCCAGAACTATCAAACAAAAATCAGAACACAAATCAATACTGGTTGCCAGAGAAAACGCAAAGAAAAAGAAGGATTACGTTTATAAGGCAGAGGGGAGTGGTTAGTAGTCATTCACAGCACAAGCCAACACCTTTCAGAAGTTTGGGTCACTGGATGCAATACACTTGCTCAAAACTCTCTAATTTACAGGAGAAGAGTGTTTTTTTAACTGCTTAAAACATGGCAGGGGGGCACCTGGGTTGTTCTCAAGCTAACTCTCAATGCGGAGAAAATAAAAGGAGCTGTTGGGTGGATAGGACAAGACTGAGGCACTTCCAGAAACAGTTTTGCATTACTAGCTTTCTTCGCTTTTCAATGAGCTGAACACCAAAGCCTTAGCCAAACAGTGTCAACATTCGCAAACTCACGTCTCCTTCATGTTCGGTGACCTAATAGCATCAAGTTTTACAAACTGTCTTGCCTACATGCCAATTCTGCATATTAAGTTAGCTGTGTCTTGCTCGTGGTGTCAGAATCTTGCTGATTTTCATTCAGTCTAAGACTTGCTTCAGTCAATCAGCAACATTTTTAACAATTGGTCCATCACATGTAAACTGAAACAAGACATGGGGTCCTATTTTTTAAAATCTAGTCTGTACTCATCATTTTAAAAAGTGTAATCAGGAGACTCGAGGTCCTTCTCCTGAAGGTGGACAGTTTATTTTGGAATGGGTTTTCCTTGGCAGAGTTGAAATGCCATGCTAACGCTAACCATTAAGTAATTTTCCCACCACCTGCAGTGTGTTTCGTGGGACTAAATAATAAAGTCATATAATTTTACTGGTAGAAAAAACCTTAAAGAGTATCTCTGCCATTCATTTCATGTTGCCACTAAAGGAAAAGAAGCTCAGGGAAATTAAATAGCTTGCCCACGGGTACATAGCATTTTGGTGGTAGAAGTGGACTGGCAGAAGTCTTGACTCCTAGTCCACCATTCTGTCATGACACCTGCATATGTTACTGAATAAAGTGTACATCAATAGTTCTCTTTTACAAATTCACTCTCATTCTTTCTCTCTCTAGTTTTACTTTGTTTCCCTTGGGAAACTTAGAACCGACAATTCTTTTCTTGGAATACTTTTAGTATATCAGTTACCTCTTTTTCTTTCTTTCTCATTTTCACTCTTTCTCTCTTTCTCACCCTCTTTTACTTTCCCTCTTTCTTTCTCTGTCTCTTTCTTTCTTTTCTTTTCTCTCCATCTCTCTATGTCTGTGCCTAAGGCCATTACATTAATAACAAGTGTTCACAACTGACACGTTCCAAATAATAACGCTGTTAATACATTACCGTTTTTTACTTAATAAAAGCCATCTTCCCATGTAAACACTGGGTAAGTAGGTTTGCCCTTAGAATGCATCACAGAACCAGATTTGGGACACAGAGAGGTAACTATTAACTCCTTTCAAGCTTTCCAATATCTTAAAATGTTGCAGCAAAGAATTGGAAAACTGCAGCTCTTATTCAAATGAATCAGGATGGAGCAGATGGTTGAAGAAGGCACACGAGCAAGAGGAAATCTCCTGCTCTCCCTTTCTGACTGCTTTGCCCACAGAGGAATAAGGATCCAAGGAAAATCAGTAATCATGGAGGATGTCATTTGCATATCCCCAATAAGGGAGCTTACAGAAAAATTCCCAGAGAAAAGGAATGACTGCTTGAAGATCGATGCGCAAAGAGCACATTGCCAACTGCCTTCCTTCTCCTGAAATGTGGGAGAGCTAAGGCTTTTAAAAATTAAGTTTGTAAAATGGGTAAATACTGAGACCTGGTTAAATTAAGGTTGATTTTTACAAGCTAAATAAAGCATTAGGATGCTTTAGTTTTAATGTTTCACCTTTCTAATTAAAGTCCACTTGGGCTACAGCAAAACCCAAAGACCTATCTGTGAAAATATTGAATTCCCCCTTTTTCTTACCTCTTTGGCTGGAGGATTAAGCAAGCTGCAATAAACTGCCTTTATTGCTTTATTGTGAATCCATGTGGCAAAGTGTGTTTCCCCACCCCCCTTCACTGATGAGCAGAAATCATTGAAACAACACATCCGCTCTAAGGAAAAACTTATATGAAGCTATTTTAAAGGGAACAAAAAATCTAACTCAGCTAACTATGAACATAATGTGCTGATGTTGAGAAAACATTTTGAAAGATGTGTTTTTAATTAAACACTAAGCAAGAACATAAGAGATGTTTATTTAAAGTCACATGTCACAGACCTGATGAGAGTTTGTCATTTTGTATACATTACTCATTTCTTCTTTGTACAGCTTCTAGATTTCTAGTTATGGAGGTGATATAAACATCCTTTGTTGTTTGTGGAATTGAATATTTAACCATCAAACACGAGACTAAAGAGTCTTCCCTTTATAGGAAGAAGAGCGGCCACTGAATATGCAAACACCCTTATCGATAACAAATCTCCCTAGTAAATTAACCATGAGATGTAATATTGGCAGGTCTTCTTGTTAAATAGAGGACCTCGGTAACACCATCATTGATTAGACCAGTAGTAGGCAGATGGTTAAATAACACAGTAAGAAATGTCATAATAGTTTCAATTTTATTACTGAAACTCAAACTTTCAGTGGAGGTAGACAGATTGCCTTCATTTTTCATCCATAAAACAACCATCTTGAACATTTCATCAAAAAAAAAAAAAAAAAACTTTTTTTTTTCCACTGGCATTGCAACCAATAAAACCTTTTATGCATGGCAAGTTGGCAGAAACTATTAATAAAATGTCTGTCAACTGCACATCTCTTTTTTTCTCTTTTGCAAAAATGGGGAGAAAATCATTAATTACAGTTTCTGTCACACACAAAAGACACAGTGATTGTTCTGGTTTCTTAACAGCCTGAATTCACCTAGTGACCACCTCTTCTGTTGAATTTGAAAAGGGATGGGTCCTTATCCATCTGAACAAGACGCTACAGAGTTCTCCTAAGTAACACGTTGCCTGTGTCTGCCTGGGCAACAAATGTGGTATTTTAGGTCGACTCTGAAAGAGGATTATGAATATGGATAGAATGCAAATAACTTCATCTATCTTAATCAGAATACAAGAATTCAAGCTGTTGAGGAAAAAAAAAAAAAAGATCTTAGAGTTCCCATACAAGGAAAGAAATTTCCTAGTACTTATTGAATTTAGAAGACGGGTTAGAAATGAACTCAATGAATCTGTTCATCAGAAGGCAAGCCACAGACTTAGCAACAAGTGTAGATCGATTACCCTGATGACAAATAAATATAATGAACTTTCAGAATAAGAAACAGCTGTTTAACACTATTAAAACAGAAAGCTTGATTTTTTTTTTTTCTTTTGTGTATATTCTTTATGCTCCCCTTTCTACTTGGTGACATTCTTCTTCTATTAACAAGCTGTTTTTAAAACCCCCTCCATCCTGAAAAAATGATCTTTGTCAGTGTGCTGTGTATAGCGGAAAAGAAAGCACAATGGCATAATTTCTCTAACCAAATATAAGGAGAACAAAAGGGGCAGGAATGACCTGTATAGGTTCCTTTTGGATTTGCAACAAGGTTTTAGCAATAACACTGTGTAGAAAGCTGCCAGTTTTCTTTATTATTTCAATTTATCTGCTCCGAGTAAGTCAACAAAAAGGTCTAGGTAGCCAGGTTCACCTCGTCTGGGTTCCCCATTTCCTTTCACATTTAATGGATGCGTTTGCTCCAGGCACTAGGGCACTGAAATTCAAGGCGTTTCTCTGTTTATTTAAAGAAACTTTTCGATTTAGTGTACTGCTTAATGTGAACACTAATAATTAAAAGTCCATGATGCTTTGTTGCTGTGTTTTTCTAATATGCTGTAATTATTTTATGAGATTCGCCCAAGGGTGTCTTCACCTATGCAGGATGGGAACTTTGAGGATACGGAGTAAATGTAATCTTGTGGAAAAACAAGTTTTATAATAATCTATAAATCTAAGAAGATAAGAATAGTTATAGGTTCTTAATCTACAAGTTTTTTTTTTTTTTACAAATTTATGTCGAAATATATTTTGATTCAAATCCTAGCTCCACTTATTAGCTGTGTGACTTTAAGCCCATTGTTTAACCTCTCTGTGCCTCAAATTTCTTCATCTGCAAAAGGGGGAAAATCCTTATGCAAGGATTAAATGATTAGACGTGTGTAAAGTACCTAGAACCCTACTAGGGGTCCTATATAATTGTTAGCCATTATTATTGACTGGTCTATTTAGGGTCACTATGAGTCAGAATAGGCTCAACAGCAAGGGGTTATTTTAAGTTAAACATGAAAAGATGTGAACTAAGTTTAAAAATGTAAAGATTAAAGCACAGACTTGATTGTTATTCATTCTTGATGGCTGACAGAGCAGGTGTGGTAAAAATTGTAATGAAGAATTTTAGCAAATGAAAGTAGGAACCACTCATTATGAATGGACTTCTGTGAGCAATTATCCCATTGGTAAGTTGAGAGCAATAGCAGCCAGTAATGTTAAGTATGACTTGTTTCTTCTCAGAACAATTGGCTACAAAAATCTGGCCAGTAGAATAAGCGATATTATATTGTTATAAATTTTGAATCCAAGGTAGGATGCGACAGTGCTCTTTCTTACTCTAACGTGTGCATATGTATATATTATCTATGTATATATATATAGTCATCTTTGTAATCTGTTTTTAAAAACTTCGACTGAGTAGAACTTTTTATTACACTGGTTAAAAATGTCATATCATAAGAACCTGGCAAGCATTCAGAACCATTTAATCTTTCATCAAGGTTTAATCAGAAGAGGTTTATATCTCTTTTGTGCATTGTCAAGTGCCCACCACAATTTGTCTCCCCCACACTGGACTGACAGATTGAGCGAACGAGCAAAGACCTGGGACATTCGAGTGTAATTGTAGTGTCAGCACTGTTAACTGTATTTATGAGAAGAGAGTTAACACTATGACATTAATAATTTCATCAGATTACACATGTTTGCTTGACAAACAAGCAAGCTATTCTCTTTAAATTATCTGTGACTAGTGTTGTTTTCAGCTGGAGAACAGCCATGAATTCCAGTTTAAAAAGAAAAATAAACTCAGCAAAACACTACTCAACTTATATTGTTGTGTTTGGAGGAGAGGAAAAAAATTAAGTCTTTAAATATTTGCGTTGAGCCAGACTTTATAAATCTTGGTTTCCTGTCAATAAGGGGGGAAAAAAACGGTTAGGAATTTACAATGAAAAGGAAGGGCCGGGAAGCATAATAATTGTGTCTAGCTGTACTATAGTTCAAAAATAGCTTCAGGCTGAGACATGAAGTCTTTTAGTTTGCCTTGACTTTTTAAACCACTAGATGCTCACCTACAGTGGTTTCTGTGATTTGTGGCAGCTTACCAAAGGCACAGGATAATAAAGACAGTTTGTTACCCCCTAATTTTGGAGGGGCATAACACTTGAAGCTTGTACAGCAATCTCTTACCTACATATTTCACTCCATAAGGGGAAACAATAAGAGAGAACATGACATGTATTAGAGAAGTAAATTACAATGTTATACTCTTTGGTCCAATAAACCATTGTGGGCTGTCATCCTCCTGACTACTGAAGTGTTGTTTTATGCTACAGCTTAATCAGCTGGGTCCAGGCTGTGCTTTCAAATGCCGGTGCCTTAGGCAGCATGAATGCTATGATTCACACACAGGGTCACAGGAGCCTCTATGGTGAGGTCCATACAATCTGCCATGTAAGTTATTGGCTAGCGTGATGAATCTCCTTGCACTAATTTAGAAGAGGGAATGGGACTTGAGCCCGATTGTTAAAATTATCACAAAACATTGAGCCACCTGTTTGTCTTATTTAATAGGAGCCATCTTGCTGATGTTGGTTCTAACAAAGGCAATGTTTCATCATTTGAGCCTAGAATGTATGCCCTTGCGAGAACCATGCAGGCAGGAAGTATCTGTATTTATGAAGCTTACATGAGGCAATGTGATGTAACCTCGAATGCAAAAGGTTAAAAAGAGATATATTGATTCTGTCACCAGCAAGCCCACCATTTCTATAAGTACACGCAAAATTGGGTGTCAAAAGCAAGACAGTTTTGGTCTACCTTTTTTATAATTCTGATCATAGTTTTTTCAATTCGCTTTCACAGCAATAGGTATTATTGATATAACAAAAACAAGTAGAATGATAATAACGGAAGATATATATAATATCTTATGTAATAATACATAAGGCAGTCCCCAGATTACGAATCAGTTCCATTCCTAAATCTGTCTTTAAGTTGGATTTGTACATAAGTCAGAGATATTAGGTAAGGTTTGTATTTAGCGTGAGTTACTCCAACGATTGTGTTAGTATATAGAATATAGTATATGTTTCTATGCATAAAAAAAAAAAATTAAAGAAACATTTCCAGGTACCTTAATACTGTAATAATAATAATAACGTTTTGATGTGTGTCACAAAGTAATGCCTGTTTGTTATTATGAACCATCGTATGTATCTCGAATTTTTAATATAATAGGCTTCATACGAGTTTGTTTGTAACTATGGGTTGTACGTAAATCAGACATTCATAACTAGGAACTGCCTGTGTATATATAAATAGCCAGTTGCTGTTGAGTTGATTCCACCTCATGGTAACCCCATGTGTGTCACAGTAGAACTGTGCTGCACAGGGTTTTCAATGGCTGATGTTTCAGAGGTAGATTGCCAGACCTTTCTTCTGAGGCATCTCAGGTGGAATCAAACCTCCAAAGTTTCAGTTAGCAGCCAAGTGTTGCACCACACAGAGACGGACCTACTCTCTCTCTCTCTCTATATATATACGTATTTATATACAAACATGTAGGTAGATAGGTAGATATTCTCCAATTACAAGTATATAAAAGTAAAGTATTAAAATACCTTCTGAAAAAAAAATAATAGATGTAGTCAGAAAGAAAGAATAATATAACCATGGCCTGAAAAAAAAAAATTTCAACTCTATATCAGTCAATTAGAAGTCATATTGCTAGACTTTTACACAGAATAGAAAGATAAAAATATTTATGAAACATAGAAAATAAAACAAGTTTTTTAAAGAAAAATAGGACATTCATACACAAATTATTTGATATACAGAACTAATTATTCAGCTGCTTAAAAGGGAGTCAATATAACTATAGAAACCCAATTAGGATAAAATAGCAAAGTTATGGATCCCAAATTGAAGAGTAATGTTTTCAAGCCATGTCAAAAATTTCTATGTATTGGATTCTTACTTCTTACCTATTTGTAGAGAACAGAGGTGCTCATTGATGTCATCGAAATTATACTACAGCTCAGGGGCAGAGCTCAGTAATGTTCCAATGTTAATTGTTAAAGGACGGATTTGATAGTCATTTTAGAGAAATGCAAGCATGAAAGTATCTGGCTTTACAAGACTGATTGTATTCACTTCTCTATACGATATAGCATTTTAGCCCCCAAACTATGAATAAATTTTTATGAGTTTTTACCAAGGACGTCTGAATTTGTCTAGAAGTGCCTCCCAATAACTGATCAGTATACTATTCTGTAATATTTCTGCTATGTGATTTTACTAGCTCTCTGGGTCAGCTCCTATGTGTGTTGAGAGTGTCAAGCAAGTAATTTCTGCTTAGGGCTGCTCTAACTTGAAATCCGTTTTCATAATAGCTCACATTCTGTTTTGAAAGTGGGCTGCATCCCTTATAACGTTTGTGTTTCGGTTCACCCCTCATGGAACAGATCATGTCTCTTTGCTTTCATATTAACATCAATTACAGTAGAAAGACCTTGAAACGTGGAATTGAGGAAATATGATCTTTATTTTATTTTGTTTTTACTTTCAATCTGCCTCGGTTTTTGTTCTTTAAAATAGGATTGATATCATCATACCATTGTTAATAAAATCGTATAGAAAGCACCAAATTATGCACAGGGTGCAGCTAAATTTGTGCAAATATCACTACATTTAGATTAGGTCCTTTCCTTCCTTCTGTAGGGGTTTCTGTTCTTGTCTTCAGAGAGCCACACTGGTGAGCATGCAGAATTATAGGAAATGCAGAGAACAAAACAGGAAAAGCAACCAAAACAGGAACATACACTGTGGTATTTGCATAAAATACAGGTCAAGAGTAAATGTCTTTTAGCATGAAATGCAAGAACATGCTGAGGCTGGAAATAGCAGGACCAGGAAGGTAGCACCTTTCTAATCAGCCTAAGAAGGGCTGCCTCATAAAACATTCAGAACTTGAAGAGTAGACTTACTCTGTAAAAAGGTTCATTGCAAATTCTATGAGGTCAACAATTTACCATTTAAGATGACATTTCCCAATAATTGCTCCGAACAATACTTACTCTAAGGGTGGTGGGGGGGGAGTTCCACGGTCCAACTGGCTTGCACATTAAATCTCTGTTGGAGGTTGGCAGTGATCATTGAGCTATTGAAGGTCCTACAAGTTCTGCAGTAATGAAGACTGTTTAGTTTTGTTTAATGCAGTCATTTCCAAACTTTTTGACCTTTAACTCCTGATTTCTTTCTTCCTGACACAGTCATCGTTTAACAAATGTTTATGGATATATAAATGGCATGGCCGGGGTGTTGACCTCCTGTAACTTCATGACAGGGAGAGGGAATCACTCTCAGTATCAGCTCAAAGCTGATTCCTATGAGGTAGAGGTCATTCATACCACATTTCTCCAAACTTTTACCAATTCTGACACCAGCCATCCCCCCTCATGGCACTCTCTACTCCTCTATTGGGTTCAATAATTCTCGCAGACCATACTCATAGTTATGGGTTTATTAGGGATATAACAGGTTACAATTCAGGATCAGAGATGACTCAGGATACAGTTCTTTGATCAGGACAGCCTTTTCCTAGCCATGCCCAAGGGCAAGCCTCTCTCTGACCCTCAGCCTCTCTGCCCCTTAGTCCCTCAGTTCAGCCTTTGCCCTGCTCAGGCAAGTATTACAAAGCTCTTTCACTCCACCAATAAGTGCCTGGGAGCACCCCACTCCACCAGTAAAGCTCAACCCAAAGGTGCTCAGCTTTCTTCCTCCATGAGTCAGCAAGCCTAGCTCCTTCGAGAAATGCCCAGAGACACCCCACTCTGCCAGGAAGCCTCCTGCCCAAAGGTGCTCAGCTCTCTCATTCTGTGGGTCACCACACCAACTGTAATCACCTTGCTCCATGGGCTGGGAAGCCCATCATGCCATCTAGAGCCCATCTCCTGGTTCCTCTGCTGCTGTTTCTCTGCTGCCTCTTCTCACCATCTTGAACCAACTCTGGTATTGCAGCTCTCTCTCTCTGTCTCCTGGCTCTAGGAGATTCTCAGCAGAGACCTCACATTCAAAGGATGTGTTCCACTCCAGTCCCTTCTTGGTGATAGCAAGGTCCTCCACTTCTGCCTCTGGGTAGCTTATTTTAAACCTAGCAGGTGGCAAAACTGACCAATCCCTTCATGAGGATTCTATACACCTTATTTGCATGGTCCCACCCCCATAAGGGTTACATATACCTTATTAGAGTTGGCAATCCCCTTGGTGGACACAAGTGTCTTATTTTCATAGTCACACTCAATAGGTCAAAGACCGGCCTTCAACCAACATAAGGAAAACAAAAATCCTCACAACTGGACCAATAAGCAACGTCGTGATAAGCGGAGAAAAGATTGAAGTTGTCAAGAATTTCAGTTTACTTGGATTCACAATCAACCCCCACGGAAGCAGCGGTCAAGAAATAAAATGACATATTACACTGGGCAAATCTGCTGCAAAAGACTTCTTTAAAGTTTTAAATGCAAAGATGTCACTTTTAGAACTAAGGTGCCCCTGACTCAAGCAAGGATAGTTTCAGTCACTTTACATGCATGCAAAAGCTGGACAATGAGTAAGGAAGCCTGAAGAAGAATTGATGCATTTCAATTATTATGTTGGTAAAGAACACTAAATATACCATAGACTGCCAGAAGAATGAACAAATCTGTCCTGGAAGAAGTACAGTCAGAATGCTCCTTAGAAGCAAGGATGGTGAGACTTTGTCTCACGTATTTTGGACATGTTATCAGGAGGGACCAGTCCCTGGAGAAGGACATCATGCTGGGTAAAGTAGAGGGTCAGCAAAAAAGAGGAAGATCCTTAATGAGATGGAGTGACATAGTGGCTGCAACAATGGGCTCAAACAAAGCAATGACTGTGATGATGGCATAGAATCAGTGGTGTTTCGTTCTGTTGAACGTAGGATCGCTATGAGTCGATGGCACTTAACAACAACTCCAACACCTAGTCATTGCATGGGAATCACAAAGGCTATGGTTAGAAGGCCCACATTAAGTAATTCACTGCACTGTAATCAACATCTGCTTCATGCCAGGCACTAGTCGAGGCCCTGAGGATACAGAAGAGGAGAATACAGACTCTGTCTTGGTCGATTGTATTACTAGGAGGAAGCAGACAATAAACCAATAAACAAATAAAATATTGTCTGTATTATGTAAGAAAGAGTTCAGTGCAATGTAGACATTTTTTTAAAAAATAGCAAGGGGAAAGAGTTTGCCTAGGGTGGTCATGAGTCTGTCTCTGGCATTTGAAATATAAGGTAAAATGAGCTAATTTGGCTGATTGCTGGGAGCCCTAGGAGAATATGAGAACTAACACTCCTTTAGAGAACGTGCCCCTCACCGTGTTTTCCCTGACAGAAGGAGACTTAATATTGATAGGAAAGCTCTACATGGTGGTACTAGAATTAAAAACCAAAACCCAGTGCCGTCGAGTCGATTCCGACTCATAGCGATCCTATAGGACTAGCATTAAGCATTTCTAATAAGGGATTGATTTTACCAGTGTGGGTGGTTAAATTGCTCATCTTATGAAAGCAAATTAACTCTTTGGGGCCCCTAGGGTATTGTTCATTTACTAATTCATTTACAAATATTGTTTACATCTCGGCTTCTAATTAATGACATTCTCCTTGGTGACCACATGGTTTGGAATAGCGTTACTCTCAAGACCTCCATTTCACATTATACGGTAGCTGTTTATTTTCCTCCTTAGGAGGGAGGCAGCACATGGCAGCAGCTCGTCATATATCACTTGCCATAACCAGAGAAATATTCATCAAGTTGCCGAGATGTGTTGAGTAGAACAATGATAGGGGACTGACATGCTTGCTGCTTGATTCAAACTCTTGATACTATAAGAAAGTTCTACATTTTGTTGTAATTGAGATTGACTGGTACTCCTTCAAAGATAAATGATTTAGGAAAGGTGGAAAGTTTATGCTACCTACAATCACATGGGGACACATTCCATTTTCCATTCCCCTAGTAGAAATATTCCCTACTTTCAGGACCAGCTACATAATTTTTAGGATTCAGTGAAAAATGAAAATATGGGTTCCCCTAATGCAAAAAGCAGGAAAATGTTGTGGTAAAGGTACTAACATATAAAACTTTTTTTTTTTTTTTTTAACTTCGTGGTCTCTCGACTTGTCATTATTTGTTATTTAATATCACTTGAAATAAAGAAAACTTTTAAATTATCAGCATGAATGTACCATTCATTTTTATAGTGTACAATGCCAGTTTTAAATACAAATTTAAAAGCATTTAACTCATAGGCAGAATCAGTGAAATTACACAATTCATATTTCATAGCTCGTGCATACATATGCATTCCTTCTTAATAGAATAGTGGAAACACTACTCAAACCTAGCTCAACAAAAAGACAAATAATCCAATCATAAAATGGACAAAGGACGTTTTATAGACATTTTACCAAAGAGGACATTCGAATGGCCACCAAACACATGAAAAGATGTTTAGCATCATTAGCCATCAGGGAGATGCAAATCAAAACCACAATGAGATACCATTTCACTCCAGCTAGAATGGCTAAGATAAAAAAAATACACACACAGAGAAAAAAACAAATGTTGGCGAGGATGTGGGGAAATTGGAACACTTATCCATTGCTGGAGGAAATGCAAAATGGTACAGCCATTGTGGAAAACAGTGCGGCAGTTCCTCAAAAAACTAAAAACAGAACTACCATATGACCCAGCAAGTCCACTCCTAGGTATATGCCCAGAAAACCTGAAAGCAGAGACTCAGACAGATACTAGTACACCAGTGTTCATTGCAGCACTATTCACAATAGCCAAAAGGTAGAAACAACCTAAATGCCCATCGACAGGTGAATTGATAAATAAAATGTGGTACATACATACAATGGAATACTACTCAGCCAGGTGAAGAAATGAAGTCTTGATACATGCTACAATATAGATGGAGCTGGGAGACATTATTCTGAGTGGAAAAAAAAAAAAAAATCATAAAAGCACAAATATTGTATGGCCTCATGTCTTAGTTACCTAGTGCTACTATAACAGAAATACCACAAGCGGATGGCTTTAACAAAGAGAAATTTATTTTCTCGTAATAAAGTAGTCTAAAATTCCAAATTCAGGGCATCGGCTCCAGGGGGAATCTCTCTTTCTCTCTGTTGGCTCTGGAGGAAGGTCCTTCTCATTTATCTTCCCCTGAACCAGGAGTTTCTCCACGTATGTGGTTGGATAATACAGAGAGGTAACATGAATAAGGAAGGATACAACAGGGTTTCTTGGTTATTCATGTTTCGTAGGATACCATACCTACTTTCTGTGTTTGAAGCAAGTCTGTTTCAAATGGGAAGCAAGGCCTCTTGGAGGTGTCAGAGCCCCCACATAATCAATTGTAGACATAATATACTTGCCTGTATTCCCTTTGAGTCTCATTGAACTCTCACACCTCATGAACCCACCAGGACTCTGTGCTCATGGGGCATTGCAAATGCTATATGTGAACAGGGAAGCAAGGAACAGCAGACACACATATTGTTGTATCCTCTCTGCTCATATGCATGCTCCATTGTCTCCTCAGACTTCACTTACAAAGCACAAGTTCAAGAAGAAAATTGTTAATAATTACAAGACATTGAAAGCAGGGCATTAGGAAGCACAAGACCCTTCTGAGCGGGAGACTACGTGCATATCCCTGCCACCTTCTCACGGAGCACACCAACAGGCAGTGTGAGAACCACGGATGAGGGGACCGCCACCTCACCAGGAATGTTATATGCACTGTTCTTCATTTATTTTCCACATGTCCCTCTGACGTAACCTTTACCCATTGCTGTCGAGTTGATTCTGACTCATAGCGACCTTATAGGACAGAGTAGAACTGCCCCATAGAGTTTCCAAGGTGTACCTGGTGGATTCGAGCTACCAAACTTTTGGTTAGCAGCCATAGCTCTTAACCACTACACCACCAGGGTTTCTGACATAACCTTTAGGAGGTGAAATATTCACAAAGAATATATATGAAGTATTAGTTTAAAAATAGCTTCTGGACTTAGTTTGAACAACTAACTTCAGACAACTCCCAGCACATGTGCCCTTTTTCTTTAGGCTCAATTTAAGAAACTTTTGATCCGCTGATGGATTGGTTCATCCATCTTTTAATGTGTGCAATTAAAGCTCCTTCTTTCCCTCTTTGCATACTAAAAACACATTTTGCTTAAAGTCATTTCTGCTTCCACCTTTCTTTCGACCACTGCCGCGCTCCTGTGTATCAAATCCCTGCCTTTCAAAATGATTAAAATCTAAAGTAATGGACTACTTCAACTGCCAAAATGAATTGGAGATCAATGCACAAAAACACAGCAAGCCAACAAGCCTGCTAATAATTCTGACACCCCATTAGCTGCATCTTAGGGTCTGGTGGCCTTTGCTTTGTCTGTTGGGGACAATGTAGCCCTCATTTCACTCAAGGTGTGTTGTCTCCCTTCCATGGGAAATCACTTAGGAAAAAAATATAAGTGACATGACAAAAAAGATACTTCCTATAGTAGTGCAGAAACAAAAAGCTCCTTGTCAGGACATTCCTTCCACCACACTATCTGCCATCCTGCATTGTATTGACCTGACATATTGAGATATGAGCTTTGTAACTGATGTGGAATAGACAACATTTTGACAGACAGCTCATAGGAATTTACTGGAAACCTAGTGCCTGCCTGCATTGTGGTAAAAATCATATTACCAGATTCCTAACAAAGAGCATTATGATGTTCGAAACTGTTAAAAAACATGAAAAAAAAAAAAAAAGACCCCTTTACACAGAGCCTGAAGAACTAGTGTAAGTAACAAAGCCCTATTTTCCATCTTTTATGTAAAGCAAACGAATTAACAACTGGCATGAAGCTGAACTGACACAGCGACTCACTATGCCAGGCAGGCTCTCTATTGAATTGTTTGCTCCAGCCGTTTCTTGTGTGCAAACAGGGGAAACTTGTTCGGGCAGCAGCCACCCTGAATGGTATGTGAGGATTTTGTGAAATACACGCTCAGGACAGCTTTCTTAATCCTTGCAAAGCTTTGCCCAACAGAGGGAATTTCAGAGTGACAGATGAAGGGAGCCTCCAAGTCTTTCATTGCATACAGTCAAGTCCAGAAAAGAAAGTCTGTTAAGTTTGGTTTATACTCATCCAACAAACATCACTATTAGGAGAAAAAGTTAAAATAAATGATGGTAATAAACAGTGTGGTACTACCCACTGATTAAAGTGTCATAATGCCTCTTTAGAAATCAAAGGAGCTATCCTGCTAATGAACTAAATTAGACTGAACTAACATTCATGTTAATAATTATTAATTACAGAGCTAGCTGTATTAGGAGTGATAATGATAAGGTGAAAGCTGAATACAATATTTCTCAGGTGCCTAGCCTCCAGTTTAAAGCAGATTTGGCAGGAACATGCAAGTACCCCTGTGGCCCAGTTTTGAAGACCAGAGGGAATTTTTTGAGAGTAAGGATGGTAGATTGGGTCCTAGGTGAGTAATGAAAAGAAGGCTGAAAAACAAAATCCCTTATTAGAAACAGAAGTGTTAACCTGACAAACACACTCATTCAAACTCTTTAATACCCTGTATGAAATACATATGGTACTCATTTTCCCTTAAAATGAGCCGTGATAAAGACAATTTTATGTTCTTAAGGCTAGACTCACAGAAGATATGCATAGGTGATAATATTGATTTTTTTTTTTTTTTAATTCTACTGAAAGGCCATTATTAGACATAGGTTATAGTTAACAACGAAAACTGAGAGCTGCTTTAATCCCCTAAGGGGAAAAAGTTCTCTTGGCTCCTTTTCGTCATTGTCAAGGTATAGAAAGAATGAAAAATACTTGGGTGTATTTCATTATTGGTACGCGGGAACAGTTTGAACTCTTCATTGTTGGGTTGTTTTTTTTTCATAGTCAGTGCCTTTTTCAGACTCCTTTTAAAAAACGATTTGACAAGGCGAAAAATATCCTTTTTTTGACATGTGAGTATATGCAAGTTCACGCAAGTTTTTACAAGAAAGTAAATGAAGAGCGTGCTCGACAAGTTTAATCATATTAACTGTAAATCCAATCAAAACTTCACATTGTAACTGTATCTTAGCCTTAAGTGTTAGTAGTAAACAAAGAAAATATGGAGATACTTCTTGAGCTTAGAAAAAAATGTTTTTAATAAATAAAGTTGTATCCCTACTCCTCAAAGCAAAATTGATAATTATATCAAAAACAATATGAAATATTTCAGCTACAGCCAGATAGCTCTTACTAGATCATTTTGAACATAGAATAAACCTCTCTAAAATAAGTAATCATAGACAATCGTGATGCTACTGATACCTTAGAAAATGTCTTTCTTTCAGTTAAGAATACAGCTAAAGAAAACCCAAGGTTTTTCAATGCATGGATAATTAGGAAGATTCAGGTTTGCTTCTTTCATGCTTCTGTTCTTTAGAAATATAACTGACAATAATCATAAGTCACTTGTACTTTATTTGCTTCGTGTAAGGGGAGGGAGGTGAACAAAGTATTTTAATTTTTTTAGAGGTTAGTAATCTCACTTTTTCTATCAAGTTCAATTAGTTGATACAATTGTATGTTCCACGAGTTTCTTAGGTGCTCCTTTGTCTTATAAGGCTGGCAAGGTGAGTCAAAAAATAAGAACATGTTTCATGTGAATATTAGACTTTGACCCTATTTGGACCAAAGTATAGAAAAAGAATGTTGTGGAAATTATTATTTTTTAGTAAACATTTATGAAGTGTCAGGATAGGCCTTAGTGAATGAAGTGAGCACACTTTTTCAAATTATTTCAATAAAGGGTGGGGGGTTGTAAAAGCAGTCTTTTAAATCTCAACATTTTATAATAGCTTTTCTTCTTCTTCTTTTTTTCTTTAAGGGATTGCTATCTCTTTAATACCTGAGTGTTTGTCCATGATGTTTGTCTGCACAGACTTAAAATGGGTTTACCTCTTTTTGCTAAATGAGCAAATGAGGAGATTCGAAACACATCTATGTTTTAAGGTACGAGCCTCTAGCCTGCTGTGCACACTCTTCTACAGTTTATAGTGTGATGCTTCACATCAATTAAAAAAAGATGAGACAATGGTTTAGTCGAAGAGTTTGTTTCCTCGTAATCAACTGTAAAGAGACCAAGGTCATGTAACAGATTTCTTCTTTCTTTCTTAGCCAGGAAGACTATGTGAATGCAAATTGCTTTATTGGTGAAGGGAATTAAAATTAAGAAAAGCCAGACGTAAAGAAGTGCAAAATCAGGGCTGTGTCGGAGCAGGGACAATATAATTGTGGTATGGATTCCCATATGGGACTAAATTATCTAGATTTTAGTAACGTCAGCAGTTCTGTGTAGTTGCTGGAACGCAGCCAATGTGCCATATTTGCTTTATTTTTTAAGATGGTTCTGATTCTACACAATTTTAAATACGCAGAAAGCTAAAATTGTTCAGGGTATCTTGGTGGCACGTCTCAGATACATGTCTTTATATGTCAGGAATTTTATTTGACTATCAAACAGGAAGTGATACTGATGTGGCTTTATTTTTCTAAGCAAAATGCCAGTTATTATCATTCCTGTGTAGGTTACAAAATCTTCTCAGTAGGGGAAAAAAAAATCCCCTTTTCTATGAGTACATATCAAGGTTGTCTTCCTTTACAGTGTACCATTCAGCAATACTGTTTTTTAGCAACTCAATAAAGCTGATAGTTTTTCTGGGTAATTACCCACAGCCACCTGCAGAACAAATTAGCATTCCTGACCTGAATAATGCTTACTAGAAAGAGTTCAATGGAATTTACTTAATCAGAATCATTGCTCTCTCTCGGCTAATTTTTTTTTTTCACCTAGTCCCCAAAGCCTGCTAATAGCAAATGTCTTTCAAGCCTGTGCTTCTTGGCACCTGATAGAGAATAAAGCAGGAATCTTAAAAATTTGTAATATATTTGGGGTCTTTGGAAAATAAATGTGTATTTTTTACATATACTGTGTGAAAAATTATATAATATTATAATATACATAAAACCAACAAAAACCAGTGCTTATATACATATAATATGTATACATATAAAATTATGTAGTATACATATTTTTTTTTGTCAATGCTTACTGGTTTTAGAAAGAAAAAGACAGAGATTTTTAATTTTCTAGTTATCCCTTAGCAGCTTCTCTATTTGTTACAGACAAAACTAGACAATTGGTCGTGATTTTTGGGTGGTTGCTTTGCCATCTCTCTGTATTCCTGGAAGTCAATCATTAGAGAAGTCTGTAACAGACAATAAATGTTGTTTTTGATGTCTTGTCTAGGAACCAAAATACCGTGGAATGTACTTATTAAAATAGTAGAAGAAATGAGGAGGGGAAAGTAGCATTAATTGCACTTTGACTATGTGGAAAATATTTTCCTGGGTCAACAATTTATTCTATATCATTAATTCTCAAAATGGGTCAGTGAAGAAAGTACTAGTATCTTCATATTTGCAAAAGAGAAAAATGAATTTAAGAATTTAGGACACTTCAGTTAATACTACCAGTAAGGAACATCTCCTCCAGTGTGCAGGAGATGAAATATCTTCTGATCTGTCCTGCAATCCCCAAATTGCAAGAATCAAATGCTTATATTTTTCTTTGTGTGTTTAGGTGTAATGGTTTTACATTTTTAGAAAGGCAAGAAAACCAACTCCATTTACTGAGCTTCTAATTTGGAAAATACGCTTAACCTGGAAGAGAAGATGTTACTATTATGCAGTTGTGACTCAGTGTCTTTGAAGGACAACCCAGTAGACAACAACCGTAGATAGCAGGGAGTGGTCTGATAAGAGCAGAGTGGCTCATAGCAATGGGACCTTCCTTAAAAGTTTATTTTGGCCTGTTTCTCCTCCTCTCTGTCCTCTTCTGTGTATCAACACAACTCACCCAAGTGAAAGTCAGGTGTGAGGTGCCAGGACATGGTGATCCCCAATGGAACATCACTGAGGATTGGAAAAGAGCTCAGTCCTATCAAACTACATGACAAATGTGTATGATATAATCCAAAAATAACAAAGGAGAAACAAGGAGATCCTCCAGTGCCTCTATACATTTAATTAGGTGGGGCTGGGAGATTTGTCTTCAGGCTTAGTTTGCATAGCAAGCTCACGGTTTTTACTTAGGTGGTATGGTTGTTTGGGCTTGCATGTTGTATTTGTTTACAGTATATGGTTATCGGAGGTGACTTGGCGGGGAGAGCTGATGGAGATAATATGGGGTTGTTAGAGCCCCAAGAAGAAACTTCTTGGCTCCTCCACTGATTTGATTCCATACAGTACAATAAAGCTGAAAACGGGGCTTCGCTCATTCAGGCCCCTATGCCATGCAGTACCGAAGTGAATTTGGTACTCAATAAAGTTTCCTGGGGTGCAAAGTGGTTATCCCATTTCTAAATCTAAATAAATCAAAATGTTTTTTCAACTTTGGGGGTTTCAGAAAACCCACAACACATTTTTGCACAAATTTTCTGTCCAAACACTGGAATATTGCAAGGAAAATTCAATCCATATGTTTCAGATTTACTTAGTTGTATCAAAATCTTGTGTTGCAATTGACATTTGATGTTCATGAAGTTTTCAGAATGCTTTTTATTTGCCTTTAACTCAAGAACAGAAAGTTGATTTGTCAAGCTTATATGTACCAAAACCCCAAAATATTTAATTTGAGTTGAAGACAAGAAACTTAAAACTCTGCATCAGGCATTAAATTTAATAAAGCACTTGTCTTGCCATCTCTACAATGTTGTATACATGCTGACATGCCTATGCCTGGCAATATGAAGTACTTGGATATACTTTCAATATTGACATGGTAAAGAGAAAGTGAGACAATAAAAAGAAACAAGGTCAAATATTTTATTCTGGGGTTCTTTCCTGTTTTATATATTAACAATGTATTGTTATCATTTAACATTAAAAAAAAAAAATATGTGCAGAGACAGCCTATGTCTAGTTTTCTTCCATCATTTTCAGCAATCTCCTTTCAGTCTCTGGTTGGCATTTAGCAGCTCTTCATCTCCTGCCAGTGTGCCAGAAATGAAATACCTTTTGGTCAATGGCTGCCCTTCCACATCACACTGCAGACAGATAACCCTGGGAGGAGGGGAGGCAAGAATGAAAATAATTTAAACTGAAATATTAGTGTCTTTGAGATGGTAGTATAAGAGAACCTGTTCATGCTACTTTCGTATAATGTAATTATATCCCCTTTATTTATAACGTAATTGTGGTTCTGCATGCTATTGTTGTTGTTAGCTGCCATCCAGTTGGCTCCCGACTCATGGCAAGCCCATGAGCAACGAAAGGAAATACTGTCCCTCCTCACACCATCCTCGTGATTGTTTGCAGATTGGACCATTGTGACGCATGGGGTTTTCATCGGGCAATTTTTGATAGTATATCAATCACTGGGGTTTTCTCCCTAGTCCAGCTTAATCTGGAAGCTCAGCGGAAACCTGTTCATCATCGTAGTAACATAGAAACTTCCAGTGACAGGTGGTGGCTGCACATGAGGCACATTTACTGGGAACCCAGGTATCCTGAATGGAAGGCAAGAATTCTACCACTGAACCACCAATGTCCTGTGGCTCTGCTTAGAACATTGTAATGGTGCCTCCCAACCAGAATTAGTTCAGACAAGGACATCATCTTTCTAAGGAGCGATGCACCTCTGGGGGAAAAAATTGTCTTTTGTTAGCAGAGTGTATGTAACAGTCCTCTGACATTTGTTTATGACTGCGTCTACAGACAGTGTAGGAGTGGGCCATTGACTTTGTTACGTAATTTCTACACACGGCCTCTTTTTTAGTTTTCTTTTTATTTACATTAAAGGTTTTCTTCTTTTAGAACAAAAATGGGAGACATATTCAATGTAGAAAAGTGAGAAAATACATGTAGCCAAAAGAAGAAAGTAAAAAATTCCTGAAACCTCCTATTCCAAGCATTGACATTTGCCTCATGGCTCTCCATTGTACTGCCTATTCACAAACATGCATGCATTATGTTTTTTACAAAAATGGGATCATACAGCAAGTACTGTCTTATTGACTAGCATACAGAGCAGTAGAAGATTATATTTTAAGTGACTGCATAGTATTCTATTGTTGGAATAAACTAGTCATCAAAATAATCAAATATAATAGCCCAAATTTAATCACACAAATTTTAATTTTCAGGTTATGTCAATATGTTGGCTACATAAACAATACTTGAAGCATGTTTTTCTAAAAAAAATAGCTTGCACTTTGCTTTTTTTTTTCTTTCAGAATGATACTGTGTTTATACTTTTATCTCTATACCCTCACCTGATTCTTGTCAGGGCCAACAAGCACCTGTTCAAGATGACTAGAATGTTGAGGATATAGAACATGATGGGCACCCATAAATGAAGAGCCTAAAGGGGCTAAAACACATGTCTTGTTTCCAGACTTCTTTTTTTTTTTCTTTTTAAGTTTTACTTTAGATGAAGATGTACAGAACACAGTAGCTTCTCATTGAACAGTTAGTACACATATTGTTTTAGGCCACTGGTTAACAACCCCATGACATTTCAACACTTTCCTTTCTCAATCTTGGGTTCCCTGTTACCAGCTTTCCTGTCCTCTCCTGCCTTCTAGTCCTTGCTCCTGGGCTGGTGTGCCCCTTAAGTCTCCTTTTGTTTTATGGGCCTGTCTAATCTTTGGATAAAGGGTGAACTTCAGGAGTGACTTCATTACTGAGGTAAAAGGGTATGCAGAGGCCATACTCTTGGGGTTTCTCCAGACTCTGTCAGGCCAGTAAGTCTGGACTTTTTTTGTGAGTTAGAATTTTTTTCCACATTTTTCTCCATTTCTGTCCGGGATCCTCTATTGTGATCCCTGTCAGAGCAGTCAGTGGTGGTAGCCGGGCACCATCTGGTTGTGCTGGACTCAGTCTGGTAGAGGCCATGGTAGTTGTGGTTCATTAGACCTTTGGACTAATCTTTCCCTTGTATATTTAGTTTTCTTCATTATCCCTTACTTCCAAAGGGGTGAGACCAGTGGAGTATCTTAGATGGCAGTTCACAGGCTTTTAAGACCCCAGATGCTATTCACCAAAGTAGAATGTAGACCATTTTCTTTATAAACTATGTTATGCCAGTTGAGCTAGATGTTTCCGGAGACCATGGTCCTCACAGCCCTCAGCCCAGCAATTTGGTCCCTCGGGAAGCTTGGATGTGTCTGTGGAGCTTTCTTGACCTTGTACAAGTTGTGACCAGGCTCCTTCTTGACATTTAGGTTTTTGCATTTCCTTCATCTTTCAGTATGTTCTTGTATATTGTGTCCCTGCATCTTATTCAAGACACTTATCAGTCCTCCAAAGTATTCCTTGACTAATGTGGCCTATTGTACTATTATGAGCCCCATGTGTTTTCTATGAGTACAATCATTTTTCAGCTGAACTCTGGTAGTTTGATGAAACAATATTTAATATTAAGAAATGTTTTCAGTGCTTGTGAAAACTCATGTAAGGCCAGAAGCATCAACCAACTTCTATTTTGAGTATTTTATTTTAGGGAGTGATCATACATGATGTTACTGTTAAGTGAGTAGGAGGAAAGTGAATAGGGAATGAAGTCATGCAATCTCTATAAAACTAGGTAGAAGACTACTCCTAAGTATATGCCCGAAAGACTTGAAAGCAGAGACTCAGATAGAGACTTATATACCAATGATCACTGCAGCAGTATTTACAATAGCCAAAAGGTGGAAGCAACCCTAAATGGCCATTAACAGATGAATGGATAAACAAAATATGGTACATACGTACAATGGAATACTACTTAGCCAGTAGTAGAAATGAAGTCTTGATACATGCTACAATATGGATGGAGCTGGAAAACATTACGTTGAGTGAAAAAAGTCAATCACAAAAGGACAAATATCGTATGACCTCACTTATATAAAAAGACAAGAAAAGGTGGTGGGGAAGTGGTTAAGAGCTTAGGCTGCTAACCAGAAGGTCGGCAGTTCAAATCCATCAGCCACTCCTGGAAATCAATGGGGCAGTTCTGCTCTGTTCTATATGGTCAGTATGAGGTGAAATTGACTCAATGGTGCACAACAACAACAATAGAGAACAAAGTTTATTAGTGGTTACCAGAGCAAGGAGGGAAAGGGAAGGTTAACAGTGATGAAATATCCCATTGATTAAAGGTAGGGTTGCACAGCTGATTATTGTAATTGGTGTCAGCAAGTTGAACACCTGTAAAAAGTTGAATTGGCAAAAGTTGTGTAGGAAGAGTTCTCAGGGAACATCTAGCTCAAATGACATAACATAGCTTATAAAGAAAATGTTCTATGTTCTACTTTGATGAATAGCATCTGGAGCCTTAAAAGCCTGTGAGCGGCCATCTAAGATATTTCATTGGTCTCACCCCTTTGGGAGCAAGGAAGAATGAAGAAAACTAAAGATACAAGGGAAAGATTAGTCCAGAAGACTAATGGACCACATCTACCACGGCCTCTGCCAGGCTGAGTCCAGTACAACTAGATGGTGCCCGTCTACCACCACTGACTGCCCTGATAGGGATCACAATAGAGTGTCCCAGATAGAACTGGAGAAAAATGTGGAACAAAATTCTAACTCACGAAAAAAGACCAGGACTTGCCGGCCTGACAGAGACTGGAGAAACCCTAGAGTATGGTCCCCAGACACTCTTTAGCTCAGTAATGAAGTCAATCCCGAGATTCACCCTTTATCCAAAGATCAGACAGGCCCATAAAACAAAGGAGACTAAAGGGGCATACAAGCTCATGTGCAAGGACTAGAAGGCAGGAGAGGGCAGGAAAGCTGGTAATAGGGAACCCAAGTTTGAGAAGGGAGAGTGTTGCCATGTTGTGGAGATGTTAACCAATGTCATAAAACAATATGTGTACTAACTGATTAATGAGAAACTAGTATGTCTGTAAACCATCTAAAGTACAATAAAAAATAAATTATATATAATATATATAATATATATATATATATATATATATATATATATATAAAATAAAAAAGAAAGAGTAGCTGCTGAGGCTGATATGTGCAACCCAAAACCTCATGGAATTTGGTTTCTTGGCTTGGCAGTTTAGGGTCGTAGTTCATGGGACATCCCAGTTAGCTTGAAGAATCAGGAATAGAAAACCAAAACCAAACCCATTGCCACTGAGTCAGCTCTGACTCATAGCAACCCCATAGCATTTCTAAGGCTGTAAACCTCTACATAAGCAGACTGCCACATCCTTCTCTCACAAAGCTACTGGTGGTTTGGAACTAGCGAAGTTTTAGTTAGCAGTTGATCACTTTAATCACTGTACCACTAGGGCTCGTTCAGGGATAAAAGGAAGATATGAAATGCGGGGCTAATTGCTTCCATAAACAACTGTCTCCTTTGCCATGAGACCAGAAAAACTGAATGGTGCCTGGTTACCATTACTAAACATTTTGATCAAAGATTTCATAGAAGAATCCTGATCAAATGGGGGAAAATGCAGAACAGAATTTCAAATCCTAAGAGAATCCAGATTTCCTGGCACCATGAAAGTTGGATGAACCCCTGAAACTATTGCCCTGAGGTAATCTTTAAACCTTAAATCAAAAATACCCCTGAAGTCCTCTTAAAACCAAACAACAGTTTAGTTTAACTAGTAAAAAATGTCTGCCTTGAGCACTATGCCCTTTTAAGAACTATCTATATGGGCTCTAACAACAACAGCAACTTGAAAGGTTAGGTAGGAACCTTAGGAGGCAGTGAATTTATGGTAACGGGGGAGGAACAACTCAGAAAATGAGAGTGAGAATGGTTGCACAGCTCAATGTGATCGATGTCACTAAATGGTACATGTAGTGTGTGTTTTGTTGTGTATATTCTCAACAAAGCTCATCGCTGTCAAGTTGATTCCTACTTATAGTGACCCTAAGGACAGAGTAGAAATGCCCCATAGGGTTTCCTAGGAGCAGCTGGTGGTTCTGAACTGCTGACCTTTTGGTTAGCGGCTGAGCTCTTAACCACTAAGCCACCAGGGCTTCATTTTCTCAGCAACAACAATAAAACAAATAAAATTAAAAAAGAAAAATAAGTGGAAATATGTATATAGATAGATAGATAACTTTCAGAAAAAGATCTAGAGTTTACACCCAAACCCTCTTCCTACTAGCTTTATGGCATTAAGCAAATAACTGAAGCTGTCTGAGCTTAGATGTCCTCCTCTGCCAGATGCTGATAATATCTTCTTTGTGCCTTTGTATAAACAGTGGTACTGATGCAACATCTTACATGTAGTGGGTGCTTAATAAATAGTAGATATTTTGGATATGTTTACACAGGGAAGATGCAAAGTACTCATTGAAAGCTATCTTAAATTCTTTTAGCCTATTTCAGCCAAAAGTCCTATCAATTAAGAATAGTGTTCTGCTACAAGTAACAGAGCCCCCCAAAAAACAGAGAGAAAAAGAATAGCTTAAAGAAATAAGGAACTTCCACACTCCCACCCCCCACCCCCACCCCATAATACCACACCCTGTGGTAGGCCTTCTTGGTGTTGATTAGTGGCTTAAGGATGTCAGAGCTATACTGTTTGTCTTTTCCTCACCTATCAGCACATGGCTGCTGCTGCATCAGCCTCCATGATCTCATTGTATGAAAGGAGGAGGAAGTGACCAGGAGGA
The DNA here is from genome assembly GCF_030014295.1 of Loxodonta africana. Taxonomy (NCBI): domain Eukaryota; kingdom Metazoa; phylum Chordata; class Mammalia; order Proboscidea; family Elephantidae; genus Loxodonta; species Loxodonta africana. The sequence continues at coordinate 125,022,908 of NC_087344.1, forward strand.
GGGCAAGCACTCACATGAAAAATCCAGAGCTGACTCTGAAAATGTCTCGTTAGTCATTGCCACAAATGCCACCCATCACTCCAAGGGAGGCTTGGAGAGCTGGCACTTGCTTTCCGAAAGAAATACAGTCTTGCTATGTACACTCCCACCAAAAATACAATGAAAAAAAAAAAAATGCAGAATAATACTGAGTTGACCAAAGATGCCTTTTTCCCTTCTTTTACCACCTCTCTTTCTTACTTGCTTGCCGCATGTGACAGAGTAGCTCAGTTGGCATGATTTGAGGAATACTGCAAATCCAACCCCAACAATTCTCACTTACCAGTTTCTGTTAATGCCTCAAATTTTAGCATCAAGTGATTTAAACTACCTCCCACTATATGTTAAAATGCATCTATCTATGAAGAGAATGTTAGCGCATTAGTTCATTTCCATTATTAGCACCTTGGATAATCAATAAATTCATTGATTAGATCTCTTTAGAAAGGAAATCACTTGAGACTAGGTTTTTAGCAAAATAGGATGAAGAGCTCAGTTCTTAGCAATGGGCAGTAGCTAGGAAGGCAGGCTATGTGAAAGGAAATATTTGAAAGAAAATAAAGCACAAGAGGTCAACATGAAGGCATAGACATGGACTATTATAAATATTAGATAAACACATCAATAGCAAATGTCACCTTCTTCACAATTTGTTCTAGGAATAGCTCTGATGGTTCTTTTCTTTTTAGTTTTCAACACTTGTAAATAGGGCTGACCACCCGTAGAACTTTATACTGGTACACATCTTAACACATCAAGCCACAAAGAAGAAAACTAGCTAACCTAAGTCTGATACCTATTGGATCCTGCTTCAAGATCCACATTGTATGAAGCCCTGTATGGCTACCTTCAAGACCTACCTGCAATCCAGAGAAATGGAAAGTGTTGGCCACACAGGCTGCTGCTCAGGTGAGGGTCTTCTGATTTCATGTCAAGATATTAGAAGTGAGTCTTAACATTGTTTTCAGCACAACAGAGACTGATTAGAAAGCATTGTGATTCAGCCCATACTTTCTACAACCTACCTGAGTTCAAATTTACTGTGACTGTGAGAAAGATGTTAAATTCTCTGTGCCTCAGCTTCTTCATCTGTAAAACGGCCACAATAATGATATTTATCTCCTCAGTTTGCTGTAAAGATTAAATGAATGAATATAATTTAAGTACTAAGAGCTGTATCTAGAATATAGAAGTATTTGCTTTATTAAGTTGAAAACATTCCTTTTTTTTTTTTTTTTTTTTCTATCTCAGATCTTTTCCTTAGCTGGTAATAAGCATATCTTATATTTCTATAGTTCTTCACCATCTCCTAAGTGTTTAGTGTATTTACTCATTTCGGGTAGGTAGGCCATTTTTATTACACCCATTTTACAGCATAGTAAATAAAGCTGGTGAGATGATGGTCATGCACAAATTCACACAGATAATGACAAAGCAGAGACTTAAACCCAGATATTTGAAGACAAGTTCAGTGAACTTTTTGTTGTGCCACATTTATTTCTGTTTGAAAGAAAAAGTTTTGGAATCATGGCAAATTGAACATATCTCAGGATTGTTCCTGTTTGCGTGTATTCATGATTCCCAAAGCACAGCCTGCCCAGTATTCTGGCCTAGGTAAGGGGTAAGGAGTGGTTGGCTTCCTGATTTCTATGCAATTTCTATATTGTCCTAGGGGATCACAATTTATTCCATTAATAGTGATGATCCTGTAATTATACTTCAGGGGTACTTCCTAAGAAAAGAATCCCAAAGAAAAAAAAAAAAGTTTTATAGGGAAGAGTATATTAATTTTAGAGTTATATATAATATCCAGAAAAGCAACAACCTAAATATCTTTGGTATACAATCGGTTAAGTAAACTGTGATATATCAACTCAATGAAATGATAGTGATGACTGTTACTACCGTGCATTGAGCACCCAGTATGAGCAATGCATTTTCCAGGTCCTTCCAAGTGGCATCTCTTTTGTTTTCCTGAGGGTTAGGTATTGCTGTCACTCCATCATTACATAGATAATGACACAAAAGTGAAGGTTGTATGGCTAGGGTGGCAGATGCAGCATCCCTCATGCATTCTTACTTTTTCATTGCCAGTGAAGCCCTGATTTGGTTTGAGAAGTGAGATGATCTGCCCCAGGAAATGAATTGATTAATTGATAATGGTCTAGACTTATTAGAGCAGTCCCGATCTGCTGTGCCAAAAATAATTCTAGGGGTAGGCATATGATACAATTCTGGTCAATTAGGTTTAAGAATAAACTTGCTAAGGGCTTTTTGAAAATACCTTTTTCCTTTCAACCCTCCTCCTCCTTCTTCCTGCTTTTGAACACTTATGTGAGTGGATAATGCTGGAGGCTGCAGCAGCCATTTTGGGATCATGAAGGGATTAGAAGCAAAATACTGAGGAGAATGAAGAAGGAAAATAATCTGGATCTCTGATGACTGCAGTAAACTGCCAAGTCAATCTGGGGTTGCCCACCCTTTTTTTTCTTTTTTAACTAAATGGTACACTTCCTTTTGGTATAAACTGCTGTTCATCTATTATTTGGTACTGAAAGCAATTGTGTAAGTTAGGATTAGATAAAGCTATGAGGGATTTAGAAACACACACTAGCTGGGGTTTAATCACACATAAAGTCTAAGATAGGCAGTTTGGGGCAAATATAACAATTACACAAAGTTTCCAGAGATTCGAGCTCTGTCCAGCTTCTTATTCCCCCATCCTAGGAGTGTGCTCTTTTAGCAAACACTGTATGAGACCATTATTATAAGAACTCAAGAAAAGCTTTAAACACAGAAGAAAATATTCTTTAATGGTTACAAGAGTGGGGAGGGAGGGAGACTGGTATTCACTAACTAGATAGTAGACAAGAATTATCTTAGGTGAAGGGAAGGACAACACACAATACAGGGGAAGTCAGCAGAACTGTACTAAACCAAAAGCTAAAAAGTTTCCTGAATCCAACTAAACACTTTGAAGGGCAGAGCAACTGGTATGGGGCTCTGGGGACCATGGTTTTAGGGAACATCTAGGTCAATTAGCATAGCAAAGTTTATTAAGAAAATGTTCTGCATCTCACTTTGGTGAGTGGTGTCTGGGGTCTTAAAAGCTAGGAAGTGGCCGTCTAAGATGCACCAATTGGTCCCAACCCACCTGGAGCAAAGGGAATGAAGCACACCAAAGACACAAGAAAAATATTAGCCCAAGAAACAAAAGAGCCACATAAACCACAGACTCCATCAGCCTGAGACCAGAAGAACTAGATGGTGCCCAGCAACCACCAGTGACCGCCCTGACAGGAAACACAACAGAGCAGGAGAAAAGTGCGATGTAGAACTCAAATTCTAGTCAAAAGACCAGACTTCATGGTTTGACCGAGACTGGAGGAACTCCAGAAGACATGGCCCCCAAACTCTCTGTTAACCCAGAACTAAAACTGAAGCCAACTCTTCAGACAAAGATTAGGCTGGACTATGAGACATAAAATGATACTCATGAAGAGTTTGCTTCTTAGTTCAAGTAGATACGTGAGATTAAATGGGCAGTTCCTGTATGGAGGCAAGATGAGAAGGCAGAAAGACAAAGGAGCTGGTTGAATGGATATGGGAAATCTGGGGTGGAAAGGGGGAGTGTGCCGACATATTATAGGGATAGCAACTAGGGTCACATAACAATATGTGTATAAATTTCTGTATGAGAAACTAACTTGAGCTGTAAACCTTCACTTAAAGCACAACTAAAAATTTAAAAAAGAGAGCGTGCTCTTCCCACTGGGATCAAGATGGCTGCTTGAGCTCAAGGCTTCATGTGTGCATTCTACCCGGCTGAAAAGAGGAAAGAGCAAGGAGGAGCTTCACCTCTCACTTTTAGGATAATGCCAGAAAGTTTCACACACCATTTCATTCACATCACTTTGGATAGAACTGCTGGGTGCAAGAAAGACAAGAAAATATCTTCATTCTGATAGGTTGTGTACATACAACTCAACAATTCAAACTGTAGGAAAAAGAAAAGAGTATCTAAAGGGAGATACAGTCATTAAACTCATATCTTTCCAAAGCCATGAACTTACTGTTATATTCCATCATCTCTTGTGGTTAATTAGATTACATAATGTCATGGATTGAATTATGTCCCCCCAAAAATATGCGTGTCAACTTGGTTAGGCCATGATTGCCAGTATTGTGTGATTGTCCTCCAATTCAGGATTGTAATTTTATGCTGAGATCCAATGTAAAGAGAGTTTTCCTGGGTTATGGCCTGCACCACCTTTTGTCTCTCAGGAGATGAAAGGGAAGCAAACAGAGAGTTGGGTACCTCATATCACCAAGAAAGCAGCGCCAGGACAGAGTACTTCCTTTGGACATGGGATCCCTGTGCTTGAGAAGCTCCTCAACCAGGGGAAGGTTGAGGACCAGGACCTTCCTCCAGAGCCGATACAGAGAGACAGTCTTCCCCTGGAGCCGACTCCCTGAATTTGGACTTGTAACCTACTAGACTGTGAGAAAATAAATATCTCTTTGTTAAAGCCATCCACTTGTGGTATTTCTGTTATGGCAGCACTAGATGACTAAGATATATAATGATTTGAAATAATCTGTTATATTATTTCCTATACTTTATTCTTTGCCTATTTCACAATTTAAATATTTTAAAAGAAGAAATGCTTTTAACGTATTATACAGGATAAAATTGTATATGGAATAAATGCAGTTAAATTATCTTAAAAGGATAAAAATTTGAATAATGACTGACAGAAGAGGTTGTGTTTGAATTGGGGAATGAATGAATTGAGAAATTGATACTACTTTTATTTTTTAAAGCTTCTTTATAAGAACGTAGTAATTTTATAGTAAAAAATATCTTATACTTTTATACTTAACACTGTATTAAAATCATGTAAACCACCCAGAAAGCCTTTTTTATATAGCCACCAAGTCGGGCCTGTAAGTGGTGGATTTTTGTGTTGAAGAAAAATGATAAATAGCATGTCATTTGATGCTTCATAATTTTTGGTTTTTAACTTTCTGGGTCACTGCTTTCTCAAAGAGTTTTCATTCTTTCCACACATTAGTTAGGTGATTGAAGAAGGTGTCAGGCTACTGAGACATGGGAAAAGATGATGTGGAGAAATTAAATTCTTCTTTTCTTTTGGCTGAGTATACAAAATACACAGTCTGATTTAGTAGTCCTTTCCCTGTATGTATTAACCTCTGTCTGCTGGACAGTGGAGAAGACATTGTCATTGGCATTCAATGAAATACATAATTTTGTAAAGTATGCACTGATTTAATAAAACCAATGTTAAGAATTGATAGGATAATGAAGATGAAAAAAACACAAGAAAAGGGGAGAAAGAACTGCTGACTTATTTGTTTAAGAGGCATGTTGAGAAGGGGATGGAAAGAAGCGTTATTAGAAGAACATTATGAATATATCAGTTCAATAGCTCTTCATCTCCATTTGGTGAGTGTACACACATAGGTTGCTTAAGTGGTTTTGGAGTTGCCAGCAGCACACATCGAGGAGGAAGAGAATCCCAGGAATGTCCTTCAGTGTGAGTAATTTATATCTAAAAAAATTATATTTTTTATGTGGTCTGTTGTCTTTCATGTTTGCTTGCTTGCTGACTTTTCAAGGGAACAGAGGACAAAAACTTAACATTTAAAATGATTTAATCCAGGGATTTAACATGTAATTATGAGACAGATACAATCTATATTTTACCTCTTAAATTATTAGAAAAATGATAAAGCTAACTCTTGTTTGGATTGTATCCACTATGCAGTCAAAACAAATGAGTATACAAACCTTCCTCTTGCTCACTGTTTATGGTTCATTTCTAATAATTAATTTACATTTGGAATTTCAGTAGGAATTTCATCTGTGAATATGTTCTGGAGACAATATCCCACTCTTCCATTTATGAATTATGTCATTCAAGAATAATTAAGTGGTTGAAATTACAATAATAGTCTGGTTTGTCAAAAGCAACTTAAAAAGCAAAATACCTGGGAATAAATTCCACAAAAAATGAACAAACACTGCATGACAAAAGCTTTAAAAGGTACTGAGGGACAGGAATGACTTTAACAAATGTAAAGTTATACCATGTTCCTGGATAAGACGACCCAACATCAAAAAGATGTCAGTTATTCCTGAATTCATCTGTAAATGCAATCAATGTGACCCAAATATATAATGTTAATGAAAGTATTTTTGGAACTAGATAAGCTGATTCCAAAGTATATATGAAAAAACAAAAATTTTAGTATAGCCAGGAAAATTTTTAAAGATAAAAGTCATAAGAGGGGACTAGATTTTCCAGTTTTTAACATATTATAAAGCTTCGGTTATTAAAATGTTATTGGCACACACACACACACACACACACTCACACAGACAGAAATAGAACAGTATAAAAAGCCTGGAAAGACACAAAAGCATATAAGAATTTAATATGTAAAGATCACATCAGTTAAAAAAAAAAATAATAAATGTCAATGAAAAACTGGAGTAGTCATTTGGAAAAAAATAATTTGGATTCATAACCTACCCATACCATAGATTGAGATTTAATTTTTTTTAAAAAAGAACCCAGTGACCCAATTAAACATGGGCAAATTTGTGGCCATCTGGTTGATTCTGACTCCTAGCTACCCTATAGGAGAGAGTAGAACTGCCTCACAATGTTTCCAAGACTGTATGTAACCTCTATGGAAGCAGATTGCCACATCTTTCTTTCACCAAGCAGCTTATGGGTTTGAAATGCCAATCTTTCATTTAGCAGCCAGGTGTTTAACCACTGTGCCACAAGAGCTCCTAAACACAGGCAAAAGAAATCTCATCGAAAATAAAATACACTAATACATTTAAATAAAACAGAGGATACTTAATCTTATAATCTGAAAGACAGAAAGAAAATCATCCTGATTTTTTTTTTTTCATGTAACAGATTGGCAAAGATCTAAAAGTTTGGTGACATACTATGCTGATACAGGTGTGGAAGAACTAGCTGTCTCATACCTCTATGGCAAGCAAGTTTGCAATAGCAAAACACACACACACACATATATATAAACCCTTTGAAACTAAAATTATACCTCTAGGAATTAATCTGAGAGTGTACCTAGGACTATACACACACATGTGCAAAACCAAGCATACAGGTTTTTTTTTTTTTTTTTTTGTAATAGCAAAAGAAAATATGGTCTATGATTCCTTTAAAACAAAGATAAGAATGTAAAGGGCAGGGAAACTAGATTAATGGAAACAGAACAACCAGAACGGAAATAATGAAATGTTCACGCATTTTGAAGAATGTAACCAATTCTTGCTAAACAACTTGTGTTGAAATTGTTGAATGGGAGCCTAAACTGCTGGGTAAACCTTCACTGGAAACACAGTAAAATATTATTTTTTTAAAAAGACAAAAAGAAAAGTATCATAAATAAGTTCACATTAATAGGAAATAGTTCAAAGATATAATAAAACACTCAAACAACGGACCACTTATTCAGATATAAAAGACATTAAGGAAGCTCTCAATGTATAAATATGAAACATTTGTTAATACACATTAAAAATGAGAAAAAAAACAAGATGCGAAACAGGATTAAAATACGATAACATTTGTTTACAAAATTGGGGAAGGGGTATATGCATATTTACATAGAATATCATTTTATGGGAGTTCTGGTGGTGCAGTGGTTAAGAGCTCAATCTATTAACCAAAAGGTTGGCAGCCACTCCTTGCAAACCCTATGGGGCAGTTCTACTTTGTCTTACAGGGTCGTTATGGGTTCAGAATCTAATTGACAGCGAGGGGTTTGGTTTTTGGTTTTCATTGTATAGATACATAAGAGAGTGACAAAATTGTCTATCTCCAGGGAAGAAAACTTGGAGGCTGGGGGCAGGGGTGATAGAGAGACTTCTCACACTTTGGGTATTTAGTTAGAATCTTCTGAATGTATTCTATTAAAAATAAATTAAAATATAATAAACTTTAAATATCTTAGGTTGTAACTAACAGCTACTCCTCATAAGTGTGACTAGCATCAGGCACATATTTTCTAATTAGAGAAAGATTCAGTGGTGCCTTGGGGACTGCTCTCTTCAAACAAATAGGTTTGAAAACTATGAATTAGAGAGGGAGGGTTTGGAAAAAAAAAAAAAAAAAGGCCCCAATAAGAGCCTAATGGAAACCCTGGTGGCGTAGTGGTTACAAGCTACAGCTGTGTCATAGATTGAATTATGTCCCCCCAAAAATGTGTGTATCAATTTGTCTGGGGCATGATTCCCAATAGGTATTGTGTGATTTTCCTATATGTTGTAAATCCTGCCTGTATGATATTTATGAGGGAAGACAGGCGACGTTATGTGAGGCAGGATTCAACCTACAAGAGTGGATTGTGTCTTGAGGCAATCTCTTGAGATATAAAAGAAAGAAGAGAGCAGAGAGACAGGGGGACCTCATAGCACCAAGAAAGCAGTGCTAGGAGCAGAGCACGTCTTTTGGACCCAGGGTTCCTGTGCAAAGAAGTTCCCATTCTGGGGGAAGATTGATGAGAAGGCCGACAGAGAGAAAGCCTTCACCTGGAGCTGACACCCTCAATTTGGACTTCAACCTACTAGACTGTGAGACAATAAATTTCTCTTTGTTAAAGCCATCCAATTCTGGTATTTCTGCTATAGCAGCACTAGATGACTAAGACAGGCTGGTAAACAAAAGGTCAGCAGTTTGAATCCACCAGGCGCTCTACTCTGTCCTATAGGTTTGCTATGAGTCGGAATCGACTTGAAGGCAATGGGTTTCATTTGGTTTGGGAAGAGCCTAACATTCCACACATGTAAAAATGTCAGCATGGGTCTTCTAAGTTTACTTTCCAACATAATTTGTAAAAAGTCTTCCCAACTCCATATTGAATGATGTTGTGTTGGTATCCTGAAATCAGTTTTGGTGGGAGTATTTACACCAAAGAAATTGGCAAATACTACAAGTCAGGACTTTATTTATTTATTGGTGTGGGAGCAGTTGTTAGACATTTACTGGCACACCACAAAACCAAAAACCAACCTGTTGCCATCGAGTCAATTCCAACTCATAGCGACCCTACAGGACAGAGTAGAGCTGCCCCATATGGTTACAAGGAGCAACTAGTGGATTTGAACCACTGACCTTTTGGTTAGCAGCTAAGCTCTTAATCGCTGTACCATCAGGGCTCCCCAAGCACACATCTGATTTCTATATTCTAACTCTTGGCATACTTTTCTTTGAGACTCTCTAAGTGCTTGGCTTTGCTTTTCTAAATCATGGGTTGATATTTATTTGACAGTAAAGCTGATGAGATATGCATGATAGGAGAGATGAGAATAATGTGAGTGGAGTGCTAGTAATTAAAAATATATCCTCATCTTGATGCACAACCAGTCACGCCCACTGAAAAGAAAGTAAGAGCGTGGAGATGCCACTTACCATATCTTCCCAGTTTAAGTGGACAGAGAGCTTCCTAAGTCTCGTTTTTAGGAAACTACATAAAGACTAGAGAAAATCAGGTGGCTTTGCAAGCTTATCATGTCTCTTTGTATCATGTAGTGCATCTTATTTAATATTTGTTTGTTACTTAATTAACTGAAAGCAACTTTCCTACACAGAAGCATGCAGAATAATCTTAGACCCTATGGGAATAAATGTCTAGTGACACTGGTCCAGAAATGATACAAGTTAGGCTAATAAAAACCCTGGCCTGCTATTTTGCACTTTTAACTATGTACTGTAGCTATTTTCCTTATAAGACTATCCCGTCCTTCACATGGAATTTGTACAACAAAAAAATACATCTAGCTATTTGCTTCAGAGGTAGCAAACTACTTACAAATAGCTAGATGGCCATAAAATAAACTTTCCTTAATAAGTATGGGAAAAGAAAAAATCAGAATATCATCATGCATCTTCAAAGGAAATTTACTTTGGATACATAGAAAGAGAAATGTAATGTTTAACACCATTCTGTGTTCACTTTTATAAGCCCCAATTAGGGTTCCTTCCTTATCAAGGTTTTTCTCTGAAGTGCATATATGTTTAGGAGGGGAAAGATTTCTTCTGGGGGTGAGTGTTTGTATTTTACCTGTTTCAGAAACAGCCTTTGCTTTATGTAAATATGCCTTCCTTCCCATTACCTGTGTCAGTAATGCCCAAAGGAAAGTCTATTTCAAATATACAAATTCTCCATATATGGGAAGTGAAAATTAAATCAGACATTTTTGTCTTATTTGTTATTAAAATTCTATTGTGAGTTTGCCCAAGGGCAGAGCTAGCACACAGCACACCTATTTATACTGCGGCAGTGCACATAATTTACTTTATTGGAAGGTATTATATTGACCAGTTGAAGACACCTCTGGCTATGGTAGTTCTCTGGCTATCAGGTAAATGCATATGCTTTGGTGGTATTGAATTCAAAAGCCAACCATCTTTAAATCATACCTAGCTGTAAAAGCTATAAAAACAAAAATTCAATTTGATGAATGAAAATCAGGATGTTCTTCAATAAATTCAAACTGAGCATTTAATCTGTTGGGTACTTGGAGGATCACCAGTGAAATGCCAACATGGTTCTACCCTGTAGAGACTTCAAAGATTGTGCAGATCACTTATTGGCTGTATGAAGCTAACTAAGTATGTCACATAGACTTCCTAAACCTCAGTTTCCTCACCTCAAAGTGTTACTCATTGGATATAATAGGTAATAGGTGATTGGTGCCAAAATGAATGCTGTAAGAATTTACAAAGGAACAACTGAGATTCTTTAAAATAGAAACTGATCCTATTGGTAATCCAAATACTTAGCAGAAACCAGTTGCCATCAAGTTGATACCCACTCACGGCAACCCCAGCTGCATCAGAGCAGAACTGTGCTCCATGTCTTTTTCAGAAGTAGATAGCCAGGCCTTTCTTCCGAGGCGTCTCTGGGTGGACTTGAACCTCCAATCTTGCAATTAACAGTCAAGCACGTTATGCACTTGCACCACTCAGGGGTTCTACACCTAGCATGTTTTTGTTAGTTACTGGCGAGTCAATTCCAACTCATGGTGGCCCCATGTGTACAGAGTGGAACTGTTCCATAGAAGTGCCCTTTTGGAAGCAAATGACCAGCACTTTCTTCCAAGGCCCCTGGATGGGTTCAGATTGCAAACCTGTCAGCTGAATTCGAGCACTTACCCGTGTGTGCCACCCAGGGACTTCTACACCTAGCATCGTGCCTGACATGTAGTAAGAACTCAATAAACATCTGTTGCAGGATTATAGTGAATAAATGATTCATTATAAGCTGATGTAGGAGGGAAACCTTACGAACAAAATAGAATTTTAACTCCATCTTGAAAGATGGGCAGGATTTGTATTGGTGGAGAGAATAGACAAGGATACCGTAAGCGGAGAAAATAGCAGAAGCCAAACTCTGGAGAGGAAATGAGGCTGTTTTAAGGGGACGATGAATACAATTTCCAGACTAGAACCAAGAGTACTTGGAGGCCAGAAATAAAATTTAAATGTTACTAGGAAAGGTGAAAAGAGATTTATGGAGAGTCTTGAAAACCAAGCTGAGGAGTGTGGATTTTATTAGGTAAGTTGATGAGCGGTGGTGAAAAGGTATGATAAAAAATGCTGTTTTAGGGAGTTAACCTAGCGATGGTCAGGGGATAGAAGCCAGAGAAGGAAGTATGAGCTGCGGCCCCACAAGGTAGGTCGATGCAGCAAAGCAGATGTTGCTGTGGTACACAGGTGAAAGGGCAGTGAAAACGAGAGAGGGACAGGTTTGGGAGGTTATGAAGTATGAACTCAGAGCATTTCCCAAACCAAAAAAAACCTGTTGCTGTCGAGTCAGTTCTGACTCATACCGACCCTATAGACAGAACTGTCGCATAGTGTTTTCAAGGAGTAGCTGGTAGATTCGAACTACCAACATTTTGGTTAGCAGCCGAGCCCTTAACCACTGTGTTGCCAGGGCTCCCCAGAGCATTTAGTGACTTTTAATATAAATTATGAGGATGAGGGTCCAGGAGACTTGGATTAAGGTGGTGCTAGTCATGGACTGAAGCAAGGATTAACAGCAAGTTTCAGATGGGCCCTGTGGCAACCTTCTGAGAATAATTATTACAATAAACCAAATATCCTATATATATATGGGGCACAACTAGGTTTTTTTTTGAAAGTTTACTGTTTGTCCAATCTGTGCTAGGAATAAATTCATGACATGAATAGCCTCAAGCTGCTGATTCAGATGAATATTAAAAATATTAAGAGCCACATATGTTGTTGTTGTTGTTGTTGTTAGGTGCCGTCGAGTCGGTTCCGACTCATAGCGACCTATGCACAACAGAATGAAACACTGCCGGGTCCTGCGCCATCCTTACAATCGGTGTTATGCTTGAGCTCATTGTTGCAGCCACTGTGTCAATCCACCTCGTTGAGGGTCTTCCTCTTTTCCGCTGACCCTGTACTCTGCCAAGCATGATGTCCTCCTCCAGGGACTGATCCCTCCTGACAACAGGTCCAAAGTATGTAAGACGCAGTCTCGCTATCCTTGCCTCTAAGGAGCATTCTGGCTGCACTTCTTCCAAGACAGATTTGTTCGTTCTTTTGGCAGTCCATGGTATATTCAATATTCTTCACCAACACCACAATTCAAAGGCGTCAACTCTTCTTCGGTCTTCCTTATTCATTGTCCAGCTTTCACATGCATATGATGCGATTGAAAATGCCATGGCTTGGGTCAGGCCCACCTTAGTCTTCAGGGTGACATCTTTGCTCTTCAACACTTTGAAGAGGTCCTTTGCAGCAGATTTGCCCAATGCAATGTCTCTTTTGATTTCTTGACTGCTGCTTCCACGGCTGTTGATTGTGGATCCAAGTAAAATGAAATCCTTGACAACTTCAAGCTTTTCTCCATTTATCATGATGTTGCTCATTGGTCCAGTTGTGAGGATTTTTGTTTTCTTTATGTTGAGGTGTAATCCATACTGAAGGCTGTGGTCTTTGATCTTCATTAGTAAGTGCCTCAAGCCCTCTTCACTTTCAGCAAGCAAGGTTGTGTCATCTGCATAATGCAGGTTGTTAATGAGTCTTCCTCCAATCCTGATGCCCTGTTCTTCTTCATATAGCCCAGCTTCTCGGATTATTTGTTCAGCAAACAGATTAAATAGGTATGCTGAAAGAATACAACCCTGACGTACACCTTTCCTGACTTTAAACCAATCAGTATCCCCTTGCTCTGCCCGAACAACTGCCTCTTGATCCATGTAAAGATTCCTCATGAGCACAATTAAGTGTTCTGGAATTCCCATTCTTCGCAGCGTTATCCATAGTTTGTTACAACCCACACAGTCGAAGGCCTTTGCATAGTCAATAAAACACAGGTAAACATCCTTCTGGTATTCTCTGCTTTCAGCCAGGATCCATCTGACATCAGCAATGATATCCCTGGTTCCATGTCCTCTTCTGAAACCAGCCTGAATTTCTGACAGTTCCCTGTCGATATACTGCTGCAGCCGTTTTTGAATGATCTTCAGCAGAATTTTGCTTGCGTGTGATATTAATGATATTGTTCTGTAATTTCCACATTCAGTTGGATCACCTTTCTTGGGAATAGGCATAAATATGGGTCTCTTCCAGTCAGGTGGCCAGGAAGCTGTTTTCTATATTTCTTGGCATAGACAAGTGAGCACCTCCAGTGCTGCATCTGTTTGTTGAAACATCTCAATTGATATTCCATCAATTCCTGGAGCTTTGTTTTTCACCAATGCCTTCAGAGCAGCTTGGACTTCTTCCTTCAGCACCATCGGTTCCTGATCATATGCCACCTCTTGAAATGGTTGAACGTCAACTAATTCTTTTGGATATAATGACTCTGTGTATTCCTTCCATCTTCTTTTGATGTTTCCTGCGTCGTTTAATATTTTCCCCATGGAATCCTTCACTATTGCAACTCGAGGCTTGAATTTTTTCTTCAGTTCTTTCAGCTTGAGAAATACCGAGCGTGTTCTTCCCTTTTGGTTTTCCATCTCCAGCTCTTTGCACATGTCCTTATAGTACTTTACTTTGTCTTCTCGAGAGGCCCTTTGAAATCTTCTGTTCAGTTCTTTTACTTCATCAATTCTTCCTTTTGCTTTAGCTGTTTCAAGAGCAAGTTTCAGAGTCTCCTCTGACATCCATCTTGGTCTTTTCTTTCTTTCCTGTCTTTTCAGTGACCTCTTGCTTTCTTCATGCATAATGTCCTTGATGTCATTCCACAACTCATCCGGTCTGCAATCACTAGTGTTCAATGCGTCAAATGTATTCTTCAGATGGTCTCTAAATTCAGGTGGCATATACTCAAGGTCATATTTTGGCTCTCGTAGACTTGCTCTGATTTTCTTCAGTTTCAGCTTGAACTTGCATATGAGCAATTGATGGTCTGTTCCACAGTCGGCCCCTGGCCTTGTTCTGACTGATGATATTGAACTTTTCCATCGTCTCTTTCCACAGATATTGTCAATTTGATTTCTGTGTGTTTCATCTGGCGAGTTCCATGTGTGTAGTCGCCATTTATGTTGGTGAAAGAAGGTATTTGCAATGAAGACGTCATTGGTCTTGCAAAAATCTTTTATTCGATCTCTGGCATTGTTTCTATCACCAAGGCCATATTTTCCAACTACTGATCCTTCTTCTTTGTTTCCAACTTTCACATTCCAATCCCCAGTAATTATTAATGCATCTTGATTGCATGTTCGATCAGTTTCAGACTGTAGCAGCTGATAAAAATCTTTGATTTTTCATCTTTGGCCGTAGTGGTTGGTGCATAAATTTGAATAACAGTCGTATTAACTGGTCTTCCTTGTAGGCGTGTGGATATTATCCTATCACTGACAGCGTTGTACTTCAGGATAGATTTCAAAACGTTCTTTTTGACAATGAATGCAACACCATTCCTCTTCAAGCTGCAACTCCCAGCATAGTAGACTATATGATTGTCCAATTCTAAATGCCTCTACCAGTCCATTTCAGCTCACTAATGCCTAACATATCGATGTTTATGCATTCCATTTCATTTTTGATAATTTCCAATTTTCCTAGATTCATACTTCGTATATTCCAGGTTCCGATGATTAATGGATGTTTGCAGCTGTTTATTCTCATTTTGAGTAGTGCCGCATCAGCAAATGAAGGTCCTGGAAGCTTTACTCCATCCACATCATTAAGGTCAACTCTACTTTGAGGAGGCAGGTCTTCCCCACTCGTATTTTGAGTGCCTTCCAACCTGGGGGGCTCATCTTCCAGCACTATATCAGACAATGTTCTGCTGCTATTCATAAGGTTTTCACTGGCTAATGCTTTTCAGAAGTAGACTGCTGGGTCCTTCTTCCTAGTCTGTCTTAGTCTGGAAGCTCAGCTGAAACCTGTCCTCCATGGGTGACCCTGCTGGTATCTGAATACCGGTGGTATAGCTTCCAGCATCACAGCAACACACAAGCCCCCACAGTATGACAAACTGACAGACACAGTTAGTATACACTGGCACATTAAACAGACTGACTTATCTAACCTTCACAAAAACTTTTTGAGGCATGTATGACAATTTATCCTCAATTTACTTATGGGGAAACTGAGTCTTACACTGGGTAATTAACTAACTTACCCAGTGTAACAGAACAAGTAAATAGTAGACTCAACAACAGTCTGACACCAGGGCCTACAGCTTCACCACTACATCATAGCTGAGTTACATACATGGAAGTGATTAATGGACGACATAATACTAAATGTTATTGAGGAACAAAATCTGTTGTTGTTGTTAGGTACTGTTGAACCAATTCTAACTCACAGTGACCCTATGTACAACAAAGTGAGACATTACCAAATCCTATACCATTCTCACAATCGTTGCTATGTTTAAGCCCATTTTGCAGCCACTGTGTCAATCCATCTTGTTGAGGGTCTTCTTTCTCACTGACCCTCTACTTTACCAAGTATAGTGTCGTTCTCCAGGGACTGATCCCTCCTGATAAAACATCCAAAGTATTTAAGATGAAACCTCACCATCTATATTTCTAAGAAGAATTCTGGCTGTACTTCTTCCAAGACAGATTTGTTCCTTTTTCAGGCAGTCCATGGTATATTCAATATTCTTTGCTGGCACCATAATTCAAAGACACCAATTCTTCTTCAGTCTTCCTTATTCTTTGTCCTGCTTTTGCATGTATATGAGGCAATTGAAAATATCATGGCTTAGGTCAGGTACATTTTAGTCCTCAAAGTGGCATCTTTGCTTTTTAACACTTTAGAAAAGGTCTTTTGTGGCAGATTTGCCCAACGCAATAGGCCGTTTGATTTCTTGACTGCTGCTTCCATGGGTGTCGATTGTGGATCCAAGTAAAATGAAATCCTTGACAACTTCAAGCTTTTCTCCATCTATCATGATGTTGTTTACTGGTCCAGTTGTGAGGATTTTTATTTTCTTTATATGTTGAGGTATAATGTATACTAAAGACTATAGTCTTTGATCTTCATCAGTAAGTACCTCAAGTCCTCTTCAGTTTCAGCAAACAAGGTTCTGTCATCTGCATAATGCAGGTTGTTAATGAGTCTTCCTCCAACCCTGATGCTGTGTTCTTCTTCATGTAGTCCAGCTTCTCAGATTATTTGCTCAGCATACAGATGGAATCAATGTGGTAAATGATACAACCCTGATATACACCTTTCCTGATTTTAAACCATGCAGTATCCCGTTTTCGGTTCAAATGACTGCCTCTTGGTCTATGTACAGGTTCTGCATGAGCACAATTAAGTGTTCTGGAATTCCTATTCTTTGCAATGTTATTCATAATTTTTTATGATTCACAATTATATATTTAGGGCAGGAAGTAGAAATGGGATTTATAAGAAAAAAATACATAAGCAACTACAAAGATTGGAATGAATTCAATTTGCCCAAGAATACTGAGGTGATCTAGCTGACTGCTGTGTGAGGGTGAGTAATGAAGGAAAGATGGTTGAAAGGAGAAGTCAGGACCAGAAGACGAAGATAGGGCTAAATTCCAGGAACAGAGAAGCGATGCAATACCTACTGGGATTAGCCAAAAAACCTGTTGCTGTCGAATCAATTCTGACTCACAGAGACCCTATAGGACAGAGCAGAACTGCCCCATTAGGGTTTCCAAGGAGCACCTGGTGGATTTGAACTGCCAACTTTTGGTTAGCAGCTGTAGCTCTTAACCACTACACCACCAGGGTTTCCACTGGGATTAATCAATTACTAAATCCTTAATTTTTTTTTTTTTTTTAATAGATCACCAATTATCCTTCAGTAGTGCTAGGCTCAGAAGTTCAGGACGAATGGACCCTCCTCTCATATATTTCAGGCTTCAGTTTTATCTTTATACCAATACAGACCCAGAATGCATCCATCCAGGCATGCATCTTATTTCCCATCAATTCAAAATGCTCCTTCCTCAGAATGGTATGAACTCAATATTCCTGTGATCTTCATCACACTTGGTGTTATCATGTACAGTCTTAGTGCTCTGGGACAAAAACCTCTAGAGGCTCTGAGTGACATGAATTGAGTAGTACTGGGGAGGAAAAAGGGTGCTGTTTAGAAAGATAAGTACCTAAGACTATTTGATGCATAGCTGGTACACAGCAAATATTGGTTGAAAAAAGGAAGAACCTTTAAAAGACATGCTAATAATCTAAATTTGAGGTGAGAAAGACCTGTGCTAGTAGGAAAGGAGAATTAGGAATGAATCAAAAAACATTTGTACATAAATCTGCATAATAGATTGGATGTGTGATAAAGGAGAAAGTCATGGACCACCCTAAGTTTTTGAACCTGCATGTTTGAGAGGAGGTGACATAATGGACAGAAATTCCAAGGACTAGAAGTTTAATTAGGGTAGGAATTATCTCTCTGATTATCTGTTGTAATCTGGAAACTAGCAGCATGCTTAGCACATAGTGTAGACAGGCAATAAATAATTAAGATGTTGAATAAATAATATATTAATTTTAAGAAGAAAAACAAACTCTCATATCCTCAAGCTGTGGGTCTCAACTCAGAGCAATGACATTTACTGCTGGGAACCCATGCTTTAATGGGTGACTGTTACAGAAGGAACTTTCTTTGTTATACTCTTTAAAAGTTAGAACAGGAAAAAAGAAAAAAAAAGTTTGAGACCTATTGCCCTCATGCCTGACACAAATGCACGGTAGCATTCTAGATTCAGGTTAATATCCGGATCATTTCCAGAATGAAGGATCTGGGTTATCTCTTTGCTGGATTCCTAAAACCAACCCCAAGATGAGTTTAACAGGATGCCAGTGAAGGTTAAGATTTAAGACTCCTACTTACAAGGGCCCCATGCCTAATTTTTTATAGTTTTGCCTTGGCTCCAATCATGGCAACCCCATGTGTTATAGAACTGAGCTTCTTTGGGATTTTCTGGTTATAATCTTTACGGAAGCAGATCTTTCACCAGGCCTTTCTTTCAATGCACTGCTCAGTGGATTTGAACCACCAACCTTTAGGTTAGTTGTCTAGCACAAACCTTTTATTCCACCCAGGGACCTTTGTATAAGCTTCAAACCCTGCAAAAAAAAAAAGCATCAGCATCTGAGCCACTAGCCATATGCATTAGATCCAGCTAGTACCAAAAAAAAAAAAAACTTCCCTCTTGCTTTTCATCATCCTGCATAACTGAAGTTTTGCATCCTAGACTTTGGGTTGAGTGAGAACTGAATTTTTCTTTTCTTTTCTTTTCTTTAGTGTACTTTAGATGAAGGTTTACAGAACGAACAGTTTCTCCTTAAACAGTTAGTACACATATTGTTTTATGACATTGGTTAACAACCCGATGTCGACACTCTCCCTTCTCAACCTCGGGCTCTATTACCAGCTTTCCTGTCCCCTCCTGCCTTCTAATCCTTGCCCCAGGGCTGGTGTGCCCCTTTAGTGTTGTTTCATTTTATGGGCCTGTCCACTCTTTGGCGACTTCATTACTGAGCTGAAAGGGTGTCCGGTGGCCATACTCTCAGGATTTCTCCAGACTCCGTCAGGCCAGCAAGTCCAGTCTTTCTTTATGAGTTAGAATTTTGTTCTACATTTTTCTCCAGCTCTGTCTGGGACCCTCTATTGTAATCCCCATCAGAGCAGTCAGTGGTGGTAGCCAGGCACCATCTTGTTGTACTGGGTTCAGTCTGGTGGAGGCCATGGTAGATGTGGTCCATTAGTCCTTGGGATTAATCTTTCCCTTGTAACTTTAGTTTTCTTCATTCGTCCTTCTCTTGAAGGGGTGAGACCAGTGGAGTATCCTAGGTGGCTGCTGACAGGCTTTTAAGACCCCAAACGCTACAAGTGAGAACTGAATTTGGATTCTAGTTATGCCACTTAACAAGCTCCATGACTTTGGTCCACTATTTAATTTCTCTGAGCTCCAATATTGCCATTTGCAAAATGAGAATACTAATAAATATTCTGTGGGGTTCTTATAAAGATGAAATGTATGTAAGTTTCAAAAAATGACAGCTCTGGTATTATTACTAATTTTCCAATGGTTCTTTCATTTCTTCAATTTTTTTCATTTAAACTTTTATACACAATTGATCTTTCTGTTAATAAATCCCCAGATGCCTACATTACATAAGCTTAGAAAAATTTTTCTTTTATTTTTCAAGTTTCCTACCAGGAAAATCCCTGCATATGCTGAAGTATAAGAGTTATGTACCGAAATTCAGAACATACAAACATTAAATTTTTTTTTTTTTTTTAAATCTGCACTTTCAACATCTATTGAGTCTAAGTCTAAACTTAAGCCCTAAACTTCTATGAACGATGATCTGCCCTGCAGAGGCTAAGCTCCCTGCCCCCCACCACATTATTCTAAGGAATTTTTGAAGCTGAACAAAAACCAAAGTCATGAAATATCTTAGTGGTCATGCTTACCATCTGGATACCTAAAATAAGTCACAAAAAACAGTGATTAAAAGAGCACAATTTATGTCATAACAATTACCCCCTCCCCCCAAAAAAGAATGACTAGAGCTTTATTATTTGCATAAACATCTTTTAAAGAAAAGTGGGCTTTCACATACCTTTTTGCCTTAAATATCATCCATTGAATTTCCCTCCCAACTCAACTATCAATCTATATCCCAGGACTGGAAGAAAAGAGTTAGGTCAGAATTCATAAATTTTTAAAAATCTGAGGAATCCTTTTCAATATCAAAACTTTATCAGAGCTCAGTAGTTGTATTTTAAGTACCATTTAATTTTGAAAAATTACAGCATACCAAAAGCTGCTCTAAATTCTATAAAACTTTTAGATTACTTTTATCTAATTTTAATAGCAGCCACATACATTGAAGCATAGCAGTACAAACATGTGTAAGCTATATTCTTATTCTGCTGACAGACGGAGCTTGGTATACATTCTTCTGGAAATAACTTCATCTCCAACTCCTCCCACCCCCAGCCTTACCATAGGAGTCTAAGGAACACAGGTGGGAATCATTGTTTTAGGGGCTTCAGATTTGGTTGACAGACAGACCGTCTTTGCTCATTCCTGAGGGTCTTGATTCCTTCCTGGACTAATAGGAAATCATAATATGAATAAAGATAAGAAGAGGAACACATAGAGCCACTTTCAGATTATCGCTCTCTAGACAAAGCCTCGCCATGAGAGAAAATCTCTTTTCACAGAGTATGGTAAGCCAAGTTCTAATTCTGGCCCTGCCATCCATTAAAATGTGGGTGAGTCACTTAACAACAAAGTGCTCCGTTCCCCTTATCTGCTGATTAGGAGTTGTATTCGGAGATAATGTCTTTTATCTGAAGCATGCTTTACCAGAATCAAAGCACTTCCACAATATATTATCTCATTTGATCTACACAACAACTTTGAACCAAAATAAGGCGAATAATACTGTTCCCATTTTTCAGATAAGGGAATTGAGACTCAGAGATTAAAAGGCTTGTCCAAGTTAAACTTAATTAGTGTTTGAGGCAGATGCCCAACAAGATCTTCTGAGTCTTGCTCTAGGGAGTTTCTGACTATGCTGCACTTCCACTTCTACAAATCTGCGATTCGCTTGCGTCCTGTCCCATCTTAAACACTTTCGCATCTGGTAAGAGCAGAATAATGCAACTATTCTGTAATGTTTTTTTCAAAGGTTACAGGATCAAATGACAGTTATTTTTCAAGATTCTCTATTGACTCAGATAGTGGGTGAATATTGTGATTTTGTTTCTATTGACAAGAACATACTTTTCCTCTGTCTTTCCCACTGTCTTATTAACTCATAGTCAGCATTTGCTGGTTCTGAGCATTTTGGCATCTCTGGATGAATCTTAGTGATTTGAAATAGCTGTTACTGAGCTGTTGTTTAGTACTTTAGTCCAGATCTGCTCTAAGTGTGTACAATGTAGAAAGAGCTCTTTTCTAAGGACTGAGACTGCGCTTCAAGAAATGTTGAAGGGTTTTTTTTTTTTTTTCCCCAGAGCTGTCAAGTTTCTCTAAAAAGCCTGAAAAGAAGCAACAAAGGAAGATGTGAGAGTGACTTAAAACTTTTTTTAAAAATATATCTTTGGTTTTCCAATCTTTTCAAATTAAAGTTCTGCTGTTAACTTTTCCATAGTTAAATCCCTCTGTGTTTGGTATGTGGCTCTGAACCAATACAACCTTTCTTTATTTTGTGGGTGTGTGTGTTCTTTCTCTTCTTTCTTTCTTTTGTTTTTCTTTCTTCTGGCCTTTTCTCTGAATGATAAAGGTTTATCAGAGATGGAGAATTTATCTCCTGAAAGAACTGAATTTGTAACAAAAGTGGTCTGATCTGGAGGGAAAGATGGAGGGGAAATGGAAATAAAGTAACATTGGAAAAAGAGTAAGGGAGAAGCAGACAGCAGATTAAAAATTGTACAGCAGACCATGTTTAAGTGATTTACTTGGGGTTGTGTGTTTTTAAAAGCAACATATAAATGCATGCCAGGATTTTGGCAGATGAAATCCTGTTGTGTTTACTTTAAGGCACTCGATGATGATAAACAGTTATTTAGTACAAGTAGTATGCCCGATGGTACAAAGAACACTGAATTAGATACGGTCCCTGCAAAGTAGGTTTCAAATCTAAATACAAATTAGAGAGACAGGGTATAAAACACCCAGAAAAACCTAACATTCTACACAAGTAAAAATGTCATCATAGGCATTCTTAGTGTATTTTCTGACATCATTTGTAGAATTTCTTAACTACACATACAAACATTGTAAGTAGAGTCCTATTTGCACAGACTCAGTATGTGCACAGATGTAAA
Organism: Loxodonta africana; assembly: GCF_030014295.1. Lineage (NCBI taxonomy): Eukaryota > Metazoa > Chordata > Mammalia > Proboscidea > Elephantidae > Loxodonta > Loxodonta africana. The sequence continues at coordinate 125,045,291 of NC_087344.1, forward strand.
CATGAATCTCAGATGTGCAATTTAAGGGTGATACATTTAGCTGCTAAATATAGGCTCCACCTGAAAATTGCTGTCTTTACTGCTCATCTCCTTTACATTTTTAATTACAGTCAACCTCCTTTTTAAATTACAAGTTTGAATAAATACGCAAACATTTGTGTCTGAATAATGTGTGTAATATATATTTGAATGAAATTTCCTCTAAATAATCATTTTTTAATTTTGTGTTTGGTCTCTGTAGTTGCTATTTGAAACCAGTTGACTTTTTTTTTAATTTGCAAAATGTAAAATTCAAGAGAATCGAGAAAAACAAACCAAATTCTTCATGTGAACAATCGTTTTTACATTAATGCCTTAAAAAAGACAGATATCTGCTATTTATTTACCAGAGACAAGTACAGATAATTTCATTGTGCACTGATTTTCTCTAAGGAGGGAGGAAATGTGGTCCGCTAAAACAAAGCGCTGAAACGGGGAATCAGCAGCCATGACTTCTGTTTTCGTCTCCATCTTTGGAATTTCCTCTGACTTTTAGAAACTCACTTAATTTCCATGACCCCAGTTTTTTGTTTGTTTTTTTCTTTTGATTTTTTTTTTTTTTTTAACGGACATAATCAGGCTGACAGATAAAATTATTTTAATTGGTCTGGTCTATATATACAATGAAGGTCCTGGGTGGCACAAAGGGTTTACATTAGACTACTCACCTAAAGCAGAGTTCCTGGGTGGCACAAATGGCTAAGTGCTGGACTACTAATCAAAAGGTTGGCTGTTCAAACCCAATCAGCAGTGCTGAAGAAGAAAGACCAATCTGCTTCCGTGAGGTTACAGCCAAGAAAACCCCATAGAGCAGTTCTACTCTGTAATATATTGGGTTGCCATGAGTTTTTTATGAGTAGGAATCGACTTGACAGCAAGGGATGGATATAGACAATATGTTGATAAAATGGTAGGCAATAGAAGTGTACACCATTCTAGAATATAGTCATTCAACATTCATGTTGCCAAACGCTTATTGAGAGTCTAGTCTCTGCAAGACTCTGAGCTAGGCACTGAATAAATATAATTATTCCTTAAATCACATAATTATGAAAACATTATGTGAACATATAAGCTTCCCAGTAGGCTAATACTGCATGAGTTAGTGTAATTATCCAAAAACAAGATTGCTGTGTACTTTAAATACAAAGAATCTCTTTATTTTCAAGAAACACTTGTTAAATGCATAAAAGTTTCAAATCCCTTGACCCAATTTGTTTTTAAATTTGTAGAATGTGTCTATTGCATATATGTGAAAACTCAGTATGAATATGCATATTTATGTATGTATATAAATTGTAAAAAAAAAAAATCATGCTTATGCCAGAAACGTATATATCTGTGCCTTTTAAAATTATGAATTAAAATTTACAATGTTACTGTTTCTAATAATAAGTACTTTATGCTTTTTTTTTTTTTTATGCTTATTAAAAGCAAGCCTACTATTTTTTCTCTATTCCTGGGTTTTTTTTATGCCAGTTCTGCCTTCTTAGTTACAGTGGAAGATAGAAAAATAAAATAAAGCAAAATATGAACTTCCTTTTTCAAATTCCTGGTTTTATATATATACTGTTTTTTTTTTTTTTTTGCTTGTTTTTATTTACCATTAAAAATGTTCTTAGAATTGGATACGTAACAAGAAGTTTTGTGACTTGAACTAGATTTTATTTCTATTTTGTAATTCCCATCTAAATAAGATAGGAACCTAGTTAGGATGCTATAACAACGAAACCATAAAACATAGTGGCTGAAACCAGATAAAAGCTTATTCTTTCTCACATACCAATCTAGAGAGGCAGGATGAGTTGAAGTACAGCAGCTTGCAGCATCAGGGACACAATCTTCTTCTAGTTGCTCTGCCATTCCCAAAATGTGGTTTTCATTTCCTGATCCAAGACAGCTGCTCCAGCTGCAGCTATCATGTCTTCATTCGGCCAACGGAAGAAGGGGTAGAAAGGTGCATGTTTCTTCCTTTTGAGTACATAATCTGAAATTTGCACACCTAAGTTCTGAAATGATTCACAGTAGATGTTCAGGTACAACCACACTAGAAGACATAGTGAGATAGTGAGATGCTCACATGTATACATAGGGTCTCTGAATGCAATAGCCACAAATGTAGCCTCATACAAGGATATTATATTGATGACTTACTACAGGCAGCACTGCTGTGGGTGATATGATATTCAGAAATGGTGTACAAATCTTGCTAAGGTTTGATAACGTAAAAGTGTCCCGCAATTTACACAGGATTTACATTTCTGGAAAAATCAGTGTGTTAAAACAATGCAAATAAGCATTTTTAAAAACTTTGTGTTACATAAACCAGAGACTCCATCAACCTGAAACTGAAAGAACTAGATGGTGCCTGGCTACCACCAATGACTGCCTTGATTGGGAACACAACAGAGAATCCCTGACGGAGTAGGAGAAAAGTGGGATGCAGACTTCAAATTCTAGTAAAAAGACCAGACTTAATGGTCTGACTGAGACTGGAGGGGCCCCAGAGGTCATGGCCCTCGGACTCTCTGTTAACCCCAAAATAAAACCATTCCTGAAGCCAACTCTTCAGACAAAGGTTAGACTGGACTGTAAGACATAAAGTGATACTGGTGAGGGGTGTGCATCTTAGCTCAAGTAGGCACAAGAGACTATGTGGGCTGCTCGTGTCTGGGTGCAAGATGAGAAGGCAGAGGGGGACAGGAGCTGGCTGAATGGACAGGGGAAATACAGGGTGGAGAGAGGGAGTATGCTGTCGCATTGTGAGGAGAGCAACTAGGGTCACATAACAATGTCTATAAGTTTTTATATGAAACTGACTTGAATTTTAAACTTTCACTTAAAGCATAATAAAGAAAATTGTGTTAATTTAAGACAAAATTAAGTTATAGATAAAACCAAACCCATTGCCATCCGTTATGTTCTGACTCATAGCGACCCTATGGGACTGCCCCGTAGGGTTTCCAAGGAGGGGGTGGTGGATTCCAACTGACAACATTTTGGTTAGCAGCCAAGCTCTTAACCACTGCACCACTAGGACTCTGAGTTATACATATGCTTCAGCAATTATAAACAGGCTTTTACCTACATAAACGTTCAGCAGAGTGTTTGAAAGTCAGGAGGGACGTAGATCAATTATTTGTTGTCTGGGACTTTCCTACACTTTGCAGGACATTTAGCATCCCTGGCCCTGTCTAATAAATTCCTTCCTTCAGTTATTGTGACAAACAAAAATAGCTCCACGTATTTCTAAAATGCCCCCCACCCCCACCCTGGGACAGTACTACTCCCATTGACAGCTCTAGAGCTACAAAATATATTGGCACCTAGTCTAACTTCTAATGCATCACGTAAAACAATTTTACCAAATATTTTGCAATGGTCTAACAAGGGACCATCAGTATTCCTGCTATTAATATCTACATTATTGCCACCTATAGATTGATACTGCAAGTTTTATGCCTTTTTAGAGAAGTGCACCACTTCTAGATACATGTCTGCAATGCTACATGCTTGTTAGAACTTTGTTTTTGTTGTTAATGCTGTTGAGTCAATATCAAGTAATATCGATCTCATGTAACAGAGTTGATCTGTCTCATAAGGACTTTTGTTTGTTTTTTAAATTGCACTTTAGCTGAAGGTTTACAGAGCAAATTAGTTTCCCATTCAATACTTTATATACAATTTTTTCCATGACATTGGTTGAATCCAGCAATGTGTTAGCACTTTTCCCGTTACCACCCTGAGTTCCTCATTTCCATTTGTCTGGTTTTCCTGCCCCTTCCTGCCTTCTCTCATCTTTGCTTTTTGGGCATATGTTATCCTTTTGGTCCCATGTAAAGGATTGTTCTAAGCAGCACATTCCTCGTGGGTGTTATTGTTTTTTTATACGCCTGTCTATTATTTGCTGAGAGGTGATCTCTGGGAATGGCTTCAGTTCCAAGATAGAGGGGTGTCTAAGGGCTGTAGTCTCAGGGGTTCCCCAAGTCTCCCTCAGACAGTAAATTTGATTTTTTTATAAATTTGAATTTATATATATATATATCCCCTTGCCGTCGAGTCAATTCTGTCTCATAATGACCCTATAGGACAGGGTAGAACTGCTCCATAAAGTTTCCAAAGAGCACCTAGTGGATTCTAACTGCCAACCTTTTGGTTAGCAAACATAGTTCTTAACCCCTTCACCACCACAGTTTCTATATATATATAGACATATATATGATACAACTATTGGTCTCTTTCCATCCGGAGCAAAGGAGAGTGATGAAAACCAAAGACTCAAGGAAATAATTAGTACAAAGGACTAGTAAACCACAGGAACCACAGTTTCCACCAGCCTGAGACCAGAAGAGCTAGATGGTGCTCTATATATATCCCCCCTCCCACTCTAACCAGACTGTCTACTGTGATCCTGGTCAGTGCAGTCGGTAGTGGTAGTGGAGCACCATCTAGCTCTTCTGGTCTTAGGCTGGTGGAAACTGTGGTTCCTGTGGTTTACTAGTCCTTGAAGTAATTATTTCCTTGAGTCCTTGGTTTTCATCACTCTCCTTTGCTCCGGATGGAGAGACTAATAGTTGTATCTTAGATGGCTGTTGAAAGCTTTTAAGACCCCAGATGCTACTCACCAAAGTAGGGTGTAGAACATTTTCTTTATGAACTATGTTATGCCAGTTGACCTAAATGTCCCCCAAGACCATAGTCCTAGGCCTTGAAGCCCAGTAAACTCAGTCTCTCGAGGTGTTTGGATATGTCTATGCTGCTTCCATGACTGCGCCCCCTAGGTTTTCAAGGCTGTAATCTTTATGGGAGCAAATCACCAGCTAGCTCTTTCTCCTGTGGAGCCACTGGGTGGGTTCAAACCACCAACATTTCAGTTAACAGCCGAGCCAACAGTTGTATCACCAGGGATCCTTTGTTAGAAGTTTTGGTTGCTATAATAAAGAACGCGTAAACTGAACAGAAGCTTATACCCTTCTCATGTAAAAGTTCTCCTAGGCATTCCAGGACTGGAATGGCAGATTGATAATGTGGGAGACCAAGGCTTCTTTTTTCTTTTTACTCTGGATTTCACTTCATGAATCCAAGACAGCTGCTCTAGCTCTAGGTCTCATATCTGTAACCCAGCAATGAAAAAGGAAAGGAAAAGAGAAAAAGGCGCAGTCCTTCTCTTTAAAGGCAAATCCTAAAAGCGGCACAGACAACTTCTGCTTACACTTCTTTCTTCGAAATTTAGTATTTTTATTTCTTAGACTTTTAAAACTACCAATTGCTGGTGACTCTAAACATCTAGTAGGTACTGTTCTATCAAACAGGCAGCATAGTGAAAAGAAGTAACGCTAGAAATTCTAATCCTGGATCTGCTGCTGACTAGGTTTGAGCAGGTCATCTAAATTCTAGGGTTCTGTTTCTCCATTTGTAAAATGAGGAAATAAAAAACCTACTGCCACTGAGTCAATTCCAACTCATAGCGACCCTATGGAACAGAGTAGAACTGCCCCATAGCATTTCCAAGGCAGTAAATCTTTACAGAAGCAGACTGCCACATTTTTCTCCCACAGAGTGGTTGGTGGGTTCAAACTGCCAACCTTTTGTTTAGCAGCTGAGTGCTTAACCATTGCGCCATCAGGGCTCCTAAAATGAGGAAAGCAGAGTAGAATAGGTTATTTCAGATTTTCCAATTGCAAAACTCTAGAATTTACTCTAATGCCCAGGACATCTTATGACTAGACTCAATCTTAAACCTTTTATTTTATTTTCGTTTCTTCAGGCTGTTATTTGTAAGCGATTGATTTTAAGAAATCATTCCAATTTTACAAATTATGTTAGGAAAGTGGGATTTAATGAAAAATTTTACTGCATATCTGCATCACAATTCTCTTAAACAAATACATTTTGTGGACTTATTACATGCCAGACACCGAGTTAGACACTGGAAATGTAAATATGAACAAGATTGGCACAGATTCTTCCCTCATGGGGAATAAAGACGAATAGATAGAAAATAGTTTCAGTTTATAGTAAGTGCTATGACAGAAATGGATAAATGTCTAAATAAGAGGATGACGAATGTAATCAATTTTAGACAGGGTGACCACCAATGACCAAACGGAGACCTTTAAAGAACGAGCTGGCTATGTAGATTGTGGGAATAGGAAAAATATTGCAGGGAAAGGAAGGGATAGTTTGTGCAAAGGCCCTAAGACTAGGAGGTAGAGGGACAAGTGAAGCTAGAGAATAGCGAGGCTGATGGTAAGTGACCCAAAAAGAGGGTAGAAGAATAAACAGGAGTCACATCTTACAGGTACTGATAGGCCCTGGGAAGACATTTGTGCACTTTTGGATTTATTCTTAGGAGATGAGGAAGGCACTGAAGTGTTTCAAACAGGGAAATCATGTGAGTCAGTTTTTAGTTTAACATCACATTTGCTTTTGGTGAAGAATTAATGGGAAGGAAATAAAAGTGAAAGTGGAGAGAGCAATAGACCAGTAATCCAGGGAGAAATGGTGGCAGCTGGGACAAAGGGGTGGTGCTAGGGAATGGAAAAAAAAAAAACCTATATAAAAATGCAACCAACCAAAAAACCAAACCAAGCCCATTGCTGTCAAGTTGATTCCAACTCACAGCAACCCTATAGGACAGAGTAGAACCGCTCCATAGGGTTTCCAAGGAGTGCTGTAGATTGGAACTGCCAACCTTTTGGTTAGCAGCTGAGCTCTAACCATTGATTGTATACAATCAATCAATGAACAATCACATTTTGAAGTCCTACCACATGTCCAAGGAGCCTTGTTGGCACCATGGTTAAGCACTGGGCTGCTAACCAAAAGATTGGCAGTTTGAACTCACCAAGCCGCTCCACAGAAGACCTGGTTATCTGCTTCTGTAAAGATTATAGGCAAAAAAAAAAAAAAAACCCTATGGAGCAGTTTTACTCTGTCACACAGGTCACTATGAGCCAAAGCTGACTTAACAGCACCTAAAAACAACAACAAACCACATGTCCAGCATACTAGTAACAGCAGTGAGAGTAAAGACGTATGATGTATTGCCCTTGCCGCCTGGGAATTCCTAACTTATTTGCAGGAACAACCAAGATACAGGAAACAGTACTAATAATTTCATAGGACCTCCCCCGAAGTCCTTTATTTCTTTGGGTTAACAGAAGAATATGTTGAAAACTAGAGATAGTATTTTTGCCATTATGTCATTGCTGTTGCCGATTTTCCTGTGCCAGGAACCAAGAATGTGAGCAATGTCCAAATAGGTATTTCTTTCTCTGCTATATATCATATTTTTCCTCATTTAGGCCAAGCCCTGGACTGTGTGTAGGTACCAGATTGCAGCAGGTGGTGGAAAGATTAAAAGAACACTCAATTTATACTATGCCAGTGTACTCCACATTCCCACTCTCACTTGCCCGCGGAGATCCTCAACTCCAGCCTCTTTTGCAAAAACTCCTGGCCTAAGGAAGAGACAAACTTGCAGATGCCAACAAGAGCTATTTGCTTTCTAGATATTATAAGAGGCCGAATTAATTTCAAATAAGAAGATCAAATGTAGCAAATGCTCTCATTTAAAATAATGAGGACACAGTATTAAGAACACCTTTTTCAAAGCAAATGCATTAGAATTAACTGAAAGTAAAGTGTTTTAAAACTGAAGGTCCTAGATGAAAGGGATTATACTTTTGCTACTTACGTTTACTCCTTGAAGTAGATTTTTTAAAATTATTTGCAAAATATATATATGTATTAAATATATGTATATATATATATGTATATATATAGGCATTGGGGACTTCCTGTGATAGCTTTATGTCAATGGCATATGGCATAGGGTACAGGGTTCTCATCCAGCACCATAGGTTTGGAAACTGCCAGACTCCTACATTCCTAAAGAACCCCAGTTCTTGTGGATGGTAATGTGTATGGTCCTCTGAGTGTCAAGAACAACTAGAATAAGGAAAAAAAAAAATTTGTTTTTTAAAGCCTGAGGCCTGACACTCACAGCCATTACCATTCCCAGAGTGCCTTTTGCAGGAATAAGGAACGGTAATTCTGATATCCTGGACACATTTTAAACTGAGTAATAACACTCTGCCTACTTAAATGCCCCCTGTAGTTTCAATTAGCTGGCCATGCTTCTGAACACTCTTTTGCTGTTAGACGAGGCATGGTTACAGCTGGCACACGTTGCTTCAGCGGTGAATAAGAGGGTGTCCTTATCTAGAACCAACTTTTCAAACCTGTGCAAGGATAAGGATATAATTTGAACATTTAGGCCCTAATTTGTAAGACTTTCAGAATTGTAAGTTCAATAACACATGTATAATATTAATAAACACATAATACTCAAAAGCTCAATAGGAATATGAAGACTATTCATGCATTCAGCAAAGATTATTCAGATTTGAAAATAATATTTCTCAGCAAATAATACTGGTTAGAGACATCATATTACCCTAATACTACATTTCTTACATTGTTCAGAGTACTGGTGTCCTTGGAGATCTGAACAGATGTCTGTCAACATCTGTTTATGTTATCTAACAAGTTCAAAAGATGCTGGTTTCAAAAAAGTTTAAACCGATGACTGCCCTGACAGGGAGCACAACAGAGAACCCCTGAGGGAGCAGGAGATCAGTGGGATGCAGACCCCAAATTCTCATAAAAAGACCAGACTTAATGGTCTGACTGAGACTAGAGGAATCCCGGCAGCCATGGTCCCCAAACCTTCTGTTGGCCCAGGACAGAAACCATTCCCGAAGACAATTCATCAGACATGGAAGGGACGGGACAATGGGTGGGAGAGAGAAGCTGATGAAGAGTGAGCTACTTGTATGAGGTGGACACTTGAGACTGTGTTGGCATCTCCTGTCTGGAGGGGAGATAGGAGGGTAGAGAGGGTTAGAAACTGGCAAAATTGTCACGAAAGGAGAGACTGAAAGGGCTGACTCATTAGGGGGAGAGTAAGTGGGAGTATGGAGTAAGGTGTATATAAGCTTATATGTGACAGACTGACTTGATTTGTAAATGTTCACTTAAAGCTCAATAGAAATTGTTTTAAAAATTATTTTAAAAAAGTTTAAAAACTTTTACTTTGTTCTTGGTTTCGCTATTTTCACAAAACCTTAACCAAACCAACGTAACAGTGTCAGATGTTTATGTCCACTGGTTAGACTATTTCATAATTCTTATTTAATATGCTAATGTTTACTGTGATCTCCAAGAAGTAGAATATAGTGTATAAGACTGTATTTCCCCAATTCATGTGACTATAGAACTCTATTACCATTTTTTTTTTTTTTTCTATTTACAATGCATGTTATTCTTTTCCTGACCATTTTTCACCTCCTCCACTGCTGCCATCCTGGCTAGATTTACCATCATCTTTCACTGGATTGGACCCCTGGTGGTGCAGTGGTTAAGAGTTCAGCGGCTGAACAAAAGGTCAGCAGTTCAAATCCACCAGCCAGCCCTTGGAAACCCTATGGGGCAGTTCTACTCTGTCCTATAGGGTCACTATGAGTCGGAATCGACTCAACAGCAAAGGATTTGTTTTTTTTGTTTTTTTGGTTTCACTGGGTTACTGCAATAGCCTCTCGAATTCATCTTCCTGCTTCTGGCCTCCATCCCCTACAGTCTATTTTTAAGACACAGTCAACATGATCCTTTTAAAATCTACCCAAAACCCTGTGTTGGTTCCCCACTGCCCTCAGAACAAAGCTGAAGTTCCCACAGTAGACTATGGAGCTCTAGGTTATCTCAACCTCCCTCTCTCCCAAACTTTCCTGAACTCTTCTCTTTTTGCCTACTTGGCTTCAACTTCCCAGTCTGTTGGCAGTTTCTCTACGCACCAGGAATACTTCCATCAAAGTATATTTACACTGGCTGTTCTCTCTGGAAGGCTCTCCTCCGGAGAGCCACATGGTTTGCTCCCTCACTTTCTTCAAGATATTTGCTCACACGGTACTTTCTTAGGGCGAACTACTTTCATCAGTCCGCTTGCAAGGGCAAACTCTACCCCTACCCACCTGGCAATCTTGATTCCCATTGTCTTGCTTAAGAGTTTATTTGTCATATTTCTCACCTACTAAGATATTACATGGTTAATTTATTCTGTTTATTTTCTGACTCCAACTAGAAAGTAAGTTGCAGTAAGGCAAGAATTTTCAGCTTTATTTTCCTTGAGTTTTTTTTTTTTTTTTTTAATTTCCCAATACTTTGAACAGTGCCCGGTAACAGTGCGTGGTAAAAACTGTTAATGTGCTAGGCTGTTAACCAAAAGGTTGGAGGTTCCAGTCCATTCAGAGGTACCTCAGAAGAAAGGCGGACAATTTACTCCCAGAAAATCAGCTTTTGAAAACCCTGTGGACCATAGTTCTACTCTGACATACATGGAGTTGCCATGAGTCGGAGTCAACTCGACGACAACTGTTTTTTCAGGGTTAAAAGAGTGTCTACGTAGAACCATATGTATGTTAGATTCTTGGTAGATATTTGTTGAATGAAAGAAAAAAGAATGCTTTCTATGTTTTTTTAAATCAAAATGTATCATACAGATGATGTACTTTTTTCCTGTTATAAAATTGATAATATATGTTATAGTCAATTACATCTTAGCATCCATAAATATAAACCAGGGCACGCTTGTGTGTTTCTGAACTCACTCCTGCCAGAAATCAAATATCTGGTAGGGAAGAAAGAGTTTAATGTCATCTGTGGCTTTTCTTTTTTTTAATTTCATCACTTGCCTCCCTCCACCTGAAATTAATTTTTGCCAACTTGCCAAGCCTTGCCAACTCTGCTTCAGTAATAGCTTCCTCATTAATTTCCTCCCCATCCCTTCCTACTAGGAAGGGCACATGGAGGGGGATAGCTGGCAAGAAGCCTGGAGGGCTCTATCATAGGTGGCCTTCTATGCAATCTGATTTTATGTGGAAGCAACAGTGAGCCAAATCAGAATTTTTAAAAGATGACTTTAAACAGCAGTGTATTATGTGGCCAGGAGGTCAACAGGGATCCCATTTTGATCTCTACGCTATCTCTTGATTTCCCTAGCCTTCTTGTGCTGCCCTTTCCCTCAGTTTCACATCTGCTTTATCTTTGGCCATCTCCTCTCATCTCAGACCTACTAGTTCTCCAAGAAAGTCTAGATGGACAACAAGACATAGGCCTAAAGACATCCCTAGTTCCATCTCCTCTGAGGTCTTTCTGGCCTTTTTGCAGATAAGGACCAAAGGGAGGAAGAGGAGAAAGAGACAAACTTGAGATACATTTGTTGTCATAATCTCTAAATAATCTCATATGAGTCAGTCTCACTTTACAAATGAGGACTTTGGGTTAATAAATCTTTAAGCGTTTTATTCAATATTCCATAGATAATGGGATTCAAGTCTAAATTTTTCAGCTTCTGAACCCAAAAGATTACAAGAATAAGACTGACTGACTCTAATGAGCCCATTCTAAGTCCCAGGTACTGGGGTATATGCTTTACATGAATTCTCTCATTTAAGTTCCACAGCAGTCATACTAGTAGCTTCAACAGTTACCTCCATTTTACAGAACAGGAGACTAAAGTTAGTAAAAGTAAATAATTTACCTAAGTTCACATGGCTAGTAAATGGTGTATCTAGGATTGTTGTTGTTATTTGCATCGAGTGGACTGTGACTCATAGCAATCCCATGTCTATCAGAAGAAAACGTTGTCTGGTCCTATGCTACCTTTAAGACTGCTGGCATATTTCTATCCACTGTTATAGCCATTGTGTCAACCCACGTCATTGAGGGTTTTCTTTGCCTTCACTGGCCCTCTGCTTTACCAAATATGATGTTCTTCTCCAGCTCTTGGTCTCTGGTGATGACATGTCCAAAATAAGTGAGTTGAAGTCTTGGGCAATATTCTGTGATCCATAGGATGCCTATTGGCTAATTTTCAGAAATAGACCTCCAGGCCTTTCCTCCTAGTCTGTCTTAGTTTGGAAGCTCTCCACCGTGAGTGAACCTGTTGGTATTTTTAAATATCAGCAGCATAGCTTCTGGCATCCACGCTACGGATAAACTCATGCTTTCCACTATGCCGCCTTGCCTCCTGTAGTACGGAAAAAAGCAAGACGACCCCCATCCCCCCCAGGACACATGCTGGCCTGGCTCTGACCACTACTACATAATGATCTCTTGGCCTCACGTATCAGTGAGCCCTCTGATTTCCCTACTGTCACCATGCCTGCAATGGCCATTTATTCTGCCTCTGTGATTTGCGATGAAGAAGGCATAGCTCTGGACAGATTGCTGCCCCTGCAGGTAGAAGGTCTCCTTTTCTGTATCTTTTCCTGTTTCATTTTTCAAATTTATATCCCTCCATCCTCCACTACCTCCACTATCACTTTCCACAATAATTGTGGGGAAGGGAAAAAACTCTAACGCTTAAGATACAACAATTATAGTTTAGTTCTAGACTCGCTATCAAAGCATGAAAAGTCCTTTGTAAACTTTAAATTTTACCATTATCTTCCTGCCTAGCACTGTGGATTATATGTGAAGTCGGCGGCATTTGATTTGGAACTGTAAAGACTGTCCCCCTCCCACTTTTTTTAATACTCATTTGGGCTTGGCTCTGGGTTAAGGTTTTTGAGTAAAACTTCTAAATTAGATAGCTGTTTATTTGTATCAAAGGAATTATTACTCAAAATACTTCATGACAGCAAAGACTAGCACAAAGACTTATAAAAATTTAATTGCTGTGGATATGACATAATAAAAAATTTTTTTTTTTATATAATAGTAATGATAAATTAGAAACATCACATATCTACTCATACCGTGTTCATACGTACAGAGGAATAGGGTTTCTTTCTTTCTTTGGAACTGGTCAGGCCTTCTTTATAATCCCACATCCACCAGGTAGCAGAGGAAAAAAAAAAATTATATTGACCAATTCAGTCTTACTTCGTAATTTATCAGCAGTTCCTGTAACTCAGTTTCTACTTAGATGAGTCAGGTAAATGCTTATCAGATTTCTCTCCTCTCCCCTGGGTATACGAGGGATGAGTGAGGTACACGGAGTCCTAGGGGAGGTAGACTCAGCCCTGGAGTACAAAAGGTGTCCTCTGAGCTCTCCCAGTCTGACTTACTCCAGGGCTGGTATGGTCTCAGGTGTGACTTGTCCATACCCTGTGCATTCTGTTACTTCTATTACTAGAAACTGTCTTTAACAAAAAAGAAAGAAAAAAAAAACCTACTGCCATTTAGTCAATTCCAACTCATAGAGTAGAACTGCCCACATAGGGTTTCCAGGGCAGTAATCTTTACAGAAGTGAATTGCCACATCTTTCTTCTGAGGAGTTGCTGGTAGGTTCAAACCACTGATCTTTCAGTTAGCAGCCAAGGGCTTAACCATTGCAACACTTTTAGTGCCATTTATTCCAGTTTTTTTTCACTCTATCTGACTGCCCCAGGGCAGCAGTAGCTATCTCCACTTGTTGCCTAGGGAGTGACCGACTCCACTTTTCCTGATGATATGTATTCCCTGCCATATGACTGTGGTGCCAATTAGCCTGGTCTGGTCTAGCTGGTTTGCAGGAGCCCTGCTGGTGCAGTAGTTAAGAGCTCAGCTGCTAACCAGAAGTCTGGCACTTGGAACCCACCAGCTGCTCCGTGGGAGAAAGATGTGGTAGTCGGCTTCCATAAAAATTTACAGCCTTTGAAACCCTATGGGGCAGTTCTGCTCTGTCCTACAGGGTCGCTATGAGTTAGAATCAACTCAGCAGCTGTGGGTTTGGTTTGGAGTTTTCTAGCTGATCAACCTGCAACCCTCATCTACCCGAATGCTTCATTCCCCTTAGACATCTCCTCTGGCAAAGTTGTCTGGCAGGCCCTTCAGCTACCTGCAACCAGATCCTTCTGGTTTATTCCACAGGACACTCAGGAACTTCTGGATCTCTACCACACTGGTGCTCCTGAGGAAGACTGTGAGGAGCTAAACTCAGACCTTTCTGTACTTGAAATTACTGAATTTAATTTGATGTAACAGTCCCTTGTTTAAATAGAAGTCTATAATAGCTTGCAGAGTCCCCTTGGAGATGCAGGGGCACCATCTCCTCAGCATTCCTTTCAACATCTCTGTAATTTCTCTCTCATTCAACTCCCACCTCCAGGAATTTAGGAATAGGAAGAAAAAACAGAGAGAAAAACTGGACCAGGGCTCACGTACTTCTCTGCCTTCTTTTACCCCAAATTCAATGGGACTTGAAGGGCACACATTTCCCACCTTCTTTCTAATGGGTTCTGGCACCCACTGTCCTATAAGACTCTATAGTATTGTTTTTCAGACCAGTTTCTCAATATGTTAAAGAAGAAATAAAGGAATTTAGAAAATCCTTTTCTTTCTTACAACCCAAATTTCATGATTATTGTCTTGCCAAAGAAGTCAAAGCAGCCAGCTTTTGAGTTTCAAAGATGATCAGTGACTCCTTTGTTCTAATCTTGGGAATTCCTTACTTATCTTTCCCTGAAGCTATATGTAATACATGGGGTTTCCATGAGTCAGAATTGACTCCAGGGCAACAAGCAACAAACAACATATGTTTGGGAAACAGCAGTTTGCAAGGAAACTTGATTTAAGAGAGTTTAAGTATTTTGATTTAATATTTCAAACCATTCTCATTACATTTAATCACCACTAAAATAACAACATTAGGTTCTAATTAGGTCAGAATGGAGCCCTGGTGGTGCAATGGTTAAGAATCTGCTACTGATGAAAAGTTTGGCAGTTCAAATCTACCAGCCGCTCCATGGACACCCTATGGGGCAATTTTTTTTTTATAGGGTTGCTATGAGTCGGAATCAACTTGATGGCAACAGGTTTTGAGTTTTTTAATTAGGTCAGAAAGGAGCCCTGGTGGAACAAAGGTTAAGCAACCGGATGCTAACCGAAAGGTTGGTGGTTCTAACCCGCCCAGTGTCTCTGTAGAAGAAAGATCCGGTCTTCCGTAAAGATTATAGCCTAGGAAACACTATGGGGGCAGTTCTACTCTGTCATATAAGGTTGCTATGAGTCAAAATTGACTCAAAGTCACCTGATGATACAACAAAAATTAGGTCAGATGTTGTGCTAATCACTTTACTAACATTATTTTTTATTTAACCTTTATAACAACCCTATTATGAAAATATTATTACACACATTTTCATAGAAGGGACCCAAGGCTCAGAGTAATTAACTCAGCTGGTAAGGGGTGTGAGCTTTCAACACAGGTATGTCAGAATCCAGAGTTCTAGCTCACGTCACTGCAGTCTAGAATAGTGTCTCTCAGTTTGACTACAGCCTACATAAGAAATACAGTCCAAATCCACACTTAAGTGTATCAAGAATGTCATTGAAGAATATTTACTTGCACTTGATTTTTTATATTCTTTATTATTATGAAGATTATTTTTAATGCTGGTCACAACCAACTAAATTGATTTCTTGACCTACTTAAAGGGTCACAAATGTAAGTTGAAAAATGCAGCTCCAGCACCTCCTGCATAAATATCACAGAATTCTAAGAGAGATTACATCAAACTGTTTAGTCATTTGGAAATCACGCTAAGGTAATTTTTCATGTACAAGTTGTAATTGAGAGAGCTTGGGTATGAAAGACTTGAAGCAAGTAAAATAGTGAGGAAAATGTCAATTAAACACTAAGTAGCTTTAAAATTACTTAGCAAGAGGAAATCCAGAAGCTGAACAAATATAGATTCGTGGTTAAAAGGCTTGCCTTTTAAAATTGTTCCACGGAGTCTTCATTTTTAGTTCAGCCTCTCAGAACTTATACCTAAATAATTTCACTCTCAATTTTGATTTGTAGGATTTAATTACATCCTAGGATTTTAATTTTTTCCCTAGGATTTCCATAGAATGGCAGCATCAGTTCCTTCAAAATTGTACTCCAAAATTCTAAACAGCTTCAAAAGAGAAAGGCCTTCCTGAGCATCCAAATTCTTGGACGATCTTGGAATGTCAGTGGACATTCTCTACCTAGAATAAAAAACCCAAGCCCATTGCCACTGAACCAATTCCAACTCCTAGCAACCCTACAGGACAGAGTAGAACTGTCCCATAGAGTTTCCAAGGTTTTTCATCTTTACTGAAGCAAGCTGCCATATCTTTCTCCCACGGAAATGGCTGGTGGGTTCAAACCGCTGACCTTTCAGTTAGCAAACGAGCTAACCAGGAAACCAGGGTTACTTCTACCTAGAATAAGCAAGATAAATTCAGTACTGACAATGTCAAATAATAATTTGGAGATGAGTGAGTGACGGTTTAAAAAATAGAAGGTTTGAAAAATACTTGAGAGTTTCAAGATCAGAAAACTTTTTTAAAAAGGAAACAGGTTCCTGCCTTTTCAGCCAAAGGATCATGATAAAATTCTTTGTTGGGAGTGCTTTGCTTTAGGCAACTTTCAAGTAAATCAAGAAATGGGCTCTCTCCCATGTTTATTGCGCTTTCTAGTTCTCACTAAATTATACCTTTGACCTCTGAGACATTTGCAATGGCACCAGAATGTGGTTACAAATTGGATTAGCATTACCAAGCAGATCCTTTTGACATGCTGGAAGTCCTAATCCATCAGTTACCTGCTGAAGCCTAATAGATAACATTAGCAGCTCTTAGGCGCAGGCTTTGGAGATATATAACTAGAGCACCAAACACAAGCATTTGAAAATATGGAAAAGAAACTACTCAAAGTACAGTAAAGGAAACGGCGCTTGACTAGCACTTGGAATATCTGTGTTCCAGTCCACCAACCACCACGAACTAGTTTTAAAAGCCTTACAAAATTCCTGGGCCTCCTTCAGCTTTAGATTTCTTGCCTGTAAAATGGAGCTATGGTCGCCTAGCTTCTGATGTTATGTCAAATATTTGGGATCAATTTTTGCCCTCACATTGCCAAACATGAGACTGAAATCACCATTTTATACTTATTTTCTTCAATACCCTCATTAGATAAGTATATGTCACAGCAGAATATAAACGAACATTCCCACATTTCAGTGCCATTGGGAAACTAGAACCGGTGTTGCCAGGAGAGGGTTAAGCAAAGAGTAAACAAGGTTAAAAAATAAAAATACGGAGGAGAAAATCACATAACCTGTAGGGGGCACTAAGGTACTTTTAGAGAAAGAGATTCATGGGCCCAGGAGGTACCTGTTGCCCCAAGTGTGAGGAGCAAATGAGAAGAAAGAAATTGTTACAGAGATATCTTCACTTATCATTCCTCATACGGTTTGGTTCCTCTCTGCCTGTTATCTCAAGTAGACAGCCTAGACAGTAATCAGTGATTAAAAAAGATAAACTACTAACTGGCAGAAAAGAAAAAAAAAAAAATCCAGAAAAAGAAGCTTCTTTCTAAGGATTTGATAAATGAGCCCTTGCTACCTAATAACTTTAAGGTTTGCCATTTAGGAAGGATTAGGGAAACCAAGAAGAAAACGTTCAGGGCTCATCACGTATTGATTATTGGCAGAGCTGAGGTAAATTACAGGGAGACTCCTTGGAGTTTCGGTTCTTCCTTTATAGAGTAGGGTCAAAGAATATCACAGATGGAAGACTTGAGTCAATGATTTATATTGCCTGATTTCTTCTCAGGATGGAATGTGTTGGATTAAGAATGATACCTGCCAATGCCCTTACATTTGTATAATACTTAACAATTTGTGAAGCCCCTTGTGCAGACATTACCTCATCTAATCCTCATGACAACTATTTTATATTTGAAGGCTTGGAGAAGTTAAGTGGCTTGCCCGAAGTCAAACTTCAGAAGTCGGTCTTTAAAGGAAATATTAATTTCTAGTGACTTTTATTTATTTATTTATTTTATCAGATTGCTGTGCTCTTCTAACCACCAAGTGTGTTTGGGGCAGACTAAATCACAATGGAAAAATTCTGCTACAAGCCCAAAAGATGTCAGTTTATGTTTCAAAATGAAACTCAAATGGCCAAAATTCACAAAACTAAATAAAGAAAATTTCTCCTCACATGCTCTGTAGCTCCAAGATGCTAAAAGGAGTTTTCACAACATTGTGGAGCCAACACAAATGGCTAATCTTAACAGCAAGCTAAACTGGCAGTCATGTTGTCTGCCTGATCAACTATCTTGCTGACAGTATGCCGTGCTGCTTGAGATGTGTCCTTGTTACAGCTCCTCTGGGTGAAGACATCATTCCCAAAAGGTCCCAGTGAGAAAGTAAATAGGAATTCTAGTAATAAAATTTAATTGAGTAAGTGGGAGTATGTATTCTTTCCATTTTCTCCAAAGTAATTCATTATTGCCTATAATCAGATTACAGTCCCAAGCCAAACTCCTGGGAAGAGAATCTGGAGAGTCAAAACAGGAAGAACAAGTTTGGGTGTGAACTCCAAGGTAAAGCCTCTGCCCTCAAGATGAGACATAATGATGTCATGGGCTCAAGGAGGGACTTTGAAGTCAGACCCTGCTGTGCCAGTTAGTAGAGTACTAAACTCATTGAGCCTCATTTTCTTATCTAGGAATGGGAATGAAACATTGATCCTACAAGTTGATGTAAGGATGAGAAATAATACATGGGAATAGGTAGGAAATAGTATACCTTTAGTAACTAAAACTGGGATGGAAATGAGTACAAGCCATTGTTTAAAGTCCAAAAGACAAGTTTGCTGTCTTCCCAAGCCTACTTAAGGCTAGCTCAGAAATCAGGTCTTGCTATGAGTCTACATAGCCAAGAGGCCAAGGACTCTATCAGAAGCCATCCTTCGTCTGAGTATCACTTTGAGTCCCCAAGTATAAGTATTTATTGTACTTTGATTTATATGAGTCTTCCAAGATCAAAGATGGATTCTGAATGTTAGTCGTCAAATGAATGAACTACCCTGGAAATATAAAGCCAAGCAATTTATGTTGCCTTAGGAATAGCTCATTTGCAAAATCTAATATGCTATTACATTGGCATATTTCCTCATTTCATTTATTAAATTTTCCATTTTAGTAAAACTAGCTTGTCACAACCAAATGCTGCATTTATGCACACTTACATACACATTGTATGTGTACAGTCTACCTATAAGGTCTGCTGAATACTGGGTCTGATTTGGAAAAAACAGGAAAACTGAAGTCCAAGTATGAATTAACATCCTCTGCATTTTAAATATCTATTGAGTGTGGCTACATTTAAAAAAAAAAAAATGCTTCTGAAATACATAGCTTTTTTAAAAATTTTGATTCTTCCCGCACATTAACCAATTGAACTAAAAGTAGTTCTTAAAAAAAGGTGTCCCATTGAGAAATCTGTGAAAAACAGATGCCGTAAATTGAAACAACTACGGTTTAACTGTAATGTGCTAATGGGTCCTGTTTGCGAGATACTTGGTTAGAGATGAGAACAAACTTTCCTGTTCCTGAGCTTTTGTGCTAATCTTCCATCCAGACCTTGGCCTATTTTATTAGAATTTGCCTGCGTTTCACATGGGAAAAATGTTTATGTAAAGACTGACCTCTCTCTGGGTCTCTCAGCTGCTTGTTTGTGGTGTAGATGAGTGTGCCAGCTCACACTCTTATGTTCACTGTTGACGAAGACCTTGAAGAGTTCTTCAGGCTCCACTAGGCCTGAGAAGAGTCTATTGAGAGTCTCAGCCTTTTTCTTCCTGCCAAGTTACTGTTTTTTATTAGGCTGATAAACTCCTGAATTGTTGAAAAGCAGCTGTTCGAGGAAGGATTTAACTGATTCTCATGGGATTTCTGGGTGTGTGAGAGAGAGATTTGTGGTTGGGATCCATTGGTCCCTAGCACAGTTAGACCCAGGTGACCTCTCTTTCTAGCTTAAAAAAAGGGTTTCTGAAATGTAATGGAAACACAGCACTGCTTTTCAAGGAAATCATACCCACTCAATCAATTTTTTTTTTCCTTCTGTGCCCCATCTCAGTGTGGATGTCTTCCTAGTACTGTAAATCTGTAAAATTAGGATTTCAGGTAATTTAATTTTTACCAGACCAATGCTAAACAGAAAAGAAAAATACAGCTTTGCTTAAAGAGAGAAACAGAGAGATGGGAAAGAAAAGAAAGTGGGAGAAGGGAGACCAGCCACAACCTTGAGTTCTGACTGAGGTTAGTCTGGTCAGACGCATGAAGGTGTTTGAACTGTTAATTTTTACATATTGCTCAAGTAATCAAAACTAAAAGCATTTAATTTTTCTAATAATCTTAGACATAGTTTCCTTGTAATGTACTACACAATCTGTATTGATTACTCTGTTGGTGAGATACGCATTTAATAGACGTGTATTCCAAAGTGAAGCATAAAATCAAAGTTAAATTACTGTTTGGGGAAGTTGCTTCCCCCCCCCCCCCCGCCCGTGTATCAAAACAAAATGTCAACTGGGAAAAAAAAAAGACTTACATTTCAAATGTTTCTTAAAAAAACAAATTCATCACGGGTAGGAAGATGAACACAGCAAAAAAGAGGCAGCAGAAAATCAGAAGAATAAATTCCATACTTTGTTAGAAATAAATTAGATGTAGAGACTTCTTCCCTGAAATCATTTGGGGACAGGAAAAAAGCTTACCTAAGAGTTGTAAAGGGAGAATAATTTTTAATGGTTCTGTAAACAAACAAAATTTCCCAGTATGTCTTATAAAATTGTTGAATTGATAAAGATATTTAAATATCAAATATTGATTTATTATAGACACCATTTTTGTGCATGTAGTAAAGATTAAATGATACGCCTTTAGAGTTATTTATAAAGGACATTATTTACATATAAAAGCAAATGACTTTGCTAAATTTTAAGCACCCTGTTGCTGAGTCTTTAGTATCACCGAAAGCAGTATTTGCAACTATGCAAAAATATTACACATTTTCATGCTCTTCAGTAGAAGTCTATAGAAAGCAAATTGTAAATGTGCAAAGTAGTAAATAGAAGGGGTGATTAAAAGGAAAAGCAAATTTACATTTGTAGTAGTACGGGGTACTGTTGTTTTTGATTTGTTATATGCCTTAATCTGGCATGCTATTTCACCCTTCATGACACACATCAATACCTTCTTTATGTCTGGCTATTACCACTCATTTAAAAATCTATTTTACATGATTCTTCCAGCCAAAAATGGACCATAATGATACAGAATGCAGCATGTGCTTCATAAATTCTGTAAGAATCAATACTTTGGCTGGGAATTTGTCAGTCTCTCAAAGTTATGCATCATTAAACTTTACTGTTATTACAGTGGACTCTTCTTCAAAGTTCAGTACCTAGCTCATATTGGAGAAACGCTTTCAGAGCCAAGAAAGGTTGAGAGAAGCAAAAGCTGCTTGTGGTGGGATATATACCTTCAGATGATGCTTAATTTGCAAAATGCAAATAGAACAAAAGCTATTTTGCTTATGTACGGGTAGAGAGTTTATAAGATTCAGGTTACTTTTGCTGAAGGTCACAGACATGATAACCAAACACTTTTAGAGAATACGAAAATTAGTCATCTACTGACCAGTCTCCACCTCTCTTCCAATACTCCTACAACTACAGCAGACAGGTTAAGAAACAACTGACGTCTGGTTTCTTCACCTGTCTTACACTACTTCCTGGATTAACTTGTAATGAGAACACTTCAATGTCTCTTGTTTTTGTTCTCTGTGACAGGCACTTGGTGTTTGTCTTAATGACTTAGTCTGTGTAGATACCTTCTTTTTAGCCACACCTATCAGGATTCCAGCTGTAATCATGGCACCTGCATATGGCTTCATCATCATCTAATGCAATCACTGGCGGAGTGCCCTTTGTGAGTGAGCTGGCCCCTGCTTACCTCTCTAATCCATCAAGCAAGCTCTTAGTATTCTAACAGTAATGAGATAGTTAAAGCTCACAGAACAGACCGAGCTCTTGCTGCTGAATAGGTGTGACATGTTGGCTCTTGCTTGCAGTTCCCTCCACTTGTCCCTCCTTTCTCCTCTGTTACTTTCATTGTGATCTCAGAATATTCATCACCTTCTCTGGGAAATCCTCCCTGATCACATTAGACTGAATTGGGTGCTCCACCTCTGTTCTGATGAGCACCCTGGTGATACCCTACATTGTATTTACTTGTTGTTGTTGTTTGTTGCTGTTGAGTCACTTCTGAGTCATGGCGACCCCATGTGTGCAGAGAAGAACTTTTTCATAGGATTTTCAAAGTTGTGACCTTTCAGAAGCAGATCACCAGGCCTGTCTTCTGAGATGTTTCTGAGTGAATCTGAACCACCAACCTTTGGCTAGTAGTCCAGCGCTTAACCTTTTCACCACCCAGGACTCCTACTATGTTTATACTGTAATGATAAAACTAAAAACCAAACCGAGTGCCTGCGAGTCGATTCCAACTCACAGCGACCCTATCAGACAGAGTAGAACTGCCCCATAGAGTTTCCCAGGAACGCCTGGTGGATTCGAACTGCCGACCCTTTGGTTAGCAGTTGTAGCACTTAACCACTATGCCACCAAGGTTCCCACTGTAATGATATTACCTGTTTATTGTCCTCTATAACAATGACTCTTACAATAGAAATTGTATCTGATTTACCGTTTTACCTCCTCAACCCAGCACTTGCACATAATAGATGCTCAAAAACTAATCAATGAATAAATGAATGAAATCGTCTATGTGCATTGTAAAATGGTAAAATAAACACTAGAAATCTGAAAGAGGTATAAAATGTATCCCCTGTTTTTGAGTGTCTTCCGATAAGACAGGGAAAACAGAGTATTTGCATAGAAGAAGAAAAGGAACTCAGAAAAAATGGGATAAAAATTATTTTTTTATCAGCTATGAAAAAGTGTTAACTTCATGATAATGCCAAACAAAAGTTATTTCTCAAATTAGTCATTAATAGACTACATGAGTAAGTAAAAAATAAATGGCCCTTTGAATGAAGGAATTACACAAAATTGTAACACCTTTCATAAGCATGTTTTCACTTACTTCTGTGGCTGAAAGGTATCACCCACTGGTTTGTTGACAATGCCTTCAGGGCCACATTGCTACTTGGGAAACTTTGAGATGCAAAGATTCCTTTATATTCCTTCCTTCACCCTGTCTTCCAGTTCCAGGTAATTTCCAACTTGGCCTAAACTCTTAAAAATTGAAATAAAAAAAAAAAGTCCGATTCTCATCTCTTAAGAGTTAATACAATAAAGTGCTTATAACAGTACCTGGCATATTGTTAACTTTCAGTATGTGTTTATTATTCTTATTTAACACCCCCAGATAATTTCAAATTGCCTTTTCAGAAACACTGTATCTAAGCCCAAAATCAAGCACTGATTGAAAAATGATATAAATGAAGCATGCAGCAAATTCTTGCACTATATCTTGTGTTTGAAGTTGTAGTTCAGAGTTCAGGCAATAGGATTGGTTGCCAGACAATAAGGAGTTGTGTTTTGTCTGGGTCAGGCATAATTAAACTCAAATCTGGCACAGGTAGGATCTCTGCTAGTCTATTGTTCTAGCCATGGGCTCTCTTTTATTTCCATAATCTTTAATTCCAATTTTTCTGTCTGCAAGGAGTCGGGGTGGGAGTTGGGTCATCCTCCCACCATATGCTGAGAGGCAGCCTGACACGGTGGGCTTTGGAGTCAGAAACCCCTGACTTTGAACGTGGCTCCACCATTAGCCTCTCTGAACTTCCTTTTCTTTATTTGTAAAGATGAAATTAATAACCAGTCATACTTTAAAATCTCTTGAGGATAAGTGCTAATTAATATAAAAATTGATGTCATAGGTATACTGTGATCTTGGCGAGAGAAAAAAAAAACTCTTCTAAGTGGGTAACTGATTAATGTCCGTTGTGATGGTTATAAACACTATGAAGAATTGGCACTGTGTATGGTTCAACAGCGTTCTAGTGCATACACAGTATAGGGTCTGTGCCCAATAGGCTATGGCCCGTCTTTTTAAAATATGCCGACCATACAATTTTGCACTTGACAGGAATTCATTATGTATTTTTGATCTGAATAGAAGTGATAAAAATAAGAGACAAACTCCAAAGAATGGTACTCCCAAAACATTAGTTATTACTATTCAAATAATAATTTTCAACATTGCTAAATTATCTGAGTTCTTGTGAGAAGATTTTGAAAAAATCTATCAATTAAGTTTTGAAAAGCCTTGTAGAAAAGAAATTAGTTTTCTGACCTACTATGGGTGTTTAAATTTTAATCTCCAGGGAGCAATGTTTTGTATCTTTTGTATTGCTCACATAGGGACCACATGTTCAGCTCTTCAGATCAGGCACTTCCCAAGGGCGTCTCATCTAAGGGGCATTATTGACATTATAAACATCTTTAATGTTTCGACTTTCACATTTATTCTACCGTTGGACCTGCAAATATAAATGAGTGCATTTGTTATGACGATTTTCCAACAACGGCAGTTAAATTTCTTATTCTAAAAAGATCAGATTATGACAACTTTCCCAAAGAGAAAAGTGCCTTGAGGAAGAGACACCTTTAATTCATACAAAGACACCATATAGGTTTGCAGCTGCATTGTCCCACAATGCTTAACAGTGTTAAGCAGTAGGAGGTTAATGAATGAACAAGTGAATAAACAAAGCATTTTAAAGAGCGTGTGTCGATATTGTAAAGGGTTGTGACAGTAGACGGCAGTTTTGTGAATGGCGTAGAACACAGACTCTGGAGTTGTAAATAGCTGAGCTCAAATTTTAGTTCTATCGCTTACTGTCTGGGTGTCGTGAATGAGTTATTTAACCTTTCTATGCCTCATTTTCCTCATTTGTAAAAAGCAATAATACAGCATACAGTTTACAGAGTTGCTGAGAGGACCAACAGACTTAGTAAGGTGTTCTGTTCCGTAGCAGCCTAAAACATCCTAGTCTATAGTCAGTGTCTGGTTGACTGCTCTCTCTATTTTTAAAATGTGTGTAGCACAGAGTTTTGCACATATTCGGAATTCAACACATATTTTTGGATCAAATAGAATTGATGGAAAAAAAAAGAATTGATGAGCGTAAGAAAATTGTGGAAATAAACTTGTAAATCTTTAGAATCTTATTATTGTTCAAACCGAGTTAAGTAATAAATGCTTTGGTTATGATTTTTCTTTTTTTTGGTTATGAAGATGATAATAGTAGTTATATCAGTCAAGGTTCTCCAGAGAAATAGATCAAATAGGATTATATATATATCCGTACACACACACACGCATACGTACATACATCATACATAGATACACACATACACAAAGAGAGAGATGTATTTGTTTAAGAAATTGGATCATGTGAATGTGAGGGTTGGCAAGTCTAAAATCCACAGGTCAAGCCACACGTTGGAAACTCCAGCAGTCTTATGTCTGAAATTGGTAGGCCATGCCGTGGTCTGTAAACTCTGACAGGATTTCTATGTGACAGCCTTATGGCAGAATTGCTTCTCCCTCAGGAAACATAAGTTTTTGTTTTAAACCCTTCAATTGATTGAATAAGGCCCATCTACATCATGGAGGGTAATCTACTTTATTTAAGGTTAATTAATTTAAATGTTAATCATGTAAACACCTTCACAGAAACATCTAGATTAGTGTTTGACCCAACAACTGGCCACAACTGACATATAAAGTGAACAACCATGGTGATGATGATGATGATGATGATAAGGACAAAAATTTGATTGGAAAGGAGAATGTGGGGAGCATGTGGTACACGGTCTTTTAAGATAGAGATAAGAAATGTATTCTAGAAGAACAAGAATAGGAATGAAAGAACATGGAGATGTGTTTAAAAGTTGGACAAGAATAAAATGTCTACTTGGCACCATCATCTCTACCCTGGATTATTGTAGGCACTTCCTAACAGGGAGCTATTTTTGTCTCTGTTTCCTTACAGTATATTCCCAACATAGCATCCAGAATGATCTTTTCTAAAACATGAGTCAGAGTACAAGCCAAATTCCTCACAATGCCTACCAGTCCCTCCATAATCTGTACCAACCCTCCCACACACATTCTTCTCTGATTTCATCCCTTTGACTCCCGTTTCACACATTCTCCTTGCTGTTTCTTGAATGTACCAGACACACTCCTGCTTTAGGGCTTTCTTTGAAGCTATTCCCTCTGCCTCAATGCTCTTTCTTTAGGTATTTGTTGAGATAATTTCTTTGTCTCCTTCAGGACTTTGCTCCAATGTTACTTTCTCGATGGTACCTACCAATGACCTTCTTTTTAATACTACAACCTGTGCCACCTCCACCCTCGCCCTGCCTCTACTTAGTTTATATTGTTTATTTATTACATTTATACTTATCGTATCTCTACCTCCACCTGGCTGCCCTTCCTCCACAAAGAACTGCAAAAAGCTGCAGTTCTTTGTCAATTTTGTTCACTGATGCAATCCAAGGGCCTTGAACAGTACCTGATCCCTAGTAGGTACTCAATAAATATTAGTTGTCCCAATAAACACATAAACTCTCAAGTTAAATTATGTCCAAATGGGTTTAAGGTAACTCACTTTTTTTTTTATCCTTTTCCTCTTGGCATTGTTTTTCCTTTCTGTTTAAATCCCATCTAAATTTTCCTGTTCCTCTGATATTATTTTGGTTATAGGAGGACTACCATGAGAAAGGAACCCTGGTGACACAGTAGTTAAGAGTTCAGCTGGTAACCAAAAGGCCAGCAGTTCCAATCCACCAGCCACTCCTTGGAAGCCCTATGGGGCTGTAAGTCAGAATCGACTCAACAGCAACAGGTTTTTTTTGACCGTTTTGAAGATCAACACTCTCTTTCCTGGTGCAGGTCTAATATGAGCAAAGAATATACAGAGTTTAGAAGAACAAGATTTTGTTTTGTTCTGATTTGTTTTACTTTGCTATGCTCAGCCAAAAACTGCATGCCTTTTCTGTGCCAATCTGCAACCCACAAAATACAGAGGTTTGCGTCGTTTATTTAAGAACATTCCTGATTCAAATCTCTCTTGAAGAAGCTAACATTTGTTTTAACTAATAATTTTAAGGTATAAGAAAAACATGTATAAATGGGTTTCCAAGAAGGCAAATCAATATTCACAATCATCAGTGTATTTCTGGTTGCAAAGAAAAATACAGTCTTATAAATAATGAATAGAAGGTAGGGCTTATAAAATAGAGAGGGAAACTAAATTGTGCAAAAGGAGAACCTTTAGGGTGGAAGTGCACAGTTAAAACACTAATGAAAAATTTTTGAGGCTCTTAGGTTGCTAAGAAATATAATTCAATTAGAAACACAAGTAACTTTGTTACATATGTAAATTGACATATATATACACATATGTATCTCCACTCCACTCTGCATATTTTTATTTACCGGAATACAAGGAAACAATTGCAGCCAAACTGTGTATGTTTCATGTACTGAACAACTAACAAAGATTGAGAAATTAACCGTTTTTTTCCTAATACAAACCTTTTCTATATCCCAACACATTTAAATTTTTATTATGCCCAGTAAATGTAAACAAATTTTATTTGTTTCCACCTAGCCCTAACTATTAAATTATATAGCCTCAGCTGAAAACTACAATATATAGAGAGCCTTTATTGTTTGCTGCTGTTTCCTAGTAGATATCTCAATTGGTTAAGATAATCTCAGCAAATTTGATATTAATTTTCTGGTAAACTTTATGAATTGCTCAGTTAAAAAAAAATTTTACAACAACAGGTTGATATTACATCCTACACCACCTCCACCTTCACTCTGCCTCCATTTAGTTTATATTGGTTATTTATTCTGTTTATATTTATTGTCTTTCGGCCTCCACTCAGGTGCTCCTCCTCCACAAAGAACTGCAAGAGGCTGTGGTTTGTCACTTTTGTTCACTGTTGCAATCCTAGAGCCTTGAACAGTAGCTGAACCCCTAGTACCAAAACCAAACCCTTTGCCATCGAATCAATCCCTACTCACAGTGACCGTATAGGACAGAGTGCAATTGCCCCATAGAGTTTCCAATGAGTGCCTAGTGGATTCAAACTGTGGACCTTTTGGTTAGCAGCCATAGCACTTAACCACTACACCACAAGGGTTTCCTGACCCCTAATACATACTCAATAAATATTAGTTGTCTGAATAAATATATAAATTTTAAAGTTAAATTATATTCAAATGAGTTTAAGACACCTCACTTTTTTTTTTTTAAATCATTTTTCTCTTGGCATTGATTTTCCTTTTTGTTTAAATCCCATCCAAATTTTTGTTTTTCACTAATACTACTTTTTTTTTTCATATTTACTACCCATTTAGTATTTAGAAAATTGCTCTTCCTATTTTGGATTAAATTGTATTAAACTTCTAAATCCAGGTGGTCAACACATAGAACTTTAAATATTATTAAAGAAAAATGAATATTTTCATTCATAAACCTGTAACCTTGGAAAGCAATTCATTCATTCATTCATATGTTCATTTGTTCATTCAACAATTATTTCCATATCTTTTTTTTTTTTTTATCAGAGCAGAACTTGACTTTTTGATTTTGATTCACGACAGCTTATTGCTAGAGGGATGCCATATTATGCCTGGTGCTGTGATACGTTGCATTTAACTGTCAATATCTATACACATTTCTCAATATGACCTGTGAATGTTAAGCTGTTCACAGGATTTTCTACAATTCTCTTCAGAAAAGTGACAGAGGAAATGGGCTCATGTCACCCATAGGATTTCAGAAGTATCTAGTGAAAATCATTGTAATTTGGTTTCTATTTTAAGATATTACATGTCAGTTATTATCATGCAAATAGATTATTTTTGCATCTACAAAATATTTTAGAATGGCTTTTATTGCTTTTCTTTGACATCCTCCTGGTGTTCAAGTTGCTATGGTTTTACCTTACGGTGGCAATTTTTGATTATTTAAGGAATAGGACGATAACACCTGGGGTTAATTACCATCCTCTTTATTGGAAAGCAGTGCCTAAAAGAAGAGAGAGAGGAGATAAATAAAAGAGAAACTCAAGGAATGGAGAATAAGCCATTACTTGTTTTGTCTGTCTAATTAATATGACACCCATGATACAGATGGCATGACTGTATACCTCCTTTAGTGACTTAGAATAGGCAGTTATATATTTACAGCTAATAGCTTCCTTTTTTTTCAATGGGGAAACTAAGATCTAAGGAGAAAATAAAACTTAAGTCAAACGCTAACATTTTTGTTTTGCTCTTAAGAAATTTCCTCTATGAGAGGATTAACATCTTAAAATAGGACCATTGTGTACAAATACAGGTAGTCTCTGACTTAATGATGCATTCGAGTTATGATGAACTACACTTACAGCCACCTTCATTATTTTTTGTCTTATCATTAGTAATAATTATTATGTACAATGTTGCGGCGTGTAATTTGCTGTTATCATTCTCATGCCAACACTCGGAGACAAAGATTTATAAAGATATTGATAATAAAAGGCAATGATAAGTTTGACAGATCGAGTCCACCCAGACATGCCTCAGAAGAAAGGCCTGGCCACCTACTTCTGAAAAATCAGCCATTGAAAGCCCTATGGAGCACAGTTCTACTCTGACACAAATGGGGTTGCTGTGAGTTGGTATATTGAAGGTAACTGGTTTTTTTTTTGTTTTGTTTTGTTTTTTAATTCCTTAAAAGGGTCTTACCAGATCCAGCCCACACTCAAGGGAGGGGAATTGCATTTGAATGCCAGGAGGAGGGGAGCCCTGGGAGCCATCTTGGCCCCTGCCCACCACAGTCCAGAAAGTGGTCTCAAAGGGTACTGAGGACTAAAGGCTCACTTGCTTCTGGTCTATATCTGGCTCTGAAAAAACTCCTGAAGTAAATGACCTTCCGTAATCTCTATCACAAGTCAGATAGAACTTAACATTATACCAAGTACAGGATGCTAACGTCCAGTGTGCCCTGAGGAACAGTGTAAATCTGTCTAGGAGACACCTAGATGAAAAACCGTTTCTTTTCAGAGCTAAAATTTTCATTTAAAATATCAGAAAAATGAAAAGGTTGATATCAGTAACCAATTTTGTATAACCCGGTACCCAGTGCCGTTGAGTCAATTCTAACTCATAGCAACCCTATAGGACAGAGTAGAACTGCCCCATAGAGTTTCCAAGGAGTGCCTGGCAGATTCAAACTGCCTATAGGTAATGGAAAAAAAAAAAGGCTGGTTCTGGAATCTTCTGGCCATGCTTAAAGATACATCTCAAAGATGCCAGTTGTTTGAACACAGGCAACTCCCTTAACCTATCAGGCCTCAATTTCCTGATCTGTGAATCAGGGACATACTAACTCTTTCACAGTGCTATGATAAAGATTAAATAAGATGATTTATGTGACAGTATTTTGTTAACTGGAAAGTACAACATATAAATATAAATTTTGTCAGTATTCCCCTTAGCTACAGAACAGGACAGATTGTTAAGAACAGCTGCTTAGAGTACTACTAAACAATCTTATTAGAGCAATAAATACCATCGGAATAAGGATGAGAAATGAACTGTGTTATTAAGACATTCAAAGCACTGTTAGTAGCCACATTTGCTGTTGGTTTACTAAAGAGAGAAAAGATCCCCAGGCAGTTTTGTTTCAAAAAGGCACTTCTATTTTTAGAACTTACTTGCCTTGGCCTCCCTGTGGAGGTTTGGGCCAATGCACCATCTTTCTGCAGGGTTGAAGCAATCTGGCAGCATGCACTGACTTTAGGCATTTTCCTTCAGTCCACATTGCCACCAATTAAAATGTTCCCAACCTGTGTGTCTATGACTTGCTTGAGAACACATTTCCCCACTTCATATAAGGACTATGTGGAATTTAGGCCCCTGATGGACCGAAGAGTACATTAGCCTTTCTTCTTCAGTGGCCCAGATTGAAATCTCATCTGCTGTTTCCCCATTAGAAATGAGATGGCAAGATGTTTTCTGGGAAGTGATTTAGGTACACTAAAACAATCTATAAGGATCTATTGATTAGAAGTAGACTTGACTCAAACTTGATTTGTGTGCAGTGAAATACCATGGAATGATGTGATTGACAGGTAGTGCAGAATAGACTCGAGGCTGGAATAGTTAAGATACCGCAGCTTGGCACAGCTAATCTATGGAGAACAATAAATTGAGAAGGGGAAATAAGGAATTCAGAGTGCCGAAAGATTTCATGCTGTCTGGTTTTGGTAGCATATATAAATTCAAACAAAAACAAAAAAAGAATTTCACAAACAGAGAGTTTTAGAAGGAAGAGAATTCAGGATGTTTCTATGAACTTTGAAAATGTTTCTATTTCCACAAACACACATTGGTTTCCATTAAATTGTTCCTGATTGCTTTTAGGCAATGACATAGCTTTAAAATAACCTTAAGTTATCCATTTAACTAGAAACAAAATGTAAATATCGGAATTCAAATGCATCTCCATAGCCTTGTAACAAGTCATGGTAGAAACTAGAAAAGAATAAGATGAGGATTTAAGAATTTCACAACTTGAGTAATAAAGGAAAAAGTGTATATATTAACATAATAAGTTAAACCACGGTCGTTTATAAAAATATAAGACTCTACTGGAAATTTTGCATTGATCATACCCCATCACTTCTTCTCCACTGTCTCCACAAATGCACATGGAACTAAAGTCATTGAAAGCAATATTTAAAATAATGATATTAGCTATCTCCAGGCACATTTTGCCTGGAACAAAGCATCTCTCTCTTGCAAGCAAATATGACTGTCTGTCTGCAGAAGACATGAAGAAAGAAAGGACAGGGAAGTGTGACTTCTTTGTGCCCAGTTGATCTCTCTACTGGGCTAAATGTTATCCTTAAAATATTTTGCTTTTTCATATAGATAGGAAATTACAATCCGATAGCATTTTATGTATCCTGAAAATAATTCATAATACTTCAGTTTGGAGAAATTTCAAACTAATTATAGTATTGAGGCAAAGACGAAATTCAGTTACATTCCAAAATCATAAATTTGAAACAAGTAAATTTAAATTTAATTTTATCTGAGATGCTCAAATTTTTGCAAACAGTATTTAAATCTCCTAGTATCTTTATATGCAAAAGCCTTCAAGTAATGTACATTCTACAGTAAATATGTCTTATAGTATTTAAAAATAACCCAAACAGTATCTGTTTGGACATTATTAACAATGTGAGACAAGAATATCAGGAGCTAGAATTTGAGATAAGTCGGTTATAATGGATTCAGTTGTTCTTTTTGTATTCTGCTCAGGAATTTTCTAGTCCTGCAATATCCAATATGGTAGCCAGTTACAATATGTGGCTATTTAAGTTTAAATGGACTAAAATTAAGTAAAATTAAAAATTCAGCTCCTCAGTTGCACTAACCACAATGCTGAATTGTCACATATATATAGTACCTACAATATTGGACAGCACAGATACAGAACACTTCCATCATCATAGAAAGTTCTATTGCACAGCACTGAAATCTACCTCCTATTTGCTGTCATTATGTATGAACCATATCACGTGTGCAATCAGGAAGAAAATGTAGAGCACTGGATAGTCTATCCCAAATGCTGATAATTATGTAGCATTTCTCTTCCTCTTTAAAAGTTAATGAACACAAAACATTTCGTGTCCCAAGGTGTTCCATTAAACCATGAAAGTTATAACAAAATGGGGTTGGAAATAGTTAGAATTACATATTGGGTTCAATGAAGCACTAAAATATTCTTATCAAGCTACCACTTGTCCTCTGTGTTTGGAAAGAAGTTAATAGAAAACAGCATGTTTGTTAAAATACTTTTTACACTAAACAAAACAATATTACAAAAGAAAGTTCTTAATGTGTGTAAAGATTAGAATGCTGTTGGAATGAAATACCTGATAGAGTGGAATGGGCTTTACTCTCTTGGGAGAGATTTTTCCTCCCTATATCCAAATATTTTACTTCCACAAGCCTTGAACTGAATGTGTTTAAATGTTCAAAATCATCAATAACAAGATAAATTATAGTATTTCTTTATATCTGAAAATTCACTGTCTGAGAATCTCAGTAGTATATTACGTTGCTGTAAAACAAAAAAAGTCTTACCAGTTTTTCTCAGTTTTGACTATTGTTTTGTTAAGTGAAATACAACGATTTCACAAAGAAAATAAAGAATTCTGAAATCTCACACTTAACTCTTAACATAATGACTTAAACGTAAATTGGAAACCCCGGTGGCGCAGTGGTTAAAATCTACGACTGCGAACTGAAAGGTCAGCGGTTTGAATCCACCAGGCCCTCCTTGGAAACTCTATGCGGCAGTTCTACTCTGTCCTATAGGGTCACTATGAGTCAGAATTGACTCCACGGCAATGAGTTTTTCTTAAAGGCAGATTTTCTTTAAGAAAAAAATATAGTAGTGTTTTCCACTGTTAAAAAAAGAAAATCTGAAGAAATAGCTTTTCTTCCGTGTAAGGTATTTCTAGAAACAGGGATCATTGTCTCTGAACTTTCTTGACCTTAGTCTACTCTCTTTTGCTGAAGTCATTAAAATGATTAGAAC
This sequence comes from Loxodonta africana, assembly GCF_030014295.1. Taxonomy (NCBI): domain Eukaryota; kingdom Metazoa; phylum Chordata; class Mammalia; order Proboscidea; family Elephantidae; genus Loxodonta; species Loxodonta africana. The sequence continues at coordinate 125,078,846 of NC_087344.1, forward strand.
CTCAAAGAGGGTTACAGTGTTACTTTTTTTTTTTTCCTTTTAACTTACTCTGAACTGAATCAACCAGCTTTAAATTCTGCACACATCCTATTAACCTCATCTAGCTCTTCTGTCTGTCTGCATGAGTTTCTTCAACAGGTTCCCTGAATATGCATTAAAATAACATAAATCACTGGATTAAAGTTGTAGAGAACGATGAAAGCTAAATTTGTGTATATACATGTGGTGGGACAAACGAACCCTTTTATTATTTAACCTGAGTGAAAGCAATAAATTTGAAACAGGTGTAACTGATGATATTGGTAACCCACAACAGATTTTGTAAGTGTGTTTGAATGAACATTGATTTTGTTCAATAATCCCTTGGATTAAAGAAGGGTTAGATAACTCAAACAATCTGCAAAGAATCATATTATTTTGCTATTTATCTTTAATTTTTCCAAAAAAAAAAAAGATACGTGTGGTTTAGGCTTTAGCAACTTAGACAAAAAATTACATTTGTCACTTTGTTTTTTAAAATTTGTGACTGGGGTTAGACTACAGTTTTTACCTATGTTCTTAAGTAACAGCCTGTTCTTCATTTTCTATTGTTAATATTATTAGATCTTATTTACAATTATACTGACGACATCTTCTCTTCTTAAAAACTTGCTTTACTGATCTACCACATTCATTTTACATCTTCTAAGTTTTATAGACTCGAAAATGTAGGATAATAAAAAATAATAATATTTTTTTATTTTATTTTAAGGATATAAATAGTCCTGTAAAATTCTAATACTCAGTCCCCCCTGCCCCCAAAAAGGTATGAAAGGATTCTTGAATGGGTACTTGGAATCAATTCTAATAATAATTAAAAGTAAATAATTTTTAACATCTATTTAGCAATTGCTATGTTCCAGAAAGTCTTTTCATTCATTCTCTCATTGAATTTTTCACAGTAATCCTATGCAATAGAGACAATTATATTCTGATTTTCGCAGATGAGAACGCTAAGTACACTGGTTCAGTATATTTGCCCAAGGTCACACATCTGCCAGGTGGTATATCCAGGATTCAAACACAAGTTGTCTGACATCAGAGTCCACATTCTTATACACTGTATTAGTTATCTACTGCTTCATAACAAATTACTCTAAAAAGTAGTAGCTTAAAAGAGTAAACATTTATTATCTCACAGTTTCTATGGGTCAGGAATTCATAAGTGGCTTAGCTGGGTTCTTCTGGCTCAGCGTCTCTCAGGTGAGTACCTTCAAGATGTCAGTAGAAGCTGCAGTCATCTAAAGACTTGACAAGAGCTTGAAGGTGTGTCTCTAAAATGGCTCACTCACAAGAGTGTTAGCAAAATACTTCAATTCCTTGCTGGCAAAAGCCTCAGTTCCTTGCCACATGGGCCTTTCCAATGAGCAGCTTGTGTGTCTTCTCACATAGCAGCTGATTCAATCAGAGCAAGATGGAGGCCACAACGTCTTTTATGACTTAAACCCAGAAGTCCATAATTTCTGCAACATCCTACTGTTTATAGAGTCAGTCCTATTTTGTCTAGAATGGGACTACACAAGGGGGGAGAATACCAGGAAATAAGTATCACTGGGGCTATCTTGGAGGCTGGCTACAACAGCCACTATGATACACCACCTCCTGAGACAAGCTCTGTGTTCCCAGATTGAAAAGTACTACTAGAAAACTTAGTCATTCCAGTTTCTTCATATCTGAACTTACAGATGTTGAACAAAGGAAGAGCACCAGGGTATTATATGAAATTCCAATTGCTACTGATTCAGATCTTTCAAGTGTAGAATACTACTTTTTTAAAATAAGAATTCCCAGAATAATATTCATATCATATTCAAATATAGGAACAAAATCATACACAAAGGGAGATGTTTTTTTTTTTTTTTTCCCAGTTATCCATTATTTTGCTCTTACCCAAATTAGCATTTTGATCTAATTTGCTCAAAACCAATTGTTGTCTACACCAGCAGTTGGCACATAATTTCTGTAAAGGGCTAGCTAGTAAATATTTTTGTCTTTGCGGGCCATATGGTTCCTGTCACATTTACCCAACTCTATTGCCATAGCACAAAAGCAGTCATAGACAACACATAACAGGCATGCCTGTATTCCAATAAAACTTTATTTAGAAAATCATGCAGCGGGCCAGCTTTGGCCCATGAAGTGTAGTTTACTAACTCTAAGCCTAAACTCTTTTGGGGTAGACTTTTGAACAGCTCTTGCTTTGAATTCATGTAACTAAAACTGCTTTAAATTTTATACGACAGAATCATATTAAGTGGTTTTTGTCCTAGCCTACAAAATATTGCACAGCTTAAGGAAATTTGGCAGCTTTATCAAGATAGAAAAGATAGATTTCTATAAAAGCAGAGGACAATAGATAAGAAAAACTATTTACCCATCAACACAGTGCTCTAAAAATATCAAGACATTCTAGAGTATAAGTTGAATTTATGGTGACTAAAATTTGTTTAGTTCTTAATTCTATCTGTGCTATGAATATTTCATATTTTTGGCCGACCTTGAATTCTCAATATTTTATTCACTATGCATAGTACCAAATAGACACTCTTAAATATTTGTTGCATGAATCAAACATCTTAGCTCTTTTACCTCTTTTACTTGACAAATTCCTCATCCCCAGGATGTCACTGCCTTTTCCTGCCTCTTCACAACGCTTTCTGGGCACCTTATGATGTATGGAGTTCACTGATCGTTTTGCTTTTAAGAAGTCTTTCAACAAAAAGTAAATGGCAGGTAAGAAAAGGCTATCAGAAGATAATTGAAGATATAAAGACTTAAAAACAAATTGAAAAACTACAGAATAGAATGAACGTTGACTTCAAATAGACCGGCTAACCAGAGCAATGACACAGCATACAATAGAATAATTGGTGAGGAATTTATTGGCCTCTGACAAAGCTCTTAAAGAGCAGTTCAATTCAGTCATTTTCACTGTTACTTCTGTTATTTTTACTTTGAGGCCAAGCCATTACTTTTTTAAACAGACATTCTACTGTAGTCACGTACATAGATTATAAAATGTCTACCATAATATGGAAAACCTGGTGGCGTAGTGGTTAAGTGCTGCCGCTGCTAACCAAGAGGTCAGCAGTTCAAATCCACCAGGTGCTCTTTGGAAGCTCTATGGGGCAGTTCTACTCTGTTCTATAGGATCACTATGAGTTGGAATCGACTCGATGGCAGTAGGTTTTTTTTTTTTTTTTTTTTTTTTTTACTATAGTATACATTCATTCATCCCAACAAATATTTATTGAGTGTTTACAATGTGCCAAGGATGATGTAAGCTCTCAGATACAACGGAAAACAAAACATGGACCTTGCCTTTAAGGTGCTTAGTCTGATGGGGAAAAGTCAACAGGCATAGTAAAAATGACCATCATGTGGTATAAGGCTCACATCCCATTTAATTAACAGCACATTGAACAGATTTATTAAGCCTTAATATTACTGGTCCCAAAACAGATCTAGCCAGCATTTCCACTAATTCTACATTTCAAAACAAGAACAAAAACGAGCACCAAAAAACCCTCCTAATTACTATCACTGGAATACACTGCTTCGTGATGCTGTGTTCTAGAGAATGCAAATTATTAGCAGTGTTGTAAGAGAAAAAAAGTCTCATAGCTGCATTATTGGGCAAAATTCTGAGTTCGACAAAATTAAATTTTTTTTTTTCCACTGTATTACTATAATATGGTAAAGAAGCACTGTGACCCACCCAACGGGCAATATGGTTTGCAGTGTTTCGAAATGCCTTTGACGAGGGTGTACTTTCTTAAGGAAGCGCCACTGAATTATCTAGCAGAATATAGAAGTTTCTTAGAACATAGTTTGAGAAACACTACCTCATAAAATTTTATATTTGTTTAAATCAAATTATATTTATTATATTCTAAGAGGGCTAATTATTTTAAGTGGAATATTTAATAAACCCTCTTGTTAGGCAACAGAGGGTTTTTGCAAAGCTCTCTAATTTTGTGTTTTTCAAACTCAGAATTTGGTTGATTTGTTCTTTTTAAAAGAAACATTTGCACATGGTCGCAGTGAAAGCTATCAGGGTTTGCTAATCCTTGGCTAATTATGTGACTGCGTGCAGGGGTAGGGAAGTCCAGAGAAGTAGTGGGGATATCTGTGGCCTCCACCTGCAGAGAGCAGCCTTGATGGCTGGATTAAGCCAATTGATGATAGCACTCAAATAGTGCCCAACAGAAGCACCTCTTTATTTTTCCCTTGTTCCAACTTTCCATCTCTCCCTTCATATTCCTCCATAACTTTTATGTTTCTGTTCCCATCTAATTTTCTTCTTCCTCTCCCTTTTATTCACCTCCCTTACCACTGATTTAGGTCTGTCTATTTTTATGACTACTAAATATCTCACTTAACTTTTCTGATGGCCATCACAGCAGCGATTTTTCAGTATTTATATTTCATTTGTGTGAATGGAAAGAACAAATAGGCAGCTCATTCACAGCAATGGAAGGTATAAAGAAGCAGTCACCATCGGCACAAACTGACATCTGGTTTCCGAATTTCCTCTATTTTGGCTCTACTGCTATTTGCTTGAGGAGCCCTGGTGGCACAGGGGTTAAGTGATCAGTTGGTAACCAAAAGGTTATCGGTTGGAACCAACCAGCTACTCCACAGGAGAAAGGTGTGGCAGTCTGCTTCTGTCAAGCTTGCAGCCTTGGAAACCCTATGGGGCAGTTCTGCTCTGTCCTTTAGGGTCGCTATGTGTAGGAATTGACCACAAGGGATTTGTTTTTTGTTTTTTTTTTTGGTGTTTGCTTAAACTAATTCATGCACAAAGTCATTTTGGAGGGTAAGATCACACCATCTTAGAATTAAGCACGTGGGTGTGTGTGTGTGTGTTTTGAAGGAGTACTTATTTTTAGATAGGATTTGACTTCTACACAGGGCTTTGAATCTATTCGTTCCTGTTCGACTCCCAGCTGAGAATTTGCCTTTCCACCTGAGATATGCTGAATCCAAATATACAAAGGCAAGTTCTCAGAAGGGGGTCGAACCAGTTTGAAGCCCTGTTTCTACAATATTTTCCCCAAAATCAATATCTTATTATATTTGATTCCTTTTATTTGAGTTTCTCATATTATATGGAATTCTCTCAAATACTTATTTTGAACAATAAAGTATTATTTGGAGAAGACACATGCATCCTCAAGAAACTCAACAGCAATCATTTTTGAATTGTTAGAGAAGCCTCTAATTGAATTGGTTAAAAATAGGAGACAAAGAAAGTTAACACAGACCGAATAGTTATTCCTGAGGGGCCCGGCTTCATAATTGCAAGTGCTGGGTACTGTTATAAACAAGCCTTTATTCAGATTACTTTAAAAAGTAATATAAGTTATTACAAAGTGGAAATCAAATAGACACATAATGTATTTTAAGCTATAAGTACTTTGAAAAGAAGCCTATTGGAGCCCCTATACACTAAACTAAAACAGGACAATAATCTAACAATAATTGAATACTTAGAGAAAGGGGTGGAGGTTACAAATAAAAATAGCTTAAGCTAAAGAAGGAAGGAAAATCAGAGATTGGTGACTGACCAAAGGAAGCACCTGCTTTCCGGAAATTAAAATCATGTATTAGGCAGCTCTGGTTTAATTGCCAAATGGGGCGAAGCCCAGTGTCTAATGTAAAAGGGTCCCAAATTATAATTGGGCATCATGGATTAAAATTCAATACCTGAAAATTTCCTCAGGAATGAATAGACAACTGGGACAGACTGCAGAGCCCAGTACAATATGCTTCCCGCAGCTGACACTGGCAGGTCACTTTATTTGGCACCAAATAAAGTTCCCAAGTGGTCTTTAAGGGCATTCAGCTGCTGAGTGCTTATTTCATTCATCCCTTATTGTGCTGCCAGTAGCAGATCCAAAGAAGTAGCATGAATCAGCTCTGTGGATGGAATTTTCTCAGGCTGAGTGATGGAGATGCAACTGGACTTACTTCACCACTTTCAAGGGACCTCTGCTCGCAGTAATACCCTAGTAATGTCTTGCACACAATTCATTCAACAGGAATTTTAGGGGGAGGTGGGATGAAAACAAACTTCCAAAATGAGCATTGTCTGGCAAGAAAAAAAAAATTATGGGAAAATACTACATATTTTTGTCATTACCATATAACTAGAAAATTTTGAAATAAGGCTTGTGAGTTCCCCATTGTGCGAACCTCCAGACAGAAAGTAGAAGCTAACCCTTAGATTCTGGACATTTAGCATAAAACTCTATGGTTATATTTAGCTCTCTTTAGTTGCTTCTTTTTAAGGTACCTAGAGGGATAAAAGTCATGTCATTCAATATTTTTAGTTTTATATGCACTAATTTGAGAGCATGTACTCAACATCAGAGTGTGTTTTCTTGTTTCTGTCTATTCTAGTAAAATTTTCAAATGATAAAATAATATTGCACGTACTCCCCCACACCAGCTTAAGAACTGCAGGAGTTATAGTAATTTTACAGAGGTCACGAACTTGTCTGATGAAGTACAGATGAATATAAAATATTCTTCCAAGCCTAACAGGCCTTATTAATGTGCAATTCCAGCATACATTTTTAATTTAAATTCATGGAAAGGTTAAAAGGCAATGGTTTTTATTATTGTTTTGCCTTTGGTTTAGGACAACTTTTGCACATTTCTGTAGCAGAAACAGTCTGCTAATTATTTCATATAAATCACTGTTAGCAGCAGTACCTAATAGTGTTACTATCACTGAATAGTTAAGAGTATTACATTTCCATTAGAATTAGAAAAAAAAAAGAATTAGAAGCAAGGGCTAATTATTTGAGTTAAAGCTAAATTTGGTCTAAACGGGGAGCATATTTGGCATTTAGTCTAGAAACCTAGGACTGTTATAAAGAGACTGCTTGTGGGTGCAGAGACTAAAAAAATATATACAGATTTTGTTTTCCAATTTTAGGAGAACCTGCTACAATTATAGTGGGACCACTAATATAACTATAAGAATATAATATAATTAATATAAGATGGTCTTTTCTCCTGTCTATGGCCAAATTTGCAGTATAAAAAGAATTAATTTGCCCAAATACATTTGCACAAGTATCTAAATGCTTTTTCAAATTTAATCCCTTTTAACTTCTTATTATGGAAAATTCCACTTTTATACTAAAGTAACCAGAGTAATATAATGAACCCCCATATACCGTTACCCAACATCAAGGATTATCAATACCTTGTCTATCTTGTTTTATCTATACTGCCAACCTCTTCCTCTCCTCAGGCTTCCCCTCTTCAGCAAACTAAATATAAAAGCCAAGTAGTATGAGATGTTTAAATTGGTAGAACTTATTTTATGAACTGGCTCATTCTCAGTCAAGTATTTTCTTTGGAGGCATTCTTTCCCAGTTTACCCAGGAAGAGTGGTAGGCTCCATCAACAACGTGAAATGGTGAATAAATTGGGTATTTAGTGAATTCAGACACAAGCACAGGAAATTCAATGATCTGGTTTTCATTTTCTCCAAATTTTCTAGAAGACATTTGTGATTCAGTGGCAGAATTCTTGTCTTCTATGCAGGAGATCTGAATTTAATCCTGGCCAATGCACCTCGGGCACTGCCACCACCATCTGTCATTGGAGGCTTGTATGTTGCTAGGATGCTAAACAGCATTCAACAGAGCTTCTACACTAAGACACTAGGAAGAAAGGCTTGGGATCTACTTCTGAAAATCAGCCAAGGAAAACCGTGTAGATCACAATGGTCAGATCCACAGCTGATCATGGGGATGGCATGGGACTGGGTAGCATTTTGCTCTGTTCTGCATGGGGTTGCCATGAGCCAGGGGCTGACTCAACACCAGCTAACGATCTTCTGAATTTTCTAGGTCATTGACATGATACTCTTTCACTAATGGTCTTTCAATTTTATTACTCCTCTAAACCTTTCTGCCTGATTTTCTTCTTTCTTTCCTTATTTTTTGCCTTTCTATAAATCATAGTTAATAATAGTTGCCACATGATAGCTTGTTATATTTTAATGACAGCCTCCAAGGACAGGTGCCAGTTAAATGAAACGTATAATTAAAATTTGTGCTATTCTAAAATTGGGTTACTTGGCAATACTCAAATCAGAGACTACCCCCATTCAGATGATAGGCATGTAGTACTCACCTGGGTTACTGGGTGTGCCGTATAGACTCAGTCAAGGCCAGTCTTTGCTGGGTGACAGAAATGTGATAGAATGTTGATTTTGACATACCCACATTAGGGTGATTCTACTTAGCACCTGGATAAATGTTCTACAGCTTGAAACTTGGGCAATCAATGATCTTGTTCTTGATTAAGTCAATATGTTGGATGAAAGCTATATGTGTTTTACTAAGCAATTAGTTTAGGTATAGGTATACATGTACATGCAATCAACATATTTATATGATAAGTATGATATTATAAAGTTCTTTTTTTAATTTCCAGTACTTTCTCACTAAGAAATAAGATCCACTAACCCAAGTGTTGTACATAGTGTCAGTATGAGTCGGAACTGACTCGATGGTGCCTAACAACGACACAACAGCAAACAAAACAGCCCAAGGCAGAGGGAAGCCTGGTCTCAGTCCCAGTCTTGGACATAGACATCTTTCTGTTGGATACCCTGTTTGTCTTTTCAGGCATGGTTATCGTTTTCCTACAAGGAACATTTCTTGAAGTATCCTGGTGTTCAGAGGCTGCTGAGAATCTTTCTGCATTTACTCAAGTGCAAGTTCTCTGACTTTGTTACTGTTCCCGTTAATTCCACTCTGATCACTCTTCAACCTTTCATTGATTTTTAACTCTTTGAATTTGTTGTTTGTGTACTGTACTGCCCTGGCGAGGGAGAGACACATAATCGAGTGGGAAGAGTCATGATTTTTTTTTCACCTGTTACACTCAACTCTTGACCTCCTGCATGAGCTTGTGCTGAACTCTCATTCTCTCGGCCACACAAACCACTAGATGTATTCCCTTCTCTCATTCCCTTTGACTCTTTGACTCCTGTCTCTTAAACCTGTATCCTATACGTAGTCCTCTGACAATGGCCCCTGCCTGCACAATGCTTCTCAGGCAATCTGACTTTACCTGGTAAGTCTTCTCTGTGGTCTCCCTAGGATCCTTGGTAATACACTGCCTGGCAGACACCCCACCCAGACTGAGCTCTGTCTTAGAATCTCAGTGATGCTTCTGGCCTGTCTTAACCCTTAAGCTTTTACCCCTATGAATCGATGGTCAGGCAAGGGCAACTTCTTTTCCAAGCCAAGTGCCACTAGTAAGGTTATCCTGTTAGGAAATTAGTGTTTTCTTTATGCTCATTTATCCAGTTTTCTGTTTCAAATCTTTCCCTTCTTCTATAGCTTCAAGGAACAGCAAAAAAAAAAAAAAAAAAAAAAAAAAAATCAGGTCGTTACTATTCAACCAGAAATACCTTTATTTTTTAAATTATTTAAACGTTCAATCTTTCATGTCTCAGTGTATATGGGTTTCGCTCTAACAAATGTGCTATAGGAAGATTAGGGTATATATGTTATTTGATTTTCTTTTGAATAACTTCGTTTTTTTGGTTTTTTTTTTTATTCAGTAAGGAAAGGCACAACCATTAGGAAAGAATTCAGAGTGGATTAATTGCTTATCAAGTTTTCATTCTCTCATCAAACCATATTGAACCACTTCTTTTACATGCATTCCAATGGCTGGCATGAGCTTTCACATCAGGAAATAAATGACACAGGGTATTATATTTTAAGGACCATTAAAACCTTGAAATTGCACAGTGACTTAGATAACAACAAGTTATTTAGCCTGGATAGCTTTGTAATGGTTATACAATGGGGAAATTCATTGTTAAATTACCTTCCCACTCTCACTACCCATATATTGCTTGGCAGGAAGAGGAAGGAGAAATGAGAGTAATATCTGGGTACACAGGGTGTAATGTACATTGTGTAGATCCATTAAGGGTTTGTGTACCAAGTGGATTAGATGGAGTACACAAAATCTTCCTCAGAAATCATGTGCTCATTGACCCACAGCTGGTGATGAGAAGCTATTTTTGCCTAGGCTAATGAGGTTGTTTCATTGCTGTTGTCATAATTCTGAACCTCTATAATCTGTGGGAGCCCTGGTTGCGCCGTAGTTAAAGTCCTCGACTACTAACTGAAAGGTTGACAGTTCGAGCACACCACCAGCTCTCCGGGAGAAAGATGTGGTAGTCTGCTTCCATAAAAATTTGGAAACCCTACGGGGCCGTTCTGGAGCCCTTGTGGTGCAGTGGTTAAGAGCTCAGCTGCTAACCAAACGATCAGCAGTTCGTTCTATCAGCCACTCTTTGGAAACCCTATGGGGCAGCTCTACTCTGTCCTCCAGGGTAGTTATAAGTCAGAATCAACTGGCAGCGAGTTTTTGAAAATTTGTTGCCAAAGTTGTTTTTATATCTATCTTAATATGTTTGAGATAAATAACACAAGGTAGTTCTAATATTGTTAACAAAATTATTCTGGTATAAATTATTTAGGAATTATTTTAAGTGGCATTTGAATCTGGTGCTTCTGTTGTTGCATTTACTGCTTTTCTAACCTTTTCTTTTACACCTTCATTACAACATCTGTTAAGGTAATGAAAACAAGTTACTAGATTAAAGTCAGAATATGACAACAAGTTCTCAGATAACAAATAATAACTAATACAAAGAATCCTTTTGAACAAATGACGAATCAAAAAAAAAAAAAACCCAACAAAGAATAAACAATAAACAAAACCCACCTGTTTTTATGATGAAAACCAAACATCATTTGAGTCTATAAAGAAGCAATAATTGCTTAACTAACCAGAGCGATACAGTTCATTATTTTTCTACTGCGAATAAGTACACATTTATACAGTTTTCCCCCCTGAAGCACACGCATAATTTGGGTTTTTTTTAGATATGATTTACATATAGCACTTCAAGAGAGATGTTTTAGAAAAGCATAAAGTGTTCTTCCTAGTAAGAGCAATGTCCTTTCTTGTTAATGCCAATGATGCTTTTCCCTAAACACTCATTCCATGCTCAAGACAGTGTAGCTGCTAATGAGGAAAACACAGCAAGTACCTCAGTTAAATGTTTTCCTTTGTTTATCTACAGGGAGTTCATTCTGCAATGGGAAGAATCCCTTTGTCTCAATGAGTCTGAAAGTGCTCAAATTCTGCAAAGCGGGAAGTTATAAAGCTTTGTGTATCCACGGTTTAAATTAATCTAAGGCCATGCAGAGGGAATTCTATCATCTCAAAGAATGTCAGCCACACTGTTGCCATTGTCTGCATTTGTAAACTGCATTCCATCTTATTTCTATGAGTTCCGTTTCCAGTGACAGGGTCACTGGTTGGCAGTACTAGAAAAATGTGCGTTTAAAATGGCAAACTGCGCAATATTGACGCTTGCCATTTGTTAAATGTATATGATGTTTTTCAGCCTATGTGGAGTTTCCAAAGTAGTTCTCATTACTGGTGAATCAGTCCTTGAAAACAACTCCAGGCCCAATCATAATGAGAAGCTTCAAATGGATTAAAAAAAAAAAAAATCAGAATATAAATTAAGAGAATACGTTTGACGATGAAAAAGTCCAAACCTACCCAAACATTTTGGTTTCGTGTGTGAAATATAAATGGTATATGGACTCTCTCTTGTGCCCTCAGAAAGCTACAGCTTTTTCTCCTTCCGAAAGGTGTTCAAAATGTGCTATGTGGAAACATAATAAACCAAAAATAAAACACAGGGCTTGCCAAAATTATCTTTTTACCCATATACAGGGTCTTTAGACATTGCTCTGAGCTCTGATTTCCTCCTGAGATGCAATTTAAGAGCTTAGAAAATGTCTTTAAAGATTTCCTATGAAATATGCAGGGTTTTTTTTTAACTTGTGTTTCTATATGGCCAGATTACTCTGTTGTTATAAATACTGTTTGTAAAATGACCAGGTTTCCTGGCATTCCATTTTTACAGGGGATATTGCATCGTTAAGTATTGAAAGAATATAACTATTCAAACTGCTTAAAATATTTTGTAACCATAAATTATTATCCAAAAATATTTTTCAAGTAGATAAAAAGAGTTGTCAATTCTGCATATTGAATGACTCATAAGGGGCTCGTTTGTGGTTGAAAACTGAATAAAAGCAGTAAATTAAGACCAGACTTAACCATAGAGAAGCTGTAATCCACTGCAGATTTCCTTGGTGAATGAAGTATTGTTGTGTGGATTTATCCTCCTTGCTTGTACAGTTAACCAGGCACATCTGTGGCCAGAGCGCTGTCTGTGCTCACAGACAACGTGGGTTCACTAACCCCAAAGAGGTAAGCTCATGCTGGTTTACATTGTATCGATAAGTACAAAATAAACTTCACAACTGTTTGACAGGGGCTGGCTGTGAAAGGGCAGATAGTATATTGAAGCTGGACTATATTGTTATCGGAGGAGAGGAGTACGGCAAAATAAGCAGGCACTTGAGAAACGGCAAGTGACACTGTTTTTCAGATTTCTAACAGGAACGATGTTGGCAAGGGAAGGTCTTGAGAAAGCCAAGTGAAAGGTAGGTGTGAAGAAAGGACCGGAGGGTCTGGGGTTTCAGAGCGCACTGGGAGCTGAGAGCTGACCGAAGTATGGTAGTATACCTTAACGGAGCGTCACTCACCATAAATATTCAGTTTCAAGAATTTAAGTAGTTTACCGACATAAAAACCCTTGACGACTATTTTATCCAGTATTGTTGATTTTCCTGCATGGTTTGTCAGCAGCCACCACAGATAAAGAACAAGACCCTAGAAGCCTTGACAATAAGTCAGTTTTAGGCTTAAGTCTAAGTATTTTTCTTTGTGATTATACTCCAATAAAGTAATTGAGTTGCCTTTTTGTAAATTAAACTAAAGGGTGCCCAACAAGTCAGATCTCTGCTATTATTATTATTTTTTCTTTTAGAGCCCAGTGTTTTTAAGATATTGATTTTGATTTCCCTGTTGAAGGATTGTAGCCACCCTCATACTTACAAAATTTTACCACATCAGAACTGAAAAGATAGGGTTTTGGTTATCTAGGAAAAAAAAAATTTCTGATTTCTGTGTAGTTCATTACAACATATTCACTTTTTAAGAGATGTGAGGAAAGAGAATAAATGAGTAAAAAAGGCTGGTTTATTTTATGGAGCACTGATATTTAAAATGGTTTATGTCCAATGCCTTTCTAAAATATTATTTTATAAATAAGATCGACTTTACCAGAGTAAATTTATTCTTGAACATAAACACATACTTGTCCCTTAATGTAACAGCTAGTTATGCATAAGGTATGGACAGGCTAGCCTTTCACAGTGTTCGAATTCTTCAGATCAATCAACCTTTATTTTTGTTGTTGGAAGTTTTAGATATTAGAATATTGGTTTTTGTTTTTTTATTAGGAGGAAAAATATGTAGGCTGATGAAATCTCATCAGATGTAGCAGCTCGACTAAAGTATAAACTAGGTTACCAGCTCAAGGAAAGACCACTGGGACTTGAAGTAATGTGGATTTCCTTACATCAATAAAGAGATCCCAGAAAGAATTAGTGCTTCCAAAATATGTGTTAGATTTGATTTGATTTCTGAAGAATATAGCTTATAATCACCATTCCTACTTAATTAAGGGAACCATGACTTAGTTATGCTCATTATGTCTTTACAAAGGTGTCTGTTTCTGAGGAAAGCACAGTCTGAAATTCTCTAACAGATAATGTAGTCCGCTAGTACCTCTGCAGTAGTGGAAAAGGGATACCATGTTAGTTGATGTAGGTTTAGCTAAAATTGCCTGCAAATATTTTAAAAGCATCAAAACCTGAAGACAATGTTCGTCTTATCAAACACAACTATTTAAGTCACACTTCTTTCTCCGCATGCTCAACATGCACACACACACACACACACACACACAGACGCACTCACCTTGGCATTCAGGGGAGAAAACTTCAGTAGAAGCTGTCATCAGGGTAAATGACCACCAACTGGTGCTTTGGAATTCTATTTTCTAAAATGGTTGCAGATCGATCAAAATATTTCATTTTTATACTGATCTATGGCTTCTGTGTATGGCAACAATTTAAGAAAGTAATCGGACTTCCCCTTAAAAGAAAAAGTGCTCATCAGCGTTTGTAATTCCATGTTGTACAGCACATTAGATGTTGTGAAAAGGTTATGGATCCACTTACCGTAAGCACATCAAAAGTATAAAGGTGATAGGTGAGATTCTCTTTGTTGCAAGTGCTGAGAAATAATCATTTAAAGGTCAGTTGCACTCAAAAAAAGAACATTTGTTTAATAAGTAACTCATTTTGGGATATTCTGCAATTTTAAAGGTTACAGAGTAGACCAATTTGCCAGTGATGTCGGCGAGAAGCGCTATTAAAGTCATTGGTCCTATTAAAACAATCCTATGTAAAATTGAGATTGCACACCTTCTCACGTTATCTCATAGCACATCAAAAAAGTGCCTAAACTCTTTATAGCATGGTTGCAAGGAGATATTGTCTTGTGTACTTTACCTCACCCTAAGTATTCACCTCTGCTTAGAAACAACAATAGATACAGGTGAGAAAATATGTGAGTGCACACACACACAGCCCCGTATCTGATTTATTCTATTTTGCTTCATTCTTTCAGTTTTATTAATTTAAAAGAACATACCCAAGTGTCATGGGTTATAGGATTTCTCACTGGATATCCTGTTGTACTGTATACCAACAACTATCTTGCTAGATACTCCTATATAAACAACAAAAAAAAGAAAACCTATTGATTCAGCTATATAATCTAAAAACTATTGATTTCCATTCTCACTTATTCTAAGACCAAATTCCTTTCTCCACTCTCCCTCCAAAAAAGTCAAACAATATTTGAGATGTCAATAAAATGGAATATTAATCTCATGTTAACAAAGGAGGAGTAACAATAATTACAATAGGGGCAAAAATCTTTGTATATTGGAAGGAGTCTTTTTTTTTTTAAGATCTGCTTAAAGGTGGTAGTTTATTTAATATAATTTTTGTACTATTAAAAATTCTTTGCCTTTAGAGGATTGATGCACAACAAATAAAAGTTGTTTTGTTGTTTTTATATTTAGCATCGTATTCTCTTGATGAAGCCATGTTTTAAACTGGCTATAATTCTCTCCTGAAGATTAGCTCCTTGGTTGAGTATATGAGTAAAAAGAACTTGAAGAAAAGCTCTGCGGAAAGCAACCCCTTCTGAATACCCAGTTGCTTCAGATTTACATTTGCTTTTCTATTCTTCGTAGAGATTGCAAAGCCTCCCCAGTTATGATATTTTGTCGGTGGTAAAAGGTGAATTCTCAGATTGTTCTAATGAGTTGATGTTTAACATTATGCTGAGTCAGAAATTTCATTACAGTTTGAAAGCAATACATTTTCATGCAAACTTCTAAGATTTTTAAAATTTAGATTTAAAAGAACTAGAAAGCTTAAAATCCTTACCCCATTGTCAAGTGGGGACTATCTTTATGTACCTAACACATTTGCAATTAGAAGAAAGTACGGCACACTTATTTCAAGCAACGTTGCTAAGAATAAAGTTATTCTCTTAATTTGCCTGGCTTTTCATTTGAAAGAAGGCAAAATCTATTTCCTGGGCAATTTTGCAGAGCAAAGATATTAATACTTGGGGGTTTAATTGTATCCTGTGTTTAAATACACTGTGGGTGAAACCCCAGACCTCTACTTAATTGCTGTGAGAAAATAGCCTGATTTCTCTGAGATTAGGCACACGCTTATGTATACTTTGACCCAAGAGTGCCTCCTTCAGAATTAATCTTCTAAGGTAGAGGGATTTACTTTTATATGTGCAGCAGGGCCATTCGTGACAAACGGGGCCTAATAAACTAACTTCACCATCCAGACCTCGCTTTTGCTGTCAACGTTTTTCTTCATCTATTCATTTCACATGTTTCTTGTCCAGTGGCTTATTAGCAAATAGCCCTAAACTGAGAAGGAGGAATAATTTTAATGGTATTTGTAATTAGAGGACTTCGAAATTTAAATCAGATACTTCAAAAATAAAACTGCAAAAAAAAAAAAAAGTCTTTCATTTTTACTAACGAAACATAAAGTGTTCTAAAACAACTCCATTTAAGAAAATTCCATAGCCCTATGAAAAGACAAACAATTCATATTTACTTAAAATTTTGTTCTGCAGCTGTATTTGGTTGGATTCATCTAATGCATGAAAGCACTTTTTCCTTCCCATAAGCTACATCAGAATTGTTTTTGTAAGATGTAACAGAATGTTCTGGTTTTAAAATATTTATATTAATCAAAGTTAGTGCTGTTTATATTTTTTGGCAATAGGGCTTTTCTTTAAAAGTGATGCACTCCCATTTAACTAAACAAAAGTGTTGAAATGACCTGTCATATAAACTTCAACATAGTACAGTTGGTAATAGAAATTTTGAAGACAGGAAGAAAGGGGAGCTAGTTTTTAGGCTTCAGGTTAAACATGGATTAATAAAATGTGCAACATTGGTGATTTCCAAGATTTTCTTGAGGAAATGTCATTCATTGCCACTTACAAACTCTAACGTTACCTGGTTGAAAGGTTTGCATTCAAATTTCTTGCTTTGTTTTCTTGGGGCATTCGAAAGTGAAGCCTAAGAACTGGCTGAAAAATAATGACAGGCCATTAAGCTAGGGGCTTACTAAATATTTCAATTAAAAAATAAAATACAAACCTCCCTCTATTTTATATATTTCCAAGCTCTTCTAGTAATGACAAAATACATCCATGCTACTTGCCTGCAGTCTTTTATATTGACGAGGAGAAACAGCTAAAGCAGAAGTGTTTTTTTTTTTTTTTTAGGTCAAGCCTCCAGCTCTTGATATAAGCTTTGGCTGGCTAATATGGAACCCCATATGGCCAATCTAGTTTTTCATAAGGAAAATGGAGTCTCTGTTAAAGACCTTTTAACAACAAGCAACTTTGACTAAGTTCATGTAAAGACGAAATAATTTGTCATTTTTATTATGTAGTTTGGATAATCCCAAATAATCTGAAAGTTTAATAAAACATGACTTTAAGTGGTTTGGTCTATTTGGGTTTTTGTTGTTGTTTTAATTGCTTCTTGGGAAAATCATACTAAAGAGGAAAGGTGGGACCAAACCAAACATGGAAATTAGAGATGCTTTTTTCTGTCGGGGGGTGATAAGTGCTTATCAAACCTACAGGAAGTATTATTATGCATTGCAGGCAGAGAGGCTAAAGGTCTCCTGTTCGAACTTTTGGCCCTTCTAGGATCCTTTTAGGATCCCTAATCCTTTCGTTATTTTGTTTAACTTGATGTAAGTCTTGACCAGTAGCTGACTCTGAGAAAACATTTCCTGACATCATTTTCAGAGGTGATACAGGATTATCATGCTTGCCTTTTCATTTTGGATTGGGAATGAAAAGTCCAACAGAGGTTCCTGGTTAATGCTTCATGTACGGTTCTTTAATTACCAGGTAATGCTAATTCATTCCTTTGACTTTAGCATTACTACTTCGTTTTCATGGTTAAGATAATCAAATGCACACACACACATTCACAAACACACAAGTGCATTTAAAGGGGTAAAAATGAACTGTAGTAGAACAGAAAATAACTAGATGCTTTTTAATTACCTCATTCATAACATTGAAGTGGTGGGAGAAGAGCAAAAAAGGTCAGGGGATGATAAATATAAAATTTAAGTCTCTAAACTAATTTACTTTTTAAAAAACTGCACCAGCTAAAGCCAATGAAAATAAACATGTATTCCATTATGTTACACCATTATGGATTATTATTAATATCTTGTTTCCAATTTTATGCAATTTGGGTGTAATCCAAATCTATGCATTAGTCCAGGTAGGGGGTTTCGCTTTGAGGTAATTGCCATTATATAGTCCAAAGCACAGAAATAAGAAAGCATATCTATAATCTTTGCCCATTTCTAAACGGAGAGGGATAATCGGACCAATTCTTCCATTGTGTGCCGTCTCTCTTCATGCAGAGCCTTCTTTGAAGCTGGAGGGAGCTGGCGGAGCCGAGGCTGAGAATGTGGCTGGAGAAAAAGAGTGAATATTATCAGGTCAGGTTCTCATAACCAGGTTTTATGCCACATTACCCATTGGGTTTCCTATAATGTGGAGCCTTTTATTATTGCTTTTACCTTCTGGTTTATTCCAAGATCACTAATACAGTTTCTAATAATATACTGGGAATTTTTCTTAAGTGTGTTCATTTGAACTTCCTGTGGCTAGCTAGATACATGACCTGGCCCCTCAAAAAAAAATCATTTTTTTTAAGAAAAGCTTCAAACCTTAGAAAGCATTGCTTTCTGCCTCTATGAAAGTCTAGATGAATCATAAGCACTCACCAGTTAAAGTGGCATTCAGAGCGACTCCAGTGCAGAGGAAGTTATGAAATAGTGTGGGTTTACTTACTTCTTAAGCAGTTTTCTTTCAGGTCTCCTTGCTTCCTACCACCTTCCAGCAGAGAAAAAATGTAGGACTGCATTTACATCACCTATCTAAATTTCAGGTTTGCTATTGCCACTTGAAAGTTCATTTATTAGCACCTGTTTGTTATAAATATTTTCACAGGGAGCATGGCTCTGTATGAATGTACAGGAGGCAATGCAATATAAATGTATACAGTGACAGACTGAAGGTGGGTAAGGTCACCTGACTTAAGTGAGTAGAGAATTGTCCAAAGGGTCTGTTCAGTTTCAAAATTTCCAAGAAAAGGAAAATGACTAAAGGCAGAAACTAAAACAGAACTGACTAACTTGCCAGGCTATGAAGCTATCTAAGCACAAACCACATTCTTCATTCAATTAATATACTTGTTTTTTGTTTTTCAAGTACACTATGCTAAGCATTATGCTAAGCCACGCCCAGGCACAAACCACACAGCCCTTAAAAAATTCAAAGTCGCGTAGGGAGGAAAGACATGTTAATAAACAATCTCACACATCACACACAGACACACACACACAGCACAGCACAGCACAGCACAGCACAGCACACATTATAACCCAGGTGTGTATTTGGTGCTATAAGAGTGTAAAGAAGGGAGTTATTAATTTTTCCTGATGCTTGGAAAGAGGTCCTGGGTTGGTAAACAACAGTTTCACAGTGATGATATACATTCCGGGCAGAAGGAATACCATGGATTCAAATCAGGGCATGTCTTAAGGAAGGAAAAAGTAGTTGAGTATGCCTGTAGCACGTGGTGTACAGGTTGTAGAAAGGGGAAAGAATCTACCATAATTTGCTCCAGATCGCAGCCCCATAAACAAAGCTTTGTATGTTATGCTAAAGAGTTGAGATTTCATCCAGAAAGCAGTGGAGAGTCACCAAAATGTTTCAGCCAGTGTAACATGATCAGAATTGTGTTTTAAAAGATAACTGGCATCTTTACAATTAAAGTAGCAAGAACAGATTAATGGTCATCAGTTAAGTGAGGCTGAGATTCGAAAATAAGTGGGAGTCTTTGCCATGGTAGTGAATTAAGGAGAGAGTTTTGAAGTTAAAGTTGAAAAAGGAAATTGGTGACCTCAGTTTCTACAGCCTTCATGTGCATACTATCAAGGTTGGGTCAGAGTGACGTAGGTAGAAAAAAGTTTTCCAGTATAGCTAACAGTAGAAGATGGAGCCTGAAGTCAGAAGTGCTGTCTGAGACTGAGACTTCTGAAGATGATTTATTAAGTGAACGCTCTCAGGAGAAGGAAAGCTAAAAAGCACAATAGTGCAGGTGAAGACAGCTAAGTAAGCATGTGATCTCAGCTGAAAACTAGTTTAGGCTGGTCCCTTGGAGTTCTGAAGCAAAAGATGTACCACAGAGTCATCCCCTCTTATTTCCCACAGAGGGTAATTCTCAGGTGAGTTTGCAGCGTTCAGCTCAGGGCAGTTCTTTGGGAAATGTGCAACTGTGACCTATTAGCAACCAAGTAGTCCACTCACAACAGCTAGGAGATGGGAGGAGTGCCAATAACAACCACTGCAGTCCACCCCTTGCCCTGCTCAAACTCACTTGCTTCTTACATTGTTTACTCCGTCCAGGCAAGGCTGCTTCAGGGTTCTGGTTGGTCACAATTTCTGGGCTACCATATAAGAGAAGGGTTAGCAGAACAAACTACAACTCCCCCTGCTGCAGCTTGTCCCAAGGCCATAACTGATACCCATCATTTTCTCCTCCATCACCTTTCCAGATGCTCCTCGTTATTGGCTGGTATTTCCAAAGGATCAGCGAGGTTACCTGGAAGGGTAAACAAAATCCTTGTTTTTAATGAGTATGAGTACCTGGTTTCCATGTCCTAATCAGATTATGAGGGCATTAGTGGCTCATGGTAGAATTCTTCCCTTCCATTCAGAAGACAGAGGTTCAATTCTCAGCCAATGCACCTTATATGTCGCCACCACCCATCTGTCAGTGGAAGTTTGTCTACTGTTGTGATGCTGAACAGGTTTCAGTGGAACTTCCAGACTAAGTAGGCTAGGAAGAAAATCCTGTTGATCTGCTTCCAAAAATCAGCCCCTGAAAACTCTGTGGATCACAACGATCCAATCTACAACCAATCACAGGGATGGTGCAGGACTGGGAAACATTTTATTCTGTTGTGCATGGGGTCACAAAGTGGCTCAGGGCCAGTTGATGGTAGCTAACAATAACAGCTAACAATCAGATCATTGTTGCTGTACTTGCCCATTACAGCTAAAACAGGGCATGGAAATACCAAAATATACCACAATGGATCACCCAAGTGACAAACTTATTGCTCCCTGACTCCAATATGTAGTACCATTTCTACCTCCTCATGATAATCAGGGTTAGTGACCCTGCCAATATAGTAACCTTTTTGTGACAGCTGGTCTACTGGCCCAAAGAGTCCAAAGTAATATATTAAGAGCCCTAGATTTATGCTTATGAACACTTACCGTATTCTCTGGTGGAAGTTTCCATCTTCCGTATCCTAGGATGTCTAGACTCACAAAGTGTAAAGTTTCAGGGATTAGTCACCAGGAGAGACGCTGAGTAGAATCCTTATGCCCAACTCCTGATTCCCAGATTGATGTAGTCTACCTAATGGGAACACAGAACTGTATAATATCCTTTGGTTTAAAGTGTATACTGTACTGTGAAGAAGGGTGCCCGTCTTCACAGAGTGACATCTCTAAGCTGGTGCCTTAGTTGTGCCAGTATTTGTAGGACCAGTGAAACCATGTCATGTGCCCAATGCCAATCTTTCTTTGCAATAAAGTTCTTTGGTCCAATTAACAGGATGTTATCCATGTAGTACACAAATGTTATGTTCTGCAGGCATGTTCAGAAAGTTTTAGTCCCTTCAGACTATCTTTTGACAGAGAACTGGGAATTAACATATCACTGAGGCAAGACCATATGCACTGCCGTTCATCCCGTAGGAAGGCAAATCACTTCTGATCCTCCTTACTGATGGGTATTGAAAATAATACATTTGCCAGACCAATAATCACATACCTTGTATCCAGTTTATTTGCCCTAGTAAATATATCACATACAGAATAGTGGCTGCAATTGAGTGTTAAATTCTATATCACAGCTGAGTAATGACATATCAACAAACTGTCCCTTATGTAGCTTGATATTCTGTCCACCTTGACCCAGCACTCTCAGGATACATTCTTAGGCATATTGTGTCATCTCCCTTTCTGTATAACTCCTTTCTTCCATTAGCAGATCCATCATTTCCCTAGTTGGGATATGCTGATTTTCATAAGGGCAAGTAGAGGCAAATCCTGAGAACCGTCTCGTAAGACATTTGCCTCATTTGTTACTTCCATATAGTCTTAATGATAGGGGCTCTCACTTCCAGCATAAGAGAATAAGCTAGGCTATGAGACAAAGAGTTCAGATGAATATACTAATTTAACATTCTCAAGGGCATCTGCCTAGATATTGCTATCCCAAAACTCAAAATTCTACTGATTGTCATCCAGGGTCCTGAATTTGGCATAGGAGATTTGCCTAGACTGAGAAATTAGTCTTCTGCTAGGTTTTGCCACTTTTACAGTTAAGTTGTAGGCTTCATCTTCTTTAGTAATGAAATACAAAATTGATCCCTGAAGGTATAGTCTTTAGGCCTCATCTTGAAATTTATCTGCCCTCTAGCTATAGAAGATGAGCTTCTTTAAATGCTGCTAATGAGACTTTCTGACTCTCACATTTTGCTTCAAATTCCAAATAGTATATTTGAGTCTGTATGGTACACAGACTCTAAGATGGCTTCCAATTAGCCCAGTCTTCCAATATTCATGATATTATATAATCCGCTACTTTGAGTATGGGCTGGCCTAGTAACTGGCTTCTAACCAACAGAATGCAAAACTAACGGGATGTCACTTCCATGATTAGACTCCATTGTGACTTCCCTTTTGCTAATAGGATCCCTCTCTTGCTAGCTTTGATAAATTAATCTGCCATGTTGGAAAGGCTCCTGTGGAAAGGAACAGAGGATGGCCTTCAGTTAATACCATGCAAGAAACTGAATCCCGTCCACAACTGTATGAGTCTGAAGGTGGATCCTTCCCCAGTTGAGTCTTCAGGTGAGGCCCCAGCCCTGGATGACACCTTGATTGGGGCCTTCTAAAACATCTTAAAGAGAGGACCTAGCTGTGTCATACGTGGACTCTGGGTCCATAGAAAAAGTAAGATAATAAATGTATATTGTTTTAAGATGCTAATTTTGTGGTAATTTGTAACACAGCAGTAGATATGTAACAGAGCCTGTCATTTTCTCTTTTCAATGCTTCAGTGATACTTAGCAACAGTCACCCACTTCCACAGTCCTAATAGTTCTGATTTCTCCATCCCTTTCAAAAGCCAGGAACATTACACCAACTACTGCATCCCCTTCTAACTGTATCTCATCCCAGGTTACCACCATGGGTGAAAATCTGAGCCAAGGGTTGGCAAAATTTTTCTGTAAAGGGCCAGATGGTAAATATTTTAGGCTTTGCAGACCATATGGTCTCTGGTACCACTGCTGAATCCTGTCTGACAATACATAAATGAATGTATTTCAATAAAACTTTATTTACAAAACAGCAGTAGGTTGGGTTTGGATCATGGATGATAGTTTGCCAACTCTTTTTTTTTTAATTGTGCTTTAAGTGAAAGTTTACAAATCAAGTCATACTCTCATACAAAAATTTGTAAACACCTTGCTGTATATTCCTAACTGCTCTCCCTCTAATGAGACAGCACGCTCCTCCCCTCCACTCTCTTTTCGTGTCTATTCAGCCACCTTCTGACCCCCTCTACCCTCTCATCCCCCCTCTAGACAGGAGATGCCCACATAGCCTCATGGGTCTACTTGATCCAAAAAGCTCATTCTTCACCAGTATCATTGTCTATCCCATAGTCCAGTCTAATCCCTGTCTGAAGAGTTGGCTTTGGGAATGGTTCCTGTCTTGGGCTAACAGAAGGTCTGGGGACCATGGCCTCTGGGGTCCTTCTAGCCTCACGGACCATTAAGTCTGGTCTTTTTACAAGAATTTGGGGTCCACAGCCCACTGCTCTCCTGCTCCCTCAGGGGTTCTCTCTTGTGTTCCCTGTCAGGACAGTCTTCAGTTGTAGCCAGGCACCATCTAGTTCCTCTGGTCTCAGACTAATGTAGTCTCTGCTTTACCTGGCCCTTTCTGCCTCTTGGGCTCATAATTACCTTGTGTCTTTGGTGTTCTTCATTCTCCTTTGCTCCAGGTGGGTTGAGACCAATTGACGCATCTTAGGTGGCCACTTGCTAGCGTTTAAGACCCCAGATGCCACTCTCCAAAGTGGGATGCAGAATGTTTTCTTCATAGATTTTATTATGCCAATTGACTTAGATGTCCCCTGAAACCATGGTCCCCAAACCCCCACCCCTGCTACGTTGGCCTTTGAAGCGTTCAGTTTATTCAGGAAGATAGTTTACCAACTCTTGATCTTAATGATCATACAGCTGCAGAATGCCAGGGACTAACAATACTGTACCTACCACTTAGGGGCCAGTTAACAGCAAGCAAGACATGTGCAGGCTTACATTAAGCAAGGTATGCACCAGTTTACTTGCGTTTACTTACTAATCTGTAGTGTACAATTTCACATGGGAAACAGGAGGCAGAAGAGGACAAGGGAAGAAATTTAAGCAAGAATATGTGCTGAGCTAAACACTATGGAAGCCTATTACCGAGCTTAATCCACCCTTGGGGCAAAGAGGGTAACCTTTCATAATCCTTGTATCAGACATTGGTTGCTACAATAGAGGAAACTTCCAACAAGGTAGCTTCCTTATAACCAACATTCACAGCAGCCGGGCTATGGGTGCTTCCCCATCCAACCCCTGGGCAATCCTTTTACCCCAATTAAACTTCTGTTAAGAACCTAGAAGTATTTTCATTCATTTTTAATGGGTGGAAATGGGTTGGTTAAAATATAAAGAGTATTAATGATGCCAAAATAGTTGTAAAATAATTTCTTCTAATTTTCATTATATACTTTAGAGATATTGTTAATTATCACTTTCCTTAGCCCGTTTTCATAACTAGAACCAGCTAGTCAAAGTGAATAAAATTGGATGACAGTTTGGGAAGCAGTTAAGGGAAGTATGAGCTATGAGTTGCAATCAACTCAATGGCAACGGGTTTGGTTTTTTTGGTTCATGAGCAGTACCAAGATGAAAATCGAATAGCTCAAAATTCTCATATTATTTGGTGCTCAATATTAAATAACATAATGGCAATCATTATGGAGACCAACTGCATCAGTTTTGCCCCATCTTATTTCTTACTACCTGTGTTAAC
Source organism: Loxodonta africana (assembly GCF_030014295.1). Classification (NCBI taxonomy): domain Eukaryota; kingdom Metazoa; phylum Chordata; class Mammalia; order Proboscidea; family Elephantidae; genus Loxodonta; species Loxodonta africana. The sequence goes on from NC_087344.1 coordinate 125,103,752, forward strand.
TTGAGCAAGTTACCTGAATTTCTCTGCCTTAGTTTTCCCATCTGTAAAATGGGGATAATACTAATACCTACCTCATAAAGTCACTCTTGGGGGGGAAAAAAAACTAACACATGCAAGTGTTCACAATAGTACTTGGTACACAGTACACATTTAGTAAATGTTAGCTTTATTATTGTTGTTCGTGTTACATTTATTTTGATCATTAAAAACTGTTATATTTAAATGTAGCTTTTTCAGTACATCATTAATTTACGTTATGGGCTCTATTTCCTCTTAGTCCTGCACTTCAAGATGTTAGAAAATAGAATTATATTAGTTTGTTCTCATATAAAATCCAAGTCTCCTTCCCAGATCCCAAGGAAACCTCTGCAAAGAGCCATATTTTTGAGTCCCTCTGTGGACAAAGTATTGGAAGTGCAGCTATGCTTTCAGGAAAAACTATCTATCTATCTATAGTGTTTTTCTAGCCACACTTCAATATGAGATATTTTTCCTTTCGTAGCAAAATTTAAAGAGCCTCCAGTTTTTAGCAAGATAAAATTATGCCTTAATTTTGTGAAGTTCGCTGGTATGGCTGACCATAAACCAGAAACTTCAAAGAGTTCAAAAATAGATACATCCATATATTTCCACACATAGATATGCAACTAGGAACACAGAAACACATAAAGAATATTGTTTACTGTGTTTTTACGTACAATGCTTCTGGAGATTACAAGTTTCCAATTTTTAGATTTATATATGTACTTTTGAATTTATAATAATGCTCAGAGTACAAGATTTTGTCCATTGGACCCACATGAAATATATCTTATCCCAGTCATCACCATAGCATGTCTAGCCGTTGTCTTCTTTTTTATAAATCATGACTTCAGCCCTTCATGCTTTTAAATCACCACTCGATAAACAAGGAAATAGGAACCAAGCAACCAGAGAGATTTGGAACAAAGGTCACAATTATTTGACGAGTGAAACATCTGGAAAGGGATCATGGCCTCATTATCTTTCAAAAATAGTTAATGAAACTCTTCTTTTAGTTCACTGAAGAATTGTAAGTGGAAGTACTTCATCAAACATTAACTAAGAAAATGTATGCCAGTGCTTTGGATAAGTCAAGTTGTCACTCTGCTCCATAAATATTTATTCTGCAGATGGTTTTTAAACCTACCAGTTTCCTTTTTATAAGGAAAAGTTAAGTTGGTATATTTATTTTAGATTATATTACAGAACTTTTCAACAGTTGGGATTTCTAAAAACATTTATTCAATTTCTTTTCCTATTTAAAATTAGTGGCTTGAATTGAACAAATTAAACTGTAGCTGGAATGCTCACACTTATCAGTAAAGGATTGGTCTCAACTATTATGCCTCTTCCTTGTCAAGGCAAAAATCTTTTGTTTTCCTTTTTTTTAATATTAGAAGCCTTTGACATCCTACTTTTAGAAAAGGAAATATTTAAAATCTATAAGCCATTTGATAAAAAATCTTTGAAAGAGAATTAAACTGGAGAATGAATTTATTTTCAACTAAAATGTAATTTTGACTTCTGGTTTAAAATTCCTTCTTTTATAAGGACTTAGTTACAACAAGTAACAACTGGTGTTATGTGAACCAGCAGACACATTACATAGAAACACGCTGCATTGTGTCTATCGGTTCAATCACCAAACACGGAGTACCAACTTAATGCCAGGGACTGTGTGTAAGAATGCAAAAATGAAATGGTAGTTACTGCCCTCAGGAAACTCATAGTCTCATGGGAGCAACAGACGCTTCTGCAGTTCTCTATAATCCAGTATGACAAGTGCCGAACTAGCAGCATCAGCTAAGTATTATGGGAACAGGAAAATAAAACTTACTGCCAAAAGGGGTTTAAAATTGAGAAATTCAGTATTTCTTATGAACCAAAGATCACAAAGAAAGTCAGTCAATTTTTGAATAAAGATTAGCAAATGTCTCTGTAAGGACAAATTTAGAGTAAAATTCTTCAGCCTTGCCTTTCAATAAAAATGGCAGCTAAAACATTTAGAGTGCCACAAGACAGTCAACAATGTATCTGTTTTAATATCTCAGGAATATTGTTGTGTCACCTAAGTTCTGACTGTAATGAAAGACCTCATTCTGTGTAGTAGTGTGCTTATAAGCTGTGCTAAATGTCACTAAATCATTAATAACTACAAAGATCATTACTTCAACATGGCAGTCAACCACATGCAAAAGCTACATTTGCACTGTGGTATATTCTGGACTTGGGCAAATGTGGTCACAATCGATTAATATCTAAGAAAATTACGGTGTGACAGAAGCTGAAGTGAAGTGCTCAGCTCTTCATTCAGTTAATAAAACTCATTTGGTCAGCAAGACATAATTACATGAACTGGCAATATGAATGTATTGCTTTGGCACTTGCTTTCATATCTCTTTAGGCTACTAAATGTATTACCAAGCACACTTCTTTATCTGTTATCCCCTTTGCCCCCGTTTCCTGCCAGAATCTATGGATTTTACCTTTCTTTTCCTAGACAGGATTTCAAACAAGGTGATGTAAATCTATTAAACAACAAAAACCTCTGGTTTTACAGGTTTTCTTTTTTTTTCCCCTGAAAAACTCCCTACATATTTGCTTTTATTTGTGAGATAACACAAGATTAAATAATCTTAATTTTCTGCTTCAATATTCAATTTGTCTTTTGGGTGATAGCTAGACACTGCTGTGTACAACTTCTGCTTCTTAACACTCTTCCCTCTGTCTTTGCCCCAAACCTTCTGTCTTTGGTCAGTGAGATGATTTTGCCTTATCTCTTTTGATATTTGAATAACCTAATTACCTTTTTTGGAATTACCTTTTAAAGGCACTTTACAAAGTGAAGGTTTAAACACAGTCCCTGCCCTGTGAATTTATAATATGTTAAAAAGGCACCTTCCAAACAAAGGAAAGATGGAAAGACATTCTTCCTGAGAAAACTATGTGACAATAGGGAAAAGCCAGTTGTCGCATTTCTAATCTTTTGTCTTTGACATCTGTCATGTGGGGAGAGGGTTATGTGGGTGTTGGGTGGTATTACAGTAGTAGCTGAAAAGTTCTCTTCATCCTTTGGCTTCTCCACCTGTCGTCAATAACATCCTACTATACATTATTACTCTCAGAGGTATTTTTTTCTTTAGCTCACAGTTAAAAAATTATATTTGCAAATATTTTACATGCCTGAATTAAAGTTTGAAAAATACAATAGCAACAATAATAATAATAATTAAAATATGTGGATTTATCTAGTGCTTCACCATCTTCAAAGTACTTTTACGTAATTGTTGCATTTGGTCATCACAATAACCCTGTGCATAGGTAGGGCAGGTATTATTACTTTCGTTTTACAGATGAGAAAACCAAATACTTGATTGAGTTCCCCAGACACTTACTCTAAGACAAGGATTCAAGAACAAATAGTTTATTTGGAAGTTGATCCCAGAACACGACAGGGAGTGAGGAATGAGGCAGAAGAGAAGAAAGCCAATAAAGGGTGCATTTTTTATGCAGTTTTCACTTGGGCAATTGGAACTCAGTCGTGCTGGAACTCTGAGAGATGACGAACACAACTCAGCATTAGCCCAACCAAGGGACAAGGAAGTTGGGATATTTATCTCCTGACTCCCCATCCATCTTTGGTTGAAGTTGACTTCCAAAGATAACACTCTGGCACTTCCAGCTTGCTTTATGTGTAAGCCGAGCTTATCCCCAGAGCCAAAGAAAGTTTCCAGGCAATGAGTCACAGGTGTTCACAGTCTTCAGCGTGTAGAGGTGAATGCTGAGGGAACATGGGCAAGATGGAGCCTGCTAATCAAGCCTCAGCAATATGAGGCAATTGGTCCATCCGAGGTCATACAGCTGGAATAGTTAAGGCAAGAAAGGGAACTTCGCTTTTGATGTCTCGGGTAGATTCCCTGTTACTGTAAAATAGATACCATTCCCTGCACTCAAAGTGTAGGTTAGGCGAGGGGGTAGAGAAGAGAAGGTATACTAAAACCTGAAAAAAAAAATTATTTGAAAAGATCTTATAACAATTGAAGATTTAGTCACCTTGTGCATATAATATGAGCCCTGGTGGCACAGTGGTTAAGAGTTTGGCTGCTAATCAAAAGGTAGGCAGTTCAAATCCATCAGCCACTCCTTGGAAACCCTATGGGGCAGTGCTACTCTGCCCTACAGGGTCACCATGAGTCAGAACTGACTCGACAGCAATGGGTTTTCTTTTTTTTTTTCAAACATATAATAAAAATTACTCAAAACCTGCAACTTTTATAGAATGCAAAAAATATATATATTAATACATGGTCCTTTACACAGCAAACATGCTAATACCTGCCAAAATATGTTGCTACGGTTTTCAGTCAGATTGGAGGCATTTTGCCAGGGATACTGGAACAAATGTATTTACAAGTGCCGTAATACTTTTAAAGGGCATGTATATTGCAGAAAATTATGACACACAAGTGGTTAGGCAAATACAATGTGGAAAAGTCACAGCCATCGTCTATGTGTCACCACTTGACTACCTCTTCACATCAGTGTCACTCATTTACCAGCAGTGGTGGGGTTTCACAGTTGTAAAGTATTTGCATACAGATGTGAAGGTATTCATGTGACTTACTAAATAAACCAGAATGGGGCTTTATGCACCCCTGAGTTTTCAATTAATGTTGTTGACAGAATGAATGGCTATTTGTGCCAAGCAGCCTTTCATGTTCATTCATCATACACAATACCTAAGTCTTAAAGATCTCATCTAAATGCCTCCCCTCTTAGGAGGGAGCTTATGGATTCCATTGTACATATAGGGTAGCATAAGGTTCAATGATTCTATCTAATCAACAGAGTGGACCTTGCATTTAAGCAAAGGCTGCTGAAACCTTTGTTCCACAATGGAGCATTATCCTACAACTTCTATGATAAGTCCAACGTCTGATTCTGCAAAGATCTTAGGCAACCAATGCATGAACTTAACTTACCCAAATATGCCCCATCCTCATCACACCCCCAACACTCAGACATTGGGAAGAGAATAATTACAAAGAAAAATCATTCTCCTATGTGTAGGGAATTTCTAATACACCTATCCATCTGACTGTGTGAACAAGGATCTGGCACAGAGTTGGAGCCAAATAAATGCTTGCTGAATCTAATCAGATAAGAAAATAGCAGCACTATCAGCCCAGGCCACCGTGCGTTCTAAGATTTCTATAACATGAGACAGTTCCTGAGAAGCAGAAGGAGGTCTCAGAAAAAGTTAATACCCTCCTTCATTCCATCCATCCCGGTCTGCTCAAACAGGGAAAAGAATGTGTAAATGTTATCTGAAAAAGGTTTTCATGGCAGATGGATGAAGTTCTGCCCTTCTACTAGGATTAAAAATGGAGAATTCCATTGTGTTTAGTCATTACTCCCGATTAATTAAAATCTAAATAAATGCATCTTTCTATACATTACTGCTTAAAAAAGAACATTCGAAAATACCTTCTCTTTTTAGACACACGTCGACCCTATGAAATGTCTAGGAATTACTGTCCCCATTTATCAGATGAAAAAAATGAGGCTCATTAAGATTATGTGTCCAAAGAAAAGCCAGAATTTCATTCAGGTGACATTGGAGACTAGGGATACTGATGTAAGCTTAGAAAATGTAATCTAAAATAGCACATTTTTAAAGTTCAAACTGTGTTTTCCAAGTTTTCAGGCTCCATATAAAAAGTGCAGGCATGTTTGTTTACTCCTGCAAAGCAAATTAAATGTGTAGCCCATGCATTATTGATGTTTATTATTTTAATTCCTAAGAAGTATGTGTATCAAATTACATTTATGAGAGAAACTTTATGAGAACAACTTGTATTTACATGCCTTTTTAGTTTGCACTTGAGTATTTATTTTACTGCTAACTTCAGGACAGTAATCCAACGTGACACTATTTTAAAAATCAGACATGCTGGAGAGGATTCCAGTGCACAGATTATACACCAGGGAACAGCAACCCAAAATGGGGATGTACTGAGACTAGATGCTCCTCGCTGGGGGGGAATGTACAAACCAGCAAAGACTGTCAGGTCAAAGGTCACCAAAAGCCTTGAATTGAAAACTAACCCCAGAGGATCTTTTTAGAGTTTTTATGTTTATCCATTTTTCTAAAAGAATCTCTGTGGTTCTACTCCATCCCTAGCTTCTTACTCTTTCCACACGTAGCTTACTTCCTCCTGAAACCCTTCTCCTGCTCCATAGCCAGCACTGACAAGAAAGGGACAGAGGGACCCAGGTTAGACTCCAGGCCTCTTAGAGCTAATTTAGGGCAAAGGCAGAGAGATGCCCTGGGAAAATTTTTGCAGGCCTTTTAGAAACTCCAAGACACCACCAATAGGGATATTGCCGGGCTCAATTTGCAGTTTGTGCTCTAATATCAGAATTTTAGAGGTAGAAAAGAATGTAGAGATTATTTAATACACCATGTTCGTTCACTAGATTAGGAAACGAGTCTTCAAGAGCTTAAATGACTTGTCCACACCAGTAGCAGAGCTAGAGGTAAAACACAGCACTCACATTGCAATAAAGTGTTTTTGTTTATTTAAACTATAGAAGGCAATAAACTAATATTGAGGCTGGCAGAAAAGATTTTAGGACACAATCTTGGTTTACTTAGAAGCCTTGAGACAATACAAGGAGTCTGAGTCTAGCTTCTCTGCCTAAATAATAAAGTTAATATTTATTTCTGAAAAGGCTTAGATCTGTCATCTAAAGCCTTAAATCATATTCATTCAATGCCATGCTTAAGCATTATAATAATGGAAAGGAACAGCCAGTCTGAAAGAGAGAGGCGGCTGATAGATGCTAGAATAATGAGCAGGCTTCCATTCCGTGCATAGGCGATCACTGGTGAGAGAAGGGCATAGCCAGCAATGGCTTTTTTCTTGAAGTGGTGCAGGGTTGAGCAAGATGATTTATAAACCTCACCACATTGAAGACCAAAAAAATAAATCATTAAGTAGCATGGCTCATGATTCAACTTGCTTTTTTATTTTTTCCAAACATGGGTAATAAATTGTATGGGCTTTAATAATTTATAGGAGATGTTGTTATAACGTGAGAGAATATTAACTTTGGTAAGTCTTTTAATTTGCTCGTGATGTTGGTAGCGTGCTGAAGTGTTTCTTCTACGGGAAAGCAATACCGCGGCTGCACAGTTATATTTTGACACTTCAGTCAGAGGCAGCTGTAGACTAGATGAGACAGTTCACTTTAGCACTGAGCTTATCAATTTGATGCCTGTCCCTCAGGAATTACATGCCACAGAGAGAATTAAACGGAACCGTTTGAAACCACTTAGAATCATATTAGTACATTCACATACAACCCTTTTTCCCCCTGTTCTGGTGGAAGGATAACCTGATTATGACCATTGTATTTCTGCCCAGGACTACTCTTCAGGTTTACAAGAAAAGAAATAGACAAAAGCGAAAGTTAAAAAAAAAAAAACTAAAATAAAAGATGATGATGTTTGCACAACATTGTGAATGTACTTAGTGCCACAAACTTGTGTGTTTAAAATTGTTAAAATGATAAAACTTATGTCACATGTATTTTATCATCAAAGCAAAACTCAGCTCAACTAAAGGAACGCAACACTAGGAAAGCTGTTGAAATGTTCTAGGTTCATCTGGGAATGTTGCCAATTTCTTCCCAGTTAGTAATGTCCTTCCCGGATTCCCTCAGACGTTCTCTCATCATTCTACAAATTACACTGCGACAGTAGCCCTCTTCTCTTCCAGAAATAATTCCTCACCGTCCCGCCTGTGTTTTAACTCAGGAAGGAAAGAGCCATGTGACAGTTTAGTGAACATCACAGCCAGGAAAACAGATTTATGGGAAGAGATAGGAAGGATAAGAGAAAAAGGAAGAAGAAACTCCAACTTCTTTCATTTTTCTTTAAAACATAATTTGTTTGGCCTGAAATATTTAGTTCCTTTCTCCAAATCTAATCTGAATTAGGCCTTTCTGTCATAGCCCAAACCCAAGAAATTCTCACCAATCTCAGCTGGCCATTTGTTCTTTAGCCTAAGCATTTTATCCTGCTTCCCTTACAAGTTCTACTTCAAGGTTTGGCTCTTTCCAAAGCTGGTGTGTATTCGTGTATGTGTGTGCGTAAAGATATGTGCAACACAACACATAATTACTTGTTTATGAAAAGATGTAGGTGCGTGGCTACATGGCTATGCATTAAATCACTTTCATAACTAAATCACCTAATAATCACACCAGGCTCATGTGCCAATGCCAAAGAAACCACAGCTGACCCACCCACGTGATACCATAAAGTTTTGACATACTAAGATTTTGAAACTGAAAGGTTTTTTCCTTGAATTTCACAGGGCCATCATTAATCAAAGCCTAACATTCTGAGTGATGTTCGCATAAGGAATATGACATGGTAACTTCTGCTATCAGGGAGACTGGGAAGGGAGCTCAAGAAAAAAAAGACTTTTGGGAAAATTTTACGATTTATCAACATATGAGTGCTGGTACATCATTTTTTACCTCCAGCGAAAGAAGTGGGGAAAGCACATATGCCACACTATCAAAGCTAGTTCTACTTCTCCTCATTCCGTAAATTTAATGTGACTTGTTTTTTGAAGCCTAAGTAAAGTTAAAGTTAGTACCTTGGCTGTGACTATGGTTCTTGAACTTCGTTTAATAAAGGAACTTTTTTTCTGGTCAGATATTACATAGAGCTCAATACCTTAGAATATGGATGAGTTCCCATGGTTGAAATGGCTAAAGCCATACGACCTCACCTTCCCAATCTTCACATTATGTGGAATGTTGGGATCCAGAGAGATGCTACTTGAAATTCCTGGGCTAGAGCACAGCACAAAGAGATAGTGCAAATTGCATTCATAACAGAATCAAATAAATAAAGTCAAAAAATTTTTCAGAGCAAGACAACACTGCCAGCTCTAAGGCAGCTGCCTCACCTGGTTGACTTTTTATAACTCAGTACTGAATACTGAGAACTGAGAAGCTTTCAAGACCATGACTGAGGGATTTCCTGGGATGCAAGACTTTCAGTGCTAAAATTGGGACAGTCTTGGGCTAACTGGGGCAGTTGGTCACTCTACTGAGAGGACCCTCTTTGAGAGTCTAAGTAACCAGTCAAGTCATGTCATTCAGTACTGAGAGAGAAGCAGCAGCATCTTCACATAGAGAACACTGCACGTTAGGGTTCAGCTGAGCCATGAATATTTGGCATTGGAGAACTCTAGGTTCTTTGATAGGGGAAGGGGGCAGCGAAGGACTACGAAAAAAGTACGCCTGTTATCAACAACAACAAAGGGGGCAGGTATCCAAATAGGCACACATCCACAGCCATACACTTTGAGGAAATTCTTTGAGAAGAACCAATTTGTACTTTCTTAAAATAGCTGACAAAGCTCTTGTACATAATCCTATTTTGGCCCCACAAGAGCCCTCCAAGATAGGCAATATTATAGGTGATGAAACTGAGGCTGAGGTTTTCTCACTCTAAATTTAGAGCTAGTGCCCTAAACACATAATCTGGGGATATGGTTTAGGGCACAGATAAGGAAAGGCAGGCAGAGGGACAGCAGTTCCTCCCCATGCTGAAAGGTCTGCCATCCAAGGTCAACACAAAGCGTCATTTCTCCGGGCTGCAAATCCCTCTGTATCAGCCCTGACGGTAGAGATGTGGCCCTGCTTAATTACAAGGCTGAATTCTAAATGTGCTTGGTGTTTGTCACTTCAGGAAGAGAGAAAACTACCCTGACTCTGATTTATGTGTGCCCAATGACACTGTATTATTCAAGTGAGAAGAGCAGATGGCCCCAAAACAAGACAGTTATGGCCCACAATTATAATAATTACAGTACTCAGTGGATTCAAAGATACCAAGAGAGCAAAGAACCTAACAGCCACCCCAAAGACACTTTAAGGAAAAGTAGTTTATAATCTAAGCCCCCAAGTAATAAAACAAGTCGAGGCCCTTCATGAAGAGGAAGAAGTTTCTTTCCTCGTGTTAGAAGACAGTGCAATGCAGAGAGTCTGCTAGGAGTAGACCATGCCCCAGGCAGGATGTGCAGTTTCTCTGGGAATGCCATCAACTACTTCTATGAGCATGAACTTTGTATGCAAGGACATTGCTCTGATTTGGATCACTTGGGGGAACCTAACTTCTCAAGGGCTGATTTACATCAGTCATTTTTGTCCCTTATTTCCTTTACCGACAGTCTGGTTCTATTGTCTGTGACAATTAGATTTTGCCGTCTTGAAAACAGCCATGCAAATCACCAAAATGTTTTCCATTTGAGACCTTATACATATTTGAATAAAATCAGCTCTAAGCTGTTAAAGGAAATTAAATGAAATAGGCTAAATCCAATGACTGAAATTTTAAAACTTCTGCAAGAGGCTCCCCCTAACCCAGTCCTTTTATTAATGGCCAGTTGTAAATGACTTTCGCAAATGGAAACACCATTCGTCACTTTTTTTTAACAAGTACTGCACTGTACTGTCTCAACTCCCCCCACTCAATTTAAGCATCAAGATTTATAGCTTGTCGTGAGCGCCTCTATCTTTCTGTTCCTTTTTGTACCTCTCCAAATGCTCACGCAGCTTTTTTTAGAATAAAGTGAAGATAGTTTGTACTGAACTCAAACTGAACATTCTGAAGCTTGACTTTTAAAAGTCTGTAATCTCTCCTATTCCCTTGATTCTATTCTCTTCCAGAGTGCAGTTTTGTGCTCCCTTTGCCTTGTCCCAGCCTCTCTAACACTCTGTACGAGCCTACTCCTCTTTCAAAATACCTAATCTGTATACCCTGTATATTTTTTGTTATTTTGAAACCAATCTGTATAAACTTGATTGGCCAGTAAAGATTATTTGCCACATATCAACCAATTACACTAAAAATTCCAAACTCTTTCGTTTCAGTTGCTCAAAATGCAATCAAATTTTAGTCATCATCAGATTGCTTTAGTATATACTTTATTTACATAGATGTTTTATCAAAGATTATAGACTCCTGATACAATTTATATCAAGGATAATGAACACAGCAGACTATCAAGAAATGACTACCACATAAACAAGCACACACAGACACACAAACTTCAGTTTCACTTGTATCGTCAATCATACATACATTGATTTTGTTTTGTTAATTTATTTACACCAAGCACCCAGGAATTTGGCTATGAATTTTATTTCTTCTGCTTGTATCTGTATTTTCTTTTTATTTGTCTCTTTCTTTCCTTTCATTCATCCTTTGCTTCTTTTCATCCCTGTTTCTCATACACAAACACCCAAATATATGCCCAGAGCCATGCAAACACAAATGCAAATAAATAATTTTTCAAGAAAAAAAATTTTTTCGAAGTGTGTATGTATGTGTGTAGGCAGTCTTTCATTTATTTGCTTATTCCTCTGTGGCTTTCACATAAGTACTTGGCCCCTACAATTATGTACTAGAAAACCACAAAGCAAACTCTTGTGCATGTCTATGAATCAGTCGTCTTAAACAATGAGAAATGCCTCTCGATCATCTAACTTTGAATTTATAAACAAAAGCTATACTTTCAGGAAGTGCATCCTTTCTCTGAGCTTGCAAAATGCAAGATTACTTCGCAAACATCATCTCATAGCTCTGTATTTTCCAATTTTCAAAATTCTTAAGTTAAGCTTCCTTTTTGGAATTCTTGTTAAGTTACTCTGAAGCCAATCCCAGGAATGTGATTCTCTGAGTGATTATAAATATCAGTATATGTACGAACTGGAAATTAATAATTACGCTTACATAAGTTTCTCCAAATGCAACTTGGGATATCAAAAGTTAAGTTATATTCAAGCTAAACCAAAATAATATTAACCAAACAAACATTTATTAAGCACTTATTATTTGTCTAATGAGATGCACCTGGTCCCTGTCCTCATAGATCTTAAAATCTAGTGTAAACGGGCAATTAAATAAACAGCCAATATGATAAAGGAAGTTATCAGGGGTACACTTGACCAGATTTTTATAACTTAGCAGGTAGCTCTGGAAAGGTGTCTTAGTCATCTAGTGCGGCTTTAACAGAAAATACCACAAGTGGGTGGCTTTAACAAAGAAAATTTTATTTTCTCACAGTCCACTAGGCTAGAAGTCCAAATTCAGGGTGTCAGTTCCAGGGGATGGCTTTCTCTCTCTGCTGCCCCTGGAGGAAGGTCCTTCTTGTCAATCTTCCCCTGGACTAGGAGCTTCTCTGCACAGGAACCCTGGGTCTAAAGGACACACACTGCTCCTGATGCTTCTTTCTTGGTGGTAGAGGTGCCCAACTCTCTGCTAACTTCACTTCCCTTTTATTTCTTGAGAGATAAAAAGTAGTGCAGGCCGAAAGGAGAGACTGGAAGGGCTGACTCATTAGGAGGAGAGTAAGTGGGAGTATGGAGTAAGGTGTATATAAGCTTGTATGTGACGGACTGACTTGATTTGTAAACGTTCACTTAAAGCTCAATAAAAATTATTAAAAAAAAAAAAGAACGACAATGAATCTGTGAACCATCACATAACATGGATGCATCTGGAGGACATTAAGTTGAGTGAAGTAAGTCAATCACAAAAGGACAAATATTGTATGAGAACAATACTGTAAAAACTCATGAAAAGGTTTACTTACGAAAAGAAACAATCTTTGATGGTTATGGGGGGGTGGGGATGGAAAAATACTAAATAGACAATAGATAAGCAGTAACTTTTGGTAAAGGGTAAGACAACACACAATCCTAGGGAAGCCAGCACAGCCTGTACAAGGCAGGGTCATGGTAGCTCCACAGACACATCTAAACTCCCTGAAGGGCCAAATTGCTGGGCTGAGGGCTGTGCAGACCATGGTCTCAGGGAACATCTAGCTCAACTAACTGGCATTACATAGTTTATAAAGGAAATGTTCCACATTTTACTTTGGTGAGAAGCATCTGGGGTCTTAAAAGCCTGTGAGCGGCCATCTAGGATACTCCACTGGACTCACCCTTTCGGAAGCAAGAAAGAATGAAAAAACTAAAGACACAAGGGAAAGATTAGTCCAAAGGAATAATAGGCCACATCTACCACAGTCTCCACCAGGCTGAGTTCAATACAACTAGATAGTGCCCGGCTACCACCACTGACCGCTCTGACAGGGATCGCAATAGAGGGTCCCAGACAGAGATGGAGAAAAATGTACAACAAAATTCTAACTCAAAAAGAAAGACCAGACTTGCTAGCCTGACAGAGACTGGAGAAATCCTGAGACTGTGGCCCCCGGACACTCTTTCAGCTCCGTAATGAAGCCACTCCTGAAGTTCACCCTTCAGCCAAACACTGAACAGGCCCATGGAACAAGACTAAAGGGGTACACCAGCCCTGGGGTGGGGACTAGTAGGTAGGAGGGAACAGGAAAGCTGACAATAGGGAACCCAGGGTTGAGAAGGGAGAGTGTTGACATGTTGTGGGGTTGTTAACCAATGGCATACAACAGTGTGTGTACTGTTTGATGAGTTAACTAGTTTGTTCTGTAAACCTTTATCTAAAGTTCAATAAAAAAAAATAAAATAAAAAGTAGTGCAGGCCACACCCCATGGAAACTCCCTTTACATTGGATCAGGGATGTGATCTGGTAAGTGTGTTACAATCCCACCTTAATCCTCTTTAACATAAAATTACAATCACAAAATGGAGGACAACCACAGAATACTGGAATCATGGCCTAACCAAGTTAATGCACATATTTTGGGGGAACATAATTCGGTCCACGACAAAAGGTTTGTGAAAGGAAATACCATCTAAACTGAAGTTCGAAGAATGAATGGCCATTAATGAGGCAGAGGCGAGGCCAAAGAGTTCTAAGCAGAAAGAACAGCACACAAGAAGCTTGGGGTTTGAGAAACAGCACATTGCCATTGTTATTTTTTGACCTTTGCACATATTCATGTGCCCCTTACGTTATTCAAAAATTCAGTAATGTAATTGCATGAATTTTAGAGCATTTGTATTTTAAAAATCTCCCCCAAATACATTTGCCAAACTTTGTGACATGATTTGATTTTTAGTGAACTAAGAATAATAAGAGAAGGAAAAGAGTCATCTCCCTTTGGCACTTGCTGAGTTTAGAAAATTTAACTAATTCAGATGTGTTAGTTGCAGTATTTTGGAAAGAAGATGTAGACAAAATCCATTAAAAGCAGCTTCTCTTTTCCTTTCTATAACTGAATCCCTAGAGTTTATTCTCAAGGGCGTTCTCAAGGCCATAAACTCATGAACCTTACTAAAGCGAAACACCTTCATAATATTTCTCCGAGGCCCGAGGAAAGGAAGCATTGTGCATATGTGAGCATTAGGCTAGTCTTTAAAAGGATGTAGTAAGTGGGTTTCACTGTACTGGGAACTCTCCTGGGTTCATTTTTTCTGCTACACTGGGTAGCACGTTCATATCCGATTTTCAATGCATGATTGCTCCTAGTTATCTCTCGGTATTCCTGTTTCTAAGGTTCAGCAGTTCAGTCCATCTTCCTTTCTCTGGGTGAAGGGTGGGTCAGAAGGTAGAAGAAGGCTGAGAGTTGTTTTCTGACTGATTCAGAACCCAGTCTCGGATGTGCCCCGTGCCTGAGATATACGGGTAGTGGAGGTTAGACTCTTGTCCTGGAACTAGCTTCACAGGATAATGAAAGCACTGATATTTTCTTTGCCAGGTGCCTAGCCACATCCTTTATGCTCTGCTAAAGCTTTTTTTCAGAGTTTGTTAATAAATGTCACAGGGAAAGAGAGCCCCATGCTCAATTACGTTTGGGAAATACTGGGTAAAGAAAAGTTATGCAGCCTTTATTTGTTCTGCTCCGTGTGTGTGTGTTTCCCTAAAATGCCTCTCAGAGTCCTTAATATGCTGTTAAGTATTGTGCACGTTTAAGAGGGAAAGGTTGTATGTAACCCTTACCAATCTTATTTAACCACAAAATACTTCTTTCCTCATAGCATCTGTTATGGATTGAAATGTGATCCCCAAAAGTATGTATTGAAATCTTGGCCCCTATACCTGTAAATGGAGTCCCTGGGTTGTGCAAATGGTTAATCTATTGGCTGCTAACTGAAAGGCTGAAGTTTCAAGTCTACCCGGAGGTGCCTCAGAAGAAAGGCCTGGCAATCTACTTCCTAAAAATCAACCACTGAAAACCATATGGAGCACAGTTCTGTTGTGAAATACATGGTGTGCCATGAGTCAGCGTCAACTCCATGGCAGCTGGTTTGTTTTGCTTGTTTTGCTTGTTTGTTTTACATCTGTAAATATGACCCTGTTTTAAAATAGGGAATTCTTTATTACGTTAAAGATGCCATATCTGAGTAGGGTAGGTTCTAAATCTACTCACTTCTGAGTGAAAAAGAGCAGAACGGACGCAGAGAACCAACGTAGGAGAAGATAGACAACGCGAGGAGTATCTATAAGCAAAGAAACGCCAAGAACAGCCAGGAGACACGAGAACTGAGACAGAGTCTCACAGAAGGAATCAACGTAGCCAAGGCCTTGATGTGGACTTTCAGCCCCCAAACTATGAGAAAATCAGTTTCTGTTCTTTAAAGCCACATACTTGTGCTGTTTCTGTTACGGCAGCACTAGGTCACTAAGACAGCATCTTGCAAGGCCAGTGTTCCAAGAGACATGCTTTTAAAAGCACATCTCTGCTATTTTCTTCTGTTGCCTGTTTGAGACTAAGAAGTTTGCTTTGGTGACTCTCTCTCCATGCACCTGTCCCTCATTCTCCTCCCCAATACCCCTCACCCCTGCTTTTCCGTTCTGTTCCTCTCTTTATCATTCTTACTTCTCCTCCCCTTATTCTGTTTTCAAAAATGTTAAATAACTATCGAGTGCCTGCAGTAGTGCCCCCTAGGTGCCAGGCTCTGGGAATACAGCTGGAACAGATCACTTACAGTTCTGCTCTGGAGTGTTCTACATTGGTAAGAGTCAGGACTAAATAGTAAACAAATAAATATACATGTGAATTTTATCTACTGAATTTTATGAACTGAACCTAAGTCAACTTGGTACCTACAAATTGGGTTATTTCTGATAGATAATATTCACCATCACAAGCTTTGAGATGGTTGAGGGTGAGCTACTCCCCCGCCAAAACCTTGCTGTTAGGTTATGATGAGAGCAAATCTCACTCCAAATTTTACCACGCATACAGACTTTTATGAAATAAAACGTATTAGCAAGCAGGCACAACACAGCTAATACAACCTGTTCTGTGGCTACCTCTCTATCCTTTGAGTTATCCCATACCATCTTACATGCAAGGTTCATTCACGAAAAAAGTGGCAGTATTCCAGAGGTGGAATTCTGCTACCCTCATGGTCAGCGTTAGGCAAGCAAAGCTCTTCTAAAAGGCTGGACATGGAAGATTTAGGGATCAAGCTTTGTATTCCAATCCCCAAAATAAATGGTTTCCTAGTTTCCTACGCCTTGTTTATGCCGGGATAGGAGATATGACCGATATATTTTTGACACATCCACCTTTAATTTTATCAACGAGAGCCCATTTCTATCATTCCTCATGCTAATTAACAAGGCACTAATTTCACCAATAAAAATCCAATTCTGACATTCACTATGCTAATTAGCAAAACATCTTTTTCAGGAGATAAAGACAACTGAAGTGCTTTGAGTAGTCTCCTCTGGTGTGTGGCCTTTTTGATACAATGTTAGCTAATAGCTCCCCACCATCCTCTGGGGGACTGAATTCCTGATTACAATCTAGCTTCACCTGGGGTGTAACTTCAACTAACACATCCTTAGATCATAAGGTCTGCACTGATACATCTTATGTAAATTACCAGAAGGCTTTTAGGTCCTATAAAAAAAAAAAATGAAACAAGTTAGTGACTTGGAGTTTATCTGAGCAGGTCTCCTGGAGGAGAATGGGCAATACCTAAAGATATTTTGACTAAGATCCCAATGAAGAGAGCAGTAAGAACATCTTGGTGATGTGCATTCTGGGCAGAGATAAAGGAAGGACAAAGGTTCCAATGCAAAAGCAAGCTTGATGTGTTCAAGAAACCAACACAAGTCCAGTATTTTAGTTTTTTAGGCCTGCAGTTACAAAATACCACAATGTGGGTGGCTTTAAAGAACGGAAATTTACTGTCTCCCAGTTCTGGAGGTTAGAAGTTTAAATCTGGGTATCAGCCATGTTGATTTCTCCTGAGAGTGCCTAGGTTGGAACCGTCCCATGCCTCTCTTCTAGCTTCTGGTGGCTTGTGGCAATCCTTGGTGTTCCTTGGCTTGCATCTGCCTTGTAGTCACATAAATAGCTTCTCCTAACTCTCCTCTGTTCTGTTCCTTTACAAGGTACCACTCGGGTGGTGTTAGGATCCACCATACTCCAATATGACCTGATGTTAACTGATAATATCTTCAAAGGCACAATTCCAAACAAGGACACATTCACTATTAGCAGGAGTCAGGACTTGAACATATCTTTTGTGGGGACACAATTCAATCCATAACATCTAGTGTGGCTAGAGCAGTGAGATACCACCAGAGTGACAGAAAAGCTCACGGGAGGCATGTGGCCATGATAAGGAGTTCGGATTTTATTTCAAATGAAATGGGAATTTTTTGCAGAGTTTTAAGTAGGGTCATGACATCAAATTTACATTTTAAAAGAGGTCTCTCTGCTATGTGAGGAGATTGGATCACAGCAAGGCAAGAGAGAAGCCTGTGAGACCATTTAGGAGTCAACTGCTGTTCATAAAACAGATTCTGCCACAACCACTTGCTTTCAACTTGTCTCCAAATCATGACGACCCCACGTGTGTCGGTGGAGAACAGTGCTCCATAGGGTTCTCAATGGCTGATTTTTTCGGACGTAGGTCTCCAGGCCGCTGAACTTCCAACCTTTCAGTTAACAGTCAAGTTTGCACTACTCAGGGACTCCTATAAAAGAGATTATGTTGGACTAATTTAAGGTAGAAAGAGGGAGGTGAAGAGAAATGGGAAATTTAGTGATATATCTGGAGCAGAGCCAATAGGATTTATGAGGAATTAGGAGGCAGAGTGAGGGTAAGAGGAGCCAAAACTTCAATTTTGACCTTGTGCAACTAGGTTGATTGAGGAGCCATTTACTAAATGGGAAGGCTTGAGGGAGAAACATGTTTCTTGGGCAGCAGAGTAAGTAAAGGGGGTCAATACCATTGAATGAGATCCTTGACATGTATGTAGATCAGGATCCACCTGTAAGGCCACAAATTCCAAAGCCAATTTCTTCCACCAGAACTAGCAGATTTTTCAAGGTTCATGAAAATTGCTAGAAGCATAGTAAAGCCATCAGCAGCATTATGCTATTGATTCCTTTCAGAGGTTTTAAATAAGAAGTTCTACCCTTCTTTCCCTGGGAATCTAAAAGCTTTGTGAAAAATGAAATGTAGTTCTTCTTCTTAATGTCTGGAAGCCCTACTCTAACAGTCAGAGGCTACCAGGCAGTTATTGAGGACTGGAAGACATCACAGCCTTGGAATCAGAAGACAGAGAGTCAAATTCTGGCTGTGCTCCCGATTAGCACTATAATTTTGCACAAGTGTGGAAACCTTAGTCTTTTCATTTGTAAAAAGGAGGTAATGAAGCTTATGCAGTGAACATTAAAATAAAGTTCCAAACCAAAACCTAGACTGTTGCTGTGAAGTCGATTCCAACTCATAGTGGCCTTATAGGACAGAGTAGAACTGCCCCGAAGGGCTTCCAACGGGAGGCTGGTGGATTCAAACTGCAGTCCTTTTGGTTAGCAGCTGAGCTCTTAAACATTGCACCACCAGGGCTCCTTAAACGTTGTTTTTTTCATTGTGCTTTAGGTGAAAGTTTACAGCTCAAGTTAGTTGCTCATACAAAAATTTATGCACACATTGTTATGTGACCCTAGTTGCTCTCCTTATAATGTGACAGCACACTCCCCCTTTCCACCCTGAATTTCCTGTGTCCATTCAACCAGCTTCTGTCCCTTTCTGCTTTTTTATCTCACCTCTGGACAGGAGCTGCCCATTTAGTCTTATGTATCTCCTTGAACTAAGAAGCACACTCTTCACGAGTATTATTTTAAGTCTTATAGTCTGGTCTAATCTTTGTCTGAAAAGTTGGCTTCGGGAATGGTTTTAGTTCTGGGTTAACAGAGAGTTCCAGGGCCATGTCTTCTCAGGTTCCTCTAGTCTCAGTCAGACCATTAAGTCTAGTCTTTTTACATGAATTTGAGTTCTGCACCCCACTTATCTCCTGTTCCATCAGGGGCTCTCTGTTGTGTTCCCTGTCAGGGTGGTCATTGGTGGTACCCAGGCACCATCTAGTTCCTCAGGTCTCAGGCTGATGGAGGCTCTGGCTTATGTGGCCCTTTTTGTATCTTGGACTAATACTTTCCTTGTGTCTTTGGTGTTCTTCATTCTCCTTTACTCCGAGTGGGTTGAGACCCATAGATGCATCTTAGATGGCTGCTTGCTAACGTTTAAAACACCACTCACCAAAGTGGAATGCAGAACATTTGCTTAATAAAGTTTGTTATGCCGGTTGACCTAGATGTCCCCTGAAACCATGGTCCCCAGACCTCCGCCCCTGCTACTCTGTCCTTCGAAGAGTTTGGCTGTGTTCAGGAAACTTCTTAGCTTTTGGCTTAGTCCAGTTGTGCTGGCTTCCCCTGTATTTTGTGTTGTCCTTCCCTTCACCTAAGATAATTCTCGTCTACTATCTAGTTAGTGAATTCCCCTCTCCCGCCCTCCCCACCATTGTAACCATCAAAGAATGTTTTCTTCTGTGTTTAAACTTTTTTCTTGAGTTCTTACAGTAGTGGTCTCATACAATATTTGTCCTTTTGTGACTGACTTATTTCATTCAGCACAATGCCTTCCAGATTCATCCATGTTATGAGATGTTTCTCATATTCATCATTGTTCTTTATCATTGCGTGGTGTTTTATTGTGTGTATATACCGGGTGGTGGGCATACTATAATTTGTTTATCCATTCATCTGTTGATGGGCACCTAAGATGTTTCCATCTTTTTGCTACGGTGAACAGTGCTGCAATGAACATGGGTGTGCATATATCTATTTGTGAGAAGGGTTTTATTTCTCTAGGATATATTCCAAGGAGTGGGATTGCTGAATCATATGGTACTTCTATTTCTAGCTTTTTAGGGAAGCACCAAATCGATTTCCAACCTGGTTGTACCATTTTATAGTCTCACCAACAGTGTATAAGTGTTCCAGTCTCCACAACCACTCCAACATTTTTTATTTTGTGTTTTTTTAATTAATTCTAGACTTTTGGGGGTAAGATGGTATCTCATTGTAGTTTTTATTTGTGTTTCTCTAATGGCTTTTTTTTTTTTTAATGGCTAATGATGATCATGAGCATTTCCTCATGTATCTGTTAACTGCCTGAATGTCTTCTTTGATGAAGTGCCTGTTCATACCCTTTGCCCATTTTTTAATTGGGTTATTTGTCTTTTTGTTGTTGAAGTTTTGCAGTATCTTGCAGATTTTAGAGATGAGACACTGATCGGATATGTCGTAGCCAAAAATTTTTTCCCAATCTGTAGGCTGTCTTTTTACTCTTTTGGCGAAGTCTTTGGATAAGCATAAGTGTTTCATTTTTAGAAGCTCCCAGTTGTCTAGTTTCTCTTCTGGTGTTTGTGCGTTGTTAGTTATGTTTTATATTCTGTCGATGCCATGTGTTAGGGCTCCTAGCATTGTCCCTATTTTTTTCTTCCATGATCCTTATCATTTTAGATTTTATATTTAGGTCTTTGATTGATTTTGAGTTAGTTTTTGTGCATGGTGTGAGGTGTGGGTCTTGTTTTATATTTTTGCAGATGATATCCAGTTATGCCAGCACCATTTGTTAAAGAAACTGTCTTTTCCCCCATTTAATGGACTTTGGGTCTTTGTCAAATATCAGCTGCTCTTAGGTGGATAAATTCACATCTGGATTCTCAGCTCTGTTCCTTTGTTCTATGTATCTGTTGTTGTACCAGTACCAGGCTGTTCCAACTACCATGGTGGTATAATAGCTTCTAAAATCAGGTAGTGTGAGACCTCCCACTTTGTTCTTCTTCTTCAGTAATGCTTTACTTCTCAGAGGCCTGTTCCCTTTCCATATGAAGTTTGTGATTTATTTCTCCATCTCATTAAAAAACATCCTTAGACTTTGAATAGGGATTGCATTGTATCTGTAGATCTCTTTGAGTAGAACTGACATATTCGCAATGTTGACTCTTCCTATCCATGAGCAAGGTATGTTTTTCCACTTATGTATGTCTTTTTTGGTTTCCTGCGGTAGCATCTTATAGTTTTCTTTGTATAGGTCTTTTATGTCTCTGGTTAGATTTATTCCTAAGTGTTTTTTCTTCTTGGCGGCTATTGTAAATAGTATTGATTTGGTGATTTCTTCTTCAAAGTTCTTTTTGTTGGTGTAGAGGAATTCAACTGATTTTTGTACATTTATCTTGTATATTGAGACTTTGCTGAAATTTTCTATTAGTTCCAATACTTTTCTCATGCATTCTTTGGGGTTTTCTGTGTATAAGATCATATCATCTGCAAATAGGGGTACTCTTACTTCTTCCTTACCAATCTGGATGCCCTTTATTTCTTTTTCTTGCCTAATTGCTCTGTCTGGGACCTCCAGCACAATGTTGAATAAGAGTGGTGATAAAGGGCATCCTTGTGTAGTTCCCCGTTCTCAAGAGGAATGCTTTCAGACTCTCTCCATTTACAATGTTGTTGGCTGTTGGCTTTGTATAAATGCCCTTTATTATGTTGAGGAATTTCCCTTTTAAACCTATTTTGCTAAGAGTTTTTATCATGAATGAGTATTGGACTTTGTCAAATGCCTTTTCTGCATCAATTGATAAGATCATATGGTTCTTGTCTTTTGTTTTATTTATATGATGGACTACATTAATTATTTTTCTAATGTTGAACCATCCCTGCATACCTGGTATGAATCCTACTTTTTTGTCCTTAAAAGTTTTAACACAGTAAAATTGTTAAAAAAAAAAAAAAAAAAAAAGATGTTACATTTATTATGATTTTTAAAAAATCCTGAAAATGCAGGCCTCATCTGTGAATGTAATAAATATGAAACCCATGTATTGAACTCTATTCAGTGCTCTCATTTTTACAGGCCTTTTATATGTACAAATTACCAATTTTACCAAAAATATATACTCCTGAGCCTCTACGGAGCGAGCCTGGGTAATAAGCCATATTACTTCTTAGCTAAAACTCATTTAGTCTCGTGGTACACAAAAACTCACTACACCAAATCACCTAGGGAGCTTTCAAAAAACACGGTTTACTAGGCTGTGCCCTTCAGAATCAGAATCTCTGGGGCTGGGCCCAGAAATCCATATTTATCAAATACTTCCCCAGTGATCGTGATGCACTGTCCCACAGCCCACTCCTTAGAAGCCAGTCTGTAGGTGAGAAAACTGAGATACACAAATGGAAAGTGACCCAGCAGTACTACTGGATTGAGAGCCTCCTTTTCCAGCCTACACCAACATGCCTTCTCTTCTCTCTCATGGGCACCATCCAGTGCCTGGGTCTAAATAAAAAAGCCTTGATAGGAAACAGCAGTAAAAGCCAAGTCTCTTTGGTGCCAAGAATAGCACATGGATCTCTATATTCAATTTAAACACAAAAATAAACAATTACTCATAGGATTAAACCTTAAAGTGAATCAGAATGAACTGAGGCGTGACAGGTCTCCAGGCCTACCAAAATTAGACAGAGAGCCTACCTTTGTGCATATACTTGGTCTCTCCCTTGTATTTGAGTTTCATTGGCAATTGTTTGTTGTGGATAGGTAGGGATCCACTGGCAATTGTTTGTTATAGAGCCCTAGGGATATTTTATGCCTATTATTCTGTTACATGAGGTTCCAAAATGGTGCGTGAAAGAGTGAAAGCTTTGGAGATAGATCTATATAACTTGAAAATGTTGCTTAATCCCCTAAGCCTCATGTTCACCAATAGAAAATGATTTTACCTACTCTGTAATTTTTTTTGTAATGCATACAAAAATATATGTAAAACACCTAGCACATAAATAGCACTCATGAAATATTAATTATCCTTGTTATTAAGCTGTGCATATCATACAAGGTACTGTGGAAGCTAGATAATCATGAAATGGTCCCTGTCCTCAATAAGTTTACCTGAAGAAGGGAGACAGACAAGGAAACAAAGTGTTGTAATAGCGTAATGTTTAAAGGTATAGACTTTTAAAAGCTTGAATGCCAGTTCTGCCACTTACCAGCTGTGCAACCTTGGCCAAATTACTTAAACTAACATGAAACGTCCTTATTTAGAGAGCTGAGATAATTATACTGTATACTTTGCCTCCTACAGTTGTTGTTGTTTACAAAGATAATGCCCGTAGTATACATAGCACAGAGCCTAGAACATCATTAAGTGTTCAGTAAAGACAGCCACGGAAACACTGGTGGCATAGTAGTTAAGTGCTACAGCTGCTAACCAAAAGTTTGGCAGTTCAAATCCACCAGGCGCTCCTTGGAAACCCTATGGAGCAGTTCTACTCTGTCCTGTAGGGTCTCTATGAGTCGGAGTTGACTCAATGGCAACGTGTTTTGTTTTGTTTTGTTTCTTCTTTTTAAAGACAGCCATTATCATTGTCAACATGTTTTGTTAGAAGTGGACAAGGGGTGTGGTGGCAGTACAAAGGAATGTACCTTCCTTTGGGGTGGGTGTAATTTCTGTGCACAAAAGCCTCCTGGAGGAGGCATTGCCAGAACTGAATCATGAAGGTCGTATGGTGATAACACAGAAAAGACAAAGGAATGGCGTGCTGAGCAGATAATAATAACGTAGGATACAATCAGGGAGCTGGGAGTAAATAAAGCAGGGACGCAACAAGGAGTGCAAAGCAGGGAGATGTGTGAATGAGGCTCAGAAGATGGACAAGAATAGTGAAGGAAGGACAGCGTAGAGGACTGAGGAGCTTAGAGTAGATCTTGAGGAAATACAAAACCTCTCAAAGGTTTTAAGTAGAGCAGTGCCATGATCAGATTTGTGTTTTTAAAAACATGGGAATAAACTGTGTGGTCCAATGGAATAAAAATAGCTATGAGTGGGGAGGGTTTAGCACTTGTGAATGTGAGCAATGCCTATGAACATTTTCTGAGCTAAATGACTTTTAAAACAATTTCCACTGCTGATTTAAGATACTTTGCACAGATGTGAGAGTGTATTTTTTTTTCCTGACGGAATCTCATTTCTGCTCTAAATTCTTTATATCCTTTTGTTTGCCCTCATTTGTGTTTACACCACCTGTCAGTTTAGTATAATCTGTGATTTTAATGTGTTTTTCTCCTTCTTCCAGATCATTATTAAATGCGCTAAATAAAACCAGACCCATCACTGCCTCTGGCACTTCCCTCCCTGAACACTTCCACCTAGCTCAATATGCTGATTGTTATTGACAGAATACCTCTAAACTCCTTGCAACTTCCTTAGTACACTCTAGTCCATAACTGTGAACAAGATAAATAGGCAAGGAAATATTTTCTCTTTAACAAGGCAAGACCAGAGGCCCTCTAGCTTGGTCCCATGAGTCTTGCCCTTTCATTTAATCCCTCACAAAGGTACACCTACAGAGTCCAAAACTGAGGTTACTTGAGAGGCAACATGCAAATCTATGAGTTGTTGTTCATTGTTCTTGCTCAATGTGCTCTTCAATACAGATGTTCTAATGAATTGACCTAATCAATCTCTTCATTCTATAGTATTTGTGTACATTGTTGCTGTGTCTGTTGAGTCGATTCCGACTCACAGAGTCTGTAGGACAGAGTAGAACTGTCTCATAGGGTTTTCTTGGCTGTAATCTTTACGAGAGCAGATTGCTAAGTCTTTTCTCCCATGGAGCCCCTGGGTACGTTCGAATTGCTTACCTTTTGGTTCTCAGCCGAGGTTTAACTATTGTACCACCAGGGCCTCTTATATTTGTATATAGCACATTCTATAGTTTGGGTATATAGTAATTTGGGGTGTGTGTGTGTGCGTGTGTGTGTGTTACGGGGTGAGGGTGGAGGAGAATACTGAAGCCAGGCCTCATAGCATCAATTTTTTTTTTTTTTTTTAACTTTAGAGAAGCAAGTCTCTCTGCAGTGGTCCAGAAATTTTTCATGAAAATCTGGGAATTCATTCGTTAGTCACAGTCATCTTCATAAGCGTTCCAGCCGCCCTTGCCTTTCCCCCTTTTCCACTCACCTCAGTAAAAGTACTTCCCGTAAATTCCAGTTCTGCAGGAAGTCAAAGCCAGGGTTCATTGGCATGTTGGAATGGCATGAGCAAGAAAAGGCGAGAGGCTGTCATTGCTACACGAGGCAGTGTTAAAACCAAAAACCAGAGAACACACATAAAATCACTACAGACCATTCTTAACTTGATTCTTAGGTTTTGCCTTTTTATTCATTCCTTTAACACACATTTTTTGAGGCCCCTCTCAAAAGTGTTAGGTACTGCTCTAAGCCTATTGCCATTAAGTCGATTCTGACTAACAGCAACCCTAAAGGACAGAGTAGAACTCCTCATAGGGTTTCCAAGGAGCCACTGATGGATTCCAACTGCCAACCTTTTGGTTAGCAGCCAATCTCTTAACCACTTCTGCTACAGAGCTCCAGGTACTGCTTGCTCTATGAAGCTAATATATGAAGCTAATATCTAGTTGGGAGGAATTGATGGAGGAAGTAATCCAAGACGTGTTTTTTTATACTTAACATTTTTTTCCCAAAATGGAATCTCAGAGTGGTTCTATTATAGACATGCCTTAATGTAATTAGGTTGAAAGTTTCGAAGTAGTAAGAGCTTTGTACAGTAGTGACTGCGTACACCAGTCATTCCACCATACCACACCTTATCCCACTGCACGGCCATGTCTCATCCTTCCCCACTTCCACCCAATGCCAAGGTCTTACAGTCACCTACAGGGTCATCCCTAGAAGTCTCAACTAGCAGCAGGGCCTACACCAAAACATCAAACATGAAAGGAAGCCACACTGTTGACAATTCTCATAGGTTCTCTGAGAGAAACTTTTGAAAACTGAGTTTTAATGGTTCCAAGAAAAGATGAATGACGCACAATGCTTACTCTCATTCCACTCTCATTAACCAGGCACCAAGCACAAGATCTAGGGTGGCTGACACAGTTGCTCTAAATGAGAAACAGGCCTAATCATCTGAGCCCGTTTACAGTATTTTTAGTTTTGTAAAATCTGGCTATTTCTGGGTACTGGTTTTCTATTTGGGCTCAATTTCTCTTTTCAGGTCCTGCCCCTTCGCCTTCAGCTCTGTGAAGGTAAAACTGTTTTCAAAGAAATTGTATTTTTCTAGTTATTGACTCCTTAAGGTCAATTCAGGAGCCTTCATGGCACAGTGGTTAAAGCACTTGGCTGCTAACTGAAAGATCAATGGTTGGAACCCATCAGTCGCTCCACAGGTGAAAGATGTGGCAGTCTGTTTCTGTAAAGATTTACAGCCTTGGAAACCCTACGGGGCAGTTCTACTCTCTCCTATAGAGTTGCTGTGAGTTGGAATCGACTCGAGTTTGGTTTGGTTTTTGGTTTAAGGCCAATTTGCCTTACATGCTGTATTTTACTAAGCTATTAATTCCAAGTCTTCAACACTATGAGCCTTTTCACTTCCCATCTGAGGCTGACTATGCATTAGCATCCAATTCTGGTTTTCAAAGAGGCTAGGTACTCATGTCCATGAACAAGTTCATGAAATACCAGGCTTATGTGACTCTTGGAAAGATAGCAGACAACACCACTCACACACATTCTCTGCTTGGGTTATCTAGTGCAAATTTCCCTAGTTGCCAGTGGAGCAGATTTCTTTCCGGGCTTTTGGTAACTGTCTTAATTTTCCATTTCCCACTTTTCTTTTTATTATTTACACTACATCCAGGATGTGTACAATCATGAATTTATGATGATGTCATTGATATAGGGCACCGAATCCATACAAAGGTTGTTTTCCTTTGGAGAACAAACCTGGCTTCTTAGTTGTACCAGGAAGGTGGCTGAGCTCGGATGTTATGTCAATATTGCTTTAAGTGGCATTTTTCCATTGCAGGGCCAATTCCTAGAGCATAACCTAAAATATTCCCCCTAGAGTTACGTCTGCAAACAAACACACATCAATAAGTAGCCTTTTGCCAGGGTCATTGAAACTAAAATCAAGAACAAAAAAAATTCCATGGACCCTTATTTCTGCTGGTGACCTAATGTTATCCTTGAAATGTGGAAGGCGCAGCACCCCGGGGCATAACCTTGGTTGCTTGTGGACCATCCCACTGGTTAAAGGCCTCTTTTATTTTCAGTTACTGGATTTTTACAGTGACATAACAAAAAGGCTTTATTGTTAAAGGCTATGGTGCCTTTTTTCTCCTTCCAATTAAAAGGGGTATATCTTTGTCTTTGCAGCCTCAGGAAGGCAGGGAGAGTAAAAGATCATTAAATAGGCATATTAAGTGGTTTATCTTTATCATAGGGAGTTTGGATTATGACACTAGACATAGACTTTTGACTATATCAAAGCATCAGGAAAAAAAGCTTAAGTTGTAACATGTTAGCAGGAAAAATCAGTTCTCGGTCACCATGTAATAGTTTTGCGGATTTGTTGCTCCTGAATCCCTTGCCATCACTCGTAATATAGTGTTCCCAGTCCACTCAGAGGCTACTGTCTAAACAAGATTGACTATTACAAGGAGAAGAACAGGAAGTTTCCCATGTAATGTCACCAATTTTTTTTTTTTTTTTTAACATTCTGAGAATCCTTCCCCAGGCACCAGCACCATTTTAAAGGCAGAAAGGTGACCATATTTTTATGACAGTTTTTTTTTTCCCCCTTGGTCTGAGGTTGGAGCACAAGAACAAAACAGCTCTTTTGTTCCTTGCACAAAGAAATTCCCTCCTGGATCTATCAAGTGTGACTGTTCACCTAGCAAATAGCTTGGACATATCCAGATATAAACACCATATGAATAAAACATGTTGCAGTTGTTGGGTATAGTTATGTTTTTACAAAGACAAGGTGTTCTGCTCTGTGCTATCTGCAGAAGTTCACAGTACTCATTCTCAACTGTGACAGTTCATCTTATTAGCTGAATATGAATACTTTTAATTATCTCAGTTAAGTCTGTTTATTGTGACAGCATGTGCATAGTTAATTTGGAGAAGTTTGATTTATTTATTTTTAACTGTTACTGTAACACAGTGCTGTGTCTAGGCTGAGTCCTGAGTTGGTTTAAAAAAAAAAAAAGGTTGTACATCCGGTTCCCACATTTCAGACATTTATTTATCTATTTTCTTTTTCTGTTAACTTTAAATAAGTCCTTTAAAATGAAGACTGTTTGAGAGAGAAGATCATTAGTCATATCCTGATGTTATACTGATTATCGAAAGTTTCACAAAATAAATAGTCCTATATACAGTCAGTCACTAAAGAGAGTATAATCCCTAAAATGAAACTAAACTAGACCCACAGTGATGTCTAGACTGAGACCAGAACCTTGGTTTGCACACAGAGGCTAAAGAAACAGCCCAAACACATCAGCGTTTATGAGTGGAACACCAAAGCCCAGCACTGTTGTGGATTTTTTTTTATTTTCAAAGTGTCTGCCTTCAAACCACCTGCAGTGCCTTTAGTACCTCATTGCCCTGGGCACTGACCCAGTGGATATTTCCCTATTCACCAACAACCTACAACAATTTGCACTTATTGACACCATAACAACTAATTGGTCTTCATGACCTGCAAACTTTCAGGAAGGTCAATTTAAGCCACCTTTGTTGTGTCAGGGATCAATGTAAAATTCCTGAAATCAGAGGCACTTCTGCTGTCTAAGCCCACTGGAAGGTTGTCTGAAGTTTTCTTGGTTGCCTCTATGAGAAGGCACTAGACTTATCCAGTCTGAGGTTCAATGATTTCAACAGAATACCATTATGTGATCCCCATGAAAGCGTGAAATAAAATATGCCACTATATCTTTTAGAAAGTTAATTAAATTATATTGAGTTTTTTCTTTGTGTGTGTATGTTATGTTTTGTTTTGCATTTAATCCTCATAAACCCAAGCCATCAAATTGATTCTGACTCATAGCAACCCTAGAGGAGAGAGTAGAACTGCCCCATAGGGTTTCCAAGGAGCGGCTGGTGAATTTGAACTGCCGACATTTTGGTTAGCAGCTGTATCACTTAACCACTGCACCACCAGGGCTCCTTAATGCTCATAAGACCTGGTTAAACCAGGAAATCTGTGTATGTAATAGTTAAGGAAAAAGACTCTGGAGTAGACTGATCCTTGCTTATTAGATGTGTTATCTCAAGCAAATTACTTACCTTCTCTGTGCCTTAGTTTTCTTCTGTGAAAAAATATGGGATGGTAATATAGAGTTGTTTTGAGGCTTTAATAAATGAATACATATTTAAAAATTAAAATTTCACCAGGGACATAGTACTTAATAATACACATTAGTTGTTACGATTATCATCAGTACCCTATAGCTTAGGTCCTGGGGAGTCAAGGTCCAAATGAGATAGAGCCAGATTCTGGAACTACAAATGCTTTGCCCTATTCAAGTAAGTCCCAGAAAGTTTTATGAGTGCTATTGGTCGTACAAGAAATTGTGGTGGTGCGTGGCTAATACTTTATTTCAATATTATTTTTTTCTAGGTGAAATTGAAAATGTAAAATGTATAAACTAGCACATGAAGTACACAGTTTCATGGACACTATTGCTTAGGTTGAGGCCACGGAGCCAATTTAAGAAACAGTACATAAGTGATAGTGTAAGAAATACACAAACATGGCAAAAAAATGTAAGTAGTTTGTACATGAATATCTAAAGTTTTAGAACACTCCATTATACCATATTATCTCTCTAGAATATTCTCATCTGAAGCAATAGTTTTCTGGATCTAAGTTAAGTACCAGTAAGGAAATTAAGTACTTTGCTCCTTCTCTATTTTCTTAGTTTTACCAATTAATGGAGCTAAATTATATACCTGTGATATACTCAGCAATCTGCTTAATATGAGATAAGCACTCTGCCCTCAGAGAAGGAATTATTTTTGAGGGGATAAAACCAAGAGATATGAAAGAGAACTCAGAAACTGACCTGTGTGGTGGTATTTATAAATAGATACTCCAATATATAAGTTCCTAAGGAGGGGGAATTAGTGTGTCCACGAGTAATCAGCAAGGCTTCACGTGAAGTAGGTTGCAGTACAGGGGCTTTTGAGGGCTTTAAACAGGTGAATAAAATGGGAAAGGCCTTCCAAGAGTTAGAAAGTGCTGAGCAGCTCATCAGGATCACTTAGGCAACTTTGAAAAAAAAACGGAAATGCTAATACTGTACTCCAGACTTTTTTTTTAATTTTTGTTGTGCTTTAAGTGAAAGTTTACAAATTAAGTCAGTCTCTCATACAAAAATTTATATACATCTTGCTATATACTCCTAATTGCTCTCCCCTAATGAGAAAGCCCGCTCCTTCCCTCCACTCTTTTTGTGTCCATTTAATGAGTTTCTGACCCCTCTGCCCTCTTATCTCGCCTCCAGATAGGAGATGCCAACATAGTCTCAAGTGTCTACTTGATCCAAGAAGCTCATTCTTCACCAGCACCTTTTTCTTTCCCATTGTCCAGTCCAATCCCTGTTTGAAGAGTTGGCTTTGGGAATGGTTCCTGTCCTGGGCTAACAGAAGGTCTGGGGGACATGACCACCAGGGTCCTTCTAGTTTCAGTCAGACCATTAAGTCTGGTCTTTTTATGTGTACTCCAGGCTTTTGAATCAGAATCTCCAAAGGAGTGGTGAGGAGTGTTGTGTGTCTTTTTTTCCTACACCATGTACCTGCTTTCTTGAGGCTGAAGAGCTTCCTCCCTTTGATTATCTAAGAGAGTAGCCCACATCTGAAAAGGTGTGAGGAGGGAATGACTAGACGGCCATTTTTCCTGCTCTTTCTCTGTTTCTTGGAGTCTGCTCATGTGGTTTGGTTTTTGGTTTGGGTGGTAGGCAGAATTCCAAGACGGTTCCCGTGATCTCCACCCCCTGGTGTTATGGCCCATCCCTGCCCTGGAGTGTGGGCAGGATTATGAGTCACTTCAGGGCTCTGGTGGCACAGTGGTTAAGCATTTGGCTGCTAACCAAAAGGTTGGCAGTTCAAATCCACCAGCCGCTCCTTGGAAGCCCTATGGGGCAGTCCTACTCTGTCCTATAGGGTCATTATGAGTCAGAATTGACTGGATGGCAATGAGTATTTTGGCTTTGTAAGCAAAAAAACATGCAAAGGTGATGGTGTGTTACTCCTTTGATGAGGTTACATTATGTAAGGCTCTGTTTTAGCAGAC
The DNA here is from genome assembly GCF_030014295.1 of Loxodonta africana. Lineage (NCBI taxonomy): Eukaryota > Metazoa > Chordata > Mammalia > Proboscidea > Elephantidae > Loxodonta > Loxodonta africana. The sequence goes on from NC_087344.1 coordinate 125,135,221, forward strand.
TAGAGTCTCCTGCTGACTTTGAAGAAGCAAACAGCCTTATTGTGAATTCCCGAGGGAGAGAGCCATGTGGCAGGGAACTGCAAGTGGCTTCTAAGGACTAAGGGTGACCTCCAGCTGACAGCTAGTAAGAAGCCAGGGCCCTCAATCACATAGCTGAAATGAAATGCCTTTCCAACCACCTAAATGAACTTGGAAGCAAATTCTTCTCTAGTTGAGCCTCCAGACGAGAATGCCACCCAGCCGACACCCAGATTGCAGCCTGTGAGCAGAAGACCCAGCTGCCATGACCCACAGAAACTGTGTGTTAATAGCTATGTGTGTTGCTGTAAGCTGCTAAATCTGTGCTAATGTTTAGACAGCAATAGAAAATTAACAACCTGACGTTGTCGTTACTGTAAGCTGCTGTAGAGTTGGCCCCAACTCATGACGATCCCACGCACAATGGAACGAAATCCTACACGGTCCTGTACCTTCACCACAACTGGTTGATGATAGGACCTGTGCCATCCGTGTGATCAGTTGTGATTGGACCATTGTGATGCACAAGGTTTTCATTGTCTGATTTTCAGAAGTAGATCGTCGGGCCTTTCTTCCTAGTCTGTCTTAGCCTGAAAGCTCGGCTGAAACCTGTTCAGAATCATAGCAACACACAAGCCTCCACTGACAGACGGGTGGCTGCTGTCCCATATGGAAGGCTAGAATTCTCCCACTGAACCGTCAATGCTTTTTTAGTCCCTAAGTGGTACAAATGTCTTGGCTGCTATAGAAAGTTTGGCAGTTCACATTAAGGCCCTGGCAATCTACTTCGCCAAAATCACCCATTAAAAACCCTATAGAGCAGAGTTCTATCCCGGCATACGTGGGGTTGCTATGAGTTAGAGAAGATACAATGGCAAGCGGTTTTAGTCTGACTTGAGCCTAAACAAATACACAGGCAAAATTATACCGGCATCAGGATCAAAGACACAGCTTGGCTCCCTCACTTCCTGCTCTACTCCTAGTTGCAGTTTATTGTATATTTACATTTTCCCCCTCGGGGGTGTGCAACAATGAGTGGCTCTACCATAGTCTCTCCAAGTACCATTTGAAACCTCTTCCCATTCCCAACAAAGTGAATGAATCTTAAAAAGTAGAGGGACGTAAATTTGGATATAGACTTTAGAGGCTAGAATTTTTTTAATGATAATTTTTTTTTCCTTATTGCAGAACTAATATGTCTTTATTTTACGAAGTATGTCATAATAGGTGGAGAGTGATCCAAAACACCAGCACTGAAAATGTCCACTGTTAATATTGTCCAATATCCCAGCAGTCTTTCTTATATACATATATATATTCAAAATACAGCACCAGGTATCTTTTAGAACCTGCATTTTTAAATTAATAATAAGCATAAATGTTTTCCCAAGTTACTTAGTGATCTCTGACAACATCATTCTTAATTTTATAGTATTCCTGACATAATATCCCATTTTACAGATAGGCTTTAATTCATTTAATCGGTACATATAGGGCCAGAATCTGAAGGAACTTTAGAAGGTTAGGCATTGGGGAAACATTAAACTGGTATCAGCCTTACTGTGAACCACAGCAAGGTTTTCAAATTTTAATGAGCATCACCTGGAGTTCTTATTAAAATGCAGATTCTGATTCCGAATCAGGTCTGGGATGGGGCAAGATTGTTTAGTTCTACCAAGCTTGCAACTGACATTGATGTACCTACCTGGTCCTCGGCCCACACTTTGAGTATCAAGAAATTATGTAAGTTACAGTAAAGTCAATTCCAACTCATGGCAACCCCACGTTGCAGAGGAGAACTGTGCTCCATAGAGTTTTCAAGGCTGTGATCTTTCAAAAGCAGGTTGCCAGGCTTCTCTTCCAAGGCACCTCTGGGTTGGTTTAAACTGTCAACCTTTCAGTTAGTATTTGAGTGCCACTCAGGGATTCCTGACTATGTAAAGTAGAGACTAAGTGTGTATTGAAAGCCTGCGGCAGGGCAGATGCAGTGGCAATGGACAGTAAAAGAAGTTCATGGATGTTTCAAAAAAAAGAAACAATAGGACTTTGTGACAAAATTAGTCTAGAGCAGGAGCGTGGTAGAGAAATTTAAAATTGTTTTCTACCCTGGAAGACTTCAACGTTAGTGATACTGTCGACATAAGTGGAGGAGTAGTCAATTTGAAAAGAGTATGATGAAGTTGATTTCAGTCATGCTGATTTAATGTAAGAGTAGGTTATTTTCGTGGGTTGAGTTGTGTCAAACAAAAAGATATGTAGAATTCCTAACCCCAGGTACCTATGAATGTTGCCTTATTTGGAAATAGGGTCTTGGTAGATGTAGTCAAGTTAAGATAAGGTAATACTGGATTAGGGTAGCCCTAAATCCAGTGACTGGTGACTTTGTAAGGAGAGGGAGATTTGTGGACATGGAGACACAACAGGGAAGAAGGCCTTGTAATGACAGAGGCAGAGATTGGAGTGATACAGCTACAAGCCAAGAACCACTATGGATTGTGGCAACCATCAGAAGATAAGAAGCGGCAAAGAAGGATCTTTCCTGGGCTCTTCAGAGCGAGAACGGTACTGCCACCACCTTGATTTCAGACTTCTGGCCTCCAGAACTGTAAGAGGATACATTTCTGTTGTTTGAAGCCACCCAGTCTGTGGTACTTTGTGAGGGCAGCCCTAAGACACTAATACAGTTATCTAATTGTTAAAGTTTTAGAAACAAATGGAAGTATGAGATTGAAGAACATACAGATCAGGGATAGAGGGGCCAATTTTTGAATCTTTAGAATAAAGATTACAGTTCAAGCCACTAAGAAAATAACCATACTTTAAAAAAAAAAAAAACTGACAGCATAACCTTGAAAATCATTCATAGTTGAGGAAATTGAGCAGGAAGTATGGCAACCTGAAAAGGTCATTTAATATTGCCAAGCCCCACTATCTCATACCGTATAAAAGAAAAGACTGAATTAGACAATCTTTCAGTTCTTTTGCAGCTGTATTATTTTACATCCATCATTAAGCTCCTGCTTTGGTTAGCTGCTGGAAAGCTAAAAAGCAATAAGAAGAAAGCACAGAGTATCTTTGGTGATAACGACAATAGGAATACTTTGTATTGTATCTTTCTGGAGAGTTCAAAACATCTTTATCTATAACATGCGATTAATCCTAGCACCTTCACTATGAAACAGAACAAGCATTATCATTATTTAAAGGATAAAGAAATGGAGACATGGGAGAGTTAAATGAAAAAGATTCTTCAGTGTAATATAGTGCCTAAATGAGGCAAAATGCTTATCAGGAGAAAAACTAATGACAATATAAAGGGCATAGAAATGCTGGTGGGAGACACACCGCATTCTATCACCCTCTCTTGCTCTCGCCTCTATTTATCCCTCCCTCCCTCTCTTTCCTCTAAATTCCCTTGCCACTATTTGTAAAAATAGATTTTGGTGACAGGATATTTGCCAATCAACAAAAGGGAAAGAACTGACATGTGGGGTGATCAGAAAAACGGGTATTTTTCTTCCTGGTTATTTCAGGTGTTTTCCTTCTTAGGGTTAATGAATAAAGAACAGTTATGTTAGATACTCTATCATTTCTGTAAAGCTGTTAGTTTGCTCCAGTCTGTAAGGACTGCAGCAGTTATCAATGCTATTTTACTTATGGAAAGGAACTGCAGAGCTGCCAGGTCTATGTCGTGAGAGTTGAGCTTCATTTTGTTGTTTAGAAAAAGCCAATTCTTAAGCTGTCTTACCCCTTCAAAAAAGACATTCCCAACATGTTTCAACAAACTATTAAAAATTTTACCCTTTCTTGATGTTGCAGTTGCATTCTTTAGGGTACTGTTACCTAGAAAGTTGAAGCAACAACAACAACCAGCATCAAATAGTCCTCATTAAAACACACGCTTCACTAGCAAACGAGCTTCCTACTGGCAGTAACCATCAAGAGCAAATCAGACTTAAGAATAATAGCGTGTCTCACAAGAGTGGAACTGTGGACTACGTATAGTTAAAAGTTCTTTGTTTTAAGAAGCTGTCAGAAAGGAATTTTCATTCTTTCATTTGCCTTTGAAGAGTGGCTAGCCTGCAGCAATCTCAGCTATATTTTTTCCACTGTGACACAATAACATTCTCAAGTGACACACCCCCTGAATGATTAGAAATTGTGTTAGGCTGCAGGAACCTGAGACCCAGAACACAGCCACAGCGGCGTAAACACTCTGCCACAAAACTCCATCGGGGATGGGTGGTTTTCTAGCATGGTCTTCTCACAGTACTTGCCTAGAAGTACTCCATCCTTTCCACTCTGACTAGTAAACACCAAAGACCAACAAGCAACACCAAAGACCAAGACAGTAATGTTGTTACCTGTCAGTGAACGATTGCTTTAACTAACTATCACACTTTCAAATATGCTGTACAATAGGACAAGTATTATCATCATTTAAAACATGTAAAAACTGACGCATGGAACATTTACTTAAAAAGATTCTTCACTCTGACATAGTGAATTGCCCCGGGATAAGGACCTTTGAGACACTCTAAGGTCTCTACACTAGGTGGTCCATGAAAGAACACCCCACTTCAGTCCTTTGACCAGTACATGGAAGCCCACAGCAGACAATTAATATGGACTGACTTTAACGGAAAGCATTTGTTCCTATGCAGTCATACAGTTCAGGAATTCCTTACACACTTCCCAACACCAGGATGGTGAAGGGCACGGTTGGGTAGGTGGGTAGGAGAAGGCTGAGTCAAAATTAGGGGGAGGGGATATCTCTGCTCTTCTTCCTTCAAGACATTATTCATTATAATGATGCTAAACCAGATATGCATCTCACTTCAGAGGGTCTTTGTAGCACCCTTAGTAATTTTCATTAAATATTAGCTCTCATTATTATTATCATCATTCTAGAAATGGGTACTAGGTAGCGGATTCAGAAGTCATGAAAACCAAATTCATATTTCCATAGCAAACGTGACTATAAAGGGACATGACCATTAAAAAAAAAAAAAAAAAGCTTCATAAAATGTGACTATAAAGTAAGATTTATTGAGGGCAATTTCTAAACTGGAGTTCTGAAGATTTATTCCAACCAGCTTGGTACCCTTAATGGCTTTCTTTTTTTCCATAATCTGAGTCCTATAAAAGTTTCCCTACCCCAGGAAGAGTTGTTAGTTCCCCCTTTTGGGTGAATCCAAGAGGACAGGCTTCAAATTGAGCTGGCTTTCCAAGACATTGGGCTGGGCACAGACGTAGGTGGAGCTGGTCCTCAGGTGCTGCTGCTGCTAATAATAATAACAATAACAACAATAATAATAGTAATTATTTATTGAAAGTTTACTATGTGCCAGATGCCCCATTAAGCACTTTAATTATTTAGCTATCACAGCAATCCTTCTAAAATCTGCTGTTATTATCTCCATTTCTCATATGAAGAAACTGAGGCTCAGAGAGCTTAAATAACTTTTCCCATGACCATCATGGAACTGTCTCATTCTGAGTAAAAGCAAAGCCTGTGTACCAAGGGCAGATTGAAAATAGTAAGAGAGCTTGAACTGGATCACAACTGTAAGTCTAGCAGCATTTCAGCCTAAACAGATTCAAAGCCTGTAGCCTTGAGAGATCTAAAGCTCTGGATTTCTACAGACTCCCAAGTCTTGGCATTCTCCAGCTCCAGCTCATTACAAAATTCATAGCCTGGCCCTGGCCCACAGCTGTGGCTAGATTCTGGGCAGCTGGAAGCCATCCTTGGCCAGTGGTGAGTATCATAAGTGGTTTGGCTTCTTCTAAGTAGTCATCTTGGCAAGCCAAGCCAGTAGTCTAACAATCACATTAGTTGGAATAAATCACGGCATTTTTGATGTTGCCTTCAGGCCCTACACCACATTTTTTAAAATATATATCTTAATCCTTTAAGATTGTATTGGTCTTTTAAAGTCGTTGAGGTTCCATCAGACGTGGAAGGGACTGGACAATGGGTAGGAGAGAGATGCTGATGAAGAGTGAGCTACTTGTATGAGGTGGACACTTGAGACTGTGTTGGCATCTCCTGTCTGGAGGGGAGATGGGAGGGTAGAGAGGGTTAGAGGCTGGCAAAATTGTCAAGAAAGGAGAGACTGGAAGGGCTGACTCATTAGGGGGAGAGTAAGTGGGAGTATGGAGTAAGGTGTATATAAGCTTATATGTGACAGACTGACTTGATTTGTAAACGTTCACTTAAAGCTCAATAAAAATTATTAAAAAAAAAAAAGTCGTTGAGGTTCAAGCCTGATGAGTAAGGTGGAGGGAGATTCAGCTGGGTGAATCATTAGACATCCCTAGGTGGCTCAGTGGATAAACATGCTCAGCTGCTAATCAAAGGTTGACAGTTTTAGTCCACTCGGAGGCGTCTCAGAAGAAAGAACTGTTGGTTGATCTACTTCTGAAAAGTCAGCATTGAAAACCTCATAAAGCACGATTCTTCTCTGACACACATGGGTCACCACGAGTTGGAAAGGACTTGATGGAAATTAGTTTGCTTTTTATCAATCACGAAAATGTGACTATAAAGTAAGAAGATTTATTCTGAGGACTATCCCCAAACTGCAGTTCCAAAGATGTTCTGAGTGAGGCGTGACCACGGCAGTCTGGGAGTGTAGCCTCTCACGGTTATCCTTTGAATGTTTAAGTCTGATAGGTGTCTTAAAAAATCATAGTTGATATTTTATCTTAGTTTCTTACGCTGCCATGACTTCTCTCACCAAGTTATCTAAGTGCCCCTTCCTGATCAATCTTGATTAATAAAAATCAACGTTTATTGTCTAATATTTTACTCTTACAACAATCCTGTGATGTTAGGATTATCATACCAATTTACAGATAAGGAAGCTAAGACTCATGAGCAAGCCCTATACCACCTATTTCCTCAGTAGTAGAGTTAGTATTTAAATCCAGGTCATGCCTAGGAGAGCGCTTTCTTTTCACCATTCGCAGTTGCCTCAGCCCTGGCTTTTCTAACCCATCTCCAGGTAGAATATTGGGGAAAAAGATAGTATTTCTTCACTTCTAAGTCAATCAAGTGGCACAACTTGATGGTACATAACAGCACCAACTTTTTAAAAAAGAGAATTTTTTTCTTTTAGAATGAAAAACAAAGTTTTACTTAACAAATAGTTATGAACTATATTAGATTTCTTTACTTCTCTAACAAATAACAAGAAATAGTGTAATCTTTTTCAGACAAAATTTTAAGGTTATTTAAAAGTGCTTCCATTTGGAGGATAGTACCTGAATCACAGAGTGTATACTATTCTCAAGTCTCGTTAGACCTTTCAAGGAGAAAGTCATCTTTATATTTACCAGCTAGTAGAGTATCTGCCAATAGAATTTATAGTGCAAGTGTGACCATTAACTCCTACTTCTTTAAAACACATTTTCTCTTAGAGACCTTGACAGTTTCGACATAGGGCAAAAGTTTCATTTATTGACTTCTAGTAGAAGAAAATGAAAAGGGTATTTTGAAAAGAAATAGCAATAAAAATAAAGGATGGATTCTTTGCCTTCAAGGAGGAAGATAATAATACTATGCATATATCAGTTATATATATTTTTCCTTGGTGTTAGATATTGTATGTCTAAAGGTAGTAACAAAAACAGGCTTACACCTTATAAAATCAAATCTGACATGCTCTAAGGCAATATTTTCAAACTGATGGTTATGACCCCAAGAACATTGTTAAGTCACTTTAGTGGGTCATGAACAGCATTTTTTAAAAAATGGAATAGAATAGATTAAAAAAGAAAAGATAATGTTAGAATAGAATAAAGTGTATCAAACTGCATAACACATGGTAAGGTTAAGTATTGTATTATGAATACAAGCTCCATATTCACTGCTGTTTCCCCATCAAATAGAACAAAGAACAATGCCCGGCACATAATAGGCAGTTAATGAACATTTGCTGTTAAATGAATGCGGATAAATGTATAGATTTATATAAATATAAACATCAAATGCTTATTACTTTTATTAATACATATATGTTAATAATATATATAATTTTATTAATCCTTTTTACTGGGTTATAATGTAAAATGTACTTCCTACTGTAGGATAGGATAAAAAATTTGGAAAACTGTGTGTGTATATGTGTATATATACATATAAATATATTAATACATACGTGCATATACATACATACATCTATAATATATATCATACATACCTATATAATGTCTTCGGCCTGATTCCCTAGAAGCTGAGCTGGAGACAGGGATTCCTGTGCAAGTGATACTTTGAGAAAGCATTTTCAGGAGACAACAACAAGGGAGGGAAGCAAGCAGGATAAGGCTGTGGAGAGAGAGAGCAAGGCAAAGCTGAGGTTTCGGAAGTCTAACCTCCCAGGCAGCTCGCATCAGCTGGGAGCAATCCCCCTTCAAAGAAGGGAGCAGCCATGACCCAGACTCCTCACACTGTAAAAAAAAAAAAAAATACCACTGCTGTCAAGTTGATTCCGACTCATAGTAACCCTATAGGACAGAGTAGAACTACCCCACAGGGTTTCCAAGAAGCGCCTGATGGATTCGAACTGTCAAACATTTTGATTAGCAGCTATAGCTTTTAACCACTAAAAGCTGATAAAATTCATTCATTTGTTCAAAAAATACTTATTAGCATGTATTCCACGCCATTGTTCTTTGTTCTGTTTGATGGGGAAACAGCAGTGAATATGGAGCTTGTATTCATAATACAATACTTAACCTTACCATGTGTTACGCAGTTTGATACACTTTATTCTATTCTAACATTATCTTTTCTTTTTTAATCTATTCTATTCCATTTTTTAAAAATGCTGTTATGTGTTACAGTCTGATTATAGAGATTATAGTTTACTAGGGCCCTGGAGGTGCAGTGGTTAAGAGCTCAGCCAATAACCAAACAGTCAGCAGTTCAAATCCACCAGCTGCTCCTTGGAAACCCTAAATGGGCAGTCCTACCAGGACTTTTAGAGTCACTGTGAGTAGGAATCAACTTGACAGCAAAGGGTAGGTCAAAGCCCAATTGAAATTGAAGAAAAATATGTAGGATGCAGATAATAGGATACATTTGCAATGACAAAGGGGTCATTTCCATCACAAATCAGAGTCCTTGGATGATTCTCAAGTTCCTTTCACTTCCCAGTCATCCTACCTTTCTTGATTCTTCAACAATCAAACCACACACACATTTAGAGTAAGGTAAAAGGAATGTGAAGATATATATTGGGTTTGATTAGCAGTCTAAAAGAAATTTTGAATATACCAATATGCCTTTTAAATATGTAAAATGTGTTACAACTTAAAGGCCTGCAATTGTAAGAATAATTATATGAAGTGGCATCAAACCGTGTCAACTATGCTATTGATATGGAAATAAAGTTGTATTTCTGAAGAACCATGTTTAGCAGAATCTTAACAAAGCCAACCAAGCAAAACAATTTCTAATCTGCTGCTGACTTCTACCTGTTCTCCTAATTTTAAATGATGTTTTTAATATTTGGGTGATTAAAATAATAAGCTACACAACCTAATTTTATGAGACTTGTGGACGTACATTAGTATTGAACGGTGAACAAAAATCCCCATTTATTCACATTCTTGCACTATCTTTACTTCATCGTTGTTTTTTTCAGGGTGTGTTGAGAATTTCTGCCTGATCGATCTGAGCTGAAAATACAGAGTTAGTCATGTCACTCACCTGCTCCAACACCATCCCTATCTGTGACTCCTCTCCCATCCTATCTCCATCTCCTACCAGTTGCCACTCACTTGACTTAAACCCTGACTCATTCCCTGCCTGATTAATTTTCCTCCATCCAGAGCTAAGGCCAATTGTCCTCCATTGTACCCCATCCCAAGCTCCGGATCTAATCCTGACCTAAATCAGAAAGCCTGGAGGATTTAGGAATTCCTGGGTGGCACAAATGATTAAGTTCTTGACTACTAGCTGAAAGCTTGGCAGTTCAAACCCACCCAGAGGCACCCCAGAAGACAGGTCTGGCAATCTATTTCTAAAATGTCACAGCTCTGGAAACTCTATAGAGCGGTTCCACTCAGCACACGTGGGGTTGCCCTGACTCAGGCTACAACTAACAACACCAGAGGATTTATGGCCCTCTAATTCATCTCAAGAACTGAGATTTAATGACCTTCTCTCCTGCCTTTCTCTGACCTTGTGGTCAATAGTAATGCTTCTCAAACTCAATGTGCATACAAATTGCAAAGAATTGTTAAAATGTGGGTTCTGATTCATTAGCTCTGGATAGGACTTACAAGTCTGCACTTCCAACTAATGCCAGAGCTGCTAACCTGGGGACCACACTTTGAATGGCAAAAGCCTAATACACTGATTCTCAAATGTGGCCGCACATCAGAATTGCCCACTGTTGCCTGATCTCATCCCCAGATAGTCAGGCTTTGTTGATGTCAGGTGCAATCTGGTCTTAGTTTTAAAAGCTTCCCAGTTGATTCTAATGGGCAGCAAAGTTTGGGGAACACTGGTACAATTGTTGTTGTTAGGTGCCATCAAGTGGGTTCCAACTCATGGCAACCCTATGTACAACAGAACGAAACTCTGCCCAGTCCTGTGCCAACCTCACAATTGTTGCTTGCGTCCATTGCAGCCACTGTGTCAGTCGTCTCATTGAGGGTCTTCCTTTTTTTTGATAACCCTCCACTTTACCCAAGCATGACGTCCTTCTCCAGGGACTGATCCCTTCTGATAATATGTCTGAAGTATGTGAGATGTAGTCCTGCCATCCTTGCTTCTAAGGAGCATTCTCGTTGTACTTCTTCCAAGAGATATTTGTTCATTCTTTTGGCAGTTCATGATGTATTCTGTATTCTTCTCCAAAACCACAATTCAAAGGCATCATATATACCTGATATCAAGTTCCCGTAATGTACTTCAGCTCCGATAATAATTCCTCGTTTGTTCTACTTTGCTTCTGGAGTGCCAGTCTCCATAGTCTACCCAATATAATTATTGCCAGTCTAACTTCCTCCATCCCTCCACCCACTCCTACCCCTAAATGAGACACTGGAGCTCTTTCTCTAAATTGTTGTTCCAGCCCTGCAAAATTTTGAAACATTTCCTTGATTCTGCTTATAGGGTCTAGCTACCCAGATCTTTGAATATTTTTGGCTCTGAGGTTTTCTATCATGGTGTATTTCTCCTGTCCATCAAATATTTATTGTGTGACATTCCATAGCTACATAGTAAATACTTGATGATATAAATTTAAAATGAGGCATTTATTTGCTAGTTTATTCAGTAAATTCTAGTGAACACACACACCTCTTGTGTGTAAGGCAATGTTCTAGGATCTGGCGATACATTAGTAAAGAAACCAAAACAAGTCAAGTCCCCGGCTTTAAGAAGCTTAGAGGCTAATATGGGAGACAGATAGTAAGTGCATAAATACATAAGCTATCCCAAGTAGTGTTAAAAATCATGAAGAAAAGTAAGCAGAATAAAAGAATAAAGACTGAGAGAGTCTGCAATTTTACCTAGGATGGTTAAGAAGGACGTCGTGTGTGGGAAACATTTGAGCAAAGACTAGGGTGAGGCTAGGGAATAAGCCACGTACATATCGAGGAGGAAGAAGTTTCTAGGCAGAGGGAAAGAAGAGCTGGGGCACAGGCTCTGAGTGTTTAAAAAAATTTAAGGTAGAGTAAAAAGGACATGGAAACCCTGGTGGCGTAGTGGTTAAGAGCTACGGCTGCTAACCGAAAGGCTGGCAGTTCAAATCCACCAAGCACTCCTTGGAAACCCTATGGTACAGTGCTTTTCTGTCCTACGGGGCTGCTACGAGTTGGAATTGACTTGAAGGCAACGGGATTTTTTGGTTAAGGGGGCCATTGTGGGTGGAGCTGAGTGAACATAAAGGATACAATATGAGAGGAGGTAGAGGTGGCAGGGACCAGATTAGGCACAGACAGGGAGGACAGAGTAAGAACTTTTATTCTAAGTGAAATGGAAAGTCTATGGAGGGATGTGTACAGAGGATTTAAAGAGAATCAACTTGCCTATGAGAGTTTTTTTTTTTAATCAAACGGACAATATTGGTCTACTCTTTTCAGTCACTAACCTGCCTGTGACTATTTGAGGACATACTGCAAAGGAGTGTTTATCAGTCCATATTGTCCTCTACTCTTTTCCAATTTTTTAATGGCTAAACAACTGTCCTTCTACTCTGGAGTTCCAATATACAGAGAGAAACAGATTTTATATGGGCTCCATTTCGTAAAATCTTTGGCTTTTAAAATGTAGATATGGGTAAGGGAATCTTCCTTTTAAGGAAAAAAAAAATTTTTTTTTTTTAAGAGGAGCCCTCAAATACCTCACACATCCCTTTTAATGCCAAACAGTCATCTTAACGTGGCCAAAATAAGACACTTAATTTTCTTTGTCAAATCCCTTCCTCCTCCCCATTTCAGTAAATTGTACCACCACCTATCCAGTTGTTCAAGTCAAAACTGAGCTTCTAACCTAGCTGCCACCCGAGATTCCTCACATTCAACCCAGCATTAAATCCTGTTCGATCTACTTCCAAAATATTTCATGAATCGACCACTTTTCTTCACTGATACAAACCTAATCCAAGGCACCACCATGACATGTTAGGCTGGAGAGATTAATCAGACACTGAAACGGAGATGGATTTATTAGTTACATAAATAACTCTGGAGATCAAGGGAGAGGTCTGGGCTAGAGACATTCATGTGAAAGACTTACGGGTGCTAGTGGCATTTAACACCATAAGACTGCATGAGATCACCCAGAAAGTTTATAAGGATAGAGACAATGTCAAAGAACTCAGCCCTGGAGAACTTCAAAGGAGACTGGGTAAGAAACCCAGAGAAGTAGTTAAGAGAATCAAGAGAAATTGGAGTTCTAAAAGACAAGAGAAAAAAGTGTTTCCAGAAGGAAGAAAGGATCAATACTGTCAAATACTGCTCATAGATTGATGAATTAAGGACTAATACTTACTTGATCACTGAATTCATTCATAACTATGATCTCTTGCTTGGACTACTGCGGTAGCCTCCTTATCTGTCTTCCTGCCTCTTCTCTTGCTTCCTTACAGGCCATCTTCAAAAAAAAAAAAAGAAAAAAAACCCATAGTAATCTTTCTAAAGCTTAATCATATCAGATCATTTCTCCACTTAATACCCTCCAGTAGCTACTCAGCACCTTAAAACAGGCAAAGTTACACATTGTCTGAACTCATTTCCTCCATGTCCCCCCTACCCCCTATTATGCTCCAACCAAATTAGCTTTGAGTTGTCTTTATATATGCTGTGTGGAAGACAGACAATGGTGATGCCCTGGCCTTATCCTCACACTCACGGCTGCAGGTGAAGAGTTGACAGCATCCTATCTTAAGCACACAGATGTCTCCCTTCTTATTTTCCCAAGTGCTTTCTTTAGTTCTTCCAGAGTTTGCTGGACGTCCACAGGTACAATCTGTAAGTGCAGAGGGAGTCAACACCCTGAGGGTAACACTCAACCAGTGGGAGATAAGAGACAAGAGACGGTAGATACATGGCTCAACTTCCATGCGCTCCGGTAGGATAATTCTGAGCTATATTCCAAATGGTTTCTTAGAGGGAAACAAGCCCCAGTGGAAAGGAGCCCCCATTGTCCATAGCAATATCTTACTTATAACACAGCCTTTGTGCCCTTTTCTCCCTCCCTGACCCACTTTCCCCATTTCCTCCCTAGTGCTTGTTGGATGTGACCTCCCCCCAAATTACACGTACCCAATGTATCGGGGTTTGTTTTGGGAGAAACCCAAACTAAAACACATGCCAAGCAAGATTCCATCCTTGGGCTTCTTCATGAGCTCTGCTTTCAACTTGAAGTTTTTGTCTCAAATCTCTGCGTGCCATCCTTCTGATCAGTGGGCTTCAACCTGAATGTTTCATACTGAAAGAGCCTCCTCTGACCCCCTGGCTCTAGTATCCTCCACCAGTCACTCTCGCTGTTTTATCTTATTCATCAGTCAATGCTAAGAATTATTCTATTTATTTATCATGTCATGAGTTTATTGGCGGTCTCACCTCTCCCCTCCTCACATTAGCCCCTACCTCCACAAACAAATTCATAGGACACAAGATTACAGGGACTTCTTAAAGGTGCACACTCTCTCTGCTTTCTTGCTTAGCCCTTAAAACAGTACTCGGACTAGAGGAGATAGTAAATAAACTGTCAATATTTGCAGACTGGCAGACCTATGAGGCTTTACTTCTCATATCAGGGTACATGTATTCCCAATTGTATACCCAGTATACCCCTTATGGAGCTCTGGTGGCACAGTGGTTAAGAGCTCAGCTGCTAACTAAAAGGTCAGCAGCTCAAATCCACCAGCCATTCCTTGGAAACCTTATAGGGCAGCTCTACTCTGCCCCATAGGGTCACTATGAGTTGGAATAGACTCACTGCCAGCAGGTGTGGGGTGCATGTGTGTGTGTGTGTGTGTACCCATTATACTGAAATATGTCATATCTCCCAGGAACATAAATTTGATCAGAAAAAGTGTGTGTGTCTGTGTACATATTAAATCATTTACTTTTCAATAATTAAAATTTTTATTTTCATATTTAAACAAACATCTTATGGAGTAATAGGAGATTCTCATGGGCTTTTGTGATAAAATAAGTGTTCATTGTCCCTTGCTTTAGGGGTACTTTGATGGAAAAGTGTAAAAAGCCTTCCTCTAAGGAACCCATCTCTAATTGGAAAAAGGGAGGAAACTCTGATGGGAATGGACAGCTACACAAGCTGTCCCTATTTTTTCCCTAAGTTTTTTTCTTTCTCTCAGGAGCCTTAAAGCCATTACCCATACTTCCCCATTTTCTGCCCCAGTTTTCCCCAAACTGAATTCCTCAGAACCATTTATTTGTGTTCTCTAGAGATTTAATAAAAAAAAAAAAAAAAAAAAAACCTGTACTCAAATAAGATTGGAAAACACCAGATTAATCCTTCTTCGAACGTTTAATGTGCTAATGTGCATTTGCCTGTACTAAAGAGAGGTATAGCACATGCAGCCTTCCTCCAAACTTATTTGACTCTGCTCTAGCCCAAGAGGAAGAGGATGTTATTACAAATCCTGGGCACATGTTCCAAGGCAGGCATCACGCTAACTGCTTTTCATGAGAGTTTGTACACTTATAAGGTCCCTGGGTGGTACAAACGGTTTGTGCTTGACTACTAACCAAAACGTTAGTGGTTCGAACCCACCCAGTGGCTCCACCAAAGAAGAAGAACAACGACAAAAACAAATTTGTTGCCGTCAAATGGATTCCGACTTATAGCAACCTGCACGCAAGAAAGGCCTAGTGATTTGCTATGTAAAGATTACAGCCAAGAAAACCCTATGGAGCAGTCTACACTATATATGTAACACGTGGCGTCGCCATGAGTCAGAATTGACTCTACAGCAATTGAGGTTTTTTTTTTTTTTTTTCTTGGAATACCACCTGGTAGCAACCTGTCCTATAAGGTTTCCAAGGAGCTGCTAGTGGATTTGAACTACTGACCTATTGGTTAACAGCCAAACTCTTAACCAATGTGCCACCAGGGCTCCACACCTCTAGGGTAAAGGAGTGATTATTTCATTTAAATTCCTCAACAAAACCTTTATGGTAGGAATTATAATTTTCAATTTCATAAGAAAGAAAATGAGAGGTAAAATAATTTGAACTGGTTTCCATAGCACTAAATAGTTGAGAAAGGATTTGAAACCAGGTAGATCTGATTCCAGGGCCCTTTTTTTCTACTTAGCACAGCTGAGAAAAGATGAAGCATTCAGGAGCAGCTTCTGCTAAAGCTAAAGAAAACTATTTCTAGATGTCCTCAAAAATACAGAACGTGGCAAAGGGAGTATTAAATAAAGATTTAATTTTTTTACTTATTGCTTATTTCAACTAATATTTTGTAATTACTCCTTACAGTATTGGATTATTTTATATTCTTAGAAATAATTATTTTCAAACAATTGCATGGAATTTTAAAGAAAACACAAAAATTCAATTTAAAGCTTTCTGTATAATTTGTTCACATATTGTTCAATACATTGAAAATTGTTTCTAAGTCAGCATTTAAGAGAGGAATCCATGCACAATTAGGAAATAATTGTGAAATATTAACTTAAAATTTAATATACAGTAGCCCAGGTGAATGTATAATTTGTTGGCCTGCAGAAGCATAGTATGAAAAGATCACATTTGTCTACATGACAGTGTTACCATATATATTTTGAATTCCAATTTTTATAAAGTTTAAATAATTTTGTAAACATTCACATTCTTTCCCTCCCTTGTGCTTGCTCTTTCTCTTTCTCTGTTTTTGTTTTATCTTTACCAAACCCATAAAAAAAAGTCCATTTTTAAAGTACCAAACCCACTGCCATCTAATCCATTCCAACTCATAAAGACCCAATAGAACAGTGTACAACTGCCACATAGGGTTTCCAAAGCTGTAAATCTTTACGGAAGCAGACTGCCACATCTTTCTGCTACATCTTTCTCCCACAGAGTGGTTGGTGGTTTCAAACCACACGGACCTTTCTATTAGCCTCCAAGGGCACTTTAACCACTGTGCCACCAGGGCTCCTTAGTTAAAATACAGGACTGTGTAATTCTAGTGCTGTGCTGAACATCTGGCAACCTGATTGAGAATAAATAGTAAATGAATTTTTAAAATAATGGGCAGTTTTCTGATGATAGAATAAACTAAGTGACATCATTTAACCAGCCCAAGGTCCCCTTTCCAAGCCTTTGACATCTTCCTCTCCACTCACATTTTTGCACCACTTCCTTTGCAAGAGACCTTGAAGTAGGTACGTCTCCCGCCCCCCATCTGCAATAAACAATCAGAAGCAGGCCAATTTGATGACCTGACCAATGGTTGGGGAAATGGTAGCACATTGTTGGGGTAAACAGGACACTCTCGGCACACACTGAGCTTCATTTACATAGCATCCTGCAGTTGATTGTTTTCTGGCTTCCTTTTTAGGTAAGCAGGTAGAATGGCTGCATTCTTGCAAAAGAAACCAACAATGAGCTTTCTGAAAAATAAAGGGACATCCTGGAATTCTGGAGAGCCAGCTCTCTCCTACTGAGTGACTTTAGGCAAGTCATGTAACCTCTTAGGATCTCAAGTGCCTCATCGGTGAACTGAGGCTGTTGGAATCATTGAAATGTATCTAAACTTCTACACGTTCCAAAATTCTGTAATTCTTTATCTTGATCTTTATCTCCAAAGTATGCTACATCACTTCTGTTACCCCCTCTGTATCTTTATTTGCAAAAGTTCTTAAATAAGAATACCAAAGGCCAGTATAATAGAGATCAATTTATCAAGAATCTGTTGCACAGTTTTAACAATGTGGCAGGCGTTGTCAAACATTTTGCCCTTAATTATTTTTCACAATGACCTGGGGAGGGAGGTATTATTCTTTGCATACTACATTCAGATTTTTCTCACAAATTCTTTGTGGTGAACTGGGCTATAACCCCCCAGATCTCCTGCTTACATCAGGAGTGCACTACAATTCAATGTCCTCTGGTTGTTTGATTAAACAAAAATTTAATAAATTTTCTTTGCAGCATCGTTTTCATTTCCTTGCTATCAGGACTTCAGCTGATATTATTGAAATGTAAAAGCCATAACGCATGCATCTAAAAGTCATCCTCTGCTTTTCTTTCTCACACTTCCCAGTAGTTGCTACTCTTCTGGCTGAAAATTTAAAAAGAAAATTAAAAATAGACTCCTTAAATCAGTCTCAAAGAAAGGTGTGAGCTAGGTAAAGCCAGCATTTTGTACTTCAAGTTGCCCTTTCCCAAAAGTTGCCCCTGCCCTAACCCCTAATGTCAGCTTCTTAAGAGTGCTATCATCTTACGTTTGCATACCAAGTCTTGTTAACAAGTTGCTAGGGCATTCTGAGAGTGAACTCAAAATTTGACACAGCGGCTGCAACAATGGGCTCAAACAGCAATGATTGTGAGGATGGCTCAGGACCAGCAGCGTTTCATTCTGTTGTACGTAGGGTCACTATGAGTCAGAACCAACTCCACTGAACCTAACAACAACAACAACAACAACAACAGGAGTACAGGAGCTGGAGTTGAGACCAAAGATGGTGTTCCAGTTGAAGCACTAATAGGCAATTCGACTTTGAGTAAAGTCTTCCTGCTTAAGAAGAGAGGGGTAAAAAAAAAGAAGAAGAAGAAGAGACGGGTGGATTGTGCATTTTTTAAAATGTCTTGGGTACCTTTTAGCTCTCACATTCAGTGGTTCATTTTTTATTTTCAGAGTACCTAGGTGGCGCTATCGGTTGAGTCCTGGACTACTAAAGTTTGGAAGTTCGTGGCTACCTAGAGGTACCTTAAAAAAAAAAAAGGCCTGGCAATCTGCTTCCGTAAAATCAGCCTCTGAAAACCCTATGGAGCACAGCTTTACTCTGACATGCACAGGGTCGCCATGAGTTGGACTCAACTTGATGGCAACTGGTTTTGTTTTTGTCTATGTGTGTGTGTGTGTTTTGGTGACTTCAGTGGGTTTTTGTTTTCGTTTTCCAGCACCTTTCCCTCCAGCTAAAAGTTTCCTCAGGAAAGAATCTGGTATCACTTGCCTTAATGCAAATTTAAGTCAATTAGCTGCTATTCTTACGGATATTTGCATTCAATCCTCATTTCTACAGGCTGAATAAAAGAACCTTGCTGCAACTTAGAGAATCCTGTAAGAGAATTATTTCTTGGACTAGGGTTTTTCTTCTCAGCTCTAGAAATCACAACAACAAAGAAATCACACTAGGTATTAAAGGCCCAGGTCATGATCTACTAAGAATAACTTACTGACATGTTGAAAATAATGATGTCCTGGTTAGAAAACACTTGTTTATACTGGTTGCTACTCAGATCATCTCAAGATCAGATGATTCTTCAAGTAGCAAATGTGCTAAACTCTGTTCTGATAGGCACTGTAGTGTGACTGTTGAAGGAAGATGAGATACTAGAATTCTGCAACAAAATTCATTCATATTAACAAGAACTCCATCCAGGCATGATTATACATTTACCCATCAGAAACGTCCTCCTCCAAGCTTGTAAGTGGAGTCAGACATTTCAGCCATTCTGCTGGTCCATTCCTAGGTTGATAAAACTTTTCCTTTTTTTTTTTTTTTAACCCTAGTAAATACACTGCCTCTGAGGAAGACCTTTCTAGCGTTCAGGTTGAAGCAACGTCTGACACAGGCCATGCCACCCAAACTCAATTTTCTTACCTGTTAAATGAATGGAAAATGTCATAGCAGCTTGCCAGGGTTATGTGAAATTGAAACGTTATGCCATATATGAAAATATTTTTACCAGCTCTAAAATTGGGGCTATTATTATTATTAAATGAATAAACTAATAAAGTGATATTTTGAACACCCAAGTGCCTGATACATTAATATTCACAACAGTTCTTGTGAGATAAATGGTGTTGCCAAGAGAAAGGGGAAGCTCAGAGAAATCGAAACTCATGGTCGAGATCACACAGCTTAGTCAGCACCAGCAACAAAACGGACATAAAATCTGAGTCTAAAATCCAGATTCTTTCTGGCACATAAACTGCCACATCATATTACAGTATACCGCACTGTTGTTATTATTTACCACTGAGTTGGTTCCGAATCATAGCGGCCTTATCTAAAACAGGAAGAAACATTTCCAGTCCTGCGCCAATTTCACACATTCCATTGCCTGAGAGTCAATTCGGACTCATGATGACCCTAGAGGACACCGTAGAACTACCCCATAGGGTTTTCAAGGCTGTAGTCTTTATGGAAGCCCACCGACACATCTTTCTCCTGCAGAGCAGCTGGTGGATTAGAACTGCTAACCTTTTGATTAGCAGCAGAGCGCTCTAACTACTGTAACACCAGGCCTCCAATTCTACACCTGTTGTTGTTGTTCTTATGTGCCATCAAGTAGGTTCTGACTCATAGCGACCCTTTAAGACAGAGTAGAACTGCCACATAAGGTTTCCAAGGAACGGCTAATGAATTCGAACTGCTGACTTTGTGGTTAGCAGCCAAGCTCTTAACCACTTTGCCACCAGGGCTCCAATTCCACACATAAAAAAATCAAACCAAAGCCATTGCCATCAAGAAGATTCCAACTCATACCCTATAAACCCACTGCCGTCGAGTCAATTCTGACTCATAGCAATCCTATAGGACAGAGTAGAACTGCACCATAGAGTTTCCAAGGAGCGCCTGGTGGATTCAAACTGCCGACCTCTTGGTTAGCAGCCACAGCACTTAGCCACTACGCCACCAGGGTTTCACGCATAAATGAATATTTGTGTTTGTCTGCAGAATTTGAATATCACAAGATTTCACCTCGTTTAAATGTGCAAGGATCTAAGCTATAATAATCAATATCATAGTACAACATCTATCAGTGGGTGCTGTACTGGAGTTTGGACTCACAAAATGAATGATAGGACTGACTAAGCAACCAGGAAGTTGCTATTCCCTGCAGCTTCCCCAGGCTGGTGCCAGGACACATTCTGGGCAGATGCGATAACAGCACATTTTACATCTTCATGTGTTGAATCCAATAAATCTTAGTCCTTCTAGAAGCGCAGCCCTGCTTTGGGGTAAAATTGCAGCCATTGATCTACAGCTCAGCTCTGCCTTAACTTGCTGCCTTTTTCTTTTCATGCCACCTCCACCTGTTTAGATGTGGGTCACTGGGTGGCACAATGCAAAGGAAATCAAATGTGGGGGGTGATGGGGACAGTCGATAAGCTAGAATTTTGGATTTCTGTTTCAAAATAGAAGGTGAAAGAGAGATTTTAGAGCAAATGTTTGTTACAGCTTAGAGCCAGCGGTGAGATCAGAACCAAGGGGCTGTGGCTGCTAGTTTAGTGCTGAACTGAAAACTGCTTTTATAGTGGATGCGACTGGACCCTGCCAACTCGGTGGATTAGAACTGCAGACCAGTGACTCTGACCCTTCGTTTATAGATAGGGAAACTGAAGTCCAGGCAGGGGGACAACTGAGATTCAAGTGCAGGGCTCCAGGCTCAGTTCAGGGACCTCCACTCCACTGAACCGCCTTCTGCCTCCCACCCTCTTAGCTGCAGCTCCTCATCACTGAGTGCACTGACATTTTGGAGCCCAGCACTTTATAAATCCTTTATGTTTACTGCAGCAAAACAAAGAAAAGACACATCTTTCTTCTCCTAGAACACTGGGCACAAAATTGTGCCCAGATGCCACAGTTAACTGTGGTTAAAATGTAATGCCATGATGACGGATTGCACTAGATGGGAGAGGGGGCCGAACAGTTAATGGGCTCCAAAAAGAGCAGGGTTTCTGATTCCGCCTGAAGGGTGGGTTAGCGTGAGGGCTTTGCACAGCTCTTAGGATGCATCTCACATAGTGACATTTCCAAAAGCCTGAGTTTTCATTCTAACCATTCGTTTTAGAAATAGTGGGGAAGAGGTGTTCCTGGGCTTCCTAGCTTGAAATCTTTCCAACAGATATTTAAAGGATTAATTTAAATTTGAATGTAAGCAGGTTTCAGGGAGAAAGCTACCTCTGCACTCCCAGAGATTTTGACCCATCCCACTGGACAAAACAGGTGTGTGTGTACAAAATCTCTTGGACACTTGGAGCCATAGAGTGCTGTGCCATATTGTAGGGCTTGCCCTGACCAAGTATCCCAGCTCAGACACCAGCACCATGACAGCTGTGACAGATGCAAGCCAGGAGATGATTTTTACTGACACTGGTGGTTAAGTGCTACAGCTGCTAACCAAAGGGTCAGCAGTTTGAATCCACCAGGCGCTCCTTGGAAACTCTGTGGGGCAGTTCTACTCTGTCCTGTAGGGTCACTATGAGTCGGAATCGACTCGACGGCACTGGGTTAGGCAGATAGCAATCCTAAACTAAATAGCAAATGAAAGGAAGTTTCTTTTGGAGCTGTCCCACATTTTTCAGGCTCTCCTTCCCTCTTTGGAATGCCCGGGTTCTCCTCACTGAAGCACCAGGGCCCCACAGGACTTCACCATCCAATTCAAAGACATCCTACTTTCCACCTAATTCTATCCCTTCTAGCCTTGTTGTTGTCCCTAGCTGTCTTGGAGTCAGGCCCCAACTCATGGCAACCCACACACAATGGAATTATACAGTGCCCTGTCCTGCGCCATCCACGTGACTGGTTTTAGACTTGACCATTGTGATCCATAGGGTTTTCAATGGCTAGTTTTCAGAAGTAGATTGTCAGGCCTTTCTCCCTAGTCTGTCTTAGTCTGGAAGTGCCACTGGAACCTATTGAGTATCATAGCAACACACAAGCCTCCAGTGACAGATAAGTGTGGCTGCGTGTGTGGTGCACTGGCACACCAAAGTGCAAAAAAACACCTTCCTGCTTCTCTCAGTGCAGGAGATCTCAAGTAAGACATTATCTGATTAAAAGAATTGACAACAGGGTGACTCACTGAGGAATGCTATCACCTTAATCTTTTTAACCCTAAGGATTTGCATTTTAAAACATCTGTTGATGTATTCCAAAGAAAACTCTTAGTATGTAGATAAGATATTTTGAGCTCAGCCTCAGGACTTCCCTGGGTATTCCCCACTCCCAACATGAGTCTTAACTCACAGGATATATTAAGAGTTGATTTCCATTTCTGGAATCTTGTTTCTCTTACTCCACCCAACTGGTTTCCCTTAGCTTTCAATGAGTTCTATGAAAAAAAGCTAACAGGGTCATCCGAGTTAACCCTTTCTGGATCTGGACCTTGTGCTAAATACAATCCTATATTACTTACTCCTTCTCACAACCTCCTGACGGAGGGTCCCATATGATTCTCATTTTAGAAAAGAGAGAACAGGCTTAGAAGGGCTAAGTAATTTGTAGCAGAGCTTTGAGTCTAATCCAAGTCCTCTGGATTGTAGACCCACATTGATAACTACTGCACCTACAGGAAAAGCACCATTTCCTAATCTGATAGCCCAAGTATGAGTCACACTTCTGCCGTTAATAGATGGCGATACCCCTTTTCTTAACCTTTCTAAGACTCCTTTCTCATCTGTAGAACAGGAAGATAACAATACCTACCATGCTAGGGGAAGGTGAGAATTAAACGTGAAATGCAGTTTGTAAAATAGCACCAAAGTTATAGAAACATTTCTCACTGATATAAAGATAGGGCTTCTTCTTCTTTTTTTTTTTCTTTAATCACCCCTCCCCAGGGGAATTTTATTTCTATGAAACTGTGAATCCTACAAAAGATGGACATCTAATAGATAATAGCAAGCTGGGACTCTGTCTTACTCTTCATGAGGCTCTCAACAAATGTTTTGTAAATAAATGAATGAATGACATTTGCTTGGGAAATAAAAGAGGAGCAAGTCGAATGAAAGAAGAAAGCTTTGTTAATTCAGAATTGTCACCGGTCTGAAGAAGCACTATTGACTTTTATACATGATAACCAAGACCTGTGAGTCAGAATCAACTCCATGGCAGCGGGTTTGGTTATTTTGATAAGTAGCCAAGTAGTAATAAGATGTATTCTGACCTTATATTAAAATGAACTGAAATTTAGTGTTAGTTTTTTAACAAATCAATGGTGCCGTTTAAAGTTTTACTCGTAGCCCTATTTTGACCTGTTTATAGCACCATTTAGGTTTGCTAGTACTACCTTAATCATACTTGAACTTCTGTAATGTATTTCCCAATGGTTTGCGAGTCTTTTTAATGGCCACATTGAGAGTGTGTTTGTTTCGTCCAGTTCTTTTCCCTACCCCCACCTCCATTTTCTATTTTGGGATTTCACCCTCCCCTTCTTGTACCTGGCATTTTTCCCAAGAAGTGCTTCAGTTACAAAGAAGGAAAATACTGACAGTGCATAATTTAAATGAGAGAGACGTGCCATGCTACATTTTCATTAAAATTACAGAAAAATCCAAGCTGTGTGGAGTTTAAGAGAGATCAGAATAGAGTCCAAAGTACTATCATTACATTTTGTAGTGTTTTTTTTAGCTCAATAAAGCAGCTGTCCTATATTTGCAAAATAGCTTGAAAATTGTTGGTCGTGGAAAACGGAAGATGCACGCTGGTTCCCCCCCCCCCTTCATTTCAGTTTAGAGCTCTCGACTAGTTACAGGAATTAGAAGTAAATCAAAGTGCACAATTCCTATCATCTCTATTATGATCTAAAACTGAAACCAAGAATATGTAGAATGTGCTTCTAAAAGTAGACTGGGACAGAGCCTTGCTGACATATTAATAAATTCTGACCCATAGATCAAATATTTAACTGGCTGATAAGCTTAATAAAACCATGACACTTGTTTATAACAGTGTTTCTGCAAGTGAAAGTTTTCTGCAAATATACACAAAGCAACCAAAGAAAGATGTGATGCTGGGTAAAATAAAAAATCCGAAGCAAATGTGGAGAATAAGGAATATAAAATAATACTAGTTTTATGAGTAATTATAGGATTTTACTACTCTGGGTGGCACACATGGTTAAGCACTCAACTGCTAAGCGAGAGGTTGGCAGTTCAAACTTACCTGAAGCTCCTTGAAAGAAAGGCCTGTCTATCTGCTTCTGAAAGGCAACGGTGTTGACGATCCCATGGAGAAGGTCTACTCTGCAACACAGGTGGTCGCCATGAGTCAGAAATGACTGGACGGCAACTGATTTGGTTTTGGGTTTTTGAGCTCAACAATCCTCCAATGCTGGAGGTTCGTTCTATTTTGGCAGCAATTTGGATAAAAGAAAGAATGGAGCCCTTGTGGCACAGTGGTTAAGAGCTCAGCTACTAACCAAAAGGTTGGCAGTTCAAATCCACTCGCCACTCCTTGGAAATCCTATAGGTCAGTTCTATTCTGTCCTATAGTGTTGCTATGAGTTGGAATCAACTTGACCGCAAAAGATTTTGAATAAAAGAACACTCCTGTCAGTAACCAGGAGATTTTCATCACAGCAGTTAAGACCTTTTTTTTTTTCCTACTATCTTAGAATTAGGTTCAAGAATCAGATATCAAATAATAAAAATAATCTTTGCTATTTGGGAATCCAACAGAAAATTGGCAAGAATGTTTAGAAATCTCAGAGAAAATAAATGTAAAAACTAACATTGGTATTTTCACTCATTCTGCAAATAAACTACATTCCTCTGAACATAATCGCCTTATAAATGCAAGTCCATCTTCAGGTTTGTTAGTCCTCAGTGGGACTCTCACCTTAACATAGACATAGGAAGTCTATTCCATCAGATCACCCTGTATACACTATATTCGATTTTTTTCTTATTTAATGCTATATTTAATTACGCAAATAGTGCATGAACACATTTCTGTAAAAACAGTAAACAACACAGAAGAATACAGAATTAAAACGAAAGACCGTTTGTGCTTCCATTTCTTATCTAACCAACGTCAACAGTTATTTGTTGATGCTTCCAGCCCTTTTTTTTTTTAGACATTCTTATATATAAACCCAGAAAAACCCATATACAAGCCATGTAATTTCAGTGTTTTATTTTGTTTCATAAGTGGAATCATAGCAACTTTCTTTTCTTTTTTAAAACTTCAACTTTTTATTCTCAATGTACCACAGATCCAGAAAAGATCCAGATTGCAACTGAGTGAATTTGAAGCCACCAGCCACCTATAAGTGCTCCAGGCCCGCCCTTCTGGTTAGAAGCCTCTCCTCCTACCCAGAGTAAGGGAGTGAGTTATTACTCAAGCGGGCACCTTTATTATTATTTTTTTTTTGGTGGAAATTATTCTACTATAATTTATTAATAAACAAGAATTTATATTTAATTTAAAATGTTTAACTTACTCTTGAAATCCACACAAGTAGAAAAATACCAAAGGTATTCCAAGAAAAAGAGAAGGAAGAGAGTAATAAAGAAAAAAGCAAACATTAATTCTTCAGGAAATATAAAAATGTTAGAGCTATTTTAAATATCCAGTAACATTTTTCAGCTAATGTCATTAGGGAAAAAATAAGGAAGGTTAAGTTTAAATTGAGGACTTGTGAAGGAGACTTAGCTGTAGAGAAGTAAACTAAAGACAATCTAGGGGAACAATTTACTGAAGTCCATGAATATAAACTAGAAAACCTGAATGAAATGTTTATTTTTCAAGGAAAATATAGTTTAACAAAACTGGCTTCATAGGAGTCCCCGTGTGGTGCAAGCAGTTTGCGTTCCGTTACTAACCAAAAGTTTGGTGGTTTGAACCCTCTCGGAGGCACCTTAGAGGAAAGCCCTGATGATGCCCTTCCGAAAGGTCAAGCAAACATCTTTAAATACTATAATTTTGCTACTTTTGAATTTTTTTCTCCTTAAATCACAGTTCCTCTTCTAGCTTATATGTCTTTCTCTCCTCCTTTTTTTTTTTTTTTTTAATTATTGCAATTCGTTGAATACACTAGATCATTTGTTCTGTACAGATCCCCATAGTTTGGGTTTTGTTGATTACATTTCCCTGTTGTTATCCAATATATTCCTCTGCCCTCTATAATTCCTATAAATTGATAGTTGATCTAGAGGTTTATTCAGATTCAATGTCAAATACAAACCTTCTCGTTTTTGTTAAAATACTTCACATTTAGTGAAGTATCCTTTGTTACGATATTGTCTCTCGCAACTTACTTTTTGACTCAACGCTATGTCTTGGAGATTCTGCCCTCTTTCAATACATGTGGTGGTGTTAGCTGCCATCAGGTTGACCCCTGACTCACGGCAACCCCATACACACCAGAACAAAACACAGAAATGGTCCTGTGCCATCCCCATGATCGGCTGCAGATGAGACAGTTGTGACTCCACAGGGTTTTCTCTGGCTGAATTTCAGAAATACAGCACTAAACATTTCTTCCTAGTCTGTCTTAGTCTGGAAGCTATAACGCTGAAACTTGTTCAACGTTATAGCAATGCACAGGCCTCCACTGAGGGACACGTGGCGGCTGCACGTGATGCGCATTGGCCAGGAATCAAACCAGGTCTTCTGCATAGAGGGTGAGAATTCTGCTACTGAACCACTGTCATGGATTGAATTATGTCCCCCTAAAAATGTGTGTATCAGTTGGGCTGGGCCATGATTCCTGGTATTGTGTGATTTTCCTATATGTTGTAAATCCTGCCTCGATAATGTTAATGAGGGAGGATGGGCAGCAATCATGTTAATAAGGCAGGATTCAACCTAAAAGATTGGATTGTATCTTGAGGCAATCTCTTGAGATATAAAAGAGAAGCAAGCAGAGAGACAGGGGGACCTCATACCACCAAGAAATAAGTACCTGAAACAGAGTGCATGTCTGGGGTTCCTGCGCAGAGAAGCCCCTAGTCCAGGGGAAGACTGACGAAAAGGACCTTGCTCTAGAGCCAACAGAAAGAGAAAGGCTTCCCCTGGACCTGATGCCTTGAATTTGGACTTCTCGCCTACTAGATGGGAGACAATAAATTTCTCTTTGTTAAAGCCATGCATTGTGGTGTTTCTGTTATAGAAGCACTAGATGATCAAGACAACCACCAACACCTCATTCACTACTGATAGGTGTACCTTAATTCTTTATTCCATAGAAGGATGTACTATAATTTGCATTAGCTTTTCCTTCCTTATGAATCTTTAAGTTATTTTCACCTTCACGAATATTGCTACATTGAACACCCTGGTACACAGATTTGGTACACATAAGTGAGAGTTTGTAGGATGGTGATGTCTTTAGTCTTTTTTTCTCCTGTGTAGACTGTCAAGAGACCCTGAAAAGGGGAGGATTTCATTCACAGAAGAAGTAACAGACGGTCATTTGTTCAGTGCCATGTATTTGGGCTCCTTCCCAGCACTGGAAAGGGATCTAAGGCGTACATATCAGTGGTCTCCAAAATGGGGTACTTGCCTACCAGGGAGTACTCCAAAACATCCACTGGGGCATAGAAAAGAACAAAAGAATTTCTATTTCTATTTATTATTGTCTACGTATGTCTTTTATAACATACAGGAGTGTGAACAAACAATTTGTAAATAAATGTTGTTGTTAGTCGCCATCGAGTCGATTCTGACTGGATGAGGTTTTTAAGGCTGTGACCTTTCTAGAAGCCGATCACCAGGCCTGTCTTCTGAACGCCTCTGGGTAGGTTCACACCACCAGCCGTTTGGCTAGTAGTCACTTAACTGTGTGCACTACCTACTGCTGTTACTGAGTAGAGACCCTCTAGGACAGAGTAGAACAGCCCCATAGAGTTTTCAAGGCTGTAGTCTTTACGGAAGCAGGCTGACACACCTTTCTCCTGCGGAAAGGCTGGTGGTTTCAAAATTGCCAACCTTTCAGTTAGCAGCTGTGAGCTTAACCACTACACCACCAGGGCTCCCTGTGTGCCACCAGGGAGTTGTAAATAAATAAACATGTGTTAAGAGTGTGTTCGCAAAATTTTTAATCA
Organism: Loxodonta africana; assembly: GCF_030014295.1. Lineage (NCBI taxonomy): Eukaryota > Metazoa > Chordata > Mammalia > Proboscidea > Elephantidae > Loxodonta > Loxodonta africana. The sequence goes on from NC_087344.1 coordinate 125,163,722, forward strand.
CAAAGGGGTGTTCAGAGAAAGAAGCTTGGATACTGCTGCTGTCTATTTGTTATACAGAGCTGAGTTCCTGCAAAGCTGATTGCCTGCTGAGTACCTCCACCTAAACGATTTGTCATCACCTCAAATTCAACCTACAAAAAGTGCAATCGTCACTTTTGCCCTCAAGGTCCGGCTTCTCCTCTGATTTCTGTGTTTCTGTTAACGGCATCAGCAGCATTCTTCCAGTCACCCAGCCTCGAAACCCTGAGTCATCTTTTGATTGCCCCACTTCAATGTCAGTCTCTGCAATGCCTTTTACATCGCCGTTTCCTCCTTTCTGTCTCCACTGCCACCACCCTTTTTAGGCCAATTTAATGACTATTGCAATATAGTTCTAATTGGTATCCACTCATTCTCTCTTTTTAAGCCAATGTATACCTTACAAGATGAAACTTTCTAAATCACACTTCTGATCACACCACAAGTCTGCATATAAGTGCAAGGAACCTAGTGAAACAAGTCAAAACTACTCCTAGATATGGTATTCAAGCCCTCAAGACTTTTATTAACAACTATATCAGTAAATAGGACTTGGCTGTAAGCTCTTCTTCTTCTCCATCTTCCTCCCCCCCCACCCCTTTCTTTGCTAATATTTATTCAGTTGGGTCTCACCTTGTACCTGACACTGTGCTAGGCATATCAGAGTTGTTACCTCGTTTAATCCTCACCGTATCCTGCGAGATAGATGGCTGAATTTCATAGCAGTGAGGGGGGCTGTGCAGCCAGAATGCCTGGATTCTAATTCTGGTCTTATCAGCTATGAGGAATGACTTGTTGAACAAGTTTGTAAGCCTCTCTTGCCTCTGTCTCTTCACGTGCTAAATTGTGGTAATGACTGTACCTACTTCACAGGGTTGTTTTGTAGAGAAAGTATGTTAATACCTTTAAAGTACTGAGAACCATGCTTGGGACAAAGTAAGACCAGTCACCAAGTCATTTCCAACTCATGAAGACCCCATGTGTGTCAGAGAAGAACTGTGCTCCAAAGGATTTTTAATGCTGATTTTTCAGAAGTAGATTGCCAGGCCTTTCTTCCAAGGCACCACGGGTAGCCTTGAACTCCAACCTTTCAGTTAGAATCTGAGCATGTTAAGCATTTGCACCACCCAGGGACTCCCTGGCACAGTGCTCAATAAATGTGACTGTAGTCATTTCTTATTTTTATCATTACTATTAACATTCCCATTTTGCAGAAGAGGAAACTGAGGCTTACAGAGGTTAAGTCAATTGGCCCTGTTCATACAGCTAGCAAGTGTCAGAACTGGAACTCAAACCAACATTTGTCTGACTCCAGAGCACACATTCTTGACATAGTGCTTTATTGCCTTAGGTTTCCAGGCCCATCTGTCCCATCTCCTACACATAGTACTCAAAGCTCTAGCTAAGTCAGGTCAGGTTACTTGCAATTCTTCAAGCTGCTTCATATTTTTTTCTTTTTTGCCTTTCCTCCTGGTAGGTTTCTACTTTAAATACATCTCATTCCTCTCTTCCTCCTCAATTGTGATCTCAGCCTCTTGAAATTCTACCCATTTCTGTGTAGAGCCCACCTTCTTTGTAATACCTTCCTGACCCTCTTCCCTTTTCCAGGAAACGAGCAACTGCGATCTCTCTCTTGCCCCAATGGACATATATTTTATAGTTCTTATCATATTTGTGCCTTTTCCTGTAGATGTTTGTACACCTACAACAGAAACTAGGACATGTTTGAAAGTCCCCTACAGATTGCCTTGCCTAATAACAGTTTTCAGAGCCCCGGGGTTCAACCAGGTGGTTCGAGACTTCCAGAAGGGCTTGGAAAGGCCGAGTGGGTGGCCTCTGCATCCTCCTTACAACACCCTCACCCCTTCACACAGAGTGTCCCTTTCTTATGTGTTTCACATATTGGGGTAAGTGTCTAAACACAATCCCATAATACATTATTGTCTTTCTCTCCCACTAGTCGCCAACACTTTGTGGGAGGAGAATGTCATGAATAATGTGTCTCCAGCAGTAACTAGCTCAGGGCCTTGACAGAGTAGCTGCTTCTTTGAGGCAGGCCCATAGAGGAAAGCACCTTCTATGAATCATACTCTGTGCTCAGCACTTTAAAATATCCTGTCTCAAATATTTAACTTCTCAACAACTCTGTGAGGTAGATATTATCTCCATTTTAAAGATGTGAAAATAAAGGCCTACCTCACCAAAGGTAAGAAACCTGCCCTAATTCACACAACCAGTGAGTGACAGAAGTAGAAGTCAAACCTAGATCTGTCTAGCTGAGACTTTAACATGAGAAGGACCAAGTCTCAAATCCCTGTTTACCTCCAACTATAGCTTTGTGATCTTGGCAAGAGACTTAATCTTCCTTAATCTCACTCTCATAATGTACATAGTCATACCTTTAAACACTGTTCCTAGGATTAAATACTGTGCCCAGATGTCTGGCTTCCAGACAAAGTTGGCTAATGTTATTTTCACTATACTACCACATTTCCCTAAGAACGTCTATGTGTCTCAATCTCGGAATCCTTTTCAGCAACAGGTACTAACAGCGTTCTGAAACATTTTCCATGTACTCTACATGGTTTTAAAATGCTCCTAGTGACTTTTCTGTCAAGGAGAAACAAGTCAGGGCTCCAGCATGAACCTGTGACATAGCACCACACGTTATATGAGGTCTGGTGAATCTTTTCTGCTAAAAGAATTCCCTCATGAGTAAAATATCCTAAGAGAAGCAGTACTTTTGCTCCCTTTCTACTGATCCCCTAGGCACCTAGCACTCACTCCAGGTAGCCAGAAAAAGCAGTCGTTTGGGAGAACGGGGTGGGTGAGAGTGTGCATGAGGGTGTTTGTCTTTGTGTGTGTGTGAGTGTGTATGTATGTGTGTGTCAGTGAGTGTGTGTGTGTGTGGACCTATGTGTGGGTGGGTGTGAATGTGTGAGAGTGTATGTATGTGTGAGTGTGTATTTGTGTGTCTGTGTGTGTATGTGAATGTGTGTGTATGTACGTGTGCTTTTTGGAAATGTTACCTATGGTAAACATTCCATAAACTTCTGTATGCATTCTTATAAAAAACTCGATATAATTTTTCTATTTCTCTGCATTTCTTGGGTAAGCAGGCAGAGCTGTTTTCTGACTATACCTAGAAACTGCAGGATATCTCAAATATCGAATTTAAGACTCTTCTAGAAATTTTAACAAAAACAGTAATTATAGCCTATTATAACTATTCTACCACCCATCTGTCATTTTTTTGTACTGTGGTGGCTTGTATGTTGCTATGATGCTGGAAACTATGCCACTGGTATTTCAAATACCAGTAGGGCCACCCATGGTGGGCAGGTTTGAGTAAAACTTCCAGGCTAAGATAGATTAGGCAATCTACTTCCTAATATTAGCCAATGAAAACTCTATGAATCACAACAGAATATGGTCAGATACAGTACTGGAAGATTAGCCCCCTAGGCAGAAGACACTACACAATGGCTGCAATGATGGACTCAAACACCATTATGAAGACGGTGCAGGACTGGGCATGTCTCATTATGTTGTATACAGGGTCATTATGAGGAGGTACCGACTTGACAGCAACTAACAGCAACATTATAACTGTTTCATCTGTGTAATATTATTTGTAATATTATCTTCAACCATGGAACTTAAACATATAATATTTACCCTTATTTCACTGCTATAAGGAAAAAATTCCTTACAAAGAAAGTATGTCAAGTCAAAAGGCTTATTTGCACTGGAGGAATGTTCTTGATAGGCTCACTTTATCACATGGTCTTCATTGTATATTAAGCAGTACATCCATTGATTTAAATGGTATCGTATTATTAACTTGGATACATAAACATTGTCTGTTTTAAAATGCTTGTTTCTGACATACAGCTTGCTTTATAGAATGCCTACTGGTTACATTTTTGAGAAAGAGGGTAGTCATTTGTAGTATCTGTCCCAAAAAGAATGGGAATGAAATTAGTAAAACTTGCACCCAGAAGAAAACTAGTCTGCATGAGAGTTTAGTATAAAGTTTCTTCCCCATCTATATCTTCCATTTTTAAAATCTGAATTCTGTTCTTTTCTGAGAACCCAGTCAAAATAATTGTTTCTTTTTGTCAGCGGTTAAGTGCTATGTCTACTAACCAAAAGATCTGCAGTTCGAATCTACCAGGCACTCCTTGGAAATTCTATGGGGCAGTTCTACTCTGTCCTATAAGGTTGCTATGAGTTGGAATCAACTCAGTGGCAAGGTTTTTTTTATTAGCCTTCCCAGAGAACATATGCATTAAAAAAAATGGGTTGAGCACAAGATGTGCAACTTCTGTGACACTAGGACGTTGCCATGTGCAGAAGGGCACTTGGTAAGTATAATTTCATGGTACTCGTAGGTGCCTGTTAACATGTCTTCATTGTCTTCCTTATCACATTTTCTTTTAGTGCATCCCACTGGTTTACCACATTCTAATCAGATGCCCAGTAACTGAATTTAACATAATAGAATGTATCAAAAATATTTTTAAATGACTTTCTTTTTCTGGCATTGAGTTAGGTAGTGAGCCATGAATCAATGTTTATTGGAAAAACAGAAGCTTTGCAGACAATGAAATGCTGTTTGTGCGTGGGAAAGCACATTTATGCAAAGAAAATCATTATTTCAATACACAAATATTTTCTGAATCTATTACCCCACAAATGCCAAACGTGATCACTACTGATGATTTTCAAATTGATTTTTCCTCTTTTGTCAATCTATTGCTAATACCACATGGCTGTATTTTCTTCCTCCCAGGTAAACATTCTAGAAATTAATTTGAATGTATTCTAAGAATTTGGATTTAAAGAGTTCTTCTCTAAGCATGCCCATTTTAGAGCTGTGGAAAATAGACCCAAAGTTCTAGGGGGACAGATGACAAAAGCACACTTCTTAAGTTTATACTTGTTTGATGTGTTCAGTTTCTTTTGTTGTTTTCAGGTGCCATCAAGTCAGTTATGACTCATAGCGACCCTACAGGACACAGTAGAACTGCTCTGTAGGATGTCCAAGGAGCAGCTGGTGAATTTGAACTGCTGACCTTTTGGTGAGCAGCTGAGCTGTTAACCACTGCACCACCAGGGCTCCTCAATTTGTTTTTTAGAGCTTCGTAAAGTAATGATGTGCTGTTTTCTTTTGTATATTAGATCTACCATCAGCTGCTTGTTTTCCAAACTGTTAACAAGTTTTGTTGAGTAACGCGTGCTCTGTTATGACCCAAGACAGCTCACAGGAGTTAGAGGTACAATCTGTGACTCTGGGGCAGTTTTTCTCTTTGTAAAGCTAATAAAATCTGCAACCTTCCCCTTATTACTGCTGTCCTCTCACCAACTGAGCTAACACCTCTGAGAGTAAACAGATGATTTGCACAGAGGCACATCCACATTCAATTTCCGAACTAGTTCTTCCTGTATTGCAGTGGAGAGGCATCCTGTGGTGAGCATTTATAGAACTTTCAGTAGTTCTTATAAGCTTCTTTTCCAGGTTTAGGGGGAAAAGAATCTTTGAAAAAGGTCAAAGATAAAATTCAAAAGAAAATAGAATCTAGCAATGACCAAATAGAGAGTATTCGTATTCAAATAGAAATCTCTTATTCTGTCTCTCTTATCATTAACACTAATTAATTTGGTCAATAATCTGTATTGAGCAGCTACTTTAGATCAGATACTGTACAATTTAATGACAGATAAAACATAATTGAGTCTTGCAAAGCATGCAGCCTAGTAGCAGACACAGATTAAAAAGAAAAAAAAAACCAAACCCAGTGCTGTTGAGTCAATTCGCACTCATAGGTACCCTATAGGACAGAGTAGAACCGCCCCATAGAGTTTCCAAGGAGCACCTGGCGGATTCCAACTGCCGACCCTTTGGTTAGCAGCCATAGCACTTAACCACTACGCCACCAGTGTTTCCCAGACACAGATAAGTAAGCAATAGCAAGCGTTACAAGGGGAGTTCAGGAGGAAATTAGGTCGGTATGAGTCAGAATCGACTCCATGGCAGGCAGTGGGTTTTTTTTTTTTTTTCTCCTGAAAGCGTTAGCAAATCAAGGGCTGAAAGTTTTCCAGTCAAAGAGAACAATTTTCCTTCCATTTTATGTACATATTTCTCTTTGCACTATTTTAACCATAGTTTAACTCCGTGCTTTCTAAGACTCTACTTCCTTCTCTTTTACCTTCATTATTGCTACAAAAGTTTAGAAAATAAAATATAAGTGTTTCAAGTATTTCTATAACCATTTTTTTCTTTATCCTTATGCTGTCCCTGGGAACTTAACAAGTGACACTATCACCTTTGTATCAGTGAAAAAGTTAAGGCGGAGTGAAGATAAATCCTACTTGATAGTAGCATTAGAGTCAAAACCACATTCCAGGTTCTTTGACTCCTAGTATGATGGTCCCTCCATTTGGCTGTGAGCCTCATGCATCTTGCCTATCAATCAGGAAATTCTATTACTAAAAGAGTTTTAGATGATAAATGCTTTTAGAAAAGCAAAGAAAAAGTATTTAAGTATGTGTCATTCAAGCCACTTCATCCTCAAGGAAGATACAGTGGAGCAAGTTGTTCTCAGTCAATAACGTGATTTTCAAAGACTAGGTAATCAACCACGTTGTCAAAACTTTTGAAAATTTTACCCTACACAGACTATACGCAGTAATTAGCTTCACTGATCTGCTAATGTGCTCATTATTCATAGGTCGATCATACATCCCAGTTTTCCTGAGATAGTCCTAATTTATACGCAATGCCTGGCACTATTAATAATAACACCTTTCACTTGAAAGTGCCATGGTTTCAACAATAAATTACATGGTTACTTTAGTTATTCACCATATTCCTATCAAATGTGTTAAAAACAACAGGTTGTGTCCCCCTCAGCCTTTTTCTCTGCATATCTTCTCATAGTCTGTATATCATTTTGAATACCTACCAGATTAAAAAACAAAAAACTGTCACTGTCAGTTGATTCCAACTCATAGTGACCCTGTAGGACAGGGTAGAATTGCCCCATAGTTTCCAAGGAGCATCTGGTGTATTGAACTACCAACCTTTGGGTTAGCAGCTATAGCTCTTAATCACTGCGCCAACAGGTCTTCCACTTACCAGATAAAAAAAAAAAAAAGTAAGTTTTAATTGTGATAGGGTACAGAAGAAAAAAGTGGCCAGCAATATAATCTGCCTAAATGTTCTTGAAGTATTGGTGGTAAAATTACTTCTGTGTCATTTGGTAATAGTACACCGGTGCAATTCTTAACCAAGCCCTGCAATTTGGTTGTTTTGTCAAGTTAGGTCTGACTGATTGCAGGAGGGCATGAATAGGTGGCAAGCATTGCTGCCATCTGGTCTTGCTGTTAAATGTCCCATTTGTAGGGTCCAGGCATTTGTTTGGTTGTACTAATCACTGAAGCCAAGTCTGTTGTTGTTAGCTGCAGTGGAATTGACCCCCCTGACTCATGGTGACCCCATGCACAACTGAGCAAAATGCTACTGGTCTTATGCCATCCCCATGATCAGCTGTAGTCAGACTGTTGTGATCCATAGGGTTTTCATTGGCTGATTTTTGGAAGTAGATCACTGGGCCTTTCTCCCTAGTCTGTTTTTAGTCTATAAGCTCCCTGAAGCTTGTTCAGCATCATAGTGACAAGCAAGCCTCCACTGCCAGGTGGATGGTGGCTCTGCATGAGGTGCATTGGCCAGGAATCAAACCTCAGGTCTCCCACATGGAAAGGGAGGATTCAACCGCTGAACAACCACTGCCCCCCAAGTCAACTTTAGAAGCCTGATAATGGAAGAGATTATGCCTTTAAGAATCGGCTCCTTATTCTCATAGTACTTCATGTATATGACTTACAATTTTTTTTTTCAAGTATAGTAAATAAATACAGTGGACGTATTCCTTTAGGTTATTACGTGTTCTCAAAGCTAGCAGGATCATCCTGCTGCCCCTACGCATTCCTGTAAGTAATAAGAAAACTCAACTGTCAAAAGGAAATATGACATTTTTAGTCTTTCTTCTTTTTACTTATTTTTTTCTTGATTTATATTTCTAAATTGTCCACATTGATAAAATTGTTCTGTTTTCCACAGTGCCTGAAACAATGCCTTATAACTAATTTTCAAAGAAGTATTTATCAAATAAACAAATAAAAGGATGACTATTATTTTTATCTTAATATATATACCAGATTTTTAAATTTCATGATATCACAAGGTAAACTACCTCCCAGATTTATAATAAAAATATTTTTACCGTGTTCTAGTAATTCAAGGTTGTGCCAAGGTTTGCATTTACAGGGGCACCCCTTCTCAGGAAAGCAATAAAAATGCCTAAGCAGAGCGACCCATAATTTCACTCTACTTTCACTTTAATAGAGTTAATGTGCTTCCTTCTGGAATAATCAGTGGCATTTAAAACAAACAAATGGCATATAGTGATTAGAATATGCATCCCATGAATACAGTACTAAATCCTTTTGTGAATCAAATTCTTTCTATTCTTAAGAGTTTCCCTAACCAGGCATAGATTCAAGAAATTTCTCAGTGATTACATTGCTTCCCACAGGATGACTGAAAAGCTGTATTAGGGTACGGATAATTGAGACAATTTAAGAAACTACTTTTATATTAGGCTATCCCTGAGATTCCCTGAGAGTTTTTTTTTTTTTTTTCCTTTATCCCTGAGAGTACTTGCATTACATTTCCTCTTTTTTTATCCCTATATAATCCTAGGGTATCAGTAAATATTATGTCTTTACTTAAATTCATCCAATTTGTTGATTATACTTATCAGGGAAAACTATAGACTGAAACTGATTTAATATGTATGGCATTTAAGCCAGGTTCATTTATTTATGTATATTTCTTGAGTCATGATAATATACCAGGTTACCAGGTACAGAGCTTGATGCTGGGAATACAATTTAAAAAATGAATGCACATTGTCCCTCCCGGCAAGGATCTCATCTTAGAGAGCAGAGCAATGTAGAGAAAAAATGAAAATAAATACTGTGTGAGCCAGACAATAAGACAGGGCTGACCAAGGTGCAGTGATGACACAGAGAAGAAATTCATAATGAACTCTGTGTGGGATTGTCCAAAAGTCTTCAGAGATAGATGTATAACTAAATCTTTAAGAATTCATAGAGTTTGCCAAGTAAACAGCTTGTGAAGACATTCTGGGCAGAGAAAATACAAAAGTACAATATACGAAGAGGGTAAGTTCCTATAGACCACAGAAGGAGTGTCTTCCTATAGGTAGTGTCTTTCCTTAAAAAATTGATATAGTAGAAAAAAATTAATGAATATATTTATTATTTCTAGATGTATGATAAAAAGTTTAACCTTTTCTAGCCATTCTCTTTAAATAAGCTAATATCTAAGCTGAGCTATACTTCATCTCTTGGTCATCCATATAGGCAATAAATTCCCATGGAGGCATTAGTAATCTCACCTCCAATTTTAAAATGTAATTTATCATAGAATTCCATGTCATCGAAATGGGTAGCTGGGTTGACGTTGGGTCTCCTATCTCTATGGGTCATATTCTAGAAAATGGAGGTTGATACTCCTGCTGAAAAGTATGTTATGTAAATGTCATATTATCTCTGCATAATAACCCCTTAGATGTCACAATCATAAATCTCTGAATGAGAAGCCATATCTAAAACCCGTTCCCACTGAGTCAATACCAACTCATAGAGACCCTGTAGGACACAACAGAACTGTCCCACAGGGCTTCCAAGGCTGTAATCTTTACAGATGCAGACTGCCACATCTTTCTGCCACAGAGTGGCTGGTACGTTTGAACTGCCAAGTTTTCAGTTAGCAGCCAAGGACTTAACCACTGTACCCTGCACCACCAAGGCTCCTTCAATATTAATGACAACGCAGGTGTTCCTCAACATGGAGACATTCAAGGTACCTTCCATTTCTAGGATACCATGACTCTGACTAATTCCATTATGGACCAGCAGAGAATCTAGTAACCTCCAGGATACCCCATGATACTCTGGATGATTCTACGTAACTCTAATTATGACACATAATAACAAAGTCAACTGGAATAAAAGAAAAGAATTCCTGTGAATGAGCTCACCTGTTAGCTCATGTGTTTCTTTCCAGTAAGAAAATAAAGTTTCCTTCCTAAAGCTACATGGCTGGGCTAAGTAAAGCAAGGGTATAGAAAACTCTACTAAATAAACAAATAGATAGATGGATAGGTAGATAAGCAAGCACAACCTAATAAAGCTCTTGCCCTGCCAAAATGTGATGTGTCCCTTTAAATCAATTCTGAAATTGGAGTCTCAAGGAAAGGAAATGCTGCTTCATGTCACAGCATCTGCTAGAGTGCATTTATTTCCAGCAGAAACAATAGGACAACTCCATGTGGCACTTAGGTTATTGAAAGAGACCAAATTGCTAAAAAGATGCCATACCATAAATAGACATTTGTAAAGGTTTGTCAAGTCCAATCAAGTGGTTTCTGTGGACTCTGTACTTTTCTGTGTCCCTCTGCATTTCTTCACTCCTTTAAAATAAAATAAAAGGATGATGCCGCTAAAATAAGGAAACCTTAATATAACCTTTTCAGCAAGAGATAAAAACATATTGATTGGTGACTGCTGAAGGACATCATTAAACTCTCGATATTTGATTTCATTTCTTCTTCTCTTATTTTATTTATTATTTGGTCGCCTACTGGCATCTCTGTACTGACTGACCCTTGCTAGTTCAACTATTAAAGAATTTCTCTCTCGAAGGAGGACTGATGTAAACATGATAATCTGTTTGGCGGCTCCTATGATGGCCCATGAATAAAACATATGACAACTCGGTTGGAGCTGAAGCAGTTCACTATTTGTTACCAAAGAGAATGTTTGGAAGCTCCTGGAAACCTTCACCACAGTTAATCCCAGAGGCCTGGAATTTTATTCTTGGTGCAAACTAACCCACAAGGGCTGCAGCTAACCGTTGGCCTATGGTCAACCACTCCATAATAATGTATTAAACAGGATCTAATGCTAGGGATTGGATTTGAATGTTCCTGTAATTGTGACAGAAAGCAAGTCTCTGCTTTTAGAAAAAATATACTGTATCCAAGAAAACAGTGGCTAGGGGAGACTCAGGAAGAAGAAAAAAAAAAGCAAAAGAACTAGGAGGCAGCCACATCTATTATGTTTAATGGTGCACGCACAGAAATCAAAATGCAAAATTACCTGCTTGGCTCTTTGGAATGTTAGTAAGAAGCGATTGGATATTTTTTGCCTTTGATTGCCTGTTGAGACCAAGACAAATTTATACCTCTAACGAAAGAAAAGGTTGTGCTATAATCACTGTACTGGCAAATCAAAGAGGTAAAACCTGTCCTTGGTTGGGTGTATGTTGTTGGGTGGATAAAATCAGAGAGGAATTATTTAATGTGACCTTTCCCACACAACAAGAGAACAATTGTCGTTACAATTCGGGTTTGTTTTTAAAGCATAGTCATTAAAAAACTGCTTATAACACATTTTTTTTCCCCGGAAAAATCTCTCCCTTTGTGCATTGGCTTTGGTCATTAATCCTCTAATTATGTTCCTGCATATATTTAATTTTTGATCTCGTGTACAAGGAACCATAAAATGAACATTTTATATAAAGACGGTTTTATATTGCTACATAACAGCTGTTATTGACTAAACAACTTTCCCGGGGCTGTCTTTTGTCTGTCAACAAGTTCTCCTTATCACCTCTGACATACTTTGTACTTTTCACATGGTTACCATTATTCTTTTTTTCAATGAAGAAATTAAATGTAATTCAGCAGACTGGCAACATTTGAAATTTTAAAATATATTTTGGCATTCCTAGTATACCTTAGAGTAAGCATGCTTTTGAGAATGTATCTAGGTGTGGATTTTTTTTTTTTAATTCAGCATTCTATAAAGATTACTGTCAAAATACAGAGGCATAATTAATGTAAAATTATAAGTTAATGTCCAGGACACATCTACTTTCTAAATATTATAAATAATAAAATTTGCATCTACTGCATATTTATAAGATCTATTCTATATTATTTATGCACTTCTGTTGTGAGATTTAGGTGACTTAAATATAATGTCTAAAACTCAGTAAATCAGTTTTGAAAAAACACTGGATTTAGAAGTTTTAAAAATCGTAATTTTCCCAACAATTACCTTTAAGAAGAAATCAACATCTAAACAATTTTGACACTATTCAGTGAGAAAATTAGAGAGACACCTAATTTATCAGCTTCACCATGAGATAAGGTTTTCTACATGAGTAAATGTTCCTGACAATTGTAGCTTGTAATTTATGAAAAATCAGATAAGAATAAAGTATAGAAAAGTGCTTTATAAACTTGAAAGCACTTTATAGTGGGTATTATTGTTATCATTATGCTACAAACCCAATTTAGATAGTTTATTTCTAAAAGCTTGCCAAAGGATATATTTTCTTGCCTTCATATGCAGCGTGTATGGAATATAGTTTTATCTGTATTTTTAACTGACATTTCTAATTATCAGCATTAAGTGTGGGATTCCCAGGTTTTACTAAGGTAACTTCTGCAGTATCTTGCCCCTGATAATGGTTGTACATTGTCATGTTCTTTTAGTTCTTCTGTCTTTGGTGTTCTATCTTTTCTCTCTGTGAGACTGCCTGTCAAGTTGACCTTTTTCATCCCTTCTTTATTCTGCTCCCTTCCTTTCATTTTCAGTTTGCTACTTGTGTCGGTTGTGGTTTGGAAAAACAGATAAAGAAATTCACTTGCATGGAGCCTAAAGAGTAAATAGGTTTGGGTGAGGATCCAGTGAGTTTACGGCAAGTAAACTGGATGTGCTTTATTGTATGACTTCAAGAGTACGTTCATTCATTCAGAAGTATTTATTGAGTGTCTACTACGTTCAGGCACATAATTAGACAGACATGGCTCAGGTCTTCATGAAACCTACCACCTACCTGGAGAGACCAACATAAAACACATAATGACCCAAACATTTCATTAGCTTGGAAAGGTGCTCTGAAGGAGCAATGCAGGATGTTACAAGAGCATTTAACAGAAAACCTGTTGCTGTCGAGTTGATTTGAACTCATAGCAACCCTATAGGACAGAGTAGAACTGCCCCATAGGGTTTGCAAGGAATGGCTGCTGGACTTACTTGCCAGCCTTTTGGTTAGCAGCCAAACTGTTAACCAATGCACCACCAGGGCTCCATTTAACAGAAGGCACCTATTTTTTTTTTTTTTTTTTACCTACCTGAGTCTAGGAGGGGTTCCCATTTAAACTGAGACCTGAAGGAGGGATAGAAATAAAAGGGCCAGACACAAAAAAAAGAGTGTATAAAGAAAGTGTGTGTTGTTCAGAGGCTTTTTATTTCCATAATCCTCTAGCTAGATGAAATTGCTAATTTAAAAGACCTCATAAATAGGTGAGTAGTATAATACATAGTTTCTTTTAAGGAATTTTAAAAACTGCTTTGATGATTGGTTGGTGTTCAACTTCTTTTCACCCCCTTCTCCTTCTAGGCTGTGGATAATTCTTCTCTAATTTCTCAAGGTATTTGCTAATTAATTGTGCAATGTGACTCCTCTATAAGCAGGCCATTTATACTGACTTACCTTGAGGACAAATTTCCAATTCTAGGCTGTGCTCTGCTCTCAATCTGATTGCAGAACTCCCACTGATGGCAGTTGGAGCTGTGCTTGTGTATCTAGGAAAGTACACTGCCCTCTGTGTCACTGTCAGACTCCTCTGGCACCAAGCCTGGAAGCCTGAGTGTAGATGTGAGTCTCTAAGGAAACAGAGCTCTCGGCTGTGCCACACTAGCAGCAGTGTGAATGGAGGCAGAAAAAGTAGACGAAAAGGAAGGGCATGACATCTGGGCCAGCACCCTTAATCGCACCACCCAGGGGCAATAGAATGAGGGGTACAAGGAATTACAAGCTTTTTTTTTTTTGGCAAGAGTAGCCTTTATTTCATCAAATCACCAACGTTCTAGCCACAGATTGATTTTTAATAATAACCATACCCCTAACATGTACAAGGCTTGGGCAAGAGTACAAATGGAGGCCCCATCTTGGGGCCAGCCCCACCCTATTCCCAGCATGTGTCTAACCTCTGTCTCTTTCTTGTCCCTCGCCCCAGACAGCCACACCCTCAGGAGGACTGACCCAGGGAAGAGGCCCAAGATGGCCCTGGAAGTGGGCTCCAGGCCATTTGGACAAGGAATTTCTGGAAATACTTGTTCTTAATCATTCCCTAAACTAGACTGCCTTAGATAATGGGGAAATTCGTAATGGTTTTAAATGGAAGATGCATGGGGTTTAAAGATGAGAGAACTATGCATCCTTTAAAGCTTGTTTTTAAATCAGTACTTTTCAAACTTATGTGAGTAAGAATTATCTGGGGATCTTGTTAAAAATGCAGATTCTGAGTCATTAGGTCTGGGGTGAAGATCAAGAGTCTACATTTCTAACAAGCTCCCAGGTGATGCAGGGCTGTGTGAATATTACTGGTTTCAATTGTATATGGTGTGTGTGCATACTGTTCCTTCGGGAGCACAACTTTCAATAGTGCATGAGTGTAAAAAAAAGATCACATGGCAGCATAAGTTAAAAAGACACAGCTTTTAGACACATTATTATTTAAGATTCTTGTCTCAGATGATGTCTCAGACAACAGCCTTTCATACCTATCCCTCCTCCATATTAATCCCTTGTCAATGATGTCCCCATGTCTTTTCTTTGAATTGGGCTCTCAAATGTTGCTTTAGCAGGCTTCTAAAACCCTACAGATTTCTAAGATACATATTAGAGCCAATGGAAGACTAAATGTCTCCTGGTGTAGAAAAGAGTTTTTGATTAGATTTAAACAGCTGTCATCTCTGAAATTTCCCTCTCTAAATCATTTGCTGCTTTCAACAAGCTCTTATATATTGCTTCCTTGGATGGATGCTGCTGCTGGTGCCCTTCTAACTACTCATGTTAACTGTGTCCTGTGGTATGGAACTGATACATATTTAAGCACATCTTCACTAACTAAAAAAGCACTTGGCTTGGAGAAATTTTACTCTGGTATTTTCACTGGGATAATGACTATTTTTCCCTGCATTGAACAAAATTCAACTATGTGAAAAAGGCCAACGATGCCGCAGGTTGCACTGCTAAAAGCAGTTTTGAAAGCTGCCATTGAAGTTACCATGTTTCATTTTACCAAGGTGAAATGCAATGTAAAGTATATGTGCTTTCAAAAAAAACTTAATCTCAAATATCGAGGTCTCTGGATTTGTGGAAAATGGCCATTAAAAAAGTGTTAGCATTGAACCAAGTTTACATAACGGAAAATTGACTAATTTAATGTTTTAAGGATAAATATATTTTTAGATTGTGTTATTGTACATTTAAAAAATAAAACATGAACTAGCCCACTGGGTATTGGACTAAACCTCCCCCTGAGAATTTATAGATTATTAACTGAAATGGCAGTTTTCTTGTTAGTCATGATCAAAGTGATTTGGGAACGTCTAAAAACATGTGAAAGTTGATTACACATTTTATTGCTGGCACCACATTGACTGGCCACCCATATGATGGAGCAACTGCGACTATATTCTAGTTTCAACTAGCCTCGGGAAAGAGTACACTGGGTTGAGACCTTTAGGAAGCACTTTCTTGCCTCATTTAATCAAGTGACTTTTATAATTTTCCAGCTTGTAGCCTTATTTATTTCACATAAGAAAGAAAAATATCTTATTTCTGGCATTTAAAAAAATATCCACCATTTAAAATTTTCCTTTCAAGCCACAAATTCCTCCATTTTTGAAGACTCAACTGCTTTGGTTTTGAATGAGACCAAAGACGTGCTTAAACAGAGTAATTTTATTAGATCTTTAAATAATCAATATTTGTCTTTTCCTACCTCTCAAAATCCTATACATTTTTCAAGGTCCAATAAATCCATTTTCTTTCAAAAACCAGAAACTAAACCCACTGCTGTCAAGTCAATTCTGACTCATAGCAACACTATAGCATGTAGTAGAACTGCCTCATAAGGTTCCAAGGCTGTAATCGTTACGGAAGGAGACTTTCTTTCTCCCCTGGAGTGGCTGGTGAGTTCAAACCATTGATCTTTCGGTTGGCAGCCAAGCACTTTAACCACGGCACCAACAGGGCGCCTTCAGAAAGGCTGTATTTCTCTAGTCAGAATCACTCTGTCACTTTGATAGTAGAATTTATGCATATCTAATAATGTCTTGTATATAATCTTCAGAGTACTAATACAGTATAACCTGTCAGAGCTGGAATTCAATGAGACTGCCTTGTTTTTCCAGGTCTCGAAAGTTTTCTACCTGTGATGGGTGCAGTCTTACCACTTCCCTGTTGCTCTCTATTAGTGGAAAATATTTGTGTTTTATTTCTCTGACAGGTTTTTGCCTTACAAAGGTTCCAGCTTTTGCAGGTTTTACTACATGTGCACTACTAAAAGGCAAATTCTTGGGGAATAGAAATCATGTCTTTTTTTTATCCCCCCAAAAAAGCCTAACCCATGGCTTTCTAATAATAGAGGTGTCCTGTCTATAATGTTTGAATTGAATCTTCATAATGGTAATGACAATGGATGAATGTATTTGGGGGCGATCCATTTTATTAAGATCACCAAATCATCATATCAACTTTTTAAGAAACGGCCCATGTAAATAATCTTTACAGACTATCAGAGCCCTAGTAATATTTCTAAATTTTACATTTGAATACAACTTAGGTAAAAGAAAATCACATCCTAAAATATATTTTATGTCTAGTTAAACATTCTTTAAACAGAATTTTTTTTTTAATTTAATGGCCTTTTTCTCATTTGTTAAATTTCCTGCAGTATTTATTTTCTTGCACTGAAATACAAACAAAATTATGTATACTTAACGTCCAGTTCATAGGACTTGTATTTCTAGTGTGTCAAGATACCTCCATTTGTATTCAAAACAGCATTTGTATTTTGTGAAATAGTATATTACCAAAACTTAACACATAATAAAAAACATGTCCATATCCTGGTTGATATCACAGGAAAGGAAACAAAACAGGCCAACAGAGAATCAGAGCGAGCACAAAACAATGCTTATCCTCTGGCTTTAGTTTTAATTTTTTTGCAATAAAATATGTATGTTTATACATTTTCTATTGTGTCTTCTTTTTCTTTTAATAGGCGACTTTGGCAACTTTTCCATTTTCCCTATTTTTAGAAGATTGTTAACGAGCCCACAGGCAGCAGAGGAAATGTACTCTCTGGAGTATTAGCACTCAGGAATGACTTAATGATAATCTACCACTCTGATCTCGGGAACTGTTTTATAGTGACACTAACTAGCTTTCAGATGAGAGAATATAAATTAGTCATTTAGACTTAGGCACTGAAGTCAGAAAAACTTGGGTTCAAGGACCAGTTCTATCACTTAGTATTTGAATGACCTTGAGAAAGGTATTTAATAAAGACTCAATTCTCTAATCGGAAACAATGAAAATGATAATATGGTCTACTTCATAGAGTTGGTTGGAAGACTAACAATGTAAAGCATTTACCACTCTGGCTAGCATAGAACCTATCCTGAAATTGAGGTTGCATGGTGTGGTTGAAGGATCTTGTTTCTCAGAGCCAGACACTGCCATTCATCAGCTAGTCAGGCACGTGAGCTTGTGAGCCAGTGTGTCTTTTCACCAATTGTTTCTGTTTTTGTTTACTCCCAGGCAAAAGGGGACATCAGATTGTAGCAATTAGGACAGAAAGTGAGAACCTTCGATGTTAGAGAAAGAAAATGAAAGCAAGGACCTAGGCACTGTATCTTCCAGAAGAAAAAAAGAGAAACAGGAGCAAAAGCCTGATGGATTAAATTCTGAATATAGTTTCTTAAAAGGAATTTTTGTGGTAAGGGACAATGGAAAGACACAAAGTTACAACAGAAACCCAAGGGCAGACCTCAAGGAAATCAAAGAAATTGACACTACAGGCACATTGTAGAATAAGGGGGATGTTTGAAAAGAGAAGACCATCTATTTACCATTTTGCTTGATCTATGTATCAAAAGCATCCTCCACTATATACAGAAGATCCTTGTACAAAAATGTTTCATATGAAAAAGAAAAAAAGAAGTGCTGGAGGCCTTGTCAAGTTTTTTTTTTCCCCTTCCTATTCTTATTCACAGATTTCAGGCCAGGTGCAGGGAGCTCTTGTACACGAATGCCCTCCTAACTCACCACAAAGGCAAAAGAAGATATCAGGGAACACAGCACCAACCACACTGAAATGAAATGACTTAACTGAGTAGTAGAGACGATCAAGGAAAATTTAAGCAGCCTCAACATAAAAAAAGCACAAGTTTTTGTTTTTTGTTTATTTTTCTATCTCATAATCTGTTATGTAATAAAAGCTCCCTGCGCTAGTTAAACTTTTGCTCAGCTAACTTCAGAAATATTTTTTATAATACATTTTCTTAAGCATTTAAATCAGTAATACTGAAAAATTGAAAGTCAAATCTTCAGTGAGCTGAAAATCTTCAGCTATTTGAAATCCTGGATTATTCAACCCATGTATTAGGCCTCATCTCTAGCAGTCTCTTCCAGAGCAAAGATTTTTTTTTTCTCAGCAAAGAAACGCCAAACTTTTTTTTTTTTTTAATTACAAACCAGTTAACAGAAGTTTAAGCCTAATCTCTGTTTTTTAACAGCAAAGAAATCTGTCCAGGCATTTAACTAGAACTCATAAACAGCTTTAGGAAAAAAAAAAATTAAAGTTTTAAATTTGTCACAATACTCATTAATCCAATTTATGATTACTTTGACTCAAAACTCATATCAGGATTTTAGCAGGGGGATTTCATTTATGCTACTTAAAGACTGTAGAAACTGTGTAGAGAACACACTGGATTTTTAAACAGAAGATCCAAGTTCAAATCCTGGCTCCACTGTGTTCTACTTGTGAGACTGGGCAACTGTCTTAACTTTTCTGAGCTTCATATAAAATGAGGATGAAACTACCTATTATTTATTTCACATTGTTAGTGTGATATTTGAATAACTTAGCATAAGAAAATAACTCAGCACTGTTCCAGAAATATTTTAGGTGCAAAAAAATGTTACTACTGTTTCCCTGTAAGAGCACCACCGTACAGACAACTGTTCAAGGTAACCTCCCGCTCCCACATGTCCTACTAGTTATCATGTCCTGTCATTTCTACCTTCCAAAAACCTCAGAACTACATCTCCTTTTTTTTTTTTTTGTCTTCCCTGTTACTCACTAAATTAAGGCCCTCATTACCTCAGGCCTTGACTAAAATAATGGCCTTGTAATTCACCCTTGCCTCAGTCTCAACCACTGCCAACCCCTTCTTTACGTTAGTTCTCTTTCTAGAGAATAAATATAATCATATTATCCTTCTGCTTAAAAACTTTTAATGACTTCCTGATGCCCCTAAAGCAGAATTTAATCTCCCTAGAGTGATATACAAGGGCCTTCATCATTAGGTAGTTCAACATTATCTTCTACCATCTTATCATACATCCTGTGCAACACACTATACTATCCTTTTTCCTGAACTTCTATCTTTGCACTCACTGTTCTTTTTGCCTGTGATGTATTTCCCACCCTCTGACAGTGAACAACTATTCATCTTTAAGACACAGCTAAAATGTCACCTCCCATATGTAGCCTTCTTGGAGCACATAGGAAGAGTTTAACATTCCTGCAGGACTCGCAATTATTTTCATTATACCACACCATATTTCTTTAATTACTTGTTTACATGTCTGTCTCTCAACTGAACTGTGAGCTCCGGTGCATAACACAGAGCTGAGAATGCGGTAGTGTTTAAAAAATTATACCAAATTAATGATTGAGAACCACCACCACCACAACAACAACAACAAAGAAAGATGTCACAATGGATCCACTCATGAAGTAAGATGTCCCAAATTTACAAGTGGCCTATTATTTTTATAGTATATTGTAGCATTTGTCTACACTAGCAAAAGAAACAGAGTTGAGACAATTATCTAGGGAAATCTAGAAAGAAAACACAGACACACACAAAACCCCAACAACTGCAACCCTTTTGAGTCAATTATATTGACATTACAAGCAAATGTATCTTTGGCCTGAATTATCAAGTTTAATAGTATCAATTTACTCTGCTTGTTTAGACACAGCATGAACACAGAATTTTTGATGACACAAATTTCAGAAAGTCTGTTCTTTCCCACTACAGGTGAGCAGAAAGGGGAGCAGGCAATATGTGCAAATAGCAAATGGACTTTCCTATATGGTCTCACCATTGACTCATAAAGAATTCTCACTCAGCACACTCTGTACCTTGGTTTCCCTTTCTATAAAACAATACTGGCCTCTATTTTCAGGATGCTGTGGATTTAATGAGAAGGGTCAGTGGCAGTGCCATTTTTTTTTTTTTGGTCAAGAAAATCAGAGAGAAAAGTTAAATATCTGGGTATGCACAGGTAGGAGTCAGGCTTCACGAATTACCTCACTTAGTGCCTAGCATAGTGCTGACAGTGAAAAAAACGTTCCTTGCTGGTGATGAAACACTAAATATAAGAACCTGTGTTTCTAGTTCTGCGTTGCCATAAAGCTGCTATTATTCAGCATTTATTAGGTACCCACAGAGTATGAGGCATAAACATGACAAGTAGAAAACACACAGTCCCTACCCTCTCAAATACAAAAGACAGATGCACAGGAAAGTAGGTGGACCTTGAAATTGTTTCCAAATGGCTGTTTGTAGGAGGATTCAGATTAGATTAGGAATACTGGAGGTGGGAAGGGCAGGGTGGACAGGATGGAGTGTAAGGAAACAGGAGGTGTAAGAAGAGTTAGTGTTTTCATAAAAGCAATAAAGGAGGTCAGGCCAATTTCCAGGAGCAGAACAGTTGACAGGAAAGAGCCAATGATAATGAAGACCCCAAGGGAATAAAGAACGAGGAGTGTTTTTCTGTCTTCTCTATCTTTTTTGCTAATAGGAGCACTTCCTCCAGACTCCCTGGCTGAGAGTAGAGAAAACCATGGCTCTTTTAAAGACACTCCCATACTAAATGAGTGGTTCTGCCATTTTATTAGCAGGGTGCCCTTGGATGAGTCATTTGCTCTCTTTTAGCCTCAAGCTCCTTATCTGTGAAATGGAACAATAATGCCTGCACATTAAATAAGATGAAGCATGTAAATGACTACTCAGCACCTCGCACATAGTTTAGGAAGCAAACCCAGAGCCACAGAAATCTTAATCTAGTGTTTCAATCTCTGATATCCCATGTCTCTTGCTTTTCTTGCAGTCTCCTTCTGTACAGCAAAAAGAATAGAATGTTTTCAAGAAAGAGGATCAAGCTTAAATAAGCAATAAAAAAAAAAAAGCAATAGTTGTTAGTAGATACGTAGACAGGAGTTATATTAATGCTAAGGTCCTGTTGCCAACTGAATTTGGGACCAGTGAGATTTTTACCTTGTTAGTATTTTTTTTTTTAACAGCTATTAGATAGAGATCCCTCCCCCGCAAAAAAAAAAAAAAAAAAAAAATCACAGTGGAAGCCTTGTTAAATGGTTCTTGGGACTCTCAAGGGCATTTCTCTCAGTCTTTTCATCAGTGGAGCTGGTCTATATCATAAGTCTTATTTATAAGGAAGCTTTCAGGCAATTTCACACTGCTTTTTTCTGACGCAGCCCCCAAAAAACATGTAAACCCAAGGGATTAGTAGCGACTTAAAGGGAAAATAGTGTAAAGTTACACCATGAACCGAAGCAGAGCAGCTGCCTTGATGCACTGTTCCCTTGGGCTCCTACAGTGAATGAAACGTATCTAAGTGGTCCAGTCCACTCCCACACTGCCAGATCCGCAGCCCTTTGTTACAACCTGCGCCACAATTGTTCAATCTCAGGGGGCAGCTGTGTCAGTAATGAGCTGCATTGTAGAAACACAGAGGAGTTCACTACCTAGGAATGAAAACTTAAATCTCCTTTAATATTTCTTTGTTGACAGTTGCAAGCAGGGCTGTAGTAAACAAAAAGTTTATTCTGGCAATGTGAGTTTCACAGGCGGTTCAGATACATTTATTGAGTAGGTCAGCAGCCTGAGATGGAAATGAAATAGGAATATCATCTGAGAGCTGTGTAGAAGTCTTAAAAAAGACTCAATAGTCCCCAAAGGCAACCATCTTGAGGCTGGCATACTTACATTGATGATCTCATCAGACCAATAATTAATAAGCATGAATTAGGCTAATGAAATCAGACAGGGTGAGGAAAGTCAGCATCCCACTTGTTTGCATTACTATTTTTTCCATTATTTCATCTCTAACAGAAACTGAATTTGCTGCTTAACAGCTAATCGTGCCTATTTGACTTCTAAACAATTTTTAAAAAGAAATCATAAAAGATCTTTTAAAAAAGCATATTTATAAAAAATATTAAGAATCTATACAATGATCTATGCAACATTGGGAACATAGATCAAACCAGAACAACCGAAGGCACTTCCTGCTCCTTTGATAAGATTAAAGAAATCACAAGTTATGGGAACGATGAAGTGGCACTTTTTTCAAGGCTGAGATTTTTTTAAAAGACAGAAGTTCTCCATCCCCAAATGGTAGCTTCTTGAATTTTTTGACACAAGCAGCGTAGTAAATAATTAAACTATATAATATGCCTTTCCCTATGAGGAAAGGCATTGTATGATCTAGAAAAGTAAAGGGGAACAAGAATGATCCCTTTGGCCTTCTACAGGCGCGATGAAGACCTCACCTGGAAATGGTACGAGGGGGATCCCCTTTCTCTGGTGAGCATTCACAAGCTGCCACTGTATCTTAAGTCGGCAAGAGAAAAAGTGGATGTTAGTCTCGTGTAATTTGGTTTCCACTTGCGGCTTTTCTTCCCAAGAAAACTTGAGAATCTGTACAAGGCGCAGGGCAAAGGAAGCCCGTCCTTCCCATTCTTCTTCCCAAGTAAGTGTCAGGTGGGTAAAGAGAGTCCTGTGGGAACTGGAGCTTTTGGGGGCTGAGTCCCGTGACTTCGCATTTCCTCAAGTCTTCTGCTTGAAAACAAGTTCCACAAAAGGGGAGAAAACACATTTGTAAGTAAGGGGTTAAAATTCAGCAGGATGTGTGGGTAAAATTACAGTATACTTCCTATTTGATAATATTAGATCTATTTTGAGACGACTTATCAGTTTGTTATTGTGCTAATAATTGCCATTAAAAATAATAGTACATTTTGGGAATTAGGCAAAGAGCTAACAAGTTTGCTTTTACACAGAGTCGTCCAAAAGCAATCTGGGTAACTTGTTTCTGGAATGCAGCTGTGTAAGTTTTCATTAACATCTTGCAGGTGGGGCCTAATTTTAGTTCAGCCTTGGAAGGGGGAATTGTTTTCCTCACGATATACTCAGCACCACAATCGCTGCAAAGCAGTTGGGGCTTTGCCAAGCACTTGTTTACTTTCCTGTTTGTTTGTTTTTTTTTTTTTTTTTTAAAAAACAGATGATTCATATCGTTAATCATACAGTTTCTATTTGATTTTAACATGTCTTTAACAAAATAGTCTGGAGTACATTTGACCTACAGTTACTCAAATGTGAAACAAAAGCAATGAAATGGAAAATGATAAGAAAATGAGCAATGAATCCTAAATATAGTGGAGAAACCCAGTGAATGAAGTAAAATTTAGAAATACATCTGTTTGGCTACAAACGCTTTTGAAAAAGCAACCTTCCAGATTCTCGTTTGGCAATTTGAAGTTGGCTTAGTTAGAAAGTTCAATTTTTTTTTTTTTCTCTGCCATTGCAAGAAGGAAACTATTAGGGAGAGGAAGCTGTTTCTGGGAAGCGGGGGGATGAGGGGTCACAAAGGACAGCTGAGATGCTGATTGTTTTCTCTTGCAGGTTCCTCCTTGGCCTTTGAATCTCAGTGAATGCCTGGTAATCAGCTTAAATTTTAGATCTGAGAGAAAAACATTTTAAGGAACCAGAGAGTGATTAATGACACTAATTTCTCTTTTAAATTTGTTTAGGAAATATCTTAAACTCCACGTTAAGCTCCAAGGGCACAAACCCCATACCTCTGCTATGCTTTGTGGGTTTCACTGCAGCGAACCTACTGTGTATATCTCTTTGGATGTGAGGACTTTGTGAAGTGGCCATAATACTGTGGCGGGTCAGCTGGCTTAAACATGTGCCTTTGAATTCTTATACCTAGTGGGTTGTGCGTGAAAATTCCATTACCTCCACAGAGAGGGGGCAGCTCTGTGTGCATATTTGTTTCTTTCAATGTCATCTCTTGGAATGGACGGAATTTGTGATTATACTGCATAGAGAGCTATTGTGCTGAACCTTAAACCTTTTCTTGAAAGCCCTGACCTGAACCTGAAGATCCCCATTCAGGGGCTTCGCCTTTATGAAAAGTTCTCGACCCGGGATACAGGTTTATCCAGGAACGTGCTTCACGATGTTCATGAACAAAGTTTTGTTGTTGTTCTTTGTTTTGTTTTGTTTTTTAGATGTGACTTTTCATTTTTCTCCAAAGAGTCTATAGCTTTCCTTGGATTCCCAAAAGGGTTTGTAAATGTTAAAAACTATGGTCTTACATAGAAAGTTTTCAAATACTACCTTTAATGTAAAACGGATACAGTTGTGTACTTTGGCTAATGATTATAACTAAAATGCAGTATTTGTCACCTTCCTCGTAAAGTGAGTGATTGGTCAAGTCTGACTTAGGGAGGTTTGCACTTCTACTGTGTCCAGTAAATTTTTCCACGTATCATAGTTCTTTCCCTATCTCTAACCTCTATCCATGCTAAATGAGCATCTAATGGAATGTTAAGTTTTCTAATAGATTAGTTCCCTTATTTAACATGGATTTATTAATCATTTATATTTTCAAGGAATTCAGAAATATATAACACAGCCTCTCTCCTTAAGAATCTCCCAGGCCTGTGGCAGAGGCTACCAGGGGAAAATCAAACCAAACCAACAAACAAAAAAAAGCCTCCACCAATTATCTTTTGTAAAGAGGGGAAAACATCGTGTGAGGTCCCAGATTTTCAAAACATTTTGTAGACTCTCATTTTGAGGTGTAAATACAAAATGTTAAAAACAAGTTACTGTGATGCTATGACAACATGACAGGAACCACACCACACCCAAACCTGTTTGTTCCACCATCCCATTTCACCTACCTGCAGACCTGGCTGTAGACAGAGGCTGTGTGGGTGAGGCAATGGAGCGACCGGACTTTAGAAATGGTTCCAATGAGTTGAATGGGGGGAAAGGTCATCAAAGGGCAAGAAGGAACCATTTTGTTTGAGACTTAGACTAAGTAAGTATTTTTGACTGATTTGATCTTACAGATTCCCTGAAGCTTCATCAGATTGTGGTTTTGCAACTCTCTTGAGGATAGTTGTTCACAAACACAGTGCCATTTAGTTTTCCTGATAAGACCTAATCTTTGGATGAGATCTAGCTCTTATGGATACCTGAAACTCAGACTCTGTTTGTGTGTCTTCCATTCCCCAACTTATTCACAGAGGGAACAAAGAGAAAGGAAAATAAATTGAAACAGAGCAGGAATGGAAGAATTCCAGTTCTTTCTCACTGTGAAAAAGGCTATCAACAGCAGATGCAATCGATTTGATCTTCCCAACATTCAGTTTGATTTTAGCCTCATTCAGAATGTAATACTCAGAATCCAACTTTTATTCACCATGAAATCCAGGACTACCTGGGGTAGGATAAATTGGAGTTGGCAGCCCTATTTCCAGTATTTATAAGAGGTTTTTTGTTTTGTTTGGCTATCTAAACAGGGGACGCAGTTTGGGAGTATTTCTAGTTAAAAATCACAGAATTGGCAGCCTGCCTTTCTCTTTTCTAGGATTTTCATTTCTTTGCAATTTTTTTCCTGTTCTCTCTAGGCAAACCTACGCTTTCCCTGCTGAGATTCCTTAAGTCAGAGTAAAATGTCACCTATAGGAAACATGTGATTCATTTCACTCTTGGTGGTAGGTACATTCAGAATTCTGCTTCAAGAGGTTTATTTCCCATTTTTAATCTAAACCTTATTGGGCTGCCTGCCGTGGAAGCCTCAGCCACAGCTGCCGAAATAACATCTTTACGGGAGCACTTAAAGAAGACCCGGTTGTTCTGGTGCTGCTTCTGAAGAAGTTCCAATCAGCAGCAGGGTAAAATTTATGGGATCCTTACGAGATTTTTTGCTTTCTTAAAAGAGTACACATGCCACAGAAACTCTGAATACATTCCAGGAAAATGGTACAGTCCTGTCAACCAACAGCAGGAATCTTGAGAGGTCACTGTTTGGCAGTACCATGTGAAAATCTTCCCAAATGAGATAAATCCTGCTTAAAGGCTTAAAGTGAAAGCAAGAGATTCTGCAACTCCAGTCAGGGAGCCATGCCAATATTTAATTGTTATCTTTAGTTCTAGGACCCATCTTCAATATTCATGGGTATCAGCTCTGTTTGTTTTTTTAGCCTACAAATTAAGGATAAACAAAGCTTTGGCCAAAAACCCTGTAAGCACGCAAGAATCTCTACTTTGTAGAAAAGAAATAATAATTTAAAAATCAAGTATTTTGATAGCTCATACCAATATGCTTGGGTAATGTCTACTCTTAGTTTTCTTTTTAAAATGTGGTTATCAAGAGTTAGGTAGGCTGAGGCAAAATGGTTGTCATATATATATAACATATATGTATGTATATACACGTAAAGATGCTGAGTCAGAATCAACTCAGTGGCAACGGGTTTGGTTTTTTTTTTTAATACGAATACATACATACATATTGTATATAATCAAATTAGAGAAGGTATTTTAAAAGTGTTTATACTCATCCTACTGCCAAGAGAAGATCCGGTTACTCAAATAGATTGAATCATGTGAAATAACACAGAGGCCAAGCAATCTCCACCCAGCAATATTGGACTAATTCCTCTGATGGCAGGCCATTGTATGCCATGCTCTTTTCTGCCCCTGGATTGCTGTTAGACAAAAATAAAGTCAGGGAAGAGCAAGCGAGACACAAATAGGCTTGTTGGAAAAATGAGAACTGGTGACATTAATAATAATATGAATGATACTTAAATTGCTATAGCACGTTGTAATTTTTTAGCTGTTTACCTACAAGATGGTTTGATCTTTCTAATAATCTTTTGAGGTAGCTAGAGCAAGTATTATCAACTCATTCAATAGAATAGAAAGTTAAATCAGGGGTTGTAGAGTTGCAGCAGGCATATTTTTGCCAGCATACTACTTAACAAAACATGAAATTAGTTTCCAGTACTTAAACAAGTGGAGATTTCACATAAAAACCTGGATATCTGACTTCCCTAGAAAAGCTGGAAGTCCTGGTACCACTGGAAAACACTGGGTCCATAGCCCCATGGCAACAAGGGACCACCACTTCCTACTGCCTTCTATCCAGTCTCCTCAGTTATTTACTTTTACTGGCCCGGCCCTTTCAGGCCTTTGAATTTCGAACACCTGGTGTAAGAGGATTTTCATAAGCCCATGCTCTGAGGTTATGGCAGAGCTAGGCCTAAAGTGCTGGTCTACTGGCTGCATACTTTTAACACAAAGTGTCCACACTGGGCAGATGTGTGGCTAGCACATCTTTCTTTCCTTTCCTCCAAGAACCTTCTGCTCCACTAAATTTCTCACAGTTGCCCAAGAGCTCATGCTTCCCCATGTCCCCATGCAGCTGATGCTGCTCTTTATGTCTTTCATACTGTTCCCTGCCATTCTGCCCTCTCCTGACTAAGCCTTAGTCTCATAGTCAACTCAAAGATGCCCTGCTCTCTGCAGCCATTTCAGAGCCTACCTGCAGCTTCCCAACTCTCCCCCTGCCATCATTAATTCAGCCACTCATTCATTGAATAAATACTAGAAGAGTGAAAGAAGGAAGGAAACTGTAGTATTATTCTAATATGTTAACTAGCACTTGACTATTTTTCTCCCCAGGGCTATGTTTGGATGACCACATTACCACTTCTTTCTTCTCTGTTTAAATTATGGTTCAGATTACTTAGTAATAAAGATTGGGGGTGTGGTGGGGTAGATGCTGGGGGTGAATAGCATTGAGCCATATTTATCACTGCAATGTGGACACACTTTGAGCAACTTCTCTTTGAGTTAATCTAAGTGGGATCTTGTAGATTGAGTTTTTTAAACATGTTTATTTATTGAGAAAAACATTCTCTGCTTGAGCAGAGAAACTTGTGTTTCTTTGCTACTTTAGTTTGGTAAACAGAGAAAACATTAATTCAAAATCTAGAGAAGGCAGTACTTTGCTTTCCCCCAGCAGGAGACAAATTGGTGCCTAGCAGGGAAAATTATGTGTCGAGAAATGATACAGAAAAGATAAGGGCTAATCCCAGCTATTGATTCATTCCACAAAAGTTTTTTTTAACACCTACTGTTCTCCAGACATCGAGTTAGGCCCTGGGGATAAGTAGATATGTAAATAAATAGGTACAATAAATATTACAGATATTATAATGGGCATCAATACAGGATATGGAGGTAGAACAGAGACCATGATCAGCTCTGTCCAATGAAATCAGCAAAAATCCCATAAACAAGGTGACCCTTGAGCTTTGTGCTAAAGAATGCAAGTATACTCTGCACTCATTTTGAATAGAACATTAAGGACTGCTTGGCATTGCAAACCACTACTCATCTGTCAGTTTGTGGTATTTAGTGTCTCCCATGTTGCTATGTTGCTGGAAACTGTACCACCTGTGTTTCAAATATCTGCAAGGTTGTCTATAGTGGACAGATTTTAGCAGAGCTTCCAGACTAAGACAGACTAGGAAGAAAGATCTGGCAATCTGCTTCTGAAAATTAGGCAATAAAAATCCTATGGATCATCCAACAGAATATTTTCCAAAATACTGCTGGTAGATGAGGCTCCTGGGTGGAAGGTACTCAAAATACACAGTGGCCACAACAACGGACTCAAGCAAATCAACAGTCATGGGGATGGCACAGGATGGGGCAATGTTTTGTTCTATTGTAAATAGAGTTACCAGGAGCTTGAGCTGATGAACAGCTAATGAACAACTAGCAACTAATAACAATGGCAGCAGCAGCATTACAAAACAAATTAGGAGGATGAAGTCTGTCCTTCTTGAGGATATAGATCGTATGAAAAAGACTTAAGAACATAGTGGGTACATAAAGCACCCAATAGATGCAAAATAAATGAGTAGAAGTCTCCGGATTCTACCTGTGTATCAATCCGGGCTCAGTTATTTGCTAACAATGTGGCCTTGGAAGAGTTATTTAATTTCTCTGGGCCTCAGTTTCCTCCTCTGTAAAAAAGATGATAATGATATTACCTACTTCACAGAGTTGTGGTTAGTAATAAATGAGATAATGTATATAAGATGCTTCACAAATACCTGGCACATAATAAGAAAAAGTTAGCCATGAGCATTATTCTAATATAAGGCTCTGTAATATTTTCTCTTTGAAATAGGCAGCATCCAGACTAGGATCATGTATTTCAATGCCCGTATTAATAAAAACTTGGATAATTAAAATAAAAAAGAAGTCTCAAACCTCATATGCCTTGCATCATTTATGGCACAGTTTTGCATTTTATTCTCACTTGTCTTAGATAATGAAAGCAGACCAGGTCCCATAATTGCCCTTCTACAGCAAACTGTTCGGTATTTGGTTTCTTGAGTCCTTCAGTGAGGTTCATGTGCCAGCATAACCTATTAGCATGACACCACTGGGCTGAAGCTCCCAATACTGTGTATTACCGAAGAGGAATATTCTCAGCAACAAATTTTTCCTTTCGCACATTGATCAAAATTGGGAGTCTTAAATTTGCTATTACATAAAAAACTCTATTTTCAAAATAGTATAATATATAAACTATTCTCTGTCAGAATTGATTTATTGATCAACAGGTTTTTTTTTTAAACTAAGCATATTTTAGGGATATTGAACAAAATATCTTTAATGTGAATACACGTACAATATTCTTCTGGAAAACATTTCAAAACTTCCTTATTTCCTACCATTTCTTTGATTATTTTTATGAAATTAGTATAAAACTGATACTTTAATTTTTATAGATAGGGATAAAATAACCTTTTAAAAAATATTTCACATTTTGGGGACTCTAAAGTCTCTTGATAACATAATGTCCTTTAAGAATATGGTCATCTCCCAGAAATAACTTTAGGCCTTTCTATGTAAAAAAAAAGATATGCCGCTATTAAAAAAATTAATACAGCTCTTAAAAATACAGTATGCTGCATTTGTCAAAAACCTATAGAACTGCACAGGACCAAGAATGAGCCCTAATGTAAACTATGGACTTTAGTTAAATATAATGTATCGATACTGATTTATCGATTGTAAAAAATGTACCACTCAATGCAGGATGTTAATAATAGGGGAAAGTGTGTGAAGGAGAGGAGAAGGCATATGGGAACTCTCTATACTTCCTGCTTAATTTTTCTATAAATCTAAAACTGCTTAAAAAAATAGTCTATTAAAAAAATATAATAATGTATAATTAGTGAAAAGTCATATCAGTCGAATATTAATGAGAAAATAATGATTCTACTATTTTTTAAAACCTACTCTAACTGGAATAATAAACGTTTTCAAATAAAAGTTATTTCCTCTTCTAAAGATAGTTTTCATTTTAGAAAATTGAGATTATCCATTATTTTTCCATCTTGAAGGAAAGGACCCTGTGTTATATTATTGCTTCCATGTTGCCACTTGGAGTCCCTTGGTGATGAAATGGTTAATGTGCTCATCTGCTAACCAAAAGGTTGAAGGTTCTAGTCCACCAGAGGCGCCTTCCACGAAAGGCCTAGCACTTCTGAAAAGTCAGCCACTGAACTCCTAATGGAGCACAGTTTTATTCTGACACATATGGGGTCGCCATGAGCTGAAGTGTATCCAAAGACAACTTTTCTTTTTTATGTTAACACTTGGGCTAACACAGTGCCGAGGCAGCTATGTGTTGAGATGTAAGTGTGAGCAGCTTGAGAAGTTCTCCTTGGCTGTATTCCTCTAAGGAGCCCTGGTGAGACGTGGTTAAAGCAGCTTAGCTACTAACCAATAGGCCGGCAGTTTGAACCCACTAGCCCCTCCACTGGAGAGAGATGTGGCAGTCTGCTTCTGTAAAGATTTACAACCTTGGAAACCCTATGGGGCAGTTCTACTCTGTCCTATATGTAGGGTTGCTGTGAGCTGGAATCAACTTGATGGCAGTGAGCTTGGTTCGGGTTTTTATATTCTTCTGATGCATTCTGGGCTTTCTGCCATGTTCCTGGGCAATGCCTCATACCACTACCCTTTTCATATATCTTTCCTTCTTCCCATTTTCAGTTCCCCTTTCCCAGATGGACAAAATGTTCATAATTTTATTATGGAGAAATTTAGCCCTGTCTTTATCCAGCACTGCCCATCAGGCTGCACCCAGAGGAAACTTGACTTTTTCAACTGGAGTGTCCCATTTAGACTTATCCAGTTGTTTTCCTCAACAAAAGAATCAGTCATGTGTGAGATAAGTGTTGCACTTCCCTAGAATGCAAAAATAGTGGTCTTTTTCCTTTTTTTTTTTTTCTATTTTTTTACAAAATAGCATTGGGTTTAACTTTTTTTTTTTCTTTTCTTCGTCATTTTTTTTTTCCCCCAGCAAGAAATTTTGGAGTGCTTTATATATGTAAGGCTTTGTACCAGACAATTCTGTCTTCACTTCACTTCCAAGACCCTCCTTCAATACAGGGGTCAATGTGAACCCCAAGAAAGTGAACCATATAGCTACATAAATTAGCTCTAATGTCTTCATGAAAGAACTTCAAATGTGTTCATGGAACCTCTGTAATTTTTTTTTTAATTGCATTTCTGGTGAAAGTTTACACAGCAAATTAGGTTTCCATTTAACCATTTCTTTACATGTTGTTCAGTGACATTGGTAACACTTTTCACTATGTGTCAGCATTCTCATCATTTCCATTCTGGTTGTTCTGTTTCCATTGATCTAGCTTTCCTGTTCCGGCCCCCCCCCCCCGCCCCCCACCTTCTCATCTTTGCTTTAGGGTAAATATTGACCATCTGGTCTCATATAGATTCTTATTTAAAGGAGCATAGTACTCACAGGTCATATTGTTTATTTTATGATCCAATCTATTACTTGGCCAAAAGGTAACTGTCAGGAGTGGGCTCAGTTCCAAGTTAAAGGGTATCTCAGGGCAATAGACCTGGGGGATCTGCTATTCTTTACCAGTCTCATTAAGTCTGTTTTTTTTTTCAGGAATTGAAGATTTGTTCTACATTTTTCCTCCATTCTATTTGGGAACATCTATTGTGTTCCTGGTTAGAACAGTTGTTAGTGGTAGCCAGGCATCATCTAATTTTTCTGATCTCAGGTTAGATGAGTCCGTGCTTCATGTGAGCTATTAGTCCTATAGATTAAATTATTTTTTTGAGTATTTGATTTCTTTCTGTTTGCTCCAGACAAGTAGAAACCAATAGTTGTTTCTTAGCTGGCTGCTCACAAGCTTTTAAGACCCCAGACACTACTTATCAAACTAGGATGTAGAACAATATCTTTATGAACTACGTTATGCCAATTGGCCAAGTTGTCCCCCGATCTGTCAGTTGTTTTTGAGGTACCATGGAGAATGGGGCAGGGGCAAGAAGGCAGGCAATGAGCCATAGTGGACCTGATTTTATTGGGAGCGAAAGAAAGATTGTGAGAACTGCAAACCAATGAATATGATATCAGTCCCTATCAAAATAGACAGAAATACTAACAAGTCACATTTTGAGAAGATGGCAGTGATTATTAAGAGTGAGTATGGGTTCACTAAGAATAAAACAGGCCCAAGTAAACTCATTTGCCTTTACTCTTAAAAAAAAAAGAGTGTAACTGGTTGTCAGAACTTTTAAACAAAATGCTCATATGTTCCTAGAACATAAGTTAAAGATAGCTTATAGAATGGTTAGGAAGTTTCCAAAATGACACAGTTACCTCTGGCAGAATGCGTAAGGATGAACCTTGAGGTCAGAGAGCCTGGGGGTTCAAATTAAAGTAATGTAAATTTGAGCAAGTTGCATAAACTCCTGCCAACTGTAATGAAGGATTAGAATTATCTAGATCACAGACAAGAAAACCCTATGTGGCAGTTCTGCTGTGTTACATGGGGACACTGTGAGTTGGAATTGACTTGTTGGCAGACAACCACAGCAACAACGTGTCATAAGTATGCTGTGCCTCTTGAACGACATAATGTACATAAAATGATTTTTACATATCACTTAATAAGTGCTTAATAGAATTGATAGGTGTTATGTTTTATTCTCATTACCTAAGGCTGGTTGATTGTTGTCTACCTTAAGAGATGTCTCTGAGAGGTTCACTAGCAGTTTTTTTGCCAGTGACTTGAAAGAAAATATAGAGGATGTAATAATTCTATTGGCAGGCTCCTTGCTATGCAGTGAGCCCTTTGAGTAAAAGGACCATATCTTGCTCTTTGTATCCCCAGTGTCTGACATAGTGCCTGATACACGTAGTAGCCACTCACATGTCTTTTAAACAATGAGACAAAAGAAAATACGATAACTCCAATATATTAGATAGCCAAATCAGGATTCAAAAAATGCCACATATAAATAGAACAATGGATCAGTATCAAAGATGAACTCTAGTATGGGTGGATATAAAATCCACGGTTCCCATTTAAAACATCAGTTGCAACAAGAACAAGTTGTAAGAGACTTAATTAAATAGTATTTGGTAGGAAAAGACTTAGACATTTTCTTTTTATGAAAGTTCAAGAACTAAGAATATGATATGATGCCAACCCCTCCTCAGAGTGCATTTCCTGCCTCTGTAAAATCCTAAATTATTAGAAACAGAGTCCAGAACAAGGGAGGCATCAGCCATATACTTTGCATAATTAGACCACATCTAAAGTAATGCATTCAGTTCTGAGTGCCACATTTAGAAGAGACATGGACAAACTGGAATCTCTCTAGTATGGTGATGGCCTTAAAAGCCATATCATATTAGAATGATTAAAGAAATGTACAGTCTGAAAAAAGAGTAGAGTTAGGGGAAATTGATAGCCATTTTTCAAATAGTTGAATAACTTTCATGAGGAATAGGGATTAAATTCATTCTCAGAAGCTTCAGAATGAACTCGTACAAAAGAATAGACAATTTAAGGAGGTATTAACCAAAATTAAGGAAGCTCTCTAAGTAAAATGAGAATGGGCTGTCTTAGAGATAGGTAAGTATTCTCTTCAAAGTTACTTAATTTTTATTTACTTAGCCAATGATTACTGCTCACATATACGTGCGTATAATGTATAAGTCCTGTATAGGAAGCACACATTCAAGAGTTTACAGATCAGTTTGTTTCTATCATTTACAATTTCTGTATATGTAATTACAAATATATCACTAAATTTAGTTTAACAAATATTTTTGCACATTGTTACACACCAGTTTTGGGCTAGATGGTAGGCAAATTGAAGCAAAGGCAATGTTATATAGGAAATTCCTGTTTTGGGTGGGATATTGGACCAAATTTCTATATGAAATGAAATTAATCCAAAAAAAGTTTGCTTGATTTAAATGTCACCACGGAATTGAGAAATCTGAGAAAATTAATATCCCACCCATAGAGCACAGTGACTACACACAATGTAGATTGAAATTATAAATCAAGACATGCCTTTTTTACATTTATTGAACCCATGTTTTCTAAACATTATTCCGATTATATTACGCTTATAATGACTAATACCAAAACCAAACAAAACCCACTGATGTTAAGTCGATTCCAACTCACAGCAACCCTATAGGACAGAGCTGAAAGCCCCATAGTGTTTCCAAGAGTGTAGATCTTTACAGAAACAGACTGCCACATCTTTCTTCTGTGGAGCAGCTGGTAGTTTCGAACCACTGATCTTTTGGTTAGCAGCCAAACACTTTAACCACTGTGCCAGCAGGGCTCCTTATAATGACTAATAATGCATATGATTTTGGCAAGCTTCTAAAATCTTGTCTCCGTTACCTGAATTCCATTGACACTTGTGTTTATAGAGGTATGAAACCATTTTTAACAAAACCATCAACAGTAGAGTCACTATAAATTGAAATGAACTCTATGGCAATGGTTTTTTTTCCCTCCCAATCAACAGTAAGAAACCATTCATTGAGTGTCATATGTCTACTTCTTGTTGTTGTTAGTTGCCATCAAGTTGATTCCAACTCATGGTGACCCCCATGTGTGCAGAGTAGAACTACTCCATAGGGTTTTCACGGTTGTGCCTTTTGGAAGCAGATGGTCAGGCCTGTCTTCTGAGCCACCTCTGGGTGGATTTGAACTGCCAACCTTTCAGATAATAGTCAAGCACTTAACTGTTTGTGCCATCCATAGACTCCCTACTATTGCTTTTTTGTAAAAAAGATTCTCTTTCTTAAGATGTCTAAAAAGAAACAAAAGAATCATAACTAACATATATTTTATTTGCTATCAGAACATTTAAAAATAAGATGTACAGCATATGTCGTGACGTTCATCGTAATTGTTTGGGGAACTCTGATTTTATTTTTTTCTTTGCCTTTGCTTTGCAAACTCTTGGTTTTAAAAAGGCTGAAGTAAAAAAAAAACTCTCTATCCTAAAAATCTGTGGAACGAATGAACCTCAAAAAGAAACTGTTTTGTTAAGTGGCTAATTAGAAGAGGATAGTTTTTAAAAAGGAAACAAACAGAAAGCAGTAGAACTGCCCAGTCCTGCTCAGTGCAGCCCAATCCTGATTCAGCAAATAGGTATTTGCCAGCAGCAAGGAGCATTGTGTACTACAATGATGGTGCTGCTTAACTCGATACTGTTCCCACACCTCACTTAGTCGGGCCCAGTGCGTGGGTAACTCATGAAGTCACTGAGTAGCTGAGTGAAATATTGAAAGCAATGGAGGTTATGAGAGTTTAGAGACAGGTGGAACTGGCTACATGATCCCAGCCACGCCCATCACTTAAATGTATTTGGCAACTAAATTCATGCCAATATGACACCTGTCTGCATAGGAAATCCATGACAAGACAGAAGGGTAGGCTTCGGAATCCTGATGATAGTGTTGTGACTGTGATCACTCGAGGAGCCTCTCCGGGAAGGCTCGATACTTTTTTCTGACTTTAATGCCAGTTGGACTTTAAAGGGAGCAAGGAGAACTGACGCTGTATGTGGATCCAGAATTACTGTTGAATAAGGTAAGGGCAATTATATCTCTGGCTTTGATCATTAGAAACAGATTACAAAGGAATTTCCTACTCGATCTTGTCTTTCAAATGTAGGTTATTAGAGCAATCTTCTAGGCAATATTCAGTGTTTTTCAGGATCTTGAACTTGAGGGATAGAACTGTTTGGTGCCTGGTCTTAGAAGAGACATACATCTGAGCCCTATAATAGCTGTCTCTGTAGACAGGATGCAGAGAAGTAAGGATGATGGTGAGCTGTGGTTGAGTGGTAAAGAGGGATTTTAGGGCAATGTGTGGAAGCAGCTCATCTCTCAAGGCTCTATGTGATAATGTTTTAGTAGCCGCCTGTAATTCAGAGATATAAATTTATGAAGAAAATCATAATAATATCTTAATTGCTCTGAGGGTGTCTTTTCAAAGGAATTGTCACAGAAACAGTTTCTTCAGAGGAATTGAGAAACCAAAGGAGATGGTTTTATTACAGAAGAGCTGAAGAAAGCCTTCTGTCCTCCAAGTTAAGGTTTATGGATCTCTCTGGCAAATACTAGTCTCTGTCTCAATTCCATTCTGTTTGATGAGGATTCAAAAAGTCTTAATCAAATCTAGCAGTCATTGCTGCTGCTTTCTCTCCAAATCTCCCTGATCTTGAATTATGAGATCTTTATCTCTCAAAATAAAACACCATTTGTTAGAGCCTTTTCAAAATTAAGAAGAAAACCATCAAAACTAATTGTTTGTTATCATCAAATAAACATTTTTTTTTTAAGTTTGATAATTGTTTGTGAACGCTAATCAGTGGGTGGAGTCACAAAAGAGAGGAGGGAACCCGTGAAACAATATATGTAATTTGTTTGTGTTATTCTCTGAGATAATTACAAAGCAGGCATTCAAAAGCTGTTCTTTATCTTTATACCAGAAGGGGGGAAATAGAGAAGAGAGGAAAAGCACAAGAACACCCAGCCATTGTCAGCTGCTCTCTAAAATATTGCCGGGTTCACAATCGTCGAACATTAGCATTCCTAAGAATGCCAGGGACAGGAGTGTCACGTTGAATATAGAGTGATGACTTCATAGGAAGGCAAAGCCGAGGATCTGACCAGTTTGCAGTTACAGAGAAATCAGCTTTAATTAATTTGAGTGCCAGCTCTGTGTATAATTACACAGCATGAGAGTTTGCATGCAAATGCGTAAATGCTGATTGTTCAAATACTTGCACTTGCTCATTAATACTTTGGGACTAAGCAGGGCTGGCAAGCAGACAGGACACAGCACACACGGTGCCTGCAGGCTAATTTGTATTATACTGTAGTTAGCAAACAGATTTCAGATGTTTCTCCTTTCTTTAAATAATAAGCACAAAAGTATGTGTGTCATTTTCATCTGTGACATACCTTGTTTTCTTCTTGTTTAAAATAAAATGTTTTGGGATCTAAAAAACTGTGGAGGGTACGATCAACATTGCTTTAATGCTGATTTAAAACTACTTGATGTCAGTAACATTTACGTCAGCTCTAGGTTATTTCTATTTGACCGTTCATATAATTATCCAAAATGGTCATTTTTCATAGTTGGCAAAATTATATTCAAACAAGGTACATTTATTATTAAATCCAGGAAGCCACAAGACAATGTCACATTTGAATTGACTACTTGTCTGTCAAATCTAGTATCTTGTGTCCAGCAACAGCTAGGGCCAGAGGCTCCATGAGAAGAAATGAACTACATTGATTTCTTTATGAAAGTACCTAATCCTAAAATGTCCTAAGGAGAGATTTTTGTTCTAAACTCTGGATCTTTTAGCAGAGATCAGCTTCAACCAAATTCCCAATTTCCTTGACAACGCCCCAGAGAAAAGTCTTCCATAGTCACAACCTTAGAAATATCTCATGCTTTCTTCAGAAAATGGCATAAGACAATAAGACATTTGCCCAAGTATCAAAAATCTGGTACTACTAGCAATACCATATATATATATATGTCTTTTTTTTTTTTTTTTTTTGGACAACATTTCAATGTATTTCAATTTCACAAATATTTATGAAGCAATTATTCCTGTCAGACACTTCAAAACAGAGGATACACAATAAGAATCAGGATAGACAGAGACTCTGCATTGACATCACTCTTTTCTCTCAAGAAGGAACCTAACTCAGTTTCTCTGAGAAATGCATGCTATTAGTAGTTATTACCTTGGGGAAAGTCAACATTGTAGAAACTTAAATCTATGGCTTTTCGTAAATAGAGTTCTCATGACCCTTTTGGGAGACTAACCTGTTCTCTGACATTTCAACCCCCTTCTTGTGTAAGATGAAGAGAGCTGCCTCTGCCCCCAGGGATGAATGGAAATGGTAAAGAATATGTGAAACAGTTATCAGGCAAGCCCAAGAGTTTTTGAAGAATAGGTTAAAGAGGGAAATTGTCAGTTCACCTCCCTGAAAGCCTGTATCTGTAAGAATAAACATTTCTCAAGGAAAAAAAAAATAAGTTGGACATATCACCTAGATGGGTATGGGGCACTTCAAACCATTTGGTCTGACCGAAAGTAAGTACGCGTCTACCTGAGTATTCTCAATCAATTCTGTATAAGACACACTAAGAAACACAAGTCCAACTGGAGAGCATAGTCCTTCCTTCCTAACAAGCCTGTTCAAATGTTCCACTGCCAAGAACTTCCCATAGATATGAGACATGTGGATAGCCAAAGAGGGAAAGTGAGAGCAAAAACACTCATGCATACCACCTAGTGTTCCATTTCACTTTTAGAGTGGTTATAGCCCTCTCATCCTACATATCAGAAATATGCAACAAGGAAGGAGGAAATCCAGAATGGTGAAGGGACTCATGAGTTTCCCCATGATGTACAGTGGTCTCAGAAGCTAACTATAACTTACAAGTTCCCTGATCTCAAACAATGTGTCCTCATCACCCATTCCCCAGGTGCTTATGATTGTAAAACAAAAAGTAATAACCACCCCCCCAAAAAATCCAAAAATATGTATAGTTAAGAAAATTTCATCTGACTGGAACCCAAATATTAAAAAAATATTTGGTGTGTGGAAATGTTAGGATCTCAACCAAGGAGAGCAAAAACATCTTAAGGAGTTTTGTCTATAGGAAATAAATTCTAGTGAAGAATTGAGGAGATATAAAAAGATTTATATTTATTAGTGATGCAAGTAATTTCATAAAGCAGTTGAGGAGTAAAAGGAAAAAGAAGAAAGTGTGTGGAGAAGAAAGAATTTAACTCTGGATATAGGAAGTGTTCAGGGAACCTGAGGAAGTTCTAGGCAAGTAGATGAAGAAAACTTGAAACTCAGCATGGAAGTCTAACGTACCAGGGTGGTTCAGGATGGTCAACAGTGCTGATTGTTAGAGTCAGAGCCATAGAAGGGCTGAAAAGCAGCTAATGATTCAGCGATGAGGTCAACAAGAACACTTCCCGTAGACCCCTGGGGGCAGATGACATTTTTCAAGGCAGTGAGAAGAATGGAAGTGAGGAGAAAAAGAAGGTAGAATGTGTGTGGAATCTCTATTCAGGAAGTGAAGGGAAAGAAGTTAGTAAGAAGAAGGAAAAAAAGAAAAACTTTAAGATAATGAAGATTTTGACCATGTTTTTAGGAGAGGAAAGAGGCAGCAGAGTAGGAACAACTGGGCTATAAAGGGAAATATTGTCATTAATGGGGCAGGAATTAGGTAGACTTCAGGTAGCGATGCTAGCTCTAGAATTTTTTTTTTTTTTTAAATCTTACACCCAGAGAAGAGGATGGTGACAGGACAAATTTGAGGTGGAGGTAAGGAAAGCTGATTGAGTTGTGGTGGTATATGCTGGATGCCTATGATCTTGGTGCACTGTGGATCAGATTATGTCCTGGGAAGGCAGAGCAAAGAGTACACGTGATGCAGAGAACAAATGACTCTATCTGGGAAGGCAGAGGAAAGGGTACAGCTGACACGGAGAACAAATGACTCTACTTTCTCACCAAAAAAGAGTTAGAGCAAAATAGTTTACAATGTAATTAGGCAAGAAATGAAGGAGAACTAAGAACTGGAAACTGTTCGTTGTGAGAGCTTCATGTAGACATCCACTTGTGCCAAGGTGAAGTGAGGCATGAGACTGGACTTGTAAGTGCCTAACAGTCTGTAAGCTTACATTTTCCAACATCGGCACACATAAAGAGGTTTTTGATAGTTTAGCACTCTTGCTTTCTACCCGGAGGAGGAAACTATGGGGAAGATAGGTGCACATGAAGTTAAGGAGACAGATAATTAATAGAACAACTTAGTCTTTGAGGAGAAACTTACCATCTCTCCTAGGCTACACTTTATCCCTGTCACCATGGCCTTGCTGGTGACAGTAAATGCATTATTTCATAGCAGAAGAAGCCTGATCAGGGCCACCAAAATATCCATTTATCACAGTGCTTTCTCCCTTTACACAGTTCTGGATTCCTGTTAGCTTATACTCCTGGACACCAAAAGCAGGTCACCGTCTCCTGAACGCCACTGTTAAATAAAATACTTGTGCATTACTTGGGAAAGAGAGAAGCCTCCAGAGCTTTGACTCTTTTCTTAATACAGGTGGATTACCATCAACATTTCAGGACAGGTTCGTTCTTAACCTTAGCTAGCTATTCCGGTTTTCTTGCCAGGAGACAAGCGCTTAGCCCATCAGTAACTGGGTGGCTGCCTGTGGGCAAAGAGCATCCTCTGGAAGCAGCTGGCCTGAGAGTGGTGTAACAGGGGTACTGCACATTATGAGATTCCTGCCTGGAGAGACTAGTGGTTGTGGTATGGGGATGTCTGGGCCCCCTCTATAGCACTCACCAGACAAAGTGGAAAAAAAAAAAAAAAAGTCTCAGAATACTTCTAGTCTGCCACTTGCCACTTCTCGCAATTTTCTTTTTCTTTGGTCCTATTTCCCTGCCTTCTGCTGTCCTCTTGCTGACCTTTCTCAGATCCCAAATGTAAGGGTCTTTTTGATGAGGTATAAATTTATAGCACGTTCCAAGGCCTCATCTACCCTGAGCTTGGAAGAACTATATGGTGCTTGGCTGCCACTACTGACAGTTGTAATCAAGGACACAATAGATGAACCCTGATAGAGTGGGAGAAAAATGTGGAACAGAACCTAAAAGAAAGAAAGGAAGGAAGAAAAAGAAGGAAGGAGGGAAAGAATGGAAGATCGGAAAGGAAGGAAGATGGTAGGAAAGGAAGGAAGACGGTAGGAAAGGAAGGACGGAAGGAAGGAAAAGAAAACCAGACCTACTGGACTGGTTGAGACTGGAGGACTCCATTAGGCTATTGCCCTGAGATACTCTTCAAACCTTGAACCGAAACTAACCCCTAATGTCACCTTGTAGCTCCTTGTAGCTAAATAACAGACTGGCTAAAACAAGACAATGAATATCACCCGAAAGTATTGTGCTCCTTTAAAAAATCATCCATATGAGACCAAATGGTCAATAATTACTTCAAAACAAAGATGAGAATGTAAGGGAGCAGGGAAACTAGACCAATGGAAACGAGAATAACCAGAACAGAAATAATGAGAATATGCGCACATCGTGAAGAATGTCACTGCACAGTTTGTATAGAAATTGTTGAACGGAAGTCTAAAGTGCTATGTAAACTTTCACCAAAAACACAATAAAATATTAGTCTTAAAAAAAATTGTAGCATGTAACAAATTAGTAAATAATGAAGCCTTTTAAACACAAGAACAATAATTACCCAACTAAACTCAAAGATCTCTAAGGATCTACTTTATGTCAGGCACTGAAGTGTACGTGGGGGAATTGAGGATAAGCATATGCGGCTCTGCACTTACAGAGTTCTCATCTAATAGGAAGACAAACTTGCCAGACTCTCAAATACTTGACGATATGGAAGCAACAAAGAGATAGAGATTTCTTCTGTAAGAAAAGAATAGTCTTGGCAAAGCAAATGATGAGAATGCACATAAACATGAGCAAAACAGTGTTTTAAAAAGATTTCTCTGCCAGCAATATATAAAGCAATTTGGATGAGGGAAGGCCTAAAAAGCCTTTAGGAGGCTGTTGGGATAGGCTATAGAAGAGAGAGGATGCAGAAGATATAAACGGAATATCTTTCAAGAGAAAGAATTGACAGGACTTTGCAAATTGTTTCAGAAAGGCACAGGGAAGATATCATAGTTGAATTTGAGCTCTCCAACTTGGCTAATATTTTATTTTAGTCATAATAGTTTTGTAAAGCTCTCAGGGAGGTACCTTCATAAACTTGTCCTGCATGGTAGTTTATGTTGTTTTATAACATTATAAAAGGAGCCCTGCTAGCACAATGGTTAAGCACTCGGTTGCAAACTGAAAGGTTGGTGGTTCAAACCCACCAGCCTCTCCAAGGGAGAAAGATGTAGCAATCTGCTTCTGTAAAGATCACAGCCTTGGAAACCCTATTGGGCATTTCTACTCTGTTCTTTAGGGTCATTATGAGTCAGAATCAACTTTCCAGCAACTTTTTTTTTAAATTATAAAAGAGCCCTGGTGCCACAACAATTAAGTGCTCAGCTGCTATCCGAAAGGTTAGTGGTTCAAACCCACCCAACAGCTCCATGGTAGAAAGACCTGGCGATCTGCTACTGTAAATATTGCAGCCAAGAAAACCCTATGGGGCAGTTCTACTCTATCACATGAGGTCGCCATGACTCAAAAATAACTCTATGGCCCCTAACAACAACCACCAAAACATAGTGTTTAAAAAATGGCAAACACAGGAGGAAATGGAAATGTTAGAGAGAAGATACTGAATTTGGTTTGGGCATGTTGAGTTTTTTGAAATTTCAGCAGC
Source organism: Loxodonta africana (assembly GCF_030014295.1). NCBI lineage: Eukaryota > Metazoa > Chordata > Mammalia > Proboscidea > Elephantidae > Loxodonta > Loxodonta africana. The sequence continues at coordinate 125,206,903 of NC_087344.1, forward strand.
CTTTTATCCTAGTGGAGAAGAGCAGCAGGCAGGTGGGAATGAGGATTCAGCCTTCTGGAGAAGACGGAGCCAAAGACAGAACTGTGAAGGTCTTCTGGCAATAAGACCCAAAAGGAAAGGAAAAACAACCAAAAAACCCAGTGCCTTCTAATCAATTCTGACTCACAGAGACCCTATGGGGTTTCCAAGCCTGTAATCTTTACAGAAGCAGATTGCCACACCTTTGTCCCGCAGGGCAGCTGGTGGGTTCCAACCACCAACCTTCTGATTAGCAGCCAACTGTTTTACCCATTGCACCACCAGGGCTTCTAAGACCCAAATAGTAGAGGAGATTGTCAAGAGAGTGAAAGAACAAAGAGAGAAGAGGGCTGACAACCTTTTAGATTACATATATGGAAAGTGTGCAAAAAGGAAGGGAGACAGAAGTTGTAGTCACACAGTTAAAGAGAAAACCAGGAAAGTCCATAGAAAGGAAGGGTGGAGAGTTTCTGGAAGGAGGGCCTGGTCAGGTCACAAGAAGACACAGACTAAGAGGATGAAATACGAGAACATTGGATGTCGCAATCACTTAGTCACTGATGACTTGCAGGAGAGAGATTTCATTAAAATGATGGGAAAAGAGGCCATATTGCTATTGCTAGTTGATAAGGACTTATCAAATGTCTCTAGTATATTCGAATATGGAAACTAAAGCAAAGCATTAAGCTCTTTAGGAGTTTATCCTTAAACTAGAGGAATGGAAGATAAGGAATAAGAATTGGCTCAAAGAATAAGTCAAGTGACACCAGTTTAACTTGGTCTGCTGTACCATTTCACCAACAAGAGAGCTGTTGTAATTCTGATTTCTCAAAAGTTCCTACTTCCTTTTGTCAAATGAAGTTGGGTGGGGGGTGTTTGTTGATGCTTAAGGCTATAAATGACAATCAAGTTCTTCCTACAATTCGTGTGTAGGAATTGAAAGAATTTCCCCCTAAGAAATTTCATTGCCCATTCACTGCCCCTGGCCTATTTTTTTTTTTTTTTTTTGAGCACAGAGTTTAGCCCTACAGATATGCCTACAAACTTCTTGCTTATGTGACAAGCCCACGTGAAAAACCCTTTATGATATCTCTTTCATGTAAAGGTGTGTCCCTTATGAAGTCACTCCTGAGGTTCACCCTTCAGCAAAAGATTAGACAGGCCCATAAAACAAAATGAGACTAACCCGGAACACCAGCCCAGGGGCAAGGACAAGAAGGCAGGAGGGGACAGGAGAGCTGGTAATAGGCAACCCAAGGTCAAGAAGGGAGAGTGTCAATTTGTTGACATGTCCTGGGATTGGTAACCAATATCACTAAACAATATGTGTACTTATTGTTTAATGAGAAGCTAGTTTGTTCTGTAAGCCTTCATCTAAAGAACAATAATAAAAAAAATAAAGGTGTGTCCCTCAGCTACTGGTGACTTTTAAAGGCTATATATAGCATTCTGAGAATAGTTTTGCTATCCATGTGTAGTGAATTCACTGGAGTCAGCTTCCCTACTTTATACGTACTGTAAGAAGCAGGCTAATCTAGAAAATCCTAAGTGAATGGCTTTTTCTTTGGCAAAAATCCCATGTTTTTGCTTTGATGTGTCCCCATCTCATACCACTCAATGTCCAAACTTACCACAGCAAGCTGATAATGAACAGGGCCATATTACCTGTGAATAGAAATTTACTTTTTACCTTATTTCAAAAAATAAAAAAATAAAACTCCAAACCCATTGCTGTCAAGTCGGTTCCAACTCATAGTGACCCTATAGGACAGAGTAGAACTACCCCATGGAGTTTCCAAGGAGCAGCTGGTGGATTTGAACTGCCGACCTTTTGGTTAGCAGCTGAACTCTTAACCACTCTGCCACCAACACTCCCCCATTCAAATATTTTTTTCTTTTTTTTTGCCACCCACAAATCCTCTCCACCTGTATACAGATGTATGTCACTGTACAGCCATTTATATCAGCTTTTTAGATTTGGTATCTAGATATCGTTGGAGGAATAATGTATAAAAAAAATATATAGGGAATATGAATTATCTGTGTAACATATTAACACAGTATTCTGTTACACATAGTTTATGTTCTTCTTTTCCAAATCAAACTAGCTATTTGATATGCTTGAGCTCTTTCTCTATCTTTCAAAAATTATTTCTAAGAATATTTCCACCACTTATATAATTGTGCAAAATATATATATGTAGGGAGCCCTGGTGGCTCAGTGGCTAAACTGCTTGGTTGCTAATCAAAAAGAAAGGAGAAAGGCCGGGGTTTGAACCAACTGGCTGCTCTGTGGGAGAAAGATGTGGCAGTCTGCTTCCGGAAAGATTTATAGCCTTGGAAACTCTATGGGGCAGTTCTACTCTGTCCTACAGGGTCACTATGAGTTGGAATCAACTTGACAGCAGTGAGGTTTTTTTGTTTTTTGTTTTTTTATGTGTGCATGTGTATGTGTGTACTCCCAACCACACACACCCACACACACACCAGGGAGGCACCTTCATAAACTTGCCCTGCATGGTTGTTGATTTATCTGTCAAAGAAATTGATTACCAAGAGAATGTCTGGCTTTATATGCTTACTAAATTTTTAAAAAACATTTTTCATTATATTTATGCAAACATAACTTGGCTAGTTCATAATTTACCGAATGCAGACATTTGTCAGGGCTATTTCCAATCACTCAGAAAAATGTGCCTTTGTGTATCTCGATTATTTAAAGCAACTGTGTTTCCATTGTGCGTAGTGCAGCCAGAACGGCAATGACTGTCTTGACTGAGGAAGTGGAAAGGCTCTTAATTTTCATACGTGCGTGTGCAGGAGTACTTTTGATTGTTTAACCAGCATACAGATAGTGACATGGGCATAAATGCTTTTGCACGCTTTTATTTTCCTTGGTGCTTTATAAGAGAGGGTTAATGCAAAGGAAAATTACACATGCTGTTCTTTGCATTTAAAAATATATCTACTCAATTGTATGCTGAGGAAATCTTTAGTATTTTGAAGCATAAAAATTAAGATGGTTATATAGAAATGTCTCTCATGTGACCACGTCTTATTTATACACATCAGCTACAAATTGGTGGGGTTTTGTTTTTCCTTTGCGCTTGTGTAAACTTTATACCAAACTCAGGTGTTCTCAGGGATAAAATAGGGTCTTTCAAACTTGGTTACCTTGCCTTGAAACAAATCATCTTATTGCTCATTAGATAGGTTCATCTTTTTCCCCAGAGTCCCTTGGTAGTACAAATGGTTAATGGGTGTTTGCTTGACTGCTAAATGAAAGGTTGGAAGTTTGGTTCACCTGTGACGCCTTGAAAGAAAGACCTGGTGATTTAATTCTGTAAACATGAACCATTTAAAACCCTAATGGACCACAGTTCCACTCTGACACACATGAGGTTGCCATGAGTCAGATTCGACTCAACAAGCAACTGATACTGATATTACTTTCCTAGGGAATAGGGAAGGGGAATGGAGCAGATTCAAGTCATGGCATTAGAAACTACTCTCTGAATATGGTCTTCCACATAAAGGTAGAATTGTTTCTTTTCTTTTCCTGATCCACTATATTCCATTGAATCTAAGATGCTATCAATCTTAAGATGCACCCTTATTTTATATTCTACAAAGAAAATTTAAAATTCTCCCAACAAAATTATGATATGTCCCTGACTGAACAACATATCCCAATTTCAGAGATGTAATGGAGTAAAAGATGCATCTTACAATGGATAAAATAGGGTCTATGGACTAATTAGGGAGATTCACCACATGGGTATAATGTTATCTAAATCAGCACAGGAAACCCTGGTAGCACAGTGGTTAAGAGCTATGGCTGCTAACCAAAAAGGTCGGCAGTTTGAATCCACCGGGCGCTCCTTGGAAACCATATGGAGCTGTTCTACTCTGTCCAGTAGGGTGACTATGAGTTGGAATCAACTCGATGGCAATGATTTTTGTTGCTGTTAAATCAGTACAACTTAAGTGTGATCCTTTAGTGGCAGGAAACAATTTATTATCTCTTCCATTCAGTAAAACCCAGCGCCCTCAAGTAGATTCTGACTTATAGCCAATGGAACTAAAAAAAAAAAAAGTGTATTCCCAAACTCTGTCTACCTTTTCCCATTCATAGAGCTATCAAAAAAAAAATCCTCTCTCTTAAGACAGTTGACTTTGATTTGAAGGGAGGCAGAAGAGCAATACCACAAAACTATAGGGTTTAGAGTTTTTAAAAGAAGTTTCGTGTTGATTCTTGTTTCTTTGAGACTTCAAGCTATGGATTAATCTAGCTGAGACTCTGTTTCCTCACACACACTGTGCCCTCAGTTCCCCATTTTTCTGCGAATCAGTCTTCCCTCTCCACACACCTCTGGGATTAGCAAGCATTCAAAATTTTGATACAGGAAACTAGAACAGAGTTGGGTACTAAATATTCTTTTAAACTCAATTATAAAACAATATAAAAAATGGTCAATCAGAAATTGTCAAAAGATGTGACAATCATACCATCACATCCCAAATAGATTGCTATAAGATGAATAAATTGATAGTAAAACCAGTAAATTGAATGATTTAGACATCAGAGAATTGACTTTTAAGAAAACGAGCCTGCTTCTCTGTCATCATTACCACCACCAATATCTAACTCAGTACCTGGCAAGTAGTATCTCTCAATAGATGTTCCCTGAGTGATATAGGTATTGACCAGCTGTGGCCAAAGAGCCCATTTCCTTATCTCCATTTTGGAGCTAGGCGTTGTCATGCAAGAACAAAGCTGGAGAAAAAAAAAATTATACTGTATTTTAATTCATTTATCAATTGTTGCATGTCAAGATAATTTCTATCATGGTGTTAGGCTCCTCTAGCATTATACATGACGTTCAGTTACTCAGCACCCATCCACATATTAAATGTACATATTTAAAGCACCTAGTGAGTACCACGCACTCTAGATAGAAAGATGAATGCCACTGCCACCTACAGCAGCAATTCTCAAACTTTTTAGTCTTAGGACCCTTTTTACTCTCAAAAAATGATTGAAAGTCCATAAAAGTTTTTGTCTATGTGGATTGTATCTCTGAATATTTATCACATTAGACATTAAACCTGAAAATTTAAAAAATACTCATTTATTAATTCAATTAAAAGAACAAAAATAACTCTATTACATATCAGGATAAATACATTTTTATGAAAAATAATGATATTTTTGAAAATGAAGGTTATTCTAAAAACTGACTTTTTAAAAATAAATATCTTTAATGTCTGGGTTAAAAGAGGACAGCCAAACTCTCATATCTACTTCTGTATTAATCAGTTGCGATACATTGTTTTGGTTGAACTATGTAAAGAAAATCAGCATTACACAGATATGTAGTTGGCAAAGGGAGGCATATTTTAATAGCCTTTTCTGATAAATGTAATATTCTTTTACACCAGATCAAACCTCAACAAACAGTAGCTTATTAAGGTTAGTTGCAGGTTATAATCTGAAACCACATCAATGAACTTCTTAAAAAATTTGTTGCATTAAAATACATCGGTCCATCTTGCATTTTAAATGGGCCTTTTACCCATGTTTTATATGCATGGTTTTGTAACATGCATTGCTCATTTGGAAAATATTGTTTTACCAAGTTATGCAGGTTTTCCAAATGTGGACATATTTCATAAAGCAAAAATTTTAAAACTTGCCACAATTAGTATCAAGCTCTTGACAGCATTGGAAAGCTGTCAAGCTCACCATGGCAGATACAAGTCTATATCTTTAGATTATAATTTTTGCTTTAAAGTTTGAATTTTATCATTGATAATAAATACTATTAGTTGTTTTCCTTGAACTGACTGATTCCCTTTTAGGAAAGTATCTGCTATATACTCAAGTCTGAGTAACAATAGTTTGTCTGTCAGTTACTTTTTCAAGTAAAAATGGTGCTCTATGAAAAGAGAGGCTATTTCAGCTGGCAACTCACAAGTACTTTTCCTCCAGGCAATCGTTGCACTCTGGTAAAGAGCAGAGGTGCTCTTTGTAGACATCCTATTTTGTCACACATAATATTAAAGCCATGTATTGAGGAATTTAGATTTTATAAAATTAGTAATAATTTTTATTGCTTTTAGGGGGCATTCTTAATTAAAACTGGTGTGTAAATGTTTGTTTTTTGTCATGTTTGTTTTTTACTGCAAGTACATGTGGTTAAGAATATAATGACTGCTATTCTATATCACCATTGGGTGCCGCTGCCTTATTTCATGGTAAGGTGTCAGCAATTTTACCCACCAATGTTTTCCATCGTCGGTGCAAATGTCAGCACGGTGAAAAAAGGTCAATAATTGTCTTAGTGTTATTTTGAAAACAGTTTTGACTTTGCAAATCTCCCTAAAGTGTCTCAAGGGTCCGTAGAGGTCTGTTGACCTCACTTTGAGAACTGCTACTCTAGAGATTCAAATGTTAAGGGAAGAAATGGATAAATAAACAGAAATTTTCTGCGGTTTATAGCAAGTACAGCAATAGAAGGAAGCACAAGGTCTTTTAGGAGCATTTCCCAAGGAGGCTATGCCTAAATGAGATCCAGAAGGACACCTAAGTGTCAGCCAAATAAAGAAAGAAGAGTTTGGCTGATTGAATCCTGTGTCTGGGAATATTATTTCTGTTTTCTCTGCTAACGCTCTTTCTAAAGTCTAAAGAGATCTCAACATATGGTTCCTATATGGCAATCAAATTCCAAAAAACATGAATGCCCAGTCAAGTAAGGTCATTAATAAGCTATTACCACTCAGGGTTGAGTTGCTATGGGAATTTAGAAGGGGGAACCTGGATAGTTGCATTAATGATGCCGTGTTGCATTGCACAGACATTTTTATGTAGTAAGCCAGATGTCATCTATTTTATGTGCTTCTAGGCTCTGTGTCCCAACAGGAATAAATTCAAACCAGTCCTCATCAAGGTGACCTGGCTAGATACCATCAACCATTTTAACTTACGTTAAATGAAGGTGAAAAGAACTGACATGTATCGAATACCTAATATGCCATTAGGGGCCTTATAGACATGATCACATTTAATTATCAAAACAATTTGATAGGTATTTATAATACCCCCATTTTTAAGACTAGGAGACTGAGATTCAGAGACACTGAGTAATAAGCCCAAGGTCACTAAGTGCAAAAGGTACAGAGCTGGCTGCCAAGGCCGCTGTGTCTAACTGGGCAGTGTCTGCTCTCTCTGTTCTGTGATCCTGGGAGCGGGCAGAGGTGTATCAGGAATAAAATGAGCTCCATCTCACTGGAGCACCAATTAAAGCATTAAAAAGTCCTAAGCTAATACAGCTATATAATGGAATAGACTGGAAATCACTTGAGGAGACTTCAAAGAAATTTCCTTTTAGGAGGGAAATATCTGGGATCTTCCAGATTGTCCGAAAGTCTGTGTTCCTAGTCCTCTGCACTGAGGGTGCTTTTGAGACGCACCAGTGTAACATTCATCTTACATCAAACAAACTAACGTGTTTTCCCAGTAACTAAGCCAAATGCTGTCCAATTAGACCTAAAAGCAGTCTAAAAGTGCTAATAAAGTGCTCGCAATTCTTCATTTTTATGGGTACAAGTCAAATTTATAAGCATCTTCCAAAGATGAATACCAATGAGTAACAGAAGAGGGGAGGCTAGAAGGGGAGAAGAAATTCTCTCTAATATTTACAAACGCCACTGATGACCAATGACAGCAGTGAAGATGATGATGAGAATGTGATGAAAGCTACCTTTTTTTGAGTATCTACCATCTGCTGGCATAATGGTTCAGAGCTATGGCTGCTAACCGAAAGGTTGGCAGTTTGAATCCCCCAGGCACTCCTTGGAAACCCTATGGGGTAGTTCTACTCTGTCTTATAGGGTTGCTGTAAGTCGGAATCCACTCAACACCAATGGGTTTTTTTTTGTTTTACATCTGCTATTTTTTTTTTTAATCACTATGCATGAATTCATCGTCCCAAATATACTGTACAATAATCTTATAAGGTGATCTTATTATGCCCATTTGTGTATGTACCCAGGTGTAATACTTGGGCTTTCATGTTATCTCAATACGTCTATGAGCTATTGTTATCCATATGTTGCCAGCTACGAAAATGTCCTAAAAGTAGATAAGCAATTGCCCAAGTTTACACAGTAAATGATGGAAATACTCACAGACCCTGGTGGGCCTGTCTCAAAAGCCTGAGATCTTTCCATATCATGGTATCTTCATATTATGTAGAGGTAATTATATAATTTATTGTCAAAACTTGGATACTTTTGAAAGCAAAAAGGGATACTATTAATAATTTTACCAGAACAAGAAACATAAATTGGAATTCCCCCAGACAAAACAGGATAGTTACCTTAATATTAGACAAAGATAGAGGCTGTGTGGTATCAAATCTTTTAGAAATAAATGCATTTAAATTTTTTTGTGTGTTTTGTTTTAAAATGTTGACTAATCATTTCACCTAAAGTAAATTTTTATAATTTAGGAGGGAAAAGTCATTCTGGATATTCTTCACACCCGAGAAATAATTTTCACTCAGCTAAGTGACAGTAGAGGAAAAAATATGCATCATCTTATGATACATTTTATACACAACGAAACAGAAGTCAGGCACAGAACTCTAAAGAGGATAAAGAAGGTTTAGAAAACTCTAATTCAGTATTAGAAGTTAATGAATATGGCACTTGCTGGGTTCTGAAGTATTATAACTTACTTGTTGAGGGAGAAAACTTAAGAAGTATGTTACATAACTTGAGTATTTTCCTTTTTCAGAAATTACCCTGTAACAATAACTTGAGATAGTTTTATATCACCGTGGAGGTAACTGCTCCACCTTGTTCCAAGTACAGGTTTGGGCACTTTTTTTTTTATAGTCGCTTCTATGCCGGTGCATCAGAGGTGTGAGTCCTAATTTCTTTCCAGTAAAAGAATAGCTTATAATTTCTTTTGTTTCTTTTTCTTTGATGCAAGAGTTCTCTCTTCCCAGTTTTTAGCCTACTTTGTTTAGTGTTTTTTTTTTTTCTGCTCTCATTTTTTTTTTTCCTCCTTGGTTTATTTACGTAAAGTTCAGTGACTTAAGCTGTTTGTGAAATTATTTTAGGATTTTACTGCTTCTTGCTTTGGCTGCTCTTGATCATACCCAGATTTATTTTCTAGAGGAAGCTAATTTAGTAAAATCATTTTTTTTTTTTTTAATAAAATAAGTGCTGTAAACTCAACCAAACAGGCCACTCGACAGTAAAAAAAAAAAAAAAGTCACATTTGTTCACTAACAGATGGGCTTTTCTTTTTTTATTTAAAGAGGCACACATACATTCTTGAGCGATACAATATGTACCAGCTTCAAACAAACATTTTATCCAGACATAGGTCTAAACAAAAGAAAGAGCAATAACTCAGATAGTGTATTTAACTAGTATGAGATTTTTGTGTGTGCATGTGTGTGTGTACATCTTGTAAATTTTTGTGCACAAAGTTGTTTTTCAACCTTCTAAATCATCCTTATGAACCTTTTCAGTTGGCTGGACATGAGAAAAGAAGGCTTTTCTCTTGAATGAATATGAAAGTTATTATGTTAAGCGCTGAGTAAGAGTGTGCTGAGCACTTAATGCGACATGACGTGCGTGGTACTCCCCACAAGCTTACCTTCAAAAGGGTGAGACAAAGACAAATATGTATCTGCATACATGTCGAATTGCCAAGTGCTAGGAGGGAAATACCCTTCCCCCCGCTTTTTCTTTCATAGTCTCTTCATGAGACTAAGGGAGCAGAACATAACGAGGAACAGAAGTCAAAGGAAGCAGAGTTATCAGGTCCAGCGTATGCATTAGCAGAACCTGGTATTACAATTAAAAGCTGAGGTTTTGAAGGCCAACCAGATCAAGGAAGGCAAGGCGTTCTGTTCCCACAGGCACCTTTAAGCTTGGCAATGCTGTCCTTAGAGACGGTTTGTCTCTTCCCTTCCTTTATGGCAACGACCATCAGGATACTCAAAGCCCGACAGCGTCGTAAGTGCTTGAGGCACTGAAGTGTATAATATCACTTCATATGAAAACGGTACAAGGGTAAAGAGAAGAAAGATGTAAGTGATAAAAAGGGAAGGAAGAAAGAAAGGTATTTATGCTATTGTGTCTTATACTAGTGACCTTCACTTCTTGTCTCTAACACAGTTCCTCAAATCTTAAAAGCTTATTTCTGGCCTTAAAGAAGTTAGTTTGGAAGAGTTGACATTGCTGACGATGACAGGCAGTGTGGTAAGGGGAAGAGCAAGGTCCCTGGAGGCAGAGAGACTTATGTTTGATCAGTTCTGCTACAGACTTCACATGACTTTAAGCAAATTCCATAGATTACTGTAGCCTCCATTTCTTTACCTGTTAAATGGTAAAGCACTTCCTCCCCAGGGTTGTCGTGCGCGTACAAAATAAATTCTTAGTCTCAAAGCATCTAGACAGGGGTGATATGAGTCTGTGCTCATTCATTGGCTATTATTGTCATTGAAAATATGATCCCAGAAACTACATTTTACTGTTATTGGAATCATATATGCCAAGAAGCTGAGGAATCTCTACCTTCTCTCTCCCTGCGTGGTCAGTACTTTTTAAGAAAAATCTTTTAAAGGGAAATTTAAGCAGTATAACCAACTGGGATTTGGTCAGGGTCAGGGTCATACAGAGAAGCTGCATACTACCACCACCAACAGCAAAATCAGAATCCAAGACCTGGATGAAACCAGGTTAAAACCACCAAAGACAGCATAAAACAGAAAATAAAGCCCCCAAAATTATTATATTTTCTGAAAGATATATGCAGAGGTAGATTACTAACTTTGCTTTTTTGTTGTTGTTGTTCTTATTGTTGTTAAGCAGTGGAGGGTTGAAGGAAAGGTCAGTATTTAAAGTGGTTAAGAATAGTGACATGGGCTCAAAACTAAATCCACTACATAGCATTTGATCTTGATAAAAAATAGAGTACCAGACTTTTCTGAACCTCAACCTTTTCATCTGTAAAATTAGGGACAATAATAGAAAATACTTCATAGGATTATCGTGAGGCTTATATAGGATGCATCTTATAAAGCAATCAGTAAAAGCCTGAGTAAGCATTCAGTATGGTTATTATTTATTATATCTGAGCCCCTGTGGAGCCCTGGTGGTGCGGTGGCTAAGTGTTAGGCTACTAACCAAAAGGCCGGTGGTTTGAATCCACCAACTGCTCCTTGGAAACCCTATGAGGCAGTTCTACTCTGTCCTATAGACTCGCTGTGAGCCTGAACTGACTCGACGGCAATGGGTTGGTTGGTTGGATAACATTCTCCCCATTTTCTCTTTGGGCTGTTTCCCTAAGCCATCTGGATTTCCTAAAGCAAAGGTCTGGAGCGATTGCTTCTAGAATAGTTGAATGTATTTGAAAGCTCCATGAGAGTGAAGCATTCCAGGATATAAACGTCATGAGCCAGTCATATGTGATTCTCTGCATAGGTCCACAGGAACTCTAGGCTGGGCTTGTTTTCTCTGGAGAGAGATACCACCTAAGTCTCAACAGGCCAACCACAAGCCAAAGGTCATGCATCATGTTTTGACATTTCACCATCGAAATTCATCCATCAGTGACACACAGTTATATGACTAATCTTGTTTGATTTGGCAACGAGGTGAAATGTCAATAGGTTACCTATTTTGACTGAAATTATTAAAAATACCAAAGGGAATATTACATGTGTGTTAGTCATCCCAGAACAAAGATGAGCATGCTTCCTTGAAATGTTAGACTATACAAATCACATAAAGGATCCCAAGAATATTTTACATTTGAAATGCATACTTTGTTCACATTCTTGCGTCGCTTGGAGAATTGTGTCACTCTTGCCAAAATCTTGGGTTTCCTTTACCCCATGCCTGGATTCTCCATCGACACTAATGGGAATTTCACCCTCAAGCACAAGATAGTATATGGGACTAAAATGACAATAGCAGAAGGTAAAGAATACATTTTATACATTGTGCTACAAAATATTTTTCTTGACTGTTTCTGTTATAGTCATTGGCTATTGCTTAGAAAGGTCCATTTGGAAACCTGAAAACATATTGCCTCTAGGGGCTAGTCTTTTGGAAACATACTTTTACCCATACATGTCATCACAAATTATAGAAATGAATAATTAGAGATCAATCTACATAATTTTAATTTTGTGGTTAATTACAAAAGCATATCCTTCTGGCACTGCCATTAATCTGTCAGGTATGTACGTTTCCTTTTTTCAACCTGAAGGAATGGTGTTTTTGGAGAAAATATTGTCCACGTTTTCCTAAAGAAACAATGCAAAATTTGCCACTTACTGAACTGTAAAGTGTGACAAATTCTTTGTAATTCATGTTCACGCATTAGCAACAACCTGTAGAGCTATGATTTGTTAGAACTTAGCATTAAAAAAGAAAGTTTATGTGTAAGAAAGAGAAATACAAAAAAAAAAAAAAAAATCTGTATGAGTGACCAAATGTCAAAAAATGTATTAAAGCAGTTTATGGCTATCCTATTCATTATTTTGCTGACTTAGAAAACTTGAAGTGTTTTGTATCCATTTCATTATCTGCAAAAGCATGAACTGTAGCAGAATTTACATAGAAATCCTGCTAGAGAGTGGGGACTTTCCTGCACAGTCAGCTTTGCCTCTTAATCCAATCTTCCCCAATACAGTTGGCATGGCAGTTGCCACACTCAAACAGCAGGATCTCTTTTGTAGAGAAAAGTATGAATTTGAGCTGTAAAATGAACAGAAGTATTTTTCTATTACTCTGGATGCTTCCTCTTGCTGAGTTTACATGAGAAGTCTAGCAGGAGGTATTATTAAATAGCCTCAGAAATTAGCCCCAAAACAATTATCTTGGTTTAGCAATAGAAAAAGACACGAGGCTTAATGAAAAGAGCATTTGAATATTTGTGATTGAATATCTGTTGGACACCTCTGTAGTTATTAACTCTTATCATCAGGGTTTCAAATTTGTTATTACTTTTAATTGAATTGTTTTTGGAAAACGGCAGATTAAAAACACGTTTTTCCCCATATGATAGTCAGAGAGCCCAAAGCAAACTGTGTAATAATGGGTTCTTTAAAGTTTAGTTTAAACCTTGCCATGTGGCAAGGTATATAGCCTTGTTCACATAAATTTGGATATTAATTTTATAATAGATTTATAGAATTACTAAGTAGGAAAGAATGTCTCCAGTCATATAGCCCACTGCTCTTTTCTTGTGAGCCTGTTCTTCCAAACCCCAGGGCTTTGTCTGTGTTCAGTCTTAAATTTGCCATGAGTTAAAGATTTCTATGGATTCCGTTAGAGAATATTCCAAAAGGTAATATATATATTTTTAGTTATCCATTTTTCTCTACACATAGCCAGGATGTTGGCTTTCTCAGTTTTGTTTCTTCTTTTTCTGTGATCTTTTACCGTTCCATATAATTTCTCTATCTCTATAGTATTTGCTATTTTTAAGTATTTGTTGGCTGTTATTATGTCAAATCTTAGAAGTTACTTAGTCAGTTGCTTTAATCTTTCCTTCCAAATCCCCGCCCAACCTTACCACTCCAGTCACTTCATCATTTGTTAAAAAAAAAAATTTCTTTTAACTCTCTCCAATCTTCCACATATTTCTGGAACTGAGTTTATCCAAAGCGAATGCACTTTTCCAGGTGCTTCATATATCATTTCCAAGTCTGGAATGTGATGGCTTCTTATACACAGACCAAACGCTAGTGGACTTTGTCTTTTTTTTTTTTGATCATTGTCAGCATGTTGACACAGAGTGTTTTTTGAATATCTCCCACTGATTCCCGAGAGACCCTTTCTGCAAAGGGGCTATCTTCTACCTGGTCAGTCTATCTGAAGGACTATGAGATGAGAGAAAACATGACTGTATGAACTGTGTTAGAAAACACACCCAGTTACCCCACTCCTTTCCTGCTGTTTTAAGAAACAAATATATTTTCTTGGAATTTTTATTTTTAACTATATTTTATTATGCAAATGAGATGGAAGCATATGCAGACAAAATGCTGCTAGGGCTATCAACTTAGGGCAGAGTGCTTTTCCTAGCTGTACTACGGTAAAGGCCTGAACAGAATTTAAAGCCGTCTTTATTTAACGTTAAAAGTTCAATCTTCACATTTTCTTCACCTATCCATTCCAAATTTTTTTTTTTTCATCCATTCCAAAAGTCTTTTTTGACTACTTCTTCTGACAATCAAAGCAGTTCAGAGAAGGTACAAAATTGGGGGTGAGAAATAAGAGAAGAGAAATATAAAATTAAGTATGATAGTTCAGGAAAAAAAATCGTAATATTTTGTTACATGAATTTTTTTCTATAAGGAGTATTGGGAGTATAAAAAGACTGTTATACAGCTATTAGATGGAAGTTGGCTACATGAAAATCAATCACGGCCACGTTAAACAGTGTAAGAAAATATTGCACAACACCTATGCATCAATAAAGCAAATCTGGAGACCCTGCGAGCCTGATGAATATGGAAGAAAAAAAAAACCTTACTGTCCTTTCTAAGTTTTATATATTAATGTAAGTATATATCATATTCATGGATTCTAAGGGACTATCAATTATAAAGTTCTCTCACTGATTTGATAGCAGCTTCTCAGGAAATAAACTACATCAAATGTATACACTCAATGTCTTTTTGCTAAATGACAATAGCGTACATTCATCTATATAATTATATGTCACTCTTATCTTTGAATCACAGTCAGGGTTTGACTCAAAAACTTTTTTTTCATAACCTCGGAATCATTTTTGAGCCTTTGTGGTGGCAACAAATTGACAGACTGTTTTTCAGTTAATTTACCATTTGTTACATATCTCAGTTAATATTCCCTCAGTTGTAAATCCAAACAACAGAACAGACCCATATTATCTTGAGCAAAAAGGAAAAGTATTGGCTTTTGTAACTTAGAAATTCTGCAGGTAGTCTTTAGGCAGTGTTGGTCACAGGCTCAAAACCACCCCAATGACCCAGTTTCTCTCGGTATGTAGATACTTTTCCCCTTCCGTGCAGTCTCCATTCTCAGCAGGGTTCTCCCTTATGGAAACTGCCGTAGCTCTAGATCACTTATCTTCTCATCTATTCCACTAATGTCGTGAACGCTTTTCCTTCTCAACTCTTCAGAAGTCAGAATTGGCTCTTACTAACTTGAATTGAGTCATGTGACCTCCTCTGGACTCATAATTGTAGGTAGTAACATGGGATTTACTGAGTGGCCTAAACCTCACGGCACTGTCCAAGAGAACCTTCTGTGGTGATAAAAATGCTCTATAGTCTGCACTGTCCAGTACGGTAGGCACTAGTTTCATGTGGCTAGTGATCACCTGAAATGTGTAAGATACAACTGAGGAACTAAATTTTAGAGTTATTTTCAGCAATTTTTTGGGGAAAGTAGGTCCTGTTTAATGAGAAGGGAGAAATATAGATGCCAAAGAGTGTAAACAAAAGATGTTCACTACCTTTGTGCTCCAAAACTTGAACTTTTTATTAACACCTTTTGGACTGATAGTTTAATTTCACATCATATGGCTCACAGAGTATTACCTGCAGTATTTCTATTTTCTATTGCTTTGTCTATTTTTCCTTAATCAGATTGCATCCAGTAGAAACTTTGGACTGATAGCTGTTCAGACCTGAGGGAGAATCCATCTCACTCTATTGTCAGGGATCCGTGCCTTTAATTGAGTTGTCTTTTAGGTACACTGCACTACTTCACCCTCTAATCTTTTCAAAAGACATCTTAAACAACAAATATAGATCCCAATTTAAGTTAAAATTCATGTGGCATTTTCTGTACAAATAACTCAACTGAAGTGATAAAAGTATTAATCAGTTTATAAAGTATTATTAATCTCAGACATGCACAATTATATTACAATGTGCTCCTCTGACTGAAGTATGATTTTTTTTTTTTTTGACACTGGCTCATTTTTTTTTAACTTAATAATATGTTCTTAGACAACATCATGTTTAATGGGCTATATAGTATTCCCTTGTGTGAATGTAATATAGATAAATAGATTCTTGCCATCGAGTAGACTCCAACTTACAGTGACATTATGTACAACAGAACAAAATGTTGCTAGGTCCTATGTCATCCTGATGATCACTGGCATGTTTGAGTACATCCTTGAAACTATTGTGCCAATCCATCTCACCAAGAGCCTCCCCACCCTTGCTGGCCCTCTGCTTCACCAAACATGATGTCTTCCTCCAGCAATTTATCCCTCCTGATGACTTGTCCAAAATAAACTAGTTAGACAATGTTCTGTTGTGATCCATAAGCTTTTCTTTGGCTAATCTTTAGAAGTATATTGTCAGGCCTTTCTTCCTAGTCTGCCTCAGTCTAGAAGCTCTGCTGAAATACATCCCCCAAGGGTGACCTTGCTGCTGTTTGAAATGCCCATGCCATAGCTTCCAGTACCACAGAAATATGTAAGCCACCGCAAAACCACAAACCGATAGACGAGTGGTGAGTGAATGTCATATAAACCTGTTGCTATCGAGTCTGTTCCGACCCATAGCGACCTGATAGGACAGAGTAGAACTGCCCCATAGAGTTTCCAAGGGGCACCTGGTGGATTCAAACTGCTGACCTTTTTGGTTAGCAGCTGTAGCACTTAACCACTATGCCACCAGGATTTCTGACTGTAATACACACGTATTTAAAAAGTGCGATTCTTAACATAAAAGGATATGTACATTTTTAAACTTTTAGAAAAATACAATATAAACTCCATGTGGGCTATTTTTATCTTTTTTGTTTACTGCTGAATTTCAGCACCTAGAATGGAACTTGACACCTATTATACATTCGATAAATATTTGATGAATTAATAAATGAGTATTGGTATACTTTCCAGAGTCTGGTGATGCAATGTTAAGAACTCAACTGCTAACCGAAAGGTCTGCAGTTCAAATCCACCAGCTGCTCCTTGGAAACCCTATGAGGCAGTTCTACTCTGTCCTATAGGGTCGATATGAGTTGGAATTGACTTGACGGCAATGGGTTAGGTTTTTTTCATTTTGCTATATTTCCCATTATGTTTCAAACAGCCATGTATGAGACTGCCAATTCCCCTAAACCCTCATCAACCCTGGAAATATATATATATATTTCCATTTTGTAGACAGAAGATGGTATCTAATTACCATCTTTATTCTAAAGTCTTTATTTCTGCCAGAAGTATAACTTGTGTAAAATCATGCTTACTTAGTCAAAAACAAATTCTATAGAGTAAGAAACTTGTAGCCTAATTTTGACTGAATGTTTCAAAATCTCGAAGTTTTGACTAAGCAAAATCTAGTAGGATTATGTGTTTGGAAATCATATTCCGGTCTACGAAGAAACCATATCAATTGGAGGAAGTCACTAAGCGTACATCATTATTCTATTGTAATATATAAAGGGTCTATAAATGCAGATATTATATTTTAATAAACTGTCTAATAGAGAAAGGTAAAAGAAGAGAAATGCGATGATTCTGCTGAAAATTTAGCCCTCCCCTACTTCTGCAGAGGAGTCCCTGAGTGCTGAAAACAATTGAGAGCTGGGCTATTAACTGAGAGGCTGGCAGTTTGAGTCCACCCAGAGACATCTCAGAAGAAAGCTGATTTACTCCAGAAGACCACAGCCATTGAAAACCCTGCAGAGCACAGTTCTACTCCGACACACATGAAATTGCTTTAAGTAGAAGTTGACTCCATGGCAACCTTTTTTTTAATCCCTGAAGAAGCTAATCTCTAAATTAACTCATAGCCTAACACTTAAACTTACTTACTTAAACACATTAGAAGTTTATTATAAAAATCTACCAGAAAAAGTCAGAGAAATCAAGGTTGGGAACTCCAGTCTAATCTCATTTGGAATGAAAATGCAGACATATACAACAAGAACATTTTATCTAGGCTGTCTCTCACTGGGAGTGTAAATGGTTAACATGGTCAGATGCTAATTGAAAGTTGTAGGGTCAAGTCCACCCAGAGGTACCTTGGAAGAAAAGCCTGGCAATCAACTTCCAAAAAACTCTCCATTGAAAACCCGATGGAGCACAGTTCTACTCGACACACTTGGGGCTGCCATTGAGTCAGAGTTAACAACAACTGATCTCTCACTGAGCATCTGCTTCTTTTCTCTTGTTCTCATCCTCTTCTCTCTTGCCCCCTACTCAGTCTCTGTCTCTTTCTCTTTTCTCCCTCTCTCTTAAATGCTTTCTCTGCTTCAGTACAAGCACATGCCCAAACATGACCCTGCCCTGGATTTATATCCCTTTCCTATTTGAGCACTTAATTAGCTGTATTCCAGTCCCAAATTCTTCAGAGACAGAATCAGATTCACCCATCCTGGGGCAGGTATCTCTCCTCATTCTGCCCCCAATCCAATCTGCTATGACTATGTGGATAGGATCACCTAGTACAAATATGGGAGCAAGTACCCACTATAGATAGGGAATCAGTTTTCAAACAAGAGGATTTAGGGCTGGTAAACATCCCAACAGGCATATACCACAATGTCTTTGCACTTGTTAGATTGCTAGGATACAAATGTAGGTAGCAAGTGGCGCCTGTTCTGTAGTAAATCACTGATCTAACTTGAGTATACAATTTAAAAATCTTCTCACCATTAACATTAAAAAAAAATCATTTAGACACTCGAAGGTTTTTAAAAATCTAGTTTTAATTCTAACGCTCAGCTTCCCTATACTTATTTCTCAACTTAAGCATTTTGCAATTGTTCCCGTCAGAGATCTTTGATGCCACAGAAACAGAACTCAAAAAAAAAAAAGCTTATTTTTTTGTTCTACCAAGTATAGGTTCCTATTTGCAGTTATTTTTAACTGGGCTGCATATCTAGCAATTTTAGCACTTTCTTGCAGTCCTGCTTTTCTCAAAAAATTATCTGACTTTGCAAAAATTAAATAAATGGACAGAACTACCTCTTGCAATGCCACCTTTCAAGCATTTTGGGAAGATAATCCATTATTAACTGTGCTCGCTATCCTAAGCAAAATGAGTCATCTGAGCTTGCGATTTGATGATGTTTGTATTTCTTTTAGTTGTCTTTGCATTTCATAAATTTTATATTTCTCTCCTTCAATTATGTTGTAATTTAAATCTATTATGGGATAAAGCTAACCGATTTTCTATTCCTTATTTAACTAATTTCTGACAGTTAATCTTCTCAGTCCTATCTAGGATTGTTTTGCAGAACAAGGAAATGAATTACATTTAAGTTATACCCAAGGAGTCCCTGAGTGGTGCAAATGGCTAAGCACTCTACTATTAGCCGAAAGGTGGGTGGTTCAACCCACCCCAAGGCGCCTCATATGACAGGCCTGGTGATCTGCTTTTGAAAGGTCACAGCCTTGAAAACCCTATGGAGTAGTTCTACTCTACACATATGGGATCACCACCAATTTTAATCAACTGATTGGTAACTAACAAGAAGTTATACCTATGAACAATAAACTATTTAAATCAAACCATCTGTATCATTAATATCCATCACTCTGGTCATTACAGGTCTTGCAACATATGATAAATGGCTAAATTTTACGGGACTGGCCATGCTGGAGTTTCATTGCTTCCCCTATTCAGATATGTCCTCTAATTGTGGCAATATGCCTGAAATGACAGCCTTCGTTATGACTGATGACAATAGTCTCATCATGGTTTTGGCCACAGTGATAAGCATCAATCACAAAGACAGCCAAAGATGTCAAATCTGCTGAGATGCTCTTTAATCCTGTAATCCTGGGAAGTTACGACTGTCAGCGCAGATCCAAGTAATTGTCTAGATCGGTGGTCCCTAAACTTTTCCAGTTAGGAGAATCGTATTATACCAGAAAACATTGTTGAAAAATTCCACTTTTAGTTTTGTTTGAAAAAGCATACAATGACAAAAACCAGACACTTTGCAACAAATACCTTTTGAGATGTTTGCACCACCCTAACTGACTCGTCTTCTCTGAAAATTATTCCCATATCTATAGAGGTGGCACTTTGTGCTATATTTGAGGTTAGGAATATGTGAAAATGAATTTTTATTTTATTCGCTATAGTAACACCTAAACTTATTCAAAGAAATAAGTGTGAGATACGTTATTTGTTTAGTCAACAGATACTGCTTAGTGCTTTGAACTAGACAGGAACCACTGATCTAGAAAATGTACACTCTAAAACCCATTCTTATCTTAATGATTCAAATAATTGAGGGGATACTTTTGTTTGGTTGTTTGTCTTATTCTTTACTTAACATTATTGTTCAACTCAATTCTCTACTTCATCTAAGGTTTACAGGCAAAACCTGTGATTTTATAGAAAACCATATCTAAGGTATCTCAATTACCCTCATAATCTGGATAGGGTAAAATTATGAGTATTTCCCTGAGGTACAGTAAAAATAGTTTATTTATTACTACTTCCTCAACATCTCACTCACAGGTGGTTAGATTTTGAAAGATTATTAACTAGGCTTGTGTAGGCAAGTACAATAATTTGACTTCAGGAAGCCATTATCTGAACCAGCCTCCCTCCTGCTAGGGCCAAAGGATATTATTTACAGAAATGAATCAGTGTATTATGTTTAATACATTTTTAGAACTCTTGTGCATATACTATATCAGGTTTTCCTGTCTAAATGTTTTCTATGTTGCGTAAGTCTCATTAAAAATTTTTGCCACGTAATTTATTCCCTTAATCCTATTAGGCTCTTAAATTTTGTACGGTGGCTTCTTAGTCTATCGATATGTACTTCTCTGTGCCAAATAAGAACTCTCACCTCCTTCAAAATCTGATTCAAAGCCTCTTTGCTCCAAGAACAGTCCACAATAAACTCCATATGATTTTGCACCTTCTCTGGATACTTCCTAAATTTGATTTCAAGTGTTCTGTCAGTCAACTTTATTTCTTTGGTACAGAATATATACCATGCTTATATGTTCAATTCGAAGTGCTCTTTGCTTGGCTATATTTTGCTTTGCGATGGCGGTTACTTCCTCATTTCACAGGTGTGTTTATGTGCTTGCTCCTCTTGCTTACCTTGATGATACTTTGCTTGAGCTTGAGGCAACACAGCCTATGTGTTTTTGTTGTGTGTGTGTGTGTTTTTTTTAAACTTCTTCAGATGGTGTTCAGTACCATTTATCGCTGTTGACCAAGCAACACATACATTATTTTTCCCAATGAAGTGAGGTGAAACAGCTTGCATTTCATTCATTTATTAATTTGACCATTTAAAATTATTTATTGATCACTTTCTGGGTATCTGGCATTGTGCCATGCACTGGGGACACAGTGGTAAATGCAATAGACTCAGCCCCTGTGGATTTTACAGATCAGGGTTAAGTCTAGTTACATGACCAAGACAATCTGTTCAAGTCACTTGAATCATGAACTGTTGGCCCAATGTTCACATGTTAGCCCTGCAGACTAGATTATACTAGTCCTCTGTCTCCATTGCTTTTCTCAGTAGCCTATTTTTTGCTGTTAACATAGTCAAGGCACAAATTGATTACAGTAACTGTGAGAAATCCATGAATTTTCACAGGGAAGTGAATAGTGGATCACGTATTCATTGTGTTGACCTTGAAAAAGGTCAGAGTAGACACAGAGGAAAGGAAAGTTACCCACTGCCAACATTGTTAAGACAGTACACTGTGAGATCCACCCCCAGAGCACTAGTTGATATATTGCCCTAAATCTCTAGGTAGACCAGCCATAAGAAATATATCAGATGGATATATCAATAGTAAATATATTTGAAATGATACTTGTCAGAGAAAACTGTATGTGCTTCTATCTCTATTATGCTTGCTTTATGTCTTAGAGTTTGCCAATATCATTATGTAATATTTAGTGTTAATTACTTATATATTATTTGGATGCCAGCATATCCTTACAGATGTACTGTTTTTAATGACAAAGATAACGATGACTGAAATGGTGATTAAAAATATGTTATAAGCTTTGCACCTTCATGAAAATCCCAGAGCTCTTTACAAAAGCAATAAAACAATGAACTAAAATAACAGCTGTGCTAATCATACGCTGGTTAAAAAAGATAACTCTTAGAATCTTAGGGTTTTTTTTTTTTTTAATTCATCAATAAAAAGATATAAAGTTTCAAGCTCATGAAGGCTAACTTCTGGAGTTATCAAATGGGGGATGGTAGAATAGATAACTCAACATACAAGTCAAAATGGCTCTTAATTTGAAATGGGATAGAATACCATGTATACGTCACTGGACTTTTATATTATTTTTGTGCCCAAATTTGTCAATTAGCCAGATATGTTATATATTTGACTTACAAAAGAAAAAGGTAAATCATTTTTAAAAGAAACAAGCTGATAATAATGATTTCTATTTTTAAAAAACCTCTAGTAGGCTTTCATCTAAATTCTCTATACCTTCTGTATTTCATAATAATGACAAGTAATAGTCACTGTGATGGTCTGAGATACTGTAGAATTTCAGTTATTGGGCTCTTTGACTGTATTCACTGTAGTTCACTTACTTCAGCAATAAAATCAAATAAAATGTCAGCAGGATAACACTGCTCAGTTCATTCGGTAGTACCTGAGACAAAGGCAAAGCTTCCCTGACATTGTAAGGCCACTGCAACCGAGGGGTTGATTACCACATCGTAAGGCGTCAGATTCGGTGTGCATACTCCTATTACCAGAAACTTAAAAGAAAGCAGGCCAGTCATTAATTATATGTGTCTACGGTCTCACACTAGGCTCAAGCAATCCACACATACATATATACGCATCTTCAAAAAGTACTATTTTCCTTAAAATATATATATATTTCTTTTTGGTTTTCAAGATTAAACAAGTCATCAAGTCTTATCAAGATGTACATTTCTTACAAGTCACAAAGATAGTGTTTAGCAATTTTTTCTTAAGAAAAAATGAGAAATGGTCTCCCAAAACACCCTGAAAGAATAAACATAGCTACCATGTACTGATGACTTCCATTTGTGAGGCACTATAGGGTCACTGGCACTGGGCTGGGTTGTTATAGGATTGCTATGAGTTGGAATCAACTGGATGGCAACGGGTTTGTTTTTTTTTTTTTTTGGATGGTAGGGATGGAGCCCTGGTGGCACAGTGGTTAAGACCTCAGCTGCTAACCAAAAGGTCAGCAGTTTGAATCCACCAACAGCTCCTTGGAAACCCTATGGGACAGTTCTACTCTGTCCTATGGGGTCACTATGAGTCAAAATTGATGCCAAAGGCTTTTTGTTTTCTTTTTAATAGTAGGTAAAAATTATCGTCTGAATCCTCACCAATCATTTGGGATAGGTACCATTATACCTATTTTACAATGAGAAACCAAGGCTTAAAGAGGTCTAAGTCAACTGGCCTGAGAAACACAGATAGTAAATGTCAAAGCCAGGGCTCAAAACTGATAGCAGTTTAACTCTATGTCACGGACATTTCACTATGCCTCACTGAACTGGCAGACAAGAGTATCTTGTGCCTATAATGAATTAAAGATATTCTAATTCAAGGACTCGGTTTGTTGAGCTCAGGCAGTGCCTTCTGGAGGTGATTATAGAGAAAAGCAGTTATTTTAAGGAAGCCCTGCCCAACATCATCACTAAGACAGAAGAATGAGGTCACCCTTCTCTACTAACTGTCCTATATCTTTTGGGCATCCTATGATTTATTTCCTCCCTCAAGGCTCTGCTGAACCCAATTTCATCTGCATTTCAGTGTTGGGTGGGAATATGCTCCTCCTTGACATGGGTCTAAGAGGCCATGTTGAGTTTGCAGCCTCGGTTTTTCCATGGATCCAGGTCTCTGTGCCTCTAACTCTGTCCTAGTAACCTAAACCTGATTTCTGGTGAGATTTTTACAGTTCTTGACTCTGGATATTATGAATGGAGCCTAAGTGGTCACTGAGCATGAGTAAATCAGGACTAAGGATAGAGGAGAGAGAAGGGGTTTGACGTGGGCACTTTCGCTCCATCCGTTTCTTAGATTTTCCTCTTCTCCTGTTGTAGCCCTAGAATGACTCCCTCAATCTCAGCCCTTGATTAGGACTCCAGCTGGTGGCTTCCGTTATGCTTACGGAACCCAGTTTTTCTAATTTAGGAGTCTGAACGTTGCAAAAAAGAAAAATTTGTTTGTTTCTCAGTTTATTTTCATATATTTGCTTATTTCAAGGTCAGGGAACACAATTTATTTTCCATCTCTCCAGGAGCCTACAATACTGCCATGATGACCTGACTGCACAAATAGTAGCTGACTAAACCACCGGCCAGCCAGCCGGGGGCCTTCTAGAGTCCTCCCAACAAGTGGAACCTTCAGCTCTGGCCTGTAAAATTGAAACAATGTATATCTGTATTTTATTTATTGGTGCAAAACCTAGGAAGTGACTGAATTCCACAAGGCAAGCAAAAATATATTAACCTTATAAAATATTTTTGCTGAAATTCTCAAAATATCCTTTAATACATTGGATTTAACTAAAGACTTGAGCACAGGCTGAAATGCAGGTTGGAATTAAAAATTTGAAACAGTCTGGTAAGACAGACTCCAACAGCCTTAGGACTAAATTTAAATAAATAATGATGTCATAAAAGAGACAAACTGAGTATCCCGCAATGCAGAAAATGTATCAACATTGCCTAATTATGTCTTTATGGTGTCACGCAATTTAGCAGGATCTAGATTTGTGTCAAGATTGAATGCTGAGATAACTAATAAGCTACCATATCAACCAATATCTTTCTTACCTGGGGTCCTAAATCTCATGACTGAAAGAGTGGCATACTTTCTGAGTTAACTCTCATTCTTTTATAGTGGTTCCTAGTGTTACACTTGGCAACCATTGGTGAAGCTCTCCAGTCTCAATCTGATTCTCCATCAGTAGAAATAGCCCAACACAAGAAAGAGCAATGAAACAGCAGAGTGGAAAATTAAACCTTTCCACAAATTTCTGGAGATAGTCCTGTCAGTTTAAGAATGAGAAGCTGCAGCTGAGAGATTATACTCATGGTGTTCACTGTCAGGACCTGAAGGAGCTGACATGACAGTCAGGGTGAGCTACAGAGGAGACCCTACCAACTGCACTGAATTATTCTTTCTGTGGCTCGTTTGGCAGTTTGATCTTTCCCAACTCTACATAGTGAGCCTGGACCATGGTGTGACCTTCAACGCGTATTTTCCTGATGCAGTCTAGCATTCTGACTAACACCTGTGTTTGTGGCCTCATTTTCTTTTTGCTGTTTTAGCTTCACCTTAGGCCCTGATCTCTGTGCTCTTTCCCTGGGACCTTTTGCCCTGGTGACCTAAGTGATCACTTCTCCGGATTTTACCTTCACAACAATTAACCCAGTTATAGGGCTAGAGCCAGCAGGACTTGGGTGCTTCTGTTGACACTCATTGTACTGGGTGCTTCTCTAAGCCTGCTCCCCAGGGACCAGTGGCCTAGAGCCCTCCTGACAATGTTGGTACTTTGCTTTTGAATAACCAGGCCAAGAGAGAGAGCCTTACAAAAAGAGCTTTTGTGTTGGCAACTGTAGACAAGGCAATCTATTCAGCAAGAACCCATCCAGGGAAGCAAGCCTGGCAGACACAAAACAAAACAAAACAACAACCTCATACAACAAGAGTAGGACTAATTAACTCAGTAATCCTAGGGCAACCTTAGTTTTTGAGAATGTGGTCTCTGGAATCAAATTGCAAAATTCCACTCCTCGTTCTTCTACTACTTGCTGTAAGATCTTAGACAAATTATTTAACTGATTGGTGTCTCAATTTCTTCATCTGTGAAAAGGGGGATAGAGTTTTGGGAATGGTAAAAATGAGATCATGCATGTAAACATCTAGAACAGTGCTGGCACATAGTAAGCGCTCAATAAATTATTAATGATTTTAAAGAGTCTATCAATCAATTTCCTCTGCCTGAGACTGAAAACCATCAGCTCCCTTAAGAAAATGTCCTGGTCTGAAACAGAAGGAAGAAGCCAGGGTGAGGTCTCCTTAACTGTTTATATTCGGAAAGTATGTGCTCTACTCTCTTTTCTACCCTAGCCCTGACCTGTGGGAAGCAGAGAAAAGGAGAAATTGACCCTAACCTGGTAATAGTGTTTATACATATTAATTGAGGAATAAAACAGGAAAATGGAGCATAGACACTCACCTCCACAGAGGCCATAAAAACCTCAAGGTTGCCCAGCATGCCAAGCAAACCTCTGCAACGGTAGAGTGTTTCTCGGCAGAGAGACTTGGGACTTTATTGAGATAACCCTCCCTTGGCCAGGGCTATCCCAGGCATTGTGGGTCCTTTGGCATACCTGGTTCTTTCCCACTAAATGCCGACAACATACTCTACTCATTTTGGCAATGCCAGATGCCCTATACAACACACGTACACTCTCACACCTAAAAGCCCCTTTGGGAGGGAGTGACAGCACTCCAGATTGAGAACCACTGTGGCTATATAATCACATGGAATATTGGAATGTTCAGGAAATAAGCCTCGTGGAATTTGTACTGTGATGCCAAAGGAATATTAGGGTTAGTTCAACTCCCCCATTAGCCCTCATCTGGGAAAGTAATATCAACTCTAACAGGACATTAATATTGAAGCAAACTACTTTCAAGAAAAGAGTTGCAGTTCATTTGCTGAATTCTCTGAGAAAATGCTCATTATTCTGTGTTCCCATCCATTAAACAAAAGTTTATCAAATGCCTACTGGGTCCATAGAACTACTACATGCACACCCTGTAAGTTTATCCTTTAACTCTCTATCTTTTAAACTTTAAAAGATTTATTTGACCCAGCACAAAGCAGAATGAGTTTCTGGTACCCTTAAATCTAATTTTTAGTCTATTTAGTAGCCATGGATGAAGTGACAGCTTATTTTTGAGCTCCAAGTAGTAGCCATAAACACAATATAGCCTGAAACCAATTTTTTCTTTTTTGTTATTTTCATGAAGCTAAGCCAAACCCTTTGGCTTGGCAATATTTCTGATATTCTGATCTCATTGCTCTTTGGCCTGAATGATTGCATTGAATAATCCTAACAAAGTGGAGACAAGCACAGAGTTATTCAGACACAGACGGGGACTTCAGACACACGTAAGGACATAACTCAAAGGTTCTGCGCTCCCATAGTGCTTACCATTTGAACTATACAGACTTGCAACTTGGAGCCAGCCAACATTCACATTTAGTATATGAAAGTTAAACCATGTGGTGGGCTTTCTCTTCTACACCCCCTCCCTAGATGGGATATCTCAAGGATCAGCTGCTATGAACAGAAGTAGGGAGCTTTTGAGAGGAGAAAGGCATTTAATATAGCAAAAGGGATGAAAGAGGGTCAGACCTCAAAGAGAGTAATAGAGAAGGAGGGTCAGAACCTGAAAGTTGAGTGTGGAAAAGCAGAGTGATGGATTATAGAACAGAATGGAGAAAGACATGGTTAAAGGATTCTATTACCACAGAAAGAAATGTTTCGTATGGAAAAAAAAATATTATAAAACGAAGTGTTATGTTTTCAGTACGCTGAATGATCTTACACTCCTTTTGTGTATCATAGGCTAGAGGCTAATTCTAGGTGAAGATGGGGCGAGGGAATTCTAAGAAAAGTGACAAGTTTTAGAATAAGGATAAAGAAAATCAGGATGAAATGAAGTTGGAGAATGCAGCAAAAATAAATACAAGACATGGTAAAAAAAAAAAAAAAAAAAAGGACCCAGTGGTAGAAAAAGGTACATTATCAGGGAAAAAGAGAAGTAGGAAAAATAATTTTATGCTTTCCTTTGAATTTAGAATCATCTTATATTTAGAAAACTGAACTATTGGGGAGTATACTTTAACACTTTGATTGCTAACCACTGAGGTAACAGAAACTTAGTCCAGGGAGATGCAGTCTTCACATTTTAACGTCTATATCCTGAAATCAATTGTAACACAGTAATGATCATAATCAGAATATAATAATTAGACATATTCAATTATATTTCATCAAGTATTACCTTTCATTCTTAGAAGACTTGAGATCTTTTGCACTTAAAATTTAAAGGTACCTGCGAATTTTATACAAACCTATACATTTTTTTCTAAAAACTAATAGAGTAATAGCCCCTGACTAAATTCTCTTTGGAAGCTGTATTTTTCTAAGTAAGACAAATGAACTGGAGACCACTTTTAAATATTTCTAACCAAGAAGACTGCAATATTCAGTCAAGTTAATGTTATCAGTGTGGTGATTATTTGAATATCTTTGATGTCAGAGCCATGCCTCAGAATTTCAAAATTCACTTGACTTTGAAATCAAAGTATACATGCTTTATTCCTACTGTAATATAAAATATATATATTAAAATTTTATCAAAAAATTGAATATACAAAAGGAAAGTACAAGCTTTGCCAAGGATTCTGATAAAAATTTAATTTGTTTTCAAATATCTTATTATCTATGAAATATATAAAACATAAGCTAACTGTGAATGTATATTTTACTATTTGTACGACAAAAGATTGAAGTTTTTCTGCCTCAGTTTACGTTAGCATGTGCATTTTAAAAAGGCCATAGTGTGTATCATAATGTTAAAAAAAAAAAATTGGACCAGGATATGCAAAACCTGTTTTAACCCCAATACTGACTTTATCTACCAGGTGTGACTTGTTTTTTTTCTTTTTGAACTGGGAATTATATGTTCCCTACCTAGTTCATTGAGCATAATAAAGAGGTTATTTTAAAACAAATTGGAAAACCATATGAAATAATTTAGTTATTTAAGTGTAATTCCCTTAGGCATTATAAGCATGTGGTTTTCTCTCATTTTATCTCCCCTCCACTGCCCCCTCACAGTCATGCTGCCAGGCTATTGGACTTTTCTTCACTAGAGTAAAAAGCAGAAAAGAGAAAAGAAAACATTTCACTTTTCAAATCCATTCCTTTACTATTCTACTTTGAACTACTCTGGTCAAAGATTTTGAGGGAGATAGCATTGAATTCAACATTTGAAATCAAGCGTTTGATGTTGTATTTTATTTGTACCTTTTGACTTTGAATAATATCATGTGCGGAGCTAAGAATGGAAACAAAGCACTGCAATAAACAATAATATATTCCATAAGGGAACACTCCGGAAAAGAAGACACTACTACTGTAGGGTCATTATTAACATTCCAGCCCCTAGCGTATAAGGCATCACGGAAGTTTACGGTAGGAATGAACGAGTATCTCAGTCTTTACAAGAAAAAAAAAAAATTATTCCTATGCTTACACCTGGCTCTTCGCAAAGAAGTCACTCCTACAACAAAATTTTCTGTCTCCAAGTCATCTCTTCTCTCAGGATTTCTGAATTGAGAGTTACTGTCATTTAACAAGTATAGAACAGATAGTTGTCTCTTTAACTATTTGGCAAGTTCAGCAGTAACGCTTAACCACTTCTACTTATTCTAAGGTGAGATTTCCAGAAACATCTTAAGAACCGGAGGAACAGGGCTTTGGGAAAAAAAAAAAAAAAAAGACACTGTCCTTGCAAGAGTGACGTAAGTGCTAAGGAAGCTAGGAAACAAAACTGAACAAATGAGTTTGGAGAAAAAGCTAGCCTTTTATGAAGTGAAAGGAAACAGAAAGATTGAAGTAGCTTCAGTTGGCCTAATGAAACGTTTTGAAATCAAGGGTCCTTAGAGGAAACCTGAAATTAGAACAGTTTGAAGCAGTAAAGAATGCAGGGGATGAATGAAGACGGCTTGTTTGTCTAGAGCTGGTGCCTTCACAGACGAGAAGCAGGCCCGCAGCAAGGGCTGCAGCTGATAAATCGGCAGGCTTAAGAAGGGGGGCAGGAAACCACAGTGCTAACAGAGATTTTTTTTTAAAAGAAGCACAAGAACTAATTCAAAGAAGTTATTTAAAATTACCATTTGCTTCTTTTTTTCTCCTCTCTTTCTCAAAATTGTTTAAAGAGAAGAGAGAGGAAAAGGAAAGGGGTAATTTATGGGATGTACCTTAGGAACTATTATTAGAAGAATAAAAAAGAGAACTACCTGGCAAATCAAAGTGCATTAGAAATGCAGTAATTAAAAGGTTCTACAAGAAAAGGAGAAAATCAGAGGTAACAGTCTTCTATTAACCTACTGTAACTTATAATTCTCATTTCACTTTTTTCTCCTAGTAGAAAGTTTCCCTGACACCCATGGATGTCCACATGTAATTTTTTGTGGTTGTTATCCCTTATCTTCAGTAAGCAAGATCTTAATTTGTTTTTGTATAAGCCTCTAATCCTCCAGTTTTAATTTTAGGGCACAATTCCACTGTGCTTTAAAAAGTGCCCAGCATGGATACTATGTGTTAGTATCTGATGTCTATTTTGGCAATATAGCAGGTATCAATAAATAATAAGCAGAAACAATGAAATGCATTAAAACACTGAAGGAAAGGAAAGGACAAGGATACATGTAACTGTCATTGAAGTATTTATTTTGGAAAAACTAAGATTGGATGTAGGAGCCCTGGTTGTTCGGTGTTTAAGTGCTAGGCTGCTAACCCGAAGGTCGGTGGTTCAAACCTACCGGCTGCTCTGCTGGAGAAAGATGTAGCAGTCTGTTTCTGTAAAGATTTACAGCCCTGGAAATCCTATGGGGCAGTTCTACTCAGTCCTATAGGGTCACTATGAGTTGGAATCAACCTGATGACTCGATGGCAGTGGATTTGGGTTTGGAAGATGGGATATAACTGGTAGGAAGTGGGAAGTTAAAGATATATCTAGGAACTAAAGTGGGAATAAGATAGATTCAAGAATGTAAAGAATCAGTTTATGAGGAAAGTCTTTTAAAATAACCTAAATTCCTGATGTCTCTGGTTGGCACGATTAACCCATTTGGCTGCTAACCAAAAGTTTAGAGGTTCGAGTTCACCCAGAGGTGCCTCAGAAGAAAAGCCTAATGAGTTACTTCTGAAAAATTACGAATTTAAGACCCTGTAGAGCACTTCTACTCTGGCACATATGGGGTTACCATAAATCAGAATTGACTTGATGACAACTGGTTAACTGGTTAAATTCCTGATAGATGTTTATGCACTCTATGAGCACAAGAAAGCATTTTTAAGTGTTACTAAATATTAAACTAAGATATAATCACAATTTCATGAGAAATCAATATGCGTTAAAATACTGAGCTTGTTTGGCAATGTTCTAAACACCAAATGCCAAACCCCTTGCTGTTAAGTTGATGTGGACTCATAGTGACCCTATAGGACAGAGTAGAACTGCCCCATGGGTTTTCCAAGGAGCAGCTGGTGGATTGGAACTGCTGACCTTTTGGTTAGCAGCTGAATTCTTGACCACTGTGTCACCAGGGCTCTGAAAACACTACATATATTGTTACATTTAACATACCTCAAAATCATAGGAAGTAGTTGTTTTGTGTGGTTGAGTCTGCTCCGACTCATAGTGACCTAATAGGACAGAATAGAACTGCTCCATAGGGCTTCCAAGGAGCTGCTGATGGATTGGAATTGCCAAATTTTTGGTTAGCAGCCCAGCTTTTAACCATTATGCCACGAGGGTTCCTCATAGGAAGTAGGAACTAGTATAATCCTCATTTTACAAATGAGAAACTGATAGAGATGTCAAGCAACTTACCCACAATTACACAACACTGGTAATTATTATATACTCTGTGTCCAGGAGCACCATAGAGATAAAATGCTATTGTTATAGTTTTTTTTTTTTTTTTTTAAAGAAAGAAACAGCAGCCTTTAAGTACTTCATCAGAAAGGCAGTATCGGCAGAGGGGCTAAGACAAATCATAGTGTTGTCTACTCTGGGGCTGAAAATGGTCTCTCCTGGTGCTGTTGCAGCACAGGAAATGCTGCTCAGAGTTCCTGGGCCTCAGAGTGCTTAACTTGTCGAGACAGGGACTGAGCTACTGATGAAAATAGAGCGGAAGAGCAAAATAGAGCAACCAGATGTCCCTGTTTAGGTTTTTTTTTTTTTTCCTCTGCTGCGTAGATTTTCTAAAACATCTCTGGTTCCAGCTCAAATAAAATCATATATCAAATTTTGTTTGAAAAATACAGTTTGTGTTGCTACTTAGAGATAAGAATGTTTCATGAATTTTGTAGTGTTATCTTCTATAACTCTTCCACCTCATTTATTCCAAGGGCCCATAAACATCCATTGCCCTCGAGTCAATGCCAACTCATAGCAACCCTATAGAACACAGTAGAACTGCCCCATAGAGTTGCCACCAGGGTTCCTTCAGTAAGGGTTAGTCATGTAAATATGATCCCATTTTATTCTCATGATAACCCTATGAGGGATGATAGGGCTCCACCTTTGAATATAAATTTATGTGGAAAAAGGTAAATTACATTTATGGATTTATATTGTTAGCTGCACATGAGTGGATTCCTACTTATAAGGGGGAATAAATATAGCTTTACAATATATATTCCTGTAGTATAACCTTTTGCCCTGTGGTTTCTGAGCTACTTGTTGCTTGTACATTGTATCAGTCAACTTGCAAAGTCTTTGGGCTGCTTCTCCTTCCAGTCCAAATTTGCCATCCAGGGGATGTTTGGCTAATTTTGTATTTGACATCTCGCTAGATACTCATGTGGCTTTTTCAAACTTTATAAAATGGCTTCAGGCCAAAAGAATGAGTATTCCTAAATTAGTCAATTCAGGAAAAGGTTTAAAAACATGTCAACATTATCAGAGAAAAAAATCAAATGGTTTCAGATACTGCTCGGTTAAAAAGAACTGAAATAAAATGTTATTTATTATACTATATTATGTCTAAGGGTAAATATGATGAAAATTCATTTATTTGCAAGTTCTAATTATTTTCTGGGAAATTTTCATTTTGATTTCTGTTTCTAAAATAATATTTGTAAGCTTTTTGTTAGTGGACACTGTGCCTTTGCAAATATGCGTATATACTATATATGCTAAATTGGTATAAGTGAGTTGCTAATATTGAAGTTATAAAAATAAAAACTCATTGCCATTGAGTTGATTCTGACTAATAGTGACCCTATAGGACAGAGAAGAACTACCCCATCGGGTTCCCAAGGAGCAGCTGGTGGATTCGAACTGCCAACCTTTTGATTAGCAGCCATAGCTCTTAACCACTATAACACCAAGGATTTCATCTGTATTTTATAAAAAGCCTTTGAGAATGAACTAGAAAATGATATGTATTATATGTCTTTTCCCCTGTGAATAAATGTTGTATAAAAAGGTTAATAAAGTTTAATATTATTGAGTTTTTTTCCAATAATTTAAATAGTGTAATAGAGAGATATTTTTGCTACTATTCTCTTTAAGAATGAGTGTTCTAATTAAAACTATATTTTGAATACTAGTTATCTGAGCAATAGTAATGTAGGATATATCAAGATTTTTCCATAAAAATGATATTTTTAAATATATGCAAAATCTAATTTATCAAAATGTAGTCACTTTTTATAGATACTAAGACATATATAGCAGAAGTGAAACTTACTGTAGCTATTTCTCCCACCCTTCCTTTTCATCAAATATAATTATTTTAGAGGATTACTGTAATTTCTGAAAGGATTGAAAGGAACAGAAAAGTAATCTTACTGAAAAGGAAATTTAAATAATTAGTATCAACACATTCTCTTATTTGACTGCAAAATAATTTCTCCTATAATACTATATATGTGTGAGTGTGAGAGAGGAAAAACGTGTGTGCAGAAGCATATGCGAATGGTAAGCGCTTTTGTTTATTGGATTTTTTGTTTGTTTTAATTCCGGAGATTTGGTTTTTAAATGCTGACTTCAGACATTGGCTCACATTATCCTCATTTTACCAGAGAGAATAATGGGTATTAGAAAGCAGGAGGGATTTTCCCAAGGTCACAAAACAAGAACAAGGAAGAATTCAAGCCAGGTCTCCAAATTCCTTGCCCAGTGCTCTTCCTTTTACATGTGGCTGCTACTGGCTTCTGATTAACACTCTATCCTAAAATTTAGCCATTTTCATTCTCCTTAGTTGATAATGTCAATTCTTTAGATTTATAGTATCATCAGAGGAGACCTACATCTATTGAACTAAGGACTAAAGTACCCAATTTTTGCTTGAGAACAATAGAAGACTTTTGGACCACATGCACAATTTAAATTATTAAGGTAGAGTCATGATGCGAGGGAGTCAGTGAAGTATATTTCTTTGGAAACGGACTAATAAACAATAGATTAATAGATTTTTGTCTATCTAAATTACTTCATTTTCCATCCAATTCTTGTTCAAAGTCATGTGAGCTCTTAAAGCATACTTTTTGAAATGAAATTTCAAATGATACCATGAAAATATTTTAAAAAATAAATATAGCATTTAAAAATTATGAAGATAATGTAACTCATGTAGATGACCCAAGCAATATAAGAAAGGTGCCTTTTAAATTAAAATTCACTCAAATTGCTCTCCCAACCAACCTGTTCCTTCTCTTCTACCTTCTCCAATATACCATACTCGGTTGTTACCTTTCCATTTTTTTAAAAAGGACAGGAAAAAAAAAAGAAATTTGACTGAAATATATTAAAGAAAAAATAGCAAAAAAGGTGAGAATAATATATTTCTAGTCCAGAGAAAGAGAACTCTGCTGGCTAAATGACAAACTGATGACAAGGAAAAACTAACCACGTAACTAAGATAGCTCACCTACCATCACTATGGTTCATTCCTACTCCTTCACCTTTTATTTTCCTTCTCAGCTTTTATAATAACCTGGCATACTACCTATTGCCTTTTTATTGTCTTTTCCTCTTGCTAGATAGTAAGCACCCTGAGAACAATGTCTTTGTCTGACAGGGTCTTACTTTCTTAAAATTACCTGGCACATATGGGTGCTTTATAAATATTTGTTGAATGAGTAAACTAGAAATTGGGTGCTTGGTGAATGTAATTTTAGGTTAACAGAATAAAGCTAC
The DNA here is from genome assembly GCF_030014295.1 of Loxodonta africana. Lineage (NCBI taxonomy): Eukaryota > Metazoa > Chordata > Mammalia > Proboscidea > Elephantidae > Loxodonta > Loxodonta africana. Next base: position 125,241,935 of record NC_087344.1, read on the forward strand.
ACTTGTTGAAAAGATTTCTAAAATGTCTGTAGTGAGCTTGGCAATGTTTCAATTGTGATTGACTTTCCTGCTCTTTTAAGGGTAATAACTCTGAATATAATTTCTTATTATATAGGATGGTACGTAAGTCAAAGGAGTTAGAGTAAAATCCATGCTGACTTCTTGACTGATCCTCCTCTGAATAAATCTTAAAAATTGAATGTGATTTCTTCTAATTGGCCAATTTTTCTGAAAAGCAAGTCACTAAAATACATCAATTAATTGAGAATTGCAGTTAATTGGGTTTTTAACATAATTCACTGTACTGGCACCGAGTAGATGGTCAATAAATATTTGTCGAATGGGTAAAGTCTAGCTGGTTTAAGTAGAGTTTATTATTTTGATTTTAGTTTCTCAATCAAAAGAAAAAATTTCAATTAAATGTATAATACGCAATAACATTAGAGTCCCCACAGCAGGGAAGATTTTTTTTTTTTTAATTTCAAGTCTTTCTCATCTTTTCCTCCTTTTTTTATCTTCCTTTTCTCTTTCCATTCCTTCCTATTCTTTCATTTCCAGCCCTTCCCTTTCTTTCTCTTTTCTTCCTTTCCTATTCAATCCAAAACTCATTAAGTGGGACCAAGCAAAACAGACATTCATATAGGGGTACAGAAGGGGAAGAGGCTCAGCAGCCCAAAGAGCAGTGTAGGAGCTCAAGTAGGGTGAGGATGCATCTGTGTAGGGTGGCTGCGATGCATAGAAGCAATATAATACTGGTGATACACTAGGAAATTGGTCAAACAAGTAACTGTATTGAGGATCGCGAAAGCTAGGTTTTTCATTGTCAAAGAAAGTAGTTACAAATATGAAAAGGGAGAAACTACAATAAATCCAGTGACATTGATTTGGAATTTGATGTATCAGTGTAAACTCCTGGTTTTTAATAGATTTAGATATATATTGAAATAAATCTGGATATTAATGTGTTACTGGGTATATATACATACATATGTAAATAGATGATAGATCAATCAATCAATAGATAGATAGACCAATTGCTAGATCTACATACATACAAAGATGTCACTTTGATGACCAAGGCATGCCTGACCCAAGCCAAGGTGTTTTCAATTTCCTCATATGCATACGAAATCTGGACAATAATTAAAGAAGACCAAAGAAGAATTGATGCCTTTGAATTGTGGTGTTGGTGAAGAATGCTGATTATACCATGGACTGCCGGAAAAATGAAGAGATAGGTCTTGGAAGAAGTACAGCCAGAATGTTCCTTAGAAGCAAGCAAGGACAGCTAGACTTCATCACACATACTTTGGACATGTTTTCAGAAGGGTCCAGTTCCTGGAGAAAGGCATCATGCTTGGTAAAGTAGAGGGTCAGAGAAAAAGAGGAAGACCCTCAACAAGATGAACTGACACAGTGGCTGCAACAATGGGCTCAAGCATAATAATTGTGAGGATGGCGCAGGACTGGGTAGTGTTCCATTCTGTTGTACTTATGGTCGGTATGAGTCAGAGCTGCCTCGATGGCACCTAACAACAACAATATTTACATACATATATTTACTTGGCTTTGGATCCTGGGAACAATGACAACCCAAAACAATGGGAACACTTAGCTCCCAGGTATTGGTTTCTAAAGACCATTTTCAACTAAAAAAAAAATAAAAACAAAAACAAAAAAAACTAGAACTCCTTGAAAAATAGCTGATTTCCTGACTAGGGTATGAAAAATAGAAAATGAACCTGGAATATCTTGTTGTATCAAAAGTAAACAAGTATTGAAACAATGCCAGGCACATGTCAAAAGAAAGAAAAAAATCAGATTAAAAGAGATTACACTGGCCATATCTGAGACAATTTGAAGATAAAGTGAATAATAATAGCAAAAAGCATTGCCATGAGTCCATACTAATATAAACAAATAAACTAAAAGTTAATGGAAAACGAGATATTTACAAAATACCAAAGTACTTCCCCCAATCTATTTAAAAGTAAAAAAGCAATTTTACAGTGACCACTCTAATCATGAGATCAATATTAATATCACAAGTAATGTGCTACCTATAGAATGCAATCAGATGAATACAGCACCACTTTTGCAATTTTCCTCCCAAAGATACGTAACCTGAATCTAATCATGAGGAAATAGCAGACAACACAAAATGAGGGGCATTCTACAAAATAACTATTTTGTAATCCTCAAAAGTATATCAAGATCATGAAAGTCATTGAAAAACCGAGGAAATCTTCCATACTGAAAGATACTAAAGGGACATGATAACTAAATGAAATGCATGAATGGGATCTAAGAATTAAATGGTAATGATGTATCAATGTTAATTTTCTAACTTTGGTGGTTGTATTTCAGTGATAAAGGAGAATGTCCTTGTTTGTAGTAAAAATATGTCGAAGCATTCAGGAGTAACTGGTAAATTATTCTCAATTCAGGAAAAATATTAGTCATACTACAATTGCAATACTTCTGTGACTTGAGATTCAAAATGAGAAAATAATACTTCAAATTCAGTATCTTCCATGAAATTATGTCCTAATCTGGAAACAGTCTTCAGATTAGTTTATGGAAAAGTCTTTTATATTTCACAAATTTTTATAATGCAATCTGAGATAAAATGGAGAGTATTTTTTTTTCTTTTCTCCCCTAAAAAAAAATTAAGCAGAATAATGAAAAAAAGCAGTTACACTTTGTGGGAGTTCCAGTGAAAACAATTATGATCTCTCAGATTTTTGGTACTGATGGTTGTAGTGATGGTATTCTGTTTTCTAATAAAGATCTTTTCGTATACTATGTTTAGTAGGAAGGAGCCAATTACGTACAATAGATATTAAAATAACAACTAATTTATTCATCTAAATAGAAAATTATACTTCCCTTGGGGCAGAAAATGTCACAAAAATAATACATGGACAGGGAACTTTTTTTATATTTATTGACATTGCTATAACACAACTATCTTCAAATAGCATGGCAAATAATATATGCTATGGTTTGATTTGTATCCTCCAAAAAGACGTTCAAAATCTAACCTGCAGTACTCATGAACGTTCAAGAGTTTTTACAGATGTTATTAGTTAACACGAGGTCATACTCTAGACTCCCCCATACCCATTGCCATAGAGTCAATCCTGACTCTTAGTGACCCTATAAGACAGAGTTGAACTGTCCATAGGGTTCCAAGGCTGTAATCTTTTCGGGAGCAGACTTCCGAATCTTTCTCCTGTGGAGCAGCTGGTGGGTTTGAACCACCAACCTTTCGCTTAGGAGCTGAGCGCTTAACCGTTGTGCTACCAGAGCTACTTATACTGAAGTACAGTGGGCCTTAATCCAATATGATTGTTATCCTTCTAAAAACAGAAGAGACATAGAGAGACACACAGGAAGATGGCCATGAGAGACAAAGGCAGAGACTGGCTTTGTGCTACCACAGACCAAGAACACCTAGAACCACCAGAAGTTAGAAGAAACATGAGCCTCCTCTAGACCTTCAGAGAGAACGTGGCCCTGCCAGACACCTTGATTTCAGACTTCTGCTCTCCAGAACTGTGAGAGACTAAGTTTTTGTTGTTTCAAGCTACCAAGTTGGTGGTACAGCAGACCTAGAAAACTAATACATTACATTACATTGTTCTCTGGTTCCTAAATCTGAAGTAAGTTCTTGCAAGAATAGGCCTTGCAGGCTGAGGAGAATCCTAGGATGGCACTGCGAATAGCAGTGCATCTATTCAAGGCTATCAGTGTCTGGTGTGCAACAGACACAGGCAAAATTAGAAGAGAAAATAAATTTATGGGATGAGAATACGCTATCAAAGATTGATTTGCTCAAAAGTATATTCTTGTATTGGGAAAATTAGATAATTTTCTTTCTTTTTTTTTTTTTTTGTGCCGTAAGTGAAAGCTTACAGTTCAAGTCAGTTTCTCATACCAAAATTTATACACAAGTTGTTATGTGACCCTAGTTGCTCTCCCTATAATGTGACAGCACGCTCCTACTTTCCACCCTGTTTTTTTTCTTTTTTCAACCAGCTCCTGCACTTCCCTGCCTTCTCATCTCACTTCCCGACAGGAGCTGCCCATTTAGTCTCACGTATCTACTTGAGCTAAGAAGCATACTCTTCACAAGTATCATTTTATGTCTTGTAGTCCAGTCTAATGTTTGTCTGAAGAGTTAGCTTTGGAAATGGTTCCTGTCCTGGGCCAACAGAAGGTCTGGGGGCCATGACCACCAGGGTACTTCTAGTCTCAATGAGACCACTAAGTCTGGTCTTTTTACCAGAATTTGAGGTCTACATCCCACTGCTCTCCTGCTCCCTCAGGGATTCTCTGTTGTGTTTCCTGTCAGGGCGGTCATTGGTGATAGTCGGGCACCATCTAGTTTTTCTGGACTCAGGCCGATGTAGTCTCCGGTTTATGTGGCCCTTTCTGTATCTTGGGCTCATATTTTCCTTGTGTCTTTGGTGTTCTTCATTCTCCTGTGCTCCAGGTGGGTTGGGACCAACTGATGCATTGTAGATGGTGGCTTGCTAGCTTTTAAGCCCTCATCAAAGCAGGGTACAGAATGTTTTCTTAATAAACTTTGTTATGTCGATTAACGTAGATGTCCCCTGAAACCATGGTCCCCAGGCCCCACCCCTGCTACTCTGTCTCTTGAAGTGTTTGGTTGTATTCAGGAAACTTCTTAGCTTTTGGTTTAGTCCAGTTGTACTGACTTCCCCTGTATTGTGTGCTGTCCTTCCCTTCACCATCCTGGTAACCATCAAAGAATGTTTTCTTCTGTGTTTAAACCTTTTCTCGAGTTCTTATAATAGTGGTCTCATACAATATTTGTCCTTTTGCAACTGCGCAATTTGACTTTGCATGATGCTGTCCAGATTCATCCATGTTATGAGATGTTTTGCAGATTCATCATTGTTCTTTATCATTGCGTAGTATTCCATTGTGTGAATATACCATAATTTGTTTATCCATTCATCTGTTGGTGGACACCTTGGTCGTTTCCATCTTTTTGCTATTGAAAACAGTGCTGCAATGAACATGGGTGTGCATGTATCTGTTTGTGTAAAGGCTCTTATTTCTCTGGGATATACTCCAAGGAGTGGGATTGCTGGATTACATGGTAGTTCTATTTCTACCTTTTTAAGGAAGCACCAAATCGATTTCCAAAGTGGTTGTACAATTTTACATTCCCACCAACAGTGTATAAGAGTTCCAGTCTCTCTACAACCACTCCAACATTTATTATTTTGTGTTTTTTGGATTAATGCTAGCCTTGTTGGGGTGAGATGGTATCTCATTGTAGTTTTGATTTGCATTTCTCTAATGGCTAATGATGGAGAGCATTTCCTCATGTATTTGTTAGCTGCCTGAATGTCTTCTTTGGTGAAGTGCATGTTCATATTCTTTGCCCATTTTTTAATTGAGTTGTCTTTTTGTTGTTGAGGTATTGCAGTATCTTGTAGATTTTAGAAATTAGATGCTGATCAGATTTGTTGTAGCCAGAATTTTTTTCCCAGTCTTTAGGTTGTCTTTTTACTCTTTTGGTGAAGTCTTTGGATGAGCATAAGTGTTTGATTTTTAGGAGCTCCCAGTGATCTAGTTTCTCTTCTGGTGTTTCTGCATTGTTAGTTATATTTTGTATCCTGTCGATGCCAAGTGTTAGGGCTCCTAGTGTTATCCCTATTTTTTTTTTTCCATGATCTTTATCATTTTTTATTTTATATTTAGGTCTCTGATTCATTTTGAGTTAGCTTTTGTGCATGGTGTGAGGTATGGATCTTGTTTCATTTGTTAAAGAGACAGTTTTTTCCCGAATTAAGGGGCTTTGGGCCTTTGTCAAATATCAGCTGCTCATAGGTGGAAGAATTTACTACTGGATTGTCAGTTTTGTTCCTTTGGTCTATATACCTGTTGTTGTACCAGTACAAGGCCGTTTTGACTACTGCTGTGGTATAATAGGTTCTAAAATCAGGTAGTGTGAGGTCTCCTACCTTGTTCTTCTTTTTCAGTAATGCTTTACTTATCCAGGGCCTCTTCCCTGTCCATATGAAGTTGGTAATTTGTTCCTCCATCTCATTAAAAAATGCCATTGGAGTTTGGATCAGAATTGCATTGTATCTATATATCACTTTGGGTAGAATAGACATTTTCACAATGTTGAGTCTTCCTATCCATGAGCAAGGTATGTTTTTCCACTTAGGTAGCTCTCTTCTGGTTTATTGCAGTAGTGTCTTGTAGTTTTCTTTGTATAGGTCTTTTACATCTCTGGTTAAATTTATTCCTAAGTATTTTATCTTCTTGGAGGCTATTGTAAATGGTGCTGATTTTGTGCTTTCCTCTTCAAAGTTCTCTTTGTTGGTGTAGAGGAATCCAACTGATTTTTGTATGTTTATCTTGTATCCTGATACTTTGTTGAACTCTTCTATTGGTTCCAGCAGCTTTCTTGTGGATTCTTTAGGGTTTTCGGTATATAAGATCATATCATCTGCAAATAGAGATACTGTTAGTTTTTCCTCACTAATTTGGATGCCCTTTATTTCTTTTTCTAGCCTAATTGCTCTGGCTAGGACCTCCAGCACAATGTTGAATAAGAGTGGTGATAAAGGACTTCCTTGTCTGGTTCCTGTTCTCAAGGGAAATGCTTTCAGAGTCTCTCCATTTAGGATGATGTTGGCTGTTGGCTGTGTATAAATGCACTTTATTATGTTGAGGGATTTCCCTTCTACTCCTACTTTGCTAAGAGTTTCTGTCATGAACGGGTGTTGGACTTTGTCACATGCATTTTCTGCGTCAATTGATAAGATCTAGTGGTTCTTGTCTTTTGTTTTATTTATGCGATGGATTACATTGATTGTTTTTCTAGTGTTGAACCATCCCTGCATAAAAAATACCTGGTATAAATCCCACTTGGTCATGGTAAATTATTTTTTTGATATGTTGTTGAATTCTATTAGCTAGAATTTTGTTGAGGATTTTCGTGTCTAAGTTCATGAGGGATATTGGTCTGTAATTTTCTTTTCTTGTGGTGTCTTTACCTGGTTTTGGTATCAGGGCTATGGTGGCTTCATAGAATGAGTTTGGTAGTATTCCGTCCTTTTCTATGCTCTGAAATAACTTTAGTGGTAATGGTGTTAACTCTTCTCTGAAAGTGTGGTAGAACTCTGCAGTGAAGCCATGAGGATCAGGGCTTCTTCTTTGTTGGGAGTTTGTTTTAATTACCTTTTCAATCTCTTCTTTTGTTACAGGTTTATTTAGTTGTCCTACCTCTGTTTTTGTTAGTTTAGGTAGGTAGTGTGTTTCTAGAAATTTGTCCATTTCCTCTAGGTTTTCAAATTTGTTAGAGTATAGTTTTTCATAGTATTCTGTTATGATTCTTTTCATTTCAGTTGGGTCTGTTGTGATATCGCCCATCTCATTTCTCATTCGTGTTATCTGCTTCCTGTACTGTTTTTCTTTTGTCAGTTTGGCCAATGGTTTGTCGATTTTGTTGATCTTTTCAAAGAACCAGCTTTTGGTCTTTCAATTGTTTTTCTGTTCTCTATTTCATTCAATTCTGCTCTGATTTTTATTACTGGCTTTCCTCTGGTGCCCTAGGGCTTCTTTTGCTGCTCTTTTTCTATTTGTTGAAGTTAGAAGGTTAATGTTTTGATTTTGGCCCTTTCTTCTTTTTGGATGTGTGGATTTATTGCTATAAATTGACCTCTGAGTACTGCTTTTACTATGTTTCAAAGGCTCTGTTATGTTCTGTTTTCATTCTCGTTTGATTCTGTGAATTTCTTTATTCCAGCCTTAATTTCTTCTACAACCCAGTAGTTTTTCAGCAAGGCGTTGTTCAGTTTCCATGTGTTCATTTGTTTTGTTTTCCTTGCTTTTTCTGTTTTAGATAATTTTCTATATAAAAAAATATGAAAATATATAATCTCAAATATTATGATATTATAATAACGAGCTGGACAATTTGGAAATTTAAATATTAAAAATTTAGATTAGAATGTTAAGCCCATGTAGTGGAATTATCTGAAATGCATATTCTACTTGTGTTTGGTAATTGTTTTAATAGGTCAATTAAGTAACAATTTATACTATATCTAGCACTTGAAATATTTGGAGGATTGTCACTAGCAAGAAAACACAGAAGTTGACTATCTTTCCTTAAAGGCAAAGAAAGTACAGAGAAGTTTATCTTTTGAGTATGCCTTTGCATGTTTTGGGGAATGCTCTTTATTTTACCGTGGAATTGATTTTGTGTTAGCAGTTTGGAGTATGACTGGAGGGAAGATGAGGAATCTGAGATTTGCTTGCTATTCCTAGAAAAGATTTCACCCAATGTCTAAATATTTGCCAGCAGAATAGGTACTTCCTCCTGATCAGGCATGGTGGTTTCTTCTTGGACTTTACAGGCTCTTTCTTAATTTGTAGAAAATTTATCTGTTAACAAATGTTATGATTTGAAGTAAGTTATGTTGTGCATTTAAGGAAGCACTCACAATTCATGTTACTAAGGACAAGAAGGACAAGTTAGACTAAAGTCAGAAACACAGTGTGGTGGGACTAATATTGAAATCTGCTGCTTTATAGCTATGGCTTAGATAATTTACTTAAATTCTTTGTGCATTGTTTTTTTCACTTAAAATGTGAGTAATAATAGCATTAAACTCATATTATCATTGTAAGTATTAAACAAAAAACACATTTAAATTGTTCAAAGTAGGACCTGGGACAGAAAATGCTTACTAATTGCTAGCCATTATTATAATGATTGAAGATAAGGAACAAAAGATAATGACATTAAGCAAAAGTAGAGGCCATACTAAATCACAAATCAATGATTTCAAGCAACATATTTTGATTGCTCTCTGAATAAATATATTTACGTTCATTTACTAGACACCTCATTTGTTTTCATCTTTAAAAATATAAATTATAATTGTAGCACCTTCAGCATTGTTTGAAAGATATAATTATAAAAATTCTTAGGAATATGGCTGGCACTAACACTCATTCAATAAACCTTAGTTATACTAACATTGCTAAATATTATTATATAACAACTTCAGAGTTTATGAGAGAGACATGTGAGGATTAATTATAATTTTTTTAGTATAAGAATTAGCATAATTATAATTTTATAATATAAGAAGGCCTAACATTTCAAAACTTTTAAAGGATGAATGCATTTTTTCTATATGGGGTCTTGGGGGGAGAACATTCATGGATCCCCCATGTGTTTTACCTGAATTTGACCTGTTTTCAAAAAGTCACTAGACCCACAATTATTCCACGGAGAAACTGCTCTTTAATTGACCATGTCCATACAAACTAATCAATCAAGAGGTAATTGAATACCATATCTGTGAAATATGCAGATAAAGTGTAAGATAGCCTTCCAGCTGGTTTTTCTATATACACATTCTCTCTTCTTTAGCATAGTTTGCGTGTGGTTGACACATTAATCTCCATAAAAGGCAGTTTTCATCATGCCATAATTTCTGCAGAATATAGAGTAGTTCTCTAATGCCTGCTGTATCAAATCCAAGCAACTCTGTTTAGCTTCAAGGATCCTCTACAGTCTTGCAATTCAACATTATGATCCAGCAGCACCACCATCACCTGGGAAATTGTTAGAAATGGATGATCTCACGTCTCAATTCAGACCTACTAAATTAGAGTCTGCATTTCAACAAGATCCCTGGGTATGCAAGTTCAAGTTTGAGAAACAGTGCTTTACAATATCCATTCATCTTAACCAAACAAAATCACTAACCCATAACAGACCTCTTGGTTCCATCAACAAGTATTAAGTCTTTTCACTAATATCTCTGCATCTAAAGCAAGCCCTTGCTCATGCTCTTAACTCTACTGGAAATATTCTATATCCTTCCCATCTACTATCTAAATCTTATCCCTCCTTGAAGGTCCAGTGAAAAGTCTCACATCTTTGACATTAAGAGCATTTCAAACTACACTGGCCTTGAGGAGTACCTCTTTCATTTAGATCAATATCATTTAATTTCTTTTTCATTCATTTATTCATTAATTATTCATTGAGTAAGCATTTCCTGAATGCCTATTATAGTTTATCAGGTACTGTGGCATTGGAGCCCTGGTGGCAAAGTGGTTAGGAGTTATAGCAAACTATGGCTGCTAATCAAAAGGTCAAATCCATGAGCCACTTTCTGGAAACCTTATGTGGCAGTTCAACTCTCTCCTATAGGGTCGCTGTGAGTCAGAATCAACTTGATGGCAATGGGTTTTATGGGTGGCTTTAGCCAGAACGTAAACAAGAAGGCAAACTAGTTGTTCTCAGTAGACTCACAATCAGAGCAGTAGAGATGGTTCAGTAGAGCTGTCTTAAGGACCACAGGCCAAGGTACAAGTGGGATAGATATAGGGGGTCCATGATCATATTGGATAAGGCCATGTAATTTGTGCTTTTCTGTTAAAACTGCTCAGATGAAGGAAATAATGTTGTTCAAATATATTAAAACGTTTTATGGTATAGAAGTAATGAAAAATCTCACTTGAAATGGACAAGACAAATATTGTACATTAATTGTTCCATATTAATTTCACCTCCTATAGCTGATTTTAAGGTTTTTTGTTAAAAATAGGTCAGCAATATGTCTTTCTTCATTCATTCAACAAATACCAGAATAATTAAATAGCTCCTATTTGTCCTTTTTTAACTTTTTAAAGTTTTAGACATGGCCAGCACTAAATAAATACTTGTTGATTGAAAACAGCCTTTGATCAAGCTGGGGACTAGGTTTATACATATGGGACTACCATTGCACAAACACAGCCCTTTCCTCCTTCTGCTATTTGTGACATAAGGAAACATTCGTGAGTTTCCAGTTACACTTTGGTTTGCTAGTAGTGTCTTTTGGATCAAAAAGTTCCTCCAGGGTGCCATGGAACTTTCTGTTTCTCTGTAGCTAATGTTTGTGTTCACCAAAGGCTATGTTGGAGAACAGCCAACCAAATGGAATTGGCTAGTAAAAGCTTTTGTGGGTGAGCATTTCTGAAAACAAGCTTCAAGGCCATTTGCTATCAAAATCTCAGCAGGTGGAATTTTAAACAACATAAGTTAATGTAAAAGTTTGATTTGAGGAGGTTTAGAGGAGTTGGGGGATGAAATACTTAATGAAGTATATACTATCCCATGTTCTTTAATAAAGTAAAAATAAAAGCTGGTTTTTCTTATTTCAAGACCATTCATCAGGTATTTACATAGAAGCAAATCCTTTTTATAGACAGCCATTCTTCAAAACTTTTCATGCTCTAGCAATAGTGCTGGAGTACATTAAAGTTAGATGTTATACAAGATCTTTTGTCAGCCCCTTGATTCCTTCATTGTAATTCAAGAATGGAATTATAACAAGAAAATTTCAAAACCAAACTAAGTAAAAATAACATTTCCAATGAACAAAAATTAGGACTTTACATAGGATCTGGTATTATACAAAGTGCAAGCAAAAATTACTTCGGCTCATGAGTTAGCAATTTCCTTATATTTATAATCTGAAATCAGTTACAACATTCCTTTGTCTTATTCAGCAATCTTGCTGAGGATGAACGTTCCATATGATATGCAATTTTTCTCTTCAACTTTTAATTTTTCTGGTACAGAAGAAAAGCTCTGGACTCTTAATTGAGCAATTATTATTTAAGTGAATATAAACTTTGAGGATAGTGCCCAAATCTTCCTTTTATCCAGAGAACAAGTCTAACACACCCCAAACCACCCAGTGCCGTCAAGTCTAACATAGGTAGCGGGATAAGCGTTGCCTGGCAGCAGCCCAGCTTTAGGTAGAAAAGTCGAGTCAAGACTGACTGGGAACTGATTCTTCGTCTCTGGACACTCCCTGTCATCTACTGAGGTTCCTGAATGAATGCCAATTAGGACTGATTTACATGTCTCCTTGGAGGTTTTAGATAAATTTTCACTAAGAACTGTTTGTTTTTCTCATTTAAACTGTTTCTCCAGAATAGGATTTGCAAACTTGCTGCTGAGTACGCTGTGTGCAGATCATTGCTAGGTTTCCATATTGATATAAAGTACTGGTATTTGAAAAATTCATCAAGAAGCGACTCATTTTAACTACCAGGTCTAAGTCTGTGAAGTGGTTTTACCACATTTATAGTGTCCCATAATTCAGTAACAGAGGATAAAGAGTTCATATGCAAATAATGGAATATGCCCAGACAAGGAACTTGCTCCGCATCCTACGCTATTTTTTAAGCAATTCTAATTGTTTAAATTTTTTCTTTATATAGAGCTGGAATCAACTTCTCTGGAATGTCTATGATGTGGCTTAGTTTTGAAGACATATACTGTCTCTTTTAAACAAGAAGTCCTTCAAATATTTGAGGATAGTTTCTATGCTTCCTCTCTATTTTTAAGCTTCTCTTCTGAATTAAACTCCTCCCCATCCTTCAGCTATTCCTTAGGTTAACCCACTTAGGTTATATGGTTCTAAACGTCATCATTCAGTGAGAAGTTAGCATTTTTTTTTTATTTTATTGTGCTCTAGGGAAAAGTTTACAGTGCAGTTTAGTTTCTCATTCACAAATGTATACACAAATTGTTTTGTGACATTGGTTGCAAGCCCCGCAATTGGTCAGCACTGTCCCCTTTCTCTTTACACCCCTGGTTCCCTGTGTCCATTCATCCAGTTTTCCTGTCCCTTCCTGCCTTCTGTCTGTGCTTTTGGGCAGGTGTTACCCATTTGGTCTCCTATACTTGATTGAACTAAGAAGCATGTTCCTCATGTGTGTTGTTGTTTGTTTTACAGGCCTGTCTAATCTTTGGCTGAAATGTGGACTTCGGGAGTGGCTTCAATTTTGAGTTAGTGGGTGTTCGAAGGCCATAGTCTCGGGGGAGAAGTCAGCTTTTTAATAATCACATTTTGAAGATAGTTTACTAATACAGTTCAATTAAAGTTAACGTACAAGACCTGTATTTTGAGTAGTCTTTTTTATGTTTGGTTAAGTTTTAAATGAATAAATGTTTACTTATTTTTTGTCATACATAAGATACAACCTAGAAATTGCTGTTTAAACATCAAACTACAGTAGAATCAGTGACAGAAAACATCTTTTTTGGTGTCTTCAGTAATAAAAATAGTACTAGACACTACTAAGTGATGATTGAAAAAACATGCTGAAATAGTACTATCGGCTGCTATTGTAAAGCTTCTCACCAGAAAAAATATCGCTACTTCAGAATAAAAAGTTCTCAATCTAAATTCAAATTTTAAAAGCCATTAAAATTTTAGTAAGATCATAGATCACTTTGCTTATTAACTACCATTTTGAAAAATCAGATATTTTTATTAAAAAAAAAATATTACCCAGTAGCAAATGAAAATATAGTCACTAGGTACAAAATTCCAAAATTTATGAAAATATAATTAGCTAATGCTCTGAATCAGACTTGAAGACAGTTTGAATACTTCTTGCATGCCCATAAAAGTTTCTCTAGACTTTTGCAAAATGCTAAAGTGATGATGTGCCCAACAATGTAGATGGTTAATATTCACCAAAGTGACATAAAAAATGTAATGCCTCATGCTTTTACTTCTCGTTGAAATTGCTTATTACTGAAGTTTGACCAAATTTCCTTTATGCTTGGCCCTCCATGTATTTTAAGTCTGATACTCTACAGTTTTCCTTCTCTCAGATTTTGCTTTGTCTTTAACTGTTTTCTTTCCTTCTCTGACCTGCATTCAAGAAATAGAAAAAGGCTATTTGTTGTGCCAACCCAAACTATATTCAGATAAAGGTCAATAATTCAATAGGCTTCTTGAGGGTTTGATATCTGAATGTTGGAGGTTGTTTCCTTTACTCCTAGGCTCTTCTATTGAGTTCAGGTGATCCAGGTTAGTGACAGGCTGGAGTAAATTGTGAATTGGTGAAAACTTCTGAAAAAGGAATGATGATAGAAATAGAAAAAAAAAATGAAATAGGCAAGTCCAAATATATATTCTCATCAAGTCTTATACTTTGTCCAATAGTTACCGGCCTCTCTGAAAATATTCATATGTGTGGGTGGAGGCAACTTGCCCATTAAATTGTAAGAGGCGTTATCAGATTCATCAGGACTTGGTTGTAAACTTGACTACACAGTTTTGGCTCATAGAGAATTGAGGAGGAAATATCTGATTAAAGTGTGCATTGCTGCTGAGGCAACTGAATGTTGCCATAGCAATTGAGATGAAATGTGCAAGAAGTGAGATAATTAAATTTAACCCCTTTAGTAGTTTTGACAGTCAATGTACGGCCAATAGGAACAGTTATCTAAAGTATTAAGATAAAACACGTTCCTCATGGAAAGCCTCCTTACTAGTATTTTGTTGTTCCCTTTCTAAACACATTGCTTTAGGTATCTAATTTGAATGTTCTTTTTAATAATCAAATACAGTTTTGACCTTGGTCTGTAGCTGTCTAGAATTTCTGCTGATTTATTGTATCATAGGAGCAGACATCTATAAAAAAATATCCAATTTTTTTCTATAGTTCTTAAAAAAAAAGTACACTAGAGTCAAAGCTGTCATATTTGAGCTTAGAATTCAATAATATCTAGAACGTGCTGCCCTCTTCAGGAACTGGTGCTTAAAAATATTTTGATTTTTTTTTTTTTAGCAATTCAGAAACTATAAATACGAGTTGTGATATCACAAGTTCTGTTAATCATTCTTTTGAATAAGTCATCACAGAGTATTTCTAGGTTTAAAATTTTTTCCACTGAAAGCTTCTAGTAAAAAAAAATCAATAAATAGAAAACTTGAAGTAAATTACTATTATATGATTGAATACAAAATAAGAGTTTCCCTAAAGAAACTACTCTTATAGGGATTATTTCTGAATCATTAAAAACTTTCAGACGTCCATGTTTACTGTTTATTCAAATGTTTCTTTAAGAATGTCTAAAACAACAAGATGCCATTCGAGTACTAAGTATTTTCTGTAGCAAAACCCCTGTAAATGTTATGAATAGCAAGTGTTTATTATTTGAAATTTTAGCCAGTTTTCACTTAGTAAAACATTTTCTTTCTTGGGAATTAAGATTCCAAATATACAAGAATACTTTTTAATTTTTATTCAAAATTACATCACTTGAAAAGCATCGAAAGATCTGAAATATATACATTGAGAAAATCCAAGCAAATCCTTTTTCTGCAGGTTATCTATCAAAATTTCCTTCGCCATTGTCTGGTTTTGACAGAATGATGGGAACTCAGTGTTTTTCAGTAAATCAGGTTTATCATTCTTAAAAATCCATAAAAGAACAGAATATGACCAATACTTAAAAATGTTAATTATAAGGTACAAGAAAAGCCTATTTTCTTACATCTTTACATATTCCTTTGTATTACAACTATTGACCCTAAGAAAGATTACTTTGTATTAATTATAAAAAATGGAAATAAATATTAATTAAAAAAATTTAAAGTCTATAATAAGTTCAAGAACAAATGCCTTCTCAGAATACAAATTTGCTCTAATTCTTATCGTATGACGTAATTAAAACCCTGATTTTCAATCAACAAACAAGATAATGAATACTTCTTCATTGTCATTTATTTAATGTGAAAGAATAGGAGCTTGGACCCCTAATTTTGTTTCTCAGCTCCTACATCTGACTTTCAATTCAAAGTTTCAAACAGGAAATATATTTTTATTTAAATGGATATAATGGTTGTTAATGTTGACTCCAGCAAAATAGAATGCACCCTAATTTTCTCTTAAAGAGTTCTGATGTAGGCGCCGTGGTTAAGTGTCTGGCTGTTAAGCAAAAGGTCAGCAGTTCGAATCCACCAGCTGCTCCTTGGAAACTCTGTGGGACAGTACTTCTCTGGCCTGTAGGGTCACTATGAATTGTAATCGACTTCATGCTAATAGGGTTTTTTGAGTTTTACCCCATCTATATCAATGAAAAGTTTGAGCTAAAGAGGAAAGTAAAAAAATGAAAACAAAGCAAACAAACAAAAACTATTGATAATCTTCTATTAATCCTGTAATATTTGTTTTATGGAAAATAAAATGTTTTATTTCTAAATTTAAAAGTACTTATCACGACACTTTCTTAATGCTAAAGTGGCTCTGTGCAGAGGCATGTAATACATGTTCAAGAATTCTTTAGAACACTGATTTGTGTTTTCTGCAATAGATGTACTTCATTTTTGTTTTGCTACGATGCATTATTTTTGGCAGTTAGGATCCCTGTGGATGAAGGCACAATAAATAATAATATTTTCTTTGCTTTCCAGGGTATTTATGGCACAATGATAAATTTCATCTGTCCCAGAATGGTAAGTAAAGAGCTCTTTCTATTTTGATAGTATTGAACATAAAAAGGAGAAAAAGTGAATTGTTAAATAAAAGTACAGTATCATTTACTAAATGTATCAAAAGATCTGATAATTATAAGGTAACTTATACTCCCATAAATAAATGGATGCTGCATTCAACTTCTATAAGCATTCTAAAATTTTCAACCAAATATGCTTTAGGCTTTTCACAGGGAATATAAGGTTTTGCTTCCTCTGTTGGATTACAGTTGAACATAGCATACTCAATATTTTGTTTTCTGGAGTAATTTATTTTAAAATATACACAGATTTTGAAATAAATGTGGTTTACATTCTACGAGTAGTAGAAAGAGAAAGCATGTCTATGATACATGTTGAGAGTGGATCTCCTTTGGTGCAACTTTTACTGTTACATAAAAATTGATTGTAATTTATGTTTGACCAGGGTTTTGCAGCATCTGTGAATTTAAAAATATTTATTTTCCAAGAGCACATATCATAACTTCTCCAAGGCAAGCTAGCTACTGTATGATTTTGTCTAAACACATAGTTTTGGTTGCCTTTATGTTTTTATGACTTAAAAAGGCAGTATTTAGTATTAGTCATGATCATAACCTCTTTACAAGCCAAGTAAAAAACTAATCTTACTGAATGAGAAAGGTCCACGTAAGATACTATTTCTCAGCAAACTATTACTACATCCTTTGAAGTGGTGTTTTTTTTCAGTGGTTTCTGGGTATTCCCTATAAACAGAAGGAATTTCTCACTGTAGGGAAAAAAAAAATCGCTTTAAAATAAACCAATCATCAGAAAGTGCTATGGTACAATGTTAGGTGAAAATATAGGGCATGAACTATATGCATTATATATTGTATGCATGTGGGCTTATGTATAGAAGAGAGAGAGATTAGGATCATATTGTGGGTATAGAAAAAAGACTCATAAGAGGTAGATAAAATGGGGAATATGGGTAGTTTTAATATTCTTCATTATCTACATTTTCTTAAATTTCCTATAATAATAGGGTCCAAGATTAAAAGAAAATATAGTAGACAAGTAGGCAAGGATAAAGAAAGCTTTGCACAATAATTGCTTTTAACCTGAAATAATTTTAATAAATCATTTATGAAAGGCAATCATAAAATACATCATATATTTGGGTTTAAAATTCCTGATCTATTAAATCAGGGTGTTAGACTGGAAGATCTTTCATAAAATCTACATTCCTTTGTAGCTCTTGAATTTTACAATATAATGATGCATTCTTAAACTTACTATACAGAGCCCAAGATAATATTGAGAGATTTAGAGTCATTAGAATGAAAAAAAATTTTTTAGTTATTAAAGGGATACATTTCATTCATTTATAAAATTCACTTATGTTGAAAGACTCAAATTATATTGTATAAATGAGGGATTATATATGCTGCATTTTGATAATATTCATTCCATATTACTATTTTTAAAACATATCTAAAGATTTAGCCTGACTTTTCTCATTTTGCTCTGATTGAGACAATATTGTGAATAGGATGAGAGAATATCTATCATTAGCCTGTTCTAAAGATTGGGGAGCCAAATTCCACCTAGTTTGTATATGGAAAGGTACATTTCTAATGTTTCTGTTATGGAGGTACTAATCTGATATACCAAAAGGCCGGCAGTTCGAATCCACCAGGCATTCCTTGGAAACTCTGTAGGACAGCTCTACTCTGTCCTATAGGGTCTTTATGAATCGGAATCAACTCCATGGTAATGGGTAATCTGATATACTGAGGAATCAAGTATCTTAAATTCCATCTTTGCATTCACTCTATAACATCTTTAAAACAAATACACATTATGACATTTTAGACAGAAAATAAAATTAATCTCCTGTCCATAACCAAGGTCAGGGTCAATGTAACAATTAAATTATTGGATAAATAAAATATGTTTGTTCACAATGTTTCTTTCTGATTTATAAGTTTGCAAATTTAAGTAAGCAGCCAGTTATGAATTACTATCTGACCTGATATGTGACCTGAACTGATAATTAAATATATATATATTTTCCATATGTCTATGAAAACTGAATTTTAAAATAGATCTTCTGTACTGCCATTTTTTTCTAATAGATTAGTGATAAATGCTAACTATTCAAATAAAAAAATCTCTCAATGTAATTGGCACTTTAACAAAATAGATTTCCCTTTTCAGGCCCAATTCTAGCTATATTTAATAAACCAAGGTTGAAAGCAGTTTTCTGTAAATAGTCACAACATCTAGCCTTCAATCAAGAACAATAAAATATGTTTTATTTCTGAGAACATTAATAAAAATTTGTTACCTTACTTCATTAAAAACAAAAATTTCATACAGGAGTTAACTATACCCAATAGCTGTTTTGTCATTTAAATTTTAAAATTTCAGAACTGGTTCCAATCTATCAAATGTCAGTTTTCAGGTCAGATTACAGTAATATAGAAGTATTATCAAGTGATCAACAGGTTGATTACCTTTAAGATTTTGAAAAAACGCAGAGATAAAAACAGTCTTTTCCTTTTCCTTCAATTAAAATTGCATGCAATTATTCTTGTAGATTATAATCTCCTTTGGGATTTCTGGTTTCATACAACATTTTGGTTCATTTCACAGGAATAATATTCATCTTAATTAGCAAAAAAACAATGGATGGGCTTTTACTAGGGGGAATTTGCTCAGTGCACTGATTACTACCGCTAGATTATTTTAGGGATTTTTTTTGTTTTGTTTTTTTAAGGACCTGCTTTTAAAGCAGTTGTTTGAATATATTATCTCTTAGTAGTCATTGCCTTTGAAGGCAGAATGTCTTTCTTGAGTGGTTGACTTATTTTGTTTTAACCTTCTAACTTCTCTAAGCAAATGCTAAGTTGGCTTCTGAAATGATTTATTATCATGTTATATCAGTTCAAATATACAAATCACAATTACTAAATTAATAAAGAGACATTTCTGGTATGTTATTAAATTGTATTATATAGTTTATAAGGTTAAAACACTTGCTTTCTTTAATTTTTTTATTTTATTATTGAGTAGCTAATAAATAAAATTTGTAATACCTAAGTAAAGAACTCCCCGTGTGTCTGTCAGTTTGGCGTACTGTGGGGGCTTGCTTGTTGCTGTGATGCTGGAAGCTATGCCACCGGTATTCAGATACCAGCAGGGTCACCCATGGCGGACAGGTTTCAGCTGAGCTTCCAGATTAAGACAGACTAGGAAGAAGGACCCAGCAGTCTACTTCTGAAAAGATTTAGCCAGTGAAAACCTTATGAATAGTGGTGGAACATTGTTTGATGTAGTGCCAGAAGTTGAGCCCCTCAGGTTGGAAAGGCACTTAAAATACAATTGAGGAAGAGCTGCCTCATCAAAGTAGAGTCGACCTTAAAGAAGTAGGTGGAGTCAAGCTTGCAGGACCTTCATACGCTGATGTGGCACGGCTCAAAATGAAAAGAAACAGCTGCAAACACCCATTAATAATCGGAATGTGGAATGTACTAAGTACAAATCTAGGAATATTGGAAGTCTTTGAAAATGCAATAGAATGCATAAACATTGATATACTACGCATTAGTGAGCTGAAATGGACTGGTATTGGCCATTTTGAATCAGACAATAAATGGTCTATTATGCTGGGAATAACAACTTGAAGAGGAAAGGTGTTGCATTCACCATCTAAAAGAACATTTCATAATCTATCCTGAAGTACAATGCTGTCAGTGATAGGATAATATCCTACAAGGAAGACCAGTTAATAAGATTATTATTCAAATTTACTCATCAACCACTAAGGCCAAAGGTGAAGAAATTGAAGAATTTTACCAACTTCTGCAGTCTGAAATTGATGGAACACATGCAATCAGGATGCATTGATAATTACTGGAGATTGGACTGCAAAAGTTGGAAATGAAGAAGAATCGGTAGTTGGAAAATATAGCCTTGGTGATATAAACGATGCCAGAGATCACATGATGGGCTTTTGCAAGACCAACGACTTCTTCATTGCAAGTACTTTTTTTCAACAACATAAACGGCGACTTTGCACGAGGACCAAGCCAGATGGAAAACACAGGAATCAAATCAACTACATCTGTGGAAAAAGATGATTGAAAAGCTCAATATCATCAGTCAGACCAAGGCCAGGGGCCAACTGTGGAACAGACCATCGATTGCTTACACGCAAGTTCAAGTTGAAACTGAAGAAAATTAGAACAAGTCCACGAGAGCCAAAGTATGACCTTAAGTATATCCCACCTGAATTTAGAGACAATCTCAAGAATAGATTCCATCCATTGAATAGTAATGACCAAAGACCAGGTAAGTTGTGGAATAACATCAAGGACATCATACATTCAAAAAGCAAGAGGTCATTAAAAAGGCAAGAAAGAAAGAAAAGACCAAAATGGGTATCAGAAGAGACTCTGAAACTTGCTCTTGAATGTCAAGGAGCTAATGCAAAAGGAAGAAATGATGAATTTAAAGAGCTAAACAGAAGATTTCAAAGGACAGCTTGAGAAGACAAAGTATTATATTGACATGGGCAAAGAGCTAGAGATGGAAAACCAAAAGGAAAGATCACTGCATTTCTCAAGCCGAAAGAACTGAAGAAATAATTCAAGCCTCCAGTTACAATATTGAAGGATTCTATGGGAAAAATATTAAATGATTCAGGAAGCATCAAAAGAAGATGGAAGGAATACACCAAGTCACTATACCAAAAAGAACTGGTGGATGTTCAACCATTTTAGGAGGTACCAGATGAGCAGGAACCAATGGTACTGAAGGAAGAAGTCTAAGCCGTACTGAAGGCACTGGCAAAAAACATGGCTCCAGAAATTGATGGAATACCAATTGAGATGATTCAACAAATGGATGCAGTGCTGGAAGTACTCACTCAACTATACCAAGAAATTTGGAAGACAGCTATGTGGCCAACTGACTGGAAGGGATCTATATTTACACCTATTCCCAAGAAAGGTGTTTCCACTGAATGCAGAAATTATTGAGCAATATCATTAATATCACATACAAGTAGCATTTTCTGGAGATCATTCCAAAGTGGCTGCATCGACAGGGAACTGCCAGGAATTTAAGCCAGATTCAGAGGAGGATGCAGAACCAGGGTTATCAGATGGATCCTTGCTGAAAGCAGAGAATACCAGGATGATGTTTGCCTGTGTTTTATTGACTATGCAAAGGTATCCAACTGTGTGGATCATAACAAATTATGGATAACATTGCAAACAATGGGAAATCCAGAACATTTAATTGTGCTCATGCAGAACTTGTACATAGACCAAGAGGCAGTCTTTCAAACAAAACAAGGAGATACTGCTTGGTCTAAAATCAGGAAAAGTGTGTGTCAGGACTGTATCCTTTCACCATACGTATTCAATGCTGAGCAAATAATCCAAGAAGCTGAACTGTATGAAGAAGAATAAGGCATCAGAATTGGAGAAAGACTCTTTAACAACCTGCGTTATGCAGATGATACAACCTTGCTTGCTGAATAGGAAGAGGCTTGAAGCGCTTATTGATGAAGATCAAAGACCACAGCCTTCAGTATGGATTACACCTCAACATAAAAAAAACAAAAATCCTTATAACTGGACCAATAAGCAACATCATGATAAACAGGGAAAAGATTGACGTTTTCTAGGATTTCATTTTACTTGGATCCACAATCAACACCCATGGAAGCAGCAGTCAAGGAATCAAAAGATGTGTTGCGTTGGGCAAATCTGCTGCAAAAGACCTCTTTAAAGTGTTGAAAAGCAAAGATGTCACCTTGAAGACTAAGGTGCTGCTGACACAAGTCATGGTGTTTTCAATCACCTCCTGGGCATGTGAAGGCTGGAGGATGGATAAGGTAGACTGAAGAAGAATTGATGCCTTCGAATTGTGGTGTTGGTGAAGAATATTGAATATACCATAGACTGCCAAAAGAAGGAATAAATTTGTCTTGGAAGAAGTTCAACCAGAATACTCCTTAGAAGTAAGGACGGCCAGACTACATCTCATATACTTTGCAAGTGTTGTCAAGAGGGATCAGTCCCTAGAGAAGGACATCATGCTAGGTACAGGGTCAGCAAAAAATGGAAAGACCCCCAATGAGATGGGTTGACACAGTGGCTGCAACAATGGACTTAAGCATAACAACAATTGTGAGAATGGCACAGGACTGGGCGATGTTTTCTTCTGTTGTACGTAGGGTTGTCATGAGTCAGAACCAACTGGATGGCACCTAACAACAACAACAACATGTAAAGACTAGAGTCCTGGTGGTGCAGTGGTTAAAAGCTACAGCTGGTAACCAACAGGTCAGCAGTTCAAATCCACCAGCTACTCCTTGGAAACCCTATGGGGCAGTTCTATTCTGTCCTATAGGGTCGCTATGGGTAGGAATAGACTGGACAGCAATGAGTTTTGGATGTAAAGAATAAAGAATCATGGATGTCTATGTATCTACCAACCAACTTAAGAAAAAAAAAATTATAATGACCTTTCCAGCCATCTGTGTCCTTCTTGATCACCCCCTTAATCAGAGGTAAACATTATCCCAATTTTTTTTCTATCTGTTGCTTTTCTTTATAATTTTACTTCATGTATTTGCATCTCTACTCATGTTATTGTTTTGTTTACATGTCTTTGAACAATGAGTAAATGGACACACAATATATGTGTTTGTCGGTGATTTTTTTACAAAACATCAAGCTCTTTATATTCCACCACGTTGTAGTATATACCGGTAATTCATTAGTTTATACTGTTGTAGTGTCCATTGTATGATATGTTATAATTTACTTTTTAAAAAATACTTTATTGTGTTTTAGGTGAAAGTTTGTATAGAAAATTAGGTCCCCATTTAGCAATTTTTATACAAATTGTTCTGAGACTTCGGTTACATTTTTCACAATGTGTCAGCATTCTCAGTATTTCCATTTTGTTTGTTCTGTTTCCATTGATCTAGCTTCCTTTCCCCTCCTTGCTCTCATCTTTCCTTTTGGGTAGATGTTGACTGTTTGGTCTCATGTAGTTGATTGTTTAAGGTAGCACATTACTCACAGGTGATATTGCTTATTTTATAAGCAACTCTATTATTTGGTTAGAAGGTGACCTCCAGATATAGCTTCGGTTCTAAGATTAAAGGATATCTTAGGGTGATAGTCTCAGGGGTTCCTCTAGTCTCTCTCAGTCCAGTAGGTCTGGTCTTTTTTAGGAATTTAAATTTCTTTTCTATATTTTTCTCCTATTCTATCCAGGACTTTCTATTGTGTCACTGGTCAGAAGGGTTGGTAGAGGTAGCCAAGCACCGTCTAGTTCTTCTGGTCTCAGGTTAGAAGCAGCTGTTGTTTGTGTGGCCTATTAACCCTGTGGACTAATTTCTTCTTAAGTCTTTGGTTTCCTTCATTCTCTTTAGCTCCAGACAAGTAGAGACCAATAGTTGTATCTTAGATGCCAACTTGCATGCTTTTAAGACCCCAGATGGTACTCACTAAACTAGGATATAGAACATTATCTTTATGAACTATGTTATGCCAATTGACTAAATTGTCCCATGAGACTATGGTCCTAAACCTTTTAAACCAGTAAACCAATCCCACAAGTTGTTAGGATATGTCTAGGAAGTCTGCATATCTGTGTCCCCTACGTGCTTTATTATGTCTATATATATATATGCAGCACACACAGACATGTATATACATGTACCTACAGATACACCTACACATGCATGTACATTTACTCACAAGTGCCTTCCTATACACACATATGCATACATATCTACCTGTGTAACCACACACATATTTTTTGGTTGTTATTACTGTTGTTGCAAAATAATTTGCTTCTTTTACATTGATGAATATTTGGATTATTTCTAGTTTTTCATTACTATACACAGTGGTGCTATGGGCATTCTTGTACATGTACATGCAGACGTGTACCAAATTTTCCTAAAGCAGTAGTTTCTAACCTCGGGCAACTTTAGCTCCCATAAGATATTTGGGAATGTCTGAAAACATTTTTAATTGTCACAACTGATTGGTGCTATTGGTATCTAGTAGGTAGAGGCCAGAGACACTGCTAAACCTTCTAAAAGGCATAGGATAAAGCCCCTGCCCCAAAGAATTATCTGTCCTAAATGTCAATAGTTGGAGGTTGACATACGCTGGTCTACAGTATATATTTATGTCCTCTCTTGACTCCCTATTTCATTCTATTGGTCAGTTTCTCTACTTTTCACCAATATCACACTGCCTAAGTTATTATCCTTCTATTATAACTTTAAAGAGCTTTAAGTAAAGTTCCTCTATCTTGTTCTTCAGGAGTTTCTTGGCTCTTGTGATCCTTTGCTCTTCTGTATAAATCCTGGAAGAAACTTGTCACTGGTTGTTCCTTTCTCCCCTGCAAAACTTAATAATTGTATGAAATTTGTTGAAATCTACATAGCAATCTGAAAAGAAATGGTAACTTATTATGACTTTTAGTTTTCTGAACCATGAATATGGTTCACTTTTCCATTTATTTAGATTTTCTATAATGTTTTTCAAAAAGGTTTTATTCCTTCATATATTTGCTAATTTATCCCTATTTTTTAAAATGTATTTTTAATTCCATCCTTTTAATGGTTTCTTTTGTAAAATGATAGTTTCTAATGTTTGTTTCTGGTACATAGAAATGCAGTAAATTTTTGTATTTTTTGTATAGCAAATTTTTAATCTACCTTATTTATTCTGATAATTTATCTGTATAGTCTCTTTGGCTTTCTACATAATCGTATCTTCTATAACTCATATCAATTTTATTTCTTCCTTTCCAAACCTTACACTTTCATTTTTTTCTTCCATATTCCACTGATTAAACCTCCAGTCCAATATTGTATAGAAATTGTGAAAGTAGGCATCTTTGTCTTTTCCTGATTTTTAAGAGAAAATGCATTCAACATTTCAACATTAAGCTGTAGGTTTTTTGTAGATATCCTTTATCAAGTTAAGAAATGTTGCCATTATTCTTAGCTTGCTTTGAGCTTTTATAAATTCTAACGAGTGGTGAATTTTATTAAGAGTTTTTTCTACATTGGTTTGAAGGTCAGTGTGATTTTTTTCACAAGGGGTGTACTGAGGTATCTTTCACCTTTCATTTACTGAATAGAGTAAACATGAGCTTTACTTTTCATGTCTTTGCTGGTTACAGGGGAAAAGTGACAAAGTCTAGGGTTTAGTTCTATGCCCCTATCACTAATATGATCTAGAAATAAGCCCACCCCTTACAGGAAAAAAAAAAAATTTTTTTTTGTCATACAGGACTGCAGAGAAAATTGGAAATCTTAAATGCATGACCAAAGAGAAAAAAAAACTCTCTTGAAAATTCATAATCATAAACCAGCTTTACTGTGTTTCCAAGAAGAAGTCACACAATCTCAGTGGACTGAACACTCTGAGAATTTAGTTTAAACTGGTTCCTTTTTTGTCCCTTTTGCTCCACGAGGAATCAAAAGAAAATTCTCTCTTGAAAGACTAACTTTATTTCATTTCTCCAAGAATTCTCACAGATAGAATTCCATGAGTATAAGCCCACAGTCCAAAATCACAAACACACTAAAAAAAAAAAAGGCAAATGAATGAGATAGAAAATATAAAAAGCAGAATCAGACCCACAAGGACATTAAATATTTGAATTATCACTTTAACCCTTTTTGCCCTGTTTACTATTCTTCTTTTTTTTTTTTTTCAAATTCCCTTTTGCACGTAAAACAATATTCAAATATATTTTATCTTTTAACATTTCATTTCATTTTAGATAACATGTAAACCCCTACTTTTCTCTAAGGTTAGATATTAATAATATCATCAGCTTTAACCTGTTTTCTAAGCCTGGCTGTACTGAAATGCAATCTGATCTTGATATATTTATCTAGCAAGCTCCAAGAATGTCAGTGAACAAAGAAGAATAGAAATAAGAGTTGGTACTTTGCAGTTTAGCTTAAATCAACAAGTAATATTGTCAAAGATTAAAAATGTCAAAACATACATTCATGGCTTTTTCACAGAATCATTTTCTTCAAACTTTAGTATTTTTGTAGACAGGCTCAAGATAATAAATATATATAAATTATTAAAATCTGCTTTATTTGTGCAGCATGATATTTTCACCTAAAATTTCAAGGGCTTCCAAATATAAATATCTTTACATATGTGTTTTGAAAATTTTTGGGAAAGAACTGTAGTGTTCTAGTTAGACTCTGGGCCCCTGCCCACAGTTGATTGGTCTTATGGTGAACATCTGGCCAAAGTGATCCAATCATAAGGTATGCCTGAAGTTTTTAAAAACTGGAATTACAAAACAGATTCTTAGGCAAGGGGGAATTTATTGGTTGAGAGATTCTAAGGAAGGCTGATTCTGAGCCTTAATTCCTGTTATTAAGCTTCCTAGGGACCCGTGAACCAGTAAATTGCCTTTGCCAAGGCTTATTGGAGGTGAGTGTCTGTAACTTGCAACCAAAACCATCCTGAAAACTATATTTATATGATGAAAATTAAAATCTCAGGTGGTTTCCCTGGATACTGATAGTCATAGAAGGCAATGAATAAATGATTCTTTTCTACCACAAGGAAAGGGAATTGGGAAGAGTTCCACACCAGGTGAGTCTTTTTGAAGCCATATCTTGACCAGAATGAACTGCTTTCCTCTGGTTTATTCTAGAGGCAGGTGTGATCTTTTGAAAATAGATCGCCAAGGCTTTCTCCCAAGGTGCTTCTGGGTAGATTTGAACTGCCAACCTTTTGGTTACTAGCCCAGTGCTTAAGCATTTGCACCACCCATGGACTCCACAAAAATGTCATAAGGATAATTTATAGGTATAATAGCAAAAATAAATGCTGTCTACCTAGTTCATTCACTGTAAAACTCATAAATAGGTTTCAGCACTATGCTATTCTCTTCACTACTGCCTCCAATTTGAAAACAGCCAGCAAAAACTTTTACTTCTCTTATAGTAATTTTGTGGTCCAGCCCTATTCCTACTGATACAATTTGTATGGTAGGATCTCAAGTGACAGTCCATGATAAAGTTCATCTTGGAAAAGGAAATGATATTGCAAATTCTATCTGCTCTTCCAGATTTTATGCTTAATTTGTGTGCTTATCATTTGGCAAAATTTACAAGTTAATACCCTGAAATTAAAAATCATACTGCTTTTCTTTTAATAAAAAAAGTAGCTCCAATGCTGAAGCGTTGGGTCCTAGATTACACTAGGATTATGTTGTAATCTAGAAAAGGATAATAAATAATAGCAATCCTTAGAGACAAACTCTGGAGTGATCTATATTTGAATTCAAACCCAGTTCTTCTGTCCATACAGATAACAAAAGAAAAACTTGTTGAATATATCTGCCAAATTGATTAACACAAAAAATATTTATTTTGTGTCTATTTTGTCAAGCACTGTATATTCTAGGACGATCAAAACAGACAGAGGTCCTGCTTTTGTGGAGCTTCCTTAGTTAATAGGACTCCTGGTTTAAAAAAAAAAAGAAAAGATGCTTACAGGGGCCTGGAATGGGGGCAGGGAGGGAGAGTATCTGAGAGAAGGTCATGCCAAAATGACACTTCCTGGAGGGACCACTTACTCTGTGCTCAGATGTTAACAACTGGGAGTTCCCTGGGACTTGAGTAAACAAATGAGCATGGCTTGCTCCAGTCCAGTCTTTGCTAGGAGTTTATACTTTGTAAAAATGCTGGTACAGGAACTAAATATTATCCACAGGCTACTTTATTACAAATGTAACCATTCATATATTCATTCCACGAATATTTTATTAAAAGTGCTTATGCAATAAGGCCCCTTAAACAAATTGATAGGCCAGAGTATGAAGTGATTGATTAAACAACAACCTAATCCTTGCCTGATTGTTTGACTCATCCTCTAACATTCTGGATCATTGAGATTATAATCTTGACCACATAATGATAAAATTTTAATGTTTGCAAACTAGGGTTAGCATCTTCAGAAACAGGAAGCTTATAATTTTTTCTATCAAGATACTGAATATTTGGAAAAATCTGATGGTGGTATCTGTTTTTAAACTGAAATATGCCTGATTAAACTTTACAGATTCTTAATTCACCCTCTTTGGGACATTCAGAATGAAGCTAACCCCTCTTCTATGTAATATTTTTTTTTCTTTAATTCAAGAAATTGTAGGTGGGAATTTTATTTATTTATTTTTTTAAGTAAAGAAGATTTGAAAAATTAAGAGATGGATAAATGAAGAAAATAGCCACATTTCCAGTATTCAAGTTTCATTGCTGATGTCAGATGAATTCTGGCAGAAAGCACAGAATGCCAGAGAGATGTTTACCTGAGTATTATGGACTATGCAAAGGCATTGGACTGTGTGGACCACAACAAATTATGGATAACATTGAGAAGAATGGGAATTTCAGAACACTTTATTGTGCTCCTCATGAGGAACCTATGCATAGATCAATAGGCAGTTGTTTGAACAAAACAAGGAGATACTGCATGGCTTAAAGTCAGGAAATGTGTGTGTCAGAGTTGTATCCTTTCAACATATTTATTCAATCTGTATGCTGAGCAAATAATCCGAGAAACTGGACTATATGAAGAAGAATGGGGCATCAGGATTGGAGGAAGACTCATTAACAACCTGCACTATGCAGAAGACACAACCTTGCTTGCTGAAAGTGAAGAGGACTTGAAGCACTTGCTGATCAAGATCAAAGACCACAGCCTTCAGTTTGGATTACACCTCCGTGTAAAGAAAACAAATATCCTCACAACTGGACCAATAAGCAACATCATGATAAACGGGGAAAGATTGAAGTTTTCTAGGATTTCATTTTACTTGAATCCACAGCATGCCCATGGAAACAGCAGTCAATGAACCAAAAGACACACCGCATTGGGCAAATCTGCTGCAAAAAACCTCTTTAAGGTATTAAAAAGTGAAGATGTCACTTTAAAGGCTAGGGTGCGCCTGACCCAAGCCATGGTGTTCCCAATCGCCTCATATTCATGTGAAATCTGAGCAATAAATAATTAATACTGAAGAAGAAAAGATGCCTTTGAATTATGGTGTTATCAAAGAATACTAAAGATACCATGGATTGCCAAAAGAACGAATAAATATGTTTTGGAAGAAGTACAACAAGAATGCTCCTTAGAAGCAAGGATAGAGAGGCTTCATCTCACATACGTTGGCCATGTTATGGGTGGTGGGGTGGGCGGGGATCAGTCCCTGGAGAAGGACATCATGCTTGGTCAAGTAGAGGGTTAGCAAAAGAGTAAGACACTCAAAGAGATGGACTGACAGAGTGGCTGCAACAATGAATGGCTCAAGCATAAAAATATCATGAGGATGGTGCAGGACCAGGCAGTGTTTCATTCTGTTGTACATAGAGTAGCTATGAGTTGGAGATGACTCGATGACTTCTAACAACAACAGTTCTTACTGCCTTAGGTATGCTACTTAATCTCTTTCAGCCTTAATTTCCAAATCTGTAAAATGAGGATAATTAAGAACTCACTTCTTGAGGTCGTTGCTGGCATTAATTATTGTAAAATGCATCGTATAAATACCTCCCAAATAATAAATGCAAAATATGATTAAAATAATTTTTTCCACTTTTCTGATATAGTTATCAAATATAATAACTTTCAGGCTAAAAGTTACTCGATTCTTCCAATATTTTCCCATATGGGATGGTTTCAAGTCCCCCTATCATACAGGTTGCTGAATACTGGAAGTTTCATAATCTGTCCTTCCATATCTTCCTTAAAACATTGCTCCCAGAACTGAGCATAGTAACCTAAATGACTCAAAATAGTCAAATTATGTTTCCATTATACTATGCACATACTAAATTTCTTCATGCAGCCTAAAAAAAAATTTGTTTCTATTTTGGCAATCATATTATACCATTTACTCACTGCCAAGTAAAACTCCTCTTTTTTACCCCAAGAAGTATTATTGCTAAATTACATATCCCTCAAACTGAATTTAGGCAGCTCGTGCTCTCCCAAGATAGAACCTCACAATTATTCCAACCAAATTGCATATCGTCAGATTTTGCTGTCTTTCAGTTGGTAAAAACCTTTAGATCCTGATCTTGCAATCTACTGTAATTATTCACCTTCCCTATGTCATGTCCCCCACATGTCTGTCAGTTTGTTTTACTGTGGGGATTTACACATTGCTGTGATGCTGGAAGTTATGCCACCGGTATTCAAATACCAGCAGGGTCACCCATGGGGCACAGGTTTCAGCTGAGCTTCCAGATTAAGACAGACTAGGAAGAAGGACCCCCACAGTCTATGTCTGAAAATATTTAGCCAGTGAAAACCTTATGAAAAGCGGCAGATTATTGTTTGATGTAGTGCCAGAAGATGAGCCTCTCAGATTGGAAGGCACTCAAAAGGCGACTGGGGAAGACCTGCCTCCTCAAAGTAGAGTCAACCTTAATGACGTGGATGGAATCAAGCTTTCAGGACCTTCATTTGCTGATGTGGTGTGACTGAAAATGAGAAGAAACAGCTGCAAACATTCATTAATAACGGGAAGACAGAATATATGAAGTATGAAGCTAGGAATATTGGAAATCATAAAAAATGACATAGAACACATAAACATTGATATCCCAGGCATTAGTAAGCTGAAATGGACTGGTGTTGGCCATTTTGAATCAGACAATCATATGTCTACTGTGCCATGAATGATAACTTGAAGAGGAAAGGCATCGCATTCATCATCAAAAAGAATGTTTCCAGATCTATCCTGAAGTACAACTCTGTCGGTGATAGGATAATATCCATATGCCTTCAAGGAAGACCAGTTAATACTACTATTATTCGAATTTATGCACCAACCACTAAGGCCAAAGATGAAGAAACTGAAGATTTTTACTAACTTCTGCAGTTTGAAATTGATCGAACGTGCAATGAGGGTGCAATGATAACTACTGGAGATTGAAATATGAAAGCTGAAAACAAAGAAGAATGATCGGTAGTTGGAAAATACAGACTCGGTGATAGAAACAATGCCAGAGATCACGTGATAGAATTTTGCAAGACCAACAACTTCTTCAATGCACATACCTTTTTATAACAACATAAACGATGAGACTATACATGTGGACCTTGTCAGATGGAATACGCAGGAATCAAATTGACTACATCTGTGGGAAGAAACAATGGAAAAGCTCAGTATCATCAGTCAGAACAAGGCCAGGGGCCAACTGCGGAACAGACAATCAATTGCTTACATGGACGTTCAAGTTGAAACTGAAGAAAATTGGAACAAGTCCACGAGAACCAAAGTACAACCTCGAGTACATCCCACCTGAATTTAGAGAGCATCTCAAGAATAGATTTGATGCGTTGAACACTAGTGACCAAAGACAAGATGAGTTGTGGAATGACATCAAGGACAGCATATATGAAGAAAGCAAGAGGTCACTAAAAAGACAAGAAAGAAAGGTCAAAATGAATGTCAAAAGAGACTCTGAAACTTGCTCTCAAACATCAAGTAGCTAAAGTAAAGGAAGAAATGATGAAGCAAAAGACTGGAACAGAAGATTTCAAAGGGCGGCTCGAGAAGACAAGGTAAAATATTATAGTGACAATGTGCAAAGACCTGGAAATGGAAAACCAAAAAGGAAGAACACACTCTGCATTTCTCAAGTTGAAAGAACTGAAGAAAAATTCAAACCTCCATTTGCAATATTGAAGTATTCTATGGTGAAAATACCAAATGACTCACAAAGCATCAAAAGAGTATGGAAGGAATATACTGAGTCACTATACCAAAAAGAATTGGTTGATGTTCAGCCTTTCAGGAGGTACCATATGAGCAGGAACCAATGGTACTGAAGGAAGAAGTCCAAGCTGTACTGTAGACACTGGCGAAAAACAAAGCTCCAGGAGTTGACGGAATACCAATTGAGATGTTTCAACAACTAGATGCAGCCCTGGAAGTACTCATTCATTTATGCCAAGAAGTTTGGAAGACAGCTACCTGGCCAACCGACTGTAACCGAATACCGAACTGAACCCGTTGTCATGGAGTTGATTCCAGCTCATAGCAACCTTATGGAACAGAGTAGAGCTGCCCCATGGAGTTTCCAAGGAGTGCCTGGTGGATTTGAACTGCTGACCTTTTTGATTACCAGCGGTAGCTCTTAACCACTATACCACCAGGGTTTCTGACTGGAAGAGATCTATATTTATGCCTATTCCCAAGAAACATGATCCCGATGAATGAAGAAATTACTGAATAACATCATTAATATCACAGCACAAGTAAAACATTGCTGAAAATCTTTCAAAAGCGGCTGCAGCAGTATATCAACAGGGAACTTCCAGAAATTCTGGCCAGATTTAGAAGAGGATACAGAACCAGGGATATCATTGATGATATCAGATGAATCCTGACTAAAAGCAGAGAATTCCAGAAAGATATATACCTATGTTTTATTGACTATGCAAAGGCATTTGACTGTGTGGATCATAACAAATTATGAGTAACATTGCAAAGAATGGGAGTTCCAGAACACTTAATTGTGCTCATGAGAAACCTGTACATAGATCAAAAGGCAGTCATTTGGACAGAACAAGAGGATATAGTGTGGTTTAAAGCCAGGAAAGGTGTGCATCAGGGTCATTATCCTTTCAACATACCTATATTCAGTCTGTATTCTGAGCAAATAATCTGAGAAGCTGGTCTATATGAAGAAGAATGGGACATCAAGATTGGAGGAAGACTCATTAACAACCTGCTTTATGCAAATGACACAACCTTGCTTGCTGAACATGAAGAGGCTTGAAGCACTTGCTGTTGAAGATCAAAGACCACAGCCTTCAGTATGGATTACACCTCAACGTAAAGAAAACAAAAATCCTTACAACTAGGCCAATAAGCAACATCGTGAGAAATGAGGGAAAGATTGAAGTTGTCAATAATTTCATTTGACTTGGATTCACAATCAACACTCATGGTAGCAGCAGTGAAGAAATCAAGAGATGCATTGCATTGGACAAATCTGCTGCAAAAGACCTCTTTAAAGTGTTGAAAAGCAAAGATGTCACCTTGAAGACTAAGGTGCGCTTGAACTAAGCCATGGTGTTTTCAATTGCCTCCTATGCATGAGAAAGCTGGACGAGGAATAAGGAAGACTGAAGAAGAATTGACACCTTTGAATTGTGGTGATAGAGAAGAATATTGAATATACCATGGACTGCCAAAGGAACAAGCAAATCTATCTGGAAAGAACTACAACCAGAATGCTCCTTAGAAGCAAGGATGGCGAGACTCGTCTCACATACTCTGGACATGTTGTCAGGAGGGATCAGTCCCTGGAGAAGGACATCATCCTTGTTAGAGGGTCAGTGAAAAAGAGGAAGACCCTCAGTGAGATGGATTGACACAGTGGCTACAACAATGGGCTTAAGCATAATAACGATTGTGAGGATGGCACAGGACCCAGCAGTGTTTCGTTCTGTTGTACATAGAGTAGTTATGAGTCGGAACCAACCTGATGGCACCTAAAAACAACAGCATGTTATGTAGCCCATATTTTTAGTAAACATGCCTTCTGGTAGTTTTGTCCCAGTTATTGATAAATATGTTCACATCAGACAAGCCCAAGGACAAAGGTTTGTGGTGTACCACTTGAAAAACCTTCCTGCAGGCCGTTACAGATTCATTGAATTTGCCTTTGGGTGTAATCATTCAATCACTTATGAAAACTCTAACATACTCTCCTTAAACCTATATTTCTCTATCTGGTCAACAAGGATATAAAGACAGACTTCATTAATTACTTTGCTAGAATCCTGGTATCCTGATTTAT
The DNA here is from genome assembly GCF_030014295.1 of Loxodonta africana. Classification (NCBI taxonomy): domain Eukaryota; kingdom Metazoa; phylum Chordata; class Mammalia; order Proboscidea; family Elephantidae; genus Loxodonta; species Loxodonta africana. The sequence goes on from NC_087344.1 coordinate 125,276,147, forward strand.
TAACTCTCGCAGAGAAAAACATATAAGGCTGGGCTGAATAGCTTGTTCTTGTTGAATTTATACATTTTCCTAATAAACACTTTTTAAAACTGCTCATAAAAGTCTTTTGATAATATAATCTACCAGTTTCATAGGTCTGAAGATTGCAGATTGCAAATTTTTGCATTCCTCTCCTATCCTCTTGCCCCCACTTCTCAAAAATAATCAGCTAAACATTCAGTAATCTCATTTAGAAGGTCTCGTAATAATTCACAGAGGTCAAAAGACGTGTTTGCAATTAAATAGTTAGGCTTTCCCATTATAGCACAGTGTGATGTACTCAGCCCCTGAGTATCTGTCGTTGAGTCAGTAGCTCTACACTTCTCTAGTTTTTCTGTAATAGTGATTCTTTGCAGAATTGCTGTGATTATGAAATGAATGAATGCATGTAAATACTTAGTGTAGGACAAATACTAGGTCCTCAGTAAATGTTACCTTTATCAGAATCCCTTTATTTTGTCTTCTATGTTTTAGCACTTATTCTGACTTTCTGTTTCCAAAGGCCTTTACCATCATTTTTTCAACAAATATTTTTTGAGCGATACCTGGAATATACAAGGCATTAGGAATAGAGTAATGAGCTCTGGTGGTACAATGGCTAAGCACTAGCTTGCTAACCAAAAAGTCAGTGGTTCAAACCCACCAGCGGCTCCACAAAAGAAAAGATCTGGAGGGTTTGCCCTATAGGGTTGCTATGAGTTGGAATCGACACGATGGCACACAACAGCAACAGGGATACAGTAGTGAACAAATCACGTTTCCTGAACTCATGAGGCTTAGAAAACATTTAAGTAGGAAACAAACGGCAGTGATTGGAAGACTGAAATGTATAAAGGCTAGAGAATGTCAGGGAGAACTATTTTAGAATGAATGGTCAGGAGGATCTTCTGTGAGGAGGTGACTTGTGAGCAGAGATATGAATGAAGCAACGGGGAAGAAACATAAAAGAGTAAAGAAGCTTTGCTTTCTCTTTTTCATGAGGGAATTTAAAGTCTTCAACTTCAAAAAGTGGGCCTATTTATTGATCTTCCTCATCACTTCTTGCTAAAGAAAAGCATTTTTGGTTCTCTTTAGCATCTTTCACAAGCCCCAGCTCATTTTGTGCTTTAGTCTTGCTCATGTTATTTTTATAGGTCTATGCTATCTTCATACATTTATGCTTGATCATATGTCTGCTTTTACCATCTTTTGCACATGCTGTTTTAAATTCTGAGCCTGTCTGTAGGTCCCTATACAGCACACTGGTTACTTTAGTTTCTTCCCTGTTTTCTCACTCGTTAGAATCATTTGTGTTTGCATAGGCAGAACACTGCTTAAATCAAACTCTAAGATCGCATGATTGCTTTTCCCCAAGGTTCCAATCATTTCCATTTTACCTACTGGTTTCTGTCAGAATTGGGCCCAAAGCAGGAGTTACCCTTATTGCTTACTCTGCCTTCTGGGAAATGAAATTATCAGCAAGCCTGGTCAAGAACTTGTCAGTGTTTTGCTTTCTGGGGAAAGAAAGTTTCTGCAGATATTTGGAGACTAAAATCCCTAACACTGAGATTATGTTGCTGCTCTGCCAGTTTTGTGGTCTGCACTGGAAGAGCATCCTTCAGTCTCTCCTTCTGGCCAGAAAGTCTATGGTGCAGTCACATAATGCTGTCACTTCTCTGAGTCTCTCATTTTATATTCATCTAGGTATTTCTCCAGGGTGCCTCTACCCACAGGTTCTTGAATTTACACGTAGGTTCACTAACCACCCAGTCAGCTTGGTCTAATTATAACTAAAAATAAAGTGGATTAAGTGATTAAATTGTTTATATAACCAAACTCTATGACAGGAAACTCAAACAGTAAGTTGTTGCCCGACAGCTTAATTTTTGTTTTGTTTTGAATTCTTTTTAATTTTTTTTTATTGTGCTTTAAGTGAAAGCTTACAATTCAAGTCAGTTTCTCATACAAAAACTTAAACATACATTGTTATGTTACCCTAATTTCTCTCCGTACAATGTGACAGCGCACTCCCTCTCTCCACCCTGTATTTTCCTTGTCCATTCAGCCAGCTCCTGTCCCCCTCTGCCTTCTCATCTCGCCTCCAGACGGGAGCTGCCCACATAGTCTCAAGTGTCTACTTGAGCTAAGAAGCCCACTCCTCACCAGTATCATTTAATGTTTTATACTCCAGTCTAATCTTTGTCTGAAGAGTTGGCTTTGGAATGGTTTTAGTTTTGGGCTAACAGAGAGTCCTGGGGCCATGACCTCTAGGGTCCCTCCAATCTCAATCAGACCATTAAATCTGGTCCTTTTACCAGAATTTGAGGTCTTTCATCCCACTTTTCTCCTGCTCCATCAGGGACTCTCTGTTGTGTTCTCTGTCAGGGCAGTCACTAATGGTAGGCGGGCACCATCTCGCTCTTCTGGTCTCAGGTCTCAGGTTGATGGAGTCTCTGGTTTATGAGGCTCTTTGTTTCTTGTGGGCTCATATTTTCCTTGTGTTTTTGGTGTTCTTCTTTCTCCTTTGCTCCAGGTGGGTTGATACCAATCAATGCATCTTAGATGGCCACTTGCTAGCTTTTAAGACCCCAGATGCCATTCTTCAAAGCGGGATGCAGAACATTTTCTTAATACACTTTGATATGCCAATTGACCTAGATGTCTCCTGAAACCATGGTCCCCAGACCCTTACCCCTGCTACTCTGTCCCTTGAAGTGTTTGGTTGGATTCAGGAAACTTTTTAGCTTTTAGATTAGTCCAGTTGTACTGACTTCCCCTGTATTGTGTGTTGTCCTTCCCTTCACCCAAAATAATTCTTGTTTTACTATCTAATTAGTGAATATCCCTCCCCACCCTCATAATCATCAAAGAATGTTTTCTTCTGTGTTTAAACCTTTTCTTGAGTTCTTATAATAGTGGTCTCATACAATATTTGTCCTTTTGCCACTAACTAACTTCACTCAGCAAAATGCCTGCCAGATTCCTCCACATTATATGTTTCATGGATTTATCATTGTTCTTTACCATTGTGTAGTATTCCATTGTATGAATATACCATAATTTGTTTATCCCTTCGTCAGTTGATAGGCACCTTGCTTGGTTGTTTCCATCTTTTTGCTATTGTAAACAGCGCTGCAATGAACATGGGTGTGTATATACCTATTTGCCAACAGCTTAATATTAACAAGCAACATGAAATAGTAAAAAGCTTTGGAATCAAAATTGGTTGCTCTTCCTGACTGAGCCCCATACTAACTGAGTGACTTTTGGCAAATTGCAAATTCATTAAATGTCAGCACCGAAGGGGTCCTTAGGGATGAAAAACTGTACCCTCTACTTTTATTCATGAGCACATCGAGGCCTAAAATGACTGGTTGAGTTTCCCAAAGTCTCATAGCTAGAGAGGAATAGTGTTTAGAAATCCGACAGGTGTTTTCTTTTCCTTCAGCCAGTAAATATCACCCCTAAAGTGTTGCCTTCTATAATTTCTGAGAGACTACTTCCTCTTCTGTGAAATGGAAATACTCTTATCTGCTCTGCCTACCTCACAGGGTTGTTGTGAGAAGGAAAGAATAAATATGTTATAATAGTCGTTATATAAGGTAGTATTATTATGAAAATGAATTTAATGATTTAATCTGTAGGTTTATGTGGGTTTTTTCCTTCTTGGTCAAGTGATTTGCATTTTAAATTTAAATCTGTGTTAAAATGTGCTTATCGTGTTATAGATTTATGACAAATTGCAGGCTGTTGTTAGTTCCCATTGAGTCGATTCCAAGTCATGGCGACCCCATGTGTACAGAGTACAACTCCTCCATAGGGTTTTCAAAACTGTGACTTTTCAGAAGCATAGCAGCAGGCCTGTCTCCCAAGGTATCTCTGAGTAAGTTCGAACCACCAACCTTTGACTAGTAGCCCAGCACTTACCCATTTGTGTCACCTAGGGACTCCATCCCACAAAAGAAATAACCTAAGTTTTGGAACCTAGAAATACCAAGGTGGTAATCCTTATTTTGTCACTCTGGGTATACATGACAATACATTCTCTTAACCTCACTGACTCAAAATATCCGATCTGTTAAAAGTATAAACATTTCAGGCTATTACAGTTGTTGTGTGAGTTGTTTTGCTCAAAATCAGTGGTTGTTTTCATTTTATTTTTCCCTGTGTTTTTCTCCTGCCTCAGATTATGAGCTCCTTGAGAGCCAAAACAAAACTAAATCCACTGCCACTGAATAGGTTCTAACTCGTGGCAAACCGATGTGAGATAAAGTAGAACTGTTCCATAGCGTTTTCTTGGCTGTAACCTCTATAGAAGCAGATTGCTAGTCCTTTTCTTCTGCAGCAGCACTGGGTAGGTTTGAACTCCCAACCTTTAGGTTAGTAGTAGTTGAGCTCAAACCATTTGCACCACCCAGGGATCTTCCATGATGACAGACCTTATTTGTCTTTGAATTCCCACAGTCTGGAACTCAATAGCTACACAGTATATGTTGAATGAATGAATTGCTGAAGTAAGCAACACGGAAAGGTATGAAGGCGGCAGCATTGTGTAGGTCAATGTTTTTCCAGCTCTTTTTTTTTTCCTTTGATAAAAGCCTTCAGTTAATAAATTCATATCCTTATACAAGTTTTATTTTTCTACTTCATAAAGATTTCTTTTCCAATTCTGTTCAGAATGAGTATGGGGTAGATTTATATCACCTTCTTATATGTTAGGGAAACAGTAAGTGTATTTTCATAATCTTTGACAAGTTTCTTAAGCATTTAAATTTCTTGAATAGAAAATGGGAAAGACAAACTCTACTCTTAAGAGCACAACACAGTTTTGTGAAGGTATTTCAGGAGCTGACAAAAGCAGTGATAAAGTCAGTCATGAATTGAATTGTGTCACCCAAAAATATCTGTCAACTTGATTAGGTCATGATTCCCAGTATTGGATGATCGTCCACCATTTTGTCATCTGATATGATTTCCCTAAGTGTTATAAATCCTATTACTATGATATTAATGAGATGGATTAGTGGCAGTTATATTGATGAAATCTATAAGATTAGATAGTGTTTTAGGCCAATCTCTTTTGAGATATAAAAGTAGCCCCTGGGAGCAGAGCGCATCTTTGGACCCAACATCCCTGTGCCTGAGAAGCTCCTCGGCCAGGGGAGGATTGATGAGAAAGACCTTCCTCCAGAGCCAAAAGAAAGAGAAAGACTTCCCCTGGAGCTGATGCCCTGAATCTGAACATCTCACTCAGTAAAAAAAAAAAAAAAAAGTAAGAAAATAAATTTCTCTTTGTTAAAGCCATTCAATTGTGGTATTTCTGTCATAGCAGCACTAGATAACTAAGACAAGGTCATAGCTGAGGGTGAGCTCTTGGATCCCTATCTTGCTTTAATCAGGGCAGACCACCTCGATTCTCATTAATATACAGTAAAACCTGCGAAAGCCAGAACCTATGCAAGGCAGAAACCTGTCAGAGAAGGAAAACTCAAATATTCACCACTAATAGAGAAAAATAGAGTGGTGGGATAATGCCACTCGTCATCTGTCAGTTTGTCATACTGTGTAGGCTTGCTTGTCGCTGTGATGCTGGAAGCTATGTCACCGGTATTCCAAATACCAAAAAGGTCACCCATGGTGGACAAGTTTCAGTGGAGCATCCAGACTAAGACAGTCTAGGAAGAACGACCTGGAAATATACTTCTAGAAAATTTGGCCACTGGAAACATTATGAAAAGCAGCAGAACACTGTCTGACATAGTGCCGGAAACGAGCCTCTCAGGTTAGAAGGCACTCAAAATACAATTGCGGAAGTGTTGCCTCCTCAAAATAGAATTGACCTTAATGACATGGATGGGGTAAAGCTGTCAGGACCTTTATTTGTGATATGGCATGACTCAAAGTGAGAAAAAACAGCTTCAAACATCCCTTAATAATCAGAATGTGGAATATACAAAGTATGAATCTAGGAAAATTGGAAGTTGCCAACACTGAAGTAGAACACTTGATGACCCATACCCTAGACATTAGTGAGCTGAAATGGCCTAGTATTGGCCATTTTGAATCAGACAGTCTTATGGTATACTATGCCAGGAATGACAAATTGAAGAGGCACCACATTCATTGTCAAAAAGAATATTTCAAGATCTATCCTGAAGTACAATGCTGTCAGTAATAGGATGATATCCATATGCCTATAAGGAAGACCAATTAATATGACTATTATTCAGATTTATTCACCAACCACTAATGCCAAAGATGAAGAAACTGAAGATTTTTATAAACTTCTGCAGACTGAAACTGATCAAACATACAATCAAGATGCATTGATGATTACTGGTGATTGGAATGTGAAAGCTGGAAACAAGAAGGATGATCAGTTGAAAAATATGGTCTTGGTGATAGAAACAATGCTGGAGATCACAGGATAGAATTTTTTTTTTTTATTAACTTTTATTGAGCTTCAGGTGAACGTTTACAAATCAAGTCAGTCTGTCACATATAAGTTTATATACATCTTACTCCGTACTCCCACTTACTCTCCCCCTGAGTCAGCCCTTCCAGTCTCTCCTTTCGTGACAATTTTGCCAGCTTCCAACTCTCTCTATCCTCCCATCCCCCCTCCAGACAGGAGATGCCAACACAGTCTCAAGTGTCCAGCTGATATAATCAGCTCACTCTTCATCAGCATCTCTCTCCTACCCACTGTCCAGTCCCTTTCATGTCTGATGAGCTGTCTTCGGGGACGGTTCCTGTCCTGTGCCAACAGAAGGTTTGGGGACCCTGACCACCGGGATTCCTCTAGTCTCAGTCAGACCATTAAGTCTGGTCTGTTTGTGAGAATTTGGGGTCTGCATCCCACTGATCTCCTGCTCCCTCAGGGGTTCTCTGTTGTGCTCGCAGGATAGAATTTTGCAAGATCAATGACCTATTCATTGAAAGATCTATTCATTGGAAATATCAATGACATAAACAGCAACTGTACACTTGGACTTTGCTGAATGGAATATACAGGAATCAAATCAACTACATCTGTGAAAAGAGACTATAGAGAAGCTCAACATCATCAGTCAGAACAAGGCCAGGGGCCAACTGCAGAACAGACCATCAGTTGCTCATATGCAAGTTCAAGTTGAAGCTGAAGAAAATTAAAACAAGTCCACGAGAGCCAAAGTACCACCTTAAGTATATACCACCTGAATTTAGAGACCATCTCTAAAATAGATTTCACAGATTGAACACTATGACTGAAGACCAAACGGGTTGAAGGATGACAACAAGAATTTCATATATGAAGAATGCAAAAGGTTTTTAAGGAGACAGGGCAGAAAAGACCAAAACAGATGTCAGAAGAGACTCTGAAACTTGCTCTTGAATATAGAGTAGCTAAAGCAAATGGAAGAGATGATGAAGTAAAAGAGCTAAACAGAAGATTTCAAAGGGTGGCTCAAGAAGGCCAAGTATTACAGTGAAATATGCAAAGACCTGGAGATAGAAAACCAAAAGGGAAGAACACACTCAGAAAAAAAATCAAACCTGGAGTTGCAATACTGAAGGGTTCTATGGGCAATATATTGAATGACACAGGAAGCACCAAAACAAGATGGAAGGACTACACAGAGTCACTGTACCAGAAAGAATTGGTCAGTGTTCAACCATAAGGAGGTAACATATAATCAAGAGCCACTGATATTGAAGGAAAAAGTCCAAGCTGCACTGAAGGCATTGGTGAAAAACAAGTCTCCAAGAATTGACAGAATACCAATTGAAATGTTTCAGCAAGTGGGTACAAGGCTGGAAGCATTCACTCATCTATGCCAAGAAATTTGGAGATAGCTACCTGGCCAACCAACTGGAACAGATCCATATTTGTGCCCATTCCAAAGAAAGGTGATCCACCATAATGTGGAAATTATTGAACAATATCACTGATTTCACATGCAAGCAAAATTTTGCCAAAGATAATTCAAAGATAGTTGCATCAGTACATTGACAGGGAACTGCTGGAAATTCTAGCAGCATACAGAGAGGGATATCAGTGCTGATATCAGATGGATCTTGGCTGAAAGCAGAGAATAACAGAAAGATGTTTACCTGTGTTTTATTGACTACGCAAAGGCATTTGATTGTGTGGATCATAACAGATTATGGATAATGTTGCAAAGAATGGGAAATCCAGAACACTTAATTGTGCTCCTACAGAACCTGTACATAGACCAAAAGGCATTCGTTCAAACAGAACAAGGGGATACCGTGTAGTTTAAAATCAGAAAAGGTGTGTGTCAGGGTTGTATCCTTTCACCGTATTTATTCAATCTGTATGCTGAGCAAATAATCCGAGAAGCTGGACTATATGAAGAAGAATAAGGCATCAGGATTGGAGGAAGACTCATTAACAATCTGTGATGTGCAGATGACACAACCTTGCTTGCTAAAAGCAAAGAGGGCTTGATGCACTTAGTGAAGATCAAAGACCACAGCCTTCAGTATGGATTACACCTCAATGTAAAGGAAACAAAAATCCTCACAACTGGATCAATAAGCAACATCATGATAAACAGAAAAACTATTGAAGTTCTAAAGGATTTTATTTGCTTGGATCCACAACCAATGCTCATGGAAGCAGCAGGCAAGAAATCAAATGATGTATTGCATTGGGCAAATCTGCTGCAAAAGACCTCTTTAAAGTGTTAAAAAAAAAAAAAAAAAAAAAGTAAAGATGCCACTTTGAGGACTGAGGTATGCCTGACCCAAGCCATGGTATTTTCATTCACCTCATATGCGCAAAAGCTGGACAACAAATAAGGAGCACCGAAGAAGAATTTATGCCTTTGAATTATGGTCTTGGTGAAGAATATTGAATATACCATGGACTGCCAGAAGAAGGAACAAATATCTCCTGAAAGAAGTATAGCCAGAATGCTCCTTAGAAGCGAGGAGAGCGAAACTTCATCTTACATACTTTGAACATGTTATCAGGAGGGACCAGTCCCTGGGGAAGGACATCCTGCTTGGTAAAGTACAGGGTCAGTGCAAAAGAGGAAGATCCTCAAAGAGATGGATTGGCACAGTGACTGCAACAATGGGCTCAAACACAGCAACGATTGTGAGGATGGTGCACAACTGGGCAGTGTTTCGTTTTGATGTGCATGAGGTTGATATGAATTGTAACCAACTGGACAGCACCTAACAACAACAGCAATAGAGAGGATACAAAAGTGGTATGACTGCACCCTGTCAAATGTGGAAAGCTTGCAAGACCTGGAAAAACTAGGCAGTCCTGTCAAGTTCTCGCCCTCATTGTTTTCACTGTATTAGGCTGCCTGTCATGTTCTTTGAGGAAACAGTTTTTCAGCTAAAAAAAAGTTGAAGTAACATATGTAGATGGACAGAAAATAGGGTTTGAAGTCCCACAGCTTCTAATACTTCTTTTAGCCTTAGGCACTTTAGACAAGTTAGTTACCCTTTCTGTGCCACAATTTCCTCATTTATCTTAGGATTAATAGCATTTAGGTTGCCCTGGAGATGGGCAGGAAAAGACTATATGCACACCTGCCGTTTTCCAATGATTTTAGCCAAAGAGGCAGAACTTACTTGGACAGCAGTGGCCACATGCATCAAGTGCAGGTGCATGGACACACAGCACACATCAGCTTGGCTTTTCTCTTTCCCTGGCTCCCTATGGGTTACACAGCTGCCATGGATACTACTGCCAAAGCTGAAAAACACATTTTTTTTTTGCACTTGAGGAATTTATACTTATGGCCTGGAGACTTCCATGTAAAGAAATGTCCACAAGTATCAGGCTCTCCCACTTCTAGAATCAAACTAGCTCATGAAAGAAAATCCTCTCTTGCAAGGGTGGGAAGAAGCAGGTGGAGTCAGAGACTGGTGTCTCTGAATAGTATCTCTGCCTTCAGCAACCAGTGTTCCCAACTCTGTGGAGTTTTATTTTTGAAGATTGAATAAAGTAGGTGTGACAGTAAAATGTTTAATAATGTGTAAATGGCTGGGCTTGGGTACCAATAGACCAGAACAGATGCTGGTCATAAACTACGAGCAGGCCCTGCCAGTGCATCCTAGCAGAATGCCAACCCTGAAATAAAGTAACATTAAAATGTCCTCAAACTATCCCACACATAGATGAAGCTTGATTAATGTCATCTTCCCCCACCCCTTTCCTCTGAAATAAAATCCAGTAATAACAATAATAAAAAGGCAAATCTAAAAGTTCCAATGTAACTGGGAATTCAAACTCATTATTTTATTAGTGTAATATATTAATGATGGGATAATTTCTAAAACCAAAGTTTATTCCGTGGTCTACAGAAAAATAGATACATTAAAAAAAAAATAATTGTAAACTATTCTCTGAATTAGCACCCATGGTAAACTGGAAGTATCTCTTAGTTTTACCCAGTGGGCCAATTGTCTCTCGCTTCTGAGTTTATCATTTTCTATGTCAGGAAGGGTCATTAATTAAATTATTTAAATTCTATCATTTGCTCTAAAGCCGTGTTTCCTAGGGGTTGGCAGTAGAAATGGGGAACACTCTACCAAAAGCACCTGGGTCTTTATCCCCAATCCTGCAAGTTTTTCCAGAGAGTTTGATGCCTTCCAACTTATTAAGAAACCTTTGCCAGAGTGAGAGGTATGCGGAAGATTCCTTGGGTTATTTAGCTTAGAAAGTTGAGCTATACATTGGGGAGATTTATTAGGTGGTGTCTTAGCCATCTAGTACTGCTATAACAGAAATACCAAAAGTGGATGGCTTTAACAAAGAGAAATTTATTCTCTCACAGCCTAGTAGGCTACAAGTCCAAAATCAGGGCATCAACTCCCAGTAGTCTTTCTCTCTCTGTTGGCTTTGGGGAAAGGTCCTTGTCATCAATCTTCCCTTTGTCTAGGAGCTCCTTCTCACAGGAACTCCAGGTCTAAAGGATGCGCTATACTCCTGGTGCTGCTTTCTTGGTGGTATGACGTCCCCAACTCTCCTCTCAATTCTCTTTCCTTTTATCTCTCGTAAAAGGTGCTGCAGGCCACATCCCAGGGAAACTCCCTTTACATTGGATCAGGGATGTGACCTGAATAAGAGTGTTACATCTCACTCTAATCCTCTTTAACGTAACCCAATCTTACCTCATTAACCACAGACAGAGATTAGGGTTTACAGCACAAAGGAAAATTATATCAATCACAAAATGGAGGACAACCACACAATACCGGGAATCGTGGCCTAACCAAGTTGACACATATTTTTGGGGAACACAATTCAATCCGTAGCATGTGAGGATAACAGAGGAAAGTGAAAAAGATACCTTTGCAGCTGAGGAGAAATTGGGCTGTATCTAATTTAGTAGTGAAGACAGATTAGAGGGAGGGGCCAGAAGTAGGAAAGGAATGCCAGGATAAGTAATTGATGAGCTTTACCTTTTAGTCAGGATTCTTTCTGGTCTCATAATGTTCTTAGTTGCCGTAAAGCCAATTCCCAACCATGGCAACCACATGTGTGCAGAGTAGAACTGCTCCATAGGGTTTTCAAGGTTGTGACTTTTCAGAAGCAGATTGACAGACCTGTCTTAGGAGGTGGCTTTGGCTGGCACCTCTGGGTGGTTTTAAATCATCAACCTTTCAATTTGTAGCTGAACTGTTTCAGTTAGTAGCACTTAACCATCTGAGTCAACTAGGGACTCTTCCTATCATAAGATAATACTTTTGCTGTTTTGGGGGCTTGTTTTATAGCCCTCTTCTTTGGTTCTGAAAAAGCTTAAAGGCAAATTTGGGGCTTACATCTAGCATGCTTATAGGCATACATTGCCTGTGTTAACTTTTCCTGTCTTTACTTTTCTGTTTTCATTTCTCTTTGCCTGACCACTCATACTTAATTTTATATTTCTTGTTTGTGCTGTTGTGTGCCATCGAGTAGATTCTGACTCATAGCAACTCTATACAACAGAGTAGAAGTGTCCCATATGGTTTCCTAGGCTGCAATCTTTATGGGAGCAGATCACTGGGTCTTTTCTCCTGCAAAGCCACTGGGTGGATTCAAACCGCCAACCTTTCAGTTAGCAGCCGAGTGTTTAGCCATTGTGAAACCAGGGCTTCTTTTCTCTTTTGTAAATCTGCTGAAGTCCTTTTTGGGATAGAAACCCATTAACCCATTGCCATCCAGTCGATTCTGACTCATAGCAACCCTATAGGACAGAGTAGAACTGCACCACAGCATTTCCAAGGAGCGCCTGGTGGATCCAAACTGCCAGCCTTTTGGTCAGCAGCTGTAGCACACCATAGCTTTTAACCACTACGCTGCCAGGGTTTCCTTTTGGAGCATAAAGGGTTATAAATAAATAAGTAAAAATGATGGTTTCTAGTATACGATTAAGGAGACCTGATGGCACTGTGGTTAAGCTCTTGGCTGCTAACGAAAAGGTCAGTGGTTAGAAGTCACGTTGCTCTGTCGGAAAATATGTGACAGTCTGCTTCCGTAAAAATTACTGTCTTGGAAACCCTATTGGGCTGTTGTACTCTGTCCTGTAGGGTCACTGTGAGTTGGAAGCAATGTGGTGGCAATGGGCTTGGTTTTTTGGTTTAGTACATAATTGTCTTAAGTTGTGTTTAATTTTTTCTGAGAATAATCAACTTAACTAGATATGCTTTTATTGTCCCTTCAAGGTCTGGGAGACATGGATTTGAGGGAAAAAACTGAGCACTTTCGAAAAAAGAGGGCTAAAAATGAGACTATGAACTTAACAAAGAGTGTAGATCCCTCAAAATGCTGACTTAAAATGAAACAACATGAAGTATGAGCAATAACCTTAGCATACAAGGGATGAATGTTTTATGTAGTCAACACAAAGCTAGATTTTTCAAAATATTCTTCTAGAATTCTTAGCTATAATATAATCCAACATGTAAAATAGAACGTTCAAAGTCATTCCCCATTAGCTAGTACTTTTTTAGGTATTCAGGTGACAGCATTTTGAAAAGTTGTCAAACGACTTACGCTGTTAATGGTACCAAAATAATAACAACTATTTGAGAATTACCACGTGCCAAGTACACATGGGATTGCTGTGAATTGGAATCGAATTGAGAGCAACTGACAACAACTACCTATATTAACTCATAATTCTCGTGACAACATTATAACGTAGGTGTAATTTGTATCCCTATTTTTGAATGTGGAGTGGAACAGTTAATTTAATGATGAGCCTCTATAACTTGCTCAAGGACACACAGCTTGAAAATGGTGGAGCTGAGATCTGAACCCAGGTGGTCTGGTCCAAATTCTAAGTTTCTTGGTTATATTGATTTTCTAAAAATTAAAAATAAAAAAAACTTCTTAAAAGTACCATTGCCCAAAGTTAAGTGAATCTACACTTTATTTTATGAGGTATTTTATAGATTTTTTTCAATAGATCATTTTCAAGGAAAAATTAACCTTTAATACAGTTTTTATTTTTAAAAAGCAATGTCCATGGCTTCTTTTAAAAGACCTGTCAAAAACTTCAGTGTTGGTGTTTCAAAAACTTTTGCAGAGCAAAGTGATTTCAAATGGGATTTACCAAATTCTTAACTGTACCAAATTGTAGAATTTTAAGTAAGGAGTGAATATAAATGATTTCAGCTAAGTATAGCCTCATGGGATGCTTATTAAGCATCAAGAAAAGAAATTCCACTTCTCAATGCATATGTTCTGTTAAGAGTCAAAAACAATGGTAAAAATGTTTCCTACTTTTTAGAGTGGACATAAAAAACCAAAAACCAAACCCAGTGCCGTCGAGTCGATTCCGACTCATAGCGACCCTGTAGGAATAAGACTCAGTTAATTAGTCATATTAATTATTCAATTTGATGAATTAAGTGTGTATACACATTCCACTCATATATATGTGTACATACATGTGTATATGTAGTTTTTCTCACTCAGTTTGGCAGGAAAAGTGAAAAGGAAAACAAGATAACATTTTTGAAAAATAAATGCTATGATTACTAGAAGTTTAATTTTTTTTTTTTTTTTTTTGCCATTCAGAAGAGCCTGGCCTAGTGAAAACATAAAAAAAAAGAAAGAAAAGAAAACTTCTAATATGCCAACACCAGTTTCTAGGTTACATGGGAAACTATTTGTGATGACTTTCTTTTAAAAAGAGTCTCTCCCAACAATTGCCAAATATAATTGTTATAATGAAGTTTTAATGGTGAAGCTACCTTAGACAATTCTTTAATAAAATGGTAGGCAAGTGTTTGCATGCTCTGAAACAAAATTAAAACGTAAGTTAGTTGCAAGTTTTATAAAACTGTTAGAGAAGAGGGCAGTATTTCAATAAGATTACATCCATGAGCACAAAGGACCTTTCCAGAAACTATATATTATTCAGGGTTCTTACGTGACATAAAGTATATTTTACAAACAATGTAATTTATACCAAAAAACCAAACCGTTTGCCATGAAGTCAATTCCAACTCCCCACAGGGTTTCCAAGCAGCGCCTGGTGGTTTCAAACTGCCATCCTTTTGGTTAGCAGCCGTAGCTCTTAACCACTATGCCACCAGAGTTTCCATATAATTTATAGGAAGTTTTAAAAAGAAAAAAACACTGGTATATTTAAAATAGGCGATTTTTGTGGAGAGATTCATTATGATCACGTGTTCAAATTGACGTATAAAATAAAGTTATATTTAAAGGAAAAAGTCTCTGACCTGAATCATAGTAAAAATTGGTATATAAAAATATAAAATGTAAGTACAATAAGAAATAATTATGATAATACCCACAAATAAGAAACATAACATACATTGGGGATAAAAAAAAAATTGTTCCTAACTCTGATTCAGTAGATAATCTCAATAGTCCTCATTGAAAAACATAATCTTAAGAAAGAATATTTTTTGACATATCTGGAACCATCAATAACTTCTAGTAATTTTTTAATGAAGGCTCAGCTTGTTTGCCTTAAAACATTTTGTATTTAGATGTTTCTGCTACATTGTTGTTTTTAGTTGTTACTGAGCCTGTTCTGACTCATGGTGACTTCATGTGTCAGAGTAGAGCTGAGCTTCATAGGGTTTTCAATGGTTGATTTTTTTGGAATTAGATCATCAGGTCTTTCTTCTGAGGCAACTCTGGGTGGACTCGAACCTCCAAACTTTCCACTAGCAGCTGCGTGCTATAACTGTTTGCACCACCCAGGGACTCCATGTAAAGTTTAGTGAGACTTTAAGGAGCTCACGATCTAGTCGTGGAGGAATACAAGCTAATCAATAAGTCAGTCCAGAGATGTGTAAAAAGTCCTATGATAAAGAATCACAGTTCATTTTGATAATCCCGCAACACTGAAAAATTTCATGTCCTCAAAAAAAGAAAAAAGTGGATTTCAGTATACTTTTGTTAGCTAGTTTATGCCTTAGATATATTACTATACTAATGTAATTTTGAAAGATTTTTTTTTTAAAAAAAGGGAATGTAAACAAAAAGGAATAGCATTTAAAGTGTCGGCAGGAAATCTGAGCATTTTTCTTCCTGGAAATTTGATTATTAATTTATTCTTTAAGATAATATTAATAAAATTTGCTGGTGGTTTGGCAGAAAAAAATTGGTTAAAGATGGTTTTTTGATTCTTGGATATAAGGTTCAGGTTTGACTGCCTTGTAAGCTCCTGATTCTATTTTTTCAAGTTCCCTGCATATGTCTTTATCTTATATAGGTTGTTAGGACAGGAAGTGTAGGCAGGAGAAAGGATGTCCTAGGTAAAATAGGATAAACAGCCAACTTTCAACTTTTCTGAATTAAAAAATTCAGATGCCTTAATTTCCTGCCTTCTGTGACCTATATACCTCATGCCCACAACACACATACACACTCAATAAGATAATACCCATTGCCATTGAGTCGATTCAGACACAAAGCGACCCTATAGGACAGAGTAGAACCACCCCATAGTGTTTCTAAAGTTGTAATCTTTATGGAAGCAGCATGCCACATCTTTATCACGTGCAGCGGCTGGTGTGTTTAAACTGCCGACCCTTTGGTTAGCAGCCTAATGCTTAACCACAACACCACCAGCGCTCCTTAAGATGATTTAATATTACTCAGAAACTCCTGAACAATTTTCTGTTTCTGTTTTAAAACAGACATATACACAAAACATTGATATTATTTTGAATGATTCAAATTTTTATTTTAATCACTAATTGTGCAACTATTAAAATACCCACACATGGCCTATTAAAAATTTTGAAACATATTGACTAAGCAAATTTATTTATAAGTACTTTTATGCACATGTGTTTATAATGTACATTTTTGTTGAATATATTTAAGATTTCTAGGTTATTTACTTGTAATATCCATATCAGTAAAGCAGTTCCACAATCCTGTACTGATGGACATTCTAACAAGTAACCTTATTATTGAACCAAACATTATAATGTATTCATGATTATAGAATTCTAACTCATTTATTCAACAAATAGTTTTCTACAGCTAACAATAGCTCAGGCCCTTTGACAGACATTGAAAGGCCACTGTTTTTCAAAAGGCTTCTCAGAGTAGGTGAAGTGTTTCAAAAATTACTTTAGTGTGTCATACAATCTTAGAGGTATTTTGGGAGCCATTTACATTTCTAGACACAAGAAAGTGGGCAGGTAAAGATGTGCCTTCAAAGAGGAGCTCCCAGAACAGCATTCTTCTTTAGGACTGTTATATTCCCAAGAGGTCATAACTCTACATTGGTATATCAGGACCTTTTTGCAGTTGTATTTTACTGCTGAGGCCTTCTCATACTTCCTTACCAATGCTTGAGAGTATCGAGGGTAATAGATATAAAATGGTTGTGTTGTAGCAGGGTTTATGGATAGTTGAACGTAGATTGAGACTTCATCATTTATAAAATTAGAACCTCTCTGGTAAATTAAAGCTAAAAAGGATTTGTTGAAAGGATGATTTCATGGATTAAATTGTGTCTCCCAGAAATATCTGTCAACTTGGCTAGGTCATGATTTCTAATAGTGCATGATTGTCCACCATTTTGTCATCTGATGTGATTTCCCTATGTGTTGTAAATCCTATCACTATGATGTAATGAGATGGATTAGTGGCAGTTATATCAATGAGATCTACAAGTTTAGATAGTCTCTTAAGCCAATCTCTTTTGAGATATAAAAGAGAGAAACAAGCAGAGAGACATGGAGGACCTCATACCACAAAGAAACCAGTGCCAGGAGCAGGGCGTGTCCTTTGGACCTGGGGTTCTGCACAGAGAAGCTCCTAGACCAAGGGAAGACTGATGACTCAGACTTTCCTCCAGAGCCAACAGAGAAATAAATAAATTTCTCTTTGTTAAAGCCATCCACTTGTGGTACTTCTGTTACAGCAGCACTAGATAACTAAGACAGATGGGTCACAAAATTGAAGTAAAACTTGAATAATTCTACCAAAATCTAATATAATGTAAAAAAATAGAGGGGTATATTATCACAAAAGAAAACTGGATGGAGTTCCCAAAATAAAGGAAGCTGGCAGGTAAAAACCAATGGATACACACTGTTATGTTTTGCACATGGTGTTGAGGCTCTGTGAAAAAGGTCTTATTTTCTTGCATGTTAAAAAATAAAATTATTGAGAATCTGCTCTGAATTTATTCTTATAACTTTACAAATATTGGAGAGTTATTCAATCATTTTCATTACTTCTATGAATAAAAATGCATCTTCAGGGGGAAAAAGCAAGCATAAGATCTATTTGAGAGAAAATTTTGTGAAGTAATAGTCTGTCAAGAAATAACATACTTAAAATTCCTGAATGCCATGCATATTAAACATATTATATAAATCTTCATATTCTAATTGGTTTTGTGTATTTGTTTATAATATTTGTGTATATTCTTATTTATTTTCCATGCATATTTGCACTTTGTTTCCACAGATGATTTATTTCTCTGGGGAGGGAGTATGTTTACCACTTTCTAGTAGCACCTAGAGCACCGAGTTGAGGAAAACATGTTTTCTATGGGTGTTGAATAATTGCCTTTATTATTCTCATATTTTGAAAAATATGTCAGGTTACAATTTCAGTAAAAATGCAAAATTAAAAATGAATATAGAAAATAATGTACAAGCCTCCCGATATTAAATCAGCATGTTGTGCCAAGTGTAGCAGAAATGGTCTTCTAATGGGGTCCTTATGCAAACAGTGGGTGATCAAAGAACACGTCAGCAACACCATCACGTCACTCTGGTGGTGTCAAGGACAATGCATTCTGAATTCCGTTTTGTATTTCTTCTGTGATATTGTGCGAGAACACAAATATATGGACATATATATATATATACGTGTATATATATATTTTACAGAATTTAAATAATTCATTCAAATAAATTATTTAAATGATTTAGAAATTCCTTTGTCAAACAGATTAATGGAACCTTGTTATTCAAAAGATAAATCATTTTATATGAAGTAGCAAAGACTTCAAGGGCTAATAAAGGTTTTATGAGATAAACTTTTAATGAATTAATACTTTCGCATGTACTTGTTTTCTACATACATAAACATACATACATAGGGTTGTTACTTACAATGAATATTTATATCAACATGTTCTAATTTTTAAGGAAACAGTATAGTACTTAAAGTATTTTTACAGATTTGATTTTTTAGGAGCTGATGTATTATAATTCACCAAGCAGACTAAGATTTAAATAATAGTGCTATAAAGGTTATTATTTCTGTAATGAGATAAAATAGTTTTTTCTATTTGTAATTTATATGAATCAGTAATCATTAATCCCGAACAATTTTGCGCATGTTGTTTTCTAAGGTTTGAAATGTATTCAGCACTTAAGTCTTTCTGTTGTGTAAGTTTTAATCAGAAAGATGCTTTGCTGTACAAAATTACGGTGCACTAGTATTTGTATAACAAGATCTTAAGACTCTGGGAAAAATTTTAAGGATTTTTATGAAGCTCAGTATACATTCTTCTGCTAAATTTTGGCATAGTTCCAATTTGAGACTCCAGTGAAATTCAATTGGTTTATTTTATAATTAAAAACAAGGAAATCATAGTAACAAAAATATATAATGTATAGCATTTGTGTTTATAATAGAAACATCCATAAAGAAAGAAACATGTTCTAACTTTTCTCATTACCCCAAAGGGAATTGCATCTTTAATCACACAAAACGCAACTGCTTTCTAATTTTGTTTAAAGTGTTTCAGTACTTACAAAAACCAGATCAGGTTATTGTAAATCTAGAGCAAATTAGAATCATTGGCCTCGGCTCAGCTGTATGTAAAGGTTCTATGTAAATCATAAATTTAATGGCATACTAAGACACACATCTGTTTCAGTTTTGTAGAAGTTAATAATCTAACTACAGAGTATTTAAACACTTCTTTCATTAACTGGAAAATTGAGGCAAAGATAGACTTCCTTCATTCACAAGGTATTGTAATATTTTACCTCCAAATTTTGATAAGCTATAAATTTGCATAAGTAGTTAAGCATATTTTTCTAATTTTCTAGTATTTATTTTTGATATTACATGATTTCCTCCTGTATAGAAATGTTCAATATAAACAAACAGGCCAGAGTAAAATATTTCGATTTATATATATCATATTTAAAATCTTTTTGCAATAGGGTATGGGAGAGAAAGTAAATATTAATTATATAAAAATGTCAGAATTTATCCATATAAATATTTTTCAGATTTCTGATTTGATTACCCTATGTTTATTTTAAAATGAAAAATGATAGCCTTCTTGGGATCCACCTTATTTAAAAATAGTTCACATTCTTGAGTTCCCGGAACATTTACATTTTAAAACCAGCATTCTTATTCAACATTTTTCTAATTTTAACACACTATAAATAGTTTTTCATTGTTATACCCATGATGTCCTTCTTTGAGACAGGCCACTTCCCTTATAGCAGTATATCAGAAGTATAATGAATTATTGTGTTTCAATTATGACTAGATAATATACAGGAAATTAATTTTTCTTGTAGGCTATTCTACATTGTCTGAACAATTAAAAATATGTAGTTTGAATTTGGGCCTTTAATTCGGGTGGTAAGGACATAAAAAAAAAAAAGGACATAGTACTAATTAAGTTGGTGTCATAAATTACATCCACGTGATGAAGGGGATACTCCTTTAATATATTAATAATCCCCTTTAGTTCTATTGTAAATACACGATTTTGGTAACCAGGGCAATCGCATCAGTGTTTGAATGGTTCAGTCCAGCACACCTCCATCACGAAAACAAAATAATTCAAATATCTAGGTGATGGCTCTGCAATATCTTTTTGACGCAGAATGGCTGGTTTATATGCATTTATTTTTAACCTAAAACACAAATTTTTTCATTGAATATCACTCGACATTAAAAAATCATTTTAACACTCCTTTGAGATATAAATGGAAACCCTGGCGGGGTAGTGGTTAAGAGCTACGGCTGCTAACCGATAGGTCGGCAGTTGGAATCCACCAGGCGCTCCTTGGAAACTCTATGGGGCAGTTCTACTCTGTTCTGTAGGGTCGCTATGAGTCAGAATCGACTTGACAGCAACTTTTTTTTTTTTTTGAAATATAAATGATATTTTAATATGATTCCAAATTTGGATGCTAATTTTAAAGAAAACGGATTTTTTTTTTCCTAATTCACTTTTACTAATCACAAAAACATATGCCTATTGCATCATCGTTTGGTCTAGGACCTAAGTGATTGATTTCATAGTGCTCTTAAGAATGAACTATAAAGAGTTGCAGGAAGTTGAAAACTTCATTATAAAGATTTAAATTATTTTTGAAAATAGACTTGGAAACATTCTACTATCTTATCAAAAACTTATGACAATGGCCTGGTTTAGAAGACAGTATTTTACTTTGCACGTTGCTGTTCCAGTTTCCACATGCTCGGATACATTTATTTTTACTAAAATATACCTAACTAATAAAAGCCTTTAAAAAATGCAGCAGATAAATGGAGTAAAAAAAAAATCACAGTCATATTAATAAGAGAAAAAACTAAGGAAAAATATTAGTAACAACCAATTTATATGATGTGAAGGAGCAACAAAAGCCAGGGCCAAACGTCTCTGTTATGCAATTTTGGACTACATTTTTTAAAATAAAACCAAACAAGTTTTGTGTTTAAAAAATACTATGATCATATAATGATTATTTTATGCTCTATCAAAAAAATTTCATGTATTCCGAAGTGGTAATATTACAAGCGTTAGAGTACGTTTGCTTTTCTATGATACGAAGAGGGCATTTCTGAGTTTATTTCTTGAATTTTAAAAGTCTTTTGCGAGTTTCCCATATTACAGCGAACTGTGACATAATCAAAGTCATATACCCAGAGGCAATAAAAATTCAATTTGGTTACCATTAAGAGTTCAAATTCCATAGTGTACAGTTGCCTCTACTATTAACCATCACTTTGTTTTTGTTCCACACCCAAGAATACATGATGCTTTACCAAAAACTGCTTGTTTAAATGTTTTATATTGAAAACAAATAAGTGTAATTTTAGGTTTTTTAGTTTAATGTCAACAATTTTAAAGAATCTTTATCTTTACTGATGATAGAGGCGGAGTTTTACATATATAAAAAGAGGATAGGGAGGCCTATTTTTAAACTATATACTTTAATAAGAAAACATTTGGTTATGAGTATTTATGACTGACAAAATAATAATTATAAGAAGTTATAGACAGCTTTTTTTTTGTATGAGTGTTCTTATAGTTATACTTCGTCATTTGACAGAAGCATTGATAGAAGATCTATAAAACGTAATTATAGAAAATTCTCAAGGTGCAGAGATTAATGAGAGGAATGGGAACAATCATTTGGAAAGAAAGGCTGAGTTATCTAAGATTCAGTGAAACAATGAGTATGAGGGATATCTCTTTTAATTTGCTTGTTTTTTTGAGTATCATAATAGTAATGGTATGAAAATTTTATAATCCTTTATATATAGTTATACATATATAAATACTGAGACATGCATAAAAATAGTCAAACTATTAGCTGCATTGTTGGTGGCGCATTTAAAAAGCCTTAATTTTGAAATGATTGATATTTAATAATATAGGTGATAAAAGACTTCTATAATACCATTAAGCACAGTATACCATAATCATATTTATACAATACTTTAAACCGTCATTATTTTTGGAGACTGCACCCCTACGTTTTTGGGCAAGGTTTGGCCATCTTGGACAAGATTTATTCAATCTAGAGACAGCAGGGAGAGTAGTTAAAAACTTACTGGCTTTGCCAAATGCTTTCATATGTTTTTGTTCTCATGGAAAATGAGTTTTGATTTCTTTTCAGCCTACATGCATGACAAAGCCAAAATAAAAAAACAAAACTAGCAACTTTCAACCAGTTCTAGTTAAGTTGGATATTCACATATTGCTTCGATCTGTTCTAGCGCTTTAAGATAGTTTATTTTCTAAAGCAGGGAAATCAAATTTCAGCACCAAGCATCATCAAACAGTAACAATGAAGGGAACAGATTAAGTTTAGGATGAAATCTAGCTATTTTACCTTGATTTCGGTATTAGTAACTAGACTAGTTACACATTTTTGTTTCCTTTTAAAGCTCTCGCAGAACTCTAATCACAGGTAAAAATATGCTCCTTGTAATGGACACAACCTTCGCTCTCTCTTCAGGAGTTCCCTACAACTGTGTAGCTCAAAGCTCACCACAATTTTCAGCCCACTGTCATGTCCCACATCCCCCTGCTCCACTTTAACCCCTTTTGGAACTGGGTTATCTAGATGCCAGAGTGGACAATGAAGAAGCTACTAAAAAAATAACTGTGTTCTATTTTTTTATTCCCTTAGACTAATCACAGTATTTTGCAACTTTGTCCATTTTCACTCTCAGTCGGATTTTTTGTTACCCAAAGTATTGTTATTCATGTGTTTTGACAAGTACTTGATCACTTTCTTCTAAGTACTTAAACAAAGATGGTTGGATAGTAAACACTTTTGAAAATTAGCATAATTTCTGTATCAGAAATACGTGAACCCATTAAATAAAACAATCTTTAATTTTGTAAAGTTGCTTAAATTAAAAACACAGGTTTCTACAGTTGAAAAAAACACACGGTTAAAACGGTTGAAGCCCATCAATCTTTCTAACCACATACGCTAATGAGTTCCTTCTGTTTTCTTTGAATGAAATCAGGAGTGGTTAGATGTTGATTTAACATAAAACAAATGGAAATGGGTGTTTCCTTAGTCCTCTGTAGAATTTATTTTTAAAAACAATTAGCAAGTATTATGATTAAGTCAGTAACTTTGCCATTTCTTAAATAATAACACAGATTGAATAGTTAAATTGATTGGATTGTGGAATGCATAACACCCCAACTTCTCTTAACGTGTTAACATCTGCAGACATTATTAGCTTCTCATTTTATTTTGTTCCCCCATAACACCTGTATTGTTATAAATTATGTTTTGAATTGTCAAGAAGTGTCAGGCAAATTATGTTTTCTGGATGTAGGTATACTTTGTGGTATATGTCATTTAGGTGTTTCTTTGTAATGACAGGTTTGTGGCTAACAGCTTAATCTTGAACATATCAATGCAATTGAAAGCCCTTTTTCAATTCCTCTTTGTGTATACATAGAAGGTTGAGCATTGTTATGTATAAAGTGCAAGGAAAGAAACATTCTTTAACATTTAAAACATTATGAAGGAAAAGGAATATTCTTAGATGTATGATTAGAAATACTGTTTAGCCCCTTGAACTCTACCAAATATATGCCCTACTGGATTAAAATGAAAAATTTCTATGAAGTATTTCCCACTCTCTGTAGTTTTAACTCTTTTCTGATAACTCCTTCTCCTTTCCATGCATCCTCTTTTTTGTCATGTGATCTCTTTGGAAACACAGTGGAGGGTGACTCACTTATGTTCTGAGCATGAAAGAAAGACCTATGAAATGTAGACATCGGGTTCTTCCACAGATTTTCTGAAAGAGTTCAGTAAATGAGTAAATGAGCCAACATATGGCCAACCTAATTCAGGCAAAAATTTCTATTGATTAGTTACTAAGCTCACTAAATAAAAACTTCAGCCTGAGTTTTGCCTCCCAAAAGAAAATAGGATTAGACTGATCTATGCATTCATTGGGGCTTCTTGTGAATCATGCCCAGGCAGTTGAAAAATCTTCAAGGATGAACAAAAAGAAAGGGCTAAAATTTTTCAGTAAATACAAATTATTATTAGTTTCACATATTAATTTTGCTTTACAATCTCAAATAATTTTAAATTTCAAAGGAGACAATGATATAAAAGAACTCTGTGGTCTGAATGAACTCTGAGAATTCTGTAATTCTACCTTCTTTTCAAGCACTTTAAGTAGTCTGATTTTGCTTTAAGTAGCCTAAGGAAGATCTGTTGTATATACAGATTTTACTGACGTAAAAATGTACCCACATATAACGTTTCACACCAGCTCTGCATAAGTGTATTTCTTTCATGCTAGTTTATATGCTGCATCAATAATGTGAACTGCGTTATCTCAGAAATTCCAAACAGAAGTGTGTATGCAGTTTATAGCCCAGATGCTCTAAGTTGCTCCTCTAACCTTTTATAACGGTAAGAATATTAAAACGTCAGTACTTAAAGTGAAAGGAAATTTGTTTATCAAGAATTTCTGTTTAATCTATAAATTATAATGAACTGAACAAAAACATGTTTCACATATGTAAAATTTTTTACAAGTTGAGAAACAAACTTGGCCAATACTTGGATTCAGTTTAGTACTACAAATATCTGGCTTTGTGACAAAGTACTGATACCTACTGAGAGTCTTCATGTCTTTTAAACAATCTGTTGTTGACATTTTAATTACATTGTTTGAAACGATTTCTGAGGTATGATAACTGCAACATACCTACAGCAACAAAAAGTATATATTGTTTCTGAGAGCAAAGAAACTCAAGTTTCACCCAATTTTCTAGAGGTCTCAAATTTGGAGAGTCAATTTTTCTTAAAAACCAACGCAAACGTGCTTCTTTAAATGATGGCTGCATTCCTTAGTAGACTCAGACCTAGAAATACATCTGAAAACTTATGTCACTTCCAGCTCAGACATTTGTAAGTAAAAAAAAAACAAAAACAAAAAAAAAACGAGGTTTGATTTTTCTGGTACGCACGAGGACACTTCACTGGTGTTTAAACGTTTTTCAAGCGTCATTTGCCCTGTTGCAGTCTGTCCTCTTCAGCTTGGGTCCATCGTTGGCTCTGACCGGCTGTGTGCCGACACTGCCAACAAAGAGGGGCAAGGAAATGTGTTCAGAGGACAAGAGCAAAAGCAGTTTCAATGTAAGGAAATGAGGGAAACAGACCTAACAGCACGATGAATGCACTTGCAAGTGCAGAGCCTTGTAGTCTCCTTTCCTTCCTTTGCTTATCCTGGTGGGTTTAATCAAAAACAAACAAAACACTCTTGTGAAATAGAGGCAATAAAGTCAAAGTTTAGCTAGCTCTATGTAACTACAAAGAAAAAGCCATCGCAATTAAAAAAAAATGTAACTTTCATTAACGAGCGCGCCGGAAATCTCAGGTATCAAAGACACATTAACCCTGGAGCGTCCCCCGCGAACCGCAGCCGGACGGAGGCAGTCGCGGCAAACAGACGCTCTTTCTCCTCCTAGCAGTCACACAAAAGGAGGGCTGCGGAAACTAAAAGTTTCGGGGCCTCTGGCTCGGTGGTTGGAGAAAAGAGAAAACCTGGAGACAGGGTGGGTAAAAGACGCATCCTGGGCGCCTCTCCGAAGTCCAGGCAAGGAGAAAGCTCCTTGGCCTGGAGGAAAAAGGGGAGGGGGCCTCGAGCCTCTGGCCAGCCCCCTGCGCCCCTCCTCGGAGGCTGCAGCGCTGCGCTCCGCCCCGCCGCGCTCTTCCAAATACCCTTCACCTTGTTCCAGAAATAAAATAAATGTTTTTAAAGTGCGTGTGTGTGGACAGGATGGAGAGTGCGCGCTGCAGGAGCGCGCGGAGGACAGAGCGCGCAGTGAGTGGAGTTTCCGGGGTGGGGGCTGGATGGCTACGTTACTGGGGAGGGGGTTGGATGGGGAGCCCCGGAACGGTGGCGGGGGGCACGAGCCGCTGGGGAGGGGAGAGAGGGTGGGAGCCGGCGCAGGTCGCCTCCGGGGCGCGTTCCGCCGCTGTGTGCGCGCGCGCCCCTTGCCGCCGCCGCCTGTGCCGCCAGGACAGCCCTGCGGCGGCCCAGCGAGCGGAGCTTGGCCGGAGTCCGGGCCGGCCTGTGCTCGGGCGGCTGCTTGGTCACCGCCACCATTGCGCGAAGGGCTCGAGCCCGTAAGTGTCCCTTTTCGCTCCTCTCCCCCTCTCCCTCGGCACACCGCAGCCGCAGTTGCTCAAATGGAGTGGAAAATGGCCATTGGGCGGCAATGAGTTATAGATTATCTACTACACGTTTTGTACTTAGCTGCCTGTAATCTTCCTTTGAGTTTGCCTGAGCCCCTTGCTGGAAAAATCAAGAGGGAGAGATTTGTCCTTTGCCGCTGTACACGCCAATATGTTTATATGATTAGCCGAACTCGGGGGTGGGGGGGGTGGGGACTGGAGGGGGAGGAGGCTAGAGGTGACTCCAGTTCAGACCTCTCCGAGAGTCTGTGTCAGGACTTCGCACTCCCCCGTCTCTCTCCCCTCTCTCTCCCTCTGTCTCCCTCTCTCCGCTCACACACAGACACGCTGAGTTGCCTGAGCGAAATCGGGAGCTTACTGGAGAATTCCTTGGGATTGTTGAGGGGGGCATCTCCCCTCCGCTGCTGTGCGTGGCGTGGCTCTTCCTTCCTCCTCCCTGCTTCCCCGAGCCCAAGTCCTCGCCTGCAGCTTTTCCCCGGGCAGCGGCCACCGCTTAGCCTCGGACCGGAGTTACGAAATGTGAGGCTGCCACCGCTGTCTCCCGCCCCAGGCCTCAGGGTCGGCGCAAGGGATGCCAGTCGGGCCGGCGCGGACGGCGGGTTGAGGGGCTTCGCCTGACAAACTGAGTTGGCCTCACGCCGCCGGAGTCTGCCCGCCTCTCCCGCGGCGGACGCTCCGAGGGGACTCCCAAGTCTGCGCACCTCTGACGGGCTTTTGCTTCCACCACCCCCTTTGCTCTGATTTCTGAGAAAAATTTTAAGGGAGCGTGCCGTCTGTGGGTGTGTGCGTGTTTGTAAAAGACCCCTCTAGCGGAGCGGCGTGTGGGAAACTGCGGGAAAATGTTGACTTAACCCCAGGAGCCGCCCGGCGCTGGCTGCTTTGCTGGAGGAGACGGCGGCGGCCGAGCAGGAGGACGCGCGGAGCAGCGGCGCCGTGTCCGGCCGGCGAGCCGCGGCTCTGCCTCCCGCGCGGACTCGGCGGCCGGCGCCCCAGACGGGCTGTGAGCGCCGCGACCCGCTCCCGGCCGGCCTCGGCCCTCGCGGGCCGGGGTCTCCGCTGCCCTCTGAGCCTTTCCCTGCGCAGCCCCTGCGCCAGACGGCCCTCCCCCAGGGCGCGCTCTCAGACCGAGGTAAGAGCCGCAGGAGCGAACAATGTGCCTCTGTGCCGGGCTGCGGAGACCTGTTTGCTTTGCGCCTCCTGCCCGGGGGTGGATGCTGGAGGTGGAGAGAGCCGTGGGCTTGTTCGGGATCGGCTGTTTGTTTATGTTCGTCCGGAACAAGGGTTAGACCCCGTGCTTGCTTGGGCTGCTCGCCTCCTTCCTTCTCTCCCCTACCTTCCCTCTTCAGAAATCGATACGAGGAACTCTCAGCCCTGTCCAGCCTGCGTCTCCTTTTCTCGTGGAGCGTATTGTAACATCCTGGAGGCATCAGCCTAGTTGCTGGGGGCCGTGGCGGGGGTCAGGGGAAAGTAGGTGGCGGTAGGATTGGGTTGTGCATTTTTTGATTTCCTAAAAGGTTGGGATCGAAAGCTGCCGCTCGCCTTTCACCACTGGGCTGGGGTAGGAGTGTAAAGCAGGCCCTTGGCGGGGACTACTCGGGGTGCAGGGCCGGCGGTTAGGCGGGGAGCGCGCCCCTGTCGCCCCCTGCCCGCAGGCCCGTCCTGGCCTCTAAGTGGAGCGGGAGGGTGAGCGCTGGCAGCGAGCGAGTTCAGGGGAAGTGGACGGCGGGGGACGGGGGGCTCGGGTGAGTTGCTGCGGGTTGTTGGTTCCTCTTGTCGGTGGGTAAGTGGCACGGAGAGTCGAGGATGACAGGAAGGCGCAGCCCCATGTGGCCAGACCGGTCCTCAGGCAGGCAGCGATTAGGGGTGGTGGGCAGCCCCACGGGGCTGGAGTGTGGCGAGGCCGGGGACAGCGAGGAGGGTGGAGAACCTCCCGGACCGGCAGTGAGAGGGCAGCAGCGGGCTGCGTTGGGCCTGCGGGGGAAGTTACGGGGTGGCTCCTGGGAAGACTGTGGGGCTGAGAGCCCTCTGGGAGCCTGGTTAGTAGGATGAGGTGCAGAGGGGGAGCGCGGTGAGAAAAAGCGTGGGAGAAGCGCGAGGAAAGGGGAAGACCCCCCTAACAATGAAGCGTGGGCTCCTTGATTGGCTGGGCGACCCTCTGGCGGAGGAGCTAGGGCGAGCGAATCGACAAAAGCGCCCCAGCTGTGTGAAGTCACTTTTGCTAGACTCCTTCGCTTGGGACCAGTAAAGTTTGTTCCTTTAACCGAACCAGGGGGTTTGGGTTAGGGGAAGTCGCTGGAAGCTTTCCTTAGTACCAGAGTGTCTCTGAGCGGAGGCTGAGGAACGTATGTCTTTATTTTATATCTTCCCATTCTGTCCTCAAAAAGCATAGTTGGAGGGGACAAGTCCTGCGATGTCTGTCTTTTCCTTTCGCGGTCTTCTAGGGACTCCTCCCCCCTCATTCTTTGCCCGTTCTCTGGCTTCCTCATTCCTTTCTTCCTGATGCAAACTGTGTTGTCTCGGATTCAGACCGAGGAAATGTTTTCCTCCTGTTTCTTGAAAGGTGTCAGGCTTCTTAGCAGCTTCTCCAGGCAGCCTGGGAGCGTCTGAGTCGCAGCCACCAACCATATGGTTCCTGTTACAAAGGCCAGGTTCTAAGGCACTCTTCCCCCACCCTGCCCCCAATTCTCATTTTCTTATGCATTCTTTACAGTATGTGTACTCCTCTCTTCCCCTTTCCAGAGGCGTAGATTTAACGGACATAGTTGGTTCATTCAGATCCCTGTCAATGTTTGTGCCTGGAACGGGCCCCACGGAGCTTGCTCTTTGCTCAGCTGGAGTTGCACAACGATGAAAATCACATCCGTTTGGTAAATAATTACCTGTTGGGGTGCCTTTTAGTAAATCAGACTTGATCCTGGGCAAACCTTAGAAGGTGGTAGTCAACGAAGCAATATGCGTTCATAGGAGAAATGTAGAATAGTTTTTGTGGTGTGTTTAGCAGGTTACATTTCAGGTTATGGGGGGACACTTTTGACTTAGGTAAAGGTAACTTTGTAATTTTAAATTTAGCATTCTTGAAATACTTGAGAAACCCTTAGTAAGAAAGTCTTTGTGTTCCATAGTAGTCTGTTCAGGTGTGTCATGGAACTTTTTGTTGTCCTTGGCTTCCCCCCCCCCCACAAATTTATGCATGATAGAAAGAATACTGCAGAACAAATGTTCTGTTGTTTAGTTTCTTCAGACATTCCGATTCTCTCCTTTTGTTGCTTGCCTCTAAAGGAGGTGCCATTTCACATCATTCAGCGCAAATTGTTTGAATTAATGCAAGTGTGAATTCTTACCGTTTGAAGGGGACTATTAGCATATCAAAGGTTTCTTAGCTTCTCCTCAATTGAGAAAACTTCAGCCTGTCTTCCATTTGCTTCCAAGCAGAGGCCCAAAGGGCAATGAGAATTGTAAAGGGTAAAAATAGGGAGGTGGATTCAGGCTGTGTTTCTGAACTTTTACTGTTTTGTAATTATGTGAGCAAAAATCTTTGTCTATTGCTGTGGAGCTCTAGCTCATGGCAAGACACTTATTTTCTATTGATAAATCGTTTGTCTCTGGAGAAAGGGTGACCTTTTTATGATAGTCATTGTTGCCTGTCTTTTGGGGTCCCTTCAGTGGAAGAGTGAGAGCTAG
Organism: Loxodonta africana; assembly: GCF_030014295.1. NCBI lineage: Eukaryota > Metazoa > Chordata > Mammalia > Proboscidea > Elephantidae > Loxodonta > Loxodonta africana. The sequence continues at coordinate 125,306,267 of NC_087344.1, forward strand.
AAAGCCTTTCCTTCTAACTTCGTACTTTTTGAGGGTCTACACTTTGTTATATTAGTAAAAGGAGGAGGAAAGGCTGTGGATTAGTCTATAAAACAATTGAAATTTTGTGATAAAAATTCATTCATTTTTACATGTAGGAGACTTTATTTCTAATGTACATGCTAAATTAATAAGAACAAAAGTCAGTGAAGTATTTAAAAAATTAAAAACTCAACATCAGCTTTATTGACAACTTTTATTGCAAGTGTAAATTTCAAAAAAGATTTCTAAGTGATAAAGACTCAAATTTTTATGAATTCTGTGTAGAGATAAATCTGTTTAAATACTGGTTTGTCTCAGTATGTTAGCAAACAGTGTACTCTAATATTCAGTTTAAAGTTGGTTTATTTTTCTTAATATTTATAGTTTAACTGCTCTTGCTTTTTTTTTTTAACATTTGCGGAGAGGTATGTTTGGATTTCTTAACAACTCTGTCAATGGATGAAGAAACAAATCTGAACAAGTACTTGGGTCATTTGGGTTGTTTTATGGAGAACAGATGGGTCAAAGGAGAAAAACTTTCCAACTTTGGGGAAAGTATTTTTTTATTTAAAATTTTATAAAACCTAGTTTAAGATGGTGAATGTCACAGAAGATTTTGGGTATTTGTAAGCTTTTACTTTTTTATAGTTTTGCCTTTAATGGTTGATTGATTTAGAATGTGAATTGATAGCCCTTTATTCGAGAAGAGATTTACTATTAATGTTCAAACTTTTTATACTAATTGTGCAAATGAACTCTGTAGTATAACAATTTCAATGGAAAAAAATACCATTAATTGCCTAACGCTTTTTAGTCTTCAGTTTAATAGGGTGTTAATTTTTTTCAGATTAAGGTGAGGTTTTTTAGTGCCATCCAAATTGTATATCATTACCCTGAAATCATTTTATGATAGTTTATTTATCTGATCTCTTCAGTTGTCTAAGAAGTACTTTCTTGGTGAAGAAGCCCACGTTGATGTAGTTGCTATTATCGCACTTAAGTTGCTGTTAACTAGTCTGCTTTGAATGCAGAGTGCTACAAAGAAAACACATTATCCTTCAGAGCTATTAGTGATACTCTATAAATTCTCTTGAAAACATTGCTTTTCATTTTATATGATGGTGATCTTGAATTCAGCAAATCCCTAAAGGTGTAAAATGAAGTAAAAAGATTTTCCAACTTTTAGATGACAAAATTGGACTACTTAGAGAAAATTAATGTGTTGTAGAAGCAGTTCAGCTGACATTTTCAATCACTGTGGGTTACTATGTGTTGGCAACAGAAAAACGAATTTAGAAACGCAGATAGCTCTGGGACCAGGTAGTTGGGGGAAATCAGAATATCGAATCATATGGGGTAGAACAAACCAAGTACTTTAGGTTTTTACTTGAGAATTTCCAATAAATATAGTTTTTTTCCAGGCTTTTGACTCTCTACCCTGTTAATGGACTAACATCAAAGCAGACAACAAAACTTGGAAATGTTATAAAAACTAATATAAATATACAGATCTTACGTGCAGTACAAGTCTTAATTTAAGACAAGCAACTGTAGTTTTTAAGGCTGCAGTTTTCACAATCAACAGAAACGTTAACACCAAGCTTCTGGGTGTCCCCCTTCTTAAAATGAGCAAGAAGAAAGCTTTAAAATTAAGTCTTACTTCAGGTTAGATACTTACTCGATCGTTATAGAAGCTTCCTGTCTTTTCTTAAAAAATTTATGTTAGTCTTTTAATGCTTTAAATTATACAGGAATATGTGAACTACAGTTGAGATGTCAGGAAGATCAAGAGGTGAATAAATAAAACCTACAAACCATAGCAGTAAAATGTTATTGCACTATTTCTATCATAATATTTTTGTAATTTAACTTTCGTGAATAAATACTCAAATAACACTTAGCTTCTTGACAGATGTAGCGGGGGATGAAGAGAACAATACAGCTTATTCCAAGGTATGGGCTAAATACTCCTTGTACCTACCTGAGCGAAATCTCTTCTAATTTTATCAAGAATTCATAACACTTACCCAGTTGTTGATACTTAAATAGATTAAGTGTACCTGGAATTAGGAGGGAAATGCAGTTTTGGAAACGGAAGAATTTAGTATCATAAGGTTACTGTTTTTATAAAATTTTTTTTCAAATACTGTAGCACTTTTTTTGCTTATTGATACTTCACCGTATCTGATTTCGAGCCTTGAAGGGAGAGATACACATTTGACGTGTGGTTTTCTGCAGAAAAGATTCATGTAAAACTAAAATGGGATTATTTTCAAGTTAAAATGTTTTAGAAATAAAAATGCATAGTTATTAAAAAAATTTCATCAAATTATTTGCAAAAATGCTTAGCTAAAAAACTTGACAAATTAATGGTTTTGATAAGGTGCTAAAAATAGCATCTTTAGCTGCTTGTTGGGGAAAAGATTGGAAATCCTGGTCAGGATTTGGTCATATTAATTCTTATGGAAATTTGTTTAAATATTAGTTCAAGTTACTTAAATAGAAAACTGTTTTATAACTATTTTAAGGAAGATTAAAACATTTCTATTTAAGAGAGAGATTATCATCATAGGTCAGTTAACTTCTCTCTTGCATAGCACTAATTACTCTGCAGCCCCACCCAAATATTCATCTCTTCAGACAATTCTTAAGGATTAAAGGTTGAAAGATTGAAAAGTATTTAATCACTCAGATTGCTGTAATTAGACTTAATGTTGTTAGAAAAATAAATTGATGCTGTTCTCCAATTTTTTTCACTAACTCAAGGTGCTTTCAAAGGATCGGTCAAGTAATGATTTCTGTTTTCAGTGCTTTAAGAAAAAGCTTAAGGAAAGGTTTGTTTAATATAGAGAAGCATAGTTAATTATTGGAACTAAGGAATTAGAATCCTGAAATAATGACATTTTTCTTGACCTAGTGTGATCTTGACAAATAGAAGCTGTAGCTCCTATAATTTATTTGGACCTGAATATAATTTGAGTTTAGTAGAGGTTTTGTTAAGTATATGTTTTAAACTATGAAAATTCCTTAATGCCATTAAATGTAAGTAGACCTTTTGTCAGGCGAGACATTGTATCATAAGAAAAGGTCCTAATTAATAAAAACATTGCAAATTTTTTTTAGGCCATTTATCTGATGGGCTAAATGTAGGCAATGATTTGTAAATGCTAATATTTCTTTTCTAACAGTTTTTCAAAAACTGAGTTATTACAAAAATCTGCCATGGCTGACAATAAAAATTGTCCAAAAAGACGTAGACCATATGAAGGAACCAAGCTTAACACCTGCAAGCAAAGTACAGTTTACAGCAAAATGCTATTGATTGCTTGGAAGCACAGAGCAAGTTTAAATATGTGTTTAATTACAATAAAAATGCAGGTTTATGAAGTAATATAGTTTGTCTTCGTAGAAGATTTTATGCATTGTGTGGTAGTAAAATCCCATCACAGTTGTATAAATTTACTCAATTACCAGAACAGCTAAAAGAAAAAAAAAAAAAATCAATTTATGTTGAAAAGCAACAGAAAGTAGATTACCTTGGTTAGTAGGAACTTGCCAGCAGTGTCTAAATTGCTTAATACTATCAAGAGTTACCATGTTTTGCAGTGTAAGAATATTGGCGCTTGTTTAAATATGCATGTATCTTGTTTACTTGGTGACTTTTATATGAACATTTTCTTTTTGCTTTCCATTGTTGGTTTTTTGGAAGCTATTGCATTTAAATTGGACATATAAGAAACTGTTTCCTCTTTGCTTTAGAGGTTTGTTTTTAGTAGTTGCTTTTCGGGATGTCTGGAATTTCCAGTCAGTGGATATTTTACATCAGTGCAGTGAAATATCCGATGAAATTTTATGAATCAAGAGAACCTAGTCTTATCAGGAAGGGTAACTAGGCTATCAGCGACAGAAACACATTTTAGAAAGCTTTTTATTACTGACTCTAGAATTATACTGAATTATAAATCTTAAATTCTTTGAGCAGTAAAGTGGCCTGGGATTCTGGGTAGCAGATAGCTGGGCACCTGTTTTATGACCACCTTGATTCATTCTGGCACCCAGATTTACTGAATGGCAAGAGCAGGCACAACCACTGCTCAGAGCTGCCCGGCTGTTTGTAGGTCATGAAGTCAACTCCCTGGAATTTCTAGGGAAACCAGTTGAAAAGGGAGGACAAATGTCACTCTAAATAGAGATGTTTAAATCAGATTTCAGCCTGAGGGTAAAATTTAGGTCTGTTTTAGCCCGGATGTAATGTCTCCCTCTACAGAGCATAGCATTAATCACGACCTGACAAGAAAACGTATGCTGAGCAAAATAGGCCCCTGTTGGTCTTGTCATTGATTTTTTTTCCAATCTATGAGGAGTACATTATAAACATTAAAATTCACACACAGGGATTGCACCTTAATCTTTGAGTTTCGGTGTCAAAATTAGTGGCTTTAAAAGAAGCCTACTTAACACTGAAAAATCTTTGGAGGACAGTTTTTAGAATAAGAGTTAGTACTTTAATAAAAACAGAAATAGAAGATTAAAAGGCAGGCATGTGAAGCAGAAATGTATGACCAAGTCTTAACTTCTGTTTTAAAAGGCATTAAGTAGCTTTGAAAAAATTTATTTTTTTTAATTTGATAATTGGAAAAAAGAAAGATAAAAATGAACTATTCTTGTGGATGGGAGAAGTTAAGAAGATTGTTAGCCTTAGACTTAGCATCAATTCAAACACATAATATTTTTTTAAAACAAAACACAACCCTGTATTTCTGTATGAGTCACAGAATCTTCAGCCGTTTAGTAGGGAAGTAGAATGTACTATGAGGTTTCTAATGGGGGGGGGGATGTAGTTTTGCTGTTACAATTATTAGCTGATACCATTTAACTTCTTTCTTGGCCAGATATGCCCACATCTGCACATACAGAAGCACACAGTTTATGTTGTTAATTTGTGTATTATTGCTTGTTGACAGCTGTTGGCTAAAAATGACTACACATGTAAGCTTAACATACAAAAATATGTATGAGTAAGATACCTTTTTAAATTGTGGTTTTGAAAATGGTGTGATTTATTTAATCTCTGTTTTGCTCTCAAAGGTATTTCCTAACTTGGGAACTTGAAATGCTTGTAATACCCACACTTTGCAGCCTTTGTATTCTTACATCAGTTACACCTCAAACTGTTGATTGGTCTGGAGTTAGATGACAGAATAATCTAACCCCGTTTACTCTCAAAAAATGGTTCGTGGCTGTTGGGGGTGCGCTGGGTGAACTTGCTTTTGACAAATGCTTTTTCTTCTAGAGGATAGTAAATGGTGTCTGCCTACAGAAAGAAAAAATTCAGTTTTGTTGGTAAAGTAAGGTCTAATTTTAATAATTTATTCCTAGAATTATAGGTACTGTAGTTTGACAGGAATTTTCTGTATGAGTGAATTATTACCAGGTTTTAGTTCAGGCCTTTAGTTGATATAATTTTTGTTTTACATAGATGATATTTACTTAATTAGTTCTCAGCTTCAATTTGCATAGGAATCATGCTGACAAAGATTTTCCTTGTGTTTTTACTTTGATGAAAAGTATTTCTGTCTGGAATTATTTCTCTAATCCCTTGAGAAGTTTCACTGGTACCTTACACATGGAAATTTTATTCCTCTGCATTAAAAGCCAACTGTATTTTAGTGCTTGCTGCTGGGGTTATTGATTAGAAATTACAGAACACATTTCTTAGGCAGCACTTTCTCATCTTTGTGTTCTTAATCTCAGAATGCATTTGGTATGTTTTAATCTTTTTAAAATTCCTGGTTTTCCTATGGCTAATGTCCAAGAGAGCTTGGGAAACATTAATTTTCATAATGTACATACTTAAACATTTATTCCCCAGTGATTATACACATTTTTGTATATTTGATGCGGGTTTAAGATATTAGATGATAAAATTGATACACTGAAGAATTATCTCCTTTTCCATGTTTAAAAGGACAGTCATAATACCAAAATACTTCATTTGCCTCATATGTATCAACAAATAAAGATTATACTAAAATTATGTCCTAGATATCCTCACTTTCACTAAGGACATTTAATTATTTGTGTCCTTTTTTCAGCATTTTTTCATAGGTAACATCACATTTGCGTAGTAAGTGCTGCTTCTTGATAGTTCTTATAGGTGAATGATATAGCTGGTCCCCCTTTTGCGTTTTCTGCTGCATGTGCTATGATAACTGTGATAGAAGCCACATTTCAGATTATTGGGTTTAAACTAGGTTTACAGCCTGAGTTTAAAAAAATATGTGTGAAACAAATTTGATTTCTTTCTGTGAAGCAAGAAAATCTGCTGAAAACACTATTCATTAGTTGCTTTTCGCCTTCCCTTATTTTCTTGTGATTCATTGGAAAAAAAAAACTATAATTGATATCTCTGTTTATGTTTTAGCATGAAAATTGGCATATCTTTCATAATTTTCATTTGTGTTATAAGAATCTTAGGATTTTAAAAGTGACTTTTTGTAAGTCTGTCAGTTTACCTTTCGTAGGTCAAATTGAATTTGCCTCACATTTCCAGTTAGTGCTTACACACTGTAAAGGTGTGGTATGTGTATGTTGAAGGGGTAAGTCTTAAAGGAGGGGGCATAAAACATTCTTCAGCATCAATTTGGACACCAGACATTGAAACTGTTATTAACTTTGTTTATTTTCTGATTCCTTGGCAGAGAAGACCATATCTCTGTATATACCTCCGGTAAGGAATATGGCTAAAGAGATCATTGTGTATACAGAAATCTAAGACAGATTCTTAAAAAATTACAGCAAGATAGAGAGCATGTTGCAGCCCAAAGCAGTTTTTTTTCTTCTTTTTATTTAATTAATGGAAGTTGATTTATTTTTCAAAAGTAAATCTCCAGATTTAAGTTTTATAATTACTTAAAATGAGAACAAAATGTAGTTGTTGCATTCATGTAAAATTGATCTTTTATCTCTCACTGCAAATCAATCCTAAGATGGCACCTTTATTTATTTTGTGTTCAGAAGATGAATCAGATCAATGGGTTGGGCAGCCTTCTTTTGGGTGGTCTATCGTTTCAGGCTGGCGCTGTGTAAGCAAGGTAAATGTTTTCTTTTCCTTGAAATACACTTTGCATGAGGAGCTCTTAGGTGACTTTGTGGAAAGTTTGTGTGTTTTGACTACTCAAGCTGCATTCTTAACCAGAATGGAGGACAAGAATAATCAAGTTGAACCACAAATTTTCAGGAACGATTATTTTAATCAGGTAATTGGTAAGGAGGAGGGAACAATGCTGAATAATAGTTTTTCTGTAAAATGATGACCAAATTGTCTGCATTTTTATGCAGGCAGCTGCCTGCATTTTTCAAATATTTTTGCTAACCCTTGTTATTACCTGCAGAGGGAGCTTGTATATGAGATAAAATAATCAAGGCACTCTAAATTGATAATTTCCCTTTTGATAATTTTATTAAGATATTTTTTATTTTTATTTGAGAAGAAGTGTTCTAAGGAAAGTAAGTCATTTTGAGATGATAGTGAAATTTAAGATACTAATGCCAATTTTTTGCCATTTCCTATGTTCACAGATTACAGATATGCCTTTTATCTTTCCATAATTAGGAAAAATGACTTGAAAGATATCATATTGACTTTGAGATTCTTAATTTCTTTCCAGTAATTGACAAAAGCTTTAGGAAAATGACAGCACAACTTTAGTAGTCATTAAAAGAGAAGCCAGCGTTCTAGATAATTTTCCATATTATGTAAAATATGAAATGCTATCACTAAACATAAACTGATAAATTACATTCCTCTGCATTTAATTAATATATCAAATTAGATGAGTGGCAGATGTTGTTTCTTAAAAGCAAAAATGATCTTCTTGGATTAATGACTTTTATTTGCAACAATGTACAAATCAGTGCAGTCACACCTGAGGCTGGGAAACTACCAGTCAGGACCTAATATTAAATGATTCAGAAAACTGCTGACGAACTTGGAGAAAAAATGAATGCAGGTAAAGTAGACAATACTTGAACTGATTTTATGAGTTCTTTGCCAACTGAATTTCTAAGAAATTTTAAGCCAGATATTCGGAAATACTTAATTTCTCCTCAGGTGTGTTGATTATCACTTACGATTAAGTTTTTAGGAGCATTTGGATCTTTTTAGTGAGCAAAATATTTCACATTACCAGTAAACACTTATGACAGAAAATATAATTACGGGATATTATATTAGGTCCTGCTTAAAAAAAAAAAATCCAGTGGTACATTTTTACCTTTTGTTTGAAGAAAAAAAAATGGAAAGGTTATGTACTATGTGTTCCTGTAGAGAGATGTTATAGGTCATTGCTTCCCCTTAGTTTACCAAGGAATTATATGTCAAAAAATACTTTGTATTTTAAAAGGGTTTGTTTCTTAATGGCTTTCCTTGTTGCAGATTTATTTTTAGCTGATCTTTACTAATGTGAAAAGCCAACTTGTAATTGTTACACCGAATGGCTCTGTAAGTAAGGAAGCTTGTCTAATAAAGAGATGTAGGGTACTGGCATGTGCTATTGTGTAAGTATTACCCTCTCAGCATGGACCTGTTTTATCTTAACAGGTCTGTGCTACATTTTCTGCAGAGCATTTTCATAACAGGGTAAGAATATTAGCAACAGCAATTGCACTTCAATAGGATTACGATGGTATGTTTTACAAAAGCATATGGATGCTCCTCTTCTATAGAATTATTGATAGGTATTCTTTGGACTGCCCCATTTGCTTTATTGTCTCAAATGATACAATAAAAGAAGATTTCTTATGCTCGGTACTAAATATGATAGGGACTAGAAAAGGAAATCAGGTATTGTAGTTCGTTATCCTTTTCCCCCTAATACCACACACCTCCCTGACAGGGGAGGTAAGGGTTACTGGAGAAATTCATTCCGAGAAAATTGTTATGTGAAGCACAGTAACTGTCACGGAGTGCATAACTTCTGTGAGGTTATTGGAAAGGCACAGCTAATAGCTAGGGTAAGTTCTTGTTTTGTCTTAAATTTGAAGGTAGACTTCTGAGTAATTTCAAAATCGTGAAATTTGAATCCATTGCAAAGAAATTGTATTATTGAAAGGTTAATTAAATTATTGTTCATGTTACAAGTATTATTATTATTTTTTATATTGGGGATGTTTTTGGCAAAGAGGTTAATTGATAACTGATTTTCAGTTTATAATAACCCTGACGTTCTTTTTAAATTATCAGTCATTTTTATTAAATATTCTTGAATTAATAATAAAACTCTTATGAATTATCATGTTAACATCCTCTGCTCATTTTATTATATGTCATTTAATTACAAATATGTATGTATTATTTACTCCTTTTATTTGAGCAGGTTGGTGTTTTTTAAATAAACTGTCACAAATGGAATATATTAGGAAGAATAATTTTCCAAGTAAGGTTAATGTGTTAGGATTTCAGATGATCTCTTTAATATTTATTTTATAAAAATGGAAGTTTCATGTAAAAAAAAAAATTCTGTATGTTTTGTGCTCTTTGAACCAAAAGTCCAACGTCTTAATGTGTTAAACATTTTAAATGGAAGTTAACAAAATGTAACAAACGCTCGGTAACATAATATGCAAAATTTTATGTGTATCTGCAGAAAAACTCTAGGGTGCAAAACTGTGAATCTACATGTTTTAATAACTGTATTGGAAGAAATTGAAAATGTACTCAGATTTTAAATTGCCTTGTTATTAGGAAGTATTTAAAAGGTAATGATTTGATGTTAATTACAAAGTAGATAAACAGTGTTCTTTCCTTTTTGCTTTTTGTATGTCTCAAAAGTGGTAGCTGTTTTGTCTATGTGATAGATTTACTAAAACAAAGGTTTAAAGGGGCTACCTTTTATTATGTACAATTTGCGTAATAGATTTTGTGGCATTCATACGATATTGCTAATTCAAGCTGCTTTTCAAGAGTGCAAATGTTAATATATCTTAGAATATCAAATCTCTATTTCAAAAAGTAAATTAGAAAATTTCACAAATTTTCCCCAGTAATTTACATATGATTGTATTGCCTTTATATAAAGGCAAATATCTAAGAAAATATCTGAAATTCAAAATGGAAATACAGATGTGTTTCCCCATTCTTGGTAAATTTCATTTCCAATATGTGTATGGTTTCCATATTTTAATACACATAACAGTAAAACTGCCTTTTTCGAGATTCATGTTTAAGAAAGAAAAATAAAAACCTTTCAGGAAAATTATTGGATCACTGAATTTTTAGGTTATATGGCATTTAAAAATTAGTTTATAAGCTCTTTATATCAGATTATTGATTTCATAGGTATTGTTATTTTGACCAAATATAAATCAAAGCAGAAAGACCTTTATTACTTATGTCAGACACCCATTTAAAAAAAATGTTTTGGTTGAGGAAATGGTGTTGCCCAGCATTTTACTACTTGTCAGAGCATCGTAACAAATGCTATGTTATCTCTTAGTAGTAGTGGTTACTGGCTTGCAATAGCTATTGGCTGATGCAAAAATAAATACCTGAGCCTTTGAAATTATTTGAATTACACCTGAAGAAAATCTTTTTGTTTAGTGCCTTGCTACATGGGATTCAGATGCTGCAAGCACATTGAAGTATTGTAGAATACATTCTAAAAGCACTTTTCTATCATTGCAAACTTTATGGTAATTTAGAATTGATTAGTGCTTATTTTTTAAAATTATGTGACATGGAATTATAAATAAAGTAGTGCTTTAATTTGATGGTCGAGTATAATTTTGGTTGAGTACAAAAAAAAAAATTTTTTTTTTTTTTTTTACCTGTTTCAGTCACATAATCATTTCCCCACACACCCCAGGTGTTTTTTTTAAAATTAGTTTTCTTGTATCCTGTTACTAATATGTAAAGAATATATACATTCTCCTGACATTTCAGGCTGGAAACGTATAATTGGTTTCATTAAATTAGAATAGATTGCTTTCAAAACAATTATTATTTAGTTAATAATATGTGATTTAAAGATCCAAGAACAAAGCTTAAGTATCTTAGAATTCACATTTTTCAAGAGTTGGCGTTTTTCAAAAACGTTTAGAATTGATATGAGTTTAAAAGTATTCCAAAAAAAACTAAAAATTAAGAATTAGGGCTCTTTTAGAACATGCCAAATTGAAGAGCTTGTAGTACAAGCATCGCTGAAGTTATTTTAAGGTTGTTAAGTCTTATAGATTACGTACACTAACAGCCTCATCTTCTGTAAAAAAAAAAAAAAATACATCTTCTGTACTGCCTGTTAATTCTGTGAAAATTCAGAGGAGCATACCAAGAAGGTTGTAATTAAATCACCAGAATGGTAACTTTTAGTTGAAAGTAATCTAAAATATAGCCTTAATTTGTTAGTGTACTGTATTAAAATTCATTTTAATCATCTCAAGCTTCTATGTACTTATGAAATGATAGCAGGTTTTTTGCATTAAGAACGTCTTTCCGGTGTTTTGTATATTGCTTTAACTTTTTAAAATATTTATCAGATACCGTGTTTACTTCCCAGATGTTATTTTAATAATTTGATGTTATTTATGTCTGAATTCATGACTGAGGCCTTCCTCTTTTTTAAAAGTTAGATTATACATTTTTCGTTTGACTACCCATGTAAGCGACTGTTTGACTTCCTGAAAAGAGCCAAGAGGTGAATTTAGTGATTGGTACCAGTGTATAGGATTTTTATTTAATGCGGAATCATTATATGGTGGTGGTCTTGTGTTTCATGTAATTAGTATGTATTAAACAAGCCTCCATAATTAAAATAAAAAAAAAAAAGTTTTTGCCATACCTTTTATGTTTGGCGTTAATCAACATGAGTCTTTTAATGTTTGGCCTGATAATTGCTGATTCAATGTAATATGTGAGTGGTCTTTTTATAATTGTTTACTTTACTCAATTTACAAAATAAAAACTTTATTCCGTGTACTTTTTTTCTCAAAGAAAATAACAAAAATTTTTCATTGAAGCAATTTAAGTAATGGTTGGAAGAATGCGTGTATATTGCTATCCTAGAATTTGTGTTAAATGTATAAGGATTAAAAAAAGTAGTTGTGTGTACAAAGGATTTGCAGGGGCAGCTACATAGCACAGTTGAACACCTTTGATTGGCCTGCCATCCTACTTTATTTAGATCTGACAACTAAATTTAAAAGGGAAAGGAAAATGTATTGGTTCTTGGCCAAGATTTAGCATTATCCTGGTCGCATTTTCTGGCTGAATATTAGGCTCTGTTATCTAAGGTTATAAATTATTCCATTATGTGTAAAACTTAAGTATATGTTGACTTTCTCTCCTTATCTCATTGTTAATAGAACTAAGACTTAGATAAACTTTTGTGGTAATTTTACTGTTGTAATTTATTGACATTAAATTATGTTTACTGCATAAAAGATTTAAAAAGATTAAAAAGTATATACAACATTGTGTTTGTAAGAACAGGCTTTTAGATGGGGACCTATAGCACACATAAGCTATTAAAGTCGCTGCAAAGTCAAACTAAAAATGTTGAGAAGCATTCCATGAAACAGTATATGATTTTAGCTAAATACTTAAAATTTCCATTCACAGTCTTTATAGTTAGCTTTTGAACAGCGTCACGAGTGTACCACTCTGAATTTTTAAAGTTCTGCTTATTTAAATGAACATTATGTTCTTATCAATTTGATTTTTAATGCTGAGTGCTTATTAAAGATTGACTTTTGCATCATTTAAGTGAAAATTGGTGATACTTAAGTTATCATTCAGGTTAAAAAATTTTGAAATCTAACGTCATGGTGATAGGGAAACAGCTTTGAAATAGGACTTCAGTCCATAGGTTTTATTTTTTTTTAAGATTTATAAATAGATTGATAAGTATTTTATGTAAAAATTCAGTGAAAAATAAAAGCTCCCTGTGTTTGGTAGTGAGCTTCCAATATGTGCGTGGACTTGGAGTTTTGTTCATTCTGTGTGTGCACAGCAGGTAATGAGTTGAATAAACTAGCTTAGTTTTTGGCTTAATGTATGTATTGCTAGTTTTAAAAAATTATTCTTAATTCTAAGTATAATAGCCAGAATTTTATCTTTCATAATACAGTACAAATATCTAATGGTGAATATGACTGGTTAGCTGAAGGGCAAATATTTCCATCTTTTGAAATTGCATTCAAGGCTCTATTAATGTAATGAAAACTTTTTATACCAGTTTTTCAAGATTGACCTTGAAGGCTATGAGCTACCACATACTTAGCGTACAGTTAACATCATAAAGATAAATTTGAATTAAGTAAATTTGATTTTTGGCAGCCTTGCCATCCTTCTGTGTTATAGAAATTACAGATTTCTCAAGGCTATGAAATACTGCCAAATGAGAACAATTCCATTTTTGCCATTTTTCCCCCTCCTTTCGCTTCTAGTTTTGATAAATTATATCAAGATGCACAGTATTAGGGAATTAATTGCTATGTAAAGGATCTTTTTGAGAATCCCATTGAAAAATAAAACTCATACCCAATTTAGTTTTTGAAAAATCTGATATTTATGAATACATTCTCTTAGAAGTAAAATATGATTTTATAGTTCAGAGAAGCCATTCCCAACAATGTGTATAAATGCCAGATAAAGGTTTGGATTTTTAAAAATCTTTCACAGAATTTATAATGCGTTATTTTTAGTTTCCTTCGATGCCACGACGGGTATTGTTGCAGCACATGTAGCTTTAAAAAATATGACACAACTTCTAGTACCTAGTTTGCCAGAATTACCAGGCCAAAAGCATGTATTTACTTGCATTGGTCTTTAAGCCTGTATTTTTAAATATTGTGTTTTTATCTTTCCAAGACCATTTTTTTTTGTAAGCACATTTCATGTGTTTCACCATTAACTTCCTGGCTTCAATTCTGTTCATTTTAGATCAACAGCCATTTGTTAAAGGCCTTGCCTGGTCAAATGTACTCTTTATATAAACATATATGTAGATATTTATAATAGGGTTTTGAGTTGAGAGAAATAGACATTGACACAAATAATTATAAAAAAAAAAAAATAGTTGCAGTTGAGTCCATTCTGACCCATGGCAACTGCATGTGTGTCACAGTAGAGCCATGATACTAGGATTTTCAGTAGGCTGGCAAAGTAGATTGCCAGCCCTTTCTTCCTAGGTGCTTCTGGGAGAGATTTGGACCTCCAGTCTTTCAGTTAGCAGCCGAGCACTTTAACCTGTTTGCACCACACAGGGACTCAAGTTATAATATAAGGGATTCTATAATGGAATGCCAAAATGAAGCCTAAAGAAAAAGGCTATGGAAATACAGAGTAGGTGTGAATTCAAAACGAGTAGTATGGAAAAAGACTGCTTTTTGTTTTTTTATAGGCAGAGGGTGTTTTGGGGGGATGCAGGACTTTTTCAGGGGGTGGAGATGAAAGGTTGAAGGTAAAGGAGTGAGAAAAAAAGACACAGGAATGTAGTGCCTTTGAGAGAATATGTGTGGAGTATGAACTGCCCAGAAGGCGTAAAGGAATTAAACTTGGACGATGGTTTGAGCCTTGTTCATAAAGGGCCTGCTTGCTAAGATTAAATTTATCCTGTAGGCCATAAAAAGCTGATAATGTTTTTGAGAAAGTGTTATGTTTAAATAGGCAGCGTAACCAGTGAATTAGTATGGTTACGTTGGAAAGAGAGAAGGCTAGTTAGAATGTGTTGATGATAGTCCAGGTAGGAGGCAATCAGTAAGAATAGACAGATGGAAGTCTTGTATGTAATAAGGGGACTGAATCTGGCAATTGATTGCATGTGGGAGAGAGTTTGGGAGGAAGAGCTAAGAATCAAAGCCTAGACCCAAGGTTCTAGCTGTGTGTGTGTGTCACTCATTCATGCCATTAGCCTGACTGGGAGCAAGGGGAAGGAGGAACAAGCCATATTTTTTCTGATGACATTGAGATGCATACACTAAGCTTAAAGGATAGAAGCTTTAACAAAACAAAACAAAACACAAGGTGACATGTTTTTTATGTGATATTTGTGAAAAATATAATTTTGCATCCTTTGAGTTTCTAAAAAATGTTCTTGAGTATTTACTTGCATATGTATAAATGATTGTTTTTTCAAATGCAGACATTAGGTGAAATTTATTATTATGAGTTTGAAGCTATAAGGCTTAGTTTTTCGGTTAGTGTATTTGTATTTTATATGAGGAGGCTTCTATTAGGTAAGCAAAATTGTACAGAAGTCAGCCGTTTGGCTAGAGAGAAAGCTGTCTTTTGTTAAAAATACCTTTATCAAGATTAGACCTGTTGAGATATTCTTCATTGTTCAGGACCTCTTAAGTAGTAATATTCTTACCAGCTGTTTAACCAACTAATTTGGTATTCGTAGGTTTCCTTAGATACCAGCCTGTCCCTTTTCAGAAAGCTCAGGGTTTCTGTGCCCTCAAAGGCTTTTTTAAAAAAAAATTCTTTGCAATTTCTCTTTACTGAGGCTTTCTCTTTTGTTATCATGAACTTGTGATGTTATATTTTTATTTTATTGATATATAGGAAATTTTTCAGCTAAGTTTTGTTCCTAATAAGAGTAGCAGAACCATTTCCTCAATAGCTTTTCAATTCTTCAGACCCAGCAATAATTTTTAGGTTTTATAGCTGGTCCTCTGTGTCATGTTAATTGTGAGTACCAAGTCTGAACAACAACGAAAACCACCTGTCCATTGGTGATTAACTTTGAGTAGGCTCTCAATATATTTTTGAACAAATGGTTATGATTGATAATAACGCAGATGACAGTAGACTGCGCTAGAACCTAACCAGTTATAGATTCATGGTTATAGGAATGGTAAAGATGATAATAAAAGAACTAACATACTGATTTTTCTAGTAGTATTCCTTCTATATAATAGAGAATATTTTTGTAACATACTTGTCATAATGTTTAATACAGCTTAAAATATGTGGAAAGCGCTCAGTAAATACTTACGTGATTATCATTATCAATGTAGATTAAATAAGATGAACATTGGCTCACATTTTTAAGCTGCCTATGTCTTTCAGCACTCTTTACCACTCTTAAGACTTGCTTTATTTTTTTCTCGCTTTTTTGTTTGGTGTGGGCTGATGCTAAAATTAGAAATAAACATTAATATGTCAGGACAAGTTTGTCAGAGTGATAGCTGAAATTTTCATATGCTATTAGTCCACTAAGGGCCCTGGTGGCGCAGTGATTAAGTGCTTATCTGGTAACGGAAGGATCAGGAGTTGGAAACCTACCACCTGCTCCGAGGGAGAAAGTTGTGGCAGTGTGCTTCAGTAAAGATTTACAGCCTTGGAACCCCTCTGGGGTCGTGCCACTGTGTCCTGCAAGGTCACAAAGAGTCGGAATCGACTCTAAGGCAGTGGGTTTGGTTTTAGTTTATTAGGCCCCCTCTCACCATTGTTTAGGCAATGCCTGTTCAGTGGTTTAAACTTTATGTAACATTCCTCATAATGGGTTTTTCTTTTAGTATGTTCTCTCCTCCTTTTCTCCATTCTGCTCAGGGATTTCTATTTTATTATAGGGCTTTCTGTTATCTTTTTGCTGTATTCTGTAGATGATAAGTCAGTGACTGACCTGGCTGACCTTTATCAAAATTGATGTTCTGATATTGAAAACAGTAAGTGTTGTCTACCTGTCCACCTGAAAATGTCAGTACTTTCTTCCACTTTTACTGTATGGTGAAGTAAAAAAGACTAGTAGTTATTTCTCATTTTATTTTATATAAATCTGACTTCTAATTGGATTACCATAGGGAATCATGCAAGCAGGATTCTCTTTTTGTAATTCTTGTGCCTGACCTACAATCACAGCTCCAAAACTCCTGCCTCCAAATCCTCCCAGATATTAGGACCCTCCCACATGTTAACAGTTTTAAAAGAAAGTCAGGAGAGGATACTTGTCAGAACTGTATCCAGGTGTGAAGACTTGCTTCTTTTTTCTCCTTGGTGGATCAGTTACGCTGGAGACTTAGATACGCATAAGGTATTTCACATAAGATAAAGCGAGATTAGATAAATATGATGTGTTGTTACTGTAGTCTGAACTTTATTTTGTTGGTTAAGGGAACTATAAAATACAACAAAATTATTTGAAAAAGCATTCGAATTTTTATAGTATAAACTATATAAGGAAAAACGGCTTTGACAAGCTATTTTCTCAAATCTGTGGTTGAATTGTTATCAAACTTTATGTGACCTCGTGTCATTTAGCAGCCTGGGAAACAGCATTTAATGTCTGATGCAAACTTTTAGCAAAGGTGGCCTAAATTTTAGCTTCAGAGACAAGTTCTGGTATGCAATGATCCGTTCTTTCTTTAGTGGGTAATTAGATATCACAGATAGATTATCTTTTTTTTAAATTGTGAAATGATAATTTTTGAGTTTTTTTTGGAGGGTGGTGGGTGTCTGCCTTCCAAAATGTCTTTGAAACCTTATTGAAATCTCATTGTGTTCTTGCGTTCACCACAGATTGCTATTAATCGTATTATATGAAACTGAATAATAGCTGTGGTTTGATTTAAAGTATTAATAAAATCTAAATTTGTACATTCTAGCTGTAGAGATTCAAGATTTTAATTTAGTGAAATGCCACAACAATTCCCTGTATTTAGTTTGACAAGTGTTATATGAGAAGCATGTCTTACCAAATTAGGACAGACATATATTTTACACCGTTTAGAGTCTGATTATTAAAACCTGTTAAATTGCATATTTAATATTCAGATATCTTTCTGCAAATGAGCTGCTTCGATTTGTTGTCACCACTGTTTGATTCTTGTATTAAAGTCAATTAAATGTTCATCTGAGGAACTGTGGAAAGTTAGGATTTAGAAGTAGCCCTTGGTTTTTCAAGAGCTTCAGTAAATTGAAAATACTGAAAAGAAATACTCCACAATGCTTTGGGCACTGTAGGCAATATCATGTACTTCAGTTGCAAACTGGGAAGTCTAATCCCTGGTGTGAAATTTACTGATTTTTTTGTAGAGGCCAGATATCAGCCCAAGATTGATTATTGAACTGGAATACTAATTTTCTATAATTCTGCAGGAGAGAAAAGGTCTGGATTTTAATTTTCTCATTCTTTGTTCTGAATGGTAATAAATGTGCGTTCTAACTTAATGTTGCCCTCTACTCAAAAAAATTTCACCGTTAAGAATTTTACTGATTGAAGCAGTATTTTTTCAAATTCAAAATAGTCCCAGGAGGAAGTATGAATGTGGAAGCCTGCCTTTTAAAGAACATTATAAGAAAAAATTACATTTTTTAGTATACTTTGAGAAAAAATGTCAATTTCCTACATTTATACAATCTCAATTTTTATTTAAAAGCAAAATTATTCTGTTTTTTATAATTTCAAATTTCATGATACTTTAAAAAATTTAAAATCAATTTAAATATTCCAAATTGTTTTTTGCAGATATTATCTCTATAGGACAGAGTAGAACTGCTCCATAGGGTTTCCAAGGAGTGCCTGGTGGATTCGAACTGCCAGCCTTCTGGTTAGCAGCCAAAATCTTAACTGCCACACCACCAGCGTTTCCAATTTAAATATTTCAAATTTTAAATTGTTTTTACAGATATTGTCTTACACTTTTAAGTATTTTAAAGGAAAACTTGATCAAAGAATTATTTTACTGGAGTTTGGGCCTGAGATCTTAGTTTCCCCAGTAATTACGGCCATTTCCGCTTCCTCTCTCTTACGGTAAGGAAACACGGTTTTTACAACTAGCTCTTAAGGGATGTATTGGCTTATATAAATGATGAAAACATTGAGGTATTTTATGCCAAACAGTGATAAGTTAAACTTCCTGAAAAACTTATTTGTTGTATTTTCTGTCTTATACAGTGGCATTTCTCAATATTTAATTAAATATTAAAAAATAGTCCTGGTAGAAAAAACCTTGAAAATTGCTACTGTAACAGATCTCTTAGGTTTGCTTCCAGTTTAGAAAAAAAAAAAGGTGTTTGTTTTTCACACTTAAGTTTCTGATTTTTATCTACTTTTCTTCATACTTTCCACTATTCATATATTTCCCATATTTCCGTTTATTATTTACCTCTTCTTCCCTTCATTCCTTCCTCCCATCAACAATATTTATTAAATACCAGCCATTAGCCAGGTGTTACAGAATGGTGAAGGAGCCCTGACGGTGCAAATGGTTAAGTAGCAGAGTGGGGTTGGCAGTTAGAATCCACCAGCTGCTTCTCAGGAGAAAGACCTCTGGCGATTCTGCTTTCCTAGAGATTACAGTGAACAAAACCCTGTGAGGCAGTTCTGCTCTGTCACATGGGGTCACTATGAGTTGGAATAAACTGGAGGGAACACAACAACAACAACAACATGGGGGAGGGTATGTGGCCCTAAAGTTACAGAAGTAACAGCTATTGGTTGTGCATTCAGTTGGCTCAGAACCTTTTGAAAAAAAGTGATACTTCAGATGCTTTGTGGTAGTGCTAACACATAGTGCTAAGGACACAAATGGCAGTGTCCCCCTATGGTGTGTGGAGGGAGTCAGAGAGTCCACTGATGGGCCTGAACCAAGTCTTGGGAAAAGAGTAGTAACTGGCCAAGAGGCTAGTGGCAGAGGGGGTTCCAGATATAAAAAAGTTTCCAGTAGATTGACTATTCATTTATAATATATTCACTATATTAATCACCAGGATATCACATTGTCAGAATCAGTACAAAAGTGATAAGCAGAAGTCATGGTCTACAAGGAGCAATTATTCTCTTAATTACGTTAAAATTGTTTGCATACTTGTCTCATTTTCTTATCTTCTGCATCATTGTATTGCTTGCAGGGCCTTGTGCAAAGTGTGTATCCAGGAAATTATTTGTTGTCTTGGTTTGAAAAGATTTATGTTGATGAAAGGCAAATGTTGAATATTTTGACAAAAGAGATTTTAAAAGTAGTTTAAAAGCTTAATGGAAGAGGAGTCACAAGATAGCCCAGAAACAATTGCCAGACAAATGACACAGATAATGACTGTAGGAATGCACGGAGGGAGAGGTGTTTTTTTCAGTTTGAGGTGGTCAGGTGGCTTTTGAACCGTGTCAAGTCTGTATAGAATTTCTTTCAGTGGAAAGAAGGGAAATGCTTTCTTTCATGTGAGTAAAAAATCTTGAGTAAAAGTCAATTTGAAAGACATATTCAGAATTACTGAATAAATAAGTTTGACAGAAATGGGGTTAGATTAAAATGGTTTTGAAGTTTTGTTTGGGTTCTATGCCCCGTTTTGCTTTTTGCTGCTTTAAAAACTTTTTTTTTCTTCATTATACCACTCTTTGACTGTCAATCTTGATTTCCTTATTTTCCTTACATAATAGATTTATTGAGATAATTAAATTACAGTGAGATAATATGTGTACTTATGGGAAAATTAAAAAAAAAAAACACAGTTCTGAGATCTGCATTGTGAAGTTACAAGTCCAAATGTTTTCTTTTTTCTCATATATGAAATGATCTCCAGGATTGGTTCCAGTTTTACACATTTGTATGGTTTTAGAGTGAATTAGGAAGATTAGTCTGGTGGAGGTTAGCAAGCTGCATGGAGGGTGAGAAATCGGCTAGGGGTTTTTGCTGAAATTTAGGGAGAAGGAGGTTAGGACAGAGGGAAGGACAGGCGTAGGATGCAGACGTTTCAGGGCAAGCATCAATACAGCAGTGGAAGTGTACCACCTTAAAGTGAAGTACCTTTTGTGTTAGCAGAGCTGTATTCTACTCAATCTCAAGATTATTGGGAAAAGCTCCAGAAGATTTTTGGTTTTAAAAACTATTAGAAACGTGGCAGATTTCATTTGTGTGTGTGTGTGTGTATGCCTATGCATGCACGCCATACCCATTTAGTAAGCTTTGTGCAAAGAAAATACGTTATTTCATAATGGATGTGATTTTTTTTTTTCTCTTACCATTTCACACTAATGTATTTCTTTGTTATTGTAAGTCACCAATTGAAGGATATATGTATAATTCATGCTAAATCAGTATATTGGTCTAGAAGGTTTTTCAGGAAACTAGTAATGGAGTAGAGGCTTCTTTAATACATATAACTATATAAAACATTATTAATGTTAACAGATGTTGCACTTTAATCCCCTAGAATGATTGTTTGGTACCAGCAGGAGATTTATTAAGCCTGAATTGTGTGAAATTGTGTGTGCATAAGCTGCTACTTAGATTGTAAAAACGCTATTGAAAACTGTTAAAAAGTTTTAGCTATAATTGGCAGAGAAGTATTAACTGTGCTAAAAGAAGTATGTGCGTATGGTTGGCTCATGCGCCTTAACCTTTTTATCATTTATCTTCTCGTATTAATGTCACTGAATTATTAACTCATGAGCCAGGGTGGAAAGGGTGAAGGCACCATTTAAATGTGTGGCAAATTTATCCTTATCGCTGGAGACATGAAAAAAAGTCATTTTGTCTTATCTGTAAAACAGAAAGGACATTTTAAAATTTCATTTACAGTAATCCACTTCACTTCCAGTGAAACACCTAGATTATTACAACCATAGTATAATGCTCTGATTAAAAATTTGTAACCTTTTCCACTTTTTTGTCTTATATAAATAACGTTGACAGAAAAGCTTAGCCTCCTTTTTTTTTTAATGTGATATCTATTAATTGTAGCTTAGAAATGTTATTCCTATGAATGGTATGTCACAGCATGGGTACTAAGTTTTAAGAAACATTTGTTTTGCAAAATATAAAAAAACTACTATAATAGCAACAACCAAAGTATTATTGGGCAGGAATCTGGATACAGGAAACTAGAAAGCTCTAGAAATACTTTTCTTCTAAAACAGATGTGTACATTTATTGGGGCTTCGTAATTATTTGGAGTAAGATTGGCGATTTTGGCCTTGTTGAATTTTTAGAGTTATAGCAGAAAGTCAGCAAATTAGATTTAAGCAGTTTCTTATTGATCAAAATGTGGAACTGGGTTAGATCCAGTATTTCATATGGGTGAATAGCAATGGTGACAGAAATTTCAGGAGTTTGAAGCCACTTTTACCAGTAACTTTTTGAAACCATCATACTGATGGTAGAATACCGCAGGGGTCTTGTCTAAACCTCATATTTTTCAGTCTCCTGTTACTTACTGTTTTGATTGGTTTTTCGTTCTCTCCTGCCAAACAAAGTAGTAGGATATGTTACTGTGGTAAGGTCGTCTGTTTTCTTTTCTGGAGTTCCCCTCCAAACACTGCAAGCTGTACATATGGCTCTATTATACATGCACCCAAACAGTAATTTGTTTTGGTCAGTAAAAATAGTGTTGCTTTGTTTTTTAATTCATATTCCAGCATGGTTAATTTACATTTACACTAACATTTAAATTAATTTCTTAAAATAATAGACTAAAGTTGGTTTGATTATTTTGGCAGACATTGATAGTGATGAGTCAGTCAGCTCATTACTTGACTCAGCTGTGTCTAGTTATCTTGGACTTGTGCTTGTCCATCTATAGGAGAGGGTGGCAAATGGCTGCTGCCCAACTGTTTTTGTAAATAAAATTTTATTGGCACAAAGCTGGGTCATTTGTTCCTGCATTTCTTCTGCCTTCGTTCACGCTGCAATTACAGAGTCCTGTAGCTCTGACAGAGACCATATAATGGACCACAGATCCTAAAATATTTACTGTCTGGCCCTTTATAGAAAAAGTTTCCAGACCCATGATTTGTAGTATGTCTATATAATTTCTTGCTTTCCATTTTTTCAGATGTAACAGGATATTATTGAAAATGTTAAACTTAAGAGATTTGAGGGGTTACTAGTTAGTATCATTTGTAGTTACTAAAACCAGTTTTTTGCCTTCCTTTACATTTGGAGTAGCAGCAATTAGTGGTGTATTTTTCCTGAAAATTTTCTGAATGAAAAAAATATATTTAAATTATTAAAATGATACAAAAATACATTATTAGTCTCTTACCAAATGAGAGTCTTGGCAGGTAATTCAAGCTTCCAGTCAGTTTTTCTCAGCTTTTTATAATGTATGTTTCTTTTTATTAAACAGCACTGGTTTATGACTAACTTTAATGTTATGTAAAATTTTAATAGAGGTTATAAAATTATATTTTAAAGTTGAAAACCCCTTTTTGAAAAACCACATATACCTCCCCCACTCTGTGATTGAATAGTTAAGAAGCACTAACATAAAATTGATGTTTTAATTTTTTAATAAAGTTTTGTTTTTTGCTTTAAGTATTTTCATATTTAAGTTATTCAAAATGACAGAGTTCATTAGTGTTTCTTAATAGTTATGTTCATGCATATTTCTTTGCCTTCCTATCTAAGTCTCCAGAGCCCTGGTGGTACAGTGGTTAAGAGCTCGGCTACGAACCAAAAAGTCAGCAATTCGAATCCACCAGCCACTCCTTGGAAACCCTGTGGGGCAGTTCTGCTCTGTCCTGTAGGGTTGCTGTGAGTCGGGTTTAGTTGTTTGGTTTTTATCTCAGTATCCTAATGCGCTTTAGAGAGATCAGCCACACCAAGCTCATAGACTCTCAGCCTGCCGCTGGAAGCAAAAGTGTCTGTGCGTTTCACTCATTTAGTCTATAACGTTATCCTTAATGTGGCCAAATTGATTACTCAAAAAGAATTGATAAATTTCTCTTCTGTTTAGCCCAATAAAATGCTTTTGTTTTGTGTTTTACTTGTAGATTGTAGATAAATGAGTGGAGACTAACTCAGGATAAGGCCCAGGAACTTGCTCTTTCTTGAAGTCCCTGATGACATCTTCCTTTTTAATCACGTGTAATGTTCTCACAGAGGCAGAGTGATATGTGTGAACTGAATAACTATCAGGTTATTATATTATGGCTGCCAGTGTAATAATCGGTGTGAAGATTTCAAAAAATGATTTTTTTCCTGAAATAGCCACTTTTTTTTTTTTTTTTTTTGAGCCACTTCTTTAGATGTAGTTAAAAAAAAACCCCTAAGGATTAGAATAATTGCTTAGGCGCATTTTTATGGAAGAGACAAGACCTTAGTTAAATATATTGCAGTAACCTTTAAAAGTGTTCTTTAGAATTACTTAAGATGGAATCAGGATCATACACATAATTGGGAAATTAATAGAATCATATTTAGTTGCTGAACTTCAGACCTAGATGTTTGTGAATCGCCCAAACTCTCATCTTGGCATGTAAGCTGGGGTTCTGGTGTCTGTGTACTGATCTCAGTCTTGGGCTCTTTTCACTGAGGTGTAATACTGGTTGATCTGGGTACACATCTTAAGGAAAACACAGGTTCAGAAACTGCTCATATTTTTCTTCTTCATTGTTTTAGTATAAAATACATTTATTACCATGAAGTTCTGGGGAGTTTATCATTAGTTAATGCATATTTTGGGTCTTAAAGTTGTTCACTTGTGTATTTCATTTTCTATATGAGATTATTAACTAACTTTTGAATGTGGCAACAATATCTTAATCTCTTTATAATCATATCTTTACCAGTTTTGTAGCACAGGAGCAATTAATATATAAGGTAAAAATAAATAACGTTTCAGCATTTACTGTCAAAAGCATCTAGGAGGTACTCACTGAAATATTCATTGACTTTAGCTGACCCAAAGCAATTATAGTGCTAATATTATCTGTTTTAAAAGTAAGAATTGTAAGTTGAGATGACACTATAGATTGACAGTTTCCAAATGAATTGTATCATTGATTGATTACAAAGCAGTTGGCTACACTCCACATCATTTTCTTCAGATTCTTACTGTGTATTCTCTATATTCATATTTATTTTTAAGATCATTTGACACATTTTACTCAGATTACCTCATTACCTCTAAGAAACCCCTGATGGTAATATTGATGATCTAATATATGACAGATCCTGGGTCATTATTATTTCATTTAGTGGTTGTATATATAGACCAAGAGGGAATTTGAATATCGATTGGGGGAATGGCTAGTAACAATGATTTATGAACAAAGGATCCTGTGCAGTGAGCCAAACATAAGATTGCATCTTACGCGCTACAGTGGATAAGATTTATCAGTCCAGAATAATTTGTAAGATATAAACATTTTAAATAGAAATATAAATCAATGAAATTAAGATAGCTCAACTGAAAATACTAAAAATTAAGTTAACATTTAGCTATCATTACCTTAGGGATGTTGGTTTTGCTCATGTAAATATTTTAAAAGTCAGCTCCTTATTTTTTTGGTCTATCACTTTCATAATCCCAATATGACTTTGTTCTATTTTCATTTTTTATTTTAGAGGAAAAGATAATAAAACGTATAAAGTGAGCAAGTTAATCTAAACTACTTAATTAGTGGCAATAGTGATTTTAGAACATGGGCTTAGATCCCAGCACAGCTACTTACTGCCCTTGAGAAGGTAGAGTAGTCTCCTTTTAAAGTAACATGGGGGCAGTATTTATTTCTTAAGGTTGTTGTGACAGTTACCTGAAATGATATAAGGGAATCTAACCATGTGCCAGGCATATATAGCTTTTTATAAGGAAGTGTTGTTTCTGAGGTAGAATGTAATCTCCCTGAGGGTGAGGATTTTTATCTCTTTTGTTCCTCAGTACACAGCACATAATAGATGGCTCATTAAATATTTGTTGAATAAATGATCTGGTGACTAGTGGAAAGAACAGCTTTGTGGTTTGCCTTGGAATGGAATCCAAACTCTCCCACTTACTAGCTGAGTAATTTCAGTCAAGTTACTTTTACCTTTCTGAGTCTCAGATTTCGACCTTTATAATATTGACCTTGAAGCTCAGCCTCACATTTTGAACTTTATAATGTTGATCCTGTATTTTTATAAGGATATGTGTCTGATTGAGTATTTAGCACATAGTAGGCACTCAGGAGGAGTCCTGGTGGTGCAGTGGTTAGGTGCTCAGCTGCTAACTGAAAGGTCTGTGATTCAAACCCACCAGCCGATCCTCGTGAGAAAGATATGGCTGTCTGCTTCTGTAAAGACTACAGCCATGGAAACCCCCCATATGGGGCAGTTCTGCTCAGTCCTGTAGGGTCGCTATCAGTTGGAATCGACTTGACGACAGTCGGTTTGGTTATCTGGGTTTAGGCACTCAGAAAATGGTTGCTTAAAATAAAAAGTATTACTTGTCATAGAATGCATAAATTTATATTCAACTCTAAAAAATTGCATGAGAATGCTAGACAACTAGGAAGTTAAGAGGAAAGAACAATGTCTTAAGAAGTTGGATTGGACCAACATTTAAAATGGGCTTTTCCTTCCCCCCGAAAAAGAGAAAAAATAACTTCTATGTTGTTTAAAATTTTTTTTCTGATAATAGATGCAAAATATTTCAAACAAATAGATTTCTGATTTGTTGTTAGGAAAGCTGGGGAAGCCATCAGCCATTCATGATATGTAAGATAATATTTTGGCTAGGCACATAGCTCTATTTTTATTCTTTTGAAACTTCATTTGCAAGTTTATGTTCAATCATAAAATGTCCCCTACATTGGTTTGAAAATGCCAGCTTATTTGTTTTTATTATTTCAGCTCATAGGATTTTAATGAAGAGAATGGCACGAAGCCCCAGGCTGTGCCTCTAGTGTCCACAGCTACAAGCCCCTTTTGCATGCTCAGCATGACTCCCAGTTACACAGCATATAGCAGATGTAATCAACTTGGGACATTCCTGAACTCTCTTCTGCTCTGACCCTAACCCCTCTTATAGGAGAATTTCTTTCTTTACAATAAGGAAGTTTCAGTAAAAGGATAAGATCAATTATGTTAAGGGAACTTTAGCAAAATTATTTAAGTATTCCAAACTTGATATCAGTGTCCATTGAAATGAAATGAATAGACGATAGTGACTAGTGGTCGACCACTTGGTTTTAGAATCTCTAACAGCATTTCTATACCCAAGCCTATCCTTGGGAAAGGAGTGAAAATATAAACTCAAACTTGGCAAAAGAAGATTACTGCCTGGAGCCAAGAAAGCCTTTCTGATTAGCCACAGCAAAGGTTTTCTTCGCCAACTTACTGAAGGATAACTTCCAAGGGAGTCAGTGTTTTTGCCTGTGTTAACAAGAAGGGGAAATTCTAGATTATGAGGATTACACACAAAGTTTTTCAAAAAAGTGAATACCCTGAATAAGGTTTAGCTAAATTAAAACTATTTGCTGAGCCTTTGCATGGAAGTGGAATGGAATTTGATAAGATATAGAAAAGCTGCTTTCTTTTGTTCACAAACTGTCATAATAATTATCATTTAATTTTGCAAATATGATCAGAAACCCTGCCAGCTTTAGTTTTTATTTAGAGAAGACACATTCATTGCATAGAATTCTAGACTTACCCATAGCATTAATGTCTTACTTTACACAGCATTAAACAACAACCAAACGTAAACCCACTGCCATCAAGTCG
Organism: Loxodonta africana; assembly: GCF_030014295.1. Classification (NCBI taxonomy): domain Eukaryota; kingdom Metazoa; phylum Chordata; class Mammalia; order Proboscidea; family Elephantidae; genus Loxodonta; species Loxodonta africana. The sequence goes on from NC_087344.1 coordinate 125,333,711, forward strand.
ATTCAGACTCATAACGACCCTATAGGATGGAGTAGAACCGCCCCATAGTTTCCAAGGAGTGCCTGGTGGACCTTTTGGTTAGCAGCTGAGCTCTAAAGCACTGTGTCACCAGGGCTTCTACGCAGCATTCGTGCCTAATGACAAGAATGGGTGACTGTGGTAGGTCTTATGATGAGAGGGTGCTTTCTTTTCCCTGTTTTCTTTATGCATATAGTTGTTTTGGCTTGAATAGCTAGTATTCACAATAGTGTGGTGCCCATGAGTAGAAATCAGAGATAAAGTTAGAGTAGGAATCTTTATGCTGGCTTTGTTGTTAGCAGAGTATACACCTAAGTTTACCAGTTTTAGAAAATTTTGTTTTACCTTTTCTTTTTCCTTCTATCAATTTGAAGTGTGTTATATTCTACTTCTTTCACTGATTTGGGTTTTAATTTTTTCTTTCTTTTTTTTTTTTGTAAAAGAGGCATCATTGCATATAACTTAAGTATGATGTCTTGATAATGTAACATAAATACGTGACTATTAAAACTAGTTAGTGGTGTTTTCCTTTTAAATAATTTTGCTGACAGTTTAAGATATGGGATATTTCATGCAGCTAATAAATATAAGCAGGTTACTGTCTGAAAGACTGCAGCTGACTGTACATTGTAAGTAGCATATAAAACATTGAGGGCTGTTGGGATATAAACAATGCTGAGGCATATTCCTGGAAGTCACTGTTCAGCTTTGGAAGGTTTAGTAGTAATGATGCATTAATTGACTTTTACATGACAGAGTAATAGGATACTTAGATCTAAAAAACCTCATGACAGAGGTTTGGTAGACAATAGTTTGTCGTATATAGAAACAAGACAGGGTGAAATTATCTTTCTATTTGAAGATTTAGGAAAAAAAGTGGAGATAGGGTGAGTTTGCACGTTAAAAGTAGCTGGATTTTTACGAATCATAGTCATTTATGGTTTAAGTAGAAGTATTTTGTTTCTGTTTTTACTAAGAAATGAACTACTCACCTCCGTTAGTGTACATTCCTCCCCCACTTTGTGCTAAGCTTGACTGAAATTCTTAAAGGATTTTTTTTTTGACTTTTAAATATAAAGACAAATAGGTTTTTTTTTAAAATAATTTTTATTGTGCTTAAAGGGAAAGTTTACGAATCAAGTCAGTCTCTCACACAAAAACCCATATACACCTTGCTACACACTCCCAATTACTCTCCCCCTAATGAGACAGCCCGCTTTCTCCCTGCACTCACTCTCTCTTTTCGTGTCCATTTCGCCAGCTTCTAACCCCCTCCACCCCCTCATCTCCCCTCCAGGCAGGAGATGCCAACATAGTCTCAAGTGTCCACCTGATCCAAGAAGCTCACTTCTCACCAGCATCCCTCTCCAGCCCATTGTCCAGTCCAATCCATGTCTGACTGAAGAGTTGGCTTTGGGAATGGTTCCTGTCCTGGGCCAACAGAAGGTTTGGGGGCCATGACCACCGGGGTCCTTCTAGTCTCAGTCAGACCATTAAGTCTGGTCTTATGAGAATTTGGGGTCTGCATCCCACTGCTCTCCTGCTCCCAAGACAAATAGGTTTTTAATGTGGGAAATCAAAAGTAATCTTTTCAGTTTGTTGAAAAGAGATTTGATTGTTCTTTTTGTTGTTGTTGTTTTATGGTGTGAGATGCTTACTGCGTTTCCCTTTGCAGGTGGTCGTAGGGTTTGACAGAAAAGTCTGTTAGCTGTGTCTAAGTTTATGAGTGTCCTTTAGTTTGTTTCATTTAGAAGCAATGTTTCTTGAGATTAGTTAGACCATATTTGATTATATATGTCGGTATTTGTTCTAGTCTTAGCTGAATGTGGTTTGCTAAGCATTGCAGTTTTCATTAACATTTGTTTAATGGAGGGTTAGTTTTTAATTTGGATCACAGCAGTAAAATCTTTCGACTTAGTTTTCAAAATTTAAAGTTGAAAATAACTTTATTTTGATGTGGAAGTGGTTGGATATAGTTTGTGGAAGTGGTTGGATATAGTTTGTAGAAGTGAGAAAAATAAATTTAATATTCTTTTTACTTATGGCACAGGCCAGTGGACTTCAGCTTTATTTGCATTGCATAAAAGAAGCCATGATTTTATAAATTCCTGAACCTGTTTCTGTTTGTCAGAAACATTTACGTTAAATCTCATAACTGACTGGAGTATACTTTTTAAATTGTGTTTCACATTCTCAGACCTTAAGAACACATAGAATTTTTAGTATAGTTACAATCTGTTCATGAAGCATTCTGCTCTGGCCAAAGACCGCAAACGAGGTCCTGGTTGTGTGGTTTCCTCCTCCATTTCCCCTCACTAACAAGGTTTCCTATCTTGGCAGCTGTTTCCTACAAGGCAGTCTTCAGTGCCTGATTTCTTCCTTCCCTTTCTTTCCACAAACAAGGACTCTTTCAAATAGCAGATGACTGAAGACAGACTGGTCGTGGATTGCTTTAAGAAAGTGGAAACTTGTTCAAGAGTTGTACATGTGGGCAAACAGCCCATGGCAGTAGCTCATTGAAATGAAAGTACCCATTACAACTAAAACTTGGACAGTCAAAACTCTTTGCTTGAATCAGGAGCAATCAAATGGCTGACTTAATTTTACTTGTAGCAGTGATGGACCTCATCCATGCATTGAAATTATCCTATTTGCTTGGTCACATCATTGAACAGTCTGTAGGATATAAGCAATTATTTATTGATTAGCCTTGAAGTGATGACTTTTTCTTATGTTTTGTACAGAATAGCCTGTAGTTTTAAGGCAGGAACTCTGCATTGATGGTTCACTGGTAGAATTCTCGCCTTCCATGTGGGACACCCTGGTGTGATTCCTTGCCGGTGCACCTCATGTGCAGCGACCACCTGTCTGTCGATGGAAGCTTGCATGTTGCTATGATGATGAACAGGTTTCAGCAGTACTTGTAGACTAAGATGGACTAAGAAGAAAGGCCTGGAAGTAGCTTTTGAAAAGCAGTCATTGAAAACCCTGTGAATCACAACAGCCTACCTGTATCTGATTATGGGGATAGCACAGAATTGGCAGCATTTCATTCTGATTGGCATGGAATTGCCATGAGTCAAGGGCCAACTTAATCGCAACTAACAACATCAACTTTGCTGCAGCGGTTATTAACTGCAGCTTTAGTTTTGATTTTGTCTTCTGGAATAGTCTGGGAGCTCAGACTGAAAAATGAATAGAGCCAGCCTGTTTTTCAGGGATGTGTGCCATGGGCCTCCATCAGATTAATTTTTAAAAACTAATTTATTGTGTTTTCTGTGAAAGTTTACACAGCAAATTAGGTTCCCATTTAATAGTTTGTATACAAATTGTTCAGTGACATTAATTACATTTTTTACAATGTGTCAGCATTCTCTTTAATTTTGTTCTGGTTGTTCTGTTTCCAGTACTCTAGTTTCCCTGCCCCCTTATCGTCGGTCTTATCTTTGCTTTAGAGTAACTGTTGACTTTTTGGTCTCACGTAGATGATTTTTTGATGGAGCAAGGTCCTCACGGGTAATATGCTTTATTTTGTGTACCAGTCAGTTATTTCAATAAAAGATGACCTCAAGGGATAGTTTTGTTTCAAGGTTTAAAGTCTGTCTGTAGCAGGGTGATAGTCTCAGGGAGTCCTCTAGTCTCAACTGGCCCCTAAAGCTAGAATTTTTAAGAATTTGAGTTCTAGCCTGTGTTTTTCTTCCATTCTATCAGATTAATTTTTCATATACTGTTCTTCTTTTGGTATTTTTGGCATTCAGAAGAAGACATTTTCTCTTTCCTTTGTTCTTGCCCTGTTTCTTTGGAGGAGAAGCATCTAAAATGGTCTCAGAACTAAGTAATACCAACTGTGATCCCCTGCCACCATCATGATATCTAAAGGTCTTCATGGCATTCAGAGATAGAGAAAATATTGGGCTGATATGGGTCATGGAGGGGTATGAAGGGAAGCAGTGTTATCTCTAAAACTGTAGGCATGATAAAATAAACTCGTTATATAGAATTATTTTGCTAGTTTCATCTGATTTTTGTAAAAATTATTTTTGGTGAAAATATACACATCAAAACATGCATCCACTTAACAATTTCATTTGATTTTATGGATCTTTATATTTAAACTATAGCATAAGATTTTTTTAATGTTCTGTTTGGTGTGTTTGTTGGTAAAGCAAGACTGAGTTTAGAGCGTGATAAGTATTTCAAATCGTTTAGAATTTGCCTTTCCACCGAAGTTACATTATAATGAATTGAAAATGGAACATAGTGAGCTAGTAATAGAATCACGTGATATATGGAACATTTAGTAAATGCAGCATAGTTCAGATACTATGAAAAATAACTAAGTTATCCAGGAAATTTTTGTTTTCTGAATTTTCCTTTATGCTTTAGTTACAGCATCTAAATTATGTAAGAGTTCATTTTATTTGAGTTACATACACAGCCTCAGGATGGTGGAGGGGTTCACCTCACCACTTTATGAAACTTCTAGTTCTACCAGGTTTAAGTGTGGCTTGAGAAAAATTGGTAATGCTTAGAAGAAAATGACGGAAACTGTCAGATGTCACTTTAAAGGAAAAATTTTGCAATTTGTTTACTCTTAGAGGCTAGACCAGCAGGCTAGATATTTGGGGACTGACTCTATGTGTACCACAAGGCAGTTCAGTACTGCTCTAGAGTGAAGTAAAACACTTGGATAGAGTCCAACAACTGACGTGGTCTCAGCAGACCCAGGATCTAAGAAATGCTTTGATTAAGTAGGCACCTAACGTTTTTGTACCATTTCCAGTTTAGAGAACTGGACTCTAAGGGCTAGCCAATTAATTAGACTGGCCTAACTTTTTAAATTAGTGATGTAACCTTGGAGGTACAGTCATGGTTTTGGGTTTTCACTTGGGTCCAGTGAAATCAGTGATATAGGCTTGACTTTGCTAGGTTATATGATACTGTAAGAAAAACCAATATATGAAAATCTTAAACTTATCTCTTTTAAAAACAAAAAAAAAGGGAATTATATTATTAAACACTCCCCCCCTTAGTAAAGAATAATGAGAAAAATAATTTGATGTTCAGGAATGTAGTGTTGTAGGAATACCTTTATTATATAAATTAAAGTACACCCATATGTTAATATTACCCTTGTATAGAAAAACTGTTTTGTTACATCTGTATCTCATAAGGTCACTGGATAATATAATAGATGCCATTATTGTTTACCATCACTGGAAACAAAAAGTATATGTAGTCATGAAATTGTTTAGAAGTGTTACATACTATATGTAGTACTTTGATAAAAAGAGTAATATGTGGCATAAAAAGATATTATGCTGTGTTAATCTAGAGTCATTCTCTAGGCCTTCCCTGTGGTTTTCTAAGAAAAATTCATCATCAAGAATTAATATAACTTTTCTATGACTTTACGTGTCACGGTTATCTATAAATCTTCTTTTGGCTTTGACCAGTTTTAGAAGTGTATGGCTCAGATATCCAGTGTAATCAAGCAACTTCCATATTGGATATAGAATCAAAATACATACCATTATTCTTTATACTCAGGAGGGAGGGAGGATGGGTGGGAAAGAGAGTTCTTATTGTTATTTTGCTTTTTTTTTTTTCTCATTGGGCAGGAACATAGAGTAAATGATGGATTTGTTTGTTTTTCAGATATGAGGATCAATGATGCAGACTGCTGGGTTCGATGAAGCTGGGCATTTATAACTAGATTCATTAAGGAATACAAAGAAAATATTTAAAGGGATCAATAATGGTGTCTTCTGGTTGCAGAATGCGAAGTCTGTGGTTTATCATTATAATCAGCTTCTTATCGAATACAGAAGGTAAGATGTAGTTTAATTTTTTTAAAAGCCTGGGAGAACTTGAATTATATAATCTCTTTATATGGAAATGGCTAGAATGAGTACTATTTTATTATTTTTAAAATACGTGCTGAAAATATTTTCTGAATGTGGAATTTTTTTTTTCTTTTTGCTGGTAGAATCATTATATAAGTATGTAGTGTAGAAAGCACTAGAAGTCTAAAATCTATATTTTATATAAACTCATAAAATATAGTTATTCTAAATAATGGAACTAAATGAAAATGTTGTTTTGGTATATATTTTACATTTATTGACTAAGCCTGTTCCAGTAAAATTGAAAGTATTTTGTGCCAGCTCGTTCACTTCAAATTTAGTTTGTCTGTGATCATAGAACTATGCTTATAGTTCTAAAAGTACAAAATCATTTTTTTTATATATTCTGGAAAAAGTTATTTTTTGTAGTGTGCCCTTTTTTAGTAGTCTCTCTCTTTAACAATAAATGCATTCCTTATAATTAAAAAATTTTCAGATATGAGTAACTACTTTCCTGTAAATTTAAAAAGAATTGTGGAATTTTTCTCAGTGTTGCTTTTAAATTTTTTTTTTTTATTAAAGCTTGAAAGAGTAGTGAGTATATATTTTTGAAGCCAGACCTGATTTTTAAAGAAGTAAATACTTATTTTGAGGCTCAATGAAATAGAACCATCATTTATTAGTTACTATGTTGATTTCCTAGCAACCATTATTTCTTTTGTCTTAAATATTTATTCCAGGTGGGAAAAAAAAAAAAAAAAACATCCAGGTACTTTTTGCAGAGTAGGTTAAAAGTTAATGTGGAGCTAAAATGTGTATATTTGTAGCCAGTTGATAGTGGTGGTTATTGTACTTAGCATGAAAATACATTAATCTTATAGTATCTGTGAAGAACATAAAAACTCTGTAATGTAATGTAAAGTATAATGGACTTTTTTAAGTCCTAATTAAATGTATTTGAAAATGTTTTAAATTTTTCAAACTGCTTTCATATGTATTTTTAAAAGATCCTATTTATGCACGTTAATAAAGTGGTAATAGGTGGAGAAAAAGAGGCATATTGTCAGCTAATAGATAATAACTAGTGTCAAAATGTTAACATTTTAATTTTGCAGAAAAAACTTTATTTGAATTGCTTGTTCCATAGTTTCATTATTTTATCCTTGCCCTATAGGCTTTTACATTTAATATATTGAGATAAAATAGTAACATAATTTAATAAATAACCAAAATCCGTTGCAATCGAGTCAGTTCCGACTTGAACCACCCTATAGGACAGAGTAGAACTGCCCCATAGGAGCAGCTGGTGGGTTTGAACTGCCAACCTTTTGGTTAGCCGCTGAGCTCTTAACTGCTGTGCCACCAGGACTCCCATAAATAATAAATTTAGGAATTTAGAAATATTTATGAAATACCAATCTGTATTCAGAAAGTAAACAACGTTCACTTGGATTTAAATCACAGTGGAAAAATTTCAAATAGGTTATTTTATTTTCAGATGATACTGCAAAAAAAAAAAAATACTGTATTTTTATATATACTGCTCTTTGCATCAGATCGAAAGATATGTTAAGTCTAACGTTAAAAAGTGGTATGTCTGAGTGAATAGCGCTGTAATGATAAAAACAAGCAGGAACTGACTTTAATAAGAATTTCTGGCTTGGGTTGTTGTGAAAATCTGTGTATAGCCTGCAATTTTGCATCTGGTTTTGGGGGGGAGGTCTAACTAAATACCTGCTGTTACGTTTGAATGTTTTTATACATTTAAAAAAGATTCCAGGTGTGGACCAATGGCTCATTAGTCCACATAATGAAAAATTTCTCAATCAAGATAGAGAGCACTTTGCTGGCACGGTAGCTTAACTCAGCGGGGGGCTAGCAAACAGAGACTTTTTCATGAGATGCTGCAGTTTTATTTCTAGTGTCACCTATCAGGTCAAGATTCATATCTACTGTTAAGAGAAACTTCATTTTGGGGACATCAGGCCAGGGGGTGTTGCTTTTGAAGCAGTTCCCTCCTACTGGTGAAAAGAACCTGGGGAGAACCCACACTGCCAACTGCAAGAGTATACTTGTACACAGTTAATGCACACTGTTCGAACATTGATCCAACATCACACGGGCTTGTCTTAGAAAAGTTTTATGTGGCGTGAAATCCTCTATTGTCAGAACACCTGTAGAGGAAACCAATCAAAGTTAGGTATGAGTGTGCGGGAAAGAAGATATAAATTTAGCCATCCAGCCATTAAGTTTCTCCTGCACCTTTGCAGAGTTGTTACCTTTTTAAAATTTATTGAGATGAGCTTTTTTTTTTTTTTTTTTTAACAGTTCCTCTGTTCTTGTTGGTAAACTCAGGTTTCCTAGGTGCTTTCCTCCCTCCTCCTTCATTTATTGAGAAACTAAAGTGAACCAGGTGTTTAGGATGCAAAAATGTGCAAGGCACAGTTCCTGATCTTGAGCTCCTGGTCTTGGGCAGGGGTTGAAACCCCAAATACCTGTTGTGGGCAATCAGCTGAAGTAACGAGTTTAGCAGGCCAGACAGGATCTGCAGCAGATAGGAGGGTGTTTGCTCATGGACCCGGTTGCTGTTCCAGTAGTTAATTCTAGCCTTGCTGGGCTTTTGACTTTTCAGTAGGAATCCCCTCTTAGATTTTTGAGTAGGGGCAACCTAATTCAGATTTTTTTTTTTTTTTTTTTGAAGAAGCAAGCCTGTGTATCATTGTCAGCCATAGGCCATGCCTTTCTTTTCAAAGCTTTCCTGTTTACAGTAGTGATACTTTCTCTACATTTCATCATGAATTTTGGTTTCCTTGTGTTCTTTCACTGCCTTGGACCAGAAAAAACATGAATCATCAATACATGCTTACTTTGGTATACGATTTTAAAGGTTTAATGTAATTTTTGACTTGTTTTATATCTGTAAATATATCAGGAAAATTTCCAAATTTGCAAGAAAGTCTTATTTGTTATATATACAAACATTATAAATATGTCATATTTTATGTGCATATCCAAAAACAAATCACTAAACATTTCTTAAGTTTTACCATGGTAAATGCTAATTTTGTTGTTGTTAGGTGCCCTCGAGTCAGTTCCGATTCATAGTGACCCTAAATGCTAATTATATAAAGGTTTAATAGAATTAGCTTGCACTGTCTGTAAGAATCAAAATTTTGCAAAGTAGGGACAATGGTTTATGTGTTCTTAAATTTTTTTCTCCCCTGTGTATTTTTGACAATTGTTTAGAATTTCCAGGTAAACAATGGATTTAAAAAACAAAACAAAAAAATTTTTTTATCATGTTTTAGGTAAAAGTTTACACAGCAGATTCGGTTCCCCTTTTAACAATTTTTGTACATATTGTTTCGTGACATTGGTTAATGTTTTTCACAGTGTGTCAGCATTCTCATTATTTTCATCCTGTTTGTTCCTGTTTCCATTAATCTAACTTGCCTGTCCCTCCTTACCTTTGCATCTTTGTTGAAGGGTAAATGTTGATCATTGGGTCTTATATAATTGATTATTTAAGGGAGCATGGCAGGGTCACTATGAGTCGGAATCGACTCGACCGCAATAGGTAGGTTTTAGGTACTCATGGGTGATAGTGTTTATTTTATAAGCCAATCTATTATTTGGATGAAAGGTGACTCCTGGGAGGGGCTTCAGTTCCAATTTCAAAGGTATCTTAGGGCAGTAGTCTCAAGGGTTCCTCTGGTCTTTGTCAGTCTAAACAATGGATTTTAAAGACTAAACTTTCAAAGTATTTTGTAAACTTTCCTTAGACATTATTTTATTCCTGGAAAAGTAACCTCTCAACCCCTTCAAAAATCAGTTTTGTTGAGAAACTGGTGTGCTTTGATTCCTTTGGCCAATTTTTATAAGCATAGTAACCCACTGTGGAATCGTGTATCAGTAAGTAGAAAAGTAAATTGAATTTTTATGTCCTACAGAATTAAATTATGCTATATAATGGAGCTCTGGCAAGCAGAAATCAGACATATGAAGGCTTGGTTGAATGACAAGTTACAAATAATAGCAGCTCTTCAGCAAAAGTCAGTAATAGGAATTTTAGGTTGAATTCCTTATGTAGTGAGTATGTAATTAGAGTTCATTAGTCAAAATTTTAGTTAATTAACTCAAATTACATTGTTGCTTATCCTTCTTTCAAAGAAAAATATTATGCCAGATATAAAATAGAAATGAATATTATGATTTCTGCTTTAAATATTTATTTTATACAAATCAAGATAACATAAGAACATAGCTGTAGAAATACTATCTTGCCAGTTTTTAATGTACTTTTTAGTTCTCCAGGCACATTCTACAGTGGGTTTTTTGAGTTAATGATATCTTACTCAAAATTGATGTATGACTGTAGGGTCTTTTCACTAACTGGGTGGCATAAAAAGGCAGATGTAGGGATAAATATGAATTAGATAAAACTGTTTTTAGCATATAAATATTTCCTTCAGAGTGGTTTTTAATTTGCTGGAAGGGATAGTAGCTTTGTTCTCAAAAGTTACATTTAAGAAAGATTAAAATAACTGAGAACACTATAGCCATTGATGCTTTTTTTTTTTCATTCATTCTTTTGTTCGTGCACACATAAAATAAAATGTATTCCTTTAATCATGAATACACATATACATAATATGGCACAGTGACAGAAATATGTTTATTTTCTTTTGTTCATTGATGCAAGTGCCTAGAACAATGCCTGGCATATAAAAACCTGTTGCTGTTGAGTTGATTCTGACTCGACAGAATCAAGTCAACTCCTGTAGGACAGAGTAGAACTGCCCCCATAGAGTTCCCAAGACTGTAGTCTTCATGGAAGTGAACTGCCGCATCTTTATTTCGTGGAGTGGCTGATAGTTTTGAACCGCTGACGTTTCAGGGCGTACCTGAGCGCTTAATCACTACACAACCAGGGCAACTTGCCTGGCATATAGAAAACAATTAGTCAGTATCCATCATGACAATTATATAAATCTTTGAAGATGTTCATAGTAGTGAGGCAGTCAACAATAAGGAGTTTTAGCACAAGGTGAGAAGTGCCATGATGATGATATTCACAGAGGCATCTGGAGAAGGGGGTGTTGGAGTGGGTGGGGAGGAGGGTGTATGTCAGGAAAGGCTTCCGGTTGGAAGTGAGAATGATGCTTGTGCATCTCAATCTGAAGATAAGCTGAATAAAGTAGGCAAAGGGAATGGTGAGTATGGTGGAGAAAAGGTGTGTGGTGAGAGAACAGCATGGATATGAAATAAAGTATTGTCATGGTTCTCAACTTGAGGTGCCACAGAATCACCTGAAAGGGCTTGTTTAAAACAGATTTCTGATGAAGTAGGTCTGGGGTGGGGTCCAAGCATTTGTATTCCGACAAATTCTGGGCGATGCTCTGCAGCACGCCGAGAACCCCTGCAATATTGTTTGTGTGTGGGTGGTTGAGGTGAGGGGTAAGGGTGCATGAGTGTGGATATAAATAAAACTTTTTTTGTATTTTTTTTTGGGGGGGAAAAATTATGATTTGATTCACTATGACTCAGAAGACAGTAACGAGTTACATACTGGGAGTTACTTAACTATACCTTTCCGAGATGCTCTTTATTCTTCTGATCAGTCTTCAGAGGTACCTGAAAAAATCAGACCTCCTCTTCTAAACCTCCACTTAGTCTTATAGACCAGAATAAAAACATGGGTCAGATTTGACGTAGGTTACAGAAGTGTAGCATATTTAGCCTTTCTTCTGTGTCTGTAATAAGTCCTAGTATTTTTTATATTAAGATACATTTTTTAATCAAGGAGACATAAACCATATTACTTTCCTTGGGCATAATTTTAGGCTTCTAAAAAAGAGTATTTTTTTTTTAAACTACTGATAATATACTGAAAAAGGAAAAAAACTATTTTGAAAACTTGGCTTCAGATTAGGCGAAAACAACATATTTTTGTTAAGGTTAAATGGTATATTTTCAGAACCTCATAAACTCTTACTTCATTTTTGTCCCTTTGCATTGTGATAACCTTGTTCTTGTTTTCATTGGGAACAACTACATGACCATTGCTATGATAAGGCTGAATTGACTTGCTGTAGGGGTTTAGATTTCCTAGCCTAGCAAAATTGACTACTTTTGTTCATGTCAGTCTATTTGATTAGTTGAAGGCTAGGAGGTAAATTTTCAGTAAGGTACATGGGGATTTGGCAGTATGACTCCTATTAAACTTAATGAGAGTCACAACTCCCATTAAATTAATGGAAATTGTACAGCATATTTGTGTTTGCTGCATAGCAAATGTAACCTTATTTTTTAAATTCACAAGTTATGCAAATTAGCATGCTTTTAAAACAGGGCATAAGTATTTTCTTAAATGATTTTATTTATAAAATTTTTTTAGTGTAGAAAATTGTGATTTTACCCCTTAAGAAAGTACTTAACTATATCGCTTTTAGGAGGTTTTAAATATTCTTTGTTGTTATATGGGTGTAACCTAATTTGATTGCTGCAGCTTTCTTCATAGGTAGTGATATAATTCAGCTTAAAAAATACAAATATTAAAGTCATTTACAAATTACACATATGATGTTGCTCCTTATAGTGCAAAAACCAAATGCTATATGGTATCACTACTGAGATTCAAGAGCTTTTCTGAATCTGACTCAAAGTTGAAAAAAAAAAAATAAAAATGCTTAATAGAATGCACTGGCATCTTTTAAACTGCGAATTTGGAATATACTTGGGTCATCTTATATGGCAGTGTTTGGTGTAAAATAGCCGCCATATTTATTAAATGAAGATGAAGTTAAAATGTTTGGTCATTGATATATTTTTTCCTTCCCACTTTTCCTCCCATTTTCTAATCTTGCTTCTTCTCTAGTCATAAAAAAGGTTTTGTGACCCATAATCTCTGTTGATTCACCAATAGGTGTTTCATTGGAATGAGTATTGTAAATATGTCACTCACAATAGCCACCCAGTAGACCTCAATAACGTTATATTGCTTGGCTGTTTAATTTTTGTAAACCTTCATTTTCTGATAGAAAAGACCACATTAAATATTTAATAAATAAGTCTGTTATTATGAAATAATAATTTGCTAAAAGTTAAAGAACTTGTAAACTTACCCATACTGGTGTATATTTTTTTTAAATATCGCTTTTACGTGCATATTAGGCATTTACCACATTTATTGTTATATTTTGTAAGAATCAATAAGTGTAGTAAAGGTAGCTTAATCAAAAGCACAGGAGGCATTTTCAACTGTCCTTTTGCAGAACTGTACTTTTGTTAATGACTCATTTATTTCAGTTCTGAGGAAGCTCTTATTTTTTTGAAATAGTATGCCTTTTTACTTTTTTATACACAAGTTGTGGCATTAGAAATAAGATAAAACAAGTGGTTGAGTACAGTCCATCTGAGTATTAATGCAGAACTACTAGTATGTCTTGAAGACCGATTTATCTGCTATGTTAGTAAGGGAATGTCTTACTGAAACATAAGCTCGGTGTACCCTGTGGTGCTCTTTATTTTCTTTTCACCTCCTCTGCATGACAGAGAAGGACATGTGACAGCCGTGCAGGCTACATATATTAGACAACATCAGTGTGGATTAGTGAATATCTCATGACATCTTTCAACCTTGTTCTTGAATTCCTTTTGTTAACTTGACAGAAGTGATTCCAAGAGAATACCTAGCCCTGGCCTTGGGAGATCTCTTGGTTAAAATGTAAAGTTGAGAAGGGAATTCCATACTAGAGCTACAGGAAAGAAAAACATTTATAATAGCTCTTTATCAGCTAGGGACTCTCCTGAGTTTGCCTTTTAGGTTGCCGTTATTCTTGCTCTGAGGGGTTGTTTTTCTTACAAGCAATTTTTTTTCCTTTTGATTTTGAGTGTAATACATCCTTGTGGTGGTGGTGTTATGTTATTAGGTTCCATTGAGTCCTTCTGACTCACAGCGACCTTATGCGCAATAGAACAAAACACTGCCCAGTCCTAACCCCGTGATAGAAATGATAGAAAAAAAAAAAATCGTTAAGATAAAAATTTAAAATTCTTTGTAATTCCATGACCTCGATATCACTACAGCACGTTTCCTTTTTGTCTTTTTTTAATACCCATGCTTGGTTTTATGGATAAAACTAAACTATATATAAAACAAAATTAGGTTATTTATTTTATATTATCATAAGCTGTATTACTATGTCATTATATGCTTAGATAATGGATTTTAGCAATGGCATCCAATTCATCACATATATGCCAAAAATGATTTAATTGCTTCCCTTTCCCTTACTGATTTTTTGTACTTGTTTAATTTCTTGCAAGTATTGTATAAGTAAAATAAGTATCCATCTATATAAATCTTCTCTTCGATATCTGATTATTTCCTGAGACTTGAATTCTGGTTATTATATCAGAGATGTGGACATTTTCCAAATTGGGTTTTCGGAAGGATTGTACCAGTATTCACTAGGATTAGCAGTGTGTGAGAGTACATACTCTACATACTTGACCAGCACTGATTTTAAATGTAAAAAGTCACTGACACTTTGTTATGTGAAAAAAGATACCCGATTATAATTTGACCGGTTTGTAATTTGGTGGCTCCTTGTGAGGAAAAGAACATAGATTTACTTACTGGCCACTTGTAATTTGGAATTTTTTTATTCACTACGTCCATTTTTCTGTTTGTGTTGCTACTGCTTTTCTTACTTTTTACAACTCATTGATGATAATACCCTTTTGTTGCTATAAAAAAATATTCCAGTATTCCTTTTATTTTCTACTGCTCAGTTTTTAAATAAAATTTCAAATGTAAAAGAGAAGATTTTGTAATTTGGCATGAATTACACGGATTTACCAGTGATTAAGCTTTGTGTTTATAAATTTATCACATTCCTTCTTTCTTTACTTTTTGATGTATTGCTAATTTCTTTTGTGAGATCTTCCATTATTTTTATGTTTAGAAATTCACCATATTGGGATCAGTTAAATTTTTATTAACTTGCATTTTTCTGTAACTCTTTTAAATTTCGTTTGAATTGCTAATCCATCAGGAATTAACTTTGCCATAAGGTGAGAAGTATGGTCTTCAGTTCATTTATTTAAAATGAGATGAACCAATAATCAAACCATCTGGTATGGATCAAGTTTTAACTAACAATGTAGGTGAAGTTGGGACACACCCGGATTAGAAGTGGATGATGGACATTAAAGAAAAACAGAAGAAAGAAAAAGAAATGAACACCCTTTGTATCTATACATATTGGAGTATGGGTGAAAATGTCATAGTTCTTCTGATTCCATCAGTATATCAGTGCTCTCCTCTACTTAAATAATTGCCTTTTGCATCTAGTCTTCTTAATGAAGTTTATTTTAAAGAGATTTTTGTTGTTGTTGTTATATAGTCTAAAGAAAGGGAGAAAGAGAGAGAAAAGGATAGGTATGAATGAGGAACATTGTTACCATGATTAAAATATCCCATACGAAGATAAAAGTCTGCATTTTAGAAATTTAGGAGTTTGAAGAAACATAAGGAGTTGTCTGGAAAAACAGAAGAATTCAGATAAAGCAAAGTTTCATTTTTATATGGGTTTAATATAGAAAGGGTATTTAAGTAAAGTTCTCATTTATTATGCTGTTTATTTATAGGATGCCTCTTAACTCTTGCCTTGTGCTTATCTCTGTCCAGTTGGTATGTGCTTACATGTGTACTAATTGTTAAATATCTCTTTCCTTAATTACTATTATTATTTTTTCTCCCTTGTATTAAAATTTAAGCCAGGTGGTATATGTGCCTAATATTAAATTCAGGTTTTGGTTTCCAACCAACCCATTGCCCTTGAGTCAGTTCTGATTCGTATAGGACAGAGTAGAACTGCACCATATGGTTTCCAAGGAGTGCCTGGTGGATTGGAACTACCAACCTGTTGGTTAGCAGCCGTAGCTCTTAACCACTATGCCACCAGGGTTTCCAGAGTTTTGGTTAGAGGCACCATAATTTAATAAGAGTCAGGGACTTGGGAACCTTACTTAAACATTAGAAAAGGTGGACAGGGTATTGCTAGTGGTAGTGCAGAGAGCCTCTTGGGTTTTAAGAGACTATTTTTATATATAGAATGCTGTGGCGAAGTGATGATGACAGATGATCTAAAAAATTGATAAGTAGAGCAAAGGAGACTGGTGGTGTAGATTCAGTATATTCCACTACGTAAAGTTTTTTTTTGTAATTTTCTTTTTTGGTTGCCTTTGGTGGACATGTTGGATACTTAAATTTGTTTCCAGGCAGAAGAAGAGGAAATGGGATCCAGTGTGGAAAGGCTCACCTTGGAAATGGGAGAGACTGTTTATTATTTATGATCCAGGGAGATGAGGATTCAGGAAGAGAAGTGTTAAGGAGGAAAAGAAATTTGAGAGAGGTCATGCTATATGGTTTTAATCATTTTATTAATCTAGAATGTACTCCTTAAAATTTAACCCATGTATAAATCACTTCAGGTCTTGTTAAAATGTGGATTCTGTTTCAGTTATCCGGGATGGGCTTGGAGGGTCTATATTTTTCATATGCTCTGTGGTGACACTGAGATTGCTGGTTCAGGGGAGGACATCTGTATCATGGGGTTTTAGTTATTAATATGTTTAGTGTCAAAAATCAGATTTTGCTAGACAGTAATTTCTACTATTGCAAATTAAGATTTGTTTCTTACCAAAACAACATAGTTGAAGTATAGAAATATCATCATTTTCAGTTCTATAACTCATTTTTATTTGGAAGAACTTTACTGAACAAGTTTATATTTTGTTACACTTCTAATCCTGTTTTATATGCTTTCTGTTGACCTTTATCTGATGATTTGTTTTGAAAATTCCCTGAGTAACAGTACAGGCTGACCCTTTCTCCCTAATGTATTACCCTCTATTCCGCATTGAGCTGCTCTACTTTCAATTTATCTTACTTGGAAACATTATTTTTAATAGCATTTTAATGCAAATATGTTTTTTAATTATTTTCAGTAATACTATAAAATCATGGAATCCAAAATATACATGGCTTAATTTAAACAATTTAGGAAAAGTACATTTTTATTTTATAATACCATTTTCAAAATCAGGATATATTTAAAAGAACTAAGAATTGTTTTAATTTATACTTCAGTGTTAATACCCTCACATGTAAGCACCATGAAAGAGCATAGGATGGGGATACTTGATTATAAATTGGTCATCAAAGATAGCTCAAGATATTTTGTCTGCTTAAGGTCATCTAGTGCTTTTTCTACTCTGCACTATTAGATGTAATAAAAAAAAAGATTTCTTTTTAGGAGTGGACATAATCTCCTTTTGCTTTTTCTGTTAAATGTATAGATAGGTTACTGATAAAATTTAACTTTAGTTTTGTTAAATAAAATTCACAAAGCCAAATAAGAAATGAATAAGTAAATAGCAAATTTTAAACTAAAGATAATTCCTTATTGGTATATTAGTGGTAAAAATGGTTTTTATTTTTGTTTTCAATAATTCAAGAATTGTAGACTTGGAATCATAACTTGGAGATTAGTAGTACCAAAAATTTTCACTTTACGGATAAAGAAAGTAAAGTCTGCAAAGATAGTCCCAGTTCTACTTACTGCCAATCCATTCTCTTTCTGTAAAACTTTATATTTAGCCTCAGATTATTGGTGTATATTTTCCTATGTCATGAAGGTTGTCACTGAAGAATATTTAAAGTACATTTTAAAATATATTGCTTGACATTGTTTAATGATGAGCAAAGATTTTTCATTTTAAAGTTTTTAATACTGTTTCAGATTAAAAACTATATTAAATTGCCTTTTATAATACATAAAATGTATTACTGGAAGACGAATCATGCAGTTGAATTCAATGGATATATTTGAATTACGGCGTTGGTGAAGAATATTGAATATTCCACGGACTGCCAAAAGAACGAACAAATCTGTCTTGGAAGAAGTACAGCCAGAATGCTATTTAGAAGTGAGGATGATGAGACTTTGTCTCACATACTTTGGACATGTCATCAGGAGAAGGATATCATTCTTGGAAAAGTAGAGGGTCAGTGAAAAAGAGGAAGACCCTCAACGAGATGGATTGACATAGTGGCTGCAACAGTGGGCTCAAACATTGTGAGGATAGTGCAGGACCAGGCAGTGTTTTGTTCAGTTGTCTGTAGGGTTGCTGTATGTTTGAACTGACAGGACAGCACCTAACAACAACAACAGCAATCTTGCTAACCGTCAACAAGTAAGAATGCACACTCTGTTAACAATAAAATCAAAGATATTTATTGAAGGCTCAAGACAGTTCGAACTGGGGACACATCTGATCTCACGAAGTGAAACCAAATGCTCCAACATGGTGGAGCTACAGAGGCATTTTTTTGCAGTAAAATACAACATTTTGATTGGAAGTTGCAAGGTGAGGTAAGCAAGAGGTAGGAAAACTTGAAATAGGGGCTTTACAGTGATTGGTTAGAAACATGAATGTGGGCTACTTGGATTGGTTAGTTTAAATACATGACTAAATGAGGAAGTTTCCAGAGTGGTCACAAGGTAATTATCTTAAAACATTTCCTGAGGGCTGTTAAGGGATTTCTGATAAGGGTCTTGTGTCAAGACCTTCTTTTAGGACCAGTCTATCCATATCGTCAGCTTAACACAGAGGAAAACATTTCCTTTGTTTTGTACTTAAGTGAATGATGTGGATAATATTGGAAAGAACGGGAATTCCAGAACACTTAATTGTACTCATGTGGAATGTGTACATAGACCAAGAGGCAGTTTATTTGGACAGAACAAGGGGATATTGTGTGGTTTAAAATCATGAAAGGTGTATGTCAGGGTTTTATCCTTTCACCATACTTTTTCAATCTGTATGCTGACCACAATCCGAGAAGGCAGGGTATATGAAGAATGTGACATCAGGACTGGGGGAAGACTAGTTAACAATTTGCGGTGTGCAGATGACACAACCTTGCTTGCTAAAAGTGAAGAGGGCTTGAAGCATTTACTGATGAAGATCAAAGACTGCAGCCCTCAATATGGATTGCACCCCCGCATAAAGAAAACAAAAATCCTCACAACTGGACCAATAAGCAACATCATGATAAATGGAGAAAAGAATGAAGTTGTCTAGGATTTCATTTTACTTGGATCCACAATCAATGCCCATGGAAGCAGCAGTCAAAAAATCAAATGATGTATTACATTGGACAAATCTGCTGCAAAAGGCGTCTTTAAAGATGTCACTTGTGCCTGACCCAAGCTAAGGTATTTTCAATCAAGTCATATGCATGCAAATTGCTGGACAGTGAATAAGGAAGACCAAAGAAGAATTGATGCATTTGACTTTTGATGTTGGAGAAGAATATTGAATACTCCGTAGACTGCTGGAAGAACTAACAGATCTGTCTTGGAAGAGGTGCGGCCAGAATGCTCCTTAGAAGGGAGGTTGGCGAGACTTCATCTCACATACTTTGGACATGTTATCAGGAGGGATCAGTCCTTGCAGAAGGACATCATGCTTGGTAAAGTAGAGGGTCAGGGAAAAAGAGGAAGACCCTCAATGAGATAGATTGTCACAGTAGCTGCAACAGTGGACTTAAATATAGCAACAATTATGAGAATCGTACAGGACTGGGGAGCATTTCTTTTTCTTGTACATAGGGTCTCTGTGAGTTGGAACTGACTAGAATAGCACCTAACACCACCCACCACCACCAACTGACAAATACAACAAAGGTCTGAAGGTTGCAAGGGAAATCCTTTGTTACGTACTTAAGTCTCTCTAAGGGTTTGATAGTGGCAAGGGAGATAAGGAAAGCTGAGATGGAGCTGGGATTCAGACCTGGGCTCATCATTCTGATATGAGTCAGTTGCCTCAATTTTGGAACTCTCACAGATAACTCTGCAACTTTCAAACAATTTTCAAAGGTTGTACAGAGACAGGCATATATTTTCTATAAAATACATGGAATTTTTCTTTGAATGTTCCAATTGTTGCTGAGACCAGTTAACTAATAGAAAATTGATAAACTATAGTAATTTTAATTTTTACTATATTTTGTTATCAGTTCACTCTAATTGTCAGTCATCATTCCCTCCTTCAGGTATAGGTTTTGGACATTCTGTTTTCCAGTTTCGTTTGTTTACGTCAGGAAGCTTGTTTAATCCTTTTCCTTTGTTTTAAAGTATAAGCAAATAGAGACCATCCCTTTTAGCTTTTAAAAGCTCTTAATTTTGTTGCATTAATGGCACTCACTGTAAATTCCATGATCCTGCTTTATTTACCAGAAAGCTTGTCTTTGAGAGCTGTCACTCTGTGCTTTCAACAGCGTTGTTAATTGACTGATAGCAAAGATCGGGTGGAAAACCTTTAGTGGCAAAAGACTGAGCATGTAGGTAAGACTCCAGTCTAAGGGCTGGTGAATCTTTGCCTTTTGATCCCATTTCTGTTTTCACTAAAATACTAAATACAGAGTAGAAGAACAAAGTGCATTTAAAATCATTCAGAAATGTTAAGCAACAATAAAACCCCGTAACCATTTAAATGACAGCAGCTGACTATTTGAATTAACTTTGTGTTTGGCTTAATTTGGGGCCCTAATTATTCCTAACTTACATGAGTAGATTTCAATTATAGTATCCTGCAGGGATTTGTAGCTAAGGCAACTAAAAGAAGCATTTTACATAAAGTACTTTTGTTCAACTGATAAGGCAAGTTAAAATGTAATGATAGAAAATTGAAACCCCTTTGACAAGGTCCAAACAAATGTTTCTAGTAATTTTGTTTAAAAAAAAAAAAAGAAGTAAATTTATTTTTAGACAATATTTTGGCCTTTTGGGAAGATTGACTTTATTGCAATACTAACAGATATGTCTTAAGATTACATATTGTAGTAAAGTAGTAAAATTTTAAAGATAAGGACATATTTGGGACAGTGAAACCTTCCTAAGTAATTTTTTAGCTTTATATAATTCTTAATGTACATTCTGACAGCATAGGTTTAAAAGAAAGACACAAATGAGTAACTTGAATGACTGACACCTGTATAATTCTGTATTTCCGAATGCATTTTTCTTCAGTGCAGGTCATTTACAGATTTGAAATGCTATATACTGAAAAGTACAAGGGTGTGCAGTATGCTTGGCATTGTGCGTGGTGTTAGTGGCAGACCCGATACGTAACTCGCCCTTCCTCAGTACTTATTTTCCCCACAGCAAGAACCTATATTAATTTTGAAGACTTTTTCAACACTGAAAGCTATTTTATGACTTAATTACTGGTTACTTTAGTTGCTACTTTGGTTCCTTACTAACCTGTATTTAAAAAAAAAAAAGACATTTGCTAGCATCGGTAGATTATTTAAGGCTTAATCATAATATTTCACTAGAGATTTATAGCTGGCTAATGGAGTCTTTTTTTAATGGAGTCTTGATAGCATAGTGGTTAAGAGCTCAGCTGCTAACCAAAAGGTTGGCAGTTTGAACCCAACAGCTTCTCCTTGGAAGCCCTTTAGGGCTGTTCTGCTCTGTCCTTTTGGGTCACTATGAGTTGAGATCAACTCAGTGGCAATGAGTTCGGTTTGGAGTTTTAATGGTCTAGTCTACTGAATGAAGTTAAGTGCCAGTAGCTCTGTTCTCTACCTGGTCTTCTCAGCACCTGGTTGTCCTCTACCCCCTTAATTCCTCTTTTTCCTCTTTCCTTCCCCTCTTCCCTGTCCTTCACCCCTTTTCAGAGTTTGAACATCTACTATGTGTTGCCCATTTTCTTTCTGGCCCTGTATTTCATTATTTCCTTTAATCTTGTCAAGCGTATGATCAGTTTTTCACTGAGTAAAACAAAATCTAAAAGTTTTAGGCTAATATTCAGAGACTTACACCTTTTGACCAGAAGGTAGGTTTTTTCCTCCTCATAACTTGCTTTTACATGTGACATAGCTCTAGCCAAGCTGTATTACAAATTGTTTGTTAAAAGCACTGCTAGGAAATTGACCTTCTACATATTTAGTTCCTATTTGTTCCTTAGGATACTCTTCAAAAGCTACCACCTTTAGGAAATTTTTTTCTCATATAAGAGGTATTCCTCTCAGTTTGTATAGCTTCACAGTAATATAGTAAGCCACTAGACACATGTGGCAATTGAGCACTTAAAATATGGCTATGACTAAAGTAAGACTTTTTATTTTATTTCATGTCAATTAACTTATATTTAAATATATATGCTAGTTTTCTATTTTTATGTAAGGCTTTTCTCTTTCGTTACCTTCCTTATATGCTTTTAGTGAGTTCCTTTTGATCAGGAGCCATGTTTTATTTCTTTCCGAATTTTCATAGTTCTGAGGCACTCAGAAAAATATTTGAATTAATTGAGAAGCACATTCAAGGAGTTAGTACCAAAAGAACATTTTAAATATAAACATTATTCATGGGGCATTAGTTTCACTAATGAACACCTGAAAATCATATGATGAGCTTGTGACCATAGAAAAGAAACAAATGTAGGTACATGCATCATGTGCAGCTCACAGGAATAGAGTCTCTGGGATTAACAGTTTAATATGTTTAAATAGGAGTCCCCGATCGGCACAAACAGTTAAGAGTTCTGCTGCTAACTTAAAGGCTGGATGTTTGAGTTCAGGAGGTGCTTTTGAAGAACGGCCTGGCAATCTACTTCCAAAAGATCACAGCCATTTAAGACCCTGTGCAGCACAATTCTGCTCTGAAGCACATGGCGTCACCTTGGGTTGGGATTGACTTGGAAGGCTACTGGTACTGGTATACTTTAAGTACATTTTCAGAGTTAATAGCAAACCAAGTTATCGACTGTAGCCTCAGTTTTTAACAATAATTTGGTAGTTCTTTACTTACCTGGATTTTAATAAGCTAAATCTAAGTAAACTAATGTTGGTTTCTATTCCCTAAATCAGAGCTTCCTCCTAGAAATCTAGTAATTGAACTAAGCTGATAAGACATTTGTTATCTAACCTTGGTCTTTTATGTGGTTAAAGGAGATGCTTTGGGAGATAATTATGAAGGAATCAGTTTCAAAAATGATGGGTAATGAATATTTCCAGACATTTAGAAAATTCTTGTGATCTTGTCTTTTGAATGTCTTCTTTAGATAACTAGAAAATCCTTCTCTGATTTTAACTTAGACCTAAGAAGGAAAAAATTTTATCCTCATAGTGAGTAATGATGGTTTATTGTAATGATATTTTACATAGACATACATAACACTCAACAGTATATTAGTTTTTTGGTTAATATGTTTTTAATGACTTTCTTATTAGTGTTAAAACTTTATACCAATAGCTTGTAATATTGAAATTAATTGCTTTCTTAGCAGAATCTTCATAGAAATTTTTTCTGTTAAGCATGGAGTAGAAATTGAGGTAAATACACAGTACAACTAAAGGATATACTTTCTATATTTATTAATTTTGAAGAAAAAAGCTTTTGACTTAGAAGGGAGAATTAAAAAAAACACTGTAATTTATACTTGTACTAAATATTCTAGCCTTACATACTTTATAATTGAAACGTTTTCCTCAGAAAACTTAAAAAGTTTTCATTGACATGCTCCGCATTGATTTGCTTCTCAGCCTCACATCTAATACTTTATTACCACTTCCTGTTTTGTAACAATAATCATATCTGTCAGTTTGAACCATTATTGTATCAAACTTAGTCCCTGAATGGTTTATCTTTATTTTAGGAAATTCAGTCTGTTGTTAGAATGAAAGTTGGCACCACTGAAAATAATTGAGAAGAAGGTGTTACTATTTCTTAGGACAGATCTGAAAGTAGAGCTCCAGATATGGTTGAGCAGTGCTTATGTTACTAGAATGACTGAAGAATCTAGGCTGACTACCTAGAAGGAGAGAGTATGGCATGTTATGGCGAGGGCTATTTATGAATATAGCCTGATATATATGTGGAAAAAAGGTAACATAACCAGTAATACAACATACTTCATATTTGTTATTTATGGAAGCAGGGAATAAGAAAGTGTAAAATTTATAGTTTTTTGAATGTGTACTGTTGACTTAATTGCCTTTTTGTAATACTTCTTCAAAATAATGATCATATGAAGATATTGGGAGGAAAATAAAACCTGTTTGAATTTGAGATTACATATACGCTGGCAGTTAAAATTTCTCATCCTCTCTTTTTATTTAGCATTTGCAAACGGGTACCCAGCTTACCATAGTGCCTCTGTCTCTCGCTTCCTTTCTCTCTCTGTATTGAGAAAGAAAATACAAGTAAATTCTATGTTTAGTAGTACGGTGTACTTTCATGCTTTTGTCAGCTAAGAAGTACCTTACTATGGAAATAAAGATACACTGACATAGTGGAAAATTTTACAACTTCATTGAATTGTTCCTTTACTGTACTTAAGAAAATTTTATTGTTATCTACTCTGCTTGACGAGCTGAAACTTTAAATTTACCCTATGAAGATTTTTTTTTTTTAAATGGTGTAGTAGAAAAACGTACCCAGCCGTCAGTCAGTTCCAAGAGTGAAGAAGGCAGATGCAGCTGCTCTAGAGGAGAGGGTCTGGTTGGTGAATAAAAAATGCATGTCAGCATTTCGACACTGCATTCTTTTGGGGGTATCTGTTATCACTGAATAGGAAACTCTTTCAAATTGACAGGGAGACAGAATCTTATGCTGAATATGTAAATTGGAATTATCACATCTAGCAGTTCCCTTCACCAGGTGCGGGCTAGGAGCTTCGATTCTGTTCTAATGTCGAGCGAGTGCCAGTAGTTGTATTTGCTAATTATCCCCCATCTCTTCCAGGGTATAGTATCTTTTTTTTAAGTAAACAACTTGCCCCAGGTGTTTTTAGGAATGCCTAGCAGGACACTGCAAAACTGCAGGTGCTCATGTGGCAATAGGATGCTGCCTAGAACACTGAAAACATCTCTATCCATCTGTGTGGAAAAGATTATTGCTTTCAAGGGTTTTACTCCTTAATATACCGAGAACAATACTTTTCAATATTTTGTTGTTCCTGAGATACTGGTTAGGGCAAAATGTGGGGGCTGGTATTTTTAAGAAAGTTAGAACACTTAATTAGACCTTATGTTTGAGCCTCTGGGGAAAAAAAAAAAAACTTTATGATTTGCAATTTATGTGACTAAGCCGCGAAGTTTTCAAAGATTCTGTATAGTGAAAATAAATCAAGTGTTTAATAAAGGGATATTTAAGATGTTTTATGTTTTCCTTTCTTATATTTGATCCTACTGGAAAGATTTATACCTACATGACAATAATTTTTTCACTTTTTTTTCCCAGTAAATTCTTAATATAGTGCTATGATGTTTGAAAATAAAATTCAGAATTTTATGCTTTTAAGAATTTATATCACAAGCTGTTGCTAAGTACTGCTGAAGTTAATTTGTACGTGAAGCATTTTTAATATATGTTACTTTTTTGGGAAATTTAATAACTTGGATCACAAAATTATCCTTTAATTAGTTCGGTTAGTCATGTTTTCTTGACTGTCATAAATACATTTTTTGAAGAGTTTATGGTCTATCCTTTGCCACTCTCTGGGCACCGAATTTTCTTAATACATTTTCCCTGATAGATTGCTTTTTCATTTTCTTTTTTCTAATAATTTTCCCATTATGGAAAGATAATGAAAGAACTGCTAAGTGCTGAAACTATGAAGGTGTTTTGAAGTTTCTTATAGTTTTTCTTAGACTGTGAAAGTCGTTAAAATATTTCTGTAGCCATTTGCACACTTCAGTGATACTGTTGAATATTTCACAGGGTTTCTGCTGTCATTTAGGATTAGCCATTATTATCATTTGTATTGTCTTTGTCTCTGCCTCCTTTCTCTGACGTATCCTGTAGTGAAATAACATTTAGCCTAGAATGAAGTTTCTCATGAGAGAGAAACTGTATGTTCAAAGGAAACAAGTTTCAGTGTACAGTCCATTGGTTCAAATTCTAACTCTTCTGTGTACCAGTATTGTGAACTCAGGCAAGTTATTTAACTTGAATTTACATTTTCTTATTTGTTATAAAATTAGAATAATGCCTACTTTACAGAACTGTTGATGCTTAGAATTGATGTGTTTAAAAATCATTTATTCATCAGCAATTATTGAATAGGTGAGATATACTCAAGATTGTATTTTGGCTCTCATGGACTTGTTTTAATTTTCTTCAGCTTCAACTTGAACGTGCATATGAGCAGTTGATGGTCTTTTCCACAGTCAGTCCCCGGCCTTGTTCTGACTGATGATGTTGAGGTTCTCCATTGTGTCTTTCCATAAATGTAGTCCATTTGATTCCTGTGTGTTCCATCTGACGAGGTCCACGTGTATATTTGCCATTTATGTTGTTGAAGAAAGGTATTTGCAATGAATAAGTCATTGGCCCTATGGAATTCTATCGTGCTGTCTCTGGCATTGTTTCTGTCACCAAAGCCGTATTTTCCAACTATCAGTCTTTCTTCATTTCCAACTTTTGCATTCCAATCACCAATAATTATCAGTGCATCTCGATTACATGTTTGATAATTTCAGATTGCAGGAGTTGGTAAAAATCTTCAATTTCTTCATCTTTAGTGTTAGTGTGTAAATTTTTTATGCTTTTGATGACTTTTTAAAAAATAATTTTTATTGTGCTTTAAGTGAAAGTTTACAAATCAAGTCAGTCGCTCACATATAAACTTATATACACTTTACTACGTACTCCCATTTACTCTCCCCCTAATGAGTCAGCCCGCTTCCTCCTTCCAGTCTCCTTTTGTGACCATTTTGCCAGTTTCTAACCCCCTCTACCCTCCCATCTCCCCTCTAGACAGGAGATGCCAACATAGTCTCAAGTGTCCACCTGATACAAGTAGCTCACTCCTCATGAGCATCTCTCTCCAACCCATTGTCCAGTCCAGTCCATGTCTGATGAGTTGTCTTCTGGAATGGTTCCTGTCCTGGGCCAACAGAAGGTTTGGGGACCATGACTGCCGGGATTCTTCTAGTCTCAGTCAGATCATTAAGTCTGGTCTTTTTATGAGAATTTGGGGTCTGCATCCCACTGATCTCCTGCTCCCTCAGGGGTTCTCTGTTGTGCTCCCTGTCAGGGCAGTCATCGATTGTGGCCAGGCACCATCTAGTTCTTCTGGTCTCAGGATGATGTAAGTCTCTAGTTCATGTGGCCCTTTCTGTCTCTTGGGCTCATAATTACCTTGTGACCTTGGCGTTCTTCCTTCTGCTTTGATCCAGGTGGGTTGAGACCAATTGATGCATCTTAGATGGCCACTTGTTAGCATTTAAGACCCCAGATTCCACACTTCAAAGTGGGATGCAGAATGTTTTCCTAATAGAATTTATTTTACCAGTTGACTTAGATATCTCCTGAAGCCATAGTCCCCAGACCCCTGCCCTTGCTCTGCTGACCTTCGAAGCATTCAGTTTATTCAGGAAACTTCTTTGCTTTTGGTTGATGACTTTTTTTAAATGGCACTTTAGATGAAGGTTTACAGAACAAACTGGTTTCTCATTAAACGGTTAGTATGTAAATTTGAATATTGGTTGTATTAACTGGTCTTCTTGCAGGTGTATAGATACAATCCTATTACTGACAGTGTTGTACTTCAGGATAGATCTTGAAGTGTTCTTTTTGATGATCAATGCAATGCCATTCCTCTTATCAGTTTATTGTTCCTGGCATAGTAGACCATATGATTGGCCGCTTCAAAATGGCCAACATCAGTTCGTTTCAGTCACTGATGCCACCTGAATTTAGAGACCATCTCAAGAATAGATTTGATGCATTGAACACTAATGACTGAAGACTAGACGAGTTGTGGGATGACATCAAGGAAATCATACATGAAAAACAAATGGTCGTGAAAAAAAGACAGTGTTTTAGTCATCTAGTGCTGCCATAACAAATACCACAAGTGGGTGGCCTTAACAAAGAGAAATACATTTTCTCACTGTCTAGTAAGTTACAAGTCTTAGTTTAGGGCATTGGCTCCAGGGGCAGGCTTTCTCGTTGGCTCTGAAGGAAGATTCCTTGTCATCAGTCTTTCCCTGGTCGAGGAGCTTCTCAAGTGCAGGAACCCCATGTCCAAAGGACACTCTCTGCCCCAGGTGCTGCTTTCTTGATGGTATGAGGCCCCCAACTTTCTGCTTGCTTCCCTTTACTTTTATCTCTTGAGAGAGAAAAAGTGGTGCAGGTCACACCCCAGGGAAAATCCTTTTACACTGGATCAGGAATGTGGCCTGAAAAGGGTGTTCCATCCCACCCTAATCCTCTTTAACCACAGATTATGATTTATAATACATGGGAAAATCACAAAATGGAGGACAACCACACATGGCCTAACCAAGTTGACACATGTTTTGGGGGAAACAGTTCAATCCATGACAGACAGGAAAGAAAAGACCAAAAGGAATGTCAGACGAGATTTTGAAACTTGCTCTTGAACTGTAAAGCAGCTAAAGCTAATGGAAGAAATGGAGTAACAGAGCTAAACAGAAGATGTCACAGGGCAACTTGAGAAGACAGAGTATTACAATGAAATGTACGAAGGCCTGGAGATGGAAAACCAAAAGGAGAGAACACACTTGGCATTTCTCAAGCTGAAAGAATTGAAGAAAACAATTGAAGCCTTGAGTTACAACATTGAAGGATTCTACGGGCAAAATGTTGAATGATGCAGGAAGCATCAGAAGAAGATGGAATATAAAGAGTCACTGTACCAAAAAGAATTGGTCATCGTGCAGTCATTTCAGGAGGTAGCAGCACATGATCAAAAACTTCTGGTATTGAGTAAAGAAGTCCAAGCTACACTGAAGGCATTGGTGAAAAACAATTTGGAAGAAATTTGGAAGAGAGCCACCTGGCCAACCAACTGGAAGAGATCCATGTTTGTGCCCATTCCAAAGAAAGGTGATGCAGCTGAATGTGGAAATTATTGAACAATATCATGCAAGTAAAATTTTGCTGAAAACCATTCAAAAGCAGTTTTAGCAGTACATCACAGGAAACTGCCAGAATTTCAAGCTGGATTCAGAAGAGGACGTGGAATGATAGGTATTGATGCTGATGTTAGTGTTAAAAATCAAAGATGTCACTTTGAGGACTAAGGTGCACCTGATCCAAGCCATGGTTGTTTCAGTCACATCATATGCATGCGAAAAAAGCTTGACAGTGAATAAGGAAGACTGAAGAAGAATCGTTGCCTTTGGATTTGGCCTTGGTGAATATTGAATATACCACAGATTTCCAAAAGAGTGAACCAGATCCGTCTTAGAAGAAGTACAGCCAGAATGCACGTTAGAAGTGAGGATGGCAAGACTTTGTCTCAGGTACTTTGGACATGTTACTAGGAGGGAGCAGTCCCTGGAGAAGGACATTATGCTCGGTAAGGTAAAGGATCAACAAGAGAGGAAGACCCTCAATGAGATGAATTGACACAGCGGCTGCAGCAGTGAGCACAAGCATAGCAATGATTGTGATGATGGCGCAGGACAGTATTTTGTCCTGTTTTACATAGGGTTTCTATGAGTCAGAACAGATTTGGGGGTTCCTAAGCCAGGCGCTCCTTGGAACGCAGTTCTACTCTGTCCTGTAGGGTCGCTATGAGTCGGAATCGACTTGACGGCACTGGGTTTGGTGTTTTTTTTTTTTTTTTTTGGTTTAACAACAACAACAATTATTGAACATCTGCTGTGTGCCAGGACTATGCTGTGTGCTAGGCATGATACTTTAAGTAATAGTTCATTAATTATGGTACATTACGACACGTACAAGGGAACCAGAGAGAGCTGTGTAGGTGGCATACCCAGGTGAAGCTGAATATATCAAGGAAAGCTTTCTGGCAGGAGTACCTGACTAAGGAAGAGCTGGCCATCCGAAGAAGGATGGAAAAGGTATTTTAGGAGTAGAGTGTGCAGAAATATTTTCACTTAAAAATGGGCAAATTGCAGGTGGTTCAATGTGCCTGTAAGGTGAGGGGCAATAGGAGAATAGTGATGGATAAAAAAATCTGGACCAGATGACAAAGGGCTTTATATGTCATATAAGAGTTAGGAATTTACTATTTTGGTAATAGGTAATAATTGGATAATTTCAAAGGTGATTATAGATTTTTATTCTACAAGTATTTATTTTTATTCCACAGTTGGCTATTGAAAGCAGAAAGAACACTGAATAAGTTCTGTATTAATATAAACAACTGAAGGAGGCATGGTCTAAAAGAAGCAGAACTAGAGAATGCATGCCTTCTTAAAGGAGGCAGCTGCTGCTTAGCTGCTCGTGATGATTTTGTCATGTGGGAACTTGAACATGTTCTCAGCTGATCTGATGTCTTTTTAATTCAAGAAGCGTATCTTAGTCTTTTGGAATGTTGGCAATTAATCATTACACTGATTTTAACACTGTAGAGACCAAATAAAATATACCTGTGAGCTGAATTCATCCTGTGGTCTGTGAATTTGTGCCCCTTTTCTTAAATAAGAGACTCTTAGTTAGAGTAATCCAAGTGAGAAAGAATGAGACAAAAAAAAAAAAAAAAAAAAAAAATGCCATGAGAATGAAGTGATGAGATTTCAGAAGTTGAATTCAGAAGTATTGGTGGGGTTTGGTAAGTCACTGTAGAGGGAAAAGGTGATTTAGTCAAGCTTTGTTGGAAACGCTGGTGGTGTAGTGGTTAAGTGCTACGGCTGCTAACTAAAGGGTCAGCAGTTCAGATCTGCCAGGTGCTCCTTGGATACTCTGTGGGGCAGTTCTACTCTGTCCTATAGGATTGCTATGAGTCGGAATCGACTTGATGGCACTGGGTTTGGTTTTTTTTTTTTTGATTTGTTGAAGTCAAGGAACAGAGACTGATGGATGTTTTATCACAGCAAAACCATTGAAAACGGACCTGTATAAGTTAGAAACCTGTCAGAGAAGGAAAACTCAAGTGTTTTCCACTGAAATGAGCCATAATAAAGTGATAAGACAGGTGTACAATTAGGGAGACTTGGAAAAGCAAGGCAGCCCCCCTTGAGTTCTGGCTCGTGTTTTCCACTAAAATGAGCCATAATAAAAGTGATAAGACAGGTGTACAATTAGGGAGACTTGGAAAAGCAAGGCAGCCCCCCTTGAGTTCTGGCTCTCACAATTTTCACTATATATGCTTGGGAATAATGTAAACTAGACTCTTCCAGGGATCCAGGGGTAGTCATACTACCTGGCTGGCTCTGTGGAGTTTCGAAGATGTAGTGGAAATGATAAGATCTAGCATAGGTGCAGGTCCTAGAGAAGGTAGATTCTGGGACTCTCCTGTTCACTTGCCTTGGTTATTTGCACCCCCCACCCCCCGCACCCCTGGGTTCTCTTTTGTGCCCACCTCCTTCATTTTCCTGCTACCAGTTGACTTTTCTTTCCTTCTACTCTGTTTTTTCCTTGTTGCCCCCCCCCCAGCACCCCCACCTTGTTATCTCACTTTACTCATAATTTCTCTTCACTCACAGTTTTGTCTTAGGGAGACTTCTTGTGTACTCCACCCAGCCTTGTGCCACACTGTCAGCTTCAGTTCTTACTCTAACTAGAGTTACCCCATGCTTCCCCGTTCTGATTCTTGAGAAAGAGAGAAACCGTGGGCCTCATTCATTTTTTTTTTTTTTTTTATGAAGCCATGTCATACATTAGTCTCAGGATCATGAACTGGCTGCTTTAAAGGCAAAGGCCTATGTCTTTTTTAATCAACTGTGTCTGGTTGCTGGGAGGATCTCAGATTGGGTTTGACCCTTAGCTGGTCTTGTAAACAGAGTGTTTTCAGTTAGAATGAACTCAGTGCTGGCATATACAGCAATTTATATCAGGGCATGGTGAGTGATTGATGGAGAGAATCAGTTGGATTGTGTATTCACCAAGCTAAAAAATACACAAAGAGAAATGGATATGATGGATAGGTTGTAAGGTCAGTTTAATGAAATTACTACCATTTAAAAAAAAAATTTATAATATGCTGAAACTCAGACACACTTGTCTGATGGGCAAACTGAGTTATAAAATTAAAGAATTTTTTTAGAACCTTAATATTCCATAATTTATAATAAGCATTTAACATGAAGCTTGCTTTGATCATGAAATGATAAAAAGTGAGGCTTAGAAAATCTGTATTATAGATACGAAGAAATACCTAGTTGTTAATATATCTCTCGAACGTGTACTTTAAATTTAAAAACAATGGCTGCTCTTTTTGTGGACCCTTGTTAGATATCAGGCATAGTACTAGGTGTTTAATTGCCCTGGGTAATGCTCACAATAATGCTGTGAGGCTTGTATTATTTTCTCAGCTTCATAGCTGAAGAAACTTACGTATTATTATTTGAGTTAGGTAGGGTTAAAAAAAAAATGTAATAAATGCAGAGATGAGATCCATTCTTTCCCCAGTACTGTCTGACTGGAAATTGGTGATGCCTTTTAATTTGTATAATAATGAAAATCCACCTACATTTACAGTTTTAGAATGTTTCTAGGTATATGCACTGTGGTGTCTACAGTTTTGCCACCCATGCCATAAGAAATGCATATACGTAAAAAGAAACAGCTTGAAAGGTTCAGAATCATACAAGCCTTGTTCACACTCAGGCTAGGTCTACTTGATGCCCGAAGGTTTATTGAGAAGTGGAAGATGAGGCACTCAACGTAGGCTTTTGTCTCTGGTGCCAGACATATTTTTTTAAGTGCGTTGACTAGATATTTTGGCATTGTGTGCGTATACCAATAGAAAAGCCTTTGTCAGCCCACAGACGGTTCCTTTTGGTGGCAGCCTGCACATGATACCAGCTTCCATTTCTCTCATACTCACCATCCATTGATAACTTGTATGCATAGAGGGTTTCATTCCTAATCAATAAATATACAATTGAAATATTATATTGTAATTTGAATATACTACCATATTATATTTATATTTTTGGGTTCTTGGTATATATCTTATATATACCAAATACAATACATTTTACTTTAATATATTGATGTTTAAATAAGTAGTTACTGAGTAAATGAACATTTTTTTTTACAATCTGCCGTTTTTGGAGAGAGTGCCACAGATAATCCGTCCATCCATCCATCTAATTTCTCTTTCTCTCTCAGGCACATACACACCACTGATGTAATGAACTATGACCTCTTAATCAAAAACCAAAACCATTGACATCGAGTTGATTCCAACTCATAGTGACTTTATGACCTCTTAGGGAGAAGAATTTTTTCATGTGTTTGTACAGCAGTTAAGCTTCTTCACCCTTATTGCTGTCAACTAAATCTTTACTGTTTATACTGTTATTTTAAGAATGGCTTTTGAAAATACAGTGGGGTGGTAAAAACATTTTGTTTCAAATGGGAAATTAAAATTATTGAGTGGTTGAGACTACGGAAATAAGGAAATACAAAGATGTGCATATTTGGACCAATGGAGATGAAACTGGAAATCATAGAGGATGAAAGTTAAGTATTGTAATACCCTAACTCTCTGAAACAGCTGTAGCCACTGAAACCTATAATTGTTTTCCTAGCATAGCAGTGATGTTAACTTAAATGAGACTACATGTAGAAAATTTGAAGTTGTACACATGAAATGCCAGAATGGAGAAAACTAGACCTGGTGACACTTAGGACACAGAATTAATACCACTGAGTTGATAGTAATACTACTCTTAGATTTGATTTATTCACAAAATAACTCATTTCATCTAGGAAATGCTGTATTTACTGAGTTCTTAATGTGTACATTTTTATTATGGTTGGTGCTGTAAGGAACTGAAATTAAGAAAGAATAAATATTATTTTTACCTATTCCTATAAACTTTATCTTAGGATAAGAACAAATGCATTTTAAAAATGTTTAGAGCTAAGACTTAAGACGATAAGTCTTTTTATCTTTTGCCATCTTCCCAAGCTTGATAAGTCCGCACCTTTTTAGAGATTCATCTCGAACAGATGGGAATAGGGCCAGTATTTTATTTTGCATTCTTATTTCTGAAATGATCAGAATTGGGGATGATTACTTTGACTGGGGATAGTAAAATTTTAGCACCCTTCAAAAATGGTCACAGGTGTACAAAGACATAAAAAAAAGAATCATTTGCAAAGCTAAACATAAAAATAAACAAACAAACAAAAAAAACCCATGAAATTCTCTGTAGACAAGTTTTGGATTTTTCTCCCAGTTGTAATATAGACTAAGTTTACTGTTTACTGTTTGTAATACAGAATGCTTATTTCCTGTTGCCTAAGATTTGTTTTCAGCATGCTATGTATGATGTTCTTATTTTAACCCGCCATGGAGTTTATAGTCATATAATGTGAATCATTTACTTTTTTAATACATTGGAAAATATTGGCTGAATAAATACAGTTTTGGTATGTACTTCTATGAAATTAATTGTCCAGAGTTGATCTAAGTAAAAAAGAACTGAGAAGTGAGATGCTACCAATAAAAGTTCTAAGTAACTGACAGCTTGAGATAGTAAAGGAAGATTCAGCCACCGAATTTTGAAATATTTTAATAACTTGAACTTCAAGTTATTTAAAAACATCATTTTAATTCTGATAATTTTGTATAAATGTTTTTTTTTATGAAGAGAAATTCTGTTGTCTAAATTATTTGTGTCAGTTAAACAATAGTATTTTTGTCTATACTGTTGTGTAGTATACTTGAAACATTTCATTCTTCTCTCAACTGCATAATTAGGAAGTCTCTTCTAAGTAAAAATGACCTAAAAAGACCTAATTGCTAATGTTATTAGATAAATATTGTATAAGGCTATTTTTTTATATAAAATGCAAATTATTTTAATGACTTGATTTCTAAGCAAATTCAAGCATCACAGAAAATTAAAAAGAAATATGATTTGAAATCCTGAAGTGCAGAAATCAACATTTTTCCAAACACCTAGTGATACTAAAAAAAAAAAAAAAAAATTGGTTAGTTTTCTCTAAGGACTAAACACGATGTCAGTATTACTTTAACCTCCCCGTTTTTGGTATACGTTAGAATCTTAAATACACAATATCTCTAGCAAATTTTATAATCACATATTCTATGATTTACGTTACTTAGATCTGTATGTTAGCTGGAAAAATACCGAATGATAACAGAGCATAAGTGGTCCTTTGGGGGAGTAAATTCTTTTCGAGGAATCCAGAAATTTTTGGTTTTTGAACTAACTCTGAGTATAGTTAGTTAATTTCTCAGGTCCAACTTCCCTTAATGTTAAGAAAATTGACTGAAAGGGAGCCAGTACCTGTTCTGATTCTATATTGTGAAGTGAACTTAGTCTACTAAAGCAGAATTTTTGTTTCGAACTTTAAAATCTGATTGCCTTTGGTATACTTTTTATTCAGCATGGCTTTTCATTTTGTCATACAATTTTCACTGCCAGCATGTGATAGGCGATTGTCCTGAAGTATACACTTGTCTTCCAGTTGCCTAACTCTGTCTCATTTTGATAATTTTTATTAAATCTCCTCATTAATTATAGAACGTGCACATTTCACTGACACTTTAATAGAGTGTTAAAGTATCAAAATATTTTCTTATTGGTTATTGTCATGTAGGGTCACGGTGGGTCAGAACCGACTTGACACAGGACAGTAGTTTAGCATATATTTTAATTATTTCAATTGTACTAAATCAGTTTCAGAAGCTCATCTCCCACTTGATAGAGATGTCAGAATGTCAGGGCAGTTTCTGCATGTTTGATTAAGGTGTTGCTGTACAATGTTATACCCAGAGAAACTTAAAATTTTATTTTTTTCTGTATGATTTCTAAAGTGTCTTATAATGTTTGAGATTGTTCTTTACCAAAAGACACATGAATAAGCTTGATTTAGACGTGGAACATTTTCTATCATGTTTTGTTTTATTGTAAAAGAATTTAAATCTAGTGTTTTTACCTTACACCAGCCTGTTTCCATATGCTTTTGTCATCATAGATTATGGCAAAATTAAAAAAAATTTAATTATCTTTTACCCTGGAATTGTATTTCATTTGCCAAAGTTAAAACTAAGTTTGTGTATTAAGAGAAAAAAAAATTAATGGGGTGAAATATTATAATGTAGATTCATCACATTATGATACTTAAGAATTAAATAAAATGGAAAGCTTGGATGAATGAGATAGAAAATAAAGAGCTTTTTACATTTTGAAAAGTAGATTTTTTAAAAGAATAGATGAAGTGTATATTGTTTTTACATTATCCCTTCAGGTGAATTCCACAGAAGAAAATGAGCTTATCCATTCTGAGCCCAACCCCTTTTAGCAACTCTGACTTTTCTTTTAAGTTGTTGCCAGTAAATTCTTTCTTTTTCTTAACTACTTAGTTGTTAGTTGCTCTTGAATCGATTCTGACTCATGGTGAATGCAAGTGTGCAGAGTAGAACTGCTCCATACGGTTTTCAAGGCTGTGATCTTTCAGAAGCAGCTCAGCAGTTCTGTCTTCTGAGGTGCCTCTGGGTGAGTTTGAACTACCAACCTCTGGGCTAGTATTCAAGCACTTAACCTTTTGCTTTACCCAGTGACTCCCTAGCTCCCTAGCAATTCCTATCAACTTTATCTTCCTCTGGACTTTGCTATTTCTTTTGGACAGTTACTAGGTAACTGTTATTTTCATATAGTAAATAGCTTTTTATTGATATCTAATATTAAGATAACAAATAGATCTTGATTCAAAGTAGCTTTACGTAGCTTTATTGTAGCTTCAAGAGGGTAGGGACCAAGTGTTTTGGCAGTGTGTTTGTTCCCAGACCACAGGAAAGCGCCAGGCACAACACATATTTTTGAATGAATAAATATATGCTGAATGAATGAATAGACTAATAAACGAATTTATGAACAGATGACTCTATATTAAAAGAACACGAGTAAGCATTTTTTCTTTTGCAGAGGAGTGTTTAATTTTTTTATAGCAATATTAACTCCTTGACCAAGCAAGTCCACGTATAACTTTTCAAATCAAGCAATGTCTCCCATTCAGCTAGAACAATGTCTGGCACAGAGGAGATACTAAATGAATATTTGTTGACAGAATGTGTAAATGAATGATCCCTATTCAAACTATTGTAAAAAAAAAAAAATCACTAAACCATATTTTGGGAAAAAAAAAATTGCATGAAACTAACAGAAAACCTGTATTGGTTTCTAAGTACTAAGTCCCATAGAAAAATGGTTAAACCTGCATAGCTGAGAATATGATTTCTAGCATCATGTTTATATATTCTCAGAGTCAAAATTTGGTATAGGTTTTACAAAGGGAAGGGGATTTAATAGTATGTATTTTTTAATCTAGGCTTCATTTTATGATGCCGTGAAGTTAGATGATATGTGATCAACTGTTGGAGCTAACTGGTGTTAGAACATGAATTAGACATCAGGTTGTATAGTTCCCAGGCTGCTGTTGACTCTTGGCCTGTGTAGGATTGAATGCCTCCTGGCTTTAAACCCAAAACCAAGCCTGTTGCTGTCCAGTCAATTCCAACTCATAACGACCCTATAGGACAGAGTAGAACTGCCCATAGGGTTTCCAAGGCTGTAATCTTTATGGAAGCAGACTGCCACATTTGCAGAGCAGCTGGTAGGTTCAGCCCAGTGACTTTTTCAGTTAACAGCTGAGTGCTTAACCATCGTGCCATCAGGGTTCCTTTAGGCCATATGAATTGAGGATGGGCAACTGGACAACACAGGAGGGTTTTCATATTGTCTTGTGAGCTTTTGAGTCACTTAAGCCGCAGTAACGATTTGATGGGACTCAGGGTTCTTGGTAGTAGCATTTTCCTGTTGGCTCCTTCTAAGTATCGCTTTGTGCCAAAGCAGCATCAGGTTTTAAATGACGGTCCCTGAAAGCATCTGACTCTAAAACTGGAAAGGAAAAAAAAAAAAAATTCTCTAAAATTGTATTTGAGAGTCCTCCCTCCCCCCAAAACTTGAGGTACATGATACTTTTGCTATAAACAACAGTGATCCCCTACTCCATAATTCTTTAAATGGCTGATAATTAAGTTGCTGAGATTGCTTTGTAGCGAGCAGGTTAAAAGATGGCAGATGGGTGGGAAATTTCAGTCTCTTGCTCTTATATAAATTTGATTTAGTGTGAAGTAAGATTTAATTGTTTACATTAGGGCCAATTAAGGGAGGGAAACCAGGAATCATATGTTGAGACCCTGCTACGGAATTAAAAAAAAACCCACTTTTTCTCACAAACACACAAAGATTGGTAGTTGAGTTATTTACATTTAGTTGTAAAAAATACAAGTTGAAAAGATTAGATGTCAGTATATTCGACCCAAACTTATTGAATTAAGTGTCACAAGAATTAAATCACCTTTTGGATTCTTATAGTTCCTTAGTACCAGGAATTAATCTGGTAGCAGCAGATATTTTAGTTTTCAACAGTTTTTTTTGTACTTTAGATGAAGGTATACAGAACAAATTAGTTTCTCATTAAACAGTTAGTACACATATTGTTTTATGACATTGGTTAACAACCCAATGACATGTCAGCACTCTCCCTTCTCAACCTTGGATTCCTTACTGCGAGCTTTCTATCTCTTTCTGCCTTTTAGTCCTTGAACTTGGGACGATGTTCCCCCTTTAGTGTCATTTTGTTTTATGGGCCTGTCCAATCTTTGGCTGAACATTGAACCTCAGGAGTGACTTCACTACTAAGCTGATAGGATGTCTGGGGACCATACTCTCAGGGTTTCTCCAGTCTCTGTAAGGCCAGTAAGTCTGGTCTTTTTTTGTGAGTTAGAACTTGGTTCTACATTTTTCACCAGTTCTGTCTGGGATCCTATATTGTGATCCCTGTCAGAGCAGTCAGTGGTGGTAGCTGGACACCATCTAGCTGTACTGGACTCCGTCTGGTAGAGGCATGGTAGATGTGGTCCACTAGTCTTTTGGACTGATCTTTCCCTTGTATCTTTAGTTTTCTTCATTCTTCTTGCTCCTGAAGGAATGAGACCAGTGGAGTATCTTAAGTGGCTGCTCATTGGCCTTTAAGACCCCAGACACTACTCACCAAAGTAGAATGTAAAACATTTTGTTTATAAACTACGTTATGCCAGTTGAGCTAGATGTTCCCTAAGACTGTGGTCCCCATAGCCCTCAGCCGAGCAGTTTGGTGCCTCAGGGAGTTTGAGTATGTTTATGGAGCTTCCATGACCCTGCCTTGTACAAGTTGTGCTGGCTTCTCCAGTATTGTGTATTGTCTTACCCTTCACCGAAGTTACCACTTACCTATTTTCTATTTAGTGTTTTTCCTTCCCTGCCCATCCCTTCCCTTACAACCATCAAAGATTGTTTCTTTTTATGTGTAAGCATGTTCATGAGCTTTTACAGTAATGGTCTCATACAATATTTGTCCTTTCGTGATTGACTTATTTCACTCAGCGTAATGCCCTCCAGATTTATCCATGTTATGAAATGCTTTGCTGATTCACCATTGTTCTTTATCATTGGGTTATACTCCCTTGTCTGATGTACGATAGTTTGTTTATCCAGTCATCTGTTCATGGGCACTTAGGTTGTTTCCATCTTTCTGCTATTGTGAACAGGGCTGCAATGAACATGGTTGTGCATATGTCTTTCTGTGGGACGACTCTTATTTCTCTAGGATATATTCCTAGGAGTGGGCTTGCTGGATCATATGGTATTTCTATTTCCAGCTTTCTAAAGAAATGCCATACTCAACAGTAGGTTTAAGTGCTTGCAGGAACAATAGTAAAAAAAAAAAAAAAATTATAATTTCCTAATATAAGTAGTGATTTATTGTCAATGAAGACCTACAAATTCCTAGAATTGAAGTTTTTTTCTTTATTACATGTCACTAAAGCTATGGAAACCATGTTACATTTTCAATATGTGAAATCTTTTAATTTTATACTTTTTTATGTGCTTAATTACCCTAGATGGGGTCAGTAATCAACAACGATATGACAGATGTTATAAACATTCCGAAATAGTGAGTTGTCTAATATATGTCATGACTTAATTCCTTATACTCTTCTGTGAATAAGGCATTCAGACTAGCCTCAGAACCATCATGCATGAAGATTTTCATGTATCGGGTATTATGTGCCAAGTGATGTGTCTCAAGGTGGCACATTACTTTGCAAATATGTACATGTTTAGCGAGGACCGGCTTCTGATTCAGAAGAAATTGAATGTTTTCCCTACAACATTGAGGCAGTGCATAAAGAATTCATTTTTGTTTTCCAAATAGCCATCATGGACACATGCAGAATATTATACCAGAGAATGAATTGACTAGTTGGCCCAACCCAACCCATCCTGCCCTGTCAATTCTGACTCATAGCAGCTCTGTAGGACAGAGAAGAACTGCCCCATAGGGTTTCCAGACTGTAATGTTTATGGAAGCACACTGCCACATCTTTCTTCCGAGAAGCAGATGGTGGGTTTGAACTGCGGAGCGCTTAACCATTGCACCATCAGGGCTCCAAATTAATTAATCAAGACTTATTAAGGGTAAAGTTTTTTAATGTGATTATTTACATTATTTCTGTTTATTTTGACAGTCAGCCTCATTTGCATCTTTTTTAATATGTGCTTTCTACAACTCATACAGTCAAGTAAGAAAATGGAATTTCCTCACCTCCTTAGATCTGGTTGTCTGTTTTATTTCTAAAACTTGTGAAAGTTCAAGTATACTGCTTGGGAAATAGCGGATAGTCAATATATGTTAGTATCTCTATTTTTTGTCTAGTCACTTTCTACTCTCTAATCAGACAGACTTTAATATTTAAAGGAGATATTAAGGTAGCTAAGTTCTCCATTGTCTTTCAACACCCTTTTTCTATTTCTGAAACTATCGTGTTGAATTATTTTGTTTTTTCTGAAATTTAAATGTAGTTTTAACTGGTATTCAGAATTTCATTTGTAACACTGACCAATGTTTTTTCAGTTGCTGCCATGTCATCTTTCAATTTTAACTTACTGGCTAAAACAAATTAAAATATTAAGAGTTGATGAGTGAGCCTACTGAAATTTCCTAATCAGACTTTTACTGATATAAAGGTAAATGTGAAGTGTTTAAAATTGGAAGCGTTTGGCAACTTTCACTGCATTTGAAGGTTTTTTTGGGGGTAATTTTTACCTACAGAGTTGGAAAGTTTAAACATAATTTCTGTAAAGGTGATCATTTATTCTAATTTTTTTTTTTTTTTTTTTTTTAGTATGAAGAGATCAATTTCCCCTGAGTCCCAGCAATGAGAACCCTTGTTCTAGGAAGGAAACTAGTCTCTAGTTCTTCCCAATATCTTATATCTTCTGAAATGTGGATTAGTAGTTTTAGCTTATAGTTTTGAGCCAGCGGTGCATTTCTTTTGAGAGATATCCAGGGAAGGGATGTGGCCTTTGTTAGTAACCTTTGCTGTGTGCCCCCAGACAGTTCTGAGAACAGAACTCCCAGGGAGATAATTCATCATCCTACAGGGGGAGGGGTGGGGTGATGGAAGAGGATTACATCAGAACTTTCCATGAAAACTTGATTAAGGTGCATTGAAACTTTTGGTTGAAATAATTTTTAAGATGTTCTACAATAAATAGTGAAATTTAAAGAAAAAACAACAAATACTTGTCTAAGCTTCAGAAAGGTAGAAGTGACTCCAGTTTTGGAAGAGGGAACAAATTATTGTAATTTTTTTGTGTGTGTGCTGGAGTTTTTTTTATACTAAAAAAAAAAAAAAATTTTTTTTTTTTTTTTTTTAGCAGACATAAAATATTGATCTTATTTTCACCATTATAGAGATTAGGAAGAAGGAGCTAAAAATGTTCTGGTAACTTACTGGCCAAGATAATTTTAAATTAGTAGAGCTGAGATTCAGATCCAGAATTCCTTGTTCCAGAGTCCATCCTCTTAATGTTAAACCAGGCAGTTCTTAACAGAATAGGAAAGAAACGTTGACATGTCATGTACTGGCCTTCTTCCTCTCTCGGGAACATGCTAGTCTGCTTCTCGTGCCTGGAACTCCTTCTTTGGCTTATCACATAACCGACTTTTTCTCATACTTTAGGTCTTGGCTTTAATTAATGACAGTCCTCAGAGAGGCTTTTCATAACAATTATATGGAAAGCACCTCCCAAATTACATCATCCTATTTATTTCTTCATAACACTCTTAGTTTCTGTAAATATTCTATTGATACGTCTCTCCTACTATAAGCTCTGTGAATCTGTTAATTTCCCTTTGGCGTCTTCAAGCTTTGTTTCACAGAATAGTACTTAGCAAATATCAGCCTATTTAGTATCTAAATATAGCACCATATTGGTTCAGTGAATGAATACAGCTTTTATATATTCTGGTACCTTAAAGTATTTAGACATAAACAAGTACTATTTCCTAAAAAAAGATAAAAGTTTAAATGAATAATTTAAAACTGCACTTTTCATTGGTAATTATATATGTATGTCACTGCTATGTGCCAAGCACTGCTAGGCACTAAGGATCCTGTTGAAGAAAAAACAAGACAAAGTTATTTCCTTAATGGAGCACAAATCTAGTTAAAATATTTGGAGACATATACTAACTAAATAAATTGTAAATGGGAATAGTTACTATGAAGGCTGTTGCTTGTTGCAGTGGCCAGCTGTATTCTTGTCCCTTCTTTCCTCATCAATTCACCACAACTTAGCAAAAATGAAATCTGAATGTAAATTGGCTCTCTCTCTTTTCCGACTAAAAACTTTTGATGACTTCAATTGATACTAAGCAATCTAGCTCCTAATTATCACTCCAACTTGGTATGAAGCCATTCTTTGGTAAACTTCTTTGACTCCAGGCA
This sequence comes from Loxodonta africana, assembly GCF_030014295.1. Taxonomy (NCBI): domain Eukaryota; kingdom Metazoa; phylum Chordata; class Mammalia; order Proboscidea; family Elephantidae; genus Loxodonta; species Loxodonta africana. The sequence goes on from NC_087344.1 coordinate 125,376,418, forward strand.
TTCTGGTCATATTTTATTTAGTTGCTCTACACGTCTGAGGGACTTTATACCTATAGTTTCATTGCCCAGAATAATTTTTTCTTGTACTTCTCAGGATTACTTCTTTCTTCTTTTTAGATTAAATCGAGAAGTTCCTATGTCAGATAAAATGAGGCTTTGGTAGTTCAGTGGTGGAATTCTTGCCAATCATGTGGGAGACCTGGGTTGGGTTCCTGGCCAGTGCACCCCATGCCCAGCAGCTACCTGTGTTGTCATGGGAGGCTTACCTGTAGCTAGGATGCCGAGTAGATTTCAGAGGTGCTTTTCCAGATTAAGACAGAATAAGAGGAAAGGCCTAGAGACCTACTTCTGAAAATCAGCCTATGGATCACAAAGGTCTGATCCACAGCTTAGGAGGATGGCAGCTTTTATTCCATTGTGCCACCACCATGAGCAGGGAATGATTGGGTGACAGCTAACAGCAACATCTCAGAGAAGCTATCTGCTCAATTAAAACACCCCCCCCAACCCCAAATACAACACTGTGTTATCACCTTACTTGTTTCTTTTATTAGTATTCATTACAGGGTACACCTATCTTTAAGTCCTCCTTGCCTCTTTTTTTTTTAAATTTTAGCCTGCTATCTACTGTAGAATATTGGCTCCATGTAGGCAGGAATCCTCTCTTTGTTTTTAACCAGCTCGTTGCGAATAGTATGCAGTATTTACTAACTAAAAAAGATGCATATTAATCTATAATAGGGTTATGTGACCAAATCAGGGGTTCAGGTAATCCTTGTAGAGAACTGAAGAGTGCATGGCATATTTGACTAATGAACAGAAAATGTCAGTGGTGTGCTCTGAGGACTTGTGTTCAAACCAAGTGAGGCTCTGTGGCCCGTGTTCAGAATTTTCATCTTTATTCTAAGAGCTAATTGTAGCCAAGAGGTCGACCAGATGAGATTGTGTTTGGAAAGATCATTATGGTTACAGTGAAATAAAAGGATTGTGAAGGGAAGCTAAAAGGATATAGGACAGAGTAGAACTGCCCCATAGGGTTTCCGAGGAGTGTCTGGTGTATTCAAACTGTGAACCTTTTGGTTAGCAGCTGAACTCTTAACCACTGTGCCACCAGGGTTTCCAAAGGATATCCAGGGGGGTTTAAATGAATGCTTTATGGAATCAGGAATCATGAAGTGAATTATCTTGCTAAAAGTAGAGGGAGAGAAATGGGATTGGATTAGAGAAATACTTAAAACATGAAAATCAGCCAGACTTGGAAATAATAAGAGGAGGGAGCAAGAATGACTCTTGAGTTTCTGGCTCGTGCAACCTTGGTCATTGGTGATCTGGTTGACTGAGATACAAGAGGACCAAATTGTTTTTAAGAAGATAGAGTTTATGAATCTTCTTTTTTTGAAAATCTTTTTCCAGGTCTCTATGTTTTTATTTTATTCTCATTTTCACCTTCAAAGTGTATGTGTTTGGGCTTTCTTCAAAGACTGGTAGAAATAGAAAAGTTCACCTTCTTGCCAATCCGGGTTCTCTGATTTAAAAAACAGCAATAGCGTTTTAAAAAAATTTATAAGGATTGGAAGACCCTTGAGCTACATTACTTTATACTACTAATGGAGACTGTATACTGTGCTTGTGTATTTCTTCCAGAGGTCCACTTAATACTGACCACTCTTGTTACCAGTATTAGGTTACCCTCTATGATAACTTAAAGCCTGGGTAAATGGAGCCCTGGTGCTACAGTGGTTAAGCATTTGACTACTAACAAAAATGTTGGCAGTTCACATCCACTATCCATCCTTGGAAACCCTATGGGGCAGTTCTACTTCATCTTATAGGGTTGATACAAGTCAGAATTGACTTCAGGGCAATGGGTTTGGTTTTTGGGTGTACATATAAAAACATCATAATTGCAAATGACAAACATATGAGTATACAGGCAGTCCCTGGGTTACGAATGTCCAGGTCACAAAGTCTGGGTTACAGATTCTGACTCTACCTAGTTATGAACTAACCCCCGTAAAGCCTATCGGGGCAAAACTGACTCAGTGTTTGGCCTGTGCTCCCACGATAGACCACGCTTCTCTTGTGTGTACAGTGGGTTCCTGGGCGGCTGCCGGCGGTGAGTGGGCAGGCCTCTGTGACATGGTGCGCCCAGCTGGAGCCCTCAGCAGCGATCTGAGAGACCACACACACCCAATGCCCTCAGAGCTCAGAAAGGGCCAGCCTCATTGTCCTTGTGCTCCAAGCACTGCTGCTCTGCTGTGCTCTGCTCCACTCTACATGGCAGGGTCTGCAGGTGGTAGCGGCCAGCACCTGGGATGCAGGTGCCACACTGTATGTGTTCTCCAGGATGGACTGGTCAACGCGCTGAGCTGGGCACACGACTGGGGTCCGTAGTGCCCCCTTAAACCGCCTCTGCTCCACCGAAGCCGTCTGGGCCCTCCATGCTTTGCAACCCAGTGCCATCGCACCACCTTTCTGGGCTTCTGTTTTCCCTCCCGTACACATGGAAGATTTCACTATTGCAGTGTTTCTTGGCCTTTTGGTGGATGGTTGGGGTGGGAATCTTAGATTCCAGACCTTTGTTTGCCCATATGGTTTCCAGGGGTCCGTGAAGGAGCCCTGGTGGCACAGTGGTTAAGAGCTTGGTTGCTAACCAGAAGGTTGGCAGTTTGAATTCACTAGCTGCTGCTTGGAAACCGTAGGGGGCAGGTCTGCTCTGTCTTATGGGATCGCAGTGAGATGGAATTGACTCAGCGGTAATGAGGATTTTTTTTGTTGTTTGTTTTTTTTTGACAGCGAACTGTGGGCTTGGGTTTCCCTAAGCATCCTCTTCCCAGCCCTTGGGCCCTGGGCTGGCTCTTAGCATATCCTGAGCTGCACTTCAGCCTGTTGCATCCCAAGGCAGGGACCTCATAGTTGGTGCGAGGAATTGACAGGTCTGGTGTGGAGGTAATAGGGGAGTGATCCATCTGGCCCCAGCATCATCCTACCTATGCCTCCAACCCTCCCTGCCTCTGCTGAGGAGGGTTCAAAACCCAGCAGAAATGTGGCCTGGTGGTGCAACATAGAGTTTTTAGTTCAAAATCTATAATAAAATATCCAATTGGTCTCAAAAATTATACAGGACAGAATCTTCTGAGTCTTTTGGGTAATATGTTCCCTGTAAGTATCTTTTCAACTGTGGAGAAGGTAGAAGCAGTGTTTCCTAATAACAGATGGCTGCTACTTTGCGATGCACATCAAAATATTATTATTACTATATTATTATGTTAAAGATGTTTTAGTGCATCTGGAAGTGTTTCTTTAATACTTTTTATACATAGAAAGGTAAACTATATACTAAGAAAAAGATCAGACTAACTGACATTAGGTATGAACAATACCTAACTCTTCAAGTTACGTACAAATTCAACTTAAAGACAGATTTAGGAACAGAAATTGTTCATGATGTGAGGACTGCCTGTAGTGTGAATACTTCAGATAGCCTCTTTAAAATGTATAAATAATGAAGTGCATTTTCCTTACTGTTTGTAAGATTTATTAAACATTTATTTTTATAACTTTTTATAGGAAGTACATTTTGTGTCTTAAAATTGACATTATATATTCAAGTGCATACTTTCTGTTTATTTAGGTAGACGTGTTAGGTTTTTTTATAAACGGGAGATTTGGGTTGTGTTCTGAAGAAGTAAAATTTAATTTTCAGTTTTTCGTATTCATTTATTAAATGTTCAGATCTCTACACAACAATTTGTTAGCCATTTTATCTACGTCTTCAGTGTTTGATGACTGCGTATCTTGAAAACAGTAGAGAGCTATATCATAACCAAAATTGAACATGTAGGAAATACCTGTTTTCCTTTATGAAACAACAAAAAATTAGTAACACTCATTATGAGAGTTCTGTGAAATTAAAGACTTGACCTATGCCAACTATTTATTCAGTTAATTTCGTACATATTGATGTGTATCTGCGTATAAAGCTTTTTATACATATTCATCGTATTCATGAGTTTTTTTTTATTAAAACAGAAAATGTGGTTAATTTCTTACACGTACATTTGTTGGTAACCTGACATTTGTTGAAACTGAAAATTTGTACGAAAACTATCATTGCCTTGTAATTATCTAAGTTGGAATACTTGGATTCCTTAGATCTCTTTTATTAGCACATTTTTCAGTCTAAAAATGGGCTGACCAGTGTTCCTTTACCATTTATATCTTTAAATGATTTAAAAGCAAAACTAAATAATCCTGTTTATCCTTTCTTGGAACATTTTGATAGGAGCTAAATGTGTGTGTTTATATGTATAACTTACAGAGTAACATTTTGAATTGGAAGGATCAAATCGAAATAAAAATTGAATTACTTGTACTTCATTCATTTATACAGTAACATAGTAAAACAACCAGAAACATGGTTGATGTTTGATTTTCCATTTTTCTGCTCATGAAATTTTTTATGTCTATATTGATTGGTATTACTTGTATTAAACATCTACTTTTAGCTTTATACCCGTTAGCCTGTTTAAAGCTTTAGTAAATGCTAATATTTCCTTCCTGTTTGGAAAATATTGAAATCTCAAAGGAAAGGAACCAGTTGTGAGTAAAAACTTAAGAAGTTAGGCCACAACCTGCTGATTTTTAAGTTTTCATGGATATGAAAATAAGTTCCTTAGAAATCTTGACATTATTCCGTATAAGTGCAAGTAGTAGAGCCCCTTTCTCCCAAGAAAAGGTTCATACAATTTTTAAAAATTTAGGCTTTTTATTGGAATGCATTTATAATATTGATGATTCGTAGGTGTTTGTAACCTTATTGTACATCTTTCTCCTGAGGAGTGGCTGGTGGGTTTGAACCACTGACCTTTTGGTTGGCAGCCAAGCACTTAACCACCGTGTCACCAAACCCTAACCCATTGCCTTTGAGTCAATTCAACTTACTGCGACCCTAAAGCACAAAGTAGAACTGCCCCATAGGAGCACCTGGTGGATTCGAACTGCCGGCCTTTTGGTTAGCAGCCGTAGCTCTTAACCACTGTACCACCAGGGTTTCTGCTGTGTCACCAGGGGTCCTTATATTCCTGTTGTAAGGACTGTTTATTCATATTTTATCAAGTATTGGTGCTTTTTGACATTTATGTTTCAGTCTGTCTTTTGTAATACTCACATGTCAGGCTAAGTAGAAGGAGGCATGTGTCCTTGGACATTACTTTCATTATTTTGTGCCTTTATACAGGAAAGTCATTGCCAACAGAGGACACTTAGATATTTTTATACATATCTCTGTAAATGTTTTTCTGGATACCTTAGGGCCACAACGTAGCCGTTATAGTCATGATTTTCCTTGTGATGGTGTTACTAATATGTTAACTGTCACCAGTGTAAAGGATTGCTGAGAATTCTATAGTTTGTGCAAAAATAAGTAAATAAGAACATCAGAAATGTAATTTCTTACTAGATGATTTTGCTGGCCGTATCACAGGATGATACTTGTGATAAGTTTAAATAATATTTAACACCTTGGAGAACATGCAGGATGAAGATGAGTAAATTTATGGTATGAAACCAGTATATGGAAGGTAGATTAAAATGGGAACAAACTATGTACTGTGTTGACTCTGTATTATTGCATCTTATAGAGAAAATGATGAAGTTAAAGCTCAAGTTTATTTTTAATTCAAGTTCTTGGCTGAAATGTAAAGGCATATTAAGCCACTGACCTATTTCAAAGATGGTATGGATAGACCACCTGCTATTAACATGCTATAAGGAAAATGGAGAGATGTAAATGAGTTTTGGTGATTCGTCTGCTTCTGAATATAAATGAAGCTGAAAATCTTCTGTCCTGTACCCTTAATAGTAAACCAGTAGAGTGTTCAAGTCTTTGTGAGAAAGCGAAGGCTGTCTTAAAGGATTACCATTAGCTTCTTTTTATTTTTTTTATTATTATGTGAGTACTTGTTAGCACTGGATAATTCAAATATAATTTAGTTATGATACTTATTCTTTAATACGGCTCTAAATATGGTACTTTACCAACGTGCCTTGACAGTAAGAAGGTTAGTCTGATTGAAATGTAGAAAAACCCATTTCACTTGAACATCTTAAGTAAATAGATTAGAGTTTATAGGCAAGAATAAGAGACCCAAAATGGAACAGCCTTTTCAGGGACATACAGAGGCAACCTAGCTGAGATAGTAAAAATAGTTTTGGAGTTGAAATTACTTCCACACGAGGTAAGCACTGGTAAAATTTGCCAAGTGTTTTCGCTGGCATGATGCTAGAGATGTTTTATAAACTTGGATGCTATATTTTATGAATCTGTCTGTAATATTGCAGTTGGAAAGTATGAGGTAAATAGAGCTAATGATTTGATTCTTAGCCTTTAATTCTCTAATGTAGGGATGTCTAATTCTTACCAGTAAACACATCCAAAGCACTAGTGTTGCTGAAAAGAATTTCAGTTTTATGAAACATTAACAAACTATTAAAATTTATGATTAGCTCATCTTCCTTCTGATGGTTGTATACCAAGATGAGGAAAAATGTCCAGAGCTCTCTAATTTTAGATGCAGGTAAGAAAGTAGAATAGTGAGAAAGTATATTTGTGAAATAAAGCAATTTAGAATTAACTAAGTGTTGACTCCAGTGATATTTCTATATGACATTTAGGTGGTTTTATCCTGAGAATTTGTAGAGTTTCCTAGATCTTTTCCCACTCACACACTTTCAAAACAGCAATATCATGATTCATTTTGGATGGGCAGCTGTTCCAACATGCCCTGTTTCTTCACACTCATCCATGGCATTGAAAACTTGCCCTTCCACTCTTCTGTATGCCTCTGTTTGGAAACTGCTTAATTGAATGAGATTGTCATAGTGTAGCTTTAAACCTTGGTGAAGATGGTAGGTCAAGCTGAAAATTAAAGGTGAGCCTCACTTTATAGTGTCAATTATACCTTTTGGAGCGTTGGTGGAATATTGATCAAACATTTTAATAATAAGTTTCAGCCTGGCTTAATTTATGTGTTGCACCAAAGTTCATTAAAGGTCGCAATCAACATAGAATGAAATTATGAAATTTTTGGTCCTGGACATCCCTGCCTTTTTCCTCCTTAATGAAATCAGTCATAAATTACATTTTTATTGAAATTTAAAACCAAGATAAAGCTTCAGATTTATATTCTCAAGTTTTCCCCAAAGGTTACCTCCTGTCACTGTTATTCCAGATCTGAATTCTCTCATTGTAAATTAGCAGAAGAGCAGCATCTTACTATTTTTAAAGTAATTTATTGTTAATATTACTTTGTGATTGAACCTGTCTTTCATACAACTTACATGTAGATGTAAAGGAAAGAGGATTGATGGAAAAGTGACTTGCTTTTGTGGTATAATTTTAGGCTTTTGAAATTATTATTGAAGGAAAAATGTTTGACTTGCTTGCTGAGGAAAAAAAAGTTTTGTTTTTTTTTTAAAGTCTTGATTTGCCAGTTCTACAAAAAGAAAAATAGTTGGGTTGCCTGTGTCTTAAACTCTTAATTCTATAGGCTATACACCCTTTCTCCCCAAAATCCCTGCAGCAAGTGACCTTGTCAAACAGAAGTGTGGAATAATGGGAGGCAGCCTAGGGATGGTGGCTCATTTACAAGCAGCTGTTTGCTACTGTCAGAACAAAGGCAAATCAGAGTTGCATTAAAGCGATATGACAGGCAGAGTGAACAACTGCCAGCCCGTTTCCCTAATAACACTTACCTCGCAATGTTTGGTTGAAAAACTGACTAGAGAAGTTATCCATAAGGGTATGGGTGAAAATGTGTAGGAAGGTAAAGATCGATTTCTACCATTTAAAAATAATACAGACTTATGAAGTAGAATTACACTAAAATATCTTTTTAGTGCTGTTGAGTGACAGGGACATTATGAATATGTTATGTTCCATCCGACTTTTAGTTGCATCGTTCATTGGTATGTAGGATGCAAAGTTTGATATATCGGAATCTAACGTTCTACCATGTTGTCACTAGGTTCTTGATGGACTTTGGGAATTTTGAACAGTAGACAAAGCTTACTCTTTAAAATAGTTGAGTGCAATACACTTCTTATGTGTCCACAATAGAAGATGATTTGGCTTTTATTTGTGAGCTGATGTGTAGTGTGCCCTTGTGTTACTGTTTCTGGAGGGGGCCCCAGGGTTTATTGTGTGAGTTATGTGCTTATGTGAAACAACATCGCCTGTGTCTGGCGTTTGCATTTTTTAATACTGCTTTTAAAATGTTCCAGAGAGGTACATTTTTTGCTACCCTACCTCCCTAAAGCACAGTTAATAACGTGTCCTTCACTTGAACTTTTTACCTCATAAATCAATTATGCGTTTGCTGTAGTAGTTCAACTTTTTAAGGAGCTTAAAGGAGAATACTGTATATCAAATGCTTGTGGAATAAATCTTTATTCATTTGAGTAGGAATCTAGACCTTGAGAATTATCACATTTTTGTCTTTCATTGATCATCTAAGGTACTTAAAAAAGTTGACATTTAAAAAAATGTTAGCATATTTAAGCTAATTTTTGGAATATTAAAAAAAAAAAAACTCAAAGAACGTCCCTTATGACTTTGCATGATAGAAGTGTATTCACATCACAAAATTAAAAAAATATTTTTTCAATGCCTGAGCAAAAGTGGAATTCGAGTTGATTTTATTTTAAATGCTTTGAGAGTATTACTGAAATTTTTTAAAGTAGATACGTCTATGTTGATACTTGATACATCATTTATTTCTCTCCTACCTATCTGCGTATTCTCTCGAGATCATATTTAAGAATCTCTACTTTTTTTACAGTTATAAATCTTTGTTACTTCATAATCTGTATGTATTTTCCTTTAAGCCATTACTAATCAGTAATAAGGTGGACATTATTTAATGTGCTATAAAAATTACATCAGTTAAATGTGCTACAAAATTACTTTTTTCATTGATTCTATTTGACTGTTCAGACCACTAGAATTTGTACTTGACCATGCTTTTCCTGTAGTGAGAAGGAGAGTTACCTGCCTATCAGTAAATGCTTGTTTAACTTAAGCAACTACATTAGAGACTCTAGACTGTAGGAGTCTTTGCAGATAATCTAATCCAAACTCATTTTTGATTTGAGGAGTCAGATTCAGAGTAGTTCATGAGTTGGTTTGTTCAGGATAACATAGTAAGTTAGTGGATAACTAAAACTCTGAGACTGAGGGAAAAACTTTACAGATTCTTGACTTTCTTTATTGTTATTCCATGCTTCTGGTTTTTATACAGTTGAAATTATTGATGGAAGCTCGGCTTCGAAACCTTTCAGCCATAGTTTCCAGACTATGGACTGGGGCATGTAGTGGGATTGAAAGTAAGTCAGTTCTTTTCAGAATCAGCCCTCAGGGTGCTCTTCTTAACCATTTCTCCCCACCCCCTCATCCTACAATATTGAGTCCTGACTCCTCTTCCACTGTCTCCTCAGTTACTCTGTTTTAACAGTTTTTTTTTTCTTTTTTAAGTGTGCCAGTGAAGTAACATTTTCTTATGATAGGTATTTTCACTTTAAGGTAACATAAAGTGAAATATTTCTCAGGATTGACTTTCAAACTCAAAAATGTTTGTCTTCATCTCTGCCTCAGAATTTATTACTGTAATCGACATGACTAAGGATCCCCAACATAGTGCCCAAGAGCATGCTCTGGGGCCATGCTGGTTGGAAGCGAATCACAGCCACAGCGCCTGGTCTCACTTATCATTAAAATGAGGAGGATGAAAGAAATTAAATCTGTAAATTACGGAGAGGAGTGCGCAATATATAGTAGCTGTTACGTAAGTGTTAAAAAAGGGAACGGTCCAATGAGTTATTTCAATATTTTAATGTGTGTAGTTGGGGTTCTACAGATCCTCTAGGAATAAGACAAATTCCTGGTCTGACCTAAGTGAACCAGAGATATTTAATTACCCAGCATGTGTCTTAAATTTTTTAAGCCACAGTTCCCCAAAGTAGTAAACTTCTAGGAATTGTGGAACTGATCATGCATGGCTTTTGGTGGTGGTGTTGCTATTTTAAAACCGGCATTCTGTTTAAAAAACAAAAAACACTTGGTTTCTTTGGGAAGAGGGTTAGACTTAGAAAATTTTGTCACTAGCTTTATTGGGATATGGATAATATGACCCTAGAAGTTGCTGAGTGTGGTTTATCTGCTTCTTAGCTATCAAAACCTTTTAAAATGTTTACCAAGTGTTAATCGTTTGTCAGGTGTTTAAAAAAAAAAAAAAAAGGGCAGTTTAATCTTACTTGAAAGAAAGAAAAATCTCTCTAAATCATTTTTAGAGATTTATTTGGAAGAAAAATCTTTGTAAATCACGTTTAGAGAATAAAAAAGTCTGAATAGGAATATTTAATTATAAAAATAGATAATTTTCTCTTCATTTATTATATTAGGGTTTTTGTATAGTTTCAGTGAATAAGTATTTAACATGGAGTGAGTTTTATTCTCATCTGGTTAGCTTCCTAAGAGATTTAGGGAAGCCACAGCTTTCCAGGCAGGGATTAAATCTCGGATATTCAAAGCTCATCCTTTAGGCACAAGAAGACTGTTGGTTTGCCTTGTTTGTTCTTCCCTAATAAAAAACTAACCAGCCCTAGTGGCGCAGTGGTTAAGCACTTGGCTGCTAACCTAAAGGTGGGTTGTTTGAACCCGCCAGCGGCTCCTCTGGAGAAAAGACCTGGCGATCTGCTCTCATAAAGATTACAGCCTAAGAAACCCTCTGGTACAGTTCTACTCTGTTCTGTAGGATCTCTATGAGTGAAAATACACTCAACGGCACGTGACAACATAAACTAACATGTCAAAGTTGCTCATCAGATACATAGCTTATGTATTTGCTATAGGGGCCACATTATGTGTGCACAGAAATCACCATAATATATATTAGATATTTATTGGTAGAAGTTTTTATAATACCTTATTTGTAAATAAATATTTCTTTACCTAAAGCATTAAATACTAAAGACATACATTTTTGAAATATGTTTCAAAACACATGAAAAACCTATGAAATTTAAGTTATTTGGTGTATGTTTTCTAAGTTACGTTTATATTGGGAACATAGGATATCCTATCTGTGTACAAATACCCCCACGTGTCTGTCAGTTTGGAAACAAAGAATTGGTGATTGGAAAATATGGCCTTGGTGATAGAAATGATGTTGGAGATCACATGATAGAATTTGCAAGACCAGTGACTTCTTTACTGCAAATACCTTTTTCACCAACGGTTACTGTACACATGGACTTTGCCTGATGGAATACACAGGAATCAAATTGACTACATCTGAAAAAGCTAAACATCATCAGTCAGAAAAAAAGGCCAGGGGCCGACTGTGAACAGACTATCAATTGCTCATTTGCAAGTTTAAGTTGAAACTGAAGAAAATTAGAACAGGTCCATGAAAGCCAAAGTATGACCTTGAGTATATCCCACCTGAATTTAGAAACCATTTCAAGAATAGAATTGACGTGTTGAACACTAATGAGTGAAGACTGAACAAGTTGTGGAATGATATCAAGGACTTCATACATGAAGATAGCAAGAGGATCAATAAAAAGACAGGAAAGAAAGAAAGACTGAAATGGATGTCAGAAGACACTCTGAAACTTGCTCTTGAACGTCAAGGAGCTAAAGCAAAAGGAAGAAATGATAAAGTAAAAGAACTGAACAGAAAATTTCAAAGGGTGGCTTGAGAAGACAAAGTAAAGTATTATAATGACATGTGCAACGAGCTAGAGATAGAAAATCAAAAGGGAAGAACACGCTCAGCATTTCTCAAGCTGAAAGAACTGAGGAAAAAATTCAAGCCTTGAGTTGCAATGGTGAAAGATTCTATGGGGAAAATAAATATTAAACGACACAGAAAACATCAAAAGAAGGTGGAAGGAATATACAGAGTCATTATACCAGAAAGAATTAGTCGATGTTCATCCGTTTCAAGAGGTACCATATGGCCATATGGTACTGAAGGAAGAAGTCCAAGCTGCACTGAAGGCATTGGCGAAAAACAAGGCTCCAGGAATTGACGGAATATCAGTTGAGATGTTTCAGCAAAGGAATGCAGTGCTGGAAGTACTCACTTGTCTATGCCAAGAAATTTGGAAGACAGCTACCAACTGGAAGAGATCCATATTTATGCCTATTCCCAAGGAAGGTGACCAACCACATGTGGAAATTACTGAGCAATATCATTAATATCACATGCAAGCAAAATTTTGCTAAAGATCATTCAAAAGCAGCTGCAGCAGTGTATTGGCAGGAGACTGCCAGAAATTCAGGCTGGTTTCAGACGAGGACATGGAACCAAAGATATCATTGCTGATGTCAGATGGATCCTGGCTAAAAGAAGAGAATACCAGAAGGATGTTTATCTGTGTTTTATCGACCGTGCATTCAAATGTGTGGATCATAACAAATTACACATAACCTCGCGAAGAATGAGAATTCCAGAGCACTTAATTGTGCTCATACAAAACTTGTACATAGATCATAAGGCAGTTGTTTGGACAGAACAAGGGTATACTGCATGGTTTAAAGTCAGGAAGGGTTTGTGTCAGGGTTGTATCCTTTCACCATAATTATTCAATTTGTGTGCTGAGCAAATAATCCAAGAAGCTAGACTCTTTGAAGGAGGGGGCATCAGGATTGGAGGAAGACTCATTAACAGCCTGCACTATGGAGATGACACAGCCTTGCTTGCTGAAAGTGAAGAAGACTTGAAGCTCGTACTGATGAAGATAAAAGACTGCAGCCTTCAGTATGGATTGCACCCACTCATAAAGAAAACACAAATCCACACAGCTGGACCAATAAGCAACATCATGATAAATGGAGAAAGGATTGAAATTGTCAAGGATTTCATTTTACTTGGATCCACAATCAATACCCATGGAAGCAGCAGTCAAGAAATCAAAAGACACATTCCACTGGGAAATGTGCTACAAAGGACCTCCTTAAACTGTTGAAAATCAAAGGTGTCACCTTGAAGACTAAGGTGCCTCTGACGCAAGCCATGGTATTTTCAATCACGTCATATCCACGTGAAAGCTGGACAATGAATAAGGAAGACCGAAGGAAAATTGAGGCCTTTGAATCTTGTTGGTGAAGAATAATGAATATACCAGGCACTACCAAAAGAACAAATAAATCTGTCTTGGAAGAAGTACAACCAGAATGCTCGTTAGAAGCAAGGATGGTGAGACTGCGTCTTACATACTTTGGGCATGTTGTCAGGAGGAATCAGTCCCTGGAGAAGGACATCATGCATGATAAAGAGTTGACAGAAAAGAGGAAGACCCTCAATGAGATGGAGTGACACAGTGGCTGCAACAGTGGGCTCAAGCATAACAACGATTGTGAGCATGGTGCAAGACCAGCCAGTATTTCATTCCATGGTAATTGGGGTAGCTATGAGTTGGAGACAACTTGATGGCACCTAACAACAACGATGTGCACAGATAGATAAGAAATCATATGAGAAGAATTGATTGATAGGAAGTTTGATTTTTAGTTATTTACTTTGTTAACCTATTTCTTTACTTACTGTAAAAAAATAAGATTTATGCTATTAATTAAAGCATACATGTAGAAGTTACTCTGTTGTTGTTTGAAGTAGATTAATTAATGAAAAAGCCTTTTTACATGGCACTGAATCAGTCTCTTAATTTCATTTTTTTCTGAGTAGTACCCTTCTTAACGCAAAGGAGAACATTTATGCATTACTTTGCCAAATAATACTAACACACTAGCAGATGATCACTTTCCAACTAGTTTTTCTTTAAGAAAGAAATTAAAATGTTATAGTGCCAGAGAGAGATACTTTAATATGCCCCTTTTTAATTAACAGGTCATTCTTTCCAACAATTTTATATGTGTAAAATAGGTTAATGTCGCATACAAGGCTAAAAGCTAGAGTGATGACATCTTGGGAAATTTGAAGGAAGTATAATCATATATAGTTTATATTCCTATTATTGAATACAGTAGGAATATATTTTATTAAAAAGATACGTATTGTATGTAATAGTAGCATTTTGGCTCTACTGGATTCTAGTCAGATTCATATTCTAAATTAGCATATTAAAAATATATGTGTATGTATAGAAACACACATGAACATTCTGAAACAAGGTACTTATCGCACCCAAAGCTTTTAGAAGTACTTTGAATATTCATAAAGAAATTTGTTAGCCTAACGAAGAAATTAAAATCAAATATGAAAATAACTTACCTACTTCTCTTCCTTTTACTAACATCTCCTCTCACTTCCAGGAATGATCAAATACCTGCGATAAGGTATTTGATAAGATTGGCTGTAGACTATTGAATTATTCCCATCTGTAGGACCAGACTGAAAGTAGCACTGTTTCATTAGAAATACAACATATAGATTAGTAATTTGGAGTCAGTGTGACTGGGAAATGTTTGGAGAAACTAAACTGTCATTAAAAAAAAACAGTCATTATTGAGCAAATGGAGGAAGAATCTAGGAATACTTATGAGTAAATATTTGAAGAAACTAGAATCACTGCAATTGAAAGTAAATCATTTATTTTGACCTGTCTGCCACAAAATTCCTGTGTATCCTTAGGCTGTCATTAGATTCTGGGCCCTCATTTCCTCATCTAGAACATTAGCCAATTGGATTAGACAACTTTTAAGGCCTTTTTAGCTTTATAACTATTTGATTGGTGATTAATTACTCAAACCAGAACAAAAAAAGATAATTAAAATGTAATTTCTCAACTGAGTTGGGTATATTTGTAATAAAACAGAAGGGAGTTCTTATAGCCCCTATTCTTCATACTTGTGGTAAAAAATCATGTTATAGAAACTAAGATATCAGAATATCTGAATTTGATTTCCAGTTCCACTAATTACTAGATTGTAAATAAAGAAAATCACTTAAGTATACTGCACTCTCATTTCTCATCTTAACAAGGAAAATAATAATTCTGCTAGGTACCACACACTGTCTAAAGTGATGCCATAATGTTTTGCCATTTTCAGAGTGATTCTGTGAATATCTTTATCTGTGTCTTTGAAATGCTTTCCCGCATATTACTTGCCTTAGAAACTCTTGTCAGGGGAGTGATTTCCCAAATAGTTGAACTTTCCCTTCTTCCCTAAGATACAGGAAAATAACTGTATGTGCTGAAATATGTTGTTATAAAATAATATGGATATTTATGGATCTGGGCTTAAAATAATCAGTGTTTGAATTAGTTTTTTTTTTTTTGGTATGTCATTAATTCTTGAGTAGTTTACTTCAATGTAAGTTTCATGTTAATGTTTGAAGTTTTTCTATTAAAATCACTTCTATTATTTTCAAGGAGTTATTAATTGACCTTAAAAAAAAAGAAAGAAACCCTTTTTTGAGATTACTTTTGTTCGTGTTTGTCCTTCTTTCATTTTTCTTCAAGGTTAAGCTGAGATCTCACTTCCTTCATATTATTTTCTTTCACAGCTTCTGTTTTCATTAATCTTCCTTTACTCCTGGTTCCCACACCACTTAAAAATCTGTACCACACAGTTGACTGTTTACTCATATACTTAATTGTGGAGGTCCTTGGGTGATACAAATGGTTAAGCACTATTAACTCAAAGGTTGGCGTTTCAGGCTCATCCAAGGTTGCCTCAGAAGTAAAGCCTAGAGATCTACTTCTGAAAGGTCAGAGCCTTGAAAATCCTGTGGGGTGCGGTTCTATTCTGCACACGTGAGGTCTCCATGAGTCAGAATAGACTCGACGGCAAACAACATTTACTTGTTATGACATTAGGCTCAGAAAAAAAAAAATGGGAGAGCTCTAGGAAATTTTCGCTCTCAATGAAAGAATGGATAGTGAAATCAGGGAACAAACTAATGACTCAGTCAAGTGGTTGGTGTGCTTTCACATAGTCTGAGGCAATTTTAGTGAAAGATTAAAGAAAAGCCAGTGTCTTCAACCTTGAATAGTTTACAGTTATTTGGGAGAGCAAAGAAACACACGAACACCTCCAATGCATACAAGTAAATGTTGTTTGCCGTCGAGTCTATTGTGACTCATGGCGACCTTAAGTGTGCAGAGTAGAGCTGCACTCTACACAATTTTCAAGGCCGTAACCTTTCAGAAGCAGGTAACCAAAGAATCCTTGGTGGCGTAGTAGTTAAGAGCTATGGCTGCTGACCAAAAGGTCGGCATTTCGAATCCAGAAGGCGCTCCTTGAAAACATATGAGGCAGTTTTACCCTGTCCTGTAGGGTTGCTATGATTTGGAATCGACTCCATGGCAATGGGTTTTTGGCTTGAATGTTATGACTGACCTCTCTGCTTTTTTCTGATGCCAGTATAGAAGCTGTTAGGGTATATGGAATTTGCACAATTTTTTTTGTGATTTTAGGCAACTGAGGAAAAGTGAGAACATAAAGAAATGATGATTCATGACATAGTATTCTAACTAGAAATGGGAAAGTTGGTTAAACATCCACAAATTGAGTTGTTGCTAAATAGAGAGAGGTGTTTCTGTTCCCCCTCTGATCCTTGTAAGTTGCAGAATTTATTGCTTTAACCCAGAGACAATGCTTTTTAGTAGACTTAATAAAGGATATTTTTTATGCCAAATATACTACTGATAATTAAAATGCCCCACTTAAATTTCCAGACCCTTTTGGTATTCACTAGAGTGAAAGTCAGTTTTAGGTAAAAAATTTCAGTGAACTTATTGCAAAGCTTATCCAAATAACCAGAGGTATTTATATGGATAATGACATACTAAAGTGAAGACAGTTTGAAAAATTAGAAACATGGTAAACATGTGAGTTAACAGTATGGTTAGGAGATAGCCCTGAGGGGAAGGTGTGAATGCCTTTTATATCCATGACATCTTTCAAACTATAAAAATACGGAGTCTTCTCATTGTTCATAAGCTGATCTACCACACCTTCTCAGCTAGTTGCGATAAATATTAAGCCCTAATGCACCTGTTGTATGTAATGAATCATCTTCTATCCAATGGATCTAGAATAGCAAAATTGGGAAAATGAGTCCTCAAATATTATGTAGTACTTTATTCTTTTGTGGAATGCTGGTTGAAGAAAGATGAGAACAATGTCTTAATCTTCATTTAAATAAAACCTTATTTCCCCAGACAAATATGTGTGGACAGCTTTACCCTTCTAGATTTTCTTACTTGACCCAATTGCTTGATTAGTGGTTAAGAATGGATTGGCTATACAATAGACATCAAATCAGGCAGGCCCTGTTTGTTTTGCAAGATTTTAAATGTTGTAGCCATGTTTTATTGACAGCACTTTTTCCACTTAATTATGTCTTTTGTTGACAGCTCAAACTGTCTCTATTTACAGTTATTTAGAATGCAGCTGGCAACAGCAGTTGGTTTGTGAAACCAAAGCACATAATTAACTTCCCCAGTTTAAGGTATGGTTTGTTTTATTGGGACAGAAAGGGTTTTATGGAATATGTTGCATTAGTCTGGAAGTTATGCAGTTTATTTTTAGGGTGGTGTATTTTGTGTGTATGAACTTAAGCAGTGAGTAAAAAAATGTGCAAACATTCTAACACCGATTTAGCACAAGTTAAAGTACTACAGAAAGTAATTTTGTTTTAACTCGTTGCTTAAGCCAAGAAAATCAGATACCAATGTTTAGTGTAAATGTTTAATTAACATGGCAAGGCCAATAGGAGCATTTGGGTCATGTTCTCACACCTACGTGTGTGAGTAATCAAGCTCTGACTATATTACTTTGATACAGATTTTTGAAGAAATGTAAATACCCTCCTGCTCCTCCTATATTTAAGGACACTTGATAGTTTCTGAAAGAGTAAGTGCATCAGTTAATTTCAAATGAGTAAAAATGGAGGGAAAATATTTAAGCATTTAATTTCTTACTATGAGATTTTTTATTATACTCTGGCTACTTTTTTGAACCCATTAAGCCACTCTTATTTTAGATGTTTCGATGCAGCTTTCAACTTCTAATCTAGATAGATCCTCTTCTTTCAGGTATCACCCATTTCGACCATTTTTCCTTCACTAACAGTCTATCTGATTTCCCATAATTATGACTGTCTTCCTTTATCAGTTATTAACTAGTTGCATTCCTTACTTAGACAAGACACAGGTTTTTTTTTTTAAGCTAAGCTAATCCAAAAAATCTGTTGCTGTTGATTTGATTTCGACTCATAGCCACTCTATAGGTATGTATATTTTTGAGATGAGAATGGCAGCCATTGTTATGATACGCTATGAATGTTAAAAAGATTTTAATTGGCAGTTTTTTGACTCAGAAATGTTTTATATTGTTAAGAAAATTCTGTTTTCAGGTGAAGTTTTTTTAAGTGCCCAGTGCACTAGTACAACCCTATGTTTGAATGATTTTTAAATGAAGCTTGCAGTTTTTTTCTCACATATTATTATTAATGGCATATAGCTTCTGAAAGGAGCCCTGGTGACACAGTGGTTAAGTGTTCAGTTGCTAACCAAAAGGTTAGGAGTTCAAATCCACCAGCTGCTCCTTGAAAACCCTACGAGGCAGTTTTACTCTGTCCTGTAGGGTCACCATGAGTTGAAACTGACTCGATAGCCATGGATTTGGTTTGGTTTTTTTGGTATAGTTTCCTAAAAGATAACTGTTGAAATATTTTACCAGACTTTCTACCATGCTATTCTAAAATTGTACAATTTACTACCTGGCATTTTATTTTTAAATTAAAAATGCGGAAATTGCCAGTGATGATGGGTGAAAGCTTAAATTTACTGAATGTTTTCAGACTAAATGTGTATTGAATAGAGCTGAACACTACGTATGCATTATGTGATGTAACCCTCGTCGGGATGCTTATGGCATAGTGTTACTATCCTTATTTTTCCCACATAGTGACTAATTCTAGACAAATATGATGTGTGTTGTTGTTTTTAGGTGCTGCCGGGCCAGTTGCAACTCATAGCGGCAGTACAGGACAGAGTAGAACTGCCCCATAGGGTTTCCAAGGAACTGTTGGTGGATGTGAATTGCTCACCTTTTGGTTAGCAGCTGAGCTCTTAACCACTGCGCCACCAGTGCTTTGTGATATGTGTATGACCCCACAATTTAGTTTAAAGTAAATACAAGAGAAAACATCAAATCATGGCAATTGTTCAGCTAATGAGAAAGTTTGTTTTTTATATTTAAATTGATAGAATTTTAAAAAATTGGTAATATCGCTTATAATATTTAGTAGAAAAAACTTCAAAGTGAAGTGATCTAAATAGTGTTCCAAAATAACACAGCAAAATGAGTTAAAGGAATAGTTTTGAAAATGAATAGTATTGAAAAACAAATTATTACTGTAATTTTTCATGATTATGGAGTTTATTAGGGAGGTAATAGTTAGAATTTCGGCCTCAGGAACACTCAGGATATGGTTCTTCTGTCGGGACCGCTTCTTCCCAGCCGTGCCCGCAAACTTGTCTTTCTCTGGCCCTAGGCCTCTCCCACAGACCCTCAACTTTCTCTCCCCTTGGGCAGGGAAGCCCACCACACTGTCTCCTGCTGCTACTTCTTGCTGCCTTCAGCATTACAGCGCTCTCTTGGTCTCCTGGGTCCAGGAACTTTTCAGCGCAGGGATCCTGGGTCCAAAGGATGTGCTGCCTCCGGGCTATTCTTTCTTGGTGGTGATGGGATCTTCTCTCTTTCCTGGCTGTGGGGTGGCTCATTTCAAGCCCAGCGGGATGGCAAAGAAAAACAAATTATTTTTAACGAGGAATCCTTTTAAGGAAATTAAATTAATGAATAGGAACAATAGAAGTAATGTATGGAATTAGAGACAAAAAATTGCCATTTTCTCCTCAGTATTTTATTTTTCAGTAGTTATTCTAAAAATGACAATATAAATACAGTAAATAGAACTAGGGAATAGTTAAGGAAAACTGAGCTGATAAAATATTTCATACTGTTTTTGCTGTGATTAATTTGGTTTGTAAATACTAAATGTAATGTTTTAACATGAATATATATGTGCGTATAATAAATCTTTCAGACTTAACGTCTCATGTCTTTTTTAGAGGAGTTTATCCTTAAGAAATTTTGTATATTTGTCTTTAAGAAATTAGTGATTCCATTTTCACAAATTTTGTGTTTTAAAAAAGGAAAACAAAAACGATACCAGTTGCTATCGAGTTGATTCTGACTCATAGCGACCCTATAGTACCGGAGTAGAACTGCCCCAGAAAGTTTCCAGGGAGCTCCTGGTGGACTTGAACTGCTGACGTTATTTTGATTAGCAGCCGTAGCACTTAACCACTAGGCCACCAGGGTTTCCTTTCTGATAATAAGTTTGTGAAAACTTCTGCAAACACAGCGGTGAAGACTACCATGGCTCCGTGATTCCATTTCTTATCTAACATGTGGCTTGCTAGTTAATTACTGTCTCCAGGTAGAAAAGGAAAGGCCTTGAATTCAGCGTTTGTATGGTGGCATGGGCCTGTTCAGTCAAGCTTAATGCATGTTGCATGATTGCCTGAGAGGAATAGAAAAGCTACTTTCTCAGTCTCTGACCAGAGTGTATGATAAGGCTTAGTGTCAAAAAGGGCAAGATGGGGATCATAGCAATTATGGCAGAGGAAAACTAATTTCTTTGACAACCAGATTGAAGATTCGTTGTGGTTTATTATTTACTGCTTCAAAACCACACTCTGTGATTTAATCAGGGATTAGGATTTTTCATGAAGTCTCTTTTCTAAATTTGAATACCTTGTTGCTGTTGTTAAGGTGTACACTGAAACTGTCCCAAACTGATGTTTCTCTAAAATAGGGACAAATTAGGTTTAGCCTGTAGCTTTGTGAAAATCTGGGGAGGTCACTGACACAAGAGTGAACTGAAATTGAACGCCTCTTATATTGAATGATGTTGTTAATTAACATTACTAATAATTTAATAGTAATGATCCCCCCTCTCCGGGACCTTCAAAGCAGCAGGGTTGCAACAAGTGAATTTTACTTTCTTTTTAAAAGCAGTATTAAATACTTTGTACCTGATTTGTATTTCAGTGTGTCATTTTTAGATGTAAAATACACAAGTTAGCTTCTTTGCAATTACCTAGGTAATTATATACCTTTTATATTGCCCAAATTATACAGTCTTTTGAATTTGGTAGTAATCAGATAATTACTTGCCAAAAAAACAAAAGTTCAGCTTCTCAAGTATTTCCTGTTTTCTTTTTCCAAATAGTCCTCAGATGCTTATTATCTTTGCAGATGAAGCTTTAAAGTTGACTACTAATTCTGCATTAATGAATCCTCAAAATGTGATAAGATTTTTAATATGTTGTTTTTACTTAAACAACAAAATCTTCCAAATAAAAATAATTCAAAACCTTTCTTGAATTCCTATTCAAAAGGAAATATTTGCATGTACTCTTTTTAATTAAAATAGCAGGTACTTAGCTCGTTTACATTCTTTCTGTCAGAATTTCTGCCTGAGGAGTCTATATATAATTAATGTAAGAAAAACAAGAGGGTAGTCCCTTGGTAGAAAACTGGTAATGGATTAAAAGACCATAGCTATGAAATTCCAGGAATGCGACACACTTTCTCAGAAAGATGCACTTAGGCCTGAAGTCTAGAGATACTGAAAAGTGCCCCCTAGTGTAATTAGCCAAAGAGAGCCAGAGCCCTTCCATATATTTGATTGTATGTTTAATATGGATTATTGTAAGTTAGTTTATAACTGATACTAAGTATGACTTGAAGAGAATCATTACTTTGCTCAGATGAGTGCTTTAAGTGTTCATTGGAAGCTTCAGATTTCTTGCTGAACCAATTGATACAATACACAGAATGCATATTAAGAATGGATCGAGCAACTGCGTGGGCAGTATGACCAATGTCTTGGAATACAGCGCATAACTCTATTCCTGGGAACCTGGGGGAATTCACATAACCTTCCTGGGTTCCAGTTTCTTCATTTCTGTGTTTGGAGCAGATCAGTGCCTTTCAAATTGTGGGTTGCAAGCCATTATGAGGTTGTGAAGTCAATATTTAGTGGGTTGCGATAAGCACTTAAATGAAATAGAATAGTAAGAATCAGAGCATACTGCATATGATAAGAGTATTTTTTCATGAATTTTTTTTTGATTGTATGTTCCCATAAGTATATGTGTACTGTGTTTGGAAATAAAGTGGTATACCCCTGGAATAGTGTCAAAAAATAGAGAGAAATGCCTGGGTCCAACATCCCCAAGTGAAATTTTAAAATATTTCGACCTTTATCAGATAGCATTTTTTTTTGTTTTTGGTAGAACTTGTTATTTGAAGGTAATTTTTTAGAGATAGAAAGATAAATAGAAAAGATACAAGACTTACTGTTGAGCTTTTAATATTCTGAGAGACTAGAACCTATATAAATTGTAATTGTTCATAATTGCTAAGTGTGATGATTTACGCCTGTATAAAATGCTGTGATCGTATAGAGAGTAGTGATTAGTTCTGATTGTCAGGCTCAGGAAATACTTCATGGCATTAAAGTATTTCCTTGAAAGGTGGGAGTGATTTCATTCAAGGTAGAGAATTCAGGAAGATGAGTCTGGACACTTTGGATGTGGTTAACAAGTCAAGAGGCCTTACTTGCATGCCATACTTAGGCATTTGGATTTTATCTTGAAGACCAGGGAGAGCTGTCAAATTCATTAAGCCTGCTAGGTACAGATCTGCTTTTAGAAAGATAAGGGTAGCAGGATGGTTGGTAAACGAAAGTAGAAGAAGACTCAAGTTATGGAGATGGTGAGTTGTGAAAGAATTTTAGAGGGATTTCTCATGAAAAGTTGAGTCCAGGGCTTATAGAAATAGCAAGACAGAAGCTTCAAATAACTCCTCTTCTGTTAGTAAACAGTAAAATAAATTAATTTGGCAATATTTATACGACACACTACTTGAGTTTTATTTTAGTATTTTGGAAATACTGGGACAGCTTTCTGTATCTTTGCAAAAGACTCGAGTAAATATATATGCAAAGTTGACTGAAATAAGGCTAGCATGTATGGGAGTTTGCCTTACTGATTAAACAAAACTGTAGTGAGAAAAAAAAAGTTTTGACTGGGTACTTTCAATCATGCATTCCATATATTGTAAGGTTTTTTTTTTTTAAATGCTTTTAGAGCTAAGAAATAATACGATTTTTAAAAAACGCCATAGAGATGGTCTTTCAGTCATTTCATTTCTGGTTAGAACATTGTGTGTTCTAACTGTGTTTTCTCAGTATCAAACCTATTGCCATCAAGTTGATTCTGACTCATAGTGAACCTTTTGGACAGAGTAGAATTGTCCCATAGGGTTTCCAGGGCTGTAATCTTTACTGAAGCAAAGTGCCACATCTTTCTGCCGTAGAGCGGCTGGTGGATTTGAATGCCAACCTTCAGTTAGCAGTTAGCAGTCGAGCACTTTATCAATTGTGCCACGAGGACTCTTCATTTTTGATGTTAGAGGCTTAAAAAAATCACTTTTCCTGAAGAACCTTCCCTGACATCCCATCTCTGCCAAATTAGTGTTTTTTTTTTTTTTTGTACCCTCGCAAATGGAAGCCCTTTTTACATTTTACTGACTGTATGATCACATTTGATACATATTAAGACTAAGCTGCTTAAAAAGTAGAACCCATGCAAAATTCACTTCAGTATGCAGTGCCTTGCTAGCATGTGGTGACCATTAAATTTTTGTCTGAATGGTGAATGAGCTAAAAAACTAAAATATGTACCAAAAATAAGGAAAATAATACAAGATTGAGTTTAAGAGGTTAAATGTGGAATTATCTCAAGGAATTAAAATTTGATCTAATAAACATTTGAACATATGATAGGTTATTATTGGTATATCAACATATATTAAGTATCCATTTTATTAGGTGCTGTGATTATGGTTGTGAACAGAATAGGAATATCTGTACCCTCTTGCGGATTCTCAGCCACATGGCATATGAATTTTAAATTATGGCATGATGGACACTGGGAAGATATCATGAAGAAATTCCTAATTATAGATGAGAAAATACTGGAGTTGCATGTTAAAGATTGTTATATAATTTCCTTCACTGAAGTTAATGGCATTAGATTTCTGACGCCACAGCATCTCCCAGTTTTACAAACCATGTGCTATTTCACACATATATTGAGTTTGAGAAAGTGAATAGTAAGAATATTTAGAAATAGTGGAGATATTCATCTGACTATTTTAGTTCAGGTAAAGTTGTTGGTGAAATATGGAATTGAAATAGGGATCCAAGCAAGATGTCAACCACTACATAAGAATCTGAGCAGTACTTTTCCAGCTGCAGACAGCACGCTCCCTCCTGTTCTCCAGAGCTGCTCTGAATGGATGCAGAAGACTTTCTACTGCTCCTTCGTAGAGCAGCGCCTTTGTTTTTGATTCCCACAGAGGGCTTTACCCGTACAGTCTTATTACAGAGTAATAGGCAAACAAGCATATTTCCTCAGAAATAATGAAGTTTTTACTAAGATGATTAATTTATTCAGCAAACTGACTTTGTGCCAGACACTATGAAAACAAAGGTGGCCAAGGCAATAGACCAAGGCGTAGAACCTTTTAGTCCATTTCCTTTGAACCCCACAGAGGTTTTACAGTCTTTGATCATTCAGTTCAGATAATAAAAAATGCCAACAACTGAATGCTCAAAAGAAATCGTAATAATGTTACATGTAACGGAGTTTTCATCATTAAAATGTGTGCTACTAGCTTTTGGATCACTTTGAAATTTCATCTGTCAATATTGTATAATACAAGAAAGTGTTTCAAGGTGAGGGAATTTTATTTTCAAGCATGTAGTTTACAAAATGAGTTTAGTACAACCTGTGGAAAATCTATTTAAAAATTATCAGTGAGTCCTCTTTAAAGTGCATTTAATTTAAATGCCTAGGAAAGCTTTTGAGGCACTGTTAGGATTGTAATGATGTCCATGGTAAAAGAGATAAAAGATTGTGGATGTGAAGTGACCTCGGGCTGAAAAACTTGAGCTGAAAAATAATTACCGATAGGACTTGACAAGGCACTGTGGTATAGTGGGAAAAGCATTAAAGCCAGACTTCAGACTCCCTTCGTGCTACATGTGACCTTGATAAAATACTGAGAGTCCCCATTTTCTGAGTTGTAAATATATCACATATGTATTGGGTGTTTCCTGTATGCCAGGCATATAGGGTAGAAACATGACTAAGTATGCATTCCTGCCTTGAAGGCATTTATAGTCTTAAAAGGAGAAAAGGAGAAATACTCATAGATAATGTTGAAGCTATTTGGCAAGTGCAGGGAATCCCAGTGGATCTGTTGTACAAACTAGGACACAGGTGTGGAGGTGAAGATGGGATAGCTTGGTATGTGGTCAAAGGAAACTCCTAAGAGGAGGTTTTTCCTGATTCTGATCTTAAAAGAGGAGTACGAAGTAACCGAACAGTCAGGATATCTCAGTCAGGATATCTCGTGGATCCAGCCAGGGTCATTGTGAGGATAAAGAGAGGGATGTATACTGTGTCTAAAGCACTCTAAACCCTTGCAAGTGTTGGTCCCCTTTTCTGATGCACCCCCCAACACAGCTTCTGTGTGTTCGTGCATGCGCACACAACGCAGATGGCAAATGAATGTTGTGTCCTTAAACAATGTATAAGGAAGAGTGCTGGGAACAACAGAGACTAGCTTTTTTCTAATTATCTATAATTATGATTTCGTAATCTGCAAGTTATCTACGTATAATGAGTTATCCAATTATATCTGGTATATAATTTACCAATTAACCTGTTTCCTTAGTTGGCTGGGGATGAAAACCAGAACTTCTATCTTATCAACTCCACTTAATAAACGCTGGAATGAGTAGGTGCCAAATGTACTACTTCTTAAGAAAAGCATGCTGGCAAAATTGAGCACTTACACTTTGTCAAGCACTGTTTGTATTTTACATGTACTGACTTACTTGATCCTCACAAAACCCTATGAGACGTAGGAACTATTATAATCGCAGTTTTACACATAGGGAAACTGAAGTGCAGAGTTTGGCTTAGGATCAAGATCACTTTGCTAGTAAACAGAGGAGCCTGGTTCAGACCCAGATGATCTATGCTGGACAGTGTATGTCTGCAGAGTAGCATAGTGGTTAAGAAGTTCCAAGAAATAAGTGTTCCTGTCCCAGGAGACCAAGATTTCCAAGATAAATGTGCAGCTAACAACTAGGTTTGAAAGCACACAAGAAAGCACACGAGTTAGCATCCTGAGGAATATAAGTAGATACATTTCTACAAGTTAATTTAGTTGAAAAGCTTGCAGAAGACAATTTTAGCGTGGAGCAGACTGTGAAAGTTAGAAATCATCACCCCCAAGGAGATAGAGAGAGCCTCTCACTAAGGGCAGGAGCAGTTGTTGCCCTCTGCTTTCGTGTGGCATCCTGAGCAGTTTAGACATACTAGCTTTATTTTATTTATTTATTTTTTTACCTTTTCATTAAGATTCAGTGCACAAGATTGGGGTGTGTGTGTGTGTGTGTGTGTCACCACTGTAACAAATCTGCCCTCCTTTATTGTCCATCTTCTTTGGCAATATATTATTTCTCATTGAAAAATGTAATATTCATTAGTGTGATTTTGCCTGTAATTTGTATAAGTGCAAACAATATCTTCTTCTGAATTGAGTCATCCTTTTCACAGTTTCATGATAGTTTTATACTGTGTCTTCTATTGCTTGGTGCCAGCCTAAGGGGAGGTAGTTCTGGAGCCCTGAAGGACAGGTGGGGCCTAGAAGCTGAGTATACATGAGGGAATTCCAAGGCGGAAAACAATGCCAAGAAAGTTACAGAATGCACATAGGAGATTTATATAGTGAATAAATTATTTAAGATTCAATTCCATAGTAAATATTAACTTTATACATTTTAGTAAATTATTGAAATATTCTTTGTAGCACCTAGTGTTGCAGGAACCATGTGCTTCTATCTTTTATAATGTGTTTGCAGAAAAATAGTCCATTCACCTACCTTTGGGCTTATTAGGGTTAACATAACCAACAGCAAGGTGCCAGCCATGGGACATACTGGGAAGAAGCATGAACTGAGTTAGGGAATTTAGAACAAATGGCAAGAAGGTAATTATGAATTGGAAGAGGTGGGGAGGAGTGAAGAATAGGGAAAACTGAGGTAGTCTATAGGAAAGCTTTAGAAAAATACTTCTCTGATAATTGAATAAATGTGTTTTGGGCACAGGTTAATAAGGGAAATATATCTCAGAGACAAGAAGGGAAATGGGTTATACTGAGTAAGGATATATGTGGTCTTTATGTTATGGATTGAATTGTGTCCCCCCCAAAATGGGTGTCAGCTTGGCTAGTCCATGATTCTCAGTATTGTGTGATTGTCTACCATTTTGTCATTTGATGTGATTTTCCTATGCATTACAAATCCTATCTCTGTGATGTTAATGAGGTAGGATTGGTGGCAGTTATGTTAATGAGGCAGGCCTCAGTCTACAAGATTAGCTAGTGTCTTAATCCAATCTCTTTTGAAATATAAAAGAAAGAAGCCAGCAGAGAGACATGGGGACTTCATACTACCAAGAAAGCAGTGCCCGGAGCAGAGCATGTCCTTTGGACCCAGAGGGTCCCTGTGCTGAGAAGCTCCTAGTCCAGGGGAAGATTGATGACAAGGACCTTCCTCCAGAGCCTACAGAGAGACAAAGCCTTCCTCTGGAACTGATGCCCTGAATTTGGACTTCTAGCCTCCTAGATTGTGAGAGAATAAACTTCTGTTTGTTGAAGCCATCCAGTTGTGGTATGTCTGTTATAGCAGCACTAGATAACTAAGACACTTTGCAAAAGCTGCCAGCATCTCCATGTCAGCATAGGCATCTGGTGTACAGATTCTGGTAGCTCTGAACCAGGAAGGTCAAGGAAACCTTGTATGCTGAGGGGTGTTTTCACTTCAGTTCTTAGGATGAGAGATGGTATATTTTCAGATCATCCCCATAAAGGGAGATTGGTATTTTCCTTACTCTCCTGGCTGAGGGCCCTTTTGTTCACTCACTGATTTTAATGCAAGCTCTGCATCTTGGTACCTTAAGTTGATGGCTAGTTTTCATCAGCTTCCTAATTACTGAGGCCAGTTGATTTACATGAACTTCTTGTCGCTGTGGCAAAAAGGGCTTCCACCTGTGTTTTTTTTTTTTTTTAATCCCTGCACATATATATATTGCAGGGACGGATTGGTGATGTGGTGAAATCCTTGTGAAATTGGTCGCTGCAGACCAGTAGGTAAGCACAAGTAAGCCATGTGTACCTTGCTGGACTGTAAGCCAGCGCATGCAATGCTTACTGGTTAATTCACCCCCTGCTTGAAGTGTGTGTATATGTAATTCCCTGGGAACACATTCCCATATTACTAAATATTATTTACATTTGTATCGTATTTCATTTTGTGGATATACGTTTTTAACCATTTTGCTATGTTGAACCTTTAGGTTGTCTCATTTTTCACTTTAGTGAATATCTTATTTAAGTTTTTATTACAATTTCGGATTCTTGCTTAGGACTTAATCTTGGAAATTGGATTTGGTTCGGGCTCATTTCAGAAAGATGGCACCTGTTTTTAGTGTCAATAATATATGACACTGTCCATTTTATCCTACCCAAATAAATAAATCTTTGCTAATTTCATAGGAGAAAATATCGCCAGATTCTTAGTTTTTGCTTCTTCTTGTCCTTGCAAATTAAATTGAGCGTTTTATATGCTTATTGGCTATTTATGTTTATTCTATTTTCCTGTTCTTTTCTTCTTTACCTACTTTGAAATTGATACTCTATTGATGTGTAAGTACTTTTTCTATTAAGTATTTAATCTTTTGCTGTTTGCTATGCAGTTTATCTTGGCTCACTATTTGGTGTTTACTTTTTTTATGGTATAGGAAACCCTGGTGGCGTAGTGGTTAAGTTGCTACGGCTTCTCTAACCAAGAGGTCAGCAGTTTGAATCTGCCAGGTGCTCCTTGGAAACTCCATGGGGCAGTTCTAGTCTGTTCTATAGGGTTGCTATGAGTTGGAATACTTTACGGCAGTGGGTTTGGTTTGTTTTTTTTTGGTTTCAGCGTACAGAGTGCTTCAGATTGAGGTACATAGATTGGTCTTTTCTTTTGTAAGTTTTATTTCATGAATAGGAACTCATTACTGTTTTGAGATCAGGCTTACCTATATTTTCTTCTTGGTATTTTTATGTTTCTCCAATAATAAAGTTATTTAACTCATATATGTGTCTAGATCTTATGTAAACATAAGCCATTTTGTGACTAGAACTGAGCACTTTAGAGAAAATAGTAAGTGTGCCTAATACATATATATGTATGTTTTCCAAGTGTTAAAATTTCAGAGATGCTTTATCTCAATTCCTGATGAAGTAAAATTTCTATTTGTGTAGTACTCTTAGGTTAGAGTATATTTTGATATCCATAAATCTTTGCAACAGCTCTGCATTCCATATAACACCAGCATTTCAAATGAAGACACTGTTATATATTTTGTTGTTGTTAGGTGCCATTGAGCCGGTTGGACTCACAGTGACCCTGTGTACAACTGAACAAAACATTGCCAGGTCCTCGCCATCTTCACAGTCACTGTTATGCTTGAACCCATTGTTCCAGCCACTGTGTCAGTCTGTTTCATTCAGGGCCTTCCTCTTTCTCCCTGACCCTCTATTGTACCAAACTGATGCCCTTCTCCAGGAATTGGTCCTTCCTGAAAGCATGTCCAAAGTATGTGAGATGAAGCCTCGCCATCCTCACTTCTAAGGAGCATTCTGGCTGTACTTCGTCCAAGACAGATTTATGCATTCTGGCAGTCCGTGTTGTATTCAATATTCTTCACCAACACCATAATTACAGGCATCAATTCTTCTCTGGTCTTCTTTACTCATTGTCCAGCTTTTGCATACATATGAGGCAATTAATTGAAAATGCCATGGTTTGGGTCAGGAACACCTCAGTCTTCAAGGTGTCATCTTTGCTTTTTAACACTTGAAAGAGGTCTTTTGCAACAGATTTGTCCAGTGTAATGCATCGTTTGATTTCTTGACTGCTGCTTCCATGGGTGTTGATTGTGGATCCAAGCAAAAAGAAATCCTTCACAACTTCAGTTGTTTCTCCATTCATCATGATGTTGCTCATTGGTCCAGTCGTGAGGAATTTTGTTTTCTTTATGTTAAGATGCAGTCCATACTGAAGGCTGTGGCCTTTGATTTTCATCTGTAAGTGCTTCAAGTCATCTTTGCTGTCAGCAAGTGAGGTTGCATCATCTTCCTCTAATCCTTTTGCTGCATTCTTCTTCATGTAGTCCAGCTTCTCAGACTATTTGCTGAGCATACAGATTGAATAAGTTTGGTGAAAGTGTACAACCCTGACACACACTTTGCCTGACTTTAAACCACACAGCATCCACTTGTTCCATTTGAATTTCTGCCTCTTGGTCTATGTACAGGTTTCTCATCAGCACAGTTAAATGTTCTGCAGTTCCCATTCTTCACAATGTTATCCATAATTCATCATCCACAGTTGAATGCCTTTGCATAGTCAGTAAAACACAGGTAAACATCTTTCTGGTGATCTTTGGTTTCAGCCAGGATCCACCTGATACCAGCAATGATATCCCTCATTCCACATCCTCTTCTGAGTCCGGCTTGAACGTCTGGGAGTTCCCTGTAGATGTACTGCTGCAGCTGCTTTTGAAAGTTCTTCAGTAAATAAACTTGTGTGTGGCATTAATGATATTGTTCAGTGATTCCACTTTCTCTTGGGTGACCATTATTTGGAATGAGCACAAATAAGAATCTCTTCCCGTAGGCTGGCCAGGTAGCTGTCTTCCAGATTTCTTGGCACAGATGAGTAAGCACCTCCGGCACTGCATCCATTTGTTGAAACATCTCTATTGGTACTCTGTCAGTTCCTGGAGCCTGGTTTTTTCTTTGCCAGTGCCTTCCGTGCAACTTGGATGTCTGCCTTCAGTACCATGGGTTCTTGATCATATGCTACCTCCTGAAATGGTTGAACATCATCCAGTTCTTTTTGGCACAATGACTCTTCCATCTTCTTCTGATGCTCCTGGGTTGTTCGATATTTTGCCAGCAGAATCCTTCAGTGTTGCAACTTGAGGCTTGAATTTTTAATTCAGTTCTTTCAGGTTGAGAGATGTTCTTCCCATTTGATTTTCTAACTGTAGATCTTTGCAGATTTCATTATAATACTTCGCCTTCTTGAGCTGCCCTTTGAATTCTTCTGTCCAGCTCTCTTATTTCATCATTTCTTCCATTCAGCTTAGCTACTCTTCACTTGAAGAGCACGTTTCAGAGTCTCTTCTGACATCTATTTTGGTCTTCTGACATCTATTTTGGTCTTCTGACATCTATTTTGGTCTTTTCATTCTTTCCTGTCTTTCTAATGACCTCTTGCTTTCTTCATGGATGATGTCCTTGATGTCATACCACACATTGTCTGGTCTTCAGTCTTTAGTGTTCAACGTGTCAAATCTGTTTTTGAGATGGTCTCTAAATTTAGGTGGGGTATACTGAAGGTCGTATTTTGGCTCTTGTGGACTTGTTCTTATTTTCTTCAACTTGAACTTGCAAATGAGCTATTGATGGTGTGTTCCACAGCCAGCCGCTTGCCATGTTCTGACTGATGATACTGAGGTTCTCCATTGTCTCTTTCCACAGATGTAGTTGATTTTATTCCTGTATATTCCGTCTGGTTAGATCCATGTGTATTGTCACTGTTTGTGTTGTTGAAAAAAGAAGTGTTTGCGATGAATAAGTTGTTCGACTGTCAAAATTCTATCCTGTGATCTCCGGTGTCGTTTCTGTCATCAAGGCCACATTTTTCCACTAGTGACCCTTCATCTTTGTTTCCAATCACCCATAATTATCAATGCAAGTATCTTCCCCAGTCACCTTCCCACCCTCCTTTTAGTATTGGGTAACAGAGAACTTGTTCTTTAAGATCATGTTCTTCTTTGAATAATTAGCAGTGTGATAAACTTGAACCATAGGTATCATGTTACAGTATTTTTAATCTATTTATTCTCAATGTCACAACAGCCATTGAGAAGAGGAAACTGTAGTTCATCCATTAATTTTGTTCATACAAACTTTTTTTGTAAACAGCCAGATATAAGTATTGTAGACTTTGCAGGCCAGGAGACAAAATTGAGGATGTTATATAAATATATTTGTGTATAACAAGAGGGAAAATGGATATCCATGAATATTTTATTGAGAGCTTTTAAAACTTTGTTGATGGAAATCTAAATTTGAATTTCATATAATTTTCTCATGTCATGGAATATTGTTTTTCCAACCATTAAAAAATGTAAAAGCCATTCTTAGTTCACGTGCAGAACAAAACTAGTGACCGCTTCCTTATTTTTCTAGAAAACAGCATGTGGATATGTGATAAACAGATTTGAATTTCGTTTGTAGAACATTTGAGTGCCTATTTTATATTAGAATAATATATATTACCATCCCAACAGTTGTTTTCAAGAACTGAAACACTTGTAAAAAAAAACTAGTTTAACTTCTGATAAATCAGTAAATGGCAGGAATGAATTCGAAGCCATATCTAGTTTTCAGTGTCTAGGTTCTTTCCACTGCTCAGTATCTGTTACAATGCCAGGCATTGAGGTAGGCACCATGCATGCTACATGAAAAAGCCCCAGGGTTCCTGCTCCTAACTAGTTCTAAGTTGCAACGCGACACATATTTGGAAGATGTAATTCACGGGAATTTGCCATCATTTTTCTGATAAGATACATTTGCTTGCTTTTGGGACTTTTCAGTCCGCGCCCCCCCCCCCCCACCTTCATAAAGATGAAAGTAAAAACATTTGAAGTTCTAAAGGGAAATAAACATTAAAGTACAGTGGAAGGCATAGATATACCAGGATATAACAAGACTGGCTCAAACAAGGTTCCCATGAGTTTTTTCCCTGTACCTCCTGGTATTTGTTAGAATCCCTGGACTCAGTCGTTGGTCTGCTCTGTACTCTCTGCTCTATTTATACCTATGAGGACCAAGTATGAAAGAAGACAGTGGGCCCTAGTGTGCAGAGATGGGGCCTGGACTGTTGGACCTGCTACTATGCTGATTGTCATTTTCTTTGATGTACGAATTGGTGGTTAAATACGAGCAAGAATATTATTTTAGTTCTTCAGAAAAGCGGTATTTTCTTTTTTAAGGTAGTATTTAAAAAAAAAAAAAAAAACACTTTACAAAGTCAGATTAAATTTCTCTCCCTTTCTGTGCCTCCCTCTCTCCCTGAATGTTCTGGTGACACATATTTGAAAATAGCTTGAGTTAGTTCTTTAAAAACCTCATGGTTTTGTTTTTTTTTTTAATTGAGTACCCCTCAACAGCAAAACACAAAAATGGTAACACTGAAACCAACCATGAAATCAAAGTCACTTGTCATTTAAGGAATGATTTTATAGCTTTTGTAACATTTTGGGAATCTGTTTGTGTTGTAACTCATAGTATCACAGTTAGTGGAGTCATTGCTATAAGCCATCTCTCTTTGCTTCAGGGAGGACTTTGTCACAGAGTGGGCTTTCTGTAGTTGGTAGAATTGATGGAGTTTGCCTCTAACTTGAATATTATTAGTTTCTTTGGCTTGTTCTAGAATAGTCTAATGGAGGTATTAAAATGTGCTGAGGACACAAATAAGTATTGAATGAATAAGCAGTAAATGTGTTTAGGTGGACTTGCAAATGATGTTAACAAAAGATGGCGTTAAAGAAGCTATTTTCTATTTGGTTGTGGCTTTTATTATTTTGAGTTTACACTTATTGCATCTTGAGGTGAAGTTCAGAGAGAGTTTAGCAGTGAACACAGAGGACACACTACTGCATTCAGTTCCACTCATGGCGTTTTGCAGTTTTTAATTGGTTCAGGAACATTTCTTGAAAATAGTAATAGCACTGTACTACTGTGTTCATTGGAGAATTTTTTTGTTTCCAAATTTGATATTACCCCATTGATTAGTTTTTCCCACAAATTCTGTACATCTTTTAAAATATATTACATCTATTCATGTAATGAAACTAATCGTCAATTTTAAGGAAATCGTCTTACATGTTAGTAGTGACAGTCCAGAATTTGGGTATAAAAGTTTTTGGAAACATAGCAGAATTTATAAAACAAACTTTAAGCATTGTATTTGGGGGAAAAAGAGGGAAATTTTAAAAAGTCAACTTTGATCTCAAGTTGTTTTTAGAGGTGGGAAAGTACTTCAGTATGTTTTTTTTTTTTTTTTCTTTCCCTTTTTAAAAGCCTGTTGGAAAATGCCTTCTCACTTCTAGCAAAAAAACACCTCTGTATTATCTTTGGTAATATGTGTTCAGTAAACAAAACTAACATAACTTCCAGAAGTCCTTTGTGGTTTTAGGGAAAGAGTGCTTTTTAAAGCACGTAGGAAGAAATACATGAAATTGCTCCCTTCTTCAATGGGAAAAAAGGTTAAAAAAAAAATGGCACTTTTTAAATGATCCAAGTGTTAGCATGGGTAACAGTTTGTGAGAAGTCAGGAGAATAATTTAGACTGGTTTCGGACTGTGTTAATCTTTCCTACCTGAAGTGAGAAATAAATACTTCATAGGAATTTATGTGGGGCTATAAGGTAATGCCTTTTCTTTCTAGAACACTTGGCGTGAATCCGCAGTGGTTGAATGTCTTTGGATACCTGTTTGGCATTGAGAGAAATGAGTGGGTGGTTTCAGTGCGGTTTCAGTGTTGTTGAGTTCTAGAGTTGGTATTAATTGGCTGGCTTATAGATACCTTTAATGAGGAAACCAGTAGTTGGATAGGTAACTTCTTCACACCTTTAGAGGTCATTGCTGCCTAATAAAAATTCATTGGTTTGGAAATCTTATATTCTGGTACATTGTTGTCTCTCTTGTGATTAAACATAAACGTAACTATTTAAAAATGAACTTTTGGTTAGTAGTTTAAAAAAAAAAATTGTTGCTTGTGATTAAATACAGCAAGACACGAACCAAAAGATTTAGAATCCAAATTTTGACCCCCTTTGATCTGGGAGAACTGCCTGGTGAATACTTTAAGTGAGGTCTCCACCCCTAATTAGTTTTATGGAACAGACTCTAATAAGTGACAGAAAAGGAATAAAAGCCTTTTAACAAGCAGGTCTTGTAGTGAGTTACTAGATGGGGGATGAAGTCTCACATTTCTGCATTTTTCCTTCTTAATTGGGTATAAGAACAAACACTCTGAAGCTGGTTGTGGAAAATAAATGGATTTCCTGATAACAAAGGGTAGTTAAAAAAAATCACAAAATATTAAAGATTGTATTATATAACCTGTGTAGAAGTAGAAATTCTTGTGCCCGTGGAGTTGATGGGATTGTTGTTTTGTTATTTAGTCTGTGGTTATTTTCTAGATTCTTATTGTCAGCAAATTATACCGAATTACTTAATTTTATTTTGATAGTTCAGTGTGAATGTCTTGAGAAATTACATTTCTGGTGGTTATTTATTAATGTTAAAATGGTCTTAAGGAGCCCTGGTGGCACAGTGGTTAAGTGCTGGGCTGCTACCAAAAGGTTGGCAGTTTGAATCCACCAGGAGCTCCACAAGAGAAAAGACCTGGTAATCTGCTCCTGTAAAGATTATGGCCTAGAAAACTGTATGGGGCAGCTGTACTCTATCATATAGGGTCACTATGAGTAGGAATCAACTTGGTGGCATAAAACAACAACAACAACCAACTGGTTATAAAAAGTAATAATAAATGAAAAGAGTATTTCCTATTCTGAAGAAAACAAGAGGGAAAAGTTTCTCATCTGCTTTTTGTGGAGCTTTTGGAAACCCTGGTGGTGTAGTAGTTAAGTGCTATGGCTGCTAATCAAAAGGTCAGCAGTATGAATCCACCAGGGCCTCCTTGGGAACTGTATGGACAGTTTTACTACTCTGTCCGGTAGGGTCGCTATGAGTCGGAATCGACTCAACGGCAGTGGGTTTCATTGTTTTTGTTGTTATTACAAAACTAATGACCGCAGTGCCTGGATGATGTTGAACTCTAGCAGATGGACAGCCACTTAAGGGTACATTTTCACAGTTGAGCCCCACTGAACTCTGGTGAAGATGTCATCTTTATCATATTTATATGTCTATTGACATCTGAATTTTTCGTGAATTATTTGCTGATAATACCAAAAATCAAACCCATTGCCGGAGAGTCATAACGACTTTATAGGACAGAGTAGAACTGCCCCATACAGTTTCTAAGCAGTGCCTGGTGAATTTGAACTGACAACTTTTGGTTAGCAGCTGTAGTTCATAACCACTATGCCACACAGCTTAATACTTAAAAAAATAGTAACTTTAAAACTAATGTTTTGAAAAAATACAAGGTCTTGAATAGGCTTGACATTTTTGGTACATAGGAATTAAAGTAGAAAATAAACCATAAGATAAAATCGAGAAAACATTTATTCATTGCCTACTATATGCTAGATATTTTGCCGGAAACCAAGGATATAGAGTGTGTAAATAGGATTCACTTCTTTATGTTGAGGAGCTCAGAGTCTGACAGGGGAGGAATAGAAGATAAGAGACTCTTAGAAGAACTCTGATAGGGATGTTTATAAGTTTTCATCCACTCAGTTCATTCATACCTCTATTTAAGAAACTTTTATTTCATGGCTTCTCTAAGAGCACTATATACCTGTAATGTGCTGGATTCTGGGGTTACAGTGATGAACAAGATAGATAAGATATCTTTCGTCAAGGAAGACTACCCCCCACATAAGTTACCCAGGCGTGGAGATCGTTGTCCTTTTTGTTCACTGTTACATCTTAAGGGCCTAAAACAGTGCTGGGAGCGTAGTAGTTGCTCAGTAAGCATTTACTGGAAGAAAGAAAACAGATGACCCAAAGCTGAGCTCAAGTTCTCCTTTCCCATTGTTGGCGAAGCCTTGAACTGAGTTTCATAGGGTAATTGTTGCCTAGCAGAAAAATACCCTATGTTGAGGGAGTAGTTTAAACATAGGCACTAGTTGTTAAAAAGTTGGCCCTGGACTCATGGTCGCTCCACGCACAACAGAATGAAACGCTGCCCGATCCCGCTCTGTCCCCTTGGTGGGTTGTACATCAGACCATTATAATCCATAGGGTTTTCATTGGCTGATTTTGGAAGTAGATCACCTGGCCTTTCTTCCTAGTACATCTTAGTCTGGACGGTCCACTGAAACCTAGTCAGCATCATAGAACATAAGCCTGCACTGACAGATGGGTGCTGGCTGGGAGTAAGCAGTGAGCAACAGGGTGATATTGAAGGCTTAATATGAGTTTCACTAATTTTTTTTTTTAAAGTAGATCAGAATTAAAGTATTCAACATCTGTAAACTTTGGAGAAGTAAAGGCTATAATCGAGAGTATTAAGAGCACCTCTTTCTGTGGCATATCTTGTTTTTAATAGATACGCTTATCAGGATTTTTTCTTTCTAGTGTTTAGTATTAAATTGATAATATTTTACAACTTTTAAATTGCTGTATTTGGATGGCACTTTTGAATCGTTGCTCAGTAGCGGATTATTTTGAAGTTTTTAAGTGAGAGAGATTTCTTTCTAATAAGGAATTTAAGACCAAAATGTTTTGAAAGAGTAATAATACATACTTTAAAATATGAGAGAACTTTTTAAGAAGTATTAATATTTAAACAGCTGATGGCAATCTAAAAATACTTTTTTACTTTAGAGTGTTCAAAGTATCCGGAATTTTATGAACCTTAGCGATTCCCAAACATGAAGGTTTTTTTCCTCTTACAGTTATTCATCAAGCATTTATTGGTGAGAATCATTGATGTATTTCCCATGTAAATTGCTGCATTTTCTTTCTGTGTATTCATTTTGCTCAATAATATATTTTAAAAGAGTAAATAGCCTTCTTCGAAAAAGTTTTGTTTGCAGTGTTTTATAATTTAAAACAAATCCAAAACAGAGGAAAAGTTTCTAAATGAAAACGATAAAAGAAGCTAAACTGATTGTTTTGTAGTGATATGATCCTAAATTGTTTGGATGCTGTTTCTTGCAGGAATTTTGTTACTGTAAGAATGTGTTTAATGTTTTATGCTAACCGACTTTACTTACAAATTCCTACATATTCAAGGCCAGTGTGCTTATGCAGGAAAATGACATTTTATTCCTTTATTTTCTTTATTCATAGCGTGCAAACAAATTCAGAGTTGTTTTTTGAAAGCAGGATATGTTTGTGTTTATCTCCATAGTTCATGGTCCTCACATAATACTGATGAGTCACAAGAATTGTATGTTAATGAACACAAAAGATACTAGATGCTTTAGGGTTTGTTAGGTTAGTTATTTCTTCAAGGGGACTCAGGGAGTAACTGAAACAGGGGTGACATTCTCGAAACTTCCATGAAATAGGTTTTTAACATAATGCATTTTAGTAAACAAAGAAAAGTTTTATTATACATCCTTGATTTTTAAAATTCCATATAGTTAACCACATGAATAGGCAGAGATAAATGAAAAAGTGGAAATTTTATTAGTAAATTTATCTGTTAGGTTTACTTTTAACGTTCTCGTTTCATCTACATTCTTTATAAGTGAATGATGAAATGGAATTTTTTTTTTTTTCCTGGAAGCTTGTAAGCTCAGGGTTCAGCCCAGTTGAAATCGTATCCCTTCCTCGTTAAGTATTTTTCTCATTTCCATTTTAGGGAGAAGTCTCATTAACATATATATTATATATATGTATATATAGCCATTCGTAAATCAGAGATTTCCTACAGTAGCACTGGTCATAGACTCTGGCCCGAGTTAATGTTTCAGTGGAGCCTGAAGTCACAGCCTTAGCCCCATTGAGGTCCCTGCTAATCAGGAGGCATGGTGCTGACTGGGACGCTCAACCAGCGTGAACAGTAGAATCCATGACAGGGTTTAGTTCCAAGTAATTAAGTAAAACACTGCTGTAAAAGCTGAAGTGTTTCCATCACAGCTTAATAAGAAGACTTTCACAGGAATGTTAGTTTTAAAGAAGGAGCATTCTGATTGGGGATAAGGCCAGAAAAGCAGTGTTCCTGATTAAGCGCCTGAAGTATAAGCTTGCAACCAAACGTACTGTTTATTGCCAGAGCAGCGTATTTTCTTGCAAAAATGCTCATAAATGATGCAAAATCCAATGATAGAATTCCAATTCTCGTCTTACAAATTCCCCTCCAGTAGCAGTGCATCTGTTTATTAGGAGTTATCCCCTGAATGTGAATGATTCCAGCCCTAAGTCACTGCACCTGTTGCCAGGAGGTATTTATTCCAATCACTAGCCTAAAGCACAGAGAGTTATTGCTTGACTTTTTTATAGCTTGGGGTGGAGGAGCAGAACTGTCTTTTCAAAATCATTTGTTCAGAAAGGACAAAATGGAGCAAAACAGTTCATTTTACTCTAAGCATCGCTATTTGGCAGCATTCACATTTGCACAGCACAAAACTGCAATATTGATTCCCCCCCCGCCCCGCCCCCCGCTCACAGGGCCTCCCACCAGTTCTTTCCTGATTGTTAGGGTTGCAAGATGGATTGGATTACACTTTGCTTATTGGGATGCTTATTAATTTTTTTCTTTGTTGAAATAGAAATACATTGAAAATACAGCTTAGAATAAATGTCATAGTAATAGTGTGGTTAAAAGGCTTTAATTTGGGGGTTTCTTTGTTTTGCTTATCTTAACTGAGCAATTTTATTGAATATTTGACCATCAGACACACTGTTGCCTTAATACTTCTCTTTTTCCACCAACATTAGGGTCACCCAGTACATCATAGCTATATTCTCTATGGTCGTAGGCCCCACACCTGCTGCTGATGGTCGTAATCATTTGGAAAGAGCCCTGGTGGTATAGTGGTTAAGAACTCAGGCTGCTAGCCAAAAAAGGCCAGCAGTTCAAATCCACCAGCTGCTCCTTGGAAACCCTATGGGGCAGTTCTCCTCTGTCCTATAGGGTCTGTATGGGTAGGAATTGACTCCATGGCAACGGGTTTTTGGAAACTAGGCTTTAATCAGTTTTTTGGATGTTACTATGGACAACTTAGTTAATCTTTCTGTTCCTCAGTTTCCCCCTCTGTAAAGTGGCGACAATACTAACAATTCCTGTGTCATCTGATTGCTTTTCTGTTTTATAGTAAGTAAATATTTGTAAAGCCCTTAGAGTTATTTCCAGCAGTGGGAGAGTGAAAGAGGTGGCTAATCCTCTTCCCCTAAAACTAGTATAATACTAGACAAATTGTCAACAAGAACCGTTTGATGGGCACAAAAATTGACCAAAGGCAAACAAGAAATTGAAGAGCATTTATTCATGAAAAGCCGTTGGAAGTTCTGGTATGCATAGTAGAAGTTTGAAGCCTTCTTACCTGGAGCTCTTTCTACCCTCTGCCGCCTACTCCTTAGCTCCGGCATTGTGGTAGTTCCACTAGATCAAGGCTGATGGTGAAAACCAGCAGCTCAGCAGGAGGGAGAGATGATTTAGTGTGGGAGGTGAAAGCCCATGCCAAGCAGTGTTGTCAGCAAAAGCAGTAAACACTGTAGGAAACCAACGGGGAAGACTCACAGCTCTGCGAGTCTAAAGGTGTGGTCCCAGTGAGGGAGACCTGAGAGCCAGTTCCAGTGTAACTGGGAGATCCTGGAAATGAGAGAGCTGTGAATTCTCTGTGCATTCCTTTTTTTTTTTTTAAATCTTGCTGTATATACATGGAAACCCTGGTGGCGTAGTGGTTAAGTGCTATGGTTACTAACCAAAAGGTTGGCAGGTCGAATCCACCAGGCACTCCTTGGAACCTCTGTGGGGTAGTTCTGCTCTGTCCTGTAGGGTCGGTATGAGTCAGAATCAACTCGATCGCAGTGGGTTTATATACACATAAAACAAATTATTTGCCTTTTCAACATTCTCCACATGTACAGCTCAGTGACATTAGTTATGTTTATCATGTTCTTCAACCATTACCATTATCCATTTCCAAATTGTCCCATCACCCTTAACAGAAGCCCAATACCTCTAAGTCTCCATATGTTCTTGACTAATTGTGAAACTACGCACGTATGCAGAGGACCTGGCAGAAGTTAAATTACTGATTACAGACCTTATTATGGGCTCAAGGTTTTTGTACAAATTATTTGCCCAATCATTGGCTTATCTCTAGGCTATGCAGGTATGGGGGCGACCCCTAGGAAGCCAGGTTGAAAAATAAAAAATATTAAAAGGAGGAAGAAAAAAAATGAGTAGAGACATAAACAGCCACACACTGTGGGGAGAGACAAGTTCTGGCGAATGAGTCCAGTCAAGTAACTAACAAGAAAATACTGCAACAGTGGCAACCCTCAGGGGAAAAAGAGTCTGAATCTTGAGTTGCTAACAGTATATTATTTAAAATGCCCAGCTTTTAACAACAACAATAACAATAAAATTACAATATATACAAGGAAACAGTAAAGTGTGAGTCATGGCGTAATAATAGTGTGGTTCCCAAACCCAAACCAAACCCACTGCCGTCAAGTCGATCCAACTCATAGCGACCCTATAGGACAGAGACGAACTGCCTGATAGAGTTTCCAAGGAGCACCTGGCGGGTTCGAACTGCCAACCTCTTGGTTAGCAGCTGTAGTACTTAACCACTATGCCACCAGGGTTTCCATAGTGTGGTCAGAAGGCTTTAATTTGGGGATTTCTTTGTGCTGATTATCTTAACTGAGCAGAAGAAAAACAGTCAGTGGAAACTGCCTCTGAAGTGGGTCCAGAAGCTAGATTTAGCAGATAAAGATTTCAAAGTGACTGTATTTCAAAGTGTGCAACCCTGGTGGTGCAGTGGCTGAGAGTTTGGCTGCTAACCAAAAGGTCGGCAGTTTGAATCCACCAGTTGCTCCTTGGAAACCCTAAGGAGCGGTACTACTCTGCCCTACAGGGCCACTGTGAGTTAGAATTGACTCCACGGCGAGGTTTTTTTTTTTTTTAAGTATATTCAAAGATTAAAGTATATTAAAGAATTACAAGAAAAATGTGACAGTGACTCAACATATAAGTAATCTCAATAGAGAAACTGTTTTAAAAAAAGGCTTTAGAGAAATTCTTGGTACAGCCTAATTTGCTAAATGTGTGTAGTAAATAAATTAACATTTTCCTCCCCAAATACAGATGTCCCAACTTCATCTGAGTACGGGACTGGTGGTTCCTTTGTAGAGTTCTCGCGTTCCATGCATGAGACTCAGGGTCAGTTTCCGGCCGGTGTACGCATGTGCAGCCACTGTCCACCCGTCAGTGAAGGCTTGCGTGTTGCTATGATGCTGAACAGGTTTCAGCAGCGCATCCAGACAAGATAAATTAGGGGAAGAGACCTGGAAGATCTGCTTCTGAAAACCAGCCAGTGAAAACCCTCTGGATCTCAACCGTCTGATCTGCAGCTGATTATGGGAGTGGCTTAGGCCAGGGCAGTGTTTTGTTCCGTTGTACATGGGGGGTTATCAAGAGCTGGAGACTGACTCGATGGCAGCTAACAACAACAATTTTATCTGAACCCAGAGATTCTGATTCAGTTGGTCTGTACAGAGGAGGTAGAAAGTGTCATTAAGAGAAGATTGAATTTTTTTTTTTGGAGGAAAACAGTTACGTTTAATTAAAGTTATAAGTCACAATGATTAAAATAGAAATTTAAAGGGATTGGCTGCTAATTTCAGTCTTAAAGGTCAAAATACAATTTTAA
Organism: Loxodonta africana; assembly: GCF_030014295.1. NCBI lineage: Eukaryota > Metazoa > Chordata > Mammalia > Proboscidea > Elephantidae > Loxodonta > Loxodonta africana. Next base: position 125,419,257 of record NC_087344.1, read on the forward strand.
TATTTTTGTTATTTTGTGTATATATTCTGTGACATACGATCATATAACTAGAATCAAATCAAAGAGAATTGACCATATTTTCTGCAATTATGTACATAATCTTCAAGGAATATACTACCAAGCATATAATAATATGGGAAGTTTTAATGTAATCAACTGAAGTGTAGTGCTGTCAATGAAAATGTTTATTATTGAACGTTCAACCTGAATTCAGTAAATTGCCTATTCATAGCAACTACAAATGTGGGATGATTAGAATATCTCCTACCACCACCCCCCATTTTGGCCTTATCGATTTCACTAAGAGAAGACTGAATTTTTTGTGATGACTTTTTTCTTGTGGCTTAGTGTTGTAAGCCATTAATGGCATATAACTAAAGGGGAAAGTAAATGTTTTTTTAGAAGTAAGTTTTGGTTCCTCTTTTTATTAGATTTACTTAGTGAAATTTGAGGATTTAAAAAATTAATATTAACTGCAGAAATCTTATTGAAGACTTTCTAAACTTCTTTTTTTAAATAATATTTTGTGTTTTCAGCAACAGTTTACGCAGCAGATTAGGTTCCCACTTAACAAATTGTTCTGTGATGTTGGTTACATTTGTGACAGTGTGTCAACATTCTCCTTAATTTTATTCTGCATATTTCATTTCTACTAACCTGGTTTCCTTGCCTGCTTACCCTTTCATCTTTGCTTTAGAGTAATTGTTGACCATTTGGTCTCATGTAGATGATTTGTTGAAGATGCATAGTACTCACAAGTAATATTCTTTATCAGTCAGTCTCGTATTTACCTACAAGGTGACCTCAGGGGTAGTTCTGGTTCGAAGCTTAAGGAATAACTCAGGCCAATAGTCTCGGGAGTCCTCTAGTCTCAACTGGTCTAGTAAGTCTAAACTTTTGTAGAGTTTGAGTTCTGTTCCATCTAAATTTCTTTTGTAGTGTTCAGAGAAAACATGTGAAGTGGCCAAAGAAGGCCCAACAATTCACATTTTATCTTAAAAATTCATGTAAATTTTATTTTGATTCCGTAATTTGCCTGTGTTTCCGTTAAGTTCTTGGTTAAAACAGTTAATTCATTTTTATCTTTACTACCAAACAAATAGATATTTTATAAGAAAGCATCTTGGAATTTCTATTTCGGTAAATGTATACACCAAAACCAAAAACCAAACCCAGTGCTGTCGAGTTGATTCTGACTCATAGGGACCCTATAGGACAGACTAGAACTGCCCCATAGAGTTTCCAAGGAGTGCCTGGTGGATTCGAACTGCTGACCTTTTGGTTAGCAGCTGTAGCACTTAACCACTACGCCACCAGGGTTTCCAAACATATATACTAGCCTAATTCATCTATTTGCTCCTGTAACACTTAATGGCATATCAAGTACTGTGCTAGGCATTGGGATTATGTTTAAGAACCCTATCATCACAGTTTAACAAGGAAGATACATGACAAGGATGATAATGTACAGCATCGTATGGTAATAATAAACACCTTAGTAAAGATACACATGAAGTTTAATGGAAGCGTAGGTGATGAAGAAGAATTTTAGAAAAGAGAACAAATGGTTTAAAACAAAAAAGTTAGTATTCAGTAAAGCAATATGTACTATTAAGAACTCATTGAGCTCTGTTCACTGAAAGTATAAGTATCGTGATCTTTTTTTTTCTTCGAGAAGATTCGATATTGGAAATCTACTAAATTATTAAAATACGTTGATTTTTCTCTCTGCTTTTCCTTCCCCTTTCCTTTCTCTTCTCTTCTGGATGACTAAAACAAATAAATACTCTCCTGAATTATCCAAACAGCAAGCACTCAACTGTAACTTTTCAAATATATTTCAAAAGCAGAGGAAAATTCACTTGAAACCATAACTATAAAGCTACCAAGAAACAGAAACTAAAAGGCTGAATATAAACACCACAGTGCTTCATAATATTTTTGATAAGATGGTAAAAATTATGAATTCTGGCTTTTAGCCTGGCTCTAATAGCGTGTTATTATTCTTAGCGTTATTATTAATAATATGTTTTATTCTGTTCTATCAGATAATTATAATTGCATATAATCTCTGGCTTTAAAATAGTGTTCCAAATTATTTTTGATGTCACTTGTTTGAATTTTAGCACAGCTTTCACCACAAAAATAAGTGTCAGCTTCTAAAGCCATAATAAGTTAAAACAGAAACATCATATTAGTTTAAGCTAGATTATTTGTATAGGGTTTTAAGGAGTACAGTGTAGGATCAAGAAAGAGAAGAAAGTAATAACATGTGTAAAACCTTAATCGTGAACTATTTGGCCTGTCTTGACATTTTCCCAGCATCATTTCTGTATTCTTTATCCACTGATAGTGTATGTCTCCACGTACTTCTAGTACTTTCAGAATCTCATAAATCATCCTAGTGAAAACCTGTCATGGTTGGGGTTTGCCACAATCCCGCAAAGATTTTCATGCTCCAAAATTTGTATTTTCCTCTCCTCTCTTCATTCTACTTATAACTTCGGTTTTCTCAGTAAAACTGAGAGTTCAGAGCTTGCTTTGAGAATGGCCGATTTTCTAAATCATAGCAATGTGTGACCCAGTAACCCTTTTGGAGGATTATTTGCACCTTAAAAAGAGGATGCATGTTTATCCAGGTGACTTTCTATTTCACTGAATTAGTGAGAGACATTGTGCGATTAAGGTAAAGAGAACAGGTTTTGGCATTGGATTGACTTGGACACAACCCAGTTCTCTAACTTGGAAGTTTATAACTTGGAACAATATACTTTTTTTCTAAATGTTTGTTTTCTCTATGAAAAGGGGACATATAGGATAATTAATATGATACAGAAAAGGCCAGAGTTAAATACGAAAAAAATAGTGTCAATTTCATAATAAACACGGTATAGATAGTGAGAGGTTAGAGAACAGAAAGGAAAAAAATGTAGGCAGCTCAGGAGTTTTTGATACAGTAGCTAGCCCGGAGGTCACACAACAGCACACCAAGGATGTACTTCTCACACAGAGTTCTTCTAAGGTGTTCTTGGATTTCCTTGCTTTTACCCTTTGTCCTATATTTTGTTATTACTTTATAGGATTCCTGATTTGAAAACCTTGGTTGAGGTTTAAAAGTCTGATCTTTCATTCTATTTAGCAGTCTTTTTTTTCACAGCACCCGTAAATGATGGTAGTGTACACTCTCCTTAATACCTCCTTTTTTTTTCCTTCCCCCATACATAAATATATAGAGTAATTTTTATGAAAGGAGTCCTGGAGGTGCAATGGTTAAACGCTCGGCTGCTAACTGGAAGGTTGGCAATTGGAACCCATCAGTGGCCCCATGGGAGGCAAGCGGGGTGATGTTCTTGTAAAGACTACAGCCTAGGAAACCCTGCGGGCAGGCATTTCTGCTCTGTCATAGAGGGTGGCTGTGAATCGGAACCAGCTTGATGGCATAGAGCAGCAACAAGTTTTATTAAATGCTTTTATGTACATTATTTTATTGCAGAGTCAAGCAGATAGGAAAAGTAATGAATGTTACGGATGTTTCGTTTCCATTTTGCGGATGACAAAACTGCATCTTAGAGAAATTTTGCCCATATTGGGTCATTCACCTTGTTGGATTGGATTTCAGTCATGCTGGCCCCTTTGAATGTCCATTGGCTGAAACATTTCACTGATGTCAGTTTTAAATAAATCCCCATCCTGCCAGAAAAGACAAACAGGAAGAACAAAAAAGAGTTGTCATCGAGTTGATTTCAACTCAAGGCGACCTCACGTATTGCATAGTAGAATTGTGCTCCATAGAGTTTTCAAGGCTGTGACCTTTCGGAAGCTGATCGCCAAGCATTTCTTTGGAGGCTTCTCTGGTTGGGTTCAAACCACCAACCTTTTGGCTAGTAGTCAAGTGCTTAACCAATTGTGCCACCCAGGATCCAGTTGTAAATAAAAACCAAACAAAAAAAAACCCAGTGCTGTCGAGTCGATTCCAACTCACAGTGACCCTATAGGACAGAGTAGAACTGCCCCATAGAGTTTCCAAAGAGCGCCTGGCGGATTTGATCTGCTGACCCTTTGGTTAGCAGCTGTAGTACTTAACCACTACACCACCAGGGTTTCCATTTTTTTTTTTTTACCTATAAACTGAAATACGTTATCCTGTAATAAGTATATTATTGTCCTATGCATCTTACTGATATTTTGGGAAAAAACTGCTAGGACAAAACTAAGATAATGCTGCTAAAAACAGTTAATGTGTATACATAAATGAGAAAGTAAGGCCTGTGTATTACAAAAGTTTTATTTCATTGCACAAATGAAGATTGTCCCATTGTGAGTTGTCACATTCTGTATTTGTAAAACTTGTCATTATTTATGAATCCATTGCTTAAATTTGTCATTTTTCTTTGGATTTGCTCAAAAAGAACCACTTAATTATGACTAGGTTATATGGAAAATATTTTGTTGGAGTAAATTTAAAATGATTAGGTAAGAACCCCCTCTCCCCGTCCCCAAAAAACTTTGTGACACCTCTTCAATTGAATGTAGACATGAATCATATTATTTTGAAAATGCCTTATTAAAATAATTTACTTTATAAGTTTATTTTTCTTTCTTTTTTTAAAAAGGTTTCAGCAGAGCAGCTTTACCATTTGGGTTAGTGAGGCGAGAACTTTCCTGTGAAGGTTATTCTATAGACCTGCGATGTCCAGGAAGTGATGTGATCATGATTGAGAGCGCTAACTACGGTCGGACAGATGACAAGATTTGTGATGCTGACCCATTTCAGATGGAGAATACAGACTGCTACCTCCCAGATGCCTTTAAAATTATGACACAAAGGTAAATACTCATGTACTATTCCATTTTAGCTGTTACATCCATTTTAGTAAAATAATTATATAATAAGTCCAAAGTGTGTAGATACAGTCCATGTCTCAGCCTGTTTACTAATGTGAGGGTTTTACACGGGAATGTTGAATTCTACTTTATACTGTAAAGTTATTAATACTCAAATCTACATCATTTTTATATAGATTGACATGTGTATCAGAAAGCATGTTTCTTGTGGTTTTCTGTATCATAAAGAATAAGAGTAATGTTTCAAATGGGATTTGCTTTTTTTAGAGCTTCAACATTTTAAAACACTTTCTGTAATATCAAGAATCTTTAAATGGCTAACTCTGTGGCAGTAATTGCTAAGCATATAGCTAAGTGTAGAATCCCTTGTTTCCTTTGTGAGACTGTACATAAAATCATTTTTACGGATTAAACCTGTCTTTCCTAGCAGATTTCGATTTACTCAGTGTTTGCGATACCACCTTGTTAGAAAAGTATCATTAGCTCAGAGAGAATCATCGATATAACAGATGTGTTAAGGCGAGATGGAAAATGTATTTCTGAATACTAAATAGGGAATTCCTCTTCAGGTACTATTTAGTTGGAATTAGGTTCTGTACTTTATGATCCAAACCATTCTTTTCCTTTTATTTTCCTGTATATTGCTCATGATGATTTTAAAGATAAAACAAGAGGCGAACTTTCTTACAAAATTTAGATTTGAGTCCTTTTTTTGTGTGTAATAAGGAGAATTCAAGTTCAGGACAAGATAGAATTTGATTATTTATCCGAGGCACTGTAGTAGTTCCTATAGAGGATTTACAGAGTTGGTTGTAAATTTGTCTTTAGCTACTTCAGTAAGATTAAACTCCAGTTCATTAACTACAAAAGGTGAGCAATATTATCCATATATTGGTTTATTTTGTGTACTAGATATGAAAGCTCTTTATAAATTGTAGAACTATGTAAATGGTACCTCTTAAAATAATTCAGAGGAGCCCTGGTGGCACAGCAGTTGATTGCTGGGCTGCTAACCAAAAGATTGGTGGTATGAACTCACCCAGCGACTCCACCGGAGAAAGACCTAACAGTCTGCTTCCGTAAAGATTACAGCCTAGAAAGCCCAGTGGGGCAGATATGCTCTGACACAGGGGTTTGCTGTGAGTCAAAGCAGCAGCCAACTATAACAACAAAATAATTCAGGACAAAATGTGATAAATGACATCTGAGAAATGCTACATAGTTTTAGGAAGAGAAAAAAGGGCGTCATCATATTTGGTTTTAGAAGAAATATTTTTTAAATGAGGCTGGTAGGCTTAATTTGTTAGTTCATTCATTCATTTTATTCTGTAAGCAACTAGTATATGCATATAGTTATAATCAATATCAGTTATATTCAGAGACCTTCTGAACAGACATTTGTGTATCACAGTTTACTATATACTATAGTTTTTATATTGTTTCCTAGGAATACCTTCACCTTTCTAGTCCATTCTCCCTGCCCCTTAGACTAAATAATACATACGTTTACACACACAAACCCGCCACCTATTCCCCCCATTTTGTACACAATATTCTGACCAACTTTCTAGCTTATTTACTAGTTCACCTTAAAGTAGAATAGCAAATTTTATAGACACGGGTCAGTATAGGCACAATGCAAACATCAGAAGGTGATACGAAGCAGTGAAGGAAAACATGGAAAAACTAATTTAAAACCAGCTGTAGAAACTCCAGAAACCCTGGTGGTATAGTGGTTAAGAGATATGACTGCTAACCAAAAGGTCAGTGGTTCAAATCCACCAGGCACTTCTTGGAAACTCTACGGGGGCAGTTCCACTCTGTCCTATAGGGTCGCTATGAATCGGAATCGACTTGATGGCAGTGGGTTTGGTTTTTTCATTTATAGAAACTCCATTTATCAATTGTTGTATTATACTGATGGCTTTAATTATTGAAAAAACACAATGACAATTTAAATGTGAACACTTGATTGAAAAGAAAGACAATGTTAAGAGGACTTCAAAATTAGTTTCCTAGTGAATGCTTTTAAGTACCACATTCTTAATATCATTTACATTCTGCCAACTGTTTTTGAATTATTTTCAGCAGCTAACAACAACCAACAACATATTCTGTCACATTTGACTGGCACATAGTTGCACGTAGCTATAGGAAAATAGGCAGTATTTTTGTATCTGAATTGTTATTGAATAATTATTAGGTGTATAGACTACTTTGTCACTGTTTGTGGGGGTGTTATCTAAGAATGGCCCTTCAGTATTAAACAAAAAACTTGAGTTATGTTCACCAAATGTTCACTTGTAACAATTTGGCAATTTTTTCATTCATAATCCTGAAAAGAATGTGGTATTCAATAAAGTAGAAAGGATAGATGTGTTTTTTTTTTTTTTTCCTTTAATGTAGAAAAATCTCTCTTTGGAAAGGACAAATAAAAGCATTAGATTTTAAAATTAAATTTGAAAGACCTCTCTCTTTACATATAGGCACAGAAATTTTAGTACCATTAAAATGTTTTTATATTATATCTCGAGGCTTTTTACTCCCTTCTCCAGCCATCATCACTTTAGTGGTAGAGACTCAAGTAAGTGAATACACTTGTAATTCAGACTGTGGTGGTGGTAAAAGTATTAATACTTGCTACTCACTCATTCTCCATTTTCTGTTTCTTGCTCTTTTAAAAGTGTGAAACCAAATTCTGTTAGTAGCTGATAGTATATTTGTCTTATAAGTATATTGAAGGCTCATCCTAAAAATTGAGAAATGGAATTCTTTCCTAAAATGATGTATTTTATGGAATAATCACAACTCTTTAAAGAGAATTGTAGTCAGGCATCTTAAAAACTACAAAATGGTTGTAGCACTTTGAATTCATTAAAACCAAACCTCTGCTACTCTGAAGTAGTTGATAAAATTAGAGTTTTGCCAACTATCTTGGTTCTTTGTAGTACTCAGGACAGTCTAGTTAGTGTCTTAAAGTGAAGTACTGAATTGTACCTGAGATCTGTTCTTCATATTTGCTTCCAGTCTTGTTTACAACTGTCCCTTTATTCATCTTCTGTACTCTTAAGGGTCTGTTCATTTTCATCAAGATAGTTTTCTGCTTGAGATTCTGCTTTTAGTGCTTTGGCTGAGCAATCTGAAAATAAATATGTAAATATTTAGTTTTTTTTCCCTTCCCAAATAATAAATGTAAGGTTATTGTACATGGTAGATCCTGTTTCATAGAGTCTTAATTCATAATATATGTGCAGGAGTAAAGCCCCAAAAAACCAAACCCAGTGCCGTCAAGTCGATTCCGACTCATAGCGACCCTATAGGACAGATTAGAACCGCCCCATAGAGTTTCCAAGGAGCGCCTGGCAGATTCGAACTGCTAACCCTTTGGTTAGCAGCCGTAGCACTTAACCACAAGTATGCCTCTATAAATACAAAGAGATACTAAAAGTAATGTAAACTACTCCCAAGCAAGTAATGACAACTGTATAGTTAAATAGTTCTCTTTTACATAGTTATTCCCTATGGTAGAGAAAGGTGTACTTTGTTTAATTGATTGAAATCCCCTCTCCCCATATAATTATTTTTTGGTAATGAAATTTCCCAAGGAAAGTACAGTTGTGCCCTAAACTGAGGAAACTAGTCTAGATGCTTCAAAAATTTTAGCCACTTTTAGATCTCACAGCCCACTTTTAGATCTCATAGCATAACTGTGATAGGTTTCTTATTTTATTGAATATAATTTAGTTTATTTGTGTTTGTCATACTGCCTATTTAACCTCCTTTAAACGTATTTGGGAAAAAGGTAGCATAGAAATAAATAGTTCCTCAGGTGATTGTTTATACAGCTTTGGCACTCACAAGAGTGGTCAAAGAAAAACATAGAGATGAAGCAGACATAAACATAGATAGTTGCATGGAAAGAGAAGATATTACCCACAGAGATCATGTAGTGTAAACATACAGAAACCTTAGAGAAACATCTGCATTTACGGGGCAGAGGTAAATTTGCCATCAAGGAAGCTGGACTAGGTGTAAGAGGATAGTGTCTTCAAGCCAGTAGTCAAAGTGATACATTATTTTTCTCATTTGTGTTAAAGATTTTTATTCTATTTAGACAACTCAAATAAAAGAACACATTAAAATTTTTAAGATAAGAGAATTTCAGGATAGAACTGAAGAAGATATCTTTCAGCCTTGAAGACTTCTGGATTTGCATGGAACCAGACAGTGAATAAATATATGATCACAATTTAGAAAATAGGGGTACAATTCAGGGATTTTTATCTTAAGGGGAAAGAAAAAAAAAATCTAAGTTCTAGAATTTGAATACAGTTTAATTGAATTGAGCGAGGTGAATGACAAAGTTGAATTTTAGAACCTAGCTCTTTTCTGGGAGGTTGGGATAATGGAAGTAAGCACTTATACGTAGGAACTGGATTAATCTATGACCATCTAATACCCTATTTCATAAAACTTCTAATCTCAGATTTCCCTTTTCCAAACATATCAATGTCCCAACAGATTATCTACAAAGAATTGCATTATATTTAACATTTTTAATCCAAGAGTAATTCAAATGTGATGATTTCTTGTGTGTGTGAGAATTCGAAGAGATGCTTCATTTTGTAGGTATATGCTAAATTTCCACATTCCATGACTCTACAGAAGATGTAGCAAGGCTGGAGCATTGCGGATGTGCTCAAGGCATGCAGTTAGAAGTGTAGCTGCATGTAAGGGACCATGCAGGCCTTACCCGGCATAAGTAGAATGAATGATCCTCTCCTCTGTCCCTGCTACCTCCTCTTCTTCCTGACAGCCAAGGCACATAGCTGGGGCCCTCTATGGAAAAGAAAAAATATAGGACATTGCTTGTAGAGTTCTTAAATACTAGATTGTTAGAGCTGCTGAGAAACTCGGGGCTCAATGTATTCTAACTCCCCTTCATTACATGTGGGGAATCAACTGTCATTGCAGTCAGTACACTTTGGCCACACAGCAGCGTACTATATATTCTCCTTATCTGTTTTAAAAATATCCCCGGGATGGAATGACAGTATGGTATTCTTCTTTTTACTTTACGAATCTTTAAGAAAGGTTGAATTATTTGCCATGGGGGTTGAAACCTCAGATTGTCTATTCTCGAACCTCATTCATTAATATTTTAGTAGTATGAAAACTTATTCTTAAATGACTTTGAATTTTAGTTGCAATGTGGGTATTTTATACACTTTTCTTATTTTCAGATGAGTGGATAGATATTAAGTGTGTATACAATGTTTAAAGGAAGGAGACATTTAAAGACACATATCAAACCTTACTATGGGAACTTGTGAATGTTGGAAGTGGCTCAGAATTTAACCCAGAAAATCCATCAAAATGCAGCATAGTTCTGCCAGTGTGCTCAGGCAGACTTCATGATTGTAGATTTCAACGTGTGTATACTACCCTTCCATACGCTCCTCTCAGCTTTTATATTGATCATTCTGTCTTCATAAAGAAGCTTTGTATCCAAGTCAGAGCATTATGGAAGCGTTGTTGAATTCATTTTTGTTTCCTGATCTTCCTTTATAAGGGAACAATCAAAATTTAAATCTGTCTTTACAAGGTCTTTTTCACCTCCCTCCCTCACTAATGGCATTTTTTTAGAGGGGTGGAAAATAACACAACCTGCCTTTTCGCTTAATTTAATGTTTCATAATATGTTGGGAGTTGGTATATGCCTACTAGTCAGGGGTACTTTTCTCTGCTTAGTGTATTTGTTTAGTGAAGCTTAGGCATTTTCATTGGATCTAAGCCTTCCACTTCTGAGAAAGTACATTCTTGCCCTTATGGTGTTTATTCCAAGTGCTTTTGTCTATCTGTGGTGTCAGGTTTACCAGCCATTTGTCCATTAGGATGATGTGCATCAGGGGAAATATAAATAACTCAGATGCAGCATACTAACCCATCATCTCTGTGCAGTGTATTTGGATTATTTTCTATCAGGTGATGGATTTCCGCTAATTCTCTCACTGTTGGCTGAGTTGTTTCATGACAACTAACTGATATTACAAACACATTCTTAGACCAAGGATTTGAAAAGTTACTAGCAGACTCTTGAACCTTAGTATCATAATAAATAACCATTAAAGCTCTATTTGGTATATCTAATTGGACACATACTTGCATGTCACTTTGCTGATGGGCATTTAAACTAAAGCACTCATTACTGGAAGAGGAGACTACTGGCAGTAATAAACATGGACCATATTAAACATTCACATTTAGTGTGCAGGAAATACTAATAAATCATAAAATGGCTTAGAAGGGATATCTAAATATCCCTCATGACCCTGCTTGTCAAATACAGAAAAAAGAAACAGTGGGACACCAAAGATTCTTCTGTACAGGGTCCTCTCTTTCTCCTTCTTTATAAAAATTAGTAAATTGAATCTATTACTGAATCACAAAGACCCTTAGGATACCAGTGTGTTTTGGTGGACTTCACTGATACTTTCCATTAATATGTAGGGTTTTACCTTTTGTATTATTTCTATTGGCCTTAGAAGTCAGAACCATTTTCCCTGGGAAACAAACACTACATTACTGGTCTTCGGTATCCCCTAAGGAGCAATTCACATTTATCGTGTGCTTTTTGACTCAGAGCTGCTTTTTAGATCATTCAGTGAAATTTAGAGGCTTGGATAATACTTTAAAAGTTTGAATTTCTAACATGACTTGCTTTTATTTTTGTACAGATGCAGATAGTAGTAGGAAAGGGGAAGTTAGTGTTTAAAAACAAAGGCATATCTCGTTTCCACCTTGTCTTTATTTTGGAAATCAAAGTGGATAGGTAAAGAGATAGGCTCAAAATAAAATGAATGTGAGCAATTCATTTGACCTATACATAACAATAATTTTTTTCATAGTTTTAAAGATGATTTAGTCTAGCTTCCTCATTTTAGGGATGAGTATTATGGATGAAATTGTTATTTAAATAGTATCTGTAAGGAAAAAAAAAATCCTCACAACTGGACCAACAAGCAACGTTCATGATAAATGGAGAAAACATTGAACTTGTCAAGGATTTCATTTTACTTGGGTCCACTATCAACACCCATGAAAATAGCAGTCAGGAAATCAGATGACGCATTGCATTGGGCAAATCTGCTGCAAAAGACCTCTTTAAAGTGTTAAAAAGATGTCACCTTGAGGACTAAGGTACACCTGACCCAAGCCATGGTATTTTTCAGTCGCCTCTTCTGCATGCGAAAGCTGGACAATGCATAAGGAAGACCAAAGGAGAATTGATGCCTTTGAATGATGGTGTTAGTGAAGAATATTGACTATACCGTGGACTGCCAGAAGAACTATCAGGCCTGTCTTGGAAGAAGTACAACCAGAACGCTCCTTAGAAGCAAGAATGGTGAGACTATGTCTCACATACTTTGCATGTGTTATCAGGAGGGATCAGTCCGTGGAGAAGGACATCATGCTTGGTACAGTGTCACCTTGAAAGAGGAAGACCCTCAACAAGATGGATTGACACAGTGGTTGCAACAGTGGGCTCAAGCATAACAACATTGGTAAGGATGGCGCAGGACCAGGCAGTGTTTTTTTCTGTTGTGCATAGGGTCGCTATGAGTTGGAACCAACTCAAGGGCACCTAACAACAATAACAGGACACTCACACATATTAGTTATAGTCTTTGTAGTTTCTTACTTAAACATTCCCTACTGTTCATTTAAAATACTGGTTTCCATCTAAAAACCTGTTGCTATCCAGCCGATTCTGACTCACAGCGACCCTGTAGGACAGAGTCTAACTGCCCCTAGAGTTTCCAAGTTGTGGCTGGTGGATTTGAACAGCTGACCTTTTGGTTAACAGCTGAACATTTAACCACTGTGCCACCAGGGCTCCGGATTCCATTTATGAAATATAAATAAGTTAATTGTGTTAATTTGGAACCAAAACAGTGGGGTGGTACTTTAACAGATACTGAAAATGTAGAAGCGCTTTTAGAATTGATTAATGGGTAGAGGCTGGAAGAATTTTAAGGTGCCTAATAGTAAAAAAAAAAAAGGTGCCTAATAGTAAAAGCCCAGATTTCCTTGAGGAGACTGTTAGTAGAGTTATGGACATTAAATGTGCTTCTGGTGAAGCTTTAAAAGAAAATGATGAACATGTTAATTGGCAGTGCAGGAAGAGAAACGCTTTTTATGCAATGGCAAGGAACTTCTCTGAATTATGTTCAAATATTTGGTGGAGGGTTGAACTTCTAAGTGATGAACTTGGATATCTGGCTGATGAGATTTCTAAGCAGTGTCTTAAAGGGACCACGTGGTCTCTCCTTCGTACTTATAGTGAAATGTGAGAGAAAAGAGATGGACTTAAAAGTGAACTGTACAAAATGGAAACAAAACTTACAGGATTTGGAAAACTCTGTTGTACAAACTAAGGACACATGTCCTGGAATGTTCACCAAGGATGTGGCTGCACAATCTGTTGTTAAAGAGATAAAGCCTGTGTCTGATGGATCTAACCAACTATCACAGCAGAAAACCTATTAGCTTAGACTGAAGGGGATAGAGAAAGAACAAAAGAGAAGAATGCTGTTTTGCCTATTGGGATTCTACAGGCAGGAAACAGGCCAAAGGAGCTACATCTGTTGTCCTCCAGGAAAAGAAAAGGACCATCCCTGGACCAACTCAGAGAACAGCATAACTGTTGGAAGGAACACAAGAAGAAGGGCTGTCTCGATTTCAAAGAGTGGAACCACAGCCTGCTGGGTTTAAAAGGGTGGGGCCACGGGCTTCTAGATTTCAGAGTCAGATCTTCACCAACTCACTTTCAGAGTGTGGTGTTGCTGTTGCCAGAAAGATGGGGCTGCTGCCCAAAGCAGAGGGTATGAAGCTGCCATGTCCACTCATCAGAAGAACAGAGTCTGCTGGGGCCCAAGGAGGTGGGTTGCCACTCAGGTGGACTCGGAGGATGGGGCCGCCCAAAGCCAAGGGAACAGTGTTGCCACCCCCGTGGGCCTGGAAGGCAGAGCTGAAGCCCAGGGCCAAGGGATCTCTATCCGGAATTCAGAGAGCAGGGATAATACCAGAATCTGGAGGATAGGGCCATTGCCCAAATGATTAGCTAATGTAATTTGTTCTGCAGGTTTTAGAGTTGCTTGGTGCCTGTAACGCCTTTTTTTCCATTTGTGATGGAAATGTCTACCATGTGCCTGTTCTACCATTGTACTTTGGAGGAAGATAAACTTGTATTTTAGATTTCACAGGTTCTCAGATGAAGAGGAATTTTGCAGAAGATGAGATTTTGGACTCAGAGTTGATTTAAGACTTTTGGAATGATATGATGGGACGAATGTATTTTACAAGTGGCAAGGACTTGAATTTTTGAGGGTCACGGGGGTGTATGTTATGGATTTAATTGTGTCCACCAAAAGTATATGTTGGCTGGGCCATGATTCCCAGTATTGTGTGGCTGTCCTCCATTTTGTGATCTGATGTGGTTATTGTCCATTTTGTGATGTGTTATAAATCTTTAGCCTCTTTGCCTGTGGTCCTGTTTGGGAGTGAGTTGTCTCTTACGTTAATGAGGCAGGACTAGGGTGGGATTTATCCTGAGTCACCACCTTACTAGAGCATGTGTCTCAAGTCACCATCCTACCCCAGTCACCTCCCTTAACACTCTTTATTCAAATCATGCCCTTACTTGAGTCACACCTTTTATCTTACCAGATGCAGAAGGAGAGAAAAGCAAGCGGAAGTAGGGAACTGAATACCACCGAGAAGGATAGATGGAAGTGGGGTGTGTCCTTTAGACCTGGGGTCTCTGCACTTAGAACCAGGAGATACAGAGAGCTGTAACACCAGACATGGTGCAAGATGGTAAGCAGTGGCTGCAGAAAAACGGCTGCAGCAGAACCAAGAGACTGGTGTAAAATGGCATAGGATCCAACCCACAGAGTGAGAGAGAGCTGAGTGCTTTTGGGTAGGAGGCTTCCTGGTAAAGCGGGGTGCCTTCTGGGCACTTAGCAGTAGAACTAAAGAGCTGTGTAACATTTGTCTGAGCAGGGCATAGATCAGGCTGAGGGGCAGAGGGGCCGAGGGCCAGATAGAGGCCTGCCTGTGGACGCAGCTGAGAAAAGGCTGTCCTGATTGACACGGACTTTGGTCTAGAGTCAACAGAGAAAATCTTCCCCAGAAACCAGTGCGCTGAATTCAGACTTTTAGCCTCCTAAATTGAGAAAATAAATTTCTGTTTGTTAGCTACCGTTTGTGGTATTTCTGTGGTAGCAGCGCTAGACAACTCTGACAGAATTTATCTGATTCAATATTATATTACTGAAACATACCGGACAAATGTTAACTCACTTAGTGGAAGGACACTAGCCTAGGTTACTGAAGACTTGTTTAAAATATCCATTTGAATAATGAATTTTTTTGCACATGTGTCTGATTTCTAATAGCATACTAGTGAATATCAGGGTATAAATTTGGCCTACAAGAATCCCTTTAAAAAGGTATACTTTGAACAAATAAGAATAGATTTTTAATCACAGTTGTAGAGAATAGAAATGAAATTCTTATTTTTGACTTCTTTAAATATTTTGTTTTTGGTAAAAGTTACACAGCAAACTTGGTTCCCATTTAACAATTTCTATACATATTCTTCAGTGACATTGGTTACCTTTTTCACAGTATGTCAACTTTCTCATTTTCATTCTGGTTGTTCCATTTTTATTAATCTAGCTTCCCTGCTATGCCTTTCTCATCTTTACTTTAGGGTAGATGTTGACTGTTTGGTCCTCATATAGATGAGTTTTAAAGGAGCACACTGCTCATGGGTGACAGTGTCTATCTCATGACACAGCCTGTTATTTTAGCTGAAAGGTGCTCTCCGGGAGTAGTTTCGGTTCAGAGATTAAAGGGCATCTCAGGGCAGTAGTCTCAGGGGTTCCTCTAGTCTCTGCCACCCAGTTAGTCTGGACTTTTTTTTATAAAGAATTTGAGCTTTGTTCTACATTTTCTTCCTGTTCTACCTGAGACCATCCAACATGTCCCTGGTTAGAACGGTCAGTAGTGGTCGCTGGGTACCATCTAGTTTTTTGGGTCTCAGAATAGATGAGGCCGTGGTTTGTGTAGGCTGTTAGCCCTGTAGACTATTTTCCTCTCTGATTCTTTGGTTTCCTTCTTTCTCTTTTGTGGCAGACAAGTAGAAACCAAGTTGTATATTATGTGGCTCCTCACAACCTTTTAAAATCTCAGATACTACTCACCAAACTAGGGTATAGTATTTTTGACTTTAAAATCACAACATAGCCACTATTTTTTCTTTGTATTTAACATTTTCTGATATTGTTATTTTTTTCCATCCCCAAATCTCATAGCCAGATGTTAATAAAATGTAATATAATACATACTTTCTACCAGTATAAAAAATGAAGACTGAATAGTGAATTGTAACATTATTAAGATTTAGGAATTATTTGCATAATGCAGTACAACCTCATATTAGCATTTTTATTACCAGGAAATGAATACGTGCATTCATTGAAGCTTTGGAATAATTTCACTCTGGAATAATTTTGAAATTATTTATTATTTAATACATCTTATAATTTAATAAATAATGGCCAAATTTAGTTTTGAGTAATATTGAAAATATTCCATTCTTATTATCCTTGTATGTTTTAGTGAGATTTCTAATTAATTAAAAATTCTAATTAATTAAAAAATTCCTGTATATTATTTGGTAGAGAAAGTGTCCTTAGTTGTTGGTTTTTCCCAAATTCTTTTACTTTTTTCTTCCTGGCAATTGAAGAGCTTTATTTTGCCATGCCAAAAGCAGGATAGCAATGATGAATCAGTATCATTTGTAATATACCTTATTAAGTAATTTTGTTAAATTAAGACAGATATGTTGTTAAATATTAAAGAAAAACACAGTTTAAACTTTGTTGTGGGCCTGTTAATTTTTCCATATAATAGAAATTATAATCCTAGGCCATATTAGCAATAGCAGCAACAACAACAAAAAATACACCTGTATCAATACTTAGTCTATATAAAATTATTGTGAGTACCTAAGGCTTCGATGACATTTTACTAATACATATTTAGCTCAATCTTGCGGATTAAAAAAAAAATTCTTTTTATTTTGCTGTTTATTTTCTTTAGATGTATTATATTAATTTAGTTACATTTTTTAGTGCTGCTTATAATTTCACGATTAGGTGTAGATCTAATATATTTTTCTTAGATGTTTCCAGTGTAAATTTGGTTATGAATGAACACAAAGAAGTAAGTTACTCTGTAGTTTTCTAAGATGTCTTTATCTCTTATAAATCATTCAAATGTATTGTGTAATTAATAAAGGTACAGTTCTCCCTGTGTTTCTTCAGATGTTGTGTTCAACCAGTAAAGAAGCGCTTTTAGAACTCACCCAAACACACACTCCATGACCTGGGAAGGGATCATCTGAAAGGAGAGTCACTTTTTTTAAGTTGGCTTGAGAAGCACCAGTTTCATTTTTCAGAACACAGACACACTGTTGTTATAGAACTCGCCTGTAATGAGTGAAAATACTGCTTTTTCTCTAAAGGTGTATTTATCAAGAAGCTAATGAAGCTTTAAACTTCAGGTCCCTTTATTTGCACAGGCATTTTCTAAAGCTTTCTTAGGACTTGTAACACAGTCATATGTTTTTGTAAAATTTGCAAAAGTAAGATGTTTTAAATTGTAATCCTTTAGGCTTCCTATTCTACTCTGATTCTAAACTGAGTTCTAAACAAATTTCAAAAAAATTATACTAATGGGCTTTGCTTTTATACTCCCCAGCCCCCTACTTCCCCTTTCCCCACTTTCTACCTACTTTTATAACCCCCCCATTACACCATTTATGTGGGAAAAAATATTATTTATTTTCTTTAGTTATGATTTCATTGGGCTTTTATATGAGATCCATAATCAAAACCACTTTGATTAAATCAGTTTATTTTGTTTTGGTTACTACTCCTGGAACTTGCCAAAACCATACAGCAGGAGGAGACAAGGGAATGTGTGTTGATTTTTCTAGGACACTTTCTAATTTGGTAATTTTTACCGTATTTAAATTGTGCTGTGACCCTGTCCTAAGATCTTCTCATTGTTAATTCATGAAATTCTGTATATATAATTTAAAAGAATGTTTATAAGTAACTTTTGAAATCTTAATTGTGGGTTGTTATGTGGCCGAGACTATACGTTTTAAATACATGTATATATATACATATATATGTGTATGTATATATTTAACAGATAAGTCATAACAAGTATATTATCTGAGAAGTTGATTTAGGACATTTTGTATGTGCATTGCCATTTATTTCAACCCTTGACAAGAAGACCTTTATTAAGCTGTGATGATTACTGAATAAAAAATGTAACCAAGATTATTTTTTATTCAAATATAATTTAAATATTCATCAAAGACAAGTTATGCTTGAGACTGACAGAGACTATTAACATCAAAAAATATAATTAACTGCATTGGGTATCATGAAGCAGAGTTAGCCAAATAGCCGAGAGGTCTAATTGCTCTGGAGTTTGAGAAGCCATGGTTTTATTTTATGCTGTAGCTGTGGAATTAATAGTAATGCGGTTTCCTATGTGGGCCAATTAAAAGCTGCCTGTTAAGGTTCATTGCTCTATAGGAAATCCGTTGAATATCACTTAGTAAACAGGATTGACATGTCAGTGCATACAAGAAGATAAAATAGAATAAAAGCTGTTAAAATGAGAAGTATAAAAGAACTGTGTTTGAAAGCAGTTTATAAAACTCACTACATTTACAGCTCTGGAACAGACATTGTAGTGTGCACTCAACGTTCGCATTTGGGAGCAGGCAGTCTTTCCCGAGCAGCCAGGAGGGTTGCACAGCTGAACCCTTCTCCAGGAACTGCCCTGGGCTGAGCAGATCTGCTGTTAAACTCCCTTCCCAGGGGAAACTCACATAGAATGCCACAGTACAAAGACCTGGCCCCCATACCTTTTTGCTTGATTTCGGGACATTCTGAAGGACTTTGCCAACTCCAGAGCTGCCTCCCTCCCTGAGGTTTTTTTTCTGGGGCTTTTTTGCAACTTCTTACTCTACCCTCATCCCTTCACTGATAGTTCTGAGAGCACTCCCGGTGAACCTTCCACAGAAACTTCTGCCTCAGAGCCTGCTTCCTGGGCTACCCAACTTAAGAAAGGTACTGATATTTGTAATAAAAACAGCTGTCAGTGGTATTGGTTTATATGCATTGTTAACAACCTGGCAATAACATAGTTTTTAAAGAAAAAAAACATTGCCCGATTCAAGTCTAAAAATGTCTTTGCTTTATGTTCTAAAGTTTATCTTTGTCAGTTGGTTCTTTTTGTCTTTAATAAAAATAATATTCTGGCCTTTGTGGCTCTATTAAGCTTTTTAGAAGAATGCAGAAAGAAAGCACTCTTGATTGAACTCAAAAGATTTTGCATTGCCCAGGCTGTAGGGATTTAAAAGTGGACAGACATTCTGATGGTATTTTGACATTAATGAGGTTGCTGAAATGGAAAACTTTAAAGGTCAAAGATAAGAGCAGTAGCAAGATCTTCTAGCTTTTTTTTTTCCTTAATAATGACATATCAAACATGATTAATAAGTTGGCATGATTTCTACCACAAGGTATGTAATGTTATGTGTGAGTCTACTGCTTTAAGTATTACAATACTTTTACAAATAAAAATAATTCTAAAACTGTAACTTAATATTCAATTTCATATAGTTTATTAAATTAAGATAATCTCACATTTAGCTT
Source organism: Loxodonta africana (assembly GCF_030014295.1). Lineage (NCBI taxonomy): Eukaryota > Metazoa > Chordata > Mammalia > Proboscidea > Elephantidae > Loxodonta > Loxodonta africana. Next base: position 125,438,915 of record NC_087344.1, read on the forward strand.
TAACTTCTGCAAGATGTAAAAACTCAAAATTGCTTAGATTTTAATATGTATAATATGATAATATGTACAGTGTCTTTGATCTTTAGTGATAAGGATGTTTTTCTAGTCATCCATTATTTAATATGCTTACCCTGTTCATATCTGTGGCATAAGAGTGCATGTTAGCTTTTCAAAAGAGCACAGTATTTGCTGCTTCACAGCACACAGCCTTGTACTCCCAAGCCTGCACGTGGTGTTAGCGATATTTTAAAGCACTTGAGTCTAGCATTTTATAGGTCATGATGAACTGAGCCTTTCAGACAAGTTACTGATACGAAGCTAATTCAAGTTAGGAGTATAATACAGAATGGAAGCCTTCTTCTACCTTCATTGTAATTTTTAAAAACTTATATAAAATGTAAAACAGAAAAGATTTAATTCGGTTTATAGCATATGATTATGGAAACATGCTTGGTTTCAGAAAATTATTTTATCTTTCATTCATCGATTAATGCCACCAAATGATTACTGAGTTCTACAGTGTGAAAGCTCATATGCCTAGCCCTCTAAGGCATTTATGAACAACTGGGTGAGAATATATATTTTCAGGTGTATAGGCTGATGTTGATATAGTTAATAAATTGTAGAATAAGAAACAGCATTGCAGGTACTGCAGGTGGTTCTGAGATTCTTAAGACAGTCATTAACCCTTCAAAGATAATCCAGTGAAGAAGATATGTACAGAAATAACTGTAATACCTAATCTCTCTTATATCCTAACGTAATTCCAAAAATTGGTAGAGATGGGGAAAATGATGAGCAATCCTGGGAAAATATACTCAAGTTGAGAGAATACTGGTAGGTCTGTTAAGGAAGCTAGTCAAGTTCTGGCTCCTTTTCCACATTTTTTATAGATCATGTAGCATTTCCATCAGCTTTCTTATCCTTTCGTGCACCATGAGCTCTTGTCTTGCACTTAGGCTATAGAAAAAAAAGGGTCTGTCAAAGATGTGTTCTTTGTACTTCTCAAAATTATGGAATAGTTCTAGAGAAATTATATTTTAAATAAGATTGTTTTTAACTCTGTGTGTCAGTTTGGAAAAAATAGCACTAGGTGTTTAGACCTTTCATGAAAACTGAAACAATAAGTTCACTGTTTTCATAGCAGAGTAGTACATCATTCCATGTCCATTTGTTCACATTCTTCTGGATAGATAATGTTAAAAGGTGGTATATTTAGGGTACATGGTCCCAAAATTTTAAGCATTTCTGCATGTAGGATATATCAGCAAGTACTGTCATCTATCCTTGTTTCTAGTGCCAGAATCACAGATGGGTATTAAAATCTCCTCCCTCCTTCAGTCTCTTCCTTTTTTCCACCCCTCTCTTTCCTCCCTTCTCCGCTCTCTGTATTTACCTACCCACTTTCCTATCCTCTTAAGAAAACTTCTTGACTTTGTGAATGAGATGCAGCAAGAGGACACTCCCTTGATGTTTTTAAAAGAGATGTTTGGGTGATATGCCGTGGGCTGCCTGCTTATGAATTGGTGTTCAGTTATCAAGAATGCTATCAGCAACGCCTTGTTTCTTTCTTATCAGCTACTTCCTGCTGTCAGCATGGCAGTTATTTCAGTAGAAAAGGATTTGCATCAAATGTAATGCTGTATTATATACAGCCAACATGGGGCTTTTAATTGTGCAAACACATGAGACTCCTGCAGTGGTAGTCAATTTGATAAAAGGATTAGGTTATGAATATTTTGTAATGATTAAAGATTAGTTCAGGTTTATCGGAAGTAAGCTGGTGAAATTTGCCATATATTTATCAGTCAGGTGAGACTCCATTAAATTTGAGCGTGTATGAACCACAAAGTATCTGTCTCTTTATAAGTCTCTAGTGAATTTGATTATTTATATTCAGATTATGGGCATTAAGGATTGTTTTTGACCTTGCACACCTGCTCTACTCCTGAGAGTATCCCAAGAGTCTGTGCTTCCAGTTTTTGGCCTTCATTGTTCATCGTCTTTTATGTTAAAGAACAGTTAGGTAAACATCTACACAAAATTCTGTAGTTTTTATTAAGGACATACCAACTCATATTTATCTCAAAAAAGACATTTGGAGTTCTTCCTCATGCAAAATCTTACATAAAATACAGAAGAATGAGAATTACAATTTAGAAAGTACTTATTGAATGAGTATTCCTTGCCTTAAAAAGGTTAGACGTTCAGGATGAATGTAATAGAAGCCTACATCTAACTATGGAAGCAAAAAACAACTGAAGGGCACTATAGAAGACTTGATACAGCCTAGTGACCAACACTCTTTGGAGTGTTTGGGGAATATTATAAACAAGTACAAAAAGAGTTTACTTGTTTAAGCCCAGACGTGGGACATATTTGGTCAGTTAAATAACAACTAAAATGCAAAATACAGGAGAGGTTCCACAAAACAGAATGTGATTAATTGGTAAATATATAGAAAATCATTGACTTAGGCAAAGGAGAGAAAGTTCGCTTCAGGTTCAGCTAGTCAAGGAAGAATTTAACACTGTTTGGCCAGCATAGTTTTAGTTTTTGTCTTGGCTTTTCCTGTGCCACCAGCTTGACTGAGGCTTCCTGCATATGTGTGTGCCTCACTAAAGTACCTAACTAGGAGTTGCTCTTAAACTTGCATAGAAGGCACTGCTGGTTGCTGGAAAACAGCAGTTCGTCAGACCAGAAGCCCGAGCTCCTAAACTCTGAAAATTTTCTGCTTAAGAGATCTTAGTATTAAGGAAGAAATAGTTCAAAAAGTACACCTAGACAGCAATTTCTGCCAGAATTCAGAGGTTTTGAGTAAGTGAGTGCTCACCAGTGTGCCAGCTGTTTTAGGCAGCACAGATGTTAGTTAAGATTCTCAAAATCTACATAGAAAGGATTGTCTCTGTTGGGATTTTTTGGTAGGCACAAACGCTGAGTCCTGCATATGGAGTATATGGTGTAGGTAGAGATGAGATACAATCAGGAGAGAGGAAGAGCTTTCTGACAATGTGACTTTACTTTGACAGTTCACTCAGATTAGATCAGTGATTTTAAAACTGGATTTCTTGGTGAAACCATAAGATTTTGGGGAGAGTGAGGTGTAGGGAAGGGGAGAGCAAAAGGATTGTCTAAGGAGTTTGGAAAAGAGTTTGTCGTACGACAATTCCAGTCCTGTCCCCACCCCCATTTTCTAATCCCCTGCATTTAACATAAAACATTTTCTTTAAATAAAATATCTGCTGACAAGTTTCTGTGCTAGAAAAAATTGATACTACTGTATTTGTGATGGTATATTATATAAACCCAGTGCAATTATAATTGCATAGTACATAATTGCCAATGACATTTTGAAATGGGAAAGGGGGAAGAGTATACTCTATCAGAACAGAATAGTTAGATGAAAATTCCTGGGATGAGTTGGGATGTAATCTGACCATGAAGGTAGAATTTACAATCTCAATAAGTAGATGATAAGGTGGATTCTTTCTGAGTTGGAAAAAAATATATAAAGAAAATATAGATCATGATTTCTGTGGGAGTACAATGTTAAAATTGGATAGTTAATTTAAAAAAAGATTCCTGATTTTCAGAATAATTGTGCAACACTTTGTTTTCAGAACGAGAGTTTTCATGTGAACATTTATACATCGTTGAACTCTGGAGGTTCATATGATAACTGTATTTTTTCCTTACTCCAACATTAATTTAATTCATATTATTAAGATATTACTAATATTATTACCACCTTTGTTTATACAAGGCTTTCCTATACATTTGTTTATAAACTAAGTCAAATTTTTTTCTGGGAAAATATTTTAAGAAGTGTCATAAGGAAAGTAAGTTGGTTTAATATAAAAGTTAATAATCAAAAAAGTGTTTAGCTGAAAATAAGTGTGATGAGGAAATACAGTATCTGAAACTTGTGGAAGCTTTCCACCAAAATAGTCAGATTCAGAATTCACTGGATAATGAATAGCAGTGCTTTCTTGCCTCTTGATTAAAAACAAATAACAACAAAAATCCAAAAAACAAAATCAAGCGGTTATTGACCAAGTGTTATTTTAATAAGAAATGGGAAACCTTTCCTGAGCTGATTAAATACTTTAACAAAAATCTCTGCTGTTGCCCTAAGTTTTGCATAAATGCAAAATAAGAGTCATGACACTGAAAGTGTTATTCCCCATCATTTTGGTTGGATTTGTATATGAAATTCTGTCAAAATTTTTTGCCATGCTGTTATCACAGTGAAGTGTAGTTATATTATCTGTCAATTAGATAGAAATTTCTGTTTTTCATTCAGAGATTTATTATTCTAGGTGACACCCTCTTATATATCTTGGGAGTTAGAAAAAATCTTTGTGGCATAACTTTCTTGTTCATCAAAATTGTATTCAAGATAGTCATCTTTAAGGTGACTATAGAATAACAACACCAACAAAAATCTAGTTTATTTAACACTGCCCTCTAAAACTCCTTTTAACTGCCTGTGTTATTTCAGATCTAATCCTCTGAGTGGGTAATTAACAGAACAGAAAAGCCATTTGTGGAAAAGTCGAGCCATAAGGGTGAAAATATTTCTTCACCAAATGGACTTTAAGTAGTAAATAATTACAAAAGGAAAAGATTTGGGATGACCAGTCGAAATCTGAGAATAATTAGAAGGAATACAGTATGAAGATCAAAATGCTTGGCATATATGTACAACCATTCTCATAACAAGACTAAATATTTAGAAACCAAAAATCCACTCACAATTTGAAGAAAAATAACCCAGGACAAATGTGTCTGTAACTCTGCAGATAATTAGCAAGGGTTATGGGAAGGAAAAACATCACAGATTGGCTCCAAGGTTCTGCGAGGTCATGTCTTACTTATTACGCTGTGTCTTTTATATGGCCTGGTAACAAGTTTCTAGCTAATTTAATGTAACTAGGGCATCCCATAGCGATTTCCCTTTTCCCTTGTTAAAAATGTGATAGCTTTTGCAAGTGCAGACTGCAGTAGGTTAACATTTTTCTAAATAATTGTTCCTAATTGATACACGTCATAATAATTTTTTGAATTATTAAAAGCAGAGGTCTTGAAAATTTGGTTACACAAGGGATATTTTTAAAATATTTCAAAATTCTATAGTTTTTCCTCACTTAAATTATCTTGTTCCTTTCATTAAGTAGTTAGACCTGATGACCCTCTCAATGAAATTTAGTCTCAGTGGCATGCTTTGTAAATAAATACTTCTTATTTTGCTAATAAAAGCAAGCACATTTGTGTTGAATGTGCATTTCTGCAAACAAGAGATTTCATACTGGATTTATAAGGCTCTGAGTGAGTCAAGCCTAATATGCATTAAACTGACCCCAAGGTCCAGTAAAAACTGCACAAAAAAAAAACTGCAAGGAATTTCAAAGTTTTCTAAAACATGGGAAGTTGTTTTTAGCAGATCAGCCTTGCCATTTCATAATGCTTATTTTATTTGTTAATACGAGATTTTGGAGAAAGTTTTTAATTTCTGTGACACAAATTAAATATTAAAGCATCTGTTCTCTGTGGTTGTAATTCCAAGCACAGTATTTTACTTAGATACAAAATGATTACAGAGGGTATCACTTTTATGTTTTTCAGATTTTCAACATATGGAAAAACAGAAAGTTAGCTTTCAAATATGAGCTTAAACAGAATTTCACTGTTAACTTTTTGTTGACTTGCTATAAGTTACTGACATTTACCTGTTTTTTCGGGGGGGGACGGTACTTTCTATTATACTATATTCTTTTACATTCAAATCAGTTTATATTTGTATATTGATAGTACAGAAAGATTTTTTATTTTTGCTAATGGTTATTATTTAATTGATAAAATGACTTTTTAAAAAATTTTCCAAAACAGTTGCAGAGATTTTTTTCACAGTTGCAATTAAAAAAAAAAATCAGTATTACAGTCAAAACTTGAAAACACCAATATATAAGAGATTAAGTGGAATAAAAATTATTGTTTTCCCTCCACAAGTTATGTACCCATGCATGTACCCATATTCAAGCATATTATGTCAGAGATTCTGGTAGTAACTTCATTTCAGAGATGATTTCAAAATACTTTAAAGAATACAGTGTTCTATAGTGCTTAAAGAATAATGTCTTAATATGCCTAAAGAATTAAATTCTAGATGACAGAAATCTTCTAGACTACACAAATTATTAAATAAATTATGAGAACATAGTTATGTGACAAGTGGGAACATTACTATAGAACACTTCTTTTTTGCCATGTTAATTCACACCATTTAGCTTCCTAATGTTATGTTTACCTAACAGTTAGTTAGGCTCACAAATTATCATTAATAAATGTTTAAAGAAAGCAGGACCTACTTTCCCTAGCTCTACAGAATAGTAGAAGTTTAGATGATAAAAGAGCATCTTATTATGAGATTGGGGGAAAACAACAACAAAGGTTTGATTTAACATTTGACTAGTTTTCCTCTCGTATCTGTGAGAGTGATTGTAATCTTGTGTCTTGAAGTATGACCTCTGTTTCCTCCCTTCCCAGTTCATTTGATTACTTTGCTTAAACAAATCTTTGTGTTGGGTTTAGCTATTGGTGTTCTAAGATCGTGTGTTATATGTATAAAATTTTGTTATAAATTTGGACCCAAGAAGACAAGTATTCTAGTGGCTAGAGCATCCTTGGTCATTTGTAATTGTTTCTATATGGAGAAGTGATTTGGAAGTCAAAGGGTACTGTTCCCCCCTTGTCCTTAAATAGATAATCCATTTCTTAGGTGTTATATTATTGGCTTTCATGAAACAAAACTATGTCCAAATTGACAGAATTATCTGAGAATCAAGGATAGCTGCTTGCAGCAGAATTGGCAGTCTGGTGTTTGTTTATGAGCCATTCATCGCTATTTTATTCATTCAAAAACACTGAATTTCTATTAAGTGCCAGGCGTATAAAAACCTCCAGTAAGAATTACAAGCTGGCAACTTCTTTTCTCTCTCTCTCTCTCTTTTTTTTCCTTTCCTTTCCTTTCCTTCGTGCTAAGATTTCTAATTTTTTTTTTTAACACATTCAATTGAATAAAATATATTTAGGAAACGTATTGATTTTTCATTAGTAATTGAGACTCAAGAATGAATGTCACTCCTGTTAGAGAATGGATTCATATTTGCAATAATTCAGCTATAGATGTTCTATTCGTGTTAGAATATGTAATTCACACATGAATGTAGTTTAAACTCTTCGAGGTTATGTATGTAATCTGCTTATACTTGGCATTATTGGAAAGAGGTCACAGAGGTCATGTTACATGATGCCCTGGTAGCTTGAAAACATTTATTTCGTCTCCAGAAAGTAAGCAGCTGTAGCTAAGACACAGTACTTCAGGAAAGGAGCAGACCTATTATTGGTAGTATTTTCTCATTGAATTTTTAAAATAACATATGCCATTAAGAGACTGAAATTGTTGAAATGCGCTTCATCAACTATACAGACTCAGTGAAGTGTTGGACTATTCTTGGGGCCAGCTATAGATTTCAGCAAACTTGAATTTTTAGTTTCTGTTATGATATACTGAGCTTTTCTTTTGAATGCTAGGGTATTTGTTCAAGTCGTTAGATTTTGCATTTTTAATCTTCCTTAGAACTGTGGTGAATAATGGCCCCTGGCAGGAAATAATGAAATTTTCTTAATTTATATTTTCAAGCAGAAGCTTCAATTGAAAATGGCATCCTGTGGCCTGGAGACATAGCTGTAGTGTAAGTTTCAGGGGAGTTGCAGTAATAAGGCAGTACCATTGGTGACGAAGAATGATAGGACAGTGAAGAAGTAATTTAAGGAGGAAAAGAGAATGCACCAAAGCTTTATGGTAGCATATCTAATGATCTGCTGAAGATTCCCAGTGGTTGTGGGAGCATGACTGGAGAGACTAATGTTATCTTGCCAAAACAGAAGCCCCTGCTTAATCAGCAGAACAAGATCATTGATTAAAACACCTCTCACAATGGATTACACATAGAATCTCATCTCCATACTTTGCACTTGGTAAAGTGTAATAATGAACATAAGGTAATCAAAAGAAGAGTAAAAGCAGTTTGTTGGGGCATTGTACAATTCAAGACTAGAGTTGCAGTGGAAACAAATCTGCACGAATAGTTCAGCGTGTTTTTAAAGCCGGACGTAGGAAAGAGCATTCACGGTAGAAGGATTACTCTGGAAGAATAAACGATATTCTGCCCCTTTAAGTTTTGCAGGTCTGTGTCCATCTTAAGGGGCCACTCATTGGTATTATGTTTTTGCTACTTGATATTTATTGAGGTATATAATCCAGGCTTTGTGCAGAGAGCTTGCAGGCAGTATCACATTTAACCTTAACAACAATTTTCTAATGAAGGTATCATTATATTTTACAGATGGAAAACCTGAGGTTGGAAAAGTTTAATAAAAATTTTTAAGGACTCAGCATCTAAATAAGCACACATGATTCTAAAGCCTCTACTTTTAATCAGTAATTTTCTCAATTAGCAAATGATTTTGATTTTAGCACCAGTTATTTAAAAAAACTTGATTTTTATACAACTTATTTTCATACTATAGTAACGTGAGCATTGTGCTATTAAACTTCTTTGACTCACAGTTTTAAAAGATTAAGGAAAAGAAACATACTAATAGTTTGAGTTATTAAGAATATTTTATTAACAATAAAGCGCTACTGTCGGAATCGACTCGACGGCACTGGGTACTGGGTGGGTGCTAACAATAAAAACTAACGTTTCTTCAAAATACTATTGTTAATATGTATATGACAATAATTTCTAATTTCCACATACCAAAAACCAAAAGCAAACCTGTTGCTGTTGAGTCAAATCTGACTCATAGCAACTCTATAGGACAGAACAGAACTGCCCCATAGAGTTTCCAGGGAGCACCTGGTGGATTCGATCTGCTGACCTTTTGGTTAGGAGACATAGCTCTTAACCACTACACCACCAGGGTTTCCAATTTCCACATACTAGTGTATAAATTTGGAGCCCTGGTGGCACAGTGTTTAAGAACTCGGCTGCTAACCAGAAGGCCTGCGGTTTGAATCCACCAGCCGCACCTTGGAAACCCTATGGGGCAGTTCTACTTTGTCCTATACGGTCACTATGAGTTGGAATCGATTGGATGGTAACAGGGTTTTTTGTTAATTTTTTAAAATTGCACCTTCGATGAAGGTTTACAGAGCAAATTAGTCTCTCATTAAACAATTAACACACGTATTGGTTTGTGATACTGGTTGCCAACCCCACAACCTGTCAACACTCTGCCCTTCTTGACCTTGGGTTCCCTGTGGCAATGGGTTTTTAAAGAGTATATAAATTTAATGATTACTGCACTTTTGCAAAATGCTCTTTCATCAATTACACGTATTTTTCTAGAGAAATTTTATGTTTTGAAAGTATTGTGGATGCAGTGCCAGTTTATATTGACACCTGAGAACAGTGATTACATCTGGAAGATAAAAATATACTGTTTGTAATACTTTCAATTTATTACCGTCTGCTGATTGTGATGGCAGGCCCCTGGGTGTGGCACAAATGGTTAAATGCTTGACTACTAATGAAAAGGTTGATGGTTCAAACCCACCCAAAGGCATTTTGGAAATAATGGCTGCTTTCCAAAGGTCACAGCCTTGAAAACCCCGTGGAATGCAGTTCTCTACTTTGCATACATGGGGTTGCCATGAGTTGGAATCAGCTGGAGGGCAACTATCAATTGTGATGGTTAAGAGATTCATGAGATATTTTTATAGTATTTTTCAAAGTTTCTTCTCTTACATGTTGTGTACAAGCCTGGACAGTATCACTGACTTTAAATATGTATTCTAATTTTTGCCAATAAGTGGATACATTGGTATTTCTTTATGCATAGGAAGATTCAGGGTTTCTTCAGCTTTTGAGATGTTCAGTTGATTCATTCCTGAATAGAGTCCCTTATCCTCCATTTAAGGGTGGAAAGACTATAGGAATGTGTTTTTTAATGATTTTTAAAATTCAGTGTTTTGTACCATTTCAAGCAGGTTTTATGACCTATATGCAGGATTTAAAATTTTCTTTGTTGTAGTTGAAGGGTTTTATTAATAAAATCTAAGTTTTATGAATATTAATGTCAGAAACAGTAGTTTTTATTATAGTATTTGAACCTGGTAATGTAAGAAAGCATTGATGGGTTTGTTTTTAGTTGTATATGTAATTCTCAGGTTGAACATTATATTCAGTGCATATTCAGAGTAGTAAAAAAGGTAGAAGACTAAACCAAAGCCAAACCTACTGCCATTGAGTCAATTCTGACTCACAGTGATGCTATAGGACAGAATAGAACCACCCCATAGGTTTTCTAAGGGTGTAATCTTTCTGAAAGCTATCACATCTTTCTCCTGCAGAGCAGCTGGTGGAATCAGACCACCAACCTTTTGGTTAGGAGCCCAGTGCCTAAGCACAGCACCACCAGGGCTCCTTTGTTTTAACCCAGTGATTTCCAAATTTTGCATGCATCCGAATCACGTGGAGATCTGGTTAAAACGCACCCTCAGAGTTTCTGATACTGTAGGTCTAGTGTCTGAATTGAGAATTTCTAACAAGTTCCCAGCCAGTGCTAGTGCTGCTGGTCTTAGGACTACATTTTGAGAAGCACAGCTTTAACTTCTCCTTACTCACGGGAACATACTTAAACAAATACTAAATAAAGTAAGATCAGCCTTTTGAAGGCTAAGATGTTTGAAATATGTCTAGAATCCATCCATTTTTTTTATGATGAAAAATATAATTGCATTTCCTTCAAATCATAATCAAACATCCACCTACTTAAAAAAAAAGTTGTTTTGTCGGCAGTTTGAATCCACCAGGCGCTCCTTAGAAACTCTATGGGGCAGTTCTACTCTGTCCTACAGGGTCGCTATGAGTCGGAATCGACTCGACGGCACTGGGGACCTTGTTTTTATTCATACTCAATACTTACGCAGAACATTTTTTAAAAAGGGTAAGCTATCAACATAGTAAATTTGCGGGGTATGTCCAAAACACACTGGTCTTTTAATTTTTAGTACAATGATACCTTTACTTGTAAAATATATATATTTTGTGGGAGAAAAAGAGAAAAATCATGCCAGGAACAATGCTCTGAGCAGAGAATACAAATTTTTCCTTTCTTGGCTTAGTTGCTATGACTTGGAATCCACTCGATGGCAATGGGTTTGATTTGGTTTTTGGTTTGGCTTAGCTGGGTCTTTTAATTTTCACTACAATGAAAACATGAAGCAGAGCTATTGGTAGGAATTTGCTTCTCTGGCTAGGTAATTAGCTTTCTGTTCTCTTGTTTTACACTTAGCAACAGCATATTGGTTAAAGAACTTTTAGGTTTTTCATACTACTAACAACTCATATTAGGGTATTTTCTTCCCCTGTGTCTCCACCTTTATTGCCTCTATTTTAAAAACTTATCCATTTGAATACTTACTTCACTCATTAAGGAATTCACAGACTCTGTATTTTCATTCCCAAAATTGGATCCTCTAAAGTGGTGGATTCTTTTCATGAATCAATATGCTGCTGTACAAAGCTCTGATTTTCTTTAGTGTTTACAGTTGTATTTTTTTTCTTGCCAACCTTGCTGACCAGTTTTAGCTCTTATATTCTAATGTTCTCAAGATGAATCTGTTGCACTTCTGATATATATTGGAAATTTTTGAATGTAAAAGTAACATTTTTTGACAACTCGGAAGGTCATGAATTCTAGACATCTACATAATTTTATTTTTGGTACAGTGTGATTATTTAAAAGAAATGAAAGTTATGTCGTTCTTACGGTAATTGTAGCATTAACTTGAACTTGTAATTGTCATATTACTAATGCAGAGTTGTTCAGCAAAAGTAAATGTAGTCAAAAAATTTTTGTGATAGTGTTGGTTTTCTTTCAAACAGAATAAAACAGAAGCAGAAAACGTATCCCATTTATACTTCTTGTAAAACATACTGTGACATTAAAATTTATAAAAGATTTTTTGTGTGTGCACTTTGGATGAAGATTTACAGAACAAATTAGTTTCTCATTAAACAATTAATACACATACTGTTTTGTGACATTGGTTGCCAACCCCATGGCATGTCAACACTCTCCCCTTTTCGACCTTCAGCTACCCATTACCAGCTTTCCTGTACCCGCCTGCCTTCTCGTCCTTGCTCCTGGGCTGGTGTCTCCATTTAGTCTTGTTTTGTTTTATGGGAGTCTCCAGTCCTTGGCTTAAGGGTGAATCTCAGGAGTGACTTCAGTACTGAGTTAAAAAGGTGACCAGGGGCCATACTCTCGTGGTTTCTCCAGTCCCTGTCAGACCAGTAAGTCTGGTCTTTTGTGTGTGTGTGTTTTAGAATTTTATTCTACATTTTTCTCTAGCTCTGTCTGGGACCCTCTATTGTGATCCCTGAATAAAAGATACTTTTAATCGCATATTTTTTGTTTATTCATCTGATCTTCTAATGGGAAAAAATAATTGGTTAATCTTCAATATATTCTTTATTTAAAACAAACACACACACACAAAAAGATATAAATTCCCAATCCCTTTGAGTTACTTCTCCACTTTAGTCTAAAGTTCTTCATGGTCTTAGTCCATTTCAACCTTGAGTACAAACCCCTTTCTTTCTCACTTGTTCCTAGTTTGATGGTGTGAGAGCAGGCTTTAGCGAGGAGAGGGTGGTGAAGTATATGAAATGTTTATTCATAAATGGAGTTAAGTGTTATGAAATGTCTATAATGAATATATTTTAGATATGTTTTAAAGTCATTTCCAACGTAACAGGGTTTTGTTGAGTGACTATAAAACATACACGACTGGAGCATATAAGGGGAATATCTAACACACAGGAATTTAGATTTGTTTTTGAAATGTTTGAGGGAGAGATGAAATGAAAGTTCCTGTGTTGTTTTTGGGTGCCACTGAGTCGTTTCCAACTATAACAACCTTATGGGACAGAGCAGAACTTCCCCATAGGGTTTCCTAGGCCGAAATCTTTATGGGAGCAGATTGCCAGGTCTTTTCTTCCACAGAATGGCTGGTGGATTTGAAGCAAAGACCTTTCAGTTGGCAGTCAGGTACTTACCAATTGTGCCACCGGACCTCCTTGAAAATTCCTGTAGATATGAATAAATACAAGGAAGGAGTCCTGTGTGGTGAAAACAGTTGAGGCACCGGGATGCTAATCAAAAGGTTAGATGTTTGAGTCTCCCAGGGGTGCCTGGCTGTTTACTTCTGAAAATTCAGCTACTGGAAAGACATACATCACAGTTCTACACTGACACAAAAGGGATCACGATGAGTTGGAATTGACTCGACATTAATTAGTGGTGGTAGTACTTTTTAATGGGGACCAGTGTGTCTGTTGAGGATTTCCGGGAGATCAAGAAGCTTTAAAAAGTAGTGAATTGTGTTGTTACTATAGAATTTAAGCAAGAAAAATAAACAGAACATCAAAATTATGTTTCTGTATTAGTTGAAGCATTAGGTATTCACCTATTCAGAGGTCTAGAAAACCAGCTGCTGTTTAAAGTTTTAGAGTGTGAATTTGGTTCCGTGATTTTTGTTCAGATAACTCATTTATACTAAGTGAGGAAACATCAGCAGATCTCTTTACATGGCTGAACAAATTTAAGGGAAATACAGAGTAAGAAGAAGAATGTGACATACCATTTATATTATCCATATTCTTGACAATTATCATGTATAATATATATTTTTTAAATATGGTATTGTTGTTAGTGGGAACTCGTAGCAACCCTATGTACAACAGAAAGAAACGCTGCCTGGTCCTGCCCATTGTTGCAGCAACTGAGTCCATCCATCTTCTTGAGGGTCTTCGTCTTTCTCACTGACCCCTTACTTTACCAAGCATGATGTCCTTCTCCAGGGTCTGGTCCCTCCTGATAGATAACATGTTCAAAGTACATGAGATCTTGCCATCCTTGCTTCTAAGGGGCATTCTGGCTGCTCATTCTTCTGGCAGTCTGTGGTATATTCAGTATTCTTTGCCAACACCATAATTCAAATGTATCAATTCTTCTTCAGACTTCCTTATTCATTGTCCAGTTTTTGCATCTATATGAGCCATACCATGGCTTGGGTTAGGCGCACCTTAGTACTCAAAGTGTCATCTTTGCTTTTTAAAACACTTGGAGGAGGTGTTCTGCAGCAGTTTTGCACAGTGCACATTTGACTGCTGTTTCCATGGGCATTGATTGCAGATCCAAGTAAAATGAAATTCTTGACAACTTCCGTCTTTTCTCTGTTTATAATAATGTTGCTTATTGGCCCAGATGTGAGGATTTTTGTTTTCTTTATGTTGAGGTGCAATCCATACTGAAGGCTGTTGTCATTGATCTTCTTTAGTGTTATAGATTGGATTGTGTGCCCCCAAGATGTTTGTCAACTTGGCTAGGCCATGATTCCCAGCACTGTGTGATTGTCCACCATTTTGTCATCTGATGTGATTTTCCTATTTTTTAATAAAGCAGGATTAGAGACAGTTATGGTTATGTTAATGAGGCAGGACTCAATCTACAAGATTAGGTTGTATCTTGAGTCAGTCTCTTTTGATATATAAAAGAGAGAAGTGAGCAGAGAGAAAGGGGGATCTCCTACCACCGAGAAAGCAGAGCCAGGAGCAGTGTGCATCTGTTGGACCTGGGAACCCTGTGTTGAGACGCTCCTAGACCAGGGGAAGATTGATGACAAGGACCATCCTCTAGAGCCGACGAGAGAAAAAGCCTTCCTCTGGAGCTGGCACTCTGAATTCGGACTTTTAGCCCCCTAAACTGTGAGAGAATAAATTTCTCTTAGTATTTCTGTTATAGCAGCACTAGATAACTAAGTAAGTGCTTGAAGTCCTCTTTACTTTCAGCAAGCAAAGTTGTGTGTCATCTGCATATCACAGGTTGTTAATTTGTCTTCCTGCAATCTTGATGCCGTGTTCTTTTTCACTTAGTCTAGCGTCTTAGATTATTTGCTCAGCATACAGATTGAATAAATACGGTGAAAGGATACAACCCCTTTTTCCTGATTTTAAACCACGCAGTATACGTTTGTTCTGTTTGATCTACTGCATAATTGGTCAACGTACAGGTACCATATGAGCACAAGTAGGTATTCTGGAATTCCCATTCTTCAAAATGTTATCCATAATTTGTTATGATCCATCTAGCTGAATGCCTTTGCATAGTCAATAAAATACAGGTGACCATCTTTCTGGTATTCTCTGCTTTCCCATCTGACATCAGCAATGATATCCCTGGTTCCATGTGCTTTTCTGAATCTGGCTTGAATTTCTGACATACTGCTGCAACCAATTTTAAATTATCCTTTACTCAAAATTTTGCTTGAGTGTGATATTAATGATATTTTTCGATAATTTCCACATTCCGTTGAATCACCTTTCTTTGAAATGGGTACAGATATGTATCTGTTCTAGTTGGTTGGCCAGGTAGTTGTCTTCCAAATTTCTTGACATAGACAAGTGACCACTTCCAGCATTGCATCTGTTCGTTGAAGTATCTCAATTGATATTCGGTCAATTCCTGGAGCCTAATTTTTTGCCAATACCTTCAGTGCAACTTGAACTTCTTCCTATATTACTGCCGGTTCTTTGTCATATGCTTCCTTCTGAAATGGTTGAATGTTGACCAGTTCTTTTTGGTGCAGTGACTCTGTGTATTCCTTCCATCTTCTTTTGATGCTTCCCACATCTTTTGATATTTTGCCGTAGAATTTTCAGTATTACAACTTAAAGCTTGATTTTTTTTTTCCCCCAGTTTCTTTAGCTTGAGAAATGCCAAGCGTGGTCTTCTCTTTTGGTTTTCTAATTGTAGGCCTTTACTCTTTTTATTATAATACTTTGTCTTCTAGAGCTGCCCTTTGAAATCTGTTCAGCTCTTCTGCTTCATTTCTTGTATTCACTTTAGCTACTCTGTATTCAAGAGCAAGTTTCAGTGTCTCTTCTGACATCCATTTAGTCTTCCTTTCTTTCCTGTCTTTTTAATGACTATTTGCTTTCTTCATGTATGATATCCTTGATGTCACCACACAGTGTGTCTGGTTTTCAGTCATTAGTGTTCAATGTTTCAAACCTGTTCTTGAGATGGTCTTTAAATTCAGGTGGGATATACTCAAGTTTGTACTTTGGCTCTTGTGAACTTGTTCTAATTTTCTTCAACTTCAGCTTGAACTTGCATATGAGCAATTGAAGGTCTCTTCTGCAGCTGATCCCTGGCCTTGTTCTGACTGATGATATTGGATTTCTCCATCATCTCTTTCCATAGATGTAGTTGATTTGATTCCTGTTTATTCCATCTGGTGAGGTCCGTGTGTATATTTGCTGTTCATGTTGTTTAAAAAAAGGTATTTCCAATGAATAGGTTATTGGTCTTGCAAAATTCTATTGTGCAGTCTCCAGCATAGCAGACCATACGGTTGTCCGATTCAAAATGGCCATTGTCAGTCCTTTTCAGCTCAGTAATGCCTAGGATATCTCTCTTTAAGCATTCCGTTTCATTTTTGACAGCTTCCGATTTTCCTAGATGTTTATACTTCACCACATTCCACATTCCAATTATTAATGAATGATTGCAACTGTTTCTTCTCATCTTGAGTTGCACTACATCAGCATATGAAGGTCCCTAAAGCTTGACTGCATCCATGTCATTAATGTTGACTCTACTTTGAGGAGGCAGCTCTTCCCAAGTCATATTTTGAGTGCCTTCGTCTTCTGGCACTATATTAGATGATGTTCTGTTGCTATTCATAAGGTTTTCACTGGCTAATTTTTTTAGAAGTAGATTGCCAAATCCCGCTTCCTAGTCTTTCTGAGCCTAGAAGCTCAGCTGAAACCTGTCCACCATGCATGACCCTGCTGATATTTGAAATACCGTTGGCATAACTTCTAGCATTACAGCCACACATAGGCCACCACAGCGTGATAACTGACAGACAAGTGGTGAAATGGCAAAAAAAAATTGATTATGATAAAAATTATCATTAGTTTGGTATTTCCATAAGCAATACTGTTTTTAATTATTTATTATCTAAGACTTTCTTATGAATTCCATTGTATTATAGTTTGAATTTTAAGGCTTGTGTGTTTGATCCTGTAGAATTTTTCAGGATTTACTGTTCTTGAAAGAAGAATGAACCTGACTTTGGGATTATAGTTGGAATGGCCCTGAAGTGCATGACTTAACATACCTACCCATGCTTAACATGATTCTTCTTCACTTCTTTCAAGCTGTTATGTTGGAAGCTGGGCTGCTTGTTCTTTCCTTATATTGCCACTTAATAGTTAGTTCAGTTATTTTATGCACATTAGAATACCTGGTATTCAAATTGTTAAATAAATTTTGTTACAATGTTCTGCTTGCTTTGGCTTCTTAGTTTATATATTATCAGAAAGTGTAATAAAAATTCTGCATACATTACACTCCATTGAGTTGTAATCAAATCAAATTGTAAAGGAAATATTTCTTGTGCTTACAAAGCCTAATATTAAGAGAGACAATATAAAAAAGACCATTTGGACCAATTCATAGAACTTTGATAAATACGATCTTGCCTGGAATTTTATCTTGTTAGAATTATCTTGATGAATTATGACAATGCAAAAATAAGAGAATACTTTCCTATAATGAATGTTGAATAGAATATTCTAGGAATCATGTTAGTTCTATTCTTTTTAGTATTATGTTTCTGGGAGTCCTGTTTATGAAAAGTAGTCCCTGGGTGTTGAAAATGGTTAACACATTTGGCTACTAATCAAAAGGAAAGGGATTCTGGTTCACCCAGAGGGGCTTCAAAAGAAAGGCCTGGTGATCTACTTCCAAAAATCAGCAATTGAAAACCCTGTGGAGCACAGTTCTATCTACTCTGACACACACGTGGGGTTGCCATGTGTTGAAGTTAACTCAATGGCAACTGGAAAAAATGTTTAGAACAACCCAGGTGCATAATATATCAGAGTATAAGCACATTGGTCTATTAAAAAACAGAAGTAACAATAGTGCTTAGATACTCAGTATGTTCCAGGCACTGTACCAAATGCTTGAAGTATATTCTGTCCTTTACATACACTGTACCGTGTTTTATTATTATTATTTTAATTCTGAAGTACGGCAATAAGTACCTTAGTAAGCTGTTAAATCATCCCCCCCACAAATCCCAGTATATGTTGAATATATAAAAAATTCAGATTAAAATATATAGTAGAATAATAGCGATTAGTTAGCTATTTCTGTTTACTTTGAGTTAAAATTTAGTGCTATTCATGATACAGAAATATTACAACATAAAGTATGAGTTTTTTAATTAATGTGGAACCATCTAATATTTATTGTAATTTTCGTTTTATGGTCCTAGTCACTTGAAGAAAATATAAATGCATTCTATATTTCTTTAATAAAAATAAACAATAAAATATTGTGTTGTACAAGCCTGATTCTTTTATTTTCCCCCTACAGGTGCAACAATCGAACACAGTGTATAGTAGTTACTGGGTCAGAAGTATTTCCTGATCCATGTCCTGGAACATACAAATACCTTGAAGTCCAATATGAATGTGTCCCTTATAGTAAGTATGAACTTTGTGTCTTTCACTTTCTCCAGTATTCCTTGTTGATGCTGAAAAACTACACACGTGACAGAAGCATATGTTTATGGTCTACAGAACCATTATGCATGCAGAGCACTAACAGACTCAGGCCTCCAATTAGCTTCATGAAGTGTGGAAGGAAGCCATCGTGTGGTGCTGGCCAAGTGTCTGTCTGTGTTCTTAAGTGTTTGGCTTTTAAGGCTAGTGTTTTTCCAGAAAACAAACTTGAATTAGCTATTCAATAGGGCAGATAGAAATCTGTACCTTTGCCCAATACCAGTTGCTGACAAATTGGTTTGGCTCACAGTTTTCTAAAGAAGGAATTGACTTCAGTTTTAATCATGAGCTACTTGAATGGCTACCTGCTGTTGTGGTAACTTCAGTGCCTGGTAGAAGGTACCGCTGGAGTAACTGAGGGAAGTGCCTTCCTTTTTGTTCAGTTGCAGTTAAGGAACAGTTCTTTACTAGATCCAGCGGTGAAATCTTAACACTAATAAAATAGATAGCTATAGCACAACCTTACATTGTAACGTTTTTTGTAAGATCCTACAAAAGGATATTGAAAATTCAGTTAAAAATTTTACAAGCATGCTTCGGCTAATGCTCTAATTCTGTGTGGTTTTTCTCCTAGTCTCAGAATTCATACTTGAAATCGTATTTTATACTGATTGTAATACAAAAATAACATCAACACCATAGAAGATTGAATATATTACCTAATTTTCCTCAGTCAGTTTTTAGTATTTTTGCTTTCTTTATTTTTACCTTGGAAAAAATAGCCATGTCACTACTCAGAGGTTTTGAGGTAAAAGTTATTTAGCAGTTTTACTGATTTGAATGCTGTTTTCATAGCTGCAGAAACTGGATCACTAAGTTCTGATGGATTCATATATCCACCTGTCAATATTTATAAAACCAAAGGGCCAAATTCAGATATGGTATGTCCAATATGTTAGTGATACATTCTTACATGTATTGTAAAGGCGCCCTCTCTTTCCCCTCTGCCACAGTTTTGATAAATTGACTTTTTGTGGGATATCAGTTAAAGGCCAACCAAATCAGATTCTTTTCTTTCCATCCCTGCTGTGTGTTCCTGTGTTACTGTGAAATGGATGCTTTTATGTTTTCAGTTTTTTTTTATACCATTTGTAGGATTGGAAGCCTACTGAGTGCACTGACCTTTATATCGTTTCTCCTATGTGTAGTGTTGGTGACTTACATACCACTCTCCTGTGCCACTAAAGGAACATTGTATTGTTTTGAGCTAACCAAAATTATTTTGTTCCATAAAGTCACTTTCACTCGAATTTAGCATGATTTCTGTTCTCAAATTAGAAAAGGAATACAGCATCCATTCCCAAACAGTGGAATCAGTCAGAGCTGCCAAGAATTGTGTCTTTCTGGAGCCAGTTCCTGTAACGTAGTCTATAGACCAAGAACAGTGTTAAGCAGATATTATTTCCTGACTCTTAAATTATTTCTTGTGCTGTTTAAGAAAGGAAAATTGTGGATATGTTCTGGAACATCTAACTTTCAAAATTTTACTTTTTCAGTTCTCCAGAAGTATTGTACATTGTGCATTGACCTTTCAAATAGCTATACTCAGAGAAGTATTTGTTCTTTCAAAAAAACCAACAGTAATTAATTTTCTGTTACCTTTCTAGATGTGTGCACGAGGCAGAAATAAGTCTGTGGCTTTATAGCCCCCCCCCCCCCCCCCCGCTAAAGAGTAAAAGAAATTATTGTTCCTATATACTCTACAGTTGTGGCACACTATAAATTACATGATATTTATTAATATTAAAATTTCATGTGAATGATCTTTTTGGATTATTCTAATCTTATGAAGGACCATGTGTTTCCTTATCTTTTCCCCTTATTTCCACTCCTTTTGTTCCTTTATTCTTTTGTCCTTGATACCCATCTCATATACTTACTTTAATTTTAAGCCTGATGCTTTTCACTTTGTTTTAACAATGATTGTGTACATTGTGACATTTGCATACCTTTTTTATACTTTATTCAGTTGGTGAAAACTGTCATCACTAAATAACATTTACTGTGTGTGTCTCTTCCCAGTTGGTTTGATGCCAGTTTCTACCCAGAGCAAATTCTCCAGGAGCTTATGTATTCCAAACTGTTTCCTTGTACTCTGGGAAAACAATTCCAGATAATTTCCTTGATTTCTGAAATTTTTACAGTAAATTTGCTCAACAGAAACCTTTAGAAATGCTGTTGTTTTACTTTGTATATTTATACACAGACACTTGGGTTACATGTAACTTACAGACTTAGCAAGGTAGTGTCTGTATCAAAAATGTATTTGTACAGGGCATCCTTTGTCATTAACCAAAGTGTTAGGAATTGAATTTATGAAAATTTAAAAGAGTTCCTAATAAGTCATAAAGATCTTGGAGAATAAAGGAGATTAATCAGATTGGAATTTTACATTCTACAGGCAGGATTTGGCTTTGATTTGGGCCCTTTTTTATTTCAAATTATCATTAACTAATTATTTAATTATACCTTAATTTTAACTATAAATTTTATTTGATGAGAAAAATAACAGCTACTGCTGATTAAATTATTATTAATGAATAAACCAGTGAAATTATTCAAAATGAAATAGTGTGTCACTTCAGATACAGAGTATGTAGGCTTTAGTTTGTTTTGGTCAATTTCTTGTCTTGCATATCTGTGTAGTCTTATGCTAATGTTGATGGGTCATATATGTGTGTTTGGTCTATAGAAAAGTAAATGTATTGTCATGAATTAATTCATACAGTCTTTTAAGACAAGGTGCAATATATACTGGGCATGTGACGGAGAATGCTGATTTCATTAATTTTATTGTATTTTTATATTCTGGGTTGATAGGGAAACCCTGGTGGCATAGTGGTTAAGCGTTATGGCTGCTAACCAAAGGGTCGGCAGTTCGAATCCACCAGGCACTCCTTGGAAACTCTATGGGGCAGTTCTACTCTGTCCTATAGTGTTGCTATGAATCGGAATCAACTTGACAGTGCTGTGTTTGGTTTTTTGGGGTTTGGGTTGATAGAATTTTGGAATGTTCTTGTAAAGGTGATTTAACAGATATCTGTTCCTTGGATTCTTGTAAAATCATTATGTGAGGATTTCTGCTTTTGTTTTAAAAATTCAGATCTCATTTGATTCATCAAACATCAAAAGATTTTATTTATTTTTACATGTGGCTGTTGCTTCTCAACTTTCATTCTACTTTTAAATTATATATAATTCATATCTATGTTCTTTTCCTTTAATTTATTGATATCAGTTAAATCACAAAACAATGGAGCTTTCTCTATTTGATACTTTGCTCAGCAACTGCAGTATCATCTTAGTGTTTCAAATAATAAAATCCGGCCATTTTCAATTAAGGGAAGACATAAAATATACTTCCTACATTCTTTATCAAACTTAAGTTGTAAGTTCTGCTTTTAATATTAAACATTTTAAAATGTATTATCTGCTCATTTACATCTAACTGATATATCTCAGTAAAGCCATGCTTTCCTAAAAAACACACAGTTGTGTATAAATGTAGTCTGAGCCATTACACCCCTAATGATTTTTCTTATGCTCATTTCCCACCACGCCCTTCCGTTATTGATTAAGCAGGTATAATGTTGCTCTTCACTGAAGAATCATTTTAGGGCTAGTGGTTTATAAAAAAGTACTGCCTCTAGGTCAATAACACTGAATTTCTTCTATTTACTGGGATATAATCAGAATTACACATTTTAGGAACAAGTATGTTTCCTGAAAGTAGTTGACTAGACCAAGTTGGATCGGGGAGGTGTTGCCTCAATGTGGAAGGTTATATGCTATTCCTGTGGCAGACATGTTTGTGTAGTATGTTTCTCCCAAAGGTGTTTCAGGTCAGTATTTAATCGTGATGAATTATTGCAATTTAAAAAAAATTAACCAAGCTAAGACATCTCAATGAAATGTGCAACTATGATGTCTTGGAGTAATCAATTTGGAGATGTAGTATTAGCACACCCTGATGTATTTTCATAAAGGAAGGAGGAGACGCACTGACATTAATCTGGTCATTTTATGAAATTCAGGCAACATACTTCAAAGCCTACAGACAATCTAAAATAACATCGTATGGTTTGTAATTATTAGAAAACAATTCACTGGCAAGATTCCTATGTAGCACCGTTCCTATAACTGCATATTTCATTTCTTTAAATTTACTGGAGGGGGGATTTTTTTGTCATTTAACTCTACTAATCAGGGTTGTTTGGTGAAAGTATTTACCTTTTAATGGGGTCTGTGGAGGCGAGCTATTTGCTTTGAATGCTCAGTATGATTGTCTTTGCATGCTAGCGTGCTTTCTGTGTAAATTGATGATGGTAGAAAATGTCATAATACGCTAACCATAATTCTTTCTTCCTTTTTCTCCTTGCCTACTGTGCTTGCTTTTCCCTTGTATGTATTAAGCTTACTTTTTTTTATAGACTTAGTAGTAATGTTTGAGATATATAATTTAATAAGAATTTTATAAGATAATATATATATATAAAACTAAACAAGTAAATTTTTAAATTGTTAATGGAGAGAAAAAGGCATTACCTTAACTCCACTCTGTCAAAATTCCTGTTGGGTTAGGGGGAAGACATATATTTCTGAAAAGGAGGCATTAAAAAAAAAAATCCTTAAGATGCATTATTCTAGAAATAGAAGATAACAGAAAAACAATTGAAACATGATCAAGATGCACAATCGTATATATCCTCTAACAAGAATATCTTGGGAAAAATGTGACCATATCAATATTTATGAAATTCATCTCTAAAATTTAATTGTCATATTTAAAAAGGCATTTTTCTATTGATACGCTTATCTAATTTTAGTGAGTTTAATAATTGCACATAAGATAAGTGGAGATGATACACCTGTGCATGGATCTATGTCTAGAGCATACACATACAAAGTAAAACTTGATATGAATGCTGAGTGACTTTGGAGAGGCGAGAGTATGTATCCCATGCATTAGTGAAGACTTTCATTATTTATTCAGGTACAGTAAGTGAAGCAACATGCCAACATACTTGTATGGCCTCCTTAATCTACTAAAATGATTGATCCATGTTCTTTTATGTAACTTTAGAGTCTTTCTCCTGCTAGGTTTTCCTGTTGTGTGTTTCTCTTTATCCAAAGTAGTACAGCACTTACTCTTCTATATTTAGCAACTATTGCGAATTCAGTCTTAGACTAATAGTCAATTTATTTTAATCTTTTTTCTTTTTTCCTTGTACCTTTTTTATGTTTTCTTCCAATGCTTAAAATAGAAGTGGAGCAAAAAGGTAAATAATATATACAGTCAAACCCCAGCTCCCTGTTATGTGCCTTATGGATGTTAACCTCCTCCCTCCCCTTCCCTCACAATACGCCTGATATTAAAATAATCAGCAGGATCTGATAAATGCACCTCATAAGGAAGCCGACTGTTTACAGTGAAATTATTTGACTGCTAGGTCTGGTGATGGGGGGTATTAATTCTGAAGTCTGCGAGGAGGGGTGGTTTCCTTTCTCTGTTCTTTTTTTACCCTTTATCTCTTTCTCTGACACCCTTGGATATTTTCTTATTATTAAAGTGTCGTCTTGCCTGGCTTCCAGAACCCTCTCCATAGCATGCCATGGTTACAGGGTTTCCTGGTTGTTTCATCCACTGCTTTCCTTGTATTTACTTTTCTCTGCTCCTGATTGCATTTGCCAAATATTTATGTTCCTTAAACTGAAGCACCTTTGTTTTCAGTCTGACTTCTTTAAAAGTTGTAAATAAGCCTTTACATTGAGTTTTTTGTTTTATTTGCTTTATTCGGGGTTTTTGCTTTTGGGCATTTATAGGAGGGCTAGGAGAGGATATGAAGTTTGGTACTGAAATGAAATACTTTGTACACTTTTATATACAAGTCAACATTTTAAAGCATAAAATACCAAATTTTAAAGGCACTCAGCAAGAACTTAAATTTGGATTTACGAAAATAAACTCCAGCTACTTTGTTGCTGGTACGTTAATTAATGTAACTTTAAGAGAGAAGGTAGTACCTGGATTAAGTAGAAATTTTGGTGTAATTGAATGCTAATAAAATTAATTTTTCTTTTTGATTTATGATCATTAAAACGTGTTTTCTTAATGTAATTTTTTAACTTGGCTTAATTCTTGTCTTTTCTCTGTGACTGTTAGTTTTTGTGTGTCCTGGGACTTTGAAAGCAATTGTGGACTCGCCATGTATATACGAAGCTGAACAAAAGGCAGGTGCTTGGTGCAAGGACCCTCTTCAGGCTGCAGATAAAATTTATTTCATGCCCTGGACTCCCTACCGTACTGATACTTTGATAGAATATGCTTCTTTAGAAGATTTCCAAAACAGTCGCCAAACAACAACATATAAACTTCCAAATCGGGTAGATGGTACTGGATTTGTGGTGTACGATGGTGCTGTCTTCTTCAACAAAGAACGAACAAGAAATATTGTGAAATTTGATTTGAGGACTAGAATTAAGAGTGGTGAGGCCATAATTAACTATGCCAACTACCATGATACCTCACCATATAGATGGGGAGGAAAGACTGATATCGACCTAGCAGTTGATGAAAATGGCTTATGGGTCATATATGCCACTGAGCAGAACAATGGAATGATAGTTATTAGCCAACTGAATCCATACACTCTTCGATTTGAAGCAACGTGGGAGACTGTATATGACAAACGTGCCGCATCAAATGCTTTTATGATATGTGGAGTCCTCTATGTAGTCAGGTCGGTTTACCAAGACAATGAAAGTGAAACCGGCAAGAACGCAATTGATTACATCTACAACACCCGATTAAACCGAGGAGAATATGTAGATGTTCCCTTCCCCAACCAGTACCAGTACATTGCTGCAGTGGATTACAACCCAAGAGATAATCAGCTCTATGTGTGGAACAATAACTTCATTTTACGATATTCTCTGGAGTTCGGTCCACCTGATCCTGCCCAAGGTAAGAATGTTTGCTTCCTAATACTTTTTCAGTTTTGTGAAGAGATTACTTTCAAAAGTCTTATTAATTTTTTTTTATATTTATTTCAATCCCCTCAGGTCTCCTTTTCATAATTCAAGCACAAAGGGTAATGTTATAGCAATTCATATTATCACATTGTCTGTAAATTTTGGCCTTATTTTGGTCCATTTCCTTTTTATAAATTTCTTTATTAAAGTATTATCTTCAAAAAATTATGGCACCATTAGTTCAGTTTTTCATTGCTAAAAATGTAATAACAGCTGCAAACCTGTTAGCTTTGTTTTTTCCTACCTGACTTCTGAATTGATTACAATCTACGTGCAGACCTTTTAACTTCTTGGCGCCAGTGGTTAGGGGAAATGGTGTGTTAGAAATCCCAGGAGAATTGGTAGGCTAGATGTTCAGTGCCAGGCATAAGTGTTCTGAAGTTTTGGCAGCTGCTTTCTGGATAGTAAAGGGAGTCTTCCAACGTCTTTCTCTATCATCATGTAAAGTTATAGATTGCTATTTCCTAATGAAGAAGTGACAGTTGTAAGTCAATATTTCTGTGACTCTTAACTGTCATACAAGGACTAACCATTAAATGATCCGAAGCAATGATGTATGGAAGAGAGACCTCTTAGCATTTTTTAATTTGTCTTCACTTTTGGCATATTTTTAAAGGATTATTACTTTTAGAAAACAGTGCTACGGCTTTGGAAGTGTATTTCATTTTATTGAGTTCAGTGCTGTGGGAAATAATTTTTGAGGGTGAATTTAACGAATGTTTTATTAAAATAAGATTACCTCATACTCATGATAAAATAATAACCTATTATATTGTTGTAGTGGTTGTACAAATTGTAAGTGTTTTCTTTTGGAAGAATGATATTGGTGTTTTTAAGATTTGAATTAATATTTTGGTTTATTGAGTTAACTGAAAATTCTCAAATTATTGAGCTACTTCAAAAATTTAGGGACCAGAAAGAAAGTTCTGTGAAGTGATTAAATCAATCTTTTAAACAGATAGGAGCAGAGGTTAATATCTTCTTAGGTTAAAGCAATACAGCTAACACAAACATACTCATAGCTACAAATATACACCCACACACAGTCTAAATATTGTCATAAGATGTAGACATCCAAAGCAGGAGTCACAGACTTTTCTAATTGCAATTCTAATTTGAGTCATTGTATAGAATGCCAGAATTTGCCTTTTTTTAATACATAAGAACAATAATGACATATTGTCTTAGTGCAGGGTCCCTGTCTCTAAACCACGTATGCCTGGAGTTTTATGGTTCAAAACTATAGCAGTAACATGCCATTGTTAAATTCCAGTTTGAACCCCTGCCGAGAATTTGAGTTTCTGACAAATTCCCTGCTGAGAATTTGTGTTTCCACCCCAGATACACTGAAGCAGGATCTACATTTAAACAAAATCCCCAAATGATTCTTAGGTATAACTTCCTGGAACTTGTTAGAAATGCAAGTTCTCGGTAGAGGTTTGAACCCAAACTACCCATCTGAAGCCCTGGACCAAATTCTTGGTGAATAGGCTCTGCATGTGGCTTATTATATTCTAGTAAATCATTTGATCCATTTCAGATGAAAAGAAAAAATTTTTTTTTTGATAATTTAGATGCTTTTTGGAAACAACAGTTACCAGCCTTGAAAATGAGAACTTAGACATATAGGAATTGTGAGTTCCTGCAAGTATGTTTTGTTCTCACAAACAGCTAGCCATTCTTAAATCTTCCCAAAAAGTGAAAATACTTACTGACCTCTGATTTAAAAAGTTTTATCTGGCCCGAATTGCCCTTGCTGCTGTTTTACCCATATTCTTTTGCTTTCTACCTCCTTATAATTTATCTTCATGTGCTTTTAGAAACTTGCGTCTCTCATCTATAGATTGTGCTGATATCTATATGCATGCAGGTGGGGTCTTGCAGAACTCTTCTGGCCCGTGAATTTAATTCAAACCAAAAAGCCACTGTCAGCTTTTCAGAAGCAAGATCCAAGGAATGATAGTATAGAAAAATCAGGTCTTTGCCAGTCTTAAAGTACTAATTGACTGCTTTGGCTAAAATTCACAGTTAAAGTCTTATATACTGGTTTGCCTGCTATGTATGTGGCCAAGGCATAAATTGTGCTGTAAAATTATCAGTTCCTTTCATCTCTCATTGTGGACTGTATCACAGTGTATTAGCTTCGATATTTTTTCCCATTTATAAATCGAAGCCTTTTCATTGCTAACAGCACAAGCGTATTATTTCAGTGCCTTGATAATGGTTTCAAATACGTCTTTTTTTTTTGTCTTTGGATTTTTAGCTTTCTGTGATCTCTGCGTAGTTCATTTGCCCCATTCTCCTAAACTAGGTCCGTTTTTCCTCTTTCACTTTTTCCTCCACATAATGAGCTTAGGACTAAACGTTTTTCAGCCCTATTTTAACTGTTTTCTATTTCTTAATCTGATGTTCTTTAGATTTATTCAGTCTGTTTTCAAATTTGATATCCCAGATACTATGGAAAAATGTGTCTTTTCTTGGTTTTGACAGTGCCTGGGTATTTAAGACTTAATTATGAGGTAATATGTAGAAAACTTTTAGCAAGAGAGCCAGTTATGTTTATTTATTTAGGAAATGCCTAGCATTAAATACGTATTTCCTTAAACATCTTTCCCCTGGTAATGAATGCTCAGTAAAAGATGATCAGTGTTTTTAGACATTAAGGGTAAATTTAATGAATGCTCATTTTTGCTTTATCGGGCTACAGACTCACTCTAACTGGAGTTCATTCAGTGAACAGTGGGTGGATTCTCTGACCTGGGTGAAGGAAAATTACCCTTAACATAAATGGATATTGTACTCAGACCCTTCCATGCAGGAAAAGATGATAATAAATAGCAAGCTCTTAGTAAACACTACCATGATAAATTAACCATTCTGTATGTTTGTTGAAATTTTCCTAGGTACATATAAATATGCTTATTAGCACCATTTCTAGGTCTCTGTACTCAAAATAAGAAAAATCGTAGGCAGAATGCTAAGTCATTTAATCTGGATGCTTGATGTGTCGTCCTGATAACTCTAGGAAAGAGCTCTGTAAACTAGGGTTTGGATATGATATAATTCTATTATTGTAGTATGAGTTGTCACGTCTTCTAATACTATCCATAGAATAGTCTTGCGTTTTGGACCTTTTGCCACATAAGTTTCGTTACGAAGCTTTTTACTGGCTATTGCTGTAGTATCTTATGTTATCTTTTGACATCTTTCCTTTTAGAGTTGAACAGAATACAGTATCAGTTAATATGCTGCAAATAATGGCAAGGTACTTTGGGGGATTTCATACTTTCCCAGAGCTTATGAAAACCTAGAAAAGAAAGCACAGCATTTATTAAGAGTGTGGACAAGTGACCTAGAACAAATTACTTCTCCGTGTCTCAGTGTCCACAACTATAAAAGGAAGGTAATCATAGTGCCTACTTCATGGGTTTCAGTGAGGACTCAATATAATCATACATGAATGGTGATTAGCAGTGCATCTGGTGCATAAATACTAAGTGTGAGCTATCATCATCACCAGGGAGCCCTGGTGGCGCAGTGGTTAAAGTGTTTGGCTGCTAACCAAAAAGCTTGTGGTTCGAACCCACCAGTGAGTCTGCGAGAGAAAGATGTGGCAGCCTGCTTCTGTACAGATTTACAACCTTGGAAACCCTATGGGGCAGTTTTATTCTGTCCTGTAGGGTTGTTATGAGTCAGAATCAACTCAATGACCGTGGGTTTTTTTTTTTTTTTTTTTGGATTATCATTACCAGATGCCCTGTCTTCACCTGTGGGGGGAAAAGTATTTTTTTTTCTAAAATACCTCTACATATCTAGCTTCAAACTGCTCTTCTTCAGAGACTTCATTTGTCTGGTTTAACTATAATCTTGCAAAATCCAAGAAATTGTAGTTGGTTCCAGAAGGGTTAAATTTTGCCACTCGAAATTTACTTTTATGTTTATTTTCATAATATCCCAATATTTCATTGCTTTACATTGAAGAATGTGTTAATGTGATTCCTTTTAACCTTCTTTTGATGGTCAGAAGGTGAAAAGGTATGAAAAGATATCAAGAACACATGGAAACATGGCTGCAGAATGTTGCATGAAACTTTATGCATTTAATGGAGATCACTTTATTACCTACCTTGACTCAGTTGTTAAGAATCTTTACTAATGCTTAGCTAACAAATTGCTAACCGCAGTCTTCGTAATACATATTTCAGTGACTAAATATGTACTAATTAGCAAAATGTCAAGGGATACATAAGATGGGGCAGCACTAAACCATTTTCTCTCTTTTTGCTCTGATTCCCCACTTCCACTGAAAACTTGATCCAACAGCAGTTATTTGACACTTTCACAAAAGATTGTGATGCTTTTGGCAAATGTTAATTGAGAAAGCACTGAAAGCCTGGCTGCACTGTAATCAAAAGAAAATGACAGAGGTTTAACGAGATGTCAGGCAAGGGCTTTCCAGAAAAAGACAAGTTTGAATAGGTTTCTGCAGCAGCTGGCTGGGCATGGAGTTTGACTAATAGGTCAATAAATTATGCCTTGGAAATAAAACTCATCTTAAGAAGTTTCTCATGAGGTAGAAGGGAAAAGGGGGTAGAAAGTGTGTAATAGTACATTTACTGATAAGAAGTTTAAGTCATTACTATAAAACTAGAAACAAGTACACTGTATTTTTCTGATAAATTTCGTATGATCTGTTAAAAGGGTCAGAATTATATAAACAAATGTTTATGGACCAGAGTTTAAAATATTAAATGTATCTGTGATAATCTGAACTTAATTTGAATCTTTAGTTTCTCGCTTATAGACAAAGCATAAAATAAGTTAATGATTTTATAAGATTATTTAAAAAAACAGTTATTATTTTTACAGCTTGCTCTACTCTTCAAAACCTATTATTGATTTGAAACGATAGCATTAAATTTGTACTGACAGGTGTGTTGTTGTTTCAAGAAATTAAATAATGGAGAAAACATTAAAGTCCATAATATTTTTAACCTATTCTTCATTTGAAAATAATTTGGAACACAATACTAAAAAAAAAAAAAATACGCCACTATTAAACGTGTAATTTTAGTTCCTTGTATACCATCTGTTAGGGTTCAGGAAGATACATAGGGTCGTCCTAGAATTAGGCACGATTTGATCTAGCCCATTATCTCTAGTCTTTTCTTCATACCTAAGTTTTCAGAAGTAAAGATTCCAAAGCCTGAGGTATTTTGTTACCAAAACAGCACAAGTATGCCAAGCTTATCTTCTGTTTTGATCTAATCAGGCATACAAATCTCTCAAGCAAAAATGGCTGCTAGGTGGAAGGACGTCACAGTATTTATTTTCCTGCAAATTGTAGAGTGGGTGACTAGAAATTTTTTTTTTTTTGCGCCCTTCTGTCAGAATTTTGTTGACACTTTGAATTTGATTGCCTATATTGAGTTTATATAACGATAGATTTTTTTCTCAATTATTTAGTAGTGACATAACAATGAAACTTTAAAACTGTCCTTTGTTTCCTATTACACGATACAAGGTGAAATTGTGCTTAAACTGTACCATCAGCTATTTCCTCGAGAAGTGAACCTAACATACTTAGAACAAATGCTGTAATAAATGCTACACTACTTTCTGCCAAGAATATAAATAAGTTGGAATAAATAGATTTATCCTTCCCCTCACACTACTGATACTGTCAGTGATTCTCTCTTGTTCGTTTTGGAAGAGTTGGATGTGAGGACGTGTGTGCTTGTGCACATTCACGTGCACATACCTGTGTGTGAGTGTGTGTCTGGGATTAATATGCTTATCTTTTTTCCATAGTGCCTACCACAGCTGTGACAATAACTTCTTCAGCTGAGCTGTTCAAAACCACAGTATCAACCACAAGCACTACTTCACAGAAAGGCCCCATGAGCACAACTGTAGCTGGATCCCAGGAAGGAAGCAAAGGGACAAAACCTCCTCCAGCAGTTTCTACAACCAAAATTCCTCCTGTAACAAATATTTTTCCCCTGCCAGA
Source organism: Loxodonta africana (assembly GCF_030014295.1). Lineage (NCBI taxonomy): Eukaryota > Metazoa > Chordata > Mammalia > Proboscidea > Elephantidae > Loxodonta > Loxodonta africana. The sequence continues at coordinate 125,470,673 of NC_087344.1, forward strand.
GAGATTCTGCGAAGCATTAGAAGCGAGGGGGATATGGTGGCCTCAGACACAAAGGGGAATGATGGTTGAACGACCCTGTCCCAAGGGAACAAGAGGTATTTCCTGTAAAATACCACGGATACACTTTTAACATTAGTAATTAAGCTCTGAGTTACAGTAAAGTGGTTTATTATTTTTTTGAAGAGATACTCAGATATGTAGTGACAACTTTGCTGTTACATTTGTACTTTGATAATATAGCATCTGTAGACAATGTAAAGGTTTTAAGCTGTAAAAGTCATTTAGTATCAGGCCTGGAATTTACCTCTCCCTCTTAGAGACCTAGGTCAAACCTGAGATTTTTGCCTGAGGACTCCAGTGAGGCTTCCTTACAGCTGCCTTTCTCATTACAGGCTTCACTTTGGCTGTGTCCCAAGAAAATCAAGGGCTTTTCATTCGTTTGCTCTAAATGTCTGATATTTTTATGTTGACTTTGTATTTACTGTTTATAATCTGCATTATACCCTACTTTTTGTCAGTTATTGTCAACTGCTTCCATTAGTGCTTATTCAAAATTTAACACGCAGAGCAGGATCATCATAGCTGATTTCCCGAATGCAGGCAGAAAAATGGTTTCAATTTCACCGTCGTTTTCTACATCTGTTGTAGGAACTGCCTCGTATCTCTGCATGGTTTCCACTGGAACATGGAACCCTAAGGGCCCCGATCTTAGCAACTGCACCTCACACTGGGTAAATCAGCTGGCTCAGAAGGTTGGTTGGAACCTTTTAATATGATACACATTGGTGATTAAGGGCTTTAACTTCTAACATAAATAATTTAGCTTTGTATGTTAAAATAAGCTTCACTGTTCTTTGTTCAGTGTAAAAGTAAAAAAAATTTGCATAGTTTTGTCTGTAAACTATTTATTGAAAGTTAAACCTACATATGTTTTGGGGTATGCCGTTTTCTATGTTAAGCTTTTTAATGAGTACATGTTTGCTTAATTTTGTTCTTAGTTCTGTTTCTTTTGATGTTCATAAAACAAATAGTGCATTGGCCTAATAAATCAAATATCATTATGCTTCCAACAGAATCCACAGAATGCAAGCAGATGTTTATATCACAGATGATTATGATAGAATAAGTAAAAATGACTTTACAAAACATTAGTACCTTTCATATTACAGCATAATGGAGTACTGTCGTCCAGTTTCTCCTCCCCCATCTACCTTTCTAACATGCAAACGCTAGATAACCCTCCATATCATACTGATTAAATTCTGATTTATATTTTTGGATCACTGAAATAGATTTTTAAATAGAAGTTTGGAAATGGTTGCAACGACATGAGAGAACTGGCTGAAAAAAACGTTTTAAAAGATTTTTCTTTTTTTGCCTGTTTGTTTCTTAATGTCTGTTAAGAATTTCTTTTGTGTGTTGAGCATCTGAGAACCTTTAATCTTTTGAGATGAAGAGAAAGTCATTGGTCTCAATTAGTTGCAGATTTTGACATATTTGTAAAAAAAATTTTTTTTCACCACAACAAAGGTACTCAAAGAGAAGAATTAGAAGCCACAAACAGAACAAGAAATCTTACTGAGAAAATACATATTTGTCATTTCAGATCAGAAGTGGAGAAAATGCTGCTAGTCTTGCCAATGAACTGGCTAAACATACCAAAGGGCCAGTGTTTGCTGGGGATGTAAGTTCTTCAGTGAGACTGATGGAGCAGTTGGTGGACATTCTTGACGCACAGCTTCAGGAACTGAAACCTAGTGAAAAAGACTCAGCTGGAAGGAGTTATAACAAGGTAGGTAGAAATGTTCTGTTAGACAGTTTTCTGTGGCAAAACTTGATTCTTCAAGCAGTTGGCTGCCAAACTCTTGGTCCCCCTACACATACAGTAGAAACACAACTTCTCATTCGGTTCATTTCCCAAGAAAAAATTGCAGTTGATTAAAAAAAAAAAAGCAAGATTGGAAAAAAAAATGTAAATATTAATTATAAACCTGAGGGAAATCTTAATTGGTGGCCAGCTTCATAGGCCTAATTGTGATCAGTACACTCATTTTAGAAGGTGTTACCTGCACTTCGAGAGTTTATGTTTCGTACAATTGATGCACTTTGTATTAGCTCCGTATGGTTGCAGCAGAATTGTGACATCTATAATATATTACTCACTGAAATACTGCTTTCAATGGGAGTTTTACTCTCTAGGAATATATTGTAGTCAGGGGCCTGTCTCGGGAAAAATAGTGCCTAGGGCAATTAGTGTTAAATTACTGAATGATCTCTCGCAGCTGGAGATGGAAGCTGTGATGGCCAATAGAAACAGCTAATTGGTGGCACCTCAAGCAGCACCAGGGGCACATGCCCTACCTGTCCTCCCCCTCCCCCAGCCCTCAGGTAGCAGTTCTGTTCATTTTTCCAATTTGATGGTTACTTTACCACGCTGTAAAATACATGTTACGTGAGTTTCATGTGAATCCAAACTCTGTAGCTTAATGTGGTTCCATAGGATGAAAAAATAAACTTTTTTTTTAAAACCACAGTATGTATTTTGTCTCTAGCTTTGTCCAGGTTGGTATACTTACTAAACTATGTTTAAAAACTATATAAATGAGCAGTTTTGGCAGTCAGTGTAGACTCACAGAAATCCAGAGGACTTTACGAAATAAACTTTTAGGAATACCAGCTTAATTTTTGAGGATTTCTTTTTTCCTCATTTTCAGCAGATAAAATCTAACCTCTGATTTTCTTTTCTCTTACTAAAAAGCTCCAAAAACGAGAGAAGACATGCAGGGCTTACCTTAAGGTACCTCTCCTGTGCTGTCACCTGCTTTCTCCCTCCTTCAGCTACCTGCCACGCTTTATCATCTTGCTGCATGATCCAATGTATTTCAGTCTTTGATAATTATATAATGTGCCCCATATCAGCTGTACAAATGTTGGCTTGTAACAGGTATAATATTCTCAGAATAAGGAAATAATTTGTAATTTTTGCCAGTTTCCCGTTCATCCAAAAGTACAAGAATTTTAATGAAATATCCTCTGAATGGAAAGTAATCACACAGTCTGTTTTTTGTCATCATCTCTATGGATTAAAAAACTTGAGTAAAACAGCTATGATATATTCTTGGCAGCTTATCATATCAAAGACTGTATAGTCATAATGTATGTGCATGAAAAAGTCACTGCTTTCTTATCTCTGTGGTGTACTCTTAAATAAAATAGGTTTTGTCCTGAAACTTTTAGGAGTCTTTTCAAGAATCCGGTTGATATGGGATGAGTTACTAGGCAAAAAATACAAATAATGTGACAGTGATATCAATATATGTTACTTGATGCTTTTTATCAGGCTATTAGGAACAGAAAGCCACTGTTTGGCTCAGGCTCCTTGTCCACTCCAGCCAGTTTTTCTCACTGGTATATCCAAGTAATAGCGAACAAGCTGAGGCTAACAGTTCAGTTACGCCACGCTAGTTCTTTGTGATAGATCAAAACACTAATACCAAGTTGCATTTTGTTTTGTTCTGTGGATTTTAGAAGTTCCTTTGGGGCGATAGTTATTTTCTCACCATACTTACGGTAAATCAAACCTTGAACTATTCCATGTACACATGACAACAAAACAGAGGAATTTTTGTAGTTTCATAGAATAGAGGTTATTCGAAACCCATGACATCAACAGTTTTGGCTGGCAAGGTCTATGGGGAACAAAGAAAAGAATGGCATCTTGCCAATTAATAATAGATACTGTTGGACCCAAGAACTATTATAAGACTGTTGGAAAGTCTGTTTCTAGGTACTAATGTACTGACAGTCCCTTTTTAGCCTGGTTAATGGGGGCAAAGAGATAACTGCTTAAGTGTATAGAATTTTTCATACTGAAATTTTCAGTTCACTTTTAAGGTATTAGTTAATGTATGAAATGTAATAATTGGTGTGTTGCCCAGGAGGTAACATCTCAGTAGGAAAAGAATAGCCTTTTTTTCTTTGGCAGGGAGAGACTACTTCAGGAATATGATTAGGCTAATGATCAGTTTGATCCCACTAGAAAAGTACAAATGGTAATAAATAAGGAGTGCTTCAAATTAATAAAGGCATGCCATCAGCGAGTTATGTGTGTATATAGTAAATTTCAGCATGATCTTAATTTCTGACCAGTGTCATTTTCAGTGTGTCTCAAATGTGGTTCTCTGTACAGATAAGACTAATAAAACTCCTTAAATTACAAATCAGAAGCTGACTTACACTATGCAAATGAAGTGAGTCCTCACTTTAGGACAGAGGATTCATTTGTAACTTAGAGGATCCAGTCTGTATTTCTTGGTGACTAATGAATCTGGCCTCAGCCGACCAATTACTGTTCCACTCTAGTTAATGGCTGCAACAATATCAGTGTGAGAATTTTGACTATTCTATCTCCCACTAGAGAGAGGAAGAAAAGCCTTTAATGCCACTTGGAAGGGTCTGCCACCTGCCAGGAAGGTCATGGTGGTTCATAAAGCAGACAGAACGAGGATATTAAGATGGATTAAGCTAATTAATCTTACTCCGACACTAGCCTCAAACAAACCCCCCTACTCATTTTAATACACTACCTCAGATTAGCAATTTTTTTTGTTCTTTTTGAACAATATATGTTCTTTTTTTTGTTAGTGATTACCAGTAGATCAAACAGTTTATATATGGGTTTAATGACATAGTATGACTAGGTAAATGGGATACAGTAAATATAGTGATTTCAGCTGCGTAAGGTAGAGTTAGTGCACAGCCAAGAGTATCAGTATAAGACCCTGCCTTCAGTTGATTAACTGATCGGTTTGATTGATTGGATTAAATTTTTGCTTAATATTACTCTGCGTGCTAATAAGCCAAACCTACATATGTGAATATGTACAACATGGATGTTTATGAAGACTTTATTCTGCTCTTTTAACTGTCAATACGGACTAAATATTTTGATTGTTCTATTGACTACTTTAAAAACAAACTATGAATTAAGGTATACTTTCAATTGTTATAGCTGTAGAGGAAATTGGAAGAGTGAAAATGTTCACAGATAATTTAGAAACTTCAAAACCACCTTTTTTTTATATTATTATTATAAATGGGCTCGTAGGTAGACCATGTATATAAGGCAGAATGCTGGCTACTGTTTTATCTCAGGTACTGAAAAGAATATGGTTTAACTTCTAAGGATAAAAATTAGAGACTTTTTTTTTAATGTAGATCATACAAGTGTTGAGATTATAGAATGAATTTAGTAGTGTGACCGCAGTGTGTGTTGTAGTAGTGCCTTGGGTTAAGAGCTGACACTGGTGATTGTATTTTTCTTTAACAGTTAAAGTGTGATTAGATAAACAGAAATAAGCCATCTTTCTTTACTTACTTTTCATAACCAGGTTTGCTAATCTTCAGTTATTCCTATTTTAAAATGCTTAGGTATCTTTTAAGTTAAGCAGATACATGTTGGCCAGGCGTTCTTCCATCCTGAAATACAAGTAAATCATCATGACAGTTAAATATTACAGTTGTCACTAGTCAGTGATTGAAAATCACCTTGCTGCTGGAAGCAGTCAAAACTAATGATAGTTTTCTAATGGATGCAGGCAATTGTTGACACAGTGGACAACCTTCTGAGACCTGAAGCTTTGGAATCATGGAAACATATGAATTCTTCTGAACAAGCACATACTGCAACAATGTTACTCGATACATTGGAAGAAGGAGCTTTTGTCCTGGCTGACAATCTTTTAGAACCAACAAGGGTTTCGATGCCCACAGAAAATATTGGTAAGTGAATCTATTGTCAGGTTTAATTTTGATTTAGAAGATAGATATTTAAGAGAAAGATGTTTCCATTATGAAACTGTTATTTTTCAGTACCAAACTTTTATCAAATTATGTTTGTTGTTCCCAGGAGAAATTATCGATCTCACTTGGCAAAATTAATGCAAAAGTCAAAATCTGTTGTATATCTTTTAAAGGTTGGTTTTATGTGTTTTTTTTTTTTTTTTTTCCCAATTGGAAAATCATCAGAGGAAAAAAAAAAAAGTGTTAAGAGTACTTAAATGCCAGAACATGGATTGCTTAAGTAATGAAAGTGCTTGCTATGGAACTGTGGCAAATGCTTTTCCATTTTATATAATATGTTTCTAATGAATTTAAATTACTTTCTGGAATGTGTTCTCCCAGTCAAATATTTCAGCCATACAGAACATGAGCCAAATATTTATATTAAATACAACTGCCTTCAGGTGAAAATGCGATCAGTGGACTACATCTCCCCTAATGCTGAATGTCCATGCTTCATAGATTGCCAAATAGCTGCAGATAGTTTTGAAGCATAATTAAGAACTTAAATACTGGCTCCTGGAGTTAGAAATTTACTTTTGAAAATATGTGAAAGAAGTACAGTAAAATGATATTAATTTAGGCTTCACTAGAATTGTTGATTTTCAGTGATGCTGAGCTCAGATGACATTTACAGTAACAGTAGTAAGTCTCCCAAGCCAAATACATATATATAAAAGGTTGGGGGATGAGAGTGACAGACCACTGTCCCACTAAAAAGAGTGCTGTCTTTATTAGAGCCACAGGTATTGATTGAAGTCTTGGCTATGTGGAGGCTATAACTTATAGCCTAATTGTGCCTCCATGTCATGGGACGTGATATAAAATGCAGAAAAAGGTGTGTGGAAGAAATGGATATTAATCAAATTATGATTTATGCTTGGATCTAAGCGTAAACGTGAAATTTATTTTAAACAACTGAATTTTTAAAGAGAAAGAATTACTAAGATTTTTTGTTTTTATTTACCGTGGGTTTTGCGGGACGGTAAATCACTTGATAACTTCAAACCAAATGGAGAATCATTTGTCCTGTCATGATCCGGACTGTCAGTTGTATGGAAAACAGTATTCTACTATAGCCTCTGTCTCAAGTTTTCATTATTATTTTTGATGTTAATTTAAATACTAGTCTAATAAAGTCCGTAAGATTTACATTAAACAATACTTCTCAAATGTTTCCACTGACATTAAATCTTATAAAGGTTATAGAAAAAATAAAAGCAAAAACAAAAAACCACAGAACCTGACATTTTCCTATTCTGTCCCTTCAAGTCTGCAAGAAAAACTTGAGGTGCCAGGATGACATCCCATGTTCCCATCAGCCTTACATGTGCAGAACACTTTTATTATAAGTTCGAGATACTTTTACCTCCATTTGAGTAGTGGAGGAATATATTCTTTCAGTTACCTGTACTCTTTAGAGTTCTAAAGAATTATTGTTCATACTAATTTCTTTCCATTTCTTAACTTATAAAGAGTATTATGGATGGAGATTCTTCTAGAATGTTGCGTATACATTTTACTGACTTTTCAATAATTATGCTCTAAATTTATCGATATGTTCATTATTCCAGAATTATCAATACAAAAATCTTTTTATATATTTTCATACAATCTTTTAAAATTCTTGTGGTATAAACAGTTTGGTGAAAGCGATTATCCATGATTTTTGTATGAGGAAAATGTTCAACGTTTTTACTAAGATTTGTATTCTCCTTTTTCAGACATGAGAATTGAAGTATTCCATTACCTCTTTGTCCTCGCTCTCTTGAAGCTCTAATCTAAATATAGGGCATGACTACAATATCTGAGGTTATGAAAACAATTTTATTTTCTTCCTTAGTGATTTCTCCTTGATTCCTTAGTTTAACTCTATGGCATGAATTAACTTTTATAATAAATGATCTCATGCAGTGGCATAATTAATCTACTATAATTACATCTGATTATCCCACTGCCATTGAGTCGATTCCGACTCATAGCGACCCTATAGGACAGAGTAGAACTGCCCCATAGAGTTTCCGAGGAGTGCCTGGCAGATTTGAACTGCTGACCTCTTGGTTAGCAGCTGTAGCATTTAACCACTACGCCACCAGGGTTTCCATATCTGATTATAGCTTTTTTAAAAAAAAAACTTTAGGTACAATTTATATATAATAAAACCACCTCTTTTAGGTGTCCAGTTTGGTGAGTCTTGACAAATATGATCAATATTTCTGTCACTTCAAAAGGGCCCCTCATACTTCCCTGCAGTCAGTCTTTCCCCATCCCCCAAAAACCAAACCTGTTGGCATCAAGTCAGTTTTGACTCATACCAACCCTATAGACATAGTAGAACTGCCCCGTAGGATTTCCAGGGAACAGCTGGTGGATTCAAACCGATGACCTTTTGGTTAGCAGCTGAGCTTTTAACCACTGTACCACCAGGACTCCTCCTTCCCCACGCTCAGCCCCAGACAATCACTGATCTACTTTCTGTCAATATAGAATAGTTTTGCCTTTTCTACCTTTGGAAGAATGGACTCATACAGTATGTACTCTTTTTGGTCAGGATTTTACTCAGAGTAATGTTTTTAACAATCATTCGGCCCTTTTATTTATTTATTTATTTATTAAATTGCTGCATACCATTCAACTGTAAGGACATTCCACAATTTGTTTATCTTTTATTCTTGGGCAAAAAAAAAAAACATTTGGGTTCGTTTCCACTTTGGGGGCTTCTGTTAATAAAGCTGATGTTTTTCTGAGTGGCTTTACAAATGTTATGCTTCGAACAGCAATGCATGAGCACTCTACTTTCTCCATATCCTCCCCAACATGTAGATTTGGCAGTCTTATTAATTTTAGCCATTTTAGTGAACATGAATTGATATCTTATTATGGTTTTATGTTACATTTTGCTGGTAACTGTTGAACTTCTTTTTATGTGCTTACTGGCTAGTCATGTATTTTTCTAGAAGAAGTCTTTTCAGTTTTTTCTGCTCATTTATAATTGCGTTATTTTTGTCTAAAAAGTTATAAGGTTAATTTATATTTGGGATATAAGCCTTTTGTGAAATATATGTAATCTGGATGTTTTCTTTTTTTCTGTGGCTTCTCTTTTTATTAACAATATCTTGGGAAGAACAAAAGTTTTCAATTTTGATAAAAAACCAATTTATCAATTAGTTAAAAGCTTTCAGAAAATCATTTATAAAAATTTTACAAAGTGTATGAAAGTAGAAAGTATAATAAATCTCCTATCACTGTTATCCAGCTTCAGCAAAATCTCGCTAATCCTGTTTCACCTATACCCTCATCACTGTATTGTTTTAAAGCAAATGCTAATATCATATCATGATTAAAATAAATACTTCAATATGTATCTCACACTCTTTAAAAAATGAAGCTGATAACATTATCCCTTTTAAAATTTAACAAAAATATATTTAAAAAAAAATAACAAAAATGTGTTCAGATTTACCTGATTAAAAAAAATTTTTGTTAACATTTTGTTTTAACCAGGATATAAACAAGCCTAAATAGTACATCTGAATTGATGCATTGCTAGAGTCTGTTTTAATTAAAGAAAATTTCTTCCTGTATCTTCTTTTTAAAGCATTTTTTATTTTTGTTGAAGAAACTGAAGATTTGTCCTGTTGAATTTTTCATATTCTGGATTTGATTTTTATCACCAGTATATCATTTAACTAAGGAACCCTGGCGGCACAGGTGTTAACCCGAAAGGTCAGCGGTTCAAGCCCACCAGCCCCTCTATGGGAGAAAGATGTGGCAGTCTGCTTCTGTAAAGATTTACAGCCTTGGAAACCCTGTGGGGCAGTTCCATTCTGTCCTATATGGTCACAGTGAGTTGAAATTAACTCGATGGCAGTGGGTTTGATTGCTCGATGTATAACACGGTTGATTTTGCTGTTAATTGATAGCAGCTTTGCCTAAAATCTTGTGTGGCCAATTACTAGTTCTGAGAGTCTGTCCATAGATTTCCTCTTGTTTGCTGTGTAGTTAACTATAATTTCTTTGAATAATTACGGTTTGTCATTTCTTTCTAGTCTTTATACTTTGTTTTCCTTGTTACTTCATTGGCTAGGCCTTCTAGCTAGTTACAGTGATACATAAAACCAGTGTTAAGAATCATCCTGACTTTTCCCACCATTATTCATGTTTTCTGTAAGTTTTAATTAAATAATCTTTATCTGATAAGAGGAAACTCTGGTGGCATAGTGGTTAAGAGCTACAGCTGGTAACCAAGAGGTTGGCAGTTCAAATCCGCCAGGTGCTTCTTGGAAACTCTATGAGACAGTTCTACTCTGTTCTATAGGGTCATTATGAGTCAAAATCGACTCGACGGTAATGGGCTTTTTTTTTTTTTTTTCTTTCTTATCTGATAAGATATCCTTCATCCAGTCAAGGATATTTCCTTTTATTCCTATTATTTTGTAAAGATTCTTTATATTTAATAGGTATTGAACTTTATTGAATTCTGTTTCTGTTAATAACCTTTTCTTCTTTGCTTCTTAATTTGGGGTATTTCATTAATATATTTTCTAGTGCTAAACCTTATATGCCTTTTTGAGTTAAACTCAGTTTATCGAGTATTTTATACATAAAGTGTGTATAGTAAAGATTTTCGTATCATTTTATTAAGTGAGGATAGACTATAATTTCTTTCCTTGCCATGTTGTATGCATCAGGGTTATACAAATCTTCTGAAATTAGTTGGCAAGGATTCTTTTTCTATTGTCTGGAGTAGTGTTTGTAAAATTCAGTACACAGTTAACTATTGGTTCATTTTCTTTATTGGTCATAGAAGTATTGGGATTTTTCTTTAATCAGTTTTGTTTTTCTAGTAAATTTTTCATTTAATCTCTTAAAATTTATTGGTCTAAATTTGATTATTGTGTTCTATTAGTTTATTAGTTCTATCAGTTTTAACATTCTCTACTAAGATATTCTAGTAATGACCCTGTTACTTTAAAAAATCTAAATCCTGTATTTTTCTTTACTATGGATGTGATTTTCAAAATGCTGATCAGTAAATATCAGTTGAATGGAATTAAAGTTTGAGAAGTAAATATTTACTGAATGAAATTGTTTATACATCTGTATCTGTGTTTGAGACCTTAAGTGAAAACACAAGGGATTTTCTTCATTTATTGTATTTTTCTGTCTTGCTTTAAGAATAATCAGTAATTGAGAGCTCCATTCACTGTGAGCTCCCTTGTCCTTCTCCCCTGATGACTCCCTCTCACACACAGAGTCTGGTATGAGAAGGGGAGATCACCCACCTACCCACCAGCTTAATCTTTCCATATGCATATGAATAAAATAAGGATCTTAGCCAGATTCTGCAGCTGATAACAGTTTCAGGAATTATATGACTCTTACTTGTATTTCAGGGACTTGACATGTGGTCCAATGGCTTATACAGGACTTCTCTATAGGCTGTGTTTCTCATATTTACAACTCAGTCTATATGCATTTTATAAAACAAAGTTGTAGAAGATAAAAAACAAATTAGTATCCAAAAGTTATACTGTAATCTTATGAGCCTATTTTTGTAAAAGGAAAAGGAGCGAGTGAATTCATCATATCTCCATACAGATATGTGCTATGGTGATTCTTTCAACACACACATGCACAGACAGATACATTTGTCTAAGCATAGAAATAATTATGCAAGTATATATGCATTAGAGAAGGTAAAATTCAGAGAAAAACGTGTGGACCATATTATTAAAAATACGTTTTACTTTTTAAGATTTATATATCTGAAATTAATGAAGTTTTTGTATAATTTCCCTCATTTTTGAATAAATTAGTAATGTAACATACTTAACTATAAAAACAGCAGTAATACTTTAGCATTTAAATTTAAATGAATATTGAGGTATAGTTCTCAGTCTTTATTGGAATAACGATAGACAGCACACACTGATGTTGTGATGGCAGTTACAGTTATATTTTTTGAAACAAAATTAAACAACATTGGCCTCATTTATCAGGTAAATGTTCTCAACGTTATGTGTTGAATTGTTTTCCTTCTGTGTTCTTCACTTTTGCTACCTCATTTGAACTTTAGAAATTTTGGATTAGGCTGAAGTACTTGTGGCTCTGTTCCAATAAAATTTTATTTACAAAAACAGGTGGTGGGTTTTTTTTTTTTTTTTTAGCCCAGGTCTATTTTGCCTCACTCCAAGGCCTGAGTATCTAAGACTGGTGGTTAACTAGTGGGAATCATTGGAAGTTTGAACATAATGCCAGAAATTTTCTCAGAAATAGCTGTGCTGATTTGACTACTTTTAGAAAACCTGTCATTGTGAAATTGCCCTCGGTTATTGTACATGTTAAAGTAAATCTCGTATTTAGAAATACGTATATACATGAAAAATTTATATTTAATTTTATCACAGCCAAATAATAGTCATTAAAAAGTTACTTCACATAAAGAAATGAATAAACCTAAAAAACAAACAAACCCACTGCTGTCCAGTTGATTCTGACTCACAGCGACTCTGTAGGACAGAGTAGAACTGCCCCATAGAGTTTCCAAGAAGCATAGGGTGGATTCAAACTCCTGACCTTTTGATTAGCAGCCGTAATACTTAGTAATATGCCACCAGGGTTTCTGAAAGAAATGAATAGTATCATTTAAAATACTTCTGGTTTAATTAATGATTAAGCGAAACTATACACACTCGTAGACTGAAAGTCTGAAATCAGTTCATGACAAAGATAAAAATGTGAAGAAAATGTTAAAATGATTATACAGGTTTTTTTTTTGGAGAAGGCAAAGTTTAACACCTCTTAGAGCAATTTAGGTTGTCATTTATGATTTCGTTGAAATCTAAGTAGAACAACAAAAAAAGCAAAAAATAAGAACCATAACAGCCATTTCCATATAAATATCACTTGCTTGCTTGCATTTTAATTTGAAGTTTTTTTTGTTTTTTTGCTTCCTCTTCTATTCTTTGCCTCATCCAGTTCTAGAAGTTGCAGTGCTCAGCACAGAAGGACAAGTCCAAGACTTTAAATTTCCTCTGGGCATCAAAGGATCAGGCAGTTCGATTCAACTCTCTGCAAATACTGTGAAACAGAACAGCAGGAATGGTAAGATGGAACGTATTCTTTGTTGTTGTTCAGTTAAATCTATTAATTCGTAACTGTTGAATATTTATCTCCTAATAAAATAAAAACAGCTTAAAATTTAAAGCAGATTTAAAATAATGCCTTGCTTTTCCTCAATATGCTTAATCTAAATATTCTATAAGGAGTTTTTCATTTTCTTCTCCTTTTATGCATAAGCGTATTTTCCTTAAAATCATATGACTATTTTCACCTTTCTAGGGCTTGCAAAATTGGTGTTCATCATTTACCGGAGTCTGGGACAGTTCCTTAGTACAGAAAATGCAACCATAAAACTGGGTGGTGACTTTATTGGTCGTAATAGTACTATTGCGGTGAATTCCCACGTCATTTCAGTTTCAATCAATAAAGAGTCCAGCCGAGTATACTTGACTGATCCTGTGCTTTTTACTCTACCACACATTGATGTAAGTTATGTAGGCTAATGAATTAATGGGAAGGTTATAAAACCAGTGAAGAAGGAAAGCAAAATTGACATACTGGGGTTGGGAAAAGGGGGGAGAAAGGGGAAATGGGAAGGAGAAAAGAGAGGACCTTTCTATTTGAATTTTAAATGTTGTTGGGCTAGGTCAGAGACAAGTTTATTTAAGTCTCTGAATATAAAATTAAATGAGCCTGGTTCAGTGATTATTAGAACTTAAGTGTATTCTTAATGAAAGCTAATTCAGTAATCAACATGAAAATGTAAATGACTCTAATTTGTTTCAGAGTGAAAATTAACTCTTACCTTAGCAGTAGGATAGCCAAATATTAACTCTTTAGACTGCATGTTCAGTGTGGCAAACCATTTTTATTAGTATTCCTGATCACATTTGACAAAATTGTTACCAAGCATTGTTTTTAAAGACTGTAGGATGGAGATGGGATTCCTCTACTGTACCTTAGAAAGCAAGTCAGTAGTTAAAGTATTCTACTGTGTTGAATTTTCGTCTGGTGGTGTTATAAGTAGAGGGAATAAGTGCCCCCAGATAGCCACGTGGATCTCTAGATTGGCAAATAAAAATAAATATGCATGGTTGTGCTCCTCTTACATCTGCGTAAAATGATTTACTCTTTTAAGAGCCTTGAGGGTACTAACTGCTACATGATTCAAATTGTCACTAACGTGTCATTTAGAACTAACTAGAAAGGGGCCCAAAATCAAAAATAGATTTTAAAACACTTGGTCCTTAAAAGAATTCCCTCAGAACAATGTTACTCATGGCTCTAATTTTGTCAGAAAGGGGGAAAAAAATGATTTTAACTACTATCAGTATGTAAAATCATAAGATGGAAATCGTAATTGCGTAAATGGGTCTTTGGTAATTTAGAGTACAGTTTAGAGTGTTTCAGACTATAAAGCCCTTTTAAGCTAGATATCTGCCTTATATGACATAGTCCACAATTTTGCTGATGAAAAACTTTATAGTCCGAAACATGCAAAGTTTAATCTAAATTACCTTTTACACATATTAAACAATTGCTATTGCCATCTTAGAGTGTTAAATCCTAATTTTATCTTGTCATTTTATTTCCCAGCCTGATAATTATTTCAATGCAAACTGCTCCTTCTGGAACTACTCAGAGAGAACTATGATGGGATATTGGTCTACCCAGGGCTGCAAGCTGGTTGACACTAATAAAACTCGTACAACGTGTGCGTGCAGCCACCTAACCAATTTCGCAATTCTCATGGCCCGCAGGGAAATTGCAGTAAGTATTTGCGCTTCTAATTAGTAGCAGAAAAAACCTCAGAGATTCAATACAGCTTGTGTAATGGTCCCTTCTTTGGGTGCTTATCGTAACTAAAAAGCAAACAAATTAATGCAAACTCATACACTGTCAGTATATTTTAGGAAGTCTTGCCATTATATTTATTTATTTTCAAAACAGTGTGCTCTGATATGACTTGACCATATTTTTACACAAATAACATGCGCCTTCTGCGTTTTGTTTGCAGCCTAGGTCCTATCCCTGCAAGGTACCCTTACAAGTGCTATCATGCCAACTTCTTTCACGTGTTACTGTAAAAAAAATTAGCATAGCATGCTTATAAAAATACCTCACAGTGAGGGGGCCGTAGCAGCTGGCAAACAAATGCAGAAGGCGTGCGTTATTTGTGTAAAAGTACGGCACCTTTTTCTAAGGTTTTTTTTTTTTTTTTTTTTTGGCAAGTGTCTTATGGAGACAGGAAAAAAATGGAAATCAGTAAGTCATACAACAGAGAGAGAAGGCCCTAAGGTTTTGCATGCCCTCCCCATCTCAAATATTTGTACCTTATTTTACCTTGAATATTCCTAGCACCTTGCCACTGTAATTGTACACACTGTACAAAGCTGCCAATTTCGAAAAACCAGAATGTCTATTCTGGCATGTTTCTTCTATTCCTTTTGAAGATTAAGGGAATGGGAGCCAGAAGATAAATATGCTTTAAGAAATACAGCATGAAAACTCTAAAATGTATTGTGCATTCAACCCTCAGTGTGTAAATGTAGAAACCCAAGGAAAAAATTAAAATGTAAAAACTTTGTTGACCTGGAAAAATAATAAAAATGGCAATTATTTTTATCCATAACTACTTAGTTATTGTAACATATAAATATTTTTCCTATGTTTATGTAGGTTATTATTTCAGTCATTATTTGTGATGTAATTGGACTCTTGCATTATTTTCTAGGTAAAAATAATTTTCATAGGCCATTCTTTGGATGTTAATATCCAGTAAGATAATGTTGAATTATATGGTCAAAAATTCTTCTTTGTATTGAGCTCTGTTTGAACACAAACGAATATTATTATTCAGAGAAGCTTAGTATTACAAGATGAGCGATTGCATTTGAAAGCCACCTTTCCTTTAGTTGATATGATGCAGGAATGTTAAGACGCTATCTTTTCTTTAGTTGATATTAATATTCTTCATATCTTTCTTTTTTTTTTTTTTAGTACAAAGATGGAGTTCATGAATTACTTCTTACAGTTATCACCTGGGTGGGAATTGTCATTTCCCTTGTTTGCCTGGCTATCTGCATCTTCACCTTTTGCTTTTTCCGTGGTCTACAGAGTGACCGTAACACTATTCACAAGAACCTCTGTATCAACCTTTTCATTGCTGAATTTATTTTCTTAATAGGCATTGATAAAACAAAATACATGGTGAGTGCTCGTTCAGGTTATTGGCCTCAGATGTCTGAAAATGACTATGATAAGTGTGAATCCACACGTGATGTTGATGTTAATCTTTGACCCTATTACTGGACATAATTGACGTAGCAATATTGAAAGGACCGTTTGTAATAAAAGAGATTATTAAGTAATATTATTTTGAGTTAGAAATATCACCCCAGAACCTGATTATTCATTTCATGTATTAAGGTACAATTTTGTTTTTTTCAGGGTCATTATTAAGGCAAGTACTTTGTTTAGGGGAGTTCTGGGCACATTGAAAAGAAAAGAACCTATTAAAAAAATTCATATTTTGCTTACACAATCACTCTGACCAGTAGTCTTCTCTGCATATTCAGAGATTTATTCATCATGAAGTCTCAATGTCAGAAGCAGAACTTAATAATTAGATAAGAACTTAATAATTAGATATTTCGCTTTATATTCATCTGAGCCAGGATGAATTTAAGAATGCTCCAGGTGTGACAGGAAAATAATTCCAGGGAATTAGAGCCAGAGCATTTTTCATGAAAGCAAAACTTCGAAGTTCTGTTATAGAAAAGATGGGAATAATGTATTTATAAACAACTGTTCTTCATATTATCCACAGAGTATGTAGATTTTTCTCATGGGTAATTCAGGAACAGAAATTAAGAAATGTTTTCTTTTGGATATTTAGATTCACCAGGAAATGGTCATGTTTTATAGGAATGAAATCTCTAGCACATCTGGCACTCTATTCTGTAAGCATTATACTCTGCTCAGATTTTGTGTTGTTTCATAACTTGTTTCCAGTTATGGAAAAATAATTTTGAAGAATCAGTAGTTTATTCTAAATAATGATGCACTTTAAAGAAAACAGTGGGTACTGTCACAAATATTTTATAGTTTTGGATTAGGATGTTTGTATTCATGTGTTTTCTGTTCTTTTCCTCCATAGATTGCATGCCCAATATTTGCGGGACTTTTACACTTTTTCTTTTTGGCGGCTTTTGCTTGGATGTGCCTAGAAGGTGTGCAGCTGTACCTAATGTTAGTTGAAGTTTTTGAAAGTGAATATTCAAGGAAGAAATACTACTATGTTGCTGGTTACTTGTTTCCTGCCACCGTGGTTGGAGTTTCAGCTGCTATTGACTATAAGAGCTATGGAACAGAAAAAGCGTAAGTAATCGCAAGCGACCTGAGTGTTTTTCAAGTGAATAATTTTTTTAAAGCCCGTTAGCTGTCAGTGAGGGTCCCTGACAGACTAAAATAGCATCTGAAAGCTTTATTGGTTAGACAGTGGGCTTGCCGTGCACAAATTACAATCAAGTCTTTTGTAATTTTCTAGGTTCAGAGGATTTGTACTCTGGCAAGACAGATTCTAAATTATGGACTTTCTTTTTAACACAAAAGATTGACCTGAAACAAATTGAAAAAGTAAATAACTTTTTGGCCTTAGAAAGATATTAAGTAAAATTTCTTCTGAACTTAAAGCATCTGACAGGTTTAACTACTCAGTTTTAAGCTAATGCTTCATTAGTTCTCTTTGTGTAGCCAACCCTCTAGCTAGCTCTCATTCTGAATTGTGACAGTAGCACACTCCATCCCATATGTTTTACTTTGATAATATTCCATCAGGCAGTTTGAGAGGATTAAAATAAGTCAGTGTCTTTCATTTATAAAAATATAGAAATTTATGGAAAGTGACAGAATGTAGACATAGCATATTTCTAAGGATTTGATTTGCTAGAGGCATGAATTTGCCTTCCAATTCTGTTTTTTTTTTTTTTTTTTCTTCTTCTTCTTTGATAAAATTAGTTATGTGAAGATTCTTTGGACTAGAGAAAGCTTTTTGTCTGTACAGATGATGAAAGACAAAGAAATTCAGAGGGGATTTGATGTTATATGAGAAATGAACCATTAAGTAAAATCTGTCCTGATAAATTTAGGCATCATTTACCCTAATACTGTATGAATTCTGTGCTTTTGTCCCCCCTCCTGGTATTCATCCGGGAATATTCATCTACTACCCAGTTGAGGTATTGCATTTATGCTATACTGTTTTTGCAACAAACATGGCATCTGAACAGTTTTTTGTCTGTTACCGTCCATTGGGTTAACCACTTTGCCTCACACATAGAGCTGAAAGGAAAATGTCGAAAATTATATGCAGAGCTTAAGAGATGATGAGACAATTTGGGATGTCGAGCTTCAAGTTTTTCTTAGTAAAGTTAGAAGCCTTAAGAATTTAGCAGTGGAGTAGAGTGTATTGTTTTCCCCACACAAGCGTAGTTCTTCTTGCTTTTATCAAAAATAAAGCCTAAAATGAAAAACAGCAGGTTGAAGTAAATAAATCACTACCTTTGTTAAGTCAAAGCCAACTCAGAATTAATTTGAATTATTCTAACTTGCGATAAATGAATTTTAAAAGACAAATGTACAAATAGCTTTTGTCACATTTAAAAAAATTCTGTTTTCTTTGTGATGTTGAAGATCCACTGAAACTACTTAATGTACATTCTTTTCTTTCCGTGATAGTTGCTGGCTTCATGTTGATAATTATTTTATATGGAGTTTTATTGGACCCGTTACTTTCATTATTCTGGTAAGCAGGCTCTATTTTGCTCTCCTTTTTAGCTTTCTGCTTTAGCAGTGCTATTCAACAGGATAATTTTTTTTATAGTTACTTTATCTATGCATTCAAAGATTTATAGACATACCTATCTTACAGATTAAATTCTGTAATGTATTTTAAATATTATATCATTATTGAGAGCTCATACATTTGTGAATTAGCACTATTTTTTTGGAAATCATTTTTCCTCTTAAAAGTACTCTTGCCTATTTTTAAAACAGTGTGCTAAAAAAGAATGTCATAATCTAAAAAGTAAACTTACATATAAACCATGTTAGAATTATACAAGTTAGAACTAATCTGACAATTAGAGAAAAAATGATTGGTGTTTATCGCATATTTTGCTTCTGGGTAGTGTAGTTTTTCGCTAAGAGTTTTATTTAGTTCAGGAAGTTCTATCTCCAAGTTCTATATTACGAGCTCTGTACCAAGCCTGTATTTAAACAAAAAACAAACAAACCCATTGCCGTCAAGTTGATTCCGACTCATAGCGATCCTATAGCATTTATAAATTAAATAATGTTTAAAGAAGTGAAAGAACATTATCTTAATATTTATTCTCGTAAACTTGTGCATAGTAATTTATGATCTTTAAATAAATGCACCTCATTCCTTTTTAGGGCACAAAAGGTTTTATTAAACCTTGATTATAAAATGAATATTAAGTCAATTTTAAAACCGCTGGGCATAAAATTACTTTTTTGGTACTTAAAATACCAAATAAAAATGTTGGTTTTTAAGAAATATTATCTTAAAACTGAATTTGATACAAGTGTACTAACATTGTTATTTTTACTTTTTACATTACCTTTAGCCATATATTTGAAATATAGTTGAAATAAAAGAACATAGCCCAAATATTTGGATTTCAGTATTTAAAACTTTTTGCACTGTTGTAGCATTATGCTGATAAAAATGAGTGTTTATTGACCATTATAAAATTGAAAAGAAAAAAAAATTTAAATATTGCCTATATATATTTTATTCCTGTTTTAAGGATTTCTGTTTTTAAGTGACACAAATGAACCTCTTAGGGTATTCCTGTGGTTGACTAGTATTTCATAAAATTAAGAAAAACTTTACTAGTTGAAGGAAACCCAAAACCACTTCAAATGTATGTACTTTTGGCACTGAAATTATTTTACATAATTACTTATGCAGAGCAAACTGAAAATTTGATATGAACAGCCTATATGAATCAAACCAAAGCTTCAAACTGGTTGAGAATTTGCTTTTCTGACAAGTTCCCAGGAAGTTATATGTAAAAATGCCTTGTGAAAATGTAGATTCTGATTCAGTATATCTGGGATGGAAATCCAAATTCTTAGCAGGGAACTTGTTAGAATGCAAATTCTCACCAGAGGTTCGAACCAGAATGAACCAGTAAACCTTAATCAAACCAGTAAAGCATTCTGGAATGTTCTAGGAAAGCTGGTTTCTCATCTGAATTATTTAATTCTGATGATTGCCCCAGTTTTTGTTCTTGATTTAATTATCTTAACACAATCTAAACCTACTTAGAATTAAATGATAAACATCTGACATGAAGAGGGATGATCCTTAAAGATACAGTCTTCTTTTTCCCCTAAGTACTTGGCCAAACATATTTATATCTTGAAAAATATGAAGACCACTTCAGGGATATTTGGTCCATAAAAATATCATCTGTTCATTTTTCTTGCACTATGGTTTTGTTTGTTTTGTATCTCTGAAGAAAAGTAATGACTTTAGAGCTTAAAAAAAGTTTTATGTGGTGAAAAGTGTTAATATTCACACATATTCATGTTAGATAAGACGTAAAGAACACCTTATTATATTGACCATTTCTAGTCAGTGTCTATTATTCTTTATTACCGTGTCATAATTATCCTCTACCAAATCATTTACATTGAGATGTGAAGGTCTTTTGGGAACAGTGTTCCCAGTTTAAAAAAAAAAAAGAAAGAAACAGCAGGTGTCAATCACAGTGTAGGTCCTGGGAATAATTCTTCCCCTGCAGTTGCTTTGCCCTCTAATCACCCCAACCTAGAGAAAGACCAAGAGTGGTATAGTAGTGCAAAACAATATCTTGCATGTAACCTAAATTGAGTTGTGATATGATTGTCCAACCTATGTTTGTTGAATGTTAATACATGTACCTACGTATTTCTCTGATGTTGTAAGACACTTGAAACTCAATTCAGACACAAATGGTTGGAATGTAAATTATGTTGTATACTACCTTTTTAAGGCATTTTCTTGAAACAAAAATTGCATATTAGCCTTCCCAGAAAGTATAGTCTTGAATATCTGACTTTTCTAAATTGAAACCAGTTAACTTAGTAGTGTTAGATAGATGTACATTTTATGTAGTAACAGTTCTATGAAGAGAAATAATAATGCTGAGGAAGATAAAACGTCCAACCTGTGCATTTCTATAGAATGTCTTGCCTACAGGCACTAGAGTTATTATATCTATGAGAAAAGTGCTTGTAAGTAATGAGCAGTGGGAAACCATTAGTATGCCTGAAATGGTTTAATGAAAGCTTGGATCATGACACGTCAGGAGCTGTTCTTATCATTTGGACAGCTCCATCTGCATCGTTAATAATTAATTCAGTTCAGTAAGAGTTCAGCTCACATACTTATTTAGAAGTCTTCTTCAGAGAACACCTCTCTGGCTGCTAGTCCCAGGGAGAAATAGGTTTCTGCTTGGCTAACAGCAAAGATCTGGAGATACAAGTGCCGTTTTAGAGCCGCATTTGCCAGGTAGCAAAAGCTCCAGGGAGGACAAAAAGGGTCAGAACATGTGCAGTTCAGCTAGGTTACTTCAGAGTGGTGTTTCTGTTCTTCTGTCTTATCATATCCATGTCAGCACTGCAGGCTGTAGAATGAATTTTAAGTCGCTAAGCTCAGACAGATGTGATTCAATTGAGCAGGTTGATGGCCATAAAACAAATAGTACGCTCCTGTAATCTGTGGTCCCTTTTCTTCATTCTTTATATTTTCATGTTCTTCAATATGGGTGATGTTTAGCTATGCCAAGTCTAGTGGTGATGAATTTTATCAGCAAATTATACTGCAGAGGTTATTATGACGTAGGAATAAGAGTGGTATTCATCAATGAGAGAGTTCCCCAGTTTGGTGTTTTTATCAGAACAGGGAATCTTTTTATTCTGCTGAATTTGCTCTCACCCTTTCACATAAGGAGCCCTGCTGGCGCAGTGGTCAGACCTTGGCCGCTAAAAAAAAGGTTGGCAGTTTGAATCCACATAATTCACATAAAGAGATAGCCTACCAATTTATATATGTATTTCGTATACACAGCAGCGTTAACTGTGGATGAATACTTGAATGAGTTGCCTCATCTCCAGAATTAACCATCAGGTTGGTGGTTGACATAGAATGTGAAATGCAATCCTATTAATCTGTACTTACTTCTGGCTTCAATGTGGATAATAGAGTTTGCAAGTTATATTTGGTTACTAGGTTTAGTAACTGTTGTGTGAATTTTTGTGTGTATAGCTGTAACTGTCTCTCTGAGGCATAGCACTGTTTCACCTATCCCAAAATACTGTACTTTACACTAAGTATTATTTTTATTGGAAGGGAATACCAAAGAACGAGAGAGCCAAAAAAAAAGTGGCTGCATTGGAATCCAAGGGAGAAGAACAGCACTCGGATGATGGAAACATTCTTGTCTCTCTTTCTTTTTACCTGCTTTCCAGTGGCAGATAGGCAAAATTCTTTGTTTGCCTGTTATGTCCTTTTTTCTTTTTCAAATTCATTCCAAAGGCAGGAAAGTAAATGGGGGAGAAGGTAAAAGTGAGAAGGAGAAAGAGATCACTTACTCTAACCAGAAAAAAAAAAAAGACCAGAAGTATTTGGCCAGAAGGAGCCATTTATGTTATGGGAAAAATACAAAGAAAGGGACTTGAGATTTGCAGCCATTTGGTTCTTGGAAACCAACCCTTTCACCCTTTAAGTGACTGCATTTGGCTAAGATTTTAGCAGAGATGTTTTTATTTGTTCCTGGCTCTTGCTCTGATCCCCACAGTTGTACTTTAAGAGAACAAAAAAGGAGTAGAAGGATGAGGAAAAAAAAAAATTTTACATTATAAAATTATCATTCTTATCAGAGTATATTACCTCCTGAAAAAGATCATAGCAACAATATTTATTCCATGACACTAAAAATTGTACATTTACATTTTTGTTAAGCTTTGGAGGAAATAAGACAGCTCTAAAGCCACATTAAAAAACACGTTTAAGCTTAGGTATTTTTTTTTTATTTCCAGAAAATATTTCATTGTATGTAAGTTGGAGATAATACATCAAAATGTTATAATAACTAAATGATAATGAATATTTTTATTTCTCTAACAAGACTCTTAAGTTATATGTGAATATTGGTGAAATTTTTTTTAGTTGGTGTAAAGAAAAATACCTTACAGTCACAGATTACATTTTCTTACCATTTTAGTTAGTGTTTTTTGCTATCTTATGATTTACAATATCTGGCATAATTAGTCTTAAAATGAAAGTACTTTGTCCTGTTAAAGGTGTCATTGCTACATTATTTGTATGCTTTTAAGTCTTCTTTCAAAGGCTAAATTAATGTTGGATTTAACTGTAAAATTCTTGACAGTCTAACATTGGTGCATTACTATAAATTTCATTTTCAGTTCCTTTAAAATGGAGAATTCACAGGCACTTGTGAAGCTGAAATATCTGAGAGCAAAATCCTTCTATGTTTTCATGATTATTTTTTCCAGTATTTTCAGTTGTCTTTAAAGAGGCTGACTTTTAAAAAGTCTTTTGAAACATTCAATTTTAGGCATGTTAGAAACAACCGCTTTCTTTTTGGCACTCTTGTTTTATCACCTTGTGTGATATTTAGCTGTGTGAGTATAACTGACATAAACCGGTTTGGAGAAAGCACAACTAACTGGAGTTGGGCAAATATTTGAATAGTGAGAGTAGATGTGTGTAGGTGTTGTAGGGAGTTGCTGAAAAGAAATGGAGAATTAGAAAAATCCAACACGTGGAAGTCATTTTAAGAGCACACCTATTATGGTATTCAGGATTTTGTTGAGGCTTGTATTTGTATACTAATCAATTTTATTATTTATCTTCAATTTATTCATCAACCCTGAGTGCTTTCTAAATTAGACTACTCTTCATAGCAACAAATCTTTATAGAATTAGTATCTGTAGAAATAAAAGCTTTGTTAGAGGATTACCAATTTTCTCACCCAGAATGAATTGGTTAATTTTATCTAGACAGACTGTGGACTGTGAAGCCAGGCCATGGTATATTAAATCTTTGCATTACCATTTTAGTGGCTAAGTAATCTTTTTGAGATACTTAGTATCTTGATAATTTGTAAAATGAGTATAGAAGTGCCTGCTGCCTCAGGAGATCAGATTACAAGTGCTTCTCTCCCCCTACCCTTCCTATTTTGCTAAACTTTGTTATGACTGTATTGCATTTGTAACTAAAAAGAAATGCCAAGCACATACAATGGTAAAAACTTCAGCTGGCTGAGAGCAAAGGAAAGGAGACTTTCTAATAGACCAAGTGAAGTACTGTTTTCTGTGGCACATTTTAGCCATTGGATCTGCTTAGTCCCCAGTCTTGGCTAGAAAGAATTCTTTGGATCATATATGTGTTAGTTATATTTTTGCATAGATAAGTTTTATTTCTGTTTTATTGGAAAATGTTTTAGTTCTTAAATAATATAATTTTTACCCACTTTTCTTCATGGAAGAGATTTGTTCTGATGTGTTCACCCCCAAGACTCGTTTTCTTTTCCTTTTTTTGTACTTTAGATGAAGGTTTACAGAACAAACTGGTTTCTCATTAAAAAGTCAGTACACATATTATTTTATGACATTGGTTACCAACCCCACGACATATCAACACTCTTCTTCTCAACCTTGGGTTCCCTATTACCAGCATTTCTATCCCTTCCTGCCTTACAGTCCTTGCCCCTGGGTTGGTGTGCCCCTTTGGTTTCATTTTGTTTTATGGGCCTGTCTAATCTTTGGCTGAGGGGTGAACCTCGGGAGTGACTTCATTACTGAGCTGAAAGTGTGTCCGGGGGCCGTACTCTTGAGGTTTCTCCAGTCTCTGTCAGGCCAGCAAGTCTGGTCTTTTTTTGTGAGTTAGAATTTTGTTCTACATTTTTCACCAACTCTGTCCAGGAACCCTCTATTGTGATCCCTGTCAGAGCAGCCCAAGACTCATTTTCTATTCACAGCATGATACTCTATATATCCACATTTTCCCTGTCTAATTTCCTTGTAATTTTATACATCGTAGTGGAGAATTAATTTTTTTTTCTTTCTGAAATATACTACTAGAATTATGTTGTTCTTGAGGGAATTAGGGGACAATTATATTTATTGCTCAGAAAGTAATGAACACCAAATTACGGTCTTTATACGCTTTGGGAAATTGTTAAAAGAAATCTAGGTCCAGAAGTTTGGAACAAAAGTTTCTCATTAGGACCATTCAAAAAAAGGGGGGGGGGGAGAAGTTTAATTGATTTTAACTCTAAATTTATAAAGCAGGTTATGAGGACCTAATCTTCAACAAAATGGCAGTCATTCTTAAGAGTTTTAGTCATTTTTTTCTATTTACAAAGGTTTTTGAAACTGCCCCTCCTTGGTCCAACATTCTGTCAGGTGTCTGTAGAAAATGCAAACTATAAACCTTTGTCTTTCCTCACTCAGAGTACAACTTCTTTCTTCTGAGTTCACTCTTGTTGAACGCTTGGAATCCCAAACCTTCTTCCTGTGTCAGGTTCCACCTTCCCGAGTTTATTTTGTTTGGGCCTAGTCTTTGCACAGCTGAATGTTTTGAAGAACTCAAAAGCAGTCTTTCTTCAGAATTTACCTACTTTCATACAATATAGAGACATAAGGAAAAGAGAACTGATGGCTTTTAACAGGATATTGTTAAATATCATACTTTTCTTTTCAATTCCCTGCTTTATATAACTATTGAATATTTTTCATTTATTTGTTTTGATCCTCACAGTGACCTTATAGACTGTACAAATCTTACTATTCTCATTTAATTAGGAGATGATCAAAACTGAGAGCTATATTCTCAACCAAGTTTTATGATCCCTAATCTAGGGACTCTTCCGTTACAAGTTACTGAATGTAAATGCCCCTTCTGAAGGATTCATGGCAATGTTTCCATCACATGGCTCTTAGGCCTTGGAGTACCTCCTAGCTAAAGAAACTAGTTTAGGTTTACTAATTTATTTAATCATTACCACATCATACTGACTTAATGAGGCTGCAGTTTCATGTCAAATGATCTATTAAAGAATGGATCATACATAGCCAGGGTGTATTTTATATAGATTTGACTGGTGGCACAGTGGCTAAGAGCTTGGCTCCTAACCAAAAGGTTGGCAGTTCGAATCCACTAGTTACTCCTTAAAAACTGTATAGGGCAGTTCTACTCTGTCCTACGGGGCCACTGTCAGCTGGAATCGGATTTTTTTGTTTTTTGACTTAATCATTACTTAAACTAAAATTGAATCAGTGTCTGCAATATATACATTCTATTGATATCTAACAGCATTAAGTCATAAAATATATTTGTAAAACCTTATTTATGGTTTACTGTTTGTTCAAAGCAATCTAATTCTTTATTTGTTATAACAGCTTAATATTATCTTCCTGGTGATCACATTGTGCAAAATGGTGAAACACTCAAACACTTTGAAACCAGATTCTAGCAGGTTGGAAAACATTAAGTAAGTGCTTTGTATTTTAATTTTAGTACTTGACAAACTGAGTAAAAGATATTCTCCACAGGGAACACAGGAATACCTCCTGTCAACTGTAGAAATTACCCAAAATGAAATTTTACTGATCAAGGTTGAGTTGCACTTTTACCATGTCACAGATATTGGTGAAAAATTAGATATTAATTTCTGTCTTGATCCAGAGCCAAGAAATTGTTTCAGTGGCTCTATGGAAATTCCATATCACTGTAGCAATTTCATTTGAATTTAAAATGCAGTTCAAAATGATGTTCCTGTTTGCATGGCTGATACGATTATATTAAGTTTGTTAAATGACTTCTCAATTTAAGGACTCTGAGCAGTTCCTACTCCTAATCCTGTTCTCTTAAGAGAATTTATTCTGTTACTGTTGTTAACTTGAAGATTATCTGTTGTTTTCACACTAATTAAACAAATGTTTACTTTATCTCAATCCTGAATAAAAACCCTCAGTATCTTATCAATGGAATAAATGCTGTCTAGTTAACAAAAAAATTGGTAGCTGTTGCTTCATTAACTCATCTTAGGGAAGCATTTTAGTGTTATTTTTAAATGAAGCTTTTAATTTAAAATTTGAGGTGGCATTATTTAAATTGGTTATAGTGGGATTATTAAAAAAATATTTTTAATGTAAAAAAATGGCAGATTTATAGTAAGAGTAGAGTTTTTAACAAATTGGATAGGTTTAGTGCCAGCTTCATTGCATGTTGCATGGTAAGAGAGAGAGCTAATCTTTAGCATCTCTCTCTTTTCTTCCTTTTCCTCTTTCTGTCTTCTCATCTATGCCAGTAATTACCGTGTTTGTGATGGCTACTATAATACGGACTTACCTGGGTAAGGTAGAACCCTACATTAACAAATTTATGGCATGATTTCTATTTTTTACAACCCGTCAATATCATGAATTGCCCTTAATTTTTACAATTATTTTGGAATATCTGATTTGCTATAGTATTTTTAAACTATAATATGCCTTTATTTTTTTAATTGCTTGCCTCTGCATTTTGACTTTCTTAATTTTGACTAATTTATAAAATATATAAATGCTTTCTATTACTTTCTATTTTGATTCTGCCTAATAATTTTGTTTCTCTTTTCTGCTTATAATGCTTTCTAGCTATGAAGATAATAAGCCATTTCTCAAGTAAGATCATTAGCTAGACATGGAATGCACGGACTTTAAATCCTTCTCATTCCCTCCTATTTTCTACAGTTCTTTTCTCCTTAAGCTATTCATGATGAAATCTCTCCAAAGTTATTTTGTTTTGAGGTTGTTCTCATGGTTTTGTCCCATTTCAGCTAGGCTTCTTCTCGCTTTAGTTATAAACTGTAGGCTCACGTAAGATTAGTTCACTAGAATCTGAAGTGTAGGTGTCAAGTGATTATCTGCCATTTAATCTTTCCGTATATGTCACATTATTCAGTGTCCTATGAGTACACCACAGGCATAAAAATATAGGCGTAAACTAACTAAGGACTCCTTAATTCATTTTACCAAAATGCACATAAAAGAGAATAAAGTCATTGAGGGTCGTTTTACACCTTGGATGTTAATATAGGTTTAATACCTTGTTTATTCTGGAGTTAAAAAAGGTCATACCTGCTGTTGCTGTTTTCACTGGCGTCTGCAGGACTAAATGCTATTGTTCTTTCTTTAATCATTGAAAGGTTAAAGCCAAAATGCTATTGAATTTGAATGTGAACATAGAGAAAGTCATTTGCTACTACTGAACTGTTCATATGAAATGTGATAATGTATTTTACCCTCGTTGAACCTGTGAATAAAATTCACTTTATTTTTTCAGGTCTTGGGTGCTTGGTGCTTTTGCTCTTCTGTGTCTTCTTGGCTTGACCTGGTCATTTGGGTTGCTTTTTATTAATGAGGAGACTATCGTGATGGCTTATCTCTTCACCATCTTCAACGCCTTCCAGGGAGTGTTCATTTTCATATTTCACTGTGCTCTCCAAAAGAAAGTAAGTGAGCGAAAAACACCTCTGTGCTCTGCTGGCTTGTTCTTCGATTTGAAAATAAATAGATACAATAGAAAAGATCGAAGTGTAGCTGGGCATACTATTAAATAGCATCATATTTTTAATCATAAATTAATCTTAAATACCTGTCTGGAAATTCAGATAGAATATTCAAAATTGAAAGTTGACGGTGAAAAACTTCAATCTGTAGCAAGAAGATGTAAAGTCTAAGTTTAAAATGTCTGTGCCTTTCACCAGGTATCATCCTTTCCCTGTCTGCGTACGTAATGTAGTGTTTTTTATTCTGTTATTACTAGTTGGTCACTAAATTGAACAGAGAAGTACAATTGTGAAAGTGAAAACGATTATGTTTTCAGTACTGACAAGATGATAGTGTTGTTACTTCCATCAGTTTGGGGTAAGCTATAATTCTGAGATAATGACAGTGGAATGTGCAATACTGACAGATAACGCAGATTCACAGCAACATGGGCATTAGGCAAAACCAACACTGGAGAGTATTATTTGGATAAAATACCATTTTGATTGCCATTGTCTTGGTTTATGTCATTTCAGAGCAGTTAATAGCCATTAAATGCACAGAAATGTTTTGTGAGGTATCATGTTTTATTAAGTAACAACGTACTTTAACTTTCTAAACATTGTACGGGGATAACCTTAATACTTACTTGGTTTTTATGTATTTCCTACATAAATGAGCGTTTTGTGTACGTACATATGATCACATATCTATACGTTTTGTGCTGTTTTTTTGCCAGAGGTCTTTGACATAAAGCATAGACTCAGACAGTGTGTATTACTTGAACAAAGAGATTTTATTATGCCTTTTAATTTAGCAGTTATGTTTTAAAAGCATTCTCTTGCATTTCTTTTGAATATGTTTTACATAGTCTTGGGTACATTCTGTTGGTCGCTGCCAGGATGTATGTTAAGAATATGATATAAAATGATTAACTTAACATTGTGGTTCTTACTGCTTGAGTGAGCATATTTAGGCAAAGAAATGCTTTGAAAACTCAACCCAATTGTTATTTGTTCCAATAGGTGTAATTAAGTAAAGCTAAGAGGATGGAAATGCAAGTGCACTTAGATTTAAAAAGTCATGTAGTTACTTTCTCTAATTTTGCAGGGAATAGGTGTCAAAGTCATGGATTTTATAAGCAGATAGTGAGCATAGAGTTGAAGGGGGAACAAAGCCTTTGAGGTTTTTATTATTATTATTTTTTAATATTGTCTTATGCAACTTCTCTTTTCTTGACTATCATGTAATTTCAAAATCTGGCTCCAAGTCACAATAAAACATGTTTATAAGCCAATATACCTGCATACAAGCCAGACCTGTCCCCCTGCAATCCTATACCGCCATTCTAGGTGTGCCTGCCTTATTTAGCAGCTGTTTGGACTTCTGTTTTTTAAGTGTCATTGAAACTTTCTTTTAGGCCTATCAACTATTCATATATCCAGGCTTCAGGGGAAAAGGGAAATTACATGGGTAACTTATTAATGTGAATGGAAATTACATAAATAGTTCCCTTGTGTGCTAATGAAGTGAATAGACATCTTAGATTCTCTACACTAAATGGTAAAGCTAGATACATCAGAAAATGAAGAAAACATTTCATCCTCTTTAATGGCAAATGTATCCAAGTAATTTTTTTCTTTATTCTTGTGCCAAAGAAGTCTTGTCATTATAAAGAGGTTACCCGCAAAATTATGCAATCCCGTAAAAGAGGTTTATGTATTGGCCTACCTAAGAGGACATGAAACATTTAAAATGTAAATGACTGAATTACAGAGTGGTTAAAAGTAATTAAGCAAGGGAAATAACTAAAATTTTTGCCCTCTTAACGTGGAATTAAAAAAAAAAAAATGAGGCTACTAAGTATATAGGTAGAATAAAGCTTTAAAAGAAAATTACCATTGTATAAATTAATAAGTAATGTTTGCATAATGATAACAGGGCATAAACCATTTCTACATGTTACATCACATTTTAAAGAGACTAGTAACCAATCTAATAACCCACCGCCATCGAGTCGATTCCGACTCATAGCGCCCCTATAGGACAGAGTAGAGCTGCCCCATAGAGTTTCCAAGGAGCGCCTGGCGGATTTGAACTGCTAACTACGCCACCAAGGTTTCCAGCCAATCTAATGGACAAAGATATATTTCTAATTATTATTTAGTAGTTTCAGTTGAATCTGATTTTGCAAGTTCTATTTATTTTCTCCATGAGTAAGTCTTAATGGAACCTCCATTCTTTTTGGTTGTCTCCACTGCTCATTTAATTGAAGAGAAAGCACACAGAAACGTTTATATTAATCCCTTGATCTCGTGGTTATTCAATGCAGGTACGAAAAGAGTATGGGAAGTGCTTCAGACACTCATATTGCTGTGGCGGCCTCCCAACCGAGAGCCCCCACAGCTCAGTGAAGGCATCTACCACCAGGACCAGTGCTCGGTACTCCTCTGGCACACAGGTAATGGAGAGTTTGACAGCACCTGTAATTAGCCTTATTTATAGAAAGTCTATGGAGACATGTTCTCTTCCGATGCACTAATTGTCTTCTCATTTTAATGATTTAAGTGGCTAATTCTTGTTTTTTTAGTATTTTGGTTTCGATTTCTTTTAAAATATTTCTCCAAGGTGTTTCTTTAGGTGCAAACATCCTTTTTTGAGGGGAGTTCCTTAAGGACTATATCATAATTGTTTTTGTTATCCTAAGCTCATGTAGAACAGTGCCTAGTTCATAGTAGGCACTCAGAATAAACGTTTGCATACGCATCTCCACCTTTAAAAAACAAAACAAAACATGTTTTTAATAGTGGAAGATTAAATGTCCCTTAGTAGAAAAGCAACAGGGCAGAATAGACTTCCATAGTTTTAGGCAGAGCTTCAAACGTCTTTGTTCCAGTCTAAGCCCCTACTGAGAATTTGCATTTCCAACAAGTTCCCTACTGAGAATTTGTGACTCCACCCCAGCCAGATATACTGAACCAGAATCTGTATTTTAACAAGATCCCCAGGTGATTCTTACGTATAACTTCCTGGGACCTTGTTAGAAATACAGATTCTCAGCAGGGGTTCAAACCAGAACAAATCCGTTCAAAGCCCTAGTTTTAGGCCAAAAACAACACACATTTTTTAAAAGGCCAACAGATAAGCAAACACTGGTTGTTTAGTGTAAATCTTTTGCGTCTTTATTAAGTTAAGGTTGGGGAAACTAACATAACATACCTGTCTTGCTATTTTATATCAATAGAGTCGTATAAGAAGGATGTGGAATGACACTGTGAGAAAACAGTCTGAATCTTCTTTTATCTCAGGTGACATCAATAGTACTTCGACACTTAATCAAGGTCAGTTACTAGGAAAATTTGAGTTTACAAATATAAATTTTGTACTTTTGCCAATTTATAACAATTCCAGAGAAAATGCACAGATGGGTTTATATCACAAGCTCTTAAATCTGTTGAGCCAACTTTTACTATCATTAAGTACATATAAATTCTTTCTATTCAGTAATGTAATGCAAAAATAAACTTTTAAATTCTACATTTACATGGAAAGACTGGATAAAAGTAATTACTGAGAACATAATTTCCAACAGGTTAAGATGCTTTCCTAGAGAGTGCAAATTTATCCTTTCTAACCAAAAGACATTTATAAAAGGTTTCTTCTTAAAATACTAATATAATTAGCATAATAACTATCCACATTAAATAGTGTTTTTTGCAGTTAAAATTCTTGTTTATAAAGTTCTTTTACATTTTTTTCCCAAAAAGTGAAACATAAATGTTACCCAAAAAGTCACGGTAAATCTTTATAAATAAAATTAAAATAGATGAGGGTATATAAAATAACTTTTCTTTTCCTATTTGAATGACTAGTTTTGGGTATGTCTACTATTGCAACTTTAAATTTATGGCCTAAATTAATACAATTCTTACTTACAATAAACTGGGAAGTAAAATAATTTGGCAAGACAAGGGTACACACACACAAACAAATGGAATCCTGAATAAAAGCTTAGTAAATGTCAATTTGATATGAAAACATTTTTATTATCTATCACCTTGGAAAGGTGATTTATCCAGGTAATTTCTGTTTGATGTCCTGACTTAAAATATAATATGTAAACTATGTTTTATCACAATGAAATATTAAAGCATTGCATTTAATTATTGACATTCTTCTGATAAGATTTTGGTTTAAAATAAAAAAGGAGTATTCAACCAACCTGAATTTTAAAACATTTTCAGTCAAATTATATTAGCTATGCAAGCGATACATTTGATAAGTATTGAAAGGTTTGTAATTTGTCCCTTAGAATGAGTGAAACGTGTTTATTCCATTGCTGTAATGTTTTATCCAATTCTGTTAAGATGACTATCAAAAAAGTAAATGAATTATTCAGTGATTCATTTTTGAAACCTGGCAAGTCAGATTATGGAATGAACTTTCTTGTTCTGTAGAATTTGTGAATGGTCTAGTAATTCATTACACACAGTACTCTCTCTCCCCCTTGGCATGTGTGCTTGTGCGTATATACTAAGAGAAGCTTTTTGCAGTATGTCGTAATTTTTACCTGTTTGTGAAAGTTGTTTTTTCCTCCTGCTTGTGTCATAGTTGGTATTAACACAGATGTTTTCTTGAGGGATAATCCCACACCTGTAAATTCAGAAAGTTTGAGATTCCCGCTTCTGGGCCTCAGTGGTTAAGTTTTTAATAATAAGCAGTAACATCATGAAACATAATGTTGATCTCTGTGCATTTAATTGCCATTTTTGTTTAACAGTGATTTTGTATAAATTAGTAAATGTCATCCTCAGCAGGTGTTTACTTGGGGGACTTAGAAAGCACCTGTGAATTACTGAAATGTAACTTCCCTCTCCCCTTTCTCCTCCAAATTAGTAGTTGAAATACAGTCAGAAAATTTCAGCAGATTTTCCTTTGCCAACTTGTCTGCTACCCTTGGTGAATAACAGAACAACAAAAAACAAACAAACAAAAAACTCTAGTGCAACTGTAACACTAAAATAAGAGAACTGATGTTATTTTTTTCTGTTTCTTTGCTTTAGGAATGACTGGCAATTACCTACTAACAAACCCTCTTCTTCGACCCCACGGCACTAACAACCCCTATAACACATTGCTCGCTGAAACAGTTGTATGTAATGCCCCTTCAGCTCCTGTATTTAACTCACCAGGTGTGCTTATACTTACGAATAAAACTACCTATCTTTGCTGCTAAACAGAGCTTTGATCTTTTCCCCGTTTCTAAGATAAAGACAAGTCGTTATAACTTTGTTGTTACATGCTGAATTGCTCAATTAAAAAAATTCTAAAAATGTGATACTGCCCATGCCAGGCTTCTAAAACTGCACTATATTATAGTAAAACCTCAGTCATGATAGTAATTCCAATAATTATCCATGTCTTTAACACAGGTGGCATAAATCTTAATATATTATTACAGGACTGACATCACATGGTCTGAGAGCCCATCTTCAAGATTTATATCATTTAGAGGTATCCTATCTATATCATATACTGTTCAGTTGACTCTAAAGCTTGCTGACAAAATTAGCTTCTGGCGTGAATTA
This sequence comes from Loxodonta africana, assembly GCF_030014295.1. Classification (NCBI taxonomy): domain Eukaryota; kingdom Metazoa; phylum Chordata; class Mammalia; order Proboscidea; family Elephantidae; genus Loxodonta; species Loxodonta africana. The sequence goes on from NC_087344.1 coordinate 125,504,801, forward strand.
GCTAATGAAGATAATTGGGAGGCCCAGGTGTAGAAGATACCTTCAGCATTATCAATATGACCAAGCTATAGTATAGTGCAGCTTTATGGTAGTTTTCCTTTTTTCTTAAGAAAACTTGGAGAATTATATTAGCCAGTTTGTACCTATAGTTTTTTTGGGGGGATGAGTGGGTTGTCACTAACCCATCCTGTATTGCTATGTTTTGTAATAGCTAATTAAAAAAAAGAAAGCATATATATTTAATATTAACAGAAATGTCAAGATTTTTTGGTCAAAGCTGTTACATAATTACTGATAGCATACAATCTTTATTTGTGATTAATATCTTTGCTACTAAATTAAACCCAGAACTTTGTTACCTTTTCTTTTTTCTTAAAATTCTTTTTTAACGTAACTGCAGCTTCTCTTTTCATTCTCTTGTTTTCTTACTTTCCTTATGCTTTCCTCTAGCAACCTACAGAGAGACAAGTATGGGAGTAAAACTTAACTTTGCCTATCAAATGTAAATTTTTTCAGCATGATTTTTAATGGGCACAATTAAAACATAACTAGCAGTCATGAAGTAGACTCAGCGGGCAAGTGGTTCACAATTTGCAACTAAAATGTAACCATATTCAAAACAGTATATCTGTACTGTCCTGTCAGTAATAAAAGTCTGTAGCAAATGCTGTCCATACTTAAGTATACGCAATGCTGAAATAATTTGCTCTTTAAAGCCTGAAGTGCTGTCAACCAAAATGCTTAATAATTGATCATTTCTGCGTTCCCACAGTAATCTTGCTACAGGCTGTGGAAAGTCTTCAAGTGAATTACCTGAACTTGAGCAGAAAAAAGTTGTCTCTTCAAAACCAGTCAAAGATGGGCTTAAATCTGCAGTATATCATAGAAAACACCTGAATTACCCAGTATATACTTTTATTTTTATTAAGCAATGATAGACAGAAAAGAAAAATGTTTCACAAGATTGAATCTCTGCAGAGGAAACAAATGCTAGCATGTAACCCGTACGTCACCTACTGAAAACGCCACTATTTTGTAGTGGTAGATCTTACAAAGATTGGGACCCATTTGTGAATTAAGCTGGAGAATTGTCTAAGAATTCTAAAGAAAACCTTACAAATAACTCTTAGCAACTTTATTTTGTTACACATGGAACATGATACAAATTGTACTGTCAGTTATTCAGTTGTAGAATTATTCTGTTGTATGCAAAAAAATTTTTTTTTTTATGCAGGGTCGCTATGAGTCGTGACTGACTCAGCGGTCCCTAACAACAGCAACAACGACCCAAGTTTTGGGTCAGAGTTTTTAAAAATAACAAGAGTCACTAACAGTTTCTCATCTCCTGGTAATGATAATGACATCAGACGTTTATTACTCACGAAGTTTGTGCCAGACAATGCAGAGATAGTTTTTGTCCTGAAAGAAATTGCGTTTTCTAGGATAATCTGCAGCTTTAAGAGTGGAGCGAGCGCTAAAAAGAGACATTGACTGTTTTTCCCTGAACTCCTCCAAGCCTTGCATACAATGCAGCAGCCTCACAGTGGTCAGTTTCATTTCAGTAACATCATTTCATTCTTTTTTTTTCCAGACCTATCTGTAGACAAAGTGATTTTTTTTTTTTTCCTCTAGGATTTTGAGAAAGAATAACCTAACTTTCCATGGTGCAGACCATTTAATTTTCTCTCAAACTTCTTTTTTCCATTTGCCTGAGAAGCACTGTGGTGTCTTAGTTTACATGTTTATGTGTCTGTAGAAAATACAACTCTGACCAATAGAGCATGTTACCATATTTTTTTCCTCCTGAGCCGCTTTTCATGACTTCAGCAGACTTATTCAATCTTTCATTCCTTTAGAAATGAAAAATAAACTAGCCAAGGCTGACACTCTTCTCCCATTCCATAGTTAATATTTATTCTTGGTTTAATTTCTGTGAGCCATACTTAAGAAATTTCTGACATTTCTGCGTCTGACCTCCATGCCCATGGTGTCTATGGGCCAACCTTGTACAATAGACTCTGCTGATCCATTCGGTGCTGTCACTGTGACTGATGCAGACTGCAGGGCTGCAGGCAAACTCTGACCATTAGAAGCCTGGGGCCATTGTCATTTAGAGAGATCATTAGTACCAAAAAAGCAAAACAAGAAAAAACATTAAACAAAAAAATGAAAGGCTGCTATTGCTGGTAATCTAATTTGTTGAACCCTTGCTCTGACTAAGTTGCTGAGAAGCTTAGAAATTCTTCATCATGTTACAATAAATCATTTTACTTTCTTTTATATATCAGCTACTCTTAGGCCAGATAGCCTGAGCAGACAGACATGATGTGAGTTGTCCAAAGTGAGTCATTCCACCTGCTGTTATCATGTGGTTGGATGGTGCTTGTGGGCCCCTGGTCCAGTTAGTATGAGAGATGGCTGTCTTTGTTTAACACAAATTCTTTGTATCTGTCCATTTTTTTTCATTCTTTTTTTTTTTTTTTTAACTTCATCTCCAGAAAAAGGAAATGTTAGAATGTCGTTTAAAAAGTTGCTTGCCAGTTATGTGGGTTTATGTTGTACATTTGCCTTCAGTTTTTGTATGTGACTTATTCCTTTTTAATTTAGTGTTGTTTAGGACAAATTCTGTTAATTTTATTTTTATAAACCATAGTCTCGTACTTTAAAATGTAAATGTCACTAATGGATTGCTTTGCATTAACTATGCAAGGGCATGGAGTGAAGTCATCTTTGTTGTGTCAGACATTTGACCAGAAATGAATTGCTAACTACTGCCTCCCTGAAATTGCTAAAGTAATACTCTGTATGCCATCTTCCCTCCCTGGAAAACAGCATTACTCTGTAACACTTTTTCTGTTGTCTAAGGGGCTACAACTGTGTACAGTTGGGAATGCTGGAAAGCCTGGCACTTCTCAAGTGTTAGCTTTCAAACACAACTTTGTCCTGAACGACATTAAAAAGTCTTGTACAAAAGCATATAAAGATGCTCTAGAAAGGCACAGAGGCAGTAACAAAAACTCCCCCTTTTCTGTTGCAGGACATTCACTGAACAATGCCAGGGATACAAGTGCCATGGATACTCTACCGCTAAATGGTAATTTTAACAACAGCTACTCACTGCGGAAGGGAGACTATAATGACAGCGTGCAAGTCGTGGACTGTGGACTAAGTCTGAATGATACTGCTTTTGAGAAAATGATCATTTCGGAATTAGTGCACAACAACCTGCGGGGCGGCAGCAAGACTCACAACCTCGAGCTCACGCTACCGGTCAAACCTATGATTGGAGGGAGCAGCAGTGAAGATGATGCTATCGTGGCAGATGCTTCATCTTTAATGCACGGAGACAACCCAGGGCTGGAGCTCCATCAGAAAGAACTCGAGGCACCGCTCATTCCTCAACGGACTCACTCCCTTCTGTACCAGCCCCAGAAGAAAGTGAAGCCTGAGGGAACTGACAGCTATGTCTCCCAGCTGACAGCCGAGGCCGAGGACCACCTCCAGTCCCCCAACAGAGACTCTCTTTATACAAGCATGCCCAATCTTAGAGACTCTCCCTACCAGGAGAGCAGCCCTGATGTGGAAGAAGACCTGTCTCCCTCCAGGAGGAGTGAGAATGAGGACATTTACTATAAAAGCATGCCAAATCTTGGAGCTGGCCATCAGCTTCAGGTATGCTACCAGATCAGCAGAGGCAATAGTGATGGCTATATAATCCCCATTAACAAAGAAGGGTGTATTCCAGAAGGAGATGTTAGGGAAGGACAAATGCAGCTGGTCACAAGTCTTTAATAGTGCAGCTAAGGAATTCAGGGCCACATGCAAGTATTAAGAAGTAAATAAAGACTCCAACGGCCCCATGCAACTCCCTCAAACTCTGCTTGAAGAGACGGCTCTGTTGACCTGTGGTTCTCCAGTGTAAAAAAAGAAAAGATGACTGAACCTTGCAGTTCTGTGAATTTTTATAAAACATATAAAAACTTTATATATACACAGAGTATACTAAAATGAATTATTTGTTACAAAGAAAAGAAATGCCAACCAGGTATTTTAAGATTCTGCTGCTGTTTAGAGAAATTGTGAAACAAGCAAAAGAAAACTTGCCAGCCATGTTACTGCAGCAGTTTGTGAACTAAATTTGTAAATATGGCTGCACCATGTTTGTAGGCCTGCATTGTATTATATACAAGACGTAGGCTTTAAAATCCTGTGGGACAAATTTACTGTACCTTACTGTTCCTGACAAGACTTGGAAAAGCAGGAGAGATATTCTGCATCAGTTTGCAGTTCACTGCAAATCTTTTCCATTAGGGCAAAGTTTGAAAACATGTTTAACCACTAGCAATCAAGCCACAGGCCTTATTTCATATGTTTCCTCAACTGTACAATGAACTATTCTCATGAAAAATGGCTAAAGAAATTATATTTTGTTCTATTGCTAGGGTAAAATAAATACATTTGTGTCCAACGGAAATATAATTGTCATTAAAATAATTTTAAGGAGTTTGAAGAAAATATTGTGAAAAGCTCTTGGTTGCACATATGTTATGAAATGTTTTTCTTACACTTTGTCATGGTAAGTTCTACCCATTTTCACTTATTTTCCACTGTATGCAGTGTTCTGCTTTGACAAATTAGTCTTTCTTCTTACATTTAAATTTCTTATTGCCAAAAGAACGTGTTTTATGGGGAGAAAACTCTTGGAAGCCAGTTACGCCATGCCTTGCACAAATGTGGTGAAATCTAGAAAAGATTGTGTGTCACTCCTCCGTTTATTCTTGAACAGAGAGGGCAAATAGGGCACTGGGCACTTCTCACAAACTTTCTAGTGAACAAAAGGTGCCTATTCTTTTTTAAAAAATAAAATAAAACAAATATTACTCTTCCATATTCCTTCTGCCTATATTTAGTAATTAATTTATTTTATGATAAAGTTCTAATGAAATGTAAATTGTTTCAGCAAAATTCTGCTTTTCTTTTCATCCCTTTGTGTAAACCTGTTAATAATGAGCCCATCACTAATATCCAGTGTAAAGTTTAACACGGTTTGACAGTAAATAAATGTGAATTTTTTGGAAGTAGTTAACGTGCGCTTTTATGTATGATACACAATGGCTTTAACACACTGGTCCTTTTCCACCCACACCCTAGGTTTAGGTACCTTCCTACTATAACCCATGGATTTGTGAAAGGATACAGCTAAGTTGCCTGGTTGCTCTATGTGCTAAAGGTCATATGATATTTTTGTATCATAATTGCCTATTACACCTGCATAAACTCTGGCTGTTTCAATAGGAAAATATACGGAAAGTGCTTTTGTTAGTTGCATTGTACCAGAACTCAAAAAATAAAAGAAGGGTTGGAAATTCTACAAATTTGAGCATCATAAAAAATTGATTTTTCAGCAGTGTAGGTGAGAATTTCCTAAAACATCCTTCTACAGTTAGAGGATTAGAAGTATCCCCATAAAAGAAGTGCAAATGACAGTATTTGTTATCATGGGAAGTTTTTACTCTAAGTTCGAAAATCGTATAATTGAATCTCAATGAATAGATTTTTCCTGACTACACCATAAGCATTTATACCAAATTCTTACAAAGCTTATTGATTCTTTCAAGTGCTTCCACGAAGTTAGAAATCACTTGATTTTACCTGGACACACACTTAGTCATGCCTGTTGAGCTTAAAGATAGTAATAATTAAAAAAAAAAAAAAACTTTAAGGTTTGCTTTCATATACCTACATGTGGATGTAGTAAGGTAGACATTAAATAATGAAATATTTTAAATATTTAATATTAAGGTAAAAAAAGAGAGGTATAAAACCCGACAAGTTGGAGATTGGTTGTAAGAAATTAATGTCCAAACAGATTTAATTGAATTTTCTTTTGCTAAAGTTCTTCAGGAATTTACAAAATTATACTTGATAGAAGGGAGTAGCACATAGACAAATATTTTAATTTTCTATTTTGCTTTACGTTTTCCTTTCAGAGCCTAAAACTGTGCAGTGTTATGTGATGTATACTTCCCAGTATTCAAGATGACTAGAGTCAGGCTGGTTCTATAATGAAGTTATTGAAAAAACAGCACTGATTATTCAGTTGGTGCTATTTCTTTCTCTTGAGACAGTTCTCAAATGAAACTCTTGTATGACGTGAACAATACATAGTTCCTAAATGGTTAATGTCATTTTCTTTAAAAAACCTTTTTTATTAAGACTCTGTTGTGGTTTATACCTCTTGTTATGTTCATATAACTGGCATTTTTAATCATTTATGTGGAAGAGAACTCATACAAATCCATAAATTACTTAAATATGTTGCCACCTTCAACTCATTAACGTTTGAGTGTACTTACATATAATATTTTTATCAGGAAAAAATTATTTGACAGATCTCTACCACTGTTTTCTCCTCAAAAAGAAAAGAATCATGTGTAAACTCATTGCCAAATTTCAAAATAAAACTTCACGTGCACTTGTCTTAGGAGTGCATTCAGGATGCTTTATGTATTTATTTAAATGGGAAAGGACTTCCATCATCCAGCTTTGAACCTCAGGCTTAAAACTGACCTTTGAGGTTCTCTCACAGGAGATAGAGTGTTTTGTAAATTTTAACTCAATATTTTTATTGAAGTTATAGTTCTCAAGATAAACAAAATCTTGAGAGAATGTATAGTATGCAAGTTGAATTTCTGAAATGAAAGCAGCTCTTCAGATTTTCTTGATACTAAAATTTCCTTTAGAGATGTTACTCTCTACAGTATTGTAGTACCAAGAGCTTACACCAGCCTGTGTTCCAGATATTTCTCTTTTCAGTGAAATTGTTGCATTAAATCTCAGACATCAGTATGAAAAGTTAACTGGCATGTTGAATATAGATGGAAATGGCTTCACAGTGTAATGAAATTTGCATAATTTTTGTAAAAATGCCGTATCGCATGCTCCCTGCTAGTGAACATCAAGCTGATTTTGAGTAGTCCTTAAATAGCGTGTACTGGCTGGCTGGTAGCATTAGTGCGGAAGGATGAGAAAATAGTAGTGGGTTTGGAGATTAGCTCATGACAGCCTTGATTATCATTTCAGTGGTTTAGAATGAGAATTTTTCTGTTATGTCAGTTTGATTCTTTCTCCCAGTGATCATAGCAACACATTGTTTTAGCTAAATTCAAGCATAAAATGTTGACTGTTTAAGAAGGATATCATTTTTAACTAACATGTAAAACTTTCCACTTACCAGTGGTGCCTTGTTCCAAAGTTAAGGGACTAACGGAAACTCCTGGAAGTTGTCCAAGTTCATCCTAAGGCCCTATGGCCACCAAGCTTTTAAGTCCGAAGTAACTATATCTCTGTCAGCAGGCATTAATAAGAAGCTGTAAGTGCACCGTGTAATTAGACTAATGAAATGTACTGTAAGTGTCTTTCATATATTGGCTGTAAACCACTCCTCATCTCTTAATAAGGCTTCTCCAGGGTCTTCACCCTTTTCCTGATGGCACTGCTGTTGACTGAGTGTGCAGTTTCTCAGAAGGAGGGCCTCAGAGGCCAGGTCGATTTTTAAAGCTTACTGTTTTAACTGGTGAAATTTTCCTGAATTAATGCATTACCAAATGCTGTTAGGAGCCATGGTGGTACAGTGGTTAAACACCCGGCTGCTAACCAAAAGTTCAGCAGTTCGAACCCACCAACCACGCCGCGGGAGAAAGATGTGGCAGCCTGCTTTTGTAAAAATCATGGCTTTGGAAACCATATAGGGCAGTTCTACTCTGTCCTACCGGGTCACTATGATTCGGAATTGACTTGACACACAACGCACATACATACTGGTATTTAAAGTATAGATCACTAGCTGATGTAAAAAGCCACAAAACAGGTAACTCAATGACAATTGAGCTCTCCGAAATCTTTACCTGCTTTGGGGGGGAAAAAAAATTGCCCGGTGTATCTTTCACACATTTTTCTATTACGTGCTTATTGAAGCTGTAAGACCAAAATCTCTTAGAAATGTTTAAAAGGCATAATCTTCAGCAGACCAGTGTTGTGTGAGTGAAAGAGATGGTGATGAATGATCAATTTATGAGTAGTTTTCTGAATGTGTTTTTCATAAGCATTCTTAAATCATGTCAAATCTAAGCTTTTTAAAAGGTATTTTGGCAATCACAGCAACATAGCTTTCTTGTTTGGTTTTATTAGGCAAACATTTTTGATCTTTTAATATTCTCATAGAAAGCCTGACAGCTACATGTAGAACCACCCAGGAACAATAATCATAGGGTATCAGAGATTCTGATTCTATGAAACATGCATTTGTTTTTCTTCTGAAATATCCATTTTAATAAATACGTGGCTTTTCAGCCCAAACTTGGCACAAGCAGACACAAAATTCCTTTTGCGCTGTAATAAAGGAGCTACACAGCAAGAATGGCTGCCTAATTTTTTAAAGGTATCTCAGACCAGAAGTTTTTGTCCAGTTGACTAATTTTACTTATTACAACAGGAATAAAACTGCTAGCACCTGCACTTTAATAGATGCTTTTATTATACCAAACTCTGAGAAGGGTACTCAGATTACCCACTTATGCAAAGAAGAAAAATAATTTGCTCAAGGTCTCAAAGCTGGTGAGTGGCAGACCCTGCCCTAGAGTAATGTCTGTCTGATTCCAGCATTTAACCATCATGTGTCACCTCTGGTTTTACTTGGAGTTCCAATAATTTCCCTTGTTTTGCTTAGAGTTCCAAAAATTTCCTTACAGCTCAGGGAGTCTTTCCATGCTGATAGTCGCAGAGGGATTTTCTTTTTTTTGTTGTTCATTGAAAGAGCTGTAAGATAAGTAAGAAAACAGTTTAAGTCAGTGTTTTGGAAGAAGATATTCGTGGTAAAGGCTAATTTACCTCTAAAAGGCAAAATCTCAGCAGATCTGGGTCCATTTGCTGGGTGGTAGTTGAATTGTTTATTGTTAGTGACTTGCCCCTTTTGGAGATAACTTCAAAGGTCATCAGGAGGGGGTTGCCCTGGAGGGAAAAAAATTATAAAATTTTGATTCAAGGCACCCAATTTCTAGTTCTTACCTCACCAATAAAATCATACTGGCTTACCGAGTAGGCAGATGCCTGGGTCATCGGCAAAGTGGGATCAGCAACCACAAAAAACAAGAAAATGTGTTAAAGTATGATTTTTTATTTCCCTTCACCACCGAGGACCAACAACAGCAAAATGTTGTTGTTAGGTACCGTCGAGTCAATTCTGGCCCATAGTGACTGTATCAATGTACAGCAGAACGAAACACTCCCTGGTCCTGCACCATCCTCACAATCATTATGCTTGAGCCCATTGTTGCAACCGCTGTGTCGATCCATCTCATTGGGGGTGTTCCTCTTTTTTGCTCACCCTCTACTTTTCCAAGCATGATGTCCTTCTCCAGGGACTGATCCCTCCTGATACACGTCCAAAGTATGTGAGACGTAGTGTCGCAATCCTTACTTCTAAGGAGCATTCTGGTTGTATTTCTTCCAAGGCAGATGTGTTCATTCTTTTGGCAGTCCATGGTATATTTGATATTCTTTGCCAGCACCTCAATTCATAGGCATCAATTTTTCTTTGGTCTTCCTTATTCATCATCCATCTTTTGCATGTGTAGGAGGCAATTGAAAACACCATGACTTGGGTCAGCCGCACCTTTGTCTTCAAGGTGACATCTTTGCTTTTTAATATCATTGAGAGGTCTTTTGCAGCAGATTTACCCAATACAATGTGTCATTTGATTTCTTGACTGCTGCTTCCATGGGTGTTGATTGTAGATTCAAGTAAAATGAAATCCTTGACAACTTCAATCTCTTCTCCATGTAATATGATCTTGCTTATTGGTCCAGTTGTGAGGATGTTTGTTTTCTTTATGTTGAGATGTAATCCCTACTGAAGGCTGTGGTCTTTGATCTTCATCTGTAAGTGCTTCAAGTCCTCTTTCAGCAAGCAAGGTTGTGTCATATGCATAACACGTTAATGAGTTTTCCTCCAATCCTGATGGCTCAGATTATTTACTCAGCATACAGATTGAATAGGTATGGTGAAAGGATACTACCATACTGACGCACACCTTTCCTGACTTTAAACAATGCAGCATCCCCTTGTTCTGTTCAAACAACCGCCTCTTGGTCTATGTATCAGTTCCTCATGAGCACAATTAAGTGTTCTGGAATTCTCATCCTTTGCAGTGTTATCCATAATTTGTTACAGTCCACACAGTCGAATTCCTTTGCATAGTCAATAAAACACAAGTAAACATCTTTCTGGTATTCTCTGCTTTCAGCCAGGATCCATCTGACATTGGCAATGATATCCCCAGTTCCATGCCCTCTTCTGAATCCAGTTTGAGTTTCTGGCACTTTCACAACAGCAAAATAGTCTTGTGAAAAATCAAAATGTTTTAGCATTCCCTTATACTTAAAGTTAGCATTGTTTTAAATTACTTCTGTGTGTTTGTGTGTCTTTCAATGTTTAATGTTTAGGGGTTTTAAAAACTCATAATCTAGCTCTGTCTTTAACAATTGGCCAGAGAACTTTTCTTCTGAAAAATGAAGAGTTTCAACTAATTTGAGTATTTTTTCCCAAAAAAGTATGTCCTGTTGAGCCCTAGAGTTAGAGAGGGGAGCTCAGAAGGGCATGCATGGGTCCTCTAAATCTTGGAAAAGTAGGCCACTAAGCCAGGCATTATGCTGGTCTTTATATAAGTTAGTGCATTTAGTATTGTTACAATTAAGTATTATTATAAGTGAAAACTGAGGCTTGGAAAAGTTAAAGTCAGTTCAGCTTTGGCTCAGGGTAGGTTTGCCCAGCTTGAGGCTCCAGGAATTCCTCTGTGGTTAGCACCAAGAGGCCATGTGTGCTGACTTTCTAGGGAACTGCTCATTACGTGGAGCCATGGTGGCGCAGTGGTTAAGAGCTCAGCTGCTAACCAAAAGGTCAGTGGTTCGAATCCACCAGCTATTCCTTGAAAACTCCATGGGGCAGTTATACTCTGTCCTATAGGGTCTATGTCAGTCAAAATCGACTGGACAGCAATAGGTTTAGTTTTTTTATTTTTTGCTCATTACATAGCCAGTCCTGGGATCACTGAGGTAAAGGAAGGGTACATAAGGAATATGAATGACTCTTCGTACCCGGGGCTCCTGTCCACAGTCATTTCCCCTGGGCACTCCGCTTGGACACTTTTAATGTGGGTTTGGTCAGTACCACCCACTTTTGTCTCCACTCCTGCCAGTCTCCCCTCATTCCTAACTTTCCCTCCTCTACTTCTTTCCTCTTACAGCTTTTTGGTCTTCTAAATTTCCTCCAAATTTTTATTTATTTAATTTTCAAAAACTTTTTCATTCTTAATCACATCTTCTTTTATATGACATCTCATTTTATAGATTTTATTCTTCTAATTAGTGTCTATGCTTCCTCTCAGTGTCTTCTAGCCTCATGTGCTTTTTTAAAAATCTCATATATTTTATATTAATTTTTGGTATTAACCATTTATTGGAATGTAAGCCTGCTTATATTTAAATTTCTCATTTATTTTTAAATTTCCTTCTAGCCCTTCGAATTCTTAAAAAAATATTGAAGTCCCCTCTTTCTTTTTAACTCTGCTTTCTCTTTACTTTTTTTTCAAGAGTCAGCAAAAACATGGCCACGAAGATGGTAGCATTGAAAAAGAGTCTCCAGCAAGCATTTCAGGCCTACAAGTAATTCAAGTGGTAACTAAGGAAGGTGGATGCCTTACATTTCAGAAGGCTTGTAGAAGTAATCCGGAGAGAAAAGTGTGACGGGGAACAGAATACACACCAGGGCATGATTTCATGTCTCTTGTCCCATGACATACAGAATGACAGTTGCATGACTTTTCTCTAATACTTTTCAGTTATCTTGAAAACTAACTCAACTAAATTTTTGGCATTTTATCATTATTAAGTTTTTCCAAAAGTTACCTTTAACAATGCTTTTATTTTCCCACAGTCATTTAGTATATATAATATTTAATGAAATTTGTCAATACAATAACAGATACAACTGATTAGTGATTCACATCATGGGGAATTAAAGCCTGGGGATTTATTCTGATCCATACCCTCAAAGTTATGCTAGAACATCTCAACATCTAGAGATCAGGGTGAGTTTCCATGTTCTTCGTAATCTGCCTAATGTGGCCACTGAAGAAATCCTGGTGTCAGGTTCCAGCAACTCCATTTAAGTGTTCTGCAACATTAGACTTATATCAACTTTAGTGAGCTTCAGCTACACCAAATCTAAAACATAAGCTGCTGGAAACCTTGGATGCATCTCTTAACTAAACAAAACAAAACCAGTTGCGTCAAGTCGATTCTGACTCATAGTGTGACCCCATAGGACAGAGTAGAACTGCCCCACAGAGTTTCCAAGGAGCACCTGGTGGATTCAAACTGCTGACCTTTGGCTTAGCAGATATAGCTTTTAACGACTACACCCCCAGGATTTCCATCTCTTAACTAAAGAGCAACGTTAGTACCATCAAAGCTCTCTAAACTGATCTCCACTCAACAACCTTCGAGAATAATCTCAGCTCACAATCTCTGTGTTTTAGGGCTTTAAAAAATTCATTATCTGTCTCTGTCTTTAACAGTTGGCCAGAGAACTTTTTTTGGCACAATGAGCCCAGCCAGCAGTCTGCTCTCTAGTTTACTTGTTTTCTTCTCCCATCAGTTGAGTTTTATGTTTGCCAGGAGTGTTTTTTTTTTTCCCCAAAACCTGTTTGCAGTTGTATTGGTAATAATTTAATGGAACATTACATACTGATTAAATGAATGTAGGAAAAAAGACTATAAGCATGAGGTACTAGAAATTTACTGTTAAACCAGGTGTGGGTAAAACAACTGAAAAAAATTAGGAAAAAAACAAACTTTGGAAGGATTGTGCACTCGTATCATCCCACTGATGCCCACACATTTTCAACCTCATTTAAAGAAAGGGAAACTGGACGTTGTAGATGCTGCATTCTGGGTAGGGTGTATGCCAGAAAAACAATTCCGGACTGCAGTCAACAAACCCATACTCAAAGAAAAACCTTTGGCCCTTCATAAACTGACTTTTGCTATTAACCAGCCAAGGTCCCAATCACATTGAATAAGAGGGCTTTTGCTGAATGAGGGATTAATTTAACAAAATAAATTTACTCTCATAGTTAATTATCCAGTATAATAATTTTATTTAACATTAAAGCAAATAAAATATTTAACATATTTTATTTAACATTAAAGCAAAGATAAAGTGGCAAATCCATATTTTATGTATTTATCCCAAATTTAGTGTTCGTTTTGTATGACAAGATATATAAATAACGAAGTTGAGGCATTAGGGTCATGGAAACTGGATTCACGTAGACATAGGTTTAAGGCTTTGCTCTCTCTTGGGCAAATTACTTAACCTCTCTCAAATTGTTTCCTTCTCCGTAAAATTGGAATCAGCCTACCTTGGCAAGGGTTGCTGTGAGGATTAGAAGTAATGTATGTAAAGTGCCTTAGTGCAGCGTTTGGCATATGATAGGTACTGAATGGATGGTAGCTATTTTTCTTTAGAAAGATATTGTGAGTAGCATAAACACCTCATGACTTTAAGTCTTAGAAAAATAATCAGTCATCAGGACTTCAACTGGATTGTCATTATCTGCCTCAAGCCATATGCCCAGGATCTATCAGTAATACCTCCATGAAAAATGCACCATCAGCCACCAGGCTCATGCCTACAAAGGATAGGATTCCGACTGTGACTCTAGGGAATTCTTGGTTTTATGCAGCAATGTAGGTTAATGAGAGCAAAGGGGAACAAGCCTCTCAGTCTCCTTTTGGAACATTAATTTAGATAATTAAAAAAAAATTATCCTATACAGAGAAGTGTGTCACACAGTTTTTCTACTTCTCCATGTTTCAGATATCCCTTTTACCTTCTCATTCCTATTAAGCAGTAGGTAAGCCTCTTGCTTTACTTGGGTTTTTTTTTTTTTATTATTAACTTTTTTTCATTTAACAAATACTGTATTTCCTGCATAAAAGTAATTATGCATGAACACACAAATGAAAGACATCCCTGCCCTTGAATTAATCATAATAGTGACTAACATATATTCATCACCTTCTCTTTGTATTTAAACTCTGTATTTAAACCCTTCCATGAACACTATCTCATTAAAAAAAAATTCCAATTTTTAAAACAATCCCATGATGTGAATACCATTATTGTCAGCATTTTATAGGTGAGAAAACTGAGGCTTATCAAGGTGAAGTAACTGGCTGAAGATTAAACATCCAGTCAGTGGTAAATCTGAGAGCCTAAGTTCCTAAGGACCGTGTTATGAAGTAAGTGACATGGCTTGAAACAGAGATATTTCAAAGAATAATTACAACTCAATAAGTTAAAGTCTTCATGAGGCCACAAAGGAGAGAGTGATTGACTAGAATGGGGTACTGAGAAAAGCTTGATAGAGGAAGTGGTGTTGGAACTGAGTTTTGAAGGCTAAGTAGGAGTTTGCTAGGTGACCAAAGTGGAGAAGGACCATCCTAGGTAGAGGGAAAATGTGCAAAGCAATCAGGTTTGACAGAACATAAGATAATCTGAATGAGAAGTTCAATGTGGCTGGAAAAATATAATGTGTCTGATAGAGTGTAGTGAACCAAAAATCTGGGGAGAGATATTGAGCCCCGACTGAGGAAGGCCTTGAATGCCCCATGGCTGCTGGAGCTGATGCTCATGAAGGAAGAGAGAAGGGAATTAGTGTTTAGAGAGTTTTCTTATAGGTATTATAGTTGGTTTTTTATTTACATTATTTCATTTAATTACCACAACCATACAAAGAAGTAGGCTTTTTTTTTTTTTTTTTCTTCAAGAAACAGAACTGTATGGAACCCTAGAAACCTCCTTGTGTGTCTTCTTCTTGTCATTACACTGCCAAGGGTAATGCTAACATGACTCTGACAACATACTTGAACTTCACCTGTATTTGAACTGTGTATTTGTGGACTTTTGAAGCATGTAACATTTTGTATATGGCTTCTTTTATTCAGAATTATGTTTGTGAAAGTCATTCATACAAGCACATGCACTTCTAGTTCATTCATTTTCATTGCTGTATAATAGTCCATTGATAAATATATCATAGCTTATTTACCCAGTCTTGGAGTAGTTATTATTTACTCTATTTAACAAATGATAGAACCAAGACTTGAAGTGGTTAAACCACTTATTTTAAATCATAGAGCTAGAGAGTGGCAGACTAAGTCTTCGACCCAGTATCATCTGATTCTAAAGCCTGATAAGCAGCATAATATGGGATTTAAATCATTTAGTCTCTAGTCAACAAAAACTTCTTGAGTGTTTACTATGTGCCAGGTGCCTTTCCAGTTGTTGAGGGCATAGTAAGGAACAAGGCAGATCCCTGACCTCCTAATAAGTCTATAAAGCTACAAAAAGATAACTTCAGCAACCAGTAAGTTCTAGGAAGAAAACAAAAACCCAAAACCGTTGCCGTCGAGTCGATTCTGACTCATAGCAACCCTATAGGACAGAGTAGAACTGCCCCACTGGGTTTCCAAGCATTAGCTAGTGGATTTGACCTGCCGACATTTTGTTTAGCAGCCAAGATCTTCACCATCACCAAGGCTCCAAAGCCTGGGAAGGAGACTGTAATACCTTTGTATAGAGCACTAACTTTGTACCTCGTCCTGGTTACTTTACCTGTATTGAAAAATAAAAACAGTTGCCATCAAGTCGACTCTGACTCATGGAGACCCCATGTGTGTTACAGTAGAACTGTGCTCCGTAGGGTTTTCGGTGGCTGATTTTTCAGAAGTAGATTTCAGGCCTTTCTTCTGAGGCACTGCTGGGTAGATGGGCACCTCTAACTTTTTGGTTGGCAGCCAAGCATGTTAACTGTTTGCACCAGCAATTCCCAAATCGATGCCATGAGGTGGCCACCACAGTGTTATGATGATCCTTATTTTACAGATGATGAAGTTGAGGCTTGGATAGTTTAAGTAACCTGCCCTGTGTTCCTCAGTTAGTAAATACCAAACCAAAAACCAAACTCATTGCTGTCGATTCAATTCCGATGCATAGTGACCCTATAAGACAGAGTAGAACTGCCCCACACAGTTTCCAAGGAGTGCCTGGTGAATTCGAACTGCCAATTTTTTGGTTAGCAGCCACAGCTCTTAACCACTATGCCACCAGGGTTTCCAGTTAATGAACAGAGGGAAAAAAACCAAGTCCAAATCAGTTATCATCAAGTCAATTCTGACTGACGGCATCAGAGACCAAATCTAGGCAGTCTGGATTTGGAGCCTGTATACTTAAACCACAGAGCTATGTAGGTTACAATGGTACAGGATAATGCAACTAGAATATCAGGAAAGACCTCTATGAAGAGGGGATGTTGGAGTTCAAAAACTAAACAGCAAAATGGAGAAATTTGTTTTAAGATCTGGAAGAAGAATACCCTAAGCATTAAAAAAAAAAAAAAAAATTGCTGTCAAGTCAATTCCAACTCATAGTGATCCTATAGGGCAGAGTAGAACTGCCCCATAGGGTTTCCAAGGAGCGCCTGGTGGGTTTGAACTGCCAACCTTTTGGTTAACAGCTGTAGCACTTAACCAATACAACACCAGGATTTCCTATCCTAAGCATAAGGAAGAGCAAATAGAAAGGCCCTGAGTCAGGAAGGAGCTTGACAAGCTCAAATATCAGAAAGAAGAGGCAGAGTGGAGGGAAGTAAGGCCTTAGCCAAGGACAGTAGGGGAGCTACAGAGACATGGGCTGGAATATCATCTTCAACACATACTGTTGTTGTTGTTAGCTGCTGTTGAATCAGCCTGACTCATGGGGACCCTGTGCACAGCAGGATCAAACCGTTGTGATCCATAAGATTAGTTGATTTTTAGGAATAAACTGCGAGGACTTTCTTCCTACTCCATCTTAGTCTGGAAGCCCCACTGAAACATGTTTAGCAGCATAGCAACAAGCAAGTTTCCACTGACAGGCAGTGATGTCACATGAGGTGGATTGACTGGGAATCAAACCCATGTCTCCCGCATGGATGGCGAAAATTCTACCACTGAACCACCATTGCCTCCTCAACACATTCTACATTATTTTTCTTTCTGCTTGGCTGTATTCTAATCTATAGCATTAGATTCTTCTGTGGAGTTAGTGTAATGCTCCATATAAAGGCTTAGAACTTTGACAAGTAAGTATTAAGTATTCAAAACTTTACTTCCTCCCATTTTTGCTCTTCTCCAGTGCCACTCCTACTACAATGGCAGTAGTGAAACCAGAAAATACTGGAGACAAGTGGCTTGTGAAAGAACATGATTGACTCATATTTTCTCACATTTCCTGTCTATTATTTTTCATTACTGATTGCAAATTGCCAACTGAGGATTGGAGCTGTCATGAAAGACATTTCAGGGCAGATTCCTTTCCACATTCTTGTATCAGATGTGGGTGAAGCCCAAAAAGTCAAAGGAGAGGAAAACAGAAAGAGCTGGAAGCCCCTAAAATCTGGGGCTTTTAGCTTTCATAGAAAGCTATAAGTCCATTAGAGTGATTTTCAAATGAAGAAAATGCCTCTATCTGGGATTAGTTATCACTTTCTAGACAGGATCCTCTGCAGTGTCTCAAGGTGAGACAATGTTATGTGAGGCTCATCGTTATGAGCCTGTTCTAATTATATGCCTCCTTGATTATTGTTCTGCAGATTGATTAGAACAGTATTCAAGACATTTGTAGATCATAGTTCCTGGACACTTCTATATGTTAGCAAATCAAGTATGATTTATCCCTGGAATTATTGGTTAGGGACGGCTCCTTTTTTCAATGCATGTTCTCTCTAGCTTATAATTTTAATTAGTGCTTGCTCCCAGTTCACAATGAGAATAGGGATGATTGTCACTTCAGCACTGATGCACAGTCTCAGCTTGTAATGCAACTTTGACTTTTGCATTCAGATTCCTTAATCAATGCTAAATGTACGATAAGGGAAACTGCTGAATTAAAGTTACAGTGCAGTAGGAAATTGAATTGCCATTCAATTTAGGAGGTGAATTTGACTTAGATTACTGATAGGCAAAGCTGGATTTGACAATGCCAGATATCCTTATCCACCATGCTCAGTTCTGCCCCTTCTCCTGCACCCCCACCTAATTTTAAGGGCATAAGATCATTTGCCAAAGAAGGCTCAGTACAAATGGGGAGACCCCAGTGACCATGTTCTGCGTTGCTTGCAGCTTCTTGAGAAAATGAGTAGCAGCTATTATTGCTGTCCTGCTGTTGTACAGCTTTTGTTACCCACAATGCCTCATCACCTTTTTTTCCTGTCATATAGAAAAATATGACAGGCATCATATTTTTCACTTTTCTTTTATGCTCATGGGGGTCAACAGAGGCTACCTTGGCAGTTCTCTGTCGTTTGGCTGTGGCAAATGTCTGTGTCTCAGGAAGGTAAAATTATTTCCTGAAAATGAAAAATAACTAAGAAAAATTTGCTTTGAATTTCTGATTACCCTCTTTCCACCTAATATAATACTGCATTATTTCTTTGAAAGATCTACTATCTTGAACAAGATAATTATATTACTCTAATATGTCGAATTTTCCCTATGTGAAATACAAGAGAGCTACCTATTACAGAAAGATTAAGTTCAAATTTAATCACTTCGACTCTGAACTTCAAGTGAAATTTAATTATCATCGTCTTGACTTAATTTGACTAACACACAAACAGTGCCAATGAGAGCAGAAAAGTGAGAATGTGCGTTAAAAAAAACAAAGAGCAGAGAGGAGTTTGACAGAAGTGTGGAAGTTTCAAGAATAGAATCTCTTTCAGCAAGTTCAAGCTCTTTTACTCCTAAAAATGTAATTGGTATTAAAATACAATAACTTGAGGCAGGGTCAGGATGGCAGAATAGCTAGCCGCTTCCTGAGATCCCTCTTACAACAAAGACGTGAAAAAACAAGTGAAATGATTATATTTATGACAGGCCAGGAGCCCTGAACATCAAAGGTAAAGTTAGAATATGGACTGAGTGGCAGGGTGAGGGAGAGATGGTTCAGAAATGGAGAGGAGTTACGGGACCTGAATCGCTGGGAACCCCCTGGCACCATTCCCAGGAGCAGCTGTGGCAGGCTTGTGGTAGCGTTCACCTGCAGTTTCCACAGGGAGAAGCAGACAGCTGCACAGCCTACTCATACTTCTGGACCCAGAAAAGAACGGTACTCTCGGCAAAAGCTAAGTACATGTGTATATTTTAATGCACCCACCGCCCCCAAGCCAGCTTCAGTGGCTGTTGATTTCCCTGCACCTGAGATAGGCCATGTTGAGCATTCTGAGCCATTCTTCCAGACTAGGAATAAGAATAAATTCACAATTTGGGGAAAAGATAATTTGCCAGTTCTGCTAACTGGGGGAGCTCAGGAAAGAAGTGGCTCCTGTCCAGGCATAAACAGTCCATGGACTTTGAATACCTTTCCCCCCTGCATGGACCTGTGTGGGCCTATTCAGGAGAATAAGCCCTTGTTGGCAGACTGCAATCATTTCAACTGTGCGATGTGGGTGTTTGATATTTCACATCGCTTTGCCTATTAAATAGCTTCCTCACCTACCTACATCAGGGGCATAACGACTGATGGCTCCATTCAGGTCACCCAGCCACCCACGACAGGGGTCCAAAGATAGCTGGTACATCCCAGTCCTTACAAACAAAAGCATTGTGTGCCCATGGTCCATCTGCACAACCCACCCACCTGTATGCTCTAGGAAACAAGGACATGCTTTACTCACAGACATTGGGGGGGATGGTTCTCAGCTTCCTGCCTTGTTCAGAGTGTGACCCACTGCTGCAACCAAATACAGGTACCTACACCAATCACCCCTACCCCTCTAAGACTGTAGGACAGAGCCTGTACCACACACTTGATAATCAGCTACCTGGACAACTGAGCTGAATTCATACAAGAAAAGTGAATGGACTCCTAGACTGATATACCTGATAAAGCTCTAGCCATTTGGCGACAGGATGTCAGAGCTTCAAAGGCGAAAATAATCAAGCTAGTTCATGAAAGCAACCCATCTGGGCATATCAAAACAAAACAAAGCAAGAAGCTAGGATACAGTAAGCAAACATAAAATAAACTAAAACAATAACTTATAGATGGCTTGTAAGGACTGGGATGTACGAGTTATCTTTGGACCCCTGTTGTGGGTGGCTGGGTGACCTGAGTGGAGCCATCAGTCGTTATGCCCCTGATGTAGGTAGGTGAGGACGCTATTTAATAGTCAGTGTCAAGTCATAAAGAAACAGACCATGATTGCCTAAACAAGCTCTTAAAGCAAAGAATCAATGGATCTTCTAGATGAAGGTGTCTTCCTGAAATTACCAGATGCAGAATTCAAAAGATTAATATACAGAACCCTTCAAGACAACAGGAACGAGACTAGGAAGGAGATCAGGCAATACGTAGGAAAAGCCAAGGAATACACAGATAAAGTAGTTGAAGAAATTAAAAAGGGTATTCAAGAACATAATGAAAAATGTAATAAGCTACAAGAAGAATCCATAGAGAGACATCAATAAGATATTCAGAAGATTAACAATAAAATTACAGAATTAGACAACTCAATAGAAAGTCAGAGGAGCAGAATTGAGCAAGTGGAAGGCAGAATTGGTGAGCTTGAAGATAAAGCACTTGGCACCAATATATTTGAAGAAAATTCAGATAAAAGAATTAAAAAAAAAAAAAAATGAAGAAGCCTTAAGAATCATGTTGAACTCAATCAAGGGAAATAACATATGAGTGACTGCAGTACCAGAACAGGGAGTGACAACAGAAAATACAGAGAGAATTGTTGAAGATTTGTTTGCAGAAAACTTCCCTGATATCGTGAAAGATGAGAAGGTATCTATCCAAGATGCTCATTGAACTCCACATAAGGTAGATTTTAAAAGAAAGTCACCAAGACATATTACAATCAAACTTGCCAAAACCAAAGATAAAGGCAGAATTTTAAGAACAGCTAGGGATAAACGAAAAGTCACCTACAAAGGAGAGTCACTATGAATAATCTCAGACTACTCGGCAGAAACCATGCAGGCAAGAAGGCAATGGGATGACTTATATAAAGCAGTGAAGGAAAAAAAAAAAATGCAAGCCAAGAATCATATATCCAGCAAAACTATCTCTCAAATATGAAGGTGAAATTAGGACATTTCCAGATAAACAGAAGTTTAGAGAGTTCATAAAAACCAAAGCAAAAATAGAAGAAATACTAAAAGGAGTTCTTTCATTAGAAGATCAATAATATCAGGTACCAACCCAAGACTAGAATGCTGGACAGAACAATCAGATGTCAACCCAGACAGGGAAATCACAAAAATAAATCAAGATAAAAAAAGCTCACAACAGGGAAACAGCAATGTTATTATGTAAAAGAAGACAACATTAAAACAATAAAGAGGGACTAAGAAATATAGTCATAGATCTTTCATATGGACAGGAAGATGAGGCCATATAAAAAAATTAAAATTAGGTTTAAACTTAGAAAAATAGGGGTAAGTATTAAGGTAACCACCAAGAAGACTATCCTACTCATCAAAATAAAATACAAGAAAAAATAGAGACTCAGCAGAAAGAAAACCAACAACAATGAATAAGAGGAAAAGACAAACTAAGCAGTAAAAAAAGTGGCAAAAAGAAAATGTCAACAACACACAAAAAAAGACTTCAAAATGATAGCACTAAACTCATACCTATCTATAATTACGCTGAATGTAAATGGACTAAATGCATCAATAAAGAGACAGAGAGTGGCAGAATGGATTAAAAAACAATATGTCTATACGCTGCCTACAAGAAACACACCTTAGACTTAGAGACAAAAACAAACTAAAACTCAAAGGATGGAAAAAATATATCAAGCAAAAAAATTTTTTTAAAAAGCTGGAGTGGCAATATTAATTTCTGACAAAATAGACTTTAAAGTTAAATCCACCCCAAAGGACAAGGAAGGACACTATGTAATGATTAAAGGGACAATATACCAGGAGGATATAACCGTATTAAATATTTATGCACCCAATGACAGGGCTACAAGATACATAAAACAAACTCTATCAGCATTGAAAAGTGAGATACACAGCTCCACAATAATAGTAGGAGACTTCAACACACCACTTTTGGTGAGGGACAGGACATCCAGAAAGAAGCTCAATAAAGACACGGAAGATCTAAATGCCACAATCAACCAACTTGACCTCATAAGCATATACAGAACACTCCACACAATAGCAGCTGAGTATATTTTCTTTTCTAGTGCACATGGAACATTCTCTAGAATAGACCACATATTAGGTCATAAAGGAAGCCTTAGCAGAATCCAAAACACTGAAATATTACAATGCATTTTCTCTGATCATAAGGCCACAAAAGTAGAAATCAACAACAGAAAAAGCAGGGAAAAGAAATCAAACACTTGGAAACTGAACAATACCCTGCTCAAAAAAGACTGGGTCATAGAAGACATTAAGGTTGTAATAAAGAAATTCATAGATTCCAATGAGAATGAAAACACTTCCTATGAGAACCTTTGGGACACAGTGAAAGCAGTGCTCAGAGGTCAATTTATATCCATAAATGCACACGTATAAAAAGAGAAAGGAGCAAAATCAAAGAATTATCCCTACAACTTGAACAAATAGAAAGAGAGCAACAAAAGAAAACCTCGGGCAATAGAAGAAAGCAAATAATACATATTAGAGCAGAATTAAATGAAATAGAAAACAGAAAAACAATTGAAAGAGTTAATAAGACCAAAAGCCGGTTCTTTGAAAAAAATCAACAAAATTGATAAACCATTGGCCAAACTGACAGAAGAAAAACAGGAGAGGAAGCAAATAACCCAAATAAGAAATGAGTTGGGTGATATTATAATGGACCCAACTGAAATTAAAAGAATCATATCAGATTACTATGAAAAACCGTACTCTAACAAATTTGAAAACCTAGAAGAAATGAGTCAATTCCTGAAAACACACTACCTACCTAAACTAACACAAAAAAAGGCAGAACAATGAAATAGACCCATAATAAAAGAAGACATTGAAAAGGTAATCAAAAAACTCCCAATAAAAAACAGCCCTGGCCCGGATGTCTTCACTGCAGAGTTCTACCAAACTTTCAGAGAAAAGTTAACACCACCGGTACTAGAAAATGCTGCATACTCCTAAACTCATTCTATGAAGCCAGCATATCTCTGATAGCAAAACCAGGTAAAGACACCACAAAAAACAGAAAATTACAGACCTATATCCCTCATAAATGTAGATGCAAAAATCCTCAACAAAATTCTAGCCAACAGAATTCAACAACATATCAAAAAAAATAATTCACCATGACCAAGAGGGATTCATACCAGGTATGCAGGGATGGTTCAACATTAGAAAAACAATGTAATCCACCACATAAATAAAACAAAAGACAAGAATCACATGATTTTATCAATTGATGCAGAAAAGGCATTTGACAAAGTTCAACACTCATTCATGATAAAAACTCTCAGCAAAATAGGAATAGAAGGAAAATTCCTCAACATAACAAAGGGCATCTATACAAAGCCAACAATAATTTTTTTATTATACAAAGCCAACAGCCAACATCATCCTAAATGGAGAACATCTGAAATTATTCCCTTTGAGATTGGGAACCTGACAAGGATGCCCTTTATCACCACTCTTATTCAACATTGTGCTGGAGATCCTAGCCAGAGCTATTGGGCTAGATAAAGAAATAAAGGACATCCAGATTGGTAAGGAAGAAGTAAAAGTATCTCTATTTGCAGACAACATGATTTTATACACAGAAAACCCTAAAGAATCCTCAAGAAAACTATTGAAACTAATAGAAGAGTTCAGCAGAGCATCAGGATACAAGATAAACATACAAAAATCAGTTGGATTCCTCTACATTAACAAAAAGAATATTGAGGAGGAAATCAACAAATCAATACCATTAACAGTAGCCCCCAAGAAGATAAAATACTTAAGAGTAAATCTTACCAGAGATGTAAAAGACCTATACAAAGAAAACTACAAGACACTACTGCAAGAAACCAAAAGTGACCTACATAAGTGGAAAAACATACCTTGCTCATGGATAGGAAGACTTAACATTGTAAAAATGTCTATTCTACCAAAAGCTATCCATAGATACAGTGCAATTCTGATCCATATTCCAATGGCATTTTTTAATGAGATGGAGAAACAAATCACCAACTTCATACAGAAGGGAAAGAGACCCCAGATAAGTAAAGCATTACTGAAAAAGAAGAACAAAGTGGCAGGCCTCACTCTACCTGATTTTAGAGCTATTATACGGTCACAGTAGTCAAAACAGCCTGGTACTGTTACAATAACAGATACATAGACCAGTGGAACAGAATTGAGAATCCAGACATAAATCCATCCAGTATATGAGCAGTTGATATTTGACAAAGTCCAAAAGTCAGTTAAATGGGGAAAAGACAGTCTGTTTAACAAATGGTGCTGGCGTAACTGGATATCCATCTGCAAAAAAAATGAAACAAGAGCCATACCTCACACCATGCACAAAAACTAACTCAAAATGGATCAAAGTCCTGAATATAAAATCTAAAATGATAAAAAAGCATGGAAGAAAAAATAGGGACAACGCAAGGAGCCCTAATACATGGCGTAAATAGTATGCAAAACATTACTAACAATGCAGAAGAGAAACTAGATAACTGGGAGCTCCTTAAAAGCAAATGCCCATGCTGATCAAAAGACTTCACCAAAAGAGTAAAAAGATTACCTACAGACTGGGAAAAAGTGTTTAGCTATGACATTTCTGATCAGCAACTGATCTCTAAAATCTACATGATACTCAAAAACTCAACTACAAAAAAGACAAATAACCCAATTAAAAAATGGGCAAAAGATATGAATAGACACTTCACAGAAGAAGACATTTCAGGTAGCTAACAGATACTTGAGGAAATGCTCACGACCATTATCCATTAGAGAAATGCAACTCAAAACTACAATGAGATTTCATCGCACTCCAACAAGGCTGGCGTTAATACAAAGAACCCAAAATAGTAAATGTTGGAGAGGCTGTGGAGACACTGGAACACTTACACACTGCTGGTGGGAATTGAAAACGGTACAACCACTTTGGAATTTGATTTGGCGCTTCTTTAAAAAACTAGAAATAGAATTACCATACAATCCAGCAACCCCACTCCTTGGAATATATCCTAGAGAATTAAGAGCCTTTACACAAACAGATATATGCATACCCATGTTCACTGCAGCACTGTTTACAACAGCAAAAAGGTGGAAGCAACTCAAGGTGCCCATCAAAGGATGAATGGATAAATTACAGTATATTCACACAATGGGATACTACGCATTGATAAGGAACAATGATGAATCCGTGAAACATTTCATAACATGGAAGACTCTGGAACCCATTACACTGAGTGAAATTAGTTAGTAGCCAAAGGACAAATATTGTATAACACCACTATTATAATAACTGGAGAAATAGTTTAAACAGAGAAGAAAATATTCTTTGATGGTTATGAGGGGGGGAGAGAGGGAAAGAGGGAGAGATGTTTTCAATAATTAGATAGTAGATAAGAATTATTTTAGGTGTTGGGAAAGACAACACAATACAGGTGAGTTTAGCACAACTGGACTAAACTAAAAGCAAAGAAGTTCCCTGAATAAACTGAATGCTTCGAAGACCAGTGTAGCAGGGGCGGGGAGAGTGGCTTCTGGGGTCTTAAACACTAGCAAGCGTGCATCTAAGATGCATCAATGGGTCTCAACGCACCTGGAGCAAAGGAGAATGAAGAACACCAAGGACACAAGGTAATTATGAGCCCAGGAGACAGAAAAGGCCACATGAACCAGAGACTACATCAGCCTGCAACCAGAAGAACTAGATGGTGCCTGGCTACAACAGATGACTGCCCTGACAGGGAACACAATAGAGAGCCCCTGAGGGAGTAGAAGAGCAGTGGGATGCAGACCCCAAATTCTCATAAAAAGACCAGACTTAATGGTCTGACTGAGAGTAGAAGGACCCCAGAGGTCATGGTCCCCAGACCTGCTGTTAGCCCAAGACAGAAACCATTCCCAAAGCCAACTCTTCAGACAGGGATTGGAGTGGACTAGGGGATAGAAAATGATACTGTTGAAGAGTGAGCTTCTTGGATCAAGTAGACACAGGTAACTATGTTGGCATCTCCTGTCTGGAGGGGAGATGAGAGGGCAGAGGGGGTCAGAAGCTGGCTGAATGGACACGAAAATAATGAGTGGAGGGAAGGAGTGTGCTGTCTCCTTAGGGGGAGAGCAATTAGGAGTATATAGCAAGGTGTCACCTTGAAGACTAAAGTACGCCTGATCCAAGCCATGGTGTTTCAATCGCATCATATGCATGTGAAAGCTGGACAATGAATAAGGAAGGCCGAAGAATTGACACCTTTGAATTGTGGTGTTGGCGAAGAATATTGAATATACCATGGACTGCCGAAAAAACGAATAAATCTGTCTTAGAAGAAGTACAACCAGAATGCTCCTTAGAAGCAAGGATGGCGAGAACTGCGTCTTACATACTTTGGACATGTTTTCAGGAGGGATCAGTCCCTGGAGAAGGGCATCATGCTTGGCAGAGTACAGGGTCAGCGGAAAAGAGGAAGACCCTCAACGAGGTGGATTGACACAGTGGCTGCAACAATGAGCTCAAGCATAACAACGATTGTAAAGATGGCGCAGGACCAGGCAGGGTTTCGTTCTGTTGTGCATAGGGTCGCTATGAGTCGGAACCGACTTGATGGCACCTAACAACAACATATACATTTTTGTATGAGAGACTGACTCGATTTGTTAACTTTCACTGAAAGCAGAATAAAAATTAAAAAAATAAAATAAAATGAAATATAATTACTTGGCAGGGCAAATACGAATATTTAACACAAACAAATTGGTGTAGTTTAAATGTTCCTGAGCTCAGGTTTAACAGAATTTTGTAAGGAAGATTTATAAAATGAAAGTGTTTGAAATGAAGTAAAATATCCTTGAGGATTTTTATCACCCACTAAAGCTTAGAAACGGCTGTTCTCTTCTAGAGTCGAGTTTGATGATTGGAAAACCAGTATAAACTTTACCCTAAACCAAAATCCAGGTAAAGAGGGTTTTCCTACATTTACTTAAGCTTTGATAATTGTTGATGATGGTTTGTGGTCTCTATTTCTAACTTCAGTTTGAGATATTCCAAAGTATTTCATCGACGCTTTTTGTTTTTGTTCTATGTTTTAAGTATTTCAAATCTTAGGATCCTTAATATAAAAATCAGTAGTAATTGCTGTGTGATGGAGTGGAATTTTTAAGACTAAGGAAAATGGTAACAAACTGATAATTTGAGGGATGGTGCATAGAAGGGAATCACTAAGTACCAGTTGCCTTTGAGTCGATTCCAACTCATGGCAACCCCATGTGTGTGAGTAGAATTGTGCTCCATAGGCTTTTCAATGGCTGATTTGTTCAGAAGTAGATTGCTAGGACTTTGTTTGCAGGTGCTTCTGGGTAGACTCAAGTCACCAACATTACAGTTAGCAGCCAGAGAGTCCAGGAGAGTCTTACTCATAATAAAGTAAATTCAGTTGAAATAGAGGTCCCACTGCTTCTCCCATTCTTTAAGATCTATATCCAATAATTCACTAAGACACAACTTAATTCTCTTTGCACGAACGAAAATAAAGAAAACTAATATTTATTAAGTGCTCATTGTTTGCCGATCATGATCTTAAGTCCCTACACACAGTACATCAATTTGTGTATCTTAACTCCACTCTTTCTCCTCCATTTCTGTTACCAATGCCTTATCTTGATATCATATCTGCCTACAGAATGTCCTGCCTGCAGTCTCCAATACAGTCAGGATATTAACACCAGAGGGTTTTTTCGAAGACTTTCTACTCTCTTGCTTCCCACAGGTTGCAAAATTAAATTTTTATTCTTGACCTTCAAACCGCTCCAACTTGACCAAACTGTTCATATGCACTTTCCATTATAAAATATAAAATATATATATATATATATTTTTATTTATAGCCTACCTCTAATTCTCCAGTCCACCTTGGTTACTTAATGTCTTATTCCAAGCCCTGCTCTTCCTGCTGCTTCCATTGTTCTAAATCATACCCACCATCTTTTCTCTGAAGGTTTTTCTAACTTCTGGACACCATAATCTAGAATTTCATGGACCTTTAAGCAATTGGTATCTGTGCTGTGCATTTTGTCCCAGTGTGAATGAAATTGAGCACTTTTATATCTGTATTTCTTATTTGTGATTTTAAATTCCCACAGAATATAATTTCCATTAGGGCAAAGAATTTGTCTTTTCTCCATGATGTACCCCAATTTATAGTAGAGTGTAGAGTGTACCCTGAGTATGCGATACAAATATGTATTTATGCATGTATATGTCTAGGTATATAAGCTTCTGTTTCTGGCAGTAGAGGACTAGATAGCCTGACTTATCCTCCCACTGAATACACTTAAAAAGTCTAAACAAAATATTTTAGAATGTCTTTTCAAATGCATTGAGGAGCTGACAAGAAAGTAAAGCCAAAAACTAAGAGTAAAATGGACCCTATAGGGAGAAACTAATCCAAGCTGAACACTGAAATCCAAGTTTGTCTCATCCCCCAAGAGAATTTACCAAACCTGGGAAATTTGAGCTTTTGTTTTCATAGTATATTGAGACACAGGGATCAGAACACAATGTCACAATGTCCAGGGACCTCTCCTGAGAATTTATAACCTTAAGCAGGCTCTCACATGGCCTTGAACCTCAAATTCATATTGGATAAAATCTCAAGTTGGTAATTGTTGTAAAGAGGTCCTGCTTACATAAAAGAATAATAAAAAGTTGCCAGTTCCTACATATGTGTCCCTAAACCACTTAGAAAATTGGAAGACTTATCATCAATTGTTCAGACCTTGCTTTTTTATGTATCTTGAGTATTAAACCCACCCTCATTGTTATTTCTCTTTCTAAGTCCATTCAACAGAAAATAACAAAGAGAGAGTTGAAATGGCAATAGCATATCTGAATTCCGAGAAATACAACTTCCATAGGTCATGGTTTTTTGTGGCTAGACAGTCAGGAAGAGCCATGGCATCAGTTTGTCCTGGAAACTGTCATTTTTCATGAGCTTCATGTTACTAAAATACCCAAGGTCCCGGTATTGCCTGGTCTTGTCTCAGTTCAGTGACGCTGTCTCCCAACAATACATGTTAATCACTGGAATTTGGGCTAGGAATTGTATGTATCTTAACCAGCTCAACAGATGAAGATTTCAAGAGATGGCCAGTAGGAAGGCAAATGACGGGGCCAGTGACAGTCATACACGCTATTGAATAAATGAGAAAACAACATGATACCCATAATAAAAAGTTGTAGCATGAGGGAAAGAAAATATCATCCTTCTCTTCTGTTACAAAGTTTCTGAACTATTTCTCCCTGTTTATTATAAAATATTACTCTGTATGTTAAATATTTATCTAACCCCATTCTATTTTATACAACTTGTATAAAATAGACCCAGAGACCAGTTGAAAATAATATTTTTCCATGAAGCAGACTCTGGTCTATGTGAGAACTTAACATTTAAAACAAAATATTGTAGAATTGTGGGAAATATGTTGACTTCTTGGAAAACCTCAAGCAACACGCCAAAACAAAACCAAAAATAAACATGAGCATTAAAAGAATTAAATATAAATGCTGAAATTTTTAAAGTGAAAAAGTATAGATGGAAAAGATATGGCACTTCCATAAAAAGCTTGAATTAGAAATACCATATGATCCAGGAATCTCATTCCTAGGAACATATCCTAGAGAAATAAGAGTTGTCACACGAATAGACATATGCACACCCATGTTCATTTTAGCATCGTTCACAGTAGCAAAAATATGGAAACAATCTAGATACCCATCAACAGATGATGAATAAACAAACTATGATACATACACATAATGGATAAAGAACAATGATGAATCTGCAAAGCATCTCACAGCATGGATGAATCTGGAGGGCATTATGGCTGAAATAAGTCAATTACAAAAGGACAAATATAATGTGAGACCACTACTATAAAAACTCATGAAAAGGTCTATATACAAAAAGAAACAATCATTGATGGTTACAAGGAGAGGAGGGGTGGGGATGGAAAAACACTAAATAGGCAAAGAAGTGTTAACT
This sequence comes from Loxodonta africana, assembly GCF_030014295.1. Classification (NCBI taxonomy): domain Eukaryota; kingdom Metazoa; phylum Chordata; class Mammalia; order Proboscidea; family Elephantidae; genus Loxodonta; species Loxodonta africana. Next base: position 125,535,145 of record NC_087344.1, read on the forward strand.
TTGGTGAAGGGTAACACAGTACACAATACTGGGGAAGCCAGCACAAGTTATCCAAGGCAAGGTCAGGGAAGCTCTATAGACACATCCAAACTCCCTGAGGGACCATATTATTGGGCTGACGGCTGTGGGGATCATGGTCTCTGGGAACATCTAGCTCAATTGGCATAGCATAGTTCATTAAGAAAATGTTCTCTGTCCTACTTTGTCGAGTAGCATCTGGGTTCTTAAAAGCTTGTGTATGACCATCTGAGATACTCCACCCCATCTGGAGCAAGGGAAAATGAAGAAAACCAAAGACACAAGGGAAAGATTAATCCAAAGGACAAATGGACCACAACTACCATAGCCTCCACCAGACTGAGTCCAGCACAACTAGATGGCACCCAGCTACCACCACCCACTGCTCTGACAGGGATCAAAATAAAGCGTCCTGAAAAATGGAGAACAAAATTCTAACTCTCTCTCTCTCACACACACACACACACACACACACACACACACACACACACAAAAGACCAGACTTACTGGTTCGATATAGACTGGAGAAACCTCAAGAGTATGGCCCCCAGACATACTTTTAGCTCAGTACTCAAGTCACTCCTGAGGTTCACTCTTCAGCCAAAGATTAGGCAGGACTATAAAACAAAATGAGACTAAATGGGCGCAACAGCCTAGAGACAAGGAAGAGAAGGCTGGAGGGGACAGGAAAACCGATAACAGGGAGCTCAAAGTTGAGAAGAGGAGAGTGTTGACATGTGGTGGGGTTGGCAACCAATGCCACAAAACAATACATGTACTAATTGTTTAATGAAAAGCTAGTTTGTTCTGTAAACATTCATCTAAAGTACAATAAAAAAAAAAGGAAAAAATAAAAATTATAGATGGAGTTTGGTTACTCCCCATGAAGGAATGAAAGAAATCACAAGATAAATTAGATCACACAAAAACAATATGATATAAAAATCATGAAGAAAATTATGAAATAATCAACATTAAATAAAAATATTAATATATAATTAAATTTACTAGTATCAGAGAGATGCAAATTATTATCAGAGTGGACTGGGCATTTTCAACATTACAGCAAAATGTCTAAGTTGAGAACCTATTATTCTGTTGTTACAAAATTCGTCAATAGAAGCTGGTAGTTATTTAATCTAAGAAAAGGAGGTGATTAAATAATTGTAGAATTTTTATTATTACAAAGCGTATAAATTGGTTTTGTTTCTACAGAAGAAAGGAAAACAGGAAGTAGATCTTGTAGGATAATTTAACTTATAATAAAGGTATTTTGGGTATTCTGAGACACCAATTTTGCAATAGGTTATGAAAGGTGGTTTGAAAATCTTTTCTGATGATATTTAAAAGCAGGAGAGATTTTTCTTCCATCTCAGGTGGTTCTGTTTTAGGCTAGAAGCTTTATTTACTAACAACCTCTTCAAGGACCCCTTTGGAGCTGTGATTCCAAATCCAGACTTTATGCAATATGACTTTAAGAAAGCATGTTGTAAATAGATCTCCCTGCTCCATAAAACTGGCCTTCATGATCTCAGCTGAAATGTTCCTCTAATGTTACAAGGCCTGCTTATACATGGTACTTGATTTGTTACAAGATCAAGTGAACGGAGCAAGTTATTTGCTCCGCGAAAAGAACTCTATTTGGGGTCTGTGAAAAGTAGGTATTTTCTCAGAGCTTGTATGAAGTGGATTAAACAGATAACAATGTGAAAATGCCTAACCCGGAGCCTGATCATAGGAGGCATCCCAGCAAATAACACTTGGCACACTAGCAGAAAATATGGTTAAAAACGGGCCTAGGTTATTGCAACAAATAATGAGGTTAACAATACAGATAATGCTTACAGTGGGCCAGACTCTCCTTTAATCTTTCGACAACATTCTAAGGAAGTAGTATTATCCTTGCTTTCTAGGATGAAGGAGCCAAGGCCCTATGCAGGCTGTTTCCGGTGTCCCTTCTCTTTATAACTCCTATAATGCTGTAGGTGAAAAATAAAAAATTCAAATCCTTATATCAAATTCTTCTAAATCGAGGACTTCTTGGTAACTCTTTGGAGTCTAATCAAAATTTCAAATGACACAAACACTAGCCACAGAATTTAGAGACCCATAACTCCCAAGAAAGTAGAAGAAAAGAAGTCATTTGAGAATCAGTACTTAAAACTGTACACACAAGGAAATAGCACCATACAGATTGATAGTGTGACCAAAGCACCAAGACTGGCTCTCCCGCTCTTTCCTCCAGTCATTCTAGTTATTCTTGGCATCCCAATTTCTCGACCCATTCTTCTCTGTTCTCCCATACTAATCTTCTTACCACTCAATTCAATTTTACGGCCTTCATTCAGTTCCTGCCCTCCTTCATTGTGGAGACACCTCAATTTTCTAATTGCATACCTTTATGCCTGCCCTTCTCTGTGTCTGCAGTGTTTCCCCTGCCTGGATTTGCCAAATACCTTCCATTCCAGCCTTCAAAGACCTCTTTAATTTTCTGTTTCTCCACAGAGCCCATCACAACTAAGTGTCTGTAATATCGGATCTCTCCCTTCTTCTAATGTGCTCTTTGCTCACTCCACAAAAACCGTAACTGTTGAACTCAAAATATAATGTAATTCTTACTTAGAATAGGCTTGCTTTTGCTCTAGTATCACCCAGGCTGGATAATTCTATGTTAAGCACATTAATATTGTGTGGTCTGAAATGTAGACATATCACAATGACAACTGATTCTATTTAACTCACCTAGAAAAGCATAGGCATAGTGCAATAAATGCACTAATAATAAGTGCTGTAGTGGGTACCATCTTGTAACAGGAAACTAGGAATCAGACTAAGGCTTTGTGCAGAATGGCCATATTCTGACTGTGTACATTGTGCTTTATGGTGCAAGGTTTGAACCATGGTCATAAAAGGGTTCCCTTGAGGTCAGGAGGGCAATGGTGCTTCAGTGGCAGAATTCTCACCTAACATGCAGGAGCCTTGGGTTTGTTCCCCAGCCAAAGAACCTGGTACACAGACACCACCTGTCTCTTAGTGGAGATTTGTGTGCTGCTATGATTCTCAACAGATTTCAGTGGAACTCCCAGACTAAGACAGGCTAGGAAGAAAGGCCTGGCGATTTACTTCTGAAAATCAGCCAATGGAAACCCTATGGGTCATAATGGTCCATTGTGCAATTGAGCATGGTGCCCCACCTCGGAGGGTTTCATTCCATTGTGTATGGGGTCACCGTGAGTCAGGTGCTGACCTGACAGCAGCTAATGACAACGACTTGAGGGCAGAGATCGTGACTCGTGGTAAGAAAAAGGAAAGAGAAGATGAAAATCATGTGTGTCTTATGAAATTCCACCTAGCAAGTCTGCCTTCTCATCCTAATGGGAATGTGAGAGTTCTCCCTATGTCCTAGTTTTTGCTGCTGTTGTTATTTCTTACACCCTTGCTCCTCCGCTTCATTAGCTAATCATAGACCAGGAGCTGTTCCGCCAGCATGCACTGTTTCTTCTAACTCTGCAAGTAAAGCTAACACTCACTGCTTAATCACTTTCCTCTCAACAGGTAAGGATAATAAAACAGTGGGGAAAATGACAAAATTTAGTGCGCCATTTTCTGTGTTAGGAGTCATGCACTAACTCTTTCTTTGACATTCAATCACTTGCTGTAGCACAGCGTGAAACTCACATAGATGCGACCTCAGCATTCTCAATCCTGAAATAGGCGCAAGCAGTATCCTCCAGTTCAAATCCCAGACTGACAGCTCCTGCCTATTTCAGGATTGAGGCAGTAATGGATTGATCGAAAAAAACTTAGACCATCTCTTTTGAGGATTTCAATGGCTTCTACTGCAATAGAGGCAAAAAAAAAAAAAAAAAAATGGAATGGAGATCTGGAAGGGATGCTCACCAATGTCATCTAATCCAATGTCCTATTTACAGATTGAGACCAAGGCCCATGGGGTGAATTAATGTGAATTAATTCTGACTCCTGTAGGAGATTACTACATTAAGTAATATCAGAGGGCTCTGATGAACATTTCAGGTTTTGATTTTATTATATCTCAGGTAAACAGATTTCCTTTTTTTATATAAAATATTCACAAGCATTAGACACCAAATATGTGTATGTTACAAACAGGTTACGGTAGACATTGTCATGTTTCTAGGACCACTGAAGACTTCTCTTACCAGTTTCCTTGCAGCTGGCAAAAGCCATCTGACTAAAAGTCACATGGGACCCGTATGAGGCAAGGCAGCGAACAATGCTTGCACGATTTTTCCAGTTCTCTCTCTCTCTCTCTCTTCCTTCATTGTCGAGGAAGGAATAGGTGAGATGACTGAGGCTCAGGATTGAAACAGCCTGAATCATTTAATCACCACTTGGGTGATGGCTGCTCTGGAGAATTGCCTGAAGAAGGAAAAAAAAAACATTTGTATCTTTTAAGTGACTGAGATTTTAGGTTGGTTTATTACTGCAGCATAAACATAAGCCACTCTAACACAAAGATACTGGTGGATTTCTGAGTCTGATTGCTATCATTCTTACTCTTTAATATTATTTTGTATAAACATAATATATTATTAGTTATGCGAGACAGTCATCTGAAAGACATTTTCCTCAACGTATGGTTTCTTGTCTTTTGTGGTACTCTCCCGAGGAGATTCTTTGACTATGCTCTGGGATTCTCTTTAAAACCTGTTAGTGATGGTTTTTGCTCTTGGCCAGGGTTTTCTGGAAGACAAAACCTGAAGCAAAAGTTTAAGTGCTAATGCTTCATGAGGGTGTAATCCCAAGGTAGCAGAAGTGAGGCAAAAGGAAAGCAAGGCCAGAAAAGGAGAACAAAGAACAGGAAATAAATTATGAAGCTGGCCACAGCTTTGTGACAAGCTGACAGCTTTGTGTCTCAGGATGTCTTCGGAGAAGCTGAATGAAGCTCTCGTGACTCCCAACAGTGCGGAGAATAGACAGGAAAAGAGAAAAATATATTTTCTGATTCCCTTCTCACATTGGTCAAGGTTTGTCACGTAAGACTTGAACTCCTTGACGTATGCATGTGAGAGCAGCTCAGGCCTCAGTGGCAACAGGGAAACCCCTGGGCATGGGGTGAGCTTTTCATGTTGTGCATCTGGGGCTGGGAGTATCTACCACAGCAAGCAGCAGAGACCCAGCTCCATGATGTGGGAGGCAGCACAAGCTATTTCTTTAGTAACTCCAGCTAGACAGCATGGCAAATGAGCAGATGTTTGGGGATGCATTACCTGAATATAAACCGAAAAAACCCACTGCCGTTGAGTCGATTCCAACTCATAGCGACCCCATAGGACAGAGTAGAACTGCCCCATAGAGTTTCCAAGGAGCGCCTGGCAGATTCACACTGACAACCTCTTGGTTAGCACCCGTAGCACTTAACCACTACTCCACCAGGATTCCCATAAACTGAATAGGTTATACTTATTTATAACTCTAAAAAGACAATACAACTACTTTATATGGCTGATTTAAAGATTAAGAAAATACTACTCAGCCATAAAGAGAAATGAAGACCTGACACATGCTACAACATGTATAAACCTTAAAAACAGGCTGAGTGAAGTAAGTCAATCACAAAAAGACAGATACTGTATGATCTCACTAACATAAAATTCTTAGAATAGGCAAATGTATAGACATCAGCTCTTCTCCAGTTGTAGTCTGAGTGTCTTCTAACCTGAGGGGCTCATCTTCCAGCACTGTATCAGATAACGTTCTGTTGTTATTCGTTAAGTTTTCATTGACTAATTTTTGGAAATAAATGACCAGGCCTTTCTTCCTACTCTGTCTTAATCTGGAAGCTCTGCTGAACCCTGTCACTACATTGACCATGCTGGTATTTGAAATACTGGTGGCATAGTTTGTACTATCACAGCAACATGTAAGCTACCACAGTACGATAAACTGACAGACGGTTGATGTACAGTCAGAATGCTCCTAAGAAGCAAGGATGGTAAGACTTTGGACACATCATCAGGAGGGACCAATTGCTGGAGAAGGACATCATGCTTGGTAAAGTAGAGAGAGTGAGAAACGAGAAAAACCTTCAAGGAAAAGACTGACATAGTAGCTACAACAATGGGCTCAAATATTGTGACAACTGTAAAGTGGTGATGGACTGGGCAACGTTTCGTTCTTTATACATAAGGTTGCTCTGAGGTGGAGCCAGTTCAATGGCACTGAACAGCAGCAACAACCATATCAAGATCAGAGTTTAGTAGTAGTTACCAGGGGCAGGAGGGTGGGGGACAGGGAGAATCATTGTTTAGGAAACATTGAGTTTCTGTTTATGGTGATGGAAAATTTGGCAACAGACATTGGCGATGGATGCACAACATAATTGATGCCACTGAATTGTATACATGAAAAATGATGCTGAATTGGCAAATGTGCTTTTATATGTATTTTTTACAATAAAAAATATAATATATGGAAATTGTCTAGCATAGGGCCCAGCACAAACTAAATAATAGTTGGAGGCAAAAAACAAACCAACAAAAATTTGCTAATGATATCACTTGTTAACTATGCAGAGGACTTTTGCACTTTTATTATCCATTGTCTTTTTATTGGATCCCTGAGCAGAAGAAACAGAAGCTATCATTCCTCTTTTCCTAATGGGAAACCAGAGGAAACTGAGGTGTTATTTACCTTCCAAAGGTCAGTCAGGCCTGGATGGAAAAGCTGGAAGATAGGAGAATAGAAGCCCAATTTCTCATTACTAACATGTCCAGGCATCTTACTATCAAAAAAAAAAAAAAAAAAAAATCAAACTACTTTAATTCTTAATTGGCCATAATTTTTCCCCCAGTAATTCAATTGAGAAACCAAAAAGCCAAAGAACAAACAAGAACAATGACTGTTATTCTAGAGTTTCATCTTTTATTCTACATCTGGATTTTAGGTGCCCATGAGGAGCTACAGAGTTCTCCCATTACCCTGAGAATTTGTAACACAGCTGAATCATCAATTCGTATCTGATATAAAAGGTCGATGTGTCTGGCAAGATCAATAGGCAAAATATTGTGGAAAAATAAACTTCAAATGTATTCTCCAATCACTTTTTCATGAAAAAGGAACTAAAGAAATCAATAACAATTTTTTTAGCAAGTAAATAGAGGGAAATCCTACGTTCCTGGCAAAACTGCATGATGAGGACTCTGGCACTATGAACATTTATGTAGAGAGAAAGTTTTTCTTAAAATACAATGTTTTGCCTGTAAGTCATCTATGGTTATACAAGAGCAAGCAGAGATAGGCCAAAAAAAAAAAAAAGCATAATCTCAATACCTAGAATTAACTTTTTAGAAAATCTCCAAATCAATCTTCTCTGTGTGTGCGTGTCCCTCTCTTCCTGTCTCTCTCTCTTTCTTTCCTTTTCTTTACCTACCTTCTTTCTTCTCTCTCATACAAAAACATTCTGTTTTTTCATCTGGCTATTCATGTACAACCTTAGAGACTCTAGTAATATTCTGTGTTCATGAGAGATTGCATTTCTACAAACTTCTACTACTCCTTTACCAATTTTAGCGAGTAATTCTCAGAGCGTTTCTTTTTTTTTTTTTTAATGTTTTTTTAATGTGGGCATAATTTGCAAACAATGAAATGTATGGATCTTAAATGTGTCATAAAATGAGTTTTTACAAATGTGTAAAACCCATGTAAACAGCGTCTTCATCAAGATAGGGTGGGTTACTGTCACTCCAGATAATCTCTGCAACCTTTTGCAATCAATGTTCTTCCGTCCCCCATCCAGAGGCAGTCTTATGATTGCTATCCACATGGATTAATCTTACCTGTTCTCAAACTTCCTAAAAATGGAATCATATGGTAGGTACTCTTTTGTGTCTGATTTCTTTACGCAACATAATGTTTTTGAGATTCATCCATGTCGTAGCATATTTCAATAGCTTGCTCCTTTTCATTGCTGAGTAGTAATCCATTGTGTCAATGTAAGAAAATTTATTTACCCATTCACCTATAGACGAACATTTGAATTGTTTCCGGTTTTGGACTAGTACGAATTAAGCTTCCAGGAACATTTTTTTTTTTTCAATTTTATTTTGCTTTAAGTTAAAGTTTACAGCTCAAGTTAATTTCTCATTCAAAAATTTAGAACACGTACTATTTTGTGACATTGGTTGCAATCCCCACAATATGATAGCACGCTACCCCTCTCCACCCCGGGTTCCTTGTGTCCATTTGTCCAGTTCAGAACATTTCCAATTAGAGGGTTTTACTTGACAATTGTGCAGCCTACCAACCAGTTGCCATTGAGCCAGTTCTGATTCATGAACACCCCATGTGTGTCAGAGTAGAGCTGTGCTTCATAGTGTTTTCAATGACCGATTTTTCAGAAGTAGATTAGCAGGCTACTCTTCCAAGGTACCTCTGGGAGGACTTGAACTACCAGCGTTTCACTTAGCGACAGAGTGTGTTAACTGTTTGCACTACCCAGGAATTCCAGTAAGACCTACACTCAGAGCTTATTTCGTCTAAGATCCCATAGTCTGATAGCCTTGGTTGAATTGACTCATACAGTGAGAATCATCAGTTCAGTTGATTACACCTCACCTACACTCCTTGGTTGTAGAAACATTAGCCTTTTTCATATGCCATTAGCAAATGCCCTAGGAATTTGCATCCTTTGAAGCTTGGGTCTGAAAGCTGGAATGTTGATTTGCATGGTGGCACGGTTGCAAAGTTCCAGGTGTATTACATTCAAAATTTCAGAAATTTTGAGAATACTATTGAAATTGATTAAATATGCTAATAAGGAATATCATACCTGTGACCTTTAAGATTGTGTGTCAAATTGTCTAGGCCATGATTCTCAGTGTTTTGGCAGATATCATGTAGTTTGGCGGTCATATAATGATCTAATCACCTCCATTATGAGATCTGATATAATGCAATCACCTCCATGATGGGATCTGCTGTAACCAATCAGTTGAAAGGGAGCTACCTTGGGTGTGTGGCCTGCATCCAATATATGTGGACTTTCTGGCAAGCTCACTGGCTTTTGCTCTCTCTGGATCCTGCATTCGGTTCATCAGCACCTGATCTCCAGTTTTTGGGTCTTGGGTCAGCAGCCTGCTGCCTTATGTGAGGATCTTGGATTCATCAGCCTTCACATCAGTGAGCCAGGAGCCTACTATCTGATCTGTGGATTTTGGGTTCCTCAGTCCCTGCAGACAAGTGAGTCAAGAAAAGCCTCCAGCCTAATGCCTGACCCACGGACTTGGGACTTGCCAGCTACTACAGCCCCATGAGCCATTTCCTTGAGATAAATCTCTCTCTCTCTCTCTAAGTATATATACATATATATATACATATATATGCTGCTTGGAAACCCTGGGGTGTAGTGGTTAAGTGCTAGAGATGCTAACCAAAGTGTCGGCAGTTCGAATCCAACAGGCACTCCTTGGAAACTCTATGGGGCAGTTCTACTCTGTCCTATAGGGTCACGAAGAGTTGGAATCGACATGACGGCACTGGATTTTACCGGGTTTATAAGCTGCTAACCAAAAGGTAAGCAGTTCTTGCCCACTAGGCGCTCCTTGGAAACTCTATGGGGCAGTTCTCTGTCCTATAGGGTCTCTATGAGTCAGAATCAACTCCACAGCAATGGTTTTTTTTTTTTTTTAATATATGTATTAAAAAAAAAACAAAAACCATTATAGTCGACTTGATTCTGACTCATAGTGACCCTATAAGATGGAGCAGAATTACACCATAGGGCTTCCAAGGAGCAGCTGGTGAATTCAAACTGCCGACCTTTTGGTTTGGTTAAGAGCTAGGCTCTTAACCACTGCACCACCAGGTCTCCCCATATATGTGCATAGGGTCATTATGAGTCAGAACCGACTTCATGGCACCTAACATTATATTACAAAACCAAAAAAACCAAACCCAGTGCCGCTGAGTCAATTCTGACTCATAGCGACCCTATAGGACAGAGTAGAACTGCCCTATGGAATTTCCAAGGAGCGCCTGGCAGATTTGAAGTGCTGACCCATTGGTTCGCAGCTGTAGCACTTAACCACTACGCCACCAGGGTTTCCCACTATATTATAGAACAATATCATTAATATTACACAAAAGCAAAATTTTGCTGAAGATCGTACAGAAACGGCTGTGGCAGTATATCGACAGGCAACTGCCAGAAGTTCAGGCTGGTTTCAGAAGAGGACGTGGAACCAGGGATATCATTGCTGATGTCAGATGGATCCTGGCTGAAAGCAGAGAATACCATAAGGATGTTTACCTGTGTTTTATTGACTATGCAAAGGCATTCGACTGTGTGGATCATAACAAACTATGGACAACACTGCGAAGAATGGGAATTCCAGAACACTTAATTGTGGTCATGAGGAACCTTTACATAGATCAAGAGGCAGTTGTTCGGACAGAACAAGGGGATACTGATTGGTTTAAAGTCAGGAAAGGTGTGCTTCAGGCTTGCATTCTTTCACCATACCTATTTCATCTGTATGCTGAGCAAATAATACAAGAAGCTGGACTATATGAAGAAGATTGGGGCATCAGGATTGGAGGAAGACTCATTAACAACCTGCATTATGCAGATGACACAACCTTGTTTGCTGAAAGTGAAGAGGACCTGAAGCACTTACTAATGAAGATCAAAGACCACAGCCTTCAGTATGGATTACACCTCAATATAAAGAAAACAAACATCCTCACAACTGGACCAATAAGCGACATCATGATAAACAGAGAAAAGTTTGAAGTTGTCAAGGATTTCATTTTACTTGGATCCACAATCAACAGCCATGGAAGCAGCAGTCAAGAAATCAAAAGATGCATTGCATTGGGCAAATCTGCTGCAAAGGACCTCTTTAAAGTGTTGAAGAGCAAAGATGTCACCCTAAAAACTAAGGTGTGCCCGACCCAAGCCATGGTATTTTCAATCACATCATATACATGTGAAAGCTGGACAGTGAATAAGGAAGACCAAAGAAGAGTTGACGCTTTTGAATTGTGGTATTGGCAAAGAATATTGAATATACCATGGCCTGCCAAAAGAACAAACAAATCTGTCTTGGAAGAAGTGAAGCCAGAATGCTCCTTAGAAGCAAGGATGGCAAAACTGCGTCTTACATACTTTGGACACATTGTCAGAAGAGATCAGTCCCTAGAGAAGGACATCATGCTTGGCAGAGTACAGGGTCAGCGGAAAAGAGGAAGACCCTCAACGAGGTGGATTGACACAGTGGCTGCAACAATAAGCTCGAGCATAACAACGATTGTAAGGATGGCGCAAGACCAAGCAGTATTTCTTTCTGTTGTGCAAAGGGTCGCTATGAGTCGGAACCGACTCGACGGCACCTAACAACAACAACAACACAACGCATATATAAATATATATATATATATACACACACACACATATACATACTTGACCGGTTTTGTTTCTCTAGAGAACGCAGTCTAAGGCAACACTATTAGAAAATTCAGTTAGTAATACCATCAGCCCTGCAGAATAGAAGTCATTCAAGAAAAATACCAACATTTAAAAAGTGACCCTTAGATAAGTTTTCATTCAAGGAAAATACCAAAATTCAAAAAGTGACCCTTAGATAAGTTTAGAAACCCTGGTGGTGTAGTGGTTAAGAGTTACACTTGCTAACCAAAGATTGGCAGTTCGTATCTACCAGATGCTCCTCAGAAACCCTATGGGGCAGTTCTGCTCTGTCCTGTATGGTCACTATGAGTCGGAATTGACTCGACAGCATGGGTAGATAAGTTTAGAATAAGGCATTTTCTACCCTGTTTGTGTAGCTTCTGCTATTCTTTCCACGGTCTGTGCAGGCAAGTAACGTGAGAGAACAGCTCTTCCATTGAAAAGTTTCAGAGGTGTAATTTATGACACCTTTGCAGACACACTGGGGACCAGGACGTAATTTCACTTTCAGCTACTAGTGTGTAGGAAAAACAAGGAAAACTATTAATGTGATACATCATTGCCTTTGGAAATTGGGAGAATAATTAAGTTCCTGGCTGACTTGCATTACACAGTTTGCCATTGCTGTAACAATCCAACCCTTGCATATACCTTGGAGTGATTACTTTATAAAGGAAACAAGGAGGAATTCCAAAACTTGAGGCAAAAATTGTATAAAATGTGGGCTGAGAGTGCTGTCAGTAGCCAAACAAGATTTTTGCTGGCCCCCACAGTATACCCGTTAATGGCTGAAAACTGCAAATTTGAGTTACATTTGGATTTTATATAGTCAATTCAGTATATTAATCATCCCCATTGTTAAAAAAAAGTAAGCAATTTATCTGAACAGTTTCTTTAATTCAGTCAAAACGATCAAACTATCTGGAAATATAATCACAATCATGGCCTTCTTTCTTAAGGTTCTTGTGCAGCTTGCATTACTGAGAGCAAAGGAAGGCTAAATCAAGAAGCATTTATCAAGTGAAAACTCCGTGGTGCAAGTGGTTTGCAAACAGCTGCTAACCTAAAGATTGGTGGTTCGAACTCACCCAGTGACTCCTCGAAAGAACGGTGTGGTGATCTGCTTGCATAAAGATTAGAGCCAAGAAAACTCTATAGAGCAGTTCTACTCTGTGACATACGGGTTCGCCATGAGTTGGGGACGGACTCGACTGCAGCTAACAACAAATATGTGTCAGGCTTTGCAAGTAGTATGAGACACATTGTCTTACCTGTAGGAATTTTCAGTTAATGTTTAGGAGAAGAAAAAAGGTAACAAACAGAGCGCAAGGAAATGCCCCAAGTAAGTGGAAATGTTGGAGGAATTTAAGAAGCAGATGGGAATAAGTATTGTGGAGTGACCAGGAAAACCTTACCAAAAGAGTGAAGCCTGAATAGGAACTGGACTCGTCCTTAAATTATGGTCCCAATTCCCAGAGAAGGAGAAGCAGCAGTAGAGATCGGAGGCAAAGCAAAAGGACAAGTGAGAAATTTAGAGGGACGGAGGTATTTATCTGTTTATTCAATTTATTTATCAAATATTTATGGAATGATTAGTATGTGTTTACATTCGGACAGGTGCTGAAGCGGCGAGGTCAACAGGACAGACCCCGTTTCTTTCCTTGTAGAGATTTCAGGGAGCCATAAGAATGTCATGTGGGCTATAGAGTAGGAGATGAAGTTGAAAGAATAAAACGCAGAAAAATCCTGCCTTATCATATTATATTTCATTCCTCTACCCTCTGCCACGTACAGGTATTCGCCTGCTTACAGCAAATTGGAGTTATGACGAACCACACTTACAACCATCTGTTTTTTGTTCTGTTTTGTTTTTGTATATCTTATGTTTAGTGTTATGTACTACATAGAATCTTGCGGCACATAGTTTGCTGATGTTATCATTCTCAGACATTCACTTGCAGGTGTTCAATGTTATGATTTACTGATCAAAACACTGTTGTGTAGCAGGCTGCGTCTATGTATGTGTACGTGTCTGTGTCAGTGTAGGGAGTCATGATAGACAGAAAGTTGGGCAGTGTTCAGCTCTAACAAATTATGACAACTGAACTACGCTTGTGCCTGCTATGACTCCGACTTCATTGTGATAACACTGACGCTGACAAATAAAGATCAGATTTATAAGGATACTGATAATAAAAGGCAATAATAATGAAAACAAGCCAAAAAAAAGAGGTATTCGACTTACATCAGAACTAACTTACAATGGAGTCATCATAGTGGAACTTCATTTTAAGTTGGGAACTACCTGTGATAAACTCCTAAGTGGATTATAAAGGCAAGTCAATGTTGACACTGAGAGCAGATCTACCTTGCCAAAGAATAGCAGTATGTGTACGTGGAACATATAGCTTAGGGTGGAACATTAACAGTGGCATGCTCTTGTACAAATTGGACCTCTCGAGAGCAGGTAGAGATCCTACTTCAAGTGTGCAAGGGTGGTGAAGGATTAGTGGAAAACGAAATTTGACTGTGTCACGTGCTGTGCTTGATATTTCATTCCCAGGACAATTTAATTATTAATGTTATCTCAACAGTACTATTATTATTGCCATTGTATAAATGAAGAAACTGAGGCTCAGAGAGATCTTGTGGCTTTCCCAGGAACATACAACTCATTAAAATATGAACAAGCCAAACGTGTAGTTTCCATTTTATCCATTGCTACTGAGTCAATTCCAACTCAGAGAGACCCTATAGGACAGAGTAAAACTGCCCCACCTGGTTTCCAAGGCTGTAATCTTTATAGGGAGCCCTGGTGGCACAGTGGTAAAGAGCTCAGCTGCTGACCAAAAGTTCAGTGGTTCCAATCCCACCAGCAGCTCCTTAGAAATCCTATAAGTGTAGTTTTGCTCTGTCCTATAAGGTTGGTATGGGTCAGAATCCACTGGATGGCAATGGGTTTGAATTTTTTTGGAAACTTTACAGAAGCAGACTGTCACATTTTTCTCCCTCGGGGAGGCTGGTAGGTTCAAACTGCCGCTTTTCACTAGCAGCCCACCATTTAACCACTGTGCCACCAGGGCTCCTCAGATATGATTAATTCCCTTGCTCATTCACTTATCCACTATCGCTGTACTCCTATATTGCTGTTGAGAAAAATGAGGGTGTTAGGAACAGAGACCATCGTATAATGCATCTAGCAATAGAATTTAGAATCCTATTCTCCGTTCTCAGCTATAAACTTCTGGTGTAAGGGATCTGGGTTAACAACAATAGGTATATAAGAGGACATAAAAAGAAAAAAATTACAGAGAAACAACCCTAAGGGTAGTAATAATTAAATTTTAACAAGAAAGGTCTGTGTAGACAGAAACCAATTACATTTAGCAAAATATACTTGTGCCTTTTGAAATGACTTCAACAGTATAGATTTGGCTTTGAACAAAAACCTAGTGAAAGCTGCTGCCTTTGAGTCTCCTTCCACTGGCAAAAGCCATATGTGGTAGTCAGAATACTAGCCCCCAAAACATGTTTATATCCTAATTCCCAGAACCTGTGAGTGTGTTAGCTTACATGACAAAGGAGTCTTTGCAGATGTGAATTTGCAAAGTTAAGAATCTTGAGATGGGGAGATGGCGTTAGAGTATCCAAATGGGCCCAGTGTAAATCTCAAGGGTCCTTACAAGAGGGAAGCACGGGAATCAGAGTCAGGGAAGGAGAAATGAGAACCAAAGCAGAGGGAGTGAAGGAAAGACAATGACATCATGCGGGGCCAAGAACCAAGGGAAGAAGGCAGCCTCTAGAAGCTGGAAAAGGCACCAAAGAAACTAGTATCTTCTCTGGAGCCTCCAGCTCCTCCTACCCATTCTAGACCTCTGACCTCCAGAACTGAAAAATTATAAATGTGTGAAACTTTAAGCCATTAATTTGTGGTAATTTGCTACAGCAGTTAGAGGAAAGTATTGCATCATATGAAATATCCGGTAACAAATAGAAAATTTGAGACTCTGTCTAAAATTTCTCCCGAAATTCTGTTGACACAGGGAAGAGATAGATGCTGTGTCCACAGGGTCTGGGGCAAAGCTGTAGGTCAGCAGAGACGTTGGACCTACTTCAGGCATACTGAAATTCCGTTTACAGCACAGGATGAGTTCTTGAACTGCCTTGGCTAGGACTGGCTCAGCACTCAGAAGGAAAAAGATGACAAGTAAAATCTTTGGTAGCTATGTCCAGTCCAGTTACGTATCAGTCCATAAAGATGGACGCCTTTCTCAGTTGGGTCCAGAGATGTAAAATAACGTGCAGTGAAACTTCCTAGAGATAAACTATGCAAGTGAAAAATGTTGACCTGTTTCTTACTTTGCCTCTTTTAGACCCATGAAAAAAATTTTTAAGTTTGAACAAATTTTTTCAATGCAGTTTTGTTTTATTTGAAGAAGAGATGATAGTGCTTTTAAAAGACTGTCACCATGGGAAAATATCCCAGAACAAAAGAGTGGAGGGATTCCTAGTTTCTAACTGAAGCCCAGGCTTCTGAAAAACAAAACAAAAACAAACAAACAAAAAAACAACTCTCAAACCAACCTAATTGCAGAAAGATTTCTTCAAGGCAGATGAGAGGAACAACAAGAGAAGGAAGACATCATTTCCATAGTTGCTGCTGAGGAATCCCATAATGAGATAACATCATCCCTAAAACTTTTTAGACCAAATTTGTGCCAAAAGAAGAAAGCAGCAGTAATCCGATGCTGCAGAACCTTGGCAGCCCTGACCCTGGGTCTCCCTCACCAAGACTGCAGCAAACTTTAAGGGTCACTCTTCCCAGAGTCCCATGGTCACTTTGATTGGGACTTTGCAGTGGGGTTAATGGCTTAGAGCATTCTAGTCTTGACCCCTACAATAACAGAACTTAATAGCTATTTAGTGGTAACAAGTGTATGAGGGGAAACGTTTGGAAGGTGACTTTAGAAATACATGAATACAAGGAAGTTTTACATTTCTCCCTTACATTATAAAATGACTTAATTAATTCACTTCCACAGCATTCTAGTGGCACTTAGACTTTCAGCCCTAACAACTAACTCTTTAGATTACTGTCCTTACGAATAGCACAAAGAACATAAGGTGCTACCAAAAAATGAAAAGCAGGAGGTCTAGGGACCATGGTTTTGGGGGACATCTAGGTCAACTGGCATAACAAAATTTACTATGAAAATGTTTTGCATCATACTTTGGTGAGTGGCATTTGGGATCTTAAAAGCTTGTGAGCAGCCTTCTAAGATACATCAATTGGTTCCAACCCACCTGGAGCAAAGGAGAATGAAGAACACCAAAGACACAAGGAAAATATTAGCCCAAGAGACAAAAGGGCAACATAAACCAGAGACTCCATCAGCCTAAGACCAGAAGAACTAGATGGTACCCAGCTACCACTAATGACCACCCTATCAGGGAACACAACAGAGAGTCTCTGACAGAGCAGGAGTGGGGTGCAGAACTCAAATTCACGTAAAAAGACCAGACTTAATGATCTGCCTGAGACTAGAGGAACCCCAGAAGACATGGCCCTTGGATTCTTTGTTAACCCAAAACTAAAACCATTCCCGAAGCTAACTCTTCAGACAAAGTTTAGACCGGACTATAAAGCGTAAAATGATACTCATGAAGAGCGTGCTTCTTAGTTCAAGCAGATACATGGGACTAAATGGGCAGCTCTTGTCCGGAGGCAGAATGAGAAGGCAGAAATGGACAGGAGCTGGTTGAATGGACACAGAAAACCCAGGGTGGAAAGGGGGAGTATGTTGTCACAGTATAGGGATTGTAACTAGGGTCATATAATAATTCGTGTATAAATTTTTGTATGAGAAATTACCTTGAGCTGTAAACTTTCACCTAAGGTGCAATAAAAAAAGAAAGAAAAGCAATAAGACAAGAAGAATAAATGTACTGCTTCGTTAGTGCTACACAAGATACTACCTTTATACAAACGGCTTAAAAGATCTAAAAAACAAACAAACAAAAAACTTCTTGGAGGTTTGAATTTTACTTCCCAAGTAAATGTATCTTTCAGGTGCAGAATAAAGTAACGGGATTATTTACATCCTGGTAATATTTGGGAAGAAGTACAACCAGAATGCTCCTTAGAAGCAAGGATGGCAAGACTACATCTCACATACTTTGGACACGTTATCAGTAGGGATCAGTTCCTGGAGAAGGACATCATGCCTGTTGAAGTAGAAGGTCAGCGAAAAAGTGGAAAACCTTCAATGAGATGGATTGACAGAGTGGCTGGAACAATGGACTCAAGCATAGCAGCTATTATGGGATGGTGCAGGACTGGGCAGTGTTTCATTCTGTTGTTCATAGGATCGTTATGAGTCAGAACTGACTCGACGGCACCTAATAACAACAACAATATTTTTACTTTTCAATCATGGAATGAAAAGTTTGTGCAAACTAAATCTTTAGAATTCACAATTATATTAACCAGAAATATATGAATCAAAAAGAAGTACAAATTCAGAAATTATTCAATAAACTTAAAGTAAAATATGAATCTGAAATACTGAAGCTGCTGGGAATACATAGGTTAGTTTGGTAGCTCAAATTATTCAAATTCATTATTCACTAGAGCTACACTTCTTTTCTGACTTGCTCTAATTTTATATGTTGATTATTTCTTCCATTTTAGCATAAGCAGCAATTTTCTTCCATCTTCTGAAACTTTGTTGAATGTCACAGATAAGAGTTTACCAGCTTCTCTCCAGGGCAGACTGAGAATATTTCCATGCTCTGAGTCCTATTGTCAATTTCCGGTTATTCCTTGTATACATCTGACATGAAATGTCAAACCCTATATGCAGAAGTATATTACGCTAGTGAATAATCTTCATTTTCACTTAGTATGCAAATAAAAAAAAACACTTAGTTCAAAATAATGTTTTAATATTTGTATTTGGAAAACACTGGTGTAACTTTTTGGATGGTGGATCTATCTCAGAAAAGTAGCTCAAATGGCTGTTTTTATTTGCTGTTGAGCTGGCTCTGACTCTTGGTGGCCTTATTACAGCAGAATGAAATGGTGCTCGGCCCCATGCCACCTTCACGATTGTTGGTATATTTAGCTCTATTGCTACAGCTTTGGGGTCAATCCATCTCACTGAAGATTTCCCTCATTTTTGTTGGCCTTCTATTTACCAAACATAATCTTCTTTTCTAGTATTGGTACTTCCTGGTTATGTGCCCAGAGTAAGCTAGCTTAAGTCTCCCCATCATCCTTGCTTCTAAGAAGCATTCTGGTTGTACTTTTTTCTAAGATTGATTTTTTTCATTTTTCTGTCAGTCGGTGGCATATTCAATATTCTTCAACAACACCACAGCTTCTGCTGAAGCTGAATGATAGATTTAGGAAAATGGAAATTTTGGCAATTTTGCCATTGATAATCCAGGTAGCTTTGGGTAAATAATTAAACTTCTCTGAATTGTAAAGTAACAATAATAGTACCTGTCTTCCTAGCTTCCAGGTTGTTGTCGTTGTTGTTTAAGGCTCTAAGGGCAGAATGAATGTGACAGCACTATTGAATGTAGGGATTATTGTCATTTGACATCTACTCTGACTGTGTAGCCAAAATACAGAGTAGTTAGCATTGGAACACTCTCCATTCCACATTTACTTTATTTTAAATGTGATTATCTTTTGTATTTAATATATCAATTATGATTCATTTAAAATTAATCATAAATACCAAAAAGACCCTTTGCCTTCGAGTTGATTCTGACTCATAGCTACCTTATAGGACAGAATAGAACTGCCCCATAGAGTTTCAAAGGAGCACCTGATTAATCGTAATTACCTAGTTGAATTTTAATTTTTGACAGCAGTGAATGACCAATAAGGCAAATTAGGACATGGATTAAAAGGGTTGTGTGTGCGTGCATATGAAAGCTACGGTATTTCTGGTTCCTCAGTACCTTTAATCTTCATTCTCAAATTATACCGTCAGTGAAACTTTCAAAGAAAACTTTGACTCCCAAGCAAGAGAGTCTAGGCCTCCTTCAGCCTCCTGAAGGATACATGAACCAGAGAAGACCAACCTAATTGTTACTGCAGGTGCCTTTTGGGAAGGGAGAATGGGACCTAGCACATTTACTGTGTGATTTGGATGTCTCCTCCATGGGGTATCATTTTCCTACTCCCTTGCCATATGAATTGTTGCCAGTCCATTAAGGCTCAGCTGTGATACCCCAGCCCTTGTCCAGCCTTCACTTGTCGAACTAGGACTCATGCCTCTTGATGTCCAGATCACTTTTTACAGTTCCCTGGCAGATCACTTATCAAACTGGGTTATAATTCTTACTTTTGTACCTGCTTCTTCCATTAATCTTTGAGGGCAAGATTTGGGTCCTTTGCCTATGTTTCCCCAGTAGTCACTCTCCTTGGATGTACTCAAAGTGAATGCTGATTTTTTGACTTGGATTTTGTTCAAATACAGTTAATGAATACCTAAATTAAAACAGGTTTCTAGTACTTTTTGCTTCAACTGTAACTGTGGAGATAACTTTTTTAAAAGCCAATGTAGTACGATGCGCAAAGTAAAGACTTTGATTTTCTGATATTTTAGATTATAGCTTTAAAAATAGCTAATACAACACCTTTATTTCTTCTGTCAGGCCGGAAGGTAATTCTTATCCTTTATAACTTTAAAAAAACACAAACAAGCAATACTACCACCATATGCTCCCAAACAAACAAGATAAGCGTTTGTCCCAAACGTGGAGAAATTGTTTGAAGGTGGTTTCAAAAGTCCTCAGGATGATTCTTTTAAACATGTTGGTGGCTTTCTCACTAACCAAAGAGTCATCTGGTTTCCTCTTTGCCTCCCTTGCCCCCCTCATACCACTTTTATTCCTAGTTTTTACCACCTCAGTTCTGAGACCTGGATGATCTTCCTCCTCGCCTCTGCCAGTGATATCCCGGGGTCCCTGTTGCCATCCATTAATGTTGCCCCATTATTCACTCTACTGTCCTTTTACTGGCCCCTGAGTCCAGGTGCTTGCGCACAGGAGTGAAGCTTTCAGCATTAGGACTGCACCCACCTGGAGGGCCGCCCACCACCTCCCCCAGGCCCAGGGCGGCATCTGCAGGTGGCTCTGGATCAATTCATGGTTTGAATGAGATGGGGCGAGATTCTAAATGAGCTGCCTATTTTCTCTTCAAAATACAAAGCTCCAATCCACGAAAGTCACGGGTGTCCAAATGTAGATTTCTGACACAGTGGGCACAATTCCCTAAAATTCTGCTGAGATTATTGGAAATATGTATAAGCCTACCTTAAACCATTTGGAGGACGCCATTCCCATCTCCTAATAGGTTTTTTTAACTCAATTTTCACATTACAATGTGTAATATTCTATAGGAAAAAGGCAGCTTTGCCAATATAATTTCAAGGTGACTGCATCTTTTATGTAACATATGTCTAATGCCCTGGGTATAAGAACTACCACTGTGTTACATCCCCTAAATTTCCATGGGTAATTAATTGATAACTGCTCTGTGAATGTTATATAAACCCTTTATTAAAACACATAATTCGATAAAGAGAGATTGAAGCCCAAATCGCAGTGAAGGACAAAATTTGGGATTTTGTACTTCCACGTGCCGCTAAATTGAGGCCATCAAGTCAGAACCATGGCCCTTTTCAAGGATGGGCTAATCAGTCCTGGGGAAAAGGAAGAACTGGACATCAGTCCTTTTACGTAACAACTTCAAATTAAACTGCGAAAAACACAGACATCCAGGAGGCTTGTCCTCTGGCTGGGGTTAGCCTCTGTGGTTGGCACTTGGAGCTTTCTGTAATGAAAGACAAATTAGCACACTGCACATACAAACAGGAGAATCGATGGAACCAAAAAGGAGCTGCCACAGGAAAATAAAGATTAAATGGGAGATAAAGAATGATGTCCTCAAATATTGGAAATGCTCTTCATTCAACGAAAGACTCCTTTGTATTGCTTTGCTAAAGCAGACCATAATTTTGATGTTTCATAAAAATTTAAGTGGAGATTTTCTTTCTCTGGTAGACATAAATCTCCTGGAGGAAAGATTTTATATGCAATTCCATTTTTGTGGTGTTAAGAAAACAAAGAACAGGTGAAGATTTTACTGCAGGTAATTTTGTAAATTATTAAAGAAAAAACTCCCACAACCATGCCATAAAACACGCTCTGTATCAGAAGCAAAAACAGCAAATCAACAAAGCCTTTTTTTAGGTATTGTAAGACACAATACTCAAACCCTAAACTAGAAATAAAATTACCTATAAATATTTACAGCCAAGATGAGTCTGTGGTAATAAATAGCTCTTTCAAACCAATGCAGAAAATATCAAAATGCTGAAATGTACCTGTGACTGGATATATAAAGTCAGTGCAACCTAATATATATAGCTCCTACCAGAAGTGTGTGCTAAAGCTTTGCTGAAAATGGCATCTTTGGGAATTAAATTATTTAAACGGCATAAAATAGTTCATTAAAAATCTGTTTTTAAGAAAGAACAGAATTAGATGCATAATGGGTTCATTCATAAGGTTTAAGGAACACGTTTAAAAAAGCGTGTGGGTAACAATATCTGCCCTAGGAAGTTTGCTGATTTCAATAACATAACATAACAGAATCATGTCTATAGGTACAAAAGCCAAGAATTCAACCCGTATTTTGCGGGAGACATGATTCAACCCATAACAGCAATGAAAGGAAATTATGGTTGTTGCTCATTTTATTGTTAGAAACAGCTTAATTCCGAAAGTGTGTGTCCTATTTCAGCCACGTGCTTAATGGCACCTTTATATCAATGAATCCATTATGCCAATGATATAAACTGAACAACATTTTATAGGACTGCGGAAGAATTCTGGCGAAATCAGACATATACTGAGAGAGAGAGAGGGAGGAAAGGGAAGGCAGAGTGACAGACGACAAAGACAGAGAAGCAGAGAAACAACTAAGGCAGAGAGAGGAGGACAGAGAGGCAGAGAATGGAAAAATCCTCCTGGTGAGCTATTGAGGACTATTGTTGCTTTCAAGGTAAATTTAACAATCCCTACCAGAGTAGCATGAATTTAATTTGATTGGTGGCCTGATTTCCATTTTTGGTTATCAAATGATTATGAATGTATTTTATGGGCAATTTGTTACATCAGTCAGTTGCTCACCATCTTTGGCTTGATCTGCACAGAAGATTTAAAGAGAAAACAGAAAATGAAAAATAAGCTCCCTCTGCACCTCCCCTTGCCATCCAGCCCCGGAATGAAGCACATTACTCCGTGGTTTACTTAAAAACCCAGAGGCTGCAGCTTATTAATATGAAATCTATCTAATGCCTGGCTCAGTCGGTCAGGCCCCTGGGAGTCTCATCAGAGGCTGGCAGTCATGGTGTTTGAAAGAGCGCTGCAGCTGCTTCTGGTAAGGATCCTGCGAAGTCTGATGCCAGCTTGACTCAATCTGGCTGTGGTTTCGTCCAATCTAGGGTTACATTCAGCGCATCCTAATTAGGATACTTCACGCTCATTCTTTCTACCCATCACCTGCCAATATGTTGGTTAAGCAAGAAGAGCCAGAGGAAGTTTCACAGGCTTCTCCAGACAACCTGTGTTGAGCCGCATCTAGGGCATCTCACAGAGAAGCTAGTGTTATGCTGAACTGCAATTGCGGCTTGCCCACCTTTGGAGGCAGTGGCTTAGAGCCTAGAAATGGGAATGCTACACTATATACCATCTTTATATATATCCCTGGTTCCAGTAATGAGTTTATAAATTCCAAGTGACTTCCCCAAAGCAACCAAGCTCTTGCTAAAATCTCAGGGTACACTGCTGCTAAGACTAGGGGCACAGACAGTGCACACAGAGTAAGCAGATCCAATTTCACTGTGAGAAGGTCAATGTGTTCCATGCTTCCTGCAAAGACAATGCTTTTTAACTTTATTCTCAGGTGAATTTTATTGGAGGATTAATTTTATTTGCTTTTTCTCATACAGATGTCACTGTTTAATGAATATTTTACTTCTTCATGTGGGGAAGAAATTTGAGAGCTTTCTCATGTTATGATCTAAAGAAATGACTTTTGGCTGTAAACCTAATCCAACCTGATATCGCTTTCCTAACCGCCAACACCTCTCTTTGAACCTTGTGTTCTAGAAACTTCTCCTGAATTTAAAACTCTGACTTCTCTGCCTTTGCCCATGCCGCTCTCTCTGACTGCAGAGCCATGGCCTCTTGACTTGCCTGGCCACATGTCTTAGTCATCTAGTGCTGCTAAAACAGAAATACCACAAGTGAATGGCTTTAACAAAAAGAAATTTATTTCCTCGTAGTAAACTAGGCTAAAAGTCCAAATTCAAGGCATCATCTCCAGAGGAAAGCTTTCTCTCTCTGTCGGCTCTGGGCGAAGGTCTTTGTCCTCAATCTTCCCGTGGTCGAGAAGCTTCTCAGGCGCAGGGACCCTGGGTCCAAAGGACATGCTCTGCTCCTGGTGCTGCTTTCTTGGTGGTATGAGGTCTCCAACTCTCTGCTTGCTTCCCTTTCAACTCTTAAAGATAAAAGGTGATGCAAGCCATGCTGAGGGAAACTCCCTTTACTTTGGATCAGGGATATGACCTGGTAAGGGTGTTACAATCCCACCCTAATCCTCTCTAAAATAAAACTACAATCACAAAATGGAGAACAACCACAGAATACTGGGACTCATGGCCAAACCAAGTTGATACACACATTTTTTGGGGGGCACATAATTCAATCCATGACACCACTCCTACTCATCTTTAAAGATTCAATTTCAATTTCACTTACTCCTAACATTTGTTCTGACCATTCTTCCCTCCCCTCATTGCTTGGTAGCAGAGGCACTTCTACCTCCTACAGACTTTCATCCCAGGATATAGCTCTAGGCTCCTTAGCACTGACTATATCTTAGAAAGGCGTGCATTCCCAAAACTGGGCCAGGAACATGATGTTGTTGTTGTTGTTAGGTGCTGTCGAGTCAGTTCCTACTTGTAGTGGTCCTATGTACAACAGAACAAAACACTGCCCAGTCCTGCACCATCCTTACAATCGTTGTTATGCTTGAGCTAATTGTTGCAGACACTGTGACAATCCACCTCCCTGAGGGTCATCCTCTTTTCCACTGACCTTGTACTCTGCCAAGCATGATGTCCTTCTCCAGGGACTGATCCTTCCTGACAACATGTCCAAAATATGTAAGACCCAGTCTCGTCATCCTTGCTTCTAAGGAGCATTCTGGTTGTACTTCTTCTAAGAAAGATTTGTTCGTTCTTTTGGCAGTCCATGGTATATTCAATATTCTTCGCCAACACCACAGTTCAAAGGCGTCAATTCTTCTTCAGTCTTCCTTATTCATTGCCACCTTTCACATGCATATGATGCATTTGAAAATACCATGGCTTGGGTCAGGCGCACCTTAGTCTTCAAGGTGACATCTTTGCTCTTCAACACTTTAAAGAGGCCCTTTACAACAGATTTGCCCAATGCAATGCATATTTTGATTTCTTGACTGCTGCTTCCATGGCTGTTGATTGTGGATCCAAGTAAATTGAAATCCTTGACAACTTCAACCTTTTCCCTGTTTATCATGTTGTTGCTCATTGGTCCAGTTGTGAGGATTTTTGTTTTCTTTATGTTGAGGTGCAATCCGTACTGAAGGCTGTGGTCTTTGATCTTCATTAGTAAGTGCTTCAGGTCCTCCTCACTTTCAGCAAGCAAGGGTGTGTCATCTGCATAATGCAGGTTGTTAATGAGTCTTCCTCCAATCCTGATGCCCCAATCTTCTTCACATAGTCCAGCTTCTTGTATTATTTGCTCAGCATACAGATGAAATAGGTATGGTGAAAGAATGCAAGCCTGAAGCACACCTTTCCTGACTTTAAATCATCAGTATCCCCTTGTTCTGTCCTAACAACTGCCTCTTGATCTATGTAAAGGTTCCTCAAGAGCACAATTAAGTGTTCTGGAATTCCCATTCTTTGCAATGTTATCCATAATTTGTTATGATCCACACAGTCAAAAGGCTTTGTATACTCAATAAAACACAGATAAACATCCTTCTGGTGTTCTCTGCTTTCAGCCAGGATCCATCTGACATCAGCAATGATATCCCTGGTTTCATGTCCTCTTCTGAAACCAGCCTGAATTTCTGGCAGTTCCCTGTCGATATACTGCTACAGCTGTTTTTGAATGATCTTCAGCAAAATTTTGCTTACGTGTGATATTAATGACATTGTTCTACAATTTCCACATTCAGTTGGATCACCTTTCTTGGGAATAGGCATAAATATGGATGTCTTCCAATCAGTTGACTGGGAAGCTGTCTTCCATTTTTCTTGGCATATGGAGCACCTTCAGCACTGCATCTGCTTGTTGAAACATCTCAATTGATATTCCATCAATTCCTGAAGCTTTGTTTTTCACCAATGCCTTCAGAATGGCTTGGACTTCTCCCTTCAGTACCATTGGTTCCTGATCATATGCTACCTCTTGAAATGGTTGAACATCGACTAATTCTTTTTGGTTTAATGACTCTGTGTACTCCTTCCATCTTGTTTTGATGCTTCCTGCGTCATTTAATATTTTCCCCATAGAATCCTTCACTATTGCAACTCAAGGCTTGAATTTTTTCTTCAGTTCTTTCAGCTTGAGAAATGCCCAGCGTGTTCTTCCCTTTTGGTTTTCCATCTCCAGCTCTTTGCACATGTCATTATAATACTATATTTTGTCTTCTCGAGACGCCCTTTGAAATCTTCTGTTCAGTTCTTTTACTTTATCAGTTCTTCCTATTGGTTAGCTGCTCGACTTTCCAGAGCAAGTTTCAGAGTCTCTTCTGACATCCATCTGGGTCTTTTCTGTCTTTTCTATGACCTTTTGCTTGCTTCATGTATGATGTCCTGATGTCATTCCACAACTCGCCTGGTCTGCGTCACTGGTGTTCAATGCATCAAATCTATTTTTGAGATGGTCTCTAAATTCAGGTGGGATATACTCAAGGTCATATTTTGGGTCTTATGGACTTGCTCTGATTTTCTTCAGTTTCAGCTTGAACTTGCATATGAGCAATTACTGGTCTGTTCCACAGTTGGCCCCTGGCCTTGTTCTGACTGATGATATTGAGCTTTCCCATCGTCTCTTTCCACAGATGTGGTCAATTTCATTTCTGTGTGTTCCATCTGGCAAGGTCCATGTGTACGGTCACTGTTTATGTTGGTGAAAGAAGGTATTTGCAATGAAGAAGTCATTGGTCTTGCAAAATTCTATCATTCGATCTCCGGCATTGTTTCTATCACCAAGGAACATGATAGGTGTTCAATAAAATAAATATTTTTCTGAATGAATGAGTGAACGAATGAAATTGGTGGAAAGAACTTAGATTTGAACTCATCAGATCTGTATGAGAAACCTAACTTTATCATTTATTAGCCACGTGATGTTGAGCAAATTATTTAATGTTTCTTAGTTTCACCATAGGCATTTGTGAAATAAGGCTGATGATAATATCTGCCTCCTAGGGTTCTTGTAAAACTTAAATAAGATAAATACATCAAGTGTCTGTCATGTAATAACTTTTTCATTACTACTGGTACATGTAGGTACCACTTACATTTTGCGCCTCTGGGGTTTCCTGGGAGGCTTTTTTTGCCACTTATCATATGTGCTGGTGTGTCTGGGAGAGAACTTCACAACTGTGTAAAACAGAAGGAAGTTCATCGGCGTCATATTGCTGGGTTGAGAAGTTATTGCATGCCGTATTACATCTTGGAGGTGTGCTTGTGTAAAACTTGTCTCTTTGGGTTTCCGTACAGGGAAATAAGGCTTGTAAGCATATTTACTGTTTCCTGTGTGTTGCTGGGAAGGTGTGGTGTTCAGGGTTAGGTAATATTCAAGTGTATAAGTTATTTTCACGCACAATACAGTACAAGCACGTGTCCTTGACTACTGTATTACCACAGGTACATGTAAGTACCATTTACATTTTTCTATTCTCGAGCTTCTGAGCAGTGAGATAAGCCTTGTAGGTATATTTACAGTTTCCTGTGTGTTACTGGGAAGGTGTGGCTTTTGAGATTAGGTAATATTCAATTGAATAACTTATGTTCAGGCACACAGTGTAAGCACGTGTAGTAGCATCCTTGACGTACTGTGTGTATGTTTTGTGCAATTGTCACGGACCTATCTTCTGGTTTATGAGCTATTTAAGTAGCTGTTTTGCAATAGGGAATAATTTATTGCAGTGGTAATGTTCCCATGACAGCACTTCCTTTTGGGACTTTTATTTTTACAGGATACTGGAATTATGTAATGTCTCTCCTTGTGTGTTCTCATTGGTTTAGAGGTAAGGTATTGGTATTATCCTGGTTTTGCTGACTGTGATGGTTATGTTATGTGTCAACTTGACTAGGCCATGATTCCCAGCATTATGTAATTATCCTCCATTTTGTAATATTATGTAATTATCTTCCATGATGTGATCTTCCATAAGCATTTACCTGTCAAGGGAACCAGAAGGTGATGAAAAGAATGTAGCACCAAGAAGAAGCAGACTTGGAACAGCAATTATGTGCAGGCAGTGCTGGGTGCCTTTATGTGTTACCCCATGTTTTGAAAAGTTTCACAAATTTTTTCACTGCCTCATTTACCTATCCTACTTCTGGACCCCACTGGTATGTAAATGTACCACATAATATTTATAAATATCCAGCTTACATAACAAAATATTACCAGCACTCAATGATTCAGTGTGCATTCCATTAGTGAAAAACATTACACCATCAAAAAGTAGTTCTCCTTTCCTGTGGACACATAAACATGTGAATCTGTTTTCACGTGATAAAGACAGAAATAACCAAGATCGGTAGAAGCGTCTAGTAACTGGCAAACTGACCTTGACTAGAAACCTTTCTTGCTTACCTCCTTCTCACTCACTGTAGTCACCCTTTGACATGATTATGTGAAAATTTTCTGTCCAATGAAATAAACAATCGGATATTTAATAACTTATCTTTAATGCTTGAAACAGCTCTGATTGGTGTTCCCATTTCCTAAACGGTCAGTTACGGACTAATGTATTTAACCATCTTTAGTAATTTATTTCAAAGAACATAATTAATTAGTATGTTTTTAATTCTACAAATGATCCAGTCAATTTTTCCTGTCACTTCCACAACTTATTCCATTAACCACATCGTGTGTGGTTTCTGGGAATGTTTATTATTTGACTGACAGGATTTAGAATGTAATAATAATAAGAAATAATCAGTCATACATAAGATAAAGCTAGAGAAGGGATGTTTAAAAAACAATACAAAAAGAACCAGAATTGAAAAATGTTTCATTCAATAACTAAAACATCCAAACTATTTGAGAGATTTAATGGCTCATCTTATAGCTGCTGAGAAGAAAGAAATAATCTATTCACAGGTGCCCCTGAATACAGAACAGTGGAAACACAAAACTTTGCAGTATTTCCAGCATCTTTAGTTTGTGTTCTGGAAGGCAGAAATGAGGCTTTATATTGTTCATCTAAAATGGGAATATTGTCTGAATAATAATAATTAATAATAAATTCTTGCAATTACAAAACATCTTTCATCCCAGCATCCTTGGGAATTTAGTGTTTTCCCCAAAGGCACTGTTTAATGTTTCTCCTGTGACTTACAGCATAATGACATGACAAATCAAAGGCAAAATAGCATTTAACGTTGAGAGATTGAGCCACTGCAGCAAGACCAAACACAAAGTCCATTCTCGTACACTCAGCTTTTTTTTCTTTAAAAAATATTGTTTCTTAGATACTAATAAAGCCAGCTAAAGCGTTTAACATTTTCCTACAGTCATGGCTCTGCAACTTGAACTAGCCTGTTTTGTTGCCATGATAGGTCAAATTAATTCTTCACTGTATGCACAATCACGGCTCTTCTCTTTGCTGGCCCACTGGGACGTATATTAATCATTTTTTAATAGCCCACTAAGTGTAGTTCTATCCTGTGACAACTAAGTCTCTATTAATTTCAAAGTTTTAGCTTTATGCAGCATATCCCATAATACATTTCTCCATCTGCTTAGGTAAAGAGTGAGCTGGGAGGTAATGGTCAAAACAGTCCTTTGTAAGTTTTCATTAGATCCCATTTTTTTGAGTGGGGGCCAGAAAGAACAAATCTGTTTTGAAAGAAGTACAGCCAGAATGCTCCTTAGAAATGAAGGTGGAGAGACTTCGTCTCCCATACTTTGGACATGTTATCAGGAGGGACCAGTCCTGGAGAAGAACATCATCCTTGGTAAAACAGAGAATGAGCAAAAAAAGAGGAAGATCTTCAATGAGATGGACTGTCACGGTGGCTGCAATAATGGATTCAAGCATGGCAACGATTGTGACAATGGTGCCAGACCAGGCAGTGTTTCATTCTGTTGGTCATAGAGTCTCTATGAGTTGTAGACGGCACCTAACAGCAACATCCTAAATTGTATATGTTAACTATGCAGAATATAATAAGATCATTGTTACAAGTAAATGCCAGGAGATTATTCAAAGCATAGTTGCCAGTTCAACATGTATGTAATAGATACAAAGTATGAATTAGTATGCATACACTGCATTTCTATTGGCCTTCAGTAAATCTGTTTCTAATAAATATAGTCTTGCTGCATCTAGAAGGCTCCCTTTTTCTGAAACTTGGTTCATGGACTGCATAATGCTTAATACTTACAAATAGGATGCAGTACATATTAAATCTGGGCATGGTAGTAACAATTTGGTTCTATAGACAATTGTCATTTATTGAAGATCACTATGCCTGGCACATTATCTCAGGTAATTGTCACGACAAGAGGTAAGGATTATTTTCATATTTTGAGATAGGAAACGGGAGCCTCAGAGCAGCAAATGACCTAACTGAACTGAATCATGTGCCCAAGGTCATTCAGTTAGTAAATTAAGCCTAGCTAAAATTTCACTTCGTAGTCAAGGAATTTCCCAAAAATAATGTAATCTAAAAGAAGATAAAGATTAAACTGTAACTCTTATGTTAAAATATTTTAAATTTGAGATTTGCTAAGAGCTCGGCTGCTAACCAAAAGGTCAGCAGTTTGAATCCACCGTTCAGTCATGCCTTGGAAACCCTATGGGGCAGTTCTACTTTGCCTTATAGGGTCACTGTGAGTCGGAATGGACTCGACGGCAAAGGGTTTGCTTTTTTACACAACTAGCCCATAATCTCCATGATAGCAGAAACTGTGTCCACTTTATTTCTCTCTGTAGCCACCATGCCTATTCAGTGACTGGCACAGATTAGGTGAATCACTATAAATAGAATGAATGAAAGCCATCTTTTTTGGTCATGTCTGTCACCTTATAAATGACCACACATGTAGATATTGCTTAGGTTGATCTATGCCTTAATTTTATCCTCTAGGGAGAAATAAAACTCATTTGTTATGTTAGACATATTAGAGCAAATCAATCTTCATATATTATATGAAACATTGTTGCCATTGTTGATGGATTGTATACTAGCACAATTTTGATTTCATGAATACAGCAGATACTGCTTTGCGGCTGTGCTAGATGGTAGATACCTAAAGATGAGTAAAATAGTGACCTTGCCTGTAGTAACTAACCAGAGTATAATGGTAGGCATTGGACGCTGGGGTTAGGAAAAAAAATCACATAAATATTTGTGTCCTTGGGCATATTACTTAGATATCTCAGACTTGGTTTTCATATGTTTCTTATTAACCATTTAATTTCTGTATCCTTAAGTTTGGTGGGTGTTCCTTAAGTTTAAGAGTGTCTCTTGTAAATCGCATATATCTGGACTTCGTTTTAATTCAGCATGATAAATTTTTCCTTTATTTGAAGAACTTAGGCAGCGTATATTGACATAATTGAGTTATTTCTGCTTTCTTATTTTGTGCTTTCTATTTGCCCCTCTTTTTCTGTTACTTTTTTTCTACTCCTTCCTCACTCCTCCTTTTTTTACTTTTAACCTTATTTTGTATTGGATGAGTTTCCCTCCCCCCCGCCCCCGCCACTCAATCTTTCCCCTCTGCCTTTTTTGGCAGTTGTATGCTTCATGTCTATCCCTTCAGTGGTTTCATAGCTATTTTAATACACATACTTAACTAAGTCTAAAGTTATTCAATATTTTACTCATCTCTCAAGGAATTCAAGGGCTTTAGAATGCTTTAACTCTTACCGAACCCTTCCCTACTTCCATGCTATTGTTTTGAAATATTTTAGACCCAGCTTGTTCCTTGGCCCCTTCAACTTCAATAAATCAGTTATCATTATTTTATATAGGCTTCTTAGACTAGGTTCCCCAGAAAGTATAGCCCTGAAGTAAAGGCTTAAGAGTAAGTACTTTTCAACATGTTCATCAACAGATAAATGGATAAACAAAATATGGTATAGATACCAGAGATGTAAAAGACTTATACAAAGAAAACTACAAAACACTTCTGCAAGAAACCAAAAGAGACCTACAAAAGTGAAAAAACATACCTTGCTCATGGATAGGAAGACTTAACATTATGAAAGTGTCTATTCGACCAAAAGCAATCTATACATTTAATGCAATTCTGATCCAAATTCCAATGACATTCTTTAATGAGATGGAGAATCAAATCACCAACTTCATATGGAAGGGAAAGAGGCCCCGGATCAGTAAAGCATTACTGAAAAAGAAGATCAAAGTGGGGGGCCTTACTCTACCTGATTTTAGAACCTATTATACTGCCACAGTAGTCAAAACAGCCTGGTACTGGTACAATAACAGATACATAGACCAATGGAACAGAATTGAGAATCCAGGCATAAATCCATGCACATA
This sequence comes from Loxodonta africana, assembly GCF_030014295.1. NCBI lineage: Eukaryota > Metazoa > Chordata > Mammalia > Proboscidea > Elephantidae > Loxodonta > Loxodonta africana. The sequence goes on from NC_087344.1 coordinate 125,567,497, forward strand.
CGAGCAGTTGATATTTGACAAAGGCCCCAAAACTGTTAAATGGGAAAAAGACAGTCTTTTTAACAAATGGTGCTGGCATAACTGGATATCCATCTGCAAAAAAATGAAACAAGACCCATACCTCACTCCATGCACAAAAACAAGCTCAAAATGGATCAAAGACCTAAATATAAAATCTAAAACGATAAAGATCATGGAAGAAAAAATAGGCGCAACGTTAGGAGCCCTAATACATGGGATAAACAGTATACAAAATAGTAAAAAGAAGGAAGAAGAAAAACTAGATAACTGGGAGCTCCTAAAAATCAAATACCTATGCTCATCCAAAGTCTTTGCCAAAAGAGTAAAAAGATTACCTACAGACTGGGAAAAAGTTTTTAGCTACGACATTTCCGATCAGTGCCTAATCTCTAAAATCTACATGATAACTGCAAAAACTCAACTACAAAAAGACAAATAACCCAATTAAAAAATAGGCAAAAGATATGAACAGACACTTCACTAAAGAAGACATTCAGGTAGCTAACAGATACATGACGAAATGCTCATGATCATTAGCCTTTAAAAAACCCAGTGCCGTCGAGTCAATTTGGACTCATATCGACCCTATAGGATGGAGTAGAACTGCCCCGTAGACTTCAATTAGAGAAATGCAACTCAAAACTACAGTGAGATTTCATTGCACTCCAACAAGGCTGGCATTAATCCAAAAAACACAAAACAATAAATGTTGGAGAGCCTGTGGAGAGATTGGAACACTTATATACTGCTGGTGGGAATGTAAAATGGTACAGCCACTTTGGAAATCGATTTGGCACTTCCTTAAAAAGCTAAAAATAGAACTACCATACAATCCAGCAATCCCACTCCTTGGAATATATCCTAGAGAAATAAGAGCCTTTACACGAACAGATATATGCACACCCATGTTTATTGCAACACTGTTTACAATAGCAAAAAGATGGAAGCAACCAAGGTGCCCATCAATGGATGAACGGATAAATAAATTATGGTATATTCACACAATGGAATACTATGCATAGATAAAGAACAGTGATCAATCTGTGAAACATTTCATAACATGGAGGAATCTGGAAGGCATTATGCTGAATGAAATTAGTGAGCTGCAAAAGGACAAATATTATATAAGACCACTATTATAAGAACTTGAGAAATAGTTTAAACAGAGAAGAAAATATTCTTTGATGGTTACCACAGGGGGGAGGGAGGGAGTGTGGGAGAGGGGTATAGAATAAAAGAGGAAAGAAAAAAAAAATATGGTATAGCATACAAAGGAATATTATTCAGCCAGAAAGAGAAATGAAGTTCTATACATGCTAAGACATGGATGAACCTTGAAAACATTATGCTAAGTGAAATAAATCAGACACAAAAAAAATTGTATGACCTCCCTTATATGAAATATATAGAATGAATAAATAAATGCACAGAGACAGAAGTTTATTAGTGGTTACCAGGGGAAGAGGGGGACAGTATGAGGTGTTATTGCTGAAGGAGTACTGAGACTTGTTTGGGGTGATGAAAAACTTTTGGAAATAGGTAGTGGTGATGGTTGTACAACATGGTGAGTGTAATTAATGTCTCTCAATTGTACACTTAAAATTGAATAAAATAGCAAATTTTTGTTTTTGTTATTAGCTGCTAATGGATTGACCCCAACATATAGCAACCCTGTACACAATGGAACAAAACACTGCCTATTCCTGTGCCGTCCCTCCATGCTATCCATTAGTTGTGGATCAGACTATTGTGATCCATAGAGTTTTCATTGGCTGATTTTTTGGAAGTAGATCACCAGGCCTTTCTCCTTAGTCCATCTTAGCCTGGAAGCTCCAATGAAACTTGGTTAGCATCTTAGCAACACACAACCCTCTACTGACAGCTGGCTGGTGGCTGCGCATGAAGTGCATTGGCCAAGAATTGAACCTGCATTCAGGTTATTTTCTTTTACTTTGTATCCTACAGTTTTATCCAAATTTATCTGAATGTGACATCCTTATAAATTTCTGGCTGGGATTTTTTTGGGCCTACTACACCAAATTATTAGTGTTGCTTTATAAATTCTGGAAAATTTTCAGTCATCATCTCTTTGAATTTTGCCTCTTTCCCATTTTCTCTGTTAATTCCTTCTGGAATTTTGATTAGATATATTTCTGACGATTTGTGATCAAATTTTTTATTTCTTTGTTCCTCATGAGTGCATTCTGGATAGTTTCTTTAGATCTATCTTCCAGTTTACTATTTCTCTCTTCAGTGGTATCTATCCTATTGGTTAATCCATCCATTGGTCTCTTTACATTAAATAATTGTATTTTTCATTTACAGAAATTGTATTTTGGTTCTTTTTCAAATATAATTGGTGACTATATTTAATCTTTTGTGTGTAAGTCATGTTTTATTTCTTCAAAAACATTAAATTTACTCATTTTATATTCTATGTATGATAGTCAATTTCTGAAGTCCTTATCAGTTTGATTCTGATTTCTGTTGTTTCCTCTCATTTTCATTCTTGCTGCCTTCTCTTTGGGTATGTTTTCCAGTTCTTTACTGTGAGTGGTCTGTTTTCTTTATAGCTTGCAGGTTTACTATTATTCTCCAAGAGCCTGGTTGAATATTAATTCCAGCAGGGATAATTTACATTTGCTCTTAGTGGTTACCTGTTAGTATTACCAAGCCTGCACACTTTATATTAAATTAAATTATCTACTTTTGTTTTTAGGATCATATAGAACCCAAAACCCAGTGCCTTCGGGCACATGAATTTGGACCACTAATCTCTGAAATTTTTGTTTTTCTCGACCCAGAATCAAGATCAAAGCAGGAAAGTCTCCCTGGTGACCACTGCTACAAAGTATATCTTCTTCTTCTTCTTTTTTTTTTTTTTTCCAAGTTTACTGTCATATTAAGCGTAGAGGTCTTTGGAATCCCAGCTCTACTAGATCCTCCATTTTGGACATCTTCGATTTTATCTTTTGCTCACACCCTGCATCTGTCAAAGTTGAAGCCCAATGTTTCTAAGGCTTGGAAGACACCATCAAGGAAAGAGCTAAATTTGAAACTCATTCCCCTCTGGAGTCCTTTTATTTTATTTTTAGTTCTATGAATTCCTTAATTTCACATCAACTCAGCAATATGTTTTAAAAGAGTTTTTAATATTTCATTGAGCATTTTTGGTTGTTTCAACCAGGAAAATTTTCAGCATATACAGTCTTTATAATGTTGGAAACAGTTGTTGCCTCTCATTGTTTTTTCTCTAAATTTACCTTTAGAAAATATTAAAAAACAGATACAAACTTAATTATTTAAAGTCAATTTAAATACCTTCATTCTCCTCTATCCAGTAAGCCTTTTTTTCTCCAGGTTGTTATTTTCCCCCTTCTCTCCTTCTAAAAATTTCCTTGCTTTTTCTGTCCTTTCCCTTCTTTGTTAACATCAAAATGGGAAAGAATCTAGTATCAAGGATTTACACTTGGTGATTGATTGATTTATTACATTCAATGTGGTTTTAATCTTTCCACCACTTGCCTTTTATATATCTTTATCTGTTATATAAAAAGGAGGACTTTATTCCCTCTTGTTTGTTGACATTTGAAAGTCTTCTAACATGGGACAAAATACTTCTGGGTATAAGTACTGCTGAAATTTATTTCCCACATGTCTATGCTTACGGTAAATGCAACTTAGTATTTTAGATATAATGACGTCTTTCTACTGAATAAACGTCCCTAGGTAGCACAAATGGTTTCACGTGACTACTAACCCAAAGGTTAGTGGTTCCCACACAGTGACACCCTGGAAGAAAAGCCTGGCAATCTGTTTCTGTAAAGATTACAACCAAGAAAACCCTATGGAGCAGTTCTAAGCTACACACATGGGGTCACTACGAGTCGGAATTGACTCGACACCACTGGGTTTTTTTTTTTTTTGGTCTGTTGAACACATGGTATTTGACAAGTTAAGTGCTTTACCTACATGATTTCAAATCTTCATAGCCACCTAGTAAGGTATGTGTTATTGCCTTCATTTTACTGATGAAAAATCTGAGGTCCAAAGTGGGTGAGAAAATTTAGCCCAGTTTACACAGTGAGAGCTTGTCTGGTCTGGAAACCTCTGGTTTCTCTTTTCACTCTTCCATACTATGTCTCTCCAGTAACTGGACTTAAAAGAACTTACTCATGGTCTCTCCTCTGGGAAGAATGCTAACTCTTATGGAAAAAATGAGAAGGCTTTGCTCTAGTTGTGTTTCTAGAAGACTCATTTCCAGGTTCTAGATAGAGATGGAGATCTCTAAATGTGAGACTGGGCCATGTATTTTCACTTGCTGTGCATATTTTTTTCCAAGACCCGGAAGCCTATCTGATTATTCCTCTGTTGTCAGACTTCCCCAAGCTCAAATGTTACACTTCTTTTGTCATAGAACTCTATGAGCCATAATTTTGTTTTCTAGAACATCTGATGTTTTTTCAGTTAGTGCTGATGTTATAATCAGACTATAATGGCTTCTTTACTGACATTCTAAAATATATCCCTAATGCCTCATATAATATTTTGAGCTCTGGTAATGACATTTCTGACAGTAAAGTATGCTGTTTGAGTGTAGACTCTTCATTAATAGAGGTAATACTCTGCTTTCCTAGCTAAGCCCTTTTTAGATGAAAGCCAAGGTGGGCCAGCCTTTGTTGCTGGAGTCTTCTATTTTCACTCCAGACTGGTTCCAGAGGACTGCTTTTTAAAACTCAGTTATTGCCTCATGCTTTCTCTTCCCCTCAGGTAAATGAGGACAATCCCTTGCCTCTGATCTCCCTAGATGATTAGAGTGTTAAGTGGATAGATGGGAAAGCCAATTAAATGCTTTGAATTCATAAGACAAACTATTAAAAGTCAAGCTACCACGATTACACAAGTTTATTGAATTTTCAAAGAACACATTTAAATACAGAGTAGAAATTGCATTTCACATGCATACTTTATATAAATGAGGTCTTGAACATATCTATACAAACATCTGTATAAAACAAAATATTACGTGATTGCAGCTTCCATGTCGTAAATGTGTTAAATAACACCTTCTAAGCTGCTTGCCTAATTTGGTATTTTCTGGGTTCTTAAAAAAAAAAAAAAAAAATTTTTTTTTTTTAAGGAATAGTTTGATGTGAGAAAGACTGCAGAAGAATCCAAGGTAGGAAAGTCTGGACTTGGGTAAAGGAAATACCTCTCTGGGTGGCCATACCTGTGTCCCTTTTTCTTCTTTACAGGCATATCCAAGGGTATCAGTATAACTCTTAGGACAAGCACTGATGATCTGAAATGGCAAATTTGGCTTTGCAGTGCTGTGGTTTTCCAAGATATGGACTATTCATTAATTCAGAATGAATTTATTTTTCTGGTTGCTGTAAAAAAAAAAAAATTAGCATAGCACACTTACCAAAATACCTCACAGAGGGGAGGCTGCAGTTGGCAAAAAACAGAATGTGTGTGTTATTTGTGTAAAAATACTGTAATGGTACACCTATTCCATGCTGAAAGCTGGGGATTTAAAGATGATTAAGGCACTGGGTTTGGTTTTTTTTTTTTTTGGTTTAAGATACAGTTGTTGCCGTCAAACAGACCCAGATATGACACCAAATTACAGTTGAGTGGCATAAGCTCATCACTAAAACTATGGACAAAGACCCATGAGAGAAAAAAACAACGACAACCAAACCCATTGTGTTGAGTCAATTCTGACTCATAGCGGCTCTATAGGACAAAGTAGAACCACCTCATAGAATTTCCAAGGAAAAATTCTATTCAGAAAGTGTGTCTTAGTTATCCAGTGCTGCTATAACAGAAAAAGTGGATGGTGTCAACAAACAGAAGTTTATTCTCTCACAATCTAGGAGGCTACAAGTCCAAACTCAGGGCTCCAGGTCCAGGGGAAGGCTTTCTCTCTCTCTGTTGGCTCTGGAGGAAGGTCCTTATCATCAATCTTCCCCTGGACTAGGAACATTTCTGCACAGGAATCCCGGGTCCAAAGGACACTCTCCGCTCCAAGTGCTGCTTTGTTGGTGGTATGAGGTTCCCCCAAGTCTCTGCTCACTTCCCTTTTCTTTTATCTCTTTTAAGATAAAAGGTGGTGCAGGCCACACTCCAGAGAAACTCTCTTTACATTGGATCAGGAATGTGACCTGAATAAGGGTGTTACATCCCACTCTAATCCTCTTTAACATAATCTAATCTTGCCTCATTAACCACAGGCAGAGATTAGTATTTACAACACATAGGAAAATTACATCAATCACAAAACAGAAGACAACCACACAATACTGGGAATCATGGCCTAATCAAGGTGACATATATTTTTAGTGGATGAAATTCATTCCATAACCGGGTGTTAGGGAAGGAAATACAGATGACTATGAGGAAAAATTTACTGTAGGACTAAAATCAAATCACTGTTTTCTTGCTGTACCTCTGGGTATAGCACCTAGCAATATGCCCACATTTACATCTCCTTAGCTTCAGTGCAGGGAAAATAAAGCATTCAACATCAGCTACAGCAAAAAACCCATCAAAATTCAAACATATTGGGGGGGTGGAGGAAAATTCTGTTTGCAGCCCCATCATCCCTCTTCCCTGCAGTTCTCAAATCACTTAAATGGGAGCCCAGTCTGCATAAAGAGGTTGAAACATGACTCTTTCTCTCTAAACTCAGATTCAGAAACCAAACTTTAAAAGGAAGCACCTCAGGCATGTGATTATTGGCTTCTTTTCCCTGTTGTGTTTTCACAAAGCAGTTCCTCTCATTGAGGTGACATCCACCCACATCAAAGGAAAAAGTGAAGCCCTTGACTTTTCACTCATCTTTCTGAAGGGCACCTCTTTCCATTCTCTTTCTCAGTTCTGCTTTAGTTGTGGCACTTTCAAGCCTTGCCCCACTAACCAGTTGGTGTTGTGAGGGGCTGTCGAGTTCAATTTTTGACTCATAGTGATACCATGTGCTAGGGAAGAACTGTCCCCTAGGGTTTTCTTGGCTGTAATCTTTACAGGAGAAGATTGTGTGGTATTCCTCCCTTGGAGCATCTGGGTGGGTTCGAACTGCCAAACTTTTGGTTAGCAGCTGAGCACTACCATTGTCCCACTAACCAGACTTGCCCAATTTGGTGAGTCATATGAGCTTTTCTCCATTCAAGTGTCTGGAAAGGAAATGAATTAAGCTGGACTTTATGGGAAGTCTGTTAAAGATACCTTCTTTGGTGTGGGAATATTTCAAAGAGGAAACAAAGGTGCTAATTTTAGCCCATTCCCAAGGGAACATGGTCCGGGGGATAGCTTTAGATGTGTCTTTATAAGGAGCAAGGCAGTGGTGCTGACTGTGGGCTGAGTGTCAGGGTTTTGCTCACATGTCTGGTGACCTACAGTGTATTGCTGCCCAGCCTTAGAGGACATTGACATAATGTCTTGAATTTCTGGCTGAAGTAGAACTGGAACAGAAAATGACATTCCAGAAAGTAAATAAAGGTCCACTTATCAGACATTTATTTTCAGAAGGATTCTTGAGACAGTTCATTTCTTGTCTCTAGAGCTCCAGTGTCTTCTTTCAGCAAGGGCCGGTGTTTGGATGAACTTTAAATTTTCCTGAGTTTTGATGTGGTACTGAAACAGAAGCTTTTACGCTTCAAGCTGCTGACTGTGGAGAAAATGCAGGGTTTAAAGCTTATCAGCAGATGTACAGAACATACAGTATCCAGAAATGCTTGCTTCCATAGTAGAAACACTGGGGATTAAATAGGTTCCGTGGTGACAAAGGGCAGACTAAATAGGTTATTTTTGTTTTGTGCCATCAAGTCGATTCTGACTCATAGTGACCCTATACGACAGAGTAGAACAGCCTCATAGGATTTCCTAGGCTATAATCTTTATGGGAGCAGACTGCCACATCTTTCTCCTGTGGAGTGGCTGGTGGGTTTGAACCACCTACCTTTTGGTTAGCCTCCAAGTGCTTAACCTTTGAGCCACTGGGGCTCCTTAAATATGTTACACAGAGTACTTAAGAACTGGTCCCTGCCTTCCTGTACATCCTCAACTCCCAGTATTCCCTGCTCCCAGGCTTAGGTTTCCACCATACTTAACTGAAACCAGCCAGGAAGAAATGTTTTGTTTTTAGGCATCTGCACTTTTGATTTTCCTAATCTGGAATACTCCTGTCTTCTTCTTCTTTCTCTCCCTTTTTTTCTTTTCTGGTTAGTATCTTCTCTGAGTACTCAGCTTCAAAGCAGTCTTTGTGATTCCCTCAAGCTGGGATTAAATACCCTTCCTGCGAACTTCTTTAGCACTTGGTACTTCCTCCTATGATCGAACTTAATATGTGATGCAATTTAATTGCCTCTGTAACTGTTTGTCTTCCACAATAAACAGTAAAGTTTTGAACATCAAGGACTGTGGTTTGTATCTGTAATAATTAGCACAGTGCCTAGCATATAGCATATAGGAACACTTACTGAACTTGTCCCATGTATTGAGGGGGAAAACAAAATTCCCTAAGAGTTTGCAAATGTTTAGCACTTACAGTGATATTTTATTTTAATTAATAAAACACCCTGTCAATTTACTAAATAGGCTATTTGGTTTGAGAATGACCAAAGGGCTGTACTTTGTCTTGGTAAGGAGAATTTGCAGTGAGTCAGAATCAAGCTTGAGAAGTGAGAGGTGTGGCTTGATCATTTCCACAGACCCTTTTATAGAAGATGAATTGGACAGGGCTCTGGGACAAGTGTCTCCATAATAATGGGGTGTGTGGGGATGAATGTTATTGAGGTGATTAGAGCATGGGGTGGCTAGTCCAAACAGCTGGCTTCTTTTCCTGACTCACCCTGAATTCACCGTGACCTCCGGCAAATCATTTACCTTCCAAGGTGCTTTTAAGTGAGCTTCAAAATAAGGATGGCAATGTGACCGTGTAAACTTGTGGAATGTGATGGGGACTAATTTTTTAGGATAAAGGTTTAAAGAGATTTTCATCAAAGCTATTATTTACCTTGAATGTTGTGAACATTATGAACTGGTAAATGGGCAATGGCAGCTGAAACAACAAAGGTCCACCAATTTGCATGAATAAATTCAACTTCAGTAAGTTTAGAAGCAAATATCTATTTTCTCTCATAACTAAAGCCAGAGGTATAGAAGGCAAACTTCTTTATAAAAAGAAATGTATGATTCATCCCCACCCTTTCTCCCCTCCCTTGATCCATTTTGATTCTTTCTGTAGAGAGTTAACTGGAAAGCTGATCTTTGGGGAGAGGCTGGATGGGAACCAAAATAGCAGAGGTGGAGAGTTAAGGAAAGTAGAGTTGACCTCACCAGTCCCTGGAGGATTTTGATGAAGAAAATAAAAATAGAGACTATTTAGAGACTGTTATCTGCATGGATTTCAGAGGAAAGTAGCAGCAGCAACTCCGGAATTTTCTGCCTCTGGGCTTAGTGCTGGTAGTATTGTTGGAAGGGGTGCTGCTTGCAAGGATGCTTGGGCTTGTGCTTGCAAAGCAATTTATATTAGATTATAAAATTCAAGTTAGATATTTCAAAGGAGAGCAGAATGGAATTGATAGAGATTACAGGAATATGGCAAAAGTCCACATTTTTTTCCCTATGACACCCTATTGCAAACAGTAATAGGTCCAATAAAAGGAGTAAGTTAGCAGAAACATACAATTATGGATACAGATACATTCTGACTGAGAATGATGCTCATTCCTAGCTTTTGGAGCATTTATGCTGAAGAAAGAAACCCTGGTGGGGTAGTGGTTAAGTGCTATGGCTGCTAACCATAAGGGTCAGCATTTCAAATCTGCCAGGCACTCCTTGGAAACTCTACGGGGCAGTTCTGCTCTGTCCTATAGGGTCGCTATGAGTCGGAATCGACTCAATGGCACTGGGTTTGGTTTTTTTTTGTATGCTGAACAAAAAAGTCTCTGAGTAGTGCAAATGGTTGAGCACTCCTCTATTGTTATGGATTGAATTGTGTCCCCCCAAAATGTGTATCAACTTGGCTAGGCCATGATTCTCAATATTGTGTGTTTGTCTTCTATTTTGTGATCTAATTACTTATGTGTTGAAATCCTATCCTCTGAGATGTTAATGCCCCCATGTGTCCGTCAGTTTGTCATACTGTGGGGGCTTATGTGTTTCTGTGATGCTGGAAGCTATGCCACCAGTATTCAGATACCAGCAGGGTCACCCATAGAGGACAGGTTTCAGCTGAGCTTCCAGACTAAGACAGACTAGGAAGAAGGACCCAGCAGTCTACTTCTGAAAAGCATTAGCCAGTGAAAACCTTATGAGTAGCAGCGGAACACTGTCTGATATAGTGCTGGAAGATAAGCCCCTCAGGTTGGAAGACACTCAAAAGATGACTGGGGAAGAGCTGCCTCCTCAAAGTAGAGTCGACCTTAATGATGTGGTTGGAGTAAAGCTTTCGGGACCTTCATTTGCTGATGTGGCACGACTCAAAATGAGAAGAAACAGCTGCAAATATCCATTAATAATCGGAACCTGGAATGTACGAAGTATGAATCTAGGAAAATTTGAAATCATCAAAAGTGAAATGGAATGCATAAACATCGATAGCCTAGGCATTAGTGAGCTGAAATGGACTGGTGTTGGCCATTTCGAATTGGACAATCACGTAGTCTACTATGCTGGGAATGACAACTCGAAGAGGAGTGGTATTGCATTCATCGTCAAGATCTACCCTGAAGCACAACGCTGTCAGTGATAGGATAATATCCATACGCCTACAAGGAAGACAAGTTAATATGACTATTCTTCAAATTTACACACCAACCACTAGGGACAAAGATGAAGAAATAGAAGATTTTTATCAGCTGCTGCAGTCTGAAATTGATTGAACACGCAATCAAGATGCATTGATAATTACTGGTGACTGGAATGCAAAAGTTGGGAACAAAGAAGAGGGATCATTAGTTGGAAAATACGGCCTTGGTGATAGAAACAATGCTGGAGATCGAGTGATAGAATTTTGCAAGACCAACGACTTCTTCATTGCAAATACCTTTTGTCACCAACATAAATGGCGACTGTACACATGGACCTCGCCAGATGGAACACACAGAAATCAAATTGACTACATCTGTGGAAAGAGACCATGGAAAAGCTCAATATCATCAGTCAGAACAACGCCAGAGGCCGACTATGGAACAGACCAGCAATTGCTCATATGCAAGTTCAAGCTGAAACTGAAGAAAATCAGAGCAAGTCCACGAGAGCCAAAATATGACCTTGAGTATATCTCACCTGAATTTAGAGACCATCTCAAGAAGAGATTTGACACATCGAACACTAGTGACGCAGACCAGGCGAGTTGTGGAATGACATCAAGGACATCATCCATGAAGAAAGCAAGAGGTCACTGAAAAGACAGGAAAGAAAGAAAAGACCAAGATAGATGTCAGAGGAGACTCTGAAACTTGCTCTTGAGCATCAGGCAGCTAAAGCAAAAGGAAGAATTGATGAAGTAAAAGAACTGAACAGAAGATTTCAAAGGGCGTCTTGAGAAGACAAAGAAAAGTATTATAATGACATGTGCAAAGAGCTGGAAATGGAAAACCAAAAGGGAAGAACACCCTCAGTGTTTCTCAAGCTGAAAGAAGCAAAGAAAAAATTCAAGCCTTGAGTTGCAATAGTGAAGGATTCCATGGGGAAAACATTAAACGACGCAGGAAGCATCAAAAGAAGATGGAAGGAATACACAGAGTCATTATACCAAAGAGAATTAGTCAATAGTCAAACTTTTCAAGAGGTGGCATATGATCAGGAACCAATGGTACTGAAGGAAGAAGCCCGAGCTGCTCTGAAGGCATTGGCGAAAAACAAGGCTTCAGGAATTGATGGAATATCAACTGAGATGTTTCAACAAACAGATACAATGCTGGAGGTGCTCACTTGTCTATGCCAAGAAATATGGAAGACAGCTTCCTGGCCAACTGACTGGAAGAGATCCATATTAATGCCTATTCCCAAGAAAGGTGATCCAACCGAATGTGGAAATTATAGAATAATATCATTAATATCACACGAAAGCAAAATTTTGCTGAAAATTATTCAAAATGGCTGCAGCAGTATATCGACAGGGAACTGCCAGAAATTCAGGCTGGTTTCAGAAGAGGATGTGGAACCAGGGATATCATTGCTGATGTCAGATGGATCCTGGCTGAAAGCAGAGAATATCAGAAGGATGTTTACCTGTGTTTTATTGACTATGCAAAGGCATTTGACCGTGTGGATCATAACAAACTATGGACAACACTGCGAAGAATGGGAATTCCAGAACACTTAATTGTGCTCATGAGGAACCTTTACATAGATCAAGAGGCAGTTGTTCGGCCAGAACAAGGGGATACTGACTGGTTTAAAGTAAGGAAAGCTGTGCATCAGGATTGTATTCTTTCACCATACCTATTTAACCTGTATGCTGAACAAATAATCCGAGAAACTGGACTATAGGAAGAAGAATAGGGCATCAGGATTGGAGGAGGACTCATTAACAACCTGCATTACGCAGATGACACAACCTTGCTTGCTGAAAGTGAAGAGGACCTGAAGCACTTACTAATGAAGATCAAAGACCACAGCCTTCAGTATGGATTGCACCTCAACATAAAGAAAACAAAAATCCTCACAACTAGACCAATGAGCAAAAACATGATAAACGGGGAAAAGTTTGAAGTTGTCAAGGATTTCATTTTACTTGGATCCACAATCAACAGCCATGGAAACAGCAGTCAAGAAATCAAAAGATGCATTGCATTGGGCAAATCTGCTGTAAAGGACCTCTTTAAAGTGTAGAAGAGCAAAGATGTCACCCTGAAGACTAAGGTGGGCCTTACCCAAGCCATGGTATTTTCAATCGCATCATATGCATGTGAAAGCTGGACAATGAATAAGGAAGACGGAAGAAGAGTTAATGCCTTTGAATTGTGGTGTTGGTGAAGAATATTGAATATACCATGGACTGCCAAAAGAACGAACAAATCTGCCTTGGAGGAAGTACAACCAGAATGCTCCTTGGAAACTAGGTTGGCCAGACTGGGTCTTACATATTTTGGACATGTTGTCAGGAGGGATCAGTCCCTGGAGAAGGACATCATGCTTGGCAGAGTACAGGGTCAGTGGAAAAGAGGAGGACCCTCAAAGAGGTGGATTGACTTGGTGGCTGCAAGAATGAGCTCAAGCATAATAACGATTGTAAGGACGGCTCAGGACCTGGCAGTGTTTCGTTCTGTTGTGCATAGGGTGGCTATGAGTCGGAACTGATTCGACGGCACCTAACAACAACAACAATGATGTTAATGAGGCAAAGTTAGAAACAGTTATGTTAATGAGGCAGGACTCAATGTACAGCATTACGTTGCATCTTGAGTCAATCTCTTTTGAGATATAAAAGAAAGAAGCGAGCAGAGAGACATGGGAACTTCCTAACACCAAGAAAGAACCACCAGGAGCAGAGTGAGTCCTTTGGACTTGGGGTCCTTGCACTGAGAAGCTCCTAGACCAGGGCCTCCAGAGCTGGCAGAGAGAGAAAGCCTTCCCCTGGAGCTGATGCCCTGAATTCAGACTTCTAGCCTCCTAAACTGTGAAAGAATAAATTTCTCTTTGTTAAAGCCACCCACTTGTGGTATTTTTGTTATAGTAGCACTAGGTAACTAAGGTATCTAAAAAAAAAAAAACTATATAAAAAAGGTATCTACTAACCCAAAATGTTGGCGGTTTGAGTCCACCCAGCAGTACCTTGGAAGAAAGTCTTGGTGATTCACTTCCAAAAAATTAGCCATTGAAAACCCTGTGGTGCACAGTTCCACCCTAGGAATGTGACTTAACTTGATGGCAACTTTTTAATTTTTTTAATGGAAAGAAAATAAATAAAATACTTGGATTCTTACAGCAAGTTTTCTGATTTCTTCTGAAACTATGAGTCTAGTCAATTAATTCATATATCCAAATGTAGATATTGACCAGCCATTATTTTCTCCATACTGGAAACCCTATGGGGCAGTTCTACTCTGTCCTATAGGGTCACTGTGAGTTGGAACTGACTCAACGGCAACAGATTTTTTTTTTTTTGGTCTTAATTGAGGAGCCCTGCTGGGGCAGTGGTTAAGAGCTTAGGCTGCTAACCAAAGGGTCGGCAGTTTGAATCCACTGGCAGCTCCTTGGAAACCCTATGGGGTAGTTTTACTCTGTCCTATAAGTTCACTATGCGTTGGAATTGACTGGATGGCAACAGGTTTGGTTTTTTTGGGTTGGTTTGGTGTGGGACTATGCAAAAAAGGAAAGGATCGGAGTGTATGAGACACTGTCCCTGCTGTCACATTGTTTATGGCTTGGTTGGAGAGATGAGTGGTAATAGGAAAAAAAAAAAAAAAAAAGATTAGAGGCTAATACAGAAAATGCAAATTCTTTGATAAAGTATGGGAAGATAATAAATGTTGTAGCTGGTTATGAAAGTAGAGACCTACGGGGGTAGAAGTATTCCAGAAAATTATGGAAAATATGGGACTTTTGCTGGACCTTGAGGGAGATTTGAATTGTCACAGAGGAGGGGTAGGCTAGGGATAGCGAACAAATATTTTTATGTATGTAAATATATATATATGTACATATATATATATATATAATGGCACATATACAGTCTCTTCTTTGTTCATGGCAGACATCGTTTATCAATCAGCCCTTAGCAGATTTTACTTCTCTTATAGAACTATTTACCTTCTGTTTTCTTTGGTTAATTTGGGGATTGGCTTATTTCCCTATCACATTACACTCTCCTCTTGAGTAAAGTTGTTTTTGTTGGACGCTCTGAAGTAGATTCCAACTCATAGCGACTTTATGTGATAGAGTAGAATAGCCCCATAGGGTTTTCTGGGCTTTAATCTTTAAGAAGGCAGATCACCAGGTCTTTCTACTGCAGAGTTGCTGGGTGGGTTTGAATTGCCAACCTTTTGGTTAGCAGCTGAGCATGTAACTGTTATGCCACCAGGATTCCTGTGTAAAGGTTGCTGAAAACACTATCTATGCACTTACTGAGTTTAGCACATAGAATCAGCTTGTTGCTGCTGCCACAGAGATGCGCCATTTGGATCTCCCTTCAAGAAAGAACTTCCCATTTAGCTGCAAGTTTTCTCGTTAGCTGACAGTCTCCAGTTGCTTGCACTCCAACCTCGTTTCAGCAACTGCTTCCTGGAGGACCGGCAGTAACACACTCTGCAACAGTTCATGGGATTGAATTAAGTTGGTGATGACTTTCACTTGCTCATTCATTCTGTGTTGTCCAGTTGCAGGCTGAGCCTTCATTCCTTCATTCCACAAACATACTGTATACTGACAAAGTTTTGAGCTCTAAGCTAGTTGTTGGAAAGTCAGAGATGAGTAAGGCTGAGCTCTGTGTTCAACAAGACAGACTCATAAACACATATGTTGAAATCAAGGGTTAAGAGATAAGTGACTTGCTCCAGACCATTTTCCTAGCAAGTGGTCAGCTGTACTCTGAATCGAAGATGTGATGTTCATTCCAAAGTAGGAATCCGTTTCTTCGTTGCCTTTCTGCTCTGTAACAGGTACAGTAGAACTGGTACAGTTAAATGCACTGGTGTTCATTACTTTGTTCTAGTACATTGATCCCCATAGGGAATTCTTTGGAACTCTAATCCCTCGAGTGTGCTTCGTGAATTGAATTGAACATGTTAAATATATTAAAACAGGTTTCTAGACTGGGGTTTAGGGGAATCTTTTATATGCTAAGGTGTTTTTGTATATCCCCAAAAGCAAGTCAAGTGTTCAACAATTTCCAAACTCATTTGACTAGGGAATTATTTCACAGAACATGTTTAAGAAATGTGATCACACCAAGTTAAATCAAATGATTGTGTATTATTTATTACTAGTAATAGCTAACATTCATTCAGAGTTTTCTATTTACTAGTCATTGCAATCCTGCAAAGAGAGCATTATTATTAACCCCATTTTCAGATGAGGGTTAAGTAACTTGTCCTAAGTTACACAGATGGGCG
This sequence comes from Loxodonta africana, assembly GCF_030014295.1. Classification (NCBI taxonomy): domain Eukaryota; kingdom Metazoa; phylum Chordata; class Mammalia; order Proboscidea; family Elephantidae; genus Loxodonta; species Loxodonta africana. Next base: position 125,583,582 of record NC_087344.1, read on the forward strand.
TTAGAGCCCATACCCTGCCCTTCTACCCTGTCCTGCTGTACTCTTCTGCCTCCTGGTGTCTTTGATGCATTAAGACCAGTGAGTCTGTCCACTTCAGAGAAAGGAGAATATAGGGCTGAAATTCACCAAGGGTGCACCAAAGTGCGTAAAAGAACTAAAACTGATCTGCCCATCCATAGGGACTGTGGGTTTTATGCAATTCATTGAGACTTATGCGCAAAAGCTTGAAAAGAAGGTTGGTTTGGATGATGCTTAGTTAGAGGGATGAACAGACCAAGTATTAATGCTTACACCTGGCAGTCTACAAAGAAGGGTTCTCTCTTTGGAGGACATAACACGGCTGATTTTCCTTTTTCTGTGGTGTCCCTCAACCTTCTTTTTTCATACTGTCTTTCATTTTCAATTGCCCCAGCATCTTGTCCCCTCTTCCCAACATACACCAGCAGAGTGTAGCCAGCAAAAGAAGTGAGAGCATAAGTTTTGCGATCAGACACCTGGATTTAGAATTTACTTGTACCACGTGCCAATTGTTCAAGTTAATCTTCCTAAGCCTCAGTTCTCACCTGAGTAAAATGTCACTATGAGGAAGGTCTGCATTGTAAGGTTATTGTAACAATTCAAGGAAATAATTTATTTAGAGTACCTATTTTTAGTACGTAGTGGAGCCCTGGTGGCAGTGGTTAACAGCTTGGCTGCTAACCAGAAGATCAACAGTTTGAATCCACCAAGTGCTCCTTGGAAACCCTATAGGCAGTTCTACTCTATCCTATAGGGTCACTGTGAGTCAAAATTGACTCAACAGCGATGGACTCTTTTTTTAGTACATAAAAAAAACCCAAACCAAACCCATTGCTGTTGAGTCAATTCTGACTCACAACAACCCTACAGGACACGGTAGAACTACCCCATACGGTTTCCAAGGAGTGCCTGGTGGATTCGAACTGCCAACCTATTGGTTAGCAGCCATAGCTGTTAACCACTGTACCACCAGGGTTTCCTTCTAATACACACTAATAAATGGTACTGGATGTAAAGCTTTAATCTCTCTAGCTGTTTCTGATATTAAATAACCACTTTCTGTCAGTTCCAATTCACATTGACCCATGTGTGTCAGAGTAGAACTGTGCTCTATGGGGTTTTCAATGGCTGATTTTTTGGAAATAGATAGCCAGGTCTTTCTTTCTAGGTGCCTATGGTTAGCAGCTGAGGATGCTGTTTGTACTACCTACAGACCTATAGTAAGCAGTGACCTTTAAAACGGAATATCTTTCCAAATCGGCAAGAGAAAGATCTCCCTCTTCGAAAAGAGAACAAGTATTTTGCAGGATGTAGCTGGGAGAGTGGCTTTTGAACAAGCAAACAAACAAAAAACCGAACTCATTGCCATTGAGTTGATTCCGATGCATAGTTACCCTATAGGACAGAGTAGAACTGCCTCATAGGGTTTCCAAGGAGTGGTTGGTGTAGTTGAACTGCTGACCTTTTGGTTAACAGCCCAAGCTCTTAACCACTGTGCCACCAGGGCTCCCTAGTGGTGTTCAGACCCTCCCTAAATATATTCTGTAAGTGCATGACTCCTCTGTATAACTCTCACTTGTAAAAGAGCCAGAAGCTTTAGTTAATTTTATGACTTCAGGCACAGGTACCAGGTCATCTTCATATGCTTAGTGGGTTTGCTGGCCACTGGCCTGTTTTCCTAAAATTTTCTACTGCCACCTCAATACCTTGCTGGGATTTTGAGTCTTTGAAGAGGCAGACAATGACCGTTTTAGTCAGCTCTAATGTCTATTCTGTGGCTTTATTTGCCTGTTTCCCAGAGATTGAGCATTTGTGTCTATAGGCATAAGATCGATGACCCCATTGTGCAGCAGAAATGAAAGGGAAACAGTCTTCCTTTCCTCTCAAGCTCTGCCTGGCGCTGGCTGCGCCCCCTCACTCAGCAAACGGCCTTGTCGGAGCGGTCACACGTCCTGAGCGCACGGACAGAGCAACTGTCATTGCACGCTTATCTCTGAGAAAAAAAAAAAATGAAGTTGCTATCTAATTTATTCAGATGGCTCTCAAAATCCAGCATTTCATATACTGATTTGATTTCTAGGAACTAAAAAGTAACTAAGGATGCTTTGTTAGGAAAATTACTTCAGCACAAAATGAACCTTCTCTTTTTCCAGCTATAATAACTAATAGCTTAAGATATAAGATAAAAATTACGTATTTTGTAATTAATATTTTAATTTACTAAGAAGGGAGCTAAATGGTGCCTAGACTTCTCTTCCCCTTGATAATAATGAACCCAGGCAATTTCAAATGAAGAAGAGCAGTGAGGAGTTTAATACCTTTGATTAAGAACATGTTTCCATAGTGGCTATTATGTTCCCGCTTAAAAATGCAAAACAAAACTCAGGCTTATTTTATTTTGGAACTGCAGGGGGTCTTATGGCATCAAAAGAGGACGTGAAAAATGTTTAAGGATAATTAAAGGCAATTTGCCTCATCAGGTCTTTTTCCTCTTCTTTCCTCTTCCCTTTCTCCCCACAATACTTGCTAATTGCTGCTTCAGTGACCTGAGGATTCTTTTTTTTTTTTTTTCCAAGTAACTTGTCTATTTGGCCATTGCCAAACAGTTATAATTGACTGCATAAATCAATGTATCTCCATTAGTTCATTTAAGAAACAACGTGATTTACCTCCCTTATCAAGCTGGCTAGTTACACATTAGGAAAGCTAAAGGCAAAGATGGAGCAAGCCTGAGAAGGGACCAAGGACCGGGTGCTTTACTAGTGTAAATTCATTTAATCTCTAAAAGGACACCAAGAAGCCTCTGTCATAGAGACACAAGCAGCTTGCTTAGGGGCCCATTGCTTAAAGTGCGATTGGCACTCCAAGCTTTGTTTTTACTTATCTCTTTAGGTGAAATTTCCTCTCTCTTTCTGGTCATTTAAAAGTGCTGCATTTAGAATTTTCATTCCTTCCTTCAGTTTGAATGCTCCTGGCACACATTTAAGTTTATAACACTTAGGTTGCAAAAAATGGACTCTTGGCCACTCTCGGAAAAGGCATTGTGAAAAGTCATTCACAGTAGCTTCCCTGGGAACTGAGAAAACTGAGTCTCTTCCAGGAAATTTTTAGCTAAAGTTTTAAAATAACAGAACTCATGGTAGGAACTGAACTCCTAAAATAGAAAGTGTTCTAATTCAACATTATGTTTTCAATTCTGAAAATTGATAATAAATGGCCTCACACTCATTAGGTTGCCTCCTGGGAAAAGGAGTGATCCAGCAACTTTTGACCTCAAAGTTTATACAGATGTTCTTTAGACTCAGATGAATTGTATGGACCAATGTGTCACACGCTGAGTAAGTGCAGAAAAATGATGCTGAATTAAATAAACGATAAAGTTGCATGTTATGGTAGGTGAACTTACAATGGACATAAGTTTATAATGCTGTTGTTGGTTGCCAGTAGAGTTGATCCCAACTCATGATGACTCCATGTGTGCAGAGTAGAACTGCTCCATAGTGTTTCCAAGGTGCGAACTTTCAGAAGCAGACCACCAGGCCTGTCTTCCAGGGCACCTTTGGGTGGATTCAGACCACCAGCCTTTTGCCTAGTAGTTGAGCACTTAACCATTTTCACTACCCAGGGACTAAGATTATAAAGGTATGGTTTTTCTGCTGGTTTGGAGACGAAGGTGCACATGAGAGAAAGGGGCAAAGAAAAATGGTTGCACACTAATTCTTTTGCTAAATAGAATATATGGAAAAAAAAAAAAAAAAAACTCAACCTGGAGAAGTGAGAAGTAGTTTGACATTCTCTTCCAGGTTTGCTTTCCACCAACAATTCTACATTGTCACCAAACATACAACATACATTCCCACTCTCAACCAATGTGAGCACAGACTGGGCTTCTAAGATTTTTTGTTTTGTTTTTATAGCTTTGATTTTCAATTACCTTTTGCACATAGAAACAGCCAGATATTTGCATGTGAAACACTTCTGCTTCAAGTTCTAATTGCAAGAGAATTTAAAACAGAATATCAGAGATAACAGAGATGAGAAGGATTGGTGGAATCTCTAGAATGTTCCTGTGGCTTAGCCTAGCCATCTCAGATCCTAAGGATAAGAAGGTAGGGCACAAATTTTAGCCTAAACCTCCACAAAAAGGGAGAAAACAAAGTGAACCAGATTCTAGCTCTGTTCCTCCACCACCCTTTATCCCATGCCCTGGAAGGCTTTTTTGCCTAGAACTCTGTGAAACAGTTTATATTCCAGTAATACTATTTAGTCCTTGACTGGTTGGACCAAAGCCAACCCAGCCCTATTTTGAGAAAATATTAAACTGGGCTTAATCAGAATTGAGAAGGGAAATCCGTGAACTGAGAAGCTAGACCTTCTTTGAAACATAAACTGGAAATGAAACAGAAAATGATAAGTTTGGAATATTTTGAAGTTGCATGTGTTCTAAATATGGCATGGTTTAGGGTAAAATTATCTTTATGCAGAGAGGGATCTATTTCTGCAGAGACTGGCTCTTTTTGGCCCCTGCAGCTCTTTCCCCTATCATTCTCCTCCTCACTCTCTAGGTCCAGCCACACTGGCCATCCAGCCCCTCCACCATTCCAGCTCCTGGGCACCTGGCCCTCACACATACTGTAGCCTCACCCTAGGACACTTTCCCTGGATCCCTCCAGCTCCCTTCTTGGGTTAATTCCTGCCTATCTGTCAGATGAATAATTAAAAATGTTTCTTGTTTTGTCCTTATAGCACATTGTATTTTTCTTTACAGAGCACATAAACATAATTGAAAATCACTTGCTTTAGTATCAGTCTCTGCCATGGATTGAATTGTGTCCCCCCACAAAATATGTGTTGTATATCTTAACTCCTATGCCTGTGGTGGCCCTGCTGCTATTTGAAATATCAGTGGGATAGCTTCCAGTATCACAGCAACATGCAAGCCCCTACGGTACAACAAACTGACAGACTGGGAGACTCCGAAGGACAACAAAAATAGTGTGGTTATAATCCCATTTGGGAATGGTTTTCTCTGTTATGTTAATGGACAGTATTCCTGTAGGGTATGTCTTAAATCAATCTCTTTTGAGATGTAAAAGAGCAGTTTAAGCAAGGCAGCAAGCGCAAATGGAAAGGAAGATACATGCTGCTTGATGGCCAGTGAGCCAGGAACAGGAGCTGAAAAGAGACAAGGACTCTCCCCCAGAGTCAGCAGAGAGATAGAAGCCTTCCTGTAGAGCCAGTGGAAACCTTGTGGCATAGCAGTTAAGTGCTATGGCTGCTAAACAAAAGGTTGGCAGTTCAAATCCACCAGGCACTCCTTGGGAACTCTATGGGGCAGTTCTACTCTGTCCCGTAGAGTTGCTATGAGTCAGAATTGACTCCATGGCAGTGGGATTTTATTGGGTAGAGCCCGTGCCCTGAATTTGGATTTCTTTATTAAAGCCAACCTGCTTGTGGTATTTGTTACAGCAGCACCAGATAACTAAGGAGGCCTGGTGGCGTAGTGGTTAAAGTCATCAAGACTGCTAACTTAAAGATTGGCAGTTCGAAACCACCAGTGGTTCTGTGGGAGGAAGATGTGGCAGTCTGTTTCTGTAGATATTTACAGCTTTGGAAACCCTACGGGGTCACTATGACTCCATGGCACTGGGTTTTAGAGATAACTAAGACAGTCTCTCTCAATAGATTACAAGATTCATGAGGGTAGAGGTTGTGATTGTCTTGTTTACCACTGTATAGTAGTTGTTCTATGCCCTAGCCAGTTCTTAATAAATAGTTGTACTAATCAGGGCAACACTGACTCTCTGATATTGTAACCGAATGAGGGTTCTTGTCCTGTCTTATTAGCTGATCAAAATAAGACTGACACCATACCACCGGTTGCAAGGGAAACAGAAAGTGGAAATTTATAGTCTGCGCAGACAAGGGAAACCCTGGTGGCGTAGTGGTTAAGTGCTACAGCTGCTAACCAAGAGGTCAGCAGTTCAAATCCGCCAGGCGCTCCTTGGAAACTCTATGGGGCAGTTCTATTCTGTCCTATAGTGTCGCTATGAGTCAGAATGGACTCGACGGCAGTGGGTTTGACTGGGCCCAGACAAGGACCAACGCGGGGTCTAGCTACCATGAGGCCATGTGCTTGCTGCCCGAGGGGTTTGGGGAGCTTTTTATTTCCAGTGGAGTCTGGGGGTTGGTTTTGTCCACCTTAGCCCTCCCATGTCCACATTTGGAGGTCCAGATGTTGAATCATGTTGGTGATTTTCAGGTTCAAGGACAGACTGAGGACACAACTCTTCAGGTCCTGCACATGTGCCAAAATATTGGTTCGCGCATGAGCGGGATTCTGGCACCAAATTCAGACTGTGGTTATGGTCACAGCGTGGTCGGGCCAAACCTCAGTCAGAAGCTGTGGCTTCCCGGGCTGCGAGGGGAGGCGGGGAACCGTGGTGGAGTGGGGGGAAGTCTAGGCGGAGGCTTCAATATTTAGTCAAAAAATGAGGTTTAACTAAAGGAACCTTGGTGGCACAGCGGTTAACTGCTTGGCTGTTAACCGGGAGGTTGACGGTTCGAACCCACCAGCATGCTCCACAGGGGAAAGATGTAGCAGTCTGCTTTCATAAGGAGTTATAGCCTTGGAAACCATATGGGTCAGTTCTGCTCTCTCCTGTAGAATTGCTATGAGTTGAAATCAACTTGAGGGCAATGGGCTTAGCTTTAGGTTTAAGTCTCACCAGGGATTATTACATGGCTGGTAATAAAAGAGGGTTGGTGGGCAGAACCTGTTTAATGCCATCTTAGTGAAAGTTCCTTGTATCAAACTTGCTGTTCTTGGTAACCCGAGTCTGTCAGTGAAGTAATTTCTTGACCCTCTGACAAAGGCTGGGAACTTGATTCAGTATTATCTCTTCACATACATAGTAATGCAGTATTTCTCACCCTCCTGTGCTTCTCTGATATCTGACATTCTACAACCTTGCTTTGAGTTATGTGTCCCTTCTCTGTAATCCCATAGTGCCCTTTATAGCTATGGTTGCATATGTTTGCCTGTACATTGTTCTATAATACCATTAGTCCTCCACATACATAGTAACTTGCATTATGCAGATGACACACCCTTGCTTGCTGAAAGTGAAGAGGACCTGAAGCACTTACTAATGAAGATCAAAGACCACAGCCTTCAGTATGGATTACACCTTGCATTATGCAGATGACACACCCTTAACAACTTGCATTATGCAGATGACACACCCTTGCTTGCTGAAAGTGAAGAGGACCTGAAGCACTTACTAATGAAGATCAAAGACCACAGCCTTCAGTATGGATTACACCTCGACATAAAGAAAACAAAAATCCTCGCAACTGGACCAATGAGCAACATCATGATAAACGGAGAAAAGATTGAAGTTGTCAAGGATTTCATTTTACTTGGATCCACAATCAACAGCCATGGAAGCAGTAGTCAAGAAATCAAAAGACGCATTGCATTGGGTAAATCTGCTGCAAAGGACCTCTTTAAAGTGTTGAAGATCAAAGATGTCACCTTGAAGACTAAGGTGTGCCTGACCCAAGCCATGGTATTTTGAATCACAACATATGCATGTGAAAGCTGGAAAATGAATAAGGAAGACCAAAGAAGAACTGACGCCTTTGAATTGTGGTGTTGTGAAGTATATTGAATATACCGTGGACTGCCAAAAGAACAAACAAACCTGTCTTGGAGGAAGCACAACCAGAATGCTCCTCGGAAGCAAGGATGGCCAGACTGCGTCTTACATACTTTGGACACGTTGTCAGGAGGGATCAGTCCCTGGAGAAGGGCATCATGCTTGGCAGAGTACAGGGTCAGCGGAAAAGAAGAAGGCCCTCAAAGAGGTGGATTGACATGGTGGCTGCAAGAATGAGCTCAAGCATAACGATGATTGAAAGGACGGCTCGGGACCTGGCAGTGTTTCATTCTGTTGTGCCTAGGGTGGCTATGAGTCAGAACTGATTTGACGGCACCTAACAACAACAACAACCTGTACATTTCCTCTACTAAACTACAAGTTTCTTAAAGGTAGTGATTTTCTCATTTGCTTACATATTTTTATGCCTAGCTCGGTGCCTGGTATTAAAATAAACAAATCAACAAATGAATGAACAAAAAAACACCAAACCCGTTGCCATGAGTCAATTCTGACTCATGCAGATTCCGTTGTCAAAGACTAGAACTGTGCGCCATAGGGTTTTCTTGGCTGTATACTTTATGGAAGCAGATTGCCAGGCCGTTCATTAATGGCACTACTTGGTGAGTTAGAATTGCCAACCTTTCGATTAGTGGTTGAGGGCAAACTATTTGTACCACCGAGGAACCTGTTCATGCCTGGTGTTAGACACCTGAAGAAAGTTTGGCAAACTTAATGGAACTGAACTTGATTTATTAAATAAATGTTTCTTTTTACCATGTAAATACACAGTTTGGGAAACGTTATGCTCATGTAATGGGTGCCTAGCAAAGAAGATCACATGGTCAAAACTAAATGATGTTGGTTGTTTGTCAATTTTAATTACAGCTGCTTTGAGAGATCAATTACAGAAAAGCCACAGTTGCTCTTATCTCCTTTATCCATGCATTCTGCAATGCGAATTTGCAGGATCTCCTATCAAGAGATGGAGCCTATTTACCCAGTCCTTGAACCTTGGCTGCCCTTAAGATTTGCTTTGGCCGGTAGAATGTGACAGAAATTATGGAGTGCCAGTTCCAAGCCTAGAGCTTCCCTTTACTCTCTTAATATTCTGTTCAACTGAGTTGTGAACAAGCCTAGACAGTCATTCTAGCTGAGGTCATCCTACACCAACTGGTTGCCAGCTGACCTGGCAGCTTATAGTGGATGCATTGATTGAGCCCAGTCCAGACCAGAAGAACTACCCAGCTATACCCCTCCCAAATGGCTGATCCACAGAATTATGACCTAAATAAATGATTGCTGTTTTAAGCCATTGTATTTTGGGATGGCTTGTGCAGCAAAAGTCTTAGATTCGGATGTGCTACTTTTAATTTACTAAGATAAAATAACTGGGAGTAGAGTTTGCTAAGAACGATGGTGATGTGATCTGGCCTAAGCATGGAGCACTTTTTGGGAAGAAGAGCCCCAGATGGAATGATGGGCAATAGACATGAGACATTAGATACCTTGAAGTGAAAGGCTGGAAAGTAACAAAGGAGAACATCTTTTTTTTTTTTTAATTTTGAAATCTCCTTTATTCCAAAAAAAGCACAGAAGTTAATCTATAAAGTTCACCTCATTTGTTTGCTTTAAAAAAAAAAAAAATTTTTTTTTAAATTGTGCTTTAGGTGAAAGTTTGGTACCTTGGTTGTGTAGTGTTTAAGAGCTACAGCTGCTAACCAAAAGGTCGACTGTTCGAATCCACCAGGCGCTTCTTGGAAACCTTATAGGGCAGTTCTACTCTGTCATATAGGGTCGCTATGAGTCGGAATCGACTAAATGGCAATGGGTTTAGGTGAAAGTTTACAGAACAAATTAATTTCCCATTCAGTAGTTTGTACACAAATTGTTCCATGACTTTGGTTTCATTCCCTACAATGTGTCAGCACTTTCCCCATTTCCACCCTGGGTTCCCAATTTCTTTTCATCCAGATTTTTTAATCCCTTCCAGATTTCACATCTTTCTTTTGGGCAAATGTTGTCCTTTTGATTTCATATAATTGATTGTTCTAAGGAACACTTTCCTCTCAAGTGTTATTGTTTATTTTATGGTCTTGCTTATTGTTTGGCTGAAAGGTGGTCTCTGAGAATGACTTCAGCTCCTGGTCAGAGCGTATCCTAGGGCTGTAGTCTTGGGAGTTCCTTTAATGTTTATCAGACCAGTAATTCTGATCTTATCTGTGAATTTGATTTTTGTTCTACATTTTCCTCCCACTCTGTCCAGGACCTTCTATTGTGATCCCAGTCAGCGTGGTCAGTAGTGGTAGCCAGGCACCATCTAGTTCTTCTGGTCTCAGGGTCATGTAGGCTGTGGTTCATGTGGTCCATTAGCCCTTTGGACTAATTGCTCCCTTGAGTCTTTGGTTTTCTTCATTCTCCTTTGCTCTGAATGGGAAGAGACCAATAGTTGTATCTTAGATGGCCACTAGCAAGCATTCAAGACCCCAGATGCTACTCACCAAAGTAGGATACAGAATATTGTCTTCATGAACTATGTTGTGCCAGTTGACATACATTTCCCCCATTTCTATGGAGAATATCTTCTTTAGGAAGTAAACAATGGTCCTTGACTGTTAACCTAAAGGTTGACAATTCAAACCCATCTACAGTACCATGGAAGAAAAGCCTGGCGATCTTCCTCTATAAAGATTACAGCCAAGAAAACCCTATGGAGTAGTTCTTTTCTGTAACACATAAGTCAGAATCAACTTGACAGCAGTGGGTTTGGTCTTTTGGCTTAATGGATGAATGGATAGGAAGACCCCATGTGGCCTCTTGTGAAGAGTGCAAGCTTTCCCCAAACTAGAGCTGATTTCAGAGAATAGATCAAACATAAAGGTGCAATGACTTGATATACAACAAGGTAAGCAAGGCATGCTATTCACAATGGTAGGGAGGAGCCTGAATGAGTTAGTGATAAATGCAGTGTATCAATATTTTGGAAGCATAAACACCATAAACAAATAATGATAAGTCATGAGATGATAATTAGGAGTGATTTTAAAAGAGAACTAAGGAGCAATGTCTATGAGGATGAAGAATGTGAATAGCCCTTGTGATGTGGAGTGTGACGGTCTGAATTTGTATTCTGCTACCACCGCTTATTGCTTATATGGCTTTTAAAAAAGTCAGTGGTCCTCAAGTTCCTCAAGTGGAAATTGGGGTTACTGTAACTTTATTGACATCACAGAGAAAACGTGACCTAAATAAATGAATGGGCAGAAAATCACTTGAATGCAGAGAGCTAGCACAATGGCTGTTATTATCTAAGGTTGTATTAGAGACCATACATAACTAGGTAATTTTTGATAGTCAACTCACAGTCATATAAGAGTTTTTTTTTATTCATAACTCCCATCATTTAAGTCAGCTTCCCTGTTGTCCTTCCCTTCACCTTTGCCCAGGACAACCTTGCTTATTGCAGACAGTGCCAAACTCTTGTTTTTGCTGAGGTTGGAATGTTCACTCACCTTGTGAATCAGGGTGATGATACAGCTTCACCTGTCTGTGAACGTTCCTGCTTTTATATTCCTGTGACACGCTCTAGGCCATTGCATAGCAGAGGTGTGTTAGAGAACAGATGGGCCCAATGGTATGTTGTTACCCTGTCTTTTAAAATTAAGAGTGAAAAAACAGATTGGGTGAAGAAGGAATGATAATATTTTGGATCTTTTTCTTCTGTATTTTTAATTTCCATTATTTCCTTTGGCTCCATATTCCCCGCCCACTGAGTCATGGCACCCATTGCTTTAGGGGGAGGGTGAAAGTAGCCAGAAACAAAGAAGACAATGTTCAGCTTTTAAATTCCAAAACATGCTCTTGAAGCTAATTTCAGAGACAGTAGTTGTGAAAAGCTAAGGCATTCACTTGCAACACCTAGGCTTGTTGAAAGAGAAATTGGAAGTTTTCCTTTAAATATTCCCTCAAAATATTAAGAGGTTAGAGGACCGAAGCAAGAAAGATTTACTTGAAGCCACAGGATAGAAAATATGCAGGTTATGACACAAGGACAGTTTTCCAATCCAATGGAAAGAAGAAAGCTGGTGGGGAGGAGCCTGGAGAGAAAGAGTGAGAACAAAGCAAGATTACTGAGCCTTGAATTGGGGCTAGTTTTTGAGCCTGGGTGGGACAGAGACCCCAGATGATTTTTGGAAATTATTGCTCACAGAGGGTATTGTTCCACATCTTGCCAAAGACTCTGGATGCAAATGGTTGCCTCAAAAGAAGCATCCTCATTACAGCAGAAATTGCAGAGATATATGTATAGGATGACGTTGTAGGGAAAAAATCATGAAGTTTGGTAAAGCCAAAAGAAAGTTTTATTCAGATATATTCAAAAAGGCAAAAGTGGGAAACGGACAAGCAAGCTGCTACAGACATGTCTGCCTGGGTCCAAGGAAACTACAGAATAAGCAAGAATGGGAAAATGAACAAGAATGCTGCCATAGCCATGTCTGCCGGAGTTCAAGGAACGTTGCAGAATCATCAGTACATATTAACATTACAAATGGGCAGAACCACTGGAAGCTTCACCTTCTCACACATTGGCTAGAAACTGTGATCCTACCTTTTGAACTGCCTTTCTAACAATCATTGGTACAGGTTTCAGTAACGACAGTCAGAAGAGTCTTCATTGGTCCAACAAATTTTCCATTCACTAAATGCTAATAGAAAAAGAGTGGAAAGTCTTTTGCATTCTGTTTGACTGGCTTATGTGAAAGGTTCCCTGAAAGATATTTTCTAAGAGTATCCTGGCTATTGTCTTTATACCTCAGGGCCCTGTTGACGTGTCCTTGTGAATCCTTGTGAGCCCAGCTCCAGCTGGGTCACATTCTCTGTGCTCAAGGACAGGGGATAATGACTCCAATATTATTTTCTACATCAGTGGCATGGTCTGAGATAGCCCACCACCCTCCAAATCTGCTTTGGATCCAGAGAGAAGATACAGGAAAATTCCTATAACTCTTAAACTTGGAGCATGGATGACATTTGAAAATTAGAAATCAGCACACCTGTTAGCCTATAGCTTAAACAGGAAACAGATTGGACAGCTAAATCCCAAATTGTCCATTGTGCTAGTGAGTGCTAACATAAAAGCTTGATGAGGTAGGTAAGGATAGAAGGTTGAGCTACCTGAAAGCTACCTCTTCATCACCACGCTAAGAGATTGAACCACATATATCGGTATCATAGAGTTTAGTTCAGTGACAGGCGCTCATTAGTGCTCAGATAACCAAGTTAACAAGCACTGGATGGCTTTCTCTAATGAAAGGACAATTTATAAGCCCCCTAGGAGTAGAGCAAAGGTTTTGAATATCCAAAAAGAGATTATGTAAAAAAAAAAAGAAAAAAAGGTGGTAAACTATCTTGAAATAATAAGATCCTCGTGGTGCAATGGTTAACAGCTCAGCTGCTAATCAAAAGGTTGGCAGTTTGAATCCACTAATTGCTCCTCGGAAATTTTATGGGGCAGTTCTACTTTGTCCTATAGGTCGCTATGAGCTGGACTCGAGTAGACAGCAACAGGTTAGTTTCTCTTCTGCCATCAATAGAAATGAGGACTTATGAGTATGATAAGAATAGATCTTCATCTTAGTTTATAATCTTCGATGCTACTGTACCACCCTTCAAAGGTGTATGTATGTGGAGGTGCATATGTCAATTTGATCCCCTGGATTTGGGTTAACCCCTTCTTTGTGCCACATCTAAAATCATTCTTTGCATTTCATTACGTGCGTACATGTCTGTCTCCCCAACTTGATTATAAACTTGATGATAGTATGGACTACATCCCATTCCTCTTTACACGGCCAGTTTCTGGCACAGGATCTCGCACATAGTTTCCTCTTGAGAAATGTCTGTTAAAAGAATCCATAATGACAAACAAGTTGGATAAATTGTGAAAAATTTTGTAAAAAATCATCTGTAGAATTCGAGAAAATCCGTGTGATATTTCTTGAACTGAGTTAGCAGAATCAACTGATCATTTGGCTGTGCTATGGAAACATATCCTATTTGTTAATAATTTAATCAATCGGAATTGTCTTAGTTTCTTAGGGCTGCCATAACAAAATAACACCAAGTGGGTGGCTTTAGAGAATAGAAATCTATTTCTCACAGTTTGGGAGGCTAAAATTCTGAATTCAGGGCACCAACTCCAGGGGAAGTCTTTCTCTATTGTCTCTGGGGGAAGTTTGTTGTCATTAATCTTTCCCTGGTCTAGAAACTTCTTTGTGCAGGGACTTCAGGTCCAAAGGACACGCTCCTCTTCATTCCTGGTGGCATGAGGCCCCCTCTCCTTTCTGGTCTCTTCTTCCTTCTATATCTCAAAAGAGATTGACTCAAGATACAACCTAATTCTGTAGATTGAGTTCTGCCTCATTAAGATACCTGTCTCTAATCCTGCCTCATTAACATAATACAGGTTAGGATTTACAAAGCATGGGATAATCAAATTAGATCGAAAAATGATGGACAACCACAAAATACTAGGAACCATGGTATCTTAGTTATCTAGTGCTGCTATAACAGAAATACCACAAGTGGATGGGTTCAACAGAAAGAAATTAATTTTCTCACAGTTTAGAAGGCTAGAAGTTGAATTTAGGATATCAGGGGAAGACTTTATTTCTCTGTTGGCTCTGGAAAAAGGTTCTTATCATCAACCTTCTCCTGGTCCAGAAGGTTTTCAGCATAGGGACTCTGGGCCCAAAGGACACTCTCTCCTGGCTCTTCTTGCTTGGTGGTAATGAGGTCCCCCTGACTCTTCGTTCACTTCTCTCTTTTATATCTCAAAACATATTGATTTAAGATACAACCTAATCTTGTCAATTGAGTCCTGTTTCGTTAACGTAACTGTCTCTAATCCTGCCTCATTAACATAATAGAGGTAGGATTTACAACACTTAGGAAAATCATATCAGATGACAAAATAGTGGGCAATCACACAGTATTGGGAGTCATGGCCTGGCCAAGTTGACACCATTTTTGGGGGATACAATTCAATCCATAACAGTAATGAAAGCACATCACTCTAAGCATTTTTCACAAAAAATTCATTGTAGTTCCCAACAATCCTGTGGTCTTGTTCTTATTGCCCTCACTTTATGGATGAGAAGACTGAAACCTGAAGAGGTTAAGAAACTGACTCTAGATTATATAGTGACTAAGTAGACGAGTCAAGCTTTGAGTCTGATTCTAGCTTATGTCCTCAAACACTATACTATATATGACTGTAAATGGGTATGTAAGACTGTCCTAATATGGAAGTAGTCAGAATATTTATATTTGTGTTAGGGAACAGCAACAGTAGAGTATTCCTCTGTAGAGTGCCCATTACTTCATAAATGTATATACTCAAAGCACTGTTATTAAGAAGACCATAAAGTATTTTCAACAAAAAATAAAAAATAAAAATTCTTATCAAGAATCCTCTCAACAAGGTGGAAGGATCACACGTCTATAACGTTTCTTCAGAATACTACCAGGAACTTGTCAATGTTGGCTTCCTTCTTTTTTAAGGTACAGAAGATACTAGTGATATCAGACAGGGGAGTAGAGCCTCCTCTGCAGCCCCTCCATGGAGCTGTCCCATTTCCGCTGCCGGGAGAGGGGCCCTGGACTCTTAAACCAGCCATGATTGTGGGAAGAGCCCTGGCTTTCTATGCATTAAGTCAGGTCTTTTGAGAGGAGAATGAAGGAGCTACAGTGCTGGGCTGCCCAGCTCTATCCCAGTCACCTTCAAGTATGCAAGCATCAGTGGAGTGGACACCCAGGTGGGGCTGGGTACTTTGACCAAGTGACTTCTTTGCTCTTTAGCAAAGTGCAGATGGAGTGATTATCTCTCTAGTGATTAATTGTGAGCCAGGGAGTCATTTTAAGAGCCACTCTGGTATCATGTATGTTGAGTTTCACTGGGAAAGCTAGTGGTGGCCAGAGTCTTGGGAGTCCCTGTAACGTGAAACTATACCAGTGTCTTATTTAGTACTGTAGAGCAGAAATACTACAAGTGGGTGGCTTTAATGAGCAGAAATTAATTTTCTCACAGTTTAGAAGGCTAGAAGTCCGAATTCAGGGTGCCGGCTCTCAGGGAAGGCTTTGGCTCTGGGGTAAGGCCTTTGTCTCTTTTTAGCTCTGTTTCTTGGTTCCTTGGCAATCTTCATGTGGTAGGGCATCTGTATTCCCTCATCTCTGCCTGCTTGCTTGCTTAATCTGTTCTTTTATATTTCAAAAGAGATTGATTTAAGAACATAATTAAAAAAAACCCTATTCCCAAATGAAATTATAACCACGGGTATTAAAAAAAATAATAATAAAGAAAAAAGTTGCCTTTGAGTCAATTCCAACTCATAGTAACCCTACAGGACAGAGTACAACTGCTCCACAGGGCTTCTAAGGCTATAATCTTTATGGAAGCAGACTGTCACATGTTTATCTCAAGGAGCAACTAGTGGGTTTGAATAGCTGACATTTTGGTTCACAGCCAAGTGTTTTAATTACTGTACCACCAGGGCACCAAGGTATAGCAGTTAGGATTTGCAACACATATTTTGGGGTGACACATTTAATCTATAACAAGCAGGTACTATGGCAATTACAGGGATCCTGGGAAAAGTTTTTGAGATGATTCTGGGAACCAAAAAGAGCTTTTGGGACTTATTCCAATACAAAGTAGAAAAAAAACCATCTCTAATATTTGTGGGTTACTTGAATGGAGATGTAGATTGCCTTCTGCCAATAAGACACCAGTCTGGCTGTAGTTGATTCTTACAAATTTTATATATTTTGATTGGCTTGTGCCACATTGGCTGTTTAATATGTCAAATGTCATCCCTGGCCTTAGGAGAAGAAAGGATGTTGCCAAAACAGAACTAGTAGTATAAGAATGCATTGAAAGACAACCTTTGTTTCACTTCTAATTTTTTTTTTTCATAATTTTTCTAGAATCAGTGTAGGCAAGTAATAAACATCAAAGCTGGCATAGTCAATGATCCTTTTCCAGAGATATGACTTCTTTGGGCACCTGGGGACATTCCCAGGTGGAGAAAGGAACATTAAACCATGTGTCAGTCATTCTGCAGGAATGAAAATGTAGGCTTCCCTGGTTGTAATCATATAGAGAGATTACATGTTGGACATGGAACTACAGAAAGGTTATGATTTGCTTCCTAAATCATAAAATCCTGTTTCCATTTCTCATCCTGTATCCATCTCCTTTGGAAAGCCATATAACTTGTATGGCATGCCATTGTATGGAATTGTCTCAGTAAGTTTTTGGGCCTCCCAATAAATCGTGTCATGTAGAGACTGCCTTCATAAGCCAATCCCCCACCTGGCCAGAATCCCCAGAAAAAAGAATGAGCTTTGTTATACGTGATTGGAAGCTTCCAAATTCGTCTTGGCTATTTTCTATTACTTAGGTTCTTCTAACTTTCCCTTAGCTGTTGTAGAAAAGTTGCCTTTGCTAGGTTTACCAACATCTAGTGCCCTGAAATTTTATCGGGGGAATAGTCTCTATTCATCTTCAATTGTTTGAAGGTTTCGGACCTGACTTCTGATCACCTGTAATACTCCGTACCATGACTGCCTTTTATTTTCCAGCCTACTTGTCACATTCCCGTTGTTGGAATGTAATATTCATGACTCATAGAATCCCAAACCTAGTCAAGTGATGGATGTACAGTCCATGATTAATCCACATCTCTATATTTTTTTAATGTAGTTCTGAGTCTATTGCTTTTCTATTGATTTGTGCTGAGGGTTAAGCAACTAATTGAATGGCTGCTAAGGGTTGATTCTTAACTGTAATACTTCTACTATAATAACAGGTGGGCTGTTATTACAGTCAACCAAAACAACACACAGGGTAGCAAAACCCTGCATAAGCTAAGAATATACAGTCTAGTTAAATATGATGACATGACCGGAGACTGCTGGGTAAATCTCTCTCTCTCTTTTGGAACTCAGAGGTAAACATACTCCCTACTTTCCAGCAGTTAAGTCAGCACTTGTCCAGTGCAAAGACCCTCTATTATTTATTTGTTTGAACTGTATTCCTCTTTATCTCTACCTCATCCATTCCTCTCAGGACAGAAGCAGCCAGAATGGCAGGTGTTCCCCAAGCCTTAGTTTCAGGAATCTTATCCATTTCTGGACCATAAAAATTGGGTTGTCTACATAAGGCTCTCTGACAGGGACTCAGAAAATTCTCGAGCCAATCAGATATTTTATTCAGAGGTATTACAAGTTCTATTACCATATGCAAACTCTTTAAATGTGCATATTTTTGCTTTATATTGTATTTTACAGTTTACATATACCTGTTACCTGTCGCTGTTGTGTGGATTCCGACTATAGTGACCCTATAGGATAAAGCAGAACTGCCCCATAGGGTTTCCAAGGAGCAACTGGTGGATTTGAACTGCCAACCTTTTGGTCAGCAGCTGAGCTCTAAACCACTACGCCACCAGGGCTCCTGTTTATGTATGTTTATTTTAAATTTATGTAAATTGTATTGTTGTTGTTAGTCACCTTTGAGTCGATTCTGACTCATGGCAACACTGTGTATGTATAGAGTAGAACTGTATTCCATAGGGTTTTCAAAGCTGTGACCTTTAAGCAGATCCTCAAGCCTGCCTTGTGAAGCACCTCTGGGTGGGTTTAAACTGCCAACCTTCATCTGGTAGTAGAGCGCTTAACTCTTTGTGCCACCCAGGGACTCCGTAAATGATATTAGGTATCACAGTCTTATCAAGATCTCATTCTGTTCATTATCTTCTTCTTTAGTGTTGCTATGGACACATCTCACCTGTTTTTTCTAATTGCCACATGATATTCCATGATGTGTATCCAGGACGTTGTGCTGATCCACTGTCCCAGTGATGAACACAGATGGCATCCTATCTCTCCTCCCTCACGGTCATAACTAATGCCACGAGGAACTGTCCTAAGCAAATACACTTACAATTAACTGATGGCTCTTCTTTAATGTATCTTTCTTATTTTTTAAGGAAAATTGAATTTATGATAAAGTTTAGCTTTTTTCACTTCTTTTCTACCCTTAAAAAACATGCTTTAAATGTTTCACATAGTGCTCCATAGTATAAACACTGCTTAAGGATTAGTAATGCTCTTTGTTCATAAACGATCTGTTTTCTTCTGACGTTTAAATTTGCAATTATCGTAGTTTTCCATTGTGCTAGCTGGGTGACCTGTACGTTTGAGAGCACAGATCAGTTTGCATTTTTGTCATGGCAAGAGTACCATTCTATAATACAAAACGTGAATTAAAAAAAATCCAATATCACAACAGTGAAAATTAGTAGAAGGTTGTAGTTACCACTTTAAAAAAATTCTATGAATGACAAAGGTAGAAGTGGCTAGAAGAATTGTTTTTTCACATATTTTCCATTGTCTTGAAGAACCCGTCTGTTAGCTCTGCCATGGGTGGTTAATCCTATGGTTCAATATTATTCTAGTCTCTAGAATACTAAGCCAAAACTAAACTGAAAATGATGGATATAGTCTACGGATTAAAAAACAAACAACCTCACAATGTTATATTGGCTAAGAATTCATGAAACTTCAAGAGTTTATCATGACCTAGCTGTCTTCTGACTTAAATTGCCAGAGGTGACTGGTTGAGTGCATGCTGTCATATGACCTTCAGCAACTCATGCTGTGACAACTGCATTAGGACTATGTCCCTGGCCAAGACAGCCATATATAAGTTAAGCAGTAGCCTATGATGGGGCCCTGTCTTAGTTACCTAATGCTGTTATAACACAAATATAAAAAATTGGTGGGTTTAACAAACAGAAATTTATTGTCTCACATTTTAGGAGGCTAAAAGCCTGAATTCAGGGTGCTGGCTCTAGTGGAAGGCTTTCTTTCTCTGTCGGCTCTGGGGGAAGGTTCTTGTCTCTTTTTGGCTTCTGTTCCTTGGCTTCTTGGTGATTTTCATGTGGCATGGCATTGAGCTTCCCCTATCTCTCTGCTTGCCTGTTTGCTTAATCTGCTCTTTTAAAAACCCTACTTCCAAACGGGATTATAATCACAGGTACAGGGATTAGGATTTACAACACATATTCCAGGAAGACAAAATTCAATCCATATCAGGGTCCAAATAAAAACTCAGCCCCAAAGAAGTTCTGCAATTGAAAGGTGATTACCTGAACCAATCAAATCATCTATCTTGTGAAACATACAGAGAGACACTCAGTAATGGACAAGGAAGGAGAAGCTAATAGTATTAATGAAAACCAAGAAGGTTCTAATTTTAGTACCCTATTTTAAAGCAAATAATGCCAACCTTTGGCATTTGTTTGCCGGCAACATCCTTCCCTAGCCAGACACCCTCACAAGCGCCGCCATGCCAATCCCCTTCCAACAAACTCAGAAAAAAAAAAAAAAAGGTGAGTGCTATTTGCTAAAAAGTGCAATAATTTATATTGTAAATATAAGTAAAAAGGTTATTTCACCAACAAAAATATATTGGAGCTCTGAGTGGCTATCAAGGGAGCAATATATTTAGCATTGATTATTGTGTTCATGTGTTAAGTATGGAACAAATATTTCAAGACTGATATTTCCAGAATAATGGCTATAGAGGATTTTGTGTGAGTAAGAAATAAACTTGTATGTTTAGAGCAACCGAGATTCTTGATGTTGTGTTTTTCTGCCAGACTCATACCAGGTGGGATTTGAATTCTAGCCCATCTCTTGTACCAGGAATATTACACTCTTTTTACAATATCACACTGGCCTAAACAAAGAGGAGCATTCTGAGGTGGATGAGTCTCATCTTTTTTGTCTCAAAAAATGAGGAAAATGAACCATACTTAATAAGAGTATTGTGAAAGCTTAGTGAGATAATATATAGGAAAAGTACTTAAGTGAGTGTCTGACCCAGAGTAGGCACTGGGATTAATTAAAAAACAGATTGAAGGGAGCAAGTCAGAAACCTATGAGACTAGTTAGAAGGCATTTGTAGAGTACACAATCAATCTGTTCTTTGTAATGCAAAGAGTCTCTTTTCAAATGTGTTTTTGATTACGTCACTTCTCTTTTTAACATGCTAAATTAGAACATGCTCTTATTCCTGTTTAGATTGTTCTAGTCTACACTTTATCAGGATAAATCCTACTCATCTTGCAGGTCTCAACGAATAACATTTCCTTTGCAGGACCCCAACTTGGTCTCACCCATCCCACCCCCAAAATATGCCACTCTCCACCCGTGAGGTTAGGGCTAAGGGCCCTCTGTTCACCCCCCACATTACTCTATTTACATCATTCATCCCACGGTGTTGGTATTTCATGTTTATTTGTACATCCTCATTAGTCAGGAAGCAACATGAAGGTGGAGATATTTTGAGAACTCCCTCCTCTAAGCTGGATTAAATCCTGCAAATATAAACTCTTACTGCACCTCTCCTTTTCCTTTGTAACACTGACAATCCTATTTGTAATAACTTATTCAACATTTGTCTTGTCATCAACTGTTTGCTCCTCAACTGTTAGCTCCAAAAGGTCTATCTCGTCTACTGCTATAATTCCAGTACCATGAATGGTGCCTGACACATGGCACAGTGAATGTGGAATGACTGACAGACGAGAGTTCAATCTGTCTTGTTCTTTATAATGCCCTTGCCTTAAAAACAATGCCTGGCCCATTATAGATACTCAATAAGTTATTTTAAGAAAGCAATTATAAATTTTCGTAAAAGTTCTTGAAAGTAAATGTTGTTGTAAGTACTTTTGTTGTTGTTGTTAGTTACTGCCGAGTTGGCACTGATTCATGGTAAACTCACATGCAAGAAAACAAAACATTATCCAGTTCTATGCCATCCTCATGATTATTGGTATGTTTGCATCTTCCAGCACTATATCGGACAATATTCTGTGGTGATTCATGGGATTTTCATTGGCTACTTTTTAGAAGTATGTTTTCAGGCCTTTCTTCCTAGTCTGTCATGCTCTGGAAGCTCTGCTGAAACCTGTCCATCATGGATGACCCTGCTGGTATTTAAAATACTGGCGGCATAACTTCTAGCATCATCCACCACTGCACTGTCATCTAGTCGTTTCCGACTCATAATAGCAACATGTAAACCACCACGGCGTGACAAACTAACAGGAAGGTTGTAGATAGGAACTTTTAGGGTGAAGAAATAGGCACCGAGGAAATGAAGACTAATTTGCCCAATATGCCTAGCAAGATGGAGGCAGAGCTGGGACTCATACTGAATCCTCTGTCCACCTCTCTTACCTCCTGCACAATATCCAGTCTTAAAGAGCTGATCTGACAACCATGGTGCAGTACAGGTAAGTACTTCCCAAACTTTCATGTGTATGCAGGCCACTTGGCAACCCTGATCAAATGTAGATTCTGAATTAGCAGGTTTGAGGAAGAGGACAGTGGTTCTACATTTCAAACAAGCTCCCAAATGTGCCAGTGCTGCTGGTAGAAGTACCACATTTTGAGTAGCAAAGATTTAGATGGCCCACAGATTAATTCTCCTGTCATATATGCCTAACACTTCAAAAGAGAAATAAAGTAGAAATAAAGACAGAAGTTAATCAGTCTAAAGACTTCTTCCCCCCATGTGTTTCAGTTTGTCGTACTGTGGTGGCCTGCATGTTGCTGTGAAGCTGGAAGCTATGCCACTGGTATTTAAATAACAGCTGTGTCACCCCTGGTGGACAGGTTTCAGCTGAGCCTCCAGACTAGGAAGAAGGACCTGGCGGTCTACTTCTGAAAAAAATTAGCCACTGAAAACCTTATGGATAGCAGCGGAACACTATCTGATATGGCGTCAGAAGATGAGCCCCTGAGGTTGGAAGGCACTCAAAATACGACTGTGGAAGAGATGCCTCCTCAAAATAGAGTCAATCTTAATGATGTGGATGGAGTCAAGCTTTTGGGACTTTCATTTGCTGATGTGGCATGATTCAAAATGATAAGAAACAGCGGCAAAAATCCATTAATAATCAGAACATGAAATGTATGAAGTATGCATCTAGGAAAATTGGAAACCGTAAAAAATGAAATGGAACACATAAGCGTCAACATCCTAGACATTAGCGAGCTGAAATGGACCAGTATTGACCATTTTGAATCAGACAATCATATGGTCTACTATTCCAGGAATGACAAATCGAAGAGGAATGGCATTACATTCGTCATCAAAAAGAACATTTCAAAATCTGTCCTGAAGTATAATACTGTCAATGATAAGACAATATCCATATGCCTACAAGGAAGACCAGTTAATATGACTATTACTCAAACTTATACAGCAACCACTAAGGCCAAACATGGAGAAATTGAAGATTTTTACCAATTTCTGCAGTCTGAAATTGATCTAACATGCAATCAAGATGCATTGATAATTACTGGTGATTGGAGTGTTGAAGTTGGAATCCAAGAATAAGGATTGGTAGTTGGAAAATATGGCCTTGGTGACAGAAACAATACTGGAGATTGCATGATAGAATTTTTCAAGACCAATGACTTCTTCACTGCGAATACCTTTTTCACCAACATAAACAGAGACTATACACTTGGACCTCTCTGGATGGAATACACAGGAATCAGATTGACTACATCTGTGGAAAGAGATGATGGAAAAGCTCAATATCATCAGTGAGAACAAGGCTAGGGGCTGCCTGCAGAACAGGCCATCAATTGCTCATATGCAAGTTCAGGTTGAAGCTGAAGAAAATTAGAACATGTCCACAAGAGCCAAAGCACAACCTTGAGGATGTTCTACCTGAATTTAGAGACCATCTCAAAAATAAATTTGATGCATTTAACACTCATGACCAAAGGCCAGATGAGTTATGGGGTGACATCAAGGACATCATACATGAAGAAAGCAAGAGATCATTAAAAAAAGAGGAAAGAAAGAAAGAAAGAAAGAAAAAACAAAACAAAACGAATGTCAGAAGAGATTCTGAAACTTGCTCTTGAACTTTGAGTAGCTAATGGGAGTGGATGAAATGATGAAGTAAAAGAGCTGAACAGAAGATTTCAAATGGTTGCTCAAGAAGACAAAGTAAAGTATTATAATGACATGTGCAAAGACCTGGAGTTAGAAAACCGAAAGGGAAGAACACGTTCGGCATTTCTCAAGCTGTAAGAACTGAAGAAAAAATTCAAGCCTCCAGTTGCAATACTGAAGGATTTTATCGGCAAAATACTGAACGATGCAAGAAGCGTCAAAAGAACATGGAAGGAATACACAGAGTCACTGTACCGAAAAGAATTGATGGATGTTCAGTCATTTCAAGACATAGCATATGATCATGAACTGATGGTACTGAAAGAAGTGAGAGCTGCACTGAAGGCAATGGTGAAAAATAAGTTTCCAGGAATTGATGGAATACCAGTTGAGATGTTTCAACAAATGGAAGCAGCACTGGGAGTGCTCACTCGTCTATACCATGAAATTTGGAGGGCAGCTCCCTGGACAACCAACTAGAAGAGATCCATATTTATGCCTATTCCAAAGAAAGGTGATCCAACAGAATGTAGAAATTATCCAACAATATCTTTACTATCACATGCAAGTAAATTTTTGCTGAAGATCATTCAAAAGTGGCTGTGGCAGTACGTCGACAGGGAACTGCCAGAAATTCAAGCAGGATTCAGAAGAATGCGTGGAATGAGAGATATCATTGCTGATGTCAGATGGATCCTGGCTATCAGCAGAGAATACCAGAAATATGATTACCTGTGTTCCACTGACTGTGCAAAGGCATTCAGCAGTGGATCATAACAAATTATGGATAACATTGTGAAGAATAGGAATTCCAGAACACTATTTTTCTTATTGTGCTCCTGAGCAATCTGTACATAGACTAAGGGGCAGTCGTTTGAACAAAATAAGAGGATGTTCCATGGTTTAGAGTCAGGAAAGATGTGCATCTGGGTTATATCCTTTCACCATACTTATTCAATCTGTATGCTGAGCAAATAATCTGAGAAACTGGACTCTATGAAGAAGAACAGGGCATCAGGATTGGAGGAAGACTCATTAACGGCCTATGATATGCAGATAATACAACCTTGTTTGTTGAAAGTGAAGAGGACTTGAAGTACTTACTGATGAAAATCAAGGACTACAGCCTTCAGTATGGATTACACCTCAACATAGAGAAAAAAAAAAAATCCTCACAACTGGACTAGTAAGCAACATCATGATAAATGGAGAAAAGATTGACGTTGTCAAGGATTTCACTTTACTTGGATCCACAATCAACACCCATGGAAGCAGCATTCAAGAAATCAAATGATACATTGTATTGGGCAAATCTGCTGCAAAAGAACGCAAAGATGTCACCTTGAAGACTAAGGTGTGTCTGCCTCAAACACCTCAAGGCATGATGTTTTCAATCACTTCATACGCATGCAAAAGCTGGACAATGAATAAGGAATACCAAAGAAGAACTGACACCTTTGAATTATGGTGTTGCCAAAGAATCTTGAATATACATGGACTGCCAAAAGAATGAACATATCTGTCTTAGAAGAAGTATAACCAAAATGCTCCTTAGAAGTAAGAATGGCAAGACTTCATCTCACATGCTTTGGACATGTTATCAGGGAAGACTGGTTCCTGAAGAAGTACTTCATGCTTGGAAAAGTAGAGGGTCAGCAAACAACAGCAAGATCCTTGAGGAGACGAGCTGACACAGTAGCTGCAACAATGGGCTCAAGCATAACAGCGATTATGAGGATGGTGCAGGACCGGCCAGGTTTCATTCTGTTGTACATAGGGCCACTGTGAGTGGGAATCAACTCAATGGCACATAACAACAACAAAGGCTTCTTATAATTATACGGAGGCCTATTCAAGCAAGATTCGTTGTCTAAATTGATTAAATTTGATAGCTATTTGTTTCTCTACCTAATTTTGCTTCTGGGAAGACAGGGTCTGTTACTCAGAAACCTGGCCCTTGTTTTTATATTATTATCATGAAGATGGTTGAAAACAACATGATTTCAATTGACATGAATTTTAAGTTAGGTAATGGACTTGTTATATGATGGTATAGCTGCATTATGTTAGGATTGGTTTCCTGGAACACAAACTCTAAGACAGAGATTTTATAACCCTACAGTGCCCGGTCATTGGGTGCAGATTGCTACATGGGGAGGGGTATAGCTTGGACAAAACCACTTCGACCTAGGGTAATTCACAGAGAGGGACTCAGCAGTGAGCAGTCAGTAGCCATCACTCCCAGAAGCTGTAGGGATGTGAACCTCAGACCTGAAGGGGGTATTTGGGCAGGGCTCACAGCATCTAGTGCACACATTGTTGTAGAACTTAGCCAAACTACTAAATATTTTCAACACTATCTCTGAATTTTACAATCATTGGCTTTGCACAATCCCGCCAAAAGTGGCTTTCTTGATATAATGAGCTGGACAGCACTAGTGGGGATAGGAGAGTGAGTTAGAAAGACAGCAGTATTATACCACCTGGATCTGCTGGAAGCTGTACTCAGAGCCCTCTGAAATAATTACAACCGCAAAAATTTCATTATACTCACAACATATCTGTTGGATCTCCCCACATATCTGTTCCTTATATTTTTATAGTTTTTCCCTTCTCAGTTTCTCCATCATAAAATGAGAGGTTTCAAATAGATGATCTATAAAATCCCAGACAGTTTTAATAAAATTCTTATTATATAACTCTTTCTCCTTCTAAATCCCTGCCCTTATCAACTGGCTCAGAGAACAGAAACTTGGCTTAATCCAAATATGTTTTTTTGACCACAAACAGCTATTCCAAGAACCAAGAAATACCTAAAAGGAAAAAGAAGCAATTGGAATTAATTAAATGGAATTAATTAACTAATATGGGTCACTTTATATCATAAATCACATTTTAACTAAAATACATAAATAAATAAAATAATATTTTAATTTTATAGAAAATTAAAATACATAAATAAATAAAATAATATTTTAATTTTATAGAAAATTTTGAATAAAGAGAAAAGAACAAAAATTCTACTATCTTAACAAATTTGTTAACATTTAATTGAATTTCCATTTTCTACTTTTTGAATAATGATTATCATATAATTATGCAATTTTATATGCTATTCTTTTTATTTAACATTGAATATCAAAATCATTCCCACATGTATTGAATATTTTTATGATAAAATTTAAATACCTTTATAATATTCGAAATAGAAATAAATTAGAATTTACCTAACTCTTCTGATTTGGGAAATTTCTCTTATTTCTGTTTTCTTTTCAAAAAAAGTTTTGCTCAACAGATACAGCTTTGTCTGCAGCATTCTTAAATTTTGGATTCTGTATTAGGATAGAATCCCAGAAATGGAAAATAAAGCAGATTTTAAGGTCAAAGAAAAGCATTTTTAAGACGACCAGAGAAACAGAAAAGACCAAGCCTGGAAAGATATTGTTTTACCAAAAGCTTCCACCTTCTCTACTTTGAGGATGACATTTATTAATGACCAGAACACAATCTGGTTTTTTAGAAGGTCTAAGATTGGCAGTAAATACTATTAAAAAAAAAAAAAAATAGAGAAGAAAAGGAAAGAAAGAAGGGAGGAAGAAAGTATAAAATAATGAACAAACTGATAGGATTATTACACATTTATGTGTCTTGTAAGTTGATCTTCTATTTTCCCCCTTAACTAAATGACACTTACCTCATTTTAGGGGAACAAAATCAAACAATATTGCTTTATATTCTCTTTTTGCAAAAAGTCTTTGTGTGGCGAACAAGGAGGCGGATGATGGAAGTCATTCTACACCCCAGGCAGAATATTATTATATATGTGGTTTGGAACTGGGGTGTGAAATTCCCCTTCACTGGAGACTTACAGAAGAATGGAATGTTATTTCTCATTTGGGAACACAGTTTTGGAAGAAGAACGATCAACTTTTCAAAACAAAGCCTCTTCCACTACAAAAAATTAATCAACTAAAGAAAAAGGGCAAACTCTTAGATTTCATCTTGTATTTTTCTTTTTTCTTTTATCAAGACTCCCTTGTGCTCGACTAATCTTTCTTTCTCTTTTCAGGATATCTATGTCCCTATTTCTCAATTCCCGCTTCTCTCCCTCTTTTATTTCTATTTGGCAAGTGTGTCCAGCAATACCAGTTAACCTTTGAAAAATAGCCTGGGAAAATTTCCAAGAGGCCTAGCCATAGATAATTTCATGGGTTCCCTTTGCCTAAATGGTATAAATAACAGGTTAAAACCAGGACCACTGGGTAATGTCTAATTGCTTTTTGGCATAGCTCAACCAAGGCATAAACACTACTAGCAGGGTCTGGATTCAGTGTTCATGGAAACACTATTTCTGCTTCATAAATATTCTCACTGCAGGTCAATACAAGTCAATCCAGAGAAGTAAAATCAGTAGCAAATATATATATATGTGTGTGTGTGTATTTAGTCTATCTTGGCCAATTACTGCTGCTAGTAACCATCTAACCATTGACTCTGTCACTGTTAGAGGGATAGTAGGCTTAGGCGAGCTAAGAAAAGCAAAGGAGAATAATTGTGAGTTCGTTTTCAGCAGCTGTCGATAACTTCCTTCGTGTAGATCACTTAATCTCTTAGCGTTTCAGTTTACGGCTCTGTTAAAATGAGTATAGCAGCACTAATTGACCTCTGAAGGTGATTTGGTGGCATACTAAGAAAAATTATGGAAAACAAATACCAGGTGCTAGGCAAACATTTAATGATAATTTCCTCCTACTTAATGGATTTTGAGTTCCTGGGCTTTTACCCATTTTCTGAATCATCTTTCCTTCTCTGTACCATCTTTTTTAAATGGAGTGGAGTGCCTCAGCAACACTAGCTGAAGCTTTTCTGCTAGAGATGCCTGCTCCTCTTCTTTAATACTGTTCGTCTGCAGCCCATAACATGCCTGTGGATGATCTAATTCACTATTACAAAACTCTCAGGAATGTATGTTTTCAATAGAACGAGTAGTACAAGTATAGCTACCCACAGACTGTTACCTATAAGAAAAATTCTAGAAAAGATGCTTGGGACTGGTAACAGCATATCGAAAATCATTTGGATTCTAGAAAATGCATGCTTCTGGAACTTTCACTGATTTATGCATCCAAAAATTATGCATTAAGGTACTGTGGATTCACTGCTTTTTTGTTCTGGGAAAATAAGGCTATAGCAGTTAAGATAAGGTCTCTTCTCTTAATGAGGAGACAATTACATAATCCTGTAAACAAATTATTCAACAAGATGATTTCAAAAGAACCATGGAGTACTGTAAACATAATAAAATAGGACTGCATGAGTGAAAATGAAGGGAGAACTACTCTTAAATTGGTGGTCTTGGAAGTCTCTTTGAGAAGTAGCAGCTGCGCTAAGACCTGACTCATCAGAAAATGTAAACCATCAGATAAGAAATTTTCATCTGCTGCCATGACCACATCTATCTACGTCATGAACTCTGCCCTCCTCCCTGTTGCTATTGATGAATTCTCCCTGCTACGAACCCCTACTTGTAGACTGGGTCCCATCCTCAAGGGCATCACACAGCAATTATTTCCTTTTTCTATTGCCAAAGCAATTTTTCTTTCTACTGGTTCCTTCCCATTGACACATATACATATTGTTATTTCTTCCATCTTAAGTGCTCCTTTGACTCTACATCCCCCTCCAGTTACCTCCTCAATAATCTACTCCCCTTTAGTGAAAATTCCTTGAGATAATAATTTCCTCCATATTTTGTCTTTCTTTTTGGGAACCACCCAAATCAGTACTTATTGAAACAGCTATTATCAAGGTCACTGATGACCACAATGTTGACAAAGTCGTTGGTCAGTACTCAGTCCTCATCTTACCTGACCTATCAGTAGCAATTGATAGAGTTGATCACTCTTCTTCTTGATAATCCTGTTTCACTTGAAATACAGGATACCAGGCTCACCAGGGTTCCAGACTATCTCATTGGCACTTCTCATCTTCTTTATTAATTTTCTCTCATCTTCTCTAGATGTTGGAGTACTTTGTGGCTCAATATTCACCAATGAGGTAATTTCATGGATTTAAATTCCACCTTTATATTTATGACTCTTTAATTTGTATCTCTAGTCAGGAAGCCAAAAGTCTTGTGTTCAAATGGTAGTCTTACATACCCAAAGCAAGTCTAATAGTGTCTCAACTTGTCCAAAACATCCTTGTGGCCTTAGAGAATGGCATGTCATTTTGGCCAAACATGGGAGTAGTACAGCTTTGTGAGAGAAACCGAATCATTCGTCTTTGTTGTTGGGCATGTTGGGCAAAAGTTCAAGAAATTGTCAGGGCCAGAGTTAGAGTTTGGGAACATCTCTGATTTTCCTAACACTACGGCTTTCAGGGATGTGATTTTTGTTCTTTCAATTGCCACCTACCAGATCAGCCTGTGTAATCTAGGAAATCTGGAAAAGAACAAGTTGTTTCTCTTTTTCTTCTCTAAGTGAGTTTTTATTCAATTTTCAGAGTAGCCTGGGTCATTTGGGGACAGACAGTATCTGATGAATAGGATAAAAAAATTTGTGTTTGCCATATTATCTAATAGTAAGCATTTATATCATTTAAGAAGTATTATCTTATTTAAGAATTATATCATTTAAAAAGTATTTGTTGAACTCCAAATTACAACTAGCCTTGTGAGAGATACTGAAAATATCAAATACTATGATGTTGTATTTTATATTGAAAAGCTTACAATCTCTGAGAAGATAAGGCTTATAGGACAGATGATGTTATAAATAGAACAAATAGCTGTAGATATTTCAGACGCTTTACCAAGTGTGATTTGATATGAATCAGTTCAAGTTCTAAATAATTATAATATACCAGGAGGCTATAGTCTTTTATTTCTTGAAGGATGTGAAATTTGCTATTCTAACTCAGTTTAACTAAAACATCTCCTAAAATAATTCACTAGAGACAAAAACTGTCTTATATGCCAAATTTAGATATTCTCCTGGTTCATTATCAAAATTAAATTGCTTTTTATTGGTTACATTGATATTGAATATGATATTCAATTTGAAAATGTCAGGGGAAAAGTCAAAATATCAGACTTGTGAGGCATATATCCCATGTAATTCTAATTAGGGAATTGTGTTGTATTCTATTTCTATATAATACAAAGCAAAACAAAGAACATTAACAGTTTCCCAGCTGAAAAGATCTAAGGTAAATAAAGAAATGAGAAGTTTCTATGTAGGTGATCTTACTCCTTTTAATTATAATTTTTAAAGGAAAGAACGAATTAGAGTGCATCAAGCTTAGAAAAACCAAAACACTTGGATACTACGCTTGTGTGTGTGTTTTTAAATGTTTCAAATTCCCCAAGTTTATGAGCCTAGAACAAACACAATCAATGCCATTGGGGAAAAGCACTTAAGAAGGTATTTTGAGAAGCACACAACTTTTAATAAGTCGAAGTTTGGTATATTCAGGAAACAGCTTATAGAGATATGTAGTATTAATAGATGAAAATGGGGTATGAGGAAACATGAAGATGGAAAACCTTGTGACCACTGACTAGCATATTCATCACTATCCTACATCCTGATACTGGGTCCATAGTTCCTATATACAAAGATGTGGTCACTCTGCTAAGCTGAAAGTCATCTGCTAAACCATGTACAGTGTCTCACTGGCTTTCTGGTAGATTCCTCATTGTTTTCTGGGGGCAACGTGATACTTTTTTCTCCCCTCCTGCTGCTTGTGGATCTTGGAAACAATACTGAACTCTCCTGAAAATGGTCTCCATAGCTCCAAGTCAGCAACAAGGACTCTCTCAACGTTCGCTTGTGATAAGTATCTCCCTTGGTCCTCTTTACAACTTCCCATCTCTGGTGCTCCCCTGGCAGCTCTCTTGACATCTGCTTCAAGCTGCTGCTTCCTGTCTCAGGAGGGAAGCTGGGAGTTTTTCATTTGTAAAGGGGTGATTTTCACTGAAGCTTTCATATACAACCTTATCTATCTCAAGAAATGTGATCCACATGACAAATGTGAACAGACGACTTTAGCGATCCATTTCTTTTCTCTGGATCATTAGTTGACTGGCAAAAAAAAAAAAAAGTTACTACTTTGGGAAGGAAGGAGAAAGGGAGTCCCAGGTTGTGGCTGGCTGGAAGCCTTTAGTGGACAAATTTCACAGGATACATTGGAGATGCATAATGTAAGAGACAACATTCTTCTCGAAGAGTTGTGCTTTTATGCAATTGCTGTTTGCCTCTCCCTCCTGTCCCTGCCCACCCCCACCCCCCACCCCCCCACCCCACCAAGCCCTATTTGTGAAATAGTCTTCCTTCTCTCATTTGTCCCAGAGAGCCATGCTCAAATATCATGAAAATGCATTGGGAAATAAAAATGCCTTTAACTGAAAGGGCTAATCAGCAGGGATTTAAGCTTTGGAATCTGTGCCAGGAAGTGGCTTCAGACGCTTGGAGCCCGAAGATGGAAAATCCTAACCTTGGTGTTGCTTCGGGTTCCAGCAAATAGGGAAGGAGTTCCCACAAAATGGAGCTGAGGTCACTGGCAGAGTACAAAGGGTTAAACTGACATGCCCGGAATTCGCCAGCGAGTCCTGCTGGTCCCATCTCAGACACAGGGTAATTAACGAGTCCTGCTCCAAGTCTCTTCTCTGCCCTTGTGACTTTGTCTGCTTAATTGTAAGTTACCCTTCCTCCTCTCATTTTCCGTTTTCCTTATGTCAGTGAAGTGATTCAAAGAAAAGTGCTAGGACGGAGCTACCACTGGGGGTGGGGGGTGGGGGGAGTGGGGGGTGGGGGCGACGGTGGGAATCAGGGCTCAGTGTCGGCTCACGCCAGGCACTGGAGCTGGTGACATTATGGAGCTTGTTAACTTCAAATCTTCTTCGTTTTACATTATTTTGTGATACATTTTACAGAAACTCACCCCGGGGGAGAGAAGGGCCAGTTGCCTCTTTATTACACTGTCGAAGAGCCGCATTAGCGTTCCAGTCTATATATTATGAAATTAAGTGGATACCCTTGGGGTTAATTCCTTGTTGTAATTGTAATGAAAAGAAACAATTTCTAACCCTCCATTTAAGATCTATAACTATTAAAATCCACTAGTCTTAGTGACTCCTGGGGCCAGTGGAGTGCTTCAGTGTGTATGAAAAAGGGCACTCCTACAGTGTCCAATATCAGTAATTTAAAAAATAACAACTTCCAAGTGGGAAAACTAACAAATGAGTTTTCCATTTAGCCCCTCCCTGCTGTTTACCCATGGTGTGTTATATTCATCAACTGCGTGAAATTACATGCATATTAAAATTATGGGCCTGGGTTCTAGGATTTCAGCTGGACCAAAGAGGGAGATGGACACAGAGTGATGGTCTTCAGGATGAAGTTTAGAGTGGCCCATCATAAAGCATGAAGTTGAAAGAACTGGCAAAAGGGAGCATGGTAAAGGAAACCAGCACCTTGCCCACTCCCTGCCGCCTCCAGAGCTGCTTCTGCTTATCTTAGAGTGGCTTCAACACATGTCTGCTTGCAAATGGATACACGTTGTGCTTTATAATGTTTAGCTTGCTATAATTCAGTTGACGGTTAGCGGCAAAAAAAAAAAGAAAAATGTACATTCTACATATGACATCTGATTTAATTTCTTTATTACAGCAATCGTAGCCATTAAAATACCAAATTTACTAGTGTATTATCTGACACAGTGAAAATCACTGGTTGGTACATGCACAGGGGACAATGACAATAATTTAAAATAAAAGAAAGCGATGTTTCAGTTCATAATAGAGTTAGTGTATGAAAAAGAATGAGACTTTGTGAGGCTTCTAAGCTTTCTGGTGGGAGTTCTTTCTAATAAATGTATTTATTCACTTGTGGTTGACATGATCATAGTTCTTTTTATTTCTCTTCTTTCACTCATCATAATATGAACTGCTTCAGAAGAAAGACAAAGGCAGTTGCATGCTTGACAAGTAAACAGCAAACTAAGAAATAATTGTTGTATTAAAAAAAATTTCTACTCTATTGCCTCAGGAAATGTGACGAAAGATTCTATTTAGAGTTTTTTTTTGTTTGTTTTTAATAATGCATCACATTGCATGTCACAACTTACTGGGGAAAATGTTTCATTTTGGGTGAATCCACCACAACCCACTGCCGTCTCTCGCAGTATAACTTCTGGGTGACTGTATGTATGTGTGTGTGTGAGGTGTGTCTCAGAATGCTATGAAAAGTCGTCCCTCCTCTACTGTTTTCCTGCCATTTGCAGATCTTGTCATTCCCAAATTTGTCTCCTATGTAGTCATTTGAGAATGCCAGCAGAGGGCTGCTAATGGCCCATCATGTTTAGGTCACTGGCTTGAATCCGAACCAGGCAGGTGGTCTGAGTGAAATTAGCAGGCCTGTCTCAATTCAGTTCCCAGCTTCCTCCTGTCCACTCAGTCAAAACGTTTTGCCAGTCTCATGACTGAGCTTCCCACTTGTGCCTAATTGGCCACTTTGGAGAGAAGCTTTTGAGATACTCAAAAGTGAATTGGTAATATAAGGAAGAGCTGCTTGGCATTGAAGTCTACCTAGGAAATATCTAACTCCTGATTTGATAAATTATATTTTCACTTTTAACTTTTTTATTTTGATGTAACTTCAAGGCTATAAATCTTTATGGAAACAGGCTGCTACATCTTTCTCCCATGGAGTGGCTGGTGGGTTCAAACCACTGACCTTTCTTGCAGTCGAGCACTTAATCACTGCACCACCAATGTTCATTTTCCAGTTTTGATAATGGTATTATGGTTAAATAAGTTGTTAATATTAGGGGAAGATGAGTGAAGAGTATGTGTGAACTGCCTGTACAGTTTTCATAAGTTTCATAAGCAAAGTTTTCATAAGTCTAAAACCTGTTTGTTGCCCTGGAGTTGATTTTGGCTCATAGAGACCTTAAGGAAGGTCAGCAGTTTGAACTCACCAGCCGCTCCATGGGAGAAAGATTTGGCCATAAAGATTTGCAGGCTTGGAAACCCCACAGGGCAGTTCTACTCTGTCCTATAGGGTTGCTGTGAATCGGAATTGACTCGATGGTGGTGGGTTTTTTTTTTTTTAAATAATACTATTAAATGATCTATAAAAAATGATATATAGTTTATTCAAATTTCTTCAAATTGAAGTTTATTCAAATTCCACCAGTTTTCCTCCTAATGTCTTTTTTTTCTGTTCCAGGATCCAATCTAGGAATCTAATTTACATATATAGCTGCTATAAAAACAGCTATTCTTAGTCCTCTCCAAATCGGAACTGATCTTTAGTTTTTCCTTGTGTTTCGTGATCTTGACACACAGGTGCAACATACTGGCCAGTAATTTTGTAGAATGCCAAATTTGTCTTGTGTGATTTTTTTTTTTTTAACTTAGATTGAGATGATGCATTTTTGGCAAGAATTATACAAGGTCTGATGTTAAGTTTTTCTCCATGCATATCAGAGGGTACATGATGTAATTATTATTATTATTTTTTTTTTAGTGGTGATTTGGAAGACT
Organism: Loxodonta africana; assembly: GCF_030014295.1. Lineage (NCBI taxonomy): Eukaryota > Metazoa > Chordata > Mammalia > Proboscidea > Elephantidae > Loxodonta > Loxodonta africana. The sequence goes on from NC_087344.1 coordinate 125,618,854, forward strand.
ATCACTTGGTTAAGGCAGCATGTGCTGGAATTTTCCACTGTAAAGTTACTATTTTCCTGATGTGGTAGATTTAGCATGTGAACTTTAAGGCCGTTGCAAGGAGGTGTGTATGTATATTTCAATAAGGAAAAGTAAGAGTGAGCCACCCTTCCGTCTAGGTTTTGTTTTTAAGTCTAAACTTTTTTTTCATTCACAAACAACCTGTAGTTTTGCTATGAGCTAATATTGAAGGTGCTCAATAATTGAGGTGACCTTATTCTTGGTGCTGTGATTCAGAATCAAGAACTGTAATGGTGGAGCATGGGAAAAACGCAAGCTGGCAGCCTGGTTTAGGGACAAAAAATATGTGACCCAGGTAGGGCAGATGTTGGCATCAATTGTTGGGCCAGGCAGATGAGTGAAACCTGCAGTATGATATGAGCTGTATTTCTGAGGGCACTTTTTAATTTCTTTAATTTTTTAAGCTGTTTTTTGGTATGAGTCTGCCTCTCCCACTGGACTGTTAGTCCCAGGAGGTTGTGGATTGTATGCCAACTCTCTTTGAACCTCAAATACATGGCATCACACTTGCTTTTATGAGGTTATTATTATAGGTTTACTAAATAGAAGAATGTACGTCGAGAGAGAGAAGGTGGAAGTTAGAGGGACTATCACGTAGCCAAAGAAACTGAGGACTTGAAATAAGACCGCTATAAAAAAACGGAAATACCAAACTCGTTGCCATCGAGTTGATTCAGACTCATAGCGACCCTACAGGACAGAGTAGAACTGCCTCCTAGGGTTTCCAAAGAGCAGCTGGTAGATTCCAACTGCCAACCTTTGGGTTAGCAGCTAAGCACCTAAGCTACTGCACCACCAGATCTCCAAGACTGCCATGGGGATTCATAATTATGACAAGCATCACCATAGAATAGATCCTGCGAACTTGTTGAGGAAAAGGGCCATATCTACCCTGTTCACGGTTTTATCCAGAATTCCTAGGACTGTTACATAGAACATATTAGGTGACTGTTGGATGTTGTCTGGAGTAGTTTCTATTGGTGCTGTATAAATTACCACAACACAATTTTATTATCTTATAGTTTGGTAGGTGGTTAGAAATCTGAAACAGGTCTCAATAGGCTAAAATCATAGTGTTGGCAGTGCTGTGGTCCTTTCTGGAGGCTTTTGGGGAAAATCCTTTTCCTTGCTCTGAGGTTATTTGCAGAATTCAGTTCCTCGTGGCTAGGACTGTGATCCCCATTTTTATGTAGCTGTCAAGTGAGGGCTTCTAGAGGTTGCCTCTTTTCCTTGTTTTGTGGCCCTTTCCTCCATCTCCAAAGCCAGCAATGGTGTGTTGAGTCTCTCTCATGCTTAGAATCTCTCCTGCTTCTGCTTCTTCCTCTGTCATTGCATCTCTCTGACACTTCTACCTTCTACTTCCACTTGCACAGATTTATGTGATTACACTAGGATCACCTGGATAATCCAGGGTAATCTCCATATTTTAAGGTCTGTGAGGTAGGAGGGACAATGATCTCCCAAAGATGCCGACATCCTAATCCAGGAGCCAGTGACTATGTTAAATTACATGACACAGATTGCTGGATATTGAGGATGTCAACAGTGCCATGTAGAGAAATAATATGTAACCCAGCAGATGCAGGAAAGACTGAGGGGTAAGTCAGAATTTTTCAGTGCTCTAGTCCAGTCTGAATGGAAGAAAATTTTAAAGTAGTAGATGGAAATAATGTTGACAATCAGCTGACTTTAAAATAGGAAGATTATTCTGGACTATTCAGGTGGGTCCAATGTAATCACAAGCATTACATTGAAAGAGGACGTCAGAGACTCAATTTCAGATGATGCAATGTGAAAAAGGCTTGACTGGCTCTTACTAGCTGTGATGGTTAAGGTAGTGTGTCAACATGGCTGGGCCTTGATTCTCAGTGGTTTGGCAGTCATATGATGTTGTGATCACTTCAGCGATGAGATTTGGTATAATGTGATCACAGACTCCATGATGGGATCTGCTGTGAGCAGTTGAAAGGGAGTTTCCTTGGGCATGTGGTCTGTGTCAAATTAAGTGGACATTCTGGCAAGGCTTGTGGGCTTTTGCTGTCTCTGGGTTCTGCATCTGCCTCCTGTTCATTTGACCTCTGGTTTTTGGGACTTGAGCTAGTAGTTTACTTACAGCCTTGCTGGCCAATTTTGAGATTAGTTGATCTTCGCAGCCTATGAGCAAGAGCCTTGCTCTCTGATCTGCCAACCTTGGGTTCTCCAGCCCCTGCAGCTATGTGAATCAGGAGAAGCCTCTATTCTGACCCACGGACTTGGGATGTTTCAGCCTCTACAACTGTGTGAGACATTCCTTGATATAAGTCTCTCTCTGTATATATTTATATGCTTTACTGGTTTTGCTTCTCTAGAGAACCCAGCCTGAGTCACTAGCTTTGAAGATGGAAGGGGGCCATGAGCTAAGAAATGTGGGCAGCCTCTAAAATGTGGAAAAGGCAAGAAAACAGATTCTTGACTAAAGCCATGAGAAAGGGTCTCAGCCTGGTGAGACTCATTTCAGACTTCTGACCTCCAAAACTGTAAGATAGTAATTTATGTTGTTTTAAACCACTAAGGTTGTGATAATGTGTTGCAGCAGCAATGGAAAATTAATACAATCTATAACCTTCATTCCATCTACCACGTTCCTTTTACTATGTAATATAGTATATTCACAGATTCTAGCGAGTAGAGTGTGGACATCTTTTAGGGGGCATTATTTGGCTTACCATATTTGCAGAGGGACTGAATGAGATTAACATTGTAAGAGACTAACAATATGAGTAATAGAATCAACAGCTGTAGACAGTAAACACTTTCTACTGTTTTTGGAGAGTGTTACATGCTAGGTCCTCTATATTCAGGGTTTTACATATTGTGTGTGGGATTGGTTTCATTGTCTCTGTTTTTCAGATGTGGAAACTGAGGATCAGAGGGTTTAAGTAATTTGCATAATCAATAGATGGCGCAGGAAAAATGTTAATCTTTGATTTTCAAACCCAACACTCCTCCCCCTTTTAAAAAATATTGACCTATTACTTTTGGCAAAGAAAACAAATAGAATGGTAAAATTTCTCTCTGCCCCAATCTCTTTTTTTATTTTTCTATTTTAACAATAGCCTTTGAACCTTAAATGTCAAATCAAAACTGAAAGGTAAAAATGGCGATGGATAGATCATAAGGGCTATATATCGAGAAAGTAAAAACAAATCAAATATTATTATTATTATTATTTTAAATAGAAAAAATGAATATAAGAACAATACAGACACCAGATTTCCTTCTGGGGGCTGTGAAGCTGTCAATGACCCATGCCTCTTCAAATTATACAAGTTGCCCTGGAACTGAATTAGATCTGCAAATAGAAGAGGCTAATTTTTTTTTAATTATGAAATTAATATTATTGCAATTGATTATCACTGAGTCAAGGTGAAGAAAAATCCTAGAAAATAATAAATTCAGAGAAAATATAGCCACATGAAAAACCTGCATCAAGTTGTTATGGAAACTAATAGAAATGCTCTCAAAATGTGGTTACGACCACAGAATTGCATCATGTAGTTATTACAATTAAAGTGACATTTAGCACGATGGGCAAAGATATTCTTCCATTCAGACTGGAGCACTGAAAAATCCTGACTTCCCCCTCAGTCTTTCCTGTGTCTGCTGGGTCACATATTATTTGTCTACATGGCACCACTGATATCCTCAGTAACCAGCAATCTGTAAGATCCACCCAACCACTGAACAAAGATCCTTCTCAGAGCAGCTAACAGATTATGTGTTAAATTACTCCTGCTTCTGATATTCTGCCAGATCCACTATATAGTGAACTTTATAGATGCATAAAGGCTGCCTTTCATTCATGGTCCTTTTATTCAGAGCATGATATTTCTCTCATGTACTTCAGCTACTGGAAATGGTTTCTGTTACCAAACAAAAGGTCTACAAAGTCCTATTGCAATTTTTCTAACTGCATCTTGTTACTTAGCGCTCTTTTAAAAAAATCTTCAGATCTTCCTTAATGGAGTTTCCTATAAATGTACTTTTTATATTGAAGTTTAATCACTGTTTAAATATAGTTTTGGATTATCCTCCCTCCCTTCGTGTGTATGTGTCTGATATGAAAGGATATTATTGCTTATCAGGCTTGTAAGATTGAAACTAATTCAGGGTTTCTTGAGCCTGGATAAGGAGTCCAGGAGAATAGTAAGTCCTGTTCAAAGCTTGTGACTTGTGGTCATCTTCAACAGATATATGTATGCTGAGAATAACAGATATTAATTCAAACATAATAACAACTTCCAATCATACTTGAATGGTTCAGTTCCTCTTCTTGGTGGTCATTTGGCTTTTTTCAGAAGTACTCATGTCTAAGTAACTCTTTTTGGATTTATAGACAAGTCAAGAGAACCAGAAACTCAGAAATGAATATGACTGGCTAAGTATGAATTGTGAAATTTAAGACTTTAATTTTCATTATAGTTTCTGTGAGAGTTTATAAATTTGAACATATCTTCTGGCCTTGTTTCTGAGTACAGCTTGTTTGACCTTCAAGCTGGCCACTCCATTCAACAAAAACATGTTGATTTTAATCAACCATGTTTGATGATTATGACTTCCTAAGTTCACTGGGCATCTCGGTCAAACAAGATTATGTCCATTGTGTAAGCAGACACTGCCCAACAAATCTATAAAGTTGGGAGAGCCAAACCCACTTCCTTTGAAATTGTGCCAATGGGTAGAGTATTCTAAAGTGTTTAAAAGCCTTGCATTTTTTCCAATTATGAACTCAATTCCATTAGACTGTCCAGTGTACTGCTTTTCCTTTAAACATTGCAATGTGTGACAGGTAACATCATTAGGTGAAGAGACAATGAAGAGCAGGATATTTGCTTCCTCATTCTACATGAATCTCAAAGACTAATGCAAGCGATGCTCTGCTTTATAAAGATCCAAGAGGCAGAGTATCTGGAGGTCTATAGCCTGTGATATTTCCTAGTGTACAATTCCTTCTCAGGGTAGCCCTGCATTCTTGCTGAGCCATATTTGTGTTGCAACTCTCTTTGCCTGGATATCCTCTTGAGTCCCAGCTTGTAATGGATGCCCTTGGCATACTCTCCATTGTCTCTGACACAGCCACTCAGCCTCTCCCTGTGACTCCATCAGCTCACATTGCTGGGCCATTGTCATTCTGTTGGCATCTGGGGAGAAGACACCAAGGGTCCTGTACATAAATGCTCCAGAAAATGATGATTAGAGGGTGAAGTGTCAGTGAGTCGTTGTGGAAAACAATTTTCCTGTAAGTAATAAGGAGAAGTGAGTTGTCGTAGATTATAAACCTAACCTAACCATACTGCCAAGACCCCGCCTATGTAATGTATACCTGGCAGTTTTTGAAAGAAGAGATGAGCTCAGTGGGGTTCTTGGGTGTCATGGATCCAATTTTAAATGGATTTTCAAGGAGAAAATATATGATTTGGTTATTTCGAAGACTTTGAGGGGCTGAGGAAAATATGTGTTATTTATAAATGTTTAAACTTTTTCAATGTTCTGCCTATATTTTCAGCATTTTATTTGTTTCTGTTACCCCTGCTGATCAACTTACCTTCTTCCTTAAATGTTTATTAGAATTCATTTTATAGCATTAAAAAACAAATTCTTACCATCCCTTCACCCAGGGACAATTAACTTGTCAATATGATACTGTTATGGATGGAATTGTATCCCCCAAAATAAAATAATAGGTGTTATAAATTCTACTATACCTGTGGTTATAATTCCATATGGGAGCAGGGTTTCCTTTGTTATGTTAATGAGGCATATTATGTAGAGTGTATCTTAAATCAGTCTCTTTTGAGATATAAAAGAACAGTTTAAGTAAGCAGCAAGCAAGCACAGATGGTGGAAGATAGCTGCCATGCCACATGAAAATCACCAAGGAGCCAAGGAAGAGAAATTGAAAGGAAACAGGGCCTTCTGCCAGACTAGGCAGAGAGAGAGAAACTTCCCCTAGAGATAGCACCCTGAGTTCTGACTTCTATCTTGCCAAACTGTAAGAATATATATTTTTGATCATTAAAGCTATCCACTTGTGGTATTTCCATCATGGCAGTAGTAGATAACTAAGAGATCCTATCTAGAATTTATTTGTATTATAAATGTTTTTATATAGGTCTAATAAAAACTCATAACTTGTTAAGGTATTGACTCTTATTAATCTCTGGTCCTATTGAAAGTCTTTCTTCTTCCTGTGGGAAAATTTTCTATTCCTTTTGCACTCTGTCTAATGTCAGCCATGATCATATGGTTAAACTGGTATGTTTAATAAGCAAGCGGTTTTTCCATTTCTTCCACTATTCCAAGTAAGTATCAGGTGATGACTCTGTTATAGAGGCAACCACAATGCTTTGCAAGGCTGATTTAAATAAGAAGGCTATTGAAGTGAGCAGAGCGATATTCCTAAAGAATATTAAAACCCAGTGCCGTCGAGTCGATTCCGACTCATATCGACCCTATAGGGCAGAGTAGAACTGCCCCATAGAGTTTCCAAGGAGTGCCTGGTGGATTCGAACTGCCGACCTTTTGGTTATCAGCTGTAGCACTTAACCACTATGCCAAAGAATATTATACACATGTAATATGTGTTTTCATAGAGCGATATACTTTTGTGAAAAAGCTGTCATACACAGTGATAACTTTTGCTTTATCCTTGAAGAGGAACTATTTGAAAAAAAAGTTAAGTCTTTAAAAATATTCTTTTAGAAAGGGCTATCACAGACCCTGCATTCTATTTTTTAAGGCAGGGCAGTGGACATGACAATGATTAAACTCCCCAGGCCTGGGGATGTTTGGGTGCTTGGTGAATAAAAAAACCAAAGCAGTTGCTGTCGAGTCAATTCTGACTCATAGTGTCCCTATAGTACAGAGTAGAACTGCCCCAAAGGTTTCCAAGGAGCATCTGGTGGATTTGAACTGTCAGCCTTTTGGTTAGCAGCCCAACTCTTAACCACTATACCACCAGGGCTTTCTAGTAAATAAGGTGAAGTTAACTAATGCCTCTAATGTGGCGAATATATTTTAAATACAACAAATTTTGATTTTGGAACTTGGTGCCAAGGGATGTCATTGAAGGTGGAAACACATGGCCATGACTAGCATCTGGTTAAGGGCAGCAAAGTTTTAAAATCTTAATGCTTCCTGGCACAAACTGAGCTCTGAGAGGGGAAATGAAGGAATTACCCTTTCTTGGTACCCCTGAGTGATGCCGCACATTATGGTGGTTTTATACCTCCTCAAGAGGGTTGTTAGTCTATTTCTCTACAAGAGTTTTTCTGTTTCTTAATGTACATCAGTGTGGAAGGAATATCTAACTAACCTATTTATAAGGATCATAAAATAATTTTTTTCCTCTTAAAATTATGTTATAAAGAAAAAGAATCTTCCCACCACTTTATTGCTGGATGTGTTTTCAAAATTGCTTTTTTTTTTTCTTAAAAAAAAAAAAATATATTAGCCACTTCACTCGTCCTTTCTCATTAGGGAAAAAAGCAAGCTCCCAAATTCTCCACAGAAAATTTAACCCTAAATCTACCTGCAAAATCTAATACCAACTACAATAGGGACCGTTTTCCTATACATAATTGGAGATGAATTTCCCTAGCTACAATGTAGGAGAATAACTAAAAAGGTTTAAAAGTTATAAATTGGCAGTAAGCCAATCATGTAAAAGACTCATTCCTTTTCCTGTTCTAATTCTGCCTAAAATGCTTGTTTTACTCCAAGAACATGAGCACATGTAATAAACATGCATACCCTAAGGAATTCACGTGGCTGTGACTCTTTGAGAGTTGCTGGGTTATCAAGTGATGCATATATATGTGTATCTGTTAAAATGGACTAGTTATGCTGCTGTAACAAAGTAGTCTTAAATTCTCATTAGCTGATTCGTTGAAGTTTATTTCTCTCCTAATGCTGGAGAGCCAAGAGCTCTGCTCATGGCAGTTACTCAGGAACCCAAGCTACAGAGGTTCTAACTCAACTGTGTTTCCATCACCGCTGAGGCAGAGGGAAGGAAATGTGGTGAATCTGGAGCTGGCTTTTGGGCCTGTACGCATTTCATTCCCTTTCACATTTCTTTAGACAGGGCAAGTAATAGAATCATGTTTAACTTCAATAGGGACCGGAGATCAAGACATTTGGTGAATAGTGCTAACGATGCTGATAGCATAATACCTATATATGTGTGCACATGAATATGAATCTATGAGAGAAAGCAAGCAAGCCAGTTAGGTATAAGAGAAGTAAGCTGCAGGCAAACTTCTGGGTTACAGAGGTTAAATAATTTTTTATTTTAGAACAGTTTTAGACTTAAAGAGAAATTGTGAAGATTCTACAGAGAGTTACCATATACTCTCTGAACTCTCTGCACCCAGTTCCCCTATTATTAACATTTTATGTGGCACATTTATTACAATTAATGGAAGGATATTGATTCACTATTATTAACTTAGGAACCCTGGTAGCATAGTGGCTAAGAGTTCAGTTGCTAACCAAAGGATCAGCAGATTGAATCCACCAGCCGCTTCTTGGAAACCCTATGGGGCAGTTCTACCGTGTCCTGTAAAGTCACTAAGAGTTGGAATTGACTCCATGGCAATGGGTTGGTTTGTTTTGGTTTTATTATTAACTACAGTCCATGCTGTATTCAGATTGCCTTAGTTTTCACCTAAAGTTCTTTTTCTGTTCCAAGACCCCATCCAGGATACTACATTACATTTATTAGCCATGTCTCCTTAGGCTCCTCTTGGCTGTGACAGCTTTTTCACACTTTCTTATTTTTGATGACTTTTGACAGTTTTGAGGAGTATTGGCCATGTATTTTGTAGAATGTCCCTCAACTGGGATACTTTTCTCATGCTTAGCCTGGGGTTATGGGTTTTCACAAGGAAGACCATAAAGGTAAAGTGCCATTTTCATCATATCATATCATGTGTCATATAAAAGGTATGTACCTTCAGCATGTCCTACGACTATTGATGCTGACCTTGATTACCTGGATGCGGCAGCATTTGTCAAGTTTCTCCACTTTAAAATTACTCTTTTTTCTACTTTTCCATACCATACCTTTGAAAGGAAGTTGCCATGCATAGCCCGCATATAAGGAATGGAGAGGTGGAGAGGTTTTTTCCACCTTCTTTAGGAGTATCTACATAATTTGTTTGAAATTCTTCTGCATAGAAGATTTGTCTTTTCATATGTATATATATGTTAGTATGGACTCACAGGTAATTTTGTTACACCTTGAGTTATAATCCAATACTTTTATTTTGTTGCTCAAATTGTTCCAGCTTTGGCCATTAGGAGCTCTTTTAGTTGGCTTCTTTGTCCCTTTCACACACCTCCATCATCATCATTATTATTTTTTTAGAACTTACTTTTTGGCACGGTGGTAGAGGTTAATCCTGTAGAAAGTTGAGTTAGTAGTCTAAATGTTACATCTGTCAAAATAGCTTGAATTATTTCATGTTTCTCTTTTTCACTCTGGTGCTTGATCTTTTCTTTCTAGGAAAGATAGTAAGGTATCAAAATACCTGTCAGGTAGGTTGATCACTTAAAACTGCCACTGACTTGAAGTGCAGTGACTTAAACAACAAAAATCCTTTTCCTAGAGGAGATTACAGGTTCCAGAAGGGAAAAGATGCTGCAGTGCTGAAAGAGCATGGCTGGCTGAGAGACTATGTTCTCAACAGAGTGTTTGTAGGAACAACAATCAAATGGTTTCTTCTACAGTCTAGAAGTTTCCCAGAAAAGGGAACCTGATGTTTCCAGGAAAAGGGAACCTAACCTATATTAAGATATTTAGTGCACTGAATAGTTTTTGTCCCTAATATGACTTTTTTTTTTCAATTTAGGTTCTGTATAAGGTGCATCAACAGTGCAATTCAATATTTTATGCATAATAATGATAGTTTTTATATTTATTCTGGAGAGCTAAAGTGTTTTAGAAATAATTCACCATTTTTATCATATGACACCAGTAGAGAACAATCTCTCACTCCCTCAATTGCTCTCTCTGTTACAAAGAAATTAATTGCTAAAAGCTGTTCATATAACTGAAAGGCTCTTTATCAAATATGCATTCAACTGTGCTTTGGTTTTGTTGCCAGTAGCATGGTCTGTCACTGTCAGCTTGGGTCATAAAGCCTTTGGATAACTGGTAGACGGTAATCACCACCAATCTGGGCTAGATTTTTTAATTGTCAGTTCAGACCTAGAGAGCTCCAACTTTCTCTCCATCTGCCAGCAGATCTCCTTAGGCATGGGAATATCACTGCCATTGGAATACATAATTTCTCATGCACAAATATTAGAACTGTACCAAAGGGGCTTGAGATAAAAGTGACTTTGATTTTGACTGAGATGAGGGACATTGAGTGGAAACAGTCTGGAATGGTCAGAACAGTGGGATTCCTTGTTTACGGGCAAAATAGTTCAAAATTACTTCACACTGGAGGGTGCTCTTAGAATTGGGTGAGAACAAATAAGGGCTAGGAATAGCCTCTCAGGCCTGCAAGCATACATTTCTGGAGAGATTATCTTCCATTTGTGCCATAAAGCAGAGGGAATGTGGCAGAATGTGCAGTACCAGTTGGTTTCTTCCATAGCTGAATCCCACATCATTAAGAGCCTTGAAAATGAAACAGACCATTTTAAATTGGTTGTGCTAGCAGCCAGCATAGGGAACAAAGGTTGTGGGGAAATGTGTTCTTGGCAGCATACGCTGGCTTGTAAGAGGGTATGATTTCCACACCCAGATGAAAATTCTCTGTGGTCACCTGCACCATATGCCATTACCAATCCCCTCGGCTCTAGGACCCCTTTGGCCACGACAAAAGACCTCTTTAGTGCCATCGGAATTCAAAAGACTTGAAAGGCCTCCAGGAGGCACTGCAGAGAACCTGTGGTTAGAATTAAATACTTTTTAGTTGGGAGAACCAGTTTCACACTGGTTTCTGAACTTGGAAATCCGAGCATTTTTTCCCCCTGGGAGATGGGGTGTTGAAATCAGATTGCTGAAGCTGTGTTACATAAATGGAGGCTTAAAAAAAAGATTAAAGAAGTTTAAGGCAAAGTTCAGATATATCTTTACTATCTTCCTCAGCACATTGACACAAAGGATTAAATACAGTTTAACAGAAAAGTGGAAAAATGATTTTAATAGAATACGGTCAGAATTTGGGAACTCAGGGATTGTTATCTATGTTCCCGAAAGCAGAATATTCTCACATAAAACTGAGAAGTCATTGAAGTAGTATTCTTCTGTAATGACATTCTGAAAAATTTCTGTTTATTTTGACCTGAGAGAAGGAGTTAGAAAAAAAAAAAAAATCTCTTTCAGAAACCAATATTGTATTTCATTTTCTTCCTGATTCACAGTTGCACCTGATTTCCTGTTACCATCTACCCATGGCTAAGGTTGCTTAAGACCCTGAGCTGGGCTTAATTTATCTGTTATAATAAACACAATGTTATAAAAAATAAATATTCCTAAATGAGACTAGAATCAACTAAGCTGAAGGAAAAAAAATAAAAATAAAAAATAACCTACTGAAAGATAAAACCCTTAATACCTTAAATATGTAAGATCAAGGATTTAAATGAGTTTTCTTTTCTGGTACTTACTTTTTAAAATTAAATTAAGACCAAGATGACACTTCAAGACATTGTACTTTGATGGTACTTGGTAGAGGGAAAAAGGTCCCCTAAGTGCCTAATTCGAAGAGCCTTATGAGATTCTCTGAGAAATACACTTTTTGAACACTTCAACTTACTAGTGTCTTTTCAGTACTCAATTAGCATAATTTGACACAATTATAGGTATAAACATTTTATAAGCACTCGGTAACAGGAGTGTCAAAAAAGTGTTGATCTCCACCAGCTTATATTGGCAACACTCACCTAGTTCTAGCATGACACTTGGATGAGCAGTGAGATATGCTCCATACTATTAATAAAATTCAAAGCATATTTCATCTTGACACCATATCACAAGTTTGACACTGTGGTTCCTCTCTGAGGAATTTTGAGTCATGGATACATCCCCTTGCTACATTCCCATCTCAACTAGATGATAATTTGATTCAGACTATTTCAATACATGCCAATATGTATATCTCCCCTGCAAAACAGAGGCATGCCCACAGAGGAAAGAAGGTATAACTGACAGGTCAACATCATTTTTGTGAAGTGGTACCTTAGTGGTTTACAGAAATTTCTAAGTATGACTTACATTTACCAGCTCTCTCTTTTTCATGCTTTATCAACAGTGCCTTTAAGAATATGAAATTGAATGAAACAAAGAAATCATTACTTTTAACTGCCTTGCGAAGGTCCTAATTTTAACAGATTTCTTCTTAAAATTTCAGTCATGAAAGAGGTAGTTTCAGTAACTGTAAAGCATTTCCAAATCAAACAGCTTGGAGATTTATTGATATTGGTAACTTCATACAAGTGTTTGGTTTATTGTTTTCTAAACTGCCAGACCTTGTGCTGTGTGTACTATCCAAAATATTTGGAGAGGAAAAAAAAGTGGTAAGTATAAGAAATATGAAAGAAGAATCTCAAATATTAGGGAAAAAAGATAAAAGTACAGAGATGTGACATTTCTTTTGTTATAATGTCTCTCATTGTGAGTCATTTCTCAGAATTGAGATGAAATCTATTTGGTTTGGCAACATTTTACCTGTGATTCAGCATCTCTGATTGAAATTTGTGTCTAATAAAATAAACCTGACTCATCTTAATACTGTCGAAAATAGAAAACAAGCCCATCTCAATTAATAGTGTCTGGGGTCAACATAATTAACTCTACTAATTTTCTACTTTTTTGTAATGGTTATTGTTGTTGTTAGTTGTCATTGAGTTGGCTCTGATGTAATGGTAGTTTTTAATAATTTGCACACATTTTTTGAAATTGACTTTTTAAGACATATTTTCTTAAATCTCCCCTGTAAAATCATTTTTCCAGGACTAGCTTTTTTTTTTTTTTTTTTAATTTATATCACTCATTCTGATATTTAGAGTAAAAACATAATCATTTACCTCTAGAAGTATGAAGGGTGAATAATACGAAAAATATTTCATCATATCTACATATTAGTCTAAGGAGCCCTGGTCACATAGTGGTTAAAGTTCTCAGCTACTAACTGAAAGGTTGGGGGTTCGAACCCATCAGCCGCTGCCCAGGAGAAAAATATGGCAGTCTATTTCCATAAAGATTACAACCTTGAAAACTGTATGGAGTAGTTCTACTTTGTCTTATAGGGTTGCTGTGAGTCGAAATAGACTTGATAGCGGTGGATTTGGTTTTTGGTGTATAGAGTAGTGTACAGTTTTTGAAGTACTTTAACATATTATCTCAGTTGATAGTCACAATAATTCTTATAAGTAGGTAGAACAAGTCTCAAGAAAAGTGAAAATATTTTTCAGTAATTAAAAACTGAAATATACCAAATAATGAATTGAATCATACTTTTATTTATACCTCCAAAAGTCAACAAAATTATCCCCATTAAAAAAAAAAGGGCCATTGTCATTGAGTTGATTCTGACTCATAGTGACCTATAGGTCAGAGTAGAACTGCCCCATAGGCTTGCCAAGGAGCAGCTTGGTGGAGTCAAACTGCTGACCTTTTGGTTAGCGGCCAAACTCTTAATCACTTTGCCAACTTAATCAAAGTAACGAGGTAGTGGGTGTCTGAATTTAAATTTGAACCAAGTCTTTCTGATTCCAGAGCCCAAGCTTTCAAACTCTGCTCTAACCTGTCTCTTGCAAACTGATCACCAAGTTCTTTCTTTTTTTAGAAATTGAGTCCCAGAAGGGCACAGTGTTTTCGACCAAGTTTCCTAGCTGTCGAGTCACAAACCTGGGGTTTGGACCTTGGTGTTAGAGAGCCAATGGTACTGAATTTCTCTAGCTACATTGTTTTCTCATTTGTACAGCTCCATACATGGATCACTGCATAGGTGAAGTAGTTAAAACTTAACTCTAATGTGTTTGATAATTGATGGCAACTAGAGGGGATTTCTTACATGAGCTTTCAGAAGGAGATGTTTCAGAGCTGACAATAGTATCTATTGATTCTCCAGCTTAGATGGGATTTGAGTTTGCTGGAATCACTCAGCTTTATGGATCAAATCATACTTTCTAAATGTCATTCCCCTTGATGTGTTATCCCTTTACCTACACTGATCAATGGGCATCTGGTTATAAAGATAGGATGGGAAGTGATTTCTTTGATTTCCCTTGATGATTTCAAAGGCATTAAAGGATACTACCATCTCTTTGTGGGCCCCTGGGCAAAGGGTGAGGGGATGGTGCACATTGAGCTAGTCGGCCAAGACCAATCCTGACCTTTCTTTGCTCTTCCTTGAATGAGATTTTGAAACAGACAAAGAGGGAAGGATACACTGTAGAACAATATAGCTTCTAACATCTATCCTACACTTCAGGAAGACCACAGGGGATCTAAAGCTGAGGAAAGAATAGCAATAATGATCCTTTAAGTGTGAAAGGGGACAAAAGTAGAGAATGAAGGAAGGGAGGGCACCCAAGAGAGGAGAGATGCCAACATGATTATACGATTACATAGTTAAACTGAGGTCCTCCAGGTGATCTGTTCTCATTGTCATGTTTTTTGTTTTATTTTGTATTTTGGAAAAAAAAAAGCAAGCAACGGCACAAAACTGGTATGGGGCATAAACTGCCTCATAATGAGCCAAAATAGGTGCCTTAGGATGATATTTACAAGTATAAAGTTTATATTAATGGCTTTAAAACCCAATTGTGGACAAAATTACTTCCAGTAACCCGTTGCTATCGAGTCACTTATTTGCATGCTTATTTGGTTATTGATCGATTGAACTCTCTGAAATTCTGATAAGAGCTATGGACTCTTTCCATAGGAAAATGCACATGCCCATGATTCCCCCTCTTCTTTTTTAAACGTATAATCTTAAATCTATAGGATTCAAGATGGCCATTCTTGAATTTCTGGTTAAATAACCCTTGGTTTAGAAAGTCACACCAGACAGTAAAGAAAGCATGAAAAGATGAGTAATTTTTGGATAGGTAGAAGATAAAAGGTGAGGCATGTAGAAAGTTCTTGATAATATTGGTGAAACAGAATGTATGATTGAGCTAAGAGTTTTCCTCTAATTCTCGGCCTCTCTCCCTCTCTATCTTTTCACTACTTAAAGATTCAGTCCTGTTGGTAAAGATTTGTGACCTTCAGCACCACTCCTTCCTTTTCTTTACTTACTCACCTCCGAATTTGGAAATGCTGCTAGGAACTAGCTGTCAGATTGGAAATGCCTTGGAGACTAATAGCTACTTATGTCAGCTGCTGCAGTAAAATGGCTACAGTAACCCTCTGTTTCTGGGAAATGTGTACTCAGCTTTAGCTGAACAGCTCATCTTTTAGGGCACTGCCTCTTGAACTTTAATGTGCATGTGTCTCCCCCGAGCATCTCGTCAAAAGAAGATTCTGGTTCCATAGGCTCGGGGTAGTTGGGGTCTGCATTTTCAACAACTCCCCCAAGTGGTGCTACTACTGGTGCTTTGTAGACTAGTCTTTGAACATAAAGACTATGATTTACTGAGGAAGCTATCAAAACTATCTTCAAAATTTGTTTCAGATAAGCTAAGTTTGTTGTTGTGCACTGTCAAGTCAATTCAGAAACGGAGTTTACTTTCCCAGAAATGCTAACTGATAAATATGAGCATTCAAAAGAAGATTTTTGAGTAGAAGAAGAAAGTAAAGAAGTATTTCTTTTTTGAAACTCTGAATTTTTTTCCAGAAAATTGAAAATCAACTTTTTCATCTGGCTAAATGGAGGCTAATATACCTATAACAACATACCTATGCCACAGCCTGGGGAGTGAATGTATAGTCACCTGTCCGGTCTCCTCGTGAATGTTAACTAGAAATAACTGGAGGAGGTTTATTGTATTTACATAATAAAACATCGGTTACAAATACGTAGTTTTATACAAAGGCCTAACAAATTTTCTAATAACACAGAAGCTATTTCCTCATATTTACTTCCAGTACTAAAATACAAAAATTATTATATTTCATTGATTCAGATTGTAATTAACATAGCCGGCATTATGATGTGTCTTATAATCAATGATGTTTTAGAATTGCTGTTGTCCTATAGGGTTGCTATGAGTTGGAATCGACTCAACAGCAACGGGTTTGGTTTGGTTTTCTTGGGTGACCAGGTGGCAGTTGTAAGGAAGTTGTGTTTGTGTGTGCGTGTGTGAACTTGGTTATTATTTTTGGTGGCTTGACTGGACAATTGCAATCCCTTGACATTTCAGCCAACACCCATCAAGACTAGTTGAGGTTCAGGGGACATCTAGGTCAATTGGTGAAGAGTGTGCTTCTTAGTTAAAGCAGATACAGGAGACCAAATGGGCAGCTCCTGTCTGGAGACAGAATGAGAAGGCAGGAAGGAACAGGAACCGGTCGGATGGACACAAGAAACCTGGGGTGGAAAGAGGGAATGTGCTGTCACATTATAACAGATTGTAACTAATGTCACATTACAATATGTGTATAAGTTTTTGTATGAGATGTTAACTTGAGCTGTAAATTTTCACCTAAAGCATAGTTAAAAAAAAATTTCAAGATAAAGGAAGAAAAAAACCTGTTCCCCTTGAGTTGATTCCGACTCACAGTGACCCTAAAAGACAGAGTAGAACTGCCCCATAAAGTCTTTAAGAGCGTCTGGTAGATTTGAACTGCAGACTTTTTGCCTACTAGCAGCTGTAGCTCTTAACCACTACGGCACCAGCGTTTCCAAGATAAATAAAAGCAAGAGGAGGGGAAAAAAAAAAAAAAACTATTTGAGAAAGGGTTATCAATGCAGGATGACCTTCAACAGACTGGAACAAAATCCTGGGGACAATCTGGGGTACTCTTTTCAGAAATGCTGTATCACCAATGCTCTTGATGGCATAAAATGAAATTGTGAAAGATGGCAACTATGGCTCTGAGATGAAACATAGTTTAGGAGTATTGATTTTATGCATGCAGTAGTTTTAAAACTTATTACAAATATATTTTAATTATATTTTCCTGTTAATCCATTAACAAGAGTAATTAATGCATGATAAAAATCCATGTGTGACTCTGAAAGAGTTCTTTCACTAAGTATAGAATAAAAATTCTAAGTAGTGAGAAAGCACTGTGTCATGGTTTAATCGCCAGCATGTTGTTATCTTTCCTAGTGGTGCATCTTACGATTAATGGCAACTAGATTGGATGAATTGCTGCAGCTTCAAACTTACATGTAGGAGAAAAGAAGTTACCCCAAATCATAAATGTGTAGCATCAAAGACAAATTCAAGAAATTATCTTCAGTCAGTGAAGGTTTAAATTATGAAAACCTTGGAGAATAGTGGAGTGTTACTAAATGTTGGGAATCAGAAAATCTAGGTTGTAGTTTTGTTTTTGATGCTAAGCATCTGTGTGACCTTGTGCAAGTCACTTTAACTCTCAGAGTCTCAATTTCTTAACCTCTGAGTCAAGAGTTTTAGATTATCTCCAATGCCCCTTCCAGCTCTTGAATTCTACACATTGAACAAAATGCTATGGATAAAAGCTTAACCTCACCTGCTATCTATTGTCTTATTCCTTTTATAATAATGGAATTTCATCTAATGAGCAACTGATGTTATTTATATTTTAGTTTAACTTTGTTTAGCTCCTGTTCAGGTATGGAGGAGAACTGGTCAACCCCTTCTTACTAATCCTGTAGATACTTGAAAACTGTAGCTTATAGATTCCCTGATTTTCTCTTTTGCAGAAAAAAGTAATCTTATCTCCTTCAACTTTTTCTAAGAGAGAAAAATTGTAATCTTGAATTAACTCAGTTTTATCTCTCAACTCAACATTTTTTACCCCCCTTGGCTGCCCAACAACCACTCCCTCTCCCAAACAGTGCTCGGATTTCTTTTTGAAGAGTGACTTCCCTCTTCTCTATGCAATCTTGTTGGGGTTGTAAATGAGAGTCTTTGTACTCCCTTAACGGAAAAGTGGGCATGTTTCCAAGGAAAACCTGATCTTTTCATTTCTTTGGAGACTTTGCATGTAGAGCCAAGTGTTACAAGAATGTAAGAGAAGGTTGTTGCTGTTGTTGTTATTGTTGTTAGTTGCCTTCAAGTTGATTCTGACTCATAGCGACCCCATGTGTGCAGAATAGAACTGCTCCATAGGGTTTTCAAGGCTGTGAACTTTTGGAAGCAGGTCACCAGGCTTGTCTTTTGACTGGGTTTGAACGGCCAATCTTTTGTTTAGTAGTTGAGCCCTTAACTGTTTGCACCAGCTGGAATTCACTTATCTCAGTGTAATTTCCTAAAGAGATGCTCAAGGTGATTCTACCATCTACGTGTCCAAAACTGGCCTGGTTCCTTACCTAATGCCTGGGCCGTCTCCAAGTCTGGTTCACAGCGTCTTGTCCATTTTGAGCTACCCGAGATTGTCTAATAAATTCCCTTGCTTAACCTAACCAGAACTGATTTCTGATGCTTACATTCATGAAACCCTAACAAGAACAGATTTATGTGGGGAGTTCCAGGACTCAAGTGTCTTGAGGAATGAACTGTAGAGAGGGTATAAGGACACTTTCAAGATTCCGATGTCTTACCACATGCCTCGTGAACAGGGTTCAAACTTTTTGACTGATGTCAAATACATGTAATCTAAAACTAAAAAAATCTTTACATACTGTTTTTACTTTTATTTTGGATTTCCCAAAGCCTTTTAGTCCGTGTGATGGGTTTTGGTTTTGACACAAATTACATATCCAAATAGAATTTTGAAATGCAGTTTTTACATCTAGGTTTCTGACCATAATTAAAAATATTTGTTCCCCTTCCTTGACTGATCACAAAATGTAGTATACGAAAAAATATTCAAGGAAAGCCATTAAAAGTCTGTTTCATTCTATTTGAATGTCTCTTCACAGAAGAAGAGAAAACAAACTAGATGTGTGTGTACTGTGATGGTTCCATTTATTAATTAATAGCATTTTGCTAAATTTTTCACATGGCAAATTTCTAGCCCTTTGGAAACCAATTATCCTGCTGTTACTATGATATACATTACAAATCACTGGCTATTTAAATGAAAAGAAATACAGAAGCAAAAGACAGAAAACACTTATAGAAAGTAATCTGTGGCCTTCTGAGTTACCTCTCCTGGAAATATATGCTCCATTGGATTGATGATACTTTTTCATGTTGTTGTCACCTACTACCATGCCACTTCCAAATAACTGTGGGTTGGCTTTCTCTCTTGCCACTTTTGGTTCATAGGAAGCATTCCTGGGTATATTTAGGGTATCAGTTAAAAGTTTGAACTCTTGAATCGCATTTCCTGGGTGTGAATATTGAATTCGCCAGTTACTAATGGTATGACTTTGGGCAAATTAATCAATCTCTAGAAACTTGAATTTCTCCATCTATAAAATAAAGTTACCCAGAATACATCTCCTCTGATTATTGTGAGGATCATATTAGGGAACTGAGACAGCACACTTAGCACAGTAGTACTTGGCATCATATTAGACCCTTGATACCTGTTATTTTTAAGGTTAAATTTTTACTTACTTAGCAATGGGTTACCGGGTTTAGCAATGCACAGATACAAATACATAATAAAGGCAGAGCTTTGAATGCATTAGATGATGTAGGGTATAGCAGATTGTAGAGGAGAGAATGGAAGGCAGTAAGGCTAGTGGGTTACTACTGCAGCAGATCTAATGTGATGTTCAATGGGCCGGATCTGGTGGGAGGAAAATAATAGTGCAAAACAAGGGATAAATGCAATGAAGAATTAAAGAAAGGATTTAGTGATTGGATGAGGGAGCCAGGGGGAAGAGTTATTCCTGCATCATTAAGAATAGGGAATTCAGGAAGGGGAACAGAGGAGGACGAGGAGGCATTTTGTTGAGTGCAGGAGAGGCATCCAAATAGAAACATCCAGCCAGAAGTGAGGAAGTCAGGTTGAAGTCTGGGAAGGGCTGAACCGAAATCCTTGATAGGTCTTTTGCATGAATAAATAGAACAAATCACCTTTTTCTTTTTCATGAGATACAACAGAAAGTTATGTGGAAGCAGTGGCTGTGTGACCGTCTGCAAAGCAAAGAGCTTTATTGAACCTCCCTGCTGCCATAATCTTGAGGTTGAATAGTCCCCCTAGGCCACATCCTTAATGGATATGACTGCAAGGTATGAATTTAAAAATTCGCTGTGTTGAGGTGAGAGCTAAAGCAGGAAGGTGTATATCATGTTGTTCTTTGTCCACTTTCTTTTTACATTTTTCATTTTGTCCCGGATATTTGTAATATTTAAGGAACTCTTGTTAAAAGTAGACAGGATGCTCGAAAGGCAAGAAAACCCATCTTCTTCCTCACTCTACAGTGCTCTCAGATTGAATGCAGGGCACTTAGATGTAACCAAAGAAATTGGCACACAAAAAATGCATAACCTAACAACCTAAGTGTTTCATATGACATATTTAATAACATAGAAAATAAGATTAACTCCAAAGCAAAAATATACCCATAGCGACCCTATAGGACAGGGTAGAACTGCCCCGTAGAGTTTCCGAGGAAAAATATACAAGGGTGTAATTTGTCTGGATCAGAAATAGAAACCATAGGTGTGGACATACATATGCATGAAAGCGTTGCAATTCATACATGTGTGTAAACCACTCTCAATGAGATACAAGCATTATGATTAAGCTTGTCAATTTGGTGTTGCAAGCATAGACTTCAATTGTGCACACTGAATAGTCCACTTACATACGCAATTTATTGATTTGCATGCTCAACGAGAAAGGCTGAAATATTATCTTGGTGTCACTTAAATATCCATGGCTTGTTGGTTTAGAGTTGTTCAAAATACAAAAGATTCACTTCCCTAGCAGGCATGCTGCTTTACTTCTCTCAGCTTACATTTTAATGGAACAAAGTGCCTACAGCTTATTTCTTTCAAACCCCCTTTGGCCTTTAATTCTATAGAGCTAAATTGTCTACTTTTTTTTTTTTTGACCTGTTAAAGAGTAAATTTTATTTTATTTTTCTGATGTTGTGTGTGCTGTTTCATATTAAATCATTGGATCTGTTCTTGTTTCACAGACTATAAAATTTGAGGTAGCCTTTGAACTTAACGGCACTTTAATAGCATATTTTAACATATAGAATTGAAACTCTTTGTCGTGGGGCATTTGAAAATTTGAGAATGGGTTTTATTTTAAAACGGAGGAATTTGAAAATTTATAGCCCTCCCCCAATTTTTATTATCAAATATTTATTTTTGGTACCTAATTGACTAGATGGCACTAGGTTTTAGGTTTTAATGTCCTCTTAGATTTTGGGGTCACCCAGGGCTGAGTTCATATCTTATTTATTTAATTACTTTCAACCCTAACTTAGCATGATTCTTGGCAGAATATTTTGGTAGAAGAGACATTTGCAGGAATGGACTTACAATTATTTGTTTGAGAAAATTGAAAAAAGTCTGGAAATACGAGCAAATAATAGCTTTCTCCTAAGTGGTTTCTCGTAAGCTCTTCTTTCCCTTTTGCGCTCACCAGAAGTATTCCCTCAGGATTAGTTTTACCCAAGCCATATAGGTATTGACAGCACAACGCTCAAGAGCTCTGCCCTGGGCTCAGGCTTTGGAGTTAAAAGGAGAAATCTGTGCACAGTTCATTTTTTTTTTTTTTTTTGTTGCTGTTGGTTTGTTTCAAAGCAGCAATCCCTTGATGGAGTTATCAGTATCAGTAGTATAATGCATAAAAAGTACTAAGACATAGCAAACAAAATGTTTGTTGTTATTATAATTTTTGGAATTGCCATTTCTTCCTATGCATATTAATGCTTTAAAAGAATTTTCACTGGCTTACCCAAATTGTACCTTTTTATTCAGAGGCAAATCTTTTCTGAGTCCCTTTTCATAGCTCTTATTGAAAATGACTTCAAAACTTTCAAAAATTCTTAGAAATATCTATATTTTGAAAATATGCTTGCACACACACATGCCAAAAAACAAACAAAACCACCACCAACAACAAAACCCACAGACGAATAATACAATACTACTGGGGAGTCTAAAACCCAAAACCAAACCCATTGCAGCCGAGTTGATTCTGACTTATAGCGACCCTATAGGAGAGAGTAGAACTGCCCCATAGGGTTTCCAAGGAATGCCTGGTGGATTCAAACTGCGGTTAGCAGTCGTAGCTCTTCACTGCTATGCTGCTGGGGTTTCCAAGTGCCACACTAATGGTCCATTCTTGTAAGAATATTTATCAGGTGCTTTTCGTAAAATAGATATTTTAAATCTTACAATAATTCTGCAAGGTGGGCATTATTATTATTACCATGTTATTAATGAAAAAATTCTCACTGAGGTAAAATATCTTTTCCAAGGTCAGAGAACTAAAAACAGTGCTGTCTAGAACATACCCTTTGTACAAAGCCTGGATTTTTGTGTCACATGAAATTGCTTTTTCAGTTGCATTAAAAAAACAAACAAACAAAAACAACAGTCATTTTTTTAAATAACAAAACAAATCTAGAATGACATGGCAACTGTGAACTCCCAATACCTGACAACAACTCTAGGGTAAGCATATTTATTGATTCAACATATTGGGAAATATGAGTGCTATGAAAACAATCCTTCATCAATTGCAGAATAAAAACATTCCTCTGAAGAGGAAAAAGCCACCTTTTGCAAAATTTAACTACTTCCTTTAAGTCAA
Source organism: Loxodonta africana (assembly GCF_030014295.1). Classification (NCBI taxonomy): domain Eukaryota; kingdom Metazoa; phylum Chordata; class Mammalia; order Proboscidea; family Elephantidae; genus Loxodonta; species Loxodonta africana. Next base: position 125,641,736 of record NC_087344.1, read on the forward strand.
ACTCGATTTTTCTTTTCTAGTTGTCTTTATTCACTCACTGAAATGTTATTTGATTATCATTCAAATAAATAAATAAGCTTATTTCCATTAACTTACCAACACAAAAAAGGCCACAAGGTTGATTTACTTTAGGAATCAATTTGGGGATAATTCTTCCAGACCTAGTGAAACTTTTGATTTTTCTAGTCTCTGAAACTGTCAAGCCAATAATTTGTGTTTTGCTTTCCTGGCCTTGAAATTCCTCCCCAAGCAGCTTTGGTGACATGAACTAGATATATTTCTATTATTTGTTTGTTTTAGCAAAAATATTTTTGATGAAGAGGAAAAGTAGAAGATACAATGACAAGAAATTGCTCAACTGTCATTAGACTTTGCTTTCTATGGCATTTAGAAAAATGGAAAAAACACAGGAAAGTCAATAGTAAAGTCTCTCAAGCTAAATTTGAATGTTCAAAGAGCAATAGTAAGTATATATTATAGAGATAAATACGGAGAGAAGGAGAGAGAGGGAGAAAGAGACAGAGATAGATACTAACTAGGAAATGAGGGGACGGAAGGAGAGAAAACAGAAGCTTAAGAACTATGTTAGAGGCTGGGGTTTATTTGTAGAAGTGCTCTTACCTTTATTACTGGTTTATATATTGGGGCACCACAGCATAAAACCCTGCACGTGCTTGCAAATGGACAACCTCAGCAATATCGTATCACAGAGCTATTTCATTCAATGTGTTAGTTTAAAAATCTTATATATGTGGAGTTTTTTTTTTTTTTTTGCAGCCATATCACAGATGCTGTAAGACTTAGTCAAAAGATGGCATCATTTTAAATTTGAAAACATCGACCCTGCCAATTTACTCATTACTATTAACAAGATCAAATCATAGCAATAGCCAGCTCAGCAGGCATATACTTATTGTCCCTAATAAAAGTGTCTGGCATTACAGAAAAAAAAAAAAAAAAGAAAAAAAACTGTGAAAATAATGATAATAAAAACAATAACTCACTAGGAAACCTCCTGTGTGCCAGGATTGTACAGACATTGTCCTTTTTAAATACAACAATCCTGCAATGAAGAACTTATTTTACAGGCAAAAAAACTGAGGCTTAGAGAAGTTAAGTCACTCTATGAATGATATATAGTGAGTAAGCTCCTGAGTAAGAGTTTGAGGTCTTGCCTCTCTGGTTTAACAGACTTTGCTTCCTTACTCCTTAAACTGAGGTGCTTCACCCAAAATAAAATCATATATATATATAAAACCAAATTCCTTACCGTCGAGTCGATTCCAACTCACAGCGGCCCTATAGGACAGAGTAGAACTGCCCCATAGGGTTTCCAAGGAGCACCTGGTGGATTCGAACTGCTGACCTTTTGGTTAGTAGCCAAACTCTTAACCATTATGCCACCAGGGTTTCCATATATATGTATATATATGTGCATATATATACACACACACACACACACACATATATATACATACACATATGATCATCCATATCCATACCACATTCATATGTCTATACCTATAATTAGGAGTCCTGATGGTTCAGTGGTTAAGCTCTGGGATGCTAACCAAAAAGTCACTGGTTCAAACCCATGAGTGGCTCCATGGGAGAACAGACTTGGCAATCTGCTGCCATAAAAATTACAGCCTAGGAAACCCTAAGGGGCAGTTCTACTCTGTCCTATAGGGTCGCTATGAGTTGGAATTTGCTCAACGACCCACAACAACAACAACAAAAACCTGTGTATATCTACCTGTATCTGGGAGTAAATGGTATTTTAACATCTAATATAACAAAGAAAAAGATTAGAGCATGATATTAACAAATAAAATACACCCTGAACTGAGTAGAAAATGAAAAGCGGTCAGGAAGAAAAATGATAGATTACAAAAAAAAAAGGTTACTGTGAACATAGTAACAGCACTTAAAATACTCTAAGAATGGGAGAGGCATCCTACTTTTATTACCTTGTTTAGTCCGCTCAGTCCTCTTTGATGCAGGTATTACTAACCCTGCTTTGATGTTGTTGTTAGTTGCTGTCAGTTGATTCTGACTCATAAGGAAATCGATACTCCAAAGAGATGAAGTAACACATCCTAGAGGTGGATTTGAACACAAGTCTGTAGGCATCAAACACCCATGTGCTTTCCACATCATCAGGAGTTCAACAAAATAATACAGTATGAAAGTTGGCCTGGAAGTAAGATCCAGACAGATTAAAGAGGTAAAGAGACTGGAAATAAGGAGACTAATAATTTAATAAAGTAAATTCAGAACAGAAAAGAAGCCCGGACTAGTAATGCAACACTGTGATTAGAAAAAAAGAGCAATATATTATTTTATTTCTCTTGAGCACAAGTTCTTAGCTTCTGAAATGCTTCTTCTTTTGCAGAAGTTCAAAAGTCACCTCAGATCTTTCAGTCATTTGATAAAAGTGCATTGATATAATCTTTGGAGGTCCTTACAAATGTATGTAGACTGTAAAATAATTTGATTTAAGAAGTAAACAAATAGGTGTACAGAATTTACCAAAACTTCTGCCAGGCTAACAGGGCAGTCAGACAGAATAGAATAGAACTCAGCGAAGTTAAAGGGATTTCTCATCATCCTGGGTAAGGTGCAAAGTGGAGAGATGGAACTCCTAGTATTTTTAAGTGAGTTAGATGTACTGATTCAATGAAATTATACCAAGGGGTCTTGAGGGTCCTCAGATACAAGATTGCTGAACAATTTCCAGTGATTTTTGTTGTTGTTAAGGAATTCTAGAGAATAGGAGAAACTGGCAAACTGGAGATAAGCAAATATCATTATCAGTTTTGATAAAGGAAAGAAAAGATTGTGCAAAATAGAGACTGGCAAGCTTTATCTCTCTTGCTAGACTACATGAACTAGTGGAGAGTGGTTTCACACCTCTATAGAAGGAACTGATGGTCATTAGGACCTAGTATGGACTCATTGGGTGAAGCCCTGGTGGCACAGTGGTTAAGAGCTATGGCTGCTAATCAAAAGGTTGGCAGTTTGAATCCACCGCCTGCTCCTTGGAAACCCTATGGGGCAGTTCTGCTCTGTCCTATAGGGTCACTATGAGTTGGAATAGACTCGATGGCATCATGTTTGGTTTTTGGTTTATGGACTCATGGAGATCAAAGCAGGTGAGAATAATTCATTTCATCATTGAATGGTATTGATTTTCTAACAGACCAATGTGGCGACATTTTTCTAGGCATTTCATTCACCTAGTTGCATAATTATTTTACATCTACTTTTTTTTTTTTCTCTCTACGGATCTGCAATACTCCATCCACATTCCTCACTCTCAATGATCTTATTTATTTTTTCACTGAGAAAATAAAAGCTAACAGAGGGAACTTCGGGATACTTCTTCCATGAGAATCCCCCCTCTTCTGTTTCCACATAGTCGGCGTTTCCTCCTGTTTTGGAAACGAGCTTTCCTGCTCCAGCCTAAGTCCCGTGCCTCCCTCAGGCACCAAATCTCATCCCCCCTTGCCTATTCAAGGGCCGCCCACCACCAACTGTCCCTCCTTTCTCTTATAACATATACTTCTCTTTTTCCATGGACCATTCCGCATCAACACATAGACATGTTATGATAGTTCTCATCTTTAAAAAACAAAACTAACAAAGACGAAACCAAATTCATTGTGTGTGAATCTTCTTATGGTGATTATATTTTTTCTTGGATTCCCTTTAGAACAACATTGTTGCTTGTATTTGCTGTCTCTAATTCTCCTCTAAGGAGCCCTGGTGGTGCCAATGGTTAAGCAGTTGGCAGTTCAAACCTACCCAGCTGCTCATTGGGAAAAAAACCTGGCGATCTGCTTCCATAAAGATTACAGCCATGAAAAACCTATGGGACAGTTCTATTCTGTTACATGTGGTCGCTGTGAATCTAAAACAACTCAGTGGTACCCAACAACAATAATTCCCTTCTGGAGTTTCTGGATGGCACAGATGGTTAAGTGCTCAACTACTAGCCGAAAGGTTGGTGGTTCAAACCCACCCAAAGATGTCTCGGAAGGCCTGGCGATTTGCTTCTAAAGGTCACAGCCTTGAAAAATCTATGGAGCACTTCTACTCTTCACACATGGGGTCGCCATAAGTAAGAATCAATTAGAAGGCAACTAACCTTAACAATAATTCTCTTCACATTTTCTCTTGAACCCACTTCTTTCAAGCCTCTCTCCAGTGAAATGGCTCTTGATAGCATTACCCATACTGATGCCCAGAGGTTTTGACTTAGTCTGAGATGGGGCCTGGACCCTGTTATTGCTTTATAAGTGACAATAAAGTGTGGTCAGGGCTGGCCTAGACCTTCCAAGTGAGGACCAAACCTTTTGGTGTTCTTACTCCATCAGATCTCTGAGGCCCTGTCTCAGATATCTAGTGGCTTCTCTGTTTGGGAGTTCTTTAGATAAAATAGGATGGTTATTTTGAATTATTCTTTGTGAAAGCAACTACTGAAGAGTCCCTTTAAATACAAAGCTTGAAATACATTTTCAAATAAAATTATGGTTTGTAAACATTGATTCATTCATGAATTTTCTGAAACACAGTTATTGCATTAGGTCGGGTACATATTTATTTCTCAGTATTTTAGAAATGCTTGGATGCCTTTATAAGCTAATAATCAGAAAGGATATAGGACATAAGCAAATCATTATAATAACTTTATTTTGTCTGGTATGAAAAAGCTCCTCTCAAAAAATAAAGTATTTTACATCTTTGTAGGACAACACTTGACATGCTGTATTTTTGAATTGAAATATTTGCCCAGACTACTAAAAATTCATAGATGCCCTTAAGCCGAGGGTTCTTTTGCTTGTGTGCACAAAAACCTTTGAGGATTTAAGTGTTATGTATTGAAAATGTAATAGCGGGTGAATTTTCTATCAATCTCTGGTCCTGTCATCTACTTTTACAGTGTTTATCACCCTATCGTCTATTTGCTACATATTTTCCCAAGATTTACGGTTTGTACTTTTCTCCATATTTATGGCACGTAATGATTTTTGGTGTTTATTTATTCCTGTTTCTCTTTACAGAAAGATCAAGATACTATCAGGGCACAGTAATAGAAAGGAAGAAGGAAATACTTGACTTTTCAACATTCCATAAAAAAAAAACTTTGACAATCAAATCAGCAGTTGAATAACCTGAGGAATCCTACCTGTAGTCACAGGAGTGAGAAGAAATTAGAACCAGGGTGAGACTTGGATTCCAGTCCTAGGTTCACTAATTAGCCACATGACCTTGAATGAGCCTCTGTTCCAGGCCTCAAGTTCTTCGACTCTATATAGAGTTTAACTTTTGGTCACTCCAAAATGCTTGGAATTTTATAAATCTTTTTTATAGTTGTACCTGTGAAAACAGTAATCTATCCTTCAATAAGGCTTTGTTCTTTAATAAAAGAATGGGAATAATGTTATAGCTGTGAATAAATCCTGTTTTAGTGAGTGCTAAAATAAATTAATTCAATAATATTTCTTTATGAAAATTGCCAGAGAAATTACATCTGTCTTTGAGCCAAACATGAGAGTCAAAAGAACATTAAATGCAATTTGAATTTCATTCATCTCCTTTCAGATGTTGGAGACAAACCTGGACCTCTTCCAAAAGACCCAAGTAAACAGAGAGGAAATTTTGGAGGACTGAACCAAAGCCAGAATAAACCAGGATTTCTAATGCTTAGGACGGATATTGCAAAGTGGTCCAAAAAATGATCCGAGAAGATAAATTTAGATCTGAAAACCAGGCCAAGCTGTTTTAATTAATAATTTTCAGAATTAGGAAATGAATTTGCATCAATATTAATCTGTATGAGAGACTACTAAGGATATACAGAAAGAGCAATTTGACCAATGACACTGTTCCCCCCCCCCCTCCTTTTTTTTCATAGTATTGGTACCTCTGGCCAATAAAATAAAAGAAATCAAATTAATTTCTTGTAACTGTTTTGTGTATTAAAATAAATTATGCATTTAAAAATATTTTTTAGTTTTTTTCATAATTTATTTTATTTCTTGCTGTTGACAACATACACAGCAGAACATACACCTGTTCAACAATTTCTACATGTACAGTTCAGTGATATTGATTACATTTTTCAAGTTGTGCAACCATTCTCACCCTCCTTTTCCAAATTGTTCCTCCCCCACTAACATAGACTCATTGCCCCCTAAGCACTTAAAAATTTTTAAATGCTTAGGGGGCAATGATTTTGTCTTTAAGAGTAAGTGAAAGAAAAACATTTCTACTTTTTAATAGCATTTTAGAAAATATCCTACAAGTTGTAATAAAACCACTCAAAACATTTAGAAGGAAATAAGAATCAATGGGGTCAATATACTATTAAACTAGATCTTGATGTCTGGTGTTTAATTGGCCCAATAGAAAATTGGCCCAACAAAAATCAAAAACCAGTTAGTGAGATTGGCCATGCCATGGTAGAGTTCTGAAAGAGCCATCTTTAGCTCTTAGAATGAAAAGTGACCCTAATTATTCAGGCTGATTCTATTACTTGTTTCTATTCAGATTTACTCGAGTCATTTCATGTTCAGAACAACATGTTTTCTACCTTCTAAAGTCTGGTCAATTGACTGGTAATCTCAATATTATAGTTAAAGAGTAATTGATGAGTTGTTCACCATTTCAGATAGATAGCATACTGACCTTGGATGAAACCTAAGCTGTTATATAATCCAATTTAATAAGAATCTGGAAAATATTTTTTCTTGATTTTTAGAAAAATGATTGAAACCTTTGAATTAACAAGATCCTAAACAGCAAAGGGAAATACCTGTGATTTTAATGCCCTAGCTGACTCAAAGGCAGCTAACAGAGAAACACTAATCAGATAAATTGAAGTGGGTGAAAATTATTTGAAGATATTAGAACTTTCACACTTTTTCTAAAAAATTATTGAGTATTTTAAGGTTTTTACTTGATATTTATTTATAATAATAGTTGGTAACATTTTCATAAGAAATATTCTGTAATGAGATGTAGCATATTTCATAGAAGTAAATTTAAACCTCATTTATTTATTCAACAGATATTTACTGAGCGTCTACTAGGGTGAGGTGCTTTTTTAGATGACGAGTATTCACACTTTCAACTTTACCTTCTCTAAGTATAAAACATATTGTACTCTCCATTAAACCCGTTACTGTTGAGTTGATCCCGACTCATAGCAATCTTATAGGACAGAGTAGAGCTGCCCCATTGTATTTCCAAGGCTGTAATCTTGACGAGAGCAGACTGCCACATCATTCTCCCACGGAGCGGCTGGTGGGTTGGAACCACCGATCTCACAGTTTGCAGCTGAGCACTTAACCATTGCACCATCAGGGCTTCTTTACTAGTCATTAAATACATTTTTGAATTTATGCTAGCATAAAAATAAATATTTCAGGAGAATGTTTTCAAGATAAATTGTCATTTTTGAAGTATATACTTTGAACAATGTATTGGATCATCTGTTTTGTTTCGTTTCTCTGGAATTCTGCTAGACTTACTTGTTCTATTGATTTCCTACGCAGCCATTGCTCATATGGAAATAGAAGTGTGAGGGCTCTACAAGGGTCATTTGGAAGCTTGATTAACCCCTACTTCCTTCTTCCATAATTACATTGGAGTTCACATCTTACCATTTGTAAGAACTTTCACTAGCAGCTGAAGAAGAAATAAAATGGGCAGTAACAAAATATTTGGAGCAAAAGAGTGTTAATGAATTTGCATGCTTCCTATAGGTAGCAACTGTACAATTGGTGGTGTTGATATGTTAAAATCATGCAGTTAGAAACCAGGGACTAATAAAAACAAAATTTCCATGTTAGGCAGGGCTGGGGCAGGTCCACACCGATATTTGCTCTATTTTAGTAAGAAAAGCGTGCAGGTTAGAGGTCCTTACACCATGACAGCAGTGAGATTTTGTAGTAAAGCAGACCTGGGTTTGAATCCCAGCTTTACCATTTACCAGCTGTGTGATTTTGGGCAAGTTAGTTAAGATTTCTAAACCATAGGAAATATTGGTAAAACGGATATGATAATTTCTACCTTATACAACTATTGAGGATTAAATGGAATAATGACAGCAAAGTGTCACAGTGCTTCATCTGTGGTTTTAAAATTTATGGATCAAATTCCATCTTTGTAGAAATGTCTTAATGAATTTATTTCTCACACTTGTATTTGATACCTTGTGTATACCAGGGTCTCCCCGCTGCGTTGGCGGTATAAGGTTGAGTGTTATTTGGTGGGGGAGTGAAGAGGTAAGTGGATAATTATGATACATTGTGCATATACATGGATCATGCTGATTTTTATTGCACTTGTATCATTCCATTTATGGGAGGGACAGCATTTTCTTTTCCTCCTCCCAACACTTGGTAATGCCATGCAAATCTTCATTTTATATTGTTGTATATACAAGACATGACAGCCAAGAGATTAAAAGCAGAGCTCTGAAATTAGACAGGCTGGATATTAAGTCTGATTTTATCTCTTACTAACTATGTGATCTTGGGCTGTTTAACCTTCCTCTGCCTCCATTTTCTCAACTGAAAAGGGGGAATAATAATATTACCTGATTCTGAGGATCATTGTAAGACCCGAATGTTAAAATAATACGTTCAAGTTCTTAGAGCAGTTTCTGGCAGGGAATGATTACTCAGTAAAGGTCGATTTACTCAGTAAATGGTTACTAACGTTATACATCACATACTTTTTAAATATAGACTATTGGGTGTGTGTATGTGTATGTATTTTGGGACTAAGTATTTTAGGGCTTAGAAGTGGTATGTATATAAGAGGATATAATATTAGCATTTTGTATCCCATAAGTATGTCTTTAGCAGTTGTAATAACATATCCAATAACTATCTATGATCAGTAATATTACGTTTAGTCGTAGGGATAATAGTGTCAGGTATAAATGGCACAATTAAAAACACTACAGGAGCTAAGTTGTTCAGAAAGTTGCAATGCAAATGTTCCTTCCTGAGAGGCTACAAATGCACAATGAGAAAGAACGAGGGCATCTTAGTTTATTCCCTGGTGGGAATCTATCCAGATCAAATATGCTACGTGGCTCCACACGTGGGCAACCTCTGCTGAGGCTCCCTGCTCATCATACAGGCCTGCTAGAGAAGGGAATTGATGGACATTGAATTCTTTTAAAGGGGTCAGTACACTGTAAGTCCAAGTTAAAAGTAGAAGCATGCCATGTGTTTCTTATTAGAGATATTTTTTAATATCTGTAGTATACGAGCACTCATATTAACACATACTGGAGCTAAGTTTGAAAATCATGACAAATGAAATTGCTATTGCATCGGAAATATGTTTCAAAATGACATTTATTCAGTTGATTTCAAGACTATGACATTAATTTGTTCATTTATTTACTTAAAAAAACATTTATTAGGGATTCTCCATGTACTAAACTAAGCACTGTACTAGGTGCTGGGATGCAAACACTGATTACGTATCTCTGAACTTGAGGGACTGACTAATATGGGAGAAAGGCAAAAAACAAACAAACAAAAAAACTTAATAGACACATGTTAGACTTCTATGGAGGTTTTAAAAGACAGAAAGAGATTTCTAAAAAACTAGGTAGGTGTCACCAAAGGCTTCCAAGAGCTGAACCGTGAAGTGCTGGCCTGAGTAAGTTAAAAAACAAACCAAACAGTTGCCAAGGAGTAGACTCTGACTTACGGCAATCCCATGTGTGTCAGAGTAGAGCTATGTTCCATAGGATTTCAGTATTTGATTTTTCAGAAGCAGATTGCCAGACCTTTCTTCCAAAGTACCTGTGGGTGAACTTGAACTTCTGACCTTTCAGTTAGTAGACTGATGTTTTAATGGTTTGCACCACTCAGGGATTCCCTGAGTAAGTTAGGGGGTGTATATATTGGGCAAAGCAGGTGGGGGCACGTGGCGACAGAAGATGAGATGTATTCAAGACAAAGGGATCAAAGGAATGACTTGTATGAAAGCACAAAGGTATGAAGCAGGAGGAATCGTTTGGGGGAACAGCAAATATTCCCTGAGGCTGGAGAACAGGGATCAATGAGTTTGCAGAGGCCGTTCAGTACCCTTTCCCATGCAGGAAGAAACTGGGTGCTGGCTGAGGGCAGAGGGCACCATTGAGGGATCCTGGGCAGGAGTAGGGGGCGAATGTCCCTTGTTCACGGACCAGTGTGCAGAGCACAGGAGTGATAAGGGAAACCATACCTCGGAGAAAAACAGAAATTGAAAGCCTCAGGTCTTACATTGGAGGAAGCATCCAGGCAGTTTTCAGGTCTGAGGCAGCTGAGAGAAAACCAGGAATTTGCAATGAGAACAGAGATTCAAAGCTGCGATGGGGTGTGATGTGGAGCTTGGAGGAATTTCCTGAGCCGGGTTGTAGCTGCAGCAGATTTTTACAGGGCACTTGCAGCTTCTTGAACGGGTGGGCAGGGAGCTGTTAAGGGCACTGATCTGGCTCAGGCACAGATCACGGAGGACCTCGAACTAAACTGACGAGTATGAACTGTACCCTGAAAGCTTTGGGGAGTCATTTTGGAGGTTTTAAGCAGGGCAATGCCGTGATCGGATTTGCGTTTTAAAAAGAGCTTGCTGGCTGCTGTGTGCAGATGCAGTGGAAGTTTGTGAGCCTGAGGCACAGAGATCAGCTAGGAGATTTTCTGCAGATGAAAGATGGTGGAGCCTGATCTAAAAGGGTAGCAGATAAATAGGCAGGGGATGGGAGATTCTGAAGAGACCTGGAAAATGGAAAGGAAGTCAATTGCTGTGGACTTGATTCTGACTCATGATAACCCCATGTGTGTCAAAGGAGAATTGTGTTCCATAAATTTTCCAATGGCTGATTTTTCAAAGTAGATCCACAGGCCTTTCTCTCTGGCCTGTGTGGACTCAAACCACTTCCTTGATGGTTAGCAGCTGAGTGCAATTAACTGTTCACAACAGGGTGGAAAGGAGAAGACTGGTTAAGAGAAAGAGAAGAGAAAGTAGAGCCTAGGAATCCATCTGTCAGTTTTGGCACCTGGGTTAGATGGTCTTGGCATTCCCTGTGGCAGAGACCACCCAAAGAAGTGAAGAAGAAGAGGGTCATGCAGACCAGCTAGGTGGAGAAGATCTTAAAAGGTTGGTGTATAGTATATAGTAGTCTAAAACTTGGAAAAAGGGCCTGGGCTAGGGACAAAGATCCGGAGTCCATTAGTATTTAGGTGCTAATTGAAACCGATGGGTTTGAATGAAATGTGTAGAATGAGAAAAGGCGAGCCCTGGTAAACAATAACATGTAGGAGGGACTGGAGGGAAAATGGGCCCATGAAATTGAGAAATAATGGCCAGAAACAGAGGAGGAAAATGGAAAGTGGTGATATGGAAGCCTCGGAAGGAAATTATTTCAAGACATGTGGGAGATGTAAAAAATCAAGTGTGATGAATAATTCTGCCATAAATGTAACCCGTTGCCATAGAGTCGATTCTGACTCATAGAGACCCTACAGGACCGAGTAGAAATGCCCCAAAGGATTTTCAAGGACTGGCTGATGTAAAGGATAAGACAAAAATTGCCCTAAAAAAAGTAGGCAAACATTTTACATGTAGAGCTTGCTTCATCTTCATAATTATGAGATAGATACTATTATTATCCCCATGCTACAGTTTGCTTTACAGGTGAGGCTACTGAGGCACAGGGAAGTTAAGTATGTCCCTCACATTATGAAATGAATATTTGAACTCATATAATATGACTCCAAAATCCAGACACACAACAACCAGCTCTGTCAATACTCAGGTGCTAAAAAAAAGAAAAAAAAAGTAAAGCTAAGTTGCAGTGAGTAGAGGAAGGATCGAGAAATTAGGAAGTGGATACAGTGAGTGAATAGCTCTTTCAAGGAATTTCCTGGAGAGGCCTTGGCTAGAGGGGAAGTGGGTTTGAGGGAATTTTTTTTTTTAAGACAGGAAAAATTTAAGATTATGTGTTGAGTTAATAGAGAGGGTAAAGATGTGGATATATAATGAAGCAAATCCTCTGATGAGTTAGGAGGGCTTAAGATCAAGACATTCCACTTGAACAAATATTTATTGAACACATGCTATGTATTTGGTACTGTAGATAGATTAAAAGGGGTGAAATAAATGGTAATTGTCCTCAAAGGGCTCAAGCTGAGTTGGAGACAGGCATTTGTAACATCGTAATATGCGCCAGGAAGGGAACACTGATGGATTGACTTCAAGGGGATGGGAAGTGGAGACGCTGGGCAGTGAAAACTCATCTCTCACCACGTACCCATGTTTTTAAGCTCCAGTCACACTGGCCTCCTTTTAAATCCTGAATATGCCAAGGTTCCTCTTGTCTCAGGGATTCACATACCTGGTCCCTTCTCAACCTCAAGTCTCAGTTTACATGTCACCTCTGCAGAGAGTTCATCCCTGATCATCTTGTCTAAAGTAATGCTCCCCCATTATTGATTTTCTCTCATATCACCCCATTTACTTCCTTCATGGCTATTTGCACAACTGATAATTATCTTGTTTATTGTATTTCTACTATGAGGGGTAAGCTCCATGAGTGTAGGGGCTAATTCGTTCACCACGCTCTCTCCAGTGCCCAGATAACTCCTGGTACAGGAGGCAGTTGATCTGCTTTTGAATAGATAAATGAACAGGAGATATAACGTTTGGACAGAATCTTTAAGGGTAACCATTCACCAGGTTAACAAGATGGGGAAGGTAATTTTAAGTAATGGGAAAGCATATTCACTGTCAGAGAAACACGAACTGGAATGGGATAGTCAAATAATAATTAGTAGCTTGGTATGTTTGTACTGTGTCATAAAATGGCTGAGTAGGGGTGGGGGATAATGTAGGAGTAGGGGATAATGCAGGGGTTGGTGTGCAAATGGTATATTTGGGTCAGTTAGGGAAAGGCCTTTTATGTCAAGCTAAAGATTGTATTGACAACGGACAGTTCATTGAAAAATTGAATAAGGTGGAAATTAGAGTTTAAAAATTAGTTCTGAATGAATTTAGCAGTTAATATTTAAACCTAAATTTTGAATAACTAGAAAATCTTATTGTGTTCTGTTTTGATGTCATTATGATCACACATTACAAATTATTGACCTAAATCCTTCACCAGAAATTTGATTTCTGTGAAAAATCAAAGATTCCTATTTAGTGTGTATCACATGGTTTCTTGTGATCATTGCCTAGGAATTCAGTAGTCAGAGAATAAAGGCGTCTGTCATTATATGAAGACATCAATATTCATTAAAACAGATGGGCTGGTCTTTTTAGGTATGGAAATGAAAATCAGCAAACTTGTTTAACCGAAGATCAAACAATCTAATTAAATGTTAGTCATTAATAATAAAACCTCATTTTTTTGGGGGGGGGGTAAGATGGCAACTGGCAGAAGTGCAGCACAAAAAGAAAGCAAGCAACATTCACTGAAGACACTGGTCTTTGTTTTTCATTAATTACTAGATTAGGGAAATGACATTTACTGAGGAAAATAACAGATCATTTAATGGAATTGCCAAAGGTCTTTCAAACCTCTAGAGAATTCAAGAAATGAGCTAAATGATAAAAAACTATGTAGGGAACCAAGACTGTAATACTTGCTAACATTTTTACTAATTTGATAAGTTATATAAGCTTCTGAACAACAGAATGAGAGCAAGGAAATGACTGTAATGGGAGAAAAAAATATGTATATATTTTTTACTTCACTCTTCGCTACTTTAATCACCTGAGGTTATTACCTTGAGGCGATAATATTGTCTTTATGGGAACTTTGGTAGAAGCAGATATTGCTAGCTATATGTAAGGAGGCAATTTACAATTTACCCCCTAAATTCAGTCACTTGCCTAAATAATCTATCATTTTATGAAAATATAACTTTACAACTCGCATAACTATTAACCAAAATAAAAAAGAGAGATAACATCAAAAGCACAAGTAGTGTTTTTTCAACTTTCTAGCACATTTAATAAATATATTTTACCTTAATCCTGTTTTTGAGGTGTGTGTTCAGCATGGAAGCGGATAGTTGTTTAAAACTGGTGTCCTAAACTGTAGAAATCTATTTGTTTTGAGTTGAAGGCTACAGGTATCTTAGCACTTGAGGAGTCTTTTCTTTATTCAGCATGATGGATAAACTAGATGTGAACTGTTTTCATTTGTGTTTCCATGTTATAGTTGTGTACAAGGATACTCTTCTTAGCCAATAATCACTGAAAGACACTTGAAGACAAATCCCTAATGGAATGAAGATTGTGAATTTTCATCTTCCATTTGTTTTTTTTTTTTTTATTTCTAGGAAAATGATCATGCCTCTAATAGGGGTCTGCGAACTATGGCCCTTGGGTTAACTCTGGCCTGCTACCTGCTATGTGAATAAAGTTTTGTTGGAATACAGTCACATTGATTCATTCACATATTGTTTATGACTGTTCACAGGCTGTAAGTTGAGTAGTTGCTAGAGAGACTGTGTGGCCCACACAGCCTAAAATATTTCCTATTTGTCAGCTTATCCAGAAAAAGTTTGCTCACCCTTGTTTTGATGTCCCTAAATATATTTCATGTGACAATAGTTAAGGGTATCTTAATGGGTGGGATTAGTCAAAAGTCAAATAGGGAAACACTTGGTTAAGCAAATTTAATTTTTTCCTTACTGCACAATTTCTCAGAGCTATTAATAATTTTTTTTTCATTAATAAACTAATGCACATCGTGACCCTTTTAGAGGGAAATGTTATGTTAGTATTTTTCCTAAATTCCTTGACCATCAGATCTTTTCCTTACGGACTACGTATGGGATTAGTCATCTGGGAAGCACACTTTGGGAGATATGCAAATATACATATCACCTTCATGATTTTCTAGTTCTAAATTTTGCTTCACTGTTCGAGGGGATTGCCAGTTCCTTCTTTTCTCCACAGTTTAGATATTGTAAGAGTTATTTAATTTCATATAATATGTATCTTGCGCCTACTATTTCAACATCCTGGTATGGATCATTTTGATATCTGACCTCATTTTTAAAGGATCCTTTTCTTTTTTTATTCTTTTGAACAATTTTAAACTTACCTTGAACATAGTGTATATTGAACAGTTATAAACTGCATATCTCTCCACACCACTGCACTTAGAAAATATTTGAAAGCCAGCTGTATACATCAGTTGCACGGAATAGATTAGGTAGATAATGCAGTTAAACAGAATTTTATTCCTAATGTTGCCAAAATTCTTTGGCCTGTGAAAAACATTTATAGAGGGTCAATTTTGAACAACTTCCATAGGAGGATATAGGTAGTAAAATATTTCAGAGACTATTTCAACAACATTGTTCTAAAAGGATAAGAGCTACCATACTATTTCAAACTAATTTGGAATTATGATTCAGAATGATCAATTCATTCTCTCTCACCTCTATCCTTTGACAAGTATTGCTTGTTCTGTCTGGAAATAACCACCGCTATTGCCTCTGACTTGGGGTATTAGTTTCCTACTGCTGCTGTTCAAATTACCACCAACTTAGTGGACTGAAACAACACAAATTTATTATCTTACAGTTCAAGAAGTCAGAAGTCTGAAATGTATTTCAATCAGCTAGAATTAAGGGGTAGGCAGGGCTACCATCTTTCTGAAGGCTTTGGGGGAGAATCTGTTCCTATGACTTTCCAGCTTTTAGAAGTCACTTTCATTCTTTGGCTCTGGTCCCTTCCTTTATCTTCAAGCTGAAACTGTAGCATCTTTAAATCTCTTTCTGACCCTGCTACCATTGTCACATTTCCTTCTCTGGCTTTGACAGTGTTATCTTCCTCTTATAAGAGCTCTCGTAGTTACAGTAGACCCACCTATACAATCCAGGATAACCTCCCCATCTCAGGATACTTAACTTAAACACCTTAAATGGCAGACTTGTATAGTTGCAACAAAGATGGTATGGCTCCTAAGGCCTAAAATACTTACTATCTGACCTTTTCCAAAAAAGATGGCTGATATACACACTAAATAAAACAAATAAAAAAGGCAATTGAGTCCTCCTGCTTTGCTCATACTTCCTGATCTCAAAATGCATTGCAAAGCTACAGTAATCAAAGTAGTCTGTTATTGGTACATTGATAGACATTTAGATGAGTGGAATAGAGTTGAGGGTCCAGAAATAAACCCATACATCTAAAGTCAATTGATTTTTGATAAGAGTGCTAAGTCCATCCAATAGGGAAAGAATAGTCTAATAAATGGTGCTGGGATACCTGGATTTCCTTATGCAACAGAATGAACCTAGTCTCATTCCTCACACCATATATGAAAACAAACTCAAAAAGGATCAAAGACCTAAATATAAGAACTATAACCGTAAAACTCTTAGAGGAAAACACAGGAGTGATGCTTTGAGACCTGGTTTTTTTTTTTTTATTAACTTTTATTGAGCTTCAAGTGAACGTTTACAAATCAAGTCAGTCTGTCACATATAAGTTTATATACATCTTACTCCTTGCTCCCACTTGCTCGCCCCCTAATGAGCCAGCCCTTCCAGTCTCTCCTTTCGTGAAAACTTTGGCAGCCTCCAACTCTCTCTATCCTCCCATCCCCCCTCCAGACAGGAGATGCCAACACAGTCTCAAGTGTCCACCTGATATAATTAGCTCACTCTTCTTCAGCATCTCTCTCCCACCCACTGTCCAGTCCCTTTCATGTCTGATGAATTGTCTTCGGGGATGGTTCCCGTCCTGTGCCAGCAGAAGGTTTGGGGGTCATGACCGCCGGGATTCCTCTAGTCACATCCAGACCATTAAGTATGGTCTTTTTATGAGAACTTGGGATCTGCATCCCACTGATCTCCTGCTCCCTCAGGGGTTCTCTATTGTGCTCCCTGTCAGGGCAGTCATCGATTGTGGCCGGGCACCAACTAGTTCTTCTGTTCTCAGGATAATGTAGGTCTCTGGTTCATTTGGCCCTTTCTGTCTCTTGGGTTCTTAGTTGTCGTGTGACCTTGGTGTTCTTCATTCTCCTTTGATCCAGGTGGGTTGAAACCAATTGATGTATCTTAGATGGCCGCTTGTTAGCTTTTAAGACCCCAGACGCCACATTCCAAAGTGGGATGCAGAATGTTTTCATAATAGAATTATTTTGCCAATTGACTTAGAAGTCCCTTCAAACCATGGTTCCCAAACCCCCGCCCTTGCTCCGCTGACCTTTGAAGTATTCAGTTTATCCCGGAAACTTCTTTGCTTTTGGTCCAGTCCAGTCCAGTTGAGCTGAACTTCCATGTATTGAGTGTTGTCCTTCCCTTCACCTAAAGCAGTTCTTATCTGCTAATTAATCAGTAAAAAACCCTCTCCCTCCCTCCCTCCCCCGCCTCGTAACCACAAAAGTATGTGTTCTTCTCAGTTTATACTATTTCTCAAGATCTTATAATAGTGTTGAGACCTGGTTTTTAACAATGGATTTTTAGATATGATACCAAAAGCAGAAGCAACAAAAGATAAACGAAACCTCATTAAAATTAAAAGCTTTTGTTTATCAAAGGACTTTATTAACAAAATGAAGAAATAACCTACAGATTAACCAAAACCCAAACCAAATCCGTTGCCGTCGAGTTGATTCAGACTCATAGCGACCCTGAAGGACAGAATAGAACTGCCCTGTAGGGCTTCCAAGGAGTGCATGGTGGATTTGAACTGCCAAACTTTTGGTTAGCAGCTGTAGATCTCAACCACTAACCACCAGAGTTTCCACCTACAGATTGGGGAACCATATACCTGAGAAGGGTTTAATATCCAATACATACATATACAGAGCCCTGGCGGCTGAGTAGTTAAGTGCTCAGCTGCTAACTGAAAGGTCCATGATTTGAATCCACCAGCTGCTCCACAGGAGAAGGATGTAGCAGTCTGCTCCCGTAATGATTACAGCCTTGGAAACCCTATGAGGGCAGTTCTACAGTGTCCTATAGGGTAGCTATGAGTCACAATCGACTTGACAGCAATGGGTAGGACTTTATGTGATTTGGACATTGTGTGAACGCCATATTACAGGCAGTCCCTTGGTTACAACTTATGGACAACTTGTATGTAAGAATGGACTGCCATAAAGCCTATTCTTTAAAAAATTTGAATTAAATATACCTGACAGTGCAATCGCTTTGTGTACGAGAGACATGAGACACACAAGTTGTGTGCGGGAAGCTGTTCAGTTTGCTATGTCTGATTACGTCCACTAAGTCCTATCCTCCAATTGGGATTTCTGAACACTATTATAACCTTACAGGACCACGGACATATATGCTATTGGACGTTGCCCAAACAGACATTATGTGGTGCATAACTGTATGTGTATATATATATGTATATATATAAACTCCTGCAATTTCACAACAAAAAGACAAATAGTCCAATCAAAAAATGGACAAAGGGCTTCACCAAAGAAGAAATACAAATGCCCAACAAGCACATGAAAAGATGCTCAATGTCATTAGCTACTAGGGAGATTAAAATCAAAACTATAATGGTATATAATTTCACACTCACTAAAGTGGCTACAATTTAAGATAAGTAAACAAACAGAAAACAACAGATGTTGGCAAGGACGCAGAGAAATTGAAACTCTCGTCCATTGCTGGTGGGATTGTAAAATGGTGTCAGGAGCCCTAGTGGTGCAACGGTTAAGCACGTGGCTGCTAGCTGAAAGGTCAGTGGTAGAAACTCACCAACAGCTCTATGGGAGAAAAGACCTTGTGATCTTCTCCTGTAAAGACTGCAGTCTTGGAAACCCTATGGGACAGTTCCACTACATCATATATGACTGCTATTAATCGGAATTGACTCAAGGGCACACAAGAACAACAACAGCAACCTTGGAAAACTGTTTGATGGTTCCTCAAAAAGTTAAATACAAAATTACCATATGATCTAGCAATTCCACTCCTAGGTATATACCCAAAAGAAGTGAAAGCAGGAATGCAAATCGATACCTATATACCAATGTTCATTGTGGCACTATTCACAATAATCAAAAGGTGGAAACAACTTAAATGTCCATTAAAAGATGAATGGATAGATAAATTGTGATACACACATACAATGCAATTTTACTCAGCTGTAAAGAGAAATGAAGTTCTGATACATGCTACAACAGGGATTAACCTTGGTTACAGTATGCTGAGTGAAACAGATCAGCCACAAAAGGTCAAATATTGTACGATTCCACTTATATTAAATATCTGGAATAAGCAAGTATATAGAGGCCAAAGTTTATTAGTGCTTACCAGGGGCAGGTGGGAAGAAAGGGAAACTGCTTAGGGGACACTGAGCTTCTGTTAAGGGTGATATGAAAATTTGGAAACAGATAATAGTAGAACACGATAAATACAACTACCGTATTTTTACAAATATAACACATGCCTTCTGCATTTGTTTGCCAGCTGCATCTTCCCCCCTGAGCTATTTTCAAAAGCTTGCTCTACTAACATTTTTTTTTTTACAGCAACATAGAGAAGAGGATTGGCATGGTGGCACTTTTACCTCTCTCCCTCCGTTTTTGTCAAGAAGCCATCTAGGGAGGGTGTGACCAACAAACAAAGGCAGAAGTATAGTGTTACTTGTGTAAAAATGCAGTAATGCCACTGAGTTGTACATGTGAAGAATATAAAAAAGCAAACCATTTGTTGCATATATTTACTACAATAAAAATAAACAAAAAGAATAAAAAAGGGACATTAACTCAACTTGCTTTTGCTTGTGAAAGAATTAAGATAAGTGATCGTATGTGTATTTTACTCCTCTAAGTACAAATTATATTTAGATAATTTACTATCAATCATAAATCTAAAGACATAAGCTTTACAATTTTTTGTACCAAATCTCCCTGTAGGAAAATGAACCAGTATTAAACAGAAATACATACATTGCTTATTATCAGATTAAATAGTTTTTATTTTTAAACTGTGTTCTTACTCATTTTCATTTACATACCCTTAAAAATGGCTCACATGTGTGTAGGAATATGAGTACTTTAGGGAAAGCCCCTAAATTCTAAATTCAGTCCTTTTTAGAGTATAACTATTCTAACTTCAGAAGTAAATTTTCCTTTTTTTGTACCTCTTCTCTCCCTACTTCAGCTCTCAAGCTCAGTGGCTGCCACAACCTGAAGAAGAAAAAGCACTGGATAAAAAATAAAAATAGTAAAAGATGACCCTTTGTATTTAGATAGTGTGTTGTACTCTTTTCATTTTTTCCCCAAAGCTTTCACATACATCATGGAAATCTACCCAACTGATTCTAAAGCTATATAAGTCAAAACCTAGCATGTTTTCACTCTTGGAATTGGTGTGAACCAAACCCGTTCCTGTTAAGTCAGCTCTGACTCATAGCAAGCCTATAGGACCGAGTAGAACTGCCCCATAAGGTGTCCCAAGAGTGGGCTGGTAGATTTGAACGGTTAACTTTTTGGTTAGCGGCTGAGCTCTTCATCACTGTACCATCAGAGCTCCGGAATTGTTATGAGAGCAGGTATAACAGAGGTGAATAGATTTTTAACCCCACTTTTTTCTAGTAATTAATTTCTGTACTAATGTCAAGAACTGTCAACACGAATAGATAAGCAGAAGACTTTAGGCTTTTCTTGAATTTTAGCAGTTAGAGTAGCATCACATGTAACTAAAATTAATTAAAAAAAATTGTGAATGAAATAATAAAATAACATGTGGTCATTTTCTAGTTTTATGTGGAGTAAATAGGCACATATAAGCTATGGTAAAATTTATTTATGTATTTTCTCGTGGTAAAGAAATTTTGAAAAGGAGAAATGGAAAGTTTAATAGTTTTCCTGCTTAAAAATTACACATGTAAGATTTGTATGACCCTAGATGTTTCCAAATTGTATGGTTTTGTACTACCATAAACATTTTTGAATATATAATTAAAGTGGTCTATGCTCCATTTTCACGTATGGAGGAAACTTGGGGTAGTTCCTACTATCCTCAGGAATTCTTGAGGTGCTATGATTTAAAATGGAGTGTCTATTTCTGTTACAATTATCCTGAGTTAAGTGATCCCAAACTGGTAAGAAGATGCAGCCATCCCATACAAATAGCTTTCTTCTCTGGGTCCACAGTGGCTGCTCCAGTTGTTAACATCTTCCATCCAGAGAAGCCAAAAAAGCAGAAAAGCATATGGTCTTTCCTTTCTCAGAACAAGGCCTCAAATTAGCATTTATGTCACTTTTGCTCTCATCCTATTACGTAAAACCTAGGCACATGGCCACACCAACTGCAGCGTAGGTAAGCTATGGATATTCGCCAAGCTTAACTCAGTCTTATTGTCAAAGAAGGAGAGAGAGTGGATATTGATAGGAGAAAAGCTGTGTAGATTATGCATTTGCTCAGACTGACCTGTTTTCAGATATGAATATTTCTACAGTATTGTACACAAACCACTGAATATGCCTACATACTCTTTCTATAAACCAGATATGTGACAATGTCTTAGCTTTGAACCACTTCTCATGAAACTTATTTGAACAGAGAACATCCCAGACTACAAAGGATCAATGAGTTTAGGCTATTTTCCTGTAGGCCCACAGATAGGCAAGAGGGAAACCGTAGATTGCAGTTTACTAGGGGCAAAAGAAATTCTCAAAGCCAAAAAATCTAAAAAAAAAAAAAAAAAAGAACACATGCATTAAATAACTTTTACTAATTATATTAATAGGCCATATGTAGTTGAATTCAACATTGTTAAATTTATATTATAAACAGCCTGGTTTGAAACTTATTTGCTAGAAGGATGAAGTTTCCATGGAAGGTGGTTGTTAGCTGCTGTGTTGTTGGCTCCGGATTCACGGGGACCCTGTGCACAAAGCACGACAGAACAGAACACGGTCCTCCTGCACCATCCCCGTGATCTGCTGGGTATTGGGCCCTTGTGATCCCTAGATTTTTCTCTGGCAGATTTTCAGAAGTCTGCTGAGACCTGGTCAGCATCATAGCGACATGCAAGCCTCCACTGACAGCCGGGTGATGGCTGTGCCAGAATTGAACCCAGTTTCCAGTGGGGAGGGTGAGAATTCTGCTACGGAAACGCCAATACCTCACCTAGAGAGGATTAGTGAGGTTAATTCCATTGAGTTTATTTTCAAAGGCTCTTTACAAACTAGTTTGCAATATTTAGGAAGCCTAGGACACTGTATGCCTAATTAACACTGATTTTAGCTGGCATTTCAATAATTTTCAAGGATAAACTCAGTAGAACTCATTAATTTCTAAATTATAAATGATTTGCACTGGCTATGCCTCTTTCTTGGATGAGTAGTCCCTCCAGTAAGTACCCTGATATTAGACTGTCTCTTGAATTTTTAAACTGACTTATTAAAAGAAAAGGCTTGAGTGAGAAAAATCACACAATTACAAAGCCGTTCTTTCCACTGACGGTTAAGCTAACAATGTAAGCCTAATATTTAATGTTATTAACAGCGCCCCAAGTCAAAGTTTTGTGATTAAATGGAGGATACAAAAGGACTGCCATACTTAAAACACCATTTAATTTTTTTTAGAAGTGAGCAAATCAAAGCCTGAAGCTCAAGAGAAAATTTTGTTTAGCCATACTTGAATTTCTATCAGTTTCATTTAACCCTTAGGTTTTTTCTTCTTCTTTTTTTTCCCTAGCCTTCTGATAAACTTTTGCCCTCTAGCCTGCTGTGAAAAGAACAATGAAACAGCCACCAGTGCTCCCTAAACTCTGTAAGTGAGTCTTCCCGAGTCATTATCCTTCGGCTTCCATAAGTAGCATGAAAAATGTCCTTTCTACCTCTCCCACCAGGAATCCGGCACAAAGCATAGCACTCGATGCTTGTAGAGTGGAAATCAAGAAACACAGGGCCCATCTGTGTACAACTTGCACGCTGAATGGAAAACATTATCACCGTTATAAATTAATGGGAATCTTTTATCTGGCCGAGGCTCTTTTTCCACACAATGTGAGTAACCTTGCAAAGATCTGAGGCTTCCGAGGAATAAGTGCCCCGAGCCTGGCCTCTTCTAGTGTTAAAGAAGAATGGGAAACTGGAAAATTTTCAGCAACTTACTTAGGCCATGAATCTGCTTGCTGGGCTGGTGAAACCTTTGTGCTTTAAATTTTCAGCTTTTCATCAGAAGAAGAAAGGCAAAAAAGAAGAAAAGATCCAAGGCAGCAATTTAAATTTCAGGATAGAAGATTTGATACCGGTTTTCTACCTCTCTCCTTCTGTTTTTGTCAAGAAGCCAAACTCTCATTTTATATGTAGTTTCTCTGCTTCTTTGTCAACTCATTAACTGGTGGGTCTAGAATAGATTTTCATCTAGGAATCAGACTTCGAATCCCAGGAACAATGACAATTCTACAAGGTGATAAAACCATTATCTAAACCCTGACTATTGCCTTGTAATAAGCCTGCACTCTCCTTAGGAAATCTGGGGCTTTGTTAGACACTAGTGGTCTTAGGAGGAGCCCTGGTGGCACAGTGGTTAATATGCTGGGCTGTTAACCAAAAAGTTGGTGACTCGAACCTACCAGCTGCTTAGTGAGAGAATGATGTGGTGGGTTTACAACTTTGGAACCTCTATGCGGCATTTCTATTCTGTCCTATGTACCAAAAAAACCAAACCTGCTGCCATCGAGTTGATTCTGACTGAGTAAGTTGATAGCAGTGGGTTTGGTTTGGGTTTGGGTATTGGTCTTAGATTCCTAGTACAGTATTTATTAGCATACGTAGTTATTTATTACTTGATAAGATTCAGAAGACTATGAGTCCAAAAGAAAAACTAGAGAAGAAATGAATATTTAACATGTTCACTGGCAAAGATGCAGGTTTCATAGATGACATACCTGGACATCTTCTGTGAAAAATACTTTCTTACTCCATGTTTTGCCTTCCACCCACATTTCTGCCTTTCCTTTTAATTAGCCAAATACCCATCTAAACCTTCGCTCTTTTTACTCTGTTCACCTACTCTGAATGCATCTTCCTCGCTACCCCATCACAATCAATCTTTGCAACTACCTCCTAATTAACACATGGGAAGTCTCCTCTATAAAAATACATATTTACTAAATTATACTCAGGCATTTTGTCCTATAAATCTCCAAGGTGATGAAGGGTCTCTATTATCTGTCACTTAAATGACAGTAAATTACAATTGCCACATCACCTGTGGTGTTGCTATGTCTATTATTAATAGTTATTTATTCACATTCATGCTATTAATTTCTGCTGATAAGCTTATGTTGTTTTTCTTTCTGGAAGGAAGAAGCCAATATTTTCTGATATTTCTCTTCTCACTTCTTACTTTTCCTCCTTTCCTCCTCTATCTTGCTCCAATTTCTGGTTGTGACAAAAATTAAAAGATTAAAAAAAAAAAATCTTTGAAGTAATTTATTAATTTGCTGGCATTTCTGCTGTTTTTTTTTCTCTCTTCAACAGTGGGTCATGCTAAACATTGACTTACAGAGGAGTAACTGTAACTACATCTCTAACTATTTTGCACTATGATCTTGACTCAGAAATTATAGTTCCATAAAAGTCAATTATTTAATGGCAGAACTTGAAAGGATGTTACATAATAAATGTAGTACAGATGGAAATGGCTTTCAAATACCAATATTTCTAGTAGGAAGAGATGCACACAGACCAGTTGATGTTCCTAAACTCTCTTTCTGTAAACTCATTGTGACAGTGGCATAAGCAAATAATAGCATCATTGGCACTTGGCTTGGTGTCTTTTGTGATCTATAATGCTCTTGCTGCAGAAGTTTGGCCTCAACATCATTCCTCTATATTGTCTTCTCTAACTTCTAAGGCATGAGTGACTCAAAATTTGATGACAAGTGCCCAAGGACAGAGCAACCGAAATGAAAGATAATTTCCACAAAGCAAACTTTACAAATGTGGAAATATATTAAGCATCAAGCAACATATTCCTGTTGCCCAGTCACAGCCTAGCTCCTCATCTAATGATGGACGTTAGGCCCTGGAATATTAACTGGCCCTGGAAAGTCCGTTTAAGGTATTAGATCCTGAAACGAAATACCTTGTGAAATTCAAAGCATTTTCATCTTCTGGTTGGAAAATCTCTAGTGATTTATCCCAGTGTTTAACTGCATATATAAAACATTGTATTTGAATTTTAAACTTGATTATAGGCATATCTCTCTCTATATTTTTTCTTGCTCAGGGAATGGTTGTTTTATGTTGAAATAAGTAACGGTAACATTTGCAAAACATAAACTCCATCACAAATTTCAAACTATTGTTAAAATTATAGTATTCTCATTGAATAAAAATTGGCAGATAAAGCTGTAATATGATAAAAGCATATTGACAAAGATGGTTTATTCTTTGTGTGGAATAATAAAAAATCAAATTTATAATTCATCTTGTAGACTCACTTCAAACTTCTAATTAAGGTAAAAGATAACTATATGAGATGATCTAGACTAAGAATGAAGGATTCTGTAGCAAAATTAAATGTTTCTCTTGTAGGCTAATTAGTTTGCCACATGATTAGATTAAAATGAATGTCTTATATACAATATACAATATCTATTTATATACTGATTTCCAAGCAAGAATTGCAAGATAAATCATAAACATAATGAAAGCATGCATTGCCCAGAGTACACAAGAGAAAATTAAAATCTATTAAAGTTGTTAAAGATTTAAAGTCTCATATAACCCTGGAGAAGGAATTCCATGGTTGTAAATCTTTCAATAAAGTGATAAAAAGGAAATATGTATTGATTATGTCGTTGTTGTTGTTTGTTGCCATTGAATTGATTCTGAGTCATGGCAATCCTATGTGCGCAAAGTAGAACTGCTCCAAACGGCTTTTGATGCTGTGACCTTTTAGAAGCAGACTGCCAGGCCTGTCTTCTGAGGTGCCTTAGTGAGGGTTTAAACCACCAACCTTTTGACTAGTAGTTTTTGCTTAAGCATTTGTGCCACTCAGGAATCCCCGTATTAATAATAGCTACTCAAAATAAAAAACTTTCCAAAGAGAATTTTAATACATCAAATAAGTAATGAACAAGAGAGTGTGGAAAATTATGTGTGCCTTCCGACTCAAATACATAACAAATAAACCTGCTACAATACTTGGGTAGGATATTAATGTATAATGAAGGCACTATATTGACAAATGTTGGGGATCGGATGAGAGAAATCACCTGACAAGTCAAGTTCCAAATTAATAAACTCTATTTTTTTCCTAAAAAATAAGTCAGATGGTATTTACTGAATAAAATTATTTGTTTGTCCTCAAGTTTAAGTTAGCACATGCAAAGTGTTTTCAAAGTCTCAGGAAATGCAATTTAATTTCTCCTTAATAGATATTTTTCTGCAAAGAAGATGGAAACAAATATCTTAACACACACACACACACACACTCATTCTGTTAGAAATGTGTGTTGTCTTTATCAAGGATGATGTTTGCGCATATGATATTTTCTTCTCATGGACAAGTGAGCAATGGGATCCATTTTGGAAAGCTCTGTTAAACTCCACAGATTGTTACTTAAATAAAATGAATAATGATACTTCTCTCAAATGCATATTCATTCAACAGACATTTGTTGAACATCTGCTATGCACCAAGCACATTGCTCCCCTTGAGAAGAACATACACAATCATACTCTTACTGAATCGTGGCCATGGCCAATATTTTAGGAAATCATTGTATCAAAATCTCTCTTAAAAAACTAAAGTTACATTTCAGCCCAGTTAATAACATAAGTGATACTCTTTATATCAGCTACTTTATGTTGATACAACTTTTATTTGTCTTATGCTTTTTAGGCAGTAAATCTAAAAATATATAGAGAAATTTTTTCTCTTTTTGATATTTAACCAAAGCACTAGATTTGGAATCGGGTAACCTGAGTTAGTGATCCACAACCGTCACCTACTCCCATGAGTTAGGCAAACCACATAAACTCTAATTCTGGGGTTCCTTGTCTTTCACGGCAAGATGCATAATTCACTCGCAGGGTTGTTGTGAAGAGTCAGTGTGAAAATACAAATGAAAGCATTTTGCAAACTGCAAGGGGCTATTCAAATGCAAAATACCTTCAGCGTTTTGGTTGTGAACATGTGAAAGATTTCCAACATTTATGGGGGAAAGTGTTGACTTTTCTGAGATAAGGATGTGCAGAGGACATATATGCCTGTGCCAGTTCTGTAACTGGAAACTTGATTCGTGAACCAGGCCTTCTGCCTAAGGGGCTCACAAAAGGGGTTTAGATTCCTGGGTTACCACATTAAGGTAGCAACTGGCAAGAAAGAGACAAAATGTAGTGATGAGATTTTTTTGTCGATAGCCTATCATTTCCTTGGGAATTAGATTCCTTTCTCCCCTTTCTATGCTGTTCTCTCCTAGAGCAGGTGCTTATAGAATTGGACTCAATTATGAGCATCTCATTCTGGACCATGACAACTGAAAAGAAACATGAGAAAACTGGAGAGATTTCTAACAAGAGCAATAAATACAATTAAAGGGTTTGGGCATAGGACCTGTGGGGAAAAGTTTCTGGGATTATTCAGTTTGCTAAGGACAAGGTTAAATGTGGGAATGTGGGCATGCGTAACATACTAAGGATAAAAGAACATCTGTTTTCTATATCTTAGAAAAATCCAAAAGGAACTGAGCTTAAGCTATAGGATAACAAATTCAAATTAGCAACGAAAAAGAATTTCCAGACCATGAGGGTTGCTGGGCACAGAAGGATTTGCTAGAATCTCATCGCATGTCTTGAAAAGGGTGTTTTCATTAAAATAGAATGGTGTAGGTGCTGACCTTCCTGAATATAGGACAATGAATTTAATAACTTTTAAGTAACTTTTCTGATTATTAAGTATTGTTCTTCTGGTGAAATAAGAGAACTCTGGCAAAAGTTGTTCTGAATAAAAGGCTCTTTAACTATTTGTGTGGAATTAAGAGAGAATGTATTTTGATACTGACAAAACCAATAACAAAAACAAAAAAACATTGCCATTAAGTCAATTCCAACTCATAGTGACCCTACAGGACAGTGTAGAACTGCCCCATACAGTTTCCAAGGAGTGGCTGGTGGATTCAAACTGCCGACCTTTTTGTTAGCAGTTTGGTTAGCGGCTGCAGCCTTAACCACTAGGGCTCTGTGTTGTTGCGTAATAACTAAACTTGTGGCGTGGAACATCTTAGAATATAAAATATATTTCACAAAAGTCTAATAAAAAAAAAATGTCCTGCTTCATTAGAAATTCTCTTCTGAACTCTTTCAGATCTGGAGTGGAGTGAAATAGAATAAACTTAGTGTGGGACAGACTACTAGCTCGTTTTCAAATGGTTATCTCCTTTTTTCCTTTGTTAGTCTATATTTCCCTGCCACCTTTGTCAAATAGCTATCTAATTTTTCCTGTACTAGCCTGTATTTTCAAGCTTCCTTTGTACTGAGGTGTAGCAATATGTCTACATTCTAGCCAATGGAATGGATGTGATGTGTGCCATTTCTGGGCTGGGCCAAGGCTTGTAAGAAGAGGGTGTGCACATCTATATTCTGTTTCTGTTCCTGCCTGCTGCCCACAGATCATGATGAGGTATTAGGGGATGGTTGAGCCAGAAATTGAAGAAGCCCTGGTGGTGCAGTGGTTAAGTGCTCAGCTGCTAACTGAAAGGTCAAAGTTCAAACCCACCAGCCGCTCCATGGGAGAAAGATGTGGTAGTCTTCTACTGTAAAGATTACAGCTTTGAAAACACTGTGGGGCAGTTCTACTCTGTCCTATAAAGTTGCTGTGAGTTGGAATCAACTTGAAGGCAATGGGATTTTTTGGTTTTGGTTCACAAATTGGAAGTGGTTTAGATTCCTGGGTTATCATGTGGAGGCTCACCCACCAAACAGAAACATCTGTCTCAACCTGTTGTGTGAATGAGAAAGAAACTTCTATTTTTGTCAAATCATTCTACATTTTTTAGATGTATTTCTTCTGCAGAATCAGCTGAGACAGCGAGTAGCCAAGCCCATTTTATTCTGTTAATTTCTTCTCAGATCTTGGTCAAATACTTTGCTTCTCCTTGTTTAGGTGTTTCTTCCATAAACTGGTGAGAACAATGTACTCACATCCTTTTTTGCCTTGAAATGTAGTTTTATTATTTAATTTAAACCATGTAAAGAGTTTACAGTGGTTGAATAATTGTATTAGGATATATTTGCTGCATTATGGAGATTTATAACCAATTTTTCTCTGTTTTCGAAGGAAAAGAAGTGTTAAACCTTTAAAATATAGGAAAGGGTCAAAATTTTACTACAAAGAATTCTTTGCAGAGGTAGGGCCAAGATGGCAGAGTAGTCAAATGCTTACTGTGGTCCCTCTTACAACAAACACCTGAAAAAACAAGTGAATTGATTATATATGACAATCTAGGAGCTCCAAACATCAAAGACAAAGTCGAGGAGTCAAATTGAGCAGCGGGGGGAGGGAGAAACAGTTCAGAAGCAGTTGAGGGTTTACCAGACCCGACCTGGCTGGCACCCTGCAGGCTGTACTGGCCAGGGTGTGTAGTAGTAGTGCTCAGGATGTGTTTTCCACATCGAGAGAAACCGAGCGTTGAAGAGTCTGTACAAGCCTCCGGAGCCAGGGGGAAGTGGCACTGGATCTGCAAAAGTTAAGTGCAAGTGTCTAACCTACTGTGTGGTATCAAAATAATGCCCCCCCCCCCCCGCCCGGAAGTACCTCTTTCCCTGTCACCTGCCCCCTTGCTGTTCTGCTCTGGTCCCAGTTAGGCTTCAGTGATTGCCATGTCCCCTGGGCTGGAAGTGGACCATCCAGTGCCGCAAGCCAATCTCTTGGCTTTGGAAAGGGAAAAAATTAACAAACAACAAACAGGAGAAAAATAGTCTGCCAGCTTCCTTAAGCCAGGACCTCAGGGCAAGCACAACCCCTTTGCCTAGGCACAGGAATAAAGGGTCCACAGCCTTTGAATGATTTTCACCCTTGCCTAGACCTGTGCGAGCCCATTTCAACAGTGTAGATCCTCATTAGTGTAATAAAACAGAGTATATACCTGAAGCCTACTTTCAACTGCAACAGCTAAGGGGCAGTGGCAGATTCTTGACATTTGACACTGTCCTTCCCGTTAAGCAGGGTCCTCACCTACCCAGATGAGCAGCCTGATGGCTGGTGGCTCCACCCACTTCACTTAGCCACCCATGACAGGGGTCCAAGAATAAGTTGTGTCTCCCAGTCCTTACAGCCAACAGCACTGGGTACCCAAAGTCCAGCTGCAAAACCCATCCACCTACGCACTCTAGGGAAGAATGACACATCTTCCACCCAGACACTCAGGAGCAGCAGTCAGCCCCCTGCCTTGATCAGTGCATGACCCCCTACTCTAGCCAGATACCTGTACCTACTCCAATCACCCCTAAGTATCCCTGTCCATCTAGGACTGTAGGTAAAAGCTTGCACCACATAATTGGTGACCAATGACCTGTACACTTGAGATGAATCCACACAAGAAAAGTAAATGGACTCCTGGGCACACATACCTAGTAGCAGCTCTAACCACCTGGTGACAGGATATGAGAGATTCAAAGACACCAATAATCAAAGTACCTTACATGGCCAGCCTATTTGGGCATATTAGAATGAAACAAAATAAGAAGCCAGGACATAGTTAGCAAACAAAATAAATAAATATAATAACTTATTGATGGCTTGGATACGACAGTCAATATCAAATCACATAAAGAGGCAGACCATGATGGCTTCAGCAAGCAACCAAAACAAAGAACCAGGAAACCTCCTGGAGTAGAAAAGGTCCTGGAATTACCAGAGATAGAATTCAAAAGATTAATACATACAGCTCTTCAAGATATCAGGCAAAATGCAGATCAAACCAAGGAACACACAGACAAAGCAACAGAGGAATTTAGGAGGATTATACAAGAGCAAAATGACAAATTTAACAGGCTGCTAGACTCAATAGAAAGCAGTAAATAGAAATCCAAAAGGTTAACAACAAAATTTCAGAATTACACAACTCAACAGATAGAGAAGAAGAATTGAGGCAATGGAAGCCAAAATTAGTGAGATTGAAGGTAAAGCACTTGAAAACAATTCATCTGAGGAAAAATCAGACAAAAGAATTAAAAAAAAAAAAAGAAGAAGAAACCCTAAGAATTATGTGGGACTCTATCAAGAGGAATATCCTATGAGTGATTGGAGTACCAGAACTGGGGAGGCTGGGGAGGGGAAGAATAACAGAAAATACAGAGAGAATTGTTGAAGATTTTTTTGTCAGAAAACTTCCCTGACATTGTGACAGATGAGAAGATATCTATCCAAGAAGCTCACTGAACCTCACACAGGTTGGATCCCAAAAGAAAGTCACCAAGACATATAATCAAACTTGCCAAAATCACAGATAAAGAGAGAATATTAAGAGAGGCTAAGGATAAACAAAAATTCATCTATAAAGGAGACTCAATAAGACTAAGCTCTGACTACTCAGCAGGAACCAGGAAGGCAAGAAGGCAATGGATGACATATATAAAGCCTTGAAGGAAAAAAATTGCCAGCAAGAATTATATATCCAGTATAACTGTCTCTCAAATATGAGGTGAAATTTGGGCATTTCCAGATAAACAGAAGTTAAGGGAATTTGTGAAAAACACACCAAAATTATAAGAAATACTGACGGGAACCCTCTGGTTAGAGAATCAGTAATATCAAGTAACAAAGCAAGACTAGAACATAAGACAGAACAATGAAATATCAACCCAGATAGGGAAGTCATAAAAATATGTCAAAACTGAAAATAGGGACACAGAGATGTCAATATGTAAAAGATGACAACATTAAAACAAAAGAAGGGGCTAAATAATATAGTCATAGAATTTTCATATGGAGAGGAAGTTAAGGCAATATTAAGAAATAAAAGATTGGTTTAAACTTAGAAAAACAGTGGTAAATTTTAAGGTAACCACAAAAAAACAACAACAACAAAAAAAAACAAACCACAAAGGGAACTCAAAATTCTACACATCAAAATAAAAAAGAAGAAAAATATAAAGACTCAGCAAATAAAAAATCAACAACAATGAAGACAGGAAAAGAAAATACATAAAGAAAAACAACTCAGCACAGAAAATTAAATGGATAACACACACACACAAAAACATGTCAAAATGACAACACTAAACTCATACCTATCAATAATTATGCTGAATGTAAACCGACTAAATGTACTAATAAAGAGACAGAGTGGCCGAATGGATTAAAAAAAACACGGTCCATCTATATGCTGCCTATAAAAGACACACCTTAGACTCAAGGACACAAACAAATTAAAACTCAAAGGATGGAAAAAGATACATCAACCAAATAACAATCAAAAAGAGCATCGGTGGGAATATTAATCTCTGAGAAAATAGACTTTAAAGCAAAATCCAACACAAAGGATAAGAACACTATATAATGATTAAAGGGTCAATATACCAGGAAGACATAACCATAATAAATACATATGCACCCAATGACAGGGTTCCAAAATGCATAAAACAAACTCTAAAGGTATTGAAAAGAGAAATTGCTCCACAATAATAGTAGGAGACGTCAACATACCACTTTCAGTGAAGGATAGAACATCCAGAAAGAAGCTCAGTAAAGACATGGTAGATCTAAATGCCACAATCAATCAACTTGATCTCATAGACATATACAGAGTGCTCCACTCAACAGCAGCCAAGTATACTTTCTTTACCAATGCACATGGAGCATTCTCCAGAATAACCACATATATTTTTTTGTAGGAGACAAAGCAAGCCTCAACAGGATCCGAAACATTGAAATATTACAAAGCATCTTTTCTGACAATAAAGCCATAAAAATAGAAATCGATAAAAGAATAAGCAAGGAAAAAAAATCAAATATATGGAAACCGGACAACACCTTGCTCAAAAACTACTGGCTCATAGAAGAAATCAAGGACGGAATAAAGAAATGCATAGAATCAAATGAGAATGAAAGCACATCCTACCAGAACCTTTGGGACATTGCAAAAGCAGTACTCAAATGTCAATTTATACCAATAAATGCACACATCTGAAATGAAGAAAGGGCCAAAATCAAAACACTAACTCTACAACTCAAACAGAGAGAAAAAGAGCAGCAAAAGAAGCCCTTGGACACCACAAGAAAGAAAATAATAAAAATTAAAGCAGAAATAAAAGAAATAGAGCCTAGAAAAACAATTGGAAGAGTTAAGAAGACCAAAACCTGGTTCTCTGAAAAGATAACAATATTGATAAACCATTGGCCAAAGTGACAAAGAAAAAATAGGAGAGGAAGCAAATAACCTGAATAAGAAATGAGATGGGCAGTATCACAACAGGCCCAACTGAAATTAAAAGAACCATAACAGAATACTATGAAAAATTGTATTCCAACAAATTTGAAAACCTAGAGGAAATGGACAAATTTCTAGAAACACACTACCTACCTAAACTAACGCAAACTGAGGTAGAACAACTAAATAAACCTATAACAAAAGAAGAGATTGAAGAGGTAGTTAAAAAAAACTCCCCCCCCCCCAAAAAAAAAAGCCATGGCCATGACATTTCCTTGGAGAATTCTACCAAAGATTCAGAGAAGAGTTAACGCCAGTACTACTAAAGGTATTTCAGAGCATAGAAAAAGATGGAATACTCCTGAGCTCATTCTATGAAGCCAGCATAACCCTGATACCAAAACCAGGTAAAGACACCACAAAAAAAGAAAATTATGAAGCAATATGCCTTATGAACATACACACAAAAATCCTCAATAAAATTGTAGCCAATAGAATTCAACAACATATTAGAAAAATAATTCACCCTGACCAAGTGGGATTCATACCAGGTATGCAGGGAGGCTCAACGTTAGAAAAACAATCAATGTAATCCATCAAATAAATAAACAAAAGACAAGAACCACATGATATTATCAACTGATGCAGAAAAGGCACTTGACAAAGGCTAACATCCATTCGTGATAAAAACTCTCAGCAAAAGAAGAATAGAAGTGAAATTCCTCAACATAATAAAGGGTATTTATAGAAAGTCAACAGCCAACATCATCCTAAATGGAGAGAGTCTGAAAGCATTCCCTTTAAGAACAGGAACCAGACAAGGATGCCCTTTATCAGCACTCTTATTCAACATTGTGCTGGAGCTCCTAGACAGAGCAGTAAGGCAAGAAAAAGACATAAAGGGCATCCAAACTGGTAAGGAAGAAGTAAAAGTATCTCTCTTTGCAGATGATATGAATTTATACACAGAAAACCTGAAAGAATCCACAAGAAAACTACTGGAACTAATAGAAGAAAGAGTTCAGTGAAGTATCAGGATACAAGACAAATATACAAAAATCAGTTGGATTCCTCTACACCAACAAAGAAAACTTTGAAAAGGAAATCTCTAAATCAATACCATTTACAATAGCCCCCAAGAAGATAAACTACTTAGGAATAAATCTAAACCAGAGACTTAAAAGCTATACAAAGAAAACTACAAGACACTACTGCAAGAAACTAAAAGAGACCTTCATAAGTGGAAAATCATACCTTGCTCATAAATGAAAAGACTCAACATCGTGAAAACGCCAATTCTACCCAAAGCGATCTACAGATATGATGTGACCCTGATCGAAATTCCAACATTTTTTAATGAGATGGAAAAACAAATCACCACATTCATATGGAAAAGGAATAGGTCTCCAATACATGAAGCATTACTGAAGAAGGATAAAGTGGGAAGCCTCACTCTACCTGATTTTAGAAACTATTATACTACCACGGTAGTCAGAACAGCCTGGTACTGCTACAACAACAGATACATAGACCAGTGCAACCGAATTGAGAATCCAGACAAAAATCCATCCACCTATAAGCAGGTGATATTTGACAAAGGCCCAAAGTCCATTAAATGGGGAAAAGACAGTCTCTTTGATAAGTGGTGCTAGCATAACTGGATATCCATCTGCTAAAAAATGAAACAAAACCCATGTCTCACACCATGCACGAAAACTAACTCAAAATGTATCAAAGACCTAAATATAAAATCTAAAATGATAAAGATCATGGAAAAAAAAAGTAGGGACACAGCTAGGAGCCCTAATACATGGAGTAAACAGAATACAAACCGTAACTAACAATGCATAAACACCAGAAGAGAAACTAGGTAACTGGGAGCTCATCAAAAGACTTCACCAAAAGAGTAAAAAGACAACCTACAGACTGGGAAAAAATTTCTGGCTACAACATATCCAATCAGCTTCTAACCTCTAAAATCTACAAGATACTGTGACCATCAACAACAAAATGACAAATAACCCAATTAAAAAATGGGCAGAGGATACGAATAGGCACTTCACGAAAAAAGACATTTAGGCAGATAACAGGTACATGAGGAAATGCCTTTAGAGAAATGGAAATCGAGTTAATCATTTCACCCCAACAAGGGTAGCACCAATCCAAAAAACACAAAATAATAAATGCTGAAGAGGTTATGAAGAGACTGGATCACTTATCCACTGCTAGGGAGAATGTAAAACGGTACAACCACTTTGGAAGTCTATTTGGGGCTTACTTAAAAAGCTAGAAATACAAGTATGCAATCCAGCAATCCTACTCCTTGGAATATATCCTGGAGAAATAAAAGCAATCACATGAATAGATATGCACACACTCGTGTTCATTGCAGCACTATTCACAGTAGCAAAAAGATGGAAACAACTCAGGTGCCCATCAAAGGACGAATGGATAAACAAATTATAGTATATTCACACAATGGAATACTATGCATCGATAAAGAACAACGAAGAATCTGTGAAACATCTCACAATGTTGATGAATCTGGAAGGCATTATGCTGAGTGAAACTAGTCAGTTGCAAATGGACAAATATTGTATAAGACCTCTATTATAAGAACTCAAGAAAAGATTTAAACACAGAAGAAAACATTCTTTGATGGTTATGAAGACCAAGAGGGAGGGAGAAAGGAATTTACTAACTAGAGAGTAGACAACAATTATCTTAGGTGAAGGGAAGGACAGCATACAATACAGGGGAAGTCAGCACTACTGGACCAAACCCAAAACTAAGAGGTTTTCTGAACACAACCAAATACTCTGAGGGACAGATTAGCAGGGGCTGGGGTCTGGAGACCATGGTTTCGGGGGTTATCTAGGTCAATTGGCATAAAAAAGTTTATTAAGAAAATGTTCTGCATCTCACTTTGGTGAGGGATGTCTGGGGTATTAAAAGCATGGGAATGGCCATCTAAGATGTATCAATTAGTCCCAACCCACCTGGAGTGAAGGAGAATGAAGAACACCAAAGGCACAAGGAAAATATTAGCCCAATAGAGAAAAGGACTACATAAATCAGAGACTCCATCAGCCTAAGACCAGAAGAGCTAGATGGTGCGTGGCTACCATCTGTGACCACCTTGACAGGGAACACAACAGAGAGTCCCAGACAGAGTAGGAGAAAAGTGGGGTGCAAAACTCAAATTCACGTAAATACGCTATCAGATGTACTGTTCTGACTGAGACTAGAGGTACCCTTGAAGACATGGCTCCCATATCCTCCGTTAATCCAGAACTGAAACCATTCCTGAAGCCAATTCTTCAGACAAAGATTAGACTGGACTACAAAACATAAAATAATACTCTTGAAGAGTGTGCTTCTTAGTTCAAGCAGATACAGGAGACTGAATAGGTGGTTCCTTTATGGAGGTAGGATAAGA
Organism: Loxodonta africana; assembly: GCF_030014295.1. Lineage (NCBI taxonomy): Eukaryota > Metazoa > Chordata > Mammalia > Proboscidea > Elephantidae > Loxodonta > Loxodonta africana. The sequence goes on from NC_087344.1 coordinate 125,678,580, forward strand.
AGGCGGAAAGGGACAAGAGCTGGTTGGATGGACACGGGAAACCTGGGCTGGAAAGGGGGAGTGTGCTATCACATTACAGGGATTCCAACTAGTGTTACCTAAAAATATGTGTATAAATTTTTGTATGAGAAATTAACTTGTGTTGTAAACTTTCACCTAAAGCACAATTAAAAAAAAAAAAAAGCCTGGAAAAAGAAAAAAAAATTGTTTGCAAATGAATTCTTCAAACAAACTGCTAAACACTTGGTGTTTTTTTAAACTGAGGAGATATCTTTCTTTTTTTTTTTCAGTATAATTAGTAATGACCATTCACCCATTCAGAAGAAAGCCATATTTGAATTCTATCTGTAAGTTTAAATTTCATTCTTTTTACCAGAGAACCAGTTCAGCTAATACTTTACAGAGAAAAAACTATTTGCATGATATTTAACTCTGTGTTTCTGAAATTGAAATACAAACCAAAGGAGAGTTAATGAACTTTCTAATTATTCTTTCTGTCTGTGGGCATTGGAAGATAAAAATATGAAGTAATATTAATGTAATGGGTTACTCAAAATGTGTCCTGCATGTCCTACTCTTAAGGATTTTGAAAACTGGAAATAGAAATTTAATATATATGGGTCCATATCTAGTTCTAGATAAGGATATGTAGACTTGTCTTAAGATTAAAGGACATAATAAATTATGTCTTTATTCCTATATTCCTCTGTGCTCCTGGATCTACTTGAAACCAAGTCATTCATTCATCTGGATGTAGTTACAGTGTGAGTTATTAAGAGCTTGGGCTCTGGAGCTAGAATAACCAAACCAAACTAAACCAACAAAAACAAAAAACACACAAACAAATAACAACAACAACAAAACCCTTTGCCATCAAGTCAATTCTGACTCATGGCAACCTGTAACTCATGTGTTAACAGAGTACAATACCTGAGCTTAAATTCTAGCTCTACCGTTCACTGACTGTGAGATCTAAGGCACTTCACTTCTCTGTTCTCAGTCCCCTCATCCTTCAAAATGAGGTTAATAAAAGTGCCTACATTATATAGTTTTTATATGGAATAATAACTTAGGGCACAGTACACTGTAAAGAATCAATACATCATAGTTATTACTCAATAAATATTTACTGAGATTCTCCTATAATAAAACTGTTGTCAGTTGCTGTTGAGTCAATTCCTACATTAAATTCTAACTATATTCCATACAATGTTCTTGATGCTCACAACCTCTCTGTGAGGTAGTATTATTACGTTAATTGTGCAGAGGAAGTAACTGAGATTCTGAGTGGTTCAACAACTTGCCCAAAGACACATAGTTTGCAAATGACAAAGTCACAATTTCAAGCCAAGTCTCCTGATTCTAAAGCATTGTACATTGAATAATGGGGGTAGATAGAGAGATAAAAATGATGTAGTCTAAAAGAAATCAGTTTAGTCATGGCAGATTCAATAAAAAGTATACACCTTGCTCTGTGTTCTAATAAAAATGGCAGTGGAGCCCTGGTGAAACAGTGGTTAAGAGCTTGGCTACCAACCAAAAGGTTAGCAGTTCGAATCCACCAGCTGCTCCTTGGAAACCCTATAGGGCAGCTCTACCTTGTCCTATAGGGTCACTATAAAGTGGAATTGACTTGAAGGCAATGGTTTTACCAGCAGTGGGAAGAAACTAGATATGTTTTTCCATCACAATTATCACAAAGCGGTGTATTTTTTCTGACATTGGATGATTAGAGATTGTTGTTAAAGAAATAATTCTTTGGGGTTTGATCCTTGAATGGTCTACTTTGTGTTCCTTGATTCCATTCTACATGCCTACCCCAACCTTGCCAGTCATCTCATGAGCATGTGTCTTGGGTACAGGAAGAACAGCAAGATTCTGTAGGTGAAACTGAGCAAAGACATCACTGCTGTTTGAAAAGCCATTCAGTATGGACAGTAGATCAAGAGTGGGATAGTCAAATGCACGCAGGCTTGTTCATTATTGTCCAGACTTGATCTTCGGCCGGTCTCTGCATTAGAGCTGAACTAGATTCTAAATCAAGGTGTCAGTCTGATTTCTCTGCTTGCACACTTGTGGCTGTACACCATCTAAAACCTCCCTTCACTTACTTAATTTGACTTTTTCTGCCTATAGTTGAGTCAAAACAGATTCAGTCATTTTATTCAGGTGATAGTGGCATTGACTAATCACAGAATTATAAAATGAGAAGGGGACCTCAGCAATCATCTAATCCAGTGTCCTCATAGTACCAGCAAGGCAATTGAGACCTAGAGAGAGTATATACCTTAATCCGGACAATATAGTCTGTTCATCACAAAGTTGTATCCTATCATCATCTTGTTCACATGCTATATTGAATTGAGTGAGTTCTATTTTTACTGATTCAACTTAATTATATCTGATATACAAACCCTCCCCCACATATTCATTGCCTCTGCCCTTAATCTAGCTCCAATAGGAAAGCCATCTGGGTATAAGCTAGAAAGAACAGAAAAGGCTGAAATAGTAAGATTCTCCCCTGGTTTATCAGCAACACTGGTACCAGCTTTGGCCTCAGCTGGCCTGAACAGAGAAACTCCCTCTCCTTCAGCAGGCAGACTTACCCTCTTGTGAATCAGACCAGGAACTTAGTTCTGGCTCTAACTCTGGCCCTGTGCTTGATTTCTTTCTTTTACATTTCTCTTGAAAATTTTGATCCTGATGAGAGAAACTGCTTTAAGAGAAAAGAAAGAAAGATGGTGAGGAGAATCTGGAACAAAGTTTTAAAGCTGAGAGGAAGCTTAGAGATCCATTCATCTACCTGTATCAATTTATAGAAGGTAAAACTGAGTCCTGGAAGAGTTGAATTACTTTTGAGGTCATACAGTACTGGGGTCAGAATCTGGCTCTTCATTCCAAGTAGTTTTTTCATTATATAAGAGCCATGGTAGGTAAGTGTCCTGAGCACATAATTTGTGCCTGGCATTGCTCTAATAAATGTGTTATATTGTATATAATATAATACAATACAATATGAAATAATATATGTTATATCATATGTAATGCTTAAAAAAAACCTCTACTTGACAGCTGAGTAAAATGAGGTTCAGACAGTTTAATTTTCTTAACATCATATAATTAGTAAACAACAGGACTAGGATTTAAATATGGGTCTTGTCAATAACTGTGAAGTGTTTGAGATTTTAACTTCCTTGTAAGCTAATAAGTTGCTGTTGCTTTGTGGAGACTGGCAGAAGACATAAGGCTCCTGGGTGAGAGACAAAGGACTTTATGATTCATATCGATAACAGCTGCCAGGTTATTGAATTTTCTTGAACCAGTTCCCTGAGCTGCAATTCCTACAGGGTAAGGGGAAGAGAACCAGGTGTCACCTGTATGCACAGTGAGCTGTGTTACATGAAAGATAGCCTGAGTTTAGGGAGCATGAATTTTTCATAATGGGCTGCTTTATAACATGGCTCCTCTTTGCCCTGGAGGAAGACACTATCTCTATCTTCCAAGGCTGCTCACTATTTAAATACTCTTGAAGAGATAGTCCAGAATAGAGGCATTCAGTGCCAATACTCAGGAGACACGCAGAAACAAAAGAGACCCATGAAGAATTGTCTCCCGATATACTGTTGACTGTAATGGTCATGTGACTGACCACTATACTACACTGACTCCTTAGCAGTGCAATCAGTAGGATAACATGATTTTGAAATGGTTTGCTGTTGAAATGGAAGAATTTTAGTAATATACATTTACGTGATTAAAATGCCATTGGTAGATAGCCCACTGTATTCTTCAGTGAATCACACTGAGTGAGGTGCGTACAGAACCACAGATGTATATTTGGGGCTGATTTTCTAAAATGTTTCCTGTCTTTGTGCATTTTTCTCCTTACTTTAGCAGCTGACTTAAAAGAAGAAATGGAGAGGAGAGAAGAAAAGAAAAGAAATAGAGAGAAAAAGAGAGAAGAGCCAAGAAACTCTGCACATAGTTTGAAGAGAACAGACTCTCTAGGCTTTTGACAGCCACTGCATGCCGGTCTTCGCAAGTAGTTGCTGATGTTGCTTGAGTATGTTTATAATATACAAACAGATGGTAGCTACTATGAGAGAAAGGGCAGGGTCTTCGATGTTAGGTTTACTGAGTTTGAATAAATTCATTTTACTCACTGACGTCCTTCGTTAAATTTGACCCCAATCTCTGAGAATTTCATTAGCTATAAGATGAGGGTGACCTATGTCAAACATATAGTACAGTACCTGGCAAATTATAACCACTTAACATTAATTATTATTATAAAAACTGGTATAACTCTGGTATGAGTAAAAGTAATACTGAAAGATACTTTAACACCTGGAAATCTCATAAGAATACCACTTTGAGCTATAAGTCAGTACAAAGAGGACTGATTATATTGACAAGGTAAATTTTTAAAATTTAAAGCATAGAAATAATATATGGGATGATAACGCTGCTGCCACCTTTAAATCCCAGAATGAAACTCAACTGCCTTCATTTATGCATGCCAAAAAAAAAAAAAAGAACTCTTTTGTTAAGCCTCACTTAGTCCATCTTAAAGCACCTTTCAGTCAAAGAACAGCTTCTCATTAAAGGAAAAATGATTATTAACACCCTCATTTTGCTTCCTCTCGTGAATTCTTTGCATTCAGAAATGTGCATGGCATTAGTTTCAGGGTAAATGCAAATATGACAGCGGGATTTCTCACCAAGCTCTTTTTTATTATTAGCTCTTTTTATGGACTCCATTTATTATTCCCTCATCATTTCTCACATTGTATTAAAATGTTACATTCCTTGAAATAACAATATTTCTTTCATTTGGTAATTGTTTCTGCCCTGCCTACAACAGTCTACATCACGGAGTGCCCATCCATTTGGAATGGCTTATAAGGGTTGTTCACCTTTGCTTAGGGGTGGCCCCAGAATTAGCTACCAGTGGTAACTGAACCTTCTCTCCCCGACCAAGAATGTGATTACTCCAGGTGAGGTTCATGGGACTGGGAGAGAGGCCAGTGGTGTGAGAAAGCTTCTGCTCTGAGGGCTGGCAGTATATTTACAGTCTGGGACTTGAAGATAAATTAAGATTTTTTTTTTCCTTCAGCTTTGACTACTGTCCATCCTCAAGGCTTTTCAAATATAATAGCTGACGCTCTACTCTTCTCTCCACGTTGTAAAGTTACTTTGTTAGAAAGGTTTGTTTGCTGTGTCCAATGTCCTCCCCATGAGGAATGTAGAGTTGGGAACCAAAGTATTCTTAGTCAAAGGGTAATGGGCACAGCTTGGGCTGGAGTGGAATCATGGAATCAGGGGTATACTTTCCACCAGGGTCTGCCTTGATAAACTGATTATAATTACTTTGTTTTTTCTTTGGTCATAAAAAAAAAAGTAATAGATCTGAGTAATAAAACCGAACTAATAAAATCATTTGATCATTTTGATTCACTGCACTTCACTGTGCCAAGGTTCCCTGTTGACTCACAAATTGTTGCTGTCAAATCATTTTAGATTTGTTTCTTTTGGATATGACTTAATGTCTCCTTTTCTCTCTCTTCGTTACTGTCCATCATTTCCCTGCTCCTTTTCTGGGAGCAGGGGGGAATGATCAATGACCAAGTCTTGAAGCAAGCTCTCCAGTAGATCATATAAACATGTGTTTTTAAAATGGCATAGTAAGCAACATGTAGATACTTTGATAAGGCTTTTACGATAGGATCTGCGTCTTGGCGCATTACTAACTACGGATATGGTAATTAGCTGGCATACTTCTGTTGTGGGATATGTAAATTTTTTACTTTGTATAAAAGATGAAAGCATTCTGACTTCACTGTGACCTGGAAGATAGTAACCAGAGCAAGCGTCCAATTCCAAGTTCTGTTGGTACAGGCCTGCCGTTGGACCAGTTCTTGCACATATTTTATCACACCTACCTTGCCTTTTTTTTTTTTTTTTTTTTTACCTTGCCTTAGTTTTATCGAAAGTCTCTAGCACATAGTTGTTTAGCAAAGACCAGCCGCACTTGGTGGGTGGGAAAAGAGGGATAATGTTTTTCTCTCACCTGCTAACGGGCTACCGTACCGTACCCGTTGCCGTCCCATCGATTCCGACTCATAGCTACCCTAAAGGACAGAGTAGAACTGCCCCATAGAGTTTCCAAGGAGAGCCTGGTGGATTTGAACTGCTGAACCTTTTGGTTAGCAGCCGTAGCAATAATCCCCATTTAGTCAAAAGCAGGTAAAATTAATTTTGAGTGGTTTCTATGTGTCTAGCACCTTACAAAATGCAATACAAACGTTATTTCATTACATATTCGCAACAATGCTGTGAGGTAGTTCCTATATTAAGGAGTCCTGGTGGTGCAATGGTTAAGTGTTTGGCTGCTAACAGAAAGGTTGGCAGTTCTAACCCACCAGTGATTCCCTAAGGCAAAAGACTGGTTGATATGCTCCCATAAAGATTACAGCCTGAGAAACCCTATAAGACAGTTCTCTTCTGTTCTATAGGGCCACTATGAGTTGAAAAAGACTCAAAAGCACACAACAAATGTTCTTCTATATCTATGGTAAAGGAAGTTGAAAATCAAAGAAGTTAATCAGAACTTCCCAACTTATTCACATCATAGAACATCTAGAATCCTAGCTCTGTGGCACACTGAGGAAAGACGATGAGGATGCTTGCCAGTAGAGACAACCAGCCAGAGGTTCCAATTACGCCAGCCCCCAGTCTCTGCACAAACCCATAACCGATTCATATTTGTAAAACCGGAATTTGCATGTGCTGAGAATTTGCGTTTCACCCTACTTGGTGGGATTTTTTCTTTGACTATTTGCATTCCTTCTTTATGGAATCAACAGGTCATATTCTTGGTCCTCCTCCTGGCTCCCCCCTCCAAGGAGAAATTACTCTTTCCCTTACATTTGTGTTATGAATTTAAATCGTGTCCTCCAAAAAAAAAAAAAAAAAAAATGTGTTGAAATTCTAACCCCTGGTACAGTCAAGGTGACCTTATTTGGAAATAGGGTTTTCAAAGATATTATCAGTTAACATGAGGTCATAATGGACTAGTGTGGGGCCTGGTGCAAGCTTATAAAAAAGAAGATGAGACACAGAGAGAGAAGAGAGCTAGGTGACAACAAAGACAAAAATTGGAGTAATGTTGCAGCTGCAAGCTAAGGAGCGCCTGGGACCACCAGGAAAGACAAGAAAGGGTCTTCCCCTAGAGTCTTCAGAGAGAACATGTCCCTGCCGACACTGTGAATTCAGACCCCTAGCCTCCAAACTGTGAGACAATATATTTCTGTTCTTCTAAGCCTCTCAGTATTGTGGTATTTTGATAAGGCAGCCCCAGAAAACTAATATAGTTTATATAACCGATTTAGTGTGTAGAGTAGGGGCCAAGATCACTGGCACCTGAATAAAATTTCCTGGGTGCAGGCACTGTCACTGTTCATGTTCTGTCACTTGTTAGCTGTGACTTATGGCAAGTTATTTATTTCCCTTTCCCTTAGTGTCCTCACCTACAAAATGATTATTGTAACAGAACCCAGACTTGGGGGTTGCTTGCAAACCATTTAGAATGGTGCCCGTTACATAGAGAGCACTGTTAGCTATTACATCACAGATAATAGCACTTGTTACACATATTGCAAATATTTTTCCAATTTATCTTCTTGCGTTTACTTTATTTGTGAGATTTTTGATATGTGTAACTTTTGGCATGGAACGACTTTGAACAAACCCATAAAAAAAAAACAAAAAACCTCTTAAAAATGCTTGTTTAGAAAGGTATGCACTTAACGGCAGTGACAAAATGTATGTGTGTGAGAAGATACCCACAACTGTTGTGATGATATTTTACTTTATTCTTTTGTCTGCACATCCCAATGATTTTCTACAATAGGATGAAGCAAATAATCTGTGTTGTATTTATGTGTTGATGTCTTCAGGCTTTTTCCCCCTTCCAGGTTCATCTCTTGACCGAAAGCAACGGAGAAAGCATTTTGATCTCAGAGGAATTGTGGGGCTCAGGAGTGTTTGACTTTGATGCCCTAACTGGGAAGCACCACCATCACTATGATATACTCAGTGTCATCACTCAAAACCTTGGCCAATTGTAGTAGGAACCCCGGAGCACAGGGGTTACAGCAGCTATTTAACTGCCACCCAGGTAACCGCCCAGGAGAACTGGACCGCTAAATTGAGAGATGGTGCTGCCGCTGAAGGACGATCCCCGTATCAGTGTTATTGCATTATGAGAATGACAGGCTAATGCAATTCCTCATCCACAGATACTTGGTGAAGGGGGGGAAATATATATATATATATATATATATATATATATATATACATATATATAGTCCTCCAAATGGGGCCAGTAAGAATCGTCATTCAGTCAGAAGATCAATCACCATCTTTTTTTTTTTTTAACCAGAAATAATGGTTTCTATATAGATTTTTTTTTTTTTTTATAGATAGTGGAAAGGTAACCACCCAGTTAAAAACATTGGCTTGACAGAGCCCTTCTGTTCTTTTATAAAGTTTACTATATATAATAATTTGCCTATTTGGATTATCTGGAACTGGACCCACCACAACTTTAACAAAGAAAAAGTTGAGAGGCCCAGATCCAAAACACACACACACACACACACACACAACAAAACAGCAATGAAAAGCATAGGTATCAGATCTCTGAAAGCCATGATTGTGTTGGCTTGAATCTTAGGAAAATAGTTATTCTTTAGGGATCTCTAGGAACTTAAAAATGTTCACATCATCCCAATGTCCAACAAGGTACATTATTGAATTACTAACAACTATACAATCTTGCAACGCCAATAAAGAAAGCTATGGCATTAGGACTAGTTTTAAACATGCTCCAAATAATTAAACATATTCTATCAACAAATACAGTAAGTTAATCAATGTTTGAAAATCCAGAAGGTTGTCCTCATGTTCCCAGTTCTTTAGATGATTCTGGCATCCATCCATCAAACTCCAGGCCAAAGAATCCAAGTTACATGAATCTGCCAGATAGGAACTGGCAAGGGTCTCCTTGTTATAGCCTGGCTGGGGGCCAGCATGTAAATCTATATGGATGAACGTATGAATAAATCTACTGTCCATATAAAAAAGTGGTAGCGATGATCAGCACAACTTAGGTCCCCAGGTAATGCCTGGCTGAAGCTTGTTATGACAGTGTGGTTGGTGTTAACGAGAATCTATGGCTGACAGTGCACTAAAATGTAGTCATTTGTGTATTAAGAAATTAAAGGAATAATATAATTACTGAAATAACTCAATAAACAACCATCTGGATTGGTATTAATGCTTGCTGGTTTGTGCACATCTAAGTTGAATACAAACAGATCCCTCAAATCCTAAGAGCTTCGTCTGAGTGGCATATGCATAAACAGATTGAAAGTTACACAGACAAATGCCAACATCAACCAACAAAGTAAACTGAACCAAATATTTACATGACGTACGAGTGCTTGAAAGTGAAAATTTGAGACATCAAATGTGCCTGTCAGAATATCTGCTAAAAAACTGAGGGAGAAATCATCTTATCAATTCCAGTTACTCATGGCGAACTTCCTAAGGAGCTCGTGTCTTTACACACACACACACACACACACACACACACTTTTGTATTTGCAGGGGTTAACGGAGGATCTGGAACATAGCAGAGGGTCAGTAAATGTTGGCAGAAGGAAGTAAGTAAAGGTAAGTTTGGAAAGAAAAAGGCTTCGGTATATGTGGTGTGAAGATTGACAGCCTAGGATAAATGAACAATTTGATGGTCCTGAGAAAATACACTTGTTTAAAAAAAGGCAAAAACAAACAAACAAAAAGACCTGCACTGACAATGCCAATGCTGGTGAGGATGTGGGGCAACAGGAACTGTCATTCACTGCTGGGGGGATGCAAAATAGCAGAGCCATTTTGGAAGCAGTCTAGCAGTTTCTTACAAAGCTAAACAAGTTTACCATTCAGTCTGGCAATTATACCTCTAGGTATTTAACAAACATACTGAAAACATAAGTCTACACAAAAACCTGCGCATGAGTGTTTATAGCAGCTTTAGTCATGATTGTCCACAATTGGAAGCAATCAAGATGCCCTTTGATGGGCGAATGGATAGACAAACTGTTGTACATCCATACAATGGAATATTATTCAGCGATAAAAAGAAATTGAGACAGGGAAGAGATTGGGCTGGCTGAATTAAATAAGGCTACACTTCAAGGCCCTGTGTGCTATAATTAAATAGTCTCTGAGTCTAAACCTAAGTGCAAACCACCGTATAACTTTTGCAGCTGGCATCCGAAAACTGCTTGTAATTAACAAACTAAGTGCTTAGACAAGATAAGGGGCTACATTTCAAGGCCCTGTGTGCTTGATCAGCTATAAATTACTAATAATCTTCCTGAGTTGTTTTTCAAGGCTTCACCAGGTGTAGAGCACGCACAGTAAAGATCAACATGGACTATGAACGACCTTCCACATGAGACAAACATGAACAGAGAGCCCTCGCCAGGGCTTGAGCCAAGATCCAGAGGCATCATGCATGTACAACATCCCAGAATAAGTCCTGTTCAACATCCCGGCAGCCTTTGTGACAGACTCCATCATAGTTCCAGCCACCTCTGTGAGGAAGTCCACCTTGATTCCTGAGTGCACATGTGATTTCCATAATCCCTCGCCTTCTCCTAGAAATCTCCACCCATCTAATGAATAAAGATAATGCTTTTTTCCTGCCTAAAAACTTTTATAAGCCCTATGAAATCCTTTGTCCAGTTGAGACACTGGAGGCTAGCTTAGGTGGAAAACCCTCTCCCTCTCTCCCTCGCGGGCCTTTTACTCTGTCTCTAATAAACCTTTGTTCATGTAGAATCTCTGAACCTCTCCTGGTCATTCGTGGTCAGAAGAAGGTAAAAACCTAAGCGGGCCTTAGTCCTGAGCTGGGAAGCCCTGTCCTATAACAAAATGAGCTATAAAGCTTTGAAAAACACGACGGAACCTTAAGTGCATATTGCTAAGTGAAGGAAGTCAGTCTGAAATAGTTGTATACTGTATGATTTGACTACCTGACATTTTGGAAAAGGCAAGACTATAGACCATAAAAAGATCAGTGGTTGCCAGGGGCGAAGGGGGAAAAGAGAAGGAATGAATAGATGGAGCACAGGGCATATTTAGGACACTGAGCTCTTCTGTATGAGATTGTAATGATGGACAAATGACATTATGCTTTTGTCAAAACCCATAGAATGACACAACAAAAAGAATGAACCTTAAAGTAAACTATGGATTTTAGTTAATAACAATGTATCAATATTGGGTCATCAAGTGTAACAAATGTACCTCATTAATGCAGGATGCTAACATTGGTGAACTGTGTGCAGGGAAGTGGGGTATCTGAGAACTCACTCTATTTCCTGCACAATTTTTTCTGTACACCTAAAACTGCTCTAAAACGCATGCAAATAAGCAAACACTTACAGAGGTGGGATGGAATAGGAAAATAAAATTCAATTTCAAATTCAATGGTTCTCAGATTTTGATAACATATTTTTCAACTGAATTGTATAAATACCTTGTGTTTGGCAAACATAATAGTGATTAATTGTATCACATGCAAAATAACAACAGTGTTGCTTGTCCTCCTTCTAAAGTTAAAATTTTCACAAACTTTATTCTCTCTGGTTTGGAAAGGAGGGACCTTTTTCTCAGCATGATGTAGGAGTCATCTGTAGACCTTTGGCTACCTCTCTCTGATGTCAGGCCTCTAGAAAAGCCTATCTGAAGGAGCCATAGGAGTGAGAACTATTAATTTTCTCTTGTCAGGTCTCACCTTTGTCATCATGTGTAAGAGCTTTGTGCCAAACCAGTGGCCTCCTCTGCTGCCAGGTGGGGGGAGTGGGCAACCAGTGGGATTGAGCTCAAAAGGAAGTACCAGTTATAATGCCAAGGTTGTCTTGACTGTTTGTGATATTAAGAAATTCAACTCCAAGCTAGACAACGACAGTGGAAGCAGCGAACTCTTTGGTCTGGGCCCCTTCTAAAGCTCCCAAAGAGGTGTAGTAAGAAACCGTGGACGCTGTGGTGGAGGAAACTATCATAACTACTCGGAAGGAAAAGAGAAAGAAATCACAAAAACAAACCAATGATTAGGTAATCTGCTTATAAACAAACAAACAAACGAAACAAGCAAGTAAACCCAAGAAATGATAGTCTTTTAATTCCATTCTCACTCTAAAAACAATCAAACAAAAACCAAAATCTCATTCCTCAAAGTAGTCGTTTCGGAAATCTTGTATTTTGTGATCTGATTCTTCTCTTTCTACTGGCTATTAGGTTAGGTTTCCAGTATTCTGAAAAGAACTGAAGTTGCAACAAATGACAAACCCTTCCCCACCCACAGAGGCATATAACATGCTCTAATTTTTTAATTAAGAGAGCATGGTCTTTGAAACTGGACCCAAGATTAAATTCTGACTTTGCTCATTACTAGCTATGTGACTGTGGGCAATTTACTTACCCTTTTGGAAACTCACTTACTTTTTCTGCAAAATGGAGATAGCGGTATCTCTCAAACAGGATTATTGTGAGGGCTTGATGTTATGAAAACACTTGCAAAATGTTAGTTTCCCTTCCAATGAATAAAGTGGGGAGTAAGAAAGAATCCACTTTCCACAGAGAACTGATATTAATTAGATTTAAAGTTTCTGTACATATTTATGAGGAGCCCTGTGTGGCAGTGGTTAAGTGCTGGGTGGTTAACTGGAAGGTCAGTGGTTTGAACCCACCAGCCACTCCATGGGTGAAAGATTTGACAGTCTGCTTCCATAAAGATATACAGCCTTGGGAAACCCTATGGGGTAGTTCTACTCTGTCCTACAGGGTTGCTGTGAGTTGCAATTGACTTGGTAGCAATGGTTTATGTATTTTTATAGTTTCTGTAACGTGGTACTACAATATAAACCAATTGAACCAAACCCATTGATGTTGTCAATTCCAACTCCTAGCAACCCTATAGGACAGAGTAGAACTGCCCCATACAGTTTCCAAGGAGCACCTGGTGGATTTGAACCACTGACCTTTTTTTTTAGCAGCTGTAGCCCTTAACCACTACACTACCAAGATTTCCACTGCAATATAGTAATATTTAATAATCAACCAAATGTAGAAATTTAGCAGAAGAAAATAGTCATGATATTATACAAATATTTTTCTAAAAGTGTTACTTGAGTTTTGCTCATAATGGTGAAAATTAGAAAACAATCCAAATGTTCAACATGGGATTGCTTAAAGATAATGGCAAATGCATATGATGTAATACTAAGCAGTCATCAAAAATATCTTATAGCTGGTTAGTTAAAGACATGGGAAAATGTTTAGTGTTCCACAGAATAATAAGAATAAAAAGAGTATATTACATAACTGCATTACTGCGGGATGCCAATTTTAAATGTAAAAATTATATAAGCATTAAAAAATCTAGAAAGTAATAAACCTACCTGTGAAAGCCATTATCTCTTTGAGGGTGATGTTGTGGGTGATTTTATTTGTTTACATAATTTTTGGTTTTTCCCAATTTTTCAGCTGTGGACAAAATTTAATTTTGTAACAATGAAGTATATTCTTGAGCAATTATTCTTTGGTCTATATTTTAAATAATAGTATGACTGGTTTGTGGCCCAGTTCCCTGTATCACAAGGAACAAAAGGTAATAAGTAGTGGAATAATTATTCAAATGTTATCTTTCTGCATATATCTCAAGAAAAATAAGTGAATTTATTGATTTACATCTGAATATTTTCTGGTTTATATAGATAAGTGTCATGGATTGAGTTATGTCCCCCCAAAATGTGCATCAATTTTGCTGGGCCATGATTCCCAGTATTGTGTTGTCCTCCACTTTGTGATTGTAATTTTATGTTAAAGAGGATTAGAGTGGGACCATAATACCCTTACTGAGGTCACATCCCTGATCCAATATAAAGGTAGTTTCCCTGAGGTGTGGCCTGCACCACCTCTTATCTTACAAGAGATAAAAGGAAAGGAAAGCAAGCAGAGAGTTGGAGACCTCATACCACCAAGAAAGCAGTACCAGGAGCAGAGTTCGTCCTTTGGTCTTGGGGTTCCTGTGTGGAGAAGCTACTAGTCCAGGAGAAGGTTGATGACAAGGACCTTCCTCTACAGCCGACAGAGAAAGCCTTCTGCTGGAGCTGACACCCTGAATTTGGACTTCTAGCTTACTAGACTGTGAGAAAATAAATTTCTCTTTGTTAAAGCCATCCACTTGTGGTATTTCTGTTACAGCAGCCCTAGATGACTAAGACAATATGTTTATATTATGGCTTTCAATAACCATAAGCATTTTTGTTTATATTAGAACTACTTCCTGTACTTGAGTTAAGAGAAAAAAAGTGCACGTTGAACACTTGGTTTTGATTTAGTCATTCATTTATAGAAATGTTTTTGTCTTTGCCTATGAATTTCAAGAAAATAGATATGGCTTTTATCTAGGAAATTAAATGCATGCGATTTCCCCAACACAGCAGCTAACTGGTTAATACATGTTTATTAAATTTAAATCCACCAGAAAAAAAAAAAAAAAAAAAAACTAGTGCCATCGATAGTGGTTTTAAAATGCATCAATTTATTCACTCATTCATTTATTCTTTCACTAATTGTACCATTCTTTCCTTCAAAAGTAATTGAAGTCATTAAGATTGACTCCACTTTGAGGAGAGAGCTCTTCCCAATTTGTCTTTTGAGTGCCTTCCAACCTGGGGAGCTCATTTTCTTGCACTATATCAAACTATGTTCCACTGCTATTCAAAAGATTTTCACTGGCTAAATCATTTCAGAAGTAGACTGTCTGGTCCTTCTTCCTAGTCTGTCTTACTCTGGAAACTCAGCTGAAACCTGTCTGCCGTATTTGGCTTAGCTTCCAGCATCATAGCAACATGCAAGCCCCCACAGTATGACAAACTGACGGACATGTGGGGGAAATCAGAGTTTAAAATAAAACATATGGTAGAGCATTTAAAAACATAGTTCTAAATGTAACATCATAATATAGGACTAATAGTAATAAGGTCGCTAATAGTAATAGGGTCGCTATGAGTCTGAATCGACTCGATGGCACTGGGTTTTTGTTGTTTTTTTTAGTATGCTTACTCTACTTCAGCTTTGTTTTAGACTAATTAGATCACACAACTAAAAGAAAAAGAGCTAGCTATACATGTGCTTAAAATTGATTCCATTAATATCTTATAATAATGGTCTTTGTTATAAATAAAAGAATACATTGGTCATATTAGGGTAGTTAATAATTTGGAAAATTTAAGGTACCAAATTCCATTACCATACTAAAGCTCCAAGATCACTGCTTAATTTGAGTCTAGAGTTGGCTGATATATAACAGTATTTGCTAATACTCCTGGGTTAACATATTACTTCGCAAAAAAAAAAAAAAAAAAAAGTCTTCGCATACTGCTAAATCAACCATTTTAGTTTTTTTGTTTTTCTAGGAAGTCAAACAAGTAGTTTCTGCAAAGTCATTTTTATTAACTGTGAAGCGGATCTGATTTGTCCATTTGGAAGACTAAAATCTAAAATCAGAACATTTTGAAATTTAATACTTTGGCATGAGCCTTAAAAGTAAACATAGTGATGAAGAATACATAGCAAAGAACCTTGACATGACATCTAATAAATTTCTTAACACCTCATCCTTTGATAATGGATACAAAGAATTCATATATGACGTGACACTAGATCATAGTTGACTTCAATTATCACAGATACCTTCTGCTGATAATAGGTCTCTAATGGACCATTTAAAACAAAGTTTATTTCTTTTGAATTTTAAAAGCAAAACATTCATATTTGAGAAAAGTGGAGAAAATACAAATAGTATAAATAAGCGAATATTAAAGTAGGGAGAATAATTATGTAGAGATAATCTCCATTAACATTTTGTGTATTCCGTCAATCAATCTCTCTCTGTCTGTCTACACACAACAAACAAATAATTATTGAGAGATCATTATATTCCAGACTCTGCTCCAGCTGCCAGGGATCTATAAGTAGGAGACACACACACACATACACACATACACACGTGTCATATTGGAGCTTACACTCTAGTGAATTTGATTTCTATCTGTATCTTTACTTCATCCGCTCAATCATAATACTTTCACACTATATCTGGCTCTGAACACTTTGCATAACCTCTATTCTTTTCCACCCTCCCAAGACCAAGTCTAAGCCATTACCATCTCTTTTCTGGACTGCTGCATCAGGCTTCTAACAGGTCTCCTTTGCCTCTTTCTTTGTCCCATTAGAGGATCATGTCAGTACAACACCCAGAGAGATCTTTTCAAAACTGAAGTCAGATATGTCACTCTTTAAAATCCTTCCCATATCACAATAAAGTCCAGAGTCCTTACCATGCCCTTCTGGGCCCATAATAGGAATTCAACAAAAATTAATTATGAATGACTGGATAAAAAGTGAAAGGATATGATTTGCAGGCCTTAGGTACTGAGACAACTTAATGATTTAAAAGCCAGAAAGCCAGGATAAAATGTTACAATGGTGTAGGCGTTGGTGGAGGTGGACTGTACTGACACAGAGCTCTGAGTATTTGATTGACAAATAGTCAATCTAGCTTCTGACATTAACACCAGTCTGTTTAGACATGACTATGGCTGCACTAGGAAGAAGAAAAACCCCAAGCTGAGCCTTTTCAGTAGGAGGGAGAAGATTGATTTGACATAAGGGCTTTACTCTTAGCATTTCACCATCCTCTTTGATGTGGCATTGAAGAGCTATGAATTCAGATGCCCCAGTTATGATTCAATCTATCCATATAAAATTCTTGATTTATTTGAATCATATGTATCTACTGCCTAATAGTTACGGGTATCAGTCACTCTGCACCCACCTCATCTGTTATCGTTAACAGTAATCGGTTGACCAAGCTTGGCAAGCTACCCGGGCTTTAATCCATAAGTGGAAACAAGGAAAAAAAAAAAATCAATTCTTTTTGGTTTATATGTGTGAAATTAAAACACTTCTAGTTTAGCAACTCTGCCTGGGCAAAAAGAACTAAGTTTGCCTCCCTATCATTTTTTAAATAGAAACATTTGTTACAACTTTCCTGTTAATGTGTTGATCAGTAGCAAATTTCACTTAGTGGTATTCAATATTAATTTTAGTAGCTGGCTCAGTGGCTGGCCTTACTAAGGGGCTATTTGCTGCTTTCTTTCTTTTAAAAAATGGGAGCAATTATTTGTGCTTATGAGAGCGATGGGAGCAACCACACACTAAAAATAGAAATTATGAAATTAACCACAAGCAAATTACAGAGCAGGGACAAGCCTGTGAACATTTCCTCTGACTGGTCTGCTGCTGACCTCCCTCTTGAGTGGACAGGCTATTTGCTTGAATGGATGACATATTGGAGAGTTCCCTTCTCCCTCCCAGTTCTACATCTCTAGCTCAAAATGCCAGTTGAGGGCTTAGTTTGATACTGCATTTTGGTTCTGGAGACAAACCTATTAGAACCATAGCTGAGAGTAGAAAATGTATTATGTCAGGGCCACCTGTTAAATTTGAGCCATAACCTTTGGACTGGATGACAATTTTGTGGTTTTTAATTCTACTTTCATGTCTTTGGACTTTAAGCTGCTTCTGTGCAAAGTTACTCTCAATTGAAATATTTAATGCGGGAACACGTTTTGAGTTGGAGAAGTCGTAGTTGTTATTACTGCTAAAGATACTTATATCTGTCCCCTTCAAAATATCCAACAAAAAAAAAAAATAGTCTGATTCAGCTTTGAAGAAGAGAAAGAGGAAAAAAATAATATATCTAGGGAAAAGGCTATAGGTAAAATCGCATTTAGTGATCAGATTCTCTGTTTTTTTGGCCGCTGTTGCCAAGGCACCTGTGATTAATATCTCTCTTGTACTGGTATGAAGACACGGAAGCAAACAGAGGTTGCACTTAGCAAAATGAAATGTAAGAATTGTTTGGGTGTAGGTGGAAAGGAAGTGATAGAGTTCAGAAGAACAGATGTTATAAGAGTTATTAAAACTTTTCAAAATGAAATTTCATACCCTATCTCTAATTACTACATTGCTCTTCTAGTATCCTGGTGAATAAGACATGTTAAAGTTCTTGAGCAGAGTGAAGAGAAATGGCATGCAGAGCCCGAAGAAACTTTACCACATCACAAGCAACTTTCAGCCCAAGATACGTAGACCCTTCTTCTCTTCAGTTGATTATCTGCAATGCCGTAGCTCTGTCCACAAAAGCGCCGGAGAAGAGGCCTTTTGACTACATGTTTTGCATTCTTCAAGTACATTATTAGAATTTCTTCTCTGAAAACTCTGTACTACATCATCGTGCTCAAAATAGCTGCTCTTTGATTCTTTTGACTTTGTGTTTGCAAGACCCTTAAAGTCAGATTCCATTTTGTTCTCCAGTGCCAACTTCTCTAAGCGTGCATTTTTCTTCCATGCAAAATTAGGCTTCCTGTACCCATAGACTGGAAGCTAAATGTTTCATATTTATTATCTTTAAGGTGCTGTGTTAATGAAAGAATTTTAATCATTGACATTGCTCTGTGAATTATGTATTACAAAAACCCCTGCTGGTGAGTTAGACAAAATTAACCTACTGTAAGGGGCATTAAAAAAAAAAATCACAGCTAATTAGTAAGCCAACAGGAACAAAGAGAATGTAAAACAAAGATGTTGAGAACAAGACATTTAGGTAGAAATGGCTGCCTCTTGTTTCAGATGTGACTCGCCTTCATTTGGGCTACATTTGTAATACTGCATGCTATTGCTGGAATCTTCCTTCAACCTGATATGTTCCATTAGACTTGAGCATTTTTATGTTTTGTAATTAGTTTTCTAAGCTACACTCTCTTCACTCTTTCAAACTGAGGAAATCCAAAGGCTCATAATAGAAAATGGAAGATATTTTTAAATGCTTTTTAAATTATTTCCCAGGCGATCTATATTAGAGATGTAAGGCAATTCGCGGGGATTATAATGGGAAATGATTTCCATTGCTTTTTTTCCCCTTGAATCACTCTGAATGCTCATCATATATCCAGTATCCGTTCTTGTGTTTTAAAGTAGCAAAGCTTTGTCCCGGCTACCTTCCCGATACAATTCCATGCAGAGCGGACAAAGGCGAGAGTGGGTTTAAATCACAGGCCGCTTGCCTTCTCAGCTCCTCCTCATGCTGCCATCCATCGGGCCATGTATCACTCTGCTGGTGCAGGAGCTGGGAGGAGACAATTGACCCTGAGAGGCTGCCAGCGAGGTGCTCATGCTGGGCCCCATTTGTTTATAATTGCCCTTTCTAAGTTATAGGTGGAGATAAAGCAACCAAAATGGGACAAGCAGAGGCAAGAAACAAAATAATGTCTATTTCAATTTCTCCCTGCTCAACGGAGGCCCCAAGCATTAAAAAGGATAAGACAGTTCTTTGACCTTTTGTTTTTTTCTGGATTACAATTATTATTATTTTAAATTTTCTTCATGTGAAAATTTCTCTCCTTAACAATGTCCAAGCCCTTTGTCTTTCTAATGAGAATCTGATGTGTTGTCCTTTAGAGAAAGACTCATTCATTTTTCCTCTTGCATTCCCTTAGCTTACTAATGGAGTCATCTCTGTCCCTAGGAATATTTCAAACAAAAGAAAACTGAATAATTTTGTAAAAATCTCGTCATTTTTAGGCAAAAGGAAATGGGCAAAGAATCCATAGTTGTTGCTTTAAAGGCATAGTTGTTGCTTTAAATGGACAAAGAATCCATAGTTGTTGCTTTAAAGGCAACAACGTTAAGCACAGAAAGACACAGGGTGCTAGCAATAGGATGTAGGTGTCTTGTATGAGAATTGTGGCTTCTGCTTTGAGTAGCAGGCATCTCTGTCATGTTTTTCTTCACTACTTTTTCTAAGCTTAGAGAATTTTAAGCATTGTTCTATGTTTAAATTCAGATAAGTTGCTCTTTTGTGATAAGTTTGGTGGAAACAGCTTAGAATACCATAATAAATTTGAGTGTTCTTAAGTCTAAGAGCTCTCTCCCTGCCGCATTCTATTTCATTTCCTTCACCAGAGTTAAAAGAGGAAGCCTAGAAACCTAATTTCCCCTACCCTGGACTCTCCACCACTGTGTGCTTGGATCCACCATTCTTGTTCATGTCAGTTCTCTCAAGAATCCCCAGGGTCCATGTTACTCCTTGTCTCCTTCACTCTTATCCCTATGAAGCTTGCTTATGTCCCACCTTTCCCTTAAACTCCGGGAATCCTTCTGATGTGACTTCCCAGAGTACTCTCAACTTTACATGTAAACATTCCTTCCACAGTTTTGTTTAAATGGAATCTGATTCTCTCTGTGGGCAACTTTTCTTGCATCTCTCAAGCTGCATCTCTTTTAGTCTCCCCACAGCCCCCTCAGGATGAACTGGAGGTAGAGTACATGTTCTTGCTCCTCTTTGACCCCCACCCCGACACTACAAAACCCCATAGTTGGTCTAGTTCATCAGGAGCTCCCCCCTGTTGCTGATACTTACTGACTTCTGGGTGTTGACGGTTTTCACTTCGGCTCATTGCCACTCTCTTCGTATTATCTTTGACTTCATGATTTCATTTGTGGTGATTTAAAATGTACACAGTTGATCTTTCTAACATCTGGCTTCTTGGTTCCTTGACCTCCTCTCCTCCAAGAATCTTTACTTCCTCCCCACTTTGGCATCTGCCTTCTGAGGTCATACGCTTAAAAGCTAAATGTGATCATTATCAATCATAGTAACTCTCTATAATCTCAATTTCATGCCTCACGTTTTCTAACCACTACCTCTATCTTTCAAGTTCTCTCCTCTGTTTCTTTCTACCTCCCTTCCTCTCTTTCTGTCTTTACACATTGCCAGTGATTCTTTGACCTCACCAAAAACCCCCAAAAAACCCAGTTGCTGTTGAGTTGATTCCAACTCATAGTGACCCTATAGGACAGAGTAGAACTGCCCTGTAGGGTTTCCAAGGAGTGGCTGGTGGCCCCAGAGTGAGCACTTATTTATTGGGGTGATTGTGTTGCATTCTCCTTGCCAACTGAATGTCCTCATTTTCTTCCTCAGGCAGATAGAAATTGCTTTTCCAGTTGATCATTGTATTCACCCTTTGCGTAGCCCCTCAACGTCCTGCCGCACTCTTGCTTTGTTGTAATCACTAGAAAGAAACCACAACCTTGATTTTATCCAACTTTTTGCCTACTTCATGTCTACACCCATACAGCTGAGTAAGACTAGGAAACACACACACACACACACACACACACAGAAAACCGTGTAGAATGGTTTCACTTCAGATTCATGACCAACAGCATTAAGTGGGCCCTTACAGCTGCTTTCTACTGCATTCATTCTTCCTGGATGACTAACACTTTCTACTCTCCTGTTTAATCTCATGCACAGTGTATTAAACCATACCCGATTCTTGGCTGGTTCATAAATAGGCTATACACTCTCAGCCTTTTCTGACAGTTCCACCACCTCACAGCTCTGTGACCCTGGGTAAGTTGCTTAACTTTTCTGTACATCAGCTTCTTCATTTAGAAGATGGATATATTATACCTAGACCACCAGATTGTTGTGCTGATTAATTGAAATCTTATCTGTGAAGTCCTTAGCATACTACCAGACACATAGCTGGGGTTCAAGAATTCCTGACTTATATTATTACACTTACTTCTTTATTGCTTCTACACCTAACAAACTTCTACTCATCTTTAAAGCCAAGAACAAAAGTTTTTCCCTTCTGAATATATCTGCCACCCCTTGCTGTATATTACCATAGCATCCTGTGCAGGGCTTTTCCAGTAGTTACCACGTTGCCTTATAATTGTTTCCTTTATAGTCTAGTTCCTCAGCTAAAGTGTCTCCTCCTTGGTAACACTCCATGTGTGTTTTTAAACTTTGCATCTGAATGCTCTAGCCTAGTGACTGGCAAAAATTAAATGCTAGTTGTGCGAATAAAAGAGGTAGTTAGTGTTTTCATTATTCAGATGTTACCTCTTTATGTTCAGGTTTATTGCCGAAAATTGTTCTCAAATAACAAATTACTTTTTGTAAGGAATTTTTTTGAAAATAAAGGCCACGGTAGCTTTGAAACCTGATCAACATCAATTATATGAAAATTATTTCTAATTAGTCCAGATGGGTGAATGGGTAGAGTCAACTGATTATCTAGCCCGTTACCAGAGTTAAGGCTGGATCTAGAGCCCTGTTAAACACTACCCTACTCCATAACACAAGGCACTGTCAGACTAGCACATTCTTGGGACCGTGCATGCTGAGATGACTCTCAGAGGTCAGCTGTCCCCATAGTTTATTCTGCCACAAATTTGACACACAAAGGCACTGATGCTTCCCTGTATAAACTCCGCTTCAGATGGCCATGTGAGAGGCGTCTGTATTCCTTTTGGGTATTCTGCGTGTTCTTTAAAAACTCTCCTACTTCAGAGTCACCCAGGATTGTAAGAGGCTAGAGAACTAAAGGTTTGTTCTGGGGTTGCGTAGGAATGGAACACCCTGCTGCTGTTCTATCTGATACATTTGTCCAGTGAATTTGTGTCTCTGCCTGTTTGGGAAGATGAACAGAAGCCACACAAATAGATGTTGTTGTATGTATTTTTCTGATAAAACGTGTGAAAAAGCACAGGCAGGCTGTCTGCGCTTGTGTAAAAGTAAGCCTTCCTTGTTCCAGAGCCTTTAATACATTTTCCTTTACTGTTTTGAATTTTCATCACTTGAGGCTTGAATCATGTAAGAAAGAACTACTATTTCAATTTTATGTTTGGACATATCACTTTTTTAAGGGAAGGTGGGAGAACAACGAACAAACTGTCTGTAGATGTTGTCGCCACTTATAAACAGTTTTGCTGAGGGCATTACAAGGTGTGAAGAACTGTCACCTGCAAGAAGATCTATTGGTTCTCTGACTTTTCAGCATCTGGGAAAGAACTGAGAGGCCAGTTGAAACCTCATACCATGCAAAATTGTATTAGATTTTTCATAGTTACTTCATTCTCCTTCCCTTCCCCTTCTGAATGGAGAAACCCTACAGGCCTTTTCTCATCCCCCTCCACACCCAGCCTGATGGATCATCTGAAACTCTCTTAGGGCACTTCCTATGGAATTACACAAAGAAATATTGTACATGTAAAAGGCTAGTAGGAAGCCATTCAGTTATCTGCATTTGTTTAAGAACTTAAAAATGCAGGCAAGGCTGCTGCCAAGACTTGACTGCCCCCAGCTTACAACACAGTTTTAAGAAACTGACAGGTCCTTATGGCTGATCAGTTAATCTGTTGTGTAACAGTAAAAAACAGGCAAAGAGCACGTAGCTCTTTAACAAGGCTGTTGTTTGTTACTCATGAACAGTTATCTTCTCCCTTGAAACTGCAGTTTCTGTATCATGAACTAAACCTTAAAAAAAAAAACATGTTGCCGTCGAGTTGATTCTGACTCATAACAACCCTATAGACAGAGTAGAACTGCCCAGTAGGTTGGAACTGCTGATTTTGTGGTTAGCAGCTGAGCTCTTAACCACTTCGCCACCAGGGCTTCTGTTTTACTCATCTAGTGCTGCTATAACAGAAATACCACAAGTGGATGGTTTTAACAAAGAAAAATTTTTTCTCTCACAGTCTGGTAGGCTAGAAGTCTCAATTCAGGGCATCAACTCCAGGGGAAGGCTTTCTCTCTGTTGGTTCTGGAGTAAGGTCTTTGTCATCAATCTTCCCCTGATCTAGAAGATCCTCTGAGCAGGAACCTCAGGTTCCAAGGATGCACTGTGCTCCCAGCATTGTTTTCTTGGTGGTAAGAGGTCCCCCTGTCTCTTTGCATGGTTCCCTTTTATATCTCAAAAGAGATTGGCTCAAGACACAATCCAATCTTGTAGATAGTCCTGCCTCATTAACATAACTGCCACTAATCCCATCTTATCAACCTCACAGAGATAGAATTTACAACATGTAGGAAAATCACATCAGATGACAAAATAGTGGATCATCACACAATACTGGGAATCATGTCCCAGGCAAGTTGACAGATATTTGGGGGGGGGACACAATTCAGTCCATGACAGCTCCACATAGTAACCCTATTGGACAGCAGGTAACTGCCCCATAGGGTTTCCAAAGAGTGGCTGGTAGATTCAAACTGTCTGCCTTTGGTTAACAGCTGAGCTCTTAACCACTGTGCCACCAGGGCTCCATATCATGAACTACAGGATGACAAACAGACCAAGATTGCTAACATTGGACAACAGAAACTGAGAGCTATGTAACATAAGGACTTCAGGGCACTTGTCTTAACACAAAAATGAAAATAATATTATTAGCAACTGCTATTATTTATCAATTGATTTCCAAGTGTCAACTCCTGAGCTAAACAATTAAGTACACAGAGTTATCATTTAATCCATCTAAGAACCCTGTGTGATTGCTCTGTTATCACTACTATACAGAAAAAGAAACTGACCCTCCCAGAGGCTAAGTCACTTGCTAAAGTCACATAGAGAGTAAGGAAGTGTGATATTTATATCAGACCTTATTTGAAGCATATGCCTCTTCCTACTACCCAAATCCCAGACAAAACTACAGATTAGACATGCTCTGAAACAAGGAAAATGACATGGAGAGCCCAAAGCAGCAGGTATACCTGTAAGATTATGGTAAATTTTAAAGTCAGCAGACTGTCGAACTGAACAAATACAGATTATATACTGATTACAAGCCCAGTTAGGTGCTAAACTCTGGATGAAAATAAATGCCTGGGGGTTGGAGGAGTTTGGATCGTTCTAGTCTTATCCTCAGTTCTCTGCCATATAGCAAGGAATTCAGCTCCCCTCCCATTCCCAACCACCCACAAGTAGGGCTCCTATTCCCAAAGTTGTAAACATTCATTTAGGTAGGGGGAGCACACGCGCCAGTTTTCCCTGGACAGTACTGGGTCATCTATTGTTCCAGTGTCTTGCCAATAGCACCCAATTGCACTTTCAAAAGTGTCATAGTTTGCACACGAAGTCACGATTGCTTTAAGTTTAGATTTTTTTTTTTTCCATCAGTCTGGCAAAGGGGAAACTTAAATGGACCAAAGAATGTTAACGTTACTGGTAAAGAGTCTTTTCCACGCTGTGTGTTGTCCCTGGAAAACCTTTGGAAAAGAGCATGAGAAGAATGAGAATGACACTGTATCTATACAACATATGGAGTCACTGGGCTGTCACTGCTGGGTCCTCTTCCCCTCCCCCTTGTCCTGTCAACCCCTGGGGACTTGCTTCCTTGGCTGGTATGTTTGGAGGTGGTAGGGAATTGCCTACATACCTTTTATCTCTCAAAGACCTGTGGGAGAAAGTTATTTCCTAGCTAAGGTGGAATCTTTTGATTCAGTGAAGTTCAAAGCACAGTTTCTGATTAACCACATGTAAGCCCCACCATTGCAGATGCCCAACCCCTGTTTGAATTTGACAATTTGGGAGCATCTGTGCTTTTAGTGACAAGCAAGCAACTCGACATTCCACCCCTTCCGCAGAGCAGCTGATGCCACAGCTGGGAACACGCAGCTTGCCTTGCTGTCCTGGGCTGGGCAAGGGGGTCAGATGGAAACACTTGTGGGGCTTTCGGGACACCTTTCTCCCCTCTCTGCCCCTCCTTCTTCCTAAAACACGGAGCAAACTTGAAAGGGGTGAACATTTGATTTTTGGATTCAGAATGAGCATGGCTTTTTCACATATAAAAAGGATGGGATGAATTAAAACTTAATTTAGTTTGTGAAATTCAGGAAGAGCCATGGTGCTGCCAAAATGCCACCTTTATTGGAGGCTTAGGTTGAAACGTCAGAATTCTATTTGCAGTCTGGGTGAGTATCCTGAACTGTACTTGTCACCTCTGTGACTGTTTTAAGGTGTTTTCCTAGCAAAATTATATAAATAAAACGTCTTCAGATTTTCATCTTTACTCAGCTGTGTTGCAAAGGGGTAATCGAACCCCACTGTAAGCGCTACGGAAAAACACAGCTTAGCTGACAAATTAGTGGTATTTGGTGCTAATATTACTAATTCAACATTTGGAAGGGTTGCTCGCTGGGGAAAAATAACATGTTCTATAAGCCACAGGAGAAACTAGGGAGATAGTTAATGGGTGTTGGCTCCGCTGCACATATTGCTCACAGTACTCTTCAAACTGCTGCTGACTTTCTGCCAATAGACATGGAAGTAATTGTCAACAAGATTTATTGTTACTTTCACATTTACACAGTGAGAGAGAAAAGGTTGAAAGAGTTCTGTGAAGTTCAGTACTGACTTCTCCTGAACAATAGCAAAGCATCCTGATTATCGCTAATGTGTGCCACAGAAAGAGTTTTGAATCGTTTGAGGCCTTAAAGCCATTCTTCTTGTCAGAGGCAAATTCCCCCGCCATCCGCAGTAATTTCTCCTAAGATCAATGAGCTGAGTGTCGCTATGTTTTTTTTCCACAGCAAAACGGTTGTTTTGCACATGGTGGAGCAGAGTTATTCAGCTACAGAATTAGAAGGAGGATTTAGAGTGTGACCAACGAACCACAGTCCTTGGAACTCACAAAAAAACTAACTCGGGAAAACAAAGATTTTAAATTTTGAAAGAGAAGGGCTTTGCTTGCCAGTTTAGAAGATGTCGGTGAAGGGATGTATTTGGTTAAAGATGCTAATGAATATTTAGGGGACTTTTTTTGTAGTAACATTCTTTCCATCTCAGTTCTATTGTAGGGATACCAGGTTTGTACAGACTTACGAAAGAGTTTCTCTCTCTTTCCTTCACATGGTGTCTAGCTCTACAGGAGTGGAGTGAAATTAAGATCATGAGATTATAATTTCCTGCGATTTGTATACTTTTTTTTCTAACAGTGAGGAGCAAATGCCTGAGTGCCAAGAACTATGCCAGCAGAGTGTAGGTTGATCAAGTTGCACATACAATTAACCCCCCACACTTAACACCACACAGAAGATTATCTCTTCCTTGAATTTCAGGATGGCGTTTCTAGGCACAAGAAGCACCTGTTGGTAGAATTTCTCCCTGTAATGAAGGCCATCTGGATAGGAGGGTGTGGGGGCTCTGATAAGTGGAGAGAGAGCCCCTGGTACTGACTGAGGTGGCAACTGCTCTGAGAACTCTTAACAACTGTTGGGGGAACAAATACATTGGACAAGGAGTCATTTATCTAAGCAGTATTTACACAGGCAGCAGGCATTGGAAAAGGAAATGATTTGGATTATGAAAATTTTTTTTTTCCTATGCAAAAAATAAACGCAATGCAAGAAATCTGAAACCTCCTGGCATTCCCCCTTGACATTGGAGCATTTACCACGGTGCTTGTTTTCATACCATGGAGTGCTTATCCCTTGATTACTTTTCAGAGAGGGAGGAGAATGGATAGAAAGGCGCCCATCGTTTAAAAAGCTACCCTTCAAAGTTTAGATAAAAGTGGGGCAGAAGCAGGATTGACAAGTAACGCCGGTAATATTAGATGTCAGAGAAGAACACAGAACCTGCTGTACTGAATTGATAAAGAGGCCTATTCAGCTTTGTGGTTTGTATCTTGGAGTGGCACAAAGAAGTATTTCCTGGGAGGCTATGGTGGCTTTCTACGATGTGAACCTGAAAATGAGAAGGAAGTAAAACTGACATTTCTTGGCCATTTCTCAATGGCTGTTTGAGTATTAGTCAATTTATGGAATTTATGAAACACCCCCACCCACCCAGCCCCTCCTTTTTTTCTTTCAGAAATCCATATTTTTATTAAGATATTTTTGAATTTAGTTAATATTTATTAAGCCCCATTCTGTGCCAAGTGTTGCTTTAGGCACTTGGATAGCAGTGAAGAGAACAGATAAAAATCCCTTCCCTCACTGGGAGAGAGATAATAATAATAATAATGAAAATATAATAAATAGTAATAAGTGAGCTGTAGGAAAAAATAAAGGAGAGGAGGGGGCATATTGGTATGAGGAGAGGGACATATAGTTTTATATAGGGTCAGGAAAGCCTCCTTGAAAGCTGGCTTTGAAGTAAAGACCTAAAGGAAGAGTTCAGACTTCTACTGAATCGTAGCAACACGCTCTGATTACCACTAACGTGTGCTACAGAAAGGGTTTGGCTTCATTGGAGGCCATTGTTTGAGGAGTAAGCTATAGGGCCTCCGGGAGAAGAGTGTTCCAGGATAAGAGAAGAGGTTGTACAAAGGTCCACAGGAAGGAGCAGGCTTGCTATTTTCAAGGAACGGCAATGAGACCTGTATGTAGTGGATAAAGCTTAAGAGGAGCATTGGATAGTGTCAGAGATGACTGAGGGGCCTGATGGTGTCATGTCTTGTGGGCTTTTATTCCAAATAAGATGGGACGTCATTGGAATGTTTTACAAATAAAAATGACCTACTTGTTTTAAACAATTCATTCGCGTTGTTGAGACAACTCTGTAGGGGCAAGATTGGAAGTAGAACAACCAATTAGGAGGCTGCTGAAATAATCCAAGTGTTATCATGGTGCTTTAGGCCAGAGTATTAGCAGTAGGGGTGGTGAAAAGTGGTTAGAGTCTGAGAATATTCTAAAGGTAATGAGCGGGCCAACAAAATTTGCTGATTTAGTAGCTATAGAGTATATATAAAATAATTTTTTCTTAAATTATCCTTTTACAAGATATATATATATATATAATAGTTATTAAACTGTCCTTTTACAGCTTCTAGAGGTAAACGCATGTACTTTTGCTCATGTTGCAGAAGCCCAAGATCACCTTATCTACAGTTTGTTTTTTTTAAACTTTTGACCATATTTTCCACAGGGCTTCACATTTATAAGGAACCCTGGTGGTACAGTGGCTAAAGTGCTTGGCTGCTAACAAAAAGGTTGGTGGTTGGAGCCCATCAGGCACTCCTTGGGAGAACTATGTGGCAGTCGGCTTCTGTAAAGATTTGCAACCTTGGAAACCCTATAGGGCAGTCCTACTCTGTGCTAAAGGGTCGCTATGAGTTTGAATTGACCCGATGATGGTGGGTTTTATTTATTATTTATTTTCACATTTATAGACAGAAGACTTCCAACATTGTCCTCATGTGGTAACCTATTCTCACAGTCATTCTACTTGGCCTCCCCTTGACCTCCTCCAAGTTCATTATGGTCTTTATTAGGTGTATGCCCTGTTCCAAATAAGCTGCTGCACTATATCTTGATTTGAAAATATCTATTACATCTATCAAGATAGAAGATACTACTCTTCCCTCCGTTGTTCCATATTCTCTTCCTCTACAACAGCATAAGCAATATATCAAAATATTAGTCAATCCTGGTACTGAGTACACTTTATTTACTTAATAGATAATGTAGCCACTTCTGGTCAGTGAAGTGGCCACATTATCTATTAAGTAAATAATAGTAACAGTAGCCTTTTATGTAGCAAGGAACTTTTTGAGGGCATTACACTTATTTTCTCATTTAATCTCCACAGTCATTCAGTGAAGTAGGCACTTAAAAGGAAACTGAGGTCTAGAAACTAGGTGCCTCACTTAACTAAGGTCTTACAACTAGTATTCTATTACCACTACATTCCTGCTCTCATGTTTCATATCCTTGGAGTTATTTTTAATTTCGATTGGATAAGCACTACCCTCTGAAGTGCAGTCACCACCAGAAGTTCAGTTTAGGACTATTGACTGCTGGAATATAGGATTTCTGTCGATATAAGGCCCACCCTCAAATGAGAGGGACTGACCAATATCTGCCTCTTCTCCATGGTTGTTGTTCCTATATTGATTTGGGTCCAAATGAGCAAACTTTCACACCAAATGATATGTCATTTCCCTTCTTTTTAGTGGTGGCCACCATGCATATTATCACTGCGTTAATTAAAAGCAGACTTTTCTTTTTTATCCCCCTTTTTATCCCTTTTTTGTTCTAATTATCTACTGTGGGTTTCCCTCTTCCTATTAGGCTGATAGAATACTTTGCAATAGCTTTTTTTTTTTTTAAGGAATAATAAATACATGGTTAATCCACTATTCTGAAAGTGTTGTATAATGCCCTGACTAAAAAACTTAAGTAATGAATTCTAGTAACCACTGAATAGAAAACTGAGAAATTTCTCTTTATAAAGTTTTTTTTTTTTTAATTTTATTTTGTGCTTTAGGTGAAGGTTTATAGCTCAAGTTAGTTTCTCATACAAAAATTTATACACATATTGTTATGTGACCCTAGTTGCTCTCTGTATACTGTGACAATGCCCTCCCCCTTTCTACTCCAGGGCTCCAATGTCCATTGAACCAGCTTCTATCTCTTTCTGCCTTCTCATTGCTCCTCTGGACAGGAGCTGCCCATTTAGTCTCATGTATCTACTTGGGCTAAGAAGCACACTTTTCATGAGTATCATTTTATGCCTCATGGTCCACCCTAATCTTTACCTGATGAGTTGGCTTTGGGAATGGTTTTAGCTCTGGGTTAACAGAGAGTCCGGGGACCATGTCTTCTGGGGTTCCTCTAGTCTCAGTCAGACCATTAAGTCTGGTCTTTGTATGTGCATTTAGTTCTGCACCCCACTTTCCTCCTGCTCTGTCAGGGACTCTCTGTTGTGTTCCCCGTCAGGGTGGCCATTGGTGGTAGCTGGGCACCATCTAGTTCTTCTGGTCTCAGGCTGATGGAGTCTCTGGTTTATGTAACCTTTTTTGTCTCTTGGGCTCATATTTTCCTTGTGTCTTTGGTGTTCTTCATTCTTCTATATTCCGTGTTCTTTATAAAGTTTTAAGAGAAAAAGCAAAGCAAAACAAAACAAAAAATCCATCCCCTGGGGAAAAATTATGGTCTCCACAGACAGGGATCTATGTGAAATTACTAGACTATTGCTGCATCCTTCGTATTTTCTTTCTTTCTCTTTTAATTTGCTACTCTAGATTTTTAAGATGGATGTTCTTTATAGATGACAAACACTGAATGTTTTCAATAAAAGTCAGCAGTGAGTATTGGAATAAGATAAATCAGTAGAGAGAGCAGAACAAACAAGATAAGATTCTGTATTGTTTTTAAAAACATCCTGTTATGATTATCACTTTTTTTGGTACAACTATGCAAGGAGAAAAAAGGCATTTTTCTTATTTCCGGGTTAGTTAATTTTAACAACAGTAGTTAAGTCATAGTAAATTAAATATTATAAAGTCGATGAGTAAATTAATTTAATAACATCTGTCAAATAAATAATGATTAAGCACAGTTTACCATAACAAAAAGGTAAAACAAACACCATGGTATTGAGTTGAACAGTACATAACTTTTTAGCTTAAGAAGTCAGATGTCACAGAATTCTTTTATAAACATGCTGACTAGAATTTAAATTTCATAATGACAACACAGAGATTAAGTATAAAACTGATGAAAAGTACACTGAACCCAACCATCTATCAATTATATCTTTGCAATTTTGAGGTATCAGACTAGCCTACATGCTTCTGTCTTTTTTTTATTCTTGTAACAAGATTTTAAAGGCCAGCTCAGTACTCTGTATTTTAAAGCATTTGGTTCAATAATTCAGTTTTTCATTCTCTCAAATATACTGCTGTTGAAACCAATTATCATTAATTTCAACACAACTATATTAAAAATGTTTGGATCTTTAATTTCCACAAGAGCTCTGGCCTTATTTATTGGGTAGAGTAAGTTGCAGAGGAGTAAGGAGTTTGTAAACAAACAGCTTGGGCTTGATTCTTTGCTTAGTAACTCCCCATATCCTAGTACTTATATAACCTTTGTCCATTTAACCTGGCTGGGTCTCTTTCATGATTAAGGGCTTCTAGGAGAATTATAAAATAATCTATTTTGGGATAATCTGTACAATGTAAAGCACCAAACAAATGGTAACAGTCCCAGGACTGTAAAATTGTGGATATTACTATAAACAAACAGTAGTCATACTGCAACCAAATTTAGGTCTACCAGTACCACTTGTCATCACTAACTCATGGTGACCCCATGTGCTCCATAGGGTTTTCAATGGCTGATTTTTCAAAAGTAGATCGCCATGCCTTCCTCCTAAGGTGCCTGTGGGTGGGCTTGAACCACCAACCTTTCAGTTAACAACCAAGTGCCTTAACCATTTGACCACCCAGGGACTCCAAATATAGGTCTAACTTTGTAAATAAAGTTTTATTTGAAACACAGTCACACCCATTTGTTTGTGTATTTTTTGTGACTCCTTTTGAACTACAAAGACAAAACTGAGTAGTTGTGACAGAAGCTGTCTGGCCTGTAAAGCCTGAAATATATACAATCTGACTATTTACAGAAAAAGTTTGCTGAGCGCTGATAAAACCAACATGAAGGTCACCATTGGTTAAACAGTTGACATTTCCTTTCCAATATCACCTGAAGACTTTACAAAGTTGAAAAGAGTGACTCATATTTGAGAGAAATTCTGGCCCTATTTCTAGAAAAACTGTAGGGGAAGAAATATAAAACAATAACCAACAACAAACCAAGAGTCCTCCCCTCCTCCAAACTCTGCGGCCGACTAGAATTTTGTATTGCTAGAGGCAAGGAAACTCAAAGCTCACTAAGTTTCCAGCTTGCTGTTAAATTTGGCATCACTAATTTTCGTGGGGTTCAAAATGCAACAAACTGCTTTCTTCTGTAATGATATATGTGGGTCTCTTTGCCTGAAGTGCATGGTGAGTATTAATTAAGGTGCCTCTCTGTACAAACTTGTTCCTCAGGAAGGAAGTGAACACTTTCGCCGGTATCTCACTATCCTTAGATTAAAATATAAGCGAATGAGCATAAGGCTCATGAACATTTTGTTAGATTTAAATCTGTTTTCTTCTATACCCCATACCCAAAATCTTTCTCTTTTTTCTCCTTAATCTACTATAACTACAGCACAAAACAGTGGTTAAGTGTACAGATTCAGTAGCCAACCCTCAGGGTTCAAATCCTGCGTCTGCCACTTCCAAGACCGTGACCTTAGAAGTCATTTAACCACCTCCTCCTTAGTTCCCTCATTCAATTAAAAGGGAATAATAATGGTACCTTCCCTGAATAGTTGTTGAAAAGATTACATGAGTTAATATATGTAAAGTGCTTTTAACAGTGCTTGGCACATAGAAAGCACCATAATGTTATTGGCTATTATTACCATTCTAGCACTTAGATTTCTTCAGAAGCCATTTGTTCCAAAGATGACATTTCAAATTGTGTTTTTAGGTGAGATACGGCTCAAACTTTCAGTAAGAGAAAACACACACACACTCAAGTCAATTGATATAGTTATTTCTAGTTCAATAAAATGAATACACATGCAGCAGGTATTATTTACCTAGTACTGTGTCAGAGTGCTGGTGATAAAAAAATAAATGTTCTCAAATAATTTACAACCTAGCAGAAAATATAAAACCTACGCACATGAAACACTTAGAGACCAATTCAGCAGTAGCAACATCCCCATTATCTTATCATCCAACTTCTTATTTTATTTATTGATAAGTTACTCTTGCCAGAGCCTATATCTGCTGTTTTACAGATACATCTCATGGATCCTCACATACCAGTCCTGAGATGAGATATCATTAACCCTGTTTAACATATGGGAAAATGTAGCTCAGAGAGGTTAAATGACTTGCTTAAGGTCATGCAGATAGTAACACTCTATATGTCTAACTGAAAAAAAAAGATTTAAAAATTCTTCTTTCTCAGATATCTCATCAATGTTTTAAACAAAAAGTCTAACTTTGATTTAAAGAAGAATCCTGTCCATTTAAGTGTGGTTGAGGAACCTTTTAGGGAGTCAATGACTTATAATTTCTCTCTTTATATTGGTTTATTAAGTTATATAAGCAAGTTCAAAATAAATTATATGTACTAATGACATAAAAGGAGCCTTTATGGTGCAATGGTTAAGCACTCGGTTGCTAACCAAAAGGTTCACAGTTTAAACCTACCAGATGCTCATAGGAGAAAAGACCTGACAATCTGCTCCTGGAAAGATGATAGCTTGGGAAACCCTATCAGGCAGTTCTACTCTGTCTTGTGAAGTTGCTGTGAGTCACAATCCATTTGATGGTACACAACAATGACAATGACATAGAATCCCTGGGTGGTGCAAAAGGTTAATGTGCTTGACTGCTAACTGAAATGTTAGAGGTTCAAGTCCACTCAGAGGTGCTTCTGAAGAAAGGTTTGGAGATCTACTTCTGAAAAACCAGCCATTGAAAACCCTGTGGAGCACAGTTCTTCGCTGACACACATGGAATCCCATGGCTTGAAGCCAACTCCATGGCAGCTGGTTAGTTAGTTGCTTTGGAAGTCAGAAATAAGAATATTCAAAGGCTGGAATAAATTAATGAGCAGGTTTTACGAAGTTTTTGGTGATGAATTTTGGTGACTATTTTAATTCAGCACCATTGCTTTTTAATGTTCAAAGACCTGCTCTTGAAGATGAGACATACATTTAAATACACCCCAAAGAGCCTGTAAAACGTCACTCTGTTGTTTCATGTAGATATATTTTTCTTTATGCAATAGATGTATTTTTTTAAAAAATTGAAGCATGATCCCTTGGCATGTAGTTGATGCTTAATAAATACTGAAAAAAAAACCCCACCAAACCCTAGCTAATAAAAAGAAAGAATGAATGTATTTACATTGAATTTACATTGTAATTTTAGAGCGGCTTTATTTTCATTTCTGATTGATATTTAATCGGTTGTGGCCTTGCCACTGTAACTTTAATTATGTGTGTCCCTGCAGACTCTGTAGCAAGTAGTGTTAAGTGAATACACACATGTCTAAAAATCCAGTATTCAAGGAACTTCAAAGCATGTCCTTTTGAAAAATACTCTTGTAATGTATAGCAACCCTATAGGACAGAGTACAACTGCCCCATAGGGTTTCCAAGGAATGCCTGGTGGAGTCGAACTGCTGACTTTTTGGTTAGCAGCTGTAGCTCTCAACTGCTGTGCCACCAGGGTTTCCCTTGTAAAGTAAAAAATCAAAATAATACTAAGCAAAACAAAAAACACATGATTTATCTGGTCCTTAGCTTCAATGTTTCTGTATATTTTGTTGTATTAAAAACTGTCTTTTCTAGAATATCAGCGATAAGATTTAGCAAGCCTGTTATCAAAGTGGGGAAAAATACGCATGTTTGTGCGTGTGTGTCAGTAGATACAATGCTCACAGCTGTAAAAGGTGTGTACAAGGGAGAAGACATGAGATTTTAAGAGATCTACAGTAGTGGTGAAGCCCTGGTGGCAAAGTGGTTAAGAGCTCAGGCTGCTAACCAAAAGGCCAGCAGTTCAAATCCACCAGCTGCTCCTTGGAAACCCTACAGGGCAGGTCTACTTTGTCCTATTGGGTCACTATAAGCTGTAATTGACTCCACCGCATACAACAATAGTGGTTCAGTGGCAGAATTTTTGTCCTCCATGTGGCAGATCTGGGTTTGATTACTGGCCAACGCACCTCATGCACAACCACCACCCATTTGTCAGTGGATCCTTGTGTGTTGCTTTGATTGGAACAGATTTCAGCGGAGCTTCCAAAATAAGTCAGATTAGGGAAAAAAAAAAAAAAAAAAAACGCTAGCGATCTACTTCTAAAAATTCCTGTGAATCACAACAGTTAATCTGCAACTGCTCATGGGGATGGCATCCCAAGAAAACCGAACCCACTGCCATCCAGTCGAGTCGATTCCGACTCATAGTGACCCTATAGGACAGAGTAGAACTCCCCGTAGAGTTTCCAAGTAGCTCCTGGCGAATTTGAACTGCTGACCTTTTGGTTAGCAACCATAGCACTTAACCACTAGCCAGCAGGGTTTCCGATACGACTGGGCATTTTTCATTCAGTTGTGTACGGGGTCGCTATAAGCTGGAGGCCAACTCCATGGCAGCTAACAACAACCACAATCACTTTTGTGATTTTATCGAGGATTTCATATGAAATGGAAGCAGAATATTATCAGTTTTGTCTGTAGCCCGATGTTTCTCCAGATGTGCTCTGAGACCCACCTACCTGAGGGTTATGTGGAACATTTATTAAATGCAACTTTCTGGGCCCCACCCTACACGTAGCAAATCAAAAATAAAATAAAAAAGGTTGTGAAGTTTCTATCTGTACATCTTTACCACTGCAAGAGGGAAAAGCAATGAGAAGTTTAATTTTGACAAGTGATGAAATTAACAGTAGCGGTTAAGTGCTATGACTGCTAACCAAGAGGTCAGCAGTTCAAATCCGCCAGACGCTCCTTGGACACTCTATGGGGCAGTTCTACTCTGTCCTATAGGGTCGCTATGAGTCGGAATCCACTCGATGGCAGTGGGTGGTTTTTTTTTTTTAACTCCTGTAAAAACTTTGATTTCCTTTCTAAACCAAATCAACCCTGATTCATGGCAACACCTTCTGTCTCAGAATAGAACTGTGCTCCCTAAGGTTTTTAATAGCTGGTTTTTCTACCAGATTGCCAGGCCTTTCTTCTGAGGCACCTTTGAGTGGACTCAAACCTCCAACCTTTCAATTAGCAGCCAAATAGGTTAACTGTTTGTACCACCCATGACCTCTTTTCATTTAAGAAACAAACAAACCAAGCCCATGGCTGTCAAGTTGATTCTGACTCTTTGCCACCTTATAGGACAGAGTAGAACTGTCCCATAGAGTTTCCAAGGAGCGCCTGGTGGGTTTGAACTGCCAACATTTGGTTAGCAGCCGTAGCACTTAACCACTACGCCACCAGGGTTTCCTTCCTTTCTAAAGGCTTCCATCATTTAGAATCAAATGTACTTGGCTTCTGCTTAATATCTTTGCGACTATTAGGTGACATTTGAAAGAATAAAAAATGGTTGTAGTGTGAAAAATAAAGCCATGGGTCAGAGTCACGGTATAGTCTTTCCTATAAGTCCTGTCTTTGGTGACTAAATTCTATTTCACTGATTCTCAGGGTAATTTTTGGCAACCACCAAAACTCAAAAAAGAGAATGATAATACCGTGCTTTTGGTGTTAATTACTGTAACTCATGTAATGAGTGCTTACATTGCATCAGAATTTCTCCTCAGCTTATTTTGTCATTTATGCATATTTTATCAGTGAATCCTCAAAATCAGCTTCCAAGCAGGTATTATTACTTGGATTCAGCTGATGATGAGATGACTATTTAGAGAAGTTAAATAGCATGCTCCATATCACATAACTAGTCAAGGGCAGGGCTGGGGAGTAACTCAGGCACATCTGACACCACAGTTTGGGAGCTTAAAACAAGCATCTTGCCATGTCTGATAATATATTCATAATTCGGTAATGTGGTTACTGTTGTGATACTTTAATGAGCAAAAGTAAGTAGTCTATTTCCCCTTGTGCTTAATCCCTTTGCCTCCATAGCCTATGAGGTCATTAACCCGATCAGCTGACCCAGAGAGCTTCTCCTGTTTGACTTGCACCCTCTGTGTCTAACACACCTGGGGTTTGCAATGGTGTGTTTCCATTGTTTGGAGCTGTTTTAAAGGAGAATCGAAGACTAGGGCACTGACATTCATCAGGTCAAGCTGAATAGGCCAAAAATGATTTGCAGATCTGGGGTAGATTCTGGAATCTATATCTGCTAAAAAGTTTCTGAATTGTGGAAGGCTGAGCTGCATTCCAAGGGACATAATGAGTGGAACACAAAGTCTACTCTCTCTGTCATTCATGCTTTGGGCAGGCTTAGTGCTCTCTTTCCCATCACAAAACTGAGAGGGAAAAAAATCTCCTTCTCAAGAGTGGAGTTTTAAATGAAGTATCTGAGGAATAATTGTGACACTTTTCCAACCAGAATGAAAAACTAACTGAACTCCAAGAGAGTCAGAAACCAATTTGAAAAAGGAAGGTTGGAGGACAGAAGCAGAGAAAGCCATGATTTCTGAAATGGAAAGGGTAAGGACAGGCAAACTTAGCATAGCTCTGCGCTCTGATGAAAACCAGCTGAGTATGTAAAGTGGAATGGGGTTTAAAATACGTACAATTAAAATTAATATATTTGAATAATTATGAGAAGAGTAATAGGTGCAACAATAACCAATGAATGAGAAAAAGAAAATACAGAACATGTTGTTTTGAAAGGCAATGCCAAACTAACAAAAACTTCAAGACACAGTTCGAGGTCCAATTTTTCTGAATGATGGAAATGGGTAAAATGTGGTAGAAACTTTAGCTCTGAGGCAAAGTATTTTAACATCAACAGATTTTAAATATTGGTAGCCTTCCAATACCATGTAACCATTAAATCTGAGGCATCATTTTCTGGGACTAATAATGAAGCTCAGCAAAGACAAAGTTTGCTCCTGGGAGGACATTGTGGAGATCATGGGAGACTTTCCATTGGTATAGACATTTCAGAGAGGCAGACAAATTTCTACCAACTTCTCTGATTAGGTAGTAACTTCAGGTTCAGAACTAAGTTTATCAAAAGACCATGCTGTATTCTGAAAGCTTCAATGGACTTATATCTTAGAGATTCTTTACAATACTAGTTGCCATGACTTTCACTACTCAAATGAATCAACCTGGAGGAATAGGATTAATTTAGCAAGAAGTTTTCTAGGGGAAAAAAGCCTAGGGGGATTTTCTTTTCTTTTTTTTTTAATTGTACTTTAGATGAAGGTTTACAGAGCAAATTAATTTCTCTTTAAACACTTAATACACGTATTGTTTTGTGACATTGGTTGCCAACCCCACAACATGTCAAAACTCTTCCCTTCTCGACCTTGGATACCCATTACCAGCTTCTTGTAGCTTCCTGCCTTCTGGTCCTTGCCCCTGGGCTGATGTGCCCCATTAGTCTTGTTTTGTTTTATAAGACTGTCTAATCTTTGGCTGAAGGGTGAACCTCAGGAGTGACTTCATCACTGAGCTAAGAGAGTATTCGGAGGTCATACTCTTGCGGTTTCTCCGGTAAATCTGGCTTTTTTGTGTGTGTGAGTTAGAATTTTGTTGTACATTTTTCTCCAGCTCTGTCTGGGACCTTCTATTGTGATTCCTGTCAGAACAGTCAGTGGTGGTAGCCAGGCACCATCTAGTTGTGCTGGACTGAGTCTGATGGAGGGTGTGGTAGTTGAGGTCCATTAGTCCTTTGGACTAATCTTTCCCTTGTGTCTTTGGTTTTCTTTATTCTCCCTTGCCTCAGGTGGGGTGAGACCAATGGAGTATCTTAGGTGGTCACTTACAACTTTTAAGAACCCAGGCGCTACTCACCAAAGTAGAACATAGAACATGTTCTTTATGAACTATGTTATGCCAATTGAGCTAGATGTTCCCAGAGACCATTGTCCCCACAGTCCTCAGCCCAGTAATTCGGTCTCTCAGGGAGTTTGGATGTGTCTTTGGAGCTTCCATGACCTTGCCTTGGACAGGTTGTACAGACTTCCCCAGTTTTGTGTACCATCTTACAGCCTAGGGAGATTTGATGTTAGGGATCTGTCTTCCTGTGATTCTTTGGGCCAACATTATCTTCACTTGTAAGTGGATTTGCAAACAAAGTCACATATAGTTGATTACTCATGGAGGAAAAAAATCTGTTTTCTTTTCAAGTATCGATAGCTCGTACTGTAAATAGGATTTGTTCTTTCCAGAAAGATTTTCTAAAATTATAATACTGACTCAACTGTTTATATTTGTTTTAAATCTGCATTGACGTTAGGTGAAACAACTGAATGTCATGCTGTGTGAAGGAATTATTATAAGTTGAGGAATTTGCCATTTGAAATAAACTTGGATAACATAGCTGCAACACATTTGGCACAGATAAATATGCATAGGTCACCTGGATGACAAAATACATATATTTCTCTATGTTCTTTTTCAAAATTCCATTGAAAGTAAAGGAATTTTCAAAAACCATAAACACATGAGAAAAAAAGAAAATAGGAGAGCCGGCAATAGTAGAGAATGAATTTTTGGGAGATGAAGATAGAGTTGAAGACTGAATCTGATTTAGGGAAGGAGAGAAAGGTTCAAGCTATGTATCTGCAGAAGATGAAACTGAAGAAAGAGGATTATATTTGCTTTCTAGGACTCTAAAAAGGAGATGCCAGCCATAATGTGAGGCATGAAAAAAGCATGAAAATGAACACAAAGGGTCTGTATTTGGAATAGTTAGACCTCTGGGTCACTTTCTCAGCCTAGCCTAGCTTGCTCAGTGACTCTGACTGCCACCTGCCTTCCTCACACTCCCATCCCCCCAGCCACCAGTCTCCAATGACTAGAGGTTCTACTTCTCTAGAAATTGTACTAGAAAATCTCAGATTTGAGATACTCCAATGCTGAACATAGGACGCTGGGTTGATATCTGCATACTGAAATGTCAGAATTCCCCCCTTCCTCCTCCCACTCTCAAGTAGGAGACTGGAGAGCTTTTCTCTGAAAAAGTAGAATGGTCCTAAGCAGGGGGAGGGGGGTCTGGTTTCCAATAACAACAACAACAAAATTGACTTGTCACTCAATCATCCTACAGTACAGTTAATACAGTTCAACTTTTAACAAATTTCACCCCCCCACACAAAGAGCCCTGGTGGCACAGTTTAATGCTTGGCTGCTAATGGAAAGGTTGGCAGTTCCATCCCACCTAGTGACTCCATGGGAGTCCTGGTGATACGCTCCCATAAAGATTACAGCCTATAAAACCCTATGGGACAGTTCTACTCAGTGGCATGGATTTGCTATGATCATAGTCGACTAGATTGTACCTAACAACAACAACCCTTACATACAGTATTGCCATCGAGTGTTTTAAATACCCTACTCTTCAAGAAGTGAAAATGGGTAGCCAAGGTCAACAGATAATAAAGTCTCTGACATGAGAGAGAAAAGACCAAAACAATTTGCAAAACAATTCTTGGGAAACAAACACAATGACGAAAGTAGACAAATACTTTGAAGAAGATTCCACTATAATATTCGAGAAATAACCAGACATTATATCTATGAGGAAAAACAGGATGCTAAAAATAAACAATGAAAGAGAAGGAAAGAGGTTTTAGATATACAACAATTAAAATAAAAATTCAGTGGGCTGTAAAGATAAAGTTGAAGGAACTCTAGACAATTAGAACAAAAAGATAGAAATGGATAATAGAAGAAAGAAGAAAAAAAAAGAGAGAGAAAATTAAGAGACCAATTACAGAGATCCAAGAGCTAGTTCTATAGAGAAAATGAAATTATCAGAGGAACAGTACAAAAACAGTTTTCACTATTTTTAAAGACACAAGTCTCCATTTTGAAAGGGACTGCTAAGTGACAACAACAGTGAATGGAAATAAGTTTATGAGGACAAATAATTATTAGGATATAGTTTTGCTTGCTGTTACAAAGGACAAAAATAATAGTGGCTGGAACAAGATGAAGCTTATTTTTTTCTCATTTATTGATACAAACACAAGCAGACATGACTGCTTCATGACATTGAGTACCTAACACCTTTTACCTTGCTATTCTGCTGTCCTTAAAATATGGCTTCCTCTTTTGGTTTAAAATGGCTGCTTTAGCTACTGCCATCATGTCCACATTACAGCCAGTAAGAATGGCTATTTCCCTTTCTTTTCAGAATCCACTCCAGAAGCTACACATAATTTCTGTTCACACCTTGTTGGCCTGAAATGGGTCACACGATCAAACCAGCTACATTGGAAGCTGGGAATTGTAGCCTCTAATTTGGGCTGCCATGTGTATAGTGGTGTTAGATTTTTATATTGACATAAAATTCTTTAGATATTATTACCAATAATAGATATCTTCATATGTTTGTTGCTTGATTTAGTTTAAATTTATGATAAATTCCTACAGGTAGGAATTCACAATATTTTCACTTTGGAATTTGCTTTTCTGTACATTTTAAAGCACAAATTCACTTCTAAAATAAAAAAGCAGAGCATAAATGCATTGTTAAACAAGTACTATAAAATGCAATGTTTCATGTTACTATTAGAGTAACGGAAACATGAAAAAAGAATGAGGAGAAATAGATTTAAAAATAGGAAAAGGGAGAGAGACAAAGTCATAAAGATAGACATGAAAGAGGCAGGGAGAGAGGTCTTTACTTATTTAGTCTTGCATTGGTAGTGCCCACCATACTGTCTAAAACATAAATATTTGTTCAGGAATAAGAGAGAGCATAGAAAGATGATAAAGGGAAGGATCTAGGAAGGAATGCTAAGTAAGAGATACAATAGACTTTGATGAGACAACATGTTCAGTTTGTGATATTTTGTGACTTTACTATTAAGGGCATTTTATGACGTTTCAGCTGTACAACATTAGGCATTAACAGCAATATGACTGCTCTGTATTTAACCCAGGAACTAGATAAAATTGAATGGCGCCTTCCTCTATTCAACACCTCAGAATTCAGGTGATTTCCCAGTCCTGCAGCATGGGCACTAATTAGTTGAGACAAT
This sequence comes from Loxodonta africana, assembly GCF_030014295.1. Classification (NCBI taxonomy): domain Eukaryota; kingdom Metazoa; phylum Chordata; class Mammalia; order Proboscidea; family Elephantidae; genus Loxodonta; species Loxodonta africana. Next base: position 125,721,115 of record NC_087344.1, read on the forward strand.
GTTTCTTGTTGAAGGTGGATTAATAGTTTGTGAAAAATAGCATAAGCTTATCCTTCATAGGACTTAAGGAAGACAATATTAAGAAATGGAAGGAAAAATCTTGTTCCAGGTATGAAATATTAATTATAGCCCATAAAAAAGCTAGGATATAAGCCAGATACAAATTGGCCAGATTTTGGGAAAAAAATATAATTCTTCTGAAGGATTAAAACTGTGAAGGAGGGTTAGGACTGTTGATTAAAGCATGGATTTTAACAATGAAGGTTTGGAGAATAGAGAATTTCAGCTAATAATTTATAGCCTGGGCTATGATCCTAATTAGATATGGCAGAATATAGAAAGAAAAAATGTTATCATAGAATTTTCCTCTCAGTGGAGACTAAGGAACCCTAAGGACTTTATGAGGAGTCTACATTAGAGATCTTTTTTTTCCTTTTTTGTCTAAAGAGCTTCCAACTCAATCCCCATTGCTTCAATGTATTTTGATAATAGAATATAATAATAATTATTGTATTGTATGTACTTGTAGAAGCTTCAACTATGATATACAGAAAGCAGGGAAGGGGAGAAATCATTTTGTGTATTTTATTAACTCATTCATTATATGAGGTGACAGTGGTTATATCGAGATTGTATAACAGTCTGTTCTAAAGTATGGATTTTTTTGTGTAAAACAGCATGAGTGTATCATGCCAAAGTAATATGAGCATGAAAGAATATTCATCTTAGAATAATAAAGGAAGGATAAAATCATTTTACAAAATGAGACACAGAATTCTTTTACTCAAGTAGCTGCCAGTAGGTTGCCTAAGAAAAGGGCCAATATCGACAGCAGTGGGTTTGGTTTTTTTTTTTTTTTTTGGTTTACATAAGAGTCAGGTATAGACATTTGTATTAATCATAAAGATGGCATTTCAATCTTTTAGGCAACACACCACAAGCACTGCAATGTGTGTGGCGGGGTGGTCTTTAAATATATTAACTCTGCTAGTAGTAATTGATTCTAATTCCAGTTTTATTACTGTGTGGTCTTGATCATTTCTATCACTTTGCCCCTCTGGGCCATAATGAGCCATAGTTTCTTCATTTGTGAAATGAGGGGACTGGACAAGATCTTCTTCCAGTTTCAAAATCTCATTATACAATGATTTGAAGTAAAGGAGAGGCACAGTTAATAAACTACTGCTCTGAGGATTGACTACGTCTGCTGATCAATTTCAAGAGGTCAATCTCTACCTAACAAGAAGCAAGATGGAAAACGCATACAAATGATTGTGTAGAGGATGTTGGAGAAGGAAAAAAGAGACTTGCAATGTCTCTGACTGCTGGCAGTGTGGAGACAATAGGGAGTATTTGAATCAATTTGCTAACCTTGTCAGTATTAGACCGTGAGGAGGCCATTTGGAAGGTTAAAGAAGCAGGAAGGAGAGGATCTTGTGGTAGAGTAAGTGGAATGAGGGAAGGAAAAGCAAAGTGCAACGTGTGTGTGTGTATATGTGTGCACATGCAGGCAGCATGTTCCTATGCACATATATATGCTTGTGGCTCATATATATGTTTCTATGTTCCCAATGAGAGATAAAGAGCTTCAACCAATTTATGGTTCATTTGCTTTCTCCAAATCACCTGGCCAAAGTTTTATCTTAATACTCAAAATTGAAAAAAAGATCAGAGTTTTCTCTAATGAAACATGTTTGTAGAGAAAATTTTCCTGTTGATCCCAGACTTCTGCTATAATTACAGAATTTTAAATTCTTGGCTTTTAAAAATAAAGTTTTTAATCTGACAACTTCTAAAAAAGTTATTTCTTATGTCCTTTCTACTACATTGGGTGGGCAAAATATGATATTAAAATAGTGACACAGGAAAAAATATATATATAATTTAATTATAGCGTGTAACAATGGAGTACCTCAGGTGGAAATTTCACTTCTTGGCAATTAGCCAGCCAGAGTTACACTGAATTTGAGGTTGTGTGTGTAAGTTTTAAGGAGGAGGTATATAGTTTAATAGTTAATCACTTAGATTTTGGAATCATACAGATATAGTTCGAAATATCACCCTATGCCCATCTTATCATCCGTTTGACCTTGGGTTATTAACTTCTTTAAGCCTACATTTTCTAATCTGGAAAAAGAAGTTTATATTTCTCAGTGTTGTGAAAGTTAAATGAAATTATGTATGGGATGCACTTAAACAGTACTTGGGACACAATAAGTGCCCAATAAATGGTTATTACAATTTTTCAAACACTTACTCCTACATAGTAGACGTTCAAGGAGCATTTGTTTAATTAATGTTTGCTGTAGTCATAGTCAGAAAGTCAAAAACGTTATACTTATTACTGACACAAATAATTGTAACTTTATAAAAAAAATATTAGTTCCTTGCTAGCCCACCAACAAACACATCATCATTCTTTTTTCTGTTGGGTCATCTGGGGGTTAAGATACACCCTACCTCATGAAACACTGTCTGAGTTTCTGATGAGGAGTAGGCCTGGGTGGGAGGCCAACGGTAAGACAGGGAGACTTAAGAGACACTGGAAATAGAGATTTAGGACAATGTTAACATGACTGATCACAAAGCGTGGCCTTACTTCCCTCCTTTCCTTCCTTCCTTCCTTCCTTCCTTCCTTCCTTCCTTCCTTCCTTCCTTCCTTCCTTCCTTCCTTCCTTCCTTCCTTCCTCCCTCCCTCCCTCCCTCCCTCCCTCCCTCCCTCCCTCCCTCCCTCCCTTCTTCCTTCCCTTTCTGTCATATTCCTTTTTCTTTCCTTCATCCTGTCCTTAGCCGATGATTTCAGTTGGGAAGTAGCAAGCTGAAACATTGAACCTGTTTTATGCTGGCACTTTTGAGATCTATTTTTTGTTTTATGTGTGCTTTCCAACTGCTTTCTCTGAAGTCTTAGGTCTCTGCAGAAGAATTTCTAGGATATTTCATTTAATTCAATTTAAAATATGCATTTCATCTGTTTGAAAGTTGCAATCAGATGAAAAAAACCCCTAAAACCCAGTGTGTTAGGTTTCTAGTGCTGCTAGAACAGAAATACCATAAGTGGATGGCTTCAACAAACAGAAGTTTATTCTCTCACAGTCTAGGAGGTTAGAAGTCCAAATTCATGGTGTTAGCTCCAGGGGAAGGCTTTCTCCGTCAGCCGTGGAGGAAAGTTCTCGTCATCAGTCTTCCCCTGGACTAGGAGTTTCTCCGCACAGGAACCCTGGGTCCAAAAGACACACTCTGCTCCTGGTGCTGCTTTCTTGTTGGTATGAGGTTCCCATGTCTCTCTGCTCACTTCACTCGTTTATATCTCAAAAGAGATTAGCTTAAAACACAATCTAATCTTGTAGATCTCATCAACATAACTGCTGCTAATCCATCTCATTAACATCATAGTGGTAGGATTTACAACACTTAGGAAAATCATATCAGATGACAAAATGGTGAATAATCACACAATACGGGGAGACATAGCATAGCTAAACTGATACACATAGTTTTTGGGACACAATTCAATCCATGACACCCAACAACAACAAAAACTGAAATGTGGTATTTGCCAAGTGGTATTAAGCACTTTGAAGCCCTAGTGGCACAGTTGTTAAGAGGTTGGCTGCTAACCAAAAGATTGGCGGTTAGAATCCACCAGCCATTCTTTGGAAACCCTACTCTTTTCTGTAGAGTTGCTATGAGTTGGACTTGATAGGTAATGGCTTTTTAAAAAAAAAAATTTATTTTTAACACTTGAGAGTCTATCAAGCTAATGTGTGAACAGGTTTAACTGGTTTTCATGCAGATTTTAGACTGTTGCTTCTTTTGTTTATTTATGCTTTTTTTTAATTTTTTTTTACCTTCGCTCAAATGTGTAATTGATTAAGAAGGAGGGGGAGTTTGCTCTGGCCTTTCTTTGATTTTAAGTCTGCACATGTCCGCTCATGTAAAATTATACAAGTGAGTTCACTAGTTCAGCACATGTGTACTGGGCGCAATTAAATGCCAGGCAAAGCTCAGGCACATCTGCTCAACTCATGCTCTTATCATGGCTTATTAGACAATTGTGCAATAGCAACTGTCCTCTACACGCTGCATTGTGACCACGTTGTACTAAAGATAGTGTCAGATGTTACTTGCCTAAATTAAATATACACATATATGTAATTGTTAGAACTGAGGTGAAATAATTGCTGTTCAAACTAGAAATCAGTCACCAATTTAATACAGGATTCTCAAAAGGAAAAAAATATTTCATGGTAGAGGGGATGAAAATTATCAGGATCAGAATGACACAATTCAAGCTATAGCAGCCCCAACTGTAGCATCCCCTACACAAAGTCCTCATTGTGTTTGAGCAATTAAAATTAGCAAAGTTCTTTCTTCTGTGGGTGGTGGCAAGTTCTGATGTTTTGAAATAAATGATTGACCATAAAAATAAATCTTCCAGCACCTTTAAGTAAAATTTCAACCACTTAATGTTCTTGAAAAACTATACTTACTAATGTAATTGTGTCAATGAAAAGTACCATGTGAAGTTATCACATTGTATGTGAAGGAAAGGTCCACGATATCAGGAAAACACCCATTTAACCCTATGCTATTGATTTTGAAACAGTCACAGTGGGTGAGCAAGCAATGAACACATACTTATTGCCATTACTTTTAAAAATACCACACCAAAAGGACACTAAGAAGATGCTCATGAAGAATTATTTCAAAAAGTGAAATTACGTGAATTTGCTATAATTCAGCTCTTCAAGGTATAAATGCCGTGTATCTCACCACTTTATTTTCGTGAGATGTGGCCATACAAGGAAATACAAAGCTTATGTATTACAAAACCCCTTGGTGCACATAAAACAGAAAACATATTTAAGCTTTATATCAATTTTTGAAATATTCCATCAAATAAGTTGTCAAATATGTATTGGTGTTGAAATTAGCCTTGGAAAATGTATTGTTTTGTTTCCCTCTTAAAGACTTCTTAGTTACCTAGTGCTGTCACCACAAGTAGGTGGCTTTAAAGAACAAAAATTTATTTTTTTACAGTTCAGGAGATTGGATGTCCAAATTTGAAGTGTTGCTCTAGGGGCAAGTCCTTCCTTGTTTATTTTAGCTTCTAGTACTCTTTGCCATCAAGTTGAATTCTAATTCACAGTTACCTTATAGGACAGGGTAGAATGGTCCCATAGGGTTTCCAAGGAGCGACTGGTGGATTTGAACTGCCAACATTTGGTTAGCAGCCAAGCTCTTAACCACTGAGCTACCATGGATCCATCAGCTTCTAGTAGCTGCCAGAAATCCTTGGGGTTCTTGACTTGTGGATGCATCTATCTCTGTTGCCTGTGTTCCTCTTTTCCCTGTGTGTGTCTGTCTATTCTGCTCTTTTTATAGCTCAAAAGTGATTATGTTTAGGACTCACCGTACACTGGTATGGCCCCATTAACATAGCAAAAGAAAAACCTTTATTTTCAAACAAGGTCATATTTACATGCACGGGGTATAGGATTTCAACACATACTTTTTTTTTTTTTTGACAGGAGGGTCACAATTCATTTCACAACAGGAAACTTGTGGCTAAAAAACTATAGGAGTTGTGATTCGTATGAGAATAGTTGCTAAAATGAGATTAAATAATTGTGGCATGTTGTATAGACAACCAGTAGCTATTAAGCAGATTGATGAGCGTGTTTCAAAAATTGTTTGGTTTTGTGACAGAAATTGCCAAGTTTTAAAGGCATAATCTTTATAATGCAGAATCTTTAGCATTATTTGGGGTTGTATAGACTATGAGTTCTGAAATGCGCTTTTCAGTAGAGGTCAGTTGATTCTGCCAAGGCCAAGTCCTGATACAAATCTTTCAAATGAGACAAGAAATCCTTTTTTTTTTTTTTTTGTACTAGTAATAGCGCCATTAACAAAACCTCTCTTAAAACATAGTCTTGCTTGCTTGCATCACTTGCTGACATTTTTAATAAGCTGAAGAAATTCAATATGACAATGCTAGCTTGCCATGTTAATCTCATTTACAACTGCATATAAAGTGTTAGCAATAAAATTGAAACTTAAAGTTTGGATTCAATATTCAAAATAAAATAAATCTGATTCTTATAAAACTCTGAATATTTGATAGAGATGGGCACTAAGATGCATGAGATTCTTTAATGACATTATTGAATATCTCGTAATGTTTCAAGATGTGCCTATCTTATATATATATATATTTATATATACCAATAAAGATTTAAATTTATTGGGAAAACTGTAAAATGTGATTCTGAGATATTGGTTATTCAAATTGCAAACAAAAATTTTCTACTACTTCTCTTTCAATTTTCTGGATGTGTTGAGACTTTTCTGGGATTGCAAAGAGAGATGTTAAAAAACACCAATAGTCAACTGTGGAAATCTGTATGCCATGGCTTTAAGTGCCAGAGACATTTAGAATAAGAAAAAAACCAGCATGGATTGGAAGCAAGACAGAGAGGCCACTGTTTTGGGGAAATGTGACTATGAATTAATGTTTGGGACAAGTACACAACCCTCTAAAATGCCAGATGGGATTGGATGCCTTTTAGTCAGCAGTAGCAGAAAGACCAGAGCACACAGCTTGTCATGGTAAAAGGGTCCAGAAAACACCATAGTATCTGAGGTCTCCTCTACCTCTAGGACTTTCAGGTCATGTAAACTCCATCACCTCCTTGGCTATCCAGCACAATCCTGGTAAGAAGCAGTGGGAGGAAATCCAGAAAACGAAGCATTTACTGGACAGATTGAACTACCCAAATACTGTCAGATTGAGTTTACAGGATTGCATTATAATTAGTTCCTCACTCTTTGCTACCCAACAGGGAGATGGTGATAGTGAATACTTAGTGGTTCATGAGAAAGTTGATATAGAGAAATAAAGAATCTATTCTTTTTACATGTCTGAGTGTTGTTGTTGTTGTTGTGTGTCATCAAGTCTCTTCCAACTCATAGCAACCCTACAGAACAGAGTAGAATTGCTCTCTAGGGTTTCCTTGGCTTAAATCTTTATGGGAACAGATTGCCAGGTCTTTTCTCCCGTGGAGTTGCTGGTGGGTGAAAACCACCAAAATTTCATTTAGCAGCCAAGCGTTTAACCATGTCTGAGTGTAGTGTTGGTAAACCATTATCCTGTTACTAGTATTTTATTAATGCTTGAAAAGTCCTGCACCATTTGATAGACATGGCCAGGATGGTTTTTACCCTATTTCCATTCCCAACCCATATGTTGATACTCTGGGAGGAAGGACAAGGAAAAAGGGAGAAGTAGAAATATCTTTTACTCATTCTTACCAGCCAACAATATTCTGATGAGCTTTTACTGTCTATCTTCAGTATCAAAAATAGGTTTTGTTTTTTTTAAAATATACTCCAGATATAAGATTCTAATATTTAATATAATTTTTAAAAACCACAATGCCTGCCTGCTTCTGATTCTGATACTCAACTCCAGGAGGCATTTAGTACTTGCACTGCCACCAGCTCTCCCTGACCTGATCTCCTATTTTCCTCTACGCTCAGCCAGTTGAGAATCACTGGCCTATGTATATACTAACAGAAAGAAAATTTTTCTAAGAGCCATATTTCTATTTTAGTAGATCCTTACTGTTTTTAGAAATACTTTAATCCCCTTCAATGTTTTCATTAAAGAATATTCAAAAATTTAAGAGCCAAGGCTTCTAAATGAGCAGGTTTCACCTTAACTCACCCCTGTGATTCCTAGTTAATCCTTGCCAAATAATGTATTGAAAATGCTGAAGTGATTCTACAAATTTCCAACCACCACTAGGTAGAAGTTTATTTCTAATGGCACTCTATGCAAGTGTATATAAATCACAAATGAAAAGAATCATTGAATGCCTTGTGATTCTTTTTTTTCAGAGCAGAACCCCTGGTCCTTGACCTGGTCTTCAGATCCAAAGTCTAAGAAACATGCCTTAAGGAAATGTAAGGCGCTACCAACCCTGATATACACATACATACATACATACATATATATTTATCTATTAAGTTCTTAAGTATTTATTCCCTGAAGCCATAAGACAAAGGTTGTGTCTTCAGAGAAAAAGAGAAATACAGAGAGGGTAATTATGCTATTAATTTTAAGAGTATAATTTTAGGTCCCAAGGTAGATACTTTTATTGGAATTATCCAGTTTGGATGGGCAGAGAAAGCCAAAGAAAACACAAATGTAACAGTCTTTAGTTTGGCTCCAAATTTGTGGCTTCTGCTTTCTCAGAGAGTGGTTTGAGAGCTTAGAGGATGAATTGCTTGCATTGCCAGGTATTCCATTAGTGTACAAGAATATTTTTGCGCTGTTCTTTAGTATGCATGCAATGGTGTCGTGTAAGCTGTACCATGGGGAACAAGGCGTGATTAAAAGCATTTGTGCCTCATCGTTAAATATAGAAATCATTATAATTCGATTAATTTAGGAAATACACAGTGATGCCTGAGTTTCCCTTGAGAGCCAAGTGTACATTAAGAGCTAAATTTTCCAAAAGTACAGAGTTGACTGCCTCTCATAAAAAGAGAAAAAAATATGGATTCATAATTCAGACTCCTTTTATCCCAGGCTGCACTGAAAAAAAAAGTATAACATCTACATGCCATGTGGGGTGATATTTTTGCACGAGTCAAATCCATCTTCTCTGGAAACTCTGAATATGGATTTCTGCAGACAACTCCAGCTCTGCTCCATGAAAACTTGGTCCTAGAGGTACAACCGGACCTTTGAAAACGCCAGTGGAAGCAATTACATCAATTCTAGTAGAAGAAGGAAGGATAGCTGCTGCAGGAAATATAAGTGATGGAATAGTCACATAACAGAATACTTTCAACATATCTTTTGTTATGTGATGTTACCCATGACATGCCTATCAGTAATATTGTCAGAGGCTGTAATTGAAGAGATATATTAATTATTATCAGTCACCTACAGCACTCTTACGGCTGGTGGAGTGATGCTTTTATAAAATGATGACACTCATGCTTTCTGTGCACAGGCTTTGGAGATGAGATTTTTTTCAGTAGATTATGATGCTCTGAAGAAGCCCTGGTGGTGCAGTGGTTAAGTGCTCAGATGCTAACCAAAAAGGTTGGTGTTTCAAACACAGCGGGAGCTCCATAGGAAAAAGATGTGGCAGCTTGTTTCCATAAAGATTTATAGCCTTGGAAACCCTATGGAGTAGTTCTACTTTGTGCTACAGGGTCGGTATGAGTCAGAATCTACTCAACGGCAATGGGTTGGTTGGTTGGAAGATGGTCTGAATAAAATTTCCTTTTAACACCATTTCTAATTTCCTTGACAGAAGAATGTCCAACTTTTCCCTGGCTTTCCTCCACCCTCCTTTCAGTTCTGCTCTGGGAAGAGAAAAATTAAGAGCACTGCATTGTGGTTAACAAGGCAGTGGCATGGCTGGGGGACTGATGTGGGTTTCAGCTCTTCAGCTTGATTCCCTCTTCTGCTTGTCTGTGGCATTCAGCTGCCTCCCTCTTGGCCTCCTGCCTACCCTCCCATTCTGCATGTCAGTACAAAACAAGCTGAGATACATTAAGGCCGTTCTGAGCGTGCCCCTTGTTTTCATCATCTCCTCACTTATAAGCTGCAATTTTGTGGAGACAGGTAGCAGGTTGTTACAACAAAGTAATAGATGCCCCACAAGTTAGAAAAGACTTTTTCAAATAAATACTCTCCTGTTTTTTTTTTTTTTTTCCATTCGGAATGGGGAGAGACATGTTCAGAATAAAACCTAGTTATTATCAACTTCTTTCTTCTTCCCAATAATTTGAGACAGTATCTGGAATTATAATGGATTCTCTCATATCTGTATCTTTAGGTCAAAGGCAATTTGGCATAAATGAGAGTCTTACAGACCACCAGCAACAGTTGACATTAGTGCTGTGATACACATCTACCCAAAATATTTGAAATTATCCCAGCAGAATGGGATAGAAAATAAAGAGGGGCTGCTGCGGAGAGTGATCCCTGGGAAATGCCTGGAGGGGGTAAAAAAATGATGAGAAAATATAACTCTTAATGAGCAGGTCCTTTCAATTTAGGTGGAGGTAGTTTTTTCTGGAGACATTATTATGTCTATAACCACTATATTACCTTCTGGTTGCTCCTCGTAATGTTCAATTATTGAAAACACTGATAAATAGATTTGGAGGTAAGAGTTCACTTTTATTATATGAAACCAGCCTGGAGGCCAAAAAAAAAAAAAATTAAAAAAGAATCAAATAACAATTATTTCATGAGTACTTCTGGTTGAGGACTTTTTTTTTTTTTTTTTTGAGGACTTAATCTTGGTCAGATAATATGATTCTCCACTAACGGCAATTTCTTTCGTTGTTGTCAAAATTACTAGTCTAAGTTGTTAGTCTAATTACAAAGTTATTATATCATCAATTTTTGATCTTTAATTTCTCAGATTATGTTGAATTATCCAGCATAACTGCAGTTAAGAAAATTGCATATTCACTTATTTTGAAGAAGTTCATTTTTATGTTGAAGTCTATGCACAAAAGCTGGAAATTCACAGATACCTCAACAATCACTTGTATGCCCTGTGTGATCTTTGCATAGAGATACCATTTTTCTCACAGACCTTTCTTTTCTTCCTCTCTCTCATTTTCTCCACACCCACATGCAAACACATGTTTCCTATAAGTGATTATAATTTTTTGCTAATTGTGGACTACATATTTGAAAATGTGTTCTTCCTTGCTAACCTGGCTACAAAATATTGTGATGCTAAAATACATCATTCACATCAAAGACAGGAGAGTTTGAGATGTTGCCTCCAGAACTAGTGAAAACTGGTGCTCAATCAGCAAAAGATAAATCCATGTATCTAACGTATTGCACGAATCAAAAAACACCCCTTTTGAGAAGAACCTCTTTCCCATTTATCTGCTCCCTCCTGGCTCTGCACTAGGTCCCTACTGGCTTTAGCCACTGCCATTTCCCCTGGGCCAGAAGTAGGACTCAGCACACACCATGAGCCATTGTCCCGGCCTTGGAGAGGGAACAAATTAAAAAATAGGAAAAAATAATCTGCCAGGTCCCCTAAGCTGGGAACTCAGGGCAGTCACAACTCCTTTGCCTAGGCACAGGCATAAGGGGTTCATGGATTTTGAATGCCTTTCACACCTGCATAGACCTGTGTGGGCCCATTTCAACACCATAGGCCCTTATTAGCACAGTACAACAGGGTATATACCTGAAGCCTAACTTCACTTTATCAGCTATATGGTGGAGTGGCAGATTTGTGACATTTGACACCACTCTGACCATTAAGAAGGGTCCTTACCTACCCATGTCAGGGGCTTGAGAACTGGTAGCTTCACTCATGCCATCTAACCACCCATGACAGTGTTCCGAGAATAAGTGGTGCCTCCCAGTTCTTACAGCCAACAGCATTGGGTGCCCATAGTCTGGCTGCAAAACCCACCCACCTATGTACTCTAGGGAATAGGAACACATTTTCCTGCTGGACACTCAGGGGCAGCCATCCAAACCTTACCTTGCTCAGCAAGTGACACCTTACTGCAGCCAGATACCTGTGCCTACTCCAATCACCCCTTCCCACCTAGGACTGTAGGTGAGAGCCTGCACCACACACTTGGTGACTGACTACCTGGACACCTGACCTGAATCCATACAAGAAAAGTAAATGGACTCCTGGACTCACATACCTAGTAACAGCTCTAACCACCTGGTGACAAGACGTGAGAGCTTCGAGGACTCCAATAATCAAACTAGCTCACACGACCAGCCTATTTGGACATGTCAAACAAAACAAAACAAGGAGCTAGGACACAGCAAGCAAACATAAAATAAATAAATATAATAACTTATTGATGGCTCAGAGACAATAGTCAATATCATATCACATAAAAATGCAGGCCATAATGGCTTCAGCAAGCTCCCAAAACAAAGAATCAAGAAATCTTCCAGAGGAAGAGAATTTCCTGGAATTACCAGAAATAGAACACAAAAGATTAATATACAGTACTCTTTAATAGACCAGGAAAGAGATCAGTCAAAATGCAGAACACAAAGACAAAGCAATAGAGGAAGTTAAGAAGGTTATAGAAGAGCACAATAACAAATTCAGTAGGCTGCAAGAATCCAGAGAGACAGCAAACAGAGATCCAGAGGATTAACAATAAAATTTCAGAATTAGACAACTCAATAGAAAGTCATAGGAGGAGAATTGAGGCAATGGAAGTCATAATTAGTGAGATTGAAGATAAAACACTTGACACCAACTTATTTGAGGAAAAATCAGATGAAAGAATTAAAAAAAATGAAAAAACTCTAGGAATTATGCAGGACTCTATCAAAAGGAATAACCTATGAGTGAGTGATTGGAATACCAGAATGGGGAGAGGATAACAGAAAATACAGAGAGAATAGTTGAATATTTGTTGGCAAAAAACTTCCCTGATGTCATGAAAGATGAGAAGATATCTATCCAAGATGCCTGTTGTACCCCACACATGGTAGATCCCAAAGAAAGTCACCAAGACATATTATAATCAAACTTGCCAAAACAAAGATAGAGTTTTAGAGGGGCCAGGGATAAATGAAAAGTCATCTACAAAGGAGAGTCAATAAGACTAAGCAGCAGAAACCATGCAAGCAAGAAGGCAATGGGATAACATGTATAAAGCCTTGAAGGAAAAAATTACCAGCCAAAAATTATATATCCGGCAAAACTGTCTCTCAAATATAATGGTGAATTTAGGGCATTTCCAGATAAACTGAAGTTTAGGGAATTTGCAAAAACCAAACCAAAATTACAAGAAATACTAAAGGGAGTCCTCTGGTTAGAAAATCAACAATATCAGGTAACAACCGAAGACTAGAACACAGGACAGAGCAACCAGGTATCAACCCAGATGGGGAAATCACAAAAACAAATCAAGCTACCACACTGAAAACAGGGAAACAGAGACGTCAATATGCAAAAGATGACAACAATAAAACAAAAAAGAGGGACTAAAAAATGTAGTCATAGATCTTTCATATGGAGAGAAAGTTAAGGCGATATAAAGAAATAAAAGATTGGTTTAAACTTAGAAAATAAGGGTAAATATGAAGGTAACCACGAAGGAAACTAACAATCCTACACATCAAAATAAAAAACAAGAAAAACATACTCAGCCAATACAAAATCACAACAACGAAAAAGATGGAAAGAAAATACATAAAAGTGACTCAGCACAGAAAAGTAAGTGGAACGAAGAAACTGTCAACAACACACAAAAAGTCATCAAAATGACAGCACTAAACCCAAACCTTTCCATAATTACACTGAATGTAAATGGATTAAATGCACCAATAAAGAGACAGAGAGTGGCAAAATGGATGAAAAAACACAATCTTTCTGTACGCTGCCTATAAAAGGCGCACCTTAGACTTAAAGACACAAACAAACTAAAACTCAAAGGATGGAAAAAAATATATCAGGCAAACAACAATCAAAGAAGAGCAGGAGTGGCAATATTAATTTCTGACAAAATAGACATTAAGGTAAAATCTATCACAAAGGATAAGGAAGGATACTGTATAATGATTAAAGGGTCAATATACCAGGAGGACATAACCATAATAAATATTTACACAGCCAATGACAGGGCACCAAAATACATAAAACAAACTCTAACAGTATTGAAAAGAGAAACAGACAGCTCCATAATAATAGTAGGAAACTTTAACACGCAACTTTCAGTGAAGGACAGAACATCCAGAAAGAAGCTCAGTAAAGACACAGAAGATCTAAATGCCACAATTAACCAACTTCACCTCATGGACATATACAGAACACTCCAGCCAACAGCAGCCAAGTAGACTTTCTTTTCCAGCGCACATGGAACATCTTCCAGAGCAGACCACTTAGTAGGCCATAAAGCAAGCCTTAACAGAAGATGAAGCATTGAAATATTATAAAGCATCTTTTCTAACTGTAAAGCCATAAAAGTAGAAACCAATAACAGGAAAAGCAAGGAAAAAAAAATCAAACACATGGAAACTGAACACCTTGCTCAAAAACTACTAGGTTATAGAAGAAATTAAGGATGGAATAAAAGAGATTCATAGAATCAAATGAGAATGAAAACACATCCTACCAGAACTGAAACCATTCCTGAAGCCAACTCTTCATAGACTGGACCATAAGACACAAAACGATACTCGTGAAGAGTGTGCTTCTTAGTTCACAAACAAAGTAGGTAGATGAAACTAAACGGGCAGCTCCCGTCTGGAGACGGGATGAGAAGGCAAAAAGGGACAGGTGCTGGCTGAATGGAAGTGGGAAATCCAGGGCAGAAAGGAGGAGTGTGCTCTTGTAGTATAGGAAGAGCAACTAGACTTACATAAGAATGTGTATATAAATTTTTGTATTAAAAACTATCTTAAACTGTAAACTTTTACTTAAAGCATTATAAAAAAAAGAAAAAGTAATTCTGTTCTTCAAAATCTCAGAACACTGAATATTATTTAAATATTTACTGTAAAAACTTAAGTAATTGAAAAATTAGGTTGTCAAAGTTTTTTTTTTGTTTTTAAACCGGTGTCTCCACATAAATATCTCTTCCATGATACTATTGCCTTTTATGGATTTTTTTTTTCTGTCAGTACAGATTTTGTCTTCAGTGTATGAAATACGCCATTTGAAAAATTTGGAACAGCTGAAATAGCTGAATATACGGATTCATACATGACTCACCCCTAATTCATGGCTTCACAATGTCACTGCCTTTCAGTCTTCAAACTACATCACGGCAATTCACAAGGGCCAAAAGGCAATACTGTGCAGTGGTTAGGAAACTAGATTTTGAAGTTTGAAAGACTAGCATAGAAATCCTGGTAAGTTCATCTCAGGTGAATACCTCCCTCTGTTTTCTTATCTGTGTAGTAAGCACTGACTAAAAGTAAGCTATTAATAAGATGCTGATTTTTCACTAACCAATAATACAGATTCTGCCCCAAAATAGGCATTTCTTTGTTGGCACATTATTTTACTTTCCTAATATAATTTGTTATTTTAGAACTAAATCCTAAAAAATCCTCATTTCTGATGTTGATGTTTTCCAATCATAATATTGCAATTTATCAAAGCATATGTACAAAGAAAATTGAAGTGAAAGAGACACGAGACCCTCTGATGGAATACACATGGGCATGTTGGGGATTTTTTTTTTTTACTTACAAATTCTAAATTCGAATCTCACAATTAGCTTTTCATACCTTAATCAGATGAGCAGGGACTTCTGACACCAACTTGGCTCATGAATCAGTAACAAGCACTCATGCAGGCAATGGAAGGGTGTGGGGCAGTGGAAGGTGTGGACTAGACTTAGATTCAAACTCTGACTTGTCGCTTACTCTATGTGTGGGGAATTTTGGACAAGTTATTAATCTCTTGGAGCTTTAGATTCTACATATATAGGATGTTGTTGATAAGTGCCATCAAGTTGGTTGCAGCTCATAGTGACACTGTGTAAAACAGAATGAAACACTGCCCAGTCCTGTGCTGTTCTCACAATCATGGCTATGTTAGAGCCCATTGTTGCAGCCACTGTGTCAGTCCATCTCATTAAGGATCTTATTCTTTTTCTCTGACCCTCTGCTTTACCAACATGTTGTCCTTCTCAAGGGACTTGTCCCTGATAACTTGTCCAAAGTACCTGAGAAGAAGTCTTGCAGCCCTCACTTGTAATAGGCATTCTGGCTGTATTTTTGCCAAGACAGATTTGTTCCTTTTTCTGGCGGTCCATGGTTTATTCAATACTTTTCACCAACACCATAATTCAAAGATATCAATTCTTCAGTATTCCTTATTCATTGTCTAACTTTCACACACATATGAGGCGATTGAAAATACCATGGCTTGGATCAGGCACACCTTAGTCCTCAAAGTGATATCTTACTTTAAAGAGGTCTTTTCAGCAGATCTGCCAAACGCAATGCGTCTTTTGATTTCTTGACTGCTGCTTCCTTGGGTGTTGATTGTGGATCCAAGTAAAATGAAATCCTCGACAATTTCAATCTTTTCTCCTTTTATCGTGATGTGGCTTATTGGTCCAGTTGTGAGGATTATTGCTTTATTTATGTTGAAGTGTAATTCATACTGAAGGCTGTGGTCTTTGATCTTCCATCAGTAAGTACTTCAAGTCCTCTTCACTTGCAGCATAAAAGGTTGTGTCACCTGCATAACACAGGTTGTTAATGAGTCTTCCTCCAATCCTGATGCCATGTTCATCTTCAAACAGTCCAATTTCTAGGATTATTTGTTCAGAATACAGATTGAATAAGTATAGTGAAAGGATACAATCCTAATGCACACCTTTCCTGATTTTAAACCATGCAGTATCCCCTTGTTCTGTTCAAGTGACTGCCTCTTGGTCTGTGTACAGGTTCCACATGAGCACAATGAAATGTTCTGAAATTCCCATTCTTCCGTTATGATCCACACAGTTGAGTGCCTTTGTCTAGTAGATAAACCCCAGGTAAACATCTTTCTGGTATTCTCTGCTTTCGCTCAAGATCTATCTGACATCAGCAATGATATATCCCTCATTCTACTTCCCCTTCTGAATCCAGCTTGAATTTCTGGCAATTCCCTGTGGACCTAGTGCTGCAACTGTTTTTGAATTTTCTTCAGCAAAATCTTACTTGTGTGTGATATTAATGATATTGTTTATAATTTCTGCATTCTGTTGGACCACTTTTCTTTGGAATGTGTACAAATATGGATCTCTTCCAGTCAGTAGACCAGGTAGCTGTCTTCCAAATTTCTTGTCCTAACCAAGTGAGTGCTTCCAGTGTTGCACATGTTTGTTGAAACATCTCAGCTGGTTTCCCGTCAATTCCTGGAGCCTTGGTCTTTGCCAATGTCTTCAGTACAGCTTGGACTGCCTTCAATACCATTGGTTCTTGATCATACGCTACCTCCTGAAATGGCTGAATATCAATCTTTTCTTTTTGGTACAGTGACTCTGTGTGTTCCTTCCGTCTGCTTTTGATGTTTCCTACGTGGTTCAAAATTTTGCCTATAGAATCCTTCCATATTGCAACTCAAGGCTTGAATTTTTTCTTCAATTCTTACTGCTTGAGAAATGCTAAGCCTCTTCTCCCCTTTTGGTTTTCTAACTCCAGGTCTTTGCCCATTTCATTGTAATACTTTACTCTGTTTTCTTGAGCCGGCCTTTGAAATCTTCTGTTCAGCTCATTTCTTCCATTTGCTTTAGATCTGTAGGATGAGGTAATGATATTTGCCTCATGGTGGTGTTGTAAGAATTAAATGAGATAACATATGTAAAAAAAATGGTTGGCATAAATAAAAACTCATTTGATACAATTAAATTAAAAAAATTACAAATTCCTAGTGAAATGCCTACTGTCAGATTTCATCAGTGATAAGTTTGGTGCTCAGTTTTGTGCAACAATTTTTTACCTCTTATTTACTGGGACTCATGACTTGCATCATTTCTCTGAACATGGACCTGATTTGGATATTTTAGGAAGCTCCTTGAGGGAGTGTTTTAGTTAGAATTCATTTTTGTGCACTTTGTGGTTGTCAGAGTCTGTGGATCTGTCTGGAAGCTGTGGAAAAAGAAGAATTTTACCCAGTATGAATTGCTTTCCCATGCTGGATAGATTAAAATACATTTAATGCAATATAATAAATTTCATCAAATGCGTGATGCCTTTGATTGTAAAAAGACATCCAGATTGCAGAAAGTGTGCAATATAGAATCCATAAAATATGGTAAATATCAATCTTCAAGAGTTCATTCTCTTTGGGGACTGAATATGCTTTGTGATTCAAGTTCCCTCTTCCCTCCTCATCACCAGCCTATTGGGCTGATTGGCACTTACAAGGATGAGAAAGCCTAGGGAACAAGATTTGACAAATATTTTTGGATGCCTTTGCTAGCAGAGCCAAAGAAATTCACATCATTTCTAAGAGAACTATTTTAATGCTACATTAAGATAATTTTTTTTTTTAAAAAGGAAAGTATAATAATTCTTTCTATCATATAACTGTATGTAGTCATTTTATTGTGTTGGGGTATAGAGGTGGCGTAACAATTAGTGTTACACATTTGATGAAAATAGACACTGTTTAATACAAAAATCTTTTGATTATAATGAGTTATTTAATTGTATGAATATTTGGAGTATTATTTTACTATTAAAATCCATTATTTATTATAACTTTAACAAAACATATAATGTATATATATGATATTTCTTAGCCAATCTCATAAATGTATGCAAGTATATATATTTTTAACAGTGTTTGGGTAGTTTGATATGGATGATAAATGCTTAGCCTGTATAGGATCTGGGTCTTTGGGTTTGAGATTTATTTATTGGTTCCAGATCTACAGTTCTTATTATGCAGAGTCCTTTTCCAATTGCTGATGGAAATCTGAGTGGTGAATGCTTTGGCTCTCACGTTTCTCTGTTCAATCCTATATAATACATTGACTAAATCTGTAAATTTAAGGAACGCAGTGAGCATGATATTTTGACTTCAGGATGGAAAACAATTGCATAGTTTTTTTTTTTTTAATCATAGAATAATAAACTCATTTATTAATGATGATTAAAAGAGCTAATATATAACCATATGATTTAATATCTATCAATCTATCTATCATCCATCATTCATCTATCTATCTATCATCTATCTGTCTGTCTGTCTATCTCTCTCTATCATCTATCTATCTATCATCTATCTGTCTGTCTATCTGTCTGTTGTTTGTCTATCTACCTAAATAGACCCCTTCAAGATTTTTACTCCTAGAACATTGTTTCCTAATACAGTACTGTTATAAATTTTGATGATTTAAATAACCTTATTTTTTTTTCTATAGATGGCCTTTCCAATACTATTAAAATCTACTATTTTTTATAGAGTGACTGTTAGAAAAGTCTTGCATTGGGTGAAAAAAGGTAGGCCTTTGCCCCACCTTTCTATTTCACTCCTCTTCTCCTGTAGTGATATTGTCCTCCCTGACTGATTACAGCCACTCTTTCACTCCCAGGGTCACACTTTAAACCTCATCACCAAAATCTGCATCTTTTCCACTATTCCAATTTCATGTATTCCACTCACAATTCACCACCTCCTATTTTTTCAGAGCAGTCATTTCTATTATCTTGACTCTAACCATCATCAATCCTGCTGAGAACCATACTCATTAATTCTCTTGTTTGTCACTGTCTTTTACTCATCTCATGTCTTTACTTCCATCCCTAACCTGCTTAAATTTCATGTGCAATCAAAATGATCTCCTTTTATTCACCGTCAATTATCTTAAAGAGTTATAAAAGTGTTGGTTTGGTAGGTTTGGTGATGTGTGTTGCTCAGCTCCTCCTTTGAGAAAGAACTCGTTGCCTGGTTGTGAGGAGTATGGTTAGCTGATAGTCTCTAGCTTTTAACATCTTTGGACCTGGATTTAACTCCTTGGAGTGGTCCCAGTACATGATTGAGCAAGGTGGTGGACCAAGGTCTGCCCTCTTCCACCCAATGCAGGACTTCTCTAGGGGGCAATCTTTACTCCGGAGCTTTCTGCTCTGCTGGAAGGATTTGTCAGTGGTTAAGAGTTCAGGCTGCTAACCAAAAGTTCAGCAGTTTGAAACCACCAGTAGTTCCTTGGAAACCCTATGGGACAAATCTACTGGGTCCTATAGGGTCACTATGAGTTGCAATCAACTCAGCATCAATGGGTTTCATTTTGGTATCATCACCTGCAAACTCCTTGTCCCCAACATTGCTTTTTCTCTTTCTTGTCAGAGGTATTACTCCCCAATAAAATTTTTATATTTCTGTTATGGATTGAACTATGTCCCCCATCCCATTCCCCCTGGCCAAAAAAAAAAAAAAAGTGTTGCTACCCTGTATCTGCAAATATGATTCTGTTTGGAAATAGGTGTTTCTTTGTCATGTTAATTTGACCATACCAAGTATGGTGTGTCCTAAACCTAATCCCTTCAGAGTTATAAAAAGAGCGGAATATCATCAAAAGACTTCACCAAAAGAGTAAAAGGAGATCCTACAGCCTGGGGAAACACTTCTGGCTATGACAAATCTGACAAAGTTCTAATCTCTAAAATCTATAGGAAAATCCAATACCACTACAACAAAAAGATAAATAATCTGATTAAAAAATGGGCAAAGGATACAAACAGACACTTCACCAGAGAAGACATTCAAGTGGCTAACAGATACATGAGGCTTGTGATCATTAGCTGTTAGAGAAATGGAAATCAAAAAGACAATGAGATACCATCCTTAGCCCAACTTTACTGGCATGAATCAAAACCAAAAAAAACTAAAAAGAAAAAACAACAAAATAACAAATGTTGGAGAGGCTGGGGGAGATTTGAACTCTTATGCACTGCTGGTGGGAACATAAAAGGGTACAATCATTTTGGAAAATGATAAAGTTAGAAATAGAAATACCATATGATCCAGCAATCCCACTCCTAAGAATATATCCTGGAAAAATAAGAGCTGTCACACGAATAGACATATGCATACCCATGTTCATTGCAGCATTGTTCAAAATAGCAAAAAGATAGAAACAACCTAAGTGCCCAATAACAGATGAATGGATAAACAAACTATGATACATACACACAATAGAATACTACACAACAAAAAAACAATGACGAATCTGTGAAACATCTGAAACATGGATGAATCTAGAGGGCATTCTGGTGGGTGAAATAAGTCAATCACAAAAGGACAAATACTGTATGAGATCACTATAATACTCGTGAAAAGGTTTGCACACAAAAAAACAATCTTTGATGGTTGCTAGGGAGGGAAGGAGTGGGGAGGGAAAAACCACTAACTAGGCAATAGATAAATGGTAACTTTGGTGAAGGGTAAGATGGTACACAGTACTGAGGGAGTTAGCACAACTTGACCAAGGCAAGGTCATGGAAGCTTCATAGACACATCCAAACTCTCTGAGGGACCGAATTACTGGGCTGAGGGCTGGGGACCATAGTCTCGAGGGACACCTAGCTCAATTTGCATAACATATTTTATAAAGAAAATGTTCTACATGTTACTTTGGTAAATAGTTTCTGGGGTCTTAAAAGCTTGTGAGCAGGTGTCTAAGATATTCCACTGGTCCCACCCCATCTGGAGCAAGAGAGAAAGGAGAAAATCAAAGACATAAGGGAAAGATTATTCCAAAGGACTAATGGACCACAACTACCACAGCCTCCACCAGACTGAGTCCAGCACAACTGGATGGTGCCTGGCTACCACTACTGACTGCTCTGACAGGGATCACAATGGAGAGTTCCAGACAGAGCTGGGGAAAAATGTAGAACAAAATTCTAACTCACTGAAAAGTCCAGACTTACTGGTCTGACAGAGACTGAAGAAACCCCAAGAGTATAGCTCCAAGACACCATTTTAACTCGGTACTGAAGCCACTCCTGAGGTTCACCCTTCAGCCAAAGATTAGACAGGCCCATAAAACAGAACGAGACTAAATGGGTGCATGGACGAGAAGGCAGGAGGGGACAGGAAAGCTGGTAATGGGGAACTCCAGTTCAAGAAGGGGAGAGTGTTGACATGTTGAGGGGTTGGTACCCAAAGTCACTAAACAATCTGTGTATTAATTAGTAGGAAACTAATTTACTCTGTAAACCCTCATCTAAAATTATAATAAAAATAAAAAGAAACTGTATATATATACATATATATAAAGAGCAGAATAGACACAGAGACACATACAGAGGGAAGAGGAGGATAGAACATGAAGACAGATACATAGATACATCTACAAGTCCAGGAATGCTAAAGATTACTGGCAGCTACTAAAAGCTGAAATAGACAAAGAAGGACATCCTCCTAGAGTCACTCCCTGAATTTGGACTTCTAGTCACCTGAGCTATGAGAAAATAAATTCCTGCTCTTTAAGTCCATCCACTTGTGGTATTTTTTGCTTCAACAGCACTAACAAACTGAGACAACTCTTAATTCCATCTCAACATCTACTTCATGAAGGACTCAACTGGCACATCTGGCAAAAGTATAACTCTGGATACATCTCTCTCTGCTAATTCCATACCTATACTTGTATGTTACAGCCTGGCCTCACTTTAAATTTATAATCAAGTAGATGAAATGTGGTTTTTGTGCTGCCAGGCAATCATTTTAAATTTTCTTAGTCCAGTTACCACTGGAGCCTCCTAGGACATTGGTTCATATGCTCTATTTTTCCTCACCATCTGTATACTGATCACTTTTTAATTTATAGCTATAGTCCAGAAGTCACTCATAAGCTCCAGAGTCCTTTATCTAACAATTCATCCACCATCTCTATTCAAATATTTAACAGGCACCTTGAACTCGTCTAAAAAAAAAAAAAAAACCATTACTGTCTTGTAAGTGTTCTGCTGCTAAGCAAAAGGTAGGCTGTTTGAATCCACCAGCTGCTCCTTGGAAACCACATGGGACAGTTCTACTCTGCCTATAGGGTTGCTATGAGTCATCCAAAATAGTACTCCTGATTGTCCTACCATTTTACCCCAACCTTGCATCTGAACTGCGGTATTTCCCAACTCAGTTAATAGCAATTTTATTATTCTAACTGATTATGCTGAAAACATTATAATAATTCTTGATACTTCATTTTTTTCTTATAATTCACATTAGATCTATTAACAAATGCCACAGATTTGCCTTCCAAACGTAGCCTGAATCTTACCACTTCTCACGATGTCTTTTGCTGCCACCCTAGTCTAAATTATCATCATCTCTCCTCTGGATTGTGGGAAGCATCTCTTACCTGGTCTCCCTGCTTCAGTATAAAAATAAGTTAGATCATGCCATTACTCAGCTTAAGACCCTTCAATGATTCAGCCTCAGAATAAAAGTGAAAACCAACCAGGCTTGACATGATAGGGGCCCCTGTTACTTGTCTGATTATTTTACCCTTGTTTTCTTTACTCTTGCCAAAAAATCCTTTTTGCTGTCCCTTGAACACCCCAAGATATTTTTCTGTATCAGAGTTTTTGCTTCTGCATGAAATTTCTTCTAGATGTCTACAATCTTGAACTTCTTTCAGATTCTAATTAAAATGTGTATCCTTGCTGTCCACCCTACTTCAAATTAATACCTCTTTTTCCTGGTACTCCATATTCCCCTCTCCTGATGCTTTTTACTTCATAGGACTTATTGCCATCTAGCATATTCTATCATTTATTCATTTTTTATCACTCGTTCCCCTCTTCAAACTATAAGCTCAACGAAGGCAGAAATTTTTGCCTGTTTTCTTTACTGTTCTATTGCCAGTGCACAGATTTGTGATGATATATATTAGGTACTCAAAAACATTTGTTGAATGTTAAAGAGCAAATTAACTACATGTTTGTTATAGGTTCCCAAAATCCTGCTCAAATTTGTAGGGAATAGAAAAAAAATGTATATCTAAGTTATGCCCTCCACCTGTTTATTAGCTAGCTGCACATTTTTACACTGCCTTACATATACAAGTGAATTTATGCTTTATTATAGCCCCTAATAACATGGGTTTGCATGTCATAAATATGTTAAAATCACAGACATTGTTCACCTTTTATACCAGAAACCAGCACTTACTCTTTCATGTCATCCCTTTTAACACTTGGAAATATTTAATTCAACCTTTTAATTTTTATGTTTTGGCATGATTGTTTAATAGCTTCATGTAGGTAATTCTCATTTTTAAAACAATAACATAACACTGTAGTTGAAATCAAGACTTTGGTACTTGATCTAGACCAAAGGATATTGCAGGCATCCAGATACTTGAGTATGTGTCAATTAAAATGATTTTCTGTAGTAGCAAATCTGATTAAAGCAGAGGATCTAAATAATTAGCTTTCAGTATGAAAGTTTAAACAGAAAAATAATTCATAAATTTCTCTATTGTCCCTGTTCCTTATTGCCATTTATATAATTATGATTTTTAAAATTTATCTCCAGCCCAGAATGGAGACTGACTTATACACTCCTATACCTACTGGATATTTCCATCTGGTTGTCCCATTGACATTTCAAACACGTGCCTATAGCTTCTTTTATTTACTGTTTCAGTGAATGTCACCATCATCTTGGATGTGGAACTTGGGTGTTGCCAGAGAGTCATCTGTATGTGTACAGTACTACGCTAGATGCTGAGAATACCAAGTCTGTTAAGACACAGATCCTGTTCTTGTGTAGCTTACATCTAATAGGGGAAATAAACACAAAATCGTAATCTCACTTTGATGTGGTAAATGGTAAGAATGCTACAGAAAAAGTCCTTTTACAACAGATTGGGTATTTCCTGGAAAATTCACAGCGTTGAGTGTTGAAGGATGAGACTGAAGTTGAGGAAAAGTAGGAAGAATTTAGCAAAAACAGAATAATCAAAGCAAAGACACAGATGTATTAAAAGCTTAAAGGTTGAAGTGTTATATGAGTCATTTTTATAACTAGCAATAAATATGTGTAAAGAAATAAGGATGGCATATGAAGCTGAATGGGTAGAAACAGACAAGGCGGTTGTAGGCCTTGTGTACCATACCAAGAAGTTGTGGACAATGGGAAACCAGTGAACGACTTTGAACAGAAGAATGCTTTGTCAGACTTGATTTTAGATCTACCAATTTAGTTGTTGTGGGGAGGATGAAGCAGGAAATAGAAAAGACTAGAGGGATGTGAATTAGAAGGTTATTGCTTCAGATGAGAAAATGGGGGAGGGAGGCGCTAATCTAGAACAGTGATAGTAAGTATAGACAGCAAGTGATAGATTCCAGAAATAATCAAGAGGTGAATTCTAAGAAACGGGTGATTAATCAGATGGTAGGTGATGCAGGGAAACCCTAGTGGCAGAGTAGTTAAGAGCTATGGCTGCTAACCAAAAGGTCGGCAGTTCGAATCTACCAGGTGCTCCTTGGAAACCCTATGGGGCAGTTCTACTCTATCCTTTAGGGTTGCTTTAAGTCGGAATTGACTCAATGGCAATTGGTTTTTTTTTTTTTTTTTTTTTTTTTTAGGTGATGAAGAAGAAAGGGTTAGAAAGATGGAATTTTCTACTTTGAAGATTGAGGAGACTTGTGGTAATATCTAATAGGAGATAAGATGAACCCATTTAGTACATGTTGATTTGAAAATAACCATGGGCTATCCAATTTCATATATAGAGCAGGCAGGTGAATATGAAAATCTGAAACTTAGAGATAAATTCAAGGATATAGTAATTTTCATTATCAGCATGCAGGTGGTCTTTAAAATCTCTGGACTGGACTGCCCAAGGGAAAAAAATATAAAGAGAGAAATAATGGCCAAGAATGGAAACCTGAGGGAATATTAAGATCTGGATAAAACAGAACCCATGAAAGATATAAACAAGGAACAGTCAAATAGACACAGAGAACCAGGAGATGGAATAGAGTGCTTAATTACTCATTGAGAAGTCAGTAGAACTAAATCCCATAAATATGTTTACTAAGGGATGAATTCAAATCTATTGAATTTCACATTAAAACTTATGGATGACTTGGGCAAGAGTAGTTTTACTTGTGAAGGGAGAAGTGAAGTGAATTATAATGTTTTATTATATGAATCAGTATAGAATAATGAATATAGAGTGTTCATTTAAAAATTTAGGGTGTGAAAAACATTAAATGAAACTGAGTTAGTTAGACGGATTCCAATTTATGATCATTCTGCAGATGAGGACACCATGCTCAGAAAGGTCAAGTCATTTGTCCAAGGATAATGAACCGTTTAAATGCTACACTCAAAGTCATGTCTTTTGATTCCAAAACCTATTCTTATTTTTAAATTGAGCAGACAAGGTAACATCAATAACATAAATAATGACGTGATCAATAATATCATCATCCTAATACTGTATACTTTCCCCACTATACTGCATTTCCTTGTAGCTGTAGTTGAACTTTGTTTTAGAGAGATAATTACGGCAATAAAGGAGAGGGTAGATTGAAGAGGAGAGGCACTGTGGGCAGCAAAAGTGAGGTGAGGGAGAAAGAGTTGACAAAGATGACTTCAGCATTTGTAACTTGGTTGACTGAATTAATGGTGACGCTGTACAAAGGAAAATGCAGCCCTCAAAAAGGTGCTATATATGGCAAAGAAGGTAGGAAGGGATGGGGTGAACAAGATTGTAGGAATGAGTCCTTAGAACTCCTTGGTATCTGACAAACTTGATATTTTTAACATAAAACAGTGCATCTGAGAATTATGTAACACTTGCTCAATATCTGATGAGTCAAATGAATTTTCTATGTTCAGTGTTGCACCAACCTGAACATGAATGAAAAACTGGATCATACTAGCAACTGGATAATTTAGGACCAATTTAGCTGGTTATTGGAATACCTTGTTAGCTAAGATTAGAAGTGGTAATGGTCCTGAAGAGAAAAAATTACAAAAGAAGTGTTTTTTTTTTGTATATTTATTAGAAGTGAAATTTGTGGAGAGTAGTGAACGGCTTGGTTGAAACCACTGGGGAAATAGTTTCTTAGTGTGTTGCCTAGTTTTTCAGGTTAAAAACCTGTCTTTTACTCTAGATAGAGAACCTTGATATTTTAATCTTCATTTATCAAAGCCCAATTAGTTTGATATGAAACTCCTTACCTGGAGTTAGTCTAAGTGGCAATGAGAAATTTGCAGAAAATAATTAAAAAGAGGATAACCGAAGCCATATAATTTTAGCCCACTATTCCATCTATATAATGGAAAGTTAATTTGAGAACTTATACCCATTGCTTTTGAACCCTGAGCCTTGAAAAATAGTTACCCATTTCAACCCATTGATCTAAAAGTCTGAACAGGAGAAAAAATAATATAATCTGCCATTGAATTTTTAAAAAATTAATACCTCAGACTTAATGTCAGCAATTCCACTGATAGCTGCTTCAGAAGTCATAAAACAGCAAACATGCAGCACTAACATTAGTAATATCTGATAAATAAACCTATTTTTTCCATTTTTATCTTTAATCAGGGAAACGGTATTTGAAACCACAGTTGCAGCACTTCAGAAATGGGTTTGAATAAGTCCTAACGTCTACTTATGTTTGTAAAAGTGTTTACATATCTTGATGGCAACATCAGTATTCACGGCCTTTATTTCTACCACCCTGAAGGATTAAGGTCAGAACTGTGGCAGACATCATTTGTAAGGCAAAAGCTTAGGTTTTTAAAATTTCAACTATGCATTTGTTCTCCTGATATGCTTCCCTAAAAATTGTCATGAAAGCTACCAGCAAAGAAAGGGTCAGTATTAATTACAGCAGGTTTAGCTTTCTTGCATATTGCATGAGACGTGAGGATAATAATGTCTCCTACCTTCGTACTTTTGCATTATGTTGATCGTCAGAAAGGCAACGTGCCTTTTGCTTCTGCCCAAAGTACATATGTTTTAATCCAAAATATCTGTGTTTAAATTTCAAACGCCTGTCTACTCTGTTTTATGAAACACTTCGTTGTGCCAATGAATGTATTTTCATGCTGTGGTGCAGTCAGATGGACTCCAGTTCTATAGCAAGCGTTCCTTAAAGAGATGCTTTAGTACTTTGCTTCCTCACTGTATATAGCCTTGGCAGTGGTCCAGTGAGACTGAGAAAATACTCTCAAATTAGGCACGGACTGGTGATAATTGGTAATTATTGAATGTCAATGGGTGAGAAAAGAAAAATCCGTGTAAAGGCAAATGAATGGTAAGTAAAAGTGCCAACAATGCTGTCATAGTATTCAACGCATCAGTATTTATAAATAAAGGGCAAATTCAATTAGGCTAAGTAGATGGTTACTTAACAATAGTCAATAAAATATTTCTTCACTGTATAGTAAATAAGGCTTATATTTAACCACAGCTTAGTATATTCTAATTTTAACACCAGGGCAGTTTGTTTTCATAGCTTGATCTAAACAACACTTTATGTTGTCACTTCTATTGCGTATTTAATGAACTCATATCAAATATGCATAGCAAATAATACTATGTTCCTGGTAAACCTTTATTCCTTCCCCACTCTTGATCTTTTCAAGTAAAGCAGCATACTTTTTGCAATATATTTCTTCTCTAATAAAAATGAATATCACAACATTGAAACTAAATCTTATTTCAATATTTTTGCAAGACAGAATAGAAGAATCTAGATCATTATAAGTACAGATGTGCTGCTGTTTTAAAATGCAGCTCTGAACTCTACTTCAGTTTGCCTCTGAGCAGCCAAGTCTACTGAGAAGTATCCTTCTGCCAGAAGAGATTAAGTCTTTCTGAAAGTCCTTAATCTGCTGTCCATACGGAAAAGCACCGTGGCAATGCATATGATGACGCCTGTAATAATCCGGGCTGGCAGTGATGGCTGCTCTTAGCTTTATATGCATAAGAGCATACAGGAAATGGAGTTGTGATATGGCTCTGCATCTGGTGATGGGAGCAAGGCAGTGTTAATCTCTTCCAACAACAATATAAGGAATATGAGATGCCAGCAATTAGGGTGGTTGGGTGTGCCTTTACTACCCCTGAGGTTGATACAAAATAGTATTACAAGTGACTTGAATTTCAGAGATTTGTAAGAAGGAATTAATTGGCAAGTCCTTAAATCTCTTTTTTATTTCATTTCTTAAAGCACGAGTAAAAGCTGACCAGTGGAGTGAAATAAATGAATATACAGCACAATCAATGTACTGGCTTCTGATTTCTGGCCAAGTAGTAGTTAGATGGTGAGTGTGGCCAAGAGTGTCACTTTCACCGAGGGAGCAGGGAACAACAATTTGCTCCCCAGGTTTTTAGAACTGGCATGTGGTTCAACTAAAAAGCAAAAATAGTGATTTCTTCCTTTCTCTGCAGACAAACAACAAAGATAGAAACGGCACTACAGTGTTTGCCTTGCCCAGAGACAGTGCATGATCTGTATGGGTTTTCCTGGTAATTAAATTTTAGAAAGGATATGAATCCCTCTGTTTATATTTGGTAACTTTGAGACCAGAAATAACAAATGTTTGATTCTTTAGCTCAATGGACTTTGAAGTAAATGCTTATTTTTGCTCATCTCCAGCTTTGAGTATTTTTGAAATGCAGCTTTAAAGCTAGCCTTCCTTGTAATTCACTATGGGATGTCTTTATACACCACTGACAGTAATACAACTCATTTTGGGTGATTAACTTAACCCCCAGTATTGCAAGTGTCTTGCTGCATTAGCATATCTTTCAAGGAATAGTTGGTTGCAGTGTGAGAAAATTGCCTGTAGGATTATTTGGAACTAGGAACCTGTGAAATGTAAAATAAAATTGAAGACTATAAAGTAAAACATCAAAGCTACCTAAAATATTAATAACCAGCTCTTTAAAAAGTAATTTAGAAGTTGGCATGAGGTAGTGAAAATTACTAATTTAAAATCAGAGTTAAAAAAACAAACAAAAATAAGCAGGAGTTTAGAACAAACAATGAACAATGGAAATTCATCGTGTTTATGCTATAAAAGCAGTTCAAGATATACTGATGCCTTATCAGTTGAGAGGGTCCAAAGCGCAATATTTGGCCATCCAGAACTGAATCATTTGTGTTTTAACCTACTCTGTGGTGTCTGCTTGTGGTTCAGAGGACATTTCTTTGGCTATTTTTTAGGTATTTTCAGGTTCAAAGTCAATCCTTGAGCATTCTGTCATTCTTGCTAGGCTTTTGCTTTGAGAGTAAAAGTGACAAGTAACATGGCGAATCTACTTCCTTGTCTTAGAAGATAGAATTAGTTTTATAGGCAGAATGCACGCATTTTGAAGTTGTACACATTTGGGTTCAGATCTTGTTCCTGCCACTTTCCAATTGTGTGACCTTGGGCAAGTTGTTGAACATCCTTAAGGCTTAGTTTCTTCATGTGCAAATAGAAGGTCATAATATCTACCTCAAAGTATTGTCAAAAATTCCATTAGGTAATATTCAAATCTTTCAACATATTGCTTGGTATATACCTTAAAAAAAAAAAAAATTTTTTTTTTTTTTATATACCTAGCACAAAATAACTTGCAGCTATTATTATGATTCATGATTTAAGATGACAGGTTCCAAGGTAGTGGCAGTCAAGACCCTGTGCAAGGCACATGGCACTACACGTGAGGGTAATGAGGTGGCAGATGTGAGGGCCTTTTAAAATACCTTCCACACTGAGAAAAATTTCTCTGCTTATATCTGTGATAGATCTAAAGGGAGAAGGGGACTGTGGAAGGGAAGAGATAAATAGTGGGAGGATGGAAGGAAGATTATGCTTCTTGTGCCTGGTGATTGGTGGTTCAGGGTTTATGCTGGGTGCCTCTTTTGACAGGTAATGCCTACCTGAAACAGAAAAAAAAAAGAAAATTTAGGCTAAGTAAGTAAAAATACATTATGTTTCCAAATATTTCAAGGTGTCTGATGAAGTGCAGACACTACTCAGGGTAGAACAGTGAGGTTAAAGCAATATTAGAGCAAGTGAGAAGCACATTAGGGTTTCTCCTCTTCAAAAAAGAAAAAAAAAATACAAGGAAGGGAGGAAGGAAGGAAAGATAGAAATTACATATATAAAATGGGTTAAATAAAAACTAAAAAGAAAATAACAACTAAAAAAGTAGCAAAAATGATGGAGGTAATAATGATGATGATGATGATAGTTGCCATTTAATGCACACTGGCTGTATGTCAGGCTCTGTACCAGGCATTTTTAGTATACATTTTTTAAAAATTCTTGAGTTTTGAACAAATATCTTATTATTTCTATTTTATAAGTAAGAAAATAGGTTCAAAAGAGTTATGTAACTTGTCCAAAACCCACAGAATTTAGAAAATTAAGAGTATAGGAAATGTGAGGGAAACGTTTTTACACCATTGGCATCAAATGAGATCATATTACATGTCTTGTATACTTTAGTTTAATTATTGTACATTAAAAAAAAAAATCAAACCCACTGCTGGTCAAGTTGATTCTGACTCATAGCAACTCCACAGGACAGAGTAGAACTGCCCCATAGAGTTTCCAAGGAGCACCTGGTGGATTCGAACTACTGACCTCTTGGTTAGCAGCTGCATCATTTAACCGCTATGCCACCAGTGTTTCCATTGTGCATTTAGTCAGTATTTTTTAATATTAGTAAAGCATTACTAGAAACTTACTGCCTACCAATACATGTCATGGAATTGTTAAGACAGTGAATACCATACTTTCCTTATGCATTAACATCGACATCAATAAACCCTTAGAAGACTGTCTTCTGTGTTCAATATTGTGCAAGGATTTTCTAGAAATAAAAGAAAACGTGCTATCTGACTTATCTCTGAACTCATACTTTAGTTAGGGATCATGGAATACATGAAAATATATGCTACCAAAATATTAAGAAAGCAATTAATTATAATAAATGAAGTTGACCAATTAGGGATGACAGAATTCAGAAACAAGTCATTGTGTCCGGAATATTGAGGTAAGATTATCAATAAATGTCAGGATTTAATTTGAAAGCAGGCATGCAAATAAAATAATAAAAGCACTAGATGGAAACATGGTGAAAATTCTTTACATTTTTGGAGTGGAAAAAATTAAACATGGTTAAAAATCTAGATGTCAAAAAAGAAAAGATATACTGCACAAAAACAAAGATCATCTGCTGAGTAAAAAATGTCTTAAGCATGGGCATAATTCAGCAGGCAAACAAATAGTAAATGCTGCCAGTATATCAGACTTATTTTTCCACTACACAGATAGTTCAAAGAAATTGTTATGATAGGTACAAACAATCCAAAAGAAAAATGAACTAAGGATATGAAGTGACAGTCCACTGGAAAGAAAGTACAAATGTTTCCTAAGTGTATAATGATTTGTTTGACCTCATTCACGATAAGAACAATGCAAATTCAAACTATTTTGAAATTCTATTTTTCCATTATTTAAGCCAGAAGAGGGGCCCAAAATAAGCCACATGGACTAGTCAGATAGGTAGATTCCCTAAAAGAATTTTGATGTAATGATAGAAGAAATGGGAATAGAAGCTGAGTAGCAAGTAAAAAATAATAAAAAATAAATGAGAAAGGAAAGAAGAAGGAAGAAAGAAAGAATCCAGTATAGGTGCTAAAATTATACTACGTCATGTCATCATGCCATAGATTTTTGTAATGAAGAGGTTATGTATACACGAAAGATTCATCATATTTTGTGTATTCAAATATGTTTTTACTTTTGTGTTCAATCAACATGGAGTAACAAGGATCAGATTTACCCTCCCACCTGGAACAACAAAAAACTGGACAAAATATGCAAAATCAGAACTTTCAAGATGTTGGACATTAGGGAATGAAGGTCAGTGATTCCTAAGAGTCAGAAAACAAATAAGGCAAGCTCTACAATTGACTCAGATCACTATCTTAAGAGAGTTTTCAGACTGCCATGCATGGAAGGGGATCCCTGGTGGTTCCTGACAGACTCCCTGAATTCAGGACAAAGAGCTGAGAGCTCAGGGAGACCAAGGCGGCTAGAGTTCACACTGAAGTATTCTAGAGAGGAAAGAGTAACACAGAAAAAAAAATTCTAGGTATTTGTAGAGAGTTCCCTTTGAGTAATCAGCAGAGTAATGCTGAGCAAATATGGGTGAGGAAGCTACTTGAAGCCAGAGAAAGAACTACGTGATAGGATTAGAAGCAACAGTATTCAGAGCTCACACAGGTCTGAGAATAATGCCTATTCCTCAGTCAGTCTGGCAAATCCTGTAATTCATGGAGAATTAGGCATAGTATTTATCAGGGTTTTGCCTCAGCAGAGAAGAAGAATTAGACATAGACTAAACACTGTTCTCCTTTAGTCTAACCATAAAAGCAAGAACCAAAAGAATCAAACTTTTTTCAAGTTACTTAACTGAATCCTAGAACAAATATCAAGAATTTTAGAGAAATACAAAAATATCCAGCACCGAAAATAGTACAATTCAGAATTTCTGGGGTGTAATCAACAAATTACCAGGCATGAAAAAATCAGGAAAATAAAATTTATAATAAGGAAAAAAAATAATCAATTAAAAAAAAAAAGAACTGAAACAGATATTAAAATTAACAGGCGATGACATTAAAACAGTTATTATAAGTGTATTCCATATGTTTTAAAAAGCTTGAGAAAAGATTGAAAATGTTATGTACAGACATAGAAGATACTAAAGACCAAACAAACTTCTAGAGATGAAAACAGCAATATCTGTGATGAAAAATACACGATATGAGTTAAGGCCTAACCATAGAAATTGCACAATATGAATGACAGAGAAGAAAAGACTCAAACACAAACAACAGAGAATCAGTGAGCTGTGGGACAACTTCAGGCAACCTGATACATGTGTAATTGGAATCTTCAAATAATAGGACAAAAGGCAGGAGGGCAGGAAGAAGAAAAAAAGTTGAAGAAATAATGGCAAAATTTGATGAAAAAATATAAACCTACAGACCCAAGAAGCTCAATGAACCCCAAGTTGCAAATTATATCAAGCACACAGTAATCTGTTTACTCAAAATGAGTGATAAAGGGAAAATCTTAAAAAGCAACCAGAAAAAAAAAAAAATGTTACCTAAGGGAAACAAAAATAAGATGACAGCAGATTCCTCACTGGAAACAATACAGGTCAGAAGACAGTGGAGTGACATTTTTAAAGTACTAAAAGAAGAAAAACTGTCAACCTAGAGTTCTATAACTAGGTCAGTTTCTAGTTTCAGCTTAGAGATGAAGAAAGCTGGAAAGAACATTGCAACAAGGGAAATGTCAGACAAACTGCCTATTATTGATTTCCTTTAGCCCACCAGAGAAGCGAGGTCACAGGGCAACCTGAAATCTTGTGAGAGTCACGTGTTTGGAGAGTTAAAGTGAATCCAAACATTTGCTTACCTGTGGGCAGACACCACTGGGTTCTGTACAAACAGATAAGAAGATACAGCTAAAAATTGTTAACAAATTGCTAAATACAGAATGTGGGCTGACATGAGAGCATGGAGCCCCTGGGGGATGCAGATGTTATAATATTTTCACTCAGGTTTTTCCTCCGCTAATTCCACAAGGTATGATGGGGTAAAATCCTAAGAAAGGTTTTCTTATAGTGCTGACTGGGGGAGGGAAAGAGCAGTCACTACCAAAATCCTACTCAGAACTATTTTTCCTATCTTCCCTTCAGATCAAATGCCTTCATCTTTAAGGTGGAGAGTAGGAGAAAGAAAATAAACAAAAAAAGCTGCTTTAGGATGACGGTGGAAACCCAATCCAGTTTGGGTAAGGGAATAAAAGAAGGTTTACCCATGGCGGAAGAACAGAAATATGTCCCAGGCTCAAAACCACAGCAGGGAGAAGAGCAGGAGCTTTTGTGAAGGACACAATCCCCAGACTCATGGACACTGTCTGTCTAAGATTGAGGCTTAATCAGAACATTAGAAAATGTTCTCTCTCCCTTTCCTGTCCCTCCAGTCTAAAAAATGTTGAGTAAAATAACAGTGGAGTACATCTGGAAGAGCTGTAAGAAATAGATTATCTCTGGCACAATGTAATAGAAAAACAGAAAACCAAGGAGGGAGCAGATATTGAGAAAATAACCTCTAGCAACCAACTCACATCCTAAACCCATGATATTACTAGAGGAAATTGAAGTCTGTGCGGGACAGATGTTAGCCATAGCAGCAATAGACTTCAAATCCAGTCCAACTCCTGACTAGATTGACACAAATCTCACAGTAATGGGGTATCAGGAAAAAAAAAAAATGTGCTCATCTTCATGCATAAAAAATATTTACCTCAGTTATCTACTATCCTACATGTCTGTCTTTCAGCAAAAAACCATGAGGTATACAAAAAGGCAAGGAAAAACACTCTAAAGAGACAAAGCAATTGTTTAACCAGAATTGGTTATGACACAGATTTTTGAACTGTTTGAGTGTAAATTTACAGTAAAGATGATTAATAACTTGACAGCTGCAATGAAAAAGTAGACAGCATGAAAATTCAAAAATGTGATTTCAACAGGGAGATAGAAACCAGAAGAAAGAATTGAATGAAAATGCAAGAAACCCAAAACATAGTAACAGAAATGAAGAATGCCTTTTATGGATTCATCTGTAAACTTGACACAGCCAAGGAAAGACTCAGTGAACTTGAAGACAGGTCAGTAGATCACACAAAATGATACACAAAGCAGAGTATGGGGAAAAAAAAGAAAAACAGAACCAAGCATCCAAGAACTGTGGCACAATATAAAATGGTTTAATGTAGGCATAAGTGGAATTACTGAAGAAGGAGAAAGAATGGAGCAGTAGATATACTTGAAGAAATATTGGACGACATTTTTCCAAAATTAATAACAGATATTAAACCACTGATCCAAAAAGCTCAGAGAACACCAAGCATGACAGATACCATAAAAACCACACTCACACATTTTATATTTAAACTGATGAAAACTAAACCCAAAGAGGCAATGAAGGCAGCCAGAGGGTGGGAAGGAGATAAGTTACTTACTGTGGGATAGGATATTAATTACAGCAGACTACTCATCAGAAACCCTGCAAGCAAGACGACTGAGTGACATCTTTGAAATGATGCAAAAACAAAGCAAAACAAAAAACCTATCAGTTTAAACTGCTATGACCAACAAAAATATCCTGTAAGAGTGAAGAAGAAATAAATATTTTTCCAGATGAACAAAAACTGATGGAATCCATTCCTGGAAAAACCTACTCTATAAGGTATTTTGGAAACCCTGGTAGCATAGTGGGTAAGTGCTACAGTTGCTAACCAAAGGGTCATCAGTTCAAATCTGCCAGGTGCTCCTTGGAAACTCTATGGGGCAGTTCTACTCTGTCCTATAGGGTCGCTATGAGTTGGAATAGACTCGACGGCACTGTTTTTTTTTTTTTTTTTATAAGATATTTTAATGCACCAAAGGAAAAAAAAATTGGTCAACGTTCGGACATTTCAGGCTGTAGCATATGATCAGGAACTGATGGTGCTGAAGGAAGAAGTCCAAGATCCACTGAAGGCGTTGGTGAAAAACAAGGCTCCAGGAGTTGACGGAATACCAATTGAGATGTTTCAACAGATGCAGCACTGGAAGTGCTCACTTGTCTATGCTAAGAAATTTGGAAGACAGCTACCTGGCCAACTAACTGGAAGATATCCATATTTATGCCTATTCCCAAGAAAGATGATGCAACCGGGTATGGAAATTATTGAACAGTATCATTAATGTGACATTCAAGTACAATTTTGTTGAAGATCATTCAAAAGCAGCCGCAGTAGTACATTGACAGAGAACTGCCAGAAATTTAAGCCAGATTCGGAAGAGGACATGGAACGAGGGATATCATTGCCGATATCAGATGACCCTGGCTAAAAGCAGAGAATAACAGAAAGATGTTTACCTGTGTTTTATTGACTACGCTAAGGCATTTGACTGAGTGGATCATAACAAATTATGGATAACATTGCAAAGAATGGGAATTCCAGAATACTTAATTGTGCTTAGGAGGAACCTGTACATAGATCAAGGGGCAATTGTTTGAGTAGACCAAGGGGATACTGCACGGTTTAAAGTCAGGAAAGATGTGCATTAGGGTTGTATCCTTTCACCACATGTATTCAATCTGTATGCTGAGCAAATAATCCTAGAAGATGGACTATGTGAAGAAAAATGGGGCATCAAACTTGGAGGAAGACTCATTCACAGCCTGTGTTATGCAGACGACACAAGCTTGCTTGCTGAAAGCGAAGAGGACTTGAAGTACTTATTAATGAAGATCAAAGACCACAGCCTTCAGTATAGATTACACCTGAACAGAAAGAAAACAAAAATCTTCACAATTGGTCCAATAAGCAACATCTTGACAAATGGAGAAAAGATTGCAGTCATCAAGGATTTCATTTTACTTGGATCCACAATCAACAGCCATGAAAGCAGCAGTCAAGAAATCAAACGACACATCACAATGGGCAAATCTGCTGTAGAAGACCTCTTTAAAGTGTTCAACACAGAGATATCGCCTTGAAGACTAAAGTACGCCTGACTCAGACCATGGTGTTTTCAGTTGCCTCATATGCATGTGAAAGCTGGACAATGAATAAAGGAGACCGAAGAAGAATTGATGCCTTTGAATTCTGATGTTGAAAAAGAATATTGAATATACCTTGGACTGCCAAAAGAACAAACAAATCTGTCTTGGAAGAAGTACAAACAGAAGGCTCCTTAGAAGCAAGAATGGCGAGACTACGTCTCACGTACTATGCACGTTATCAGGAGGGATCAGTCCCTGCAGAAGGACATCATGCTTGGTAAAGTAGAGGGTCAGCAAAAAAGAGGAAGACCCCCAACAAGATGGATTGACACAGTGACTGCAACAATGGGCTCAAGCATAACAAGAATTTGTGAGGATGGCACAAGACTGGGCAGTGTTTAGTTCTGTTGTACATGGGGTTGCTATGAGTTGGAATTGACTAGACAGCACCTACCAACAACAAGTCATTTTAAAAGAAGATTTTCAGGCAGAAGGAATATGGCAATACTCAAAAGAAGCAAGGAATGTTGAAAGCGAATAAATTAAGTTAAAATAAAATTTTATTTTTTGTAAAAATAGACAAGCTAAATTTTGAATACATTTGGAAATGCAAAGGACAAGGAGAGCCAAAACAACTTTGAAAAAGAAGAATTTTTTTGTATTTAACGACCCTAAAAGATACCTGGCTATCCAAAGAAAAAATAATAACAATGTAATGTGTTATTAGAGCATGAGGAAGAATGACCACAGTACAAAGGATGTGAGGGAGGAATTGGAAATATACTCTTATAAAATCCTAACCCTACAAATGAACTCATATTTTTTTGAAGGTAGGCTCAGGTTGCTTAAAGTGGATATTGAAAAAACCGTATGGCAACCAAAACACATTTTTAAACAGTATAAATACAAATTTGATAGAATAGATAAAAAGGAATTATATAAACTGATCAATCAACTCAAGAGAAGGCAGAAAATTACAAAAAAAAAAAAAAAAAGAAACAAAGAATAATATAATCTAGCCATTCCACTTCTAGGTATTTATCCAAGCAAAATGAAAACATATGTCCATAGAAAGATTTGTATACAAATATTCATAGCTGCTTTATTTGTAATAGCAAAAAATTGGAAAAAATCCAAATATCTATCAATAGATGAATGGATAAGCAAATGATCCAGTATATATATTTGTATGGACTATTATTTAGGAATCAAAAGGAATGAACTATTGATACAAAAAACACTATGGATAATCTCAAAATAAATAATGGTGAGTGAAGGAAGCCAGTCAAAAAAGGAATATGTATTTATTTATATAAGATTCTAGAAAAGGCAAACTAATTGATAGTGATAAAAAGTGGTTTGGTGCTTGTCTAAGAATGGCGGGGGGCAAGGATGGCTAGGATGTGGGTAATTACAAATGTGGCAGAAGAAAACTTTTTAGGATGATGAATATGCTTATCTTAATGTAATGGTTTCATTAATGTATGCATAGATCAAAACTTACCCAATTTTACCCATTAAATATGTAGTTTGTTTTATGTCATTATACTTTAATAAAGCTATTGAAAAAATGTTTTTTTAATTTTTAAAAATTTTTTATTGTGCCTTAAGTGAAAGTTTACAAATCAAGTCAGCCTCTCATACAAAAATTTATATACACATTGCTTTATGCTCCTAGTTGCTCTCCCCTTAATGAGAGAGCACACTCCTTCTCTCCACCCTGTATTCCTCATCCATTCAGCCAGCTTCTGTCCTCATCTCCCCTCCAGACAGGAGCTTCTCACATAGTCTCATGAGTCTACTTGAGCCAAGAAGCTCACTCCTCACCAGTATCACTTTTTATCTTATAGCCCAGTCTAATCCCTGTCTGAAGAGTGGGCTTTGGGAGTGGTTCCAGTTTGGGGCTAACAGAAGGTCTGGGGACCATGACCTCCAGGGTCCTTCTAGTCTCACTTAGACCGTTAAGTCTGGTCTTTTTGAGAGAATTTGAGGTCTGCGTCCCACTGCTTTTCTGCTCCATCAGGGATTCTCTGTTGTGTTTCCTGTCAGGGCAGTCATTGGCTATAGCTGGACACCATCTAGTTCTTCTGGTCTCAGGCTGATGTAGTCTCTGATTTATGTGGCTCTTTCTGTCTCTTGGGCTCATAATTACTGTGTCTGTTTAGTGTTCTTCATTCTCCTTTGCTCCAGGTGGGTTGAGAACGATTGATGCATCTTAGATGGCTGCTTGCTAGTGTTGAAGATCCCAGACGTCACTTACCAAAGTGGGATGAAGGATGTTTTCTTAACAGATTTTATTATGCCTGTTGGCCTAGATATCCCCTGAAACCATGATGCCCAAACCCCTGCCTCTGCTACTCTGGCCTTCGAAATGTTCAGTTTATTCAGGAAACTTCTTTGCTTTTAGTTTAGTTTAGTTGTGCTGAATTCTTCTGCACTGTGTGTTGTCTTTCCCTTCACCTAAAATAGTTCTTGTCTACTATCTAATTAGTGAATATCCCTCTCTCTCCCTCCCTCCCCACTGTCATAACCATCAAATAATATTTTCTTCTCCCTTTAAACTATTTCTTGAGTTCTTATAACAGTGATCTCATTCTATATTTGTCCTTTTGCAACAGATTTCACTCAGCATAATGCCCCCTAGATTCCTCCATGTTATGAAATGTTTCACAGATTCATCACTGTTCCCTATAGATGCATAGTATGCCATTGCGTGAATATACCATAATTTATTTATCCATTCTTCCACTGATGGGCACCTTGGTTGTCTACATCTTTTTGCAATGGTAAACAGTGCTGCAATAAACATGGGTGTGCATATATCTGTTCATGTAAAGGTTTTTATTTCTCTAGGATATATTCCAAGGAATGGGATTGCTGGATCATATGGTAGTTCTATTTCTAACTTTTTAAGGAAGTGACAAATCAATTTCCAAAGTGGTTGTGCCATCTTACGTTTGCACTAGCAGTGTGTCAATATTCCAGCCTCTCCACAGCATCTCCAACATTTATTATTTTGTGTTTTTTGGATTAATGCCAGCCTTGTTGGAGTGAGATGGAATCTGATTGTAGTTTTGATTTTCATTTCTCTAATGGCTAATGATCATGAGCATTTCCTCAAGTATCTGTTAGCTACCTGAATCTTCTTTAGTGAAGTACCTGTTCATATCCTTTGCCCATTTTTTAATTGGGTTATTTGTCTTTCTGTTAAGTTTTTGCAGTATCATGTAGATTTTAGAGATTAGACACTGATTGGAAATGTCATTGCTAAAAATTTTTTCCCAATCTGTAGGTAATCTTTTTCACTCTTTTGGTGAAGTCTTTGGGTGAGATAAGCATTTGATTTTTAGGACTCCCAGGTATTCAGGTTCTCTTCTGATGTTTGTGCATTGTTAGTAATGTTTTGTATAATGTTTATGCCATGTATTAGGGCTTCTAGCTTTGTTAATGATATTGTTATAGAACAATATCATTATTATCACATGCAAGCAAAATTTTGCTGAAGGTCATTCAAAAAATGGCTGCAGCAGTATATCAACAGGAACTTCTGTTTCTGATGTCAGATGGATCCTGGCTGAAAGCAGAGAATACCAGAAGGATGTTTACCTGTATTTTATTGACTATGCAAAGGCATTCAACTGCATGGATCACAACAAATTATGGATAATATTGTGAAGAATGGGAATGCCAGAACACCTAATTGTGCTCATGAGGAAACTTTACATAGATCAAGAGGCAGTTGTTTGGACAGAACAAGGGGATACTGATTGGTTTCAAGTCAGGAAAGGTGTGCATCAGGGTTGTATCATTTCACCATACCTATTTAATCTGTTGGCAATGGCAATGGGGTTATTTAATCTGTATGTTGAGCAAATAATCTGAAAAGCTGGACTATATGAAGAAGAATGGGGCATCAGGATTGGAGGAAGGCTCATTAACAACCTGCGTTATGCAGTTGACACAACCTTACTTGCTGAAAGTGAAGAGGATTTGAAGCACTTACTAATGAAGATCAAAGGCACAGCCTTAAATACGGATTTCATCTCAACATAAAGAAAACAAAAATCCTCACAACTGGACCAACGAGCAACATCATGATAAAAGGAGAAAAGATTGACATTGTCGAGGATTTCATTTTATTTGGTCCACAATCAACAGCCATGGAAGCAGTAGTCAAGCAATCAAATGATGCACTGCATAGGTAAATCTGCTGCAAAGGACCTCTTTAAAGTTTAGAAAAGCAAAGATGTCACCTTGAAGACTAAGGTGCACCTGACCCAAACTATAGTATTTTCAATCACATTATACGGATGTGAAAGCCAGATGATGAATAAAGAAGACTGAAGAAGAATTGAAGCCTTTGAATTGTGGTGTTGGCGAAGAATATTAAATATAACACGGACTGCCAAAAGAACAAACTTTGGACATGTTGTCAGGAGGGATCAGTCCCTGGAGAAGGGCATTATGCTTGGCAAAGTACAGGGTCAGCAGAAAAGAGGAAGACCCTCGACAAGGTGGATTCACACAGTAGCTGCGAGAATGAGCTCAAGCATAACAATGATTATAAGGATGGCACAGGACCGGGCAGTGTTTTGTTCTGTTGTGCATATGGTCACCATGAGTCAGAATTGACTGGACGGCACCTACCAACAACATGATCTTTATCATTCTAGATTTTATATTTAGGTCTTTGATCCATTTTGAGTTAGTTTTTGTGCATGATGTGAGGTATGGGTCTTGTTTCATTTTTTTGCATATGGATGTCTAGTTATGCCAGGACCATTTGCTAGAGACTGTCTTTTCCCCATTTAACTGACTTTGAGCGTTTATCAAATATCACCTGCTCATAGGTGGATGAATTTACATCTGAATTCTCAATTCTGTTCCACTGGTCCATGTATCTTTTGTTGTACCAGTACTAGGCTGTTTTGACTACTGTGGTAGTATAATAGGTTCTAAAATCAGGTAGTGTGGGGTTTCCCACTTTGTTCTCCTTTTTTAGTAATGTTTTACTTATCCGGGGCCTCTTTCCCGTCCATACAAAGTTGGTGATTTGTTTCTCCATCTCATTTAAAATGTCATTAGAATTTGGATCAGAATTGCGTTATATCTATAGATTGCTTTTGGTAGAATAGACATTTTTGCAATGTTGAGTCTTCCTATCATGAGCAAGGTATGTTTTTCCACTTATGTGGGCCTTTTTTGGTTTATTGCAGTACAGTCTTGTAGTTTTCTTTGCATAGGACTTTTATGTCTCTGGTTAGATTTATTCCTAAGTATTTTATCTTCTTGTGGGCTACTGTAAATGGTATTGATTTGGTGCTTTCCTTTTCGATGTTCTTTTTGTTGGTGTACAGGAATCCAACTGATTTTTGTATGTTTATCTTGTATCCTGATTCTCTGCTGAACTCTTAGTTTCAGTAGTTTTCTTGAGAATTCTTTAGGGTTTTCTGTGTATAAGATCTTGTTGTCTGTAGATAGAGATAATTTTATTTCTTGATTTATTTTTGTGATTTCCGTATCTGGGTTGACATCTGGTCGCTCTGTCCTGTGTTCTAGTCTTGGGTTGATATCTGATATTATTGATTTTTTAACCAGAGAAATCCCTTTAGTATTTCTTATAGTTTTGGTTTGGTTTTTACAAATTCCCTAAACTTCTGTTTATCTTGAAATGTCCTATTTTTGCCTTCACATTTTTGCTGTATATATGATTCTTGGCTGGCAATTTTTTTCCTTCAATGCTTTATGCAAGTCATCCCATTGCCTTCTTGCCAGCACGGTTTCTGCCAAGTCTTCTAAGCTTTATTCTTATTGACTCTCCTTTGTAGGTGATTTTTTGTTTATCCCTAGCTGCTCTTAAAATTCTCTCTTTATGTTTGGTTTTGGTAAGTTTGAATATATTATGTCTTGGTGACTTTCTTTTGAGATCTACCTTTTGTGAAGTTTGATGAACATCTTGGATAGATATCTTCTCACCTTTCATGATATCAGGGAGGTTTTCTGCCAACAAATCTACAACAATTCTCTCTGTATTTTCTCTCATCCCTGCCTGTTGTGGTTCTCCAGTCACTCATCAGTTATTTCTCTTGATAGAGTCCCACAAGATTCTTAGGGTTTCTTCATTTATTTGAATTCTTTTATCTGATTTTTCTTTGAATATATTGGTGCCAAGTGTTTTATCTTCAATCTCAGTCATTCTGCCTTCCATTTCCTCAATTCTTCTCCTCTAACTTTCTATCGAGTTGTCTAATTGTGCAATTTTATTGTTAATCTTCTGAATTTCTGATTGCTGTCTCTCTATGGATTCTTGTAGCCTATTAAAGTTTTTCATTATGTTCTTGAATAACCTTTTTAATTT
The DNA here is from genome assembly GCF_030014295.1 of Loxodonta africana. Taxonomy (NCBI): domain Eukaryota; kingdom Metazoa; phylum Chordata; class Mammalia; order Proboscidea; family Elephantidae; genus Loxodonta; species Loxodonta africana. The sequence goes on from NC_087344.1 coordinate 125,764,578, forward strand.
CTCCAACTGCTTTATCTGTGTGTTCCTTGGCTTGTTCTACATCTTGTCTGATTTCATTCCTGATGTCTTGAAGAGTTCTGTATATTAATCTTTTGTATTTTACCTCTGGTAATTCCAGGAAGACCTCTTCACCTGGAAAATTGATTATTTGTTTTGAGAGCTTATTGAAGTGATCCTGGTCTGCTTCTTTATGTGATTTGATATTGAATGTTGTCTCCGACCCATCTATAAGTTATTGTATTAATTTTTTTTATGTTTGCTTACTGTATCCTAGCTTCTTGGTTTGTTTTGTTTTGATATGCCCAAATAGGTTGCTTGAGTAAGCTAACTTCATTATTTTCACCTTTGAAGCTCTAACGCCCTGACCCCAGACAGCTAGAACTGTTATGTGGTATATGAGCCTAGGAATCCATTCACTTTTCTTGTATGGATTCAGGTCAGGTGTCCAGGTAGTTGGTCATCAAATGTGTTCTACAGACTCTGTCCTACAGTCTTAGAGGGCCAGGGGTGATTAGTGTTAGGTACAGGTATCTGGTTGCAGCAGTGGGTCACTCTCTGAACAATGCAGGGGCCTCACAACCACCCCCAAAGTGTCTGAGGAAAGTGCATCCCTGTTCCCTAGAGCACACATATGAGTGGATTCTGCAGACCCACCATGGGCACCCAATGCTTTTGGTTGTAAGGACTGGGAGATACCAGTTATCCTTGGACCTCTGTCACAGGTGGCTAGGTGACATGGGTGGAGCCACCAGTCCTTAGGTGCCTGATGTGGGTAGGTGAGGACCCTGTTTAATAGGCAAAGCAATGTCAAACATCAAACACCCACCTCTCCACCACACAGCTGAAACAGTTGTAGTCTGCCAACAAGGGCCTATTCTCCTGAAATAGGCCCACACAGGTACAAACAGGGGGGAAAGATATTCAAAGTCCACGGACCATTTATGCCTGGACAAGAGCCGTTTCTGTCCTGAACTCCCCAGCTTAGAGGAGCTGGCAGATTATCTTTTCCCCCAGTTGTGAATTTATTCCTTCTCCAAGGCCAGGAGAATGGCTCAGAGCACACGGCACGACCTATGTCGGACCCGGGGAAACTGACACTGAAGCCAGCTTGGGGGCTGGAGGCACGGTAAAATAAATGCTAGTACTTAGCTTTTGCAGAGAATGCCATTCTTCTCTGGTTCCGGAGGTGTGCTGTCTTTCCCTGAGGATACTGCATCCGGAATGCTGCCACCATCCTCACCGTGGATGCTCCAAGGGATCGTGCCTGAAGGTTCTCATCGATCGAGGTCTGGCAAACCCTTGTCACTTTTGAACTGCCTCTCCCTCCCCCATCGCTTGGTCTATTTTTTATCTTTGCCTTTGATGTTCAGGGGTCTTAACTTGTCATATATATAATCGTTTCACTTGTTTTTTTGGGAGTCTTTGGGAAAAAAAAAAATTTTTTTAGTTTTTTTGTTGTAAGAGGGATCACCAGAAGCATCTCACTACTCTGCCGTCTTGGCCCTGCCCTCAAGAAAATATGATTTAAATAGACAATTATTATAGCACTCTCTGATTTGAAACAACTTTTAAAAAAAAATTCTCTTCCATTTTTACTGTGCATTTATAAACTTGTTCTGCTTTTCTGACGTAGGATCAGAATATCATCTCAAAATATATTCAGGCAAAACTTGTAGTCCAAACATGTTAGAGATTTACATCAAATAGTGCAGCATTTAGTAGTTCCACGTAGTCCAAAATTATGGGTTTTTTATTTCCAGCTGATATTCTTTCCACCAAGTCATTATGTGGTGTGTACCAAGTCCCTTTCCTCTTCCTATTGGGCACAAAGCTAAGACTACATTTCCTACCCTTTCTGCCTTGCCATTAGATGGAGCTCTGGTGTCAAAATGGTTAAACTCTTGGTTGCTAATCAAGAGGCCAAAGGTTCAAACCCACCAACAACTTTGCAGAATAAAAGACCCAGCCATCTGCTCTCATATTCAGCCTAGAAAACCCCATGGAAAAGTTCTACTATATCCTGTAGGTTTGCTATAAGTTAGAATTGAATCAACAGCACACAAAAATTTGAATCAGATGTGGTCATATAACTAGATTCTAGCCAATGGCATCTTAGCAGAAGTGATAAGCACCATTTCCAGGGCTGATCCTTACATACTTCTTTTACATGACTCTCCTTCTTATTGCCTGATTAGGGTTTCTGTCCTGATGCAGTTGAACGAATGAAAAGTATTATAAGTCAAGAAGAGTGAGAGAGTTTATTTGGGAGGTGTCCACCACTGGGAATCCTATGGTAAAGCAAAGTGTCTCTATGGAGTCCCCAAAAAGCAATTTTACATTAGAGCTTATATAGAATATTTACAAGGGTTAGAAGTGCCTTGTACCTTGCAGATGGTATGACTGGAAGAGTTATTTGTTACAAGATAGTGACAAGAGACTCTTTATCACACTAAAGAGATATCTGGGCTCTAATCTTCCTGTGGGGGATTGTAAGTCACCGGTGGCCAGACAGAACAATACGAAGTTATCAACATCACATCAAAACAAAAAACAAAGTTATTTGCATCAGATCAAAACAAAGTCATTAACAGAGATATATGGATAGGAGAAGGCATGTAGAAGAAGGAGAAAAACTTATAGGTTCATCATGGCATTAGTTATGTCAAGCTCTCAATTGCCCATTTTGAAAAGGAAAAAACATGTTTGGGAGTATTAGAGTCACATTCTCTTTTCCCATTGTCTGGCTGAATGAGGACCCTGCAAGATCCTAGAAGAAGGCAGAGCCACAATATCAAAAAGCCAATGTCTGTAAATCAAAACATAGAAAGCTAACTGCTAACCTGTTGTTGCTGTTGTTAGATGCCATCTAGCAGGTTCCAACTCATAGCAACCCTATGCAAAACAGAAAGAAACACTGCTGGGTCCTGTACCATCCTCACAATCATTGCTATGTGTCAATCCCTCTCCTTGAGGTTCTTTCTCTTTTTCACTGATGCTCTACTTTACCAAGCATAATAAAGGGGCATGTGTTTTTGATGCTGTCATTCCCAGAAAGCAATGTAAACAGATATGGGAAAAGTAGTTATTGTGAGAAAACATAATAGAGGGTCACTGAAAAAGAAGACCCTCAGTCAGACACACTGACACAGTGGCTGCAACCATGGGCTCAAACATAGCAACAATTCAGAGGATGGTGCAGGACCAGGCAGTGTTGTGTTCTGTTGTACTTGGGGTTGCTATAAGTCAGAACAACTCAATGGAACCTAACAAAGACAACTACTTTACCAAGCATGATGTCCTTCTCCAGGGACTGGTCCCTCCTGATAACATGTCCGAACTAAGTGAGAAGAAGTCTTGCCATCCCACATCTAAGGAGTATTCTAACTGTACTTCTTCCAAGATTTGTTCGTTCTTTTGGCAGTCCATGGCATATTCCATATTCTTCACTAACACTGTAATTCAAAGGCATCAATCTTTCTTCCGATTTCTTTACTCATTGTCCAGCTTTTGCATGCAGATGAGAGGATTGAAAATACCATGGGTTGGGTCAGGCACACCTTAGACCTCAAAGTGACATCTTTGTTTTTTAACACTTTAAAGAAGTCTTTTGCAGCAGATTTGCAGAATGCAATACATTGTTTGATTTCTGGACTGTTGCGTCCTTGGGCATTGATTGTGCATCCAAATAAAATGAAACCCTTGACTCAAAACCAAACCAATTCTGATCCAAATTCCAATGACATTCTTTAATGAGATGGAGAAACAAATCACCAACTTCACATGGAAAGGAAAGAGGCCCCGAATAAGTAAAGCATTACTGAAAAAGAAGAACAAAGTGGGAGGCCTTAATCTAGCTGATTTTAGAACCTATTATACCGCCACAGTAGTCAAAACAGCCTGGTACAGGTTCAACAACAGATACATAGACCAATGGAACAGAATTGAGAATCCAGACATAAATCCATCCACATGTGAGCAGTCGTGTTTGACAAAGACCCCAAAACAGTTAAGTGGGGGGAAAGACAGTCTTTTTAACAAATGGGCCCTGGCATAACTGGATATCCATCTGCAAAAAAAAAGAAAAAAAACCCATACCTCACTCCATGCACAAAAATGACCTCAAAATGGATCAAAGACCTAAATATAAAATCTAAAATGATAAAGATCATGGAAGAAAAAATAGGGACATCCTTAGGAGCCTAATATGGCATAAACAGTACACAAAACATTATTAAGAATGCAGAAAAAGGGGAGCGGAGCCAAGATGGCGGACTAGGCAGACGCTACCTCAGAGCCCTCTTACAACAAAGACACGGAAAAACAAGTGAATTGATCACATACATAACAATCTACGAACCCTGAACAACAAACACAGATTTAGAGATGGAGAATGAACTAATACGGGGAAGCGGCAATTGTTTTCAGAGCCTGGAGCCAGCATACCAGTCAGGTATGGCACAAGCACAGAGAGCTGCTCCACCCCCCTGAACTAACCCCGGGAGGGGTACCAGTCGGTTCCACGGGCGGCGTGGGACGCAGCCGGTAGAAGAAATCCCCGGGAGGCACTGACTGGTGTTGGAACGGGGAGAGCAGCTTCCCAGCCAGGGAACCATCCCGTCGGGATTTGGACTGGACGCAGCGGATTTTCTGGAAAAACTAGTTTCCCAGTGATGGCTCGGAGACAACAATCCATATCAAACCACTTAAAGAAGCAGACCATGACAGCTTCTCCAACCCCCCAAACAAAAGAATCAAAATCTTTCCCAAAGGAAGATACAATCCTGGAATTATCAGATACAGAATATAAAAAACTAATTTACAGAATGCTTCAAGACATCACAAATGAAATAAGGCAAACTGCAGAAAAAGCCAAGGAACACACTGATAAAACTGTTGAAGAACTCAAAAAGATTATTCAAGAACATAGTGGAAAAATTAATAAGTTGCAAGAATCCATAGAGAGACAGCATGTAGAAATCCAAAAGATTAACAATAAAATTACAGAATTAGACAACGCAGTAGGAAGTCAGAAGAGCAGACTCGAGCAATTAGAATGCAGACTGGGACATCTGGAGGACCAGGGAATCAACACCAGCATAGCTGAAAAAAAATCAGATAAAGAATTAAAAAAAATGAAGAAACCCTAAGAATCATGTGGGACTCTATCAAGAAGGATAACCTGCGGGTGATTGGAGTCCCAGAACGGGGGGGGGGGGGGGACAGAAAACACAGAGAAAATAGTTGAAGAACTCCTGACACAAAACTTCCCTGACATCATGAAAGACGAAAGGATATCTATCCAAGATGCTCATCGAACCCCATTTAAGATTGATCCAAAAAGAAAAACACCAAGACATATTATCATTAAACTCACCAAAACCAAAGATAAACAGAAAATTTTAAAGGCAGCCAGGGAGAAAAGAAAGGTTTCCTTCAAGGGAGAATCAATAAGAATAAGTTCAGACTGCTCAGCAGAAACCATGCAGGCAAGAAGGGAATGGGATGACATATACAGAGCACTGAAGGAGAAAAACTGCCAGCCAAGGATCATATATCCAGCAAAACTCTCTCTGAAATATGAAGGCGAAATTAAGATATTTACAGATAAACACAAGTTTAGAGAATTTGCAAAAACCAAACCAAAGCTACAAGAAATACTAAAGGATATTGTTTGGTCAGAGAACCAATAATATCAGATATCAGCACAACACAAGGTCACAAAACAGAACGTCCTGATAGCAACTCAAATAGGGAAATCACAAAAACAAACAAATTAAGATTAATTAAAACAAAAAAAATACACATAACAGGGAATCATGGAAGTCAATAGGTAAAAGATCACAATAATCAAAAAGAGGGACTATATACAGGAGGCATTGAACTGCCACATGGAGAGTGATACAAGGCGATATAGAACAATACAAGTTAGGTTTTTACTTAGAAAAATAGGGGTAAGTAATAAGGTAACCACAAAAAGGTATAACAACTCTATAACTCAAAATAAAAGCCAAGAAAAACGTAACGACTCAACTAACATAAAGTCAAACACTATGAAAATGAGGATCTCACAATTTACTAAGAAAAACGCCTCAGCACAAAAAAGTATGTGGAAAAATGAAATTGTCAACAACACACATAAAAAGGCATCAAAATGACAGCACTAAAAACTTATTTATCTATAATTATGCTGAATGTAAATGGACTAAATGCACCAATAAAGAGACAGAGAGTCACAGACTGGATAAAGAAACACGATCCATCTATATGCTGCCTACAAGAGACACACCTTAGACTTAGAGACACAAACAAACTAAAACTCAAAGGATGGAAAAAAATATATCAAGCAAACAATAAGCAAAAAAGAAGAGGAGTAGCAATATTAATTTCTGACAAAATAGACTTTAGACTTAAATCCACCACAAAGGATAAAGAAGGACACTATATAATGATAAAAGGGACAATTGATCAGGAAGACATAACCATATCAAATATTTACGCACCCAATGACAGGGCTGCAAGATACATAAATCAAATTTTAACAGAATTGAAAAGTGAGATCCTCCACAATTATAGTAGGAGACTTCAACACACCACTTTCGGAGAAGGACAGGACATCCAGTAAGAAGCTCAATAGAGACACGGAAGATCTAATTACGACAATCAACCAACTTGACCTCATTGACTTATACAGAACTCTCCACCCAACTGCTGCAAAATATACTTTTTTTTCTAGTGCACATGGGACATTCTCTAGAATAGACCACATATTAGGTCACAAAACAAACCTTTGCAGAGTCCAAAACACCGAAATATTACAAAGCATCTTCTCAGACCACAAGGCAATAAAACTAGAGATCAATAACAGAAAAACTAGGGAAAAGAAATCAAATACTTGGAAAATGAACAATACCCTCCTGAAAAAAGACTGGGTTATAGAAGATATCAAGGAGGGAATAAGGAAATTCTTAGAAAGCAACGAGAATGAAAAGACTTCCTATCAAAACCTCTGGGACACAGCAAAAGCAGTGCTCAGAGGCCAATTTATATCGATAAATGCACACATACAAAAAGAAGAAAGAGCCAAAATCAGAGAACTGTCCCTACAACTTGAACAAATAGAAAGTGAGCAACAAAAGAATCCATCAGGCACCAGAAGAAAACAAATAATAAAAATTAGAGCTGAACTAAATGAATTAGAGAACAGAAAAACAATTGAAAGAATTAACAAAGCCAAAAGCTGGTTCTTTGAAAAAATTAACAAAATTGATAAACCATTGGCTAGACTGACTAAAGAAAAACAAGAAAGGAAACAAATAACCCGAATAAGAAACGAGAAGGACCACATCACAACAGAACCAAATGAAATTAAAAGAATCATTTCAGATTATTATGAAAAATTGTACTCTAACAAATTTGAAAACCTAGAAGAAATGGATGAATTCCTGGAAAAACACTACCTACCTAAACTAACACATTCAGAAGTAGAACAACTAAATAGACCCATAACAAAAAAAGAGATTGAAACGGTAATCAAAAAACTCCCAACAAAAAAAAGCCCTGGCCCGGATGGCTTCACTGCAGAGTTCTACAAAACTTTCAGAGAAGAATTAACACCACTACTTCTGAAGGTATTCCAAAGCATAGAAAATGACGGAATACTACCCAGCTCATTCTATGAAGCCACCATCTCCCTGATACCAAAATCAGGTAAAGACATTACAAAAAAAGAAAATTATAGACCTATATCCCTCATGAACATTGATGCAAAAATCCTCAACAAAATTCTAGCCAATAGAATCCAACACCACATCAAAAAAATAATTCACCATGATCAAGTGGGATTTATACCAGGTATGCAAGGCTGGTTTAATATCAGAAAAACCATTAATGTAATCCATCACATAAATAAAACAAAAGACAAAAACCACATGATCTTATCAATTGATGCAGAAAAGGCATTTGACAAAGTCCAACACCCATTTATGATAAAAACTCTTGCTAAAATAGGAATTGAAGGAAAATTCCTCAACATACTAAAGGGCATCTATGCAAAGCCAACAGCCAATATCACTCTAAATGGAGAGAACCTGAAAGCATTTCCCTTGAGAACGGGAACCAGACAAGGATGCCCTTTATCACCGCTCTTATTCGACATCGTGCTGGAAGTCCTAGCCAGGGCAATTAGGCTAGATAAAGAAGTAAAAGGTATCCGGATTGGCAAGGAAGAAGTAAAGTTATCACTATTTGCAGATGACATGATTATATACACAGAAAACCCTAAGGAATCCTCCAGAAAACTACTGAAACTAATAGAAGAGTTTGGCAGAGTCTCAGGTTATAAAATAAACATACAAAAATCACTTGGATTCCTCTATATCAACAAAAAGAACACCGAAGAGGAAATCACCAAATCAATACCATTCACAGTAGACCCCAAGAAGATAAGATACTTAGGAATAAATCTTCCCAAAGATGTAAAAGACCTATACAAAGAAAACTACAAAGCTCTACTACAGGAAATTCAAAAGGACATACTTAAGTGGAAAAACATACCTTGCTCATGGATAGGAAGACTTAACATAGTAAAAATGTCTATTCTACCAAAAGCCATCTATACATTTAACGCACTTCCGATCCAAATTCCAATGTCATATTTTAAGGGGATAGAGAAACAAATCACCAATTTCATATGGAAGGGAAAGAAGCCCCGGATAAGCAAAGCACTACTGAAAAAGAAGAAGAAAGTGGGAGGCCTCACTTTACCTGATTTCAGAAGCTATTATACAGCCACAGTAGTCAAAACAGCCTGGTACTGGTACAACAACAGGCACATAGACCAATGGAACAGAATTGAGAACCCAGATATAAATCCATCCACGTATGAGCAGCTGATATTTGACAAAGGACCAGTGTCAATTAATTGGGGAAAAGATAGCCTTCTTAACAAATGGTGCTGGCATAACTGGATATCCATTTGCAAAAAAATGAAACAGGACCCATACCTTACACCATGCACAAAAACTAACTCCAAGTGGATCAAAGACCTAAACATAAAGACTAAAGCGATAAAGATCATGGAAGAAAAAATTGGGACAACCCTAGGAGCCCTAATACAAGGCATAAACAGAATACAAAACATTACCAAAAATGATGAAGAGAAACCCGATAACTGGGAGCTCCTAAAAATCAAACACCTATGCTCATCTAAAGACTTCACCAAAAGAGTAAAAAGACCACCTACAGACTGGGAAAGAATTTTCAGCTATGACATCTCCGACCAGCGCCTGATCTCTAAAATCTACATGATTCTGTCAAACTCAACCACAAAAAGACAAACAACCCAATCAAAAAGTGGGCAAAGGATATGAACACACATTTCACTAAAGAAGATATTCAGGCAGCCAACAGATACATGAGAAAATGCTCACGATCATTAGCCATTAGAGAAATGCAAATTAAAACTACGATGAGATTCCATCTCACACCGGCAAGGCTGGCATTAATCCAAAAAACACAAAATAATAAATGTTGGAGAGGCTGCGGAGAGATTGGAACTCTCATACACTGCTGGTGGGAATGTAAAATGGTACAACCACTTTGGAAATCTATCTGGCGTTATCTTAAACAGTTAGAAATAGAACTACCATACAACCCTGAAATCCCACTCCTCGGAATATACCCTAGAGATACAAGAGCCTTCATACAAACAGATATATGCACACCCATGTTTATTGCAGCTCTGTTTACAATAGCAAAAAGTTGGAAGCAACCAAGGTGTCCATGAACGGATGAATGGGTAAATAAATTGTGGTATATTCACACAATGGAATACTACGCATCGATAAAGAACAGTGACGAATCTGTGAAACATTTCATAACATGGAGGAACCTGGAAGGCATTATGCTGAGCAAAATTAGTAAGAGGCAAAAGGACAAATATTGTATAAGACCACTATTATAAGATCTTGAGTAATAGTAAACCTGAGAAGAACACATACTTTTGTGGTTACGAGGAGGGGAGGGAGGGAGGGAGGGAGAGGGTTTTTTATTGATTAATCAGTAGATAAGAAATGCTTTAGGTGAAGGGAAAGACAACACTCAATACATGGAAGGTCAGCTCAATTGGACTGGACCAAAAGCAAAGAAGTTTCCGGGATAAAATGAATGCTTCAAAGGTCAGCAGAGCAAGGGCGGGGGTCTGGGGAACATGGTTTTTGGGGACTTCTAAGTCAATTGGCAAAATAATTCTATTATGAAATCATTCTGCATCCCACTTTGAAATGTGGCGTCTGGGGTCTTAAATGCTAACAAGCGGCCATCTAAGATGCATCAATTGGTCTCAACCCACCTGGAGCAAAGGAAAATGAAGAACACCAAGGCCACACAACAACTAAGAGCCCAAGAGACAGAAAGGGCCACATGAACCAGAGACCTACATCATCCTGAGACCAGAAGAAGTAGTTGGTGCCCGGCCACAATCGATGACTGCTCTGACAGGGAGCACAGCAGAGGACCCCTGAGGGAGCAGGAGATCAGTGGGATACAGACCCCAAATTCTCATAAAAAGACCAAACTTAATGTTCTGACTGAGACTAGAGGAATCCCGGCAGCCATGGTCCCCAGACCCTCTGTTGGCACAGGACAGGAACCACCCCGAAGACAACTCATCAGACATGAAAGGGACTGGTCAGCGGTGGGAGAGAGACGCTGATGAAGAGTGAGCTAATTATATCAGGTGGACACTTGAGATTGTGTTGTCAACTCTTGTCTGGAGGGGGGATGGGAGGATAGAGAGAGAGAGAAGCCGGCAAAATTGTCACGAAAGGAGAGACTGAAAGGGCTGACTCAAGAAGGGGAGAGCAAGTGGGAGTAGGGAGTGAGATGTATGTAAACTTATATGTGACAGACTGATTGGATTTGTAAACGTTCACTTGAAGCTTAATAAAAGTTAATAAAAAAAAAGAAAAAAAAAAAAAAGAATGCAGAAGAAAAACTAGATAACTAGGAGCTCCTAAAAATCAAACACCTATGCTCATCCAAAGACTTCATCAAAAGAGCAAAAAGACTACCTACACGCTGGGAAAACGTTTTTAGCTATGACATTTCTGATCAGCACCTGATCTCTAAAATCTACATGGTATTGCAAAAACTCAACTACAGAAAGACAAATAACCCAATTAAAAAATGGGCAAAAGATATGAACAAACACTTCACTAAAGAAGACATTCAGGTAGCTAACAGATACATGAGGAAATGCTCATGATCATTAGCCATTAGAGAAATGCAAATCAAAACCACAGTGAGATCTCATCTCACTTCCACAAGCCTGGCATTAATCCATAAAACACAAAATAATAAATGTTGGAGAGGCTGTGGAGAGATTGGAATGCTTATACACTGTTGGTGGGAATGTCAAATGGTACAACCACTTTGGAAATACATTTGGTGCTTCCTTAAAAAGCTAGAAAGAGATCTACTATACAATCCAGCAATCACACTTCTTGAAATAAATCCTACAGAAATAAGAGCCTTTACACGAACAGATATATGCACACCCATGTTTATTGCAGCACTGTTTACAATAGCAAAAAGATGGAAGCAACCAAGGTGTCCCTCAACAGATGAATGGATAAATAAATTATGGTATGTTCACACAATGGACTACGATGCATCAATAAAGAACAGTGATGAATCTGTGACACATTTCATAACATGGAGGAACCTGGGAGGCATTATGCTGAGCGAAATTAGTCAGTTGCAAAAGGACAAATATTGTATAAGACCACTATTATAAGAACTTGAGAAATAGTTTAAACTGAGAAGAAAACATTCTTTGGTGGTTACGAGAGCGGGGAGGGAGGGAGGGTGGGAGAGGGGCATTCACTAATTAGATAGTAGATAAGAACTACCTTAGGTGAAGGGAAAGGCAGCACACAATACAGGGAGGTCAGCACAACTGGACTAAACCAAAAGCAAAGGAGTTTCCTGAATAAACTGAATGCTTTGAAGGCCAGTGTAGTAGGGGCAGGGGTTTGGGGACCATGGTTTCAGGGGACATCTAAGTCAATTGGCATAATAAAATCTCTTAAGAAAACATTCTGCATCCCACTTTGAAGAGTGGAGTCTTGGGTCTTAAACACTAGCAAGTGGCCATCTAAGATGCATCAATGAGTCTCAACCCACCTTGATCAAAAGAGAATGAAGAACACCAGGGACAGAAGGTAATTATAAGCCCAAGAGAGAGAAAGGGCCACATGAACCAGAGACTACCTCATCTTGAGACCAGAAGAACTAGATGGTGCCTGGCTACAACCGATGACTGCCCTGACAGGGAACACAACAGAGAATCCCTCAGGGAGCAGGAGATCAGTGGGATGCAAACCCCAGATTCTCATAAAAAGACTAGACTTAATGGTCTGACTGAGACTAGGAAGACCCCGGTGGTCATGGCCTGCAGACCTTCTGTTGGCCCAGGACAGGAAGCATTCCCGAAGCCAACTCTTCAGACATGTATTGGACTGGACGATGGGTTGGAGAGGGATGCTGGTGAGGAGTGAGCTTCTCGGATCAGGTGGACACTTGAGACTATGTTGGCATCTCCTGCCTGGAGGGGAGATGAGAGGGTGGAGGGAGTTAGAAGCTGGAGAAATTGCCATGAAAAGAGAGAGTGGAGGGAGGCAGTGGGCTGTCTCATTAGGGGGAGAGTAATTGGGAGTATGTAGCAAGGTGTATATAAGTTTTTGTGTGAGAGACTTACTTGATTTCTAAACTTTCACTTAAAGCACAATAAAAATTATAATAATAAAAAAAGAAGAAACCAAACTCACTGCCATCTAGTCAATTCCAACTCATAGTAACCGCATAGTGTTTCCAAGGCTGTAAATCTCTACAGAAGCAGACTGCTATATCTTTCTCCCACAGAACTGCTGATGGCTTTGAAGTGCCAACCATTCTGTTAGCAGCTGATCGCTTTAACCACTGTACCACGAGAACTCCTTTTTAGCACATTGCAGAGGTCTTTTGCAGCAGATTTGTCCAGTGCAATACATCATTTAATTTCTTGACTGCTGCTTTCTTCGGCATTGATTGTGGATGCAAGTAAAATGAAATCCTTGACAACTTCAATCTTTTCTCCGTTTATCATGATGTTGCTCATTGGTCCAGTTGTGAGGATTTGCTTTCTTTATTTTAAAATGTAATCCATACTGAAGGCTATGGTCTTTGATCTTCCTCAGCAAATGCTTCAAGTCCTTTTCGCTTTCAGCAAGCAAGGTTGTGTCATGTGCATAACACAGGTTGTTAATGAATCTTCCTATAATCCTAAAACCCTGTTCTTCTTCATATAGTCCAGTTTCTCGGATTATTTGCTCAGCGTACAGACTGAATAAGCATGGCGAAAGGATACAACCCTGATGCATACTTTTGCTGTCTTTAAACCACAAAGTATCCCCTTGTTCTGACGGAACCGCTGCCTCTTTATCTTACCTACTAACCTAGCACAGTGGAATTACACTGTTAAGTACATTTTTACCAACATCAGTGGAGGCAATTAAGGTGATCCTTAATATGGCAATGTCTTCTCTTGAACAATTCTTTTTTGAGCTGTTTGTATACATGATGCTTGGTGCCAGACTCACAATAGCTATTTAGTAAATTTTTTTTTTTACTTTCTTACCTTACATTTTTCCCCTTTTCAAAATACATCAAAAACGTATGTATATATACATTTATTTGTTTCAATTAGCTTTTCTTTATGACAAAATTAAAAAGTGAAATTTAAGAAGCTCTGTTCATATAGTTGTCTCACAGTAGCTTTCTATTATCTGTAAGAATAAGAATCATATAAGGTCGTGACTAGGAGAAATAATGATTATTGAAATAGTGTATCAGGATTCATAGTTACTTGCAGAAAACTTATTCACACTTTTGATCCAAATTCCATTATACGATTCCAAATTATGTTTTCAAAAAACAAATTACAAAACAAAGCATGCTTCTTTAGTGCAAAATCACCTTGTAAAGGAATTATTTTCCTGAACAGCAATATTTCCTTTCAATTTGTTGGTGTTATTTCTAAAGAAACTATTAAGTGGTTCTATTCCTCTACAGGACACAGAGCAGAAGGAATATAGCCATCTGGTTCCACAGTCCAACTAACTGGCAATTGTTAAAAGGCCTACCCCATGGCATTCCTTTTCTTGTAGATTCCGTAGTTACAATACCACTTCCAGGCACTCACTTCACCTTGTGTGCAGCATAGCCACAGGGTCTAAATTCAACATGAACCCCAGAGGAGGAAAAAACGAGTCTCTTCTCAAATTGCAAGAAAATAGCCTTTCTAGAGAAATTACTGCAATCATGGCAGAACTGCTATTTCTTTAAGGAATAAACAAGGAATGTGTGTGGATAGTTGGGAGTATGGATAGTTTAGAGTGAAAGATGGGAAATGGCCTCTCCAAAATGTTAGAAAAGCCCTTCCTTTGCAGCACATTGTTCAATCAAGCCCTTACTTGACAAATACAAATGGGCTCTGAAAAAAATGTGAGCTAACTCAGTTCAGAGGGTAGCGTCACCTGGGGACTATGTACTTTACACACTGAGATCACAGATGTTCAGTGTACATTACACTATTTTAGATGAAGCTCTGTCCTTGCTATTTTGTTTGCTTATTTATTACAGATACCTATTAACTAGATAAATAGGCACATGTTTGGTAAGAGATAGCCCCATTGCATAAATACTAAAAATGAAATCTTCAATCAAAGAGTAGAGAGTTTAAGAAAGAGCTCAAGTAGGTTGGGAATACCCCAAAGAGAGGTCGACTGGAGAGCCCTGAGGCAGTTCACAGGTCACAGACCGTCAGATGAGTGAGGACTCACTCAAAATCATTCTCTATGCCTTATTCAAAATATGTCAATGGACTTGATGTGAATAAATCAACTCCATTCCTTTTCCCTGGAAGATCATAAATAGAAAAATCAAAGCACTAAAATCAGAGGGCTAAAAAGGACTTAGAGAAGTCACAAAGTTCACCAGTTTGCCTCCAAGCATCAGATGGCATCTAAGTCTAACAAGGCAAGTGATGAATATTCTTAAAGGCAGCTGGCAGTTCACACTGTTTAAATAGATGTCATACTACACTTTATTAAAAGAAAGAGCTTTTTTATTTTCATCGATAACAGTGGCAGAACTACTCTAACTAAAATAAATGTTAAATATCAGAAGCTACCACAGCACATATTTAAAAAAATAAATAAATAAAAGCAAACAAAACCTGTTGCTATAGAGTTGAATCCAACTCATACTACTCGTAGTGATCCTGCAGGTTAGACTATCAATTGAGATGTTTCAACAAACAGACGCAGCAGCGGAGGTGCTCACTCGTCTATGCCAAGAAATATGGAATACAGCTTCCTGGCCAACTGACTGGAAGAGATCCATATTTATGCCTGTTCCCAAGAAAGGTGATCTAACTGAATGTGGAAATTATAGAACAATATCATTAATATCACACGCAAGCAAAATTTTGCTGAAGATCATTCAGTATATCGAAAGGGAACTGCCAGAAATTCAGGCCGGTTTCAGAAGAGGGTGTGGAACCAGGGATATCAGTGCTGATGTCAGATGGATCCTGGCTGAAAATAGAGAATACCAGAAGGATGTTTACCTGTGTTTTATTGACTATGCAAAGGCATTTGACTGTGTGGATCATAACAAATTATGGATAACATTGCGAAGAATGGGAATTCCAGAACATTTAATCGTGCTCATGAGGAAACTTTACATAGATCAAGAGGCAGTTGTTTGGAAAGAACAAGGGGATACTGATTGGTTTAAAGTCAGGAAAGGTGTGCGTCAGGGTTGTCTTCTTTCACCATACCTATTTAACCTGTATGCTGAGCAAATAATACAAGAAGCTGGACTATGTGAAGAAGATTGGGGCATCAGGATTGGAGGAAGATTCATTAACAACCTGCGTTATGCAGATGACACAACCTTGCTTGCTGAAAGTGGAAAGGACTTGAAGCACTTACTAATGAAGATCAAAGACCACAGCCTTCAGTATGGATTACATTTTAAAACAAAGAAAGCAAAAATCCTCACAAATGGACCAATGAGCAACATCATGATAAACGGAGAAAAGATTGAAGTTGTCAAGGATTTCCGTTTACTTGGATCTACAATCAACAGCCATGGAAGCAGCAGTCAAGAAATCAAAAGACACATTGCATTGGATAAATCTGCTGCAAAGGACCTCTTCAAAGTTTTGAAGGACCTCTTCAAAAATGTCACCCTGAAGACTAAGGTGCGCCTGAACCAAGCCACGGTATTTTCAATTGCATCATATGCATGTGAAAGCTGGACAATAAATAAGGGAGATCAAAGAAGAATTGACGCCTTTGAATTGTGGTGTTGGCGAAGAATATTAAATATACCATGGACTGCCAAAAGAATGAACAAATCTGTCTTAGAAGAAGTACAACGAGAATGCTCCTTGGAAGCAAGGGTGGCGAGACTGAGTCTTACATACTTTGGACATGTTGTCAATAGAGATCAGTCCCTGGAGAAGGACATCATGCTTGGCAGAGTGCAGGGTAAGCAAAAAAGGAAGACCCTCAACGAGGTGGATTGACACAGTGGCTGCAACAATGAGCTCAAGCATAACAACTATTGTAAGGATGGCTCAGGACCTGTGCAGTGTTTTGTTCTGTTGTGCATAGGGTTGCTATGAGTCAGAACTGAGTCGATGGCACCTAACAACAACAACATTCAATCCATGACCACCAGGATGTGGAGGGATTTATTTCACTAAGGAGAATCTTTTGGATACTACCAGTGGCATGTTATCAGATCTTAATCTTTCTGGAGTCTCTTTCTTTCTGTGAGATAAATGCAGGAACTGGCTAGCAGGGGGCTGACAAGCCAAGGGAACCTGCTGTGAACATAGCTGGACCCAGATGTGTAGACCTCCTAAGAAAGGAACCCAAGAAGGAAACAAAGACACTTTTACAATCCAACCCAACTGTTTTATCTCTCAGGGGTGCATCTTGATGAGCTATCCTGCTGCTCAGAACAGTCATCATCTCTAAGATTTAAACAGCTATGTCTGCAGTTTAGATTTTGGTAGCAAGGCCCACTTTAACTCAGGCCAAAGGCTGACTTAAGTTTAGGAGAAGATATGGTTGTTATACAACTAGAAGACTAAGTGGCAGAGTTCATTTGTCCCACAAGGCAATGCCCAAGCATTTATATCTTTAGCTATTCAAGAGACTATATCACCCTCCACCCCATCTCAGTTTAGTGCAGTTTAGTATTGCATCTTTCCTTAATATGCTGACAAGGGTCACAGTACTGCTAGCACTGATATATTGTATGTGTTGCCCTTTCTTCAAAGCTAATGTAGGCTACATGGTCAGTTCGAACATTATTGGAATTTGTCTCAAGTTGCCAAGCCAATCTTAAATTAATGAGACTGTATTATAGAATTTATTTTATTCCATAAATTGGAAGGAGAGTAAATAAAATGAAAATTAGTTTAAGACGTTCATGTAGAAAAGAAGTAGAAGCCACTTGGATTCCTTTATTTTTTTCCTCATCAACAAGAATGATGTTGGAAGTGTAGGTAACTACCTCAATTGGCTTCTATCTTTTATGCATGCTGATCCCAGGACAGTGTAAGAAGGAGGATCTCACTCAGGCTAAACAGGATGGGAACAGTAAGGAGGAGTAGTACAATGTCAAGAGGTGGCTGGACCTTCCCTTAGCATACTACAGCTATTTGCATTACCCCAAATACAAAGATGTGCCATTCTTGCTTCAAGTCTGATAATAAAAATAAGACTGAAGTCCAAAAATATAAGTCCATAAAATATGTATCAGTAAATAAGCAAATAGAAAGGAAGGAAGAAAGGGAAAAGATGAATGAAGCAAGGAACGAAGGGAAGGAGAGAGGGAGAAGAAAGGGGGAAGGGAGGAAGGGAGGAAGAGAGGAAGGGAGGGTCTTCAGCCTGAATGCCAGCTTTTCAGAATACAACACCAGACTTAGGCCTGGTTTCTGTTTAGAAATCATCCTAAGTTACTGTTCCTATTCCCATCTTCTGCTACGAGTTGGTAGAATATTTTTTTCTTCATCTTTAACTGCTCACAATTGCCTGCATTGTGACTGGGCAGAATGAATTTTCAGAACAAAGGACCTTGCCTATGTAGCTAAGTGTTTGTTGACAATTAGGCCTGTTTCTTAGTTCAGTCTCCCTCAGGTAGAGAGGCTAGCGCTCAGCTATGGACTCTTCTCCCACTTACATAAACCCCTTTCTGAATCTTCCAAACCTCTCTCGGTCCCCGGAAATAATGAGCACATACAATGGTGAGTCCGAAAAAGAAAAAGGACTGGCTTGTAAGGGAAGGTACTGTAGGTCAAGAGCCATTTAGAGAAGGTCCTAGTTCACTTTTTACCATGTAAACAGAAGGTCAATGCATTCATTTTTGCAGTGAAATTTTATTGTCTAAAATCTAGCCCATATCAAATTATTCCATTTGAGGCCTCATTTCAGAGTGTCCATTAGCAATTTAAGCTATTAATTTTGAAATGATTTTTCTAGCACTATGGGCGTTTTTATAGTTTAAGAAGCAAAATCCTCTTAGCCATCTTTTAATGGATCTATCATGTTCTACAATACTTGATGTGTAAGGGGTAAATTATTTCCTGGATCATTATAGTTTCTTCAGACATAGACGCAAAGTAAAAATTTCCTAATTTTTAAGATTGTGGTTAATGCCATTAAGATTTATCCCATTAGCTTCCAGGTTACTATTTTCGTTAATACGAATTTTCACAAACTAAGTGGCCTGAAAATAACTCATTATACAGTGTGACAAAAGAGGTTTATATATTTCTCACCCTGAAGTATTGTGCTGAAAGCATGATTTTCATGTTATTTTTCATAATGTAAAAATTAAAGGCAGAATTTAGGACAAATAATTGTCTCAGTATCATAAATAGCTTTCTTTTCTGTTCTGGCCTGTCATTGCCTATGATAGATGATATGGGTTCAGTAGGACAGTTCTATTGTTTAATTTGATGCCCTGACATTCTAATGTTTTCATCGCAATATCTACTTGTCCCCGATCTCTTTCGGTTGTTTTCTGGGAATGACAAGAGTCAAAAACCCATACCTCTTTAAGCTGTCATTCTGCTTAACTCCTCCTCTGCAATTATATTTGCATGCATAATACATCATAACGAATTAGATGGTGCAAAGACATGCAATAGGGATTATGTGAGCTTGTGGCATGAGATGTAGCTGATGCAACTTACAGGAAAGGAAGTGAGAGACGGCAGAAAAAGAAAACTAATGAATAAAAAGCACCATAGAAAATGGCAGCTAAAATCTATGTGCTTATCTAAGATCAGTGATCAATTGCTGAAAAGAAAAAAAAAAAGCAAAATCAAACATTTAGTGCATCAGTCTGCTTAAAGATTAAGACTAAATGATGTATTTGGCCCTAGAGGGGAAGATGTTCATTGGTTTTCAGGCAGTAAAAGTTGAATCTGACATTGAGGAAAACTCTTTATTTCACACGTTAACCTGAGAAAAAAGAGAAAAACATTAGGGTTGTAATTCTAGCTTATCGGAAGTCTTTTCTACTAGACTGGAAAAAAAAAAAATCTTCTTTACTGTATGAGCCTAGACGGAAATTACAACTATACCCATAAACACCACAGCCACTCTGTTCTGCTCCTACCTTATAATGACTAGATTAAAGTGTTTTTCTTATATGATTGTAAGTCTTCTGGCCTCCTGACACATGAAATTGATCAATTTAGAAGCAGTAGTTCCTGATGGTCATTGAAAGGCCATTGTTCCCCAAAGTGCTATTAGTGCATGTCATGTTTTGGCCAATAACCAGCACAAAGGACCTGGTCCTCCACTAAAAGGTTTGAATAGCCACTTTCAAAACAGTGGGGATGAGCCAATATCTGCTGGTGATTTTCAATGTTTTACTGACAGAAGCAGAAGAAACAAATTAGACTCATCTTCCCCTCAGTTCTCTGTCTCTCTTTTTTTTTTTCTGTCTCTTTCCACTTTTTTTTTACTCATTTGTTGCCTGTTTTCTACAAATATAAATGGGAAATAATAGCTTTCCAGTTACTTGAAAGTTGGATTAAGTTCAGGAAAGAACCAAAATATTAGAGTGGCTAAGATACATGCTGTAAATCTTTCCTTTCTGTCCCGCTCTCTGCGGGTTCTGTTTCCTGTGCTTCCTCTCAGTCCTATTACTTCTCCTCTCATCGAAGGCCAGGCATCCCACTCGGCCAGGAGGAATGTAACAGATTGTTTCAGTGAAACCTTTGCCATTCTCCAGCTTTTTTCTCATCATTCTCTTGCAGCTTTTTTCCAATGCTCCCGACAATGTAGAAAAGCTCCCCAGCCTATCATTTTCTGGCATTCCGTTGGTTCCATGGCGGGATCCGAGGAAGTCCATCAGCCTCTGCTAGACTGATAACCATCATTGCTTCTAATGCTTGCTTCGGTATTTCTCATCACAGCATGCATCTGTTGGGGAGATAAAAGGAGAGATTTACAAATATATAATCAGCAGATGTATGAAGGCTGTTGAAGCAAAGTAGACTAAGAAAGAAGCATATCCACATTTTCCTGGAGTAAGAGTAGATAAATACGCTGGCTTTTGTATGATTGGGTCATTACTAACACCTGGAGGCTGTCTCCGGTCCTCGGAGGAAAACCACGGAGAATATTTGGTAACAAACACATTTGGTTCACAGAGGGGGTTATTCTGAGCCAGATTGGAAAACATTTTAAAATGGAATATTGCCTGCATAAAAGAGGCAGATATTTCAGCTTTGTACATAACAGGAGTTCTCTAGTGGATCCTTCTACATAATGGAGCCGTATGGTAGGTTTATGGAATATCACACTCTGATGTCAGAAAAGCATACATGCCCTTAGCCAAATGTTTGCATGTGCATTAAAGCATATAAGGTATTATTTAATCACTTTCTCATAGACCCTTGTGTATTAGCTCCGTGGTCCCAACTGTATAAGAAACCTCACTTAAAACCAGTGGAGTTTCTGAATGCTAGTGAAAAGTTTTCATAACTGTGGTCTTTTAAATATTGTTTGAAGTCTGTTTCCTGCTCCTCTCTAACATTGTCTTCCCCCACCCCAAATTTGCTAGATAAAAAAACATGAGAAAATTTGAAAACTATTTGAATAAATATAAAAATAATTTTATATTTGAGATTTTCCTTTTACCATAACTAATACAAAACTGGTAGATATTATAGTCTCTCCTCAGAAAGTAATGCTTGTTAATGGATTTCTCTGGCATATCTGTTAGGAGACATACTTTTTAAAGAAGGAGAAAAGGACAGATCCAAAACCTGTGGGGAAGGAAACAAATACCAAGAAATTAATTACTTAGCCTTTTCTGGACAACGAGCAGAACTTAGCGTAGTGATTTCTTACCATGGACCCAGACTTCTAGAAAACTGTACATAACCAAGAAAAGCTCTGTGGGTCACACTAAGTCATCAGGATATTGGGAGGTTGCATTAGGATGACACTATCCGACAGAGAGGAATTGCCTGTCTTGGTAAGAGATTAAAAATTTAATACTGTAGGATATTATATCATTCTAGGTCTCCATTCCTTTCCACTTGCTTATATTGCTTAGTTGTTTTCTTGTTTCTGCCTTACCTATGGTGAATACATATAACAGTGTGGTTTTTCTATGTAATTTTTAAGGAATTTTTCAACCCTTTCCTTTTGTTAACTGATTATCGCTATGGGTTAAGCATTCTAAAATCTGAAACTTCTCTTCCAATACACTGGAATTAAAGAATTAACCTGGGTGCTGAATATTACATTAAATAAACACAATAAAGGAGAATGGCTGTAACTTTTGAATGGAATTAAATTAATAAAGACAGTAAAATATGAGTGGCACAGAATAATGTCAATACCAGCAACAGACATGCTGGCTTCCTTGGTTTAACATTACCAAAGCTATTTTAGGGCACAGCTACATGTCTTTAATGATTACAAACCTTCTTTCATCTCCAGAGTGAGATGGAAAAGAAATTATATATGTTTTTCTTCATTGTCTAAAAGATATGAGCATAATCTATATGATAAACATGTGGTAAGCAACTGGCACATAAATAATTCAGGAATGCTGAACAGGATATGTTCCAGAAAGCCTTTCCCTATATCCCACCTCACCCTTTCCTCTTCCTCATCAACAGTTCTCAATGCCAGCATGGATTGAGTAGGTATGTTCAGTGTGAAATTTAGGGAACTTCTCAAAATCTATTGTATAAAGTCCAGAAAAATAAAGCAAAAGGAAACAAAACTTACTATCTCATTTTTAAAGTACGGTATTTCCTTTTTGGAGCCCTGGTGGCGCAGTGGTTAAGAGCTTGGCTGCTAGCCTAAATATTGGTAGTTCTAATCTACCAGTCGCTCCTTGGAAATCCTATGGGCAGTTCTACTCTGTCATAGGGGTCACTATGAGTTGGAACAGGCTGGAGAGCAATGAGTTTTTGGTATTCCTTTTTTAAGAGACAAGTTTACACCCTCTACTAATTGAATGATTTTGAAATTCAGACAAAGATGAACTTGGAGAGGATTTCTCTCTCTCCACTTCCTACTTCACAGAAATTCTATGAGTCATATTGCCTAAGGTTTCATAAAAATATATATACTTGATATCATACCAGTTTAATGTTCCAAAGGAAACATTTGTCCTTGAGATTCTTCTAATATGCTGCATTTGGATTCAATGAAAGAGTTTACGTTCATAACTTTTGCTGTCTTGTGGGATTTTCTTTGTGGTCCGTCATATGCCAATTTGGGGATGAGAAAGGAAATAAGAATCAATATTGACTGTTAATCACTGTCAGCATTTTGTCCTTCCCTCTAACATGTTCTTATTTGAATAATCATTTCCTTTTATGACATTAGTATATGATAACTGTTTACATCACAGCCCAAACATAATATTGTAGAGGGAAAGAAAGAAAAAAAAAAACACTGTTTCAAAATAATTGCTGGCTTAGTAGCCTGACTTTTCTTCAGTTCTTGACAAAAATAAATAAATAAATAAAAACTGTAACATTCTACTTTACTTATATTTTCATATATCCAATACCTAATTATATTACTGTTTTATCTGATAGAAATTACTTCAGTTCTTAATTTGAATATATATTTTGAAGACTGAAAAGAAAATATTAAAAAGATTTGGAAGTTTATATTATTGTAGCATCTTATATGCATGCAGCTTTCTCTCTGTTGATATTGGTGAGCAGATACTAACAATAACACTAGGAGAACTTTTATTATCCAATTTTGTGTGCATTCAATAGGATTATGAGTTTTTGATCATACAAATGCAAAAGAGATTTGGCAGTAACAGGAAGTAACATAGTTCTAGAAGCACAATTTCCATTTTATTAATCTGAGATAGAACTACTTTTTCCAAATTGCTACACAGCTTGAATTATCTGTTCAGCTTTCCCTGTTTATTCCTTGCACCACTAACCTCAGAATATCAGTGGTTTACATAAATTCACAATCCTATGAAATCTTGGGGGCTGGAAATCTTTGGATGCTATCCACATGATTAAGTCGGAGCCAATAAAATTTTTAACTCTCTTTATGAGTAGACTCTGTTAGTCTTGGTTGGTGACCTGTACAGGTTAGACATGATAAAGAAGACTCTAGAGATTTATTTAAGGTAAATAATTTTAGTAGGTCCCATTTGCTATCAATCTTTCATGTACCTTTGAAATTCATGATGAAATCCTCTTTCTACATGAGAAACTCTTAAGATAAGGGGTCTCAGCTACCTCAGCAATTAACCCCCTTGGAAGGACTCATTTAATTTTTAATTCTACTTTAGGTAGATGCAGTGGATACTAAGATTTCAGAGTAGTAGCCAATATAAAAAGATAAAGGTCCAGAATATTCCCAAAAGGAGTATTCTTTTAGCTATTGCATTGCCTATTTTGTTCTATACCATCTTTATACAAAATATCCTGAGTTTCAGGCAATCTGAATGTGCCCTCCGGTTGTCATCAACTGTCTTCCAGTCACTATATCTTCTTATTACCATTTTAAAGATGAGGAAACTGAAGTTTAGGGCATCTGTGGTTATAGTTATAAGAAGAGATGGGCCCTCAGCGGAAAAGTATGGATGGACAGAGCCCAAGGGACATAAGACAGTTTCAGCATAGTAGTTACTACAAAAATAATTGCTGGCTAATAGGTTTAATAGTGTTTCAAAGAAACAGAGAAAAGAGAATTTAAAGAAAAATGAGGTTATTTGCAATGCTAAATGTTCCAGGGAGGTAAAAGTGGATGAAGACCCCGGAGAAATAGTTTTGGTATTCCTAATTCACTCATGGGTGAAGCTTAAAAGTGCAGGCTCAGTAGAGTGAAGAGGGCTGAAGCTAATTACGTGATGACAAGAAACCAAAACTTGTAGAAATATGGCAGTGAATGAATGGAAAGCTTGAAGGGTAGGAGATTTAAGTGAAGATTTACCTTAAATTGTTTTTTTTTTTTTTTGGTTTATATTAGTTGATACAGCCAAGTAGATAGCACCAGTTTATCACTTGTCATCCAGTTCATTCATGGTGACCCCATGTATGTCAGTGTAGAACTCTGCTCCACTGGGTTTTCAATGGCTAATTTTTCAGAATTAGATCACCAGGCTTTTCTTCCAAAATGGCTCTAGGTAGACTTGAACCTCCCACCTGTTCGCAGTCGAGTGAGTTATCTGTTTGTACTACCCAGGGACTCCACAAGATAGTTAGACCAGGTGAAATCTCAGTGGGTACTACAGAAAAGTGGTTGTCTCAAGCAGAGTCCCTACAGACAACTACAGGGCAGCCTTCATTCATGTAGGCTCTCAGCATACCAGCCTGCTTTCAGATTGCAGAGGCAGCGTAAAAGAGGTCATGAAGAACTCACGCCCACTCTAAGTTCCCTCAGACCAGAAGTATCTTTTCAGCACACAGTCAGTTGGCCAGAAATAGTCATTGGGCCTAACCTACCTTCCAGGAAGGCTTGAAAATGTAGGAGAGCACGGGCAATATTTTTGAGCGTGATTATCTCTGCCACATGAGTGAAGCAGTTCATATTATCCATTGAGATCTTAAAACCACAGCATCTGGGTGGGACTTTACAATTAGTCTGGGACTCTTGTTTCAATTGGATGATCCTAGAATGGCCGACAATTTGCAGGTGGAAGTTTCCTTGTGTTAGAGGTCAACATGACCTTCTCTCACTGTTTACTGTATGTAATGCCTTTCCCCCTTTAGCAAGTTAAAACTAGGAATGGCAAATTTGGAAAAATTTTATACCCAAAATGTGTGGTAACATTTGGCAGCTTTATATACATATGCTTTGGCATTGGATTGCCAGCATTGGATTGCCTTGATAGGTATTCCACTAGTGATGAGATAGATAGAAAGTAATAACAAATCAGCAAACCCTGACTCCCTCAGGGCACTTTTGGGATTGAAGCCTTCTGCTTTCCCTTCCTTTATTATAGCTTTGCCAAGCTGGCATCTATTGCTTATCATTATTAGTTTTCATTCAGCCAACCCAAGGGACAGAGCATTGGATGCGTGGGGGAGGAAAAGGCAGTGCCCGTCTAACTCCCTCTGAGACAGCTGGTGGTCACTCACGCTGCTTTCTCAGTCTGGACATGGAGCTCAGCACCCAGATTTCTCTAGTGTACAATACATACAACAGTTGATATTCCTCTCTCCACAGATCTCAGAACACGGTCAACCATCCAGAACAAAGCCGTGGAAGCTGCAATAAAATGGTTTTAAAATCTCAGAAAGAAGAGCCTGAGGAAGTACCACCACAGTCAAGGCAAATTAATATCACCCAGTGGAAAAGGATGGTTCTTCCTTCCATAAAGAGGGTACTCACAAGCATGCCTCTTGAGACATCATGGATTTCCTGAGGCCCGGTGGACTCATGAGTTAGGCCCCGTTTTAAGATAAATGGTCTGATATAATATGATCTGTAGGCATGCAGGCAGCAAAGAAAACAACAAGCTCTCAGAAAACAAAACACAAACTCCTGTAGGCATAAAAGAAGAAAATGTGGATGAAGGCCGTATATCAATAATCTTATCACTTATGGAAAAGAGTCTTCCCCTCTCTCTCCCTGCCTTTCTGCCTTCCTTGAGTTTAGAAGAATCCTTTCTTCCAATGATTCTTCTGTAGAAGCTCAATATGTAAAATAAGGGTGTATCTAATTTGGCCCAGTGGCAGGGGCCAGGGTGGGTATGTGTTCCTGGCCTGGGGCCCTCTCTATCCAACCCCCCTGCACCTACCCAATCTCGGGCCCCTGCTGAGGAAACTCTGAAAAATTCTGGGGCTCCTCAAAGCACAGTATGAAAATCACTGATCCAGGGCAATGGAGTCCATCATTAAAGAGCTGCAATGACACATTTTAAATTTTATACTCAGATAAAAAGAAATCATGAGTTTGTATTTAAAATTAGGTATTTCTGTCTATGCAGAGATTTTCCCTATCTATTGCAATTCCTTGACTTCTATGTTTCTGTGTGATCTTGCCTCTCCCTACTTTTGTAATCTCATCCAGCTCCTCCATTCTGCCCTTATTTTCTATGTGTTAAGGTCTCATCCATACTGCTTTCTCTGCTTGGAGTATCTTGCCCTTTGTGTTTATCTGGTAAACTCTATTTATCCTTCAGGTAGCAGCATAAATATCATTTCCCCAGAGAACTTCATTTAACCCTGAAGTATAGTTTAGGCCTTGCTTTACACTCTCAGATGGACTTTTCTTTTATAACACTTCATTATTATTTCAATTATATAATTACTACTGTGATTATCTGCTTAATAGCTAGCTCTATCAGAATCTAAGTTCTACCAGAGTAAGTTTACATATGTCTTCTTCTTACCTTGGTAATCAGCAACTAACAAAATGACTGGGACATGAGGAAAGCCCAGTAAAGATTTACTGAACAAATCAATGTCATTACCAGATGAGTTTTTATTTCCATTAGCTTCTCTTTAAGGTCAAATAAGGAGCCCTGGTGACGCAGTAGTTAAACACTTGGCTGCTAGAAAATGTCGGCAGTTCTAACCCACCAGCCTCTTCGAGGGAGAATATTTTGACAATCTGCTTCTGTAAAGAAAGTAAAAAAAAAACAAACCAAACATACAGGACAGAGTAGAACTGCCTCATAGGGTTTCCAAGGAGCATCTGGTTGATTCAAACTGCTGACCTTTTGGTTAGCGGCCATAGCTCTTAACCACTGTACCACCAGGGCTCCCTCTATAAAGATTAATCCAAAAAAAAAAAAAAAAAAAAACCCAGTGCCCTCGAGTCGATTCCGACTCATAGAGACCCTATGGGACAGAGTAGAACTGCCCCATAGAGCTTCCAAGGAGCTCTGGGCAGATTCAAACTGCTGACCCTTTGGTTAGCAGCTTTTAGCACTTAACCACTACATCACCAGGGTTTCAGCCTTGGAAACTCTATGGGACAGTTCTACTCTGTCCCATAGGGTTGCTATGAGTTGGAATCAACTCAAAGGTAAGGGGTTTGGTAAGGTCAAATAAAAAGATGTCATATCAGATATGCTAGTATATGTTTTCAATTTAAATTTCATGGACATTGGGCTGATGGTCTAACAATCAGATTCGTTTTTCCATAAATGATGGTGCTATGTACTTGGATGTTGGTTTGCACTTTAATAAAAGTGTGTTCCCTTGCATTATAGAATTTAATTTTCATACTAACCCTATGAGGTATGTAAGTTACCATTGTTCTTTTGTACATGAGGAAACTAATAAATGATCTGAGAAATTATATTTTGCCTTAGCTTCTGAAGCTAATTAACGACAGTCCTGGTATAAGACCCACAATCACTGCCCAGTGGTAATATTTAAATTTATGTATATCAAAAGCATAAAAAGCAAACCCACTGCTATCAAGTTGATTCTGACAAGACGATCCAAAGTTGGAGCCTATTTTACAAAGAGTCCAGGAAACCAAATCCATGATGAATATCAGTTAAAGTCAGTACCATTGATTCATGTCTTAACTTTAGGCGTTGGTTTATCTAATTGAGTGAGCAAATGCCTACGCCTCTAGGGAGTTTCTGAATATACAGTTAGACTGTCTTTTTATACACACCTTTATGTAGACAGAAGTATATTTGTCTTCTCTTTACAAATCCAAATGCGGCTAGGCAAAGGTTTTTGTTTTTTTTTTTTCTAAACCGTGGCAATAACAATGACACCCCATTGAACAGCTTCATCCCAAATAACTCTGATAGAAACAAATTGAAATGCTTTCTATGAAACTATTCTGGTGAGTGGAATTTCAGTAACCAAAAGGGTTAAAAAGTGAAAAATACTCAGAGGAAGTCTTGTTAAAGAAATTGTAATGTGATATGAGGCATGTTATCTTCAATTTGTAGGCATGAATCCAGACTCAGTTACTAGTAACCAAAAATCTATTGCATCTGGGAATTTTAGGGGCTCTAGTTCAAAAATTTAGGATGGAATTCCTCTGCTAATGGATCATTGTACATTGACATTTTTATTAAAAAAAAACATTTTTCACATGCATGTATCTTCTGACTCTCTTACTTATGGCTGAACAGGTACTTTTTAATCACTTATTCTTCTTACGTTGTTTCATGCTATAGATCATGTGTTCACAATACAATGAAATTCCACTTTAAGACTATTTGCTTCTGAAAATACTTTCCTAATTAAAGTAAGTTCTTTTTTGGATCCTACTCCAAGGTATTTAATTTCTAAGATAGCAGTTACTTTTTGTTTCACATAGTCTCATTTCAAGAAGATTCAAAGTCTTGAGACTCCGAAGTCAGGTTCATAAGAAAGTATAGTTGAGCTCTCACTGAGTTCTGGAAAGCTTGTGTGGCTCATCATGATTGAGCTCATTTTAGGCCCTCTCATATCATTTTTTTTTTTTCATATCATTAGGCCAGCCCAATGGATTTGCTATTATGTGGGAAAAGGGTACATTCTGCCAAAGAAAGGATCCAAAAGAGTCAAGAGAAAAATCAGGCCAGGCCAAGGAAAGAGCTATTGGCATCGGCTTTGCCCATGCCATCCTCAAGACACTATTTCTGTTTTAGTTGGAGAGTGCTGAGGGGTCTCTGTGATATTTATGGCTCTATGCCAAGAAAAGAAGGAAATGAGTCAAAATTATGTGAGGCAACATACCAGAGAAGTAATGTGTTGATTTCTAGGCCTAGTCAATTCTGAAAAATGGGTGGTTTCACAGATGATGTAAAAAAATAGATGGAGATGGATAGGGTCATACAGGCTCAACTTTATCAGTCTCTAGAAAAAGAGCATGCAGATTAAGATTAAGGCATACTTGTGAAATTTTGGCAAATTTTTAACACCTCATATGCCACTCCCTCTGTTGCACCTATTCACTGGTATAATAGAGGACTTCACTCAGGAAAACAAGCACCTTCCGTGAGCATTCAACTTACTTGTTTGAAAAACTAATTGGAGAAAAAACAAAGAGATTCTTGTTCAGTCTGAAATTCAGGAGAAACTGTTGCCAACTTTATGAATGATGAGAGTTGCACTTTCCATGTCAAAATTGCTGGCCCTGTTGCTGATATCCATAAATTAAGCAGCTGGGTTTTTTTTTCTCCCCTTTTGCAATTAAGCACGCAGAGTTCACAATACACAATAGGTCCCTTAGAAGTGTGTCTAATCTGTCTACTCACATTAAAAAAAAAAATACTGGATACAGGATCATAAACAAAGAGTCAGTTACAGGACATCTGTACAAAGCTGGAGAGTTGAGTTCCAAGAGGATTTACATTGGGACAATCCCCAAAGCAATAAAAGAGACAAGCACAAACATGTCCACACTCCAGATAGTGAGGCAAAGCCTGCTCCCAAGCTAACATGCAATTTCAAAGGACTGGAAAGCGTGTTTAATAAAATATAATTCAAATAGCTGTGTTCACAATATCATGGTATTGAAACGATTGTTTCAATGAGGAGGGACTACATAAATTATTTTCTAATGAAATGTGGTAATTTATAACTTCCACATTCTTAGTAGAGTGGTGCCATAATTTGAAGACCATATCAAAGAGCAAAAATTTGATTTTTCCCACTCAGAATAGACCTTTAACTAAAGCTGTGAGACTTTAGTTCCTTTATGATAATGATAGACCTTAATCACCATCAACGTCTTTGTTTCAGTCTAGCTACTTATTTAGAAAAGAAGTTGACTGCAGCCAGACTCATCCAGGCTGGGAGTTATGGCACTCTCTGGTTTATCTTCACCTCAGCATGATAGAACAGGCAGCAACCTGGAACACTCACCGGGGTTGAGGCTTGGCTTTGTTTATAAGAAACACCTGTGTTTATCTGAGCTTAGAGGTGCCAGGTACCCCTTTGTCAAAAATAGCAAAGCTTCCACCAAAATGCTAGTCATTTTCTGAGGAAGGCTTATGGTATTGTTTTATTTTATAAAGAATTCTTCTTTCTTAAGAAGTATTTAGTTAGATTTGAATGGAATTAAAAATGCTCAAGTCAGTAACTCTAGGCCTGAGTTTCTAAATCTAAGTGATAGAGATAGCAGTTTAAAAATTATAATCCTGTTTATTATAGAAAGAGATTCATTTATCATTTACCCTCATTTTCATTCTTTTTTCTTCCTAACCAGTCATGCACATGTTTATGAAGGCATAACGGCTCTAACCCATCTCCAGAAGCAGGCACATTGAAATTTCTCACTGTTGTGATTTTAGTTCAGGGTTTACTTTGGACCTTGAGCTCATTAGAGAAATATTTGACATTGAGACTCCAATTATTTAGTAGTCACCAAGCAGCAAAGGCCACACAGAACTGTCTGCAACTGGTTATAACTGAAGAGGATAAAAAAAAAAAAGATAGCAGGGAACTGTATTTCTCTTAATCTCCAAAGACAACAATACCTCGGGTCATGGTTCCTTTCCAAAGTATACCGGAAGACTGGAACACAGTAGGAGTCTTTTCAGATTAGAAGCAATGAAAATATTTCAGCAGATTGGAAATATTATCAAGTCCTCTCAAGAAATTCTTATAGACCTACATTTCTCTATTCTTTAAACAACAACAACAACACTTTGAGTGTAAAACAGTCTTATTTTTTTCCTGAACAGTTCAGTTATTGGATAGTTAGTTACCTGGTTCTTTCTCTCCTTTGTTCTTTCCCCGCTCTTCCTTGTCTGTAACCCAGTCTTGATTCTAACTCAACCTACCAAGGCATTTCATTGCCAAGGGAAGACATTTGTTTCCCAAGGGCTTTGTTGGTGAAAAGAAACTGTTTGTCACTTGTAATATTTCTTTAAATGATTTTTCTTTTCTAGTGTTCTGTAATTGTACTATTGTTACCAATGTATCAGCCATCTTTACCTTCTAGGAGATTTTCTTTGATCAATACCTTTTTTATTTTCATTGAGATGTCCTCATGGTTTCCATGGTTTTGGTGAAGAGGCCAGTGTTTATTTTCAAATGATTTGTTTTTCATTATAAATATATATCACTTTAAAGAAAAACTTATTCACTATTAACATTTTGTTGTTTTTTTCTACAAAGTTCTATTTTTCTCCTCAAATAGTTGCCTTTACTTTTCCTTCTGCACTCTAGTTTAAGAATATCCCTCCCCCTTTTTTTGAAAGGAGATTATAATAAATTCCCCATGTACCTATTACTCCACTTCAACAGTTATTCCCATCTGACCCATGTTATTTCATCTCCCCATCATTTTTAAACCTTGCAGTATATTACAATGAAATAGCCATGACATCATTTATGTGACTCTTTTCCTTTTGTTGGATATCAGATTATTTCTATAGGACAAATGCTGGGATAAGCCAGTTTTTTTTTTCTAACATGCTTTTTTCCTTTACATTGAAGCTTATTTCCTTCAGGTCAAGGATATGGATATTTTTTATATTATTGACACATATTGCTACTTTCCAAAAACCTTGTACCAATTTATAGTCTCAACTGCAATTTTATTTTACTTAACTGAAAAATTTTGGTTAAATATTGTTTTTCTTTGGGTCACTTGTTATTGTTGTTATTAATAGAAATCTTGAACAGGTTTCTTTAGTTTTCATTCTAGTTATGCATTCTCGTTTGTGACCTGTCCTTGTGCTTTCTTTGTTCATCTACTTACTGGGTTCTCAGTGTTTTGCAGGTGCTTTTTAGGAGATTTATGTGTATAATAAGGAGCTCTGGCAGTATAGTGCTTAAGAGCTTGGCTCCTAACAAAGGTCGGCAGTTTGAATCCACCAGTCGCTCCTTGGAAACCCTACAGTGTAGTTTTACAATGGGTTTGGTTTTTATGTTTTTTATATAATAAGGGTATTAACGATGTGGTAGCTGTGCTTCTTAAAAAGACAAAACTTTGCAATATACTAATTTATTGTTGTTTTGTGAAAAGCTAGTATTAAGACATTTTAAATCTGTAAAGACTCGACATGTCAGTCTGTGAGTGAGCACAGTGAATTTCCTGGCCTCAGCAGTGTTCTTAGAGAAGGAATTTCTCCTAAAACCATTGACAAATCCCTTCTTTCTCAATACTGGAGAGCAGATTTATCAAAAAATATTTCCAACCTCATAGGAAACTATCCTGAAAAATTTAACCCCCCAAACTTAGAATTGTTATTAAAATGCATTTTAAAATAATGTATTTCAAAAATAACTACCCTCTATTTTTTCATAGTCTAAGTATAGGGTGGAACAGCAGGAGTTTTCAGAGAAGAGTCGGTGATAGGTGGTTTGTGATCCCAGGAGCAGTTGCAGTTTGAACTATGCTATTATGACTGGCACCAGTCCTGCGTCTACATTTGATATTTAGGTGATTGTTTACCTAGAAATATGCAATTATTGTTTATAAATGAAAAAATATACCTTTTGCTGCCACTTCCGCCTCATATCTGCCCAATGGCTAGAAAGAAGAGTAACAGTAAATAGAAGTAAAGGTGACAGTAAATATTCTCTGAGAAGAGTCATGTAGTGTTGGCACCAAGATAAATAGCCCCGTAGGTTCTGAAAAGGCCAGGGTTATTGTGGGGAGGCAGAGCTCTGGTGAGGACAAACTGTTGTATATGCCCTGAGATGTGAAAATATCTTCCTGATTACAATGCTGCCTGCATTAATGCATGCAATACCCATTTCCAGCAGCTTTGAGAAGAATCCGGCAGAATAAATTCGAATGCATATTTTAGGGATACTAAACCTACAAAAGTTCTTGCCCTGCCTTTCTTCTTCCTGTAATACTAAACGTACCTCTCCTTATTGTGGGTGTTCTAGTTCTACAAGGACCTGCTAGATCATTAGAGTTAATTGGTTAAACAGGATTGTAGAATTATATTAATGACATAATGATTTAATGTGTTACATCCCCATCTTCATCCAATAACAAGTAGAGTCTTTGATGCCTCAACTCAAGACCATGACTCATGGTAGGAATTTAAGGAAATGTGAAATGGCAGTGATGGTCATTGTGACAGTGGTGAACTGGTCATATTTCTAACCTTTCAAATTTTCTACAAAGGGGAACTGACTCACTAACATATATATATATATATATATTATATATATATATACGTGTGTGTGTGTTGTGTGTGTGTATGCATAGACACACACACAGAAAGAAAGAAAGAGAAACTTCAAATTTTATATTTACACCTTGGGCAGAAAACACTTGTAAGACAACTTAGTTTTAAGTCTGTTTTACTCCAGCACATATAATTTTATGAAGATACTGTTAATTCACAAAAATAGCTAAATTTTTTAAAATTCTCTCTTCAATTGTAAGGATAATTCTACATTTCTATAAAAAATACAAGCAAAATGGTCCTTAGATGCCATTATAGCAAGATTTGTCTTGCTTACTTCAGACACGTCAACAGGAGAGACTAATTGCTGTAAAAAGACATCATGTCTGGTAGTCAGGGAAAACCCTCAATGAGATAGATTGTCACAATAGCCTCAACAATGAACATGACCACATTGAAAATCTGGGAGATGGTGCATGACTGGGCTAGGTTGCATTGTGTTATACATAAGGGTGCAATGAGTCAAAGTGACTTGATGGCAACTAACAACATGGAAAAATAGATTTTTATTGAAGTGGAAAAAAAAGATTGGCCATTCTGCCAATACCTAGTAGTATCTTAGGCATTACTGTTAACTTCTCAGAGCCTCAGTTTACTTATCTGTAAAAAAAAAAAAAGTAATATCTATCATAGAGGAGTGTTTTGGTGATTAATCAATGTAGTGCATGTAATTACACTAAGTACACTTTAACAGACTGCTAATTAATAGAGGATAGAGCTGGAATGTAAGGATGATAATTAAAAAAAAGAACAAGAACTGGAAAATTCTGACACATTAAATTCTTTTCACGATTGGTTTGTCATTGTTGTCATTAGGTGCCGTAGAGTCATTTCCAGCTCATAGCGACACTGCATACAACAGAATGAAACACTACCCAGTCCTGCACCATGGTTTGTTAGCAACAGTTATGTTGCAGGTGACAAAAATCACAAGACTAGATTTGTTAAAGATACATGTTTGATGACATCTAACAGATGTATTTATTGAGTTCAAAGGATTGGAGGAATAGGCTTTTAGGGATTTGAGTTTCTTGTGCTGTTTGTTGGAATACTGTAAGTGGCTTCCAGTATCTTCCTGTCAGAAGGACTGACTTGTTAACAAATTTCAGGGACAGCTGTGTAGAAGGCTGTCAGGAGCTGCCCGTTAAGTTTCAAGCTTCAGTGTAGCATAGAGAATATGCTAATCTCTGTGAAGGACGATCCTTCCCAAATGCTGCGTTTGAAAAAGGCTTTTTATTGTGAATGATTAATCTTAGTGAGCTAAAATCGAGGCTTTCTCAGAATTCGCATATCATTTCAATTTTGAAAGCTAATCCGACTACAGGTGAAATACTTAGGACTCAATTTTTTAAATCATTCTTCTTATGTGATTATGAAAGAAAGTGTTTGTATAAATTGTTCTCATTTTGCAGAAAATTAAAGACATTACTAGTATGGTTTTTGATGAGGGTTCTCAGATCAGTGAATCCCTTTGGAGAACAGAATTAATTTATTCTCAACATTTGAACTAATGCACCAAATGAGTGGGAATTTAGCATTCCTTTTTACCTGATCATTGTAGTTGTTTTGTTTAACTGATCAGCATTAAAATAATCGGAGTAAAGGGTTTGATCTCTCAGGAAGATACTCCTCATTTAAAATTGCATCAATGGGATATTCCTCACATAGGATCATGGGGTTTTCTGTCGTGGCTATGGTTTAATGAGTGTGAAAATTTTCAGAAGCTGGATGAGTTGCTGTGGTTTGATTCTCTTCAGAGTAAAGATCTTTGTCATATGAAAAAAATGAGTTTGTCTCTCAGGTCCTTTGGAATCTAATGGGTAGAAAGGCTAAGCAGTGAGTCCCTTTCATGGATAAATTCTTAATAAACAGATGGAGGTGAGCTATTTTCCTGTAGCATGCAGTGGGATTTGGGGTGTTCTGGATAATATTTGCCTATAGTAGGTGGATGAAATGATAGGACTGACTAGAGCTGATCCTATAGTCTTGAAATTTAATGATGAGTAGTTAAGGACTGTTGTCTTTGTACCTAACAGGTTTAGGTGTAAATCTTGGTTCCATCACTCAGTCACTGGCCTTGGGCAAATGGCTTACTGATCTCTTATCTTTGTTCTCTCGTCTACAAAGTAGGGATAAAATTCCTACCTCCAAGTGTTTTTTAGGATTAAATGAATAAACACAGATAAAGTTCCTAGCAGACTTCTAGAACATAGTTGGCTTGCAATGAACTGTGTTTTCTTTTTGTATACATTTCCCTAAGTAAAGTTTTTCTTTCATTTAATAATCCTCTTCCCTTTCCCTGTTATTATGGGCGGCCAGAAAGGATGCTATTTGGGGTATAATAGAAAGTCTTTCTCAGATTTTTCTCCCACAGAGAACAAAGCATATAGCAAAAGGACCTCTATTCTTGGGCCATCATTATCCTTAGTGCCTGACTGACGTGGAGCAAATGCTTGGGCATATTTGAATGCCCTGCTCTTTCCTACAGCAGCAGCCAAGGTCAGAATGATACTATGGTCATCAAAAAGTATAATCCGTTGGATCTTGAAAGGCTTTAACTAGAAATCCTTTTCCTTCTCCTATGCACCATCCTAAAGGCCAATCTCAAAGCTTTTTCGTTTCTCTTTACACTTTTATTTTTGGTCCTACGTATTGTTAGTATGCATTGCCTTGAACTATTTGAGGTTCATTGTTTACTTTCTTCTTCTTTGGAGTGTGTTTCAAGCATGTTATTCTTAGTGTTCTTTTGTTAAACCTCTCACAAGCCTTTAACACAACAATGAATTAAAAGTTAATGTACTATTATTTTTTTCTTGCTATAATTCCATCCTTGATTTTGAGATGGGTTCACTCAGGAGTGCCAGTGCTTTCAAAAGCCTGACTCTAAACCTGCCACAACACTTCAAATATCTCCCAGGATTAAAAACACAACAAAACAAAAAAAACCTAAATGAACCAGCTAAGTGGCTTTCCCAACATTCCAGATTCTGAAGAACAAAGCTTTTAACCCCTGAGAACTTGTGGAAGGAATCGTGGGCAGAATGATAAATGTTGAAATTGAAATTTCCTGGCACAATCATGCCATTTGACAAATGATGACTGCTTTCAGATTACTTGTATACCCACCTCATTTTTTTTTTCTCAGAAAATTTTAAGTTCTCTTTCCTGTTAGAAAGAATAAATAAATATTCCTTACCTATTATTTATCTCCTGCTACATGATCTCCTAAAAAAGACCAATTTTAAAATTTAGGAAGAAACAACAATTATTATTTCCCCTTCAGGAGATATATGTCTGTGTACATATATATGTATATATACACACAGATACAAATATATGTGTATATATACATACATATATGTGAGTACATATGTATATATATACATGGCTGAATTACACTGCTTTCATGTCTAATACATATGTTGTACCATCATCTGTGTGGAAAAGACATTAGAGCTTGTATTGCATGGTACATAAGTTATAGCCAGAGCAGGAACAGTGTAGCTCAACCCTAAATATTATTTCTTCTGATTTTATATAGAATTTAAATTAATACCCTTTGGGTGGTACATTTTGACCCAGTTTCTTGGACAGTGCATCTTTATTGCTGATCAATTATATCTTTAATTCAATTTTTAAACCTATATCCAAAATTCTACTAATAGTCTTACTCTGTGATATTACAGATTGACCTAAAGCACAATAAGGCCCAAAGTGCCCAGGCACCACAATGGTCCTTCCACATGGACATGCACTGCGTCCACTAATGGTAAAGTCAATTCTGACTCATGATGACCCCATGTGTGTTAGAGCAGACCTGTGCGCCACAGGATTTTTTAATGGCTGACTTTTTGGAAGTAGATTTTCAGACCTTACACCCAAGGTACCTCTTGGTAGACTTGAACCTCCACCTTTCAGCAGCCAAGCATAATGCTTTGCACCACCCAGGAATTCCAGACTAATCAATAGTTTTCTTCCTTTCTCAGGGCTATCAGACTGAAACTTTGATCAAGAGTACCAGAAAGAGTTTCAAAGGGTACATCTGTGAAATTTTTAGGAGATAAAGATGAAGCACATCTCTGGGTTCAATGCAGTTCATTTTACTAAAGATCTACATTCGATGATATTGAATATTTTGCACATACAGTGTATGTAGATCATGAATAAATCAAGTGCGTGTAACAACATTTTATATTACAGAAAGTTGCCTCAACCCAGAATAGTGTAACATGTCTGGATTATATGGCTTTCATTTCTAATGAAAGATGGTTCAGGTATTCTGGGTAATTAACTTTATATACTATAAAATGTCTGAGGATTTTTTTTTTTTTTAATGTTGCAGTGCAGTGAATTACTTAATATGGTCCTTCTAGTCATTTAGTCATAGTCTTTGTGACTCCCACACAATGATTGGGTGGGACTATGCAAATAAAGTGCTTGTGGCCCACAAGGAGATTAGACAGCTTGATGCTTCTCCAAATAAGGTGTATGGAACCCGTGGTGGTGAAAGTTACATATTAACTTGGCTGGGCCATGACTTTCAGTGGTTTGGCCATTACGTTAGTAATCTTCCATTTTATGGTCTAATGAAGTTATCTTTCATTTTGTGATCTGGTGTAATTATCCTCCATTTTGTGATCTGGTGTAATTATCCCCCATTTTGTGATATATTATAAATCCTAGCCTCTATGCCTGTGGTTATGGCCTCATTTTGAAGTGAGTTGTCCATTATGTTAATGAGGCAAGATGGCACACTTGTGGCACAGTGGCTAAGAGCTCAGCTGCTAACCAAAAGACATTGGCAGTTCAAATCCACCAGCTGCTCCTCAGAAACCCTACGGGGCACTTCTACTCTCTCCTACAGGGTCGTGATGAGTCGGAATTGACTCAACAGTGAGTTTTTTTTTGGGGGGGGGAGAGAGGTTTTGTTGATTACGTTAATGAGGCAGCATTAGGGTGAGATGTATCTTGAGTCACTGCCTTACTAAAGGGTGTGACCCAAGTCACCACCCTTACCACCCTTTTTCAGATTACTTGCTTGCACTGCCTTGCTCCAGTAAGGTGAGTTTCCTTGAGGGTATGGCCTATATTCAATATATATGTGAATGCTCTGGCAAATTCCTCTCTGTTGCTTTGAATTCTGCATTCAGCCATCATCATCATCTGACCTCTTGTTCTTGGAACTTGAGCCAGCAGCCTATCATCTGACCTGATTCACATAAGCCATTCCCTTGATGGTTCATGAGTTCTGTGAGACATTGCAGGGAGTTAAGGAGCACAGAGATGGGAGCGAGAATACTGACAGGAGGAGGAGTAGTTGATGTTATAGATCATGCAGTGGTATAGAAATTTGGAAAAGTTGGACATTTGGGACATCTTTAATCTTTGCCTCATAAGAATCAGCTTTGTGTTGATCCTTCTTGTAAAAATGGTGTGGTGGTGATGTCTGACCAATTCTAACACCAGTTTTTCCCTTCCATGGCACTCTCTACTTCTCTGCTGAGTTTGGTAATTTGGTGCAATGGCCACACCAACTCACAGACAATACTGATGATTATATGGGGTTTATTAGGGAAGTAACAGGTTATAATTCAGGTTTAGGAATGCTCAAGATACGGTTTGTTGATCAGAACAGTCTCTTCTAAGCCATGGCTACAGGCATACCTCTCTCTGGACCCTTAAACTCTTGGCCCCTCAAACCCACCTCTGCCCTGCTCAAGTATTACAAAGATCTTTTAGCCCTGCCCTGAGCAAGTGTTACAAAGCTCTTTTAGCTCTGCCGATAAGTGCCCAAGGCACCCCACGCCACCACTAAGCCTTGTGCCCAAAGGAGTTCAGCTTTCTTGCTGTGTGGGCTGAGAAGACCATGCAGCCAATTCATGCTGATTTCCTGGTTCCTGCCATCTCATGCCACTGTCTCTAGCTGTCTTCTGTATTACAGCTCCTTCTCTCTGTCTCCTGGATCAAGGAGGTTCTCAGCACAGGGATCCCTGGTCCAAAGGATGTGCTTCACTCCTGGTTCTTCTTTCTTGGTAGTGGGGAGATCCTCCTTCTTGCATCTGGGATGGCTTATTTTAAGACTAGTGGGAAGGAAAAACTGAACAATCTCTTCATACTATACACCTTATTTGCATGGTCCCATCCTCTTATTGACATTATTAGCAAGCTATTCAATCCCCTTGGTGGGCAAAGAGGACCTCATTTGCATAATCAAACCTAGTAATTTGGTGGGAGCTACAAAGCCTATGGCTAGAAGGGTCATATTAAGCAGTTCATTGCACCATACTTCTAAAAGAAATTCTTCATTCATGTGTACAATAGAAACTAAAAAAAGGAAAAGAAAAAAATTGTTTTAATTGTGGCAGGTGTTCAGAGATTGAAATTAAAACAAAACTGCCCTAATTGACTCACAGCAACCCATAGTGACTCTATAGGACAAAGTACAACTGCCCCATAGGATTTCCAAGGAGCAGCTGGTAGATTTGAACTGCTGACCTTTTGGTTAGCAGCTGATATCTTAACCAGAATAAGTATGAAACAACTCAATGGCAATGGGTTTGTTTGTTTGTTTATTTTTTTTGCCCTAATTGTGGTTGATATTTTTGATGGGTCCAAGGTGACAGAGTGATTGGTTCTTTGCTGTCTTACTAGAACTCGCTACTTTCCTCCCTGCTTGATTTCCAAACCTAGACCAAAGTGTTCTAAGGACACTTGCTTCTCTCCAAATCATATAACCTTTGGCGTACCATCCATTTTGCAATAAAAAACAGAAAAATTTTTTTTTCAATAGCCTTTCTAAAATCTGTAAAAAATGGTAGCCATTAACAATCATGTGTATTGAAATATTTAATTACTGATTAACTAAATTGGCTAACTTAAGAACAGTTAGTTTAATTTCAAGTCTAGGTCTTTATAAAGAAATGTAACTGGTAATTTTGTTTAATTCTTATGCAATCAAATACTGTGTTAGGCAGAGTTAGTGGCCCAGAAACCAAGATTCTTAACAAAGAAGTTTGCAAATAATGCTTAATTTTGTTTAGTTTGTTTTAGCGTGCAAAGAAAGGGAACAGTGACATTTGGAAGCTGATCACTAAATAATAGGCTTGTGTAACCTCATGAAGAATTTAGAAAAAAACAGTGCACTCTGAATAGTTGTTTAAGAAAGATTAGAGTATTAATTAATGTTGTTGTTAGTGTCATTGAGTCAGTTCCAACTTGAAGAACAATGGAGTGAAATACTACTGCTCAGACTTGTGCAATCCTCACAATCATTGCTATATTTGAGTCCATTGTTGCAGCCACTGTGCCAGTTCATCTCATTTAGCCTCCCCTTCATTGACCTTCCACTCTACCAAGCTTGATGTCTTTCTCCTGGGACTGGTCTCTTCTGATAACATGTCCAAAGTACAAAAGATGAAGTCTGGCCATCCTCCTTTCTAAGAAGCATTCTGGCTGTACTTCCTCCAGACAGATTTGTTCATTCTTCCAGCAGTCCATGGCATATTCAATATTTTTCACCAACACCATTGTCATGGGTTGAATTATGGCCCCCCAAAAATGTGTGTATCAACTTGATTAGGCTGTGATTCCCAGTATTGTCTGGTTGTCCTCCATTTTGTGATTGTAATTTTATGTTAAGAGCATTAGGGTGGGATTGTAACACCACCCTTACTCAGGTGACCTCCCTGATCCAATGTAAAGGGAGTTTCCCTGGGGTGTGGCCTTCACCACCTTTTACCTCTCAAGAGATAAAAAGGAAAGAGAAATAAGCAGACAGTTGGGGACTTCATACCACCAAGAAAGCAGCATCAGGAGCAGAGCACATCCTTTGGACCTGAGGTCCCTGCACCTGAGAAGCTCCTTAACCCAGGGAAGATTGAGGACAAGGACCTTACTTCAGAGCTGAGAGACTGAGAAAGCCTTCCCCTGGAGCTGGCACTCTGAATTCAGACTTCTAGCCTACTGGACTGTGAGAGAATAAACTTCTCTTTGTTAAAGCCATCCGCTTGTGGTATTTCTGTTGTGGCAGTGCTAGATGACTAAGATAACCATAATTCAAAGACATCAATTGTTCTTTGGTCTTCCTTATTCATTGTTCAGTTTTCATATGCATATGAGGTGATTGAAAATAACATGGCACTTTACTTCTCAAAGTGACACCTTTCCTTTTAACACCTTAAGACGTCTTTTGCAGTAGATTTGCCCAATGCAATGTGCCATTTGATTTCCTGACTACTGCTTCCATGGGCTTTGACTGTGGATCAAAGTAAAATGAAATTCTTGACAACTTCAATATTTTCTCCATTTATCACGATGTTGCTTATTGGTCCAGTTGTGAGGATTTTTGTTTTCTTCATGTTGAGGTGTAATCCATACTGAAGGCTGTGGTCTTTGCTATTCTTTGCTATTCAGCATCTTAACTGCTTCAAGTCTTCGCTTTCAGCAAGCAAGGTTGTGTCATCTGCATATTACAGGTTGTTAATGAGTGTTCCTCCAATCCTGATGCTTGTTCTTCTTCATATAGCCCAGTTCCTGTGATTATTTTCTGAACATACAGATTGAATAAATATGGTGAAAGGATACAACCCTGACACACACTTTTCTTGATTTTAAACCATGCTGTATTATCCCCTTTTTCTGTTCTAAAGACTGCCTCTTTGTCTATGCATAGATTCTACATGAGCACAATGAGTGCTTTGGAAGTCTGATTCTTTGCAATGTCACCCATAATTTGTTATGATTCACACAGTCGAATGCCTAACATCTTTTTGGTATTCTTTACTTTCAGCCAAGATCTATCTGACATCAGTAAGGGTATCCCTCGTTCCATATCCTCTTCTGTGTCTTGCTTAAATTTCTAGTAGCTCTCTGTTAAAGTACTACTGCAACCGCTTTTGAATGATCTTCAGCAAAATTTTACTTGTGTGTGATATTAATGGAAACCCTGGTGGTGTAGTGGTTAAGTGCTACAGCTGCTAACCAAAGGGTCGGCAGTTTGAATCTGCCAGGCACTCCTTGGAAACTCTATGGGGCAGTTCTACTGTGTCCTA
The DNA here is from genome assembly GCF_030014295.1 of Loxodonta africana. Taxonomy (NCBI): domain Eukaryota; kingdom Metazoa; phylum Chordata; class Mammalia; order Proboscidea; family Elephantidae; genus Loxodonta; species Loxodonta africana. The sequence continues at coordinate 125,807,324 of NC_087344.1, forward strand.
TAGGGTCACTATGAGTTGGAATTGACTCAACGGCACTGGGTTTGGTTTGGTTTTTGGTGATATTAACGATATTGTTCAATAATTTCCACATTCTGTTAGATCACCTTTCTTTGAAATAGGCACTCATATGGATCTCTTCCAGTCAGTTGATGAGGTAGCTGTCTTCCAAATTTCTTGGCATAATCAAGTGAGCACTTCCAGCACTGTATCTGTTTGTTGAAACATCTCAATTGGCATTCTGTCAATTTCTGCAGCCTTGTTTTTCTGCCAATATCTTTAGTGCAGCTCGGACATCTTCCTTCAATACCATCATTTCTTAGTCATATGCTACCTCCAGAAATGGCTGAACATCCACCAATTCTTTTTGGTATAGTGACTCTGTATGTTCCTTCCATCTTCTTTTGATGTCTCCTACACTGTTCAATATTTTGCTCATAGACTCCGTTAGTATTGTAACTCGAGGTTTGAATTCTTTCTTCAATTCTTTCAGCTTGAGAAAAGCCAAGTGTGTTCTTCTCTTTTGATTCTCTAACTCCAGGTCTTTGCACACTTCATTATAATATTTTACTTTGTCTTCTCAGCTCTTTTACTTCGTCAGCTGTTCCATTCGCTTTAGGTACTGTGTTCAAGAACAAGTTTCAGAGTCTCTTCTGACATCCATTTTGGTTTTTCCTTTCTTTCCTGTCTTTTTAATGACCTTCTGCTTTCTTCATATATGATGTCCTTGTTGTCATCCCACAACTTACCTGGTCTTCAGTCATTAGTGTTCAATGTGTAAAATCTATTCTTGAGATGGTTTCTAAATTCAGGTGGTATATACTCAATGTCGTACATTTGCTCTCATGGACTTGTTTTAATTTTCTTCAGCTTCAACTTGAGCTTGCATAGGAGCAATTGATTGCCTATTCCACAGTTAGCCTCTGGTTTTGTTCTGACTGATGATATTGAGCTTCTCCATCATCTCTTTCCACAGATGTAGATTTGATTTTTATTTATTCCATCATAAAAATGGTGCTACGGGGGAGTCTGACTTTCTCTAACTTCACAAGGGGGAAGGAGAATCAAGATCAACATCCCAAGGCTGATTCCTGTGAGGTGAAGGTCAGACATATCTCCACACTCTATCCTTTTTACCAATTCTAACACCAACTGTTCCTCTCATGACACTCTCTAGTTCTCTGCTGGGCTTGATAATTTGTAGCAATGGCCCCACAGAGCTCATAGAAAATACTCGCTATTATGGAGTATATTAGGGAAGTAACAGGTTACAATTCAGGTTCAGGAACAATTCAGGATATGGTTCTTCAATCAGCACATCCCCTTCTCAGCTGTGTCTGCAGGCAGGCCTCTCTGTGGCCCTTGGTGCCTCAGCCCTCTCTGCTCTGCTTGGATAAGTGTTACAATGCTCTTTTAGCTTTGCTGATAAGTTCCCAGAGGAACCACACTCTGCAAGTAAGTCTCGTGCCCAAAGCCACTTTCTCTTTTTGTGTGCCAGGAACCTCTCTCTGTTACCTCCTGATTGTTTCCTGCCCATCTCCTGGTTCTGCTGCCTCTGCTACCTATCTGCTACTGCTTCTCACCATCATTGGTGTCTCCCTGTCTGTCCTGATTCTGCTGCCTCTCTCTGTCTTCTGTGTTATAGCACCCTCCCCCTCTCTCCATGTCTCCCTTTAAGCCTAGCAGGATGGAGAAACTGACTAATCCCTCATTAGGGTTCCTGTTTGCATGGTTCCACCTCCACAAGGATACCTTGCACCTTATTTACATTATTAGCAAGCTGTCCAGTCTGCTTGCTGGGCCACAAACACCTCATTTGCATAGTCCCACCCAGTCATCTGTGGGAGTTACAAAGCTAGAAAGGTCATACTATGTAATTCACTGCACTGCATCCATCTGTCGAGGTCCACATGTATAGTCACCATATAAGTTGTTGACAAAGGTATTTCTAGTGAATAGGTTGTTGGCCTTGCAAAATTCTATCATGTGATCTCTGGTGTCATTTCTTTCACCAAGGCCATATTCTCCAACTACTGATCCTTCTTTGTTGCCAGCTTTCACATTTCAACCACCAGTAATTATCAACGCAACTTGATTGCACACTTGATCAATTTTAAACTGCAGAAGTTGGTAAAAATCTTCAGTTTATTCATATTTGGCATTAGTGGCTTGTGCTTAAATTTGAATAATAATCATATTAACTGGTTTTCCTTGTAGGCATACAGATATTATCCTATCACTGGCAGTGTTGTATTTCAGGATAGATCTTGAAATGGTCTTTTCGACAAAGAATACAATGCTGTTCCTCTTCAATTTGTCATTTCCGGTGTAGTAGATCATATGAGTGTCCAATTCAGAATGGCCCATACCAGTCCATTGCAGCTCACTAGTGCCTAGGATATTGACCTTCAAACATCTTATTTTATTTTTGACAACATCCAATTTTCCTAGATTCATACTTAGTACATTCCACTTTCTGATTACTAATGGATGTTTTTAGGCATTTCTTCTCCTTGTGAATCATGCCGTATCAGCAAATAAAGGTCAATGTTTGCATATTACCCTTCATTTTATAAATGAAATGAAACACTTGAATATGCACATAGGATAAAAAGCATTGCTTTCAGCTTTTACACCACTATGTAGTTTATTTGAGGTTTTGTCCTTTACCCTCAGATCTGGCCATTTGAGATTCATGCCAGGTACGTAAATTAATTGCTTGAGTATAAGTACGTAAGTCTTCTCTATAATCTCTCGAAAACAATGAAAATGTAGAAGACAATAGATCTTGCAGCAGTAACAGTGAAATGGCTTACTAAAGTGAATTAGTGGGTTGCACCAGATTTCATCCAGCTCTTTAACATATGTTTATCTATCCGGCTATCTATTTATCTATCTAATGTGTGTGTTTACACACAATACATAAATGTTATGCAAAAAGTATATAGAAGCAGATGCCTTACAAAGATTAAATGCTATTTTTTATATGTCTCTAAAGTCTGTTTCTCATATTAATACAATGGATTGTCAGATTTTTCCATTGTTCCACTTCAAAGCATGCAATTATATTGCCTTAATTGGAAGCACTGATGTGTTTTCACCAAGGATGTTTATTTGTATTCTGACTACTGAGATATAAATATGGGACCATTTGCTATTTTTAGTTTTCTACTAACATGGATTTTTTTTTCTTAACTTTTCATCTTTATAACCAGGCACATTGAGTTTATTGTCAGTTCAAAAACTCTGAATTTGTAGTGGAATCATATAAAAAAAAAAAATCTTACAAGTTATAGGTAGTACTGAAATGAATCTTTATTCAAGAGCTGTGATAATACATTGCAGAAAGTATAACAGACAAATTCAGAGACTTGCTGAGTTAGCTATTACCATAAATCCAACTAGCAGGGATTTTATCCAACAAAGCTTTGGTGTCCGTTTGACCAGAAGAGCCTTAAGTATTTGTAATCTCTGATCGGTTTGGTCAGCATGGATTTAAAATAACTTTTTGACAGTCACATGTTGTTAGTGAAAATACAGTTTCTTCCAAAATTTTCTGAGGATATAATCTCTCCATGGATTTTAGTCGAACAACCTTTTCATCTTGTCAGGTAATATCGGTATCAAGTTACGCTAATTCTCACCTAACAGGAGTTATAGAGTTTTCTTTAACGTTGTGAATCACAGTAGGGCTCTGTTGGCCAAAGCTGCAGAACATCAACAGCAACAAAAAATCCCCTATATCTCTAGCTTCAGTGAGAAGAATTAGATGACTTTAAATTGCCTTTGCAGACTAAAGTAAACATCAATGAATAATCCCAGAAATCCCATATTTAGCCCTGACTCTGTTCTATTTCAAGCACTTTACATGTATAAACTCATTTAATTCTCACAATACGAATGATGTAGAAATGATAGTTTCTTTATTTTACAGTTAAGGAAACCAAGGCAAAGGGAAGTGAAAACACTGTTTGCTCTTATAACATTGAGGCTGCTTTTCTTTTATCAAGAAAATTTCACTGCAAATAATTAATATTTACTAAGCATCTATTAAGAGATTGTCACAGTACCAATATTTCATTTAGTTTTTCACAATGTCTGTGGTATTCCCCTCTTTAAAGCTGAGAAAAGAATCAAGCCGCCTTCTCCCTGCCCCCAGTGCCTTATCTAAATGCGAGAGTATTTAGATAAGGCAATTTTAAAGCAGCTGGAAGAGCTACTTTAAAAGTGAGGCAGTAGTGAAATGACAAAAAATTTGTTCATTTGTTCATTCATTCAACAAATGTATTTATTGCATATTTGGTATGAGCTAGGCACTTCCCTAGGCACAAGGGATACACAAGATACAACAATCCACTGAAAGATTATATTACACAACCAAATAAATAAGATCATTACAGATCGTGGTATGTGTTAAGAAAGAAAACAAAATGAAATAATAAAAAATATAAAGAAGGACTTCTTTTACATAGGAGTGATCAGAAAAAGCTTCTCTGAGGAGGTGACATTCCAAATGAGACTGAAACAGAAAGAACAGTCCTGTGAAGAGCCAGGGGAAAGGTATCAACAAGAACCTGGTAAAAACAAGAGCCTAGAATGTTCCAACGTAGGCAAGGCCAGTGTGACTGAAGCATGGCAGTGAGCAAGAGCAGCACGTCTGAGATAAGGCTTGAAAGGGTGAAGATTTTGCCAGGGCAGCAGAGGCAGTTTGTCCAAGTGCTCTGGCAGCTGCCCCCATGAGGCCCATGAACACAACACAACCTCAATGCCACTGATCTTGTTCGTTTGTGTCAGAGTACATTCACTGGTAGTGGCAGGAACTAAGATTTACTGAGCCCACCTTATGTGATAGGCCCAGTACTAGATATTGTACCTGTTTTCTCACTTTATGCTCATGATTCTGTATATAAAATGCATCTACTTTTCCCTAAGTAAAAAAAAAAGTTACTTGCATAGTTAAGTAACTTTCCCGGGGTCACAAGACATTAGTGAGCACTAAAGCAGAGGCTTGACCTAAAAGTCTGAGGCCCTTCTACTATGCCAATCTGCTTCCTCATGACAGTAATGGAGGAAGGTGAAGAGGAGACAATTGAGGGACCCAACACAAAAGTATCCAACACAGAGGACCCAGGAAATCCCAGGAGGATGTAATATGATGACCTCGAACAGAGATTTGCTGGACCCTGGGAAGGCTTGGCCTGTACTGGACATTTGTTGAAAGCAGATGCTGAGATACAGAATACTTCCTTGGACTAGGGTGGAGGCTTGGAGATGACAATCTTTTATTTCCCTGGGACACATGTCCCTGGAAAGAGTTCATTAGCAACCATGGGGAAGAGTGGCCTGTAGAATTGGCATGTTACGAGTGCAGCTCTAATCATATCTAGTCGAGACCTAACCCTTCATTTAGTAGCTCCACTTCTGACCATGCAAAGCTGTGACAGTCATGAGCATAGCCTGGGGCTCAGAGAATGTTTTAAGAATATGACATTGGATGGTGTGTGCAATGACATTCCTAATAGACCTAAAGAGCTAAGTGGGAATTTCTACTTGGTTTGAGACTAAAAATATGGAAGCTTTGTAGTTCTCCCTTGGTATTTAACGTAATTCAATCCATTTGTATTCAAGTTACATAAGCATAATTCTTTTCAAAAACAGCGCCACTTGCTTTCTCTCTCCAGAAATCTGAGCACTGATATCATATTGTATTTAGTTGTTTCATGGGACAAGATGGATTACAAGTCTATGAATTCAAATGGTAGCCTATAGCTGCTTTTTAAATCACCAGGATCCTGAATATTAATTTCACATGTGCACATCTTAAACTATAATTAAGTTGAACAGAAATCTGATGGAAGGTTCCATCTTATAGTACTCAGAGCTTATTCTCAGACTCCTTGGGGATGCTATAATTTTCTTTCTCTATTCAATATTCTCCCACCCTTCATCTGATACACCTCTTTTGGGTTATATCTTTCCATGAAGTTATTTTAATTCGGGAGCTTTATTATAGAAATACATTCCCCACTTAGTAGGATGAAAAAGCTGAGTAGAGGAGGGAAGAATGTCAGTCAGTGATTTTTTGCCAAGTTTCTGGCAGGTAAAATACTCTGTGCATTTACTTAATTGATGCATGTTCACTGACTGACTCTAATGAGAGAAAAGAGGGAAGCAGAAAGAGAAAAACTTTATGTCCTAGTGGTATATTTCTATTTTTTTAAAAAAACAAACTTTCATGGAATTTGAATTGAAAAAGTGCTTCAGGCAACTGCAGTTTCTTGGGACCTTGGCAAAGGAACTTATTTCTCCTCATCTGTCTTAGGCAGTACTGTCAGGATAAGAAGTGTTAGGATTTGGGGTGACATGTCATCAGAGCCTTCTAACTGCCCAGCATTGGCATAAACTGGAGTAGTAGTTCCCAAAAAAGAACTATTCTTGGTAAACTAATGATCTGGGAGTCTCGAGCTTCATAACCAAAAGTCCAGATTCAACAAGACTAGGGGATGGACACAGAAATTCACTTAATTTTTAAAAGCTTCCATGTAAATTTTGATTCACAGCAGGATTACCAATTACTAAGTAGAAGAATAGAGTCCTGGGCACAGGACAACTGTCATTCAGGCACTAGGGAACCCTTTCTTCTCCTCCCTGAAAAGAAAAAGATAGGCCATGGACCACCTTACAGGTGAGAGCTTGTCCAGGACTGAAGAGAGTAACATTTTTTTTCCTACTCTGGTATCTCTTTGAATCTATCCTGAAGTACAATGCTGCCAGTGATAGGATAATAGACCAGTTAATACGACTATTACTCAAATTTACGCACCAACCACTAGGGACAAAGATGAAGAAATAGAAGATTTTTATCAGCTGCTGCAGTCTGAAATTGATTGAACACGCAATCAAGATGCATTGATAATTACTGGTGACTGGAATGCAAAAGTTGGGAACAAAGAAGAGGGATCATTAGTTGGAAAATACGGCCTTGGTGATAGAAACAATGCTGGAGATCGAGTGATAGAATTTTGCAAGACCAACGACTTCTTCATTGCAAATACCTTTTGTCACCAACATAAATGGCGACTGTACACATGGACCTCGCCAGATGGAACACACAGAAATCAAATTGACTACATCTGTGGAAAGGGACGATGGAAAAGCTCAATATTTTCAGTCAGAACAACGCCAGAGGCCAACTATGGAACAGACCAGCAATTGCTCATATGCAAGTTCAAGCTGAAACTGAAGAAAATCAGAGCAAGTCCACGAGAGCCAAAATATGACCTTGAGTATATCCCACTTGAATTTAGAGACCATCTGAAGAATAGATTTGATGCATTGAACACTAGTGACCAAAGACCAGACGAGTTGTGGAACGACATCAAGGACATCATCCATGAAGAAAGCAAGAGGTCACTGAAAAGACAGGAAAGAAAGAAAAGACCAAGATGGATGTCAGAGGAGACTCTGAAACTTGCTTTTGAGCATCGAGAAGCTAAAGCAAAAGGAAGAATTGATGAAGTAAAAGAACTGAAGATTTCAAATGGCATCTCGAGAAGACAAAGAAAAGTATTATAATGACATGTGCAAAGAGCTGGAAATGGAAAACCAAAAGGGAAGAACATGCTCAGTGTTTCTCAAGCTGAAAGAAGTGAAGAAAAAATTCAAGTCTCAAGTTGCAATAGTGAAGGATTCTATGGGGAAAACATTAAACGATGCAGGAAGCATCAAAAGAAGATGGAAGGAATACACAGAGTCATTATACCAAAAAGAATTAGTCAATGTTCAACCATTTCAAGAGGTGTCATATGGTCAGGAACCAATGATACTGAAGGAAGAAGTCCAAGCTGCTCTGAAGGCATTGGTGAAAAACAAGGCTCTAGGAATTGATGGAATATCAATTGAGATGTTTCAACAAACAGATGCAGCACTGGAGGTGCTCACTTGTCTATGCCAAGAAATATGGAAGACAGCTTCCTGGCAAACTGACTGAAAGAGACGCATATTTATGCTTATTCCCAAGAAAGGAGATCCAAATGAATGTTGAAAGTATAGAACAATATAATTAATATCACAAGCAAGCAAAATTTTGCTGAAGATCATTCAAAAATGGCTGCAGCAGTATATTGATAGGGAACTGCCAGAAATTCAGGCTGGTTTCAGAACAGGACGTGGAACCAGGAATAATATCATTGCTAATGTCAGATGGATTCTGGCTGAAAGCAGAGAATACCAGAAGGATGTTTACCTGTGTTTTATTGACTATGCAAAGACATTAAACTGTGTGGATCATAACAAATTATGGATAACATTGTGAAGAATGGGAATTCCAGAACACTTAATTGTGCTCATGAGGAACCTTTACATAGATCAAGAGGTAGTTGTTCGGACAGAACAAGGGGATACTGATTGGTTTAAAGTCAGGAAAGGTGTGAGCCAGGGTTGTGTTCTTTTACCATACCTAAGGTGCGCCTGATCCAAGCCATGGTATTTTCAGTCCTATCATATGCATGTGAAAGCTGGACAATGAATAAGGAAGGCCGAAGAAGAATTGATGCCTTTGAATTGTGGTGTTGGTGAAGAATATTGAATATACTACCATGCACTGCCAAAAGAAAATACAAATTTGTCTTAGAAGAAGTACAAGGAAAATGCTCCTTAGAAGCAAGGATGGCGAGGCTGCGTCTTACACACATTGGACATGTTGTCCGGAGGGATCAGTCCCTGGAGAAGGACATTGTGCTTGGCAGAGTACAGGGTCAGCGGAAAAGAGGAAGACCCTCAACGAGGTGGATTGACACAGTGGCTTCAACAATGAGCTCAAGCATAGCAACCGTTGTGAGGCTGACTCAGGTCCAGGCAATGTTTCATTCTGTTGTGCATGGGGTCACTATGAGTCAGAATTGACTCGATGGCACCTAACAACAACAGTATTTCTTTGTTGATTTTTCTTCCTCTTCTCCTTAACTATGTTTCTCTCTTTCGCTTCCCTCTGTTTCATTTATCTTTGAAGAAAGTAAAGGAAACATATTCTTTTGAAAAAAGCAAAGGAAATATTGCCTTTTGGAGATTGTAGAAAAACTGAAATTTGGATAGAAAATTAATTACACAGTCCATGATAATATTTATTTAAAAAAATCAAAATGTATGCTTGTGAGATGATTATTTTATTCCCTTCCTGAATTCTGGAGCTCTGGTGGCATGGTGGTTAAGAGCTATGGCTGCTAACCAAAAGTTGGCAGTTTAAATCCACCAGCCAATCCTTGGAAACTCTATGGGGCAATTTTACTCTGTCCTTATAGAGTCCCTACACGTTGGAATTGACTCAATGCAATGGGTTTTTGGGGGTGTTACTGAACTCATCCTACAAAAGTCTAGTCTGCCCATATCCTTCTTGAGCATGGGTGAGGTAGGGTGGATCAGTCCCTTCTCTCCAGGCTACAGATTCTGTATCATTATTCAGCTCCTGTGGCTATGCTTCTCTTCATTTGAAGCCCAACACATCTGGATCTTTCAAGCCCTAAATGTTAATGTCTGCTGCCTTGATGGAGCCACTTTCATGGAACTTATTTTACACCTGCTTCACATGTTTCCTTCCTCCACCATTTCCTACTCTAGAATCTCAGCAACTTTCACATCGCTGGTACATCTGACATTATCATTATAATCTGTTTTTTGTTTTTTTTTTTTAATAGAGCCCACTTTCTTCTGTTCAGCCCCCATCATTATGACCAGATTCTGGAGTTCATCATCACACTGATCTTGAAACTTCTGCTATCTCTGGGCATAGCCTGTTCACAGATTGTTTCCTTTTATTTTGCAAAATCCACTGAATGTCTTTTTTCGTTGTTTGTTTTTATTAGGCTGGACATTACAGATCTTCAATAAACCCAGATTAGCAGTCTCCTTCTGATATATTTGCTATGTATCAGAACAGATATATATGTGTTTAATTTGGCTATCTTAACTGAATTAACTTAGTTTAACAAACATTTCTGGAAGGCTTATTGTGCAATGCACTATGCTAAGTGTTGTGAATTAAAGATAAATGTCACATAGTCTTTGCATTTGAGGTACTTATATTTCAGTTAGGCAAACAGGTGGTTTTAATACAATGCAGACAATACTATGACAAAATTACATATAAGGTGCTATAAAGCACAGAAAAAAAACACAATAAGTTTAGGCTATGGGTGTCAGAGGAGGCTTCCTGGAGGATGATAATATATGATATGAGTCTTTAAAGATATTTAAGAGATTTAAAAGGGGGTGAAGAGGGAGCTATGAGCAGAAGTATCCTTATGAACATTTGCATGGAAGTGTGAAAAGGTAGGTAACAGATGGAGAACACTGGAGGGCTGTGGCAGGTGAGATGGAGAGGTGGGCCAGGCACCACTGAGCAAGGCCATGAGTATCACGTCAAAGTGTTTAAATTCTTTCCTGTAGTACATAGAGAACTGTTGATGGCTCTACACAGGGCAGCATTTTGGTTAGATAGTGGATGGATTTCAGAATAGCAATGCCAGAGACAAGAAGGGCAGTTAGAAAACAGTTACAATAGTGACTTTGAATAGGGTAAAAGTTATTAGGACAGGAGTTCCTGGGTGGTGCAAACAGTAATGTGCTTGGCTGCTAACTGAATGTTTGGAGGTTCAAGTCCCCCCAGAAGCACCTCAGAAGAAAAGCCTAATGACCTGCTTTGTAAAAATTGGCCACTGAAAACCCTATGGAGCACAGTCCTACTCTGACACACATGGGGTTGCTGTGAGTCTGACTTGGCTACAGGGGAACTGGTTTGAATTTTTGACTTATTAGGATAGAAATCTACAGGGAACTGCCAGAAATTCAGGCTGGATTCAGAAGAGGACTTGGAGCCAGGGATATCATTGCTGATGTCAGGTGTATCTTGGCTGAAAGCAGAGAATACCAGAAGGATGTTTACCTGTGTTTTATTGACTATGCTAAGGCATTCAGCTGTGTGGATCAAAACAAATAATGGATAACATTGGGAAGAATGGGAATTCCAGAACACTTAATTGTGCTCATGAGGAACCTTTACATAGATCAAGAGGTGGTTGTTCGGACAGAACAAGGAGATACTGCGTGGTTTAAAGTCCAGAAAGATGTGTGTCAGGGTGTATCTTTTCACCATACTTATTCAATCTGTATGCTGAGCAAATAATCCGAGAAGCTGGACTATATGAAGAAGACGGGACATTAGCACTGGTAGAAGACTCATTAATAACCTGCATTATGGAGATGACACAACCTTGCTTCCTGAAAGTGAAGCTGGATTTGAAGCACTTGCTGATGAATATCAAAGATCACAGGCTTCAGACTGGATTGCACCTCAACATAAAAAAACAAAAGTCCTCACAACTGGACCAATAAGGAACATCATGATAAATGGAGAAAAGATCGAAGTTGTCAAGGATTTCATTTTACTTGGATCTACAATCAACAGCCATGGAAGTAGCAGTCAAGAAACTAAAAGACGCATTGCATTGGGCAAATCTGCTGCAAAGGACCTCTTTGTTGAAAACCAAAGATGTCACCTTGAAGACTAAGATGTGTCTTACCTAAGCCATAGTATTTTCCATTGCATCATATGCATGTAAAAGCTGGACAATGAATAAGGAAGCCAGTAGAATTGACACCTTTGATTTTGGTGTTGGTGAAGAATACTGAATATACCGTGGACTGCCAAAAGAACGAACAAGTCTGTCTTGGAAGAAGTACAACCAGAATGCTCCTTAGAAAGCAAGGATGGAGAGACTAGGTCTTTCATACTTTGGACATGTTGTCAGGAAAAATCAGTCTCTGGAGAAGGACATCATGCTTGGTAAAGTACAGGGTCAACAAGGCGGATTGACACAGTGGCTGCAACAGTGGGCTCAAACATAACAACAACTGTGGGCATGGTGCAGGACCAGGCAGTGTTCCCTTCTGCTGTACTTTGGGTCACTATGAGTCAGAACCAACTTGACAGCACCTAACAACAACGACAACAGGATAAAAATAAAGAAGGATTTGAGGAATATTTAAGAGGTAAAGTTGTAAGGTTAAGACTGCTTAAATTTAATCAATTCTTAAAATTAATATTTATTAAGTGCCACCTTCATTCTAGGTGCTTGGGATGCAACAATAAACAATAGATAAATATCCCTGCTATCATAGAGCTTATGTTCTCGTGCTGGGAGATAGGCAGTGAAAGACAATAACAAAAAAATAAATGTGATAAGTACTATGAAGTGGAGTAAGGGGGATAGAAAGTGTGAGGGTAGAGTTACTAGATTTAATATCAACAACAAAAAAAAGTACACTTGAATTTCAGATAAACAATGAATAATTTTTTAGCTGAAGTGTGTTCTGGTCAATTTTGGGGACATGTTTACACTAATAAGTTATTCTTTGTTTATCTGAAGTTTAACTTTAACCAAAAGTCCCATAATTTAGCTGGCAACCTTATGAGTGGCACTCTGGTGGCACAGTGGTTTAGGAGCTTGGCTGCTAACCAAAAGGTCAGCAGTTCAAATCCACCAGCCACTCCTCAGAAACCCTTTAGGACAGTTCTACTCTGTCCTACAGGGTCACTAGGAGAAGGAATCGACCAGACAACAATGGGTTTGGATTTTTTTTTTTTTTGAAACTTATGTGTAGGTGAGATGCTTTTTATAGAGGATGGTGAATGAAGTCACCCTAAAATGTGATATTTGAGTAGAGTCCAGAGGAAGTGCAGAGCAAGTCATGTGGCTACGCATGGGAAGAACGTGCTGGAGAGGGGACAGCAAGGATGAAGGCCCTGAACCAGGAGAACAGTATGCTCCAAAGAATGCAAGGAGGCCAGTTGCAGGAAAGGAAAAGCAATCATTAAAAAACAAAACAAAACAAAAACCTGTTGCCATCAAGTCAATTCCGACTCATAGCGACCTATAGGACAGAGTAGAACTGACCCCATAGAGTTTCCAAGGAGCACCTGGTGGATTCAAACTGTGGCCCTTTTGGTTAGCAGCCATAGTACTTAACCACTATACCATCAGGGTTTCCAAAAGAAGTATTTTGACTTGGTGTTGATGAGGACTAAATATTTCAAGTATGATTTTACATAGACTAGCTTTAGGCTTTATGTGTTTTAAACTCTGTTTCTCCTCCATGTTCCCAGGGCTCAGGCACCCTAGTGCCTATCCATTTTGCAATATGATCTCATTCTTCAGATCGTGTGGCTTAGTGAGTTGCCACAGCAACAACTTAACTGTACATGAAAGTGACTGCAAACTACATAAAGATAGGCTTCTAAACACAACTAAATGCATCCTCATATCAACTTTCCCTATGCATATGACTGGCTAACCATCATGAAGAGTAACGTGAGAGACAACAGACATAAGGAAAGGGACAATGCAAAGAGAATGGAAAGGGTGAGTAAACAACAAACTCAAGTTAAAATACCTTACTTTTGCAATTAAAAAAAAAATATGATCATGTGGACACATCACTAGTCCCCTTCTCAGGGACTTGGAAGGAGACCCAGCAAGTGAGGGACCCTGAAACATCATCGGTTTCACAATGAATCTACTTCTGCAAAGATTAGCATCTACAAGGTCTTGGTAGGTAAACACTGAATATTGATCTAGCTAAAATGATGATATTTTGAATTTCATGAATTCTAGCATTCACATTTTAACATCTCTGAAAATGAGGATCATCTTACAATAAATACTGTAACGTTGTTGGCCAGGAAGCAACTCGTAATAAAGTTGTCATTTGCTATGCATGCACAAACATCAAAAAGTACTAGCATCATGGCATACTGGGGATGCTCTGTAATTGATTTGGTGATGGCTACATGGCTGTATAGGACACCTGGTGGTGCAGTGGTTAAAAGATCAGCTGCTAACCAAAAGGTCAGCAGTTCAAATTCACCAACCACTCCTTGGAAACCCTATGGGACAGTTCTGCTCTGTCCTATGGGGTCACTATGAGTATGAATCGGCTCAACAGCAGTGGGTTTACATGGCTATACACATATATATATAAAACAGATTTTTTTCCTTTTTTCTCTCTTTTTTAATTGTACTTTAGATGAAGGCTTACAGAGCAAACTTGTTTCTCAGCAAACAATTAAAACCCATATTGTTTTGTGACATTGGTTGCCAACCCCATGACATGTCAACATTCTCCCCTTCTTGACCTTGGGTTCCCTGTTACCAGCTTTCCTGTGCCCTCCTGCCTGCTCTTCCTTTCCCCTGGGCTGCTGTGCCCCTTTAGTCTTATTTTGTTTTTTGGGCCTGTCTAATCTTTGGCTGAAGAGTGAGCCTCAGTAAAAACACTTCTTGAACCTACAGATAATAATGATGTGGGAAAAAGTGAGGTAGTAAAGTAGATTTATTTAACCATAGTCTCAAAGATGAAGTAACAAAATCTTGCTTCTTGTGCATAATATAAAGCCAGATTAAGAGCCCAGTGGCAATGGTTTTTAGTGTTTTAAAAATTCTTTTAAAAAACTGTACTATCAACATTCTTGATGGTACAAAGGATGATAGTGTGTGAAAAATCATGGATATTAAGAGCCTGAGCCAAGTAAGTTATTTGCAACAGTTGATTCTGAATTAAAAAAAAAAAAAAAATTAGGTTTGCTTAATTTATTTTGCTTGTATTTTTTACACTGAGTAAAAATGAAACATAATAAAACATGCCTGGTTATTTCTAAATATTCTCCTTCAGTTAAAAGTCAAAGTGATAAGAAACTTTTGTCTCAGAGTTTAATAGAGAGTATTTTTCTTTCAGTGGTACATAAAATGATGGTGCATCTTAAAATCAAGGGCCTCTTAGATTGATACAATCCGGGATCTATATTGGGAGGAAGGGCGTGTGGCTGCCCATGCATGTGGGTATGGGTGGGAAAGTGGTGAAAATGATGTAAATTCTTGTTTTTTTCTAGGAGGAACTCAATACATAATTGCCTAAACCTGAAAAACCAAAAAGAAGCAACTTAAGTGTATTATTTGGAAATATAGCAAGAACATCAAACAAATCAGGTAAATGAATTAAAATTTCCTGCCGCTGTGGATGGGAACGTAGGGGTACTGTTGTTTTCTTAACACATTTTAACTTAAATGATGTGCATATACAGCTTTGATAAAACAAATAAATACAAAAATGGAAGAGAGAATCGGATGAGAGAACTTAGAGATGGTAAGTAGACATTTTGAGGAGTGTAATGTTAATGAGTATAAGATAGGATAGGAACAGAGAAATGGCAATAATTGGAGAGGTCTGTAGGGAGAAATTAATCTATTTTTAGTATGAAGTATGTATATTTATGGGAATAATCCAATACAGAGGGGGAAATTGGTGATACAGGAGATAGAGAAAACAATGCTGGAGCCCTCATCTTGCTAGGTGAGCAGGGGCAGGTAGAATATACCAGTAGTCTGGCTGGCTTCAGGAGTCATGGTATAGATAGGTCCAGTTGCAGAGAGGAGGCAAATGTTGGGGTGGGAGCTTGCGGATGGTCTTTTGTTTTGCCTCTATTTCTCAGTGAAATAAAATGCAAGGTCATTTAGCTGAGAATGAGGACCAAAGAGGTATGCTGAGAGATTTGAGAAAAAGGAAAAATTGTGAAGTAGTCTTTCAGGTGACAGAGTGAATTGACTGGGGAGATGCTGTAGGATTGCTAAGAGCTCACTGCAGTTCAGTGGTCATGAATCTAAAATGAGGCTTGTCAGCATGTAGGGTGGGGTGTGGAGTGAGGAAAGGAAAGCACCTGGAAGAGCTCCCCATTTTTTGGCTTGAGCATGGGTAGATAATTGGCTTCATTGGATCAGGGAATACAGGAGAAGACACAGTTGAGAATTCAATTTTTATGATATTAACTAAAAAGTGCCTGTAGGATATCCAAGTAGACTGATATTTAGCCAGAATTTAAATACATAAGTTCTGGAAACCAAAGGAAGATTTCACGCCTGAAGGTGTAAATTCACAACACCAACATATACAAACATGGATTGAATGCACTTGGCCAGGTAGAGTATTTAGAAGGAGCCTCATTGTATTGTTTGATAGTTCTAAGATGCCTCAGAATCTGTCAGGGTCTTAGTCATTAAGGACAAGGACCTAGGAAATATTCAGGGATGGAGGGGCAGAGGATCTCTATAGTGGAAAGTGCAAACACAGAGGTTTGTGAGTTGCCCTGCTGGCAAGCTGCTTGGGCAATTCACAAAAACTGAGGGCACCATGGTGTTAAGTAGGTTCACTGATCTCTCAGGTACTCTGAGTGCTGGAGCATGGCCAGTAGTTCTGCTGCATTCATTTCATCAAAGCCTATTAATTTGTTAAAACAGAAACTTATTTTGATTTATTAAGAAATATTATCTTTATTCGAGTCAGATGTTGAATGATTGATTGAACAAATACATTACTGGATATTATATTCTCCAAGCTTTCACTGTATACAGAAATATTTCTGTTACATAGGAAGTACTTAATAAACATGTGCTAGTTGATTGATGAAAGTACAACGATTTATTTATCAAATCTATTATGTTAAGAATCTGTGGCTTTCTTATTATTTTGCTTTAAAAGAAATGGCTCTTTTGAATGTCTTCAGAGATGTTTAAAACCTGATTCATAAACACAGTATTTCCTTTAAGTTTCTTAGATTTTTAATATCTACCTTCAACTCACTTTTTAAACAGATCAGAATTAGAATAAATGACAATTTACAACAGGATCCAATTCATATGTACTTTTCTGGTTTAACTTGGAGGTACATTCTAAGATATCGAAAACACTCACACAATACAATTTAATTGTGCATCACATACTCCATAAAACTGGATTCTTGAAATGTTTCATAGTTAAATAATCCAAAAAACAACTACAGAAATCAATAGTGTCAAGATAATGTTTAGAGAATAAATTAGAACATTCAGTCATATGCCCAATAACAGAGGAAAAACTGCTTTAAAGTGAACTATATTAATACATTTTTAATAGCATTCTATATTATGTCATATTATGGAATTGATCAGATTGAGTTCATATGGTAATGCTTTTGTATACTTTTATTAAATTACATTCAAATTCAATGCTTTGTAATCATTTGAACTAGAACTGTCATTTTTAATTTTATAATGTGCAAAATAGTTAAGTAATTTAATACGAAAAATTTAATGTACCATTTTGATAATGGACCAGGATTTATAGAAAATTAGTTTCTTTTATCTTTTATTTCCAAATCCCTAAAATAAAGAGTGTCAGCATATGAAACTCAATTTGTGTTTTCTCCTACAAAGATATCTTCTCAGTAGTTTTAGGATACAATACTCTTTGGGATCTAATAAAATTTTGAACTTTGAATTAAAATGTATATACTTAATCGTACTTTTCTTATCAAGTCTTTTTGGAAAAGGGACTTTACTCAACCTCCAAGATAGGTAATGTACCTGTCGTTGTTGTTGGTAGGTGCCATTAAGTCAGTTTTGACTCACAGCGACCCTATGCACAGCAGAACGAAACACTGCCCAAGCCTGCGCCATACTTACAATAGTTGTTATGCTTGAGCTTATTGTTGCAGCCACTGTGTCGATCCCCCCCACCTCGTTGAGAGTCTTCCTCTTTTCCACTGACCCTGTACTTTGCCAAGCATGATGTCCTTCTCCAGGAACTGATCCCTCCTGACAACATGTCCAATGTATATAAGATGCAGTCTCGCCATCCTTGCTTCTAAGGAACACTCCTTGTACTTCTTCTAAGACAGATTTTTTCGTTCTTTTGGCAGTCCATGGTATATTCAATACTCTTTGGCAACACCACAATTCAAAGGCATCAATTCTTCTTCGGTCTTCCTTATTCATTGTCCAGCTTTCACATGCATATGATAGGATTGAAAATACCATGGCTTGGGTCAGCCGCACCTTAGTCTTCAAGGTGACACCTTTGCTCTTCAACATTTTAAAGAAGTCCTTCACAGCAGATTTGCCCAAAGCAATGTCTCTTTTGATTTCTTGACTGCTGCTTCCACTGCTGTTGATTGTGGATCCAAGCAAATTGAAATCCTTGAAAACGTCAAACTTTTCTCTGTTTATCATGATGTTGCTAATTGGTCCAGTTGTGAGGATTTTTGTTTTCTTAATGTTGAGATGCAATCCATACCGAAGGCTGTGGTCTTTGATCTTCATTAGTAAGTGCTTCAAGTTCTTTTCACTTTCAGCAAGCAAGGTTGTGTCATCTGCATAACGCAGGTTGTTAATGAGTCTTCCTCCAATCCTGATGCCCAGTTCTTCTTCATATAGTCCAGCTTCTTGGATTATTTGCTCAGCGTACAGACTGAATAGGTATGGTGAAAGAATACAACCCTGACGCACACTTTTCTTGACATTAAACCAATTAGAATCCCCTTGTGCTGTCTGAACAACTACCTCTTTGATCTATGTAAAGGCTTCTCATGAGCACAATTAAGTGTTCTGGAATTCCCATTCTTCACAATGTTATCCATAATTTGTCATGAACCACACAGTCGAATGCCTTTGCGTAGTCAGTAAAACACATGTAAACAACCTTCTGGTATTCTCTGCCTTCAAAGTAATGTACTACAGCCACAGTATTGGGATGGCCTGGAATTCCTTGCTTGTGTGCCATATGTTTGGTTGTGTATGTTTGTGTATGCATGGCTAGGGTTAATACAACTTCACATAAACTTATTTATTTACATTCACCCTTCCACAGACATAACCTCTGATGTATTTTGTATACATCTGCTTCCCTCCTTAGTCCCGAGCCTGCCACCTCTATATATAACTACTCAGTGGATTCTTTCCTTTACATCTGTATACTGAGGCAACTAATCATCTAGTAAACCTTGGGTTATTCTGTATCCTCAAATAGCTTTGCTAGTAAGAAGACAGGATGCATAGCAGTTCTGAGCACAAACTTTGTGAGTTAGACAACTTTGGACTTACTCTGCCATTTTCTAGTTGTGAGATTTTGAGTACATCACTTAAGTTCTCTAAGTTTCAATTCCCGCATCTTTGAAATGGGGATAATAATACAGGCATGCCTTGTTTTATTGCGCTTCACTTTATTGCTCTCCACAGATACTGCGTTTTTTACAAATTGAAAGTTTGTGGCAACCTACGTTGAGCAAGTCTATTGGCATCATTTTTCCAATAACATGTGCTTACTTCATGTCTCTGTCACATTTTGATAGTTTTTGTGATATTTTAAACTTTTCCATTATTATTATGTTGGTTATGGTAATCTGTGATCAATGATCTTTGAAGTTACTATTGTAATTGTTTTGGGGTGTCACAAACTAAGTCCATATAAAATGGCAAACTTAATAGATAAATGTTTTGTGTGTCCTGACTGTTCTACCGATTGGCTGTTCCCCTTCTCTCTTCCTCTCCTCAGGCCTCCCTATTCCCTGAGATGTGACAATATTGAAATTAGGCCAATTAATAACCCTATAATGGCCTCCAAGTGATCAAGTGAAAGGAAAAGTCACACATCTCTCACTTTAAATCAAAAGCTAGAAATGATTAAGCTTAGTGAGGAAGGCATGTTGAAAGCCAAGATAGGCTGAAAGCTAGGTCTCTTGCACCAAAAAGTTAGCCAAGCTGTGAATGCAAAGGAAAAGTTCTTGAAGGAAATTAAATGTGCTCCTCCTGCTAACACAACATCCATTCTGCAGCCCTTGGATCAGGGAGTAATTTCAACTTTCAAGTCTTATTATCAAAGAAATACATTTTTGTAAGGCTATAGCTGCCATAGATAGTGATTCCTCTGATTAGTCTGAGCAAAACAAATTGAAAACCTTCTGGAAAGGATTCACCATTCTAGATGCCATTAAGAACATTCATGATCATGGAAAGAGGTCAAAGTATCAACATTTACAGGAGTTTTGAAGAAGGTGATTCCAGCCTTCATGGATGTCTTCAGTGGAGGAAGTAACAGCAGAGAACTAGAATTAGATGTAGAGTCCGAAGATGTGACTGAGTTACTGCAATCTCATGATAAGACTTTAATGGATGAGGAGTTGCTTTTTATGGATGAGCAAAGAAAGTGGTTTCTTGAGATGGAATCTGTTCCTGGTGTAGATGCTGTAAACATTGTTGAAATGACAACAAAGGATTTAGACTATTACATAAACTTAGTTGATAAAACAGTGGCAGGGTTTGAGAGGATTGACTCCAATTTTGGAAGGAGTTCTACTGTGGGTAAAATTATATCAAACAGATCACATGTTACAGAGAAATCTGTCATGAAAGGAGGAGTCAATTGATGTGGCAAACTTCATTGTCTTATTTTAAGAAATTGCCACAGCCACCCAAACCTCCAGCCCGATCGGTCAGCAGCCATCAACATTGAGACAAGACCCTCCACCAGCAAAAAGATTACAACTCACTGAAGTCTCAGATAATGGTTAACATTTTTTAGCAATTAAGTATTTTTTAATTAAGGTATGTACATTTTTTTTTTTAAGATATAATGCTATTACAGACAACAGGTTAGTGTAAACATAACTTTTATATGCGCTGGGAAACTTAAGAGCTTGGTTGCTAACCAAAAGGTCGGCAGTTTAATTCCACCAGCCACTCCTTGGAAACCCTATGGGGAGGTTCTACTCTGTCCTATAGGGTCACTATAAGCCACAATCAACTTGACAACAATGGGCTTTTGGTTTTTTTTTTTTTTTTTGCAGGGGAGAACCAAAAAATTCTAGACTCTCCTTAATGAGATATTTGCTTTATTGTGGTGATATGGAACCAAACTTGCAATATCTCCAAGATATGCCTGTACATATAAAGACAACTATCTCACAGGAGTGTATTAAATATGAAATTAAGTAAAAGAGTTAAAACATTTAGCAACATATTTTGTTTATGGTAATTGGTTATTATGTTGCCATTATCTTAATTAATTTCAGCTGGGCTAGTTTCGGAGCCCTTGTCATGTGTATCCACTTGGATGTTGTGGTGGACACCAGTTGAAGTGTCTTTGTAGCATAATATATTCCCTTGTCTCTGAGAATGGCCCTAACATTCAGAAGTATGTCATAATCTGACCTCTTTGACCAGAGTCAATGGTATAGTGTAGAATCTAATCCAAATCATTTCAGTCAAGGTCCTTCCCTAGAAATTTTCAAATAAAATCTGGAGGAAAAGCTTTACTAAATTTCTCTCAGAAGGTGGAGTTAAGGGATGTGACGCTTAAGAACTACTGGCAGCTTGTATAGTAGAAGGTGAGGAATCAGGTGCTTAATGAGGGAGAATATGGCTAAATGCAGAAAGAATTACTTCATTCATTCATCCTATGTTTATTGAACACCTACTACTTATTAGATACAGTGATAACTACTGAGGACACAATGGTGAGTAGGACTAGTCAAGGCTCTATATAGAGGGAGACATCTTTAGAAAAAACACAACCGTGTAAGATTGATTACACAATAAGCGCTATGAAGGGAAGGGTAAGGATTCATTGACAGCATATTAAAAAAAAAAAAAAAAAAGGCGATGTATCTGGGGAGTCAGAAAAGTCTTCCCTGACTCAGTCATGGTTGAGCTGATATTAAGAATCTTTGGAGGCAGAGCCAAGATGGTGGAATAGACAGAGGCTTCCAGTGAGCCCTCTTACAACAAAGACCCCAAAAAACAAGTGAAACGAGTATATTTATGACAAGCTAGGAGCACTGAACATCAAAGACAAGCTTAGAAAATGCACTGAGGGGCAGGGGAAGGAAGAGATGGTTCAGAAGCTGAGAGGAATTACCGGAACTGAATCGTGGGGAGCCCTCAGGCACCATTTCTGGAGCGGCAGCGGTGGGCTGGTACTAGCATTCGGTCACAGTTTCCTCAGGGAGAAGCAGCCAGCCACACAGCCTACTCACACCTCCCGAACCAGAGAAGAGCAGCACTCTTGGCAAAAGCTAAGTACTTGCGTATATTCTACTGTGCCCCCACCCCCAAGCTGGCTACACAGGCTGGCTTCCATGGGCCTGAGATAGGCCCTGTTGAGCACCTAGAGCCATCCTCCTGGCCTTGGAGGAGGAATAAATTTGCAATTGGGGGAAAAGATAATTTGCCACCTCCACTAACCAAGGGAGCTCAGGACTGAAGCGGCTCCTGTCCAGGCATAAACGGTCCTTGGACTTTGAGTACCTTTCCCCTCTACATGGACCTGTGTGGGCCTATTTCAGGAGAATAGGCCCTTGTTGGCACATTACAACTGTTTCAGTTGTGCAGCAGAGAGGTGGGTGTTTGATGTTTGACATTGCTTGCCTATTAAACAGAGTCCTTACCTACCCATGTCAGGGGCCTACAGACTGGTGGCTCCATTCAGGTCACCCAGCCACCTGTGACAGGGGTCCAAGGATAACTGGTACCTCCCAGTCCTTACAACCAAAAACACTGGGTATCCATGGTCCATGTGTAGAACCCACCCACTTGTATGCTCTAGGGAACAGGGACAGGCTTTCCTCAGAAAAAAGTGGGGGATGATTCTCAGCCCCCTGCCTTGTTCATAGTGTGACCCCCTGCTGCCCCAGATACCAGTACCTACACCAACCATGCCTGCCCCTCTAAGACTGTAGGACAGAGCCTGTACCATGCTCTCGATGACCAGCTACCTGGACAACTGAGCTGAATTCATACAAGAAAAGTGAATGTCCCTCCCCATCTGGAGACAGAACGTGGGCGCACCAAAGGCAAAAAATAATCAAGAATCTTAAATGGTTATCTAAGCAAAGATGGAGAGAAGGGTGGCTCACGCTGGGAAAATAAGGTGTAAAGAATGCAGGGAGGAACAAGTAACATTTCAGAAACTAAAAGAAAGGTAAATTATGGAGCAGAGCTTCAGACCAGTTCTTTCTGGTTCAATCATGGCTGAGGAAACATCACTGGGCAGACCTGGATTCTTTAAATTTGGGTGGGACAGGACCATAACTGGAATGGGAAAAATTATGGGTTGACGCACTGCTAGAAACTTAATCTCCCTCTCAGAAAAGAAGGGCAGTTTAAGCTTTGCATAGCAATCAAATCTCTTGCCTGTAGGATTTTGCGCAGACAGAAACAGCAGTGTCCCACTCAAAGCGGCAGCCCACTGTGGTGCTTTGAATGTGTGTCACCCTCCTCAGTCCTGGCAATAATCCCATCTCATGCACCAGGCTCCTGAAAGGGCTCACTAGGCCTCATCCAAGTCTCCCGTTCCATGGGCTCAACCCATAATTTTTCCCTTTCCAGTTATGGTTCCAGGTTACCCAAATTAAAAAAAAAAATTCAGGTCTGTTCCAGTTTTGCTTTGTTGGCTATGACTGAACCAGTTTGAACTGGTTGGAAGACCTGGTATGGAGTAGGTGTCCAGAATGAGATTCTGGACTCAAACTACTTGCTTACAAAGAGAGGACTGCCAATAATTAGCTGTGGGACTTTGGGCAGACTAATCACTTTTTGTATCAATTTCCTCAACTGTTTCAGGGGATGACACAGGTTAAGTAGCAATCACAAAGTGATCTTGTAAGGGCTGAGTGAAATTGTATATGTAAAGCACTTTGTGCAGGTTGGAGCCCTGGTAGCACAGAGTTTAAAAGCTTGGGTGCTAACCAAAAGGTTAGCAGTTCAAATCCACCAGCCACTCCTTAGAAACCCTTTGAGGTAGTTCTACTGTCTCCTATAGGGACACTTTGAGTTGGAATTGACCGACAGCAATGTGTTTTATTTTTATTTTTTTGTGCGGTGTGTTTAGCTTACAGTGTATATTTGCCATCATTGAAGGGAGAAGTGGTGCAAGAAGGGGCTGAGATGTAGCTGAGAGCACGTGATTTGATCTGATTTCCATTTTGGAAAGCTCATCATATCTGTAGGAGAGAAAAGAGCTCTGGCCGAGACAAGGATAGATGTGAGGGGGCTAGTTAGGAGGCAATTGCCTTGTTACAGGGATGCGTAATGAGAGGTTGAATGTGGATGACAGCAATGGAGATGACAGATTTTAGCAGTTTTGAGAAGAAAAATCTATAAGACTCAGAGATAAATTGGAAATGGGAAATAAAGGAGAAGAAGGTGTCTGGAACTGCAAAGAAGTTCTAAGAAATCAGAAGGTAGATGGGAAATACATACAAGTACAAAAAATTATAGTGCAGATGATAAGTCTTAATGCAGAGATATGACCAAATTGCTGAGTGAGCACAGAGGAGGGAGAAAGTGTACAAAAACAATCTGAGGATCTAAAGAGATTTCCATTATAGAGTTTAGAATTAACTATCTCCCCTTTTTATTTTTTTTTTTTTTGATTTTCAACCAATATAGGGACTGAAAACAATGTAACACTGGAATTATCTATTCTATCTTCTGAAATTTTCAGATGATGATTGACCTAAAGCACAATATTTAAATAGCTGTTTGAATGGTTTATCTCTATGTTTTATTATTTTACCAAAACTCTCCTATACTTTGAAACACATTATTCAACGCTGTTGTCCAAATGTAAAAACATATTTAGAAAATACTGAAAATATCTTTGGTAGCCAGAGTAGACAACGGGTATTACACCTCCATAGGTCTCACCAACCAGAGAAGTCTCCTGTTTCCTTTGCGGAAAGTAAGCTGAGGGGTGGAGAGGGAGCCCAGTGTTTGCCTCGTACTCCTTGTTCCCTGCTGGGAGTGAAGAATTTCCTTCCTCTCTATGGAAGCTGGAGGAACAGGGTTGAGCAAAGCTCCATAGCAGAATGAGGTAGCAGGTTAAAACTAGATGATTAACTAGAGTTCTTGAAATTGAACTTCTGAATGTGTGGGAGCCATATTTTATTTTGAATAAAATGGCAAAGATATACTATACAAGAACACTTTATTTTTTGGTGGCATAGAGTACATGCAAACAAAACAAATAGCTAATGTACCTTTTTTAGAATGAAAATATTTGCACTAAAAACTTGATTCATAAAAATATATATCATTGGTTAACAGATAATAACTGTAGGTAATAAATTGTAGTTTAAGTACTCAAAATGATAAAATGCATTGGAGGAAGGAAAATAAGAGGGAGAAGATCATGTATTCTTTACTTAGGAAACAGAAAACAAAACCTGAGATCCATTGGTATGCTGTTGTAGGGGAAAAAAAATCACAAAGTTTAGTAAAGCAAAAAGAAAGTTTTATTTGGCATATATTCAGAAAGACAAAAGTGGGACGTGTACAAGCATGCTGCCAGAGCGAATGTCTGCCCGAATCTGAGGAAGGTTACAGAATCATCAGTATATGTTATCAAAAAAATGGGTAGACTCATTGAAAGCTTCATCTTTTCACAGAATGGCCGGAAACAGTGGTCTTACATTTTGAATTGCCTTTCTTAAGAATCATTGGTAAAGGTTTCAGTAACTGACAGTCAGGAGGGTCTTCACTGGCCCAACAAGTTTCTATTCACTAAATGTTAATAGAAAAAGATAATAAGAGGAGAAAGTCTTTTCTGTTCTGTTTGATTGGCTTTATGTGAAAAGTTCCTGAAAAGATATTTTCCTTCCCTAAAAGATAATTTCTAAGATTGTCCCATCTATTGCCTTTATCTCAGGGCCCAGTTGATGTGTCCTTGTGAGTTCTTGTGGGCCCAGCTTCAACGGGATCACATTCTCTATGCTCAACGCCTGGGAATAATGATTCCAGTATTTTTTCTCAATCAGACCCATTGGTATGTTGAATATACAAACACTTGCTTTCATGTTTTAAAAACTGGAGTTATTTTGTTTGGTAAGGAGCCCTGATGGCACAGTGGTGAAAGCAGTGGACCGCTAACCAAAATCTCAGCAATTGGAACCCACCAGTGACTACTCGGGAAAAAGATTTGGCAGTCGGCTTCTGTAGAGATTTGCAGTCTTGGAAACCCTATGGGGTTGATGTGAATTGGAATCGACTCTACGGCAGTGGGCTTGCTTTTGGCATATTGTATATATAAACACAGTATATTATTAGTTTTGTATTGCTGCCTTAACACATTACCTCTAATTTAGCAGTTTAAAACAATACACACTTATGTCTCAGCTCTGTAGGTTAGAAGGCCAACAAGGGTCTCACCTAGTTAAAATCAAGGCATCAGACCTCTCTACTGGAGCTCTAGAGAGAATTTTCTTCCAAATTTATTCAGGTTGTTGGCAGAATTCAGATCCATGCATTTGTAGTACTGTGGTCACCATTTCCTTTCTGGCTTTTGGCCAGGGGTCGTTTTCACCTCCTAGGGTTTCCTCTAATTTCCTTCCTCCTCAAAACCAGCAAAAGTGGGTCAAGTCCTTTTCATGCTTGTCTCTCTGACCTCACTTTCTGCCTCATCTCTCCTGCTTCCTCTCCTTCCATGTTTCTTTGACTTCATCTGGAGTTGGTTCTCTGTTAAGGGTTTCCGTGATTAGACTGAGCACACCTGGATAATCCAGAACCATCTCTTTAAAGTTTAAAACTTTAATTACACCTGCAAATTCTCCTACGCCGTGTAACAATGTTACACACGGTTCTAGTGTGGATCTATAGGGGGCCATGATTCTCCCTACTACGTGGATATGTTCTCAAAGAGTTGTTTGTTTGAAACTTTGAGGTGTCCGTAGATTCTGAGAAGTGTTTTTTTTTTTTTTTTTAACTAGTTAACAGCACCGGGTCTGGTTTTTTACTGGGTAGTTAACAATTGAGAAAAACATATAACATGTGTACTGCATTTTGATGAGGAAACTTGTAAATCATAGTTATATTAGCTAACATTGTTTTATTTCTTAAATTAACATCAAATTAGATGTTTGGTAACTCCCTTTGAAGTAAATGAGCAACATTTATTCTCAATAAAGCTTCCATTTTAACTAGGCACATTAGATATCATTAGCACAAATTCATTATAAATTACATTCCAGATTTCATACAGAGTTTATTTGCCCAGCACTTGTTACATATGAAAAGTTAACTAATATAATATTAGTTTTAGTAAATGCCCTGCAATTAACTAGAATCTATTTAATATAAGAAGCATCTCTTGCTTTCTTTTGTAATATTAACAATTGATAAATATCTAATCCAGGTTTAGTTTATACTTATTAATCTAACTGTTCTACATGTATTTTCATTCTAATGATATATGTAAATTCAGAGGCATAATTTAAAATAGATTTTAAATTTCAAACTTCGGTTTTTATGTCGTTAATTATGCTAAATGTACATAAATTCTCTATAATTACCCGGCTTATCACTATTTTAAAGTAACATCCTCTTTTGAAGATGTAATTTGGGCTTTTTTGCATTAGTCCTTGATTAGTATTTTATTTGAGCACCACAGTCTTGGATATCCCCTGCAGAGACAGATCCATTCCTAACAAGGGTTTTTTTTTTTTTTTTTTTCTGGAAATTGATAATGATTATAATACTGATGACAATCCCTGTCACTCTTTTTAGGCTGTAGCTTTTCAAGGCAGAGTGGTACTCCCTGATCCTCCTTAAGCCCCTGTTTAAATGTAAATTAGAGGAGACCAATTTACATTACTTATTCCAGGTATCCATATGCAACACCAGGTTGCAAAAAGAAATATTTGTAAGAAGCTATCCCTATATTTATCTTATGACAGTCATCTCTCTGACATTTTAGTGCTTGGGCAGCCAAACTAGATCATTTCAATTACCTACCTAAGGGGAAAACCATGCAAAACAGTCAGACCTCTGTGTCTTTCAGAAGTGGACTGAATAAGTGGAGGGGGAGTGACTTTTTAGTGCTCTTGGCCTAATTAGATTTGGTCAAAGGGGTCATTTGCATCTTTTCCTGAATGAGAGAGATTGAATGCCCTTAACTGGATTTTGAAAGGCAGAAGGGGACCTTAGGTGGCCTGATATCACCTTTTCCACTGGGGATTTTAAATTTAAAAACATTCCATATTTAGGTAAATGAGGGACAGTTACATGGAAAGAAGGCAATTATTAGCATCATTCAAGGGCAATGTAGAAAGAAAAGCAGCAAGACCCTCCCCCTAGGCTACAAAAGGTGAAAGAAATGAGCTTTCTCTATGAAAAGAGAAAGTCTTTTTCTCTAAGTTTTTATAAAGTTTTCTACTTAAACTTAACTCAGGCCATTTGGGGTTCTATTAATTTAGGACTTGATTGAGGAATGTTTTCTTCTTATCAGCAAAACTGCCGTTATTATTTTCAAACATCATTGTCATTTGAAAACAAAGAAGTTAGGGGAAGTAGGAATACTAGTCCATACTTACTGAAGAAAGTCACATGGATATCACTTACGCAAGATGTCACCTAAAATTCCTGGGTTGGAATCGCTCTGCTTTCCCACTTATGATCTGTGGAAGTTTAATTCTGTGGTCCTGGCTTTTCTCAATTGCAAAATTGGGTCAGTATAACCTACTTTATAGGTTTGTTTTAATGGCTAGTTGAGCTAATGCTTGTGAAGTCTTTTGCACATTTGCTATCTAAGTGCTTGACAAATGAAAAGGTGCTATTATTTCTATTATTTATTTTATTGGGTGTTCACAGCAAATCTGTGAACTAGGCAAGGAAGGCATCATTATTATTATCATTTCACAGTTGAAGAAACTGTGACTCAGAATTTTGGAGGCTTGCTTGTACTTGAAATATCCATGGTGATTTCCACCACTGAGCTCTGTCTCTCAGCCTTGTCTTCCCCTCTACACATGAAGGAAACATGAGTTAGCATATCTTCTTGATTTGAAGATGCACAGTACCATAAGCATAGTACAATGTTAACACTATGCTAACAGAGAAGCATAATTGCCATTTGTGCTTCCTGTTTAGCAGAAATTAGGCCCATCCTATTAGTTCCTGGTCCTTCTGGGCTCAAATTATTGACTCAAAGTCATAATCATGGGTTGAGGTCAACATTAACGTAATGCTTCCAAAAATATATATTCTCTCACGTATTAAGACCTTAGGGCTAAAGCTGGTTTTCTTCCTGTACTTGGTCTTTAGGACATTGACCAGTCGTTGAGTTGACTCTGACCTGTGCTGACCCCAGGTGTGTCAGGGTAGAACTGTGCTCCACAGGGTTTTCAATGGCTGATTTTTTTTTTTGGAAATAGATCACTAGGCTTTTCTTCCCAGGTACCTCTGAGTTGACTTGAACCTCCAACCTTTTGGTTAGCAGACTAGTGCACTAACTGTTTGCACCATCCAGGGACTCCTTTAGGACAACATAATCGCTCATTGTGCCTGATTTCCTTCTATTTTGCTTCGTCTTCGAATAGACTTTTGTTGGAAATAAATGCATTATTTCCTCTATGTGTTTATTTTAGAGTCTCTGAAAAAGCCAAATGATTAGCCTTGAGAGTGAAAGTATAAACAGTTGTGTAATGAAATAGATTATTTTTACCATCTCACTGTGAAAATTAGTCATCATTGGATCTTTAGTTGCAATGTTAATAAGATATTTGAATTTTCTTCCTTGATGTAGAAATTAACTAGCATCAGCTGAGGGAAAAGAACATTATTTTAAAAATTCTTGTATTAAGGTAAAGGGATTATAGACAATTTTCTTACAAGGTTTTTTCTTTCTGTCTTTCTTTACTTTTAGTTTTTACAACAGTTAAAGCTAGCATTCGCTTTTGAGTGACACAAAGAAATGGCTGAAGTTTCTTGCAGTGTGAGTTGTGTTGGATCGTATAACATGCTGGCAAATGACTATTGGTTTTAACAGCATATGGATATAGCGAATAAGCAGTTAGTCTAATGTTCGTGTGTTTGTGTGTGTGTTAGTGCAGAAGGGAATTAAGAGTAGGAGAAAGAACAAAAGCAAGACAAAATGACACACAGAAAGAATCCAAATACTTCAAAACCCTAAGCCTTCATTTTGGTCAGAATCCAATGGAACACCCACTTTCTATGTCTCTCACTGTGTTTTTTCTCCCCCTGTTTATCATTCTCCTTCCATTCCGTTAGATCTGGTTTAAATCTGTTAGGTAATAAGACAACTCTAGTGAGGTATAGTTTTCCTCTGGTTCCATTTCAATATGAGATCTATGAACCTGGAGAAAATCTGTTTTGAGGCAAATAGCAGGACCCATAGCATGAGGGTATTTCTGCATGATAGAGAAGCAGATTTGTTACAGCAAGTTCCAACAGCCATCTTTTCTGAAGTTGTTCTTTATGGCTCAGCCTTAACATATCTATCTTGCAAGGGAATGAGGGCTAGTTAAATCTTAGAGTTTAGGTTTTTGTCTGTTTGTTTGTTTTTAAATTGAAATTGTATAGGCAAGAGGCAGGAAAGGCCAGAAGGCCCACTCATCATGGGCATGAGAACAAACACACACGATCTTCTGGAATATGCCTCTGCAAATTGCTGAGAAATGTTCATAAGGTGGCCTTTATTCCCAATTCTTGATGTTCATTATGTTTTAGAATCCAGAATATCTGACACAGCAGAATAAACTACTTTTTCGAGAAATCTCCATGGAATTATAGGGAATATTTCCCTCTCATAATGAACTGTGACTGTCTATCTGGATTTTAGAGTTGGAAGGTGGCTTATAAACCATCCAGTTTAACCCCCATTTAATGCATGTTAACTGAATCATTAACGGAGTCAGAAGAACTTGCTTAAGTTTGCATTAAATGTTAGTAAAAATTTGTGAATAGGCATAAGTTCAAGTCTCCAGGAAATCTCACATATTGAGAAAAATCTAGGTATTTTGTAAAAAACAAAAAACAGTAAAGAGCCTAAAATTATTGCTACCTGAACTATAACGCAGAGGCTCTAATTTGATTTATCTAACAACAGGAAAGATTCAGCTACTCTTTTCAGACCTAAGTGATGTGTAGCTTTCTGATAATCCAGTTCTTTTAGTTGTACCTACCCAACATGCCTCTTTATGGTGAATGTCACCTCACAGCTGAGGGAAGTTTATGGGGCACTGCAGTTCCCCGGGTGCTCTTTGTTCAGTGGAGAACCAGAGAACTTCAGTCTCAGGGACTGTGAATCCACCACCTTTCATCAGTCTGAAATGCATTTTAAATCAATGTCAGGCTGGCTGCGAAATTTATGTCTCCAACTTCATAGTAACTCCAGTTGTCCCACAGTTCTGTGAGTACCCATCCCAATTACACATGATAAAACATACGAAATGAGCAAAATCAATTATTTTATCTTTGAGAAAATTTTATAGTTTGAAAAAAAGATGAAAATGTCAAAAAATACAAAATTACAGAATCAAGAATAAAACTCTTAGCCAGTGCCATAAAAAACAAAAACAAAAAACCTTCTGGTTATATTATCATGAATGTAAAGAAAAAAAAATAGACATGTATATATAAGCTTAGAAGCTTTACTGAAGTGAAACTAATCAGTTTGGGTGTCTTCTTGGAGAATGCTGAAAATCTTTCATTTTCTTTTGTCTGGTATTTCCGAAGCCATCTTTTCTCACATCTGAGTTTGGTTAGTCACTATTTCAAACATTATTATACTGGAAATGTTATTATACTGAAAACTCAAATAAAATGATTTTGCCTTTAGGTCTCAGATTCCACACAGAATTCTTTAATTATTAGTGAAGGAGATTTGATTTTTCCCATATTGAAACCAGTCTCCTTGGTACTTCTAGCTCTCAAATATTTTTGGATTTAATTTCATGTCACTGATGCAGTCAACATAGTTTGCACATTCTGTTCTTTGTTTTTTCCCTGATCGGTGATTACCTGCCCAGGAGTGGTAAAGCACCTCATGAAGCAGTACTTATTGGCTATTTGCTTGCAGGTACAATTTCGCTGAAAGTATTTTCACTACACTGACAAATTTGAATGCAACCTGATGGCTTGATAACGTCCATTGCCTAGTTGGCATTGCTAGGAAGGTTGTAGAGAATTTGGTTGTGTTGGAAGATGCTTTAATATTGTCCAAAATGGAGGGAAAGTAAGTGCTTTTCATGATCAGAGGAAGGAAGAAAAGGAAAGTAATGAATAAACAAATCAGGAGAAAGGAGAAAATGTGACAGTTGGAGGAGAATGGAAGCCAACTTTCACATCTCTATGTCACTTACTTGGAAGACACAAAGGGAGGGGAGTGTGGAGCAGAGTTTATTTAAATAAGAATTTTTTTCAAGAAGCAGCATAGGGTGACGGTTAAACATGCAGTTTGTGGAGCTAGAATTCCTGGGCTTGCACCTTATCTCAGGCACTTCCTGCTGGGCAAACAACGGCAAACCACTTAACCTCTTTAAGTCTCTGTTACTTAACTCTGAAATGGGGTTAATAATAGTAGCTACCTTATAGATTCATTGGGAAGAATCCAAGAGAGAAGCCATGTCGTGATCCTTAGTCCAAGACATGACCCTCTGTATATGTTAAAAAAAAAAAAAAATAAGTTAGCTATTATTAAATCTCAAGAATGTGTTGTGGTTATGTATGGGGGAACTCTAAGGAAAACTGTAAAGCAAGAGCAAAAGAATATAAAATTAGCTTTGCTGATAAAAGGGATTTGATAAGACAAATGTAGGGTACAATGTCAACTTGCTGGAAATGGCTTTGAAAAGATATGGAATTGCTATGGTCAATTTTATGTTGGAAGAAAAGCAGGGTTATTATTTTTTAGGTTCAAGTAGAATTGCCTAATGGATTCCATCCGTAATGTAAGACTACATGCCTGGCTTGCTTTCCTCTCCTCCATCCTTAAGGGAGAGAATGACAGATCTAGTTGAAGGTGTGGCATATGCATACTGAGCAGCATAATCTGTGTACTCACTGTCTCAGGAGATCCCGGAAAGGCAAGCTGCTGCTGAAGTTACTGGAAAGGGGACCCAAGTTTTCATCCGTTCCCTTTAAGCCAGAGAAATCTTGAGGCAAGAGCGATGATTCATCACCAGAGTAGGCTTCAGATAACGGGAACCGTGTACTTTGGTAGTTAAGCTCTTCGGTGGAAACTAAGTGTTAATATACAGATACACTTATAATGGGTGTTTTCCCCTATGAGTTAGTTACCTTATCTTTAAAATTGTTATAATCATAACTTTGTCACCGGTAGGCTGTAAGAATTAAAAGATATAATTTATTTAAAAAAAACCAAAACAACTGCTTAGCACTGTAATTGTTAATTCTCTTTCCTTCACTTTTTGTACAGTATTTTGGCCATTATTCCTTTAGATGCTTTCTTACTTACACCCTATCAATGACATCTAGTTGAGAGCATGATTTCTCTTTCATATTTCTTGCCTACTTAGTTGATAACTTATTGCTTTCCCTTGGACATTCTACTTTTCCTCCGTCTACTTTCTTGG
The DNA here is from genome assembly GCF_030014295.1 of Loxodonta africana. Taxonomy (NCBI): domain Eukaryota; kingdom Metazoa; phylum Chordata; class Mammalia; order Proboscidea; family Elephantidae; genus Loxodonta; species Loxodonta africana. The sequence goes on from NC_087344.1 coordinate 125,840,562, forward strand.
TTCTGTGAAGTACTGTCCTTTTCTATTCCCTTCTACACTCCGAATCTTCCATTCACTCCTCCAGGTCCCCCCGGCCCCTTCTCTACCCTCCTCTGTTTTAATAATGGACTGCATCAGGGAGCTTCATGCCCTTCTGGCTTCTGAATGGGTTTGGCCAATGGAGGGAGAAAAAACAATGGGTTTGGGAAATTTATCTCCTCAGCTACCTTCCTACAGGGTCACTATCGGATGGCTGTACAGGTCAAGTGGTCCTCTCCACACAGCTCTGTCTCTCTGTTCAGATAAATACCCCCTCTTCTCTTCCTGTCAGAACTAGGGTAGCTCCCACTGTTACTAGCCCTTCAAAATTATGATCCAAGACCTTCATAAATAGCTCTCTTTTAAGCTCTTCTCTAATTACCTAATTTTAATGTGCTGCTGGGACCATAGAAGGATACACTACCTCTGCACTTGAAATCTGCCATTACTGATTTTATTTCTTATCTTAATATTGTTGACAGCTGATTTGGCCCCTGACTTATGGTGACCCCATGCACAATGGAATGAAACACTGCCTGGTCCTGCACCATCCCCATGATCGGTTGTGGATCTGAGCGTTGTGATCTGTAGGGTTTTCATTGACTGATTTTCACAAGTGGATTGCCAAACCTTTCTCCCTAGTCTTCTTTGTCTGGAAGTTCTGCTGAAATCTGTCCAGCACGATAGCAACACACAAGCCTCCACTGACAGATGGGTGGTGTCTGTGCATGAGGTGCCTTGGCCAGGGGTCAAACCTGTTCTTCTGCATGGAAGGTGAAAATTCTACCACTGAAACACCAAGGACTCATATTAATATAAGCATCTATATTGTTTCATAGGACTTCCATAATAAAGAACACAAACTGGGTGGCATGAAACAATAAACATTTATTGTCTCACAGTTCTGGAGGGCAGAAGTCTGAAATCAAGGCATCAGTAGGGCCGTGCTGATTTTGAGGGATCAAAGGGAAGATCCTTCCCTGCCTCTCCCTAGCTTCAGGTGGATTCTGGTAATCTTTGGTGCCTTTCATCTTGTAGATGCATCACTCCAGCCTCTGCCTCCATCTGCACATAGCTATTGGTCCTCTTGGTATTTCTGTGTCTCTTCTCTTTTTACAAGGACACCAATTATATTAGGACCCACCCTACTCCAGTATGTCCTAATGTTAACTAATAACATCTTCCAATACCCTATTTCCAAACAAGGTCACTGTGAGATAGTTTTTTAACATATCTTTTTGGGGGACACAATTCAACCCATAGTGGCACATATATCGCATATAGAAATTTTTAAGTTTATAAGAAAAATTAAATAATTAATATCTCAGTTCAGACCCTTCTGGTTTTAAGGTTTTACTGTTCTAGTTATTAAGTGCTGTCTTGGTTATCTAGTGCTGCTGTAACAGAAATACAAGTGGATGGCTTCAACAAACAAAAGTTTATTCTCTCACAGTCTAGTAGGCTAGAAGTCTAAATTCAGGGAGTCCACTCCAGGGGAAGGTTTCTTCTGGCAGCTCTGGAGGAAGGTCCTTGTCATCAGCCTTTCCTTGACCTGGGAGCATCTCAGTGCAGGAACCTCAGGTCCAAAGGATGTGCTCTGCTCCCGGCGCTGCTTTCTTGGCAGTATGAGTTCCTCCCTCTCTGCTTGCTTCCCTCTCCTTTTATCTCTTATAAGATAAAAAGTGGTGCAGGCCACACCTCAGGAAAACTCCTCTTTCATTGGATCAGGGATGCAACCAGAGCAAGGGTGTTACATCCCACCCTAATCCTCCTTAACATAATCTAATCTTGCCTCATTAGCCACAGGCAGAGGTTAGGATTTATAACACATAGGAAAATCACATCAGAAGACAAAATGGTAGACAATCACACAATACTGGGAATTGTGGCCTAGCCAAATTAATACACAAATTTTGGGGGACAAAATTCAATCCATGACAGGTGCCCAAGTGGCTGAGTTTCTGTTGGTTCTGTGTGCCTGGAGAACCCTGACTGATATAGTATGTAAGCTATACCCTTGCTAGACATATGTTTTGTGGATTTGATGAAAAGTGGTTTCCTTTCCAGATGCAGTGGCTAATTTTCAATAAACTTTATAAATAAGGTGCTCCCAGATAAAGAACCTCCAGAATAGAATTAGAAGGAAACTTTATGATATGTGTGTCTATGTCTAAATATTCATTTATATCACTAACCCAACCATTAGATAAAAGGATATGTTGCTTTAGTAAACTAGATTCTAGCTAGAATTTGATACTGTTTTTAATTTGTTTTTATCACTTAAAATTCCAAAGGTCTGAAATCAACACCTTAGTAAAAATGCATTCAAAAACATAAACTACCTAAAGAAAAGAGGTTTACTAAAAATTAAATGTCCTCTTTAATTAGATCTGATTTTCACATCTGAAGAAAATCAAATGGCCTTTAGCAAATACTTTACAAGCCTGGTTTTCATATAAGGAAAGATAGGTGACATAATGATCAATTATGGGAGTGACATAGTATTTTCTTTTATCTTCAGCTGTTCTGCTAAAATTCAAAGTGCTGTGCTATACTACAGTGTATCTTTTAGAAGCCCTATTAGATGTGTGTTTTATTTGCTAATTAGTGTTGGTAGTTTCTCAATTTGTACAATCTGCATGTACAATCTGCAGGCAAAAATTAAATTTATCATACTTTCTATTTTTCTAGAGAGTTTAAACAAAGGTTACTTTGATTAGTATATATTCTCCGGGCAATACAAATGTTAAAATGGAATTCAACATTTGAATGTACAAAGAACTGGATATCCTGCTTGTATGCTACCAAATAACATTAATATAACACACTTCTATAAATTCCACAAAAGTTGTCCAAATGCGTTTTTTTTTCCAAGTATAATACTACATATGTGTGATGGTTAATGTTACATGTCAACTTGGTTAGCCTATGATTCTCAGTGGTTTACTGGACACCAGACTGTGTGCTCGTCCATAATGTAATATGATGTAATCATCTCCCATGATGTGATCAGTCAATCAGTTGAAAGGGGAGTTTCTTTGGGGGTGTGGCCTTCCTCCAGTGTGAAAATGGATGTTCTGACAAAGCTTGCTTGCTCTCTCTCAATCCTGTACTCTACTCATTGCCTGACCTGCAGTTCTTGGAATTTAAGCCTGCAAAAGTCTCCAGCCTGCCACCTGAACTGCAGATTTTGGATTTACTAGCCCCCAGAACCCCTTGAGCCAGCAAAGATCTCCAGTTTGCCACCTGACCCACAGATTTGGGACTTGTCAGCCTCCCACAATTGCATGAGCTATTTCCTTTAAGTATATCTCTCTATGTATATTTATATATATGTTTCACTGGTTTTGCTCCTCTAGAAAACCCAGACTAAGACAATATGTAATATGATACTTATGTTAATCAGTTATATAGTAAATTAACATAACATCTATAAGATGTAATATGTAACAAATATGTATATGTATATATCCTATACATTGATTTGATCAACAAATATTTATTGAGAACACCTGATGTGGCAGGCATTAGAACTGCAACAGTGAGTGAGCTTGATATGGTCTCTGCCCTCATGAGTATTACCTGTGATTAAGAATTTGGAGTAGATATGAACATTTTTTTATGAACAGTTTTCTTCACAAAAAACATAACCATTCAGGACAATTTAAAGAAAGAAATAGGAAAATAAAAGAACTCCTATTAATCAAGGTCTTTTTAAACAGCAGATTTCCTTAAGTTTAGAAAGAAACTTAGGGTGTCTTTTCTCATTTTTATTTTGAATCAATATTTTTTTCCCTGTTAACAAAAGTTTAACTTCTTTTATCCCCGATCCTTTGTAATACATATCTAAATAATACGTACCTCAGTATAGATCACTCTGGTTTCAATGTTTCTATAGTCTAATTATTGGGTTTATAATTTTTAAATGGATTTAATGTTATTACCACCCACAATATTATGATTTGACCTTATTTAAATGTCATTAAATAATATCTTTGAGGTGTTTAAATTTCCACACATACCTTTATTTTAGCTAGAAATGACAGCCTTTTTATATTGTCAGAAAAAATCATTTCCCTTTCTAAACATCATTATCTGATCTTGAGGTTTACATATTATGTACAAATCTACAGATTTAAAAAAAACATAAATTGACTGACTAACATATTACTCACTGTTATATGCACAGGAGGTGACTGGATCAGACCTAAGTAAGGGTATTCATCCTGACAAGTTGCCAAAGTGAGTTTGAGGGAACCTGCTAATCTCCTATAGAAGCCCTGGTGGTACAGAGGTTAAAGGGCTTGACTGTTTACTGAAAGATCAGTGGTTCGAACCCACCAGCTGCTCTGTGGTTCAAACCCACTGGCTGCTCCGTAGGAGAAAGTTGTGGGCAGTCCACTCCCATAAAGATTTACAGGCTTGGAAACCCTATGGGGCAGTTCTATTCTGTCACTATGAGCTGGAATTGATTTGACAGCAATAGGTTTGTTTTCTTTTATGGCAACTAACCTCCCAAGACAGTGTCAAGGATATTCATTAATTTTATAACTGTTATAAAAAGAAATAAGAAAACAATAATGGAAATATAACAATTAATATAATGTGATAATAAAAATAAAGATAATAAATTATTAACAGCACAATAAAATGAAAATATGGTAGAAAAATGTAATAGGACTAGATACAATATACCCTATAAACATACATTAAAAAATGCATTAAGTTGCAACTGTTCCCGGCATGGTCACCCCAGTTGAATATCATGAAATGGCTAATGGCTCACTTGATACTTCTCAGAGTTTAGAGAGCAGCAGGGGTAGAAAAATTCAGTTGTCATTTGAGCCCTTATGAATGGCTAAGAGAAATACATTCTCATCTCCATGCACCAGGCAACTGCAGGAAGAGTGGGAGGCACGTGGTAGGGCCTGTGACATCCACAGCAAGAACTGAAAGATGTACAGCTGTTAGGGAAGGAAGGGAATGTTGTTTTGTGTGGGTGGAGAAACACTATCTTCTGGCAAGGAAAGCACAATCCTGGCAGGAAGGAATTTCAGATAACATAATATTGAAATCACTGATCCTGAAAATAGTACAGAAGTAGCCTTGAGTCTTCATAGACTTTGTGTTCTGCTGTATCCAAGCCAGTGGTGGTTCTCCTCACTCCTCATGGATAGTTTTGTGCCGCAAACAGAAACTCTTTTGTTTACAGAAGGTGGCTGTGAATAACCATTCAGAGGTAAGGGAGCACAGACTTCCTCCAGAATACCTTCGCTTCACTAACCTGCAGGATTGTTTAGGGAAAAAAAAAAAATGTTACAGGGTATGACTGATGAAAACTTTCACAAAAATTTCATAAAGCTTTTCAAAGACTATTGTAAATGATCAGAGAGAGACCGTACCATTAAGGATTAAACACTGTTCATATAAGAAAATACAAGAATAAGAATCTATGGGCTGTTTTCTATGTGATGAAGGGTAAATGGATACCCTGACGGCTACACTGTGACTGGAGTGGTTTAATATATTTACCACTGATGTGGGGGAAAATTAATTGCTGAATCTGCTAGTGATGCAAGGTTATTTAGAGTGAGGATTGGTAAGAACCCAGGACCAAACTTTGGAATTAAAAAAATATTTTGGAAATTCTTAAAGTATGCAAAGAGCTTTAAAATCCTTGAAATCAGAGTGCAAACCTGTAAGAATAATTTTATTGCTTACCTCATCCAGTGTTATTATATCATACAATTCCAAATAAGGCAGCACTTTAAGTCACTGGCCAAGAAATTTCTATAAAGTTTGTGAGGTGCAGACATCCTTGGGATGTATTTTACTGGGTGCTTTAAATGTAGTCTATAAGGCATTAGTGAGGATGAATTATAAAAATTATAACCCTACAACCCTTTCAGTTTCAAAATGAGCTATTTGTGCTGATAAAACCAAAAAATGAAACCCAGTGCTGTCGAGTCAATTCCGACTCATAGCGACCCTATAGACAGAGTAGCACTGCCCCATAGATTTTCCAAGGAGCGTCTGGCAGATTTGAACTGCCGACCCTTTGGTTAGCAGCCATAGCACTTAACCACTGCCTCTAAAAAAAAAAAAAAAAAATTTTTTTTTTTTTTTTTCACCAGGGTAAGCGTAACTTAAAAGTATGTAGGGAAAGCTTAAATATATGAGCAAGGCACAGAAGGAGTACCTGTATTTTCCATTTTAACTAGCCACTTCCAGGTCTCATATAAATCAATTAACTTTCTAATCCGTTAATGATGATGTTTTCGCAATTGAGTAGCTCAGATGAAAGCCTAGAAGTATCCCAATTCAAGAATGCAATGCGCTGTTATTTTTCCTCTTTGTTTGAACTCAAAACTTATGGCTGAAATCTAGCCATACTCTCTCTAGGAATGACAACTGCACCCTTTATTCAAGGGTATAACATTTGTATGGAAACCGTGGTGGCACAGTGGTTAAGTGCTATGGCTGCTAACCAAAAGTCTGGCAGTTCGAATCCACCAGGCCCTCCTTGGAAACTCTGTCAGGCGGTTCTACTCTGTCCTATAGGCTCGCTATCAGTTGGAATCGACTCGACGGCGATAGGGTTTTTTAACATTTGTGTATCTGGCTAGGAAAGAGTCACTTTTGTGATTATGTACTTTGTAACATGAGTAGATTCATCCAGAAAATATAGACTAAGAAAACTGCACAACGTGCTGGACATATCAAGGAGATTCTGTGAAGCAACATGGAGTGTTAAAGGTAATTGAGAGTAAAAGAACCGCTTGCTGAATGTAAGCCCTGCAACATCCACTGCATGCCAGAACTAACTTCTGAGAAAACAGTACTTTATTATTTATTATAAACACAACATAGGCGGTAATGGACAAAGAACTTGGACGCTTCCAATTAAACGTAGTAAGGGCTAGGAAACCCTGGTGGCCTAGTGGTTAAAAGCTCGGCTGATAAGCAAAAGATCAGCAGTTCCAATCCACCAGGCACTCCTTGGAAACCCTATGGGGCAGTTCTACTCTGTCCTAAGGGGTCGATTATGAGTCGGAATCGACTCGACAGCAAACGGCTTGGTTTTTGGTTTTGGTTTTACTAAGAGCTGATGCTGAAGGAATTCACTAACATAAAACCACTTGGCAATTTCTGCCAGGAATTATAGAAGAGAAACTTGAGAAATTCATCTGATGCTCTTCGAAAATATAAATAAATTTTAAAAAGAAAAAAGAGGAGAAGAAAGTTAGGAGAAAACAAAAAGCTAGGGACTAATACCTTTTAAGATTTAACTTTAGGAGCTAAGCCTTGTCAGTTTTTATTGGTTAATAAGATGGAGGAAATAGGTGGCAAGTACAGACGGTAAAAATCCTATATTCTAGGTGCAACCCTAACAGCCTTCAAAGTGTATATCTTTTTCATGGTTCTTTCCTAGAATACTCTTTTCTTACATGACACTCTCTCGGAGGATTTAGCCCACTGTTAAAACTTTAACTTCCACCTATATCCTGATGACGTCTAGATAAATATCTCCAGCTCCACTATTTCTCTGAAGTTCCGGATGTGAATTTCCAAATTTGTAGTGGACATGTGCATCTAGATGTTTTACAGCCTTCTCAAGCTTAAACTACTTCTTCTATTTCTAAGCTTTCTGTGTTCATTATCTTAATGGATGCACCCCTGTATATACCCAATTACCCAAACTAAACGCATCAAAGTCAAGCTTAACGTCTCTCTCTCCCTAACTCCCTAAATCCAATCCATGAGCAAATCGTTTCAATTACATTTTCGTAAAGTATACCAATTTACCAAGCCCACCCCTTCTCTCTTTCTCTCTCTCTTTTTCTGACAATCATTGCTCTAGTTGAGACTTTTATCACTTATTTTCTAGATGGTTTGCCATAGTTGCCTAGCTCCATTGGTTTTCTCTCTACACCTTTTAAAATCTGTGTTCCACCTAATACCCACTAATATTTTTAAAAAAGACACATGAACATGAGTCACCCATCCTTCTAAGAACTTCTTTAGATGGTTCCAAAATTTCTAAAGAGTTGGTCCAAACTCCTGAACTTATACTATGTATTCCAAGAACACTGGGTTTGTGGTCATTGCATGAGAAAGCCATGCTTTTATACCTCATTTTCTTGGTTCTAAAAATTTCCTCTGCTTAGAATTTCTTTCTTTCAAACCTTTTAGAGAACTTGTAGAACTTCTGGCTATCCTTTAATGCCCCAATAAAATATCACTCCTCTGTCAGATCTCTCCAGACTTTTCCTTGCAGAGGTTTTATTCTTCTGTGCTCACTTAAATTGTTTAATAACACTGTTTAAATATGGACCATACTTTATTAGAGGCTATTTTTCTATTTCTATATAAATTATTTTGTGTCTTTTTTTTTTTTTTTAAATTATGCTTCTAAGCTTACTTCTTCTTCTTTTTTTTTTCCTTTTCCTGAGACTATGAGATCCTTGAAGGCAAGGACCTATGCATTACTAGTGCTTAGCAGAGTATTTGACTCAGTAAATGTTTAATGAATGAACTGGATAACCCTAGACTGAGAAGGAAAAGTGAAAATAGGGACCAGAGAGATTCGAGTGCCCACTATGGACTATGGGAAAAGCAGTCGGATAGGAATGAGGAAATGATTCCTGAGTGATATTGAAGACCCAGCTGAGATTGGCCTAATCAGCAGGTACAGGGCTCAGTGCATGTAACAGAGCAACAAAAGAGAAAAGAGAATTTAAGATTCTAGTAACAATGTGCCTTGTCAAAATGGTTGCCCATGGAGTCCCAGTTTGCAGTAAGATAAGGATTGAGCAGTTGATCAAGGTGAATCTGAGGCCATAAGCATTCTCCACTTGCATGAGTTTCTGGAAAAGTCATACCGTAATGACACATTCAGTCTTTATATAAGGTGAGGAGTGGAGATAATGTTTCAGGAAGACAGTCACACTATCTGAAAATTCCTTGGCAAATAAATGTGTGTTATAAAAACAAAATTATGTATATATATATATGTATATATATATATATATATATCAAAGAAAACCATGATTTGGAACTGGATATTGGATGATTGAACTGAGTAATTTAATAAAGCCCATTGCTATTGAGTCAATTCCGAATCATAGTGATCCTATAGGACAGAGTAGAACTGCCCCAAAGAGTTTCAAAGGAGCGCCTGGTGGATTCAAACTACTGACCTTTTGGTTAGCAGCCAAAGCACTTAACTACTACGCCACCAGAGTTTCCTAGTAATTTAGTAGGTGGACAGAAATAGCATAACATTTGTTATTAAAAGAATGGACTACAGGATCCAATTGGAAGTGTTTATTAAATGCCTACTGTGTACCTGCCTAGTTCTGGGCAAGGTGCCGTATGTAACACAGACAAGAAGTTTTACTTGGATCTCAATCTCACCCCTGCTATTTCGCTTAAGTACATGGCTATGATAAATGTTACTGCTCTCTTGTCTCATTATTTTTTTTTTCTCCACTAAATCTTTCCCATTAGCACAAAAATATTTTCCCATTAAAAAATCTGACTTCTCTTTACCTACTTTACCCTTCATCTACCATCCCATTTTTTTCTTCTTTAGAGCTAAAAATTATACCCACTCTCTCTAATTCCAGTTTTCCTTTATCTCTTGTTCCCAATAATACTTGTATTCTCATGACCCCCCTGAAATTCTTCTTTCCAAGTTCACCAAAGACCTCTGAGTTGCTAATTCTGTCTCCTAATTTTTGGTTCTAATTTACCTATTGGCATCATTTGAGGTAGTTGATTACTCCCTCTTCCTTTAAAAGCTTTTTTTTGCTTGGCTTTGTGTTTTCCCCTGACTTCACTGGCCTCTGCTTCCTAACTTTTTATATTGGTTGCTGGTTTCTATTGTAAACCTTTGAGCACTTCAGGTATCAGTCCTTGGATGTGTGTGTTTCTCTCTCTCCTATTAAACTATGTTCACTCCCTAGGTTATCTTATTCCCTCTTGTGCTCTAATTGCTATCCATCACTGATAATTCCCAAATGTATATTTTCAGTCTGTATATGCCTTATAACTCTAGAATTAACTGGATACTTTATGTCTCAACTTGGATCTGCAATTGACATCTCACACTTAATGTATCCAAAACCACATCCCTGATCTTTCTCCTCAACCTACTCTTCTGTAGTAGCTCTCATCTCAGTTAATTGCGATTCTATTCTTCCGGGTCCTTAGGGTAAAATTGTGGAGTAATCCTTGATCCTTCTCTTTTTATCACTTGCCACATCCATCTAACAAAAAATTCTATTGGCTCTATTTTCAAAATATATCCATGATCTGACCACTTTCTCCCATTCCCACTGGTACCTCCCAGATCAAAGCTATCAACATCTTTGATTTGATACATTGCAATGACCTGATAAATGGTTTCTTGCTTTATTCAAAATTATTGTCAGTCTAGTAGCCAGAGCAAGCCTCTTAAAATGAAAGGCAAAAGTCCTAATACTTCTGTGCCCCAAATACTTCAATAGCACTTAATCTACTCTTTTCATGTCTCCTCTGACTGTATCTAACATGAGTCTCACCCTCCCTCACTATGCTTAAAGTTACCCAAACTCACTAAGCCTACACCTGCCTCAATGCTTTTGTATTGCAGTTTCTTCTGTCTAAAATGGTCTTCCCTAAGGTACCGAAATAATTTACTTTCTTACTTTCTTCAACATTCTTCCCAAGTATCACCTTCCCAGTGAGGCATTCCCTGGCTATCTTTCCTAAATTCTAAAATCTCTTGTCTTTCCATGCCTTTGCTTTGTTGTTTCGCTTGTTGTTGTTGTTCCCCTTACTCATGGTGACACCATCCAAAATGAAACAAAATAAATACTACCTGGTCCTGCACCAACACCATGACTGGTTGCATATCAGACCATTGTGACCCATAGGGTCTTCACTGACTGATTTTTGGAAGTGGATTGCCAGGCCTTTCCTTCTAGTGTGTCTTAGTCTGGAAGCTCTGCTGAAACCTGTTCAGCATCATAGTAACATGTACGTCTCCACTGACAGAGGGGTAATGGCTTGGTTGGGAATCGAACCTGGTCTCCCGCATGAGAGTGAGACTTCTACTACTGAACCATCACTATCTCCATACTGCTTTCCTTTGCATTAATTTAACAAGCATGCAAAGCACACTACAAGCCAGGTAGTGTGCTAACCACTGAAAATATATTAACTTATTTAATCAATATAACAATATTTTGAGCTTGGCAATATCACTAAGCTCCATTTTACAGATGAGAAAACTGAAATTCAGAGAGGTCTACTGACATGCTCGAGGTCACACGGATGGTAATTGGCACAGATGTGTTTTGACTCAGACTACCTCTTAACCATGACACTAGCAGCCTTTCATTGTGCAAATATTCCATGTAGGTTACTTATTTATCTTTTGTGTTCTTTGTCTCCCCAGCTAGACTATAAGCTCCATGAAGGTATAATTTGTGCTAGTTTTGTCCAGCATCTAGAATTATGTCTGGCACTCAATAAATAACTCAATAAATAAATACATGATAGAATAAATAAATGAATGAATAAACAGTCACTGTGCTGAAGAGACTAATCCGGCTTAACTGGGAAGACACCATAAGTGCCTTGAAACAATTAGATCCCTGTGAAGTGCTATATTGCAGGAAACTGTGCCCAGGGGCTTACCAGTGGAAGGACACTTTGTGACTGGAGCATATGACAAATAAGTGTGAGAAAGGAGCAACAGGATTCTCTCTGTAATGCAAGTTCTGACAAGTGAATGATTCATGCCAACAGGAGAAGGTGGAAAAGGCTTCATTTATTTCCTGATAGTTGGTACTGACTCTTTCATACTTTCCACAACCGTTATTGATTGAATTTTGGCCCACTCAAAAGATATTCTGAAACTGGGAGCTCCTAAAAATCGATCATCTATGCCCAACCAAAGACTTCACCAAAAGAGTAGAAAGACTACCTACAGACTGGGAAACAGTTTTTAGCTATGACATTTCTGATCAGCGCTTGATCTCTAAAATCTACATGATACTGCAAAACTCAACTACGAAAAGACAAATAACCCAATTAAAAAATGGGCAAAAGATATGAATAGACACTTCACTAAAGAAGACATTCAGGTAGCTAACAGATACATGAGGAAATGTTCACGATCATTAGCCATTAGAGAAATGCAGATCAAAACTACAATGAGATTTCATCTCACTCCAACAAGGCTGGCATTAATCCAAAAACACAAAATAATAAATGTTGGAGAGGCTGTGGAGAGATTGGAACACTTATACACTGCTGGTGGGAACGTCAAATGGTACAACCACTTTGGAAATCGATTTGGCCCTTCCTTAAAAAGCTAGAAATAGAACTACCATAGGATCCAGTAGTCCCACTCCTTGGAATATATCCTAGAGAAATAAGAGCCTTTACACGAACAGATATATGCACACCCATGTTTATTGCAGCACTGTTTACAATAGCAAAAAGATGGAAGGAACCAAGGTGCCCATCAATGGATGAATGGATAAATAAATTATGGTATATTCACACAATGGAATACTATGCATCGGTAAAGAACAGTGAGGAATATGTGAAACATTTCATAACATGGAGGAACCTGGAAGGCATTATGCTGAGTGAAATTAGTGAGTTGCAAAAGGACAAATATTTTGTAAGACCATTATTATAAGAACTTGGGAAATAGTTCAAACTGAGAAGAAAATATTCTTTTGTGGTTACGAGAGGGGGGAGGGAGAGAGGTTGGGAGACGGGCACTCACTAATTAGATAGTAGATAAGAACTACTTTAGGTGAAGGGAAAGACAGCACACAATACAGGGGAGGTCAGCACAATGGACTAAACCAAAAGCAAAGAAGTTTCCTGAATAAACTAAATGCTTCGAGGGCCAGTGTAGCAGGGGCAGGGGCCTGGGGACCATGGTTTCAGGGAACATCTAAGTCAATTGGCAAAATAAAATCTCTTAAGAAAACATTCTGCATCCCACTTTGAAGAGTGGCATCTGGGGTCTTAAACGCTAGCAAGCAGCCATCTAAGATGCATCAATTGGTCTCAACCCACCTGGATCAAAGGAGAATGAAGAACACCAAGGACAAAAGACGATTACAAGCCCAAGAGACAGAAAGGGCCAAATGAACCAGAGACTAGATTATCCTGAGACCAGAAGAACTAGATGGTGCCCGGCTACAACCGATGACTGCCCTGACAGGGAACACAGCAGAGAACCCCTGAGGGAGCAGGACAGCCATGGGATGCAGACCCCAAATTCTGATAAGACCAGACTTAATGGTCTGACTGAGACTGGAAGGACCCTGGTGCTCATGGTCCCCAGACCTTCTGTTGGCCCAGGACAGGAACCATTTTGAAAGCCAACTCTTCAGACATGGATTGGACTGGACAATGGGTTGGAGAGTGATACTGGTGAGGAGTGAGCTTCTTGGATCAGGTGGACACTTGAGACTATGTTGGCATCTTCTGCCTGGAGGGGAGATGAGAGGGTGGAGGGGTTAGAAGCTGGTGAAATGGTGAAATGGACATGAAAAGAGAGAGTGGAGAGAGAGAGTGGGCTGTCTCATTAGGGGGAGAGTAATTGGGAGTGTGTAGCAAGGTATATATGGGTTTTTGTGTGAGAGACTGACTTGATTTGTAAACTTTCACTTAAAGCGCAATAAAAACTACCAAAAAAAAAAAAAAAAAAAAAGATATACTGAACTCCTAACCCCTGGTACCAGTGAATATGACCTTGTTTGGAAATAGGGTCTTGGAAGATTTTCTTAATTTAGTTAACATGAAATCATTGCCATCGAGTCAATTCAGAGTCATAGTGTCTCTATCAGACAGAGTAGAACTGCCCCATAGGGTTTCTGAGGCTGTAAATCTTTATGGAAGCAGACTGCCATGCCTTTCTCCTTTGGATCAGCTGGTGGGTTAAAACCTCCGACCTTTTGGTTAGCATCCCACCCCTTTAACCACTAAACCTCCAAGGCTCCAAGTAACATGAGATTAGACCTGAGTGTTGGAGTAAGGTGAGTCTTAATCCACTCTCAGTGGCATCTTTGTAAAAGAGGAGGGAAACACAGAAATCGACAGTGGGAAGATGGCGTTATGGATTGGAGAGTGTCCTTCAAAAATATATACTGAAATCCCAGCCCTATATCTTTAAATGGAACCCTGGTGGTGCAGTGGTTAAGAGCTCAGCTGCTACCCAAAAGGTCAGCATTTTGAATCCACCAGCTGCTCCTTGGAAATGCAACGGGGCAGTTCTACTCTGTCCTATAGAGTCGCTACGAGTAGAAATTAACTCGATGACAACGGATTTGTTTTGTTTTTTTTGGTTTACCTGTAAATATGATCCTGTTTGGAAATAGGGTTTTCTTTGTTATGTTAATTAAATCATACCAGAGTATAATGAGTTCTAAATCTAATTGCTTCTGAGTTATAAAAAGAGCAGAATGGACACAGAGATACACAGGGAGCAGAGGAGAACAGATGACAGAGACAGATGAATCTCCAAAGATTGCTGGCAATTGCTAGAAGCTGAAATAGACAAGGAAGGGCCTCTCCATATAGCCACAACCTGAATTCTGACTTCTATCTTTCTGAACTGTGAGAAAATAAATAGCTAGTCTTTAAAACCACCCACTCGTGGTATTTGCGTTAAGGTAGCACAAGTTAACCAGACAGTTATGCTGCAGCTGCAACCCACATTACACCTGGGGCTACCTGAGCTGACAGGGACAAGAAAGGATCTTCCCCTAAAGCCTTGGGAGAGAATGTGGACATGCTGACATGTTGAATTTGAACTTCTACCTTCCTAATGACATACTGCATTGGACAAATCTACTGCAAAAGACCTCTTTGAAGTATTAAGTATTTAAGTACTAAGTATTGAGGACTAAGGTGCACATGAACCAAGCCATGGTATTTTCAATCACCTCGTATGCATGCGAAAGCTGGACAATGAATAAGGAAAAACAAAGAAGAATTGACATCTTTGAATTATGGTGTTAGTGAAGAATATTGAATATACCATGGACTGCCAGAAGAATTAACACGCCTGTTTTGGAAGAATGCTCCTAAGAAGGGAGAATGGTGAGACCTCATCCCTCGTAATATGGATATGTTATTAGCAGGAACCAGTCCCTGGGGAAGGACATCATGCTTAGTAAAATAGAGAGTCAGCAAAAAAGAGGAAGACCCTCAATTAGGTGAATTGACATAGTGGCTGCAACAAGGGGCTCAAACATAGCAACGATTTTAAGGATGGTGCAAGACCAGGCAATCTTTCATTCTGTTGTACGTAGGGTGGCTATGAGTCAGAACCAACTCGACACCACCTAACAACAACAACAACTCTCCTAAACTGTGAGACAATAAATTCCTGTTGTTTAAAGTCACTTTATTAAAGCCACTGTTGTTTGTCATACTTTGTTACAGCAGCTTTAGGAAACTAATACAATAAATAAGCTCCTTGAGTGAAAAATGTACACTTTCTCCACCTTTCCACCCCCTACTCTCTCTTTAGTGTCTTGCAATAGGGCATCTGTCCTCACTAATCAACAAAATTAATAAAGGCCAATGGTATTTTTAATGTCAAATTCAGGGAACAATTAAGTTCTCATTTTAACTGCCTTTCCTGTGGTATTTTACCTCCTTGACTCTTGAATTTTGCAATACATCTGATTTTCTTGTAGCCCATCAACTATTTATTTCAAGATCTTTTGTGAGTTTTTCTTCCTGTGTCTAGGCGTACTTCTTATTTCACTTGTTCAAACTGGGTAATCCCTTCTCCTTATCACTATTTGTAAAAATGGCATGGTGGGGTGTCTGACATCCTCTAACTTCACAAGGGGGAAGGAGAATCAAGATCAACAGCTCAAGGTTGATTCCTTTGAGATTGAGGTCAGACATGCCTCCACCTTCCAACATTTTTACCAATTAATTATGACACCAACCATCTTTCCCACAGCATTCTCTACATTTCTGCCAGGTTTGATACGTTGTTGCAGTGGCCACAGGGAACTCATAGATAATATTCACAATTATGGGGTTTATGAGAAAAGTAACAGGTTACAATTCAGGATCAGGAACGCTCAGGATACAGTTCTTCGATTAAGACAACCTCTTCTCAGCCATGCCCACAGGCATCCCTCTCTCTGGCCCCTCGGCTCCTGCCCTGCTCCAACAAGTGTTACAAAGCTATTTTAGCTCCGCCAATAAGTGCCCAGAGGCACCCCGTTCCACCTTTAAGCCTTGGCCTGAAGCTGCTCAGTTCTCTTGCTCTGTGGGTCTGTGACTGTCTTATTCATCTAGTGCTGCTATAACAGAAATACAAGTGGATGTAATAGAGAGAAATTCATTCTCTCACAGTTTAGGAGACTAGAAGTCTGAATTCAGGGTGCCAGCTCCAAGGCAAGGCTTTCTCCCTCTGTCAACTCAGGGGGAATGTTCTTCTCATCAATCTTCCGCTGTTGAGAACTTCTCAGCACAGGGACCTTGGGTCTAACGGATGTGCTATTCTTCTGGCTCTTGTTTCTTAGTAGTATGAGGACCCTGTGTTTCTCTGCTTTATATTTCAAAACAGATTGGTTTAAGACACAACCTAGTCTTGTAAATTGAGTCCTGCCTCATTAACATAACTGCCTCTATTCCTGCCTCATTAACATCATAGAGGTAGAATTTATAACACATAAGAAAATCACATTAGATGACAAAATAGTAGACAATCACACAGTACTGAGAATCATGACATAGCCAAGTTGACACATATTTTTTGGGGACATAATTCAATCCACGACATTGAGCTTAGCTCTGCCAATAAGTGCCCGAAGGCACCCCAATCCGCCAGCAAGCCTGCTGTCGGAAGGTGTTCGGTTTTCTTCCTCCATGGGCTTGGAAGCCCACTGTACCATCTCCTGTATCAGTCTACTGGTTCTCCTGCCTGTGCTGCCACCATTTTTCTACCACTGCTTCTCAACGTCTCTTGCCATCTCTGGTGTTACAGCCCTTTCTCTTTCTCTCCTGGATCTAGGAGGTTCCCGGCACAGGAATTCAGGGTCCAAAGAATATGCTCCAATCCTAGCTCTTCTTTCTTGGTGGTGTTAAGATTCTCCCTTCCTGCTCCTGGGATGACTCATTTTAAGCCTAATGGAAAGGCAAAACTGACCAATCGCCTCATTAGGGTTCCATATACCTTATTTGCATAGCCCCACCCCCACAGGGTGTTATGCCTCTTATTTACTGTATTAAAAAGCTATCCAGAGGTGGAGCCAAGATGTGGAATAGACAGACGTTTCCGGCGAGCCCTCTTTACAACAAATACCCCCCAAAACAAGTGAAACGAGTGTATTTGTGACAAGCTGGGAGCCCTGAGCTTCAAAGTCTAGCTTAGAAAATGAACTGAGGGGCAGGGTGAGAAAGATACTGTTCAGAAGCAGAGAGGAGTTACTGGACCTGAATCGTGGGGAGCCTTTAGGCACCATTCCCAGAGTGGTGGTGGCAGCAGGCTGGCACTAGCATTTGGCCGCAGTTTCCTCAGGAAGAAGCAGCCAAGCACACAGCCTACTCACACCTCTGGAACCTGAGAACGGCTCTCTCAGCAAAAGCTAAGTACTTGTGTATATTTAAACGCGTCCCCCACACCCACAAACCAGCTTCAGTGGCTGGATTCCCTGGGCCTGAGATAGGCCCTGTTGAGCACCTAGAGCCATCCTCCCGGCCTTGGGAAGGAAAAAATTTGCATTTAGGGGAAAAGATAATTTGCTAGCTCCACTAACCAGGGGAGCTCAGGACAGAAGCAGCTCCTGTCCCGGCATAAACCATCTGTGGAATTTGAGCACCTTTCCCTTCTGCATGGACATGTGTAGGCCTATTTCGGGGGAGTAGGCCCTCGTTGCCAGACTCCAACCATTTCTGCTGTGCAGTGAAGAGGTGGGCGTTCGATATTTGACATTGCTTTGCCTATTAAACAAGGTCTCCACCTACTCACATAGGGGACCTAAGGACTGATAACTCCACTCAGGTCACTCAGCCACCTGAGACAGGGGTCCAAAGATAACTTGTACCTCCCAGTCCTTATAACCAAAAGCTTAGGGTACCCATGGTCCCTCTGCAGAACCCACCCACATGCATGCTCTAGGGAACAGGGACGGGCTTTCCTCAGAGACACTTGGGAGTCAGTTCTCAGCCCCCTACCTTGTTCAGAGCGTGACCCCTGCTGCAATCAGATACCGGTATATACGTCAATCACCCCTGCCCCTCTAAGACTGTAGGACAGAGCCTGTACCACACACTTGATATCAGCTACCTGGAAACCTGAGCTGAATTCATACAAGAAAACTGAATGGACACCTAGACTGATATACCTGATAACAGCTCTAGCCACCTTGGGACAGGACACCAGAGCTTCAAAGGCAAAAATAATCAAGCTAGCTCACTCAAGCAACCCCTTAGGCGTATACCGAAACAAAACAAAGCAAGCAGCTACGACACAGTAAACAAGCATAAACTAATACAATAACTTATAGATGGCTAAGAGACAACAGTCAATATCAACTCACATAAAGAAACAGACCATGATCACCTCAACAGGCTCTCAAAACAAAGAATGCAGGGATCTTCTAGATGAAAGTGCATTCCTGGAATTACCAGATGCAGAACACAAAAGTTTAATATACAGAACCCTTTGAAACATCAGTAAGGAAATGAGACAATATGCAGAACAAGCCAAGAAACACACAGATAAAGCAATTGAAGAAATTAGAAAAATTATGAAGGAACATAATGAAATGTTTAATAAACTGGAAAAATCCATAGATAGACAGCAATCAGAAATTCAGAAGATTAACAATAAAATCACAGAAATAGATAACTCAATAGAAAGTCAGAGGAGCAGAATTGAGCAAGTAGAAGCTAGAATTTTGGAACTCGAAGATAAATCACTTGGCACTAATATAATTGAAGAAAAATCAGATAAAAGAATTAAAAACAAAATGAATAAACCTTAAGAATCATTTGGGACTCTCTCAAGAGAAATAACCTACGAGTGATTGGAGTACCAGAACAGGGAAGGGTAACAGAAAATACATAGAGAATTGTTGAAGATTTATTGACAGAAAACTTCCCTGATATCGTGAAAGGTGAGACGATATCTATCCAAGACGCTCATTGAACTCCACATAAAGTAGATGTTAAAAGAAAGTCACCAAGACATATTATAATCAAACTTGCCAAAACCAAAGATAAAGAGAGAATTTTAAGAGCAGTGATGGATAAATGAAAAGTCACCTACAAATGAAAGCCAATAAGAATAAGCTCAGACTACTCAGCACAAGCCATGCAGGAAAGAAGGCAATGGGATGACCTATTTAAAAAATTGAAGGAAAAAAATTGCCTGCCAAGAATCATATATCCAGCAAAACTGTCTTTTAAATATGAAGATGAAATTAATATATTTCCAGATAAACACAAGTTTAGGGAATTCGTAAAAACTAAGCCAAAAACAACAAGAAATACTAAAGGGAGTTCTTTGATTAGAAAATCAATAATATCAGGGATCAACCCAAAACTAGAACACTGGGCAGAGCAACCAGAAGTCAAAACAGACAGGGAAATAAAAAAAAAAAGGCAAGATTACAAAAAAAAAGCTCAAAACAGGGTAACAGCAATGTTATTATATAAAAGAAGACAACGTTAAAATATAAAGAGGGACTAAGAAATGTAATCATATACCTTCCATATGGAGAGGAAGATATGGCGATACAAAGAAATAAAAGTTAGGTTTAAATTTAGAAAAATAGGGGTAAATAATAAGATAACCACAAAAGAGACAAACTATCCTACTCATTAAAATAAAATACAAGAACAAAATACAGACTCACCAGAAACAAAATCAACAACAACGAATATGAGGAAAGGAAAATATATAAAGATAATATACTCAGCACATAAAATTAAGTGGGAAAAAAAACCTGTCAACAACACACAAAAAAAGACTTCAAAATGATAACACTAAATTCATACTTATCTGTGATTACCTGGAATGTAAATGGACTAAATGCACCAATAAAGAGACAGAGAGTGGCAGAAAGGGTTAAAAAACAAGATTCATCTATATGCTGCCTACAAGAGACACACCTCAGACTTAGAGATACAAACAAACTAAAACTCAAAGGATGGAAAAAAAAAATCAAGCAAACAATAACTAAAAAAGAGCAGTAGTGGCAATATTAATTTCTGACAAAATAGACTTTAAAGTTAAATCCATCAGAAAAGATAAGGAAAGACACTATATAATGATTAAAGAGACAATACACCAAGAAGATATAACCATATTAAATATTTATACACCCAATGACAGTGTTGCGACATACATAAAACAAACTCTATCAGCACTGAAAAGTGAGACAGCTCCATAATAATAGTAGGAGACTTCAACACACCACTTTCTGTGAAGGAGAGGACATCCAGAAAGAAGCTCAATAAAGACACAGAAGATCTAAATGCCACAATCAACCAACTTGACCTCATAGACATATACAGAACACTCCACCCAACAGCAACCAACTATACTTTCTTTTCCAGTGCACATGGAACATTCTCTAGAATAGACCACCTATTAGGTCATAAAGGGAGCCTTAGCAGAATCCAAAACATTTAAATATTACAAAGCATCTTCTCTGACCATAAGGCCATAAAAGTGGAAATCAATAACAGGAAAAGCAGAGAAAAGAAACCAAACACTTGGAAACTGAACAACACCCTGCTCAAAAAAGACTAGATTATAGAAGACATTAAGGATGGAATAAAGAAATTCAGAGAATCCAAGGAGAGTGAAAACACTTTCTATCAGAAGCTTTGGGACACAGCAAAAGCAGTGCTCAGAGGCCAATTTATATCAATAAGTGCACACATCCAAAAAGAAGAAAGGGCCAAAATCAAAGAATTATCCCTACATCTTGAACAAATAGAAAGAGAGCAACAAAAGAAACTGATAGACACCAGAAGAAAACAAACAATAAAAACTAGAGCTGAACTAAATGAAATTAAAAAAAAAAAGTGAAATAGAAAACAGAAAAAAAATTGAAAGAATTAACAAGACCAAATGCTGTTTTTTTTTTTTTTTTTAAAAAAAACTCAACAAAATTGATAAACCACTGGCCAAACTGACAAAAGAAAAACCGGAGAGGAAGCAAATAACCCAAATAAGAAATGAGATGGGTGATATTACAACAGACCCAACTGAAATTAAAAGAAGCATATCAGATTATTATGAAAAATTGTACTCTAACAAATTTGAAACCCTAGAAGAAATGGATGAATGCCTAGAAGCACACTACCTACCTAAACTAGCACAAGCAGAGGTAGAACAACTGAATAGACCTATAAAAAAAGAAGAGATTGAAAAGGTAATCAAAAAACTCCCCCCCAAAAAAGCCCTGGTCCAGACAGCTTCACTGCAGAGTTCTGCCAAACTTAAAGAGAAGAATTAACACCGCTACTACTAAAGGCATTTTAGAGCATAGAAAAGGACAGAATACTACCAAACTCATTCTATGAAGCCACCATATCCCTGATACCAAAACCAGGTAAAGACACCACAAGAAGAGAGAAGTATAGACCTATATCCTTCATGAATGTAGGTGCAAAAATCTTCAACAAAATTCTAGCCAATAGAATTCAACAACATATCAAAAAAATAATTCACCATGACCAAGTGAGATTCATACCAGGTATGCAGGGATGATTCAACATCAGAAAAACAATTAATATAATGTGCCACATAAATAAAACAGAAGATAAGAATCACACGATTTTATCAATTGATGCAGAAAAAGCATTTGATAAAGTTCAACACCCATTCATGACAGAAACTCTCAGCAAAATAGGAACAGAAGGAAAATTCCTCAACATCATAAAGGGAATTTATACAATGCCAACAGCCAACATCACCCTAAATGGAGAGAGCCTGAAAGCATTCCCGTTGAGATCGGGAACCAGACAAGGATGCCTTTTATCACCACTCTTATTCAACATTGTGCTGGAAATCCTAGCCAGAGCAATAGGCTAGATAAAGAAATACAGGGCATCCAGATTGGCAAGGAAGAAGCAAAAGTATCTCTGTTTGCAAATAACATGATCTATACACAGAAAACCCTAAGAAATCCTCCAAAAAACTACTGAAACTAATAGAAGAGTTCAGCAGAGTATTGGGATACAAGATAAACATGTAAAAATCAGTTTGGATTTCTCTACACCAACAAAAAGAACACTGAAGAAGAAATTACCAAATCAATGACATTTACAGTAGCCCCCAAGAAGATAAAACACTTAGTAATAAATCTTACCAGAGATGTAAAAGACTTACACAAAGAAAACTACAGTATACTTCTGCAAGAAACCAAAAGAGACTTATACAAGTGGAAAAACATACCTTGGTCATGGATAGGAAGACTTAACATTATAAAAATATCTATTCTACCAAAAGCGATCCATACATTCGATGCAATTCTGATCCAAATCCCAATGACATTCTTTAATGAGATGGAGAAACAAATCACCAACTTCATATGGAATGGAAAGAGGCCCTGGATAAATAAGGCATTACTGAAAACAGAAGAACAAAGTGGGAGGCCTTACTTTACCTGATTTTAGAACCTATTATACTGCCACAGTAGTCAAAACAGTCTGGTACTGGTACAACAACAGATACATAGACCAATGGAACAGAATTGAGAATCCAGACATAAATCTATCCACATATGAGCAGTTGATATTTGACAAAGGCCCCCAAACAGTTAAATGGGGGAAAAGACAGTCTTTTTAACACACGGTGCTGGCATAACTGGATATCCATCTGCAAAAAAATGAAACAAGACCCATACCTCACTCCATGCACAAAAACTAACTCAAAATGGATCAAAGACCTAAATATAAAATCTAAAACCATAAAGATCATGGAAGAAAAAATAGGGACAATGTTAGGAGCCCTAATACATGGCATAAACAGTATATAAAACATTATTAAGAATGCAGAAGAAAAACTAGATAACGGGGAGCTCCTAAAAATCAAACACCTATGCTCATCCAAAGACTTCACCAAAAGAGTAAAAAGACTACCTACAGACTGGGAAAAAGTTTTTAGCTGTGACATTTCTGATCAGGATCTGATCTCTAAAATCTACATGATACTGCACAAACTCAACTACAAAAAGCAACCCTATTAAAAAATGGGCAAAAGATATGAATGGACACTTCACTAAAGAAGGCATTCAGGTAGCTCACAGATACATGAGGAAACATTCACTATCATTAGGCTTTAGAGAAATGTAGATCAAATCTACAATGAAATTTCATCTCCAACAAAACCCCCTAAAAAAACCCAAACCCAGTGCTGTCGAGTCGATTCCGACTCATAGCAACCCTATAGGACAGAGTAGAAGTGCCCCATAGAGTTTCCAAGGACTGCCTGGCAGATTTGAACTGCCAGCCCTTTGGTTAGCAGCTGTAGCACTTAACCACTATGCCACCAGGGTTTACAAAGGCTGGCATTAATCCAAAAAACACAAAATAATAAATGTTGGAGAGGCTGTGGAGAGATTGGAACACTTATACACTGCTGGTGGGAATGCAAAATGGTACAACCACTTTGGAAATCCATTTGGTGCTTCCTTAAAAAGCTAGAAATAGAACTACCATAGGATCCAACAATTCCACTCCTTGGAATATATCCTAGAAAAATAAGAGCCTTTACATGAACAGATATATGCACTCCCATGTTTATTGCAGCACTGTTTACAATAGCAAAAAGATGAAGCAACCAAGGTGCCCATCAACAGATGAATGGATAAATAAATTATGGTATATTCACACAATGGAATACTACGCATCAATAAAGAACAGTAAGGAATCTGTGAAACATTTCATAACATGGAGGAACCTGGAAGGCACTATGCTGAGTGAAATTATACAGTTGCAAAAGGACAAATACTGTGTCAGAGCACTATTATAAGAACTTGAGAAATAGTTTCAACTGAGAAGAAAATATTCTTTGGTGGTTACGAGAGGGGCGATGGAGGGAGGGTGGGAGAGGGGCATTCACTAATTAGATAGTAGATAAGAGCTACCTTAGGTGAAGGGAAAGACAGCACACAATACAGGGGAGATCAACACAACTGGACTAAACCAAAAGCAAAGAAGTTTCCTGAATAAACTGAATGCTTCGAAGGCCAGCATAGCAGGGGCAGGAGTCTGGGGACCATGGTTTCAGGGGACATTTAAGTCAATTGGTATAATAAAATCTATTAAGAAAATGTTCTGCATCCCACTTTGAAGAGTGGTGTCTGGGGTCTTAAATGCTAGCAAGCAGCCATCTAAAATGCATCAATTGGTCTCAACCCACCTGGATCAAAGGAGAATGAAGAACACCAAGGACACAAAGCAATTACGAGCCCAAGAGACAGAAAGGGCCAAATGAACCAGAGACTACATCATCCTGAGGCCAGAAGAACTAGATGGTGCCCGGCTACAACCGATGACTGCCCTGACAGGGAACACAACAGAGAACCCCTGAGGGAGCAGGACAGCCATGGGATGCAGACCCCAAATTCTGATAAGACCAGACTTAATGGTCTGACTGAGACTGGAAGGACCCTGGTGCTCATGGTCCCCAGACCTTTTGTTGGCCCAGGACAGGAACCATTCTGAAAGCCAACTCTTCAGACATGGATTGGACTGGACAATGGGTTGGAGAGTGATACTGGTGAGGAGTGAGCTTCTTGGATCAGGTGGACACTTGAGACTATGTTGGCATCTTCTGCCTGGAGGGGAGATGAGAGAGTGGAGGGGTTAGAAGCTGGTGAAATGGTGAAATGGATATGAAGAGAGAGAGTGGGCTGTCTTATTAGGGGGAGAGTAATTGGGAGTGTGTAGCAAGGTGTATATGGGTTTTTGTGTGAGAAACTGACTTGATTTGTAAACTTTCACTTAAAGCACAACAAAAATTATTTAAAAAAAAAAAAAAGCTATCCAATCCTCTTGGTGAGCCACAAGCACTTCATTTGCTAGTCCCACACAGTCATTTGGGTGTGGAAATTATGAAAAGTGATTTCTACTTTAGTAAATCAGTTGTTGTCAAGTCAATCCTGACTCAGTTGTGTGAGAATAGGGCTGTCCTTTATATGATTTTCTATGGCTTATTTTTTGAAGTAGATCACCAAATCTTTCTTTCGAATTACCTCTGAGTAGATTCAAACCACGAACCTTTTGGTTAGCAGCCAACAATTCTTACCACACGGGGATTCCTTGGTGTTAGTGCTTGAATCTACCTGGATGGTCTTTAGCACTTCATTTAATCCCTCTGATGCTTATTTTTCTCATCCATAAAATAAAATTTAGATTTTATGAAGCTCATAGCTTTATGATTAAGTCAACTTTGAACTTATTGGATTGGAGGAGAAATATGAGAAAACACCCCACCTGGATAAAAAAAAAAAATAATAATAATTTTTTTTTTATCCTATAAAATTAGTGAGTACAGGGTTTGCCAAGTACGCATCAAGAGATGGAGAGATGGAGACAGAGATTTTGGAGTCACGGCAGAGGCTGCCATGTATTCTTTTGAACTCATTTCCATTTCCTCCTTGGTATATATTGCCCCCACATTTCTGCTTCCCTTACAGTTAGGTATATAACCATATCATTGAGTTAATAGCCAATGTAATGCAGGCCCAAAGTTACGGGTGCCACCTCGAGGCCAAAAATCCAAAGTCAAAACAAAACTCCTGCATGATCCTTTATGTGCTCTCTTTCTCATGCACTAGCCAGATGCAAAGGATCATGTGAAGGACTCTGAGACTTTGTGGATGGCATGAGCCCTTCGTGGAACAGCTGCCTAGGAGAGCCAACTGACTAGGAACACCTGGGTGGGATCATTCCAAGAGTAATCCAAAAATTTAGGAACTGTTTGTGCCAATATTGGGCTTTTCTTGAATAACACAGGAAGTCATCCATGTGGAAAAGACAGTTGGAGATAGTGATTCAAAACATCATGAGACTCAGAAGAAAGACTGAGAAATAAAGACCTAAGGGCACAATCCTGAGAAACACAACTGAGAGACATAAAAGACAACCAAGGAGAAAAGTGGAAAAATAAAATTGCTCATCACCACTGAAATCAAGGCAGAAATGAATCTCAAGAAAGGTCAAGATCAATAAGAAAAATGACATTTGAAATGATCAGAAAGAAGGTATTGCTAAATGACTGGAGCGTAATTGGTAGAAATGTATTGAAACAGGAGATACCCGGGCCTGACTGAGGATTAAAATATAAGAGCCCATATGGAGAGGTTAATTGAAGGAGCTAGGGAGAGGCTTGTGAGATTAATTTATCATAGAAAGTAGGCAGGACTAATTCCATAGTACAGGTAAATGGACTAGATTAAGAGAGGAAAAGAGAAACTTCTTTGAAGGAAAAGATAAGTGAATCATTGTGACACAAAACACGCTTAAAGTTTCATTTCTTCAAGACGATAAAGAAGCAACGTTCTGACTGAATTCTGGAGGGAAAAGCAACATTCGTATTGGTTATTATGGATTGGAACTCTGCTGTGAAAGAATTACGAGAGCATTCTTGTCTTCTTAATGAAACTTCTGGCAGTTTCCAAACACAAAAAGAAGTGTGGAATAAAGGAGGAAGAAAAATTTACTATTGCCATAATAAATTTTGGGGCCATTTAAAATACATCCATTTCTTCCAATTCTAATTAGGCAACTAATTTTACTTGTGTGACTCTTTCGGTGTGAAGAACCGTGAGCAAATAGTACAGGAAATAGTTCCTCTTTCGTCAAGTGAAACGTCCAGCAAATGGCGTGATAAGAAAAGCAATTCTTTTTTTTTAATTGTGCTTTAAGTGAAAGTTTACAATCCAAGTCAGTTTCTCATGCAAAATTTATACACACATTGTTATGTGACTCTAGTTGCTCTCCCTATAATGCAACAACACACTCCTCTCCACCTGGTATTTCCCAAGTCCATTCAACCAGCTTCTCTCTGCCTGTGACTTTTCATCTCGCCTCCAGACAGGAGCTTCCCACAGTCTCATGTGTCTACTTGAGCTAAGTAGCACACTTCTTACCAGTATAGTTTTGTGTCTTATAGTCCAGTCTAATCTTTGCTGAAGAGTTGGTTTCAGGAATGATTTCAGTTTTGGGCTAACAGAGAGTCTGGGGACCATGACTTCTGGAGTCCCTCCAGTCTCAGACCATTAAGTCCGGTCTTTTTTCCTGGAATTTGAGGTCTGCATCCCACTTTTCTCCTGCTCCTTTGGGGATTCTCTGTTGTGTTCCCTGTCAGGGCAGTCATTGGTGGTAGGCGGGCACCACCTACATCTTCTAGTTTCAGGCTGATGGAGCCTCTGGTTTATGTGGCCCTGTCTTTCTCTTGGGCTCATATTTTCCTTGTGTCTTTGGTGTTCTTCATTTTCCTTTGTTCCAGGTGGGTTAAGACCAATTGATACATCCTAGATGGCTGCTTGCCAGCCTTTAAGACCCCAGATGCCACTCATCAAAGTGGGATGCGGAATGTTTTCTTAATATACTTTGTTTGCCAATTGACCTAGCTGTCCCCTGAAACCACAGTCCCCAGACTTCTGTCCCTGCTACTCTGTCCCTTGAAGTGTTTGGTTGTATTCAGGAAACTTCTTAGCTTTTGGATTAGTCCAGTTGTGCCAACTCCCTCCATATTGTATGTAGTCCTTCCCTTCACCTAAAATAATTCTTGTCCACTATTTAATTAGTGAATACCCCTCTCCGACCCTCCCCACCCTCATAACCATAAAAAAATGTTTTTCTTCTGTGTTTAAACTTTTTCTTGAGTTCTTATAATAGTGGTCTTATACAGTATTTGTCCTTCTGCATCTGACTCATTTCACTCAGCATAATGCCTTCCAGATTCCTCCATGTTATGAGATGTTTCAGGGATTCATCATTGTTCTTTATCATTGTGCAGTACTCCATTGTGTGAATATACCATAATTTTGTTTATCCATTTATGTGTCGTTGGACACCTTGGTTGCTTCCATCATTTTTCTATTGTGAACAGTGCTGCAATGAACATGGGTGTGGATATATCTACTCATGTGAGGCCTCTTATTTCTCTAGGATATATTCCAAGGAGTGAGATTGCTGGATTGTATCGTAGTTCTGTTTCTAAATTTTTAAGGAAATGTCAAATCAATTTCCAAAGTGGTTGTACCACTTTACTTTCCCACTCACCAGCAGTGTATAAGTGTTCCAGTCTCTCCACAGCCTCTCCATTTATTATTTTGTTTCTTGAATTAATGCCAGCCTTGTTGGGGTGAGATAGAATCTCATTGTAGTTTTCATTTGCATTTATCTAATAGCTAACGATCCTGAGCATTTCCTCATGTATCTGTTAGCCACCCAAATGTCTTCTTTGGTGAAGTGCCTGTTCATATCCTTTTCCTATTTTTTAATTGGGTTATTTGTCTTTTTGTTGTTGAGATTTTGCAGTGTCTTATAGATTTTAAAGATTAGACAAATCAGACAAATTTTCATAGCCAATTTTTTTTCCTCATCTGTAGGTTGTCTTTTTAAGCTTTTGGTGAAATCTGTGGATGAGCATAAGTGTTTGATTTTTAGGAGCTCCCTGTTATCTAGTTTCTCTTCTGGTGTTTGTGCATTGTTAGTAATGTTTTGTATACTGTTTATGCCATGTGTTAAGGCTCCTAGTGTTGTCCCTATTTTTTCATTAATGATTTTTATCATTTTAGATTTTATATTTAGGTCTTTGACCCATTTTGCATTAGTTTTTGTGCATGATGTGAGGTGTGGGTCTTGTTTCATTTTTTTTGCAGACAGATAACCAGTTATGCCAGCACCATTTGTTAAGGAGACTGTCCTTTCCCCATTTAACTGACTTTGGGCCTTTGACAAATATCAGCTGCTCATAGGTGGATGAATTTACATCTGGATTCTCAATTCTGTTCCATTTGTCTGTGTATCTATTGTTGTACCAGTATCAGGCTGTTTTGACTAGTGTGGAGGTATAATAGGTTCTAAAATCAGGTAGTGTGAGGGCTTCCACTTTGTTCTTCTTTTCTGTAATGCTTTAATTATCCGGGGTCTCTTCCCTTTTCACATGAAGTTGTTGATTTGTTTCACCATCTCATTAAAAAATGCCATTGGAATTTGGATTGGGATTGCATTGTATCTACAGATTGCTTTAGGTAGAACAGACATTTTCACAATGTTGACTCTTCCTATCCATGAGCAAGGTATGTTTTGCCACTTATGTAGGTCTTTTTTGGTTTCTTGCAGTAATGTCTTGTAGCTTTCGTTGTATCTGTCTTTTACATCTCTGGTTAGATTTATTCCTAAGTATTTTATCTTCTTGGGAACTATTGTAAATGGTCTTGATCTGGTGATTTCCTCTTTGACGTTCTTTTTGTTGGTATAGAGAAATCCAACTGATTTTTGTATGTTTATCTTGTATCCTGATACTCTGCTGAACTCTTCTATTAGTTGCAGTAGTTTTCTTGTGGATTCTTTAGGGTTTTCTGTGTATAAGATCATATCATCTGCAAATAGAAATACTTTTACTTCTTCCTTACCTGTTCGTATTTTCTTTTTTTCTTTTTCTATTCTAATTGCTCTGGCTAGGACCTACAGCATTACATTGAATAAGAGTGTTGATAAAAGTCGTCCTTGTCTGGTTCCCACTCTCAAGGGGAATGCTTTCAGACTCTTCCTATTTAGGATGATGTTGGCTATTGGCTTTGTATAAGTGCAGTTTATTATGTTAAGGAATTTCCCTTCTATTCCTATTTTGGTGAGAGATTTTACCATGAATGAGTGATGGACTTTGTCAAATACATTTTCTGTATCAGTTGATAAGATCATGTGGTTCTTGTCTTTTGTTTTATTTATGTGATGGATTATATTGATTGTTTTTCTAATGTTGAACCATCCCTGTATACCTGGCATGAATCCCACTTGGTCCTGGTGAGTTTTTTTTTTTTTTTTTTTTTTTGATATGTTGTTGAATTCTATTGGCTAGAATTTTGTTGAGGATTTTTGCATCTAAGTTCGTGAGGGATATAGGTCTATAATTTTCTTTTTTTGTGGTGTCTTTACCTGGTTTTGGTATCAGGGTTATGTTGGCTTCATAGAATGAGTTTGGGAGTATTCTCCCTTTTCTATGCTCTGAAGTACTTTTAGTAGTAGTGGTGTTAACTCTTCTCTGAAAGTTTTTTGGAATTCTCCAGTGAAGCTGTCAGGGCCTGGGCTTTTTGGGGGGGGGGGTGGTTAATTACCTTTTCAATCTTTTCTTTTGTTATAAGTTTATTTAGTTGTTCTACCTCTTTTTGTGTTAGTTTAGGTAGGTAGTGTTCTTCTAGAAATTTGTTCATTTCTCTCGGTTTTCAAATTTATTATAGTACAATTTTTCATAGTATTTTGTCCTCTTATTCAAACACAAGCAACAACTTACTGGATAATAAATAACAATACTCAGGATTTATTATTCTAGTTTTCTTCTTGGAAGACAACTTTAGTAAGTTTCTAGTGAGAATAGGAAAACAATGCATTTGGTAAAGAAAAGGTAGAGTCACATTTGGCCTCTCTGGGCCTTAGTTCACCAGGTTTATGAATCTCCAAAGTTCATTCAAGATACAACAATTTATATAATTCTAGAAGTCTAGCACTCCTGACTGATTCATATTTGCCAGAAAAGATTAGGCAATCAGACAAAAACTGGTAAGAAAGTGACCATATTTCTGATGTTAGAGGAGAGAAGTAAAATATATTGTGGTGCAATGGGTAAACACTTGGCTGCTAATGGAAAAGTCAGAGGTTCAAACTCACCGGCCACTCCATGGGAGAAAGACGTGGCAGTCTGATTCCATAAAAATTACAGCCTTAGAAAACCTATGGAGCAGTTCTACTGTATCCTATAGGGTCATTATGAGCCTGAATTGATTTGATGGCATGAAACAACCACAAGATAAGCATGAGCGTTACTGAAGCCCCTTTTTCCTCTATTCTACCAGAGAAGCACTAATTTCTACTTCCTCGACATCTTAAAATGCCTAGCAACAGCCTAAATACTAACTCTGATTCTGGAAATGTTATTCAGCTTCTCACATTAGTACTGAATGGCATTTAAAAAAATGCTATGGAGAGGAAAGGCACAAGTTCTTTGTATGTAGACAAGGATCAATATGACAAATGTTGTCACATTTGTTTTCTAAGTAACTCCTCCAGTGGCTTTAGTAATTATGCAATTTGTGTACAGACTTGGGAACTAATAGTATTGGTATTCATAACAGAGCACAATATCTACTTAAAGCCTTGTCTTAGTCATCTAGTGCTGCTATAACAGAAATACCACAAGTGGATGGCTTTAACAAAGAAAAGTTTATTTTCTCACATTAAAGTAGGCTAAAAGTCCAAATTCAGGGTGTCAGCTCCAGGGGAAGGCCTTCTCTCTCCGTTGGCTCTGGAGGAAGGTCTTTCTCTTCAATCTTCCCCTGGACTAGGAGCTTCTCTGTGCAGGAACCCCGGGTCTAAAAGGACGTGGTCTGCTTCTGGTGCTTCTTTCTTGGTGGTATGAGGTCCCCCTGTCTCTCTGCTTGCTTCTATCTCTTAAATCTCAAGAAATTGCCTCAAGCACAATCTAATCTTGTAGGCCGTAGCCTGCCTCATTAACACAACTGCCGCCCATCCTCCCTCATTAACATCATAGAGGCAGGATTTACGACCTATAGGAAAATTACACAATACCAGGGAATCCTGGCCCAGACAAATTGATACTTATTTTTGGGGGGAGCATAATTCAATCCATGACAAGCCCAATAAGATTTCCAGTAATATTTTGCATGGAGTAAGGACTGTCTCAAAAACTGACTCCTCTTTTGTTGCAAACTAGCTAAGTCAACTGCAAAAACTCCTCATGTATATAGAGGTCATAATAGCTTAGTGCAAACCAGAATTCTAGTTGTAATCAGATAGCACAACTTTTGTAATCCATTTAATAAAAAAAATTGATGTCAAGAAAGGAGAATTTTTCTAAGAAATTCTGTAACAATTTAGCAGTAGTAGCTGTGCAATTTTTTTACGTAGAAATCTCAAATGATTTGGCTTGGCAATAAAAATTGTGTGAAGTCAGGGAAGACTGCAAAGGGAATGGCTTCAGCCTTGAACACCTTGTTTTATTCTTTTTGCAGTTTTGGGAAAATGAAATAAACCTTGGTGGGGAGCAGATCAAAAGGTTAGAGAGAGGAGACAGCATCGTTCTCTTTCCTGATTAGTCTATGAGGGCAATTAAACAAGAGCTATGAAGCAGAATTTTTCTCTTTTTTTGGGAGGAGGAGAATATAGCATGTTAGATAATCACAAATCTTTTGAATGCTATTTTACATGTTGAGATGCCTAAGGTCTCTTACTAATTGGGATAGCTTTGCAAGAGACTCCTGTTGGGATGACACATCTTGCTGAGGGGACTGTATGGGGTATAAGACAAGTGGTGAGATACTTTTTAAGCTTTTATAATTTCTCTGTGCATTTTATGTTTCTGCATAGGTCAATTAACTCTTTCATCTATTATTAGCCATTGGCTAGATCTGCCTCTATTTGTTGGTTGTGCTTTGTATCTGACGTTGTAGTTAATGTGCAAGATGGTGATTGCCTGCTTGACTCATGGCTCTGTCTGTTGGGCTGATGCCATGGACGGGGGACCCACGTGGGACAGATCATAGGAACTTTTTGTTCAAATGAAACTCACTAAATCCAGCCATGGAAAGGAACCACCTCTATTTCAAAAGGTGATTAGGCCCTGTCAGAGTGGTTCTGTCTCAGTCTTATAAGGTGGAAAAACATAAGGTTTTGATTTAGGGGACCTGGTTTCATATTTTGGCTCCACCATTTAAAAGCTAGATAAATCACTTACTTTGCCTGTAAAATAAAGAATTAACATTATTTATTCGTTAGAATTGTTATAATAGCAACAAAGAGCTGTGTATTCTTAGTGGTTTTCACATTTCACAGGGGTTCTAATTGGCTCTCTCCATTTCCTCGGAATCTTATGTAACAGAGATATCTAAATTGGAGGGAACTAATTCTGAATTAGAGGCAAGTAATCTCTGGGGCTTTCTCAGTGGAGTTTATTATTATTAACTATGTTAAGTGATCATAAGCCTCACCTCAGGAAACAGTTTAACATAATGGGTAAATTTGTATGGGCTTGGAATATGATAAAGTTGATTTCAAGTCCAAGATCTACAATTTATTAACTAAGTAATCTCAGTCAGTTCATTCAGATCCTAATATTTTAATCCTAATAGGGCACAATGGTTAAGCTCTCGACTGGCAGCTGAAAGGTCAGTGGTTGGTATCTACCAGCAGCTCTGTGGGAGAAAAGACCTGACGATCTGCCCTCGTAAAGACTGTTGTTGTGCCATCAAGCTAATGCTTGTGATGTTCCTGACACTTGGTGCATATCAGTAAGTATTAACTATTATATTTTGGAAAATAGAACAAATATATAAGAAAAAAGACTACTCAAAAGTATCATCTCTTTTTTGGCATTCTACAGATTATGCCTGGATAGGATGTGGGCATTCTAAGGCATGGAACATATTTTCTTAAATGTCCAGTATTTATCAACTAATGAGGGAGGGATAATATTTAATCTCAGCTATATTTTCACATGCCTTTGATTGCTTTGTGCACCTGGTGTAAAGATATCTGTAAAGCTAAATTCTACTTGTCAATACCTACATTGTCTAGATATAATTTTAATGGAATTAATAACGTTTATTAGTGAAAACATTGACTGGTAGTAGTGATAAGGGTGAGAATATCCTTATAGACACATTTGCTTTCCTCTTTTTCTTTATTTCTTCAGAAGTTTCTTAAGCATTCCTATCAGCATGAAAAAGGTAGGGATCCCACCGGGCACAGGGTAATCCTTGGGGATAAACGGCACATATAAAAAAATCTGTTTACTTATCATTTAGTGACAGCCGCCCAACTACCTTTCTCCCTACTGTGGAGAGTCACTGGCTGGATCATCAGAAGTTGATTAATAGTCAAAAAGTAGAATCTGTGAGAGTGTGGGAAATAACATACCCTCATACACACTACAGCTGAAAGTGAAACTAGTACTTTTTTTTTTGGAAAGGCAACTTGTCATATATACGAATAATCTTAAAATGCAGTTTCTCTTTGACTTAGCAATTGCAAGTTTATGACATTATTCTAAAAACCAGTTATATAAATGTGCAAATACATATACAATAGGATGTTCACTATGGCATTGTTTATAATAATGAAAAATTGGAAAATTCCTAAGTGGTCAACAAAAGGGGTCTGGCTATGGCACTCATATGACAGAATAATATGCACACATTCAAAAATGTTGTAAAAAATATATAATGGTATAATAAATATTTGTAAACTAGTGTCAAGTGAATAAAAGCCAGATAAAAAGACTATGTTCTGGTAACATCACTTTTGTATAAAATATTTGTTTATATGCTTAGAACTTCAAGGAGTATATATATCAAAAAGCAAAAAAGTTGTGTTGGTGCTATTTAGATGACTTTTTTTTTTTCTCTTTATCCATTTCTGCCAGTCCATAAACATGCTCTCATTTTGTAATTTTTTAATTTAAACATAATTGTAATTAAAAAGCATGCCTTCTTTCTAGAATTGTAAACACCATCAGAGCAGAAGTTTTTTTAATCTCTTTTGTTCACTGCTGCACTCCCAACACCAAGAAGAACACCTAGCCACAGTAGGGGTTTCAATAAATATTTGTTTAATAATGAATTCTCACTCTGCTGTATATTCTCCAGCATTGCCAGAGATCTAGGACCTTCTTAGGAGAGTTGTGTTAAAATGAATGATCTTCAAATAGCCAGTTCCCCAAAGAAAATTTCCTGTACCAAACAATCCCAGAAAGTTAAGGCAGTGTTCTAAATCTCTAAAATACTGCTGGTCTAGTTTATTGTAGCTGTAGAGGTGGGCACCAGGTGTCAAAACAAACACATAGCAAATAGCTATGCATGAAACAAACTAGTTACTCGCTCATCCATTTATTCAACAAAATTTGATGAATACTTATTTTGATTGTGTATTATGTAAAGTGCTGGGAATATAACAGCAAATAGGTAAAGATCTGTAGTTTATATTTTTGGTGGAGTTGGCTGCCCACTATCCCCTGAATACCCTACTTATGTTTGGAAAATTTCTCCCATTTTGAGACCTATATATGTAAGATGGAGCCCTGGTGATGCAGTGTTTAAGAGCTCAGACTGCTAACCAAAAGGTCAGCACTTTGAATCTACCAGCTGTCCCTTGGAAACCCCACGGGACAGTTGTACTCTGTCCTCTAGGGTTGCTATGAGTCAGAATCGGTACGTCAGCAACAGGTTTGTTTGTTTTTTGGTATATCCAAAGTACAGAGCCCCTGAGTGGTGCAAATGATAAATGGCTTGGCTGATAAACAAAAGGTTGGCAGTTTGAACCCACCCAGAGGCACCTCAGACGACAAGCCTGGTGATTTGCTTCTGAAAGGTCACAACCTTGAAAACCCTATGGAGCAGTTCTACTCTGCACACATGGGGTCTCCAGGACTAAGAGACCCCATGTGTGCAGAGTAAAACTGCTCCAAGATAGATGCCAGAAGCTTAATTTTCAAACTTCCTTTATAACTAGAGCCCAACAACATGTGATCTGGGTTTCTCCCAGAAGACTTTCCAAAGCAAATTTTGATTAGGAAACATAAGAGACGACAAAGAAGGCACAACAGGTAATCCATTTTCCTGGTAAGGGAAGCAGGGAAATAGCCAGTAGTTTGCATCGGTTCCAATGGTTGCACCTTGGGATCTGCACAAGCAGGAACATCTGTGGTGGCTAGTCCCAGCAGCAGTGGAAGACTCTCCTGTTAGCAGTCTTTCATTGTAATTTGGGTGTGGTTCTTGGTTGGAGAGACTCCAGTGATTCTCTGGCCTTCCCAATTAATTTGTGAATTGTCTAATATTTTCCCACAGTGTGCCTTCTCCTTCTGCTAGAGAATTCCTGTAGCTATTCAATCAATTTTGACTCATGATGGATGAATTGCTTCATAGGATTTTCTTGGCTGTAATCTTTATTACCTTTATTCTACTCACAAAGCCTTTCTTTTCTTTTCTTTTCTTCAAATATTCCAAGTATACCCCATTTCCAAGATTGTGCATTTACTGGTTAATGAAGGAGCCCTGGTGGCACAGTCATAAAGTGTTCGGCTGCTAACCAAAAGATCAGTGGTTGGAACTTACCAGCAGCTCTGAGGAAGAAAAGACCTGGAGATCTGCTTCCATAAAGATTGTTGTTGTTGTGTGCCATCGAGTTGATTCAGACTCATAGCGATCTTATAGGGCAGAGTAGAACTGCTTCGCCGGATTTCCAAGGCTGTAATCTTCACAGAAGCAGATAAATTACAGCCTAGGAAACCTTATGGGGACAATTCTACTCTCTTCCACAGGGTTGCTACGAATTGGAATCAACTGGACAGCTCACAACGACAATAATCTTTATAGATGCAGATCTCCAGGCTTTTCTCTATGTACTGCTGGGTGGATTCGAACTGCCAACTTTTGGATTAGTAGTCCAGCACAAACCCTCTGTGCTGCTCAGGGTCCTGCCAGAGTAATAGAACACACAATACAGCACCCATAATCTTGTCTTTCAACTCCCCACAGCCACCCACTCCCATTGCTACACTAAACACAGTACCACCACTCAAAACCAGTTTTGGTTAACCTACTCTTTGATCACTATCTTTTTCTCCAGGTCACTCCTTCAAGTTCTGCTATTTCAATTATTCTTCAAATCCTTTTTTCACTGCCCAAGGCTGTTACTCATGTACTCACTTCCCTCTGAAGTTGGTTAATTCTGTGATCCATTATTACAAGCAATTATTTTCATTTACTCTCAATAACTCTGCCACTCTCTTCTCCATCAAATTCATCTGACAAGACCCTATCCTGGTTAAATCCAATTTCTCTCTTACTTTATGCCAGCATCCTAGCAACTGAGTGAGACTGGTATAAAACACACTAACGTGCTGACTAATCTCACTTTAAAGTCAGCACCAATAATGTCAAAAAGACCCTTAGTACTGCCCAGCTATCATGTCTCTTCAGTCAACTGTCTCTGGCACTTCTGGGACAACTTATTCCACATCGTTCTACTGTTGGCCCCCTCTCCCCACCACTGCTTCACTCCTAGAGGATGTGGGAAAGATCTTCCAGATAGTTGTACTACCAAGTCTACTGCCCCACCTGAGTCTGTACCTAGTACGCTACATCTCTGTCTAATACTGTAGTTGAATTGCCCCGGTCCTATCAAGGCCAGTACATCTTTTCACATCCTGCATCCTTCTCTCTTTCACCTTCTGAAAGACATGATAATTGACCCATTTCAATCCTACATCATTAGAAATTTTCTCTTAACTGAATCATTCCCACCAGTATGAAATATGCTGTTTTATCTCCTACTAAAAATTATCCTTTGACCTCTCTGCCCTTCTAGGAAATTAATCATTGCTCTCTTCTCTAGCAAACTTCCTGTCTTAGTCTGGGTTCTCTAGAGGAGCAAAACCAGTGAAGCATATACAGCTATATATAGAGAGAATTTTATTTCAAGGAAATGGTTCACACAATTGTCGGGTCTGGAAAGTCCTAAATCTGTGGGTCAGGGAACAGACTGAAGACCTCTGCTGACTCACATGATTGCAGTGGCTGATTGTTATGGATTGAATTTTGTTCCTTGAAAGTGTGTGCCAAATTGGCTAGGCCATGATTCCCAGTATTGTGTGATTGTTCACCATTTTGTCATCTAAAATGTGATTTTCTTATGTGTTGTAAATCCTACCTCTATGATGTTAATGAGGTAGGATCAAAGACAGTTATGTTAATGCGGTAGGACTCAATCTACAAGATTAAGTTGTATCTTGAGCCAATCTTTTTTGAGATATAAATGAGAAGTGAGCAGAGCCACAGAGAGACCTCATACCACCAAGAAAGTAGTGCCAGGAGCAGAGCCTGTCCTCTGGACCCAGGGTCCTTGTGCTGAGAAACTCCTAGACCAGGGGAAGATTGATGACAAGGACCTTCCTCCAGAGCTGACAGAGAGAGAAAGACTTCCCCTAGAGCTGGCACCCTGAATTCGGACTTCCAGCCTACTGTGAGAGAATAACTTCTGTTTGCTTAACCCGTCCACTTGTGGTATTTCTGTTATAGTAGCACTAGATAACTAAGATACCAAAACCTGCAGGTCAGGCAGCAAGCTAGAGAATTCTGCACACTTACATTCCAAGAACCAGAGGTTAGACAATGAGAAGAGTGCAGGATTGAGAAAGACAGCAAGCTTTGCCAGAACATCTATTTATATACTGGAGGCATATCGTTCAGCCAAGGAAACTCCCCTTTCTACTGATTGGCTGCTTGCGTGAGATTACAAAATGGAAGCTGATTGCATAGTGTCTGCCAAACCACTGGGATTCATAGCCTAGCCAAGTTGATACATAGCATTAACCATCACATTTCCTTAAAAGATTTGTCAGTACTCATTTTCTTCTCTTCTACGGATCTGCAACCACCCTAGAATAAGCTCATACCACCATTTTTCACCCAGATCATTGTACTAGCCTCTTATTTGGTTTCCCTGCTTCCTCACTGATAAACCTAGATCCTCTTCACAGGAACTAGAGTATGAACTTTTAGAAATAGAAATAAGACCAAGTTAAAATATTGTTCAAAATCTTTCAGTGCTTTCATCTCACCAGAATAAAAGCCAAAATCCTTGCTAGAGCTTATGAAAACCTCAGTCAACACCACACTACTTTTCTGACCTCACTTTCTACTTCTTTCCATCTCCCTCCACTCCTTTTATTCCAGTCACTAAGGCTTCTGTCTTTTTTCTTCAAACATTCCACATACACTCCCACTACCAAGCTTGCTCCTTCTTCCTTGAATACTCTTCTCTTAAACAGCCACATGCATTCTTCATTCACTTAACTCTGCTTTTTTTTTTCCTCACATGTTACACTGTTTTGGAGGATTTTCCTTTCCACCCTGTCTACAACAGATCACTCTTTTCTTACCCTGATTTCTTTTTCTTCGGAGCACTTATCACTATATTATGTACTTATTTGTTTATTATCTATCTACTCTCACTAGAATATCATTTCCATGAGAATAAGAATGTCGTTTTATCACTTCTTTATCCTCAGTGCTAGGAGAACTAAAAGGAGCTAGTGCCATACTTCTCTTTGAAGGTTCTTTTCAGACAAGGTGACCCTGAACTGATGGCTAGGATGGCAAATAGGCTGGGTAACAAGTGAATGAGAGAGGAGAGAACATTGTGGAAAAGGGAATGGTATAAGAAAAGGCACAGAGAAATAGAAGCTTTAATTCTAGAGAGGTAAGTACTTCCTTTATAGCTATAGCCTAAGAGTGGACAGAGTAAGTAATGAAGTGGGGATTTCAGAGATAAACGTGGAATGGTAGACAAAGTGGTAAGCGTGTCCGGCTTAGTCTTCCTAAGTTTAGAAGTATAGCTTTATAAATACAACCATTCCACAGATTTTTCTATATTTTTAAATGCTTAATTTATTGAATATTAGAAGGACAATTAAGCCACTCTATATTGCTGTGGATGAACTGATGCAGAAAAAAAAAATCCAATTGCCTAATTTATGCTTTCCTTTCTGAAAAGCATTTAGTGCTTCTGGTATTTTCCAGCCTCTACTAAGTGAAATGGTGTAGCCTTGTATATTAACTGCATACATGAGATATGTTTTTATGAAGTAACAAAAACCACAGATTAAACAATTTTTTTATTCCAGTGAACAGTATTGGATTGTGTTCAGTCTGATTCAAGAATACTAAAGGAACAGGATTCCTTTTATCATGTACATACACATATACCACCCATTGCCTTTGAGTTGATCCCAACTCATAGTGACCCTATAGGACAGAGTAGAATTGCCCCATACAGTTTCCAAGGAGCAGCTGGTGGATTCAAACTGTTGACTTTTTGGTTAGTAGCCGAGCTTTTACCACTGTGCCAGCATGACTCCTTATCACATGCAGTAGTTATTAATTCTTTGAGACTTCGATAAAAATTATGGATGGAATACACAAAAAAATACATATAAACACCTGTAAGTGGTTTTGAATGTAATTTCCGAAGGTGTTAAGTGCACTCCAATGTCATTCTTGTCTACCTCATGTCCATTGATTTGGCTGGTAACCTCTTTTCTAACACATTGACTATGTTATGCATATGATGCCTAGGTATTAAAAAATACTCTGAAATGAATTGCATATTTTCAAAATTAAGTATTTCAGAGATTGTTAGCATGTGATATATACGTATATGTATATCTATTAGCAATAGTCCATATATATGTATAGGTCGGCAGTTAAACCAAACCTGTTGCCATTGAGTTGATTTCAGCTCATAGCAACCCTACAGGACAGAGTAGAACTGCCTGCCCCAAAAGCTTTCCAAGGAGCTGCTGGTAGATTCGAACTACTGCCAACCTTTTGGTTAGCAGCCGTAACTCTTAACAACTGTGGCACCAGAGCTCACTCTCTCTATTTATATATATAATCTTAGTTATCTAGTGCTGCTATAACAGAAATACCACAGGTGGATGGCTTTAACAAAGAGAAATTTAT
Organism: Loxodonta africana; assembly: GCF_030014295.1. NCBI lineage: Eukaryota > Metazoa > Chordata > Mammalia > Proboscidea > Elephantidae > Loxodonta > Loxodonta africana. The sequence continues at coordinate 125,881,352 of NC_087344.1, forward strand.
TCTCTCACAGTTTAGGAGGCTAGAAGTCTGAATTCAGGGTGCCAGCTCCAGGAGAAGGCTTTCTCTCTCTCTGTTGGCTCTGGAGGAAGGTCCTTGTCATCAATTTTCCCCTTGTCTAGGAGCTTCTCAGCAAAGGGAACATGGGAAAAAAGGATGCTCCCAGTGCTTCTTGCTTGGTGGTGTAAGGTCACTCTCCTCTCTCTTCTGTTACCTCTTTTATATCTCAAAACAGATTGACTCAAAATACAATCTAACCCTGTAGATTGAATCCTGCCTCATTAGTATAACTGCTTCTAATCCTGCCTCATTTACATCATAGAAGTTAGGATTTACAACACATGGGTAATTCCATTAGATCACAAAATGGAGGAAAACCACACAACACTGGGAATCATGTCCTAGCCTACTTAATACACATTTTTGCTGGACACAATTCAATCTATAACATATGTATATACACACTTATATATTTTATATGTGTATGTATATGATGCATTACTTATTCAGTATATTTGAGTGATTTGTAAAAACATTAGGTTCTCTAAAGATACTAAAAGTTTTAGAAAATAGTCACTTAATGAAAAAAGCAATAGGCAAATACTATTTAGACTGTATGAATGAAATAATGTAGGGTGAATTAGAATATTAGAATATTTCTAAAGTAGTGACAAAATGGTAAAATGTAAACTTGAGATACGTAGGCTCAAAAGTTTGACTCTGACCAATGTAATGGAGATTTTTATCATTAAGGATATGTTTGTGACTGCAAGTATCAAAAAACACAACTTGAAATACTTAAAGTCTTGAGAAGGTTGATTGTTTCACATATAAATAGTCTTGGAGAAAAATGACTCCAAGCTTGTATAGTTTAGCAGCTCAGCAATGTCATAAAACATTAAGGTTCTTTCCATTTTTCCACTGTCACAGCTTCAGGGAGTTGTCTTGGTCTTTAGGTCAGCTTCCCATATGGTTGCAACCATGGCTGCGGCAGTTTCAAATGTCACATCGTGACATGCCAACATCCAGAGGAATAAAATGAGAGTCTCTTCTTTGCATTTTGTCCTATAAAGGCCTACTGTTAGACTCAAGAGACCCCATTCTTGGGGTCAGAATGGGCCAAATGCCCATCTGTAAACCAATAATTGTAAGGAGAATAGGATAAACTCGATAGAGTTAAACTGTTTGGGATTTTCCCCTGAGCTAAGAATAGAATTATATTCTCTAAGGTATAAATCCGAAGAAGAATTGATGCCTTTGAATTGTGGTGTTGGTGAAGAATATTGAATATACCATGGACTGACAAAAGAACAAACAAATCTGTCTTGCAAGACGTACAACCAGAATATTCCTTGGAAACAAGGATGGAGAGACTATTCTCTCATGCTTTGGATATGTTATGCTTGGTAATGTGGAGGGTCAGCAAAAAAGAGGAAGACCCTCAAAGAGACGGATTGACACAGTGGCTGAAACAATGGGCTCAAGCACAGCAACAATTGTGAGGATGGTGTGGAACCAGGCAGTGTTTCGTTCTGTTGTGCATAGGGTTGCTATGAGTTGGAACCGACATGATGACATCTAGCAACAACAACAAAAACGTATAAATATATGGGTTAAATTGGGGTTCTCTCAACAAAGAAGAAAGGGAAAAGTATGGGTTTCAATCTCTTCTATAAGAATTGGTCGAAAACATGAAAGAAAAGCATTTTGTTAGCAAAATAGGGTTACTGTATTTTTACACAAATAACATGTGCTTTCTATGTTTGTTTGCTGACCACACCTGTTCCCCCATGAGGTATTTTCTTAGGTGCTGCTATGTCAAATTTCTTTACATGTTAAAAAAAAAAAAAATTAGCATAGCACTGCTTACAAAAATACCTCATGGGGGGAGGGAGCAGTTCACAAACAAAAGTAGAAGGTATGTATTATTTGCATAAAAATACAGTATTTGAAATATATGTCTACTACATTGGCTTAACTGGAGGATGGTTGGGAAAAAATGTCATGACATCATTAGCTTCGTGAAAACCAAAAAACCATACTCATTGCTGTCGAATCGATTCCTACTCATAGCGACCCCATATGTTACAGAGTAGAAATGTTCCATATAGTTTTCTTGACTGGCAGATTGCTAGGCATTTCTTCCACTGTGCCACTGGGTGAGTTCAAACCTCCAACTTTCAGGTTAGTAGATGAGCACAAACTGTTTCTGCCATCCAGGAGCCTCTCATTAGCCTTATAAACACCTTTTCCCCACCAAAAAAAAAAAAAAAAAAAAATTTGCTGTCAAGTCGATAGCAACCCTACAGGACAGAGAAGAACTGCCCCATAGGGTTTCCAAGGTTATAACCTTTATGGAAGTAGACTGCCACATCTTTCTTCCATGGAGTGGCTGTTTTGAACAGCCAACCTTTTGGTTGGCAGCCCAGTGCTTAACCCGAGCCAACAGGCATCCTTTTCATTAGTTTCATAGGAGCTGATTAGTACACTTATTGAAATATCTGCTAATATTTGAGAGAGATTATGCTGTGATTACCTTGAATAAATCATCTAACCCCTCTGAGACTGAGTTTTTCATTTTTAAAATGCAGAAAAAACAACCTGTCCTGCTTACCTCATAGACTTGCCTTGGGGGCCAAAATTATATATGTGAAGGTTCATTGTGAACTATAAAATATAATTTAAGAGTTGTTACTTCACAGGAAGGAAGAAGCTCTACAATAAAATTCGTGAGTCAAAGAAGAATTGTTGCAAATAATTCTGGCACATTTTCCCCAAAATTAAATAAATTAATGTGATATTTTTGTTTCTAGTCCATTTCACTCAGATTTCGAAGCACTTGACATAAACCATCTTATTAAATTGCTGTCATTGAAGAACAAGTGTTACTATTTTCCCTGTTTAGAAATAAAGAAATTTAGAGATCGCAACTTGATCAGGACCCAGCAGTGGATAGGTAATGAGGCTAGAAATAGAATCTTGTCTCTTAATATCTGGCTCAGTTTTTCCCAAAGAACTTGACCACTTTGACATTAAATATAAATTCTAATGTTTTGTCTTAATTTATTTTGTCATCTACAACAGTGTCTTTAAAACTTTTTGACAGTAAAAAAAGGCTTTAGTATTGTATTAGAAATTAGTACATACATGCACATACACACGTACATGGAAATATACAAATGCATCTACACAAACAAATCAGAAAACGATACCCTTCTTTGTAAAATTAAGTCTGATATTTTCTTCTTTGTTAAATTTCACTAAAAATACTTATTGCAAATCACTAGATTGATTTCATGACCAACCAATAGATTGTGACCTGTAGTTTGAAAACACTCAAAACAGTGAAACAGTGGTCTTAGTGATCTAGTGGAAACTCTGGTGGCATAGTGGTTAAGTGCTACAGCTGCTAACCAAAAGGTCAGCAGTTCGAACCCACCAGGCGCTCCTTGGAAACTCTGTGGGGCAGTTCTATTCTGTCCTATAGGGCCGCTATGAGTCAGAATTGGCTTTAGTCTCATTTTATGGGCCTGTCCAATCTTTGGTTTTGGTTTAGTCATCTAGTGCTGCGATAACAGAAATACCACAAGTGGATAGATGGCTTTAATGAGGAGAAATTTATTTCCTCACAGTAAAGCAGGCTAAAAGTCCAAATTTAGGGCATCAGCTCCAGGGGAAGACATCTCCCTCCGTTGGCCTTCTCATCAGTGTTCCCCCAGACTAGGAACTTCTCTGCTCAGGGAACCTGGGTCCAAAGGACACGCTATGCTTCAGGCACTGCTTTCTTGGTGCTATGAGGTTCCCCTCTCTGCTCGCTTCCCTTTCCTTTTCACCTCTTAAGAGATAAAAGGAGGTGTAGGCCACACCCCAGGGAAACTCCCTTTACATTGGATCAGGTAAGAGTGGCATTACAATTCCACCCTCATCCTCCTTAACATAAAATTACAATCACAAGATGGAGGACAACCACACAATACTGGGAATCATGGCCTAACCAAGTTGATACCCACATTTTTGGGGGGACAAGATTCAATCCATGACCAGTGGTAACCTAGAGATTTAATGCTAGGTTACCACTTGTGATGGATTTAATTATGTTAGCAGAGGTTCTATAAATGTGTTTTGTTTTGCCTGGGCAGTGTTTTTGTTTATTCGTCGGTTCATTCTTTTAGCACAAGCTTAACCTTAGAACTATTGAAGAAGAATTTGATGCCTTTGAATTATGGTGCTGGAGAAGAATATTAAATATGCCATAGACTGCCAGAAGAATGAATAAATTTATGTTGGAAGAAGTACAGCCAGAAAGCTCCTTAGAATCAAGGATCATGAGACTTCATCTCACGTACTTTGGACATGTTATCAGGAGGGACCAGTCCCTGGAGAAGGACATCACATTTAGCAAAGTAAGTAGTGCATCAGTCAAAAAGAGAAAGGCCCTAAAAGAGGAGGATTGACACAGTGGCTGGAACAATGGGCTCAAACATAGCAACAATTATGAGGGTTGTGCAGGACTGGGCAGCATTTTGTTGTGTTTTACATAGGATTGCTGTGAGTCAGAACTGACTCTACGGCACCTAACAAGAACAAAATATGGGTATTCATATATATATATATATATATATATATATATTATTATTTTTTAAATCCTCAAAGTTGAGAACACAGAATTTTGTATTGTTCCTGGGCAATCTCATCCAAACCAATGGTGTTACCACAATCAATACCCTACTGTACTGGATGTATTCATTAAACTTAGCAAGTGCTTAATTTGAACTTAAGATTTCCAGCCAATCTCGTCCAACCTGTGTCTCCCTTACACTTCAATGACCTACCCTTGTAATACATATGCAATTCTCTACAACAATTTCCTGGCTCTACATTTTTTTTTGTTGTTGTTGTTATTATTTTATTTTATTTTTAATTGTACTTTAGATGAAGGTTTACAGAACTAGTTTCTCATTAAACAGTTAGTACGTATATTGTTTTACAACATTGGCTAACAACCCCATGACATGTCAACACTCTCCCTTCTCAAACTTGGGTTCCCTATTACCAGCTTTCCTATTCCCTCCAGCCTTCTAGTCCTTGCCCCAGGGCTGGTGTGCCCCTTTAGTCTCATTTTGTTTTATGGGACTGTCCAATCTTTGGCTGAAGGGTGAACCTCAGCAGTGACTTCATTACTGCCTGGCTCTACGTTTTTACTTCGGTGGCTGGCACCACCACTTACTCAGGCAGCAGTGAGGCATTTCCACTTTACCTTTCCTCCACTAATGAAAGATTTGCATTATTCATTACTTCTGCTCTCACTGCCCCTAGTTAGTTCGGGACATCATCATACTTTACCTGGACTATTGCAATGTCTTGTTAGCAACTTTTTTTTAATCTCTCATTGTTCTCAAAGCAGTTCATCATGCTACAGCCAGAGTGATCCTTTTTCCCAGAAGGAAAAAAAAAATCTAAACTCTTTTCTGCAACAAACAAAAAACAAGGTCTTTTATGACCGGGCTTCTGCTTGCTCGTCCCATGGTAATCACTACAACTCCCTTCATATACCTATCCTTTATTTACCTTATTCCCAGGATGTGCCATGCCGTTTCATGGCTCTGGACCTTTGTTCATACCCAGACTACTGAAAGAGCTCCCTCAGTTGATTCCTTCTCTTAATCCATACTCTGTCCACCCTGCCAGGTGCTGGGGAAATACCCCTGTGCTCTAATTCTGTCTCTATCTTTGAATATTTTTTATGATTTATGATAAATCGCTTCCTTGAATCTTGGTTTGCCCCCGACTCAGAAGAATCTTGCGAGGTTTAGGCTTACCACATGTAAATTGCACAGCAAAATTTCTGGACAACTGTGCAGGCATTTTCTAGCCATCTACTACATGTTTGTAAAGTTGAATGTAAGTATTTTCTCTAATAAAATTAAAGCATTTAAAGTTACTTGGTTCTGAACAAATAATGTATTATCTAAAAATGCAAATTTAATTCTATATGTATACATTGAACATTAACTTTAGGCCAAATCTTAAGGTAAAAAGTACTTAAACTACATGTGCAATCAGTATTTTCTTTTTTTGTATCAATGTCATACATACTCTAAAACATTTTTTTAGACATGTATTTATTTTTGATAATAATAATGAATTCTATAAAGCATTTTGTAGTATCATGTATTCTTGGTTTTTATTAAGTGGCCTGAAGGTCAAAAAACTTGAAAACGGGCCTAACTTTTGTAAACAAAGCATCCCAAGTCTGCCTGTTGTTGTCTAGTCGATTCTGACTCAGTGACCCTATGGGACAGAGTAGAACTGCTGCATAGGGTTTCCAAGGTGTGGGTGGTAGATATGAACTGCCAACTTTTTGGTTAGCTGGTGTAGCAAGCCATAGCTCTTAACCACTGTGCCACCAGGGCTCCAAACAAAGCATCATAGTAGTTTTAAATGGTAATGAATTGATCAATTTGGAGAGGTAGTTAGTAAACTGTAACGTTAGCTTCAGTCACAATGAAAAAATCTTTATTAATGATCTACGAAAGGGAGTAAATAGCACTTTAATGAAATTTGAAAACAATGCCAATATTAGCAAGAAAAGAAGAGTCATAAAAATGAACTACTCCATCTTAGAATGGGAGCCGGACTTAGAGCTAACTGAGATTTAAGCTCAAATTGGACAAATTAATCAGAAACATGGATGTTCAATAGATAGGAATGGCAGCTAGGGTGAAGAGAGATCATTGCAGGGTCTCAGGGGCAAATAACTCCCCTGTTAGAGAGTGCTGGAAACAGGGAAGTTAATAGAGGCATTTCTCCTTGTAAAGGTCTTCAGAACATTGTCCCAATCACACTCCATTGGGGAAACAGCTCATACCAAACAGCTGGCCTGGGGTGGAGGGGTTCTATATTTCCTATGGGCGCCCTCATAGGAAAATAGGTGAGCCAGCCATTGGATGTATCTTGGTAAGTAATAAGGACCAGGGAATAGTCAAAGCACTTCTACAGTGGAGAAAATTTTTACACAGGGCCCAGGGAATTAGAATAAGAAGGATCATGAGCAAATTAACAGAGTCAGATTTTAGTTCTGGATTTAATGGAAAATGACTAGAGTCTAAAAACTCTGTTCTTCAGAAATAAACTGCTTAGGAAAGTGGTTGGAAACTGTTGACACCCAGAATGCACTAATTTCCAGATGACAAAACCTAAGATGTATTGCTCTAGACGGATCCTTTGTCAGAGCAGGATTGAACAGATAACCTATTTGGTCTTTTCTATCTCTGGCTCTTTCTCATTTCCACTTCCATTATTCTGTGAATATACAAGAAAGGAAAATATAATATTGTTAAAGCTCAGGTATGATTTATTGACTCACTGTATCTGTAAGATAACACATGTACATTGTGTTGTTATACTTGATGGCACATTTTTTCATGAATAGCCTCAAATAGAGTAAACAGACTCATAAAGCCTGTTTAAAGAGTCAGCGCATAAGTTACTGCTGGTGGTGTCTTGGGGCTGTATTAACTTATGCACGTCATTTTTCTTACTTCCTTTTCCCTCTCTCCTCCCCTTTTTAATTAATAGATTTTCTCACTCACGAGCATTTAGCATCGCCTTGTTTGCTTGATGCAGCTCTCCTTTGGGGCTTCTCCTGTGGATGTAGTAGAGGAGCATGGGGGAAGCTGTTTGATGAATCACAAGTTGTTGAAGGCAGTTATGGTAGCAGTGATAGAGAAACAGAATATTTGCAAAATGCCAGAGGTGAAGGAATAGGACACACATGATTAAAGCTGCCATAAAATAAAATGTGTCAAAGCAACAAAAGCCATAAACAAGATATATTCTGGCAATGTCAGTGTCCCCACACATCCAGGGTGCCATGAAGCATATTACTGAAGAAAGTCCATTAGGAGTAGAGGAGGAATTTTTTCCCGTTGACTATGAAAACTTATGCTGAACTATAAATGTTTTCTGCCCCAGGAATTTTAGCTGAGACACCTGGGGACCGCGACTTTAAATTCCATTCAGAGAGCAAATACTGGCAGCACCGTTTGAAAGAGGAAGAAGGAAGGTTTGGGGGTGAGGTATGAAAGGTGAATTGAGGAGGGAGAATTAAAGGCTGAAGCTGGGTTTGGGGAATTGCTTTAGAAGGTTAGGAATCACGCTGTGAAAAGCACCTGTGTTGTCCTTTCACAAAGATAATTTTGCCATGTAGCTGGAAGTATCAGAAATGCCTGCCTCCACTTCCTTCCCAGAATCCATGACTATGGGATAGGTGGACTCTGCTGAGTGAAACATGAAATATGTCTGTAGAAAACAAAATGGTAGTTTATTCTTGCCTGATGAGATTCAAACTACTTTGATATAAGTGATTGGCTAGAAAGGGAATTGATTGGAAACCTAGCAAAGTAACGTAAATACCTGGGGAGGTACAAGGAGCGGGCTATAGTGATTGCTTCAATAGCAGACACGTGCTCCCCTGCATGGAAAACTCTGCCTGTTTGGGAGGTAGACTTGTAGGACTGGAGACAAGAACATTTAGAAGGTGTAGGCAGGGTTTGGGTGGGAGAGAAAACTAAGGCTTCAACTAAAGATAACACTTTAGGAATTGGGTTTAAACCGAAACAAACTCTTACAGTGCCCAGCTTGGAGAAAATATACACAATTTTAATCGACACATAAAAATATCTAATGGAGGCTTGCAGAGTTTGGATGCCTTAAAATGGCTTTCTGATGCCGTAAATCTATGACCACTCTGATGAGGAGCTAATTTGCCTTCAATAGAAGCTTTTTGGAATCTCCAGTAGGAGTGGTGATGAAGCTGTCATGTGAAGGAACAAAACTGGAGGAAACTGGAAAAGCCCCTTGTAGGAGATGCACTCCAGCCCAGGAGAGAAATCCCAGAAGAATGAAAATCAGGAAACACTGTTAACGAGCAGGTAGAAGGGATATAGGAGGCCCTGGGCAGTGCAAATGGCTAATGCACTTGGCTAACAGAAGGGTTGAAAGTTTGAGATCACCCTACAGATGCTTGGGAAAAAAGGTCTGCTGATCTACTCCTGAAAAACCATCCACTGAAAACCCTACTCTGACACATATGGGGTCATCAGGAGAATTGACTCAGTGGTGACTTTTTTTTTTTTTTAACTGGATGTTTGATCTTGGTAAAGTCACCTACATCAGATCCCTTATTTACAAAACAAAGGAACTAGTACCAGATGAACTATGATGCCTCTTCTGGTTGGAAAACTACAATTTTTAGAAAATTAACTTCTCTGAGTCAGTTTTTTTATCTGTAAAGTAAAAACAAAAACCAAAAAACCATTGCCGTCAAGTTGATTCCAACTCATAGCAACCCTGTAGGACAGAGTAGAACTGCCTCATAGAGTTTCCAAGGAGTGTCTGGTGGATTCAAACTGCCTACCTTTTGGTGAGCAGCTGTAGCACTTAACCACTTCACCACCAGGGTTTCCATCTGTAAAGTAGGGGTATTAAAAATAATCCTTCTCCCCAGGGTTGCTGTAAATCAGCCAGGTGCAAACTGTACAATATTATATAATTCTAAGAATTATTATCATCCTCATCCTCATTACCATTCTTTGTTTTTCACGTTTTCCTATAAACATAGAAAGTTCCATGTGGGAACCTGTTACATTTCTTTGAACATGCTTAAAAAAAATAAGACAATATGCATTTCTAAAAATATTTTGTAAGTGTTTGCTTAAATTTTATTCTTTATAAATATCTGAACTCATCTTGCAATAAAATGTGTACTTGTGTGATTATAATCATTTCCATGGTAACAGATCGGGGGTGACACACAAAGGTCTGAGACTTGACTGTAGGTTCAAGCAGCAGGAGAAACTGGTTTCAGACCAAATAAGCTCTTATTCAAGTAAAACTGTCGAAAAACACTGCCAAGGGAATACAGAAAATAACCGGGGACGGAAATTGCTTTTGGAATAAATGTTCTATTCTTTCAAGTTTGCTCTGGCAGAAAAGTGCCCCTTTGAAGAGACTTAATAGAACCATTAGAGGGACCAAATATGAAATATCTCATGAAATCTTAAAAGGTTTATTTTATAGCCATTTTTTTTTTCCTTACAGGTATATGGAGGAAAAAGAAACTAAAGAGATAAAATTTGTACTCTTGTACACAAATGCACAAGGCTATTGATGTAGAACAATTATGTGAAGATGTATTCCAAATATGCTATCTAATCGGTGTTTTACTATGTCCCTTGTTATTGTTTATGCATTCTGCGCTACTCACATGTCTGGACGTCAAACTGAAATGCTTTGTTTTCCCTTGACTTGCTCATTTACTGAGATTTTGCACTTATTCCTAGCTCTTTAATTTAATAGTCAAGTGACATTCTCCTCATTTTTGGTGAAACCTTTTAACACAACTTGGCTTTCTCTGATTTATCAGTTATTGAGCACCTAAAATATACCAGGAACTGCTCATTCATTGTACAAATGTGACCTGGGTGCTTGACCTAGGCCCTAGAAATAAAAGAATGGATAAGACTTAATTCCTGCTCCCAAATAAATTATAGTTTGGTGGAGTTGAAATACAAACCATTGAAATATAATAATAATGGGCTACAGTGTCATCAATGAGCCCCGGTGATCCAATTGCTAAATACCCACTGCTAACCAAAAGATTGGTGGTTCAAACTCATCCAGTGGCTCCCTGGGATAAAGATTTGGAGATTGTGCTGTCTTTACAAAAGCAGATTGCCACATCTTTCTCCTTCAGAGCGGCAGATGGGTTTGAACTGACAACCTTTTGGTTAAAAGCTAAGTGTTTAACCACTTGCTACCAGGGCTCCTCCTGTAAAGATTACAGGCTAGCAAACCCTATGGGGCAGTTCTACTCTGTCACACGGGGTCACTACAAGTTGAAATTGACTCACTTGTTCCCAACAATGACACGGTGTCATCTAATTGGAACAACTCATCCAGCGTTGCTTGAAGGAGGGGAGTTGAGGTTATTAGATGTGTTAATAGTTTAGGTGAGGCACAAATAGGCCATCAGGAATTAGCCCACTCAAACTGGGAAGAGGGAAGGGGGTGCAGGAAAGGGGGAGTGAAGTATTTCTAGACTTAGAATGGGGGGCCCCCACGTCTGTCAGTTTGTCATTCTATGGGGGGTTGTGTGTTCCTGTGATGCTGGAAGCTATGTCCCCAGTATTCAAATACCATCAGTGTCACCCATGGTGGACAGGTTTCAGCTGAACTTACAGACTAAGACAGACTAGGAAGAAGGACCCAGCAGTCTACTTCTGAAAAGAATTAGCCAGTGAAAACCTTATGAATAGCAGTGGAACATTGTCTGATATAGTGCCGGAAGATGAGCTCCTCAGGTTGGAAGGCACTCAAAATACAACTGGGGAAGAGCTGCCTCCTCAAAGTGGAGTCGATCTTAATGACTTGGATGGAGTTAAGCTTTCGGGACCTTCATTTGGTGATGTGTCATTACTCAAAATGAGAAGAAACACCACAAACATCCATTAATAATTTGAATGTGAAATGTATGAAGCATGAATCTAGGAAAATTGGAAATCATCAAAAATGAAATGGAATGCATAAAGGTCCACATCCTAGGCATTAGTGAGCTGAAATGGACTGGTATTTGTCATTTTGAATCAGGCAGTCATATGGTCTACTATGCCAGGAATGACAACTTGAAGAGGAATGGCATTGCATTAATCATCAAAAAGAACATTTCAAGATGTATCCTGAAGTACAATGCTGTCAGTGATAGGATAATATTCATAGGCCTACAAGAAAGACCTTTTATTATTCAAATTTACTCACCAACCACTAAGGACAAAGATGAAGAACTTGAGGATTTTTACCTATTTCTGCAGTCTGAAATTGATGCAACAATCAAGATGCACTGATAATTACTGGTGATTAGAATGCAAAAGTTGGAAACAAAGAAGAAGGATCAGTAGTCGGAAAATATGGCCTTGGTGATAGAAACAATGCTGGAGGTCTCATGATAGAATTTTGTAAGACCAATGAATTCTTCATTGCAAATACCTTTTTTTCACTAACAAATGGAGGCTATTCACCTGGACCTCCCCAGATGGAATACACAGGAATCAAATCGACTACTTCTGTGGAAAGAGACAATGGAGGAGCTCAATATCATCAGTCAGAACAAGGCCAGGGGCTGACTGCAGATCAGACCATCAACTGATCATATGCAAGTCCAAGTTGAAACTGTAGAAAATTAGAGTAAGTCAACAAGAGCCAAAGTATGACCCCGATTATATCCCACCTCTATTCAGAGACCATCTCAAGAATAGATTTGACTCGTTGAACACTAATGACCAAAGACCAGATGAGTTGTGGAATGACATCAAGGACATCATCCATGAAGAAAGCAAGAGGTCATTAAAAAGACGGGAGAGAAAGAAAAGATCACAATGCATGTCAGAAGAGACTCTGCAACTTGCCCTTGAATGTCGAGTAGCTAAAGCAAAAGGAAAAAATGAAGTAAAATCACTGAACAGAAGATTTCAAAGGGCAACTCGAGAAGACAAAATGAAGTATTATGATGACATGTGTAAAAACCTGGAGATAGAAAAACAAAACGGAAGAACACACTCAGCATTTCTCAAGCTGAAAGAACTGAAGAAAAAATTCAAGTCTCGAGTTGCCATACTGAAGGATTCTATGGGAAAAATATTAAACGACACAAGAGCCATCAAAAGAAGATGGAAGGAATACACAGAGTCACTATGCCAAAAAGAATTGGTCTATGTTCAACCATTTCAGAAAGTAACATATGATCAGGAACCAATGGTACTGTAGGAACAAGTCCAAGACTCACTGAAGGCATTGACAAAAAACAAGGCTCCAGGAACTGATGGAATATCAACTGAGATGTTTCAACAAACTGATGCAGCTCTGGAACTGCTCGCTCGTCTATGTCAAGAAAATTGGAAGGCAGCTACCTGGCCAACCAACTTTAAGAGGTCTATATTTACGCTTATTTCTGAGATAGATGATCCAATCAAATGTGGAAATTATCGAACAATATCATTAACATCACATCCCAGCAAAATTTTGCTGAATATCATTCAAAAGTGGCTGCAGCAGTAATTGTGCACTTGAGGAGTCTGTAAATGGATTAAGAGGCAGTAGTTCAAACAGTACAAGGTGCATCTCACCCAGTCCATGGTATTTTCAGTTGCCTCATATGTATGCAAAAGGTGAACAATGAATAAGGAAGAATGAAGAAGAATTGAAACCTTTGAATTGTGTTGTTGCGGAAGAATATTGAATGGAGTGCCAAAAGAATGAACAGATCTGTCTTAGAAGAAGTGCAGCCAGAGTACTGCTTAAAAGCAAGGATGGTGAGATTACATCTCACATACTTTGGACGTGTTTATTAGGAGGGACCAGTTCCTGGAGAAGTACATCATGCTTGGTAAAGTAGAGGGTCAGCAAAAAAGAGGAAGACCCTTAACGAGATGGATTGACACAGTGGCTGCAACAACGGGCTCAAGCATAGCAATGATCGTGAGGATGGTGCAGGACCGGGCAGTGATTTTTCCGTTGTATATAGATAGGGTCGCTATGAGTTGGAACCAACTTGACGGCACCTAACAACAACAGCAAGTGAAAAAGTGCTGGGATTTGGTGTTAGGCAGAAGATGATGTGATCAGCCTGGACATGGTGGGTTTGAAGCTTGCAGAATATCCAAATAGAGATGTCTAGTAAGATGTAGGAGCCCTGGTAGCATAATGGTTAAAAGGTTGGCTGCTAACCAAAAGGTCAGCAGTTAGAATCCACCAACTGCTCCTTGGAAACCCTATGAGTTAGTTCTATTCTGTCCTATACAGTCGCTATGAATTGGAATTGGCTCAATGGCAACAGGTTTTTTTTTTGTTTTGTTTTAGTAGTAAAGCACATAAGCCTGAATCTCAGAAAAGAGATCTTGGCTGAGATTGATTTAAAATTATTAAGAATTATTATTAAATTATTGCCATTATCAGAGGGCAAGTTAAAAGTTAAAGCTGTGAGAGTTAACGAAATTACCTATGCAGACTAATGTAAAATGAAAAGAGAATGATGAAAAAAATTTCTATAAATAGAAATGTACTTAGATTTTTTATTTAAGATATTGGTAATCGGTTATCTAGTTGCTGTTGTGTCAGTTCTGACTCCTAGCTACCACTGTGCGCTCCACAGGGTTTTCATGGCGGTAATCTTGTGGAAGCGGATCACCAGGCCTGTCTTCTGAGGTTCTTCTGAGTAAACCCGAGACAATTTCTTCCTTTTTGTTGGTGGATATATGAAATGAGATTCAAATATATCTGAGTCGATGTTCCAAGTAAATAGCAAATATATTTTATTCTGAAGGTTTATTTCTGTGGTAGTTAGATATTTAAATATTTTTATTCTCTTTGATTTAAATTCCAATTGATTTGATTTTCAGTTTAAGGTCTTTTAAAATCTAATTTTCTTTTGGTTGTGTTCATTGTCAAAGTGTTCCAATTAGCATAAAGATTAAGCTTAAATTCTACTAACTAGTAAGGGAGTTTAAAATTTTCAACTAACTCCAATAATACACTCAAATTTTGAAATAATTGACTTTCTAAACATTACATTTTTCTGTGCTTTTGATTTTTTTTTTTATTTTGATTTCGGGTTGCATAACTTTAACAGCTGTATCTTAATGCACTATGAAGAGATGATAATTCATGTTCTTGGCTAGAACATTCATCACTGTGGTATCCCGTTTATGATAGTAACACACACACACATTTGCATGCACATGTGCGAGCACACAAGGGTGTGTCTACCTGACGATATCTATTATGTTTGGCTTCAGGGAATTGGAGAGATTATCAGAGGGAGGAAAAGATCCAAACGGCTGGAAACAATGAGTCCTAAACCTTGAGACATTCGTTCTTTGAGCACCTACTTATCTATCTTCTGTTTCAGAGACTGTGCTACGTGCTGGGAATACAAAAATCAGCCATGAACGGAATTACCTGGACCCTGTTCTTATAGAGCATATAGAATGTTTACTTTGTACGTGCGCCTGAATAGGCTGTTACACAAGCCCTCTCCTTATGGTGTGAAAAGGAGCTGGCCCAGGCCTTCGGCTGGCAGCTCTGATTGTCTGTAGAGCAGGTCATTGTAACTCAGCTTTTTAATTCCATCACCTGCATGAAGGTTTGATCTTGCCTCTCGCTCACAGTGGTACTTGTGTTGGCTTAGCACAAAATCAGCAGCTCTAAGATCACTTCTTTCTGGGCCCAATAGGGTAGGGATAAAGAAGTTCTTGGATTGTCTTTGAATTGTTGCAGCTTCTTAATCTCTGTTCAAGGCTCTTCCTCTCCAACCTTGAATATTCAAGAATGTAGGAGACAGTGACTGAAACAGGTCACCTCCTCTCAGTTAGTTTGTGTCTTGCAGGTTGCCATGATACAGGAAGCTATACCACTGGTATTTTAAATACGAACAGGGTCACCCATGGTGGACAGATTTCAGTGGAGCTTCCAGACTAAGATAAACTAGGAAGAAAGGCTTGTATCACAGCAGAATATTGTCTGGTGTAGCATTGAGATGAGCTCCTTGGTTGAAAGGTACTCAAAATACACAGTAGCCCAAGCGATGGACTCCAGCAAACCAGTGATTATGAAGATGGCACAGGGACTAGTCAATGTTTTGTTCTTTTGTGCTTGGGGTTACCATTAGTTTGAGCTGATTTGATGGCAACTAACGACAAGAACGGAGCCCTAATGGCACAGTGGTTAAGAGTTTGGCTGCTAACCAAAAGGTCAGCAGTTTGAATCCACCAGCTGCTCCTTGGAAGCCCTGTGGGGCAGTTCTACTCTGTCCTATATGGTCACTATGAGTCGGAACCGACTCCATGGCATTGGTTTTTTGTAATAAGAACAACAACAAGCTGGGGCAGGAAGGAAGCAGAGGTGAGGTGGTTTTAGTTAACTGAAAAGTGAGAGCCCTTTAAACCCTAAAAACTTTGGTAAGAATTCCATGTCATCCACTACTACTTGAGTGTAGATTTCCACCAATTTCTGCATCTTTGTTTTAATTAATCAGTCTAATTTTAAGTAAACAACACTGTTGAAGATTACATTGTATATTTGTCTTTAAGGAAATGTAAGGGTGTAATCCTTGACAGATAAAATGGAAAGGATTCTTTAAAAATGTATTTAATGCTTTGGCTGTTCTGTTAAATAAGATTCATAATGCCTCCATTTAGAATATTTGAAGAAGAAAATCCTATAAAAATTTTCATGTTAGCTTTCTTTTGTTAAAACCCAAAAAGAGAAAGCTGTTAAGTAGACATACGATTAATCTGGCATGTTTTCAAATAATAAATAAAAGAGTGTTTTTGCCATCCATTTTTGTCCATATTTACCATGCACTAGATTTGAAAAAAATTAGAAACGATAGAAATGCTGAAATTGGAAATGCGTATTATTCTGGCCTAGGATCATCATGATTTTTCCTCAGGGGCTCACTATCGACTATCGTACTTCAGCACCTTGATAGATTATAGATGCTAGGTTATTTTCAAAGGCTGACAGATAAGGCTGTGATTTGAAAGTTTTCTTAAGAATTCTATCTTTAATTTCTGTTAACATTTGACAGAGTTCTGTGACATTAGAACCACCAACCAACTTCATTGAAATTCAACATTGGCTGAGTTTCTTGCATATACTTCTCAAAATCATAAGACTTCTCTGTTTCCTGACACAGAGATTTAAAATGAATATTTCAGAAGGAAGTTAAAAAAAAAAAAGACACTACAAAAAACTCATTGCAAAATAAAATCAAGTACACCAGCCAAACTGGGAAACATTCTAAGTGGGGAAAAAAGCAGATTTAATTGCTAGAAAACAGACTTTTACACTCAAGTTCAAACAACTCGTCTTTTCTGTCCTGTCAAGACAGTATCAAATGAATTTAAAAAGTAAATGCTGGTAACGCAAATTGCCCTTGTGCTGTTTTCTTCTACCTCAGTATTCCTAGGAAGTAGGATTAAAACTATAGCTATCTCACAGATATTAACCTATTGCATAGCTTTTGCAACTTGTTCTAAGATCTATCTGTCTATCTATCATCATCTATCTATCATCTCTCTCTCTATCATCTATCATCTATCTATCTAATCTACCTACCTACCTAACCTTCCTAACCTACCTACCCACCTACCCACCTACCTACCCACTCACCCATTCATCCATCTGTCCATTCATCCATTTTATCTATCTGTAGCTATCATTTCCAGGAATTTTTCAATCTATTGGTCCCCCCCTCCTTCCTGTCTTTATACGGAAACATTTATTTGCTTTATGTAAGGAGCCACTCTAAGATAAACTGGGCAAATTGATTCAATTTGCCAACCCCTAAGTATTTTTTTTTTTTTAAGTATAGGATGGCTATGAGTCAGAATTGACTGGATGGCAATGGGTTTAAGTATGATCTTATTTACGTTTGGTATCAGACTGAAAAATAATCAGAAAACTTCCTTCTATCCCCATAGTTATTTTCAGGGAAAAAACAAGAGAAAATGTTAGTAGATACCTGTTATGGATTGAATTATCTATCCCCCCACCTCCACCCCCCCCAAAATAATATGTGTTATAATCCTATCCCCTCTTCCTTTATATGTAACCCTCCTAGAAATAGGTTTTATTTGTTATATTAATGAGACCTTACCAGTGAAGGGCCTGTCTTAAATGTAATCACTTCTGACTTATCAAAAAAAATTAAAAAAAAAATGGATTAGACCCAGAAGTAAGCAAAAATGTGAAAGATAGATGCCAAGGGAAGATCTCCAAGGAACCTAGAAATTCTGGGCTACAGAACTTGAAAGAGACAAGGATCTAATTCCCCCAAAGCCCACGGACAGAGAATCTTCCCTGTGGCCAGTGCCCTGAATTTGGACTTCTACCTTCTGAACTGTAAGAGAGTAAATGTCTGTTCCATACAGCTACCTACTTATTCTGGAATTTGTGTTACAGCAGCACTAGGAGCCGAAGACAATACCACATTTTCTAAGTGGAGTCTCATGCCCGGAAAGTGACACCAAACTTAGTAGACCAATATGCGAAGTAGGTATTGTGGTTGTTGATTTTTAGAAATAAATATGGGCAATTTTTTTTCCCAAAAGCTAGGCAAATTTTTACATGGTGGAATTTAGGGAGAATGAAGCATTGTCGGTGGAATATGGACCTCTTTATGAGATTATACCAAATAAAATTGCTCAGAACATATGGACTATTTGAATCAGTGCTGTTATTTTTATACTTCCTGAAAAATGAGAGAGCTTTCTCTTTGGGGGAGGCATTAAAATTTAGATCATGAATACTTACTGTGTGTCTACCATGTGTCAGGCATTGTGCTATTTTTCTAAATAAAAATAAAAACTGGACCCATTGACTGACACTGGATCTTTGGCCACTTTTCATACTGTCTTGTATTTTCCACTCTTTCTCCACAAACTCCAACCTCCAAATGATAAATTAATTAATTCTCAGGTTATAAATAAGCTGTGGTATTTGTATTTGAATGTCAAACTTGTAATTTCCAGGTTGAAATAATAGTTTATACTATTGGAACAAGAGCACAGAACATTTACACTTGTGACTGCTCTACAAAAAACTGAAATTTATAGGTTCCGTCGCTGTTAGCCTCCAGGAAGAATGCCCTTTAGATCTATCTATCTATCTGTCTGTCTGTCTGTCTGTCTGTCTGTCATCTATCTATACATACATATGAAAACGCTTATGAATGTTAGAATTGAAGCAAAAATGACCATTGCATCTTTGAAATGTCTACTGTTAAACAGCTCAGTTTCTGGCTTCTAGTTTGCACTTCTGGGTGTCTTGTAAATCTTTCAGAATACCTTGCCTATAATGGCTATGCCATTCTTGCAATTTAATCTGTGCCTTTCTTGCAACTTTATTTCTAATTAGTTGTTGCCTCCATGGAGATGAAAGCCCTTTTTGCACCTTAAAGTGCATGTGAACTTAGTGAAAATATGCTGATACAAGTTAAAGATGTTTCCTTATATGAGTAAGGGCACTGAAGGTTAACCCTGACCTTCTAAGAGGAAAATTGCTGTAGTGTTTCAGTTAAGATTATGTATTACCATATTTCTTTCGGCTAAACCAGGCACATAATTTCAGGGTGAAAAGAGCGGTTTTCTTTAGAATCATCAAAATACAAGTTGATTTAAATAGGTAGCTGCAAAAATAAATCCTTGGCAACAATAACAACACTAGGAGAGAAGGTGTTATGTTATCAAGAGCCACGTAGTTGCAGAGGATCTGTGTTCCTATTCAGTTTTTTCTGACTGGGGAAATAGTGTCCCCTCTGGCATCAATTTCTGAAGTTTCATTATATATCTTAAAGTATCCTGTAATGGACATTGTGATGTACAGCCAAGATACCCCTGTGAGGGAGTATTTGTTTGCTCCGCTGCTGGGAGTACTGTAGGCATAAAACTTTTGGCTGTAACCCTCTCTGGGATTGCCTCAACTGCAGAAAGTGGCCCTACCCAAGCCTATGGTTTCCCTGTGACACCCTGCATCAAATGACTGATCAATGTGGGTGTGGAACATAAAGGTCTTGTCATCTCAGCCTAACTTGGGACAATTTCAAAGGGCCATTCTAGTTTTAGAGTTGTCCATGATAATATGAAAGACCAGTACAGTGAACAGCCATATAACCTTCTCCTAGATTCACCAATTTGCTTGATCTTTCTCAGTAGACACACGTGTGAATTGCTAAATATTTAAAAGTTAGCTTCAGGTATCATGCTGCAATACCCTGAAATACAGCGACATGTGATTTGTAAGAATAAGATCATCCTCCTGCATAATCACAAGACTATCATCACTCTCAAGGGACGTCACATTGAGACTATGTTGTTGTTAACTACCATCTAGTCAGCCACCGACTCATGGCAGCCCCGTACACAATGGGACGAAACACTGCCCCGTCCTGCGCTATCCCCGTGATCGGTAGTGGACAGATGATGGTGATCCATAGGGTTTTCACTGGCTGATTTTTAGAAGTAGATGACCAGGACCTTCTTCCTAGTCTATCTTAGTCTGGTAGTTCTGCTGGAACCCGTTCATCGTCTTATCGTCATGCAAGTCTCCACTGACAGATGGGTGTTTGCCGTGTGTAAGGTAGAACGGCTAGGAATCAAACTGAGTCTCTCACAAGGAAAGTGAGAATTCCACCAGTCACCAATACCTTACTGATACTACATAATCATCTAATATAAAATCTATATTCTTTCTTTCCCAGTTGTCTCCATAATGTCTTTCATAGCTGTTTTTCCCCAATGAAGAACCATCAAGAATCATGCATTGTGTTTATTTTCCTCTTTAATCTTCTTTGATCTGTAAGTTTCCCAACTTTTTTTCCTTTTAATCTTACGTGCTATTGACGTTTTGAATAGTTCAAGACAATTGTTTTATAAAATGTCATGCAAGTGGATTTTTCTGGTTGTTTTCTTATATTATGTATATATTCAATATTCTTGGAAATAATACTATAGACGGAATATTGTGTCCTCCAAGTGCATTGCATCAGAAGGCACATAAGGTAATTTTGCCTCTTTCTAGGTTGATCAATCTAAGTTGATTATTAGTTAAGATAATGTCTGTCAGACTTTTCCTTGTAAAAGCATCAATTACTTCTGTAATTAATAAGTAATCTATGGGGAACTCTGTTGAGACTTTAGATTTTCTGTTCTCAACAATCTTCTTCAATGGATTTAGCATCCATTGATAAATCTATTATTACATTGGTAATTGCAAAATGGTGGTTTTCTTTTGTTCCTTCTACATTTATTGGTCGGAAATTCTGTAAAGATGAGCTTCCCTTCTTCCACTCCTGCTTTTTCTTGGAGGGGAGGGGTTGGGGAAAGCATGGATTCATGAATAGCTTTTGATTTGATATATTTTAATAAATTACCATTATTTAAAATTTTTATGGTCAAAATACCCCATATTTAGCCAATGGAAGTTCCGTCAATTTTTCAATAGTTTTTTTTTTTAGCAACTTTTCTTGCTTTCAGGCACAGAAAGCATTTCATTTCTTTGCTAAATTTGCTATCGTCTATTTCTTCAAAGATGTGTAGTGAAGCTTGGAGTTTAGAAACCAAGATCTGGTGAAGTTGTTGTTACTGGGATGTCATTTCTAGACCTCTTCTTTTAGAAGTCAGGAAATAAAAAAATACAAAAAACAAAAAATGAGTTCTTAAAGATACCCTCAGTTCCATTTTAACTTTGCAGGATTCTTCCTACCCATCTTTTACACTTTTCTCTCTTTTTTTTTTCCCAGTGAGAACAATTTCCCAAATAAGATCAATATATTTACTCATTATTTCTATTGTTCTTTCTCATCTCCATATCCATCCATCCATCCACCCACCCACCCACCCATCCATCCATCCATCCATCCATTCGTCTATCATCTATCTATCCATCCATTCACCTTCCTTTCTATCTATATATCATCTGTCTCTAATTGAAAAACTAAGTCAAATACTATGAACCATACCACCACCAAGTAAAGTTCAAGCTATCTTTGCTGCTTTTTGTAATTAGAATATATCTCAGGGTGTATAACTGGACTCAAACTACACCCAAACCCATTGCCATTGAGTCGACAGCTGGAATACTATGGTCAAAAGATATTTGAATTGTTATTCCTGTAGGATTTTATGATTCGTTTGATAGTTATATTTATTTCTACTGTTTCTATTTAATTTTACTGGTTTATTTTATCCTTTTTGATTTATTTTTGAATATGTAAAACATTGACATAGTTCTTTTTTTTTTTTTCATATTGTCTCCTTCTCCCCATTATTTTATGTAAGAACTAGTTGGTCATTCATTTTCAATTTTTTTTTCCTTTAAGTTACATGATATACGAAAGGGACAGTGATTGTCTTTGGGAAGTAATTACCATCATCCAGAGATGTATACCTATACAATGAGGACTTTCTACATCCACTTTTGGGGGAGAGGGAGAGATCATCTATATTTGAATGATGAATAGTTGCAAAAAATTGTAACAAATTTATGCAATGATGAAATTATTATTTTGATATACGGAATTTCATATATGTGTGAATATATATGTATGGTATTGAGTAATAAAGAGGTGGGCTGTGCTAGTTAACGAGCTATTGTGTCCCAGCTTCAAACCAACCCTTCCATATTCTTTTCTGTGATGCTGAGCTGGGATTCTATAAACTATGTTTCACCCTTGCCAACTATTATCCTGTTGGTTTTTATCATAGGAGAACCACATGGAAACTGCAAAGGAGGAAGGAGAAAGGACTTGATTTTTCTTATTTACTTACTGTTCCTTTCAGTTTTGCTAGCAGCAACCCTTCACCCAGACAGTGTTTCCAGTTGTAGCTTCTTCCAGTACTTGAAGGACCAGCCAGTAGAACCAGCTAGTAAATACAGAGACCTAAAGTTCCAGCTTCATGGTGTACCTCTTCAGAACCCTTGAGTTTCTAACACCATCTAGGCAGGGACAGTGCCTTATATTCAGAAAAGTATGTCCTAGCCCTGCAGGTTTCCTCTTCCAGTCTCTTCCTCCTCCTTCTCCCAGCCCCTGGGGTTGGAGTAGTTTCATTACAGTTGCAATCTCTGTTTTATTTCAGTATTACATGGTTGCTTTTTCATTCTTCCAACATTAGTTTAGGCAAGCTCCTAAATGCTATTCTGTAAATACAATTTATATATATATATATATATTAATTATATATATACATATATATAAATTAAATATATATAATTTATATGGTTTCTGTTTTCCTAACTGGACATGGACACATAAGGTACATAAAAATATTCTCACCCAATTCCTATCTTTTCTATATCTACTCACTCCCAGTGTCAGGCTGGGTTTTCTAGAGAAAAACAGTGATGTGTGTGTATATATTTATATATATATATATATACAGAGAGAGTGATTTACCTCAGAGAAATGGCTCACACAGTTGTAGAGGCTGGCAAGTCCCAAATCTGTGGGTCAGGCCTCATGATGGGGGCTTCTCCTGCCTCACATGTTGCAGGGGCTGATGAACCTAAAATACACAGGTCAGGAGGAAGGCTTCTGGCTCATGGGGTTGTGGGACGTGGAGAATCCCAAGATCTGCAGGTCAGCTGGCTGGCTGCTGGCTGCTGGCTCATGTTTCAAGAACTGGAAGTCAGAGGATGACAAGTTAGATAAAGAATCCAGAGCAAGTGAGTGAGTTTTGCCAGAACGTCCATATATATTGGATGCAGGGCACAGCCTTGAGAAAACTCCTCTTACAACTAATTGGCTAGATCACATCAGATCACATCATGGAGGTGATTATGTTACACTATGGAAAAGCAATCAGTCCAATGTTTGCCAAACCACTGAAAATCATAACCTAATCAAGTCAACACAGAACATTGACCATTACACCCAGTAAGTAATCATTTCTTTATTTTGGTTTACCTTCCTTGTTTCGCTTTGGAAAATACAAAGATTTATATCTATATTTAAATCTAGATCTATGCATATATAGGAAATAAGTTGTTGGTTCATAAAAATCTTTTTTACAGCTGTACAGTAGTCCATCATGTGAATTACCATAGTCATTTTATAGTCATTCAATCATTCTCCTATAGATGGACATTTGAGTTGTTTCCAATATATATTTTTTAATTACACATAATGCTACTATGAAAAATTCTATAGTCTCAGTGAGATTACTTAGTTAAAGGGTAAACGTATATATTGTTGTTGTTCAGTGCCATCAAGTCAGTTCTGACTCATAGCGACCCTTTGTACAACAGAAGGAAACACTGCCCAGTCCTGCCCCATCCTTACAATAGTTGTTGCGTTTGAAACCATTGTTGCAGCCACTGTGTCAACCCATCTCGTTGAGGGACTTCCTCTTTTTTTCTCTGACCCTCTACTTAATCGAACATGATGTTCTTCTTTAGGGACTGATCCCTCCTGGTAACATGTTCAAAGTATGTTAGAGTAGTCTCACCATACTCGCTTCTAAGGAGCAGTCTGGTTGTACTTCTTCCAAGACAGATTTGTTCATTCTTTTGGCAGTCCATGGTATATTCAATATTCTTCGCCAACACCGCAATTCAAAGGTGTTAATAATGTATACATAATGTTATTTTAAAAAATGCCGTTGAGTCGAGTCTGACTCATAGGAACTCTATAGGACAGAGTGGGACTACCCCAAACGGTTTCCAAGGAGTGGCTGGTAGATTCAAACTGCCAACCTTTTGGTTAGCAGCCGAACGCTTAACCACTGTGCCAAATTCCTTTCTGTACTCATTGTCTCATTTTGCGCTCTCACCAACAGATAGGAGAACCTGTTTCCCCAAAGTTTGGAAAAATAGTGTATTGTCAAGCTTTTGATTTTTTTTCCAATCTTACAAATGGAAAACTGCATTTCAAGGTAGTTTTAATCTGAGTATGTTTTGTGCTTAAATATGGCTTAAATATTTAAGGATATTTTTGATACTTTTGTCATCAGCTACTTGTTTATACCTGTTACCCATGTTTTTGTTGCTTTTGTTTGGCTTTTTTTTTTCTCATCAATTTTTAAGAGTTGTTGATCAAATCGGTAATCCCTTCATTTGTAATATATATTGCAAATGCTCATTCCCTCTTGATCATTTGCCTTTTGGATTTGCTTATAGAATTTTTAATTTTTTTTGCCATGTAAAATGTTTTAAATAGTCAATATTATTAATATTTTATTTGTATTTCTTCTAGATTTTAAACATAAAGGAATCAGACTTGGTTTTCTTTAAGTACCTACATGGTTTCAATTTTTTGGTGTATTTACATATCTTATCCATTTGGAATTTATTATGGTGTGTGGTGTGAAATAAGAATTCAATTTTATCTGTTATCCAAATGGTTATACAGTTGTGTCAATACCATTTGTTAATATGTCTATCATTTCTCAGTGACTTGAGAGGTCATTTTTATCACATACAAAACTTTTATATGTGCTCTGGCCTATGCGTTCTGGCAACAGTAACTCATTTCTTGTTAAAATTTAGAAGCTTTATAATATGTTTCAATATCTGGTAGGGCTAGCTTCTTTTCATTCTTTTTTTTCCAACATATCATCATGAAAAATTTCCAAATGTTCAGAAAATCTGAAGGAATTTTGCAGTAAATACCCACATGCTGGGGAACCCTGGTGGCGTAGTGGTTAAGTGCTACAGCTGCGAACCGAAGAGACGCCAGTTCAAATCTGCCAGGCACTCCTTGGAAACTCTATGGGGCAGTTCTACCCTGTCCTATAGGGCTGCTATGAGTCGGAATTGACTCGACGACACGGGGTTTGGTTTTTTGGTTACCCACATACTAGTACCTTGGTGGTGTAGTGGTTAAGTGCTACGGCTACTAGCCAAAAGGTTGGCAGTTTGAATCCATCAGGAGCTCCTTGGAAACTCTATGGGACAGTTCTACTCTGTCCTATAGGGTCACTATGAGTTGGAATTGACTCAATCGGAGCAGGTTTGGTTTTTTGGTATAACCCACATACTCACTACATTAATTTTTCTCTAAACATGTTTTATCATGTATCTTTTGTATCTATTCATCCCTCTATTTACCCTCAGTCCATCTTATTTTTTTTTTAATTGTATTTTAGATGAAGTTTTACAGAGCAAATTAGTTTCTCATTAAACAATTAATACATATATTGTTGTGTGACATTAGTTGTCACTCCCATGACATGTCAACTTCTCCCCTTCTTGACCTTGGGTTCCCTCTTACCAGCTTTCCTGTTCCCTCCTGCCATCTCGTCCTTGCCCCTGGGCTGCTGTGCCTATTTAGTTTCGTTTTGTTTTATGGGCCTGTCTAATCTTTGGCTTAGGGGTAAACATCAGATGTGAGTGACTCCCGTATTGAGTTAAAAGGGGGCCTCGGGGCTATACTTTTGGAGTTTCTCCAGTCTCTGTCAGACAAATAAGTAAGCCTGGTCTTTTTTTTTCTTCTTTTTTTTTTTTTGGTGAGTTAGAATTTTGTTCTACATTTTTCTCCAGCTCTGTCCAGGACCCTCTGTTGTGATCCCTGTCAAAGCCATTTTATTTTTTGACGCATTTCAAAGTGAATTGCAGATATCACTACCCTTTCTCCAAAATTTTGCATAACATGAGATACACTTCAATATTTACTGATGTTCTTTTTTATTTTTTTGAAATAAATATGCATACAATGAAATGTACAAATCTAAAGTATAGCACTTGATGATTTCCGGCAAATCCATACGCCTTTGTGACCCCAGTAAAATTATTTTATTCCTTTTCCCAGTAAATACCGACTCACAGACCCACCACAAAGGCAAGCACTGTTGTGACTTTTTCCTGCCATAAGTTGGTTTTGCTTGTTCTAGACTTCATTTAAAAGGAATCATGCACTAGGTACACTTTTGCGTAAGGTTTCTTTCACTCAGCATTATGTTTTGATTGTCATTCATGTTGTGTGTATGTGTTTCTTTTGATTGCTGAGTAGTATTTTATTGTATAAATATACCAGAGCTTGTTTATCCAGCTCCTATTGATGGACACTCGAACTATTTCCAGTTTTTGGCTATTGTTCATGAAGCTGCTATGAACACTCTTGAACAAATATTTTGGGGACATATGTTTGCATTCTCTTGGGTAAATAACCAGCAGTAGAATAATTGGGGCATAAAAAAAGTGATGAATTGGGGCAAGGCAGATGAAAGTTTACTTTCAGAAACTATTTTTTTTTCCTAATGTCTAACTAATACCATTCTTTTTATCTAATGTGTGAAACTTCCAGTTGCTTAGCATTTGGTGTTGCTAGCCTTTTTAATTGTAGCTAATCTAGTGGGAGTTCATAGGGTCCTTCATTTAAGATTTTATATTTACTGGCTTTTCCTGGGTTTTTCCTATATGAACTTTAGAATAAGTCTATCTAGCTCCAGAAACATAACAGTTGATCTCTTTATGAGATCATATTAAATTTCTATTAAGTTTGGAAAAATTAATTTGGGGTGTAATCCTTTTCAATGACAAGGGATGGTTTTCCATTAGTTCAAGTATACATTTGTGTTTTTAAAGTTTTTCTTTCTTTTCCCCCACATTCTTATGAAAGTTATTGGTATTTTACTTTTGTGTGGTTACTATAAAAGTGCTTTCTCTTCCATTATAACTTCAATTTATATACATACATACATATATGTGTGTATATATATGTATATATATATGTATTTTCTCTTACATTTTGACTTCGATCCTCTCACCTTAGTGAATTATTTTATTTGAGCTAGTTTTATCATCAATTCCCTTGGGTTTTCTATGTATACTGTTATATCATTTATCAACAGAGGTAATTTTTTCCCCCAATTTTTATGATTCTTCACAGTTTTCAGTTTTCTGATTGCAATGATCATTTTTTGTGTGTGTTATAGTTCTTTAACAATATTTTATATCTCTTCTGTAGCCACTTGTCTGTTTTATCTTTCTCCTTTTACCCAGGTGAATTTTGATAAATTGCGTTTTTCTAGAAAATTTTTGATTTTATCTAGGTTTTGAAATTTATTGCATACTAGAGTACAAAGCGACACAGTGGTTAAGAGTTCAGCTGCTAACCAAAAGGACAGCAGTTCAAATCCATCAGGTGCTCCTTGAAACCCTATGGGGCTATCCTACTCTGTCCTACAGAGTCACAATGAGTCAGAATCAACTCGACAGCAATGGGTTTGGTTTTGGTTTTATAGTACAAAGTAATCGTCTTTGATTTTTAAAATTTCTTCTTTTTAGCTACTATTTCAATGAAATAATCAGTAAGAAAGAAAAAAATTATTTTGAATATTTGTGGTTTCTTTTTTCAAAATTAGGTCAGCTAATGGTTTATGTGGAAACACTGGTGGTGTAGTGGTTGAGTGCTACGGCTGCTAACCAAAGGGTCAGCAGTTCGAATCCACCAGGCGCTCCTTGGAAACTCTATGGGGCAATTCTACTCTGTCCTATAGGGTCGCTATGAGGAATAGACTCAATGGCACTGGGTTAATGGTTTGTGTATTTTTGTTTATTTTTTCAAACAATCATTATTTTCATATATTTATTTGTCCTGGTAATTTTCTATTTCATATTTCGTCCCTTATCTTATTCTCATTTATTTTCATTTTTATTGAAACAAGTATTTAATTTTATGAGCCTCCTTCTAATTATTGCTTTAACTGTATCCCATGAATTCCCAAATGCAGTGTTTCGGTTAACATTATTTTCATTTTCTCTTTAACCCGAGTTAACAAAAACTTTTAAAGTTTCCAGGTAGAAGGATCTTTTTTTAAACAGTTTTTTATTATTACTTTCTGCTTTTATTGCCTAGTTGATCCAAAAATGGTTTTGTATTAAATCTACTTAAAATTATCGAAGCTTACTTTGGGTCCTAATTGTCACAAGGAATTTTGGGGGGTATATTTTATGTTTAACTTAGAATTAGCTATATTCTCCGTTATCGGAGTGCAAAGTTGCATAAGGTATCCATCCATAAGCTGTTCCATATTAAGTACTTAGATCATTCATATCCTTACTTTTTTTTTTTTTGCACTTGAATTTTGGGCGAATATTGTATTTATAGTCTCTATTTTTTTTTTTATTAATAGTATGTGTTTGTTTATTTTTCCTTTTTTAATCTGCAGTTCTCCTTCATGAAGAAAGTTGCTGTGCTATTTGGTACATTCATATTCATAGCTGTTATCTGCACACATGGAGTTGCCTTTAGCTGGAATCTGCTTGATGACAACTAACAACAACAGCTACACTGAGATTTGTGAATTTTAACATTTTAACTGTCCTTTTATTGGATTTCATGCCCTTTTAATAAACAGTTTTTTAGTAATCCCCAAATTATGTATTTTACTAAAAAATCATTTATTTCACCCAAATTTTCAAATTTATTTACTTTGAGTTAATCAAATTGTATTTTAGGAATCTTCTGGTTTCCTGTGTATCTGTGAGCATTTTGCCACTTTTAATTAATTAATTTTTTTATGTGTATTATTTCTCTACTTTTATTTTTTTCTCCTAAATTCAACCTTATTAAGATGGCTAATTCTGCCTTCTTTTTTGTCTGCATTTGCCTTACTTCATCATTTTATAATCTTTCTGAGACACTTTGTTTTCGGTTTGGGTCTTTTATAAGCATGTAGTTGACTTTTGCTTTGTTCGACCTATGACCCCTTTCCTTCTAATAGGAACATTTAACCTATCTGTGCTTATTGAAGTGATAGATCTGTTTGGGCTTAGTCTGCCATAGTGTTTTATATTATGCTTTCACTGTTTATGGCTTCATTGATTTTTTTTTGTTTGTTTGTTTTATTATATGGCCTTACTTCTTGGCTTTGTTCTCTGTGTACATTCTTTCTGATAATTTGCAAGTTTCCCATTGTCGTCAGTTCATTTATTGATTCCATGCATACCATAATTTTATACAATACATTCACTACTCTACATCTTTAGGCTTTTACTGTCGAATGTAACATTTTGAACAATGAGAAAATTGTTGTAACTTACCAATCTTTCTTCCTTTACTTCCACCATGATATTATAAGAAAAAAAAATCTTTTTTTTTTTGATGAGTATAATCTTTTTTTTAGGTTTTTCTGAAATGTACCTTTCTATGTTTAAAATAAAATTATATTTTTATCAGTTTTAAAAAGTATTAATCTCTAGCTATTACAGATGAAGAAATAGAATACTTACATTGATCTCCATGCTCTTGTCTTTTGTCCCCAAATTTTGGTTAAATTTTATTTTATTTTTGTGGTTGTGACATTTTCTTTTAATTTTGAACCGTAATTTTAACAACTATTTGGAGTTAGTCTTGAAGTTAAATGAATTCAATGCATTAACTAGTCCTTTTGTTTTAATAGTTTCTTGTTAATCTTTTGGGTGGCTCTATTCGTTTCTTTCCACCAACACTCATCTGTCAGTCTGTTGTACCACCGTGGCTCGCATGTTGCTGTGATGCTAGAAGCTATGCCATCAGTATTTCAAATACCGCCAGGGTCATCCAGGATGGACATGTTTCACTGCAGCTTCCAGACTAAGACAGACTAGGAAGAAGGACCTGGTGATCTATTTCTTTTAAAAAATTGGCCAATTAAAACCTTACTAATAGCAGTGGACCATTGCCTGATATAGTGCCAGAAGATGAGTCCTTGATGTTGGAAGGCACTCAAAACACAACTCGGAAGAGCTGCCTCCTCAAAATAGAGTCAACCTTAATGATGTGGATGGAGTCAAGCTTTTGAGACCTTCGCTTATTGATGTGGCATAACTCAAAATGAGAAGAAACAGCTACAAACTTCCACTTATAACCAGAACATGGAATGTATGAAGTATGAATCAAGGAAAATTGGAAGTTATCAAAACATGAAATGAAACACTTGATACCCTAGGCTTTAGTGAGCTGAAATGAACTGGTATTGGCCATTTCGAATTGGAAAATCATATGGTTTAATATGCCAGGAATGACAAATTGGAGAGGAACAGCGTCAAATTCATCAACAAAAAGAACATTTCAAGATCTATCCTGAAGTACAATGTTGTCAGTGATAGGGTAATATCCATATGCCTACAAGGAAGACCGGTTAATACAACTATTGTCCAAATTTGCACACCAACCACTAAGGCCAAAGATGAAGAAACTGAAGATTTTTGCCAACTTCTACAGTCTGAAGTTGATCAAACATGCAATCGAAATGCATTGATAATTACTGGTGATTGGAATGAGAAAGTTAGAAACTGGAAGAAGGTTCAGTAGTTGGAAACTATAGCCTTGGCAATAGAAAGGACACTGGAGAGTGCATGATAGAATTTTGCAAGACCAAAGACCTATTCACTGGAAATAACGTTTTTTTTCAACAACATAAGAGATGACTATACATGTTCACCTCTCCTGATGGAATACAAATGAATCAGATTGACTACATTTGCATAAAAAGATGAGGGAGAAGCTCAGTAACATCAGTCAGAACAAGGCCAGGGGCCAACTGTGGAACAGATCATCAGTTGCTCATATGCAAGTTCAAGCTGACTAGAACAAGTCCACAAAGGCCAAAGCATGACCCTGAATATATCCCACCTGAATTTAGAGACTGTCTCAAGAGTAGATTTGAGGCAGTGAATGTTAATACTGAAGACAAGACTAGTTGTGGGTTGACTTCAAGTATATCATACTTGAAGAAAACAAAAGATGGTTAAAAAGACAGGAAAGAAAGAAAAGATGAAAATGGATGTAGAAGAGACTCTCAAACTTGCTCTTGAACGTAGAGTACCTAAAGTGAAAGGAAGAAATGATGAAGTAAAATAGCTGAACAGAAGGTTTCAAGTGGCAGCTGGGGGAGACAAAATTAAGTATTGTAATGAAATGTGCAAAAACCCGAGGTCAGAAAACCAAAAGGGAGGGGTTTCTCAAGCCAAAAGAACTGATGAAAAAATTCAAGCCTTGAGTTACAATATTGAAAGACTCTATGGACAAAATATTGAACAACAAGGGGACCATGGAGGGAATGCATGAAGACTCTGTGCCAAGGAGAGTTGGTAGCACATGATCAAGACCCAGTAGTGTTTGAGTGGGGAGGTTCAGGTGGCACTAAAGGCATTGGCAGAGAACAGGGTTACAAGAATTGAAGGACTCCTGGATGAGATGTTTCAATGGATGGATGCAGCTCTGGAGGTGCTATTTGTCTGTCCTGGGAGATTTGGAGGACAGTCACTTGGTCAGCCTACTAGCGGCCCATTCCAAAGAAAGGTGGTCCAACAGAATGTGGAAATTGTTAAACAGTAGCATTAATATCATCCACAAGTAAAGTTTTGCTGAGGATAGTTCAAGGACTGTTGCAGTAGTACATTGATGGGGAATTGCTGGAGGTTCCAGCCAGATTAGGGGAGGACATAGAACAAGGGATGTCACTGCTGATGTCAGATGGATCTTGGCTGAATGTAGAGAGTGCCAGAGTAATGTTTACCTGTGTTTTATTGACTATGCAAAGGCATTTGCCTGAGAGGATCATAACAGATTATGCATGGTATTGTGAATAGTGGGAATTTCAGAATGCTTAATTGTGCTCCTGTGGAGTCTGGAGTCTGTGCATGGACCAGGAGGCAGTCATTTGAACAGAACAGGGAATATTAAAAAACCAAAAACCAAACCCAGTGCAGCTGAGTTGATTCCAACTCATAGAAACCCTACAGGACAGAGTAGAACTGCCCTATAGAGTTTCCAAGGAGTGGCTGGCAGATTCGAACTGCCAACCCTTTGGTTAGCAGCTATAGCACTTAACCACTACACCATCAGGGTTTCCAAGGGGATACTGCATGGCTTAAAATCAGGAAAAGTATGCATGAGGGCTGTATCCTTTCACGTACTTATTCAATCTGTGTGTCGGGCAGATATCCTAGAGGCTGGACTATATGAGTCAGAATGCAGCATTGAGATTGGAGGAAGACTCATTACCAATTTGTGATATCAGATAAGACAACCTTGCTTTCTGAAGGTGAAGGGGAGTTGGAGCACTTACTGATGAAGATCAATGACTACAGCCTCCAGTATGGACTATACCTCAACATAAAGAGAACAAAAATTCTCACACCCGGACCAATAAACAACATCATGATGAGGCAAACTGTCAAGGATTTCATTTTAATTAGATCCACCATGGACAAAGGCAACACTCAGGAGATCAAATGACGTTTCGCATTGGGCAGATCTGTTGAAGAAGACCTCTTTGAAGTGTAAGGGGGCAAAGATGGCACTTTGGGGACTGGGGTGCACCTGACATAGGCCATGGTGTTTTCACCATGCGGTTGCCTCTTATGCTTGCAAATGCTGGACGAAGAGCGGGGAGGACAGAAGAAGAGTTGATGCATTTGAATTGTGGTGTTGGTGAAGAGGGTGAATATACCATGGACTGCAAGAAGAAGGAACTGGTCTGTCTTGGAAGAGGTGCAGCCAGAGTACTCCTTGGCAGCAAGGACAGCAAGAAATTGTCTCACGAGTACTTTGGTCATGTTATTAGGAGGGACCAGTCCCTGGAGAAGGATATCTTGCTTGGCAGAATGGAGGATCAGCCAAGGGGAGGAGGACTCTCAACAAGGTACACAGTGGCTGCAATGATGGGGTCAAAAGTAGCAAAACTTTTGTGAGAATGGCAGGTGACCCGGCAGTGTTTCGTTGTGTTGTTCATAGGGTCACTATGAGTTGGAACTGGCTGGACGGCACCTAACAACAACAAAATTAGTTTCTTTAAGAAGGGCTCATGGTAACTCGAGTTCCGGCACATGTAAAAATGCTTTCTGCCTTTGAATACATCTATAGTTTTCTATTTATAAAATTCTTGTGTTATACTTTATTTTACTGGAAAAATTGTGGGCATTTGCCAATCTTTTCTAACATTGAAATATGCTGAAAGGAAATCTCTAAGGCTGCCTAAATCTCCCCTTTATTGGTTACTTTATCTTTTTGACTTTTTCCTACAGAGTTTTGTTTTATTTACTTATTTTTTGTTCTTACTGTTGATTAGCTCTATCAGTCTATGTTTCAGTGTTGATCATTCTTTACCATATTTTCCTGGGACAGGATATGCCCTTTAACTCTGTAGTTTAGTCTTTTTATATCTCTAGGAAATGTTGTTAAATTATGAATATTGCAGTTGTCAAGGATTTCATTTTACTTGGATCCACAATCAAGATTTATGCAAGCAGCAGTCAAGAAATCAAATGATATATTGCATTGAGCAAATTTGCTACAAAAGACCTCTTTAAAGTGTTAAGAATCAAAGAGGTCACCTTCAGGACTAAGGTGTGTCTGACCCAAGCCATGGTACTTTCAACCACCTCATATGCATGTGAAAGCTGGACAATGAATACGAAGAGTGAAGAAGAATTGTTGCCTCTGAGTTATAGTGTTAGTGAAGAATATTGAATATACCATGGCTGCCAGAATAATGAACAAATCTGTCTTGGAAGAAGTACAGCTAGAATGCTCCTTAGAAGCAAGGATGGTGAGACTTCTCACCTTTTGGCCATGTTATTAGGAGGGAAGAGTCCCTGGATAATTACATCATGCTTGGTGAAGTAGAGGCTCAGCGAAAAAGGAGACCCTCAACAAGATGAATTGGCACAGTGGCTGCAACAATGATCTCAAATATAGCAATGATTGTGAGGATGGTGCAGAACTGGGCAGTGTTTCATTCTGTCGTGCATAGGGTTGCTGTAAGTTGGAACTGAGCGGATGGCACTTAACAACGACAACGTGTATTTGAATATTTTTTTTTTCAAATTGTTGCTAATGCATTTTAAACTCATTGTTTCTATGTATGTTCCTCCTTTTTTTCTGAATCCTGAACTCCATTTACTTGTTTATGTGTTTTGTGCAGTATGTTTTCCTTAGTGCTGTGATCTGTAAAGCTTTTATTTCCACCATTATTTTGTCTGTTGAATTTCTTTCCTAATCTCTCTCAACTCGTATTTCTCTGCACCCACCATATATTTTCCTCAAGCCCTGTATGTTTGCTTTGAACTTTATTAATTTAATTTACTTTAAAATGATACATTTGGCATTGTAATTAGTTTTTTTTCTTATTGTTTTTATCTTCTTTTTCTTAAAAAATTAATAAGATGGTGGCTGGGCAGAGCTAAGCTGCCATTTCTCTTCTGTCATGGCCCCAGTATGACTGCTCCGACCTGATGACCTTGGCATCATTACCAGAGCCGTCCACCAATCCTAATAGACCATGACCCTGATCACGCCCTGAACACGGCCTGAAAAAGAGCCCACACCTCTTCTGTTTCCTCCCCATATATAAAGCCGTGTGCCTGCCGATCAGAGAGCCATCTTAGAGACACAGGTCCCTGTGAGCTCCTTTGCTTACCCAGGCAAACAAAGTTTTTCTTCTTTCCCTTTCATCTGACTTGTGCATCAGTGTCACACTGAGTGAGACCTGGAGGTCCGGTAATACCCATTCGCTCTTTGCTGCATTTGGTACTTCTTCCACAAATATTGAGGTTTATAGTTTTTGTGTCCTCTAATTTTGAAAAGGTAAAAGAATGGGTATTTCTGTTTCTTCAGTTCTGTTCATTGTTTTTGAGTAATTTCTAAGAGCAAATGAAAGCAGAACTATTAACTACTCTGTTCCCTGGCTTCTTAATACAGGAAGCCTACAATGAATACAAAGAATCAACAACCAGGATGATATTGAGACCCTGAGGTGTTTGCAGCTTATGAATCTGCCATAAATACAGGGATGCTAATGAAAAGCACCGTAGACTTCAAGGAAAAAACTCAGTCATGGCCTTTTCCCTTTTTTTTTAAATTCAGGTTTATTGAGGTATAATTTACATACAAGAAAATTTACCAGGCCCTAGATTTTTCTTAATTTTTACTCCCAATATTCTTATGAATCTCTTTTTGCATCATTAGCACTTACTTTTATTTTACTTCCTACCATATGTTATATCAGGAAGCTTTGGCCATAAGAAACAGAAAACCTAAGTCAAAGTGACTAAAACCAGTGAGTCTCAAACTTTAAGGGTCATCAAAATGGAGCCCTGGTGACACAGTGATTCAGTGTTCGTCTGCTAACCAAAAGTTCGGCAGTTTGACTC
Source organism: Loxodonta africana (assembly GCF_030014295.1). NCBI lineage: Eukaryota > Metazoa > Chordata > Mammalia > Proboscidea > Elephantidae > Loxodonta > Loxodonta africana. Next base: position 125,917,040 of record NC_087344.1, read on the forward strand.
CACCAGCAGCTCCTTGGAAACCCTTTGGGGCGGTTCTGTTCTCTCCCAGAGGGTTGCTGTGAGTCAGAATCGACTCCGCAGCAGCGAGTTTGCCTCCAGAGTTTCTGATTCAGGAAGTTTTGGATGAGGTTTGAGATCTGCATTTCTGACAAGTTTCCAGGTGATGCTGGCACTGTTGGTGTGGATACCACACTTTGAGAATCACTGGGTTGGACCATAGAACATTTATTATCTTAAGGTGAAGGAAGGGTGGTAGGATGCTCCAAGGGCTGGTTAATTATTTCAACAATAACTTTCCTGATACAGGTGCTTTTCCAACCTTCATTCTTTCTTCTCAGAAATGTAGGATCTTTTTCCCTCATGGAGCAAGGTGGTTGCTGCAGGTTGTGGCACAGCAGTGTTCAGAGTCAGGGAAAAAGAAAGCCTAATCCCCTGTCTCTTTAAGAGTTACCTCTCCGTGAAGGACTTTTATTGGCGAAAATTAGGCCATACAACCCTTCCTAATCCAATTTACTAACAAGCAGGATGAAAATATCATCCATTATTAGTTTGGACTAATCAAGACCTGTCTCTTGGGGCTGACCTCAGTCTAGAGAGCTAAAAGAGGCCAGAGCTTGGGACTGAAAGTGGTACAGCTTAAACTGCCTAGTTGCAAAACTGGCAGACCTATAAATTTTTGTATCTACACATTTCCTACGGCCTTTTTACAGTTTGGGCCCAGTCTTTTCCAGTTTATTTTCATCAGCTCAGTAGTTAAAATATAAGTGTTAAATGCCACATTAACACTTCCTTGTTAATTAGCAAGAGCAATAATAACTCAACTGCTTCTTTTAAATTCACAAGTTCAATTCCTCCTTGTCTTTTAGAGGAATCAACCTCAGCACAGTTTCATGTTTCAATTGTGCAAAATGACTTTTTCAATATTTACCTGATTTTTTATCTTTGCTTCCCTGTTTCTGGAACAAATACATATATATATTTCTGATTCTGAAATAACTTCCTTCAGCTGAAATTCTGAGCTGCCTTTTTTTTTTCCCGTCGATATTTCATTGCTTCATTTATGATTAATTCACGATGGCCCTATTCTCTGCAGGAAACTATAACTTGTTTGCTTTATATTAAAAGGACTATAAAATTTCGTAATAGAATGCAGAATATGTTAAATAACTATGCTGGCTGATATTATTTATAAACATTTTATTTTAGTATAGAAAAAATAAGCAATTAGCTTGATAAAGAAGAAATTAATGAAATAGAAAAAAAGTGACAAGGCCAAAAATGTATTTGAAAAGACAAGAGGAGTAAAAGTCTTGCAAAACTCATCAAAAATATTAAGTAAATAGTTACCACGTAACTGTTCGGGGACTCTGGAGCGTGAAGACACTGAAAATACGTGATTAATTAGTGCTCCACCAGGTCTCAGGCCACTCCTGGACAGGTCGCCACCACGTAGCTCACTTCCTCTAAGTTGTTTTTCAGACCCTCTGGAGAGCCCCGGAAGAGTCCATATCTAACCGGCTCAGAGTAGCCTGACATATGCAGAGCAGACCACGATGACCATGGTCTGGGCTGCCATGCATACTCAATAACTCAAGAAAACTCATGTCAAGGAACCAAAAGACTCATACCAAGGAACCAAAATCACCGGAAATGCGTCATTGACAATACTCCAACCCATTTCAAAAGCGTTTGGTCCGCCGGCCACTTCTGTGCCAAGTCTTAGCCCCACCTCATAATAAATAATCAGTAGAAACTATGAAGAGGTAAAACCTCTGATCCCGCCTACCGTTCCCCTCCACCCCTAAATGAGTATGTATAAGTATAAACTGTACATTCTTGCGCAGATCAGGGAACTCAATCTGAGATCGATACCCCTGGGTTCCCGCTTGCTAGCCTGCAAAATAAGCTCTTTCTTCCTCTCAGAGGCAGCGTCTGAGAGTTTGGCTCCTTGCACGCTGGGTTCAGGCTCATTGGTCTGGTTTCATAACCAATCAGACAAATACATTTATATGCACTCTAGAAGTCCCTTTCACATTCCCTCCCAAATATTACCCTCGGTCCTTCTCAAAGGTAAGCATATTTTTTCTTGTTTTTAAATGAAATATAAATGGAATCATGGAGTACACACTCTTTTGCATCACCTTTCTTTCGACCAACCTTATGTGTGAGATTCGTCCCAATCTCACAAATTGGTTGAGCCAATACCCACTACCGGCAGTGTATGAGCGCTCCTGTAGCCTCGTATGTTGACAACACTTACTGTTTCCTGTCTTTTTAATTTTAGCAAGCCCAATTTTTTTTTTTTTTTTTAATGGGTAGGTATAGTGCTAATTTTGGTTTTAATTTGCATATCTCTCATGAAGAATGAAAGTTTTTCTTCCAAGTTCAATGTCTTTAATAGATACAATATTATTCAGATTTTTTCTTTTCCTTTTTCTATTTGGTGGTTTTGATCAGTTTTGTAGTTATATGACTTTTCATCCAAGTTTTCATATACAATGACATGTAGTTGTTTATAATAGCTTATTATCTTTGTAAAAGCCCTGGTGATGCAGTGGTTAAAGCGTTGGGTTGCTTCACCCAAAGGTCAGCAGTTTGAAACCACTAGCAAATCAAATGAAAACCAAAACCTGTTGCCATCGAGTCCTTTCTGACTTCTAGCGACCCTATGGGACAGAGTAGAAACTGCCTCATAGAGTTTCCAAGGAGTGGCTGGTGAATTCGAACTGCCAACCTCTTGGTTAAGCAGCTGCGCTCTTAACCACTGTGCCACCAGAGGGAGAAAAATCTGGTGATCGGCTCTCATAAAGGTTACAGCCTAGGAAACCTTATGGGGCTGTTCAACTCTGTCCTATAGGGTCCCTATAAGTCAGAATCAACTTCTCAGCATACAACAGCATTATCTTTTTAATATCTTTAGATTCTGTAGTGATACATATTTTTCATTCCTAATATTTATTATTTGTGTCTTTTTATTTATTACTTTGACCAGTTTTGCTTGAGTTTTACCACTTATTTGTCTTTTCCAAGAAAATAACTTTGGGTTTGTTTTCTCTATTGATTTTTTTTCCTATTTTATTAGTTTCTATGTCCACTTTTTTCTCTTTGTTTCCTTCATCTGCTTTGTTTAATTAACTGTTCTTTTCCTAATTTATTGAGATAATTACATATATAATTGGTTATTGTTATGGATTCAATTGTGTCCTCCAAAACTATGTGTTGTAAATGCTAACCTCTATGCCTGTGGTTATAACCTCATTTGGGAATGGATTGCCTTTGTTATGTTAATGAGACAGGATTAGTAAGGTGTGTGTTTTTAGCCAATTTCTTTTTTTTCCAATATGCCAGGTAAATTTTATTTATTAATATGGGGCAAAATATTAAATGTTAGCAAATGGAATTGTGGTACATTAAAAGAATATTTTACCATGATCCAAAAACATATTACTCAAACAAATACCCATCATCATTTTTAAAATACAACATTAAAAGTTTACATTAATATCCAAAACAATAACCTAATGCCTACTATCATCACTGTTAACATCATTATCAAAATATTAGCACATACAATTCAACATAAAAATGAGAGTATTGGTTAAGGTTGAGACAAAAATTATTATTATTTGCTGCTTATATAATTGCACACTTAATAAAACCAATAGAATCAATTGAATATTTTGTTAAAGCAGTTAATTAATATGTTAAACTGACCAAGAATAATGTCATCAGCTTTTGTTTTTCATCATTTCTCTTTGGTCATTTTTACTGTCCCTAGAAAATAAGATGTTCATGTATGTTTGAGTTTTATAAAATATTATTTTGTCATTAATTTTATTTCCTATATACCTGTTATTGCCCATTTTTATTTTTATTGCGCTTTAGATGAAGGTTTACAGAACAAACTAGCTTCTCATTAAAGAGTTAGTACACATATTGTTTTATGACATTGGTTAACAACCCCACAACATGTCAACACTCTCCCTTCTTGACCTTGGCTTCCCTACTAACTAGCTTTCCTGTCCCCTCCTGCCTTCTAGTCCTTGTCCTTGGGCTGTTGTACTCCCGTAGTCTAGTTTTGTTTTATGGGCCTGTCCTATCTTTGGCTGAAGGGTGAACCTTGGGAATAACTTCATTACTGAGCTAAAAGGGTGTCTGAGGGCCATACTCTCAGGGTTTCTCCAGTCTCTGTCAGGACAGTAAGTTTGGTATTTTTTTTGTGTGAATTAGAATTTTGTTCTACAATTTTCTCCAGCTCTATCCTGGGCCCTCTATTGTGGTCCCTCTCAGAGCAGTCAGTGGTGATAGCCAGGCACCATCTAGCTGTACTGGACTCAGTTTGGTGGAGGCTGTGGTAGATGTGGACTATTTGTTCTTTGGACTAATCTTTCCTTTGTATCTCTAGTTTTCTTCATTCTCCCTTGCTCCCAAAGGGGTAAGACCAGTGGAGAATCTTAGATGGCTGCTCACAGGCTTTTAAGACCTCAGGAGCCAATCTCTTTTGAGATATAAAAGAGATTAAATGAGAAAGCAGAGATAGGAGAAGAGAGATGCCAAGTCACATGGAGATTGCAAAGAAACCAGGAAGCAGAAACTGAAGACAAGTACCTTCCTCCAGGGCCGGACAGAGAGATAAAGTCTTCCCCTAGAGTTGGCGCTCTGAATTTGACTTCTAGCCTCCTAAACCATGAGAACATAAATTTCTGTTTGTTAAAGCCACCCACTTGTGGTATTTCTGTCGTAGCAGCACTAGATAATAAGATAATTATTAACTTTTTTCCTCTTTTATTATGTATATTTGTTTAAATTAGTTTTCATTTTAATTTATATAAAAAATTTCTAATTCCACTGAGATTTTGTCTTTGAACCATTATACTGTAGACGTGTAATGTTTAATTACCAAACATTTGAGGATTTTCTTGCTATTCTTCTGATATTAATTTCTAACTTAAGGGGTTGTAGTTGGAAGACAAAATATGTATAATATGTATAATTTGTCCCATTGAAGTTTTTTGAACTTGCTTTATGTTCCTGCATATGGTCAATCTTGAAATGTCTTCAGCTGTAGGGTATAAATATTTTATATACATTACTTAGATCAAGTTTGTGAATCATGTTATGCAGAGTTCTATATCTGCACTGAGTTTTGTCTGCCTGGCTTATCAAGAATTGAGAGAGGTATATTAAAGTCACCTTCAATATTAAACCCTCCAATCATTATACAAGGAGCCCTGTTGGCTCAGTGGTTAAAGTGCTCAACAGCTAACTGAAGGGTCTATGGTTCGAACCCACAAGCTGCTCTGTGGGAGAAAGACATGGCAATCTGCTTCTGTAAACATTTATAGCCTTTGAAACCCTATAGGGCAGTTCTATTCTATCCTACGGTTTTGATGTGAGTCAGAATCACCTCGATGGCAATAGGTTTGTTTGTTTTTTAACGATTATTGTATTTTTAAATTTCTCCTCTCTTATGTCAAGTTTTGCCTTATATATTTTAAGGCCATACTTTTAGAGGAACACAAATTAAGAAATTTTATATCTTTCTGGTAAATATAACATTTTTTTAAAAATCTCCTACCATTAATTTTCTATAAAAATTTACATTCTCTGTGTCAAAAAATTGGAAACCCTAGTTGCATAGTAAATTAAGAGGTATGACTGCTAACCAAAAGATCAGCAGGTCAAATCCACCAACCACTCCTTGAAAACCCTCTGGGGGCAGTTCTACACTCTCCTATAGGGTTGCTATGAGTTGGCAACGGGTGTATCAAAAAATTAGCCTATAAATAACTTTCAAAATACAAAATTTGGGCAACTTCACATTTTCCAGAATTCTACACAAAAGGATTGTTGTACCCTAGGTGTCTGGATGATAACTTAGTTGTTTGCTGACCTTTTTGATTTCACCAGTACTTTAGGTCTTTATTTTATTAAAACCTCCATGATGAGTATTTGCCTTTGAGACCTTGAATTTCCAATTAGAACTTACCATGTTATAAGTATTTTTGGATACCGCATGAACTACAGAAATTAGTGGACATAAATTTTATCATGCGCTTTCATGAAGGTCATATTTCTTAGAAAATGGTTTACATAGTATTCTTTCTTATATAATGCTTTCATGTAATTAAGAGATCATTTCCTTCTTTATTTTGAAGTGCATTTTTTTTAATTTCACAATATCTTACATCAGGATAACTTATGATGGTTGCCCTCTAATATTTAGCAGCACATATTCTTTAAGAAGTCAACATGAAATTCGCAAAGAGAATATTGGTATTTGGAAAGGTTGCAATGAAATCTTGAAATTTAGTTCCTTATATCAAGACCTTCAGACAGCCCTGGATAAATTGGGTATTTTTCTTAAATTTCAGATAGTTTACAAGTTGTCTTAGTTATTTAGCGTTGCTATACCAGAAATATCACAAGTCGATAGCTTTAACAAAAAGATATTTATTCTCTCAAAGCCTGGGACGTTAGAAGTCCAAATTCAGAGTGTCAGCTCTAAGGGAAAGCTTTTTCTCTCTGTTGATTCTGGAGGAAGGTTCTTGTCATCAATATTCTCTTGGTCTAGGAGCTTCTCTGTGCAGGAAACTCAGGTCCAAAGGATGCCCTCTGGTTCCGGCACTGCTTTCTTGGGGGTATGAAGTTCCCCGACCGCTCTTCTTTCTTCTCTCTTTTATCTCTTGTAAGATAAAAGGTGATGCAGGTCACACCCCAGGGAAAATCCCTTTACATTGGATCAAGGATGTGACCTGAGTAAGGATTTTACATCCCACCATAATCCTCTTTAACATAACCTAATCTTGCCTCATTAAGCACAGGCAGAGATTAGGATTTACAACACATAGGAAAATTACATAAATCACAAAATGGAGGACAACCACACAATACTGGGAATCATGGGCTAACCAAGCTGACACTTATTTTTGGGGAACGCAGTTTAATCCATGACACAAGCCAAATTATCAGCCCTCTTGTTTTAGGTCTACTTGATAAAAAATGAGAACCATACTGTTTTTTCAGGGGCTGATAAGTCCGTTCTAAATAGGAACGTTAACAAAATTAATAACGCAGCCATCGGTTTTCTTCTCTTCTTGCTTGCTGTCATGTTTATCAGAAATTTAGTGCTGTAAATCATAACCTGAATAAAGAAATATTTAAGATGATATGGCAGACTACTATAGGTTTAACGTTTTTTTTTTTTTTCTTTTCTTGCCAGATCTCTTTTAATTGGTTGAGGCCTGTGTAATTGAGTTCTGGCCAAGGGAGTATAGGTAGAAGTTATGGACATCACTAACTAACAAATTAAAGCCTTCCAATCCTCCATTATCTGTAAAACATTTGTTACTCTTTCTTTTCTTCTTCTTTTGCTGAATGGCAAGTGCTCTGTGGATCCAGAGGGAGGCAAGCTACAATATGGGAAGTCTGGCTCACTGAACAGCAATTTGAAAGACTGTTCATTCATCAGGAACATGTAATTTATATTTATGTCAGTAAAAATTAAACTTTTAGTGTACTAAGCCACTGAAATTTGGAGCTTTGTCATAGCAGCAAACATTTACTTAACAGGTATAGATGGTCAAAGTACAGCTGGATTGGCTATAAAGTAATCATGGTTAAAAAAAAAGCTTCCTTTTTTGTTGTCTTATCATAAAGCACTTTAGAGCTCTTTAAAATTTTCCATGATTAAAATGCCATCTATATTCTATATTCTATTCGATGCTCACAAACAACTAGAGGTTTCTTCAACTGCCTCTTATTTCTCCAGTCTTAACTTCCTGTACTTCATTTTGTGCTTGTACGCATCTAGTTTGAACTAGTTTTTTACTTTTTAGTCCTTAAACATTTAGACAATTGCTCCCTCCATACATTTGCCCTGAGTGTGTGCCTTTCCTGATCTATCTTCTCCCACGTGCTCATTTAAGCTCTCCGTTATCTGTGAAACATTTGTTACTATCTTAATCCTCAGTGAATTCTTAGATTTCCTGTACCATTATTTCGGCATTTACCAGTTACTTTTTAATGGTAATAGAAGAAAGAAATCTAGTTTTTTTTTTTTTTTTTTTTAATCAACTACTTCTTATTACTACTAGGTATTTTAAACGTACTAAAAAAAAAAAAAAGACCCAATGCCGTCAAGTTGATTCCAACTCATAGCGACCCTCCCAGAGAGTTTCCAAGCAGTGCCTGGTAGATTTGAACTGCTGACCCTTTGGTTAGCAGCAGTAGCACTTAACCACTACACCACCAGGGTTTCCAGGGTTTCCATGTATTTAAAAAAGCTACCATAAATTGAATGCTCACCAGGAGTTAGACGCCTCATAAACAAACTCTCATTTAATCACTGGAATAACATTATGAAGTAGATTTTTTTACACCCATTTACAGAGGACAAAACTGAGGAATTACAGAGGCACAGAAATTTACAACCCAATGGGAAGTTAAAGATCCAGCTTTCTCCATTATACCACATGCTCCTTTGTCTTTCATAGTTTCTTTTTCTTTCATTAACCTTGAAACACGACTTGGTGTTCTGTAGTCAGAAATTGTGCCTGCACTAAAGTTGCTCAATAAATGTTTGATAATCAGTATCTAAATTTGGGTTCATTTTAGAGTAGGTCTGGATTTCAGGAAAAGAGATTTTCTGTGCTTGACCTCTGGGTTTACCTAAAGTCAACACCCACATTCAGATGAGCAGTGCTGTGATTTTTTAACCTGAAACTCTGGGATGCAACCAGGAATTTCGCTGAGTTGTAACCCAAGTTCGAGATCAGACACTGAACAGTCCAGATTTCTTGGGGTTAACATTGTGAACATTCATCGAAGGTCAGAGTTTATGTGTTTGTCTGCCAGAATCCATCTTGTTATTCCATTTTTTATGAAGTAATAAACACCCAGAATTGGTCTGGTTGATTATAGTCTTACCCTGAATTCCAATCTTTCTCTGTAAAAAGAGAAATAGAAGATTTTTAAATGAAGATTAATATGAGGAAAGTCTAATTAGAGCTGCATTCAATTACAATTCTCCTTTACTTATTTAATATTATTTGAAAGCTCATCTCATACATTTTGGTCACTGAAAAATGTTGGATTGTTTTAATTCTTAATACTATCATTATGTTCATGATCAGTTTTTCATATTTTTATGACTTTTCCATATATTTATAATTTTACATCAATTTACATATTTTATAGCATTCCAGTTTTCAGCAGAACAATGCATTGTAAATAACATAGGATAATTGCTAATATATATTCCATGACTTTAATGGCCTTCTCTTCCCTGTGGACCATTATTAGTTTTCTCCTAAAACCTTTTAATTAATCAGAAGAAAAAGGAAGATTTCCATTAATATCTGAGCATCTTTTATACCTTAATTTGTTCCAAAGTGCATATGTGTCATGAATTCTGAGTCCATGGAGATATAGAAAATAATAATCTGCATGTTTTCTTACATAGGTAAAACATGGCTACTTCATGATCAGATAGATTATAATGGTTTTATTAGTACTTATTTGTGGTATATAATGTGGTATTTATTTTCCTGAAAATATATTTATTCTGGCTTCTTTGGTTAGAAAGACCCAAAGATCTTTCCCTTTGTGTTTGACAGTCCCTGGAAACAGAGTTCTCATTAATGTAAAAATGTCAGATTCAGTGACACACTTTTTTCAAAATATCTAAACCAAAGTCATACCATTTGAAAGCTTCATTTGGGTGCAAGGGAGTACACGTATTTCATGAGGCACTGCACTTTACAGTGTATATATATTCAGACAGCAGAACCACAAATAAAAAGAAATAAATGTTATAACCTGTGGATTTCAGAAGAAGGAAAACAAGTGATCTCTAGTGATTTTGCTCATGGAAACTGTTAAAAACCAAATGCGTTGCTGTTGAGTCGATTCCAACTCATAGTCACCCTATAGGACAGAGTAGAGCTGCCCCGTAGAGTTTCCAAGGAACGCCTGGTGGATTCGAACTGCTGAACTTTTGGTTAGCAGCTGTAGCTCTTAGCCACCATACCATCAGGATTTCCTTGTTCACGGAAAGACTATTTAACTTAAAATCTGTTTTAGTTATCCAGTGCTGCTATGACAGAAATACCGCAAGTGGATGGCTTTAACAAAAAGAAGCTTATTCTCTCACAGTGAGGAGGCTAGAAGTCCAAATTTAGGGCTTCAGCTCCAAGGGAAGGCTTTCTATCTCTGTTGGCTCTGGGGGAAGGTCTTTGTCATCAATCTTCCCCTGGTCTAGGAGCTTTTCAGGACAGGGACCCTGGGTCCAAAGGACGAGCTCTGCTCCCGGTTCTGCTTTCTTGGTGGTATGAGGTTCCTCTGTCTCTCTGCTCACTTCTCTCTTTATATCTTTCTCAAAAGAGACTGATTCAGGATACAGTCTAATCCTGTAGGCTGAGTCAGGCATCATTAACATAACTACCTCTAATCCTGCTTTATTAACATCAGTGAAGTAGGATTTATAACACATACGAAATCACATCAGATGACTAAATGGTGGGCAATCACACAATGCTGGGAATCATGGCCTAGCCAAGTTAACACATATTTTGGGGGGACACAATTCAATCCATAACAAAATTCTTCTCCTGATGCTAGAAATTACATAAAGGTGTAAGGAAGGATTTGAGATACTTGAGAATATTGAAGACACAAATGAATCAAACAACCACACTATATGTTTTCTTCTTTCTTCTTTTAATCTGTATAGCTCCCAAAATGTGAGTGAGAGGTTACCATTAAAAACCTAAGTGTTTAGACTGAGCGAAATTCCAAATAAGAGGAGATTATGGAAACATCAGGAGAGCAAAGTCCACTGTCACTGAGTATTGTGCAAACCACAAACAAAATTACCACGAACGTATTTTATATCCCAAACTGAATTCACGGAAATGGCAGAAGACAAGTGATAGTCTCTCTGATTTCCTGACTAGAAAGATGAGTGTGAGGCCGCACCTGGAATCTAATTACAGGCAAGCCGCTAATAAAACCACGAGATACTTGACAATATGAGAGAGAAAATTGTACAAACAGAAAATTTATGACAGTGATCCACAGCACCGCTGCAATAAAAAAATCTAGTTTGAGTGACACTTCCTGAATAGTAATAAAAAATTAGAAGCCCATTCAACCACCCGGGATATTATCAATATTTACTCCTTCTTTGGTTGTCAGTTTCATGTCATGCCCCCAAACCTCCTTTAAGGGAAAGGAAAGAAATGTAGTTCTCCTCCTCACATAAATTTAAAGGATAAGTCTCTAGCCTCTAGGACTTTTCGTTTTTCTCCAGGCAAAGGCAAGGAATTCGCTTTTGTCACCCTTGAGAAAAGCTGCTTTGTAGTGAAGAACACAGTTTTTGAGCTAGGCAGGCCTAGGTTTTGATTTCACATTTTCCATATGCTAAAAGAATGTAATCATACCTGTTTAAACATCAATTTCCTCATTTTTAATATGAGAATGACAGTATTACCTGAGGAGGTAGCGTAAGAATTAAACAAGATATTACATTAACTGTAAAATGCAATGTCTTACAAATACTAAACACTCAATACTAGTAGGTAGCTTTAAAAACTGAGATAATTTAATCCACTGTTCCACAGTAACTTGTCAAGTAAGGTCTGAGCTCGTCCGAAAGAGCTGATCTCTGTAAAGCACAAGTAACGGATGACTCTGAAAATCATAGGTAAATTGTTTTCCTACAAAGAATTCTGGTTCACTACCAATTAATTGCATAGTTTTAATTTAACAACTCTATAATTGATAAATGATATTTTTGTTGTTGATTGTTAACTAAAAAGATTTCTAAAAACATTTCCTAACTCTCATGGTAACTCATACAAAAATGAACAGTTAAATACATTGGATGGAACAACATGTAAAATAACTATTTAAACTATTTAATAATATTTATAATCATGTCTGTGTTGTTGTTGTTAGGTGCCTTCGAGTTGGTTCCAACTCATAGCGACCCTATGCACAACAGAACGAAACAAGGCCCAGTCCTGCGCCATTCTCACAATCGTTGTTATGCTTGAGCTCATTGTTGCAGCCACTGTGTCAATCCACCTTGTTGAGGGTCTTCCTCTTTTCCACTGACCCTGTACTTTGCCAAGCCTGATGTCCTTCTCCAGGGACGGATCCCTCCTGGTAACATGTCCAAAGTATGTAAGACACAGCCTCGCCACCTTGCTTCTACAGAATATTCTGGTTGTACTTCTTCTAAGACAGATTTGTTCGTTCTTTAGGTAGTCCATGGTATATTCAATATTCTTCGCCAACACCACAATTCAAAGGTATCAATTCTTCTTCGGTCTTCCTTATTCATTGTCCAGCTTTCACATGCATATGATAGGATTGAAAATACCATGGCTTGGGTAAGACACACCTTAGTCTTCAAGGTGACATCATTCCTCTTCAACACTTTAAAGAGGTCTTTTGCAGCAGATTTACCCAATGCAATGTGTCTCTTGATTTCTTGACTGCTGCTTCCATGGCTATTGATTGTGGATCCAAGTAAAATGAAATCCTTGACAACTTCAATCTTTTCTCTGTTTATCATGATGTTGCTCATTGGTCCAGTTGTGAGGATTTTTGTTTTCTTTATATTGAGGTGCAATCCACACTGAAGGCTGTGGTCTTAGATCTTCATTAGTAAGTGCTTCAAGTCCTTTTCACTTTCAGCAAGCAAGGTTGTGTCATCTGCATAACACAGGTTGTTAATGAGTCTTCCTCCAATTCTGATGCCCCATTCTTCTTCATATAGTCCAGCTTCTTGGGTTATTTGCTCAGCATACAGGTTAAATAGGTATGGTGAAAGGATACAACCCTGACACACACCTTTCCTGGCTTTAAACCAATCAATATCCCCTTGTTCTGTCTGAACAACTGCCTCTTGATCTATGTAAAGGTTCATCATGAGCCCAGTGAAGTGTTCTGGAATTCCCGTTCTTCTCAATGTTATGCATAATTTGTTATGATCCACACAGCCGAATGCCTTTGCATAGTCAATAAAACACAGGTGAACATCCTTCTGGTATTCTCTGCCTTTCAGCCGGTATCCATCTGAAATCATTTCCATAAGTGCAGTTAATCATTACTTGGAGCCCTGGTTGCCTAGTGGTTAAGAAGCGTGGTGCTAACCAAAAGGTCAGTAGTTCGAATCCATCAGCAGCTCTTTGGAAACTATGGGGCAGTTCTACTCTGTCCTGTAAGGTTGCTATGAGTCAGAATCGACTTGATGGCAACTTTTTTTTTAATCATTGGTTAACGTTTTCGTTTTCAAATTCCAGGGAATTATTTTTTTCCCACAAATAAATTTATGTATTTGTGTCTTTCTCCACTCTTGGCGAAAGACTGGGACCAAAATCAAACTAATTGAAGAAAGCAACACTGACTGGAACCTCCCCATCGTATTAGGTATTTGTAGTATTTCAGAAGCCTTAACTGACTGTGTCTTAACTCTTGGGAGTAGTATCACTTTAATAATTGATTAAATTTTAGAAGGCTTTACTAAAGATTAATATCATGGATGGATAAGAAGTGTGAATTTTATCTCTGGTCTGCAGGTACACTAATTCTGCTGGTCAGCGTAAAGGCACTGACATATGTGGCGTTTAGTATCTTAAAATGAAAAAAAAAAATATGCCTCACGTAAAATAAAATCCAGTCCTGCATTCTAAGAATTTTCATATGATGTGATAAGTAGACGTACACAGATACTCAATTAATAAAAATCACTTCTTATTTTTCCCTCTACATTCATCATGCCTGGCTATGGGAAAGGAAGAAATATGAAGAAAAAGGAGAAACATTAAAAGAGAGGTGGTAAAAGTTTATAATTACATTGCCTTTCTTTTCCATTATTCTCTTCAATTCGGGCGCTGGGGTAGGCTCTGCGAGAACTGTCGCTCAAGCAATCCAGCCAAGATCTCACTTAGTTCTCATTTGTCAAATGTTAAATTAATTACAGAAGTGTGTGTCTGTCGCAATGTGTTCCACAGGATGCTCCTAGTGTTCCTGGTAGGCAACAGGAATATTCCCAACTTCATGGAGGAATAAAAGCAGCAAGGTATTTATTTAGTTCTTGTGTCAAATGACTTGCAATTCCACAGACCTTCATTTCAAGGGAAATCAGGGCAATTTAATAGGAAAGTAGTAAGCTTATTTATTTATTTTTTAATTTTGGTATCTTTAAGCAAAATCAGCATGTGACTAGAAAATGGAAGACCCTATTTCAGTGTTCTCAAAGGAGATATGCCTGCCATGCGATCCTGGATAACTTTGTAAAGCTCACATTCTGCCATTCTGTACATAGTACATATGAAACTCCATTTTCAGAACATCTTGATTTTGGTAATGTTTGTCAATTGCTACTTCTCCCCCCGCCCCAGTTGTATGTTAGTTGAATTGCTTTTAGGTGTGACTTCTGAAAGGAGCCCTGGTGGTGCTGTGGTTAAGTGCTCAGCTGCTAACCAAAAGGTCAACGGTTCAAACCCACCAGCCTCTCTGTGGGAGAAAGACGTGGCATTCTGCTTCTGTAAAGATTTATAGCCTTGGAAACCCTATGGGGGCAATTCTACTCTGTACTATAAGGTCACTATGAGTCAGAATTGACTAGATGGCAGTGAGTTTGGGGTTTTTTTGGTTTTGAGTGACTTCTGAACCTTTTATTCATTCTGCTGTTTTGTGTTCAATTTGATTTTTATTTTGTTTCTCTGCAATTCTTTCTTAAGATGGAGAACCCTTTACATTCCTCAACTTCCAAAACTGAAATGTGAGAATGCAAGGAATAGTTTGAAAACCCCTGACATAGAATTTCTTACTCCCATATTAGATGGAACAAAGTTTCTCAGTGTAGGCTGGTATAAACCAAACCCTGAGTAGAAGAAGCTGGTAGCCAGTTTGAAAAACATGATCTTGATAATTCCAAAAAGCAAAGAAGGCAAACTAGTTCACATTAGAGCACTGATCTTTGCCCTTATTATCTAAAGGTAACATGCTAGTCATCTAAAGTCTTTTAATCCTAAAAGTTTTGGAAGTGTCTACATTTTGTGAAGAGCCCCTAAATTCTTCTGTAGAGAAAATACGCTATTCAGCAAATGGGCCCATTCTCTACATAATAGCCAGCACACATAAGCACTGAAAATGGTTGTCAATCCATGGAAGGGAGCCATGATTTTAAAGTGACAAACCAGAATTCTACTTCTACTTGTATTCCTAAGGATAATATGTTGAAAAAGGGTCTCTGGCCTTTATTAGTGACATTTACAACTGAAAGTGACCATTCCAAAAGACTCTTAAAATGCAAGCCCACTTTTATTTACAAATGGTTAGTATGGTATAAAAAGTCAGCTAGAGCCTCCTAATTAGAGATAGGAAACCCTGGTGGTGTAGTGATTAAGTGCTACGGCTGCTAACCAAAGGATCGGCAGTTTGAATCCACCAGGTGCTCCTTGGAAACTCTGGGGCAGTTCTACTCTGTCCTAGAGGGTCGCTATTAGTCAGAATCAACTCAATGGCACTGGGTTTGGTTTGCATTTTTTTTTACTAAGAAATTACCTGATGACTTAGTCATTTAGTAAGTAAAGGGCTTTAGCAAAGAGAAATTAATTTTCTCCCAATATAGTAGGCTAGAAGTTCAAATTCAGGGCATCAGCTCCAGGTGAAGGCTTTCTCTCTCTGCTGGCTCTGGAGGGAAGGAAGGTCTTTCAAATCACTCTTCCCCTGGACTAGGAGCTTTTCTGCACAGGATCCCTGGGTCTAAAGGATGCACTCTGCTCCCGGTGCTTCTTTCTTGGTGGCATGAGGTTCCCAACTCTTTGCTTGCTTTCTTTTCCTTTTATCTCTTGTAAGATAAAAGGTGGTGCAGGCCACACCCCAGGGAAACTCCCTGTACATTGGATCAGGGAGGTGACCTGATTGAGGGTCTTATATCCCACCCTAATCCTTTTAGCCACAGGCAGAGATTATGATTTATAACACCTAAGAAAATCACAAAATGGAGGACAACCACACATGGCCTAAACAAGTTGACACATAGTTCTGGGCGGGGGGGGGGGGGGGGGGACAATTCAATCCATTACACCTGAGAGGTTTTGTCTTGATTATGCCTAATAACCATGCAAGTTATGCAAGTTCCATTAAACGTGGGCCATGAATTTCAGATTGTTTGCCTTTGTTTCTGATATAGCACAGACACAGGATAGATATAGTAATAGACAGTATATGCTATATATGATAGATATAAGCATGAATATAGATCATACTGCAGATATATTTCTAAATATTTACCAATTAAAGATATAAAAATCCAGGATTTCGGTGTTTCTTTATTCAGAAAGGAAACCCTGGTGGTGTAGTGGTTAAGTGCTACGGCTTTTAACCAAGTGGTCGGCAGTTCGAATCTGCCAGGCGCTCCTTGGAAACTCTATGGGGCAGTTCTACTCTGTCCTACTCTGTCTCTATGAGTCGGAATCAACTCGATGGCAGTGGGTTTGTTTTTGTTTTTTTTTTTCCATTATTCAGAAATAAGATTGGTAAAGTTCCTAGGGTAAAGGGAAAAAAAGATGAAAACATGCTATCTTCCTATTTTAAAACCAAAAAAATCAAATCCATTGCCATGGCGTCAATACGGACTCACAGCAACCCCATAGGACAGAGTAGAACTGCCTTATAGGGTTTCCAAGGAGCGCCTGGTAGATTCAAACTGCAGACGTTTTGATTAGCAGCCGTAGCTCTTAACCACTACTCCACCAGGGTTTTATCTTCTTGTTTTAAGGGATAGCAAATTAAGTTACCATCAGAAGAACTCTCTGACACAGCCTGATTTAAGTATATTGATTGAAACAATTTAAGACCTACAGTAACGAAAAGAAAGAAACCCCAACATTGTTCTTTTCCTTAAAATAAAGGATACCCTCCTTTTTACCTCAATAACTTTTTAGAAAAAATGGTATTTGAAGAAACATAGCAGGGCTGCAGATTGGTAAAACTAGTGGAAATCAAGGAGGGGAATGAAAAAAATAAGTGAAGAAATGGGGATAACAAAGAGGAATTTTATTGGGAAAACAGCCTTGTTGGGGATCCTGGTGGAATCTGGAGGTTCTTCTCTGAGCGTGGGGTTGATGATTGCCAATCCATTCAATCACACCTTAATCCACTGGTGCTGGGCTGGACCTAGAGCAACATAGATTTTCCTGTACCCCCTGCCAAGAGTCTAATAATCCACATCCTTTCTTTTGAAGGGTAGAAATCTCAATAGGATTGGAAACAAGTCACGGAAAAGGTGCCAGCGGGGGGCTTCTTTCATTATAATAACAAACCAGTTCCTGTTCAAAGAGAAATCACACTGAGTTCCTTGCTGTCTTGTCCTAGTTGATTCTTTTTTTATCCTAAATATTTACCTTAATCACTTTAAACCAAGTCCCTCCCAAAGGAATAGCTGCACTTCTTCCTGTATCAGGAGAATACTCTCTTTTGTGGGATTCCTTTAGTTGTTGCTATGGGTTTACTCCCCTCTCTAGAGAGGTTTTTTTGTTGCCGCTTCATTTCCTGGCTTTGAGTTTTATTTCCATTCTAAATTTTGACTTGAATTTACTTTTCTTTTTCCATGCAGGTCTTTTTTTAAGACCTGAACGTAGAATCCTTCAGATATAGGCAGTCTGAAATAGGAAAGCATGATGTATATCTATGCCAGTTAGATATTGATGTAGGTTGTAGTCAAATCCAGAGAGATAAAAACATTCATACTGGGCTTTCTATTTACAGCATCCTTCCTTGATTTAGCTACAGAATATTAGCTATTGTCATCCTGGTGTCAATGAAATAGCAACTTATTTTAGAAACTCCAGATGTACAGCATTCCTGAGGGGACTCTGCCTAAACCAGATGGTCTTCTCTAACATGGACTGGATTCTATCCTGGCCCCACTGGCCCTAGATTATTGAGCTGGGTAGACATCTGACCCAGGCTGGACCAATTTGATTTGATGGAGAAGACATTTGGATTTGGGATTCTGAGCTGCTAGTTGGGTGGCCCCTATGACCAACCATGTTCTGTAACTGGTGAAGCAGAGAGAGTTGGTCAGAAGGGAAAGAAAAATAAGGCTAATATTTGGAGACTAAGCAGGCAGAAAAGTCCAGGGACCTCTGAGAGATACAGAAAGAAGAAATTAGAACATTGTTATAGTTGCAGTTTAGTCTTGATTCCCCTTAAGGCCCTCCTGTATTCCTTAACCTTGCGATCTGTGAGATAGTCCTATGTCCTGATAAAAAAATCTGTCTTTTTAATTATGCTTGTAGATTGAGTTTCTATTACTTGAAACGGAAAGAACTATGAATGAGACAACTGGTTTCACAATGATCATAGAGTCATGGTATCTCCTAGCTAGAAAACCAGTAGCCATCAAGTTAATCCTGACTCATGGCAACCCCATGTGTGTCAGAGTAGAACTGTGATACATAGGGTTTTCAATGGCTGGTTTTTCAGAAGAAGATTGCCAGGCCTTTCTTCCAAGGTACCTCTGGGTGGACTCAAGCCTCCAACCTTTTGGGTAACAGCCAAGTGCATTAACCATTTGCACTACCCAGGGACTCCTTTTTAGGACCATAAGTATCTAATTCAACTCACTCACTTTACAGATGAGAAATCTGAAGCTTATCAGTAAGGTAACATGTACATGGTCGAAGAAGATAATTAATGGCAAAACCAAGGCTAAAAATGCAGGTGAGTGGTAGGAAGGCCTGGCCATCTACAACACAAAATGAAAAGCATGAGTAGGGTCAGAGTCCTGAAATGGGCATCAGAAGATGTAAATACTAGTCCTTTCTAGAGATTCACTAGCTATGTAAACTTAGTATGTTTCTAAGGCCTTGAGTTTTTATCAGCTAATGAAAGGATTGGGATATATGTTCTCTTTGGTCCCTTCTAACTCTAAAATAATATAATTCTAAGAAGTATCTCCAAACACAAAGTGAATTAGGTATCAAAAGCAATTATCTAGAAAACTTGAAAATGAATATTATTGCTTGGGGAGGATATAAACCAGTTTACACAGGGTGAGTGTCCAATTGTTAAAGCAGAAGTTCTATTTTACAGCTTAAACTTTCTACTGAAGTCAGTCAGGGGGTCCCCATGGTGGTAGGTTTACATCGTGGGTGTTTCATATCAAATCCTGTAGTAAACTGATTCTGTGTGTTGGCAGTGGATTTGTATTAGAATCTAATTGGAAAGTAGCCAGAATTAGATGCAAGCCACAACAACATTCCTTCTTCTAGCTAGTAGGAGAATTGACAGGTTAAGTGTAAATTAATTTGGTCTTTGGCAACTTGAAGAAATAGAATGAACAGAAACAAACCAAGAGCTCAATGTATCTCTCTGTCTTCCTTTCTGTCTTTTTCCACCTAATTAATGATATTATGTTTGTAGAATGAGTGAATGTGAATATGAGAGTTTTTGTCATAAAGGATATGAGATAGTCAAAGAGGTAGTCAATGGAGTGAGAAGTTTTCATCTCCAAACCTTTAAGCTCCTGACATCACATAAAATGTGTTCTCATCAGCATCTACACGGGACTTTGAACAACATAAAATTTTGTCCATAATATACATGATATAGCATCAATTCCTTCTGCTGCATACAGAGATAATTTCCCAGTGGGCTACAGCCCTGCCTTATTTCTTTTCCCTACCCTTTCCTGAGGCCCTTCTCATCTGTCTCATACTTCTATTACTATACTGAATTGTCTCTTTTGTCAGTCAGTAATAAAGCTCTGAATCTCCAAATTCAGTAACCTTTCTCCGGAATTCATTCTCCTCACCATCTGTCATAGTCATCTAGTGCTGCTATAACAGAAATACCACAAGTGGGTGGTTTTAGCAAAGAGAAATTTATTTCCTCACTGTAAAGTAGGCTAAAAGTCCAGGGGAAGGCTTTCTTTCTCTGTCAGCTCTGGCAGAAGGCCCTTGTTCTTCAACTTCCCATGGTCGAGGAACTTTTCAGGCGCCGGAATCCTGAGTCCAAAGGACATGAGCTGCTCCTGGTGCTGCTTTCTAGGTGGTATGAGGTCCCCAACTGTCTGCTTGTTTCCCTTTCCTTTTATCTCTTGAGAGATAAAAGTGGTGCAGGCCACACCCCAGGGAAACTCCATTTACCTTGCATCAGGGAGGTGACCTCTGTAAGGGTGGTGTTACAATCCCACCCTAAACCTCTTAACATAAAATTACAATCACAAAATGGAGGACAACCACACATGGCCTAACCAAGTTGATACACAGATTTTTGGGGGGACATAATTCAATCCATGATACCATCTTTGCTGCATTTGATAACATTGCCACTTTTAATTCTTTCAACTTTTTTACCTCAGTTTGTACCTTTCTGTAATTTCATGATGTAGTCAATCCTGATGAGCCTTGCTATCTTTCTTCATTGAATCTCCTTACTCTTCTCACCTCCTAAATATGGTCATTCCTAAAAGTTTTCCCCAGCCCTTTTTTTCTCTTATTAAGCTTATTGGATGTTTCATCAAGTTCTGAGATTAATCTTAAACTATCATTCAGTAAAGTCGGGAGGAGAGTTGGGTTGCATGGGAAAAGGAGTAGTGAAAAGAGACTTTGAAGGAAGACTATTTAACCTGTTTTCAAGTTGTTTGATATGGAATAATTGATGTAAATCCAATTTTAATATTTCCTACCATAAAGTATAGATTGTTCATCAGTCCATTTTACGTGAATTTTGTGAGTGTGTGTGTGTGTTTAGAATTTGAAGAAGTTTTAAGTTTCAACATCTGAGTAAATGCAGTGTAGTTCTGATAGTACATGAAGAAACTATAGATAGGAGTAAGAGTGGACACTAATATGTTAAGTCTAGGGAGAATTTTCAGACATCTTTTGAAAGCAAAAAGCTATAATTTTGTTTGGGGCAAACCTACTTACATGTAAATGGCCAAGGAATCACAACTGGCATCTCAGTTAGAGGCATAAACTGAAACACCTTATCATCTATCCACTTCTCAAATGTTTCTCCTCCAGGGTTATAAATTTCACTCAATAGTTTCATTCATTTCCCAGTCATTTATTGGAGATCCAAAAACCAGGTGAAGCTGTGTATAGCGGTGAGGCAGGTTAAGAACAACAGTAGGTGAATGTTGAAGCTGGTCAAATTTAGGTTAAATGGGGGACTTCTGGTCAACATGGCACTGTGGACAGAAGCACCACGCCATCCCTCCACAGCAAGGACCCAAAAGACTAAGTAAAACAGAAACAAACACCATTCCTAGATCCTGAAGTGCCAAATGAAGAGAGAGAGAACTCAGCCAAGCAATGAATGGAGTAAGAAACTGACAGAGGACAGATTGCGAGGAGAGATATGTGTGGAGGGCCCCATCAGCTAACACAGCACAGATCGGCCATCTTGGACTCCAGTCAGGGGGATTGACAGACAGGAAGCACGGGAAAGCAGGTTCGCAGAACTCCCAGCAGGAGATAGAGCACACAGTAACAAGGGGAAGAAAGGCTAGAAAGAAGCCCTCAAAACAGTACAGGCACAGGACTAGAATGGGGGCTCACAGCTGCTTGAGGAGGATGCAATATGTACAGAAACATGAGTTCTGCACACAGGTCTGGCCCATGCACAAACATGCGAGTGTGCAAAACTGCTGCCTGTCCTGGAGCTCCCCTCAGGACATCCCTCCACACCTCCTTCAGACTCTATTTCTTTTAAAATGAGTCTGAATATTCTCAGCCATCTGCTCCTTAATCCCTACAGAAAACCAGAGCTAACTGAACACAGGGTTGGGCTCTGTTTGAGGTTAGTCTGCAGTGTCCAGAAAGGCCTGGTCACCAGCCCCATCATCACCATGCCCCTCAAAAAAAATGAAATTCAAAGAAGTTAAACAACTTTCTCAAGGCTACACAGCACCTTAATGGCAGAGTGGGGACCATGCCCACTGGTCTTCTGACCAGAGTTTTTAAGGCTTTTGGAATCCTAAGGGCACCAGTCACTGGCAATTCATGGTGATTAGCCTTGAAATCAGCGATTCATTTCACAGAGAAAGTGTAAATTAAAAATTCATTGGTGAGACTGAAAACTAAGGAGTTGAAAAAGGCTGAAAATGAAAACTAAATTTCCTAAGTGATAATAATCCCATGATTTTCCTGGGAAACTAATTGTCATGGATTGAATTATGTCCCCCCAAAATGTATATATCAACTTGGTTAGGCCTATTCCCAGTATTGTATCATTGTCCTCCATTTGTGATTGTAATTTTATGCTGAGAGGATTAGGGTGGAATTGTAACACCACCCTCACTTAAGTCACCTCCCTGATCCAACGTAAAGGGAGTTTCCCCAGGGTGTGGCCTGTACCATCTTTTATCTCTTAAGAGATAAAAAAGGAAAGGAAAGCAAACAGAAAGTTGGGGACCTCATACCACCAAGAAAGCAGCACCAGGAACACAGTGTGTCCTTTGGACACAGGGTCCCTGGGTCTGAGGAGCTCCTCATACAGGGAAAGATTGAGGATAAAGACTTTCCTCCAGAGCCGACAGAGGAAAAAAGCCTTCCCCTGGAGCCAATGCCCTGAATTTGGACTTGTAACCTATTAGACTATGAGAAAATAAATTTCCCTTTGTTAAAACCATCCACTTGTGGTATTTCTGTTATGGCAGCACTAGATAACCAAAAAAAAAAAATAATAATAATACAAGTTTTGATTCTGAGAGCTGCGTATGTGAGAAACTGAGGCTGGGCATGTTATCTTAGAGTGTCTGCTTTTCAACCCATATAGCAAGTTTCATTGTTTATTTATTTTTAAATATTATCTGCATAATTCCAGTTGTGCGTTTGCAATTTATCAAGAGTTCATTGGAGTTTTGATTGTGCATTAACTAAGAAAAAAAAAAAAAGAACAGCATGTATAAAACGATCAGTTTCACTTTTATTTTATTTGTATCTCAAGCCTACATGGGCACTGATCAGCAGCCATCACTGTTTACCTTCTCTACTAGGCTAAATTTCTGAGTTATTACCATCTGTTACTCAATGATTCACATTCTCCTAAATGCTCTGATTACCCAAGACTTATGTTTAAGATACGGTGACAGCAGGAGAGCCCTACCCTTCTCATTCAAGCTCGTTAAATGCTTGGCATATTGTAACGTATTTTTTAGTTTTTCATCTGCAAATCAAACTTGACTGCTCACATTAGAGTTATACTTACAATAATATTATTTGTAACTGTGGCTAGAATGCAAAATAACAAAATGATAAGAGAAATCTTCTTCCTGTATTGTCAGGGAATAATAGCTTATGAAAAAGGGAAACATGGTGGAAATCTTACAAATGACTGATAGAGTGAAGTTATAAAAGGTTAAAGAGAATAATCACTTATCTCTTAAAGGGCAATAGCAAAAATAATATTAACTTGGCAAGTGTCTATTCTGTCTTACCTACTTCATCTCTAGTCTTTGATTCCAGCTGTTCAAAACCTAAATCCTTATAATCATTATGCCTAAGGTTTTGCAAACTTTTAAATATGTTATTATCTTTAAATTTTTTTAATTAATTTTTTGTTCATAAAAGTAAATAGTGCCAGAAAAGAAGAAATAAGAGGAGAATTGAAACACTGTACTGTGACATATTAGATTTAGTAAAACATATTATAAAACCCTGCATAAGGGAAATGAGCCACCTATGGTATGTTTACAGATCAGGGTCAAGATTTTGACAACATAAAATTATGAGGCAACAATCCCACTTAACAAAATCAGATTCTTTTTTTCCTAATCAGAAGTCTCCATCCGTGCCTTTACAGATCAGAATAATTTCATGGGCACCTCAGAGAATGACGTCAACTATACTTAGAGGCAAAAGTCCTTGAGCTAAAGAAGAAAAATTGTTCAAAATCAACAAACAACAGCAACGGCTAATGTAGAATGAATGGATTCCAAAGAGTCAACAAAATGATGACAATATCCATATTTTTATTCCTTAGAAAAAATCTGGAAAATGTCTAGCTTACTTTAAGGAAATTGTTTGACTTAAAAAAAAAAAAAAAAAGTGACCAAGCTGAATTAACCCCATACCCAGTGCCGTCGAGCCGCTTCTGACTCGTAGCGACCCTATAGGAAACTGAATAAAAGACACATTAATAATTTACACTAGAAAAAATAACCATTTTGGACTACCAGTTCTGAAAACTTCATTCCTGAGAATATCTATGTTGAAAAGTTAAAAAATTAAAGAAAGACGGGATTTCTCCTTAGCTTTTTCTTCTCTCAAACATGAAGATAGAGAGAATTGAATTATTTTTTTATTTGTCCCCATCCCAACCAGTGTGGAATAGTCTTCTTTGAATTTATCCATTGAATCCCATGCCCACTTTTCTACTGTGGGATATTTTCCTTATCTGAATGTAGCCCTGTCCCCAGCAACAAAGTAGGCATTCCATAAATATGTACTGGATGAATTAAAAAATAATGGGCACCTAATATGTGTCTTTGAAACCTGATGGTGTAGTGGTTGGGTACTATGGGTGTTAACTAAAAGGGCTGCAGTTTGAATCCACCAGGCGCTCCTTCGAAACTCTATGGTGCAGTTCTACTTTGTTCCGTGGGGCCACTATGAGTCAGAATTGACTCAATGGCAATGAGTTTGGTTTTTTTGGTGTTACTCAGTTTGAACTAGCACATCCTGAACATTACAGAAATGGTATGAAGAGTGGAGTGCTACACAGATTATTTTCTGGCACTCTATATGAGACAATGTTCTGCTGCTATTCATAAGGTTTTCAGTGGCTAATTCTTTTCAGAAGTAGACCACTGGTTCCTTCTTCCTAGCCTGTTTTAGTGGGAAGCTCAGCTGAAACCTGTCTGCCATGGGTGACCCTGCTGGTATTTGAATACTGGTGGCATAGCTTCCAACTTCACAGCAAGACACAAGTCCCCATAGTACAACAAACTGACAGATGCATGGAGGATATGCACACAAATATATATACATATACACACACACACACACATAAAATAATTAGCTTGGGGGAGCAGTGTTGTGCAGTGGTGAAAGATATCTCAGATTATTGTCTGGGATAGTCAAGGAAGATAATATACATAATGAGTTTGTAGCTTTAAATGAAGAAATTGGTGCTAGAACATTAGTGGAACATGTTTACTAATGTTGGTGGCATTTGAGGAGGTAATATAAGAAATAGACAAGCTCAGAAAATAATTGAACAGATTACAAGCAGGAATGAAAGATTATGGATTCCAAAAATTGGAAGAGGTAAGCCTTTCTCAACCCAAACAGTGAAGGCTAAAATTAAGAAATGTTTTAACCTATAAAACTCAAACTATAAACAGGGTTAAAATCAAAGACATTATCACATCTCTTGGTAAAACTTCTAAATGGATAAAACAGTGCCCAATAAGTCTTTTCAGTTGGAAAAAAAATAACTACGGAAAAAGGGAAAGGTTGTGGCTCTACCACTGAAGCCACCCACACAGGTTCTGTGTAAGTATCATAAAGTCAAGAGAGAAAGAGACAAATATTTTGTACGGAATTTTTGGTGTAGTCTTTGACACATGGAGCTACTGAATTAAAAAAAAAAAAAAAAAGAAGGACATTGTCTTAGGCTAGATTCTCTAGAAAAGCAAAACCTGTGCAGTGTGCACACACACACATTTACAGATGGATGAGGAGAGAGATAAAAGCAAAACCTGTGCAGTGTGCACACACACACATTTACAGATGGATGAGGAGAGAGATATAGATAGATAGGTATATATATATATATATATATATATATATATATATATACACACACATAGAGAGAGATTTATCTCAAGGAAATGGCTCATGCTATTTTAGAAGGTGGCAAGTCCCAAGTCCATGGATCAGGCATCAGGCTGGAGGCTTCCCCTGACTCAGGTAGCTGTACCCAAACCCAGTGCCATTGAGTAGATTCTGACTCATAATGACCCTATAAGACAGAGTAGAATTGCCCCATACAGTTTCCAAGGAGTGCCTGGAGGATTTGAACTGCTGACTCTTTGGTTAGCAGCTGGAGCACTTAACCACTATGCCACCAGGGTTTCCCATGTAGCTATAGGGGCTGACAAACTCAAGACTGGCAGGTCAGATGGCAGGCCACTGGCTCATGGCTGTGGAGACTGACAAATCCAAGATCAGCAGGTAGGATGGCAGGCTACTAGCTCACAGGCTGCAGAGACTAGTGGACCCCAAGATTGGCAGGCAATACAGCAGGCTGTTGGCTCAAGTCCCAAGAACTGGATGTCAGATGATGACGAACTGGATGCAGGATCCAGAGCAAGCAAGTGAACTTTGCCAGAATGCCCATATATACATTGGATGCAGGTCACAGCCCTGAGGAAACTCCCCCTACAACTGATTGGCTGATCACATCAGATCACATTATGGAGGATGACTGCATCATTATATAACTGCCAAATTACATCATTACATAACTTCCAAACCACTGAGAAACATAGCCTAGCTGAGTTGACACACAACCTTAACCATCACAGTCCACCCCTTGTCAACTTGGCAACTGAACACATCTCCTTAAACCATACATAATTTCTAAGTAAAGACAATTACAAATTCATACTTGCACATAACACGATACAACTAACTTGCATACAACTGAAAACACAGTAACCCCATTTACGTATGAAGATTTATAATTGAAGAAAACAAAAAAAAAAATTGATGCTTACATACAAGAAATAAATAACCATAGTAATTATAGTCTTAATTTCTGCAACTGGTAGTGTGGTCATAACCAGTATTTAGGACTACCTACTTCCACCACCCATTCGGTATACTCTTTACCCTCAGGAAGCACCTCAGCTGGTCATGGTCCTTTGCCTGGTGGAGTGACCCAAACTTTCATTCCTGAAGGGTCTGGGACATTAGTAGCCATGCTGGAATTGGTTTACTATAGTTTTCCATTTAGTTTAATCATGTGGTATGCTGGTACTAAGAGACTCCCTAGGGATCTCCTCTATTCCAGACATGCTCTTCTTTACCTCCATTATGCAACACCAATCCAATTTCCGCTTGGTTTAGTCAGGATCAGTCACACTAGCCAATATGGTGACTTCTTTCTTTGCCTGCTGATCCAGAAAAATGTGGAGTCAACAGTAGCTGGGTGGCATTCTTAACTTCCAATTCAATGGAATCCATGTTGTGTCTCCAGGTAGGAGCATTTCTCCCTTTGGAACTAAGACCTCTAGGCCCACAGGGCATAGGGTCATGGGGACAGGAAGAAAAAATTTTGTGAATGGGTCACTAAGGGTAATATTGAGTGATGCCACTCTCATTTCCATCCCTTGAATCCTGGACCCATGAATCCTGCCCATGAAAGAAACAGCACCATATATTGGATGTGGATTTACAGTATATACAGCCTTCTAGAGAACATTACCACAACAAATGCAAAGTATTGCCACATAGCTGGTGCCGTAATTGTGTTTTTAGGAGGCCAGTCCCTCATTCTATCAAGTAAGCTGCCACAAGATAATAGGGAACATGGCAAGACCTGTGAATTCCATGAGAATGGGCCCATCATTGAACTTCATTTGCTGTGAAGTGAGTCTTTTGATCAAGATGATGCTGTGTGGATATCATGACGACAGAAAAGCATTCTGTAAATCCACGGACAGTAGTTTTGGCAGAAGTATTGTATGCAGGGAAGGCAAATGAGTATCCAGACTAAGGGTCTATTCTAGTAGGAACAAAATGCTGCCCTTTCCATGACAGAAGCAATCCCATGTAATCAACCAGCCACCAGGTTGCTGGCTAAACACACCCAAGAATGGTGCTATATGGGGGACTCAGTGTTGGTCTCTTCTGCTGGCATCGGGAGTGGCTGTAGCCAAGTTGCCCTTGGTGAGCAGAAGTCCATGTTTCTGAGCCCATGCATAACCTCTATTCCTGCCACAATTGCCACTTTGTTCATGAGCCCACTGGGTAATGATGGGAATGACTGGGGAAAGAGGATGATTGGTTTCCACAGAACACATCGTACTATCCACTTGATTGTTAAAATCCTTCTCTGCTGAGGCTGCCCTTGGGTGAGCATTACATGAGACATAAATATCTTCATTTCTTTGGCCCATTTGGAGAGGTCTATATACACATACTTCTTCCCCATACCTCCTTGTCTCTAATTTTCCAGTCATGTTCCTTCTAAGTCCCTGTCCATCCAGTCAAACTATTGGCCACAGCCCATAAATCAGTTTACAATTGCACATCTGACCTTTTCTCCTTCCGGGCCGAATGAACAAGCAGGTGCACTGCTCAAGGTTATGCCCATTGGGAGAATTTTCCTTTACCACTGTCCTTCAGGGAGGTCCCAGAAAGGGGCTGCAGTGCTACCACTGTCCACTTTTAAGAAATGCCTGCATATTGCACAGAACCATCTGTAAACCAGACACGAGTTTTCTCTTCCTCAGTCAACTGATCATAAGGAACACCCCATGAGGCAGTACCTGCAGGCTGGGACAGGACAGGTAATGCAACAGGAATGGAGACCATGGGCATTTGGGTAACTTCCTCATGCAACTTACTTCTGCCTTCAGGTCTTCCTCAGGACTTTATGGCTCTGTGGGTCAGGCAATGCCCAGCTTGTGATGGGCAGCTCTCTGGATGGTGACTTGGTGGCCAGTGGTTAAGCATTCAGTCTCTATTAAGGCCCAGTAACAAGCCAAAAGCTGTTTCTTAAAAGCAGAGTAGTTATCTACAGGGGATGGCAAGGCTTTGATCCAAAATCTTAATGATCTTCACTGTGATTCAGCAATAGGGGACTGCCATTGACTTCAAACAGCATTTCTACCTTCAACTGAGACTTCATGTACCATTGGATCAGCTGGATCATAAGGCTCAAGTGGGAGAGTCATTTGAACAGCAGCCTGAACCTGTGCAGAGCCTTCTCTTGTTCTGGGTCCCGCTCATAACGAGCAGCTTTTGAGTCACTTGATCAATAAGCTAGAATAAAGAGTAGCACACCCAAATGAGGGATATAACCCCATATGTTACCTCCAAAATCCAAAGAGGCCGACTAGGCAGTGTGCCTCCTTTTTAGTCATAGGGAGGGCCTGATGTAGAAACTTATACTTCACTTTAGAAGGAATATCATGACATGCCCCACACCACTGGGCTCCTAGAAATTTCAGAGGTGGAAGGTGCCTGAATTCTTGTGGAATTAGTTTTCCACTCTTTAGCATGCAAATGTTTTACCAATAAGTCCAGTGTCATTGACACTTCTTCCTTATTAGGTCCGATCAGCATAATGTCATCAATGTAATGCACCAGTGTGATGTCTTGTGGAAGCAAAAGGCAATCAAGATCCCCATGGACTAAATTATAACATGGGGCTGGATAGCTGATATACCCCTTAGGTAGGACAGTGCAGGTGTTGCTGGCTTTGCCAGCGGAAAGCAAACTGTTCCTGTTTTTCCTTTGAAACTGGAATCAAGAAAAAGGCACTGGATAGATCAATAGGTGCATAGAAGGTGGCAAGAGATGTATTAATTTGCTCAAGCAATGAAACCACATCTGGAACAGCGGCTGCAATTGAAGTCACCACCTAGTTAAGTTTTCAATAATTCACTCTCATTCTCCAAGATCCATCTGTTTTTTGCACAGACCAAATAGGTGAATTGTATGGTGATGTTTTGGGAATCACCACCCCTGGATCCTTCAAGTTCTTGATGGTGACAGTAATCTCCATTCGGGAATGCAGTATTGCTTTTGGTTTACTATTTTTCTATTTAGGGACAGTTCTAAAGGCTTCTGCTTGGCTTTTCCTACCATAAAGCCCTTACTCCACTTGTCAAGGATCCAATGTGGGAGTTCTGCCAGTTGCTGAGTATACCTATTCCATTTACGCATGCTGAAACTGGGGGAATCACTACAGGATGGGTTCGGGGACCCACTGAACCCACTGTGAGCCAAACCTGAAATAAGACTCCAATAATAACCTCTCTTCCATATGTCCCTACTGTGACTGGAATTAGTGTCAGTTCAGAGTCAGTATCCAGTAATCCCTGAAAAGTCTGATTATTTCCCTTTCCTTAATGAAATAGTCACGCTGGTAGAAGCCTGTAGATTCCTTTGGGCAAGGCTGAGAGAATGATTAACAATATAAACTGTTGTCACTCTAACGGGGTCTTTCCTCAAGGGAACCCAGCCTCCCTTTCATTCAAGGGGCTGTAGGTCTGCAAAGTGGCTCAAGTTTGGAAATTGATTCAGGTGCCATAACTCTAGTCTGGAGATTCGATTTAGACTGCCATTCACTTGACCTTGAATTCTTCTACTTGTACAGAACAAGTAAATATTTTGTGTATTTCCTATCTATGTCATTCCTAGTGACACCATGACTAAGTAACAATGCCATAAGTCCATACTAGTCAGACTGTTCTGATTACTGCTCTGACTCCGCTGTCTATTATGGTAACCATGCCCACCTTATCTTTGTCGATTTCGTGCTGCCACTTAGCCCCACCACCATGGGGTCCAGTCAGCCCTATTGTAGTTAGGTGTCTTAATTCAGTTAGGACAGTGCCAACTGTCAAATCTAACTTACATAAAATAGCAATCACAGTAGCCTTCAAGGATGCTGGGGCTCCTTTAACAAATTTGTTCTTCACCATTGTGGTAAAACATATGTCCTTTGGGCACTCCGCATGTGGTTTTGTGGGTCTAACCTGATAAATCCACTCTAACATGCCAGTTTCCCTAAGCCTTTGGATGTCTTCTTCCACAGTATACCAAGACAGGTCTGGTACTTCAATTTGATCTAGCATAGGCCACCACGCCATCCATGCTTCATCAAAACAACCAAATAAACTGTTAAATTCTTTCCTAACCTTTCTAGCTGAAACACTGAATGACCAATCTGTTGTTAGTGGGCCCATATCAATAAACTCAGACTGATCCAACTTTATGTTCCTTGTACCATTATCCCACACTCTTAATAGCCCTTTGCACACATATTTCCCAGGTTTCTGTTTGTACACAGGAGAAAATTCAAGCAGTTCTTTTGAAGTGTAACATACCATCTCCTGGGTTACATTGTGTACTTCACATTTTGGTTCTTGCTGGAACTTAAGTCTAGTTATAGGTCTAGAATCAAAAATGACTGGTGGGGGTTTGTCCCGGGATCATTTAACAATGTCTTGTAAGGCATTTACCCCAGGCAATGCCTCAGACAATGACTTAGAGACTGTCTCAGGTGGTAAGTCACACAAGGCTTTTCAGACACAGCTGGATTAATCTCATCAGATGGGGGTAGGAGGATAACCGTCTTACTTGGCAGGGTCGCTTAGCAGACAAAGACAGAGTAATCTCTTCATATGGGAGTAAAAGGCCTGGCACTGTTGGCAGGAGTGATTCATGGAATTTAGGGGTTCCATGTTTCCCATTTTCATGATTCTCTGCCCATATGTCCCCATCCCAAGTTTCAGGATCCCATTTCTTCCCAATCAATGTCCTTACTTTAACTTCATACACCATTTGAGTTTAGGAATTCAGCTGGTGTTGTAATACAACCACTCTTACAATAAGATTCTGGGCTTGTTTTTTGGCAACATTGGCTCTGTTTCTATAAGAACTAAAGCTTTCTTTCAGGGCACAAGTGGCAACTCTGAGATCTTTCATATGGTGCTTGAGTTGTGACTCTGAAGCCCTGAGCTCACCTCTTTCTCTTACCACTTTGCCTAGCAAAATTAGGACCAACCAACCAGCTTTCTTATACTTCTCATTGACAAAACATAAAAAAGTATCAAGCATGCGATCACCCAGAGCCTTGCTTCTCACAAATACTTGATCTATTGGTGGTAATACTTTGCATATTAATATTGTCCCCTCTCACCATGGATTAGCAGCACCCTCTTTACTACTGGAGGCAGAATCATCAGTGCCTTTAAGTCTAGTCAGACTTGAGAACCAAATTAGAAAACTCATTCTTACGATTTTGTTTCTCTGGAACCACTCTCAGTACAAAATGACTTAGGCTGGGTTCTTTAGAGAAGCAAAACCAGTGAGAGATATATCTCAAGGAAATGGCTCACATAGGCTGGCAAGTCTCAAGTCTGTAGGTCAAGTGTCAGGCTGGAGGCATCTTCTGACCCATGCAGCTGTAGGGCCTGGCAAACCCAAGATCATCAAGTGAGATGGCAGGCCTCTGGCTCACAGGCTGTGGAGGCCAATGAATCCCAAGACTGTCAGGCAATACAGCAGGCTGCTGGTTCAAGGCCCCAAAACCAAAGGTCAGATGATGACAAGCCATATGCAGGATCCAGAGCAAGTAGGTGAGCTTTGCCAGAACATCCATATGTATTGGATGCAGATCATACCCCTGAAAAAACTCCCTTTACAAATGATTGGCTGATCATATCAGTCACATTGTGGAGGATGACTACATCATTCCACAGTTGCCAAATTACGTAATTACATAGCTGCTAAACTACATCATTACATAACTGCCACTGAGAATCATGGCCCAGCCAAGTTGATATACAACCTTAACCATCACAGACATCAATTAAGAAGAAGCTAGGACCTGAACTGAAATATTTTTTGACTGCTTGATACTTAGGATGATAGATCCTAGCACCTCCAATCTTGTGTAGGTGGGAATCCATTGGGAAAAGATGCTCAGTCCACTATGCTGGTATATCTATCAAAGCCCAGTTATAAATGGCCAATGGGTATAATGGACAGAGATCAGATTCTGGGGCCACAGACAACACTAGACAAGGAAACTCTTTTCAGGGAATAGAATTTAAACCCAGTCAACTCCAGGCTAGGGGGCTGTGGATAAATGTCTATTCTGCATCTCCCACTCTTCCCTTCCTGAATGAGAGGGTTTACTATAGTTATCCTGTTCCTGTTTCACCGTTTAATATTGACTGGAGTCCCTGGATGGTGAATTTGGTTAAAGTATTCAGGCTGTAACTGAAAGGTTGGAAATTCAAGTCTACTTAGAGGCATCTAAGAAGATAGTCCTGGTGATCTTCTTCCAAAAAATCAACCACTGAAAACCGGATGCAGCACAGTTCTACTCTATTCATGCATGGAATCTCCATGATTTGGAATCGACTCGATGGCAACTGGTGATAGAGGTGGTGGTAGAAGAGGCAGGTAACTTAT
Source organism: Loxodonta africana (assembly GCF_030014295.1). NCBI lineage: Eukaryota > Metazoa > Chordata > Mammalia > Proboscidea > Elephantidae > Loxodonta > Loxodonta africana. The sequence continues at coordinate 125,950,231 of NC_087344.1, forward strand.
CTTTTTAGATTATGGTTCTCCAGATAAAGGGAAGGTCCACCCGGAGCTGATGTACACACTATTGCACATCACGCCAATATAGAAACTCCCATAAATCACTCAGAGCTTGATGCCATGGTTGTATGGAATTTTGAAGTTTTTTCTTTTGGGGTAATGATGAGCATATTTTTCATTCAGGAGGAAGAATGAGTCAAACATTGGTGAGCCAGAAGGGCAGATTTTAGTGGACAATGGCGATATTTGCTAAACATTTCAGCTTCTCTTTCCTTCTGAGCTTACCCTGGCCCTCTTATGGTTGCATTAGGCCATGTGACTAGTCTTGGCCAATCAGTTGTGAGTGAAAGAGCGATATATTATTTCTAGGCTGGAGACCCTTCCTAACACATTTTTGCCCTCTGGCTTCAGTGACCAGAAACATTCCAGAATGTGACTGTTTTATCAGCATGGATCACAGAATGAAGAGATGTGGAACAGAGCACCTAGCCAAGGTGGCATTGGAGCAGAAATGGGACATAAAACTTTACTTTTCTAAGCTCCTGGTATCTGGGGACTCTGATACTGCAGCATAATCTAGACTATCAATCCAGGTAGATACTGGATCACCAATACATGCATTGATTACAATTCTTTCATTGAGCATATATAAGGGAATGAACAAATACAGATTTGAAAGAGCACACATGGTAGCTCTAACATTTACTTTAATTAAAAGGTTTAATATTTTCTACTGAATTGTATTTAAAATTATAGTTTTTTAACTAATGTTTCTTTTAGTTTGGGTAATTTGGCGTAGTGATTATGCTAACAAAAGGGTCAGCAGTTCGAATCCGCTAGGCAGTCCTTGGAAACTCTATGGGGCAGTTCTACTCTGTCCTATAGGGTCGCTATGAGTCAGGATCGACTTGAAGGCACTGGTCTGGGTAATTTTCTTTTAAAATTAGGAATTTGTCAATCAATTTTTAAGGTAATATTTGACACTATGTTGTCTGTGTGGATAGATCATTGCTGTCCTTTATTTCTCTTCTTTTTGTTTTCTTGTGCATCTGATTGATGGAACCAAAAACCCATCTAGAACACTGGCTGAAATGAAGACAAAAATGTGATTTTAACTTTCTAGCTTCAGTAAAGAAAGGCATGCCAGAATTAGACAATAAGAGTGGAGCAAGCCACACAGCTGCACTCATGTCAATGTGAATAATGTGGCTCTAGATAAGAGGGATCAGGACTGGTGAGGGATGGGAATGGCCAAGTAACTGGGTCTACATTGAGGGCAAAAGAGTTTCATATTATCTAGAAGGCAATGGGAACCACTTTAGTTATTTATTTTTAAATTATTTATTTATTTTTATTGTGATTTAAGTGAAAATTTACAAAGTCAGTCTCTCATACGAAATCTTACACACACCTTGCTACGTACTCCTAGTTGCTCTCCCCCTAATGAGACAGCATGCTCCTTCTCTCCACCCTCTATTCCCATGTCCATTAAGCCAGCTTCTGTCTCTCTCTGCCTTCTCGTCTCCCCTCCAGACAGGAGCTGCCCACATAGTCTCATGTGTCTGCTTGAGCCAAGAAGCCCACTCCTCACCAGTATCATTTTCTGTCTTATAGTCCAGTCCAATCCCTGTCTGAAGAGTTGACTTTGGGAATGGTTCCAGTCTTGGGCTAACAGAAGGTCTGGGGACCATGACTTCCGGGGTCCTTCTAGTCTCAGTCAGACCATCAAGTCTGGTCTTTTTACAGAAATTTGAGGTCTGCATTCCACTGCTTTCCCACTCCATCAGGGATTCTCTGTTGTGTTCCCTGTCAGGACAGTCATCAGTTGTGGCCGGGCGCCATCTAGTTCTTCCGGTCTCAGGCTGATGTAGTCTCTGATTTATGTGGCCCTTTCTGTCTCTTGGCCTCATAATTACCTTGTGCCTTTGATGTTCTTCATTCTCCTTTTTTTCCAGGTAGGTTGAGACCAGTTAAGGATCTTAGATGGCCGCTTACTAGCGTTTAAGACCCCAGATGCCACTCACCAAAGTGGGATGCAGAACATTTTCTTAACAGATTTTATTATGCCAATTGACCTAAATGTCCCCTGAAACCATGGTCCAATGGGAACCATTTCGAATGGGGGTGGAGAAATGTGACATTTTCAGCTTTGTCATGCTCACAATAATTTGCATATTCAGCACCTGCACTACCTTCCCAGTCCCACCTCTTCAGACTGTTCAACACTATTATCTAAGTACAAAACTCCTGGGAAAGTAGTAAAAAAGATTTGCCCCTAATCTGCTTCTTCAAATATACTGTCCATTAAAAGTTCTACTGAAAATCTTGATCTCAATTTTAATAGTAGTTGTACCCTGGTTCAAAGCCACAGTTCAACAACTTGAGATTTTATTATTTCCTCTAATTTGTCACAAAGTGGACATCCTAGCTATCTACAGCTAACATTTACTAGCAACACTGCTCTTTCACTTTGAATAGTCGTGACACCGATTCTGACACTGTAAAGAATAGCATACAGGAAAAATCGTTCCCAAAGGGCAGAGTCAAGAATGTCCCAGTAATGTGTGGGTCTTTATCATGTTCTAAGGAGGAAGCAGAATATTATGATCTGATTGCAAATCCTCCATTTTTGAACTTACTTGCTATGGGTCATTCAGAAATTTAAAATTCAAGGTTTTGGTTTACTCTCAATAAAGCATAAAACTTGCTAGAAACCTCTTTTCCATGCCAAATCAATTTAACAACGCATTTACAATGCAATGACTAGAATCTAGACTAAGCCATGCAAAGATTTGTTCATAGAAATGAAATTTAAAGAATGTCATCCATTAATTTAGATCCTAGTTCTTGGCATATGGAATCCTTGGCTTGGTGCCTTTAGAACACAAACCAAAAGCCAAATAATGTAGAGTACTTATGACGATTCTTTGTAACAATGGTACAGGCACAGAAACAAACAAAATATCCACATTGCGTGGCATAAAAGAATGTAAAGATATGTTACATTGTCAGAATGGATGTGAAGGACAGTGAGTTTTACACAGGAGAGAAGAGCAGAGGATATTTGGGGAGCTGAATGTTTCAGATGGAGGAAATGGTTCATATGTTATTGACAAATAAACCTGTTCACATATAAAAATAGCCAGTCTCTATAAACTGGGGTCAGGGTATTCTCATTGTGAGTTTACCTAATATGGAATAGCTGAGTGAGTTCAATAAAGACCCATTTATGACCTAAGCCTTGACATCAAGTGAAAGGATTAGAGCTGTACTTTAGGCTTCTGCCTAATCTAAAGGACCCTGGATTAAGACCTAGGACCTGTTTTCATTATTGGTTCTCTCTGTACCACTAGTGTGTAAACTTGAGCAAAACTATCCAGGACCATAGGTTATCAGTTTGGAATCTTTTTTCCTCTCTTAACCCTTTCCCCCATTCTTTCGAGTTTATATTTTGAGTAGCAGCTAGGAAAAGAGCGCTCTCTGCAGGGGTTGGCATGATGGTGATGAGCCAATCATCTTTTTTTCTCATGATTTAAGTTCTGACCTCAGGCAAGTCTCCTCCACATACTGTCTTTTCTGTCTTAGACTGGCTTAACCAGTGCTTGGCACTAGAGTAGCTTAAGATATTGAGCACTTCTCTTTCAACTCCACTCCACGTTATCAGTACCAAATTTTAGGTCTCTGCTGTCCCTTGCAGAGTTGCTTGCCCCATTAGCTCAGCACAGTGTAAAGATTACAAGTTTCTGTTCTGCTTCAAGTGTCGGTGATTCAATCAGCCCCTTCAGGTGAAATGCAAAACCACAAACTTCGTGGCAGACGGTGGAGGTGGGGGAATACACCCATTGATTTCCACTTTTAAAAATAGTTTTCTTTGGAGAATGACTCCTCCATTACTCGTTGCCAGTGTTTAGAAGGCCAGCTTCCTCATGACAGATTACATTTACCACATTCTGTTTCGATACCAAGTGAAATTTTTTGAGTCATTCTGATTATCTTTCTCCTTCTTTCTGCTGTGGTCCTTCATTACCCCCCTGTGGCCTTTCCTTCTGTTATGTTCTCAGGTGCTTCAACTTTCTTTTCCTAGGATTTTCAATTCTACTCCCACTCTGTTTTTTCCTCTGATGGAGAGATACAGATGTGACCCATTAATTTCTCTGAAAGCTTAAGATGACAAAAATGGAAACTCACTGAAATAATTTTTTCAAAAAATTAAAAAAAAAAATTCACGAATCTAAGCACTTTATCCTAGTACAACTTTTAAAAAAGTAAAGAAATAAAAGTTGGGACAGAGGTATTGAATAGCTGAAGAGTAAGTTAATACCCACTTAACTGGAGAAAGAAGAGCTTTAGAAAATTGTGTTGTATGAATATTAAATATACTGCAGGCTGAGAGATTAGGCCAGGCTAACCCTGGTGGCGTAGTGTTTAAGAGCTACGGCTGCTAACCAAGAGGTCAGCAGTTCAAATCCACCAGGTGCTCCTTGAAAACTCTATGGGACGGTTCTACTCTGTCTTATAGGGTTGCTATGAGTTGGAATTGAGTCGACGGCGATGGGTTTGGCTTGTTTTTTTTTTAGTGCACCTATATTTACTCTTCCCACCTCATGTCCATGTTTCTTTCCCATTTTGACTACTTTTGGCTTTGCTGCAAGGGGGACTGAGAGGTCATTAAACCTTTCTGGGCCTTAGCTCCCTAATTTACAAAGTGAGAAAGTTGGGATAAATTATTTCTGGCATCTCTCACAGCAGGAACATTCTGTGATTCTATGAAGTCTTTGTAGGTAAAAGAATGGTCATACCATAGCCATGGTTTGGCCCATGAAGATCCTTCATGGGCCATGGCATAAAAGATTTTGTTATATGTCAGTCTTGACGTAAAACTACTTTCTTATTTAACAACAGCTGAACAGTGGTTAAGGTATGTGAGGTTTTAATAATAAATTTCTTTCTAGAATTCAGCAAACTATATGCTAAATAACTCTTGAGTTGTTTTGTGTTTCATGCCACTTTCATGCAACAGCAGGCTCATAGTAAATTTCACATTATTTGACTATCTCTCACAGTAATTTATCACATTGGGGAAAACTATCTAGCCACAACAAATTAAAGCCAAACTTGATTTAATCATTTTTGCTTTAACTGAAGCCATGAGCATGGCAGGATTAAGAACAAATTCTTTGTTTTGATTATTTGTGTTGAATAAATTCATTGGATTCCTTACCAAATTACTCCTTACATTCTCTTGCGGCGCTGGTCCAAATTTGTTTATTAATGATTGAGGTCACTGCCCAATTTATGAACAAAAGCATCTGCCTGTTCACAATACCTCTCATGAAAATTCCTAGTGTTTACTGCCTTGCAATGAAAGTTTTGATGGTGATTAGCGTCAAACCAGCCTCCAGATATTTATAGATTCATAAAAGTATCCAAGGTGTGTAATTTGTAAAAACAGGTATTGCCTGATGCCCAGAATGGAGTCCTCGGGTGGTATAAATAGTTAACGTTCTTGGTTACTAATCGAAAGGCTGGGGGTTCAGGTCCATTCGGAGACTTTTCTGAGGAAAGGCCTAGTGATCTGCTTCTGAAAAAATCAGCCATTGAAAACCCTCTGGAGCACAGCTCTACTCTGATACACATAGGATCACCATGAGTTGAAATCAACTTGATGGCAACTGGTTGGTGGATGCCTAAAATGCAGTTGGGTTATATTAGAGGTTGGAATGAATCTAGTCTGAATATTAATATTAACATTCGTTGAATGTTCTTAACTACCACTTACTTCAACTTTTCACAGGATGCAATTATTATGTGACATGAATTGCTCTAAATCCTATGTGCATATTAACATATTAAATCTTCATAGTTATTCTATGGGGTATGTATTTTTATTATCCCCAATACATAAGTTAGGAAACTGAGGCACGGATAGTTTAAATAGCTTGCTTAAGTTCAAACAATCAATAAATGGAGAGCCAAAATGCAACCGCAGGCAGTCTGGTAGCAGAGCGTTTACTCTTAACCATACTATTCTGCTGCCTCTGACCCAGATAAGAGCCTGAGCTACACTGTTGTAACACTTGTTACGTGCTAGGTATATTTGCCAGGATGGTGCAGGACCAGGCTATTCTACGTGAGGATGCCATGAACTGGAGCCCACTCAAAGGCAGCTAACAACAACAACTCTTCAAAGTGTTTCACACACGTTACCACACTTAGTCATTGCAACATACCTATAAAACCCCAAAACCAAAACCGACTGTGTTGAGTCGATTCCGACTCATAGTGACCTATAAAGGAGGTACTGTTATTATCTCTATTTTACAGATAAAGAAACTGAGGCACAGAAAGTTTCACTAACTTTTTAAGTCACACAAGAAGCAGTGGAGCCAGTTTATCTTCTGAGCTTATGTTCCTAAGTACCATTTACTTTAACTTTGCACAGGATGTGTTTTATAACTTGTTTTATAATACTTGTTTCAATAAGGCTGCTATGAAGATTATCAAATGGGAACTGACTGACACATGAAAGGGTTTTGGAAAGTATAGAGGAAGATGGTGGGCTTTGGAGATAACTGGGTTCCAATCCTGGAACTCCTTTTTTTCTAGTTAGTAATTGTAATTTCACATAGAAATTACTCAGTAATTATAATACTCTTTACTTCCATATGAAATATCTACTATGCTAGGTACATAAAAAAAAAAAAAAAAGGTACATACTAAGTGGTAAATATGTATTAGTCATTATTAAAATCAAATTAAATATATTCTTGAAGCTTTATATGAATTGAGACCTCATTATTCTGGACGATATCCACATACTCTTTCTTCCAGATGACATGGCCACCTCACCATTATTCATCAAGTTACCTCTATTAAGATTCCATGCTAGTATTCCCTGTCTGTGAAGTGCTCCATAATTTCCAACCATAACTGCTAAATGTTCCCTCTTTGGAGCTGCCATCTTTATCATGAATCATACTACTGTATAACATATATTATTATAATGATCAGAAGTGAGGTGCTTTTCTTCCCCCCTTGGCTTTACACCTCCTTGTGTGCAGGAATATGTCTGTCATCTTTGGTTTTCTACCATTCACACTTAATACTGTACATATAGTAAACAAAAGCTTGTTATATGAATGAAAGGGGGCATATGTGGAAGAAAATGATAATTGTAGAAAAAGGGCCATCAAGGATCACATTGAAGGAATTTTAATCATTGAGTATATATTATTTTAAAGTTGGTTTTATCATTAAAATATTTAATGGATATGAGTATCCAAAATGACTTGGTGGTTGTTTCCTCTTACACTGGGTAATAAGGGTGGTGATAGTCTATATCATGATTGTTTCTGTGAAAGAAACCGGGCTTCTCAGTTTCTTTTGCTTGTGCAACCTTCTGTTCCTGACAACTAAATTTGGAGTTTTCCAAAACTCAAACATCTTGGATTTTCTTTCTATTTCTCTAGTTCTCATCCAGTCCCATGGCTTTAAATATCATGTGTATAGTGAATGCTCTTAATGAATATATTTAGCCTGGACCTTTACTCTGAACTTTAAAGCATATATTCAACTGCAACTCAACATTTCTGCTTGGATAACACCTCCAATACTGATCTTGGGTAGTAAGGAATTTGTTCTTTCTCAAAGAAACATCTGAGTTCTGTTTTCAACTCCTGGGAAATGCTTGGGACCACGCCTTTATGCTAATGGTTATGCTATAGAGAAGACTCAGGGTAGCACTAGCCACACCCAATAGTCTTAAAGTAGGGGCTGGCAACACCAGAGATATAAACCCTGTGATTAGAGAGCTGGGGCTTTGGAATGTGTGATATCATCCTGATCTCTGAGGAGAGGGGAGGGCTGGAGATTCAGTTTAGCCATGTGGACAGTCAATCAATAATGCCTTTGCAATGAATCCTACATAATGAGCTTTATTCATTTAAAAAAACAAAAAAAAAAAACAAAAAAAACCTGTTGCCATCAAGTTGATTCTGACTCATGACAACCCCATGTGTTACAGTGTAGAACTTAGCTCCATAGGGTTTTCTTGGCTGTAATCTTTAAGGAGGAAGCTGCCAGGCCTTTATCCCATGGAGCTGCCAAGTGGGTTCAAGCTGTCAACTTTTATGTCAGTAGATGAGTACATACCATTTGCACCATCTAGTATGGTAATGTATTTCTGAAGGATGATGGAAGATTCCAATTTGAAACACTCTCAGATTCTGTCCTATGCGTCCATCTCTGCATTTGGCTGATTCTAATTTGTATCTTTTCCCTGTAATAAATGTAACCATGAGTATATTAGGCTTCAGTGAGTTCTGTGAGTCTTTCTAGAAAATTATTGAAACTGATGGTGGTTTGGAAAAATCTCTGACTTTGCAATTGGTGTCAGAGGTGAGGATGCTCTTGTGTTCTTATGTGAACTCTTTTTTCTAACTTTGTGGTTTGACCCTAGCTCCTAGAGTCAGATCTTGGGCAGACTTGGCAGTATGGGGGACTGTGCCCTTTATCTCAGAGTTTGGTCCACTCTGAGTACAGCTCTTGATCTTATTTTCCACCAAATATCCCTGTCTAATAGAAATGTGCCTTATTCAACGCCTGCTCCTTTCCCAGTCTTCCCTACTTAATAAGTGGCAACACTGCTCATTCAGTTGCTCAGGCAGTGGCGTCACTAGGGGCATGCAGGGGATGTGGACTGCATAGGGTGACACTGTCAGAAAGGGTGACTCCAAACTGACTGTCTATAAAATTTTTGTGCAGTGTTTCAGCAGAAATTTATTTTTTATAAAAATGTCCCTATAGTTAGTTATAACAACATGAATTTTTTTTTTTGTAATCTCAGCTTTCATGTATCAGTATATCTACAAGGCTGAAACTCTGTGCTAATTTAGTTTTTGAGCCTTCTAATGTGCTCTGGTCAGAGCTGTCATTATTTCCCAGTTGAAACAACGCTTCGAATCGAGTGATTTCGCCTGCATGCACTACAGGCAGAGGCTGTTGTTTGCATTGCTGCTGGTGTGTGTTTTTATAATTGCTGACTTTGCCAAATTTTCTGGGGTTTTAGCTACAATATTGTGGTAATTAGTGTTTGTGAAACTATATTAATAACTTGAGAACCAAGTAGTAATTAAAGGAAAAGAAGAAGAAAAGTAAAAAAAGGCTTCTGCTCAGTTACTAGTAATGTTGCAACTAATAATATAAGTCCATGTAGGAAGATTTTACAAACCAATTATGTTGTTAGTATTCCCATAATCTAAGAAATATTACATGTAAGCAATTTGTAATGATATTTATCATATATCTTTGTATGATTAAAGTTGATAATAAGCTTACATGTACGACAATTACACAACTCTTTGATAACTAGAGAAATTGACAGTTTAAAACATCTATGGTCTGTTATAGAAAGGGGTCCATGGGGCGGAAGTAACTCCAAGAGTAACCTCACTGAGTGACACCAACCGTAGTGACACCACTGTGCTCAGGTCAAAAAGCTAGAAATTGTCCTTGACTCTTCTGTTTCCCTTATGATCAGGCTAAATTGATAGCAAATTATCTTACATATATCTTCAACATATACCCCCCCCACATATACACTGCATCCAAAAACTGCCATTTCCAGTGCTACCACCCTTGTCTAAGCCACTAAGTTCTTACACTTAGGCTGCTCATTTAACTAGCCTATTTCCACTACTGACCTTTTGAAAATGTCAATTAAAGGTGTCACTTTCTTGCTCAAACTTGGACCAAACTCCTTACGTACATGGCCTTACAAGGTCTAAAGCCAGCCTCTCTCTTTGACCTCATCTACTATTCCCTGACTTATTGATTCTGCTCTAGCCATAGTAGCCCTCTTGCCTGAAACATAAAGCTTGTTTGCTTTTTATGTTATCCTTTTATTCACTTCTCATTGATATCTATAGGACTAATTTCTTAATTCTATTCCCTTCTAGGCTTAGATAGCCCCTTCTAATAGAAAATTTCCCTAACTCTTTCAATGATTCTAACCTTCCCATTCCATCATTCTTGAGTTTTCTTTATAGCACTAATAACCATTGGACACTATTTTATGTATTTATTTATCTATCTTATATCTCCCATACAAGATTGTAAGCCTTCTGAGGGCAGAAACTTTGTCTTGTTCATTGCTATGTCTGTGGCAGCTGGCTATCAGATAAACAGGAGGCAATTAAGACACGTTTGTTAATTTGTGTGAATGCCTGGCAAGTACATGTGCTTGGCTAGGTCATGATTCCCAGTATTGTATGATTGTTGTATTTGGCCCATGATGATTGTATAAATAGTCTATAGGCTGTCTAGAAAAATTCCGTTTCGTATGTCTAGTGCTCCTAGAGCCCTGTCTCATTTGCAGCTTTCACATATTCTCTAGCCTCATTTCTGATCAGTAATTCCACTTTCGGACATAGATTGGCTGTCTTTCTGACTTCCAATTTCTGGATCTCTTTTCTGGCTTTTTTTTACTTCCATATATCCAATTGTCCATGGCATCTCTATGGCTGATCAAAACTTCTTTACTGGAAGTGTCTCCAGGCTCCCCACCTAGAGTACTGATTGTTCTCACAGGAAACTCCTACCAAGAATTGCCGGGCCTTTTTTTTTGTGTATATTGAATTGCTAATTCTTTGACTTTCTAGTATATAGACTGCCCAAGAAATCTTAGTCTTATTTTTTTTCTTGCTAACTTTTTAATATGTTTTTTCTAGGGTGTAAATACATCTATCAGTCTTTATCTGCTCTATGTCTGTTCACTTTTGCCTGAAGTTTCTCCCCTAAACAATCCTTGAATGACTGAGAATAGAGTGTGATATTTTATCTTGATCTTTATTCCCAACAGCATCTGTGTTCTAGAATTAATCTGCTACCTTCCACTAGTACCCAGTATGATTGCCTGTATTGCCATTTACTACTTATGTGACCTTGGGCAGGTCACATAACTTCAGTTTTCTCATCTACAAAATGGTGATTAAAAATACTTACCTATTAGAATTATTTTGAAAGTTAAAATGAAATGGCTATATTAAAGAAATTTATAAAGGTCATGGGCTGTGAAGTCAAAAAGCCTAGGACTTTAAGGTAGGTTCTGCCTCTTACTGTGTGATTAGCTAGTATTCTGTTTCGTAAGGATTCTACTGGCTATCACAAAGACGTTGTGAAAACTGAATAAGAAAACTTATATATAGGACCAACATGTTTACCAAACTTTAGCTTTCACTCTATATGTCTAAGTTCTAGCCCTATTTCTCCTTGTCACCCCAGTTTCCTGAGAAAACTATCCAGACACCTTGCTAGACCCTTGCCTTTCAACTTCCCATGTAGTTAGACCTTGCTCATGTATCTGCAGACAACTGTTTTCAATCTGTTTTAAATTTAGTCACCTTGGGATCAAGAGCTGCCTGATAACTTAGTAAACATTTTCTTGCCATCAAACCCCTACTTTTGACTGCATTCATAACATTGATCTCATTTTAGGACACTGTTGGCTCAGTTCATCCTGAAGTTAGCTATATCTCTCGGACTTCGTGGTTCTGAATATTTTCTACCTTTCTTCCCAGCCTCAGGGAAAAGATCATGTATCAAGCCTGTCTTAGTTATCTAGTACTGCTGTAACAGGAAACCACAAGTGGATGGCTTTAACAAAGGGAAATTAATTTTCTCACAGTCTAGTAGGCTAGCAGTCCAAATTCAGGGTGTCAGCTCTGTCAACTCTGGAGTAAGGTCCTTCTCATCAATCATCCCCTGGACTAGGAGCTTCTCCACGCAGGAACCCCTGGTCCAAAGGATGCACACTACTCCTGGTGCTGCTTTCTTGGTGGTATGAGGTCCCCATGTCTCTCTGCTTGCTTCTCTCTTTTATGTCTCAAAAGAGGTTGGTTTAAGACACTATCTAATCTCATAGATCTCATCAATATAACTGGTGCTAGTCCATCTCTTTAACGTCATAGTGATAGGATTTATAATACATAGTGAAATCACATCAGATGACAAAATGTTAGGCAATCATACAATACTGGGAATCCTGACCTAGCCAAGCTGACAGATATTTTTGCAGGACATAATTCGATCCATAACAGAGCCCTTTCATGACAGCCAATAAAGCCCAGAGTACCATAGGTGTACCTATCTAAGGCCAAATAATAGCCAGAAATCTGGTAGATTTCCAGAAGAGGTATAAAAGTAGCTATTTAGGTTTTAATTTTGCTGAACTTGGTCGTTTTGCATTTTCTGTAACAGTTTTTCATTGTGCCCACATTCATTTAAGAATTACTATTATTTTGCTGATATTGTAAAAGGAAACCCAGTGGTAAACTTGCCTCTTTGGGTAAGAGAGTTAAGGCAATCATGTGAGTAATTTATAAGTTACCATAATCTCTTTATTGTAGAAAGATTGCATTAATTGTATACTTCCCTTCACTGGAGCTGGAAGCCAAAGAGTATGCCCCATGAAACCACCCCCTAGATGCCTAATTTTCACATCTAGTTTTTCCAAGTTAATACCTCTTTGGGACTTTAAGGGTGCAACTGTTTTAAAAAGAAAAAGTGAATGTCGAATATATACAAAATTTATTGAAGTTAGGCCACATAAAGGGACTTGATGACTATGAAAATGTAGTGTTTATACATGAGCACTTAAAGTTAGAACTTCTGGAATGAGTTTAGAGTCCTTGGGGATAGGACAATTGAGCCAGCAACGTTTAGGGTATAGAAAAAACTTACAGTTTCCCCAAAGACATTTTCTTTTTTTGTTGTTTTAGGATGCTTCATTTTTGGTTAGGTGTTAAATGGTATTAATTAACATATAGCTTTAAAAGGTATTAAAAAAACATAAGCATATTTCTTAGAAAAAATTGTAGAAAGAATCTTTTATTATTTCTTTGCATTTACATATTTCAATTTCCACTTTCGTAATTAGTTTCAGTCAATCATAAAATCAGTAACCAATTTTGGGATACAGCTTAAAAAATGGGCCTTGGAAATTACTTGTAAGAAATGCCTTAAACTAATATCAGAATTGGTTGAAACTTACTCAGGGTTTAGGATTTTGAAAATACGGTACTGTTTACCAATGGTAGGACAAGAGTCTCCATCTTTTGTAGAACTTAGCTGTCGTACTTTGTTTGACAAGATCAGAACTAAATTGAATTGTAACTTAAAAGAATTTGATATGTATTTTTAGCTATAGTTAATTAAAAAAAATATACCAGCTATAGAAATTAATTTATACCTATTTTATGAAAGCATTTTTTAAATATTACTGAGCAGCACTATTAAAATTCTCATGGAAAATATAAATCGTATAGTGAATAGCTTTTTTGAAATACTACTATCATTAAAGTATTTGCAAAGATAGTATGTATCTTCTTTGTAAAAGAGATAATATATGGAATAAAATGCATACAAGTCTTAATAAAAGTCGATCAAATTGGATTCTTGCAATTATAAGAATCTTCCTAAATGTCTTTTTTCTTTGCTTGTAGTTTTTCTAGTACCATTCACTTTTATCAGTCAGTAATCTGGTCTTCTTAATGGTGAGTAAATTATTTTACACTTAACATTGTTCCTTTCATCTGAACATCTTAAAGTCAGCTTAATTATCCCGTTTTACAGATTGAGGATCAAGACTCTGAAAGTTCAAATGACTCACCCAAGCTCACAGGAGAGTCAATGACCGTCGAAGGATCAAGAATGCCTGGAAATTTCTTGCTTGGGTCCAAACACAAAGTAATGCTATCTTTCTCAATAGGGTTGAAATTTCATCAACTGCACTTAATAGGGCAAAATGACCCACTGTGCTTGATAAACTGCAGTGCACATAAAATCAGTATTCATTCACAAGGATTATTTGGTTGCCAGTGGAATGCAGTTCTGTTTACATCTGCCAAAGCCACAGCTGTAACATATGTGTGAAATAATTAAAACTTGAATCAAGCTGTATCTCAGGGAACTAGAGATGCAGTACCAAATTAGGGAGACAGAAAAGTAGAAAAATGAAAATATTTTTCAGGTTGAAATTCTCCCACTATGCATCCTGGAAATGTTCCGTGGGCTCGGTTCGGTTAAAGTGGAGTTACATCCTAATTGACAACTGCGTCTCTCTTTTTTCTTTCAGAATACTTCTTTATACGATCATATCACCTCAGATCTGGTTGCCCTTTGGTGGCAATTTATTTATTTTTTTCTAAGCTGGTATTTTGGCCAAAAGACAAATTTATTTTTGAAATTTATTATGAAATATTTGAATATTAATTTTAAGAGCTAAAAGTGACATGACTGGATGGGTAAAAATAGTGATTGTGAAAGTAAGGCTACATAATAATACCTGGAAATTTTCAATGATACCAACCCACTGCCGTCGAGTCATATATATAAAATCCTATATTATTTCTTATTGCAGGGATAATGTTTCATGACTCCTATACCTTATCTCAATTTCTTAGTACTTCCAAGGGGGTTTTATTAGTTTGTCAATTTTTTTTTTTTTTTTTTTACCATCTTTTTGTCTCTCACCTACCCTTTGATTCTGTTTTGTGCTTCTGGGGCTGAGAGTTTGCAAACTATATTCCCCAGGATTCTTTGTTTCTGTTATTAAGAGATAATGGGAGATCAGAGGGCCGAAAGAGAGGAGAAGCCATTGTTTTTTCTCTTTCCCCCCTCCCTCCCTCCTGCTCTCCCTTTCTCTTTCTTTCTTCAGCATTATGGAAGTGGCTGCTTTGCTTTCATGATCCTAATTTTTAAGGTAGTGGCTCCTACATCCGAGTCCCTTGTTCACCCATTGATTGTTGTAATGCCTTATTCCTTGCTTCAGACCAAGGAATTCATTTTACATCAAAAAAGTATAGCAGTAAACCATGCTCAGTAAATTCCTGGTGTTATCATATACTCCATCACCTGGAAGCAGCTGGCCTACGTAGAATAATGGGATGGCCTAAAGACTTAGTTACGTCGAAGGTTGGAGAACACCCTTTGAGTTTGGAATGCTACCCTATAAGACGTGGTCTATATTTTGAATCCAAGATGTATATATGTAGCACTTATTATCAATTCCTGGTATTAAATGCCCCCTTTTCAAACACCTAGCACAGTTTCCATTTTCCAAATGGACCCTGATTGAGGCAGTTAAAAGGAAATTACCAAATCAATCTTGATTCTACTATCTTTCTGCTGACTGAACAATTAAAATTTCATTGTTTATTTACTTAATGCCATTGCTTAGAAACAGTTCCTATTGTTCTCTCAGTTTCCAAAGACAAACAATTGAGTAAACCGAAACCAAGGTCTCCGGTTTCCATGAAAATGTAGCTGAACCAAAATATCAATCAATAGATCACGGAATATTGAGTAGAGTTCTGTATGATTTGTGGAAAGGCATAAAGAGTAAGGCAATTTTATTCACCTCAAAGTGTTATGATTCATCCCCAAAAGATAAGGATATCACACATAAAACAAATTTCAAAATTTGAAGAATTAAAGAAGAAACAAGTTCAAAAAAATATAATATAGTGTAGAAATTTTTATGCAAGGAGATATTCTCTGGGTTGGCTTTGAATATTGGGCAAAATTTACATTAGTACAAAGAAGAAAAAGAAGGCAATTTATTTGAGAGGAATGTAGGTTTGATTTAGTGGTACTTAAGGATTTACTCGGAGCTCTTGGGTGACACATACGATTAAGCACTCAGTTACCAACTGGAAGGTTGGCAGTTCAAATGCACTGAAAGGCATCTCAGAAGAAAGGCCTGGCAATCTGATTTAGAAAGGTCATAGCCTTGAAAACCTATGGAGCAGCTCTGTTCTGCACACACGAGCAGCTAACAACAACAACAACAAGCATCTCATAGGGAAGCTGTGGTGGCTCAGGGGCGGGTTTCTTGCCTTCCATGCAGAAGAGCTGGGTTCGATTCCCAGCCAATGCACCACGTGCACAACAACCATCTGTCTATCTGTGGAGACTCGCGTGTTGCTATGATGCTGGCAGGTTTAATGGGATTTCCAGACTAAGAGGGACTAGGAAGAAAGTCCTGGCTATCTATGTCTGGAAATCGGCCACTGGAAACCCTATGGATCACAGCAGTAAGATCCACAACTGGTCATGGGGATGGCCCAGGATCAGGCGGCGTTTCATTCTGTTGTGCATGAGGTCACCATGAATTGTGGGCCAACTTGATGGCTCTAACAACACTAAGGATCTATTGGAAATATTGGTGCATGGGAATTTTGTCAGTTAAGCTTCAGTTAGGAAGCAGAACCACTATATGTAATAGGGAATAAAGAATTTATCACAGTAATTTTCTCTTATATAATTGTAGGAGGAGCTCAGGAAGTAAGATCGGGAAAAGAGAGTGGATGATCAAAGAAATATTAATAATCACCAAACCTGACAGAATGATGTTGTGCAAGGTGGTAGGCAGCAAGTCAGTGCACGCTGCAAAATCTGGGCAGCCAGATTCCTCCAGCTGCCAGGGTGATTCACTTGTGAAGGTTGAGTTGGTGGAGAAGTCTATTGAAGACTGTAGCCCTTCTGTTTGATGGTGAGGCTGGGGTCATTGTTGATCAGGAAGACTGGCTCTCTGAAAGAGGAACTGGACATACAACACAAGAGAGTGAAGACAAGCTGGAATCTACCAAAATTCTATGTTTATCTTTTACCACGTCTAAACACAGAGACCTCTAGGAAAAAATGACTACTACTTGTCTACTTGGCTACTGCTTCTTGTCAAATATTGCACCCATTTCTCTTTTGTCCAAATCTGAGAAACATGCAGGTAAGGAGATTCAGGGGAATCAAATTCCAGCTTGGCCAAGATACCACTAATCTACCCCTTGTCAATTTGGGAACCATATACAGCTGTTTTAAGTACATTTAACTTCCAAACACAGATAATAGCAAAATCATGCTTTCATTCTTTGATTCCCAGACCTGTGATTCTTGGGTATCAGAGAAATAGCCAAGTACTTGGTTACTGAATCAAAGTATATACCACACACTGAAGGACATCACCCCAGCTCTGCAAGGGGTTGTCACTCATTCTGTGCTGTAACTCTTCAAATGACCATTCCACCATTCTTTCGAGCTAGTTGCTTCAGGGTGATGGGAAACATGGCAAGGCCAGTAAATTCCATGAGCACAAGCCTATTGTTACAGTTCATTTGCTGTAAATTAGTTCCCTGTTGAGAAGCAATGCAGTGTGGAATACCCAGATGGTGAATAAGGCATTCTTCAAGTCCACAGTGGTGGTTTTGGCAAAAGCATAGTAAGCAGGGAAGCAATCCAGAGTAAGTGTCTATTTCAGTTAGAACAAAGCTTTGTACCTTTTATGGTAGAAGTGGTCAAATGTAATCAACCTACCTTAGGTAACTAGCTGGGGGATCTCCAACCTGTGGGCAATGCTGCCATATACGGCCTCAGTTTTGGTCTCTACTCTTGGCAGTTTAGACAGTTAGCAGAGACCGTAGCCAGATCAAAGGAATCCTGGTGCCACAGTGGTTAAAGTTCTTGGCTGCTAACTAAAAGGTCAGCAATTTGAACCCACCATCTGCTCCATTGTAGAAAGATGTGGCAGTCTGCTTCCTTAAAGATTTTAACAGCCTTGGAAATCCTATGGGGCAGTTCTACAGTCTTACAGGGTCAGTATGAGTGGGAGTCGATTCAGTGGCAGAGGGTTTGGTTTTCTGGTGTTTTTGGTAGCCAGATTGACCTTGATGAGTGGAAGTTCATGTTACTGAGGCTATATGCAGCCTCCATTCTTGCTATCTATGGGTTCTTTGTTCATAAGCACTTAGGGTAAAAATAGGAGTGTCTGGAAAGAAGGCTGACTGATATCTAAGTAGAATATTTTGTTGATGTGGGTATTGGGAACCACCTCTGCTAAGGTGAACCTTCACGTGGGATATAACTATCTTTATACCCTGTGCCCAGTCAGTGAAGTCTATGCTCGCATCTTTTCTTCAGACTTTCTTACACCAATTTTCCAGTAATATTTGTTCCAAGTTCCTGACAACCCAGACATTACTCATGAATCAATGCAGATCTATATCTCTTTCCATTTCGTCTTTCAAGCAAAATTAACAACCAGACAAGTACTTGAAGTTCTGCCAACCAGGTAGGATTTTCTTTCACCACTGTCCTTAAAAGTTATCCTTGAATGGGGCTATGGTGCTGTAGTCATCTACTTAAGCATATTATGTAGAATCATCTGTAAAACAGGCTTGAATTTTTCTTCTTCAGTCAGTCGTTCATAGGAAACGCCCCATACGTCATAGGTTCAGGTCCAGAGAGAGAGGAAGCATTGTAGAAGGAGTAAGAGCATAAAAATCTGAGCCATTTGCTCATGCAATTTTCTTGTGCATTTAGGACTTGCTGAAGCTTGAGCTTATATTTAACACCTTTTCGATGATGGAGTGCTTGACAAAACAGCTGGTTGGGGGAGATAACACTGAGTTTATGATGGGGAACTCAGATTGCACTGTAACTTGGTGTTCCATGGCCAAGTAGTCAGTCTCTACTATATCTCAGTAGGAAGCGAGAAGCTGTTTCCCAAAAAGCAGAATAAGAATAAGTGTACACAGAGAATAACTTTGCTTCCAAGTCCTGCAGTAGTTAACTATGATTCACCTATAGGAGCATGCCACAGGCTCAACACAGCATCACTATCTGCCACAGACACTTCCAACACCATCAGATCTGCTGGATCATATATGTAGGATTCAGAGTTATGTAAAAAAGCCCAAGCTAAACCCATGGAGATGGCCAGAGAGATTGATAAATAGGGAAAGAGAGAGACATCCTAGCTTTCCCTCCATCCCGCCGAGACACCAGGCATACAATGAAGCTATCTTTGATGTTCTACCCCCCAGTGCCGTCTGATTTTAACCTCATGAGTGATCCTAGGTAATACCACATGGAACAGAAGAATGGCCCAGATGAGCCCTGTTTACATTCCTGAACCGCAAAATTGTGAGCAAATAAGGGTTGTTATTTCAAGCTACTAAGTCTGGAGTACTGCAAAAATAACAGCTTTTAACTAAGCTGCTTTTTAGCATGTTGTTAGTTCCATATCCATATAAAAAAACCTTCCATTAAAAAAAAAAAAAAGCTTATTCAAATGATATTAACCAGATCTTGGCTCTTTCTCTATTCTTACTTTCAGTATATTTAGAATATAACTATTTCATATAGTAAGAATATAACCTATTCTCATTCTCAACTTCTTTGTACTTCTTTCAGGATATGTGATCATCCTCATATCTAGTTTCAATAACTTAATAGGATAACAAAACATAGGTTATTATCTGATCACTTTAAAATGGAATTAATTAATAGTAGAAAGGTATCCAAAGCATTTATTTTTATTTGTTTAAATAAAGCAAGTACAATAATATGATCCACGTTTAATTAATGATAAATTTTTAAGTTCATAGAAAAAAAATCACTCCAACTCTTTTTGTTTTAAGACTTTTTAATCAGCAACTTCAAAGAGATCCTTATTTCTTCATCTTTACACAAGTGTAGACTGTTCTTTATCCAATCAGTTGTCCTAGGTGCTATAAGTATGCATTAGGAGTTCGTATGACAGTGGCTAAAATACACTTCAGCTAAGCAGAGCTGCACATTCAATAGAATTAACTTCATCAAAACATTAGGAGTCCCTGTATGACACAAATGATTAAGCCAGAGCTGCTAACCAAAAGGTTGGCAGTTTGAATCTGCCAGAAGCACCTTTTAAGAAAGGTCCTGCAATTTACTTCTGAGAGATTATAGCCTTTGGAAACCCTAAGGAGAACAGTCCTACTCTGAAAGATGTGGGATTGCCCTGTGTCAGAATCAACTCAATGTTGTTGTTGTTGTTGTTGTTGTTTAACCAAAGTAATAATATAAAAGTATAGCCTGTTCATGTAGAAATTAACTTATATTGAATTTATTCATGTTCAAGGCAGATAGACTTCACCTACTTTGCTGTGCTCTACTTTCAGATGTGTGTGTGTGTATACACACATACACATACAATTTTACATGTTATATGTGTTGTTGTGTAATTGCTATTCTCACATAAAAATTTATTAAGAGTCTTGTCAACTGTTATTGAGTGATAGTTTCAAGTTTTTATTGTATTAAAATTAATTTCAGTAAATATCCACACACAAACGCCCACACACGCATGTGAATATATAAATATATATGTGCATTTGTCCAATTACCATCTCAGAATCCATTTCAAGAAAAAGTATTGCTAGGTCAAGTGGCAGTTATATACATTTTATATACATTGGAAATATGAATGTGTGTTCCCAAATTCCTTACCAAAATTTTCATTAGTTTATCTCTCATAAAAAAGGCATGAGAATCGTGTTCATTTTAGAGTAGTATACTTATTTAAATTAAAAAGCTATTAAAATGAAAGACTTCTCATACTCTTTAAGAACTGAAGAACTGAATTGTCTCTTTTTTTTTTTAAATTAAGAATTTCTTTTAAGTGTGGAAGGACAATAAGTAATCTTATTTCCAACACAACTTTGGTTTATAGCCATGACTGGAATGGGTTCAGTATATTTCTGACATTTTCTGTTATATATTTTTCTATTTTTTAGCATTCTATAGGGATTAACAAAACTTTTTTTTATATAAATGATAAGTTTTTTTTTTTCTTGGAGAAAGAATTATACTCCGATTTTCTGGTGAATATCTGGGGCTTATCCATCTATTCCACATCATTTAGTAATACTCAGAGGCACTCTTATCCATAGATGTGATGGAATTGGCTTTTTAAGCCAGAAATAGTCAACTTTTGAGATAATCTTCTTTTCCTAGAGATGAAACCTGAAAAAATGCCTACAATTGTGAAGGTGTACTTACTATGGAGGGCAGCCAGTGTATACAGAGAGAAGTAAAAGGATGAAAAAAAAAAACAAAAAGCTGTTAATAGTGAGTAACGAAAAAGAGGCTTAAGAAAAAAAAATCATGTTTTAAACTAATGCACAATGTTTGCATAACAAAATAGTGAATTCACTTGAAGCTGTAAGGAAGGAAGTGAACCTATCTTCTTGGACAGGGGTAAAGAATACATGCTTTTCAAATTTGCAATAATCGTATTTGTTCATGACCAGGCTGCTAAAGATATTTGACCAAGTGTTATCATTACAATCCATAAGGGCTTTTTCTTCTTCTTATGGTTTTGCAGAAATAAAATAATATTCCCAAACCACTTAAAAGGAGAATATTTATTACTTTTAACTTAAAAGACTCTTATTTTAACTGGAATACTTTATATTGGCAATAATGGGTCCCATCTTGCAGTGGTCTTGGCAGACTGTCAAAGTTGTACCTCCCCGGGCCTCTTCTTGCATATATTCCATCCCCTGAGAACCCAAATTTCTTTCTGTATCTCAGAAAGAGAGGTCAAGGTTGGTGTTCAGGTGGTAACATAATATGTGCCTCTATAATTGCTATCTCAGACAATACTAATAGCTTCTTTGGTTAATAGAACCGCTCCATAGGGTTTACAAGGAGTGCCTGGTGGATTCGAACTGCCGACATTTTCGTTAGCAGCTGTAGCTCTTAGCCACTATACCACCAGGGTTACCAAACTCAAGGATACAAACTTGGAAAATGTTTAGATGAGGAAGCAGAGAGAATTCAGGAACCAAGGCAAATTTAGAACTGCATAGCTTCTATCTCTGCTTCTCTCTGTTCATCTCTTCATTCCCTTTTTTTTTCTTAACTTGGCTTCCTTTGCTTTTTTGCTGTCTTGGCTCCTCTCTCCCAGGTTTGTTTGCATCTTCAATTATGACTCTGTGTGACTTTTAAGTTTCAGAGCTTGCAACAACAGACTGAATACAGTCAGTACCTTCCATACCATTCATTTTCTCAAGAGAGGAATCTGATTGGGCTGACTTCCAAAGCAGAAACTTCCTTGTCACTGAAAGTATTCAAGCAGAGACAGGCTGGTCATCAGTCAATGTAGTAGAGGGGGTTCTAGTTTGGGCAATGGAAGATGAACCAGATGACCCCTAATTCCTTTCAGCTCTAGGATTCAAGTAATATATCTTTGCTTAAAAACCTCTCCCTAGAAAATATCTTCCAAAATAAACATCTACATTATTACTCTTTCTTCAATCTCTGTCAGAAGATTTGCTACTGTCATCACTGAAAAATGAGGTAGAACATTCCAGCAATTTCAATTCCTCAAAATGCCAGATGTTGTTATTAATCATATGCACATATACATCTATACGTAAATATATGCACATAAATAAATATGTTCATGTATGTCTAGTATGAAACATGCACACTCTATGGTGCTGGATAAATTCAAGGAAAAAATCTTCGTGTGTTAAGCATTTTTATTATAAATTTGTAAAATCTTACATCCAATTCACAATAATCTAGGCAGTTTGGCACTTAGTCTTCGTGCAGCTACTATTGTAAATTTGAGCTGGGTGCTTAACACATTTGAGTAACATTGCTAAGGAAACCATTTCCTTTGCGTCCGTATGTATTTAGCAAGCTTTGTCTTGCCTTTGTGTCTGACTTAAGATATTATATATTTAATATGGGATTAACATGAAATATCAAAAAAGAAATACAACAAAAGAAAACAAAAACCCAAACTACCTTTATTTTCAGTTAACTCCCTTTTACAGTGTAGACCACAGTAAAAGTTAAAGCAAAAATTAAATGAGACTGCTTCTGCATGTCAAGCTTCTGTCCCTTCACCCCACAATCAGCCCAAATTGATTAAACTTGATCTGTTTTGTTTCAGAGAAAAGCAGTTCAACTATTTTTATCCCACTCTCTGTCTCTTAAATTTTTTTTTTTTTCTCTGTCTCTAGAGGTAAAGGAATGATGTCAAGTAGCACGCTGTTTTCTCTGGAGAAAAAGCAAGCACCCTCTTCAAAGCATTTCTTTCTTTCTCTCTTTTTTGATCCAGACTTTGGAAATTGTCCCCATAAAACAATAAAATACCTCTTCGAGGAGCTGTATGTCCTTCTATTTTTTTCATTGAGGGATAGTTCACAAACAAAATGCAGAGACCTTTAAAATTATGGTTAACTTGTTTTTGAAATTGTATATTTCTTTATAACTGCTACGCAAAAAACAGGTAGAATATTTCTTTCACTGCAGAAAGTTTCCTCATGCCTTTTCCAGTCAATTCACTCCTGTTGCATCTCCAAGGCAATCATCTTTTGATTTCTATTACTGTAGGTTAGTTTTGCCTACTGTTGAACTTCATATAAATTTGATCATTCAGTATTCTTGAATGTCGGTTTTTTTTTTTCCACTTAACACATTTTTGAGATTCATCCATGCTGTTGCATGTATCAACAATACATTGCTATATATTGTTGAGTAACATTCCATGTTATAGATTATATACCAAATTTTTTATCCATTTCCAGTTATTGGTTGACCCTGCTGGTATTTAAAATATCGGTGGTATAGCTTCCAACATCACAGCTACATGTAAGCCATGACAGTATGACAAACTGACAGAAGAGTGGTGGAATTGACAAGTTTCAGTGGAGCTTCCCAACTAAGACCCACTAGGAAGAAGGACCTGGCAGACTACTTCTAAAACAAATTGACCAGTGAAAACCTTGTGAATAGGAGAGGAATATTGTCTAATATGGGACCAGAACATGAACCCCTCAGGTTGGAAGGCACTTAAAATACAATTGGGGAAGAGATGCCTCCTCATGTACAGTTGACCTTAATGATGTGGATGGAATGAAGTTTTCAAGCTTCATTTGCTGATGTGGCATGACTCAAAATGAGAAGAAACAGTTGCAAACATCCGTTAATAATCAGAGCATGGAATGTATGAAGTTTGAATCTAGGAAAATTGAAAGTCACCAAAAATGAAATATAACATAAAGATCAATATCCTAGGCATTAAACCTACTGCCCATGAGTCTATTCTGACTCATAACCACCCTATAGGACGAACCAAAGGGTCAGCAGTTCAAATCTGCCAGGCGCTTCTTGGAAACTGTATGGGGAAGTTCTATTCTGTCCTATAGGGTCGTTATGAGTCGGAATCGACTCAAGGGCACTAGGTACTAGGTTAGGACAGAGTAGGACTACTTATAGGATTTCCAAGGCTGTAAATCTTTACAAAAGCAGACTGCCACATCTTTTTCCTGCTGAGAGGCTGGTCGGTTTGAACCAATGACCTTTGGGCTAGCAGCTGAGCATTTTAACCACTATACCACAAGGGCATTAGTGAGCTGAAATGGACTAGTATTGGTCATTTAGAACCAGACAACCATATGGTCTCCTATGCCAGGAATGACAAATTGAAGAGGAATGGCATCGTATTCATTGTCAAAAAGAACATTTCATGATCTGTCTTAAAGTATAATGCTGTCAGTGAAAGGATAATATCCATACACCCATGAGGAAGGCCAGCTAATACAACTATTATTCAAGTTTATGCACCAATCTCTAAAGCCAAAGATGAAGAAACTGAAGATTTTTACCAACTACTGCAGTCTGAAATTGATTAAACATGCAATCAAGGTGCATTGATCATTACTGGCAATTGGAATACAAAAGTTGGAAACAAAGAAAGATCAGTAGTTGGAAAATATGGCCTTGGTAGTAGAAAAAACCCTGGAGATCACATTATAGACTTTTGCAAGACCAACGACTTCTTCATTGCAAATACCTTTTTTTCAGCAACATAAATAGTGACTGTACACATGGAAATCTCCAGATGGAATATACTGGAATCAAATCAACTACATTTGTAAAGAGGGACAATGGAGCAGGTCAATGTCTTCAGTCAGAACAAGGGCAGGAGCCAGCTGTGCAATAGGCTACCAATTGCTCATGTGTAAGTTCAAGTTGGAGTGAAAAGATTAAAACAATTCTACAAGAGCCATAGTACAACCTTGAGTATGTCTCACCTGAATTTAGAGTACAGATTTGATGCATTGAACACTAATGACTGAAGACCAGACGAGCTGTGGGACAACATCAACAACATCATTCATTAAGAAAGGAAAGTCACTAAAAAGACAAGAAAGAAAGAAAAGAGCAAAATAGATGTCAGAAGAGACTCTGAAACTCACTCTTGAAACACTTCGAGTAGCTTTATAGCAAAAGAAGGAAATGATCAAGTAAAAGAGCACAACAGAAGATTTCGAAGTGCAGTTCCAGAAGACAAAATAAAGTATTATAATGAAATCTGCAAAGACTTGGGGTTAGAAAACCAAAAGGGAAGAACATGCTCTGCATTTATCGAGCTGAAAGAACTGAAGAAAAAACCCAAGCCCCATGTTGGAATAGTGACGGATTATGTGGGCAAAATACTGAACAGTACAGGAAACATCAAAAGAAGATGGAAGGAATACACACAGTTACTGTACCAAAAAGAATTTGTCTTCATTCAACCATTTCAGGAGGTAGCAAGTTCAAGTTCAAGAATTATGATACTGGAGGAAGAAGTGCAAACTGCACTGAAGGAATTGACGAAAAACAAGGCTCCAGGAAATGACGGAATACCAATTCAGATGTTCAACAAACAGATGCAACTCTCGAAGCAGTCGCTAGTTTATGACAAGAAATTTGGAAGACGGTTACCTGGCCAACTGACTGGAGGAAGTTCATATTTGTGTCCATTCCTAAGAAAGGTGATCCAACAGAATGTGAAAGTATTGAACGACATCAATAATCTCACACTCAAGTAAATTTTTGCTGAAGATCATTCAAAAATGGTGGCAGCAATATATCAACAAAAAATTGCCAGAAATTCAAGCTAGATTCAGAAGAGTAGAGGGAAAGACGGCTATCATTGCTGATGTCAGATGGATATTGGCTGAAGCAGAATACCAGAAAGATGTTTACCTTAGTTTTATTGACTACACAAAGGCATTTGACTGTGTGGATCATAACAAATTATGGATAACATTGCAAAGAATGAGAAGTCCAGAACACTTAATTGTGCTCACGCAGAACCAGTACATAAATCAACAGGCAGTCATTTGAACAGAACAAGCAGATATTGAGTGGTTTAAATTCAGGAAAGGTGTGCATCAGGGTTGTATTCTTTCACCATACTTATTCAATCTGTATGCTAAACGAATAATCTGAGAAGCCAGATTACAGATTTCCAAAGTGGCTGTACCATTTTACATTCCCACCAATAGTGCAGAAGTGTTCCAGTCTCTCCACAACCTCTTCAACATTTATTATTTTGTATTTTTTGTACTAATGCCAGCCTTGTTGTAGTGAGAGAGAATCTCATTGTAGTTTTGATTTGCATTTCTCTAATGGCTAACGATCGTGAGCATTTCCTCATGTATTTGTTAGCTACCTGAATGTCATCTTTAGTGAAGTGCCTGTTCATATCTTTTGCCCATTTTTTAAGTGGGTTGTCTCTTTGTAGTTGGTTTTTGCAGTATCGTGTAGATTTTAGAGATCAGGCACTGACTGGAAATGTCATAGCTAAAAACTTTTTCCCAGTCTGTAGGTAATCTTTTTACTCTTTTGGTGAAGTCTTTGGATAATCGTAGGTGTTTGAATTTTAGGCGCCCCCAGTTATCTAGTTTTTCTTCTGCATTTTTAGTAATGTTTTTATACTATTTATGTCATGTATTAGGGATCCTAACTTTGTCCCTATTTTTTCTTCCAAGATCTTTATCATTTCAGATTTTATATTCAGGTCTTTGATTTATTTTGAATTCATTTTTGTTCACGATGTGAGGTATGGGTCTTGTTTCATTTCTTTTGCAGGTGGATATCTAGTTATGCCAGCACCGTTTGTTAAAAAGACTGTCTTTTCCTCATTTAACTGATTTGGGGCCTTTGTCAAATAGCAACTGCTCAAATGTGGATGGATTTATCTCTGGATTCTCAGTTCTGTTCCATTGGTTTATGTATCTGTTGTTGTACCAGTACCAGGGTGTTTGGACTACTGTGGCAGTATAATAGGCTCTAAAATCAGGTAGAGTGAGGCCTCCAACTTTGTTCTTCTTTTTCAGTAACACTTTACTCATCTGGGGCCTCTTTCCCTTCTGTATGAAGTTGGTGATTTGTTTCTCTGTCTCATTAAAGAATGTCTTTGAAATTTGGATCGGAATTGCATTAAATCTACAGATCGCTTTTGGTAGAATAGACATTTTTACAATGTTAAGTCTTCCTATCCATGAGCAAAGTATGTTTTTCCACTTATGTAGGTTTCTTTTGGTTTCTTGCAGATATATTTTGTAGTTTTCTTTGTATAAGTCTTTTATATCTCTGGTAAGATTTATTCCTAAGTATTTTATCTTCGTGGGGGCTACTGTAAATGGCACTGATTTGGCGATTTCCTCTTCGATGTTTTTTTTTGTTGGTATAGAGAAATCCAACTGATTTTTGTATGTTTATCTTGTATCCTGATATCTGCTGAACTCTTCTATTAGTTTCAGTAGTTTTCTTGAGGATTACTTAGGGTTTTCTGTGTATAAGATCATGTCACTTGCAAATAAAGATACTTTGACTTCTTCCTTTCCAATCTGGATGCCCTTTATTTCTTTATCTAGCCTAATTATTCTCGCTACTATTTCCAGCACAATGTTGAATAAGAGCAGTGATAAAGGGCATCCTTGTCTGGTTCCAGATCTCAAGGGGAATGCTTTCAGGCTCTCCCCATTTAGGATGATGTTGGCTATTGGCTTTGTATAAATGCCCTTTATTATGTTGAGGAATTTTCTTTCTATTCCTATTTTGCGGAGAGTTTTTATCACGAATGGTTGTTGAACTTTGTCAAATGCCTTTTCTGCATCATTTGATTAAATCATGTGATTCTTGTCTTTCGTTTTATTTATATGATAGATTCCATTAATTATTTTTCTAAAGTTGAACTATCCCTGCATACCTGGTACAAATCCTACCTGGTCAAGGTGAATTATTTTTTTGATATGTTGTTGAATTTTATTGGCTAGAATTTTGTTGAGGGTTTTTGCATCGAAGTTCATGAGGGATATAGGTCTGTAATTTTGTTTTTTTGTGATGTCTTTACCTGGTTTGGCTTCATAGAATGAGTTTGGGAGTATCCCATCCTTTTCTATGCTCTGAAATACCTTTAGTAGTAGCATTGTTAACTCTTCTCTGAAGGTTTGGTAGAACTCTGCAGTGAAGCTGTTCGGATCAGGGCCTTTTTTTGTTGTTGGGAGTTTTTTGATTACCTTTTCAATCTCTTCTTTTGTTATGGGTCTATTTAGTTGTTCTACCTCTGTTTGTGTTAGTTTAGGTAGGTAGTGTGTTTCTAGGAATTCATCCATTTCTTCTAGGGTTTCAAATTTGTTAGAGTACAATTTCTTGTAGTTGTCTGATATGATTCTTTTAATTTCAGTTGGGTCTGTTGTAATATTGTCCATCTCATTTCTTATTCAGGTTATTTGCTTCCTCTCCTGTTTTTTTTTTTTTGGTCAGTTTTCCAATGGTTTATTAATTTTGTTGATCTTTCCAAAGAACCAACTTTTGGGCTTGTTAACTCTTTCAATTGTTTTTCTTTATTTCAGTTAATTCTGCTGTAATTTTTATTGTTTGCTTTCTTTTGGTGCCTGAGGGTTTCTTTTGCTGTTCTTTTTCTATTTGTTCAAGTTGTGGGGAATAATTCCTTGATTTTGACTCTTTCTGCTTTTTCTGTGTGCACATTTATTGATATAAATTGACCTCTGAGCACTGCTTTCCCTGTGTCCCAAAGGTTCTGATAGGAAGTGTTTTCATTCTCACTGGATTCTATGAATTTCTTTATGCCATCCTTAATGTCCTCGATAACCCAGTTGTTTTTGAGCAGGGTATTGTTCAGTTTCCAAATGTTTGATTTCTTTTCCTGCTTTTCCACTTATTGTTTACTACTTTTATGGCCTTATGGTCTGAGAAGATGCTTTGTAATGTTTTGATGTTTTGGATCCCTCTCAGGCTTGCTTTATGACCTAATACGTGGTCTTTTCTAGAGAATGTTCCATTTGCATTGGAAAAGAAAGTATACATGGCTGCAGTTGGGTGGAGAGTTCTGTGTATGTCTATGATGTCAAATTGGTTGATTGTGGCATTTAGATCTTCCGTGTCTTTACTGAGCTTCTTTCCGAATGCCCTGATTTTCACAGAAAGTGGTGTGTTGACGTCTCCTACTATTATTGTGGAGCTGTCTATCTCACTTTTCAATGCTGATAGAGTTTGTTTTATGTACGTTGCAGCCCTGTCATTGGGTGCATAAATATTTAATATGGTTATATCCTCCTGGTATATTGTCCCCTTAATTATTACATAGTGTCCTTCCTTATCCTTTATGATGGATTTAACTTTAAAGTCTATTTTATCAGAAATTGTTATTGCCACTCCTGCTCTTTTTGGATTGTTGTTTGCTTGATATATTTTTTTCTCTCCTTTGAGTTTTAGTTTGTTTGTGTCTCTAAGTCTAAGGTGTGTCTCTTGTAGGCAGCCTATAGACAGATTGTGTTTTATTATCCACTCTGCCACTCTCTATGTCTTTATTGGTGCATTTAGTCCATTTACATTCAGTGTAATCATGGATAGGTATGAATTTAGTGCTATCATTTTGATGTCTTTTTTTGTGTATTGTTGACAGTTTCTTCTTCCCACTTAATTTTTTGTGCTGAGTAGTTTACATATTGTCTTTTCCTCTTCTTTCTTGTTGTTGATTTTGTTTCTGCTTAGTCTCTATTTTTTTCTTGTATTTTATTTTGATGTGTAGGATAGTTTGTCTCTTTTGTGGTTACCTTATTATTTACCCCCATTTTTCTAAATTTGTCTTTATCTTTGGTTTTGGCAAGTTTGATTATAATATGTCTTGGTGACTTTCTTTTAAAATCTACCCTATGTGGAGTTGGATGAGCATTTTGGATAGATAACTTCTCATCTTTCACAAAATCAGGGAAGTTTCCTGGCAACAAATCTTCAACAATTCTCTCTGTATTTTCTGTTATCCCTCCCTGTTCTGATACTCTGATCACTTGTAGATTATTTCTCTTGATAGAGTCCCACATGATTCTTAAGGTTTTTTCATTTTTTTGAAATTCTTTTGTCTGATTTTTCTTCAAATACATTGGTGCCAAGCACTTTATTGTCAAGTTCACAAATTCTGCCTTCAACTTGCTTGATTCTGCTCCTCTTTCTATTGAGTTATCTAATTCTGTAATTTTATTGTTAATCTTCTGAATTTCTGCTTGCTGTCTGTCTATGGATTTTTCCAGCTTATTAAATTTTTCATTATGTTCCTGAATAACCTTTTCTGTTTCTTCAACTGCTTTATCTATGTGTTCCTTGGCTTGTTCTGCATATTGCCTGCTTTCCTTCCTGTTGTCTTGAAGGGTTCTGTGTATTAATCTTTTGTACGCTGCCTCTAGTAATTCCTAGAAGGCACTTTCATCTAGAAGATCCCTTGATTCTTTGTTTGGAGAGATTGTTGGGGCAATCGTGGTCTGTTTGTTTATGTGACTTGATATTGACTGTTGCCTCCGAGCCATGTAAAAGTTATTATATTAGTTTATTTTGTTTGCTTACTGTATCCTAGTTTCTTGCTTTGTTTTGTTTTGATATGCCCAAATGGGTTGCTTGAGTGAGCTAACTTGATTATTTCCACCTTTTGAGCTCTGACGTCCTTTCCCCAGATGGTTAGAGCTGTTATCAGGTATATCAGTCTAGGAGTCTATTCACTTTTCTTGTATGAATTCAGCTCAGGTGTCCAGGTAGCTGATCATCAAGTGTGTGGTACAGGCTCTGTCCTACAGTCTTAGAGGGGCAGGGGTGATTGGTATAGGTACCACCGGTACCTGGTTGCAGCAGAGGGTCATGCTCTGAACAAGGCAGGGTACTGAGAATTGTCCCCCACCTGTCTCTGAGGAAAGCGTGTCCCTCTTCCCTAGAGTGTACAGGAGGGTTGGTTCTGCAGATGGACCATGGACACCCAATGTTTTTTGTTGCAAGGACTGGGAGGTACCAGTTATCCTTGGACCTCTGTCGCAGGTGGCTGGGTGGCTTGAGTGGAGCCACCAGTCCTTAGGCCCCTGAAGTGGGTAGGTGGGGACCCTGTTTAATAGGCAAAGCAATGTCAAACATCAAACACCTACCTCTCCACTGCATAGCTGAAACAGTTGTAGTGTGCCAACAAGGGCCTATTCTCCTGAAATAGGCCGACACAAGTCCATGCAGGGGGAAAGGTACTCAAAGTCCACTGACTGTTTATGCCTGGACAGGAACCGCTTCTGTCCTGAGCTCCCCCAGCTAGTGAAGCTGGAAAATTTTCTTGTCTCCCAATTGCAAATTTATTCCTTCTCCAAGGCTGGGAGAATGGCTCTAGGCACTCAACAGGGTGTATCTGAGCCCCAGAGAAATCAACAGCCACTGAAGCCAGCTTGGGGATGGGGAGCGTGGTAAAATATATGCAAGTACTTAGCTTTTGCCGAGACTGCAGTTCTTCTCTGGTTCCGGAGGTGTGAGCAGGCTGTGTGGGTAACTGTTTCTTTCTGAGGAAACTGCAGCCAAATGCTAGTACTAGCCCGCTGCAGCCACTCCCACGAATGGTGCCTGGGGGCTCCCAGTAATTCAGGTCTAGTAACTCCTCTTTGCTTCTGAACTGTCTCTTCCTCCCCCTGCTGCTCAGTTTGTGTTCTAACTTTGCCTTTGATGTTCAGAGCTCCTAAAAAAAAAAAAAAAGGTTGTCATAAATATACTCGTTTCACTTTTTTTTTCTGGTGTTTGTTGTAAGAGGGCTCACAGGAAGCATCTGTCTCTTCTGCCATCTTGGCCCCACCAATATTTTGTAGTTTTCAATGTAGAGATCTTGAACATATTCTGCTAGATTTATGCCTAATATATGATATTTTTAATGCTCTCTTCAGTAGTATTTTTAAAGATTGTTTTCCCAATCATTCATTGCTAATGTATAGAAATAGAATTTATTTATTGCATATTGACCTTGTATGATTGTATAACTTTGTTTACTTTCTTATTTTGGTTTCCTATTGCTGCAGTAACAAATTTCCATAAACTTGGTGACTTAAAACAACACAAACTTGTTCTCTTATAGTTCTGTAGCTCAGATGTGGATTGATAGCGTTATAGTCCTTCTAGGAGCTCTAGGGGAGAAACTGTTTCCTTGCCTCTTCTAGATTCTAGAGGCTACCTGCATTTTTCAGGGTGCATTTTTTGGAGGCCTCATCGTCCATCTTCAAGGCCAGCAGCATGGTGTCTTTTATTCTCTCTGTGTCTCTCTGCTTCCTTCATTACACTATCTCTTGTCTTTCACTTTTTTGCCTCCTTCTTAGAAGGACCACTCTGATTACATTGGGCTCACCCAGATAATCGACGATAACCTCTCCATCTCAAGATCGTTAACTTAATCACATCTGTACAGCGCATTTTGCCATGTAAGTTAACCTATTCATAGATTCCAGGAATTGGGACGTAGACATTATTGGGGAATATTAATCTTTCTTGCACTTTCGCTTAATTCTAGTAAGTTTTACTTTGCTATTCATATTGACACACCAGCTTTCATATACTTATTTTTTGGATGTGATAACTCTTCCCTCCTTTTTTACTCTTAGCATGTTTTTGTCTTTGTATTTAAATTGTGTCTCTTGTTAACAGCATGTAGATGGGTTTTGCTTTTCTATTCAATTGATAGTCTCTGCCATCTACTTGGAGTCCTTTACATTTACCTTTGTTGTAATTATTCACATAGTTGAATTGAAGTCAACACTTGAACATTTGTTTTCTTCCACTGTTCTTCATTTCTCTGCTCCTCATTTCTGACTTTATTTTAATAAAGTATTTTTTAATATTGTATTTTTTCTCCTGCTCTGGTTTTTTGCTATATATCTATGTTATTTTTAGTGATTTCTCTAGAGATTTTAATACGTATTTTAACTTACCACAAAGTACCTTTAAAAAAAAAAATAGGAACATCAACCCAAAAGTAAAGGCAAGAAGGCAGGAAGGGACAGTAAAACTGGAACAATGGGAAGAGGGAAACTGGACTGGAGAAGAGGAGGACAGAGTTGACAAATTGCAGGGTTAGCAACCAATGTTACAAAACTAAATGTGTATTAACTGTTTAATGAGAAACTAATTTGCTATGTAAAATTTTACCTAAATCACAATTTTAAAAAAGTACCTTCAAATACTGTTTCACAAAAAAGGTAAAATCTTTATATCCATGTATTTTCTTTATCTGCCTTCTACCCAAGTTTTTCTCTGTTGTCATATATTTTATTTACATGCATACTTATTATTTTTACTTAAAACAATCAATAGTCTTTTAAAGAAAAGGCCTTATATTTACCCATTTATTTACTCTTTCTATCCCTTTTAGTTTCTCCTGATGGTCTGGTGTTTCCTCAGGTAACAATTTCTTTTAGCCTGAAGAATTTCCTTTAGCATACTTTACAGGAAAGTTCTGTTGAAGATTAGTTCTCTCAGCTTCTTTCTAAATGTTTAAAAATGCCACTGCTTTACTTTTATTATTGGTGGATATTTTTGCTGGATACAAAAGTTTAGGATGAATTCTTTCTTTCTTTCTGCCCTTTCAATATGTTATTCAATTTTCTTATGGCCAAATTATTTCTGATGATAAGTCATCACTCTTACAGGTGTTTCTAAGTATGTAATGGTACTTTCTTTGTTGGTTGAATTTTTTATTTTCCCTTTTTGTTTGGTTTTCAGAATTTTTGACAATCAAATGCTTAAGTGCAGTTTTCTTTAAATTTATCCTGCTTAGCATTCATTTTTCTCTTTGGATCCTAGGATTTATGCCTTTAATTAGTTTTGAAAATTCTCAGTCATTTTTCTCCATTAAATATTTCTTCTGCTCTGTTTTCTCTCTCCTTTTGGAGCTCTAACTATACATGTTAGACCACTTAATATTTTTAAATATCATTCCACAAATCTTATATATGTAGTTCTTGCTTTTTTTTTTTCTCTTTGCATTTCAGTTGGGATAATTTCTACTGACTTACAGTAAAATTCACTGATTATTTATGCTGCTGTTTCTAATTTTATGGTAAGCTCACCGAACATATTATCCTTTTCTGATCATATCTTTTTATTTCTTTTTTTTTTAATTGTTTCCTTCTCTTTACTAAAATTTCCCATCTGTTCATGCATACTGTTCTTCTTTCCTTTAAGGTCCTTTATCATATTTAAATAAAAGGACATAGTTACATTAATGTCCCTGTCTCATAATTCCAACATTTGTGCTATTTCTGAGTCTTCTCTTGAAGTGTCCTCTCTTGACTGTGGGTGTCATTTTCTTGCTTCTTCACATGTCTCATAATTTTTAGTTATGGTGTGCAAAAGAATACTACTAGAGACTGAGGTAAATAATATTTATTCCCCAGATAAAGGCATGGTCCCTTCTTTCAGGCTGCTGGTGTGTGTAGTGGTATAAATCTTATCAGTTAGCTGAGCTTTGTTGCAGTTTTAGTAAGATTTATCATCACTAGCTTCAAACATTTTGAAAGACTTCAAAGATTTCTTTAAGCTTTAGAGTCCTCCAGGCAACTTTCCAAACTGATGCTCTCTCTCTCCTTTATAGCCCAGCTACTAGTTTATTCAGTCACTGGTGAATTTTGTTTTTATTCCAGCACCACCCTTAGCTTTTTTTTTTTTTTTTTGTACTTTAGGAATACTCTCTCCATCCTGTTACCTTGGACTAACCTTTGAAAGACCTCTGAAATGCACTGAATAAAGGCTAGAAGCGTCTTGGAGGAATTTTTTCCCCATTTTTCTGCCCTTATTCACATCTTTTGCAGATACTGACTTCACTAGATGAAGGCACTGGGTGTGCCTCAGAAGGATATCCATCAGCTCTACTGCATAACCTTCAGAAGCCACAGTCTCACACTAGGGAAACCAAAAAATAAAAAATAAATACAAATGATAATAATGAAAAAATAAAATAAATTCTTTGCCAGTGAGTCAAATTTGACTTATTGTGACCGTACAGGACAGAGTAGAATTGCTCCATAGGATTTCCAAGGCTGTAAATCTTTTTGGAAGAGACCGCCACATCATTCTCCTGCAGAGCTGCTGGTAAGTTCAAACCTCTGTCTTTTAAGTTAGCAGCTGAGCTCTTACCCACTGCCACTAGGGCTCTTTTACACTAGATTAGGTCTTTCTCTCAAAATTCCTGCCCTTTGGCATATTACTTCTGTGTGCTCGGGAATTGTCATAGGAAAGAGTTGGCAGGTAGATTCAGACTTATTCTATGGATTCTAGTAATTCTAGTCTTTCAAATAAACCCACTTGTGGTCATTGCAAGTTTGCTAAAAGTTTGGTTGGTTTCTCCTTTCCAACTCCTTCTGCCACTCCAACAGGGCTGAAAGCAAACGTGGCTCTCTTCCAGAAAATTCATCACTTTTCAAAATTTAGTTTATTTTTGTTTTTTTAATACTCTGATTAGTTTAAAAATCAATGCTTTTGTAGTTTAACTGGATTATTGTTAGAGTGGTAAAAATATTACCTTACAGATTTCTATATTCTAACCAAAATTAGAAGTCATGTCCTGCTCTCTTTTAAATGTCATTTAAAAAACAGACTAGTTGAGGCTATAAGTGATGATGATATTTGCAATATAATTGTATTTCTTATCTTTGTCTCCTAGCTGTAGATACTAAGAGAGATTTAAATTCTAAAAGTACATACATTTAGGTGATTGGATGCCATCTGTGATTTGTATACACCTAGTGGTGAGTGTTCAGTCTGTCTAAGTGTGTTTCTATGTGGTGGCCAAAACCAAATAACTCAAAAAAATAGCAAATGCACCTCATGTGAGTGGAACAACTCCTAAGAAAACAAAAGAAGCTGTATACATGGGGTTCTGGTCCCCAGCGATTCTTGTACATTGTCAGTTGCTGTCACCTGTGCTAGAATCCACAGCATGAGAAGTAAGCTGTTTTTTGTTTTTTGCTAGAATAGCAGCAACTACTTCCCCATAATCAGTGTCGCTAGCAAAGTAAGATGTCATGACAACTTCAGAATGGCCCTCTCAGCAGAATACCTTTTCTTTATGTGAAATAAGAAAAACAGAGAACATAGGTTGAAGGTATATGAATGAAAATGATAGTAATAACAACAACCCCTGAAATCTGATTTTTAACATAAACAAACGAGATAACCAAGCACTGATACTAAAGCTTGAAAAAAAAAAAAAAGAGCTGGAAAAATAGGCAGAAGAGTTGGGCCACGAACAAGTACGGCGGTAGCATGCAGGAATACAGTGAAGGGATGTTTATCAGGTTAAAGTGGAGGTTGAAGAGATTCATGCATGTGAAACAGTATGTGGAACGTTGGTGGTTTCTTTGAGATGTGGTTTTAGGAAGATTGGCAATGATCTACTTTTGAAGAAAAAGAGCTAAATTTTCCAGTGGCAAATGGCTTAAACTACTGAGAGAAAGCTTTGTGTGGGGCCATGGTAACAAGAAATGGTTTAAGTCAGAGAACATATTAGAATCAAATGATATTTTTGCAGACCTTTAACTATAGCCATGCTAGTAAGGCCTCTGTAATACTTAACACATAAAACAAACTATAACAATATCTTTAAGATTACCACACAAGTAATAGGATTACATAAAAACTCATAAAAATGAAATGTGTGGCTACAATAACCGTATTAAAACAACTACAGTTTTCCTTTAAATAACCATATAACATGCTTAGAGGATATTATGCTATTTAGTGATTACGCTGAAGAAGCAATGTCTTCTAGTCATCCAAGACTGGAGAAGAAAACAGAAGGCCAGTTTCTTCCTTTATCCTGGGTACAAGTGATAATGACCTAAATTTGGGAGGGGGAAAAGGGAAGGGCAGGGTCAGGAAGGAGGAATGAACTCTCAATAATATTTTTTTTTCTAAAGATAAGAAAGAGCAATTTTATATCTATTAACAGTAGAGCCATTTAAATGTATAAGCAGGAAGATGGCATTATTTTTGACTAAGTATACAGTGAAGCAGAAGCCCTTGTGGTGCAGAGGTTAAAATGCTGGGCTGCTAACCAAGAGGCGGGCAGTTTGAACCCACCAGGACAATGTGGCAGTCTGCTTCCTTAAAGATTAAAGCCTTGGAAACCATATGGGGCAGTTCTACTCTGTTCTACAGGGTTGTTATGAATCAGAACTTACTCGACAGCAATGGGTTTAGTTTTTTGGGTTTATATAGTGACCAAAACCTAAACCAAACTCATTGCCATTCAGTTGATACTGACTCGTAGCGACCCTATAGTTGATTCTGACTCGTAGTGACCCCATAGGACAGAGTAGAACTGCCCCATAGGGTTTCCAAGGAGGCGCTGGTGGATTCAAACTGCCGATTTTTTGGTTAGCTGCCAAGTTCTTAACCACTGCACCACCAGGGTTCCTTATACAGTGAAGGGCTGCATAATTAGAAAACACAACAAATAAATATTATTCTACTGAGTATTTAATCTCATTTCTTGCTTTCTCTACACTTTCCTGATTTGCTATTGGTGCAGAAGATTTGAACACTAAGTTAAGGATATTTCTGTCCTTTTGGCAAAGAAAGTAAGCAAAAATAAATACACATGGTAGTTATTTGCAATCACAGTTGAAAGATACTGCATAATAATTGTATTAATTTGCATTTATAGAGGATGTTGGGTTTTCTCAAGAAGCCAGTAATAACGTCCCACTTCCTCACACAAGTTTGGAACATTTGAGAAATAAATACAAGAATCAGTGAGATAGAAGACAAATTAACATTTTTGTTACTGACAAAAGCTCAATTGGAGGACATGAAACACATGCTTGGCCATAATAAGTTTGCTAATCCTTTGCCTTTGATTAGATAAACTCATATTCCAGTCATTGGCATTACTGGGCAGCTGCAGACTTCTGTCCACTAGGACCTGCTCAGAAACTTATAGCACAGAGTAGTAGAAAATGTTTGCCTTCTATAAGTGGCTGCTTTCAAGAGAGATACAAGAAAGGATTGAGCAGAACCTGGTTACTTCCTTCTACGAAACACACCAATCAGCTAAGTTAACACTTCCTGCTAGGTGTAGATAAAAGATGGAAGAGAAACCAAGAGGGTTATTCTAGCAGAAGTCCCTTCTCTTAGAAAAATAAACCCAGATAAATGGAAGTTCCCATGCACATATGTCAGTTAATACTCAGAACAATTTTATCAGCTAAAAAACTTTATCCTAAATTATACATGAAGAAACTGAGGCTCAGAGACTCAAAATGGTTTGCTCAGGTGAAAAGATCTAGTAAGATATACAACTTAGACTTGAATCTAGGTATTCTTATTCTAAGTTCTTGAGAAACAATAGTTTTTGGCTTGTCTTCAAAGAGAACAATGTGTCCTCAATCACACTTTAGTTTCCAAAATATTCTTAATTTTAAAAAGGTCATTTTCTTTCCACCTTCAGAGCACATCTTTTGTTTATATGGGTAGCTGATCCCTGGTGGTGCAATGGCTAAGTGCCCACCAGCTAACCTAAAGGTCTGTGAATCCATCAACTGCTTCAGGGGAGAAGGATGTGGCAGTCTGCTTATGTAGAGATCACAGCCATGGAAACCCTATGGGGCAGGTCTACTCTTTCCCGAAGGATCACTATGAGTTAGAATCAACTCAACGGCAATGGCTTTTGTTTGTTTGTTTTTGATTCTACGTTCTATGTCAAATTGACATGTAATATGAAAATTGCAGATTGGAAAGTTCACCTTATATTATCTGGTATCAATGAACAAAGGATTCTTGTCCCTTTGTAAGCTGTTTTGACTACTTCATCTAGTAAGGCCACAGTACAATGGACGAGAAAGCACGTCTTCCCTGCATGTGCCATTGTGGGTCTTATGATGCTTAGATGAGCTACACTTTCTCAAGAAGCACTGAACATGGGAGATCTCTCCATGCAGGGACCTGGCCCTCTATAAAATTCATGGATTGAGAGAGTAGAGCACACACACCTTGTAAGCGAAGTGGTTTTTCAAAAAGAGAAGAGAGATATAGAGTGTGGGCTGGGTAAGTCTAGTTCCTTCCTTTATCCAATCTAACTAGTGAACTAAATCCCATCCTCTCCCTTGAGGAAAATGAGTGAAGGAGCTATGAGTTGCTGGAGTTTCACATTAAATGAGTTCCTCACGAGGAAGAAATCAAGTATGCATGGCAAAGCAGAGCTCTGACCATATGATGTCCCTACACAAAAATAAGCTCTTTTGGCCCACAACTTGAGTTTGAATTATCTTCTCAAATTCAATTTTCTCTCAGTCTAGTTTTCGAGATCTGTTTTCCAAGAATTCATTTGTAAACCCACGTCTGAGACCCTCCTTGTTCACTAAATATTTTCTGTGCTTTTTCACATTTGTGACTGTACCCTCTTTGACAAATACTTATTGTGTACCACCTACCATGTATCAGGCACTATTTTGGGCTGTTGGGATACCTCAGTGAACAGAATATGCAGAAATATTTGCCATTGTGGGCCTCATTGTCTAGTGGAAAGAGATGGCTAATAAACAAAATATATTGGAAAAAGTAAACTATTTTACAAAATGATATGTGATATAAAAATAGATCAGGGAAAGCAAAACCAAA
This sequence comes from Loxodonta africana, assembly GCF_030014295.1. Taxonomy (NCBI): domain Eukaryota; kingdom Metazoa; phylum Chordata; class Mammalia; order Proboscidea; family Elephantidae; genus Loxodonta; species Loxodonta africana. The sequence goes on from NC_087344.1 coordinate 125,989,810, forward strand.
AGTACAAGGGGCATTGGGGTGAGGAGAAGACATTTTTAAAAAGATCGTCAAAGTAAGGTTCACGAAAAGATAGACATCTGTATTAGTTTCCTAGGGATAGTGTAACAAATTACCACAAACTGGATGGCTTACAATGATAGAAAACAATTTTCTCACAATTCTGGAGGCCAAATGTCTGAAATCAAGGTGTTGGCAGGGTCATATTCCTTCTGAAGACTCTACAGGAGAATCCTTTCTTGCCTTTTTCTGTTTCCAGTGACTCCAGGAGTTCCTTGGCTTGTGGTTCTCTGCCTCGTCTTCACATGCCTTCTCCTGGACATATTCTCCTCCTCTTTCTGTGCCTCTCCACTGTGTATCTCTTATAAGGATACGTTTCGTTGGATTTAGGGCCCACTCTGATAATCTAGAGTTTTTTTGTCTCCAAATTATTAATTTAATTACAGCTGTAAAGGCCCTTTTTCCATATAAGGTCACATTCACATGTTCTAGGGATTAGAACAGAGGCTACGCTTTTGACAGACCACCGTTCAATACACTGTAATCTCTATGGAAAGACTATGAGCAGGTGAGAGAGTTAGCCTTGCCTTTGCCTGGCAGAAGAATGATCAAGGCAGAGGGAACAGCCAGAGTAAAGTCTTTAAGATGGAAGTGTGCCTGGCATGTCCAATGAGCAGGAAGGAGACCATTATAGTTGGAGCACAACAAAAACCAGCCAAGGAGACTAAGATAAGGCAACCAGTGAGATAGCAGAAAACCAAGAATGCGATGTTTTTCAATCAAGCAAAAAAAAAAAAAAAAAAAATGTGGACCAGAAAGAATAATCAACTGTGTCTAATGATGCTAATGGAGCAAGTAAGATGAAGCCTGATTCACTTGAAAGTCATGAGTAATCTTGACTACAATCAGTCTGGTGGAGGGACGAGAAGTCCAATGGGAAAGAATTCAAATCACACTCATTCTACAAGGCAAATCTGAGCGACTCATCTATGAACACTTCCCTGATCTTCCAATTTTACAGAAGTGAATTTAAATTTTCTAGCACTTATCTTTCACCTTTGTATTGAAATTATTTGTGAGCTTTTTCTACTTCCTTTTCCAGATTGTAAACTTATTATGAATAGAGGTTATGTTAGATTCATCTTTGAATATCCTATATGGCTTAGCATAGTGCCATGTACATACTAATGGCTTGATAAATATTTACAGAATAAACGAATGAACCCTAATTAGGGTCATATTATCAGAATTTCTACCCAAAGAGAAGTTCTGTGTAACCAGTATCAAACAAAAGGAAATTATTCTTCATTTTGAAATTTTCTCACCATGAAATTTGGTTGAGAACTCTGCCACAGCATTATATTTAACACAAACCTTCGGGGGAAATTTTAAAAGGAAGATATTCGGGCATGAAAAAAAAAATGGTTAGAAAAGTTTCTTCTGTTTCATTCTATATTTGGGATTTTGTTTTACTGAAGTCGTAGCACTAAGTCTATTACTATTTTTAGTTTCAGGGAAAAGGAATATAAAAGTTGTCCCTAAAGTATAAAATTATAATAATTTTATCCATATCATACTTAAATATAACAACTAAGAACCATTTGTTTATAATAAAATCATCTGTACTTTGTCATTGTGAGAAGCCAGAGCATGATGTAAAAGAGGCAACTGGGAGTGGGATCCACAAGGGATGGCTCTGAACCTAAGATGGTGTAAAACTGCCAAGCCAGGACAGGCAAGAGAATTTCTGGCAGATTCAATAACAGCAATGTCTGTGATACTCCAAAAGAAAGGGAGCTGGCATTATTCCAGTGATGTCTGGTTAAATAATAAAATAGAAATCATTTTTGACCCTGTATCCTCTGTCCTTTTCAATGAAATTAAAAAAAAAATTCTGCTTATAGTTTTAGTTTTTCTATTCTGTCAGGATACTAATAGTAATTTCTTGGTAGAGGTAGCTTTTTTTATTCCTCTGCCTGTGTTTTCTCTAATATCTTACATGAAGAAAGAAAAGACCAAAATGGATGTCAGAAGAGACTCTGAAACTAGCTCTTGAACATACTGTAGCTAAAGCAAATGGAAGAAATGAGGAAGTAAAGGAACTGAACAGAAGATTTCAAAGGGAGGCTCAAGAAGTATTGTAATGAAATACTCAAGGATCTGGAGTTAGAAAAACAAAAGAGAAGAACATGCTCAACATTTCTCAAACTGAAAGAACTGAAGAAAAAATTTAAGCCTTGAGCTGCAATATTGAAGGATTCTTTGGGCAAAATATTGAACAACGCAGTAAGCATCAAAACAAAATGGAGGGACTACAAAGAGTCATGCACCAAAAAGAAGCGTTCAAATTTCAGCCATTTCGGGAGGTAGCATACAATCAAGAATTGATGGTATTGAAGCAAGAAGTTCAAGCTGTACTGATGGCATTGGAGAAAAACAAGGCTTCAAGAATTGACAAAATACAAGCTGAGTTGTTTCAATAAATGGATGCAGCACTGGAAGCAATCACTCATCTATGCTAAGAAACTTGGAAGACAGCTACCTGGCCAACTGACTGGAAAAGATCCACAGTTGTGCCCATTTCAAAGAAAGGTGGTCCAATAGAATACAGAAATTATCAAACAGTATCGTTCATATCACACACAAGTAAAATTTTGCTGAAGATAACTCAAAAATGATTTCAGCAGTACATTGGCGGAACTGCCAAAAATTCAAGCTAGATTCAGAAGAGAATATGAAACAAGAGATATCATTGCTGACGTCAGGTGGATCTTGGCTGAAAGCAGAGAATACCAGAAAGATGTTTACCTGTGTTTTATTGACTATGAAAAAGCATTCAACTGTGTGGATCATAACAAATTATGGATAACATTTTGAATAATGGGAATTTCAAAACACTTAATTGTGCTCATAAGGAGCCTGTACCTAAATCAAGAGGCAGTTATTTGAACAGAACAAGGAAATACTGTGCAGTTTAAATGTGTGTCATGATTGTGTACTTTCACCATGCTTATTCACTCTGTATTCTGAGCAAACAATCAGAGAAGCTGGACTATACGAAGAAGAACATGGCATCAGGATTGGAGGAAGATTCATTAAAAACCTGTGATATGCAAAGGACACGACCTTCTTTTGGAGACAGAAGAGGACTTGAAGCACTTACTGATGAAGATGAAAGACTACAGCCTTCAGTATGGATTATACCTCAACATAATGAAAACAAAAATCCTTGCAACTGTACCAATAAGCAACATCATGATAAATGGAGAAAAGATTGAAGTTGTCAAGGATTTCATTTTATTTGGATCCACAATCAATGCCTGTGGAAGCAGCAGTCAAGAAGTCAAAGGACACATAGCATTTACCAAACCTGCTGCAAAAGACCTCTTTAAAGTGTTGAAAAGCAAAAATGTCACTTTGAGGACTGAGGTGCACATGACCCAAGCCCTGGTATTTTCAATAGTCTCTTATGCATTCGAAACCTGGACAATAAATTAGGAGGAACGAAGAAGAATTGACGCCTTTGAATTGTGGTGTTGATGAAGAATATTGAATATACCATGGACTGCCAGAAGAATGAACAAATCTGTCTTGGAAGAAGTACAACCCGAATGTTTATTAGAAGCAAGGATGCCAGGACTTCAGCTCATGTATTTTGGACGTGTTATCAGGAGGGACCAGTTCCTGGAGACGGGCATCATGCTTGTTAAAGTAGAGGGTCAGTGAAAAAGAGGAAGACCATCAATGAGATGGACTGGCATGGTGGCTGCAATGAGGGCTCAAACATAGCAACTATTGTGAGGATGGCACAGGACCAGGAAGTGTTTTGTTCTGTTGTACATAAGTTCACTCTGAGTTGGAACCAACTCTACAGCACCTAAAACCACAACAACAACTTAAAAATTATACAGAGGAGTTCTAATGAGTTGATTTTAACTGATAAATAGTGTCCTGAAACATAGCCTTCTTCTATCCAAGTAACGATTGGTGAATAAGTGTCCCTTTGTACTGGAATGGCTGCACCTTATTTACATATGGTGTTGAATTGTTAGTTGTCAAATTTCATCTCTATTCCTACACCTAAGATCTCCTTTGCCCTGGAAAGGAGAAGCAGGGCTTACGTATCCCAGAGTTCCCTTCCCTCTACAGTTCCAAGTTAAACTTTCATAATGAGATGGCAGAGAGAAGGAGAGGCTATTAGTCTCAAAAGATTGTGTCTATCAGATCTAATGGTGTCTCAGTCTATTCCTAGAGATTGTTACTCTTCATAATCATGGTAGCCTGACACGGCAGCATCTGAGACTCCTTTATAAATTTCATTCCAAGGCTATTGCAGCTTCTCAAACTTCTTCGCGAGCTCTAGCTTCTCAGGTTTCTTCCTGAGCTCTGGTGTCTATAACCACTCCCTTGCTTTAGAAGTCCTGAGTGACTGCTTCTCCACTTCTCCAGGTCCAGCCTTCCAGACCTCATGCCTCCAGTGCCTCCCACATTTATGCTATTCCTATTTTTTATATTAAACCTTTTTATCCCCATAATAAAGAGAGTCAGTAGCACAGCAGTTAAGCACTTTGTTACTAACAGAAGGGTTAGTAATATGAACCCACTAGCCGCTCAGTGTGAGAAGAAGGCAGGTAATGATTTACAGCCTTGGAAACCCTATGGAACATGTCTACTCTGTCCTATAGGTTCGTTATGAGTCAGAATCAACTCAATGGCAACGGGTTTGGGTTTGGTTATCCCCATAATACTTGTAGTATCTCCATTTTACTGACCAAACACATACTAACACCCTCATTTCGTAAACACTTGCTTAGTATCTAAGAGGTACTCTGTGCTGGGTTAGGCTCTCGGGATGCAGAGCTAAAGACATGGTTCTGTTCTGGAAAAGCTGAAAATTTAGAGAGAAGACTGAAAAGTGGGCAAAAGTGCAATAACAGCATCTAGGAAGCTTATGTAACCTGTACTGGGAAGGTCAGCCATGGCACTAAGGAAGAAGTGGCACCATCTAAGCTGAACCTTTACTTGTTCCTTTACTTCTCATTACCCTCATAGCAAACCCTTCTCTAAATTTCTAGAATTAAAATATTTCAAGTTATCTCTCTGAGTACAATTTGCTTTACATAACTTAATTGTAAATGCATTTATCAATAATAGCATTTTCCCTAAAATCATTCTGATCACAGAAATAAATACTGTGTCACTTAACTTTTTATCTTTGCAGTTTTTCAAAGAATTCCTACACAAAATGCCTGAGTATTTGTCTTTGCCTTGTTTAAAATAATTTGATTTCCATTCAAGGAATCCCTGGACAGGGTAGCTTCAAAGTTCGCTCAGTGACAAAGAGCTCCTGCCCAGGACTGTCTCATCAGCATAAAAATGAGTCCTACGCTCTGAACAGTGCCTTGTCAGCTCATTTATAAAGATCATAAATAACAATGGGCCCAGGATTGATCCCTGAGGAACCCCCATAATAACATCCATTAAATCTGACATGACACTGTTTAATAACACAAGTGGTGTGTGCCCTCTTAAGTAGCTAGCACGCCAATTAACTAAGGATGATGTCACACCTAGTTCATTCCATTTATCCAGCAAAGAAGTGCGCACTACCAATTAGGAAATAAAATGATGTTTGAAGCAACACTAGCTTATTTATCAAACAGAAGCTCTCTTGACTTGAGCTTTCACCCTGAGTAGGCTGTGTTCTTCAATGAGCTGAGACTATGTTGGCACTTTATTTTATAGAAAGAGAGGCCTAGTTTTAACTTGGAAATGACATGTAGACATCGCATCTAGAATCTTCTCAGTAAAGGCATACTTAGAAATAATTGCATTAGATTAAGCTTTGAAGTAATTATCTTGCACGCTCACTTAAAGAGTTAGTAGGACAATCTAGTCCATTGGCACTTCAGGGGAAGTCATTGCCAAATATCATTGAGTGAAATCTAAAATGCTGTCCAATGCCAGCTTTCTCTGTCAATTTATTTTCACATCCGGAACTCTAGTTTCTGGAAAAAGAAATAAAGGGAAGACACAACAGAAATAAGGTTGGCAATATTGGAGAAAAAGGAGAAGGGAAGAGAAAATAACTTTTATATTCAGAAACAGGAAGGTGGAGAGTGAGAAGAAAGATTGTCTTATCTTAGGAGCTGTGGGAAAGGAAGAAAGGAAGGGAGGAACATGCTTTGGCAACTCTAGCCGCTGAGATAATGATGATGATAACGCTCCATGATTGCACTTAATGATGTTGAATCAATTTATGGTGATGATGAGTCTTAATTTAAATCATTTAATGTCCCTTTATTAGGAGGAAGATAGAAAGGAAGAGTAAAGAGAGGAGGAAGGAAAATGGAAAAGGAAGGCAAAGAAAGAGGACAAAACAAGGCAAGTAAAAAGGAAAGGAGAGATGAATTAACTTAGCATTTTCATTACCAATGCTAGTGAATTTAGGATTTTCATTATCATATTAGTACTGGTATTTTTTCCAAATCTAGGTGATACATTTGGTAAAGAAGATACTTCTCTAGAAATAATAATATTTCATTATACTCATTAGGAAGAAACTAGAATAAGAAATAAGTAATGTCTTTGTCTACCTGTTTTCCCTTAAGCAAGCGTCCAGAAACAGGGCCAAACTAGAGAATAAAAAGGTTCTGGCAGAAAAATTGTTAAAATGCTCTCCCTCTTGCAGAAAAGGCCAGTGGAACAAATGACTCTTTGCCCTGTGGGTCAACTCTAGCCTGGTCATAGTAAATCCCTTTTCTAATATCAGAGATTCTCCTATCCTTGGAAGCAGCTGCAGCAACCTCTTTAGTGGAGGAGGAGGCTCTGCTGAGTGCTTGACATTTGGAAGCTGCCTATTTCCACAAAAATTTGAGCCTTTACAAACAGAAAAGTCATAAGTTTTCTATAATTACTCTCTGGGGCAAGGGTAAATTGGCTATAGATGGCAGAACTGTTTCTGCCAGATTTGGTTGATACTACAGGGGTTTTAAAAACGATAACAAAGACACTTGTGTGAAAGCACTCTCCATGGAAGGATTTCAAAAGATTTTAAAAACTTAATTATATAATTAGGGGCCTCACCCACAATTAAGAATGCACCTAATTACTAAACTGTGTTAAAAAAAAAAAGTAGGGATGACTGTCTTAATGCTTCATAAAAGGAAAGAGGTACATAGAGATTGAGGCATTGATGTGACATGTTTTGGCAAATGGATCTGAAATTAAGGCATCTGGTGACCGATTGCTTAGGAAATCTGAATTTACAAGAAACAGAAATGATATGGCTGCATATCTTAGATTAGTGACATTCCAAGTGTGGTCCATAGACCAGCAATATCAACTTCACCTGGGAAATTGTTAGAAATGCAAAATCTTGATCCTCAACTCATACCTACTGAATCAGGACTTCTGCATTTCTGGGAATGGGACCCAAGAATCTATTTTAACAAGCTCACCCTCCAGGTGATTCCGATGTTTACTAAACTTTGAGAGACTCCAGATCTATTTTAACACTGTTGTCGTTGTTGGGTGCCATAGCAGTTTTATTGAGAATAACCAATAACTTGTTGTTGTTAGGTGCCATCGAGTCAGTTTGTACTCATAGTGAACTCTACAATAGAACAAAACACTACCCGGTCCTGCCCCATCCGCACAACCCTTGCTCCATTTGAGCCCATTCTTGCAGCCACTATGTCAGTTCATCTGGTTGAAGGTCTTCCTCTGTTTTCACTGATCCTCTACTTTGCCAAGCATGATGTCCTTCTCCAGGGACTGGTCCCTCTTGATATCATGTCCTTCTGAGACGCGTTCTGGCTGTACTTCTTGCAAGACAGATTTGTTTGTTCTTCTGCCAGTCCATGATATATTCAATATTCTTGACCAACACTGTAATTGAAAGCTATCAGTTCTTCTTCGGTCTTCCTTATTCACTGTCCGGCTTTCCCATGCATATTTTAACATACTATTTACTTTTTTGTATTTACTTACTCAAGGAATCCTGGATGGAACAGTGGTTAAATGCTTGATTCCTAACCAGAACACCAGGGATTCGAATTCACCAGCTGCTCTGCTGGAAAAAGATGTGGCAGTCTGCTTCTGTAAAGACTTATAGCCTTGGAAATCCTATGGGGCAGTTCTACCCTGTCCTATAGAGTCACTAAGAGTCGAAATCTACTGGACAGCAATTGGTTTATTAACTTCTCTCTTTCTTACTACATTTTTCTTTGTGTTGACTTCAATTTAATCACTCACATTTGGAGTTTCGCTAGAGTCTGATTTTTCTGCTAGTACTTGAGCATTTTATAGAAACGTCTTCAACATAGTCCCTGTTTTCAAAGAATGATTATTGGTTTCTTTCATGTTTTTTTTCCACTTTATTTATTTTTGCCCTTTATCACCCTCACTTTGACCTTCATTCATTAGTGATTCAGTAACCCTTTATATCCTTAGAAGTGGGTTTCGTCCTGGCTTTTTCCCCCATTGGAGATGCCTAATGATAACCAAAAAAACCAAACCAGTAGTCTTGGAGTTGACTCCGACTCATGATAACCCATGCGTGCCAGAGTAGAACTGTGCTCCATAGGGTTTTCAATAACTGATATTTTTGAAGTAGAGTGTCAGGCCTTACTTCTGAGGTGTCTCCAGGTGTACCCAAACTTCCAACCTTTTGGTTAGCAGCCAAGTGCATTAACCATTAGCAACACCCAGGGGACTCTGTCTAATGTTAAAAAACGAAATAGTCTCTGTGGAGTCAATTCTGGCTCATAGTGACCTCATGTGTATTCCACAGTGTTTTCAACGCCTGTGGTGTTTTTGAAGTAGGTCAGCAGGACTTTCTTCTGAGGCAGGGGTAGATTCAAACAGCTAATCTTTAGGTTAGTAGCTGAGTGCTTAACTGTTTATACATCCCAGGGATTTATAAGCTTCCACGTATTAACAACCTTCAATCAACCAATATATTCATTTTCAACTGTCATCCCACTAGGCTTACTTTTTTTAGAAGGATAGGATGAGACCATCCTGATGATAACTTCATTTTCTTTTAGTCCTGCTTTAGTGCAATGCTCACATGCACCCAACTAGCTGCTAAATCCTCTCTGTCCTCATCAGAGGCGAGAGGCCTTCATCTACCCTCTTGGCTCTCCCAAGCATTAAATCCACCTCTGTTATAAAACCTCAGTATGGTTTCCTCCTTCTTCTTTTTTTTCCTTTACCATGCCGGATGTGTTAATATCTCTATTTCTATCTTTCCACCTACTAGCATTATCGAATCGATCTTATGATCTCAGTGGCCAGCAGAAGAAAAGAAAAGATTGCACCAAGGCATTGGGTAGGTTACCATCTTGTGGGAGGCCTGTGACCTTTCTTTGCCATTGTCAGGGTCACTGTGCTGTGCTAAGTCCCCCTTTTGTGATTTTCTTTAGTAGGTTTTCAAAGGTTCACTCAGTAGACTGAAATTGTTCTTGCTCAATAGACACTGATTATGAACACTGATTCTGAGAGGCTAATACAGGAGAAAGACCCCCTGCTGGGGAAGCGATGTCCTGCTGGGGGATGGCTTGTTGGCTGCTATGATATCTGATCATTTTCTTCTTTGATTCACAGAGGCAAATCCCGAGACTTGTAAAGCTGCTTTTAAATTTCTGTCCATGAGACCTTTGTCAGTTGTTTCACTGTTGCCAGTTTTATATGCGTCAGAATTAGCATTTCTCTCTCCAACTTTCCATTAGTTCATCATATATCCTTAGTTCTTTTTCCTTTAATTCTACTACCTGTCCCAAGGAAAATATCAGATGTTAAATATTTACATTCTCTTAGTTCCACATACTTTAAGGAGATTGAGTCTAGAGGAAGGTTCAATGTTTTGCTGAGTAAAAGAATGAGAATTCATGTGGGAAAAGTCAAGAGAAGGCTAGATTGTGATCCCAGGAATAGGCAAGGTAGGCAAATGTGGAAGGAGCTCAAGGGCACAGGAAGACAGTGAGAGTGAAGTGGCTGAAGGAGGAGAAATGGGGGGAGATGTTGAGATTAGGTGATGAGAGAGATAGAAGGGACATTTGGGTAGCAACCAAAGGGAGATAAGCTCTGAGGAAAATAGAAGTGGTCCTGGGAGATGTTTAGAAAACCTTGTATTTGATTTAGAATAGCTATCCTTAATCTATTTTCCTAAGAAAACTTCAATCAAATTTTTGAGTTGCTCTTGAAGACTTTGGAGTCAGGTAAGTATCTTTCTTAAAGAGATAGTCAGCCTTTCCTCAGTTACATTTGGGTTTAAAATTTCCCTTTTCATGAGAATAAATGTGTGCTTTAGAATAAGAAAAGCAGTCATGCAAATTGAATGAATGACATAAAAGATTGATTTTACATATGTTATTGACGGTTAATTCTTGTTTTACTTGTCTGAGATCTCTCTCAAGGAATTACTTGTTCTTAGAATATGTACAAGTTTTAGGTGGAAAATCTGTTACAAACCAAAAAATGAAACTAATATTGCAAGTTTTACTTACACTAGCCAAATAATTGCAAGTTTCATGGCTCTCAGGCAAGATCGGATACTTTGTACCTACATGACTGTTCAGACATTGGAGCTGTGTAATATTAGTCTCATAGAAGCCAAAGTGGGTGACCTACGAATATCTATTAATGTTGATAAGGAGCTGCAATTTTATAATTCATGTGACAATTCATAAATGGAAAAATGCTGCTGAAATAATTCCAGTAGTGCAATGAACACATTGGATCTTGGAAAGATCTGGATGGAGAAGAAGAATATTTGGCTTCAATTTGACTTTTTATTGGTTTTACCATTTTTTATAGATAAAAAAAATCAAAACCTGTTTCCATCAAGTCAATTCCGACTCATAGTAACCTTACAGGACAGAGTAGAACTGCCCCATAGAGTTTCCAAGGAGGACCTGGTGGATTCAAACTGCCAACCTTTTGGTTAGCAGCTGTAGCACTTAACCACTACACCACCATAGATACCCACCCACCCAGGACCCATTGCGGTCGAGTCGATTCCAACTCATAGTGGCCCTATAGGACAGAGTAGAACTGCCCCACGGAGTTTCCAAGAAGCGCCTGGTGGATTCGAACTGCCGACCTTTTTGTTACCAGCCATAGCACTTAACCACTACACCACCAGGGTTTCCAAACCATAGATAGCTAGAGCGAAACACCCAGCCCATGCCCCCACACGTACAATTTTGGTAAAATAGTTTAAAATATTTAAACTATAGGTGTTGAATTTTAAATTAATATTTAACCTTGAACTTGGGTCCCTAGCCAATTAATGATGTTGAAGTATACGAAATCCACCATTTCTTTGGTCACTTTTGGCAAATATTGAAGCAAAATATTTCTAGACTACATTTGCTCATTTATTTCCATTGTAGACTGACAGCCTTATTAAGATCCAGTGGTTTAAAATAAGTCCTGATGGTTCCTAATATTTTGATATTGCCTTGATTAGAATTCTAACTCTGAAGGGTTATTTCTCCTTATAGCACTATTAAAAGCAAAAATTTTCTTTCACATGAACTCAGTGTCAAAGTGAGTCTCTATGATGCTTTGTTTTTAATCCTGTTACATTTTCTTCTAGCATTTATAGTCAGCTTTGCACTGGAGGCAGCCAACAGCAACATATATTGCCATACTGATCACTAAACCAAAAAAGAAAAAAAAAAGACAACCAAATCTGCTGTCGTCAAGTCGATTCCGACTCATAGCAATCCTATAGGACAGAATAGGACTGTCCCATAGGGTTTCCAAGGAGCTGTTTGCTGGTGGATTCGAACTGCCGGCCTTTTGGTTAGCAGCCAAGCTCTTAACCACTGTGCCATCAAGGCTCCACCCGTAACTAAATGCTGATTCAGTGGACTGGATGTAAGATTCCGAGTCATCTGGAGCAAAAGGAAAACAATTGCATCATGTGAATTGTTTAAACATATTAGGATTATATTTGGATGCACTGAAGGAAAGAACATTTTATTTTTCCGGGTCTGAAAGTTGTCTGCCTTTTGGCTCTGCCTCCCCAGCTCACTAAACAAGCTTGTCAAAGTCATTTAACCTTTTAGTGTTTGTTTTCTCATCTGTAAAAAGAGGATAATTATTCTTACCTATCTCATAGGAATGGTGTTCAGATTAACTAACTAATGATTAGAAAGTACTACAAAAAATGCCCAGGATTATTAAGAAAAACCTAAGTATTTTCATTGCCTTTGGGTAAAAGTGCTACTTAGCAGAAATGACTCCCAAGAAGTGTTTGATAGCCTGATAAGCTGCCAGCTCCTTCCCTGAGGAAAGACGACTCACTCTGGGACCTTGCCCTTCATCACAATTTGGTTAGCTGAAGAGCACAAAGGCTGCCGAAGTTACAGAAAACCCTGGGATCATTGACACATTTCCTAACTGACATATTTGAAGAACTGACAAGTGATAGCAAGATATGGCACTTCAACCTGAAGAAACCATATTTAACTATCTACTCAGAATGCAAAACTCCCTGTAGGATGTAGTATTATTATAACTGCAGTTTGTAATATATCCTTATAAAAAATGAATTCAATGAATTCAGGTATGGAATTTCTTCACCAATTAAGAAATATTTGTTTATTCCTTTAGATTTTTTTCTTTTGCTTGGCAGACTTATGGTCTCTGGCAGGCTCTTGGGCAATAGATGGAGGGTTTCTATATTTTTACACATACATTTTCAGCACAATGGGGCTAATTGTCCCTTCATATCTTTCCAGCCACTGAATCTCTTGGCAGTAGATGGAAAGTAACATCCTTCAGGACTTTGCCTGAGTTCTTTCCTTGATATAAGAATGTTTCTGGAGTCTATACAGCCCTTTCTTCCCCCATTTCCCTTGTTCTGGTTGGTGTTAGCATTCTTTCTCCTTGGGCCACATGAGAGATCACTAATTGTGCTTCCTATCTCCAGCCCCTTCTCTAAGTGGTCATCCAAATTGTCTTCCTGAAACACAAAGCTTATTTTTTCACCACTTTATTTAAATAGTTTCAGTGACTCCCCCTAGCTTTTGGGTTAAAGCCCAAGCTACTAGAACGGCAGTCAATGTCATAGAGGTCACAATTTGCCTTCCGGCATCATTGTCTACAACTCCAGGATTATTGATCCAGAGCCTTCCATTTGTGAGCACAGTTCTATACAACTAATAATATTTACTTTCTTGGAAATGTTCTTTTCTCCTGAGTTAAGTGCTGTTAATAAATTAATAATTTGTTCTATTGTTGGCCTTTCTGTGAAATGTTATCAAATCCCCTTTTCTTGTGAATTCCATTGTACTTTGCAGGAGAACAATCACCACATCCCAATTGAGTTCTTCTGTCTCTCCTTAGGAAACCCTGGTGGCGTAGTGGTTAAGAGCTATGTCTGCTAACCAAAAGTTCAGCAGTCGGAATCCACCAGGTGCTCCTTGGAAACTCTATGGGGCTGTTCTACTCTGTCCTGTAGGGTCGCCATGAGTCGGAATCAACTCGATGGGAACAGGTTTGGTTTGGTCTCTCCTTAAAGTATGTGGTGTTGAGCTCCCTCCTTGAGCCTCAGTTTCCTGTTATATTAATGGATGGTGTTAGGGACAACTTACCTACTTAATACGTTTGTTATCAAGATTAAACGAAATGAGATAATGCTGTGAAAAATGCTTTGTAACACATTAAATTCAACACAGACGTAAGTTGTTATTTTAATACTTATCACTTTGTATCACAGTGAACTGTATAAATGTCTGCTTCCCTGATGGGTTACACATCACACTAAGAAAGGAAACTGTTTTGTAATTAAGTTTTTTCTTCCTTAGTATCTACAAGCACGCCTGGGGTATAGTACTTGTTCATTAAATATTGGTTGAATGCATGAGAAAAAGCAAGCAAGCAAGCAAGCAAGTAGCAAGATAAATATTCTTTGCTTATTTCCAGAATTTTTCTTCATATATATCCACCTACCAAATATAATGTGGCGGCACTATCTGTTAAAAAGGAACATCTGACATGTCTTTAAATGTTATACACTTTACCTTGCTGAACATCCAGAATAAAGAATAGATTTAAAAAAAAAAAAATTCTACATTGTATATCTCCTGGGATTGTCATGAAAACCATTTTTGTGACTCCCTTATTTGTAAGATATAATTAACCTATAAAAATTACTTGATCAGATATTACAACTGGTGGGGCCAAGATGGCCAACTAGGTAGACGCTACCCCGGATCCCTCTTGCAACAAAGACTCAGAAAAACAAGTGAATCGATCACATACATAACAATCTATGAACCCTGAACAAAAAACACAGATTTAGAGACGGAAATCGAACAAATACGGGGAAGCAGCGACTGTTTTCGAAGCCTGGAGCCAGCGTCCCAGTCAGGTAACCTTGGGGCCAGGCATCTGGGCCCAGGGGAGCTAAACTCATAAATCTTGTGACGGCACAAACAAAGGGCGCAGCCCTACACCCTGAACTGAACCCGGGAGGGGGCCCAGCCGGTCCGCGGGGGTGGTGTGATGATGCGGCTGGTGGGAGAACTCCCTGGGAGGCAGTGACTGGTTTTGGAGCTGGGAGTGCTGTGTCCCAGCCGGGGAACCCTGGCACCGGGCATTTGACTGGGTGCTGTCACGGCGCAAGCACAGGGCGCAGCCCTACTCCCCTGAACTAACCTTGGGAGGGGGCCCAGTTGGTCCGAGAGGGCGGTGCAGCGACGCGGCTGGCAGGACGAGAAATCCCCGGGAGGCAGCGACTGATTTTGGAGCCGGGAGTACAGCGTCCCAGCAGGGGAACCTTGATGCTAGGATTTGGACTGGCAGCAGAGGATCTGACCGCGGCTTCAGCGGGCCAGACCCCCGGGGGCAATCTCCACACAGCCAACACACATAGGCGACATGCCCCTCGGGAATCTCAGATATAATAGTCATTCCAAGCAAGACAAGCAACTCTGGCTATATTCCGAGGTGCTACTCTCCTATCTCTCTGATCCCTCCCCCACCCTCAAGGGGGCTTCATTAACATTGGAATTTCCTGAGCCAGAGGGAGAACAGCTCTGGCTCTGCCGCGGCTTTGCTTCCCCCCCCCCTTTTTTTTTCTTTTGGTCTTTTCCTAATCCACTCTTCCGGCCTGAGAGAAGGAACCACAAAAAACCCAGGGACCAAAAATCCATCCTTAATTGGACTAAAAACACAGAACCAGCTACAGCCAAGCATATATGATCCAAATCTCGGACTTTCATCCTTACAGGGAACAAGGTGGCGGTTATAATCCAAAGGCAGGTCTGATAGGGATCTGACTGCATTTTTTTTAGTGGAATTTCTGGAAAAACAAGTTTCCCAGTGATGGCTCAGAGACAGCAGTCTATATCAAACCACATAAAGAAGCAGACCATGACAGCTTCTAAACCCCCCCCCAAAAAAGAATCAAAATCTTTCCCAAATGAAGATACAATCCTGGAATTATCAGATACAGAATACAAAAAACTAATTTACAGAATACTTAAAGACATCAGAAACGAAATAAGGCAAACTGCAGAAAAAGCCAAGGAACACACTGATAAAACAGTTGAAGAACTCAAAAAGATTATTCAAGAACATAGTGGAAAAATTAATAAGTTGCAAGAATCCATAGAGAGACAGCATGTAGAAATCCAAAAGATTAACAATAAAATTACAGAATTAGAGAACGCAATAGGAAGTCAGAGAAGCAGACTCCAGCAATTAGAATGCAGGCTGGGAAATCTGGAGGACCAGGGAATTAACACCAACATAGCTGGAAAAAAAAAAAAACAGATAAAAGAATTTAAAAAAATGAAGAAACCCTAAGAATCATGTGGGACTCTATCAAGAAGGATAACTTGCGTGTGATTGGAGTCCCAGAACAGGGAGGGAAGACAGAAAACACAGAGAAAATAGTTGAAGATCTCCTGACAGAAAACTTCCCTGACATCATGAAAGATGAAAGGATATCTCTCCAAGATGCTCATCGAACCCCATTTAAGATTGATCCAAAAAAAAAACACCAAGACATATTATCATCAAACTTGCCAAAACCAAAGATAAAGAGAAAATTTTAAAAGCAGCCAGGGAGAAAAGAAAGGTCACCTTCAAGGAAGAATCAATAAGAATAAGTTCAGACTACTCAGCAGAAACCATGCAGGCAAGAAGGCAATGGGACGACATATACAGAGCACTGAAGGAGAAAAACTGCCAGCCAAGGATCATATATCCAGCAAAACTCTCTCTGAAATATGAAGGTGAAATTAAGATATTTACAGACAAACACAAGTTTAGAGAATTTGCAAAAACCAAACCAAAGCTACAAGAACTACTAAAGGATATTGTTTGGTCAGAAAACCAGTAATATCAGATACCAGCACAACACAACTTCACAAAACAGAACATCCTGATATCAACTCAAATAGGGAAATCACAAAAACAAATTAAGTTTAATTAAAAAAAAATACTCGTAACAGGGAATCACTGAAGTCAAAATGTAAAAGATCACAATAATCAAAAAGAGGGACTAAATACAGGTGGCATAGAACTGCCATATGGAGAGTGATGCAAGGCGATATAAAACATTACAAGTTAGGTTTTCACTTAGAAAAATAGGGGTAAATATTAAGGTAACCACAAAGAGGTATAACAACTCCATAACTCAAGATAAAAGCCAAGAAAAATGTAACAACTCAACAAACATAAAGTCAAACACTACGAAAATGAGGATCTCACAATTTACTAAGAAAAACATCTCAGCGCAAAAAAGTATGTGGAAAAATGAAATTGTCAACAACACACATAAAAAGGCACCAAAATGACCACTAAACACTTATTTATCTATAATTATGCTGAATGTAAATGAACTAAATGCACCAATAAAGAGACAGAGAGTCTCGGACTAGATAAAGAAACATGATCCGTCTATATGCTGCCTACAAGAGACACACCTTAGACTTAGAGACACCAACAAACTAAAACTCAAAGGATGGAAAAAAATATATCAAGCAAAGAACAAGCAAAAAAGGAGTAGGAATATTAATTTCTGACAAAATAGACTTTAGACTTAAATCCACCACAAAGGATAAAGAAGGACACTACATAATGATAAAAGGGACAATTGATCAGGAAGACACAACCATATTAAATATTTATGCACCCAATGACAGGGCTGCAAGATACATACATCAAATTTTAACAGAACTGAAAAGTGAGATAGACACCTCCACAATTATAGTAGGAGACTTCAACACACCACTTTCGGAGAAGGACAGGACATCCAGTAAGAAGCTCAATAGAGACACGGAAGACCTAATTACAACAATCAACCAACCTGACCTCATTGACTTATACAGAACTCTCCACCCAACTGCTGCAAAGTATACTTTTTTTTCTAGCACACATGGAACATTCTCTAGAATAGGCCACATATTAGGTCATAAAGCAAACCTTTCCAGAATCCAAAACATCGAAATATTACAAAGCATCTTCTCAGACCACAAGGCAATAAAACTAGAAATCAATAACAGAAAAACGAGGGAAAAGAAATCAAATACTTGGAAACTGAACAATACCCTCCTGAAAAAAGATTGGGTTATAGAAGACATCAAGGAGGGATTAAGGAAATTCATAGAATGCAACGAGAATGAAAAGACTTCCTATCAAAACCTCTGGGACACAACAAAAGCAGTGCTCAGAGGCCAATTTATACCGATAAATGCACACATACAAAAAGAAGAAAGAGCCCAAATCAGAAAACTGTCCCTACAACTTGAACAAATAGAAAGTGAGCAACAAAAGAATCCATCAGGCACCAGAAGAAAACAAATAATAAAAATTAGAGTTGAACTAAATGAATTAGAGAACAGAAAAACAATTGAAAGAATTAACAAAGCCAAAAGCTGGTTCTTTGAAAAAATTAACAAAATTGATAAACCATTGGCTAGACTGACTAAAGAAATACAGGAAAGGAAACAAATAACCCGAATAAGAAATGAGAAGGGCCACATCACAACAGACCTAACTGAAATTAAAAGAATCATTTCAGATTATTATGAAAAATTGTACTCTAACAAATTTGCAAACCTAGAAGAAATGGATGAATTCCTGGAAAAACACTACCTACCTAAACTAACACATTCAGAAGTAGAACAACTAAATAGACCCATAACAAAAAAAGAGATGGAAATGGTAATCAAAAAACTCCCAAAAAAAAAAAAGCCCTGGCCCGGACGGCTTCACTGCGGAGTTCTACCAAACTTTCAGAGAAGAGTTAACACCACTACTACTAAAGGTATTTCAAAGCATAGAAAATGACGGAATACTACCCAGCTCATTCTATGAAGCCACCATCTCCCTGATACCAAAACCAGGTAAAGACATCACAAAAAAAGAAAATTATAGACCTATATCCCTCATGAACATAGATGCAAAAATCCTCAACAAAATTCTAGCCAATAGAATTCAACAACATATCAAAAAAATAATTCACCCTGCCTGATCAAGTGGGATTTATACCAGGTATGCAAGCCTGGTTTAATATCAGAAAAACTATTAATGTAATCCACCACATAAATAAAACAAAAGACAAAAACCACATGATCTCATCAATTGATGCAGAAAAGGCATTTGACAAAGTCCAACACTCTTTTATGATAAAAACTCTCACCAAAATACGAATTGAAGGAAAATCCCTCAACATAAGAAAGGGCATGTATGCAAAGGCCAATAGCCAACATCATTCTAAATGGAGAGAACCTGAAAGCATTTCCCTTGAGAACAGGAACCAGACAAGGATACCCTTTATCACCACTCTTATTCAACATCGTGCTAGAAGTCCAAGCCAGGGAAATTAGGCTAGACAAAGAAATAAAGGGCATCCAGATTGGCAAGGAGGAAGTAAAATTATCTCTATTTGCAGATGACATGATCTTATACACAGAAAACCCTAAGGAATCCTCCAGAAAACTACTGAAACTAATAGAAGAGTTTGGCAGAGTCTCAGGTTATAAGATAAACACACAAAAATCACTTGAATTCCTCTACATCAACAAAAAGAACACCGAAGAGGAAATAACCAAATCAATACCATTCACAGTAGCCCCCAAGAAGATAAAATACTTAGGAATAAATCTTACCAAGGATGTAAAAGACCTATACAAAGAAAACTACAAAGCTCTACTACAAGAAAGTAAAAGGACCTTCTTAAGTGGAAAAACATACCTTGCTCATGGATAGGAAGACTTAACATAGTAAAAATGTCTATTCTACCAAAAGCCATCTATACATATAATGAACTTCCGATCCAAATTGCAATGTCATTTTTTAAGGTGATAGAGAAACAAATCACCAACTTCATATGGAAGGGAAAGAAGCCTCGGATAAGCAAAGCATTACAGAAGAAGAAGAAGAAAGTGGGAGGCCTCACTCTACCTCATTTCAGAACCTATTACACAGCCACAGTAGTCAAAACAGCCTGGTATTGGTACAACAACAGGCACATAGACCAGTGGAACAGAATTGAGAACCCAGATATAAATCCATCCACATATGAGCAGCTGATATTTGACAAAGGCCCAGTGTCAGTTAATTGGGGAAAAGATAGTCTTTTTAACAAATGGTGCTGGCATAATTGGATATCCATTTGCAAAAAAATGAAACAGGACCCATACCTCACACCAAGCACAAAAACTAACTCCAAGTGGATCAAAGACCTAAACATAAAGACTAAAACGATAAAGATCATGGAAGAAAAAATAGGGACAACCCTAGGAGCCCTAATACAAGGCATAAACAGAATACAAAACATTACCAAAAATGATGAAGAGAAACCCGATAACTGGGAGCTCCTAAAAATCAAACACCTATGCTCATCTAAAGACTTCACCAAAAGAGTAAAAAGACCACCTGCAGAATGGGAAAGAATTTTCAGCTATGACATCTCCGACCAGCGCCTGATCTCTAAAATCTACATGATTCTGTCAAAACTCAACCACAAAAAGACAAACAACCCAATCAAGAAGTGGGCAAAGGAAATGAACACACACTTCACAAAAGATGATATTCAGGCAGCTAACAGACACATGAGAAAATGTTCTCGATCATTAGCCATTAGAGAAATGCAAATAAAACTACGATGAGATTCCATCTCACTCCAACAAGGCTGGCATTAATCCAAAAAACCAAAATAATAAATGTTGGAGAGGGTGCAGAGAGATTGGAACTCTTATACACTGCTGGTGGGAATGTCAAATGGTACAACCACTTTGGAAATCTATCTGGCGCTACCTTAAACAGTTAGAAATAGAACTACCATACAACCTAGAAATCCCACTCCTCGGAATATACCCTAGAGAAACAAGAGCCTTCACACAAACAGATATATGCACACCCACGTTTATTGCAGCTCTGTTTACAATAGCAAAAAGCTGGAAGCAACCAAGGTGTCCCTCAACGGATGAATGGGTAAATAAATTGTGGTATATTCACACAATGGAATACTACGCATCGATAAAGAACAGTGACGAATCTGTGAAACATTTCATAACATGGAGGAACCTGGAAGGCATTATGCTGAGCGAAATCAGTCAGAGGCAAAAGAACAAATCTTGTATAAGACCACTATTATAAGATCTTGAGAAATAGTATAAACTGAGAAGAACACATACTTTTGTGGTTACGAGGTGGGGAGGGAGGGAGGGAGGGAGAGGGTTTTTTATTGATTAATTAGTAGATAAGAACTGCTTTAGGTGAAGGGAAGGACAATACTCAATACATGGAAGGTCAGCCCAATTGGACTGGACCAAAAGCAAAGAAGTTTCTGGGATAAAATGAATGCTTCAAAGGTCAGCGGAGCAAGGGCGGGGGTTTGGGAACCATGCTCTAAGGGGACTTCTAAGTCAATTGGCAAAATAATTCTGTTATGAAAACATTGTGCATCCCACTTTGAAATGTGGCGTCTGCGGTCTTAAATGCTAACAAGCGGCCATCTAAGATGCATCAATTGGTCTCAACCCACCTGGAGCAAAGGAGAATGAAGAACACCAAGGTCACACAACAATAAGAGCGCAAGAGACAGAGAGGGCCACATGAACCAGAGACCTACAGTATCCTGAGACCAGAAGAACTAGTTGGTGCCCGGCCACAATCGATGACTGCCCTGACAGGGAGCACAGCAGAGGACCTCTGAGGGAGCAGGAGATCAGTGGGATGCAGACCCCAAATTCTCATACAAAGACCATACTTAATGGTCTGACTGTGACTGGAGGAATCCCGGGGGGCATGGTCCCCAGACCTTCTGTTGGCCCAGGACAGGAACCATTCCCGAAGATAACTCATCAGACATGGAAGGAACTGGACAGTGAGTAGGAGAGAGATGCTGATGAAGAGTGAGCTATTTGTATCAGGTGGACACTTGAGACTGTGTTGGCATCTCCTGTCTGGAGGGGGGATGGGAGGATAGAGAGAGAGGGAAGCTGGCAAAATTGTCACGAAAGGAGAGACTGGAAGGGCTGACTCATTAGGGGGAGAGCAAGTGGGAGTAAGGAGTAAGGTGTGTATAAACTTATATGTGACAGTCTGACTTGATTTGTAAACGTTCACTTGAAGCTCAATAAAAGTTAATTAAAAAAATAAATATTAAAAAAATTACTAGATCAAAAAAAAAAACTCACATTGATAGACAAATAAATATTCACTCATCATCAAAAATAATCGGCCGAACAAGTCTTAAGAACACACTGAGTAATAAGATTGTTTAGTGTCTTACGAGAATTGTTGATCTTGTTCCAATTTCTAATGAGCATAAAAAAATCCTCTTGGCAACTATGCTTTTCAAATTAGCAGAGAGGCTAAGGGAGAAAACGACACCAAAACGGAATCTTTTCCTTTTGTCTAGGTTCTATTTACAAGCTTAGGCTTAGAATCATGGAATAAAAATGTTTCAGTTTATAGGTGATGGCAAATAGAAAAACAATTGGAAAACTCCATGTGTGTAATTGATTGCTAATGTTTTCACTGTTTCAAGTTTCTTTACTTGCAGTGTTAAACATTTCTATAGCGTCAACAAATACGATTTATGATTTTAATGACTTTTTATACAAATGTTTATGTCACCTTTTAGACAATGGCAACTTAATTCAGCTTAGCATGGGATTGATATAAAAATGTCTAGAAAATAGGTTTGGCTGAAGGGAGACAGTGACTTGCAGATGTGTTTCTTAAAACTTAAAGAATTATATTTTAAATAATCCAAAATGCTACTGAGTTCACCATTTGTAGGGTTACTGACAAAGCATTTAAAAAAAAATGGCAGAGTAATTTAAACTTTTCATTAAAAGCCTTTTCAATCTCAACTGAATAAAGCCAGCTGTTCTTTTCACTTCTTTTTCTATAGCAGTACATCATAAACATTTAGACCAGAGCTCAGATGACACCAAAACTGCTTATCCATAACTGCCTCCTTCCCAGAAGTCTGATGGAGGCTAGGAGCTGGCAGAAGATAAAGAAAAGATATCTTAATCAGGGCTTTGCCAACTGCTTGATCTAGAGGAGTTAACCACCTGTGAATAACAGGGCAGTACTGTTTTAAAAGCAATGTTTACTGGACAGAGAAAAAAACAAATCACCCCGTGGAGCAATTGGATTCCATGGGTACTGCAAACAGTTAACACGCTCCACTGCTGAACAAAAGGTTAGAGGTTCAAGTCCACCCAGAGGCCCCTCAGAAGAAAGGCCTGGTGACCTACTTCTGAAAACTCAGACATTGGAAGCCCTAGGGTGCACAGTTCTACTTTGACACATATAAGGTTGCCATGAGTTGAAGATCAACTCAAGGGCAATTGGTTCCTTGTGGAGCAATTGCTCTAGGATGCTTCTCTCTCCTTCCAGGACCTCGTAGAGTACCAGGCACTCCACTGAGAATCCACAGTTATAACCTTAACAGTAAATGCCATTAGCTGTTTGTTTTAATTTCCCCCTTTTGGGGGGCTGTTCTTTCCTTCCCCTTCTCTGGGTTCTCTACCCGTGCTGGTCCCTTCAAATGAAAATTTTCCTCTAGAATCTGCTACTGGCCCCTTTGTCTGTGAATCCTGTTCCCTTTAGTGTACTCACCCATCATAAGGCCTCAACTAAGTGGCTCCAAAATTTTCCACTCATTGATCCTGCCTTATCTTCCTGGTTCAAGCCTTGTGTAGCTCATAGTTTCTTGGATCTTTCTTCAGTACCTCCTCTGCTTTAACCCATTTAGCGCACTGCTGTTGGATATAACCAACCTGAAGCACTTCCTGATAATATCACTTCCCTGCTGAAAACCTCAGTTTCATTATTGTTTAGAGAAGAGAATATAAACTCTCTTAAAAGGGGATGCAAGGTTCCCTGTGATTTGTCTTCTGCTCTTTTCTTCTAATCCTGTTTTTATGTATCCTATGTTATCTTGGAATCGACTCGACGGCACTGGGTTTGGTTTTTGGTTTGGTAGGTTGTTTTTTATGTATCCTGCACCCTAGGGTAGTGCTGTCCAATAGAAATATAATATGAGCCAGACATGTAATTTTAAATTACCTAATAGCAACCTTAAAAAAAAAGTAAAAAGAAACATACGGAAAAATTTTAACATTTTATTTGTTGTTGTGAAGTGCCGACTCATAGAGATTCGGACTCATAGTAACCCTATGTACAACAGAATGAAATACTGTCTGGTCCCGTGCCATCCTCACAGTCGTTGTTGTGCTTGAGACAACTGTTGCAACCACTGTGTCAATCCATTTTGTTGAGGGTCTTCCTCTTTTTTTTATTGAGCTTTAAGTGAAAGTTTACAAATCAAGTCAGTCTCTCATACAAAAACTTACATACATCTTGCTATGTACTCCTAGTTGCTCTCCCCCTAATGAGACAGCATGCTCTCCTCCCCATCCTGTATTCCCCGTGTCCATTCAGCCAGCTCCTGTCCCTCTCTGTCTTTTTCTCTCGCCTCCAGACAGGAGCTACCCACATAATCTCATGCATCTACTTGAGCGAAGAAATTTGCTCCTCACCAGTATCATTTTCTGTCTTATAGTCCAGTCCAACCCCTGTCCGAAGGGTTGGCTTTGGGAATGGTTCCAGTCTTAGGCTAACAGAAGATCTGGGGACCATGACCTCTGGGGCCCTTCTAGTCTCAGTCAGACCATTAAGTCTGGTCTTTTTATGAGAATTTGAGATCTGCATTCCACTGTTCTCCTGCTCCATTAGAGATTCTCTGTTGTGTTCCCTGTTAGGGCAGTCATAGGTTGTAGCTGGGCACCAACTAGTTCTTCTGGTCTCAGGCTGATGTAGTCTCTGGTTGATGCAGCCCTTTCTGTCTTTGGTCTCATAATTACCTTGTATCTTTGGTGTTTTTCATTCTCCTTTGCTCTAGGTGGGTTGAGACCAATTGATGCATCTTAGATGGCCACTTGCTAGCGTTTAAGACCCCAGACTTCTCTCATCAAAGTGGGATGCAGAATGTTTTCTTAATACAATTTGTGATGCCAATTGACCTAGATGTCACCTGAAACCATGGTCCCAGGCCCCTGCCTGTGCTATTCTAGACTTTGAAGTATTTGGCTGTATTCAGGAAACTTCTCTGCTTTTGGTTTAGTCCAGTTGTGCTGACCTCTCCTGTATTGTGTGTTGTCTTTCCCTTCACTTAAAAAAGTTCTTGTCCACTATCTAATTAGTGAAAGCCCCTCTCCCTCCCTCCCTTCCCACTCTTGCAACTATCAAAGAACATTTTCTTCTGTGTTTAAGCTATTTCTTGAGTTCTTATAATAGTGGTCTCATACAATATTTGCCCTTTTGCAACTGACTAATTTCACTCAGCATAATGCCTTCCAGTTTCCTCCAAGTTATGAGATGTTTCATGGATTCATCATTGTTCTTTATCATTGCATACTATTCCATTGGGTGAATATACCATAATTCATTTATTCACTTATCCATTGATGGGCACCTCGGTTGCTTCCATCTTTTTGCTATTGTAAACAGTGCAGCAATGAACAAGGGTGTGCATATATCTGTTTGTGTGAAGGCTCTTATTTCTCTAAGATATATTGCTGGATTGTATGGTAGTTCTATTTTTAGCTTTTTAAGGAAGCACCAAATTGATTTCCAAAGTGGTTGTACCATTTTACACTCCCACTGGCAGTGTACAAGTGTTCTACTCTCATCACAACCTCTCCAACATTTACTTTATGTTTTTTTGATTAATGCCAGCCTTGTTGGAGTGAGATGAAATCTCATTGTAGTTTTGGTTTGCACTTATCCAATGGCTAATGATCATGAGCATTTCCTCGTGTATCTGTTAGCTGCCTGAATGTCTTCTTTGGTGAGATGCCTATTCATATCCTTTACCAATTTTTTAATTGGGTTATTTGTCTTTTTGTTGTTGAGTTTTTGCAGCATTATGTAGATTTTAGAGATCAGACACTGATCAAGATTGTCATAGCCAAAAGTTTCTTTTTCCAGTCTGCAGGTAATCTCTTTGCTCTTCTGGTGAGGTCTTTGGGTGAGCATAGGTGTTTGATTTTTAGGAGCTCCCAGTTATCTAGTTTCTCTTCTGGTGTTTGTGCATTGTTAGTAACATTTTGTCTTCTTCTTTTTCGATGGCCCTCTACTTTACCAAGCATGATATCCTTCTCCAGGGATTGATCCCTCCTGATAACGTCTAAAGTATGTGAGAAGTAATCTCGCCATCTTTGCTTCTAAGCAGAATTTGGCTGTACTTCTTCCAAGACAGATTTGTTTGTTTTTTTTTTTGGCAGTCCATGGTGTATTCAATATTCTTTGTCAATTCTTCTTCAGTCTTCCTTATTCATCGTCCAGCTTTTGCATGCATGTGAGGTGATTGAAAACACCATGGCTTGGGTCAGGCGCACCTCAGTCTTCAAGGTGACATCTTTAGCTTTTGACCACTTTAAAGAGGTCTTTTGCAGCAGATTTGCCCAGTGCAGTGCATCTTTTGACTTCCTGACTGCTGCTTCCATGAGGTTGATTGTGGATCCAAGTAAAATGAAATCTTTGGCAACTTCAATCTTCTCTCCATTTATCAAGTTGTTGCTGATTGGTCCAGTTGTGAGGATTTTTGTTTTCTTTATGCGGCGGTGTAATCCCTACTGAAGGCTGTGGTCTTTGATCTTCATCAGTATGTGCTTCAAGTCCTTTTAACTTCCAGCAAGGAAAGTTGTGTCATCTGCATAATGCAGGTTGTTAATGAGTCTTCCTCCAATCCCGATGCTGTAATCAATATGAAAATTGTTAATGAGATATTTATATGGTAGCCGGCCTCTCAGGTGACTACCAATGTTCCTTGCCAATGATCACAACCTTGTGTAGGCCCCTTCCACACTGTGCCAGGACTGATCTGTGTGACCAATACAATATGGGAGTAGGAATAGTGTGTCATTTCTGAAGCTAGTTTATAAAAGACATGTGTTTCTGTCTTGTTCACTCTTAGATAATTCATTTTAGGGGAAGCCAGGTGCCCTGTAGTGAGGGCACTCAGACAGGCCCATGGAGAGGCCCATTGAGAGAGAAACTTAGACTTTCTGTTGACAACCAGCAAGGAATTGAGATCTCTTGCCAACAGCCACATAAGTGATCCACCACAAAAACAGATTGTCCAATCATAGTCAAGCTTCAGCGGACAATAGCCCCAGTCAATAGCTTGACTAAACTCATAGGACACTCTGAGCCCCAGCAACCCATTTAATACACACCCATATTCCTAGCCTTCAGAGACTGCGTAAGATTAAAAAAAAAAAAAAAAAGTGTGCTGTTTAAAGATCCTAAATTTTGGGATAATTTGTTATGTAACACTTTTAAACTAATACAGTTTGGATACTTGGAAGTAGGGTGCCATTGTAACAAAAACCTAAAATTTGGGAGTGTCTTTGGAACTAGGCAGTAGGTCAAAGATCTTTAAGGAGAGTGTTACTGAAAGTTTAAAGAGCCTTACAAAACTGTGGAAACACGCTGTTCTTTGAGGAGCTGTGAATGAGGTCTTAAAGGAAATTGAGGAACATCTTATTGGCAACTGGAGTAAAAAGAGAACCGTGTGATACAATAACAGACAGTTTAGCAACATTGTGCTAACAGTAATGTGGAAAGTAGAAAATGTTCCCAATGAACTGGAAGATCTAGCTAAGGAGATTTTCAGATAAAGTATGAAGATGACGACTGGTTTCTTCTTACAGCTTAAAGTAAAATGTGAGAGGAGAAAAATAAACAAAAGGAATGACTATTAGACAGGAAAGAACGAGAACTTAGTGGTTTTGATTATTCTCAGCCTCTCTAGATGGAGTACAATGTTAAAATCAAGAAATGCCTTAACAACAAAGATCGAATCCAGGGTACTGCTTGGATAACATGGCTTAAAGGTGAAATGTGGGTGGTACTGTAAAATCTTTTGTGGAGACCTCAGAAAGATCATAGGTAGTGCCTCAGAGTGCATTGTAGTTCAATCAAACAAAGGTCCCACTAAAGGTTTAAGGATGTGCCTCACAGACCCCATTATTTAAATAATACAGCTTCTAAACAGTTGACAGTATTGTCTTTCCAACATCTCAGAGAAGTCTGAGGTAGAGAAAGACTCGTTTCAAAGAGAATTGCGAGTGTGACTTTTTTCTAATGGAGTGAATCCTAATAAGAAGAACAGGTGATCCCCAAAGTTTTAAAGAGAATTATATTCACAGATACACTGCCAGCTTAGACTGAAAGGGATGGAGATGCACAAAATGAAGACTCCTTTCAACCCCCAGAATTCTATAGGCAGGAAGGAGGCTGAGAAAACTATGCAATTGGAAACACAAACTACTTTACTGGAAAAGGAAAAATGAGTCAGAAGTAGAACCAAAAGCCAGGAGAGTAAAGCTGAGAGCCATGCAGAATTAGTTCTTGGAAGCAATGGGACTGAATCAAGGGACTTCCAACATTTCCCACTCAATTTCAGAATAGTTATGGTCTAGTGATCCCTTTGGAGTCCTTGGGTAGAGCAAAACAGTTAACATGCCTGGCTGCTAACATCCAGAGATGTCTTGGAAGAAAGGTCTGGCAATCTACTTCCAAAAAATCAGCCATTGAAAATTCTATGGTGCACAGTTCTAGTCTGGCACACGCAGGGGGCTCTCTAAGTCAGTCAACTCAACAGCAACTGGTTTTAGTGGCTCCTTTATGCCTCTTATTGTTGCCTTTTTAAAATAAGAATGTCTATAGTAGTTATTTTATGCCTGTTTCAGCATTGTATGTTGTGTGTGTGTGGTACAGGGGGTGGGGAGGAGAGGGCATATAACTTGCCTCTTTAGCTCATAGTTATTTAGATACAGAGAACTGTACTTGAGGAGGTATACTTAAGGAACTACACCCAAAGAGGCTCATCAGCACCTACACTTGATCTAGAGGACACAATTCTGGACCTCTATCTGACATTGTGATGGAATGAGACTTTCGAAGGCCTTGGGAGAGAGTGAATGTATTTTGTGTGTAGGAGGTAGCCACTATTTACATTTAGCTATTGAGCACTTGCAATGAAATTAGTCCAAATTGAAATACACTACAAGTATAAAGTATATACTAGATTTAATAGACTCGGCATGAACAAAAGGAGTCTTGGTGGCACAACAGTTAAGTGCTTGGCTGTGAACCAAAAGGTCAGTAGCTCAAACTCACCCAGTGGCTCCTTGGGAGAAAGACCTGGCTACCTGCTCCCATAAAGATTACAGCCTAGGAAACCTACGCAGCAGTTCTACTCTGTCACATGGGGTCACTATGAACTGAAATCAACTCAATGGGACCTAACAAAAACAGTAGGAAAAAAGAACAATTGCATTAGTAACCTATCCCTACATAAAAAATTACCCTGTTAATGTAGTAGTTTAAAACAACACATATGTCTTATTTCATGCTTTCGGTGGGTCAGGAATTTGAGAGTAATTCTGGCTCAGGGTTTCTCATGAGGGTGCAATAAAAATGTCAGGCAGGACTGTAGACACCTAAAGATAGACCTGAGTGTGGCCGGAGAATATGCTTCCCATCTCAGTTAAATCTCTGTTGCTGGGAGGTCTCGGTTCCTCACTGGCTCTTGGTCTGAGGCCTCAGTTACTTGCCATGTCAGCATCTCCAAAGATAAAGAGTTCTCATGACATCGCAATTGGCTTCCCTCAGAATGAATGGTCTAAGACAGACAAAGCAAGTAGGAAGCTCCAGAGTTTTTTTTTTTTTTTTTTATAACTTAGTCTATGACGTTAAACACCATCACATCCACTTTATTCTATCTATTAGAAATTACTCACTAAACCCAGCCCATGCTGAAGAGAAGAGGAACTTAAGCCCTAGCCTTGAAAAGAGGTGTATCAAAGAACTGTGGACCTATGTTACACACAGTCCTCACTCTGGCCATAAATTTTTTACGTTCTTCCCACATGTAAAATACACTTTAAAATTATTTCTATGTCCTTAGCATACTGCTTAAAACTTATTGTTCAATAAATGTTTGTTGAGTACATTAAGAGTAGACACGAAACAACTACTTGGCAGCAATGTTGTGGAGGGGGTTTTGTGCATTGTATGGAAGACTGAACTGCAAGGTCCCTAACAATTGTCAGTATCCTATAAAATGCTTC
Organism: Loxodonta africana; assembly: GCF_030014295.1. Lineage (NCBI taxonomy): Eukaryota > Metazoa > Chordata > Mammalia > Proboscidea > Elephantidae > Loxodonta > Loxodonta africana. The sequence continues at coordinate 126,019,443 of NC_087344.1, forward strand.
ACAGAGGAATGTAGTGTCTACCTGAGGGCATCCACATGATATATTTCTCTTTCTCAAATGATTTTGCAAAAATTTGTTAGGCAGAACATAAAAGATTGAGAGAAGAAAGATGTCTATTACTGACTAATTCTGCCTCAATGAAGACTGACCTGTTTCACAGCTCAGTCCCTTCTACTCCTAGAAAACAGCTCTTCTGTCACTACAAAATTGTGCTTCAGATGTTCCTATGAGCTGAAACCTCTACTAAGTGTTTTCAGTGTTTTATTGTAGATGCTTGATGCAGAAATCGAACTGCACAAACCCTAGGTCCATAAAGAGTTACTTCTTTCTTTGATTTATGAGAACAGGATTGGATTTGTGTTTTCTGTGAGTGAATAGTCTTCAAATGAAGGGATCATTAATGAGAACAAGTTAAAGAAAAAGAACACAATGCTCCAGATATATCATTAGTACGCAGGATGTAGAAATTATAAGAATATTACCAAGGAACTGTCTCTCAGTAAATAGACACCCTTTCCTTTTTTAATTTCACGGAGACAGGAAAGCAGATGGACGCAGAGATATGAGTCTCACCCTTTTGGGTTATTGTTCTAAACACCATAAGGATATTTCTCTGACCACTTCAGTTATGTGCTTCCTCTCAACATCATGGGTGATGACCCAGATACTGAACTTTTGTCTCTCTCCTTTTACTCCTTTTCTGGAACAGATGGTGCACTTTCAACTCTGAAATGAGAGTACAGCCTTGGGGGTCATCAAATGGATTGATTTTCTTGGCAATTTTTACTAATAAGTGCAGCATTCAGATATTCTTTTCTCTTCCCACTCCCAAAGGAAGCACGCCAGAAGCAGGAAATCTTGTTCATGTCATGTTAGTGAATCGTAGAAATATTAGCATTCTGAATGAGAAATGCGTGGAAGCTGGAGGCTGAAAGCTCAGTGATCTGTAACGCTTACAATATGCTCCCTTAGGCCGGACTCATGGGTTGTGATTGTTTAAAAAAAAAAAAAAAAAGACGGAGACAAGTGGAAAACGACTTTCCTGTGTGAGAAATCAGGGTAAGGGAATCTGCTCTCTAGAGTTGGTTTCTTTTGTCTTCAGTGCCCATAAGCTTGTTGCCTAGTTACTCCTGCAGGGAGTCTGCACAGGTTCACACAGGCACCCCTACAGGAAGGTGAACAGAAAGCTGTTTCCGTGTCCATCTTGTATTAATTTGTGCAAGGGAAATGACTGGGGACTAATGGAGGATCCTCTTTGCATTTGTGGCTTCTCTGTCAGTTTTCAGCAGGGAAAGTGTAAGGCAGGAAATTTGCTTTCTTAAAACCAGCTAAAACTTTTCAAAGTACTTTTAACACCTAGTACTAAGAAAATTAGAGTCTCCACCAGTTAAAATCTATCTTAGCTTTTCCACGGAAAGCTCTGGGTTCTGTTCTTCTCTCATTAAAGCTTTATTACTATCAAGGCAATACTGAATATAGTCATGCCTTGTTGGTGTTACGCTGTGATATTGAAAATGATAATTTTGCCTAGTTGATTATAATTTCAACAAGGAAACCATTCAAGTTTCAGATCATTAAGATATGAATATTTAATTGTATAAATCTCATTATCATCTGAATTTCTGAGAGGCAGAGAAAATAAAAACACCCTCAGATGTAATATAATGTAATAGACTATTGACTAAGAATTCCTAGGTTCAATTATTTAGTCATATGAATATGCCCAATTCATCTAAATCTATTTATAAAACTCATCTATAAATTAGAGATGCAAATACTAACTGTGTTTATCTCTAAGGGTTAATTTTATGTGACAATGCTTTGGAAACTGTAAAGTATGATAAAAATGAAGCTTATTTATACCACGGTTTATCCAGACCTTTGAAAGTATCAGCGTTATATTAAATTGCCCTTTGGTTTCATAGGTATCATAAAAAAAAAAAAAAAATCATAAAAGTGCCCTGGAATTTCTCCTTTCACACTAGTTTTTCCTTTCCTATACGATCTTGTTTATCTAGAGCGGAGAGTTAGACTGGGAGATAAAATGAAACCACTGGAAGTCAACCAATTCACACTTTAAGGAATAATGTGCATGTCTTTGCTAGTTATTGGTCTCTTGAGATGGAGGTGGGTCTTTGCTAATCCTGAAGTTAAAGTTTGACTAAGTCACAGAATAAAAACCTCACCAGATTCCTTCCTCTATAACATTTGCTAGATTTGTCTTTGGATAATTTTTAAGCTACTACATGGCTGTGGCTTTACAAGTCTCCTAACACCTAATAGGAACTTACTTGTTATTGAGTATGATGTTGATGATTACAGGTTGAAAAGAGTGATAAGAAACAATATGCCAAAGGGGAGTCCAAGGTTAATGATGTATCTGATTTCAAAGACTGATATCTTTGATCTTTAGCAGTTGTAAAACCTGAAGAAACAAGTGATATTATAAAAAGGTCCAGAACGAATGCCAAAAAAAAAAAAAAAAAAAATTCTGGCCAGTTCCTGCATCTTCAGAAAGAATGTTTGGATGCATTATTATGCCTATGAAAATACTTGAAATCATGCTTACACATGCATACATATAAATAAGTATTTGTCAGTTCTCACCTATAAGAATCAGAGGAACAGAGAAGGACTGCAACGTTCTGTGACTAAAAATAAATCAGCATCCTGGAAATTAGTTTTCACTTTGCCATTAGATTTAATGAGATTAAAAAATAATAGTTTTCATGTCTGGGACTTTGATTATCTAACCTAAAACGAGAAATAAGCCTGACTTTTTTTTTAGGAGTAAATTAACTTCCCAGGCATGAAAAGGGAAAATACCCTTTCCTATTCTTAACATCTTTATTCCCCAAAACCCAAACCAAACCCAGTGCTGTTGAGTCAATTCTGACTCATAGCGACCCTATAGGACAGAGTAGAACTGCCTCACAGAGTTTCCAAGGAGCGCCTGGTGGATTCAAACTGCTGACCCTTTGGTTAGCAGCCGTAGCACTTAACCACTATACCACCAGGGTTTCCTTTATTGCCCAATATGGTATAAAGCTGACTTCTTCCCCTCCACTTGGTATAAGAAAGGCACCATCACCATTCCCCTAACACACTCCCACCATACCTGAGAAGAAACAGAGAAGAGTCACATCTGAACACTCTTGCTTAAGGGCAGATTCCATGCTCTGTACCGGGCTTTGCCCAGTGGTGGGGTGAGGGATGCTGGAGCCACTGCTGTTATTGTTAGCTGCCTTCAAGTAGACCCCCCCGCTGGTGGTGACTCCATGCACAACTGAGCAAAAAGCTCCCCAGTCTTGCACGGATTGGACTGTTACAATTCATAGGGTTTTCATTGGCTGATTTTTGTGAGTGGACACCAAGTCTTTCTTCCTAGTATGTCCTAGCCTGGAAGCTCCTCTGAAACCTTTTCAGCATCGCAGAAACATACAAGCCTCACTGACAGATGAGTGGTGACTGTGCCTGAGTGATTTAGTGGGGAACCGAGCTTGGGTGTCCCCAGCATGGGAGGCGAGAATTCTGCCATTAAAGAAGCACCACTGCCCCAGAGCCACTACAGATGCCTTGAAACCATTAAGTAGGCAGCAGGATTGCTTGGACCTGGTGGTTTCAGCATCTGGCAGATCTCTGGGCACAGAAAACGAAGAATGGACATCATCAACTTTATTACCATTCCAATTGAAAGTAAGGAAAAATCACTCATCTTACTATATTTAAAGGATTCTAACATCTTTGTATAAAGTAGACAAGGAATTGTTTTAAAACACACAAGGGCTAAGAGTTTGCTGTAAAGTTAATAAGCAATTAAAAAGAAACCTAGCATATAAATTATTTTTTAATGAACTCAATTCCATATATTTTTAAGGAGTGGCAGGCGAGCCTCCTTCTCCCCTTTAAACGTTGTCGGTCTTTTCTTTTTTTGGACTATCCTGTTTTTCAAATTGTTTCCTACAGCCTTTACTGCTTACATCTGAACTGGCTTCCAGGTATCATAAATGCTTCTCACTCATTTTCTCCTCATGGCTTTATAACCATTTTAAAACTCTTGTTGGTGGGTTAGTAATGATGAAAGGTAGCAGGCAAGTGACCTCTTGTATATTTCTGGAGAAGTAATTAGTGAGTTAGATCCCCCAGAGACAGTGGGTGATATATTACAGCTTGTAGGTGGTTTGGCACTGCCAATATTACTCCACCCACACAACTCTAATCAACTTAGTATTTTAAAGCAGAGGGAAGGCCACAAGAGCAGATGGGAGACAGTGTGTTTCTAAACAACATGTGAGTGTTTTCTGGGTTGACACAGAGCATCTATAGACATTCATTGCATATTTAATGACACACTAACAACTGATGGTAGACGGAGATAAACATTAATAAACCCTTTCATGTACATTGCAACACACGCTGATAAGGAACCTCAAGCTTAAATTTCACATAAGAAAAAAAAAATAATACAAACTAGGCGTGCACACTTTTCACCTTCCCCTAAGGGTAGCCAGGCTTGACATTATCTCCAGAGACATTTACTATAACATAAGGGAGACCAGAAAATCCAACTCCACAGCAGTGTATTATTTACAATTGTCACGGTAGCAATGCTTATTTCCATGCAAATGTTCCATTGTCTGTTGACAATGTCAAGCTAAATATTTAATTGATCTCCTTAAACATGTTTAGGTATTTACATCATTGGTTCTGAATTTAAAATGAGAATACATTGATTAAGATAAGGAACTGAAATAAAAATTCTTCTAACCCTGACGTCAGTGTTCATAAATATCTTGGTTGAAACCACTTAGCATTTCTATATCTATAGTTCTCAGGCCAATTTCCAAATTATTAATCAGGAACTATAGACAGCAGGTCTGGCCCGGGTAGAGAACAGATATTGGACTTCTATTCCAAAGAAATGCATTTCTTAATCCTATAATGGGAGTGAATGAAATCCTAACCCCATCTCCTACTCCATCTCCATATCACTTTTCAGAGTCTCTGAAGAAGAGCGAATGCAAATGCCTAGATTGTATTTCATGGTTCCCATTCAAAGTCCTGACTGACATCACTCATTGGTCGTAGTATTCTTGGCTCTTTGGTCCAAATATAGTGTCAGAGGCCTTGTCACATAGGTTTGTCAGCAACCACATTTAATAGTTCAGAATTGGCTCATAAGATGAAACCTATTTCATCACTGTCATTTTAGTTATAAACAGCCATACTAGCTTCCTTGTAGATGGACTCTTGACCTCCTTTATACAAATTAAGCTCATATTCTATATTCTTGTTTGCACTCCCTCTTGACCTCTTGATAATAGGAAGAGTATTTCTGCCTTTTTTTAAATAATTGAAGGTAGTGCTGTCCTATCGATCAATGCTTTGGGCACCTTCCTGTCCCTGAGTCCAGATGACTAGTGCTAAAAAAGTGGTACACGCAAAACAGAAAAGTCAGAGGAAGGCTAGTGTTAAAGGTCAAAATGGATTCCTTGCTTTAATTTCTGTTTGTCCTGACTGCTATAGTTGTTATAGCCGCCTATAGATCTCACTTCAGCAAAAGGCTTCTATTGTCTACCATATGCCTCAGCTCTCCAGGGTTCTGCTCTCAGCTTTCCCTTCTGGAAAAAAAAAAAAAAAAAATCACTCAAATAAAAATCGCCTGTATTTTGTGTTTGAGGGGGTAAGGAATGAATGGATAAAGAGTAGTGCTGGTCTTAGCTTAGTTTATTTGTTCATCCATTCGTTTGTTCTGTAGCCATTTAGCATCTGTGATATGCCAGCAGTAGTGAGGCAAACGAGAATGCAGAATGGAGCCACACAAACTTAAAGAGCTTATGGTCTAAAATGGAAAGACACATTTAAATAATGCAGAACCTATAAGAACAAACTGTGATAAGTGCAATGAAACAAAAGTAGAGGGACCTGGAAAATAGTAGAGAACTGATTATGGCTGCCAGATCAGCAGAAGTTTTTCTGACAAACTGAGTTTATGTTAAAACCTAAAGTCCGAGGAGGATTTAATCAGGTGGAGGGGAGATGTGGAAGAAGTAAGAAGAGCCTTCCAAGCTGAGGGAATTGAATGTGTCAAGTCTTTGAGGTGAGAAGTTGTGTGGTACCTTTGGAGAACTGAGGGTGAATGGAAAGCAGAGTTAAGAGGGAGATTCAAGTAGTGTTGGAAGATGTTGCTAGAGAGCTAAACAGGGCCTAGGCAGACCACATAATGGCTTATGGACCATGCCAATGGATGAGGCTTCAAACAATGATTTCACATGGTGTTTTTTGTGTATGTGTGTAGTTTATTTGTTTTATACCACCCTGGTTTTGGTAAATAAATTGAAAAAGGACCATAGTATATATTAATGGATAATTTAAGAGGCTATGGCACTTTGTCCAGGTATGACATGATATTAGCTTGGGTAAAGGTGATGGAGATGAAGAGAAATAGGCATATTTAAGAGACATTTAGAAAGAAAGACATCAACAGGGTTATATGATGGCTAGGATAGAGAGACTAACAGGATAGGTAAGGGTCAAGATGATTTTAAATTACAGGTTTGCATGCCTAGATTGAGTGTCCTGTCCTGCCTTTCACTGACGCAGGAAACATTGGGGAAAGACCAGGTATTGAGAATTTAGGGCATGAATTTTGTGTCATTGATGTGCCAGAGACTTTTGCAAATAGAGCTGGCAAATAGATAATAGGCTATGCTGATCTGGATTACTATAGGGTGGAAACGTAAATACAAGTGTTGTTGGCATATATCGTCTTTTTTTTTTTTTTTTTTATTACTTCCATAAAGATTCACTCAACTCAATGAATACTTTTCCTTGTTTAACTTATTATACATAGGTTTGGCTTTCATATTATAGGCAGTTTTTCTATTTAGTAGGCATGGATTGGCTTCTAAATTATTAGGTAGGCATGGAGGTGATGGTTGTGGTGGCAGAGGGAAGATTGAATGACATGTGTTGGGCAAATACTATGTGCTAAGCACTAGACTAGGTGATTTACCTAATTATTTCATTTAATAATATTCACATCCTAGGGCGTATGCACCATTACACAGGAGAGAAAGCTGAAGCTCAGAGAGATTAAAGACTTTACTCACAATCCTTCAGCGATTAGAGTGTGATTCTGAGGATGCTTGCTCTTTCCACTCTGACAAGTTCTTTCTCACAGGTTTCAAAACAGTAAATAATTGTATGACAACATATAATATATCCAAATACAATGTTTCAGATATTCTATTTTTTCATTTTAGTATATAATTTAATGCTTAGCCATATTTTTCATAAAATTGTGACTGGCTAACATTTTTCAGTGTGTCAATCAAAAAATATTTACTTGCCAAACTTTTACTGAACCCTGATTTTGTACTAAGGAATGCTTATTAATGCTTTGAGAATACAAATATGAACAAATTGGCACTCCCTTTCCTTGATTAAGTCATCTAGTAGTGATACAGTAGTGGTATTTATGTGGATGCTTCTGTGTCAAGCATTGTGCTAATCATTGGACAGTTTATCTCAATTAAGAAGCCCTGGTGGTGCAGTGGTTAAGAGCTCGGCTGCTAACCAAAAGGTTGGCAATTCAAATGCATCAGCCGCTCCTTGGAAACCCTATGGGGCAGTTCTTCTCTGTCCTATACGGTCCTATGAGTCAGAATTGACTTGACGGCAATGGGTTTATCGGACAATGTTCTGCTGCTAATTTTTTCAGAAGTAGACTGCCAGGTCCTTCTTCCTAGTCATTCTCAGTCTGGAAGCTCCACTGAAACCTGTCCATCATGGGTGACCCTGCTGTGTTTGAAATACCAGTGGCATACCTTCCAGCATCACAGCAACACACAAGCTACCACAGTACAACAAACTGACAGATTAGTCATGGCCATATTCTTACCTGAAACTAATATTTTCTTTATTATTTTAATTTTATTTCTCTGAAGTCTGGTGAAGTTGAGTAATTTTTCAAATACACATTAGTCATTTTTATTGCTCTTCAGTCAACTCCCTATTCATATGTTTTGCTAAATTTTCTGTTGAGTTTTAGTGCCTCTTTTATATAGGAATCTTGGTCAGTTATGGTTTTTGCAAATTTCTTTTTACAGTCAGTTCCCAGCCTTTTTAACTTACTATGGTAGATTTTATTTTTTAATTTTAATTATTGTGGTAGTTAATGTTACGTGTCAACTTGGCTAGGCTTCGATTCTCAGTGATCTGAAAGGCACTGAACTGGTTGCACTTCCGGAATACAGTCACCTTTCATGACGTGATCTTATGTGATCAGCCAATCAGTTGAAAGGGGGGTTTCCTTGCAGGTATGGCTGGATTCTAGTATATAAATGGATGTTCTGGCAAAGCTTGCTCTCTCTCTCAACCCTGCACTCTTTTAATCACCTGACCTCTGGTTCCTGGGACATAAACCTTCAGAAGTCTCTGTTCTGCCACTGCTCTGAAGTTTTTGGATTTGCCAGCCTCACAGTCCTGTGAGCCAGCAGAGATCCGTAGCCTGACCGATAGATTTGGAACTTGCCAGTCCCACAATTGCATGAGCCATTTCCTTGAAGTAAATCTCTCTCTTTCTCTCTATGTATATATGTATAAAACCAGTGAGACATGGCGTATATATATACCCATCTCACTGGTTTTGCTCCCCAAGAGACCTCAGACAAAGACAATTATATTTTTTGTTCTTAAAATTCTATTTGGTAGCTTTAGAGCTTATTTTTCCTTGGTATTTAAACACACACACACACAAACACACACACACAAACACACACACGAATCAGAGGGAGAAACAAATCATTCCGTAAATAGAGGGAAGTGAAGAACTTTTGTTTAATTGATAAAATACCTTCCTATAATTGGGCAGTTTGAGTAAACACTGATACCCATCTCAGAGGTAAAAGACATTTTACATGCTGATTTCACTCTAAAAATATAAAATTAAGGGTAGATGGAAGGAGAGAATCTCAGGTAGGTCTGAAGTTTAGACCTAAATGGGGTTCCTGAGACAATGACCTTTACTTCAATCAATTTAGCAATAAACATTCAGGAATGTTTTGGACTTGTTATGCACAAGTGATGTGTGCTAGGTAACAAGGCAGAGCTATTGCTGGAATGCTAGAACATGAGGTAAGAGAGGTACCAACAACAATTAAAAAAAAAGTTGCCATTGAGTAGACTCCAACTCATGGTGACACCATGTGTGTCAGAGTAGAACTGTGATATATAAGGTTTTCAGTGGCTGATATTTTGGAATTAGATCACCAGGCTTTTCTTCTGAGGCATCTCTGATGAGCTGAAACCTCCATCTTTTCTATTAGCAGTCAAGTACCATATGTACCACCCAGGGACTCTGGAGAGGGACCAGAAGGGTATAAAAGGATGGCAAAGAAAGTCTTGCACTGGGGGAAATTTCACTCTACATGAATGATGCCATCTACAGTAGCATTCCCCTGTGAGAACTTTGGAATACATTGTAAACTCTACCCTTGTCTGGGCACACCATTGGCATATCTGGGTTTATGAATTTGTCTCTGTAAGTTTCTACAGTCTTTACCAATAAAGACACTTTCCATCTTCTAACTATACATGCTAGAATCTCTCTTATAATCACATTGTTGATTGTGTCAACTGCCACACTGAATCCCCAAGTGGGTTAGATATTAAAAGATCAAGTTCTGAGGCTCAGTTTTAATGTCAGAGATGAAAAAGAAAGTCATGGTAACATATAACATACTTTGCGTGTTGCAGTTCAATGTTGAGTTTGCTGAGCTGAAATTGTGTAAAATTAAAGCAAACAAAAATAAACTCACAGGAAATGATTCACCTCAGTATAAAGGTCATGTGGGTATGTGAGCTAATTAGTTATGGTGTGTGAAATGATATAAATCCTTAGAAGTTGAATAAGAAGATTGTTAATTATTTTGAAAATGAAAGACATACTTCTGGCCTTATAAGATTCAGGAAGGTAAAAATGAAAAGCGCCCACTGAAAAGGCACACAATAAAATAAATTGACAAAGCCAAAGAACAACAAAGAAACAACAATATTTTATGACTGTAAATGTTAATCAATTTAAAAATGTTTTTGTATACTTGAAATCTGAGAATCAAAGGTATAGAGTGAAAAAAAAATCTATTGAGGAAAGGGATGATATTTACTTAGCTGAGAGCAAAATGAATTATTTGCTTGAGTATTCCCCAAAGAAGAAGAAGGTAGTATTCTAGAAAGTGCAGTGCATTCTCCTTAGGGGAAAGTGAGATGTTAAACGGCTTTACCATCACACTAGAGCAGATAATTAGGCAATTACAACTATTAAATTTGACAGAGCATTAGTTTAAATGCATTACTTACAAGAATTCTGAAGTAAGTAACAAATAGTACAATTTTTAGTGAATACTTTTGATAGCTCTTTGAAGACAACATCTCAAGGGCTGAAGGGTGCTAATGTATTCTCATACATGAGAAAAGCACACACACACACACACCACACACACACACACACACATAAAGTCCTCAGGAAAGCCTGAATCTTCTGAAGTCCTTTTGTTTTTATACGTAATTATTGCAGTGTGCTTATAGATATTAACCCACCAATCATCAAAAGACCTTTCAAAAGGAGGCAGCAAGTATCATTTCAGAACCTCCTACCTTGATTTATAGGTATTAAACCAGAAACAAAAAGAAGTCACCTTGAAAGCTGGTACAAACTCCAAGTCAGGGATTTTAGTAATTGACAATCACCAAACATTTGGTAATGCATAATTTAGTAATACCAGAGTCAACTTAGAACACCATTCTCCTCACCTTGCTATAAAATCTTTAAATGGGTTATTGCTGCATTTTTAAAAAGCGTGAAGAGTTGCTGCAGAGAATAATAATTTAATGTAATAATCACATAATGTTTATGACTTACTTTCCAAATTCTACTTGTTCTACAGGTTTCACTAGATTCTCCTAGTAATCTAGATGAATTATTGCTGCTTGAAATAAAGAACTTTTAAAACACTAGTGAAGTCCATCTGCATTACATCAAACATTCCAGACACTTCATTTCTAAAACTCACTGACCACTCAGTGGAATTATTGCCAGACCTGCTATCGTCAACCACTCTCATTGCATGGTCTAGCAATAAATAGATAGCCGAGGTCAGTGAAGGACTAATGATGGCCACGGTGAATCTCAGCATGGGGTTAGGCCCATGAGGATCTGCACCGGTCCTTACACTGTGTTCACTACTGTGTACTGCTAGGCTGAATTAAGGATCCCATGGGGCAGGGTCCTGGCTTGTTCATCTTTGTGTTCTTTTACAATATGGTTGTACTCACTCTATATTAATTAAATGTTTGTTGAAGGAATGTAAGAGGAGGAAGTCCTTCTCACAGCCCAAAAGGCTATAATTTCTCTCCATTACCTCCTCCACCCCAGCACTCTTAGACCTCGGGACACCCCCCGCCCCGTTCCCATTGGAGTCTGATAAGCAGCAGCGCTAAAGCAATGACATTCCACCTGGTTCCCAAGTGTCAAACTATACCCCTTCCTTGAGTGGTTAGAAGGGCAAAATCTACATTGTGCTCCATATAGTGAGAGACTAGCCACTACAGGATAAAGCTGGTTGAGGAAAGGACTTCCTAGTCTCTCATCCTCTGGTGTAAAGTGGGGGCATATGTAGAAGTGTTTCCATCTCCACCCAGAAACGGTTTTTGAGCCAGTGGGGACTGGCTTGCCATGAAGATGTTTCCTGTAGTTTGCTGTTTCTGTGAGTAATTAAGCAGCTTTCATTTGTCAACAGTTAGTGTATCGTATGTGCAGCTGAATCAAAGTAGACAAAACTAACACCTACTGAGTGGTTGGTGCCATTGGGTGTAATCCTCATCCCAGCAGTCTTGCTGCTGCTTGGGAACCAGAGATAGCCTTTAAGGCAAACTGCGTGTGTAATACAGAATGGATGAGTATAAAATCCCTCCAAGTAGTTTCCTGTGACATCTCCCATGGATGAGTTTGGGGTCTTTTTAATGTAATTTCATATTGATCTCTATTACAGTATTTTCAACCCTGCCTTGAGATTTCCAGGGTGTTAAGTCTGCTGTTTCCACAAGTCTGGTAACTACTAGTTCTGACCTAGGCATGTGCCTTGCTAATATCTATGTTCATTGCCTAATGCATAGTAGGAAACCCTGGTGGCATAGTGATTAAGTTTTATGGCTGCTAAACAAAGTGTTGGTGGTTCAAATCTACCAGGCACTCCTTGGAAACCCTATGGGGCAGTTCTACACTGTCCTTTAGGGTCGCTATGAGTCGGAATCGACTCAATGGCAATGGGTTTTGGTAACACATAGTAGATGTTCAGTAAATGTTTGCTGAATAAGTAAATGGATATGTCCCTATCTGCTGATGTTTACATCACTAAATGTAAACAATAATGTATAGTAAAATTAACAATAATGTACAGGCCCATACATTTTAAAATCCTGACGTTACTTTAGGTATGTATCCAGGTATATAGTTAGGGGCTAATGGTTGCATCTTAGTGATGTTTGTGGTTTGATTTTAATTCTATTTCTCAATGCCACCACATTTTTCTGCAAGTGCCCCTGAGATTTTTGACATCAGTGTGAGGCTATGAGTTTATAAGGTAATTGGTGTGACTTAGTAGAAAGAGAACTCTAGTTTTTTATTTAGGAGGCCAATATTCTTGTCTTGGCTTTGCACTGAAAAAAATTAATTAACCTCCCTAAGCTGCATATCATCATTTGTAAAGTAGTAGGTTTAGACTAGGTGATTTTTTAAATAATTCAACCTTTCTAACTCTGAATATCAATTATTCTAGGACAAACAAACTGAATAACCATTCATGGATTGCTGTGCAATAGCACTTTACTGAGAGAGAGAAAATTCAGGCAGAGGTAGTCCTTGCTGGAGTCCACATACTCTTTGGAGGAGTAATGTCTAATAAAACTTTCTGTGATGATGGAAATATTCCATAATCTGTATTGCCCAATACAAAAGTGAGTAGGCAAACATCTAACTCTGAGCACTTGAAAAATGGCTAGTCCAGTTGAGGATTTTAATTTTATTTAATTTAAATCTATTTAAATTTAATAGCAACACATTACTGGTGGCTATTTTTTTTATTGTATTGTATTTTATTGTATTGGATAGTGCAGTTTTAGAGATGCATATAAATATATAACTTGCACTACAATAGGTTTTAAAACAGAAGTACAATTAGAAAAAAAGCTTAAGTTAAAAAACAAAAAAACTCCATGTTTAGCAAAAAAAGCATATTAAATTTATAAATAGGTAAAATGGAGAAAAATAAGTACAGAGTATACATTAATACTCAAGTGTTGTGTAAAATTTGTATCTTTTTAGTAGTATAGAAATGACCCTTGGGTAAAGAAGCCTTTCAGAATACCTATTTCTGCTTATAACAGATTTTTAGCCAAGAATTAGAAAATACTGAGGAACAGGACAAACAAAATCATAAGATTTTGGATAATAAGTTTATGACATTCTAAATAGCTCTTATGATCCCATATAATGGTAATGAGTACTGGGATAGAAAAAAATCATAATGGCTGGAATCAAAATAAAAAATGCAGTATAAACTGTGGCTTGGGAAAATGACAGAGGACTATTGCTGGGCAAATGTGTTAGTATATTAAACTTCTCACGATAAAATACTTTGGCAAAAATAGAGTGACAAAGTCCATGTCTAAATACCTTTTAGAATAAGAGAGGACAGGTCTAGTCAGAGAGCAAATTCTAAATCTATGAAAGTTATTTTGGCAGACCATAAAAAAAGTGAAGCCATGTTTAGAATAGCATGCTATATGCATTTCAGATAACCACATCACTCTGTAGAAAGGCCATCACCGAAATGGAAGAGGTAGAATGGAGGACAACTAAGTGGACTTAAAACTTAAGAGGATAGAGCATTATTCACCAAGAATGATTATCCGGCTTTAGCAAATGTGGTCTTAAAAGAGATGACTAAGAAGAGAGCTGCGAGAGGTTTATTAGGGACTGCAAGGAAAGGCTGGATTGATGATGGCATGAAATTGAAAAGGGGAAAATGTAAATTAGAAAATGTTTCCTAATAGTGAGGGTCAATCGGACAAATGGAAAAGCTTGGCAAGCAAGGCTGGTGAAGTACCATTATTAAAGGTATTAAAAAATGCATTAAATTAAAATGCTAACTCTTCCATTGGTAAAACTTTACAAAAGAAACTATCCCCATAATCCTGATAACAGTAAACTTTTGAGTAACTGAATTGTAGGTTACATATTTAAAGGACTGAAGTCTTAGTTTGGTTCTGTCCTGAGTGTTTGAAAATCAAATACAGTGGAAATGTAATGTGGTTGAAGAGGTATTGACAATGGAGTTGGAAAGACTTGTATTTTCATTCTCATTCTCCTACTGCTGACTCTCAGGACTTGAGTAATGAGTTATATTGCTTTACCTCTTTCGGTCTCACCCTCCAGAGTTGAAATGGCTTTAACAAGACCTAGTTCATGGAGTTATTTTGAAGTTTAATTAAATAATATACAAAAACTGTCTCTGAGCATTTTTTTTTTTGCTCCTTATAAACATTGGCCTCCATTCAGTTTACTGTAATATGCACATACACATTAATCAGAACAATTCTTTCTGATGTTTATCGAGCATCACCCTATGAGAGGCACTCTCCTAGGTACCAGTTTACAAACAGGAACAAGACTGAATTCTTTGTTCTCAAGGATAGTCTAACAGGGAAATAGACATGTAAGCAACAGTAAGTCAAAAGATGAGCTCTAAAATAGCCATAGATGAGTGCTTTGAGAAAAGATAGAGGCAAGATTGGAAGAGGATGAGGAGCATACCAACTTGTATAAAATAGGACACCCTCTTTATTTTATCATGGTGTTAGTAAGTCCCTCTAATGTGATTAATTTTAAGAATTTATCTATTTTTTTCTATAAATATTTAATTTGTATTAAAGCTTCTGGAACACAGTGAAAGAGAGTGCCCTCATTCAGTTTATAAACTGGTTTTAGGAGTCCCTGGGTGGTGAAAACCATTAAAACTCATGGCTGCTCACCGAAAGGTTGGAGGTTCAAGTCCACACAGAGATGCCTCAGAAGAAAGGCCTCATGATCTACTTTCAAAAAATTAGCCATTGAAAACCTTATGAGGGGAACAGGGCCAAGATGGTGGAATAGTCAGATGCTTTGTGTTGTCCCTCTTACAACAAAGACCTGAAAAAACAAGTGGACTGGATATATATGACCTTCTAAAAACCCTAATCATCAAAGACAAAGCTGAAGAATTGGGCTCAGTGACAGGTGGAAGGAGAGACAATTCAAAAACAGCAGACATGGGGAATTATGGATTGAGGGATCGTTGGTGTCCTGCTAGCTGTATCTGCACAGCACACACATGTTGAGGCAAGCAACAACATCCCAAGCCAAAACCCACCCCATCTGGCACAGCCAAGTAGCAGGGAATCTGCGCACACCTCTAGAACCAAACAGGAGTGACATTAGACCTGCAAAAGTTAAGTGCAAGCTCCCAAACTACCACACGCATAACCTTTCTCCCCACCAGAGCTCCAAAGCCAAGAAGTACTCCTTTCTTCTCCATCCCCCTCCCTGCTCTGACACCGGTCCCGTGGGACTCAACACTGGCACGTTGCCTAAACCAGAAATTCACGTCAGCATTCAGAGGTACCCTCTCCTTCACCCAGCCACTGGCACAGGGAGTCCATGAGCTTGCAACACCTTTCATCCTTGCAATCACCTGCCCCAGTGCCGTTCGTGGGCTGACCTGATACCACATGCCTCACTAGGACAAAACAGGGAGGGCATTCACCTGAAGCCCATTTTCACCTGCAGCAGCCAAGTGGGAGCTGCAGATTTGTGACATTCGACACAACCCCGCTCCCTAAGAAGGGACCTCATCCCCTCACACCACGGGCCTGAGCACTGGAGGTACCACCCACTCCATCTAGCAGCCCAAGAAGGGACCTGAGAATTAGTGGTGGCTCCCAATCCCTCCAGCCAACAGCACTGGGTATCCAAAGATTGACTGCACTATCCCCCTCTACTGGAACTAATAGAAGATTTCAACAAAGCTTCCGGATACAAGATTAACATACAAAAATCAGTCAGGTTCCTCTACACCAACAAAGAGAATTTCAAAAAGGAAATCATCAAATCAGTACCATTTACAATAGACCCCAAGAAGATAAAGTGTCTAGGAATAAATCTAACCAGGAATGTAAAAGAGCTATACAAAGAAAACTACAAGACGCTACTACAAGAAACCAAAAGAGACCTACATAAGTGGAAAAACACACTATGCTCATGGGTTTCTAGAAAATGTCAATTCTACCCAAAGTGATCTACAGATACAATGTAATCTTGATCCAAATTCCAACAGCACTCTTTAATGAGATGGAGAAGCAAATCATCAACTTTACGTGGAAAGGGAAGAGGCCCCAGATAAGTGAAGTTTTACTGAAAAAAAAGAAAAAAGTGGGAGGCCTCACACACCTGATTTTAGAACCTATTATACTGCCACAGTAGTCAAAATAGCCTGGTACTTGTACAACAGACACATAGACCAATGGAGTAGAATTGAGAAATCAGACATAAATCCACCCATCTATGAGCAGCTGATATTTCACAAAGGGCTAATGTCTGTTAAATGGGGAAAAGACAGTCTCTTTAAAAATGGTGCTGGCATAACTTCATGTCCATCTGTAAAAAAATGAAACGAGATCCATACCTCACACCATGCAGAAAAACTAACTCAAAATGGACCAAAAACCTAAATATAAAATCTAAAATGGTAACGATCATGGAAGAAAAAATAGGGACAATGCTAGGGGCCCTGATACATGGTGTATATAGCATACAAACCATAACTAACAATGCACAAACGTCAGAAGAGAAACTAGATAATTGGAAGCTCCTAAAAATCAAAAACACTTATGCTCATCAAACGACCTCACCAAAAGAGTGAAAACCAGAACCTACAGACTGAGGAAAAATTTCTGGCTATGACATATCTAACAACGGTCTAATCTCTAAAATCTATAACATACTTTAACACCTCAATAACAAAAAGGCAAATACTCCAATTTAAAAATGGGCAAAAGATACAAACACTTCACCAAAGAAAACATTCAGGTGGCCAACAGACATGTAAGGAAATGCACGTGATCATTACCCAAAGGGAAATGCATATCAAAACTTCAATGAGATACCATCTCATCCCTAGAATACTGGCAATAGTCCAAAAAAAAACCCAGAAAATAACCAATGTTGGAGAAGTGGTGGGGGAATTGGAAATTTTGTGCACTGCAGGTGGAAACGTAAATGGTATAACCACTGTGGAAAACGATTTGGTGCTTCCTTAAAAAGCTAGAAATAGTGTCATATAGTAAACATCCATACTCTGATTAGTGTAAAATTGAGAAACTTATTGAAAGAAAAGAGACAGCTAGAGCTGGGAATAAACTGAACTCTAAGTGGTGGAATCCAGAAATTCAAAATGGCAACTCAGTAGTGACCTTTTATAGGAGAGCAGTGAACATGAAACACATTACTTCGATTGGTATTTTGAAACTTACATCACTGAAAGATGTTACCTGATTAGTAGTCACAGACTTAGATCACTGAAAGGCATTATTCTATTGGTAGTGGATCATTTTAAGGCAGGGCTTCCTGTGCCCATTTCTGTAAGGTGATTGGCTTTAAAGGGTATACATCTCTTTTTTAGATTGGTTACAGTGCAGCAATTACACAGATATGTGACAGGAAAGAGTTGCAGTGTAGTTATATCATCATTACCAGACTTTCCTCTCTTAGAAACAGTATTCCTTTCTTAGAAACATTTCTGTCTTAGCAACAGTATGGCTGCCTCCAGGGTGAAAATGGAACTGCAAACAGAGAATCGTGCCCAATCCTCAAATTGGCCTTTTCATATCATATCAGATACATCAAATTTTTCTTTAATTCTCTTACAATAGAAATACCATAGGATCCAGCAATCTCACTCCTAGGAATTTACCCTAGACAAATAAGAGCTGTCACATGAATAGACATATGCACATCCATGTTGCAGCACTATGAACAATAGCAAAAAGATGGGAGCAACCCTAAGTGTCCATCAGCAGATGAACGGGTAAACAAATTACAGTATATACACACAATGCAAATACAACCCAAGGATAAAGAACAATGAGGAATCTGCGAAACATCTTACAACATGGATGAATCTGGAGGGTGTTATTCTGATTATGCTGAGCAAAATAAGTCAGCCAGTCATACAAATATTGTATAAGACCATTATTATAAGAACTCAAGAAAAGGTTTACACACACAAAAAAAAATTCTTTGATGTTTACAAGGGGGAGGAGAAATCACTAACTACATAGTAGACAAGTGTCAACTTTGGTGAGGGGAAAGACAATACATAATGTAGGGGAAGTCAGCACAACTGGACCAAAGCAAGAGCGTAGAAGTTTCTTAGACACATCCAAACCCTTTGAGGAACTGAGTAGCTGGGGCTGGGGGCTGGGTACCTTAGTCTCAGGGGGACATCTACGTCAATTGGCATAACATAGTCCATAAAGAAAATGTTCTATATCCCGCTTTGGTGAGTAGCATCTGGGATCTTAAAACCTTGTGAGGGGCCATCTAAGATACATCTACTGGTCCCATTCTGTTTGGAGCAAAGGAGAATGAAGAATATCAAAAACACTAGAAAAATACTAGCCCGAAGGACTGAAGGACTATATGAACCAGAGACTCCATCAGCCCAAGACCAAAAGAACTAGATGGTGATCAGGTACCACCACCTACTGCTCTGATAGGAATCAAACCAGAGGGTCTCAGACAGAACAGGAGAGAATGTAGAACAGAATTCAAATTCACAAAAAAAGACCAGACTTACAGGCCCTGGTGGCACAGTGGTTAAGAGCTCTACTGCTAACCAAAAGGTTGGCATTTAGAATACACCAGCTGCTCCTTGAAAACTCCATGGGGCAGTTCTACTCTCTCCTATAGGGTCTCTATGAGTCAGAATCAACTGGACAGCAACTGGTTAAGAGTTAATTTAAAGAAATGTGTCTCCCTCACTACAAAGTTGTCCATATGGAATGCATGGAATTATCAGTAAATTCCATGGCCTGGTACCCATGTCTTAAAATATTTAGATTAAAAGGAACCTCAAGAGTAAATTAGAAGAATGATAACGTCTATAAAAGGCAAAGACGAAAGGTTGTGTACATGGAAATAAGAAGACAAAATCCTTTTTCTTTCACTTTAGTGATAAAGTAGAAGGAAGCAATCTGGATTCCAGAATGAAGATATGCCTCAGGTTTCTTTTAATCCATTGAACAGAGTCATTCTTTTCTTGCCTCTGTTGCCTTTTTGCTTCAGACACTCTATTGACCTCTTCTACAACCTCCACAGCCTGACTGAAACATTTATGTTGCAAGGTGGTATTTTGTAAGAAGAAAATGTTTTCCCTTTTTTTTTTTTTTAAAGTGCTTTGTCATTTAAGATTCGAATGCCCTTCTTTGTCTTCTTGTCCAGAAAACCATAAAAAAAGAGGTAGTTCTAACAGCTACTAGAATTACCTATTGCAGTTTAGGCCATATAAGCACTTAGATTTATTTGAAGACAGCTGCATTTAACAAACCACCGAAATGTAAGTTAAATGGTCTATGGACAAAAATTGTAAAATAGTCTAAAAAATTGCAGGTGCTGAGAAATATATTGTTAACAGATAAGTAGAATCCTATCACACTCAACAAAGTAATGAGGAAGTTGCCGTTACCTGTGTAGAGATTCAACTATCAGGTACAGAAATGCTAACCTTCAGGTACACTCCTCATCTTGGATGTGTTAATTTGAAAATTCTGTGTGTGCTTTTTAAATTGCTAATTGATTTATTGCAGAGCTTCCATAATCTGGACTAAAATTCCCCTTTGTTTCTAAAATGTACAATTTAGTTAAGTCAACACATGTTCCTAAAATTTTCCCCCAGCACACTGCTATGGCCCTGACCACATTGCATGACCTTTCTCTCTTTTTCTAGCACTCTCTGATTAACTGAGTAGGGTATTAAGAATTAATGTCCACCTCTTTGGCTTTCTTAGGGAAAGAAAATAAGATTTCAACTCAATTTTGGTTTACTTAGCTATGGATTGTCTGGTAAGAAAGCAACGCAAAAGTGTAAACTCTTTGTCATTTGTTGGTATCATTTGTTCAATATTTTTGCTAGGACAATCACAGGTAATACTATGGGAGACAATGAAGGACTCTGTGCAATGAAAATAAGCTTAAATTTCAAATAATATCTTTCTTTTCTAACCATGCTTAGTTGTCAGGTGTTCAGAAACTCCTTCAAACAATGAAACTTCAGGGATAATTTAATATCTGAAATTCAAAATGTGCTTGAATAATAAATGGTGTAGAATGAGTTTGAGGCACAAAAAAATTGGGCTTTGAGAGTACCAGGTTGGAGAGTCATGTTTTTGCCAGTAGACAGTGGTCTCTCTGGGTGAGTCACTTAACTGATTCTTTTGTTGTCCATCTGTCACAGGGTAAACGACCTGCTTTTTTCCTTGGCAAAAGGACTGAATAAACATTGCCTAGGTTTTTCAAAGGATAATTTGATCCAAATGTTGAATGCCACTGAAAACAAATATAATAAGACGAAAGAGAAAGGCTCTGTCACTCTGACAGCTGGGAAAAACAAAACACTGAAATACTGTTTGTTCCACGTGCAATGGCAAATATTGTAATGGATTTTCCTTCCTTGAATAGACACTTTAACTGGCATTGTACAGACAAAACCAGTTTAAATTTTTAAAGTAAGTTTTGCCTTTTGTGTATTAAAATTGCTAGTGGATCACCAGTGAAATTTTGAACTCTTTTACCTGTAGTGATGATATGTTTGCAGTGAACCAATAAACTACACAGTCTCAACTGATTCCTATTGTGATTGAAATGTTTCCGAGACAGCTGGCCAGGATTACTGGAGGTATAATATGTGATGGAAGAACAGATAGACAGATGTCTTCTTCGTTTGAAGTTAACTGGTCTGCTTAGGACTCGACCTTTGACCTTATCCTTATGAGTACTCAGAACTAGTCAAATTAACTGTCCCCATTTTCCTTCTCTTTTAGCCACCAGAGAATATTTTTAGAGAAAAAATAGGATGTAATGGGTGTTAGGATCTCTTCTTAGGGGCCGTTGATAGTTTTAAATCCACTTTTCATAAGTTGTAAAACATAAAAAGTAGTGAAATGTTTTACTACTGAGACATTAGTTATCTTGCATGATAGTCTAGCTAGATAGGTTTATTGTCTCTCATACTTGTTTTGACCGGGTGATAAATCACTGTAGTCTGATCTTTCTCCTATAGTTTTGGATATCATTCTATTAGACAGCTAAAATTAAATGGCAAAAACCCTTAATATACCTATAGGATGTTAAGGTGCTTTGTCTATGGGGAAACAATGTTCCTCCCCACCCACACCCCAAAACAACATTGAAAGCAAGTGAAGGCAAGAGGCCTTTTTCCTAATTCTGAGCTGAGGTAAGCGGTGATAAGGAAATGCCCTCAAGGAAGTTTAAGTAGATCCAACTACCTAAGTATTATTTTTAAATTTCTTATTAAGGTATATCCTCTACAGAGTGAGATTGTGAAAGGAATAATTAGGTACCATATTATATATCCCTGGCAGCTAAAGTGGTTTAAATTTGTTCATACCTCTAATCTAATACAGCCATCCAGGTACCTAAAGTGGTTTAGGGTTGTCCATGCCTCTATCTTTAATACTGTCATCCAGTATTCCTGCCTTATATATTGTTTTGTATATGAAGGTCAGGTTGACAAAGAGATATTTAGGACAGAGAGTATTTTGAAAAAAAAAAAAGTCTTCAATGTAATAATGGCCCTTCACAAGTATAATCAGTTCAAGTCAGATGAAGATAAAAGACTAGAAGTTTTGACAATGCTGGTGTCTTTCCCATGAGAATCTCTTGCTTTGATCTACAACAAGAGGAAGATACAGTTCATCTACTGTGTGATGCACTTTGTAAATGCTCCTAAAATGTATTCCATGATGGAGTCCCCTGGTGTATACTTGATAAAAAGTATGCAATGTTACTTACAGCATCTATTCAACTTTAATGGGAAAGTAATTGTGATAGATATTGGGTATCACTGCTGGTTGACATTTACCTAAACTGCGTGTTTCCTTTTGCTTAAAGGCTACTAGTATAGGATGAAAATGCTTGTATGCTTTTCTATTTACATGTGAATATAAATAAGTGCATTTCTTTTTGAACATGTGTGTTACCTAGGCTGTCAGTCATTTGACTTTCTGATGATTCCATGTTCTACTTCAAGGTAATATTCATCTCAGTCATTTCCATTCACCTGGACATTTCTGGTTGTTGATGTCTTTGTTCCACTCCTTAGTAAGACTTGCTTAAATTCTAATTATTATAGTGGTCTCGGACTTCAAATTTTGGATGGACAATCTACTTACTTTATATGTATGAAAAACTATACATCATTCAGTAAAAGAGTAAAATAAAGTATTTGATACTTAACTACTGCTTAAGAGATCACTCTTCATTTAACTGGTATTAATCACATGAGGTTTATAAATTTGAAAGCTTATAGTCTTTCAAATGGAAGTGGCAGTCAAGAAATCAAATGACATATTGCATTGGGTAAAGCCGCTGCAACAGACCTCTTTAAAGCAAATACGTCACTTTGAGGACTAAGATGTGCCTGACCCAAGCCATGGTCTTTTCAATCACCTCACATGCATGTGAAAGCAGAAAAAAAAAGGAAGACCAAAGAAGAATTGACATGCTTAAACTATGTTGTTTGTGAAGAATACTGAATTCTACCATGGATGGCCAGAAGAATGAAAAAAATCTGTCTTGGAAGAAGTACAGCCAGAATGCTCTTTAGAAGTGAAGATGGTGAGATTTTGTCTCACTTTGGACATGTTATCAGGTGGGACCAATCCCTGGAAAAGGAAATGCTTGGTAAAGTAGCAGCTCAGCAAAAGAGAAGAAGACCCTCGATGAGATGGACTGACACAGTGGCTGCAACAATGGTCTTAAAACATTCCTACTATTTTGAAGATGGCACAGGACCCAGCGATATTTCATTCTGTTATACATAGGGTTCCTATGAGTCAAAAGTGACTTGACAGCACCTAACAACAACAATTCTTTCATTATTTTGAATGAAGATTCTGAAGAACTTTAAAAATGAGAAAAATAAAGAAGTCAGGGACTGAGTTTAGCATTTATATGAGAGTCATTGAAGGTAAGCTATGACCAAAAGTTAGGGAAAAGGAATTTTAGCTCTGGCTCTGCTACTTTTAGACTTATGACCTTGAGTGAGTTACTTAAATTCTATAAATTGGGGATAATATTATCTCTGCAACCAAGTTGTATAAGGATTACATAAAATCATATATATATCTATATATCTATAGATAAAGTACTTAATGGAATCTATATCACCATTGCTATCACCATCATCACTCTCACCAATTTTCATTTAAATCTTCTTTCCATTTAAGTATATTCTTAAAACAAGTAACTTATTCTTTCGTATATGGTTGATTTTGGAAACTCTGATTATATTTCTGAAAACACACAATTAGAATATGTGAATGGTCTACATAGGACTGTCTGATTATGTGTAGAAAATGCCAAAAACTTGGAAGCCATTTCTAATAATGTGCTCCCATTCAAAGATTTTCAGTAATAGAGACTCTGTTAAGCATTGTAATCCAGGCGGTGCTACAATGTGTGTGTGTGTGTGTATTTGCAGAAGCGGCAGGCGGATAAAGGAGATTGGGGAATAGGGAATGCTCTCTCTAACCCTATCTATCTCACCTTTTCCTCTCATGGGAAAATTAGGTCAAATAGAGAAAAACAAGCTTAGAAAAAGCCAAAAGGCCAGTGTATTACTAATTGGGTAAATAAACAGTATGTTATAAAAACCTTGTTAATTTGATATCAGGATCATTCAGAATAGCATGAAAGTTGCAGTAACTGCTATTCCCCAGGCTGTTAGATAAAGTTTACACATTAAAATCAGTCATTTAATCCAAAATACAAAACTATATATAATTTGAGGCGGAAATTGGGTCCCAAGGGTACCTTGGGTTACTAAATTGGTCAGATAACTTGAAGTGAATGTCACTGAACAGCTACGAATTAGCCCTAAGTGAAAAAATGATCCGTGATCTACTCTGATTACTTGTCAACAGCAGAAGAGGGAGCAGCTTAGACTATCCAGGAAGTAACCTTTGCAGATGACTTCTTCACATTGACAAGTAATCTGAACAATTTACTGTTTTTCTTTGAAGGGTCACATGTGCTTGGCTCTCCTAGAGGTTTAATGAGATACAAGCATCTGATACTCAACCTCTTTGCCTCAGAATTGCCCTTCTAGTCTAATTAACTACGTTTTATGGTATTTTTATTTGTTTTGTAGTCTTCTTTTTTGACCTTAATTAAAGGAGACAGTATGATAAAATGACTATTTCCTATGTGCACACACATTCATTGATGTTTGCAAGTTTAACGTGAGCTTCTGGATATGGGAAACCCTGGTGGTGTAGTGGGTAAGTGCTATGGCTACTAACCAGAGGGTCGGCAGTTCAAATCCGCCAGGTGCTCCTTGGAAACTCTATAGGGCTTTTCTACTCTGTCCTATAGGGTCGCTATGAGTCGGAATCGACTTGACAGCACTGGGTTTGGTTTGGTTCTGAATATGAATGTGGATCATTGGGTTGGAACATGCATTAGGTTCCAGATATCAAAGTTAGCTTTAGCTTGACTTTGTGAAATTCTAAAAGCAGCTGTGCTTGGTTGTACTTGCTTAGATCCCAACAGTGATTTAGTTCTGAGGATTATATATTTGTCTCTTATGTGTCAAAAGTCCTATCCCTTGTGACTTTACAACTCTGTTTTTGTATTTAATGTAAAAGCATGATAGCTTCGCAATGATGATTGTCAGCAGTTGTTATCATCTGTCAAAAGTTTTTCTCATGCGAAGGCAGAAAATCAAATGGATTATGACTGTTTTTTTAGTTGCTTCAAGGAATCTTACATGACACAAGGCAATAAAAAAAAAGAAAAAAAGAAATGGTAAAACGACTCCTTGACAAGCAACTTAGCATTCAGATAAATCTGTGATTTTATGCATATAACAGGACTGTCATTCACTCTGACAAAATAGCATATTTTCAAGTGTTATGTCAATTCACTTGTTTGACCCCTAAGTTGCTTTACCACCTGGCCCGGTAATTACATAGTTTTGCAGTTACTTGCTTGTTACTGGAGAAACAAAAAAACTGAACTGAGTTGATGACACCTGTGAAGAGTGTGAAAGGGATAGAGTTATTGTGTTTTTAGCGTTTCAGATTTTCCGTTGAAGGGTTGAGATTATCATCAAACTCTGGCGATCTGTCAAATCTGGGGAACCTAATCTCATTAAAAAGTGGTCAGTAGAATTATAGTGACTAACTTTTAGTTACCTAATATGCAGGTATACATACTAAGCTATATTTAGAAATAGAAATAATGATAATGTTGGAAGTAAGTGGAATCAACCACATAGAACTTTTGTAATAAGAAACATGCAACACTTATGGAACCATATAAAAAATGTGAATTGGGTTTTAAGAGTAATTCTCGTTACTAATATATTTGAAATTTCTAGGACTATAGGTTACCATCCCCCATGCATTTGTCTATATGTCATGCTGTGGGGGCTTGTGTGTTACTGTGATGCTGAAAGCTATGCCACCAGGACTCGAACAACAGCAGAGTCGCCCATGGGGGACAGGTTTCAACTGAGCTTCCAGACTAAGACAGACAAGGAAGAAGAAACTGGCAATCTACTTCTAAAAAAAATCTAGCCAGTGAAAACCTTTGGATAGCAGTGGAACATTGTCTGATATAGTGCCAGAAGATGAGCCCCTCAGGTTGGAAGGCGCTCAAAATATAACTGGGGAAAAGCTGCCACCTCAAAGTAGAGTCCACCTTAATGACCTGGGTAGAATTAAGCTTTCAGGACCTTCATTTGCTGATGTGACATGACTCAAAATGAGAATAAACAGCTGCAAACATCCATTAATAATTGGAATGTGGAATGAACAAAGTATGAATCTAAGTAAATTAGAAATCATCAAAAATGAAAAGGGATGCATAAACATTGATATCCCAGGCATTACTGAGCTGAAATGGACTGATATTGACCATTTTGAATTGGACAATCATATGGCCTACTATTATGGGAATGAAAAATTGAAGAGGAATGGCATTGCATTCATCATCGAAAAGAACATTTCAAGATCTCTCCTGAAATACAACACTGTCAATGATAAAATAATATCCATATGCCTACAAGGAATACCAGTTAATATGGCTATTACTCAAATTTATGCACCAACCACTAAGGCCAAAGATGAAGAAATTGAAAATTTTTACCAACGTCTGCAGTCTGAGATTGATCAAACATGGAATCGAGATGCATTGATAATTCCCGGTTATTGGAATGCAAAAATTGGAAACAAAGAAGAAGGATTGGCAGTTGGAAAATATGGCCTTGGCGATCGAGTGATAGAATTTTGGAAGAACAATGACTTCATTGCAAATAAATTTTTAAAATAAATAAACAGCGACTACACATAAAAAAAAATTTTTTTTTTTTTTATGCATGTGGATCTTGCCAGGTGGAATACACAGGAATCAAATCTACTACATCTGTGGAAAGAGACAATGGAAAAGCTCAATATCATCAGTCAGAACAAGGCCAGCGACTGACTGTGGAACAGATCATCAATTGCTCATATGCAAATTCAAGTAGATGCTGAAAAAAATTAAAACAAATCTACAAAAGCCAAAGTACAACCTTGAGTGTATTCCACCTGAATTTAGCGGCTATCTAAAGGACAGATTTGATGTACAGATCACTAATGACTGAAGATCAGATGAATTGTGGGATGACATCAAGGACATCATACATAAAGAAAGCAAGAGGTCATTAAAAAGACAGCAAAGAATGAAAAGAGCAAAATGGATGTCAGCAGAGACTCTGAAACTTGCTCTTGAACGTCAAGTAGCTAACGTGAATGGAAGAAATGATCAAGTAAAAGAGCTGAACCAAAGATTTTAAACAGCAGCTTCAGAAAGCAAATGAATGACATGTGCAAAGACCTAGAGTTAGAAAACCAAAAGAGAAGAACATGCTAGACATTTCTCAAGCTGAAAGAACTGAAGGAAAAATTCAAGCCTTCAGTTGGCGTATTGAAGGATGCTATGGGCAAATACTGAAGGATACAGGAAACATCAAAAGAAGATGTAAGGAATACACAGAGACACTGTACCCAAAAGAATTGGTTGACATTCAATCATTCAGGAGGTAGTATATGATTAAGAGTTGAGGGTACTAAAGGAAGAAGTTCAAGCTGCACTGAAGACACTGACAAAAAACAAGGCTCCGGGAATTGATGCAATACCAATTGAGATATTTCGACCAACAGATGCAGTGCTGGAGATGCTCACTAGTCTATGCCAAGAAAATTGGAACAGAACTACTTGGCCAACCAATTGGAAGAGATGCATATGTATGCCTATTCCAAAGAAAGGTGATCCAACAGTATGTGGAAATTATCTAACAATATCATTAATATCACACAAAACTAAAATTTTGCTGAAGATAATTTAGTAATGGCTGCAGCAATACATTGACGGGGAACTGCCAGAAATTCAAGCCTGATTCAGAAGACAGCATGGAACAAGGGATATCATTGCTGGTGTCAGATGAATCCTGGCTGAAAGCAGAGAATACCAGAAAGATGTTTACCTGGGTTTCATTGACTATGCAAAGCATTCGACTATGTGAATAATAACAAATTATGGATAACGTTGCAAAGACTGGGAATTCCAGAATACTTAATTGTGTTCATGAGGAACCTGTATATAGATCAAAAGGAAGTTAGCTTTTCAGACAGAACAAGGGGATACCGCATGGTTTAAATTCATTCAGGAAAGCTGTGTGTCAGGGTTGTATCATTTCACCATACTTATCTAATCTGTATGCTGAGCAAATAATCCAAGAGGCTGGACTATATGAGTAAGAAGGGGGCAACAGGATTGGAGAAATACTCATTAATAACCTGTGTTATGCAGATGACACAACCTTCCTTGTTGAAAGTGAAGAGGGCTTGAAGTGCTTACTAGTGAACATGAGATACTACAGTCTTCAGTATGGTTTACACCTCAGCATGAAGAAAACAAAAATCCTCACAACTGGACCAAAAAGCGACATCATGATAAACAGAGAAAAGTTAGAAATTGTCAAAGATTTCATTTTACTTGGATCCACAATCAATGCCCATGGAGAAAAGGAGTATGGGATTGCCTTGATAACTGCTTGCCAAGTGATGGAACACCCATTTCAATAAAGAGGTTAGAGGCCTATAACTTATTGATAGGGTGAGCCAGTGTGAAACCACCACATCAGCAAAAGCCACCAAACTCAGATGGATCCAGAATGAACCAGAGTGAATCCAGGGACACCACTCCACCATTACCTGTGGCGGAGCATGCAAGAAGGTCTCCTTTTCTCCTCTCTTTGACTCCTTTCCCCAACACTGGAGGAGGAAACTCCCGGAAAAATTGATTTCTGCAAGAATCCATTAATCATAGCTTAGCTCAATTTGATTTTATACTTGATGGGAATCTTGTCAGAGGAACTGCTTCTGCACCTACCTAAATTTTTTTTTCCTGTTAGGAAAAAGAAATTGTATTGGCAAATATGATTTCTACAGTCCTGTCTATCTCTATGGAAACTCTGGTGGTGTAGTGGTTAACCAAGAGGTCAGCAGGCACTCCTTGGAAACTCTGTGGGACAGTTTTACTCTGTCCTATGGGGTCGCTATGAGTCGGAACTGACTCGACGGCAGTGAGTTTGGTTTGGTGGGTTTTGTCTATCTCTATTTAGAGGCTGCAATTTGATACTTATCTGCTATTTTCATGGCTATATGACATTTATTCAACAGTTACATCTTGGTCTTCTGAGCTCAAGCATCACTGTATATTTAACTTTGTTGTATCTGTCATTAGGTGCCATCAAGTAGCTTTTCAACTGATAGCAACCCCATATGATGGAACAGAACTGCCCCATGTGGTTTTCTTGGCTAGAATCACTATGGAAGCAGATCACAAGGTCTTTCTCCTGCAGAGCCAATAGCTGAGCCCAAACTTCCATCCTTTCCGTTAGCAACAAAGGGCTTAACCATTACACTGCTGCATGGACAAATTTTCTTGAACCAGTCATTGACTGATTACTTTACCAGGGCCTCTCTTTCTCTCTCCCTGCCTCTCTTTTAGCATTAATTTTCCTTAGAAGGAAAACCTTTCTTTTCAAGTTGTATCTCTTTATTACAGGTGGATATTGTCTTCTAATTCCCCTCCCTCTTTAATCTGTCATTTCCCAGATTTTGTCTCCCTTTTCCTACAATGATTTTGCCTTACAAAAACCTCAGAGAGCCATCTGCAAAAGCAGAAGCCTCCATGAAGGAAGGCAGCAAATTAAGAATGTAAAGCCAGAACCCTTTTTAGCATATGAGTAGAAAGATTAGAAATTGTTATGCATTAACAATTTTTATTCAATCATGCTTTCCTTCTGGTTGGGACTTGTGGCCCCTGGAAATAAATGAATATCTTTTGTCCAGATACAATCTGTATTTCTGGTCCACAACTCATTTTCCATCTTTTTCTCTTGGGAATGTACGTATTTCCTTTCTTGTTTTTCTACAGCTATGTCTGACTATAGTCATCAGGGACATACAAATTAAAATCACAGTAAGATATATTAATTACCTTTCAGAATGGTTACAATAAAGAAACAGATAATACCAAGTATTGAAAAGGATATGGAACAAATGAACTCTAAAAAAATTGTGCTAAGTATATTGTCCTCAGTCTGTACTGATGCCCTTCTAGGGATCTATGCCACACTCTTCTCCTGTGATTTGTGCTGAGGAGTCCACTTCTCTTCCCATGATGCTTTTTGTTAATTAAAGAGAAGACTGTGCCAATTGCTGGATGATTGACATGCTATCAGATATCACTAGCCTGTGACTCCAACACAAGTCAATCTTCCTTCAACACAGAGTCAAACTATGACACGGGCCTTAATCCTACAGATTGGAGAAGCCCATTTTTTCCACTGGGTCTCTCTCCTTAGATACTTGAAAAATGCTTACATGTGCTGCTTATATGTCTTGAGGTCACTTGTCATCTCAATTAGCCATTTTTGTTTTGAAATATGCAAGCTTCGGAGCACTTCGGGTTATTGCCTTTTCCCAGATTCTTTGATAACTCTATAAAAATTCACTCTAAGTGTACGTTTCAGCTCCATTTTAAGTCTCTAAAATCTAAGGCATATTGACAGCCAGTTTGTTTTGCTTAATGAAGCCTTTGAATGCCTAGAGTCAACAATAGTCCAATACAAAGCAAAGTAGATGACTAGTGGAAGAAGTTATTCATAGGACTCAGAGGCCCTAAACCAACCTCTGGACATGGGGTCTATTCCTGGTAAGTTTTCACAAGTTGTGGCCCAACCTAAATCTCATCTATGTGAATGTCCAAGTGTTTCCCTATCTCTGAGTTCAGGTTCCCAACTATCTAGTCCCCAAAAGAACATGTCCCTTCTTTTCCCTCTAATGCCCACTTGTTTTAGTTTTCTAGAGCTGCTATAAGAGAAATACCACTAGTGGGTGGCTTGTTGTTGTTAGGCTGTTGTTATGTACAGTCAGGTCAATTCCAACTCATAGTGACCCTATGCATAGCAGAACAAAACACTGCCCAGTTCTGCACCATTCTCACAATTGTTGCTATGCTTGAACCCATTGTTGCAGCCACTGTGTCAACCCATCTCGTTAAGGGTTTTTCTCTTTTTTGATGACCCTCTACTTTCCAAGCACGGTGCCCTTGTCCAGGGACTGATCCCTCCTGATAACATGTCCAAAGTATATGAGACATAGTCTCTCCAATCTTGCTTCCAAGGAGCATTCTGGTTGTACTTCTTCCAAGACAGATTTGTTCCTTCTTTTGGTAGTCCATGACTATAAAGAACAAAAATTTATTTTTTCACAGTTCTGAAAGCTGAAAGTCCAAACCAGGACATCATGTTTATTCTTTCCTTGTCGATATCCCCAGGTGTTCCTTGGCAATTCTCAAATGGCATCTGTCTTCCCCTTTGTGTGTGTTTTCCTGTGTCTGTTCTCTTTTTCTGATTCAAAAGTGATTAGGCTTAGGATCTACCTTACAGTGGCATGAGTTCAGCTGATTTATTACATTAAATTAGATTGCATTATGGAAGGTGATTACACGGCAATTTACATTAGATTATATTCTACAACAGCAGCTAGGCCAAACAACTGAGAACCATTGACACATAAAATTAACTGTCACACTATGTATCTCCAAGAACCATGGGTGTATATTTGCCTTACATTTGTGGAACTTCTCTCAGACAAACAGACAGAAGTTTTGCTTTAAAAGTAAATTGATGTCTTTGCCACCAGAAACTAAATACAGCTACCTGTTGCCTTCAAGTAGAATCTGACTCACAGTGACCATATAGGACAGAGTAGAGCTGCCTCACAGAGTTTTCAAGGAGTGGCTAGTGGATTTTTGGTTAGCAGCCAAGTTTTTAACCACTATGCCACCAGGCCTCCTCAAACTATAGCTAGCAAGTTTTAAATGGCCATTCTTCTGCACAACCAAAAACCAAACCAAACAAACCAACAAACACAAGTCCAAAATCAATCAATCAATAGAATTGTTCTGTTTTCCTAGTTGAACTTGTTAACCTTAGGATAAAACAGCTTTCCTGCTCTCTTATCTGAAGCTCTGTAGCTGCCTTCTCTTTGCAGGAACCTTCTCTCAGTAGGTCACATTTGTCCCTTAGGATCAGGATGCTTAGAGATGAAGTGGTAGGGGAGGAAAATGTTTCAAAACCACTTTACAAGAGGAGTCCATCTTGGGTGTGATTCACAATTTTCTTAAATGTAGAAAACATGAAATACATGATATTCTCATGTAATCCCATTACATGATCACCCTCTCTCCCTATCTAACCAACTGACTAGTATTCCCTCAAGATGATTTCCCCATCTCAGCATTTCATACACTGACTTGTGCCTATTCACTTATTTGTAGCAATTATTAGACTAGTACAGTGCCTAACACATAGATAAATAGCTGTTGTCGAGTTGACTCCAATTCATGGAGAGCTTATATACATATTGTCTAGTCCTTCATCATCCTCATGATCTCTGGAAAATTTGAGTCCATCACGTGGTGATTGTGCCAATCCATCTCACCAAGTGTCCCCCTCATCCTCGCTGGTCCTCTGCTCCACTAACATGGTGTCCTCCTCCAGCAACTAATCCCTCCTTATTATTCCCGAAGCAGGATAATTGAATAATATTTTTTTTGACCCATAGGGCTTTCATTGGCTACTTTTTGTAATTAGATTACCAGGCCTTTCTTCCTAGTCTAACTTAGTCTGGAAGGTCCACTGAAACCTGTTCACCATGGTATTTTAAATACTGGTGGCATAGCTTCCAACACCACAACAACAAGCAAGCAAAACACAGTATATCAAACTGACAGATGGGCGGTGGCCCAGTATATAGGTGACATTTAATGAATATTTTGGGGATAAGCAAATGTTTATGACATATCAAATACTATGTGGATTAATAAGAACTAATTTTAGAAATTCTAGTCTTAACACCTGAGCTACAAATGAAATATGTAGAACTATCTATTTGGATAACAAAGAAGGATGCAATATAGAATAAGATAACAAAATGCACAGCATTGGTAAAAATTTCTACCATGAAGAGTTGTAAAACACTGTAATCTGTGTATATGTGTGTGTGTGATTAGTTTAAAACAAGAGAATAAATGGAAGAAATAATGAAGAATAGAAGCACATCAAAGTAGTATAAGGTTCTGGAGATATTTCATGGAGAAAAAGAAGTTGATCTGAGCTTTTAAGAAGTGATTTAAATGTGCAAAGCTGAAAAGCAGAAGGAAGAGGGAACATTCAAAGCTGGGGTACTATTTTATGACAAGAGAATGAAATTAATGAGTTTGACATATGGCCAGGGGAATTTCAAGTTGTTTGTGGAGGTCTCTTTAGAGAAAGGAAAACAAAGGTAAGAAAATAAACTTAGTGCAGGTCGCTGGACAGGACCTGTGCAAGCGAGAAGCCCTGAAGTTTGCACTGCATTAAGTTCTGGTACATATTCCTCTGACTTTGGTAAAGTGGCCAGTGCAAATGGGACTCAGAAAAATGCTGGCAGGAATTAGGAGGAGCGAGGCTGGAGAGAAAAGGTGAGATTCAAAAGGCATTAAGATCCCAGGATATTATATTTAAGCCTGATTCTCACACATTGCCAAGGTATGGACATTTTCCAGCAGTGGCACGGAGCGTGGAAACTAGTATCTTGTAAAGGTTCATTTAGGGATAGAGTGCGGTGAGGGAAGGGTGGAAGTAAGGATCTCTATCAGAAGAATATATATATGTGTGATTCAAACATGAGGTAATAATCATTTTTCCTGACTTCGTGCACTGCACCATATTTAGGAATTATGTTTTTTATGAATTCTACACAGTTTTGCTAGTGCTCAAAATGACAAAATGCAACATTGCTTTGGAAGAAAGCAGCTACATGCAGGGAAGAAAATATTACTTCTATTAAAAGCATTTTATTTAATGAGTTTTTGAGAATAATAATTAATGAATTGGAGCTTTTATAGTTCGTAGTCTAATAATTACTGGATAAGTTAGACGTAGCATTCTCTGTCTGAGATGTTTTAAACCAAATGTGAAAATTATGAAGAATTTCCTTTTGTTTTGATTTTGATTGACATGTGTGTACTGAAAGGTGTTGGACCCAAGTCTCTTATCACATTCCCCTCTGTGCTCAGAGCTGCCATAAACTTCACTGAGAGCTTCATGCAGGCAGAGTCCTGGAGTCTCTGAAATTTATAAAGGGGAATTAGGCATGCTATCCTGGTTCTTCAACTGTCACATAAAGCTGAAATTATTATTTTTTTTAATCCAGGGAAAACAAAATGTTTTCTAACAGAGATACTTTCTTGAATTAGATGAGATAAAAAAAAAATTATGTGGGAAAAGAAACTTTATGATGACTCTTAAAAAAAGTCTGCAGAGCTGTTTTTATAAGGAAAAATCAGCATGCTCTATCAGAGGGGAGTTTTGTGCAGAATGCTTATGTCCAGACTTTTGGGCAGAACTAGAAAGAAGGTAAATGTTAAATTAAAAAGTAGAACCGAAGTGACATCTTTTAAAATGCACATGCGAAACACCGCCTAACTTTGTTAAAAGTATTGGAGAAAAATAGTGGGAGGAATAGACTATTCATTGGTGAGAAGATACCGCTCCTCAGGTTTCTTATTAGCTGCAATGGCACTGTAGAGATTATGTGTAACCTAGATTGGAACCTTGTTTGAAAAAAATAGGGAGCCCTGGTGGCCCACTGGTTAAAGCACTTGGCTGCTGACTGAAAGATCAGTGGTTCGAACCCACCAGCCACTCCACAGGTGAAGGGGTGGCAGTCTGCTTCCATAAAGATTAAAAAATTACAGCCTTGGAAACCCTATGTGGCAGCTACACTTTGTCCTATAGGGTCTTTGTGAGTCAGAATCAACTTGATGGCAACAGATCTTGAAAAAAATGCAGCTATAGGCAGTCCCTGGATTATGAACACCTGGCTTACAGAGAACTCCTACTGAAGAATGGACTGCCACTAAAACAAACAAACAAAAAGAACTCTTGGCTGTTGAGTCGATCCTGACTCGTAAGGACCCAAAGAGCAGAGGAGTACTGCCCCGTAGGGTTTCCAAGGAGCCACTGGCGGATTTGAACTGCCAACCTTTAGGTTAGCAGCTGAGCTCTTAGCTACCCACTGTGCCACCAGGGCTTCCCCTAGTATATTAAAAATTTAAGTTAAATACAATGGTTTGTAATAGCAAATACATGCACTACTTTGAGTGGTTTGAAAGTGTTTCTTAAGTAATTTTTAAGCATAGAAAGGTAAAATATATATTATATGATAAGACAAACATTTGACTGACACGAAATAAGAGCCGTATGTACCTGCTCTGACTTGCCTATAAATTTGACTTAAAGGCAGACTTAGGAATGGATGTCATTCATAACTTGGAGACTGCCTGTACTAAATAAAAAATCTTGGGATACTTGGAGAAATTTGAATATAAGTTAATTACCAGGAATTAGCATTTTCATGTACTTAGAAACTACAGCTTGGACCACTTTCTTGCTGCTATAGCTGCTATGGTTTGTGTTAATGTGTGTGTGTGTGTGTGTGTGTGTGTGTGTGTGGTAGGGGTGGGTGGAAAGAGTGAGAGGAATATTTTAAAGGATTCCGTACAACATGCCCTCATTTTATGAGCTCTCATTTAAAAAAAAATTTTTTTTTTAGCTTTTTTTTCCTCCCTTTGAATATCTTTCTCCTACTATTTTGTTTCTCTGGGGCCTTTTGAGCTTCTCTCTAGAGCTACCAGAAGAAAACTCAAAAATTTATGTTCCTTTTTTATGCAGAAGAATAATAAGCTTTCAGACCATGCCAACTTTGTCTTTCACAAGCAAAAAGGACTTTTAAGGTATTTCCTTAAAAAAAACAAAAGTTTTTACCTTGAGTCTCTACCATTAACGTTTTAACAGCATAAAAAAAGCAAGTGGAAAGCTTTGAAATTTGAGCTTTTCTTTAAATTATTTCCTCTGCCACATACAGTTGTTGGTTAGGGATGGAGGAAGCAGGAAATCATTTATTCCTTTGTCTAATAATAATCCTAGATGCTGAGGCTCCCCACCATTCCAATATCCTTGGTATTTGGATGCTGCTTATTACCTGTGGTTCAAAAATACTACATGCATTGTCATCCCTGGCCTCTACTTGCTTGCTACTATATTTGATGGGTAGGCTTATTTTTTCTTTGACTCTGGGCTTAATCCTTCTATTCTTCTGTTTATTGACTTTTGCTTGTTAAATCCTACAAGCTCTTTTTCAATAAATTCTAGATCATAGAGGCCTCTAACTATGTTTACCTTGCCCCACTTATATGTGAAACCATAGGTGCTGTCACTGGGTGACAAAGATGAAGGCAATGAAGACCATGGGACATAGAACTGTTGTTTCTACTCTGCAGGCCTGTGAGGAACTGGAAGTTCTAGACCACCACATGACCTCATGACCACAGCATATCAGGAAACATTCCCCTCTCCATATTTTTGTGCACATAATTTCTTTAAGTGCTTCTATGCCAAGCATTTTCCCCATATAGAGGAAAATAATTAGTCTGTGCATCTGTCTGTCAATAAAGAGTTCATTATACTACAAAAATCTGTCCTTCCACCTCACAATATTCCTCTCAGGTAAGGGTCTTGGTTTCCTAGAGCTGCTATAGCAAGTACCACAAAGTGGATGGCTTTAAATATCAGAAATTTATTTTCTCATCTTTCTGGAGGCTAGCGATCCAAACCAGGGTATTGACCATGTCAATTTCTTCTGAATCTTTGAGAAGGGAACTGTTCCATGTCTCTCTTTGTTTCTGGTGGCTGCCAGCAATCCTTGGCATTCCCTTGCTGCTTGTAAATGGATCTTCACATGGCTTCTTTCCTCTAGGTGTTTCTCTCTCCTTGTCAGTCCTCGCCTTTTATAAGACATCACTCAGAAGAGATTAGGACTAGGACCCACACTACTCAAGTGTAGCTTAATTGATAATATTTTCAAAGAAAGATCCTATTTCCAAGCAAGGTCACATTCACAAATATGTAGGTTAGGACTTCAGTGTACCTTTTTTGGGGGTAGAATTCAATCCGTAACAGTGTAATTACCACTATCTTTATTACAAAAATGAAGGAGCTGAGTATCAGAGCAGTGAAATGACACGGGATCAAAATTTACATTGGTGAGGGAGCTGGGCACAAGGTCTGGGCTGCCTGCCTCTAGCTGTTGTTTTAGCATGATGTTAAAATTTATTAAAAATGTTATCTTTATGCTTGCACATGTCTCCCTCTATTACCTTCTCCAGCCTCAACCTCAAGTGGGGTCACATGACCCCATTTACTGCATCAGGCAGAAGAACAGGGGGCAAGACATTCTTCTCTGTTTCCTGACCACCCTGACTACTGTAAAGCTGTACTGCTCATGAGACCTCCTGAGAGTCTGTGAGAATCTGCTCTCTGACTCACTAGGGAAAAAGAATCAGGGTTAACACTGTAACTAAAATTTCTTGCTGCTCTTTTCTCTTTTACATTAAAGGTCTCTTCTAACAAAATATGAATATAAGATGCATGTTCAAGGTGGTGAGAGAGCCTTGAGCTGCAGAGTAAAAATATGATTATTGTAAATCATTTACTCATCTTCTGCTACCTTAACCCACCTGAGAGCCCTAACATCAGCACCATTGCACCAGTTTTGCCCATCTTATTCCAGAGGTCAATGCTATTGAACTTGTTTCCAAATGCTTCATTTTTGCTCTTCCCACTGTCTCTGGACTTTAATTAATCAATTAACATATATTTTTGAGATCCAATTAAGTTCTCAGTACTATGTTTGAGGACACAAAAGAAGCATGGGACTAGTGCCTGTCATTAAGGAAATTACAATCTAAGTTACAAGACAAAGTGAACTTAATAAAAGAAAGATCAGATAAGAGAAAATGCAGTAATTCAGTATAGGATGGTAAACTATTCAATAGAGAGAAGAAGTAAATAAGAGAGATAAGCAACCAAATATTTGCTGTCCAGTCTACTACTACTCTGGAGACTCCCCGTGTGTCAGAGTAGAACTGTGCACCATGAAGTTTTCAATGGTTGATTTTGTGGAAGTAAATCACCAGGTCTTTCTTCCAAGATGCCTCTGTTGGATTCGAGCCTCCAACATTTTGGTTTGCATGTGAGCATGTTAACACTTTGCAGCACCTAGGGACTCCAAAGAGAGAGACCTTGAAGTAGATAGTGATCAGAAATTAAGAACTGACGCTGGTGAAGGGATAAGAAGGAAAACTTATGAGTATGTAAATTTCTTGCCTGAGAGCTTAGAATTTTGGTGGTACCTGGGAGAGGAATATGAATACAAAGGGGTGGAGTCAAGTTCTATATTTGGGAGCCGGGAGGCTCAGGAAAGGATTAATGTATATTTCCAGTGATCTCAATGTCTGGGGTTCCTTTGAGTTATGCAACTTTCACAGACCTTCTTCAGACCATTTTCACCAATTCAAGTGTTCTAAGCTTTTTATTCTTTACAACAATATATGGGAAGGAGCAAAGGAAACACTCAAGGATCTTTCTTTCCAACTATGTTTCCTAATCACTTTCTTATTTGATGGCAGCACCGATTGGAATTGTCAATACTTAGAAACAAGCAACTTCTTCCCATTTATCGAACTACTATCAAGAAAGAAGATAGATAGACAAAATTATTCCCACCTATCTCAGGAAAAAAAGGGGGCAAACCTACATTCAAAGTGTCTTCAGAAGGGCTAAACATATAATCCTAGAGTTCAGCATTTGAGCATTCAAAAGACTTAACACAATTCTGTATATGTCCTTCAAAATTTTTATAAGTTCTCAGAAATATGTTGGTAGCATACTTCAAAAATATTTGACCATTTTTAGTCAATGGACCAAAGTTTAACTGATGAACTAAAAGGATAAGGTCTATGCTTGTAGTAATAATACAACACTTTGTACTTCTGATAATCCTTTTATCTGAGGAGCTCAAGGCACATTAAAGGAAAAATAGAAATAGGGGGAATGAGAGTAATAATAGCACAGTTAAAGCAAGTGTAGAAATATTCTGTATAGATCAAGGTTGAGAATTTCCAAAGTGGTTACAATAATGTAAAGGCATCGTTCCTAGATCTCATACACAAATGTGGCGGCCCCTGCAGAGCTGCAGCAGAAAACACAGCTTTGAAATTGAAACTACAAAAATATTCCCCAAAAGAACATCGGTCTGGCTCTAGCTCCTTAGGACACATCGTTACAGTATCTTTTGAACCCTTGTACAATATTATCTCTATTCACTAGTGAAGCTTTGGATGTTATTGTCCAAACAAAATTGTGAGAAAATCTTCACCAAGTTAAAAAGATTTAACAACCCATCCTCCGTGAGTATAATTACGTAGAAATGCAGACAGAATTTAGCCACAGAAGAGAGGTGATTTCCCAAAGTGTTCTATGGTCCTTTTGAAATACTTACAGCTATAAGGCCAGAGCTGTACATGGACAAACATTTAAAAAAGGCTGTCCACGATTACACTTTGTGGGAATGCTATATAATCAAACTTTTATATTTTTTTGTTCCCCAGGAAACACTTATTAACATATTTTGGGACGCCAGTGTTTTCTGAGGACATAGTTTGGGAAAAGTGGCATTGTGGAAATAAATTTTTTCCAAATACTAGTCATATGACCTTAGATGTTCTAAGCCTCAGTTCATTTGCCAAAAAGTGAGGATTTTGGAGTAGATAGCACAATCTTTAGTTCTTGCTGGCAGTAAAATTCGGTGATTGTATTTGAACCATTCGTTTAGAGCTTGTTGTTGTTGTTGTTAGGTGCTGTTGAGTCGGTTCCGACTCATAGCGACCCTATGCACAACAGAACAAAACACTGTCAGTCCTACACCATCCTTACAATCGTTGTTATGCTTGAGCTCACTGTTGCAGCCACTGTGTCAATACACCTCATTGAGGGTCTTCCTCTTTTCCGCTGACCCTGTACTCTGCCAAGCATGATGTCCTTCTACAGGGACTGATCCCTCCTGACAACATGTCCAAAGTATGTAAGACGCAGTCTCGCCATCTTTGCCTCTAAGGAGCATTCTGGCTGCACTTCGTCCAAGATAGATTTGTTCGTTCTTTTGGCAGTCAGTGGTATATTCAATATTCTTCACCAACACCACAATTCAAAGGCATCAATTCTTCTTCGGTCTTTCTTATTCATTGTCCAGCTTTCACATGCATATGATGCGATTGAAAATACCATGGCTTGGGTCAGGTGCACCTTAGTCTTCAGGGTGACATCTTTGCTCTTCAACACTGTGAAGAGGCCCTTTGCAGCAGATTTACCCAATGAAATGCATCTTTTGATTTCTTGACTGCTGCTTCCATGGCTGTTGATTGTGGATCCAAGTAAAATGAAATCCTTGACAATTTCAGTCTTTTCTCCGTTTCTCATGATGTTGCTCATTGGTCCAGTTGTGAGGATTTTTGTTTTCTTTATGTTGAGGTGCAATCTATACTGAAGGCTGTGGTCTTTGATCTTCATTAGTAAGTGCTTCAAGTCCTCTTCACTTTCAGGAAGAAAGGTTGTGTCATTTGCATAACGCAGGTTGTTAATGAGTCTTCCTCCAAACCTGATTCCCCGTTCTTCTTCAGATAGTCCAGCTTCTGGTATTATTTGTTCAGCATACAGATTAAATAGGTATGGTGAAAGAATACAACCCTGACACACACCTTTCCTGACTTTAAACCAATCAGTATCCCCTTGTTCTGTCCTAACAACTGCCTGTTGATCTATGTAAAGGTTCCTCATGAGCACAATTAAGTGTTCTGGAATTCCCATTCTTTGCAATGTTATCCATAGTTTGTTATGATCCACACAGTCGAATGCCTTTGCATAGTCAATAAAACACAGGTAAACATCCTTCTGGTATTCTGCACTTTCAGCCAGGATCCATCTGACATCAGCAATGATATCCCTGGTTCCACGTCCTCTTCTGAAATGGGCCTGAATTTCTGGCAGTTCCCTGTTTATATAGTCCTGCAGCCATTTTTGAATGATCTTCAGCAAAATTTTGCTTGTGTGTGATATTAATGATATTGACCAATGACTTCTTCTTCATTGCAAGTACCTTCTTTCACCAACATAAACGGCGACTATACACATGGACCTCCCCAGATGAAACACACAGAAATGAAGTTGACTACATCTGTGGAAGGAGACGATGGAAAAGCTCAATGTCATCAGTCAGAACAAGGACAGTGGCTGACTAGGGAACAGACCATCAATTGCTCACACGCAAGTTCGAGCTGAAACTGAAGAAAATCAGAGCAAGTCCATGAGAGCCAAAATATGACCTTGAGTATATCTCACTTGAATTAAAAGACCATCTGAAGAATAGATTTGATGCATTGAACACTAATGACCGAAGACCAGATGAGTTGTGGAATGACATCAAGGACATCATCCATGAAGAAAGCAAAAGGTCACTGAAAAGACAGGAAAGAAAGAAAAGACCAAGATGGATGTCAGAGGAGACTCTGAAACTTGCTCTTGAGTTTCGAGCAGCTAAAGCAAAAGGAAGAATTCATGAAGTAAAAGAACTGAACAGAAGATTTCAAAGGGCA
Organism: Loxodonta africana; assembly: GCF_030014295.1. NCBI lineage: Eukaryota > Metazoa > Chordata > Mammalia > Proboscidea > Elephantidae > Loxodonta > Loxodonta africana. Next base: position 126,060,988 of record NC_087344.1, read on the forward strand.
TCTCGAGAAGACAAAGTAGAGTATTATAATGACATGTGCAAAGAGCCGGAGATGGAAAACCAAAAGGGAAGACCATGCTCGGCGTTTCTCAAGCTGAAAGAACTGAAGAAAAAATTCAAGGCTTGAGTTTCAATAGTGAAGGTTTCCATGGGGAAAATATTAAACTATGCAGGAAACATCAAAAGAAGATGGAAGGAATACACAGAGTCATTATACCAAAAAGAATTAGTTAATATTCAACCATTTCAAGAGGTGGCATATGATCAGGAACCGATGGTACTGAAGGAAGAAGTCCAAGCTACTCTGGAGGCATTGGCGAAAAACAAGGCTCTAGGAATTGATGGAATATCAATTGAGATGTTTCAACAAACAGATGCAGCACTGGAGGTGCTCACTTGTCTATGCCAAGAAATATGGAAGACAGCTTCCTGGCCAACTGACTGGAAGATATCCATATTTATGCCTATTCCCAAGAAAGGTGATCCAACCCAATGTGGAATTTAGAGCTTAGCATCTGTAAATACACCACATGGGCCTGATGCTAAACTCACCAGAATTAATATATTCATAAGAAAGTTGAATTCATAAGGAAAAAAACAAAAAACAAAAATAAAACATTAGTGATTCAGACTTACCTACACATTCTTGTTCAGGAGAAATTTCTTATTGTCCCAAAGGAAGAATTTGTCAATTTTTGAATTTCCTTGTGAACACTTTAATGAATAAATTTTTTACAGCAATAAAATTGTATAAATGTTTGGTGAAAAATGATAGCGCTTTTCATGGAAGATCAATACATAACATGCAAAGAGCATTTCCAGTAGTGAGCATTTCCAGTAGTTAGCATTCCCGTCTAATTTCTAGGAGGAGGCAGCAAAGCTCTTTCATATTAATCAGTGAATCAAGAGTACATTGTGTTTGTCTCTGCTGGAAATCTGCTATGGAATACAAAAATTCTGAAAAGTCCCAAGTGTTTTCCTTGCAAATTCAGCTCCCTCTTTTGCTCAGTCACCCAAGGTTATAGAACGTGTTCAGAGTTGTAAAATCAAGGAGAAAATTCATTCAAACAATATTTTGGAGCCAACTACTTAGAAAAGTACAATAGAAACTTCCAGATAATTTTATTGGGACACTTCACTGATCTAATAAGAAAATGCCACTGTATTTCTACTCTATCTTCATGACGTACTTTACTACAATGGTTTCCAAACTGGCTGCAAATGAAATCAACTGAGAACATTAAATGAAAATCCTGACCCCTAGCTGAAATTTTAGAAGCAGAATATCTGATTGCGGGACTAGGGATTCATTTTTTACTGCTCCCCAAATAAACCTTACGGAGTCGGCTAGGTACCAGTACGCAGACTACAGTATGGGATCCAGATAGGAGCACCTTGTCTTGCAGATTGTGATCCTCTTAGAAATGGGAATATTCCTACTCAGTTTACCGAGAAGTTTTTGAATTCTGAGAGTATTTTAGGACAACTATTGCTAGTTCATGGGCCAGCTGTGGACATTGTTGTTGCCTGTTTAACTAGCTGGTTATTGCTGTGGCTGATCACATATATTTCCCTTTAAATTCAGCACTTTAGACCATTTGTGTAAATATCTTTTGTAGCCACAGCTTACTTATCTGTTAGAGAAAATGAGAAGCCCAGTTTTGCAAAAGAAAACTGGCATCCTTATATCTGAAGGCTCAGGCTGAAAAATAATGACAAAAAAGAAAGGGAAAGATTTAAGCCTTTCTGTCACTAGTGATTGGTATGCCATTTGATAATTCACATGAACCTCTTTGTACCTCAATATCTCTACTGGTAGAATGGGGAAGATAGGACAGGCAGGAGGCAAGTGTAGGATAGAGAAGATGATTATAGCTTCTGCTTCCAAAGGAAGGAGGAGCAAATATTTGTTGAATACCTATTATATGCCTGATTTTCTGCTTGGCAGTTCTACATGCATAATCTCATATAATCTCCACAAGGTCACTGAAAAATATTCATTAACACTCTAAATAATGCAAATGAGTAAAGAGCAGTTCAAGAGGTCTAGAGATGGCTGATTGAACACAAATATTTGTATCTGCTCCCCTAAAACTCTAATAAAAGGATAATAAAGGGACTTAAAAAAAAAGGTATACAACTATTAAAAAAAAAAAAAAAGGTAGAGGGAATAGACAGCAAATCCAAAATAATGTAGGAGCTGGAAAACAAATGAGTAAGTGATAACTGACTTAGTTGACCCCAGAAAGTTGCATCATAAGCCAGTAGTGACAAATTCTGACAAGCAAAATGATCTAGACCACAGAATCCATAAAAGATTATCATAAATTCTTCCAGAAGAGTGGATGAGGTTGATGCTAAAAAAAGCAAATGGTTGAAAGCCCTTTTAAGAAGTATTTAGATACCCTTATCCATTCTATTATTGGCTGTAGCTAGGCAATTGTTCCTCCCCTATCTATTGGCAGAAAAATAGACATTTCTTCTTGGGAAAAGGCAGAATGTAGGGACTGTAGGCAAGAGGTGTAGTTGAATGTAAGGATACTTTATTGAAAATAGAAAGATTAAATAGAAGATTACATATAAAATATTGAGGTTCCCTCAGGCTTCTTGTACTCCTTGGCTCCCAGAACACTGGCTGCCAGGCTACTACTCTCCAAATAACTTTGGACTACTCTTTTCCATAGAGTTTGAAGAGCCCAAACTAAAAAGACCTACAAATGATAACATTGGAATTATCTACTAATTGCATAGCCAGGCCATACTACAGTGAACCCAACAATGGAGAATCCCTACCATGTATGTAGAGCTTTCAATCAGATCCCAAATACTTACTTCTCATTATGAGCAGGTAGCTGGAAATCAACAAGTAATGGAGGAAATTCCCTACTATAAGAGTCAAAATCAAACATATAAAGAGATGAAAAACCTTTTGGAGAAAATTGGAACTCTGCAAGAAAAAAAAGTTTGGAGAAAAAATAGAGAGATATAAAAAGATATTGACTTTTTGAAACAAAGACACGGTGTTATTATGATTTAATATTTAGAGAACAGAAAGCACCATTGGAAATTAACAATTAAAAAAAATTTAAATTAAAAATAGATGGGATGGAAAATAAAGCTGAAGATCTCCACACCTGGAAAAGAGAAACAAAAACAGAAAATAAGAAAGGAAGGATAGGAAAATTAAAGGGTCAGCCCAGAAATAGAAAATAGAGAAAACAAAGGGAAGAGAGTCACCAAAGAAATAATTACATAATATCTCCCAGAACTGAAGGATGTATGTTTCGGTTGAAATGTTCCTAGTACCAAGCACACTGAGGAAAACGAGATCTATACTGTTAATTACAATTACTTTACAATACTGGAAAAAAAGAGAATGCTCAATAATTTTTATGAAACAAGATTTCATAATAATGAAAAAACATTAGAACAGTACTGGACTTCTCAACATCACTGCAATTTGAAACATAATGGATTAATACTTTCAAAATTTTGGGGGAAAATAAGCTCCGAACAAGTGTAGTATACCAAATATGGTTATACTTTACAGATAGAATACACTATGCTTAGAAATTCAACTAATAAAAATGCTTACCTCTCAAACGAGTTTTCTCAGAAAACTACTACAGTACCTTGTACATAAAAACAAATAAGAAGAAAGAGAAAGAATCCAGGGAACAGTAGATTCAACTGAGGTGATAAAGGAGATCTCCCAACATTATGGTGGAAAATAATTCTAAGATGACAGCTATTCTGTACTTTTAGGCTGGAGAGAATCAGAAAGCTCCAGGAGTGATTGCTGAAAAAGTGATAAATGAAGAAAGATGAAACAGATAATGTCGTTCAGTATACTGAAACAGATTAAAAGATTGGCAGAGAGTTTGGATTTAAACTGGCAATAATTACAAAGAAAGTTAATCAAGCTATAAACAAGGCAATGATTAATTCCAGGAAAAACAGAAAGTAGGGCAGGAAAGAAAATGTCACCGTATATTAATAACTCAGCTCTGAGTAGATTTGTGTAGTTAAAATAAACATTGAATGTGGGTCAGAAGAAAAGTATGATATGTCTACCATGGCTTGCCAGAAGAATGAGTAAATTAGTCTTGAAACATATACAATCAGAATGCTCCTTAGAAGCAAAGATGGAGAGACTTTTTCCTTACGTTGGACATATCTTTAGGAATGACCAATCACTAGAGAAGGATATCTTATTCTACTCCATGGCACACAACAACAACAACAAAGTAGAGGGCCAGCAAAAAGAAGGAAAATCCTTAATGACGTGGACCAACATGGTAGCCTTGGTAATGGGCTCAAACATACTAAAGATCATGGAGATGGTTCAGGAACGGGCAACCTTTTGCTCTGTTATACGTAATAAGGTAAATGTCCCTAGATGGCACAATTTGCACTTGACTGATAACCTAAACATTGGCAATTCCAACCCACCCAGTGGTCCTGAAGAAGGAAAGTCCTGGTGATCTGCATCTGTTAAGATTAGAGCCAAGGTTATTCTGCAACACATGGAATCATTGTGAGTCAGAATTGACTTGATGGCAATTAACGACGACATACATAATGTCACCACCAGTCAGAACCTACTCAACAGCAACCTTAAGAGGATGAAATTTGGAAACTCTGGGTGAACTTGCTGAGACCCAGGTGAGGGGAAGAGATTGAAAGAGAGTGAGATTCTCATCTTCCATAGCTGGAGGTCAGTAGCTAATGCCTAAGTTTGAAATTAAGCAACTAAATGAATGCCTCTGAAAGCAGGAAGCAGGGACGGTGATGGAGGAGGAGGAGAAACTGATCTTTATCAAAACATGCCTTGTGGAAATGTTTGACCCTTCAGATTAAGTGATGTTTTAATTTGATAGGCAACCCAATTAAAAGCCTATTTTTAGGCATCATTCTAGCCTAGATGCCATGATGACTTGGAGATCTGATGATACAGTTTAATATTTTTTTTTTTTTATTGATACTTATCCACAGTGTAGCATTCATATTTATATTAGCATTCCTTGCAGGATATTCTGAGAGAGAGGTTCTGAATTTCTTAATTCTTCTGTTGGAGAAGGATAATTCCACAGATAAAGTAATATGTTTGTGTTTGATATTGCCCAGTAGTGTTAGTCTGTTCTTTTAGAACTGATGCCTCAAGGAAAAACATAATTTTAAGAAGAATTAACTTCCAAGGATTGTTGGCAAACCAACTTTGCCTCAGTTTTCTTTAAAGGGAGGTTCTTGGAGTGCAATTAAGCATGGAAAGTAGACTGTTGAAAGCATGGAACAGATTTTAGTTTAAGGGAAATAGCACATACTTTGTTTTATGTGCTGATAATTTTAAAGACTTCATTGAGATTTGGGAAATGATTCAGTAAGGCAGACTACAACTTTGAAAGCTGGTTTAAAACTTTTTCTTTAATTCAGCCCATTGGATTTTCACAACTTTGCTTCCCACATTCCAGTTAGGCAACAACGTTACTTCTTGTACCTTGTAGAAATATAATACTAAAGCTTTGTTTCAGATTTTCGAGCCATTAAAATTCTTACCATACCATAGTCTGGCTTTTATCAGATGCTGGGACTACAGGCTCTGTTCATTTCTATGGAACGTTGGAGCCCTATCAGGGCTGCTGTGAGGGCATCCCATTGATCTTCATCTCCCAGGCTTGCTTGCCGCTGGAACTTGCTCATTCCATTCTTCTCCCCAGAAACCTCTGCCTTTTCTCTTTTAACTCTCCAGCTTCTTCTCATTTTTCAATGCCCAGTTCAATACTCTATTCATCTGTAAATAATCATTAGACGATTGAGATGATAACCTTCTTGGTTCCTGTACTGCTTTGTAAATTATTTTCTTAATTGTTTTATGACTTCTCATGCGACAGCATTTGATGTTATTTAATTATGCAGTGTAGCAATTAGTTTATATTTCTATTTGTGTTTATCTCCTAAACCACAAGGTAAGATCTTTCAGGGCAGTGACTACCTCCAATATATTTTTATATCATTTTTATGGTACCTGCAGACAATCAACACTCAGTAAATTTTTGCCCCCCAAAACTTTATCATTTATTAATAAAATACTATTGAGCACCTGCTATGCATCAGGCAGAATGTGAGGACATAGCTGAGAATCAAAAAGGTTATACTTAGGCTTCTGGACCCTGCAAGTAGCTGAGAAAAACGGACACTGATAATTCACAAGTGCAATTACAGGTAACCCAAATGAGAGGTACATGATGCTTTAAGAGCATCTAGTGTCAGAAATTCAAAGAAAGCCTTTCTGAGGAAGTGAGGCACCTTCCAAGGTGTTAACTGGGAGTAAATTGTTACCTGTGTGTATTGGGATAAGACATTCCATACTGAATGACAAAGGCCATGTCATATTGAAAAAATATTGAGTGAGCATTCAAGCAAGTGAGACAAGGCCAATGTGGCTTGAGTGCAACGGGGCAGAAGGTGGGGAAAGAGGGTAGAGGGGGTAAGTTAAAAGAGAGGGTAAGTTAAAGATGACTCTGGGGAGTTAGGGGGGTTATGACCATGCAGTGCCTCACAGGCATGTTAAAAGTTTTGCTTTTCAGGCAAAATACAAAAGAAAGCCATTGAAGTGTTTTAAACATTGGGGATATATGATTAGTTTTCCGTATTAAAAAGGTCACTTCAGTTGCAGTATGGATAATAGATTGGAGTGACTAGAAATCAACTCAAGAGAAAAAAGTTAATAGACTATTGCAGTCAACCAGGTCAGGGGTACTGTTAGCTCGGACTGGAGGAGAGTGGAGGGAGAGAAATGAGAGAGAAAGAAGAGGAGGAAATCAGGAGGCATAGAAGAGGTAGAATCATAAAAGCGTGATGGGGGAAGTATTAACAATGATTCCTAGAATTCTGCTTTGCGCAATTGAAAATATGTTGTTACCATTCTTAGAGCTTGGGATCACTGGATCAGTACCAGGCTGGAAAGAAGGTAGAGTATGAGGTGGGTTTTCAGGCATCTAAATGGATGTGTAGGTATACGGTGTGAAACGGATGAAAGACTTAGATGGAAACACGATTTTGTGAGTCATCTGCATATTGGTGGTGGCTAAAATCAGCTTGGAAAGTATGGTTCAAGAAAAGGACCTAAAGCACTGCTGGGAAAACCTCCAAAACTTGGAGGTCAGGAAGAGGAAGATTATTGGGCAAAGGGAGACTTGAAGGAGAGATGGGAAGAGAACATGGTGTTATGGAAGCTGAAAGAAAGAGTATTTCCAGAAGGATGGAGGGTTCCAAAGAGTCAATGCTGTGGAGAGATTAAATTTTATGAGCATTTAAAAATAGTCATTAGGTTTAGTGACATAGAAGAATCTGAGCAAAAGCTCAAATGAGGCCACAATAAAGTGTATCAGGTGTAAGTGGTATGTGATGAAGTGAAGGCAGCAAATATAGACAACTCATTTGAGAACTTTGCCTGTAAATTGAAGGAGAGATAATAAGGACCTATTTGCAAAAAAATACAGGGTCACTGACTTATTAATAATAAAGTCATAGGGCAAAAGGCATTCCATCTCAATTGAATATATAATGGAAATTAATAAAGCATCATTTTAATTGAAAGATGTCCCCACCTAGATGGATACTACAAGATTTTCTAGGGAAGAAGTCTTAGTGTATTACAAATGAAAACGCAGACACAAGATACATATACTGCTATATACAGGATAGCCATGATAATTTTTTATTTGTACACCATAAGGTTAATAATTATGAATTGTGTTTGGTCATTTGTTCTGTGAAAAAAAAAAAAATGAGTTTCTCTATTATTGTTTGGGCACCAGAGATATATAGAGGAGCAAGCCAGATACAGTTCTTATGTTATTATTATTAAATGAATAATTTTAAAAATGTAAATGGGATTGAAGACTGTTACAAAGGAGAATTTAAAGGTGCCTCAGAAACAGAATATATAATGGGGAACCTAACCCTTTTTTCAGGGTCAAAAGAGGTTTCCTGAGGAAGTGATGTTTAAGCAGAGGGCTGAATGATGGATGGGAGATTAGGGAGGCAAGAAGGGAGGAGGACATATGTCAGGGCACTGGGAGGGAAAGAGAGAGGTTCAAGAACTTCAAATAGAGGATCCACTGATTTATCTGCATGTCTTAGCATGGCTGTCAACATTAAAGTACATAATTAGCTGTTGGGAGTAATTAGGACTGCAGTAATTTTATGTGTACGGCTTTAATTTGCTTGACCAGGAGTTAGCACTCAGAAGACATCTATTGCCTACGAGATTTCTTTACTTTTTGCTTCTCCATTTGATGTAGAGATAAAATTAACATACGGAAAAGGACTTTAAATCCCTGGAAAAAATGTGAGGTGCCTGGTTATCCAAAGATAGATACCTTTTCTGGTTGAGGTTGAGGGATTACTAGACTACTATCAATTGAAGTATGTGGTCATCTCTAAAATTATTGACTTTTTTTTAAATAATAGAAATAAGGTGAACTTACTGAGAAAACAAGGTTACTAGTTGGTACTACAAAATTTAGCACATTCCTAGTCTTCATCTTGCCCTTAACTAGAATTTAGGTTCTCGGAGAGGAGTCCTGAATTACGGGTCTCAGCAGGTGCTAAATCACTGCCTATCAGCTTATTAATTAATAAAGAAATATCTCTCCAGGGAAGTAAGGAAACTTTTGAAGAAAATCTCCTGAGCTAAATTTATGAAGCATTGACATAAATATACTTGGTGACACAGAAATGCCTCTTTGGCATTTTCAACTTAGTTTATAATGCACTGAGAATCCTTCTCCTAGAGATTTTGTCTAACCAGAAAAACAAAGTTTCTTCAGATTCAACCGAGAAGTAAAAGTCCAATTTTACAACACCAAGCAGAAATGGTTCAGTAACTGCTCGTTTCTGTGGATGGCATGATCCATTTCCTCCAGAGAGGTGGTCGGGCTGTGAAACCTGACTCCTGCTAGCTAAGCTTTATCGGCACTGCCTAAGCCTACACACTGTCACCTGCAGAGTGTGGCTGGAAAACCTGAATAATGCACCAGGATATCTGTGGGGAGCTGTACACCTTCTGAAGGGCAAGAGAGTCTGCATTTCTCAGGAACCAGTTTCCCCTAAGTACTCACACACCAACTTCTGTAATCAAAGACGAATGTCTAAGGATTTGCACAGCAATAAGATGCAATGCGGCATCTATGTTTTTGATGCCTCCAGTATGCAAAGAAAACGTTTCAAGTGCAGGGATCCAAAAGGTTCGTATCTGCAACATTCAGGACATCTGAGACTATATTATAAGGCATGTGTCTCAGTTTCTGTAGGTATTGGCTTTCTCCAGGGAAGTGTGCATAATTTCCCTTTTTGAGGACTGAATTCAGAATCTGGTGAGTACAGGGAGTGGTAACTATGTGTCTCTTGTGTTTATGACGCTAACACCTAGGAAAAAGTAAGTCATTTAAATGTGCCTGTCTGTTTTTGTGGCCAGTATTCATGCAGTGGTCATGCAAGTCTTCACGGAGGTTCTTGATTGCTTTTCGTATAATCGGGACACACTTCCTCAGGAGACAGACATGGGTGCCCGGAGCCTGGTAGGTCTTCTGCTGGGGGAATTTCAAGGACCTCTTTGCCTTCATGTGGCTTGCTCGAACTACTGTTTTATGTTTACTGAGGACTTTATTAAAATAATCTATGTCAGTAAGCATATACTTTAGGTTCCTGGGTGGCACATATGGTATGTGCTTGTTCTCTAACCTGAAGATTGGTGGTTGGAACCCAACCAGCGGCACTGTGGGAGAAAGACCTGGTGATCTGCTTCTGTAAAGATTACAGCCAAGAAAATCCTACAGAGCATTTCTACTCTGTAACACATGGGGTTGCATGAGTCAGCATCCACTCAACAGCAAAGTTTTTTTTTTTTTTTTTTAAAGCATATACTGTTAAGGGTTGATAGTAAAGGATTTTAAATATTTTAATCACTGTAGTATACTCTCAGTAAGCGAACACTGCAGTGTCACTGCTAAAAACTATAAGGCTGTGTACTTCTTGCTAGTTTCTTTTATTAGCCATCAGTGGGTTTTCTAATTAATACCCATGACTGCTAGGATAAATCTGTCCCCGCAGTAGATTTACAGACCTTGTCGATGGTAATTCAAGAGAGTTGTTAGAAGTCATTTGGTATTATTGTTGTTAGGAGTTGTGGAGTCAATTTTGACTCATTGCAACCGCATGTGATGGAGTAGAACTGCCCCATAGGGTTTTTGAGGTCGTGTAGTGGTTTTAGTGGTTAAGTGCTAAGGCTGCTAACCAAAGGGTTGGCAGTTCAAATCTACCAGGTGCTCCTTGGAAACTCTACGGGGCAGTTCTATTCTGTCCTATAGGGTTGCTATGGGTCGGAATCGACTCAACGGCACTGAGTTTGGTTTTTGGTTTGGAATCTTTACAGGAACAGATAGCCAAGTCTGTCTGCCATGGAGCTGCTGGGTGGGTTTGAACCACCAATCTTTTGATTAGCAGCTGGGTGCTTAACTGTTGCCCCACCAGGGCACCTTGATTTGGTGTTAGAGAAGAAATTAAAAAAAAAAAAAATCTGCAAATAGCTTTTTTTTTTTTTTAAGTTGATTGTGACTCATAGCAATCCCTTGTGTGTACAGTAGATCTGCTCCATCGGGTTTTCAAGACTGTGACCTTTTGGAAGCAGATCGCCAGGCCTGTCTTCTGTGGTGCCTCTGGGTGGGTTCAAACTGTCAACCTTTTGGCTAGTAGTCAAATGATTCACCATTCTTGCCACCCAGGGACTCCTATATCTATCCCTATTGCCTAAATATAACCATCAAGTTCTTTACTCAGTACCATCTGTAGGGCATATGGTGGCCTCTTATACCCACAAAGGGCTATACCCAATAACTTAGCCTCTTTCAGAGGAGAAGATCATTCCTTAGTACTTCCTGGCAATTATAAAACCCTGAAAGTAGCCATCATGGGCTGCATATGTTGGCAACTAAGGGTGACCCAGAGAGCATACATAATACTTTACTGTAGTTGATGTTAGTTGCTATTGAACTGGCTCTAATTTATGGTGACCCCACATAAAACAGAACAAAATGTTGCCTGGTCCTATGCTGTCTTCACTATTGTTGATATGCTCAAGTCCATTGTTGTGGTCGCTGTGCATTTTGAGTGCCTTCCTACCTAGGAGGCTCATCCTCCAGCACTGTATCAGACAGTATTCTGTTGCGATCCATAGGGTTTTCCTTGGCTAAATTTTTGGAAGTAGATCAGCAGTCCTTTCCTCTAGGTCTGCTTAGTCTGGAAGTTCTGCTGAAACCTGTCCACTATGGGTGACTTTCCTGGTATTTAAGATACCGATGGCATAGCTGCCAGCATCACAGCAACATGCAAGCCACCACGGCATGACAAGCTGACAGACAGAATGCGTAGTAGATAACACCTTGCTGTCCTTAAATTTTAGACTTTTCATTTCAACTGCTTTTCTCTAGATCTAACATGAGGTGTCATAAACTAAGTGTTTAATAAATGTTTCATAGGATGTCCTAAATCTGTATTAAAGCTTGAGTAAGTAACTTTTCTAGATAACAGCACAAAGATCACAGGCTAAACATCAAAGAAGAGGAAATTCATACATAAAATTTTGTAGTATGTTCAGTAAGAATTATAAGACCATGCACTTTCTTGCTTGAAGTAAACCTCACAATTCAGGGGAATTTCTCTGCACAAGGGATAATTAAAACAAAAAATGCCTGAATGAATAAATTAATTATGAAAATATTTATGATTTTTGACACATTTTTACAATAGTTCTGTTTTACTGTATTTACTTTTAATTTCTAGTATAATATTATTTTACCTCCAGGTTTGACATCTATTACATTAAACTAAACTTAATTATGGGATCAGTGATACAGTCGTTGGTAGGTTCATAGGAAACGTAAGGCCAGTCATAGATGACCATAACTAATTGGCAGTGACAAGACTTCTGTGTTTTTTTTTTTTTTTTTTTGTCATTATTTGGATTCTGAGAAGAATTGATCAATATTGACCTAATGAAAAAATACTCTGATGCAATGAGGTTTATAATATTAATAATTTTTATTTTTAAATTTGGCCCATTTATGCTTTTCTTCTGGCAGTTTGAAGTCAAAAACTTACTAAGACAGTCAAGAATTTGCAAAGGAAAGAGTAAGACTGATTTATATATTAGAGTCAATGGAATCTTGAAGAAAAACAAAAAGAATTGACATTTATATATTTGGATAAAAAAGCTGAGGAATACCATAATTTCCTTAAAGTCCAGGAATATAGCATAAAATTCAGTGATAAGCTCCTCACTGTCTCCGAATAATAGAAAAGAAGTTTAAATAAATAGTAATATGGATTTTTGTATTAAATAGAAGAAAACAAACATTCCTCCACCTCCATCACAACTGACCAGTGAAAGAGCAATTACATGTATTTTTAAACTTATCACGAAAAGGTCAGTGGTTTGAACCCACCAGCTGCTGCACGGGAGAAAGATGTGGCAATCTGCTTCCATAAAGATTTACAGCCTTGGAAACCCTATCTGTAGCAGTGGGTTTGGCTTGGTTTTGGTGTTATCATCAAATACTCGGTTTGTCTAAACTTAAGTGAAGATCTATTTAAGACTTTATTTTCCCTTGAATTATTTGATTAATATTAACCAAATAAAACTATTGTCCTTTAAATCTTTAAAACAATCAAAGAATTAACTAAAATCTCCAGTAAGTTTCCCTGAGAGACTATGCATCTTAACTGCTGATGTAATGCCTGAGAGGAAGAATTAAGAGAACTGACAATAAGTGCCTTATTTTTACAAGACGAATTAATAGTCATGTACACAGAATGCTTTAAAAGTCACTTCAGTAAGCAGAAGAAAGAAGTTATGCATTTTCTACCTGGTACATAATTTCTCTAATCTGAATTTTCTTAAAGTTTTTTTCTCCATCTCAAGACCTCAGAATATACTTCTATCCCCAAAACATCTGCTATCACATCCATTAATCCTCTCTTCTGATAAGGTAGGTCACATTTCGCTACACAATTTTCTCTGGATCCCTTAGAATTAGAATATCAAAGCTCATGTTTATGGGTGGCCTTACCAACGGAATCTAGTAATTCGTTAATTTACCTGGAACCAAAGCTTGAACCCAGGACATCAATATGACTTAATCCAAAATACTTCCCATTTGAATGGGTCATTTACTGTCTACAATTGGTGGTGAAAATGATTTACTTGGTTAAAGTTGGGTGCTGAAGTTCATTTTCTTTAATAATAATTTTTTGTAAAGGAACGTACTTAAATGTTTCAAAGAGAATTAAAGGAAATAATATTAAAATATTATCATTTATTGAGTGATATCATTGAATGACCATGTGATATTAAGCATTTTATGTATGTGATGGCATTGAGTTTTCTTTTCCTATCTAATGCTTTTTCCACTATCCCACCCACATTCTTCCCTAGTTCTCTCTCTTCTACCCTAATGTACACACCATCCTGGACCCAAATGATCTGAAATTAAATTCACAGAATAGAGACTTATAACCTAAGGCTGTAAATAGAAATAATTTTGACATTCACCAAGGGTTTATTACTCGCCAGGCTGTGTTCATTAATTATGAGGTGAATAATAAATTATTACCATTTAACGGGTGGAGAAACTGAGACACAAAGAGGTTAATAACTTGCTCATGGTTACACAGCTGAGTGCATTTAATTTGTATTGAGAGATTTAAGTGTGTTACTTTACAAAAATGTATTATTAAAGTGAAAAGACTTTTAATGCCCAATGTTAACCAAGTATATAAAGCAGTCAGGGCAGGCCAGCGTATATGCCCTTAATCCCTACACTATTCTGCATCCTAGGAGGAGCTTAGTATTTGCAGCATGAAAAATCTGAATGTCTTTAGACATTATACCCACATGCCAAAACACTGTGAAGGCTACATGACCTTTCTTGGTTCTGTCTTACTATGTTTCCCTTCCTTATCAGTAGCAGGTTTGAGTTCCCTGGCAGCTTTCAGAATTGTTCCAACTAGCCAGTCACATTCTCCTGTGGAAACCAGGGGACACCCCACCCTTTTGATACTACAAAGTCTGACTTCCACAGCCCTTGGTTGTTCACTCTGTTCCTAACTGCAACCCACATGTGGCCCTTCCAGGTGCCAGATCCAGCTCCCCTGGGCTGTGAATATATGTGACAAATAAATTGTTGTCAGTATCACCTGTCCAGTGTCAAGTGTCGTTTGTTCAGCCATTCCCATAATCTGAGGGTGGGAATCCCTCTCTCACAATAGGGTGAATAGGAGGAGATTAAAACAGGTGTATGAGGGCAAGAAAGTCGATTGAGGAAGAAGATCTGAGGGAAGGCTCTCTTCAGACTGAAAGGACAGGCACGTCATTTAAGTGACTAAAAAAGGCCTCCACTTATGCTGGAGTTAAGTGACAAGTAAAGTAGCAAGAATAATACTTCTCAAAATTTTGTTTTCACAGCTACTTTACTTTCTTAAAATATATTTGAGATCCCAACAAACTTTTGTTTACATACGTTATATCGATATTCGTGGTATTAGAAATTAGCACTGAGACATTTTTAATGTATTTATTTATTCATTTAAGAGTGACAATAGTAAGCTCATTACATGTTAAGCTATATTTTCCAAAAAAGTAAATAGTGAAAAGAGCATTGCTTTATAATTTCTTGCAAATAATTTAAAATATCTGGCTTAATAGATGACAGCTGGATTAAAATATCTGCTTCTGCATTCAGTCTGTTGCTGTCACAGTTCTTGTAGTCTCTGGAAATCTCCAAGAGAATAAGAGTGAAAAGGGATAAAAATGCTTTAACATTTTCATGAAAACAGTTTTGACCTCAGGGACTCACCAGGGGTTACATCACTTTGCAGTCCTTATGTGGGGCTCTATTCCAGATTTTTTTACCATCCTGAGAGCCCTCTACGTGTTGGAACTATACTGCTCATATCAAATTAAAGGACTGATTGAACATTATCTGGTGTTCTGGTTTTGCGCTTGACTGTAATGCCATTCTGTAACGGAATAGCATACTTCTTCTCTTTAAGAAAAGAGGAATAATGAAGAAGGTGAGCTAAGAATGTGTGTTCATTAGGATTTCGATTGCAATGCAAAAAAAAAAAAAAAACCTTTCTACTTTAGCTTTGAGAGGTTCCTACTTTGGAAAGGAACCCTAAGTGTTGGGAGATTGAGGGCAGTGAGAGGAGAAAAGAATATATGTTATATCTGTTATATTTGCATTACTTCATTTAATCGAAACTACCAATAAAGTATTTGTAACACTATTTTACAGAAAAATAAGAATTCTAAGACCCAGAGAAATTAAGTCATTTTTTCCAAGTCAAATACCATGTAAATGGAATTTCAGAGATTTTGAACCCGGGTTTATGTGAAGCTCATGCTGGTAACTACTATGCAAAAAAAAAAAAAAAAATGATTAACAACAAATATAGTGCCAAAGACTTGGAAATGGCCAGAAGAGATTCCAGGGTATCCTTTCAGTGGCGTGTTGGGCATTGTCCAGCAGGCCCTCTGGGAGTTTTCTAGTTTTATAGGAGTGTACATCATTGATTATCTTTTTATTGACTAGGCTCTCTTATATTCTGTAAGGGTAGACGTTAAGTTGTAGAAAATAGAAGGCAAAGCAAGTGATTCTTATCCATAGAAATACAAATAAATATTACTTGATATAGATACGATTGATTTCAGCCTTATAGAAAAGATATCCCCAAATATTATGTTGCATAACTCGATAGCACAGGTCATCAAACTATAGCCTGCAGGCCAAGTCTAGTTCACAGGCTGCTTTTTTTTTTTTTTATTACTTTTATTGAGCTTCAAGTGAACGTTTACAAATCAAGTCAGTCTGTCACATATAAGTTTATATACATCTTACTCTGTACTCCCACTTGCTCTCCCCCTAATGAGTCAGCCCTTCCAGTCTCTCCTTTCTGACAATTTTGCCAGCTTCCAACTCTCTCTATCCTCCCATCCCCCCTCCAGACAGGAGATGCCAACACAGTCTCAAGTGTCCACCTGATATAATTAGCTCACTCTTCATCAGCATCTCTCTCCTACCCACTGTCCAGTCCCTTTCATGTCTGATGAGTTGTCTTCGGGGATGGTTTCTGTCCTGGGCCAACAGAAGGTTTGGGGACCATGGCCGCCGGGGTTCCTCTAGTCTCAGTCAGACCATTAACTATGGTCTTTTTATGAGAATTTGGGGTCTGCATCCCACTGATCTCCTGCTCCCTCAGGGGTTCTCTATTGTGCTCCCTGTCAGGGCAGTCATCCATTGTGGCCGGGCACCAATTAGTTCTTCTGGTCTCAGGATGATGTAGGTCTCTGGTTCATGTGGCCCTTTCTGTCTCTTGGGCTCTTAGTTGTCCTGTGACCTTGGTGTTCTTCATTCTCCTTTGCTCCAGGTGAGTTGAGACCAATTGATGCATCTTAGGTGGCCGCTTGTTAGCATTTAAGACCCCAGACGCCACATTTCAAAGTGGGATGCAGAATGTTTTCATAATAGAATTATTTTGCCAATTGACTTAGAAGTCCCCGCAAACCATGGTTCCCAAACCCCTGCCCTTGCTCCACTGACCTTTGAAGCATTCATTTTATCCCGGAAACTTCTTTGCTTTTGGTCCAGTCCAATTGAGCTGACCTTCCATGTATTGAGTGTTGTCTTTCCCTTCACCTGAAGCAGTTCTTATCTACTAATTAATCAATAAAAAACCCTCTCTCTCCCTCCCTCCCTCCCTCTCCCCCTCGTAAGCACAAAAGTATGTGTTCTTCTCAGTTTATACTATTTCTCAAGATCTTATAATAGTGGTCTTATACAATATTTGTCCTTTTGCCTCTGACTCATTTCGCTCAACATAATGCCTTCCAGGTTCCTCCATGTTATGAAATGTTTCAGAGATTCGTCACTGTTCTTTATCGATGCGTAGTATTCCATTGTGTGAATATACCACAATTTATTTACCCATTCATCCATTGATGGACACCTTGGTTGCTTCCAGCTTTTTGCTATTGTAAACAGAGCTGCAATAAGCATGGGTGTGCATTTATCTGTTTGTGTGAAGGCTCTTGTTTCTATAGGGTATATTCCGAGGAGTGGGATTTCTGGGTTGTATGGTATTTTGATTTCTAACTGTTTAAGATAACGCCAGATAGATTTCCAAAGTGGTTGTACCATTTTACATTCCCACCAGCAGTGTATAAGAGTTCCAATCTCTCCGCAGCCTCTCCAACATTTATTATTTTGTGTTTTTTGGATTAATGCCAGCCTTGCTGGAGTGAGATGGAATCTCATCGTAGTTTTAATTTGTATTTCTCTAATGGCTAATGATGGAGAGCATTTTCTCATGTATCTGTTAGCTGCCTGAATATCTTCTTTAGTGAGGTGTGTGTTCATATCCTTTGCCCACTTCTTGATTGGGTTGTTTGTCTTTTTGTGGTTGAGTTTTGACAGAATCACATAGATTTTAGAGATCAGGCACTGGTCGGAGATGTCATAGCTGAAAATTCTTTCCCATTCTGTAGGTGGTCTTTTTACTCTTTTGGTGAAGTCTTTAGATGAGCATAGGTGTTTGATTTTTAGGAGCTCCCAGTTATCGGGTTTCTCTTCATCATTTTTGGTAATGTTTTGTATTCTGTTTATGCCTTATATTAGGGCTCCTAGGGCTGTCCCTATTTTTTCTTCCATGATCTTTATCGTTTTAATCTTTATGTTTAGGTCTTTGATCCACTTGGAGTTAGTTTTTGTGCATGGTGTGAGGTATGGGTCCTGTTTCATTTTTTTGCAAATGGATATCCAGTTATGCCAGCACCATTTGTTAAAAAGACTATCTTTTCCCCAATTAACTGACACTGGGCCTTTGTCAAATATCAGCTGCTCATATGTGGATGGATTTATATCTGGGTTCTCAATTCTGTTCCACTGGTCTATGTGCCTGTTGTTGTACCAATACCAGGCTGTTTTGACTACTGTGGCTGTGTAATAGGTTCTGAAATGAGGTAGAGTGAGGCCTCCCACTTTCTTCTTCTTTTTCAGTAATGCTTTGCTTATCCGAGGCTTCTTTCCCTTCCATATGAAGTTGGTGATTTGTTTCTCTATCACCTTAAAAATTGACATTGGAATTTGGATCGGAAGTGCATTGTATGTATAGATGGCTTTTGGTAGAATAGACATTTTTACTATGTTAAGTCTTCCTATCCATGAACAAGGTATGTTTTTCCACTTAAGTAGGTCCTTTTGAATTTCTTGTAGTAGAGCTTTGTAGTTTTCTTTGTATAGGTCTTTTACATCCTTGATAAGATTTATTCCTAAGTATTTTATCTTCTTGGGAGCTACTGTGAATGGTATTGATTTGGTTATTTCCTCTTCGATGTTCTTTTTGTTGATGTAGAGGAATTCAAGTGATTTTTGTACATTTATCTTATAACCTGAGACTCTGCCAAACTCTTCTATTAGTTTCAGTAGTTTTCTGGAGGATTCCTTAGGGTTTTCTGTGTATAAGATCATGTCATCTGCAAATAGGGATAATTTTACTTCCTCCTTGCCAATCCGAATGTTCTTTATTTCTTTGTCTAGCCTTATTGCTCTGGCTAGGACTTCTAGCACAATGTTGAATAAGAGTGGTGATAAAGGGCATCCTTGTCTGGTTCCCTTTCTCAAGGAAAGTGCTTTCAGGTTCTCTCCATTTAGAGTGATATTGGCTGTTGGCTTTGCATAGATGCCCTTTATTATGTTGAGGAATTTTCCTTCAATTCCTATTTTGGTGAGAGTTTTTATCATAAATGGGTGTTGGACTTTGTCAAATGCCTTTTCTGCATCAATTGATAAGCTCATGTGGTTTTTGTCTTTTGTTTTATTTATGTGATGGATTACATTAATGGTTTTTCTGATATTAAACCAGCCTTGCATACCTGGTATAAATCCCACTTGATCGTGGTAAATTATTTTTTTGATATGTTGTTGAATTCTATTGGCTAGAATTTTGTTGAGGATTTTTGCATCTATGTTCATGAGGGATACAGGTCTGTAATTTTCTTTTTTTGTAATGTCTTTACTGAGTTTTGGTATCAGGGAGATGGTGGCTTCATAGAATGAGTTGGGTAGTATTCCGTCATTTTCTATGCTTTGAAATAGCTTTAGTAGTCGTGGTGTTAACTCTTCTCTGAAAGTTTGGTAGAACTCTGCAGTGAAGCCGTCTGGGCCAGGGCTTTTTTTGGGGGGGGAGTTTTTTGATTACCGTTTCCATCTCTTTTTTTGTTGTGGGTCTATGTAGTTGTTCTACTTAGGTAGGTAGTGTTTTTCCAGGAATTCATCCATTTCTTCTAGGTTTGCAAATTTGTTAGAGTACAATTTTTCGTAATAATCTGATATGATTCTTTTAATTTCAGTTGGGTCTGTTGTGATGTGGCCCTTCTCGTTTCTTATTTGGGTTATTTGTTTCCTTTCCTGTATTTCTTTAGTCAGTCTAGCCAATGGTTTATCAATTTTGTTAATTTTGTCAAAGAACCAGCTTTTGGCTTTGTTAATTCTTTCAATTGTTTTTCTGTTCTCTAATTCATTTAGTTCAGCTCTAATTTTTATTATTTGTTTTCTTCTGGTGCCTGATGGATTCTTTTGTTGCTCACTTTCTATTTGTCCAAGTTGTAGGGACAGTTTTCTGATTTGGGCTCTTTCTTCTTTTTGTATGTGTGCATTTATCGATATAAATTGGCCTCTGAGCACTGCTTTTGCTGTGTCCCAGAGGTTTTGATAGGAAGTCTTTTCATTCTCGTTGCATTCTATGAATTTCCTTATTCCCTCCTTAATGTCTTCTATAACCCAGTCTTTCTTCAGGAGGGTATTGTTCATTTTCCAAGTATTTGATTTCTTTTCCCTAGTTTTTCTGTTATTGATTTCTGGTTTTATTGCCTTGTAGTCTGAGAAGATGTTTTGTAATATTTCGATGTTTTGGATTCTGCAAAGGTTTGTTTTATGACCTAATATGTGGTCTATTCTAGAGAATGTTCCATGTGCACTAGAAAAAAAAGTATACTTTGCAGCAGTTGGGTGGAGAGTTCTACATAAGTCAATGAGGTCAAGTTGGTTGATTGTTGTAATTAGGTCTTCCGTGTCTCTATTGAGCTTCTTGCTGGATGTCCTGTCCTTCTCCGAACGTGGTGTGTTGAAGTCTCCTACTATAATTGTGGAGGTGTCTATCTCACTTTTCAGTTCTGTTCAAATTTGATTTATGTATCTTGCAGCCCTGTCATTGGGTGCATAAATATTTAATATGGTTATGTCTTCCTGATCAATGTGCCTTTTATCATTATGTAGTGTCCTTCTTTATCCTTTGTGGTGGATTTAAGTCTAAAGTCTATTTTGTCAGAAATTAATATTGCTACTCCTCTTCTTTTTTGCTTGTTCTTTGCTTGGTATATTTTTTTTCATCCTTTAAGTTTTAGTTTGTTTGTGTCTCTAAATCTAAGGTGTGTCTCTTGTAGGTAGCATATAGACGGATCGTGTTTCTTTATCCAGTCCAAGACTCTCTGTCTCTTTATTGGTGCATTTAGCCCATTTATATTCAGCGTAATTATAGATAAGTGTTTAGTGTTGTCATTTTGATGCCTTTTTATGTGTGTTGTTGACAATTTCATTTTTCCACTTACTTTTTTGTGCTGAGACGTTTTTCTTAGTACATTGTGAGCTCCTCATTTTCGTAGTGTTTGACTTTATGTTTGTTGAGTCGTTACGTTTTTCTTGGCTTTTATCTTGTGTTATGGAGTTGTTATACCTCTGTGGTTACCTTAATATTTACCCCTATTTTTCTAAGTAAAAACCTAACTTGTATTGTCCTATATCTCCTTGGATCACTCTCCATATGGCAGTTCTATGCTACCTGTATTTAGTCCCTCTTTTTGATTATTGTGATCTTTTACATATTGACTTCAAAGATTCCCTGTTATGAATTTTTTTTTTAATTAATCTTAATTTGTTTTTGTGATTTCCCTATTTGAGTTGATATCAGGATGTTCTGTTTTGTGACCTTGTGTTGTGTTGGTATCTGATATTATTCGTTTTCTGACCAAACAATATCCTTTAGTATTTCTTGTAGCTTTAGTTTGGTTTTTGCAAATTCTCTAAACTTGTGTTTATCTGTAAATATCTTAATTTCGCCTTCATATTTCAGAGAGAGTTTTGCTGGATATATGATCCTTGGCTGGCAGTTTTTCTCCTTCAGTGCTCTGTGTATGTCATCCCATTGCCTTCTTGCCTGCATGGTTTCTGCTGAGTAGTCTCAACTTATTCTTATTGATTCTCCCTTGAAGGAGACCTTTCTTTTCTCCCTGGCTGCTTTTAAAATTTTCTGTTGGCGGAGCCAAGATGGCGGACTAGGCAGACGCTACCTCGGATCCCTCTTACAACAAAGACACGGAAAAACAAGTGAATCGATCACATACATAACAATCTACGGACCCTGAACAACAAACACAGATTTAGAGACGGAGAACGAACTAATACGGGGAAGCAGCGATTGTTTCCAGAGCCTGGAGCCAGCGTACCAGTCAGGTATGGCACAAGCACAGAGACCTGCTCCACCCCCCTGAACTAACCCCGGGAGGGGGACCAGCTGGTTCCACGGGCGGCGTGGGACACAGCCGGTAGGAGAAGTCCCCGGGAGGCAGTGACTGGTCTTGGAGCAGAAAGAGCAGCATCCGAGGTGGGGAACCGTCCCGCAGGGATTTGGACTGGACGCACGTACGCCATAAACACGGAGAGTTGCTCCACCCTCCTGAACTAACTCCTGGAAGGGGACCAGCCGGGTCGCGTGGGCGGCGTGGGACGCAGCCGGTAGGAGAAATCCCCGGGAGGCAGCGACTGGTATTGGAGCGGGGAGAACAGCGTCCCAGCCGGGACACTCGGTCACGGCACAAGCACGGGGACCTGCTCCACCCATCTGAACTAACCACGGGAGGAGGACCAACTGGTTCTCGGGGGCGGCACGGCCACGCGGCTGGAGGGACGAGAAGTCCCCGGGAGGCAGCGACTGATTTTGGAGTCGAGAGTACACCGTCCCAGTAGCGGAGCCTTGACGCTGGGCGTGGGGCTGGAAGCAGAGGATCTGACCGTGACTCCAGCGGGCCAGACCCCCCGGGGGCAATCTCCACACAGCCAGCACACATAGGCGACGCGCCCCACGGGAATCTCAGATATAATAGTCATTCCAAGCAAGACAAGCAACTCTGGCTATATTCTGAGGTGCTACTCTCCTATCTCTCTGTTCCCTCCCCCACCCTCCCCAGGCGGCTTCATTAACATCTGAATAGCCTGAGCCAGAGGGAGAACTCTGATAGGGATCTGACTGCATTTTTTTTTTAGCGGATTTTCTGGAAAAACTAGTTTCCCAGTGATGGCTCGGAGACAACAATCCATATCAAACCACTTAAAGAAGCAGACCGTGACTGCTTCTCCAACCCCCCAAACAAAAGAATCAAAACCTTTCCCAAATGAAGATACAATCTTGGAATTATCAGATACAGAATATAAAAAACTAATTTACAGAATGCTTAATGATATCACAAATGAAATTAGGATAACTGCAGAAAAAGCCAAGGAACACACTGATAAAACTGTTGAAGAACTCAAAAAGATTATTCAAGAACATACTGGAAAAATTAATAAGTTGCAAGAATCCATAGAGAGACAACATGTAGAAATCCAAAAGATTAACAATAAAATAACAGAATTAGACAACGCACTAGGAAGTCAGAGGAGCAGACTCGAGCAATTAGAATGCAGACTGGGACATCTGGAGGACCAGGGAATCAACACCAACATAGCTGAAAAAGAATCGGATAAAAGAATTAAAAAAAATGAAGAAACCCTAAGAATTATGTGGGACTCTATCAAGAAGGATAACCTGCGGGTGATTGGAGTCCCAGAACAGGGAGGGGGGACAGAAAACACAGAGAAAATAGTTGAAGAACTCCTGACAGAAAACTTCCCTGACATCATGAAAGACGAAAGGATAGCTATCCAAGATGCTCATCGAACCCCATTTAAGATTGATCCAAAAAGAAAAACACCAAGACATATTATCATCAAACTCGCCAAAACCAAAGATAAACAGAAAATTTTAAAAGCAGCCAGGGAGAAAAGAAAGGTTTCCTTCAAGGGAGAATCAGTAAGAATATGTTCTGACTACTCAGCAGAAACCATGCAGGCAAGAAGGGAATGGGACGACATATACAGAACACTGAAGGAGAAAAACTGCCAGCCAAGGATCATATATCCAGCAAAACTCTCTCTGAAATATGAAGGCGAAATTAAGGTATTTACAGACAAACACAAGTTTAGAGAATTTGCAAAAACCAAACCAAAGCTACAAGAAATACTAAAGGATATTGTTTGGTCAGAGAACCAATAATATCAGATATCAGCACAACACAAGGTCACAAAACAGAACGTCCTGATATCAACTCAAATAGGGAAATCACAAAAACAAACAAATTAAGATTAATTAAAAAAAAAAATATACATAACAGGGAATCATGGAAGTCAATAGGTAAAAGATCACAATAATCAAAAAGAGGGACTAAATACAGGAGACATTGAACTGCCATATGGAGAGTGATACAAAGGCGATATAGAACAATACAAGTTAGGTTTTTACTTAGAAAAATAGGGGTAAATAATAAGGTAACGACAAAAAGGTATAACAACTCTATAACTCAAGATAAAAACCAAGAAAAACGTAACGACTCAACTAACATAAAGTCAAACACTATGAAAATGAGGATCTCACAATGTACTAAGAAAAACGTCTCAGCACAAAAAAGTATGTGGAAAAATGAAATTGTCAACAACACACATAAAAAGGCATCAAAATGACAGCACTAAAAACTTATTTATCTATAATTACCCTGAATGTAAATGGACTAAATGCACCAATAAAGAGACAGAGAGTCACAGACTGGATAAAGAAACACGATCCATCTATATGCTGCCTACAAGAGACACACCTTAGACTTAGAGACACAAACAAACTAAAACTCAAAGGATGGAAAAAAGTATATCAAGCAAACAATAAGCAAAAAAGAAGAGGAGTAGCAATATTAATTTCTGACAAAATAGACTTTAGACTTAAATCCACCACAAAGGATAAAGAAGGACACTATATAATGATAAAAGGGACAATTGATCAGGAAGACATAACCATATTAAATATTTATGCACCCAATGACAGGGCTGCAAGATACATAAATCAAATTTGAACAGAATTGAAAAGCGAGATAGATACCTCCACAATTATAGTAGGAGACTTCAACACACCACTTTCGGAGAAGGACAGCACATCCAGTAAGAAGCTCAACAGAGACACGGAAGATCTAATTATAACAATCAACCAACTTGACCTCATTGACTTATGCAGAACTCTCCACCCAACTGCTGCAAAGTATACTTTTTTTTCTAGCGCACATGGAACATTCTCTAGAATAGACCACATATTAGGTCATAAAACAAACCTTTGCAGAGTCCAAAACATCGAAATATTACAAAGCATCTTCTCAGACCACAAGGCAATAAAACTAGAGATCAATAACAGAAAAACTAGGGAAAAGAAATCAAATACTTGGAAAATGAACAATACCCTCCTGAAAAAAGACTGGGTTATAGAAGACATCAAGGAGGGAATAAGGAAATTCATAGAAAGCAACGAGAATGAAAAGACTTCCTATTAAAACCTCTGGGACACAGCAAAAGCAGTGCTCAGAGGCCAATTTATATCAATAAATGCACACATACAAAAAGAAGAAAGAGCCAAAATCAGAGAACTGTCCCGACAACTTGAACAAATAGAAAATGAGCAACAAAAGAATCCATCAGGCACCAGAAGAAAACAAATAATAAAAATTAGAGCTGAACTAAATGAATTAGAGAACAGAAAAACAATCGAAAGAATTAACAAAGCCAAAAGCTGGTTCTTTGACAAAATTGATAAACCATTGGCTAGACTGACTAAGGAAATACAGGAAAGGAAACAAATAACCCGAATAAGAAATGATAAGGACCACATCACAACAGAACCAAATGAAATTAAAAGAATCATTTCAGATTATTATGAAAAATTGTACTCTAACAAATTTGAAAACCTAGAAGAAATGGATGAATTTCTGGAAAAACACTACCTACCTAAACTAACACATTCAGAAGTAGAACAACTAAATAGACCCATAACAAAAAAAGAGATTGAAACGGTAATCAAAAACTCCCAACAAAAAAAAGCCCTGGCCCGGACGGCTTCACTGCAGAGTTCTACCAAACTTTCAGAGAAGAGTTAACACCACTACTACTAAAGGTATTACAAAGCATAGAAAATGACGGAATACTACCCAACTCATTCTATGAAGCCACCATCTCCCTGATACCAAAACCAGGTAAAGACATTACAAAAAAAGAAAATTATAGACCCATATCCCTCATGAACATTGATGCAAAAATCCTCAACAAAATTCTGGCCAATAGAATCCAACAACACATCAAAAAAATAATTCACCCTGATCAAGTGGGATTTATACCAGGCATGCAAGGCTGGTTTAATATCAGAAAAACCATTAATGTAATCCATCACATAAATAAAACAAAAGACATAAACCACATGATCTTATCAATTGATGCAGAAAAGGCATTTGACAAAGTCCAACACCCATTCATGATGAAAACTCTTACCAAAATAGGAATTGAAGGAAAATTCCTCAACATAATAAAGGGCATCTATGCAAAGCCAACAGCCAATATCACTCTAAATGGAGAGAACCTGAAAGCATTTCCCTTGAGAACGGGAACCAGACAAGGATGCCCTTTATCACCACTCTTATTCAACATCGTGCTGGAAGTCCTAACCAGGGCAATTAGGCTAGACAAAGAAATAAAAGGTATCCGGATTGGCAAGGAAGAAGTAAAGTTATCACTATTTGCAGATGACATGATTATATACACAGAAAACCCTAAGGAATCCTCCAGAAAACTACTAAAACTAATAGAAGAGTTTGGCAGAGTCTCAGGTTATAAAATAAACGTACAAAAATCACTTGGATTCCTCTACATCAACAAAAAGAACACCGAAGAGGAAATAACCAAATCAATACCATTCGCAGTAGCCCCCAAGAAGATAAGATACTTAGGAATAAATCTTACCAAGGATGTAAAAGACCTATACAAAGAAAACTACAAAGCTCTACTACAAGAAATTCAAAAGGACCTACTTAAGTGGAAAAACATACCCTGCTCATGGATAGGAAGACTTAACATAGTAAAAATGTCTATTCTACCAAAAGCCATCTATACATTTAATGCACTTCCGATCCAAATTCCAATGTCATATTTTAAGGGGATAGAGAAACAAATCACCCATTTCATATGGAAGGGAAAGAAGCCCCGGATAAACAAAGCACTACTGAAAAAGAAGAAGAAAGTGGGAGGCCTCACTTTACCTGACTTCAGAACCTATTATACAGCCACAGTAGTCAAAACAGCCTGGTATTGATACAACAACATGCACATAGACCAATGGAACAGAATTGAGAACCCAGACATAGATCCATCCACATATGAGCAGCTGATAGTTGACAAAGGACCAGTGTCAATTAACTGGGGAAAAGATAGCCTTTTTAACAAATGGTGCTGGCATAACTGGATATCCATTTGCAAAAAAATGAAACAGGACCCATACCTCACACCATGCACAAAAACTAACTCCAAGTGGATCAAAGACCTAAACATAAAGATTAAAACGATAAAGATCATGGAAGAAAAAATTGGGACAACCCTAGGAGCCCTAATACAAGGTATAAACAGAATAAAAAACATTACCAAAAATGATGAAGAGAAACCCGATAACTGGGAGCTCCTAAAAATCAAACACCTATGCTCATCTAAAGACTTCACCAAAAGAGTAAAAAGACCAACTACAGATTGGGAAAGAATTTTCAGCTATGACATCTCCGACCAGTGCCTGATCTCTAAAATCTATGTGATTCTGTCAAAACTCAACCACAAAAAGACAAACAACCCAATCAAGAAGTGGGCAAAGGATATGAACACACATTTCACTAAAGAAGATATTCAGGCAGCCAACAGATACATGAGAAAATACTCTCGATCATTAGCCATTAGAGAAATGCAAATTAAAACTACGATGAGATTCCATCTCACACCAGCAAGGCTGGCATTAATCCAAAAAACACAAAATAATAAATGTTGGAGAGGCTGCGGAGAGATTGGAACTCTTATACACTGCTGGTGGGAATGTAAAATGGTACAACCACTTTGGAAATCTATCTGGCGTTATCTTAAACAGTTAGAAATCGAAATACCATACAACCCAGAAATCCCACTCCTAGGAATATACCCTAGAGATACAAGAGCCTTCATACAAACAGATATATGCACACCCATGTTTATTGCAGCTCTGTTTACAATAGCAAAAAGTTGGAAGCAACCAAGGTGTCCATCAACGGATGAATGGGTAAATAAATTGTGGTGTATTCACACAATGGAATACTACGCATCGATAAAGAACAGTGACGAATCTCTGAAACATTTCATAACATGGAGGAACCTGGAAGGCATTATGCTGAGCGAAATTAGGCAGAGGCAAAAGGACAAATATTGTATAAGACCACTATTATAAGATCTTGAGAAATAGTAAACCTGAGAAGAACACATAACTTTTGTGGTTACGAGGGGGGGAGGGAGGGAGGGTGGGAGAGGGTTTTTTATTGATTAATCAGAAGATAAGAACTGCTTTAGGTGAAGGGAAAGACAGCACTCAATACATGGAAGGTCAGCTCAATTGGACTGGACCAAAAGCAAAGAAGTTTCCGGGATAAAATGAATGCTTCAAAGGTCAGCGGAGCAAGGGCGGGGGTCTGCGGAACTTGGTTTGCGGGGACTTCTAAGTCAATTGGCAAAATAATTCTATTATGAAATCATTCTGCATCCCACTTTGAAATGTGGCGTCTGGGGTCTTAAATGCTAACAAGCGGCCATCTAAGATGCAGCAATTGGTCTCAGCCCACCTGGAGCAAAGGAAAATGAAGAACACCAAGGCCACACGACATCTAAGAGCCCAAGAGACAGGGGGGGCCACATGAACCACAGACCTACATCATCCTGAGACCAGAAGAACTAGTTGGTGCCCGACCACAATCGATGACTGCTCTGACAGGGAGCACAGCAGAGGACCCCTGAGGGAGCAGGAGATCAGTGGGATGCAGACCCCAAATTCTCATAAAAAGACCAAACTTAATGGTCTGACTGAGACTGGAGGAATCCCGCCGGCCATGCTCCCCAGACCTTCTGTTGACACAGGACAGAAACCATCCCCGAAGACAACTCATCAGACATGAAAGGGACTGGTCAGCGGGTGGGAGAGAGACGCTGATGAAGAGTGAGCTAATTATATCAGATGGACACTTGAGATTGTGTTGTCAACTCTTGTCTGGAGGGGGGATGGGAGGATAGAGAGAGAGGGAAGCAGGCAAAATTGTCAAGAAAGGAGAGACTGAAAGGGCTGACTCAAGAGGGGGAGAGTAAGTGGGAGTAGGGAGTGAGATGTATGTAAACTTATATGTGACAGACTGATTGGATTTGTAAACGTTCACTTGAAGTGTAATAAAAGTTTTCAAAAAAAAAATTTTTCTGTTTATGTTTGGTTTTGGCAAGTTTGATGATAATATGTCTTGGTGTTTTTCTTTTTGGATCAGTCTTAAATGGGGTTCGATGAGCATCTTGGATAGATATCCTTTCGTCTTTCATGATGTCAGGGAAGTTTTCTGTCAGGAGATCTTCAGCTATTTTCTCTGTGTTTTCTGTCCTCCCTCCCTGTTCTGGGACTCCAATCACATGCAAGTTATCCTTCTTGATAGAGTCCCACATGATTCTTAGGGTTTCTTTATTTTTTAAAAATTCTTTTATCTGATTTTTTTTCAGCTATGTTGGTGTTAATTCCCTGGTCCTCCAGATGTCCCAGTCTGCATTCTAATTGCTCGAGTCTGCTCCTCTGACTTCCTATTGCGTTCTCTAATTCTGTAATTTTATTGTTAATCTTTTGGATTTCTACATGCTGTCTCTCTATGGATTCTTGCAACTTAGTAATTTTTCCACTATGTTCTTGAACAATCTTTTTGAGTTCTTCAACTGTTTTTTCAGTGTGTTCCTTGGCTTTTTCTGCAGTTTGCCTTATTTCTTTTCTGATGTCTTGAAGCATTCTGTAAATTAGTTTTTTATTATTCTGTATCTGATAATTCCAGGATTGTATCTTCATTTGGGAAAGATTTTGATTCTTTTGTTTGAGGGGTTGTAGAAGCTGTCATGGTCTGCTTCTTTATGTGGTTTGATATCGACTGCTGTCTCCAAGCCATCACTAAAAAAAAAAAAAAAAAGATATACTAGTGGTTTATTCTATAATTGCTTACTGAGTCTTATCTTGTTTTGTTTTCTTTCAATATACGTGGATGGGCTACTAGATTGTGCTGTCTTGTTTGTTGTAGCCCTTGACTTACTTATGACCTATTACCAGCTGGTTTGGGCTGTTGCCAAATATATATGCCTGAGTCTATTCGCTATTCTTAAGTAGAATCTGATTTTGGGTCATCAAGTGTGTGCTGCACCCTAATACCTATCTACCTCAAGAAGTAGTGGTGATAGTTGTGTGCACCAGATTCTAGTAGCAGTTGGGGTTCACACTCCAGTGGGGGCAGGATGCTGACAGGTTTCCCCCAAGTGTCAGTGGAGTAGGCGTGTCTCTATTCCTATAGCACCTTGGTGGGAGGGCACTGCAGCTGTACCTTAGGCCCCCAATGCAAGTACCTCTACTGATTAGTAGGTGTCACCCTCCTTAGACCCGTAAGGCAAGAGGCTAGGTGGTCTGGGAGGAGCTTCATCCCTCAGTTCCCTGTTGTGGGTCAGTTAGGGCTCTTGAATAAGCAGAGATATCAGACCTGGGAAACTTGTTTTTCCAGAAAATCCGCTAAAAAAAAAAAAAATGCAGTCACATCCCTATCAGAACTGCCTTTGGATTATAACCGCCACCTTTTTCCCTGTAAGGATGAAAGTCCGAAATTTGGATCATATATGCTTGGCTGTAGCTGGTTCTGTGCTTTTAGTTCAATTAGGGATGGATTTTTGGTCCCTGGGTTTTTTGTGGTTCCTTGTCTCCGGTCAGAAGAATGGGTTAGGAAAAGACCAAAAAAAAAAAGGGGGGGGGGGACGCAAAGCCGCTGCGGAGCCGGAGCCGTTCTCCCTCTGGCTCAGGAAATTCCAATGTTAATGAAGCCACCTGGGAAGGGTGGGGGAGGGTTCAGAGAAATAAGAGAGTAGCACCTCGGAATATAGCCAAAGTTGCTTGTCTTGCTTGGAATGACTATTTTATCTGAGATTCCCGAGGGGCGTGTCTCCTATGTGTGCTCCCTGTGTGGAGATTGCCCCCAGGGGTCTGGCCTGCTGAAGCCACGGGCAGATCCTCTGCTGCCAGTCCAAAATTTAGCGCCAAGTTTTCCCGGCTGGGACGGTGCACTCCCGGCTCCAAAACCTGTCACTGCCTCCCGGGGACTTCTCCCACCAACCACATCGCCATGCCGCCAGCGCGGACTGGCTGGGCCCCCTCCCAGGGTCAGTTCAGGGGGGTAGAGCTGCTCCCCTTGTTTGCGCCGTCACAAGATTTTTGAGTTTAGCTCCCCTGGGCCCAGACCTAAGCCCGGCGCCAAGGTTACCTGACTGGGACCCTGGCTCCAGGCTCCGAAAAGAGTCGCTGCTTCCCCGTATTTGTTCGTTCTCTGTCTCTAAATCTGTGTTTGTTGTTCAGTGTTCGTAGATTGTTATGTATGTGATCGATTCACTTGTTTTTCTGAGTCTTTGTTGCAAGAGGGATCCGAGTTAGCATCTACCTAGTCTGCCATCTTGGCCCCCTCTCCACAGGCTGCTTTTAACGTTGTCTCTGAGCTAAGAACAGTTTTTACTTTTTTAATGGCGTGTTTAGAAAAAATAAAAAGAATTTGCAACCAAGAACAAATGTGGTCCACAAAGCCTAAAATGTTTTCTCCTTGGCCCTTTATAGAAAAAGCTTACAGGCTCTTGCTTTAAAGAATATTAGCTAGTTTTACACCTCTTAGCAAATTCATTTTATCATTCTCAATTGTATGTATATATATGTATATATGTGCAAGACATATGTAAATATGTGTATCTTTTCCATATTCTCCTTTGAACCATTTTTAACATCTTGTTGGTTTCTTCATTAATTAATATAATATAAACTTTGACATGTATTCACTTCATATTTTTAAAAGAATCATGATTTTTTAAATTTATTTTTACTCTTGGTTTAGCAGCTCTATACGTTATTTAGGAAACCCTGGTGGTATAGTGGTTAAGTGCTACGGCTGCTAACTAAGAGGTCAGCAGTTCGAATCTGCCAGGCGCTCCTTGGAAACTCTATGGGGCAGTTCTACTCTGTCCTATAGGGTTGCTATCAGTCGGAATCAACTGGAAGGCAGTGGGTTTGGTTTGGTTTTATGCTATTTAAGGAGTGGTTAAGTGCTCGGCTGCTAACTGAAAGGTCTGTGGTTTGAACCCACCAGCCTGTCCATGGAAGAAAGATGTGGCAGTCTGCTTCCATAAAGATTACAGCCTTGGAAACCCTATGGGGAAGTTCTGCTCTGTCCTATAGAGTTGCTGTATGTTGGAAACGACTTGACAGCAATGGGTTTGTGCTATTTATGATTGGTAGAATTTATTCTGATCAGAAGAGATTGCAGGAATTCTTACTTAAACTTTAAAAGCCAAACCAATCCTGTTGCTCTGGAGTCTATTCTGACTCATAGCAACCCTATGGGGCACAGTAGAGCTGCCCTACAGGGTGTCCAAGAAGTGTCTGGTGGATTCGAATTACTGACCTTTTGGTTGACAGCCAAGCTCTTAACCACTGCACCACCAAGGCGCCACTTAAACTATAAGAACCCCGTAATTTTAACTAATACATTACAGAAAAAAATAAGAAAAGCAATTTTATTTACATCTCAGCATTTTCATGTCTCCCTTTCATGAAAATAATTATATCAAGCAATTCTCTTATTGATATACTTCCATCGATAAACAAGAAAAATACAATTTTCAGATCAATAGTCTTGTCTTCTTGCAATTTAGTGTTCATCAGTTACAAACAAAATGTGTAATTAATTTAAGTTGCAATTAAGTCAAAATGAACATAGGGAATTACTAGTTATAATTTTTTTAAGTGTTGCCCTATGTATGTATTTAACTTTATCGAAGACTACTGTATATGGGTAGATAATAAACATGCACTTCAATGGTTGTCTGTTTACTATAACCTTTAGTTAATCTGGAAGAACATGGCTGCTAGAATTGTAGTTAATATTACTCTTCACTGGTTATTCATTTTGCAAAAAAGCGGGAGGAAGAAAATAACAGTATAGTAAGCTCAGTAACTGCATGTAAGATCATGATTTAGTGCTCACCAAAAAAAGCCTGTGCCATCGGTTGAATAAATCACTATTGGCCATTTGTATGTGGTAAAATAGTCAGTGGTCATTTTGGGAGGAATCTGGGATCTTTTGCATTATATTAACCCGATAGCCTTTGAGACTTAAAAAAGAAATTCAATAGTGAAGGTGTTCGATTTTCGGTTGACTTCCATAATGTTTGTGTTAAATGCACAAAACCTTGATAAATTACTAGCTATTAAAATGAGTTAGTTATAAACTTATAGCCTGAATTTTCAAGGTTATTTTATTCTACTGACAAAATTGGTGTAGGATAAAATACATACAGTCTTCAAAACCCAATATCATATTGTAATATTATTCTCTGCCCCCTGAATTATCCCCTTTCATGTAACATATTTATTTTGTAACTACAGTGTTTTATGCAAGTGGGAATTTATTTTTAGCTCAGTTCATATTTTCATCATATATATTTTAATACTTTTTGGTTTTTGTTATGCAGTATGTTGAATCCAAGGGTGAAATGAAATAGTTTTCCTACTAAGGATTGAAGACCAGAGAAGACAAGCAAAATTGAACAATTTGTAAAGACTTGTTCAAATTCTTAATAATGCAACAATAAGGGGCCAAGTGAAACAATATGGTAACATGTTGATTTAGAAAATAAATAAAAAAATAAGCAGAAATCAAAGACCAAAACACCCATTGGGAGATAAAGCTAGCAAAATATGAAATGTTATTTTTGCTAAAGTTGAAGTGTACATCCTTGAAAAACAAAAAATCTCATTCTAGGCCATTCTTAACCATTTATAAGTTGAGGCATAATATCAACATATATAAAAAGGAAATATTGATGAGATAAGGAGGGGGTATTAATGAGACAGATTGAGTGGTTAAGGGAGACATGAACATCTACATTTGTTGGTCTCAAGTTGGACATTCCTCTATCCATTTAGACTGTCTTTTAACTTGGAGACCCTGGTGGTGTAGTGGTTAAGTGCCATGGCTCCTAACCAAAAGGTCAGCAGTTCGAATCCACCAGGCTCTCCTTAGAAACTCTATGGGGCAGTTCTACCCTGTGCATTAGGGCCGCTATGAGTCAGAATCAACTCGATGGCAACAGATTTGGTTTGGTTGGTTTTTTTACTTATATGTCATTGTCAAGTTATGGTCAAAGATTGAGACCAAAGAATTAAAATGGAAGAGTGAAGCCTTAAAGTCACACTGCCTGGGCTGGTTTCTCTCTGAATACAAAATTAATGAGTAGTGTGAAAGTTATTTACTAAAACTATTTGAAATGTAGCATTTACTGATGAAATTCCTTTGTCCCACATGAATGGCTAAAACTATAGTAGTGCAGGGCAGAGTAACAAAATCAATCAAGAAGAGGAAAAGGTTAATTTGGTGCCCCAAATTAAAAACACATATTAATTAAAATTACATTAGATCCACAGTTCCTGTTTTAAAAGATTCCATCTCTTTACTAAAGACATGAAAGCTATTGCATAACGTATATGGAGAAAAAGATAATAGAAAATGTTTTAAAATGATAAAGAAGGGGCTATTTTTTGGTTCTAGGATTGTGGATTGCATTCATTTGAAATATTTAAAATGATTTACAACCGCTTGATTATTCTCCTAATACCCCATGGAGTACTGGGATCGTAGGTTGAAACCAAGAAAGGGAAATTTAAGGAACTTCCTGACATAGGAAAATATTGAGTTACAAGAGTAGTCTTGCAGGAGAAGTGAGTGATGGAAGCTTAATCACCAGGGACGTACAAAAGTCAACAGCACTAAAATATTAGAAGGTTTATTTTAGGAAGCAAATTTCCCCTGCTGGGGTGTGTATGTGGACTGGATTGCTTACTTGATCCTTCCTCGTTTCTATTGTCCATTGCCAAGCCTAAATGTGAGTATATAAAGCAACATTCTTAACACTTGAGATTGTATTATTGATCTCATGCTACCCAATTCTATGCCATCTGTCCTACCCAAGAAAAATATGAAAACAACTTTAATGCTGCTCTGTTGATAGCTGTCCAGTTAAAAGGATACGTCATTTACCTGATGTTTACCATCCCTTAAAATGACAAAATAATGCATAATAATCTGTGATCACACACAGAAATCCATTACGTGGAACACAATTTGCTTTAGTGAATCACTCTACATTGGGAGCTTTTCAGATGCTATGTGAGTTCATTAAGGCAATTATGCCTTAAATTCTGGAAAGACACGACTGGCTTGGTCATGGTTAGTGTTAGTGATTTCCTGTGGTGTGGTGTTTATGATAGTAGCATAAGCCCAGCATGAAGTGACATTTGCCTGGGGGCAGTTGTAACTTAAGTGCTTGCTTTTTTGACATTAGTTCATATTCTGCAGGAAGAAAATGTATTTTTGTTGGTTTGTTTGACCAATCTTATTAAAAAAAAAAAAAGACAGTAGAACCTATATGGCTTAAGAATATATGTTACAAATGTGCTTGCTAGGGGAGGTAGAATCCTGCTGTCTTTGGAAAAAAAAAGACCTATTATTTTATACAGCACACTGTTAATGCTGAAATGATTTAGATTATCTTTTTCCTTGGGGAGCGGTATCCTCCAAATTGATGTTTCTTTTCCTTAAGTCAAGAAATCATGAAAATATATATACATGGCTATGAAATTTAAGAAAATTGATAAAAGTCAACTTCTATTAGAAGGTAAGGAAACTTTCAACATTCACCTCATTCAGAGCCATTAAGCAGAGACAGTACCTCATGCGTATTAGTTTTATCTTGTTGAATTATATTGTTTGCAATTAATTCAAGCAAAGAGGCTCTTGTTCTGTCTTTGTATAACATTTTGCATCTTATAATGAAAACTTTTCCATTTATCCTGACATCTCTTTCAAAGACATCATTTGTATAATAACGGCAGTGCATACAAGATGGAAGAATTTTCTCAGTTAAGACCAAATGAGAAGAATTTAATTGGCATTGGCTCTACCCCTGTCTATGACAGTCTGTACATGTAGAACAGATGGGGGCTTTAGGAAGTGCTAGTTCTGCTTCTATTCAGTTACAGTCAGTTTGAGGGCTGTATAAATCCTGGTAGGTCTGCTTTTGTTACATATCATAAAATGCCATCAATTCATATAAATACACATCTTTTGGACAGTCATATTGTTACACTGATGTCTAGAATAAACACTTCATTTGCTCACAGTTTAGGATTCAGGAGTCCAGAGCCAGAAAGCAAGATTGCCTTTTTGAAAATATATATTTTTTTGTTCTTTTGAAAGTGATTTTACACATTTGTTTGAACATTTCTGAGTTCCAAATACCAAGCATAGTAAGGGAGACATTTGGTGATATCGGATGTCATTCTTTATTTACATGTATTGTCTAATCTCAAGTCGGATAAGAATACATCAATTTTTGTGGATCTTTTCATTGGCAAAGTTAAATGTACTAAACGGAACAGTGAGGCTTTAAACAAGCCTGTGACATACTTACAATCTCTGTGCTTAAAAGATTATGCATTGTAAATCTTTTGATAGGGGCCAAAATTAAATAACCATGAATTATTCAGTGACAAGCTGAAGGATTCAAGTGTAGGTTG
This sequence comes from Loxodonta africana, assembly GCF_030014295.1. Lineage (NCBI taxonomy): Eukaryota > Metazoa > Chordata > Mammalia > Proboscidea > Elephantidae > Loxodonta > Loxodonta africana. The sequence continues at coordinate 126,097,173 of NC_087344.1, forward strand.
GTTCAGGGTGCTATTTGTTAAGGTTAAACAAATAAGAAGGGTTTGGCAGTGTGCCTCCTCCCTCTGTGGAAGGGTTGTGACTTTTCAAGCATGCTGAACCAGGCCCTTCCCCTTTGTGGCCACCAGTGCTACATCATAGCGTAGTTTAGCTAGCAAAGTGGCAGGGCCTTGGAAACTTTGTTTGGCTTTTTGGACTGGACCCAGGGAAATCCCAGGGAAGTAACAAAGCAGTGTTGTTTATATATGAGAAAGGGGCTTATTTATAACAGATTTAAAGCACTTAATCCACTTTGCAAAACATAATTAAGTAAAATAAACACCAAATTGTAAAATGGAATAATAAATAAAAAAACAAAGTCAGTTATAGCAGAGGAGTATGTTTGTAACCTAACTTGGGGCAAACTTACTATTTCCCAATTTTTATCCAACAAGGTACAGCGAGTAGAGTCAGACAGACTTGAGTTGAATCCTATTTGGCAACTTTCTAGTTATGTACCTGTTACCCATTGCTGTCCAGTCGATTCCGACTCATATTGAACCTGTAGGACAGAGTAGAACTGCCCCATAGGGTTTCCAAGGACCACCTGGTAGATTTGAACTGCTGACCTTTTGGTTAGTAGACGTAGCTCTTAACCACTATGCCACCAGTGTTTCCTTCTAGTTGTATAAAAGTGTAGGCCTGGGCAATTTGCTTAAATCCCCTGAATCTCAGCAAATACTCAGTTAGCTGTTATTAATGAAAAAACAATACTAATAGTTATCCAGATTGATACTACCGAGGGCAGTGATGGTTTGGTGGTAGAATTATCACCTTCCATGTAGGAGAACTAGGTTCGATACCTGACCAATACACCTCATGCACAACCTCGACTCATCTGTCACTGGAGGCTTGTGTGTTGCTATGATAACACACAAACTAAGATGGACTAGGAAAAAAGGCCTGGTGATCTACTTCTAAAAATCAGCCAATGAAAATCCTGTGGATCACAATGGTAGTATCTTGTTGTGCAGGTGGTTGCCATGAGTTGGGGTCCAACTTGATGGCAGCTGACAACAAATTGATACTAGTATTTTTCTTACAGACACCTGGACAGGGATATACACAAATATTTCATATTACCATCATCATCATCGTCTTCACAATGGTAGCTAATACCTGCACTTGCTCATTAACCTGTCTATAATTTTCGAAATGCTTTGCATGTATTGACTCATTTAATTTTACCTGAAACCTAATGCATTTGCTATTATTACAGTCTTCATTCTATAAATGAAGAAACTGAGGTACAGAGAGGTTAAGAAATTTTCTCAAGGTCGAACAGCTAATTAGTGGCAAAGCAGTCCCTTAGGAAGAAGCACTGAAGTGTCTTGGTTCAGATCACGATCTTGGACCTTCAGTTTTCCACACAGTTAATTTTTGTGCAATTGGCCACTCAAAGAGCATATTCCGAAATGGAATTGACCTGGTATTAGTTTCTTGAATCTTTTTATTTGGCTTTAATAAAAGAAAAATAACTCTTAATTATAACTGAGATGTTTAGGTAATATTTCCTGGTGGTAGTAATCTCTAAAAAGTCACTGAAAAAACAGATGGAATTTTTTTTTTTTGTAGTAGTAGTCTATTTTCCTGATAATAAAAGTGACATAAGCACACTACAGGAATTTTAGAAAACACTTAAAAGCATATAGAAAAAAAAAAAATCATTCATGATATCCATACGCAGAGTTAATAGCCACTAACATTTTGGTATGTATCCTCCAGGTAAGGGTATGAGTAATTTCTTTCCTTCATATTTTGATGTATTTTTCAAACATTTTTCAAAGAAAAGAATTTGTGTTTACAATCAGAAGACAAGATGACACAATGATTTTAAAATATATTCTTACTCATTAATTCTACTTCAGTAAAATTTCCTTAGGGAGAAATAGAGAATGAAATCAATTATATATTTGTTGTTGCTGTTAGGTGTTATCAAGTTGATTTTTGACTCGTAACCACGCCTCGTGACAGGGTAGAACTGCCCCACAGGGTTTTCTAGGCTGTAATCTTTAAGGGAGAAGATCACCAGATATTTTCTCCCTTGGAGCCGCTGGGTGGGTTTCAACAACTGGTCTTTCTGTTAGGAGCCAAGTGCTTAAGTATTATGCTACCAGGGCTCCATATTATACATGTGTGTGTGAGACAGAGAGGGAGGAAGAGAGTGTATATATATATATGTATTATATAATTGATTAATATAACAATATATTATATGATAATTGCACACACATACATCTATACACATGAGTTTTATTTTTACTAAAATGGGACATCATTTTAAAACTGCCCACAAGTTTGTTGGTGTAATAAACATCTCAATTTTCTATGACCCAATATTAACAGACAATTTGTTTAGCTAATAGCATCTTTTTAGACATGAAAACAAGTGTCAGGGAAGCTACAGGCAAAGACTGTACTCCCTTTCCATGACGCTGAGTTGTTGCTGGGAAATGGCTGCTCTACCAGGTATTCCATATCCCAGTATCCTGGTGTATTGTGGGGTCATGCAATTAAAGGTTCTGTTAAATAAAATTGGACAGAGATGATAAATATCACTTAAGGAACTGGACTTTAATAGTTTTCTACCCCCGACACAATCTTCCACTCCCTGTCTTTCCTCATTCTGTACCTGCCAATGGAGACCAAAGAGCTTCAAGATGCTAAGCGATGACAGCATCACAAGATGAAGGGAACCGGCCTGTGAATCACCACATAGAAGGCTGTCCGCCTGACATCCCCATTGAACTGCTACATTAGCAAGTAATAACTCACTAAGATTTAAAAGTTTATTTATTAAGCAGCTAGAGTCACTTTAACTACTACAGATAATTTCCAAGTTTTTTATTTTCTTAAATGAGTATATATATATATATATTCCATTCAAACTACAAAAGCAACACAGCCAACAGGTCCACCCCCCCTTCCCCTGGGCCTTCTCCATTCTCCCACCAAATTCTCCTTCCCATGCTCTCCAAATACCCTATGATCAACACTTGATATATATCTTTTCACATTCTTCTCTGTGCTTTCTTTTTTTTTTATAATTTTTATTGTGCTTTAAGTGAAAGTTCACAGATCAAGTCAGTTTCTCACACAAAAACCCATACATATCTTGCTACACACTCCCAATTACACTTTTTTTTTTTTTTTTAATGAGACACCCCGCTCTCTCCCTCCACTCTCTCTTTTCGTGTCCATTTTGTCAGCTTCTAACCCCCTCTACCCTCTCATCTCCCCTCCAGGCAGGAGATGCCAACATAGTCTCACCAGATCCAAGAAGCTCACTCCTCACCAGCATCCCTCTCCAACCTATTGTCCAGTCAGTCCAATCCATGTCTGAAGAGTTGGCTTTGGGAATGGTTCCTGTCCTAGGCCAACAGGAGGTCTGGGGGCCATGACCAGGGTCCTTCCAGTCTAAGTCAGACCATTAAGTCTGGTCTTATGAGAATTTGGGGTCTCCATCCCACTGCTCTCCTGCTCCCTCAGGGTTTCTCTGTTGTGTTCGCTGTCAGGGCAGTCATCGGTTGTATCCGGGCACTATCTAGTTCTTCTGGTCTCAGGATGATGTAGCCTCTGGTTCATGTGGCCCTTTCTGTCTCTTGGGCTTGTAACTGCCTTGTGTCCTTGGTGTTCTTTATTCTCCTTTGATCCAGGTGGGTTGAGACCAATTGATGCATCTTAGATGGCTGCTTGCTAGCGTTTAAGACCCCAGATGCCACTCTTCAAAGTGGGATGCAGAATGTTTTCATAATAGATTTTATTATGCCAATTGACTTAGATGTCCCCTGAAACCACGGTCTCCAGACCCCTGCCCCTGCTATGCTGGCCTTCGAAGCATTCAGTTTATTCAGGAAACTTCTTTGCTTTTGGTTTAGTCCAATTATGCTGACCTTCCCTGTACTGTGTGCTGTCTTTCCCTTCACCTAAAGTAGTTCTTATCTACTATCTAATTAGTGAATTCCCCTCTCCCACCCTCCCGCCCTCCCCCTTCACATAACCACAAAATAATGTTTTCTTCTCATTTTAAACTGTTTCTCAAGTTCTTATCATAGTGGTCTTATACAATATTTGTCCTTTTGCAACTGACTAATTTCATTCAGCATAATACCTTCCGGGTTCCTCCATGTTATGAAATGTTTCACAGATTCCACACTGTTCTTTATTGATGCATAGTATTCCATTGTGTGAATATACCATAATTTATTAATCCATTCATCCATCGATGGGCACCTTGGTTGCTTCCATCTTTTTGCTATTGTAAACAGTGCTGCAATAAACATGGGTATGCATATATCTGTTCGTGTAAAGGCTCTTATTTCTCTAGGATATATTCCAAGGGGTGGGATTGCTGGATCCTGTGGTAGTTATATTTCTAGCTTTTTAAGGAAGTGTCAAATCTATTTCCAAAGTGGTTGTACCATTTGACATTCCCACCAGCAGTGTATAAGTGTTCCAATCTCTCCACAGCCTCTCCAACATTTATTATTTTGTGTTTTTTGGATTAATGCCAGCCTTGTTGGAGTGAGACGAAATCTCATTGCAGTTTTGATCTGCATTTCTCTGATGGCTAACGATCGTGAACATTTCCTCATATATCTGTTAGCTACCTGAATGTCTTCTTTAGTGAAGTGTCTATTCATATCTTTTGCCCATTTTTTAATTGGGTTATTTGTCTTTTCGTAGTTGAGTTTCTGCACTACCATGTAGATTTTAGAGATCAGGTACTGATCAGAAATGTCATAGCTAAAAACTTTTTCCCAGTCTGTAGGTAGTCTTTTTACTCTTTTGGCGAAGTCTTTGGATGAGCATAGGCGTTTGATTTTTAGGAGCTCCCAGTTATCTAGTTTTTCTTCTACATTCTTTACAATGTTTTGTATACTGTTTGTGCCATGTATCAAGGCTCCTGACTTTGTCCCTATTTTTTCTTCCATGATCTTCATCATTTTAGATTTTATATTTAGGTCTTTGATCCATTTTGAGTTAGCTTTTGTGCATGCTGTGAGGTATGGGTCTTGTTTCATTTTTTTGCAGATGGCTATCTAGTTATGCCAGCACCATTTGTTAAAAAGGCTGTCTTTTCCCCATTTAACTGTTTTGGGGCCTTTGTCAAATATCAACTGCTCATATGTGCATGGATTTATGTCTGGATTCTCAATTCTGTTCCATTGGTCCATGTATCTGTTGTTGTACCAGTACCAGGCTGTTTTGACTACTGTGGCGGTATAATAGGTTCTAAAATCAGGTAAAGTCAGGCCTCCCACTTTGTTCTTCTTTTTCAGTAATGCCTTATTTATCTGGGGCCTCTTTCCGTTCCATATGAAATTGGTGATTTGTTTCTCCATCTCATTAAAAAATGTCCTTGGGATTTGCATCGAAATTGCATTAAATGTATAGATCACTTTTGGTAGAATAGCCATTTTTATACTGTTAAGTTTTCCTATCCACGAGCAAGGTATGTTCTTCCACTTATGTAAGTCTCTTTTGGTTTCTTGCAGAAGTGTTTTGTAGTTTTTTTGTATAAGCCTTTTACATCTCTGGTAAGATTTTTTCCTAAGTATTTTACCTTCTTGGTGGCTACTGTAAATGGCATTGATTTGGTGATTTCCTCTTCAATGTTCTTTTTGTTGGTGTGGAGGAATCCAAACTGATTTTTGTATGTTTATCTTGTATCCCGATACTCTGCTGAACCCTTTTGTTTCAGTGGTTTTCTGGAGGATTCCTTAGGGTTTTCTGTGTATAAGATCATGTCATCTGCAAATAGAGATACTTTTACTTCTTCCTTGCCAATCTGGATGCCCTTTATTTACTTATCTAGCCTTCATGCTCTGGGTAGGACTGCCAACACAATGTTGAATAGGAGCGGTGATAAAGGGCATCCTAGTCATAGGGGTCGGCTTTGGGTAGTCTGGCTCCTGATCTCAGTGGGAATGCTTTCAGGCTCTCTCCATTTAGGGTGTTGTTGGCTGTTGGCTTTGTATAAATGCCCTTTATTATGTAGAGGAATTTTTCTTCTACTCCTATTTTGCTGAGAGTTTTTATCATGAATGAGTGTTGAACTTTGTCACATGCCTTTTCTGTACCAATTGATAAAATTATGTGATTCTTGTCTTTTGTTTTATTTATGTGGTGGATTACATTAATTGTTTTTCTAAAGTTGAACCATCCCTGCATACCTGGTATGAATCCAACTTGGTCATGGGGAATTATTATTTTGATATGTTGTGGAATTCTATTGGCTAGAATTTTGTTGAGAGTTTTTGCATCTATAGTCATGAGGGATATAGGTCTATAATTTTCTTTTCTTGTGCTGTCTTTACCTGGTTTTGGTATCAGGGATATGGTAGCTTCATAGAATGAGTTTGGTAGCATTCCATCCTCTTCTATGCTCCGAAATACCTTTTGTAGTAGTGGTGTTAACTCTTCTCTGAAAGTTTGGTAGAACTCTGCAGTGAAGCCATCCGGACCAGGGCTTTTTTTTTTGGGAGTTTTTCGATCACCTTTTCAATCTCTTTTGTTGTGGGTCTATGTAGTTGTTCTACCTCTGTTTGTGTTAGTTTAGGTAGGTAGTGTGTTTCTAGAAATTCATCCATTTCTTCTAGGTTTTCAAATTTGTTTGAGCATAGTTTTTCCTAGTAATCTGATATGATTCTTTTAATTTCGGTTGGGTCTGTTTTACTATCGCCCCTCTCATTTCTTATTCGAGTTATTTGCTTCCTCTCCTGTTTCTCTTTTGTCAGTTTGGCCAGTGGTTTATCAATTCTGTTGAGTTTTTCAAAAAACCAGCTTTTGGTGTTGTTAATTCTTTCAATTGTTTTTCTGTTTTCTATTTCTTTAAGTTCTGCTCTAATTTTTATTGTTTGTTTTCTTCTGGTGCCTGTGGTTTCCTTTTGTTGCTCTCTTTCTATTTGTTCAAGGTGTAGAGTTCGTATTTTGATTATGGCCCTTTCTTCTTTTTGGATGTGTGCATTTATTGATATAAATTGGCCTCTGAGCACCGTTTTTGCTGTGTCCCAAAGGTTCTGATAGGAAGTGTCTTCATTCTCATTGGATTCTTTGAATTTCTTTATTCCATCCTTAATGTCTTCTATAACCCAGTCTTTTTGGAGCAGGGTATTGTTCAGTTTCCAAGTGTTTGATTTCTTTTCCCTGCTTTTCCTGTTATTGATTCCACTTTTATAGCCTTATGCTCAGAGAAGATGCTCTGTAATATTTCAAGGTTTGGATTCTGCTAAGGCTTGCTTTATGACCTAATATGTGGTCTATTCTAGAGAATGTTCCATGTGCACTGGAAAAGAAAGTATACTTGGTTGCTGTTGGGTGGAGTGTTCTGTATATGTCTACGAGGTCAAGTTGGTTGATTGTGGCATTTAGATCTTCTGTGTTTTTATTGAGTTTCTTTCTGGATGTCCTGTCCTTCACCGAAACTGGTGTGTTGAAGTCTCCTACTCTTATTCTGGAGCTGTCTATCTTACCCTTCAATGCTGATAGAGTTTTTTTTTTTTATGTGTGTTGCAGCCCTGTCATTGGGTGCATAAATATTTAATATGGTTTTATCTTCTTGGTGTATTGTCCCTTTAATCATTATATAGTGTCCTTCCTTATCCTTTCTGATGGGTTTAACTTTAAAGTCTATTTTGTCAGAAATTAATATTGCCACTCCTGCTCTATTTGATTGCTGTTTGCTTGATATATATTTTTTCCATCCTTTGAGTTTTAGTTTGTTTGTGTCTCTAACTCTAAGGTGTGTCTCTTGTAGGCAGCATATAGACAGATCTTGTTTTTTAATCCATTCTTCCACTCTGTCTCTTTATCCTTGCATTTAGTCCATTTACATTCAGAGTAATTATGGGTAGGTATGAATTTAATGCTATCATTTTGATGTCTTTTTTTGTGTGTTGACAGTTTCTTTTTCCCACTTGATTTTATGTGCTGAGTAGATTTTCTTTATATATTGTCTTTTCCTCGTCTTTGTTGTTGATTTTATTTCTGCTGAGTCTGTATTTTTCCTCTGTATTTTATTTTGATGAGTACGATAGTTTGTCTCCTTTGTGGTTATCTTATTATTTACCCCTATTTTTCTAAATTTAAAACTAACTTTTATTTCTTTGTATCACCATATCTTCCTCTCCATATGGAAGGTGTGTGATTACATTTCTTAGTCCCTTTTTATTATTTTAATGTTGTCTTCTTTTATATAATAACATCACTGTTACCCTATTTTGGTTTTTTAATATATATATATATATATATATAATCTTTGTTGTTTCAGATTTCCCTGTCTGGGTTAACTTCTGGTTGCTCTGCCCAGTGTTCTAGTCTTGGAATGATACCTGATATTATCGATTTTCTAACCAAAGAACTCCCTTTAGTATTTCTTGTAGTTTTGGTTTGTTTTTTACAAATTCCCTAAACTTGTGTTTATCTGGAAATGTCTTAATTTCACCTTCACGTTTATTTTTATTTAAGAGACAGATTTGCTGGATATATGATTCTTGGCAGGCAATTTTTTTCCTTCAATTTTTTAAATATGTCATCCCATTGCCTTCTTGCCTGCGTGGTTTCTGCTGAGTAGTCCAAGCTTATTCTTATTGGCTCTCCTTTGTAGGTGACTTTTCATTTATCCCTCGCTGCTCTTATAATTCTCTCTTTATCTTTAGTTTTGGCAAATTTGATTATAATACGTCTTGGTGACTTTCTTTTCAGATCTACCTTATGTGGAGTTCGATGAGCATCTTGGATAGATATCTTCTCATCTTTCACAATATCAGGGAAGTTTTCTGCCAACAAACTTTCAACAATTTTCTCTGTATTTTCTGTTATCCCTCCCTGTTCTGGTATTCCAATCATTTGTAGGTTATTTCTCTTGAGAGAGTCCCACATGATTCTTAAGGTTTCTTCATTTTTAAAAAATTCTTTATCTGATTTTTCTTCATATATATTAGTGCCAAGTGATTTATCTTTGAGTTCCAAAATTCTAGCTTGTACTTGCTCAATTCTTCTCCTCTGACTTTCTATTGAGTTGTCCACTTTTGTAATTTTATTGTTAATCTTGTGAATTTCTCATTGCTGTCTGTCTATGGATTTTTCCAGGTTATTAAACTTTTCATTGTTCCTGAATAATCTATCTAATTTCTTCAGTTGCTTTGTCTGTGTGTTCCTTGGCTTGTTCTGCATATTGCCTCATTTCCTTCCTGAAGTCTTGAAGGGTTCTGTATATTAAACTTTTGTATTCTGGCTCTGGTAATTCCAGGAATGCACTTTCATCTAGAAGATCCCTGGATTCTTTGTTTTGACAGCCTGTTGAGGTGATCATGGTCTGTTTCTTTATGTGACTTGATATTGACTGTTGTTTCCGAGCCATCTATAAGTTATTGTATTTAGCTTATGCTTGCTTACTGTGTCATAGCTGCTTGCTTTTTTTTGTTTTAGTATACCCCTATGGGTTGCTCGTGTGAGGTAGCTTGACCATTTTTGCCTTTGGAGCTCTGACGTTCTGTTCCCAGCTAGCCAGAGCTGTTATCTTGTATATCAGTCTAGGGGTCCATTCGGTTTTCTTTTTTGTTGTTGTTGTTAAAGTTGGAAATTCAATGCAGTTTCATAAACATTTATAGAATACCTTTGATGGTACCATTTTCTTTCAGAAATTTGAAGACATAGCTTCCGTGTCTTCTAAGTCCTAGTGTTGCTGCTGAGAAGACCAAAGCTACTCTGATTCTTGATCCTTTGCATTGTTTCCTAGAAGGATCTTCTCTTTGTTCTCTCTTTCATGGTGAGGGGCCTTGGCTTGGGTCTCTGGTCATGCATTTTGCCAGCCACTCACTGGGCTCATCTAGTCTGAAATTCATGTTCTTTGTCATGGATTGAATTGTGTCCTCCAAAAAATGTGTCAACGTGGTTAGGCCATGATTCCCAGGATTGTGTGGTTGTCCTCCATTTTGTGATTTTCCTATACGTTATAAATCATAATCTCTGCCTGTGGTTACAGGATTAGAGTTGGACATAACACCCTTGCTCAGGTCACATCCCTGATCCAATGTAAAGGGAATTTCCCTGGGGTGTGGCCTGCACCACCTTTTATCTGACAAGAGATAAAAGGAAAGGGAAGCAAGCAGAGAGTGGGGGGGGGGGGGCTCATACCACCAAGAAAGCAGTGCCAGGAGCAGAGCAGGTCCTTTGTACCCAGTATTCCTGTGCAGAGAAACTCCCTAGTCCAGGGGAAGATTGATGAGAAGGACCTTCCTCTAGAGCTGACAGAGAGAACAAAGCCTTCACCTGGAGCTGATGCCCTGAATTTGGACTTCTAGCCTACTTTACCGTGAGGAGATAAATTTCCCTTTGTTAATGCCACCCACTTGTGGTATTTCCATTCCATTTTCTTGTATGAATTCAGCTCAGGTTTCTAGGTAGCTGATCAAGTGTGTGGTACAGGCTCTGTCCTACAGTCTTAGAGGGACAGGGTGATTGAGATATATACCAGTATCTGATTGCAGCAGAGGGTCACGCTCTGAACAAGGCGGGGGACTGAGAACCAACCCCTGAGTGTCTCTGAGGAAAACACATCTCTGTTCCCTGAAGCGTGCTAGTGGGTGGGTTCTGCAGAGGGACCATGGGCACCCAAAGTTTTTGGTTGTAAGGACTGGGGGTATCAGTTATCTTTGGACCCCTGTCGCGGGTGGCTGGGTTACCTGAATGGAGCTACCAGTCCTTAGGTCCCTGATGTGGGTAGGCGAGGACCTTGTTTAGTAGGCAAAGTAATGTCAAATGTCAAACACCCATCTCTCCGCCACATAGCTGAAATGATTGGAGTTTGCCAGCAAGGGCCTATTCTCCTGAAATAGGCCCACACAGGTCCATGCAGAAGGGAAAGGTACTCAAGGTCCATGGACAGTTTATGCCTGGACAGGAGCCTCTTCTGTCTTGAGCTCACCCAGTTAATGGAGCTAGCAAATTATCTTTTCCCCCAGTTGCAAATTTTTTCCTTCCCCAAGGCTGGAAGGATGGCTCTAGGCACTCACCAGGGTCTATCTCAGGCCCAGGAATTCAGCCACTGAAGCCAGCTTGGGGGTGGGGGGAAGGGCACAGTAAAATATACACAAGCACTCAGCTTTTGCCAAGAGCACCGCTCTCCTCAGTTTCCAGAGGTGTGAGTAGGTTGTGTGGCTGGCTGCTTCTCCCTGAGGAAACTGTAGCCAAATGCTGCCACTCTGGGAATGGTGCCTGAGGGCTCCCCGTGATTTAGGACCGGTAACTCCTCTCCACTTCTGAACGGTCTCTTTCTCCCCCTGCCCTTCAGTTCATTGTCTAAGCTTGCCTTTGATGCTCAGGAGTCCCAGCTTCTCACAAATATACTCATTTCACTTGTTTTTTGGGTCTTTGTTGTAAACAGGCTCGCTGGAAGCGTCTGTCTATTCTGCCATCTTGGCTCCACCTCTGTGCTCATTCTTAATGTACGCAAATATACGTATTTCCTATACTTATAATTTTCTCCTAATTTAAAAAAAACAAATTAAAAATAGACTGCAGAGTATTATGTATCCATTTTTGCAAAAACAAAACCAAAATATAACATAACATTTTAATGAACATCTTGGACCAGAAATACTTGTATACATCTCTAACAATTTTATTAACATAAGATAGCAGAAACGCAGTCAATGGATAAAAGGATATTCACAATTGCAAGGGTATTGATCCACATGGCAACATTGCCCTACAGAAAGAATATAGTGATTTAGCGTTCCTTTCAGCAATGTCGATGCTACTATTTGTTGCTTCTTGGGCCCTATATTTAATATCACCATGGAATTATTAGGTTCCTTACATTAATTCTTTAACTCAAAAAATTTTCTTTTCATTTCTGTTGTTTGCTGCAATTTTTTTATTTCAAAGAATCTTTGTTTATATAATTTTATTAAGAATGTAATCAAAAACCAAACCTGTTGTTATTGCTGTCCAGTCCATTCCGACTCATAGTGACCCTATAGGACTGGGTAGGACTGACCCACAGTGTTTCCAAGGAGCAGCTGGTGGATTTGAACTGCTGATCTTTTGGTTAGCAGCTAAGCTCTTGATTACTACGCCACCAGGGCTCCATTAAGAACATAGTTTGAGTTTAAATTATGAATCAAAAATTTTTAATGATATAACCTATATTCTTTGTTTTTATTTATTTTTTGATGTAGACTATCCTTTTCATTGTGCTTGAAATTTTTTTTTAGCATTTATTGAGAACCAAGATCTGGATAGTAGGTGTGCTCGTTGCTACTGAGATGTCATTTCTTCTATGACTTCTCATCTGCATGAGCAAATACATATGCATATCATTTTGTTTTAACAAGATTACTCTCACTACTACTGAATGATGCAAGAAGCATTAAAAGCAGACAGATGGAATACACAGAATCACTGTACCAAAAGAAATTGATTGACATTCAACCATTTCAGGAGGTAGCATATAATTATGAACCAATAGTATTGAAGGAAGAAGTCCAAGCCTCACTGGAGAATTTGGGGGAAAAACTAGGCTCCAGGAATTGATGAAATACCAATCAAGATGTTTCTATAAAGGAATAAAGTGCCAGACGTGCTCACTCATCTATGCCAAGAAATTTGGAAGAGAGTTACCTGGCCAACTGACTGGAAGAGATCCATATGTGTACACATTGCAAAGAGAGGTGATCCAACAGAATGTGGAAACTATAGAACAATATCATTAATATTGCACACAAGTTAAATTTTTTTGAAGACCATTCAAAAGCAGTTGCAGCAGTACATCAACAGGGGACTGCCAGAAATTCAAGCTGGATTCAGAAGAGGATGCGGAACGAGGAATATCGTTGCTGAGGTCAGATGGATCTTGGCTTATAACAGAGAATACCAGAAAGATGTTGATCTGTGTTTATTGACTATGTAAAAGCATTAAATTGTGTGGATCGTAATAAATTATGGATAACATTGCAAAGAAAGGGAATCCCAGACTACTTAATTGGGCTCATGCAGAACTAGTACATAGACCGGCAGACAGCAAGGGGATACTGAGTGGTTTAAAATCAAGAAAGATATTGTGTCCTTTCACCATACTTATTTGATGTGTATGCTGAACAATCCAAGAAGATGGGCTATATGAAGAAGAACACGGCATCAAGATTGATGGAAGGCTCATTAACAGTCTGAGATTTGCAAATGACACAACCTTGCTTTCTGAAAGTGAAGAGGAGTTGAAGCACTTACTGATGAAGATCAAAGACCACAGCCTTCAATATGGATTACATGTCAACATAAAGAAAACAAAAGTTCTCACAGTTGGACCAATAAACAACGTCATGACAAATACAGAAAAGATTGAAGTTATCAAGAATTTCATTTTACTTGGAACCACAATCAATGCCCACAGAAGTAACAGTTAAGAAAACAAACCATGTATTGCAATGGGGTGATATGTTCCAAAAGACCTCTTCAAAGTATTGAAAGGATGTCACTTTGAGGACTAAGGTGCCCCTGACCCAAGCCACGATATTTTCAATCACCTCATGTGCATGCAAAAACTGGACAATGAATAAAGAAGACCGAAGACGAATCAATTTCTTTAAATTATGGCAATGGTGAAGAATATTGAATATACCAGAAGAACAAACAAGTCTGTCTTGGAAGAAATACAGCCCAGAGTGCTCCTTAGATGTGAGGATGGTGAGGCTTCATCTCACATACTTTAGGCATGTTATCAGGAGGGATCAATCCCTGGAGAAGGACATCATGCTTGATAAAGTAGAGGGTCAGTGAAAAAGAGGAAGACCCTCAGTGAGATGGATTGACACGGTGGTTCCAACAATGGGCTCAAGTATAATAACTATTGTGAGGGTGGTGCAGGACGAGGCAGTGTTTCATTCTGTTGTACATAAGGTCACTATGAGTAGAAAATGACTTGATGGCACCTAACAACAACAACACTATGTTGCCAATAAGACCATAGAAGCAGGGAGACCAGTTAAGAGGCTGTCATCATAACCCAGGAAAGAGATGATGATGTCTTGGAACTATTAGAATTCAGTTATGGATCCCACTCTTCACTTATATTGAAGTGTCTACTGTGTATACAGATGCACCTATATTTTTGCAAAGAAACCAATGTACCAAACATTTGAACACTTGCACGAGGCACAGAAGATATAACCATGTGTAAAAACAGATACTTTTCTGTTTATAGCCATGTGCTGTTGATTGGCATTATTGAGACTGCTGGAAACAAGAACAGCATTGGTGCAGGCAAGAATGTGAAATGCTAGGGTTAGTTATAGTGGTAGCAGAAGCAATATAAAGGTGAATGCATTTGAAAGACAAATGAGTAGGGATTAACAAAACTGGTTTTGGAAAGTAAAAAAAGGGGTTGATCGAAGATGAGTTCAAACTCTGTAAACCACCCTCAAGATGATGACATCATGAAAACAATGGATTTCAGAGTTGGAATTTATTTGAGAGAAGGGATAATGAGTGAGTGCCATTTTAAATGAGTGGACTTTGTCATAACAAAGTTTTTAAAGTGTACTTAAGTGGAAATATTTAGTTTTTTCTTCAAAAGAATCTTGGTTTATAGTTTAAAATATCTGAACTATAAAATATTTAAGATTTGATACTACTCTTGTACAGAAAATTTTTTTCACTCATTTAAAATGCACATGTATACTAAGCACATAAGGACTTCATATTTTCAAGGCTCATCTTGACAGGTAATAACCATTACTGAATATAATAGATACTAGCACTTATTGAGAGTGACCAAGCATTTAACAGTTTTACTCTTCCTCTCCTTAGAACTGCAGAAAAGCAGAGGGACTATAAATGCCTGACTTGTTATGGTCAAGCTTTATATTTCATTTATTGTGAAAAATAGATTGAGACAACAGAGTTGTCACATATTACCATGTTAGCTTCAAAGATCCAGTTAATGTTTTATAATGTTTACATATCTGGCATGAAAAGCCATGGATTGACTTGATAATGTTTAACATCTGCTCAGATCTGGTACTGTTGTAATGGCTTCAAAGGAACTGGATCAAAAAGGAATTCTTTAATAGAGTACTTCACACATTAATATCCTTTACAGAATCCGTTCAATTGACTACATTTTGTAGATAAATTCATCTAAGAAATCTGTGTAACCCCTATGTTCAAATGTAATAAGGATCTAAGTGAGATCATGAATGTGTGTGCTTTGCCAATTTTATGTATGAGGGTATTAATATTCTTAATCATTGTGTACTCAAAACTTGTTTTTGTAAGATATTGTTAGATAACATTTTAAGAGTATTATACTTATGAAGACTTTTGCAATCGAAAAGCCTTTTTTACACACATTGTTTCATTTAATCTTTATAAAAGCCTCAGATTATTAAAACTCAGAACTGCAGAAAAACAGAGGGATTCTAAATGCTTGACCTGTTATGGTCAAGCTTTATATTTTGTTCATTATGAAAAATAGATTGAGACAATGGAGTTGTCACATATTACCATGTTAGCTTCAAAGAGTAGATACTAAATATAATTGAAGAAACTAAAATTTAGGAAAATAATTAAATTACCCCAAATCCAATAGCTAGGAAATGAAAGGCCAAGACTAGAAACCAAGTCTTTTGACTTTCATGCCAATACATTTATCACTAAACTATTTTGTTGGAATTCAAAACAAATAAGGTTGTATCACATAATTAATAACCCTAAGCTTCAATTTTCTCATCTGTAAAATGGAGATAATATTAACTCTTCTACCCACTTCACAAATTACAATTAAATATGAATTAACTTCCTAAACTATATGAATTATTATTTCACAAAACTGTTTATAGATTATTTACCTTTGAAGGACCTCTTTTACTCCACATAGATCCATTTGCATCTAAAATGATAATGTATGATTTTGAAAGTTGACCAAGGGGTAATGATATTCCTGTTCATGACCTAAATACAATAAAGCCCCTCCAATTTAGACTTTATCAATTTTAAATTCTGACTTGAAATTTTCTTGTCTGCTTTAGCCCATGTTTTCATAAATGACACAAATTACTATTATAATAAGGATATTTAAACATAGAAAATAATCATTTTAGATATTTTAATGCAGGTCACAAGAGGTCTTAAGTTACTTCCTAAGTTTTAAAACTTTCTGGGCATGCCTGAAATGCTGATGGGTGGACTGATGTGGAATTTTTTGCATGAGAGAGTGAACAGTAGCCTGAGAAAAACCATCCTAAAGGAAGGAAGTATGAGGAGCAAAGTTTGGACAAAGTGAACAGTGTCAGAGAGCAGTAGGTATGTTGCTTGTGAACTGGATTGCCCGCTTGTCTTCCCCAGGACCTCATTGATGAATCTTACAAAAAAGAACAATTAAAAATACTTTGTTTTATTAAAATCTGCATAAAACAAAAAACACCTGAGTCCAAGGAGCTAAATCATAAGTGATAGTGAAAATTCTTACTTGACATGTCAGATGACAAACATTGAAACATGACTTGAAGTGCACCTAGGAGCTAAAGTAGCAGAACAGAATGACCAGGATAGGACAAAATATTTTGACATTTTCATGGTGAGAAAACACATTAGCCTATGAAGCCAAATCAAGAGAATAGGAATGTGGTGAAGCCCAAGAGATAATCAAGAGGAAGAGTTTACAAGCATGAGACCTAAATTGGGGGAACTGAAGGGTTTGGTTTTCAACAGGTTAGTTGGATCTCACGAGAACTATCCCAGGTCACACCAGCCTGGGGGTTAACACAAGTTTATAATAATGAGAAGAAAGGGTGTTTTATAAGCTGTGCCCTACCCCAGGCTGGTGAGATTTATGAAAGTACTTGTACTGTTATACTCTTTCACAAGTAGTCACATGAGTTGAAGCATAAATTATACTTAATACACTGTTTTAATTAAATATAATGTAACTAAATACATTTTAAATTATTTGAAAAATTATTTTATTTAACTTACACTTGATCTGATTTAAAAATGAGGGCTTATTTTATTTATTTAGTTTTTACTGTGGTTTCTTAAAAATGATTATCTCTTAAAATGCTTATTCTTTCTTCCATTGGTGAGAAATTAGCCCTTCAACTTATTTGTTTTCTACCTAATGGGACTATTTTCTACAAATTGATATGTGTGTTCGTCTTAAGTACTCTGAACTTACATTTTGTGACCAATCTCCATATTTGCTGAAATTGAGACTTCTAGGTTAAACAGAACCATTCAAAGGATAGTTTTCTCCTTTGAGGATACTCTAAAAATTTCTATTTATGTGCATGTTAGAAATTTCAACATAAATGACAGAAAAAAATAGCAGTTTCATGATTTCTGTTTTATTATTAGTTCACAAAACTAAATTTCGGTTATGTACTTGAACACGTGCTTTTCTGAAAAATGTACCTTCTGAAACTATTTCAAAAAATTTTCTCTAATGCTTTATTTGGGAACCAGGTGGTGTGGTGGTGAAAGTGCTGGGCTACTAACCAATGGTCAGATGTTCAAACTCACCAGCTGCTCCACAGGCGAAAGATGGGGCAGTTGGCTTCTGTAAAGATTTACAGCCTTAGAAACCTTATAGGGCAGTTCTGCTCTATCCTATAGGGTCACTATGAGTCAGAATCGGCTCAACAGCAGTGGATTTGGTTTTTGGCTTGATGTGTAGGTTTGAATTAGTTTCCCAGGGTTGCCATAATCAAAGTACCACCAAGTGGATGGCTTATAAGAATAAAAATTTATTGTCTCATAGCTCTGGAGGTTAGGAATCTGAATTCATGATGTCGGCAAGGATATGTTCTCTCTGAAGTTTCTAGGGGAAGATCATTTCTTTTCTCTCCAGGAGAAGGAGTCTCATGGTGAAACTCAACTTAAGGAAGGAAGAGTCAGAAAGTATAAGCCTGGTCCAAGGATAATGGGTGATGAAGCAGGGGGGATGATGTTCTCTGGTTCAGCATGTACTCTTTGTCAGAAAGCCTTCTCTCCACGTCCCATTCCATTTGTCAGAATTATGGGAAAAGGAAGCAGTAACAAAAATATCTTTTAACCTTTATGATATGTGGTAACTCCTCTATCCTTGAGATCTGCACAACTTTAGTTAAAAGTCCCAATTCTATCATTTGGGGGAACCTAAAACTTTCTAAGATTTCTGCAAACTCTTGGAAAATTATTGCTCTGGCTCCTGGAATTGTACCAGTTTCATTTGTATACTGTAATACAGAACTTTATACTTTCTCAATGAATCTACTTAGTCAAGGCTATTAGGAAACTGTGCTAGAACAGCAGATTGAACTGAAGGTTTTGGGGTCACCGAGAGAGGTCATATAATGCAACATAGGCTTCCTGCCATGTCTTCTTCCTGCTCTTCCTCCTTTTCCTTTCACGTCCAGTTTGCTCTCTTTCTAACCTTTTCTGGTCTTATGCATCTTCTGTTGCTTGAGCATACCCTTGGTGTCTCAGGATCTACCCAATGGCCCAGTGGAAATTGATCAAAATATTTCTTTCAAACAAGCCCAGGGCAATGAATAAAAGAAATTCTGATGGGTTTTTTTTTTTTTCTTTCTCTATTTTATTATTTAGTCATACTAAAGCCCATTGCTGCTGAGTCAATTCTGACTCATAGCAACCCTACAGGACAGAGTAGAACTGCCCCATAGGGTTTCCAAGAAGCAGCTGGTATATTTGAACTGCTGACCTTTGGTTAGGAGCCTCAGCTCTTAACAACTGCACCATCAGGCCCCTAGTCATATTACTAAATCACATTTAAGACATTGAGAGCACCAAAAAGATCCCTTGTTGTTGAGTTGATTTTGACTTATAGTGACCCTATAGGACAGGGTAGAACTGCCCCATTGGATTTCCAAGGAGTGGCCAGTGGATTCAAACTGCTGACCTTTTGTTTAGCAGCTGTAGCCCTTAACCACTGCTGCCACCAGGGCTCCAGGACTGAAAGCGCAAAGCAGCACAAATGTTTTGAACTATATGGAACAGAAGAAAATGAAACACAAATTTGGATGGAGGACATTTTCTTCAGAGAGGAGATGTTAGTAGTACCTAACTGAGCTATTTCCATCAGCAGCAGCAATAGAAGACAGCCACAGTGGCCTAATCTAGACTATCTTATACTGATGTGACAATGGAGAACCAGTGGTTTATGAGACCAACAGAAGGGGAAGACACCAACAGCTTCCTCTATGTTGAGTGCCAGTGCTGACAGCAGGAAAAGAAGACTTGCTGTATTTGTAGTAGTCAAGAGCCAGAACCAACATGGGATTTGAACTTTCAGTGGTAGGAGTGCAAAAAGAGAAGGCTATTTTTTTTTTTTTTATTACGCATCAGGCAGGAAGGTTACATCTTCCAGTAAACATGAGATATTCTCTGGGGAATTCCTGAATTAGTCAGAAGAAATTTGAGTGGGAGTCACAGGGGTTTCCACATTGCTGTGGGTGACGGCTGAGTCTGAAAAAGACAATTTTGTCTCCGCTTTTGTGAGATTATCCCACTCAGTTGGATGTAGTCTGAGCAAACATGGGTTACACTTGCATTTAGCAGCTAACTAAAGACTTCCTGCTCATCAACACGAAACCTATGCCTCCTTTCACTAATCTCAAAGGTTTTTGGATGCCAGAGTCACCTCTATGCTGAAAGACCTCAAACTTTACTTAACAGTGATTTTCAGGGTCCTCTTACTTTCATTTTCTTACTTTCATTTAATGGTTATGAATGCAAGGAATATTTAAGATGATAGAGAAGGCCAAAGGCATATGAAGCATTTGAGGACACTGAATTATATTTCAGTACATCATGTGCCTCTTTCCCTATCTCCTTTGTTACCACCTAGATATTTCCTAAGCATTAACATTTTAAAATTGGCATCAGGAAATTTGTAATTATGGTGAAACTAGTGACTGGGGACTAATTATTAAGCTTGTGAATCACTTGCCTAGCCCTTTACCCATCTGTAATTCTCTCCAATTTTTTTGGCATTTCCTTCAGCTTTCATTATCATGTGTTATAGCACTTAAGTCACTAAATATAACAATAGGAATTCTAATAGCTAACAATTTTGGATACTTACCAGGTACTAGGAGCTTTATATACATTATATATTTTAATCATAATAGCAAACCTTGAGATAGTTATATTATTACCCCATTTTATAGTTGGGATCTAAGAAAGGTTAAGCAAGTTCTCTAATTTCCCATAGGTAGTGAATACCAAGGCTAGGATTCAAACCCAGATTGTCTGACACCTTCTATTAATCGCTATGCTCTATTGCTTCCTCGATTTCAGTAATAGGAAAGCAAATGTGGAGAAATGGACAAAGAGATTGTTTTGCATATTACCAACTGTGGTGGTTTTGTGATATGCCCACTTGGGTAAGCTGAAACTCCTTTCCCCAGAATCCTCTGCACTGCATGATTGGCCAAAAGAGGTCTTTGACTGCGATTTGGAGAACAGAAGGCAAGGAACAGCTATGATTCTCTGAAAGTCAGTGTGATCAGAGTCAGTGAGAAGCAGATGCAGGGGTGCTGGCAGATTCTAGCTTGACCTCATTCTGTCCTGGTCTGTGTCCAGCTGTTCTTTCTGCCTTTTCGGTGTTTTCTAGGGAGAATAAGGATAAAGTGGGGAGAGTGTTTGCAGTAGTGTGAGTGAGGGGTCAGTGAGTACAGACTAGGCCAAAGACATAAAAAAGGACTATTTTGTAGGCTCTCATAAGGACTTTGGCTTTTACTTTAAGTAAAATGAGAGGCCATAAATAGTGATGCTGGTTGGCAGAGTATTGATTTGATCTGACTTACCTTTCTAAAGCTTATTTTGGCTTTTGTAATGTACAAAGCCAGTGATCCCAAGTAAGGATGGTGCTGCCACATATACTGAGATCTCTTAGCATATATGGTGTTTAAAGTAAAGGAACTGGATGTAATGATCCAGGAATGTGAGACTAGTAATGTGAGAACTTGAAGCACTTACTGATGAAGATCAAAGACTACAGCCTTCAGAATGGATTGCACCTTAACAGAAAGAAAACAAATATCCTCACAACTGGACCAATAAGCAACATCATGATAAACAGAGAAAAGATTGAAGTCAAGGTTTCATTTTACTTAAATCCACAATCAATGCCCATGGAAACAGCAGTCAAGAAATCAAATAACATATCGCATGGGGCAAATCTGTTGCAAAAGACCTCTTTAAAATATTAAAAAGCAAAGATGTCACTTTGAGGCCTAAGGTGCACCTGACCCAAGCCACTACGTTTTCAATCACCCCATATGCAAGTGAAAACTGGACTACGAAAAAGAAAGAATTGATGCCTTTGAATTATGGTGTTGGCCAAGAATACAGAATATGCCATGGACTGCCAGAAGAATGAACAAATCTGTCTTGGAAGAAGTACAACCAGAATGTTCATTAGAAGCAAAACGGAAAGACTTCATCTCATGTACTTTAGACATGTTATCAGGAGGGACAAGTCCCTGGAGAAGGACATCACGTTTGGTAAAGTAGAGGGTCAGAGAAAGAGAGAAAGACCCTCGATGAGATGGATTGAGACAGTGTCTCCAACAATGGGCTCGAACATAGCAATGATGGCACAGGACCAGGCAGTGTTTCATTCTGTTGTACATAGGGTCGCTATGAGTTGGAACTGACTTGAAAGCACCTAACAACAATGACATGAGGAGGTGGGAGGACAGACACCAGAGGCACTCCAATGTTCAGAGGTAAAGAAGGAGAGAAAGAACCAGCAAAGGGGACTGAGAAGGAACATTCTGTGAGGTAGGAGAAAAAAGAGAAAATAATGTTCTGGATGCCAAGTAGAAAGTATTACATGAATGACAGTGTCATCAACTTTTTTCAGTAGGGCCAATAAATCAAGTAAGAGGAGAGATAAGAACTGACTGAAAATTAGTCAGTTGATTACTAATTAAAAAAAGGTAAATTACTGAAAGTATGAGATGAAATGTAACAAACAGTGTCATTACTTCTTCCTAGAAGGTTGTTTCCACCTCTCCTTCAAACTTCTGTTCATCTGTCCATCTGTCACATGTGGTCCAGGTGACAGATGACATGTTCATATGTCAAAAAGTACAGACATATCTATGAAGAATTTCCAATTCTTGCTGGTAGAAATAGTTCCATCATTCTTTGTGTTCCCCTAGAACATTCCTTATACCCTCATTTTCATGCTTGCTGCAGTGAATTATAACTAACCTTCCTTGCATTTTTGTCTCCTTTTCCAGAATGTGATCTCCTAGAGAGCATAGGTTTTATGCACTCTTTGTATTCTCAGAGTCTGGCATATGAAAGGGTAACTGGATAAATGAATATGTTAATACATAAAGGAAAAGCTTAAATGGAAATAACACTTACTGTGTACCTAATATAGGCCAGGCATTACGCTAGGAGGTAAAGGCATATATATTCTCATGGTAAGTTATCGATTATTTGATACTACTGCTATTATTTATTTAACCAGGTAATTTTAATTCATATTTTACAAATTAGGAAACCCTGGTTCATAGCAGTTAAGCACCCATACACGCACTGTAATAGATATGCTCATGGCAGAATAAGGATTTGAACCATGACTGACTTCAAAACTCATGATATTTCCACTATTATTTTACCGAATAAAGAAGTAAATGGACAAAGGAATGATTACATAGCACTTTCTCTTCTTGAAAGAACCACTGAACGGGCTACTTACCAGCTCACATCACCTTGGTCGTCATCATCATCAGCAGCAGCAGCATCATCCTCCTCATCGTCATAATCCTAGCCTTCATATATTGTATATTTATTTTGTGTCAGTCTGTGCTAAGTGCTTTTAATGGATATTTGACACACACAACTAAAAGAGATCTGAGTCAGGTGTTCTCCTTTGCTGTAATACTAGAAGTTCAAGCCTCAACTTTCTTTTCCTTGTCAGGCCAGATTGATCATGAGCTGAAACTTGAAGTATCTTTGACTCTTCTGCTTTGCTTTCCAACAGCATTTGGAAACATATACAAAGAACCCATATTTCTTACATTAACATTTCTCTTCATGTTGGAGGCTGTGGTGACTCACCCATGCACCCTTCAGAAAAGGAGACTTATTCCCTCAGCTTCTGAGGATGCCAGATGAAAGTCCTCAGGTGACAACCTCTTGTGGGGATTGCCTAGGCTGCAGAGACCTGCCTTGCCCAAGGTCACTCTTATTCCCAGGGTTTCTTGAATCCAGTAATTGACTGATGTGGAGATATAAAGGCCCCACCCTCTGGCTTGAACTCAGGACAACACTGAATGGTCATCACATCTTCAGAACTCCCTGTAGGGCTGGCTGAGGCATGAACTGAGATTGCACTGCAACTCATTTTCTCCGTCTGTACGATCCTGCTTCCTTCCTTTCCCTTCCACAAGGGGACCTCTTAATAAATCTCCTGCTTTTTAATCTTTAGCTCAGATCCTGATTCCCAGGGAACTCATCAAGTGATATCCCTGAGTTTATGCTTTTACTACATTACATTATTTTCAGGCAGTCACAGGCAGTTTTGCTGAAACAGTGGAGTCACAATGCATGGGTTCGAACTCCACGTCTACAGCCTCTTAACTGTGAGGCTTTAAACAGGTCACTTAATACTCTGAGCCTCAACTTTGTCACCTGGGAAATGGCATTAGTAATCAAGGATTAAACAAATACAGGTAAACACCACAGTACTATTGTTGTCGTTAGGTGCCATCGAGTTGGTTCCAACTCATAGTGACCCTGTGCACAACAGAAAGAAACACTGCCCAGTCCTGCACCATCCTTACAATCATTGTTATGCTTGAGCTCATTGTTGCAATAGCTGTGTCAATCCACCTCATTGAGGGTCTTCTTCTTTTCTGCTGACCCCGTACTTTGCCAAGCATGATGTCCTTCTCCAGGGACTGATCCCTCCTGACAACATGTTCCAAAGTATGTTAGATGCAGTCTCGTCATCCTTGCTTCTAAGGAGCATTCAGGTTGTACTTCTTCCAAGAAAGATTTGTTTGTTATTTTTGCAGTCCATGGTATATTCGATATTCTTCATCAACACCACTTTTCAAAGCCATCAATTCTTCTTTGGTCTTCCTTATTCATTGTCCAGCTTTCACATGCATAATATGCAATTGAAAATATTATGGCTTGAGTCAAGTACACCTTAGTCTTCAAGGTGACATCATTGCTTTTCAACACATTGCTTTTCAACACTTTAAAGAGGTCCTTCGTAGCAGATTTGACCAATGCAACGCATCTTTGGATTTCTTGACTGCTGCTTCCATGGCTGTTGATTGTGGATCCAAGTAAAATGAAATCCTTGACAACTTCAGTCTTTTCTCCATTTATCATGCTGTTGCTTATTGGTCCAGCTGTGAAGATTTTTGTTTTCTTTATGTTGAGGTGTAATCCATACTGAAGGCTATGGTCTTTGAACTTCATTAGGAAGTGCTTCAAGTCCTCCTCACTTTCAGCAAGCAAGGTTGTGTCATCTGCGTAATGCAGATTGTTAATGAGTCTTCCACCTACCCTGATGCCCCATTCTTCTTCATATTCTCCAACTTCTCAGATTATTTGCTCAGCATACAGATAGAATAAGTATGATGAAAGGATACAACCCTGATCCACACCTTTCCTGACTTTAAACCACTCAGTATCCCCTTGTTCTATATGAACAACTGCCTCTTGATCTATATACAGGTTCCTCATGAGCACAATTAAGTGTCCTGGCATTCCCATCCTACCACAGTACTGGCACATAGTAAACTGTCAATATATTAAAAAAAAAAATTAGGGTTATTACTAAGGTAGACATCACATCATCCCTGAAATATGAAACAAAAGCATCCATAGAGATTACCTAATTTGATTCAGCATCACAGATGAAGAAGCATAGAGTAACTGGCTCAAGATGCATAATTAGTTGGTGCAGAATGAAGACCTAGAACGCAGGTCTTTTGACTCCGCTACATCATGGTAACTTTATTTTTAAACCAAACATATTGACAATGTAAAAATAGTGCTATATAACAATAGTTTGGAGTCCCTGAGTGGTGCAAAAAGTTAAGCGGTTGACTACTGCTAAAAGGTTGGTGGTTCAAACCCACTAACAGGTGCCTCATTCAGGCTTGGCGATCTGCTTCCGAAAGATCACAGCCATTGAAAATCCTGTGGAGCACAGTTCCACTCTGACACACACGAGGCTGCCATGAGTTGGGATCAGCTCATGGCAGCAGCTAACGACAATAACATAGCAATAGTTGTATGCCACCCATCTATGCTTAAGAATAGTCAAGTTTAGGAAGAGGTGAATATAATCATCTTTAGGTTATTATTCTAAAAGACTTGAGTAAATTTAAAATTCTTAGTTCAAATCAGCTTTCGGAACCATTTGTATTTTTCAGTTTCTGCTTCTGATCCCCATTACATAGAAATTAAAGGCCTGGAAATTTTGGGCTAAAATACCTTGAATATTTCAGAAGCCTCTTCAAGACATGATTCAGATATACTAAGAATTCATGGCTCTATTGACCAAGCTATTTCCATAAGATAATGAAAGTCGTTCTGCTCTCCAGAGGTAAATTATGCCTTACTTTTCACTCTTAAAAAAAAATAAGGCCAAGAAAAAACACTGTTAAGGAGAAAATTTTTGAAGGCAAATAAAATTCACTTTGGTTTATCTGGATTTTAAATTGCATAATAAATGACCATAATATCAATCCAAGAATTATCTGAGTCACAGTTATGACATAATAAAGTTTAAATTTTTTGTTTGCTTTCTTTAGTCAATACTTAAGCAATCAACAAACATTTATTGAACACCTACTCTAAACTCATCAACATCTATCCTTCTTTATTTCCCAGAGGAGAAAAATAAACTTCTCCCATTAAAATTTGAACTCTCACTCTCATATATTTGCACAAGACATTTAAAATGTGAGTTCTAGAAGCAATCACCGCTGAATTTGCTTTGTATAAACTTGAAGAGCCCACACTTTATCAGAACCCTCATCCCTCCATTAACACTCACTCAAATAACGTGTCTTGATATATAACAATAACTACAGATATAATTGATAAGGCACTTACCAAGAGTGACCAAGCATTGAATCGATTCCCTAATTCTTAAGACCCATGGTATGTATTATAGAGCATATATGTTCAACGTTAGTTCAAGCTTTATAACTCAATTAACATTAAATATGATTCACATCAAAATAGTGTCACAGGTGAATGGCATTTTGATGCTCCCATTTCTGAGCACGGAGCAAGATATATTGATCCTATTACAAAGAATAAATATCAGCGAAACAGCAGGTCTCTGGTAAACAGATATAATTACCAGAAGGATCTGCCTATTTACACATCAGGACCACTGTCTTCATATATCTTATCCTGTTACATAATTATCAAATAAAACAGTAATTCCAGAATAAGTAATAGCAATCACACAGAGTACTGCATGGCTAAATATTTTCATCTTGGTGGGAAGACATTCATACGTAACATCTAACAAAGGATTACTCTGAACTAATACCAAACTGGTGTCTCAAAAACTAATCAGTAGCCATCTGGGAGGGCATTTCGCTCCTGATTCTTACGTGCTTTTCACTTGAGTGAAAAAACAGAACTGTCAGTTTTAAGACATGGTATCTTTTATTTTTCACTTTTAGTTTTGGACGGATTTCCTTTTGCAAAATCATAGGCCCTTAAAGGAGTGAATTTGGCATGATGACAAGAGCTTCTTTTGCTTTTCATGCAACTCAGTGTTATTTTTCTTGCAGTGCTGTGACGGGCACACCAAGAACAGTTTCTTGCTGAGCTGCGCAGCTCCTACAGATGAGGACAGCAGGAGACCAGGCAGATCGCCAAGACAGAGAGTGAGAGGAGCTAAGATCACAGCCAAGACTGCAGAAGGCCATCAGTCAGCTACATAAAGGCAGATAAAGAAAAGGATCTGCTCTGAGCCCTAAGGTGCTCTGGAAAGCCTGCTGGTTTGGGGGTTCACCCTCACTTGACCTGAGCTTCTACTGGTTGGGAAAGAGCTTTATTGAAACGCCTTGTCTGGAGTCACCACTCTGCATCATAATGGGCTTGGTAAAGTCTCATTGATAGAAATAGCATGCAGGTGTATGGAGACCTTTGATTGATTGATAGGCCTCTTTCTAGCTGTCATTCAGAAGAATCCTGCATTGAAGGAGATTTCGCTCAGTTTTTCTCAAAGCCGGTTCCTTTTTTTTAAACTACTTTCTTTGTCTTTCAGGATTAGTGCCACTGCCCCTCAGGCTGAGCGAGATGGGGCATTTCAGTGTCACTCACCAGTCAGTCAAATGGTGACAAAAGGCAGTCCCTTCCTGTCAGGATCTTGGGGGGAGGGAAGAGAGAGGGGGGATCTCAGCAGGGGCTCTCTTTGCAGCACTTAATGCTGTTGGCCCTGAAAAGAAAGAGTGGGAAGGAGCAGGAAATTGGACTTAAGTCACCTACAAATCAGTACAGAGTTCAATTCCAGCTTGTGTTTGTTTATAAAATAGGATTCCAAGTAATTCACACTCTGTTTCCCGTTTAACCTCTTGGACACATGGCGTTAGGCCTACTGTGAAGTTTTTCTCAAGTTGTTCATAAAAGTGCTGAGTTTGACACTGACAGAAAAGAATTTGGGGTCAGAATTACTATTTTAAACTTAGGCCTTTGAGATTTATAAAAGATGTTTCCGATACGCTAAAACAGCTGGAAGAGGCTTTCAGAACTGTACTATAAGTGAGAGGCTCCCTAATTTGTATTACAGGTGAAGAAAACCAGGCCCAGGGAGGCTGGCTGACTTTCTCACATACCTTCAGAACTCCTGATAACATCTTGCAGTCCCTAAGGCATGGAACTACTGTGGGGAAAGCTAACCCCTCCCAGGTCTGCAGACTACTCCCAAGCTGAAGTCGCTCTTGGGGAGGCCAACCTGTCTCTCTCAGTCCCATGAGGGTCTTTCAATCTCCACTAGATAAAAAGAGACATTCAAGGTCATTAGCCCAATTCTTCCCTGTGAGGGTGGAGCTGGGATGGGCTGCTGAGCTATTCTGATGACCCAGATATTACATGTATTCATTTCTTTCTTTTTAGATAAAAGCATTTCTATTCCAACTTTTCTATGGTTCATTTCCAAGAGAAGAGGAAAAAAAAAAAAAGAAAAAGTACCACATCTTTGCTAGCAGACTTCCCTTTTCTATGTGCAGTCTTTTATAATCTGTCTTGATTCTTGGCCAATACATTACTTTTTTGTACTTTGTATCTTTTAATCACCTAAGGAATCTGACTCAGTGTCCTTCCCACAGGCTGCTACTCCTTCATCTCTGTCTCCCAGGGGGAAAAGGAGGGGTTAGAAACCTTTCTTCCTATGTTGGCTCCTGCCCCAGCAATATAACTTCCTTCTCTCCCAGACCTCTTTTGGGCTGTTATTCATTCCTAAGCTGGACTTTTTAAAATATTTTTTTAATGTACCACCAAAAACATCTACAGTTAAGGAATTGTCTTATATATAATATGTATATATAAATGCACAGAAATGTGTATGTACATGTGTACATGGATACAAATGTGTGTATTAAAAAAAAAAAAAACCCATTGCCATCGAGTCAATTCCGACTCATAACGACCCTACAGGACAGAGTAGAACTGCCCCATAGAGTTTCCAAGGAGCTCCTGGTGGATTCCAACTGCCAGCATTTTTGGTTAGCAGCAGTAGGACTTAACCACTATGCCACCAGGGTTTCCAAAGCATGTATAAGATCATGAAAAACCTTCCTTTAGGAGTTTTTTGTTTTTTAAGTGTAATAAGGACCAGCCAACATGAAAAAGAAAAAAAAAATAATGTGAGAGCACTAAATAGATTCTTTTTTTATATATTTTTCTTTGGGAAAAGCTGACAATTGTATGATAAAATATTTTCTATTTGGGTAATATCATATCAAAAGTCTTCTTTATAATCACCCTCAGCATGAGTCCTGGGTATGATAGAAGTTTGACACAATCTCAAGTTTTAAAGAAAAAGGTAATAACACTCACTAATGCATTAGGATCGTCATCCAAATATGAAAAACATCAGTGGAAGAGCTGGGACTAAACCTCGTCCCATTTTAAGCCTTTGTTACAGTTTTGACTAAAGGCTTGAGAATAGTGGGCAGATTTCTTTTGGGGCAGAATCTTTTTCTGTTCAAGTTCCAATTTCTTCCCCCTTTTAAAAACTATTTTTCTGTTTTGTACTCCTCACTCAAATACAGTCTTGCCAAGTGACTGAATGTTTATTTACAACAATGAATTTGACAAATTATAGTGTCATTTAATTTGGCAAATTTCTAGCTTCTTTGACAGTGCCAGGCACTGGGTTTTGTTTGAAATGTGCTGCTTTTTAGTTTTCCACAAAATGCATACCTGGTAAATATTGCAGAGTGTGAAACACCCATCGCAGTAAAATTATAACTGCCTTCTTACGTTGGCTGCTTATTCCTTTGATTTATACATTTGTCCATGAATTCTCAATATATGAAATTTCAGTAGTAGATGTTAAAATTACAACCTTTACTTCCACTTGCTTCAAAGTGTCCGCATTTGTCCTACTTCTGAAAATGTTTGTGTTAATGCTCTTTCACTCCTCAGCTTATCTTACGCATTTGTGATACCAATGGTGAGAAAAGAAAGGGAGATATATTCTAAAAAAGACCAAAGGAACCATAGAAAGAGGGAGACGAAGTAGTACTCCCACATTACATTATATAAGAAACTAGAGGCCACATTGCTAAAGCCTACTATATTAGAAAAAACCAAAGCAAAAGCAAACAAGAAAAACCTTTATTTATATTGGAGGGAAAGAATTAGTACTTCTGAAGTCTGTAGAAGTTCTCAGATCTTTTTTATAAATCATCTAACTTCATCTTCAAAACAACCCTGAGAAAACAGGGAATTGCAGAGGTTCCCATGTTCTAAAGTCACATCCAGCAAACTCCATCAAACTCCAAAACAACCAATCTATTTTAGTGACTTTTCATTTACTCATTCATTCATTCATGTTGTAAATAACTACTGATTAGATTATGTATTAAAACTATGCTCCACGCTAGAGACTTGATGCAATGGACCTGCCCTTAAGGAGTGTATAGAGTGGTTATCGTTGTTGTTAGGTGCCATTAAGTCGGTTCCGGGTCATAGTGACCCTACACAAAACCCAAATCCAAACCCACTGCCATCGAGTTGATTCCACTCATAGTGACCCTATAGGACAGAGTAGAACTGCCCGATAGAGTTTCCAAGGAGCTCCTGGCGGATTCGAACTGCCTACCTTTTGGTTAGCAGCTGTGGCACTTAACCACTATGCTACCAGGGTTTCCAGTGACCCTATAGGACAGAGTAAAATGCCCCATGGGGTTTCTAAAGAGTGAGCAGAGGATTCAAACTGCTGACCTTTTGGTTAGCAGCTGTAGCTCTTAACTACCGTGCCACCAGGGCTCCTATAGAGTGGTGGAGGAGATGTATACTAATCACGTGGTCATATGAATCTATGTACAATTATACTCGACAAAATGCTCTGATGGAATACTGTGTGGTACGCATTCCTAATCGAGACTAAAGGGAATGGGGTAAGAAGATGAAGGAAGGCTTGCTTGAAGAAATCAAAGTTGAGGTGCAATCTAATGAATGGGTAATACTAACTAGGCAATAGGAGAGAGGCTACCTGTACTAAAAGAGTAAAAATGGGTTCAGTGGTCTTTGTAAGAGGAAGCATCGTACATGTATGGAGCTTAAGAAGGCTCATAATGCTGGGAAATATAGATATACGGAGACATACTGTTGATGAAATTTAAAGATTAAGCAACAGCCTTGCAGATCAATGAGATCACTAGTAGTGTGGAGTATGGATCAGAGAAGGGCAAAATGAGAGCACAGCTAGGGTAGTGGTGTGGCCTGGAACTCTGGATTCTGCTTGGCCTAACTCCATCAGGGCCAAAAAGACAGAAACTGAGTTGGGGAGAATGAAAGGCAACTTTATTTGTTAGCCAAGCAAGGATGCAGACAGGGCTGCGTGCCATCCAAGACTACCTCCCAGCAGCTTGTTGAGGCTGGTTTACACAGGCAGGATCAGTTTCAGAATACAAAATGGCTCGCATGCAGGCCCAGAATGTTTTAGAATGAAGTAAGTATTTTCTAAGGCCTGAGTTTGATTCCCCATGAGGGAGGAATTTAGTCATTTTTGTTCATTAGCATGTCAGCTCTCCACCCAGAGATGGCGAATTTACCACGCATGAAGCCGTTAAGAAGCTAAAGGTCACCTGGAATGTTAGGAAGGAAAGCAGGACCTGTCTCAGCAGTTTCCAACTAGCTGGCGGCTGTTTCTCTTTGAGGAGGTTCTGAGGAGGAAAAGAAAGAACTCTAGGAAATAAGCTGGGTGAGGGGCTGTCTTGAGGCTAAGAAGAATGGCTCTATGGCAGTACCCTGTCTTAGTGGTAGTAGAAATTGAGAGAAGAGGACAGATATGGGATATGTAGGAGGGCAGATAGGCAGAAGTTGGCGTGAAGGAGAGCAAAGAAACACGGATAACTCCCAAGTTATAGGTATGAGTGATTCAGAGTATGGCAATGCTCAGAAGACGGTGAATAGAGAGTACAAGTATGAAAAGCTATTTTTTAACCAAACCCTGGTGGCATAGTGGTTAAGTGGTACAGCTGCTAACCAAGAGGTCAACAGTTTGAATCTGCCAGGCACTCCTTGGAAACTCTATGGGGCAGTTCTACTCTGTCCTATAGGGTCGCTGTGAATTGGAATCGACTCGGCGGCAGTGGGTTGGTTTGGTAACATGTCTTTGCTGAAATTTATTTTCTTGTAATTCTGAAGGCTAGAAGTGTGAATTCAGGGCATTGGCAAGGCTATGCTCTATCTATCCACTCTGTTCTCCTGTAAAATACCACTCTGAAGGGATTCGGACCCAGCCTAACAAATTTTATCTCATTACCTGACCTGATAATGTCTTTGAAGATAAATCCTATTTCCAAACAAGGTCACATTTACCTGTACAGGGATTAGTTAGCACTTCAAAAAAAAAAATTTTTTTTTTTTTTTTAGGGGAGGGTACAATTCCATCCATAACAGAAGGTTAAAATGGTGAGTTTCAGTTCTGGAAATGTTGAGTTAGGGATGATTATCAGGCTTTATGATAACAATCTAAACATCAGGAGAGAATGTGCTAGAAATATACATTTTGGGATTTTAGCACATAAGTGGTATTTAGAAGCTTGAAGAATGGATAAGATTTCTTAGTGAGAGCATGTCCAAACAAACAAAATATTGTCATCGAGTTGATTCCAACTCATAGTGACTCCATAGGACAGGGTGGAACTGCCCCATAGGGTTTCCAAGGAGCAGCTGGTGGACGCAGACTGCCGACCTTTTGGTTAGCAGCCAAGCTCTTAACCACTCTTCCTCCAGAGCTAATCACATGCATGCTATTTCATCTAATAACCTATCTGGCACAAGGTAAGCACTTAATACATGTGTGATATTCCTCTGTTACAGCAATTGGTTTTAAGGAACAGAAATCGTAGTAGTTAGTTAAATGGCAAGGTAAAATGAAAAGTCGAACAATTATTTTAGACTAGCTGCTCCTAACAATTGGTTCAATTTGGACTCCTGTTATACAGCATAGCTGAGTTAGCCTCTGGTTATTGAAATATTTTTCAGAGCTCATACCATCACAAAGTGGTAAATAGATTTTGGGGGAAACTTTCTGAAGACTTTAGTAGTATTTTAATCATCTCTTAAACCACTGGTACTGCTCAACTACTCACGTTTTCCGTCTGGGAAATGGATGTCTTGTATTCCACTCTTCGGCTCTGGTACTTCATGGCTATTAATATCATATCATCACTACCAGCGCAACAGGATGTACTGCTGGAAGGATCTTGTCTTTGAAGTGAAATGAAACCCTAAAGCTTTCATTTGCCTAATGAAAGCCTCAGCCAGAAAGTTTCCCCATTTCTGATCACATATGGAGCCTTCTAAACTCACTTTGGCTTGGGACGCCAGATGCTGGCCCTGCACGTGGCATTCTCATCCAAATTCGGAGTAGGTGCTAATTATCAGAATAGGAAACAGATACTCAATCCAAAGAAAATTTCCCCCTTGGTTATATAAGGAGGGCAGTTCAATGCTAAATTACAAAAAGATCCCTATTAGCTTACTGCCCTAAGTACCAAACTATGTAGGTTTTTGTCTTCTCCTTGGCCTATGACTTTTTGGGAACTTGGGCATAAACATTGAGATCTCACATAAGAAGGTCTCATGTAAAAATGAATGTGATTTTCCCTAAATATAAAGATGGTTTTCATTAAAAAGCAACATTAGACCCACTCTAATAGCCAGCATAGTATGAAGAAAAATAGTCCAAGTCGATCTGAGAAAATGGGCACCGACACAGATGTTTCTGTGTGGGAGCCTCTGCCCTTCCTCTCTCCTCCAAATACACAACACTGAGTGGTGGCTGTCAGGTCAGAAGAGGAGGAAGTTCTCAGATGCCAGTGCAAAGCAATAATCTTCAAGTGGATGCCATGCCGACAGGGATATGGTGTTAGTTACAAGGAAGTCAGGAGGCCGAGAGTGAGAGTCAAGGCAAGTTAAAAACAAAATCAGTATGAGGAGAAGGGTCACAGAAGGAAGCAAAGATGAGAGTCAGAAGGAAAACATCTGTAGATATTGCAAGAGCTGACAGGGAGGGGAAAAGGGAAGAAGCACATTTTTTTTCTTCACTTTCTGTAGTACATGGTGTGGTTTTGATATCATTCCATTTTTCCTATAATGGCCACAACTCAAGACTACTAATGTGTGGATGTGAGTTACTCTCTGTAAATTGAAGGTCACTAAATAAATGTTAACAGTTACCTATACCTTCAGTGCTAAACCCTTGTTTCCTTCACCAAACATTCAAAAAAAACCAAAAAGCCAAACCTGTGGCTGTTGAGTCGATTTCAACTCATAGCTGCAGTGGGTAGATTCGAACTGCCAACCTTTGGTTAACAGCAGAGGTCTTAATCACTGCACCACCAGGGCTCTATCACACACCCAGCCCTCACCAGAAAGTTTAATGCCTGATTGGGCCTTCTGTGCAAAGAATGTTAGAGAACACACTCTAGCCCACATCTTGCTTGTTTTCCTTGAGGTGACCCTGGATACTACTGTCAGTGATTTCATTCAGTAGGATTTGTATTTGCTTACTTACTTCTAACAAGAATTTGAGGAAGTATATGTTTTCTTTTAAAATCTTTACATGCAGAAAATAAAGTTAATTCTATTCCTCATTTCATTGGAATTTCAGACTTAAATCCTCTGTTTCTATTTCTGTCTTAGTTATCTAGTGCTGCTATAACAGAAATACCCCAAGTGGGTCGCTTTAAAGAAGAGAAATTTATTTTCTTACAGTTTAGGAGGCTGGAAGTTCGAATTTAGGGCACTGGCTCTAGGGGAAGTCTCCTTCTCTCTCTCTCTGTGGGCTTTGGGGAAAGGTTCTTGTCTCCTTTCAGCTTCTAGTCCTAGGTTCCTCAGTGATCTTCCCCTCTGTTTATGACATATATCTGCCCCTCTATTTACGACACCTATTTCAGGGGGACACAATTCAATCTATAATATTTTCATTTTAGTTCGTCTATTTTTCTGCTCCATTCCTTATCCCCACTTCCATGCTCTCCCCTCCCCATAAGCATCCATGCTAATGTGTTTCATATAGGTCTTTTAATACGAGTTTGTACTTATAAAGCAGGTCGTAGTATTTGGGTGTTTTAAAATATAGATGCTGTTGTGCTGTAAACTTCTTCCTGCATCTTATGTTTTCACTCTGTACTATATTAGTATGTTCTGTGTATTTTCTATATGTACATTTAGGTATTAATTTTTAACTGTGGCATCCTACTCTACAACATTTGTCTACTACATTTCAGCTATCCATTCCCCTGTTGACGGACGCGTAGGCTGCCTCAAAGTCTCCTCTTCTGTAAAAAACGCCCCGTGATGAACAATCTTGCACATTTTCCATTAGGGATCAATGTGAGGAGTCCTTTGGGATATACATCCAGGAGAGGGATGGCTGCGACACTGGCTATCCACACATTTCATTCCCCCAACTACTTTCAGATTATAAAGCAAATATTTTTAAATTTTTTCCACCATCTGGTTTCCATTTTAACTCAAAACTGTGCAAAAGTCTCAAATCAATACTCCTTAGCCTCATCTTTGGCTGTTCCTAAATTTCCTGTGTAAATTTGCTCCTTCCCACCTGTCATCTTTCATAGAACTACGTTATGGCCTGCAGACATTCTGCTGCATCCAGAATAAGACTAGACTGACTGTTGAAGCTTTTGAGTTACCTTTATTAGAACTGATATGGATTGAAATACCACAATATGATTTTTAAAACCATTACTACCCTAATCATTGAACACTTGAATTTGCAGCATTTCAAACCATACCAACACTCCCAGATGAGATGTACTTCATGCTGAGGAATGTGCGTAAAGAATCCAAATTCATTTCAAAGTCTTCCAATTCTGGATGAAATCCTGCATTGATTCTTGTAGCATGAACAGTCACGACCTTTTAAGAAGATAACAATGTTACTTCACTAGCATAGCAAAGAACCAAAAAGCCATGAAATACGATTCTTTAACAAATAGTTTTGTAAGATACCTTATAAAACTTTTGCCACTATTTCCCTTTAATAATCACAAAATGTTGGCATTGTCTAATGGCAAGTACAAAGCCTCATTCATCTGAGTAGGGAAGCTCTGAACCCAGGAAATCCACTGTCCTGGTGTTCCTCCTACCTCGATGATGACCACTTCTTCTCAGCCTGTTTATTGGTTTCATGTACCTGCCTCACAGCCAAATCTTGGGTCCCTTTTCTTATCTTTTTCTTTACCACCTGCTTCAGCTTAATGTAATCTTCTTAGAGAGAGCTTCCTTAATATAAATCGTCACAGATCTCTCTAGATGGGTAGACAGATAGATAGATCTACATGAATATATCTATAGATATCATAAATATAACCCTTTTGCCATATACAATATTTTATGTACCCCCTTCTCCAGTAGAATGCATATTATGCAAAAGCAGGACAGTAACCTTCCCTGTCTACCTCTGTATCTCCTGTGGCTAGAACAAAACTTTTGTTGACTGAATGAATAAATAGTAGTAAAAGGAACACTACCGTATGTGTCCTAAATCAAGGCAAGATTTTATAATACGACTAGAGAAAGGACAGTACCTGAATCCAACCCAGACCATAGCCATTTTTTCTCACAGTATTCTCAAGAGAAGAATCTGTGAAAATGACAATAGCACCAAAACAACAACAACAGCAAAAAAATGGAAACCCTGGTGGTGTAGTGGTTAAGTGCTCAGGAACCACAAAACCATTTTGTTGTCATTTGAATTTGTGCTCAAAGCCCAATGCAAAGGTCTACCATCAAGCCCTAGGAGACTTTATTAAACCCTAATCTAAACTTTGGGATATTTCCATATTCTGGCTGGCATCATGGAACCCTGGGAAACAGAAGAGAGGATTAAAGTTTAAGATGCAAGAAAGAAAAAGGCACAATGGCCATGACTTCTCCCTCATGCTTCTGTCTCATAAAGCAAAGAGAAGAGCAAGCCACATCCTTGTGTGCCTTTTCAGTGCACTGTGAATCTTTCCACGAATAACTGTGGCCATTCATGTACTGGAATTGGACCAATTGGGTTAATTTTTATTCTTCTTGAAGAGATACAAAGATGGGGCATAGAGGAACTGACCAAAGGAGGCTCCTTTCCATAGACTTTCACTTAATCTCTATTTTATTTATCCAATTTTGGTCATTGCTTGTTCTCCAGTTGTCACTTTGAACTTTTGAGGAGAAAAAGGAGAGACATTTTTAAAACACACTAAAGTATTCACAGCACTTATACCAAAAAATAGTTTCTTCAGAGTTTTACTATTGCCTTGTGAGGCAGACAAGGCAAATATTATCATCCCTATGTTAAGGACTGAGAAACTCTTGGTCTCATGCTCAGGGAATTTTGTCACAGTGTTAGGTCAAATGTAGTAAAGCTCTGTCTCCTCTTTTTTTCTAATCATACCTCACATGTATCAAGAAAGACTTGGTCACTGTACAAATAAGAGCCTCATATTGATGTAACAGTTTCTATGACCTATCCTATTAATTACTGTGGTTTGGATATTTTGGCTTGTATATTCTTTGTCATTTCTACCATCTCTGCTTATTATGAATGAAAGGGAACTGAAAATGTTCAGAAAAAAGATCTGAAGGTAACGCGTAGGAGTTTAAAATCTCCAGTCCATGACTGGAGATTTTAAACTTGCCATTTACTTACGGTCATGCAGAAAAGCTGAAAGACCAGTCAGAAATCTTACCTACAATCCCCTCAGAAAAATCTAGACTTCCTTAAAGTAACTAAAGCAACTCTCTCTCTTCCATGAAAGGGAAATTTGGTGTTTATATTTCTCCAGACAGCAGTCCTTAAAACACAGAAGTTCTCTCCTTAGGATGTATATTAGATATCTTTTACTTATATGTGCATTAAGTAGCTTGATTTTCATCAGCATTTGAGTTTGTGTTGATCGTTGCCACATTTCTCAGCTTGAGTTGACGTTAAAGCAAAAGAGAATGTGTTTTATTCCTGAAGGATATTACTATGTGAGACCCCTATAAAGGTTAAATTTATTTAATACTTGCAGCAAGTCAACACTTTTATGATTAATATGGCTATTGACCACAGCCTTTTTATATAGCTTGTGTTTGAAGATCTCAGTAAATCACCTAATTTCACTGAGTTTGGGGCCCTGCTAAGAAACTTTGGTCCAGTTTATTGAGTCACACACAACAGATTTGCTACAAATAACACTTTATTTATGGCTTTTCCCACTCCACTTGATAAAATTTAAAAAAAAAAAAAAGGGTTGAATAAACTTGGAAGAATAATAGTAAAACTCAGTACTAATTTTTACCATTCTAACTAAAATAGCTATACAGTGCTATTGTATTCCATACCAGCTTATTGGTTTGTGTGTGTGTATGCGTGCTGTTTATGTGTGCTTTCTTTGAGACTCAGGATTCACTCTTATTATATGTGGATCTGTCTCATGTAGTGCTCAGGATCTAACTTTCAAAGTTTCCCTTACGTGGTGATCTGCTTAATCTGTGATTTTGTTGAAATCAGTAACACAAGTAATTACTAAAAGGAGGCTCTACTTGATGATTCTATCATAGAGTACTGTTACTGATCTACCCTCAAGCAAGAATGTTTCTCTCTGTGTAATTAGTGTCCTGGTTGGCTATGCGTGAAACTTAGAGGATAGCACGAATAGAGCTGTGCAGAGAGCAGAGAAGCAGATGAGAGTAATCAGCCTTTTCCCATCATTCTAGCTACTATTACAATGTGAGAAAACTGCATATCAGAAAGAAGTGTTTTGGAAATTAAATCACAAATATTGTCTGTATTCTGAGGAAAGGATATGGAAGCTCTTTTCACTTGATTATTTGCACTGGTGCAAAAAAATTATACGACATAGACTTGTTGCTGTTGTTAGGTGCCATTGAGTCACTTCCAACTCATAGGGACCCTATGTACAACAGAACAGAACACTGCCCGGTCCTGTCATCCTCACAACCATTGATATGCTTGAGCCCATTGTCACAGCCACTGTGTCAATCCATCTCATTGAGGGTCTTCCTCCTTTTCGCTGACGCCCTACTTTACCAAGCATGATGTACTTCTCCAGGGACTGATCCCTCCTGATAACATGTCCAAAGTATGTGACACTTGGTCTCACAATCCTTGCTTCTAAGGAGCATTCAGGTTGTACTTCTTTCAAGACAGATTTGTTTGTTCTTTTAGCAGTCCATGGCACATTCAATATTCTTCTCCAATACCACAATTCAAAATCATCAATTCTTCTTCCAACTTCCTTATTCATTGTCCAGCTTTTGCATGCATATGAGGCGATTGAAAACACCATGGCTTGGGTCAGGCGCTTCTTAGTCCTCAAAGTGACATCTTTGCTTTTTAACACTTTCAAAGTGTTTTGCAGATTTTTTTTTTTTTTTTGGCATTGTTTCTATCACCAAGACCATATCTTCCAACTGCCGACCCTTCTTTTTTTGTTTCCAACTTTCACATTCCAGTTACCAGTAATTATCAATGCATCCTGATTTCATGTCCAATCAATTTACAGACTGCAGAAGTTGGTAAAAATCTTCAATTTCTTCATCTTTGGTTGTAATGGTTGATGCGTAAATTTGAATAATAGTTGTATTAACTGGTCTTACTTATAGGCGTATGGATATTATTCCATCACTGACAGTATTGTACTTCAGGTTAGACCTCGAAATGTTCTTTTTGACAGTGAATGCAACACCATTCCCCTTCAAATTGTCATTCCTGGAATAGCAGACCATATGATTGTCCAATTCAAAATGACCAATACCAGTCCATTTCAGCTCACTAATGTCTAGGATATTGATCTTTATGAGTTTCAATTTCATTTTTGGTGATTTCCAATTTTCCTAGATTCATACCTCGTACATTCCAGGTTTGGATTGTTAATGGTTGTTTGCAGCTGTTTCTTCTCACTTTGAGTCCTGCCACATCGGCAAATGAAGATCCTGAAAGCTTGACGCCATCCATGTCATTGAAGTCAATTCTACTTTGAGGAGACAGCTCTTTCCCAGTTGTATTTTGAGTGTCTTCCAGCATGGGGAGGAGGGGAAGGCTCATCTTCCAGCACTATATCAGACAATGTTCCACTGCTATTTACATTTTCACCAGCTAATTTTTTTCAGAAGTAGACCCCGGGTTCTTCTTCCTAGCCTGTCTTAGTCTGGAAGCTCAGCTGAAATCTGTCTAAGATGGGTGACCCTACTGGTATTTGAATACTGGTGGCATAGTTTCCAGCATCAAAGCAACACGCAAGCCCCCACAGTACGACAAAGTGACAGATGTGTGGGGGCAACACACACTAGCTTACAAGGAAAACTCAATTTCAAATAGTTTTCTCTTGATTTTAAGTTGCATTTTGTTAAATAAATGAATATCATATTTCAAAGTGCCTAACACAGGACTGATGTATATAAAAAAAAAAATGATGCAATAAATATTTATTGGATGTAAATATGTGGCTTTATTATTATTTTAAATTAATTTTCAACCATCAAGTATCCAAACATGAGTTCTTCACCTACTTTTTATACTTGAAGAAGTGTGACTGACCTCAACTCAGCTATGTACTCTTATTTTGGCACTTTTGCTCCCAACTTCGACTTATTCCTTGCCTTAGGGAATGGGCTTAGTTTGTTATGGCTATGACTTGAATTGTCCCCGCAAAATATGTGCTATAAATCCTTACCCCTACACTTGTGGATGTAATTCCAATTGGGAATAGGGTGTTCTTTGTTATGTTAATGAGGCTACATCAGTGTAGGATGTGTCTTAGGCCAATCACTTCTGAAATATAAAAAATGCAGATTAAGCACAGAGAAGCAAACACAAATGAAGGGGGACGTACACACTACACGAAGACCTCCAAGGAACTGAGGAACAGAAGCTGAAAAGAGACAAGGGCCTTCCCCCAGAGCCAAGAAAGAAAGAAAGACTTGCCCTAGAGCTGGCACCCTGAATTAGGACTTCAGTCCTTCTAAACTGTAAGATAATAAATTTGTGATATTTCTGTTATAGCAGCTTCAAGAAACCAAGACGGCTACAAAAAGAGAGGTCTCTTGTTCAAAATTCCTGTTACTCAGTGAGAGGCCTTCAGCCTGGGGATTACCTCTGTGTAGACTTCCTTTCCCTCCAAAGCCATTGCACATATGACCACACCATTTCTACGAGTATTTCTTGGCTTCTGAACACATAGGACTCAGTGTGGCAATTCTGTCCCACAGGAAAATATCTCCCATCTGAAGCAAGGCAAAACTTAAGTTTGTACACAAATGTAAGTTTTTCCTGATCACTTTCTTCCAGATGTAAAAAAGGAGAGTAAAGGAAATAAAGACTAACATAAACTCATTAAGTTATCCCACAATTCTACTAGGAAAGAGAGGACAGACTTTATCATCCCTATTTCACAAGTGAAAAAACTGAGGTTTGACAATATTAATTGTCCAAAGTCACCACTAACTTTTTTATCAGTTAGGCTCCTAACAGGATAGAGATGGCATACACAAACTGGTTTATTGAGAAGAGTTTAATAAAGAGGCTGTTTACAAAGGTGTGGGTGAGACTTAGGGAAAATAACAAGGAATGGTGCTATATATTGGGCTAGTAATAGATAAGAAATCATTTCCATTCCTCAAACTGAAAGGGCAAAGGGGAGAGGGAAGTTCTTGGAATCCAAGAGTGGGCCACCTGGTAGAACATGTGCCCTTTACCAGAAGGACAAGGCTAAATCATAGTTACCTGAATAGGAGGAAGTAAAGACTTGGACACCCTTGGCTTTATTTTCTTCCTGCCTTTCAACATCTTGGTTCCTCCTATTGGCTGAAGTCAGAGGGCAAATGAGTCTAAAGATGCAGGCCAGCTAAGTCATCCTCCTGGCACACAAAGCATCTAATAGGAGGCAGAGTTGGAATTCAACCCACACCTGTTTAATACCTCGAATCATGCTCTTTCCATTACATGTCACTGTGGACGTTAGAATCTACCAGCACTCCTTAGAAACTGTACTGGACAGTTCAACTCTGTCTCACAGGATCACAATGAGTCAGAATTGACCCGACAGCAACGAGTTTGGTTTGGTGCCAAGACCCGTAGTTATAGTCTCTGGTGACAAGGCACAATTTTTGCTGTTTTCAAGCAGGCAAATCCAGTAACATTTTGTTCCTTCCTTATGCAAGTTATAACTAGCTGGTTTAAAGTCTACTAATAAGAACAACAATACTTATTTTAATATCTGTAAAGACAATAAAAATAGCTTTGTTT
Organism: Loxodonta africana; assembly: GCF_030014295.1. Lineage (NCBI taxonomy): Eukaryota > Metazoa > Chordata > Mammalia > Proboscidea > Elephantidae > Loxodonta > Loxodonta africana. Next base: position 126,139,217 of record NC_087344.1, read on the forward strand.
CTAAAAGGACAAAAATAATCATTCCTTCATTCCCAAATGAAGCATATGCAAAAAAGTGATTGCTCAGCGATTTATTTAGAAATTATTTATTAGGCATATGTTATAGACATATTGCACTAGGTGTTGTGTGGAATACAAAGAACTACAATGAATAGACTCAGCCCTTCAGAAGCTCACAAGGCTTATTAAAATTAAATGTCATGTATTATTACGATAAAAGTTATGAAAACAAATCTATCTTGTATTTAATTTGAATCTGTAATTTTTCCAAATAGTAGTATCAATGGGTGTTAATAAGTCTTGTGCTTTAAAAAATGTTCTTTGGTCATGTAAGTTTGTAAATAAAACTGGTAAAGGAAAATTAAACTGTCATTTGCCACAGGTCTTTTGAGAGCCTTAACTATGCTAACATTCTTTGCAAATCTTCAAAAGTGAGACTACAGTGTGGAATACTTTCTGAACTTATTTCCAAGAACTTTTCTCCATGTATGATCACCATGAAGATCATGTCTCCCTCCTCCACCCAGTTTTGGAAAGCCACAATAGCTTATCATTTCAAAAAGTGTTTTGTTGACATTGCAGATAGATCTTTAATTAACAGTGGCTTCTAATATTTTAGCCTTAGGTTATACGTCCTCCAGCCTCTCTTGAAGGTCATTTTTGAGCAAAATACTAAAACTGAAATGCAGTAGATGAGCTGGGATTGAAAGGAGTATTATTTTTCCCTCTAAAAATCTTTTCTTAGTATAAATACTTACTCTGATTTATGGTTTACAAGTCTAAAATTTTTTTATGAATTTCCTTGAAGTGGCATATGTCTGAATATAATTTTAAAAGCCCATGAAATCATGTCACTTTTCTTGACAACTTACTTTATAAATACTACACGTTTAGTAGTGAGTGAATGTAGTACCTTTATAGTCATAAACATATGACTACGTACACACACACACAAATATACACATACATAAATTTTAAGATACAGCCTGTTAATACTTTTCAGCAGTGTCTTAGTGTCTTAGCGTTGCTGTAACAGAAATACCACAAGTGGGTGGCCTTAAGGAAAAGAAATTTATTTTCTCACCATTAGAATGGTCCAGGACCAGGCAGTGTTTTGTTCTGTTGTACATAGATAGGGTCGCTGAGTCAGGACCGAATCCATGGTACTTAACAACAACAGGAGGCTTGGAAGTCCAAATTCAGGGCACCGGGGAAGTCTTTTTCTCTGTCACCTCTGGAGAAATGTCCTTGTGTCTTTTCAGCTTGTTCTTCCATCCTTGGTGATCTTCACGTGACATGCATCTATTTTGCCCCATCTGTGCTTGCTTGCTTCTGTGCCTAATCTGCTCTGTTTATATCTCAAAAGTGACTGGCTTAAAACACACCCTACACTGACATGGTATCATTAACATAACAAAGAAAGCTTGTTTTGAAATAGGATTATATCCACAGGTATAGCAGTTAGGACTCCATATATTGGGGGAACACCATTCGATCTATAACAACTAGAATATAACATTTTCATTGCTTTTCTTTCTTTCCTGACTTTAGCTGTACTCAGTGGCTAGCTGGAACTAACATAGCCCTTGGCTAAGTAGCCCTGAACACTGGGCTGTAAGTGTACACATATTGCCCTACAAACACAAAAGCACATGACCATCTGTTACTAAAACCTAATAGAAAGGAAAAGAACCCTGGTGGAGCAATGGTTAAGAGCTCGGCTGCTAACCAAAAGGTTGGCTGTTTGAACCCATCATCCGCTTTGAGGGAGAAAACACCTGCTGCTATCTGCTGCCATAAAGATTACAGCCTATGGGGGCAGTTCTACTGTCATATAGGGTCGCTACGAGTCAGAATCAACTCAAGGGCACACAACCAGAATAATGGCAAGAAGATTTAGGATCCATTACTTACCTTGGCTAATCTGTAATTGAAAGGAATTTTAAATTCGCTTTAAAGAAAGATGGCTGTGGAACAGTGTGGAGCCCTGAAATGAAACTAGACTTGGAGATAAAGATGTGGGGTGTAGTCTCCAATCTGCTGCAGATGAATTGCACAACTTTAGGGAAGTCATTCTGTAGGCTGAGGTAGAAACATCCTGGGCAGCCTGGGCAAATCAATCCTCTGGAAGCCTCAGTTTCCCATTGGTTCAGATGAGCACCTGAGCTTGTTCGGGGTAATTAAGGAGAAGGGAGATGGCTGGTGGCAGTACTCTGCTTACAGACCTGCACATCTTCTTTATATCAAAGGACTAGTTTCCAGAGCAAAGAGTTTAGAGGTCCGCTGTAGTTACTGATGCCCCTTGGTGGTTTTTGTCTTTTCCTCCCCTCACTCATAAATACTCCTGGGAAAATATTTCTTCTACACCCCTACTATATACTCCCTGAGAGGAGTTTTCATATAATTGCTTTCATTTCTAACATTCTCACTGCTGTTTTAGCATTCGAATAACATCTTAGCATCTGTTGTACATTACTGCTCCCAGACAATTGGTTGACTAGGCAGAATTTACTCAGCTCTTCCAATCAAGGCTAAGCCAAAAAACCAATCCTGTTGCTACTGACCCACAGTGACCATACAGGACACAGTAGAATTGCCCTTATAGAGTTTCCAAGGCTGTAAATCTTTATGGAAGCAGACTGCCGCATCTTTCTCCCATGAAGTTGCTGGTGGGTTCAAATCGCTGGCCTTTTGGTTAGCAGTCCAGTGCTTTAGCCACTGCACCACGATTGGCTGAGGTTATTAATGACTGAACCCTGAGAACTGAAATCACCTGGGGATAGTTTTAAAAAAATACAGACTCTCTGTTCCCATCCTATACCAACTGAATCAAAAGATACCCTGGAAGTAAGAATATATGTGTTTTTATAAAGTTTCCTTGGATGATGCTGTTGCAGTGGGTCCACAGGTTGGTGTGTGATATGATATGCCTGAGTAAATTTTAATGGCTTTAGAAGCTATTACCTGAAAGTGAAAGATATTAAATAGAATAGGGGCAGGTTAAATGCATTATTAAGCTCCACAGGAAGATTTTATTTCTCAACAGATATGCCAACACCTCTGTAAGGAATTCATGGCGGCCATTATTACCCTTCTTTTTAAACAGGGGGCCTCAGAAGAACAGAGAGGACAAGAAACTCACGTAACATTCTTTAAATTATACCAGTTCTGGTGGCGCAGTGATTAAGAGCTATGGCTCAAAAGGTCAGCCGTTCAAATCCACGAGCCACTCCTTGGAAACACTACGAGGCAGTTCTACTCTGTCCTATAGGGTCACTGTGAGTCAGAAGCCACTTGATGGCAACAGGTTTGGTTTTTGGATTTTTTTAAATCTGTGGAACGATACTGAAGAAAGGGGCTTAAAAAATAAGCATCAGTTCATTAATGCCCACCCCCCTCAATTCTAGACCAAGAGAAAGAAATGACTTCTTTCGGGTACGCTGTGGTTTTACTGTTTAAATGAGCCCATTAAAATTGTTCTTGCCTCTTCCTGCCTAACTAGTCTCTCTTGGTTCTCAGTTGATGAAATAACGTGCACTACTTAAGATTCATATTTCCTTTCTAACTATGCCTTGAAGGAGCCGGATTAACTTTCTCAGCGTCTTCCCCAGCAGTAAACTCTAATTGGCTGACAGCTTGCTCAGACAAACACACAGCCCCTGAGGGTTTTTACGGTAAAAGAAAAGAAAACATGGTCACAGAACCACCATTTCTCAGCGCTCTCTCTCACAAACTATAAAAATAAGACTGCATCAAGAAGGCTGAAACAAAGATGTTAGATGCTGGCCAATAAAATTAGAAAATGATCCTATATCCTTTCTTCTTCCTGGGATGCCCTTTCTATTCTCCCATATAGGAAAATATTCTCAACCTTATAAATTCCAGTCACACATGACCATGTACGAAATGCCTTGTCGAATCATCCTAGCCAGAAAGCTTGCAACTTTCTCAAAACTGATGACTCTTACACTGCCTTTTAGTTTGTCTTCATCTGTGTTTGTGTCCGCTGGAGATATTGCTGATTTTACACTCAATTCTGCTAATGTCCTTTTATATTGGGTAGCAGCAATGAGTTTTGTGAAGTGTTTTAGTTAGAGTCTCTGTGTAGTGCAAATAGTTTGTGCTCTTCTACTATTCTAAAATTTTACAGTTCAAACCCACTCAGCAGAGCCGTGAAAGAAAAGCCTGCAGATCCGCTTTCATAAAGATTCTTCTTGTTGTTAGGTGCCATCGAGTTGATTTTGACTCATGGCAACTCCATGTGACAGAATAGCTTTAATCTGTACGGGAGCAGATCACCAGGCCTTTCTCCTGTGGAAGCCTTGGGTGGGTTTGAACTGCCAGCCATCCAATTAGCAGCTGAAAGCTTAACTGTTGAGCCATCATGGTCCCTTCCATGAACATTACATCCAAGAAAACCCTATGGAGCAGTTCTCTGGGTTACTATGTAGCACAAGGTAGCCATGAGTTGGAAACAACTCCACAGCAACTGGTTTTTGTTTGTTTTCTATTCTTCTTTTTTTTTTTTTTTTAAAGCTTTACTAGAGCTGCTATGGCACAGTGGTTAAGAGATCAGCTGCTAAGCAAAAGGTCGGCAGTTCAAATCTACCAGCCACTCCTTGGAAACCCTATAGGACAGTTCCACGCTGTCCTATAGGGTCACTATGAATTAGAATCCACTCTATGGAGATTTCTTGTTGTTCTTTTGTTTAGAGCTGCTATAGCACAATACTACAAAGTAGGTGACTTTAAACAACAGAAATTAATGTTTCACAGTTCTGGAGGCTAAGCGTCTGAGATCAGGGTATTTGCTTCATTGATTTTTTTTTTTTCCTGAGGCTTTGAGGGAGAATCTGTTCTCTTAGCTTTCTCCTAGCTTCTGGTAACTCCAGGCATTCCTTGGCTTATAGCTGTGGTGTCACATGGCATCCTTCTGTCTTTTTGTATCTTCTCCTCTTTTATAAGGACCCTAGTCATAGGATTAGGTCCTACCCTACTCCAGTATGACCACATGATAACCTAACTGATAATATCTTCAAAGACCCTATGTCCAAATAGGGTCACATTCATAGGTATAGGGGTAAAGACTTCAGTATATATTTTAGTGGGACACAATTCAATATATAACAAGACAGACTGACCCTATCCTCCAGTGCAACCCCATGCCTGTGGACATATGGATAGGGTCAGCTAACCCAGGCCCAAACAGCCATTGCATGGCTTTCTGTGGCCCCCAAAATACTAAAGGGATGGTTCAACCACAGTAAAACTCAAGACTTTCTCCAGAAATTTTGGCACTTGGGCACTGTTTCTGGATGGTGTGGGTTGCAGAAGCCTACACTGCCACAGCCATTTTGTTATGGTAGACGAAGGCATCTGGTGAATGAAGTTGACTCACTAGAGAAGACCGAGCCAAGAAAATCACATAGAAACAGTCCCAGAGCCCTTTCTAGCTACAGTTTCTACAGTGATAAAACATACCAGAAATATCACTTAGATCCAGGATTTGTTATGCTTATTCTCCATTAAGCTTAGTCTAAGAAGGGTTTTAAAAGGATTACTAAGTGATGGATGAAGAGGATGTCATAGATTTCAGAGAAGCTTTCCGCAAAGTTTCTCATGGAGCTTACAAATCCTACGAAAAAATGTAGGCTGGGTGAAGATCAACCAAATACCATGGTCTCCAGTGCCATGTCCCAAGGCTCTGGTATGTTCAACACCCATGTAATTGACTATAGCTGAGAAATACAAAAGAATATTTAGCAAATTTGCAGATTTTGTTGGGGTAGTTATTATATTTGATGATTAAATCACAATTGAAAATTATCTTTAGAGTTTAGAATGAATGAAGAAGATGAATTTAAACACAATTATACTTGAAGTTCGGCATTTAAAAAGTGTTTAAATAAGGAAGGATAGGTCTGGAAGAAGCAATTTAGTGAAAGGCCTTGGGACAGGAAAGGGTGGTTCGTTGAGCAAAACTTTATAGGAACCAATAGTGTGACAAGGTTATTTAAAAAGTTAAGACACTTTCACAGCTGCAGTTAACAGAAGTATAATAGACACCCAAGAAAACAAAGACTGATTCTGCTTTTTCGTGTTTAGAAGATATTTGGTGTTGCATGTTCGGTTTTGACATTTCAGCAGTTAGTAGGGTACACTTGAAAAAGAGTTACAAATTGGGATTGCCAGAATTGTGAAATGTCATATAAAACCTCTTTATAAGAACTGGGACATTTAGTCTGGAAATGTGAAGATTATTAGAGCCCCAAATATCAGTCTTTAAAATGTATTCATTTATTCATTAACTGAACATTTACTCAACACTTATTAAATGACTTGGAATGTGAGAGGTTCTGGAGATACCAATATAAAGAAGACTGAAGATACTTATAGTTTACTGAAGGACCAAGATGTAAGAATAGATAATTATAATGTGGTGAGATTAGTATTAAGAATAGATAATTATATAAAGCTGCTAATAATGGGACTACTAACCTAAGCTTGATAGAGACTTTTACCTATAATTTGAATCAAGAAAGAAGAGTGGGAGGTCGGCCAGGAAGAAGAAAAATATCCTAAGATGGTGAATATCAAGTGCAAGGCAAAGAGATATGAACCCTAAGTAGCCCGTTACGATTAGCCATAGAGAAAACATGAGAGAGGTGGAAAAGAGAGCTTAAAAGGGATGTAGAGACTAGAATATTTTCAAGAAATAATGTGGTATGGGTGTAAAGAATGGATTAGAATCCTAAAAGGATTCATTAAGGAAAATAAACAGTTAACAATAACCAATCTAACTTTGAAAATAAGAAAAATGACCACACTCCTTATCCTGACAGGACATCTGACTGTTACCCAGCAAGTCCTCAAGTAGTGATGAGATGTACAAGACTGTGTGTTGATGGATGCTGCTGGACTGTGTTATTCGTCAACTGCTTTTTCACTTAGCTTTCTGTTACTCACCCCTACGGCAGAGAAGAGCTCTCCACTCCCATAGCTTTTCTGTTGGTGAGTGAGGTAGAATAAACTGCAGGGCTGGAAGAGGTGGTAAAGGAGCTGCAACACCACCTGTGTACGAAGAAAAGGGAGCTGAAGAAGCACCTGCAGCGTGTAATTCCAGAGTAAATACACTCTATATGTTTTCACCTTTGCTAGCTAGCTGTCCCACTGAAAACGTGATTTGTGAACTGATTGTTTTTCCCCAAAATGAATAGTTGGAATTTGGTTAAGTTTTAGAATATAAATGCTTTAAGCACTATAAGGCCTAAGAAATGCAATTTAAAAAAATGCCCAAATAGTATTATTTTACTTATGTTATAACGAATAGATTTTTAAAATCTAATTTAAATGTCTTAAACTATAAAGCAAGAATAAAGCTTTTGTTGCGTCAAAAAAAAAAAAAAGGAAAATGAAAGGGACCTAACTGTATTAATTAAAAGAATATGATGTTTGAAAAGGATAGCTGCATTAACAGAACAAAAAGGAATCCCAGAAAAATTCAAGCATATATAAAAAATTAGTATATGATAAAAAGAAGATTTAAAATCCGTGGGAAAAAAAGTAATTTAATAAGTAAAAAAATGCTTCTGAGATAATTGGTTAAATTTTTAGGAAAAATCAAATTAGAATTTGACGTTATATGTCCAAATACATTCCAAATGACATAACAACTTAAATATTTCAACCATGAAACTTTAAAACAACTAAAAATATACATAAATAATTATTTCAGACTGGGCAAGATTATTCTGTGCATAAATCTAAAGGGATGAAAAAAAGAAACCATAGAGGAAATAACTGATAAATTTGATTTAAATATTCAGTTACTCAAAGACAGAGAAAGAGAAGGGCAGGAAGGAGGAAAGACAAAAGATTCAGAAAGAGACATCTACCCTAATTTCCACCCGTACTACATCCAACTGCGCTCCAATCTTTCCTTCTCTTGTGTTTCTCATTTCAAGTGAATTGAATTTCCATTCACTTTGTCATGCAAAACAAACCCTTAGAAGTTGCTATGGATTGAATCGTTCCCGCAAAAGATATGTTGAAGTCCTAACGCCTGTACCTGTGAATATGACCTTATTTTGAAATAGAGTTTTTCTTTTGTTATCAGTTAAAAGTGGACATACCAGAGTAGGGTGGGTCCTAATTCTAATTCTTTCTGAGTGGTGTTTTACAAAAGGGGAGAACAGACAGAGAACCCATCATGCAGAAGGAAAACATCATGTAAAGACACATCTCCAAGCCACAGAGATCCAAGAGACGCCTGGGTCTACCAGAGCTGGAAGAGACAAGGAAAGATCTAGAGTAGACAGGGAGAGATTATGGTTCTAATGTCATTCTGAAACTGGGTTCTAGATTACAAACTGTGAAAGAATGAATTTCTGTTCTTTAAAGTCAGCCATTTTGTAGTATTTTGTTATGGCACCCTAGGAGAGTAAGACAGGGGACATCCTTTCCCTTGTCTCTCCACATCCAAACTGTTAGCAAGTACTGTTGCCTTTACCAACCTAGATATATTCCAAACCCATCTACCACTCTCCATTTCTCCTTCCACCACCTTAATCCAAGACACCATCACTTGGATTCCTGCAATTGCTTCCTAAATCGTTTCCTTGTTTCCACACAGCATTTAAGATCCATTCTTAAATAGTAGCCCAAAAAACCCAAACCAAACCCATTACTGTGCAGTTGATTTTGACTCATAGTGACCCTATAGGACAGAGTAGAACTGCCCCCATAATTTCCAAGGCTGCCATCTTTATGGAAGCAGACTGCCAGATCTTTTTCCGAAGAAGCAGCTGGTGGGTTTGAATTGCCAACCTTTCAGCTAGCAGCCGAGCACTTAACCTCTGCACCACCAGGGCTCCTAAATAGCAGGGTGCTTAAACTGCTACAGTGATGTTCATTCATTCATTGAACTAGTATTTATTCAGAACTTAGTATGTGTCAGGACTATTCTTGGAACTGAAGCTAAAGCAATAAACAAAGCAATCATAATATCTGCCCTCAAGGAACTGACATTCTACTGAGGCAGCAGATAGAATAAAATAAAAATACTAGCCAAGAAGTATTTTAGAAGGCAAGTACTGGGGAGAAATGCAAAGCAGAGAAGGGAGATAGGGACTGTCTAGGAGTCATCTTCTGCAATTTACACTGCTTGGCAGAGAAGATAAAGGGATTGAAATCCCAAGGGGTAGTTTTTCTAGTTCTTCTGCCCAGATGAGGTTCATTTTTCAAATGCATCTACCCAAAATGAGTATATTTTTCTAATTTACCAAAAGGCACAGTTCATGGGCCACACAGATGGCTGTTTTAAGATTCTGAAATGATCTCTGGCTGATATATTGATAGCAGAGTGCCACGGTGAAGCAGGGTATAATTTATAAGATTATGATAAAATTCCAGGTGAAAAGGTATAGTGGCTTGAACCAGGACTGTAGTGGTGGATGTTGTGAGAAATGGTCAGATTCTGGATATATCATGAGGACAGAAGAAACAAATTTTGCTGTTGGATTGCATGTGGAAACTTTCAAGTCTAACCTATTGCTTGTTGAAAATAGAGCCTTATTCATTTTGGAGCCTTCCAATCTCTCTGATGTAATTTCTATCCATTCTTTCTCATGCTCACAAGGCTTCAAATGCATTGCTCTTCTTTCTTACTATTCTTGGTCCAGGACCTTGGCACTTGGTGTTCTCTTCTATGAAACCCTCTTCTCCCGGACCTTTGTGTCACTAACTCATTATTAATAGTCAATAGGTTCAAACATCTCCCACACAGACATGCCATCCTGACTGTCAGAGATAAAATATGGAAGCAGACTGCCAGATCGAATATCACTCCCAGATATGCGTTATCCTCTTCAGATTTATTCTATATATATCATTTATCACTGATTATCATCAGTTTTACCAGACTGTAAGATCTATGCAATTAGGGACATTATCTTTACCTAAAACAGTGTCCAAGGAAGAGTAGGTGTTTAATAAACATTTGTGTTTCTTTGATTGAACTGCCCCAGAGAATTCAGACATTAACGTGGAGCTTCCATTGTCATTCATGTTTTTGACTACTGCTCAGAAATCAAAATTCTTTTCATCTTTTTGAAATAAATATAATTCTGGTGTACATTGTACAAAGTTTTAAAGAGAATGAAAGTTTTCTAATCTCTTATTCATTCCTGCCACGCTGTTTCCTCTGGAGGTGCCTAGAGCATGTTAAGGTGGATAACGGTGTCTGTAAGGAGACCTGGTGGTGCACTGGTTAAACACTTGGATGCTAACTGAAAGGTCGACAGTTTGAACCCACCAGCGCACTCCAAGAGAGAACAATGTGGCAGATTGCGTTCATAAAGATGACAGCCTTGGAAACCCTATGGGGCAATTCTACTCTGACCTCCAGGGTCGCTGAGTTGGAATTGACTGAACGGCAATAGGTAATGGTATCTATTCATCTTAAATTTCCAAGTGCTTTACTTTTGCACATTTGCCTTGGAAATTATTTTATATTGATATTGTTGTTGTTAGGTGCTGTTGATTCGGTCACAGATTATTAAAAATTGGGACGATAAGCTAAAACAAGCTTACATTCATCAGAAGCAATCACTCAGGAAGAAGTATGTTAGTTCTATGTCAATAATATAATATTTTGTTATCACTTACGGAACATCAATTATGTGCATGAAGGGTACATAATTGTCTATTTATAAGTCCTGCCTATGGGTAGTTTAATTCTATTGCTAAAAAAAAAAAAAAAAAATTCCTAAGCTGCTCAAAATTCAGTTGATGCAGTGCAAATTAATGGTCAATGCTAATAATACAAAGTGTATGAGATTTAGATCCAAAACAGAGGCAGTTACAAATAATGTTTCAATTACTAGTTCTCCTGGTGATCTTTAGTAAAAGGGATGAAATAGTTATCATTCTGAAGCTCGGGTTAGGTTAAAATTTTCCTAATATGTCTACATGAAAGACACTGCAGAGATTTATAGTGAATTTTTAATGTAACTACCTCAGTTATTTCAAATTCTTCTGTGTGCCACCTAATCGGTATATAGGAAAGTAATTTCAAATGATAAGCCATTCATTGGATAATCGTAAAAAAAAAAAAAAAAAAAAAATTTTTTTTTTTTCCTGCCCCGTTCCCAAAATAACAAAGCCACATTGAGACTACCAGAATTTACCTTCGAAAACTTTTAAGCCTGTGGTTTTATAAACAAGAACTTCAATTTGTCTTTAGTAATCTCAAAAATGAGAAGAAAAAAAAAAAAACCCTGAAAAATAGAGTCGAAGTGAACTTTTTAAATTTTCCAGATAATAGTCTGGAAGAAATACTTGTTGCTTTTGGGTCTCCTCCGACTCAGGATAGATTTCATTTGAATTCCTACAATACTTAACAAAGACTGTATGACTGAAAAAGGAGATAAAAATATGTTTTCAACTGTGGAAATCTGAGAACGACGGTAACATGTAAAAAAGATGGGAAACCATGACCATGACAGAGTGAGATTATTTTGTCCTGAAATCATCTAAATGAGATCTCACTTCCCGGGTGCTCCCCTACAACTAGCCCACTCTCTAACCCTCACCACCTCGCACTACAAGAGCCTTTTTTTCTGGTCTACCTGCTTTTAGTCTTACCTTCTTAAAATTCATCCTCTTTACACAAGTCAACATAATCTATTGTCCTTAATCATATCCAGGCAGCATGTTATCAAGGAAACCTTCCCTAAAACTCAGGTTTGACCATGTGCATCCCGGGCTTTCTTTTGTTTAAGTATTCACCACATCCCAGTGGAATTAAGTGATCACATATCTCTCACTAGATTCGAAGGCAGGAACTACTTTATTCATGTATTAACAATGCCTGGAAGACTGCCTGGCAAACAGCAGATTCTCAAAAATATAAATTCGTTGAACTGATATGATAAAAGTTTTATTTTGCAAGTTTATTTCTGTTTTGTTTTTCAGTAATTTTTTAAACAAGAAGAGAAAAAAGATAGGAAGCTTGGAATGGAAATGTCCTTCAAGTTCATATATACTTCTACAGCAATATTTTTAATATTCCAGTCTTTTTGACATGGGGCAGTCTAATTCTGAAAACTTTGTTAAAATATTTTGAGTTCCAAAACTTGTAAGGTATCAAATCATCACTCCTTGTTATGATATAACTCATTTCCAAAGTGCCTTCAGTGTAGGATTTGATCTTATTTCCCTTCTAACATCACTGATAGAGAATAAGAACTGTTTTATTAAAGCTCATGACAATAGAAAATACATACTTTAGAAGAATTTTATTCTTGCAGGCTTATTGTATTACTACAAAATTTAAAGACAGATAAAAGTCTGGCCAAAAAATAGTTGGTGCTGTTGAGTTGACTCTGATACATGGTGACCCCATGTGTGTCAGAGCAGAACTGTGTTCTACAGGGTTTTTTGGAAGCAGGTTGCCAGGCCTTTCTTCTGAGGCAACCCTGGGTGAACTCAAACCTCCAAACTTTCAGTTAGCAGTCAAGCACATTACCTCTTTGCATTACCCAGTGACTCCAAAAATATATATATATATACTTACACTATCTTAATATTTCGTGACTAAGACCCAAACAGAAACGACAAGATCTTGAAAAAAAATTCTTCTTAAATATTTTTCATAACCCAGTTCTTGATGACTTCTACCTGCACGCCTCTAGTACCCTATTGATTTCAGTATAATAACAGTGCTAGTTTTCAGATGCGTGCAGGCATACTGCATGATTTTTGTGAGTTCCTAAAGCCAACCATTGACTTGGAAGACTCTGTAAAGCTCTACAAAGCATCAGTTACTCTTGAACAAAAAGCATTGTGCACCCCGTGTCCCCAGAGAATGACTACATAAACAAACCACTCCTGGAGATCAGCATGCCATTGAAATACAATTTGCACCTGGTGGCAAAAGTTGCAAAAAGTCAATACTTGATGAGGGAGAACTTTTAAAATCCTTGAAACAGCAGAGTGGCTCAAGGCTATTTGTTGTATTTGCAATAAAAGTGTAATCCAGTGTAATATGCAGGTAGTTACCAACTAGAGAAAGCCAGCTGTGATACTACTGAACAACATCCTTCTCCCTCACCAAATGAGCTGTTAAGACAACAAACAGAACTAGTAAAGGACTAATAAGAACTTCAAAAAAAATCTTCAGAAAAGGTTACACATCAGAGTTCTTGTAGAAGCTGTAACAATTACAGAAATCTTGGTGACTCCACAGTATACATTTCAAACACTTAATTCTAGGGCTGGGAGATGCCTGAAGAGGAAAAGCTGTTTGTGTGCTGAAAGAAACTTTGGTGGTGAAACATTAAACTATACAAAACTTATTTATTTAAAAAAATTGGAAACAAGCATGTTTATGGAAATACTGCATTTGTGTTTTTAGAAACCTTATGTTACTACCATCTGTAACATGCTTTCCTTGAATCTAGCTGGTTTAATTTGGATTTGATGTTAGTTCACTACACAAATTTTTATGCGGAACATTCCCTTATCTGTAGTTATGTTGGATTTCTAGCTAATATTTCATTATTGATGCAAATTAGAGAAAAGACGCTACCGCTTGAAATGTCCAGTGCTCCAGAGATAGGGTATATTCAATGAGGGTCTGAAAGGATTATAATTTATTAAACATCTGAAAGGATAAAGAAAACAACTTAAGGTTTTAAATTCACATATTGACATGTATGTATGTACGTATACATATCTGTGTGTGTATATATATACATATATAGCTAAGGGGTAGTAATTCAAATAAAATTTTAAAAATGTTTCAGTTTCTCTGGTGTGCATAATTTTTGTTTCTAAATCAAATCTCAAGGCATTGAATATGCCCTTTCATTCTGTCACTGACAAAACACAGCAGAGCCTGTTTAAGCCTTTAAATCATATTGTTTTTGTCTTAACTAATTGATAACTGATTAAATTTTTAATTAGGTTTATCAAGTTTTGAAGGTTATTAAATTGTGTCATATTCATTGAGTAAAAATTGGATACAGTAATTCTGGAATTACAGCAGTCTTTGCTATAGGGTTTGCTATGGGGGAAATCCTGGTGGCATAGTGGTTAAGAGCTCTGGCTATTAACTCAAAGGTTAGCCGTTCAAATCCACCAGGTGCTCCTTGGAAACCCTATGAGTCAGGTCTATTCTGTCCTTTAGGGTGGCTGTGAGTTGGACTTGACTCGATGGCAAGGGGTTTCATTTTTTTGGTTTTTGCTAAAATAGGAAGTATAAATCAAAAAGGGCTTGAGGCATAAAGTCCTAATAACTTGGAGATGGTTTCTTTGGTGAAGGCAGAACAGTTAGGAAGTGTAGTCGGTTTGGATGGCAGATAATAAACACAAAGAAGGCATGTGGAGTTTGAGGTTTGGTGGGATTTTCAAAGGCATTTGAAATTTGAACCTAGAAATAAGTATAGAAAGTAGCCACCAGAGTTGCTATTTATTAGTATATAAGTGAAAGTCAGGGTCTTGAGACAAAAAGAACTCTCTCTGTTATTTATTTAAAAAAAATAAAAAGGTAGCATGACTAAGATTGAGTCCTAAAAGACGTACGCAGTTAAAGAATATAAACAGAAAAGAGGAAAACAAGATTAGAGAAAAACTGGTTGCTGCTCTGAAAACAGAAGCCCTGCTGGCATAGTGGTTAAGAGCCACGGCTGCTAACCAAATGGTCAGCAGTTCAAACGCACCAGATGCTCCTTGGAAACCCTATGGGACAGTTCTACTCTGTCCTATACAGTCACTATGAGTTGGAATCGACTCTATGGCAATGGGTTTGGTTTGCTGGCTCTGAAAACCATTAAGAAAAAAAGTTTCCAGGAAAAGATGATCATTATCAGAGGACAAAGAAGAAATCAGTGGAATGGAGAGAAAGAAATTAGAATAAGTAATAAGAGTTTGTTGATAATCTTCAAGAATCTTTCAGTAAAATGGCATGTATTTTTGCTTCTTTCATACACAACTGCTAAGTAGATGCCATGGATTTGCTAAGAGTAGTTTTCTTCTATAGATGAGATACATGGCAACTTTACCTGTTACAGTTTTTGTTTTGACTTGTCTTGTTAAAATACTACATTCTTTGTCATTTAGTCATAAATCATTTGTAATATGAGATAAGCCTTTTCTTTATTGAGCTGTTTACTTCAACAGACAAGTATGATTACTTGGTTCAAATGTAATTTGAAACTAAACTACACCTTTTAAGAATTTTGTATTTAAAAAATGAAAGCAAGTGATAAAATTGGTATCGCTGGTATACAGACATGATTTTTATGAGTTTAACTTGCCCAGTCTTTCAAAGGGACAATTTAATTTAAGATTTTACTTGGAAAAGTAGTGAATAGGTTGTTGGGTTTATGTTTAAAAAATTCAAGAAGGCATGCCTTCAGACAATATGGTTACATCTCTTTAAGTGAGACCAAGTGATGACATTTTATAAATAATACATATTTTCTTCTAAAGTGTTCCGTTTTCCATCAGTTTTTTTTATGTCATATTGGTTTTTATAACATTATTCACTGTTTTTAATTTATGAAAAGCACTTGGTGTGACCATTTCTAATAATAATTTTAGAAAGAAATAAGACATCATAACATTAATTATGGATTCTTGAGTCTGAAAGATACAGAAGATAAAACAATTTAGGGCTTTATAATGTAGGTTAGTATATATGTTTCATTTTTATATTTTCATTTTTAAACACTGTGAAGTTGTTTTTCCACATAATGCTGTGCAAAACTGTCAGTGATTTTCAAGTAACTACTCAGAAATTGTTTCCCATGTTAATTTTTACATACCTAAGTTATTCCGCTTGACCACTAGCTCCCTCCACATGTTTGTCAGTTTGTCATACTGTGGGGGCAAGCTTGCATGTTGCTGTGATTCTGGAAGCTATGTCGCCAGTATTCAAATACCCGTGGGGTCACCCATGGCAGACAAGTTTCATTCGAGCTTCCAGACTAAGACAGACGAGGAAGGAGGACTCGGTGGTCTACATCTGAAAAGAATTAGCCAGTGAAAACCTTATGAATAGCAGCAAAACATTACCTGATATAGAGCCAGAAGATGAATGCCTCAGGTTGGAAGGCACTCCAAAGGCAACTGGGGAAGAGCTGCCTCCTCAAAGTAGAGGCAACCTTAATGAGGTGGATGGAGTCAAGCTTTCAGGAACTTCATTTGCTGATGTGGCACTACTCAAAATAAGAAGAAACAGCTGTTAACATCCATTAATAACTAGAACATGCAATGTACAAAGTATGAAACTAGAAATATTGGAAATCATCAAAAATGAAATTCATGAACATTGATATCCTAGGCATTAGGGAGCTGAAATGGACTGATATTAGCCATTTTGAATTGGACAATCATATGGTCTACTATGCCAGGAATGACAACTTGAAGAGGAATGACATAGAGTTCATCATCAAAAAGAACATTTCAAGGTCTATCCTGATGTATCACACTGTCAGTGATAGGATAATATCCAAAGGCCTACAGGAAGACCAGTTAATATGACTCTTATTCAAATTTACAGACCAATTACTAAGGCCAAAGATGAAGAAATTGAAGATTTTACCAGCTTTTGCAGTCTGAAATTGATCAAACATGCAATGAGGATGCATTGATAATTACTGGTCATTGGAATGCAAAAGTTGGATACAAAGAAGAAGGATCGGTAGTGGGAAAATATGGTCTTGGTGATAGAAACAACACTGGAGATTGCATGATAGAATTTTGCAAGACCAATGACTTCTTCATTTCAAATACTTTTTTCAACAACATAAACGGCAACTATGCATGTGGGTCTCACCAGAGAGAATAGACAGGAATCAAATCGACTACATCTGTGGAAAGAGAAGATGGAAAAGCTCAATATTAGCAGTCAGAACAAGGCCAGAGACCAAATGTGGTACAGACCATGAATTGCTCATATGCAAGTTCAAGTTAAAGCTGAAGAAAATTAGAACAGGTCCCCAAGAGCCAAAGTATGACCTTGAGCATATCCCACCTGAATTTAGAGACCATCTCAAGAATTAATTTGACATATTGAAAATTAATTAATGACCAAAGACCAGACAAGTTGTGGAATGATATCAAGGATTTCATAAATGAAGACAGCAGAAGGTCATTAAAAAGACAGAGAAGAAAGAAAAGGCCAAAATGGATGTCAGAAGAGACTCTGAAACTTGCTCTTGACCATCGAGTAGCTAAAGCAAAACGGAGAAAAGATGAACTAAAAGGGCTGAGTAGAAGATTTCGAAGGGCAGCTGGAGAAGACAAAGTAAGGTATTATAATGACATTTGCAAGATTTAGAGATAGAAAACCAAAAGGGGAGAACAAGCTTAGTATTTCTTAAGCTGAAAGAACTGAAGAAAAGAATCGAGCCTCCAGTTGCAACATTGAAGAATTCTACAGGGAAAATATTAAACGACGCAGAAAGCATCAAAAAAAGATGGAAAGAATACACAGAGTCACTATACTAAAAAGAATTGGTCAACATTCAACCATTTCAGGAGGTAGCATATGACCAAGAAAGGATGGTACTGAAGAAGTACAAGCTACACTACAGACAATGGCGAGAAACAAGGTTTCAGGAATTGACGGAATACCAATTGAGATGTTTCCACAAATGGATGCAGCTCTGGAAGTGTTCACTTGTCTATGCCAAGATATTTGAAAGACAGCTACCTGGCCAACTAACTGGAAGGGATCCACATTTATGCCTATTCCCACAAAAGGTATCCAACTGAATGTGGAAATTATTGAACAATATCATTAATACCACAAGTAAAATTTTGCTGAAAATCATTCAAAAGTGGCTGCAGTAATACCTCAACAGAAAATTCAAGGAGGATTCAGAAGAGGACAGGGATGTTATTGCCAATGTCAGACAGATCCTAACTGAGAGCAGAGATTGCCAAAAAAATATTTACCTGTGTTTTACTGACTATGCAAAAGCATCTGGCTGTGTGGATCGTAGCAAATTATGGATAACATCGCAAAGAACGGGAATTTCAGAACACTTCACTGTGTTAATGAGGGAATTGAACATAGATCAAAAGGCAGTCCTTTGAAGAGAACAAGGGGATACTACATGGTTTAAAGTCAAGAAAGGTGTGGGTCACAGTTGTATCCTCCACCATATCTGTTCAATCTGCATGCTGAGCATATAATTCCAGAAGCTGGACTATAAGAAGAACGGGGCATCAGGATTGGAGGAAGACTTATTAACAACCTGTGTTATGCAAATGATAAAACCTTGCTTGCTGAAAGTGAAGAGGATTTGAAGACCACAGCTTTCAGTATGGATTAAACATTAACATGAAGAAAACAAAAATCCTTACAACTGGACCAATAAGCAACATCATGATAAATGGAGAAAATATTGAAGTTGTCAAGGATTTCATTTTACTTGGATCCACAATCAACACCCATGGAAGCAGCAGTCAAGAAATCAAAGGATGCGTTGCATTGGGCAAATCTGCTTCAAAAGATCCCTTTAAAGAGTTCAAAAGCAAAGATACCATCTTGAAAACTAAGGCATGCCTGACCCAAGCCATGGTGTTTTCGATCACTGAAATGCAGGGGAAAAATGGGCAATGAATGAAGAAGGTCCAAGAAAAATTGATGCCTTTGAATTGTGGTGTTGGTGAAGAATATTGAATATTCTATGGACTGCTGAGACAATGAACAAATCTGTCTTGGAAGAAGTACAACCAGAATGCTCATTAGAAGCAAGGATGATGAGACTATGTCTCATATACGTTGGACATGTTATCAGGAAGGAGCAGTTCCTGGGATAGGACATCATGCTTGGTAAAGAAGAGGGTCAGTTATAAGAGGAAGACCCTCAATGAGATGGATTAACACAGCAGCTGCAATATTGGGCTCAAGCGTAACAACGATCGTGGGGATAGCACAGGACAGGGTGGTGTTTTGTTCTGCTGTACATATAGTCACTATGAGTCGGAACTAACTGAACAGCACCTAACAACATAAATGCTCAGAAATTGTTTTTCCATGTTAGTTTTTATATACCTAAGTTATTCTACTTGATCATTAGCTCCTTAAGAAAGGCTGTGCTTTTCATTTATATATTTTCGAAGGCATACCCAATGTCTGGTTGATACATAATAAGTGCTCAATTAATATTTGCTGAGAAAAATCAATGGATTATTACTTGTTCATTTAGCTGTTTTTCTTTATGTCTTTAGAATTTTTTTTTTGAGTTTTATTACTAGGTCTTAGTTATATTATTATTCTATTTTTCTGAAGATTAACTACTAATATGCTTATGGGTCTATTCTAGTGCTATAATAAGATTTCAATAAATGTTGATCTGATTTAATTTAACAATCTATTTAAAAGTATCACCCAAGTCACCTTTCTTGTGTCTCTAACCAAACCTCTCCACTCCCATTCCAGCACACAATGCATCTTTTCTATTTTAATTTCCAACCTTTATATCATTTATTCAGATTATATTTCATTTAATTTGTTTAATTCACTATACCAGGAGTACTTTAATCTTTATTAAACTCAAAAGTTGTTGTTAGGTGTGGTCAAGTCAGTTTCAACCTTTAGTCACCCCATGTGATGGAATAGAACTGCCTTGTAAGGTTTTCTTAACTGTAATCTTTACAGTAGCAGATGGCTGGGCCTTTCTCCCATGGGGCTCCTGGATAGGCTCAAACCACCAACCTTTCTGCTAGCAGCTGAGCTCTTAAGTATTTGCGCCACAAGGGCTCTGGTGTAGGGAGGTATAAACAAAGGAGTAGCCAGGAAATTGGAGACTTGAGATGTAGTGTCCTATCCACTAGGAAGGATGTTTCACCTCCTTGGTCCTTACCCTCCCCACCTGCACACAAGGGGAGATTGTATGCACCCTTCCCAATTCTATCATAGTTGTTGTTGTTAGGTGCCATCAAGCTGGTTTTGACTCATAATGACTCTATAGGACAGAGTAGAACTGCTTCATAGGGTTTCCGAGGAACAGCTGGTGGATTTGAACTGCCGACTTTTTGGTTAGCAGCCAAGCTCTTAACCACCAGGGCTCCTCTATAATAGTATCAAGTTTTAAAAAATAATAATAATGATAATGTTAATACTGTGTATTTTCAATAGAAACTTTGCTCATAAAGCGAAAAAAAAGCTGAATTTAGCTACATCATGTGTTTTATGGGTCCAGTATGTTATTTTATTTTTGCTCACTCAGTGAAAAAAATTTTGGACACAATCTCATTTGAAACACTCTTGATAATTTAGCCAGCATGTATTTGATAAATGACTTATGTTTCTAATACTAATTATGGCCAGAGGCAATGTTATGGATGATTGTTTCAGATCTGAAAAGAAATGACATAATATGTAATTTCCAAATAGGTTTATCTTTTCAAAAGGAATGAATTGCTTTTTAAGCTCTATCCTTTGCTTGTACATTTATATTTGGTCTTATCTTTCTAAATAGAAGTCTAATAATACAAGGTAGCACCATGTACAGAGAGAATTATAAAAATCTCATATAAGTGTCTAACACTTTCAACTATCTGAATATGCTTTCACACTTATTAACTCATTTCATTTTCTCAAAAAGACATGCAAAGTAAATAGAGCGAGTACTAATTTTACTGTTTATAAAACGGGGACAAGGAGGCACAGTGTGTATGAATAATTGCTCTGTGTAAATCAGGAAATAGAGCCTCTCTTGACTGCCAGAAATCCAACTCTGGGTTCTAAGCACTAATTCTAGCTGAAATCTGTCTGGATTTTAGAGTCTGGTTGCTTGGTGGAACTGGTACAGATGGAGCTGTCAGAGAGAAAGAAGGACATGGGTAGGAGTCGAAGGCTATAAGAGTCTTGCTGGAATTTCCAGGAATAAGAGACATCCAACAGTCATCGAGGAAGAACCAAGGTCATAGAATAGAGCTGTGGATATTAATACTTGAAGTACCTTACTTGTACAGATAGATGAGAAAGTCCTGGGGATATTCTTGGTGACAATTTGTGGGCTGGAATTTTTGCATCTCCCTGTCTTCAAATACTGTTCTCGCCGTAAAAGAAGTTCCCTCTTTCATATAGCTGTAAGAATACTACTACCATAGAATTTTACAGAAGAAAATATCAAACACATTTATTCTGAGTACTCTCTGCTTTCTATGCAAAAATAATATAACCAGTTTAACCAAAGTTGACAGTAGCACAGTGGGTCCTGGCCATAGAAAGTTTTAGAGTTGGCTATTGAATCGATTCCTGGAGGTTGCATATGTAAAGCTCATTGCAACAGCAGCCCATGAACTTTACACCTCATTGTGCAAAAGCCTACTTGGAAATGTCAAGCCTTTGGCAAGATATAGGATCTCTAAATCATTCTTGCATGGTTTAAAAATTCTTGTTCATGAACAGAACCAGTAACAACACTGTATGCCATATTTTCCTCATTGAGACCGTATCCCATTAAAGGGAATAGCCATGTGCAGATCCTTCCGGGAACTACATTAGCTTCTATCAAATAGAATGGAATGTCTAGTATTTCAACAATTTTCCTGAAAAAAATACACAAGATGGGAATGGAGCAATTAGCATGAACAGAATCCTGGAAAGCGATTCTGATCTGACAGTAATTATATTATCAGTGAGATAATTAGAATTGGTTTTTAAATGCTTATAAATGCATTCGATGCATGTTGTGACAGATATCTGTATTTCATATACCATAGTCTAGAGTGGTGGTACAAACAATGGATTTTGGGATCAGACGTACAGAGGTTTCCATCCTGGTATTATGTCATGATTTACTCATGTCAGGTTTGTGGGTACTTACTGTATATGTCAGGCCCTGTTCCAGCTACTGAGATCACAGTGAGGATTGCAGAGGTACTGCAGAAGTAGATTACCTGTCTTTTCTTCTGGGAAGACTTGAACTCCCAACTCTTCAGTTAGCAGCTGAGAGCTTAAGCATTTGAGCCACCCAGGGACTCTCTCTCCCTCACTGTCTCTCTCTTTCTATATAAATTATATATGAATATATTATTTATTTATTTTTGTCAAAACCAAAAAAACCCCACTGCCCTTGAGTCAATTCTGACTCAGAGCGACTCTACAGGACAGAGCAGAAGTGCCTCATTGGTTTTCCCAAAAGTGGTTGGTGGATTCGAACTGCCGACCTTTTGGTTAGCAGCCGAACTCTTAACCATGAGCCATCAGGACTCTGTTTTTTGCCAAATCTGCCAAAACTAGACAGAGAGAGGGTGGTGATTTCTAGACCTATACAGGAGAAAGAGGGGTTCAGAAAGGCCTCCTTGAGGAAGAAGCATTTAAACAGGAACCTAAGGAATGAATAGGTGCTAGAAAGAGAAGGATAGGGAGAAGAATATTCTAAATACATGAAGTATCAGATTGGAAATTCCTAAAACTGCAGAGGCACTCATTGCCTTCCAGAAACAGAGAGAAGGCCAGGCAAGGAGGTTGAACGTGTTGGAGTGGAAAGCTGGGGAACGTGAGTTTAGAAAGGCCAGCTTAGACATGGTATCCTGGGCCTGTTATAAGCTAGGAGAACTAGTCTTGTGTCTCTAATCCTCCGTGTTCACATACGCATACTAAAGTAATAACAACTGCCTCCCGGGAAGGTTTGAAGGATTCAAATGAGGAGATGTATGTATAACAGTGGGTGCAGAGTTGACACCCAATAAACATTTGTTGAATATTTCTCATAATGTTCATGCTAGCTATAACTCATAATACTACCTATATAAGTGCTTATTGTTTTGTTTTGTTTTATACAGAATATTTTCTACTAGCTTTAATTTCTCCCCAGCTTAAGGACGGACTTTTAAAGATATCTACTCTTGCTTCTGTACTTGGGTTGCCTGGTATATTACTATATTAAATCTGAAGTTAATAGAAATTTTGCCAGGGGGTATCTACATATGCTGCAAGTGATTATTTCCGGGTTCGCCATTTTCTCTCAGGAAAATATTTCATCTATTCAGCCCCAGATATATTTCTTTTCTCTTTCTATTATATGTATATTTTCAATTCAGCTTTTTTCAGGGACTGTGTTGTAGACCACCTTGAAATACTTGCTGTGGTTTTCAGCTAAAATGGTATCATATTGGAGGAAAAACTTCCCTCTCCTAATATCCTGGCCTCCTCCCCTCAACTTCTCGCCACCCCAGAGACAACTTCTGTCTAGTGCCCCGACATGCTGATTTTGAGTGAGCACATTGGCCTGGGAGTGGCAGCACCGGGCCAGAACTCTCGGTGATGAATGTCAGCACAGCAGCCGCAGTCTTTCTGCCAGACAGGAGGCTAACAGGCAAACGGCAGGGAGTTCACAAGCTTGGAGGGGCTTGTTAGACAGAGTTCAAAATTCTGGTGAACATCTTTCTGCCACTCCACAGAACAGCTGCAGCCTCAACAGTGGGAATCTTCACACTGATTTTTCAAAAAGCTCCCCCTCCAGAATTTAATGTCATATTACACTGTTAAATGCTCTGAATCACAGTATATTGTGATCCATCATACTCCATGCTCATCATTTGTTGCAAAGTTGCTAACTTGGCCTGAGAATATTTCACTTATTACCATGAGTTTTCTTTTATTCTCTCCTCTTCTGAGAATTTGCCAACCTCCTGCTTGCAGAATTTCCAAATGACTCAAGATCAGCCCTCGATTCATACCAATTTAGGTGTTAAACAAAAAAAACCTATTGTCATGGAGTCGATTCTGACTCACAGCAACCCTCTATGACAGAGTAGAACTGGCTCATAGTGACTCCAAGGCCGTAATCTTTATGGAAGCAGACCACCACATCTTTCTCCTGTGAAGTATCTGGTGGTTTCGAACCACTGACCTTTCGTTTAGCAGCCAAAAACTTTAACTACTATGCCACCAGGGCTCCCAAAACTAAAAAAGAAAAAACTAAACCCAGTGCAGTGCTCCTAGCCATCTTAAATTAGTTCATACTAAGAAATAAGCAATTTTCTGAGAGGAAAAAGACTCCAAGAATTTAGGTTAGACAAGGCTGATCTATTATAAAAATATTTCACCCATTGAATAAGGTTAACATTTTTTTGTTCATTGAACAATTAATATTTGAGGCTCTACCATGTGTCTGCTTCAGGCACTGAAGCTAAAAGAATGAACAAGACAAAGTCTCTGACCTTACACAGCATGTATTTATTAGTATTTCATAACTAAATCAATAAGTAAAAGATATAATTTCAGGTAGCAACAAAAGCTATGAATTAAAATAAAAGCAGAATAAGAAAATCACGATGGGGTTATCAGAGGGGGCAGCTATTTCTGGGAGGATAATCAAGAGGGTCTCTCCAAAGAGGTGATATTTGAACAGAGACCTAAAGGAATGACTGTGCAAGGGGCATATACATGTTTTGGGTGAAGAGTCTTCCAGGCAACCAGGACAGCAAATATAATGAGTGTTGCAGGCTGAACCCTGGGAAACAGATCCTGAGAAAGAAATTAGCATGCAGAAGTTTTGTTAGTGAGTATTTTAAAACCGACAACTGCAGAAGAGAATAGGAGGAAGCAGGACTCGACAGGGGAGGAAGGCAAGCTGCAACGAAGCCTCAATGGGAGCCTCAGCTGACCCTGCAGGGATTTTAAAAGATGCAGTGACCCTTCAGAGCTATAGTGCATTGGGGCAAGTGGGCTAGGCCTTAATATCCCATATGGAGCATTTATTTGGTGCAGGCTGCCCCAGGAAGCGGGTATGTGTGGCCCTGTTGGAAAAGGTGGCTTTCTTTAGTACCAGCAGTTCCGTAAGAGAGCTGACAGGTGAGGTCCGTCTGCCAGGAGCACTCCTAGATGATGGGTGCTGGGAGACAATTCTCCGTGGATCTCAGAGGCACTGGCTGCCTTTGTTTACATAACAAGTCATTAGGATCTAAACAGAGCAACACTAAGTCCACTTTGAAGAGTTGGCAACTAAATATAATTTTCAAAACTCCTACATTACTTCTGATCAGATTCTACTTGTCAATTTAGATCCTATTCTTTTCCTTTATATAATAATAATATGAAGATCTTGAGCTAACAGATATGAGCTATTGTGTAAATGCTATATTAATTGAACAAATTTTTTTGAATGCTTGATTAAGTTTGTCCTTAAAAAATTAAAATCTACTAAAAGAAGCAGATATAAACACAACTCACTATACTGTAACCTATACTGTAAGATCACGTGAACTAAGGGGTAACAACACAGTACTTTAAAATACAAAGCATAAAATATATTTTAAAATGGAAAATACCATAATTAAATACAGGACATGTTGAAGTATACAGGACATACTTCAAGGAGAATTTTGATGCATTGGAATGGGGGAAAGCCTTCCAAGTTGAGTCAAACAGGTGAAATGGCATGGAGGTGAATAGGTTGGGGAGACTGGAGAAGGCGGCTGTGGAAGGGTCTAGTGAGAGGTAAGTTGGGAAAAATAATTTATACGTAAAAATGTTACAGGTGTTGAATGCTCTATTAAAAATCTGAACTTGATTTTCTAGACTAGCATCTCAAAATGTGGCTCAAGGGGCACCTGTATTACAGCCATGTGGGGTGTTTGCTAGAAACTGAGGCTCCTAGACTGTATCCCACACTCTGAAACAGGAGTTCTTGGGTCTGAAATCTGCAGTTTTAGCAAGATCCCACCAGAATTGGAGCATTTCTGCTCTAGACAATGGGAAACCACTGAAAACTCAATTCTCTAATTCTAACTCTATAGCATTGTGTGTGGACTTTTCTTACACTTAAATTGTTAAACTGAAATATCCAGAAATTAGGACCTCGAAATATTTCATTTGAAATAATAAATGAGTAATTTAAGATACTTATACTCCATTTGCCCATTTCCATTAGTCCAGAACATCCCAAGAACTTCCTCTTCTTGCCAAAGAAAACTTACTTTTATAAGATGCTTAGAGGTTATTTTCAACCCTGTAGTTGAAATAAGTAGAATATGACATAAGTAGAATTTGAAATAAGTAGAAATTGACATAAGTAGAATTTGAATGTCTGATCATTTCAAGAGGTAGCTTATGATCAGAAGCCGATGATACTGAAGGAAGACGGCCAAGCTGCTCTGAAGGCATTGGTGAAAAACCAGGCTCCAAGAATTGATGGAATATCAATTGAGATGTTTCAACAAACAGATGCAGCACTGGAGGTGCTCACTCGTCTATGCCAAGAAATTTGGAAGACAGCTTCCTGGCCAACTGACTGGGAGAGATCCGTATTTACACCAATTTCCAGGAATGGTGATCCAAACTAATGTGGAAATTATAGAACAATATCATTAATATCACACACAAGCAAAATTTTGCTGAAGAACATTCAAAAACAGCTGCAGCAGTATATCAACAGGGAACTGCCAGAAATTCAGGCTGGTTTCAGAAGAGGACGTGGAACCAGGGATATCATTGGTGATGTCAGATGGATCCTGGCTGAAAGCAGAGAATACCAGAAGGATGTTTACCTGTGTTCTATTGACTATGCAAAGGCATTTGACTGTGTGGATCATAACAAATTATGGATAACATTGTGAAGAATGGGAATTCCAGAATACTTAATTGTGGTCATGAGGAACCTTTACATAGATCAAGAGGCAGTTGTTCAGACAGAACAAGGGGATATCGATTGGTTTAAAGTCAGGAAAGGTGTGTGTCAGGGCTGTATCCTTTCACCATACCTATTCCATCTGTATGCTGAGCAAATAATCCGAGAAGCTGGACTATATGAAGAAGAACTGGGCATCAGGATTGGAGGAAGGCTCATTAACAACCTACATTATGCAGATGACACAATCTTGCTTGCTGGAAGTGTAGAGGACTTGAAGCACTTACTAATGAAGATCAAAGACCACAGCCTTCAGTATAGATTGCACCTCAACATAAAGGAAACAAAAATCTCCACAACTAGACTAATGAGCAACATCATGACAAACGGAGAAAAGATTGAAGTTGTCAAGGATTTCATTTTACTTGGATCCACAATCAATAGCCATGGAAGCAGCAGTCGAGAACTCAAAAGACGCACTGCATTGGGCAAGTCTGCTGTAAGGGACCTCTTTAAAGTGTTAAAGCGCAAAGATGTCACCTTGAAGACTAAGGTGCACCTGACCCAAGGCATGGTATTTTCGATCGCACCACGTGCATGTGAAAACTGGACAATGAATAAGGAAGACCAAAGAAGAATTGACGCCTTTGTATTGTGGTGTTGGCAAAGAATATTGAATGTACCACGGACTGCCAAAAGAATGAACAAATCTGTCTTGGAAGAAGTACAACCAGAAACCTCCTTAGAAGCAAGGGTGGCGAGATTGCGTCTTACACACTTTGGACAGGTTGTCAGGAGGGATCAGTCCCTGGAGAAGGACATCATGCTTGGCAGAGTACAGGATCAGTGGAAAAGAGGAAGACCCTCAACGAGGTGGATTGACACAGTGGCTGGAACAATGAACTCAAGCATAACAACAATTTTAATGATGGCTCAGGACCGGGCAGTGTTTCGTTCTGTTGTGCATAAGGTCACTACGAGTCAGAACCGATTCAACGGCACCTAACAACAACAACAACAGAGGTTATTTTCAACCCTGTAGTTTTTTTAGTTACTATATCCTTTTTTTTTTTTATATCCTAGTTCTTAGTGGGATGTTTTCTTCTGATCATAAGAACTATTTTACAGTAGAATACAAGAAAGCATCTTCAAGGCCCTTGGAGACTGTTTTCTGAGCTGCAGTCATAAAAAAAAAAAAAATAGCAGGGAGTTTATTATTTTGTTCATCATCTGTAAATGTCCTCCCAAATCTCTGATAGGTTTCAGATCCCTTTGCAGCCAGTCTAATCTTTAGTTTTTTCCACTTATAAGTCAACCCAATAATTTAAAACATTTTCCTAGGAACTTTTTTTCCCTTGCTTCAGTCACAAGCACTTGTTTTTCACCTGCTTCATTTTAGAAATCCCTTGTTAATGTTTTTCTTTTATCTCAGTCTTCTTTTTCTTAGGACTTTGTGTCGGTGGCATGCACGCTAATGGTGGGGTGGTATATTTTATAAAGCACATCAAATTTCTCACCTTTCTCCTTTATTAATAGTAGAATTGTCAGAGTAGTAATTTGTCTAGTGTAAATAACAATGCTTCTGTTTCCTCATTTTTCCTTCCCTAAGTGCTAGCTGACGATTTTTACATTCATTTTCTCATTTTGTTTACCCAGATTTTCTGTGTGGTAGGACAGAACATTATCGTTGTCCTTTTACAAAAACATCAAACCCTGATGCTAGTAAGATTAAGGGATGTTCCTCAAAGCCACACAGTTGGGAGTTGGGTAAAAGGGAAGAAATCAGGGAGAAGTCATACCCTCTCTGGCTGTGAAGGTGAGGTGGAACCAAGGTAAACAAGGGGGTATTTATAACATTCCTTTTCACTGTCTGCTGAACAGGGTCCCGTTTTTTCCCAAATCCAAGATGCAAATTGAGAAAAGGGAGGTAAGAAGCATGGGTTGGAAGATTAGAAATAGGGACTAAAAATGTGAGAGGAAATTGGTTGGGTGTATTTCTACTCTGACACACGTGGTGTCACCATGAGTTGGAGTTGACTGACAACTGGTTTTTATGAGCCACTGGTAGTAGATTCTTGTCTTCCATACAGGACACCCAGGTTCGATCCCCAGCCAATACACCTCAAGCGCAGCCACCACCCATCTGTCAATAAAAAAAAAAAAAAAAGGCTTGCAATGTTGCTATGATGCTGAACAGGTTTCAGTGCAGTTTCCAGACTAAGACAGATTAGAAAGAAAGGCCTGGAGATCTACTTCTGAAAATCAGCCAATGAAAGCTCTGTGCTTCACAATTACACATGGTCTCATCCGCAACAGATTGTGGGGATGGTGCAGGACTGGGTAGCATTTTGTTCTGTTAAGTATGAGATCTCCATGAATTGAGGCCAACTTGGTAGGAGCTAACAACAACATTTCTTCATTAGAAATTTTGAATAGAGATGTGATAGATCTTCCGAATGTGTGAGGAATATGGATAAAAGGGAATCATAGTATTTTTAAAAACATTGCTCTGTGCTGTATTTCCCCTTTACAGTGTATAAAAAATACAATTAAAATATTTTATTTTTAAAAATTTGGTGGGTGGGTATAGATGTGTATGACGGATTCTGCTCTGAAACTGGGCCACATGGATCTCTGGATTCATAGTAGTTTAAAGCAAAACCTACAAGGCAATTCTAAGCAAACAGATCTCACATGTTAGAGAAAGAGAGAGAAGAGTCAGCACCAACTTCACTAAAAGAGGGAGAGAATTGTCTTACCTCTAGTGCATGTGAAGGAGTCTTCCCAGGAGGAGCTGTTCTAGTACAAGCTCGGGCTATAGCACAATAAATTAGAATCACCTGGACAAGTGAGTCATACTGAAGGTAATGAGGATGGGGCCAAATGACCAGAAGTAAGAGGTACGGTAGTCAAAAATATTACCTGTCACAGTATGGACTGTCTGCCTGAGATGTGAAGCTATCTGGACATAGAAGGATATAGAAGTTCTGTGGCAGATTGCTTGGACGTAAAGTTGGAATTCTAGCAAGTACATTGGTGGGGGACTACATGGAGTATGGGTTCTATTGGCACTGTAGGTATTACTCATAAGCCTTCAGTTGTACTTTCCCAGGCATTAACTATGATAAGAACTGATGCTGTCAAAAAAACCAAACCAAACCAAAACAAAAGCTTTCAGGATACACTGACGCCTCCTGCTGTTTCTCTTAATTGTTAGATTTCCAGGAATTTCCATGAATGTTGACTCCACTTCCTCTACTTGCTTGATTCCTCTCTTTCTCTTACCACCTACAGCCAAATGTCCCAATAATTCCTAGTGATTTTATCATCGGATTCCATGTGAAATATGTTCACCTCTTTCTGTCTCTACTGCTACCACCACCATTTCCTCTGATGTGGACAACTGTCAACCTCTGCTTCCTCTACTGATGAATACTTTCTAATGTATCCATATAGTGTGGTTAAAGGAGCAAAAATGGAGTGGCTAAAGAATGTGTCAGTTCCTTTGACAGTTGTGTTTGTTCATTGTTGTGGTCGCTGTGCATTTTCCAGGGTCCATACAACTTAGAGAGCTCATTTTTCAGCACTATATTGGACGATATTCTGTTATGATCCATATGGTTTTTTTAACTGGCTAATTTTTGGAAGTAGACCTCCAGGCATTTCTTCCTAGTATGTCTTAGTCTGGAAGCTCCACTGAAACCTGTCCACCATGGTTGAGTGGAATGGTGTTTGAAATACCAGTGGCATAGCTTCTAATATCCATAGCAATATGAAAACCACCACAGTACAACAGCTGATAGATTAGGGTTAGACATTGACCACCTAGTACACTGAGAAATAAGATTTTGAAGCCTGAAAGACAGAGGGCCAGGCCCAGGACTGTGGTGATCTCACAATGGCACTATCATCAGGGGAAACTGCGTGCAGCTTGTTTGCTAGTCCAGTCTTCCTTGGAACAGTGCTATCTCTTAGTTCCCTACTTTAAGTTCTTTCTATAGTTATAATCCTGTCTTCATTGTCATATTCTACCTATTTGACTAGGTAACTAGGTGTTTAATTCACTTGATTGCTTCTCTGTGTTTAGTTCAGAGAGTTCCTGCAAATTCTTAGTTTTCAAAGATAATTGGTTGAATTTCAACAATAGTAAAAAGTGTTATTAGAATAGACTCTGTGGAATATTTAACAGTTTTTAATATTGCTAATCTCTGATTTTGTAATGCTAATAATTAAAATTTTTTTTTTTTTTTAATAATTGACTGAGTTCTAATGACAACTACATCTTTGTATGAACTATTAACATTGTGAAGGAATCAATCATTTGTAATGGCTATTATTTCCATCAAGTCTTGGATTTTCTCCAAATCAATACGGGGGTATTCAATCATTATCACAATCCCATTGCCTTTATTTATAGTATTTTTTTTCCATTACTTTTGTGTTTATTTTGAATTTGCCTTTCTTAATCTATGTACTTCATAAAGTGTTTTAAGAATTGCTTAAAACCACTCTGATTTTATTTAGTCATTACACTTTAAAAGCATATTAGTAATTGTTCTATCCAAGGAGACAATGCTGCTTTTTTCAAATAATACAATTACATTTGTGGATATCTTAGCATTCCTTTTATAAGTTTTTCTTATAATATTTTCTAGCAGAAAAAAAAAATGGTGACTTGCTACTTTTCAGTTTTAACTATTTCGCTTAATCTTGATGTACATATAATTTATGTAATTAAATGCTTCTAATCTATTTTTTTTTTTAGGGTATTGGTTTATTCAGAGTTTGATAAAACTCTTAAACTACATAATAACTCACTGAATTAGCTGTATATATATATATATCACATAATTTGGAGCAAAATGGCTGCCTAATAGAACAATGGCATCAAGGAGAATTAGCTTAAGGGTGACTTCTGAGCATGAGCAATCATTAACTTTTTAAAATTTCTTTCCCTTTTGAAATACTTTTTTTAATTATTTTTAATTAGCTTAATGATACCAACCAGCTAAATGACTGTAAGGTAAATATTACCTTGTCTATTTACATATGGAAATCTCCTATGTATAAATGCTATTCTACTATAGTCTTTAATACTGTTGAAGTAATACAATAATAAGACCTGTGATTCATGCAGCACTCTTTCTAAGGAGTTAAAACTGTTTTATATTATTATCTTATTGATTCTTTTAACATTGCTATGAAGTGTGGGATGAAATGGGTAGCATTTATCATCATCCTCATTTTAGAGTTAAGTGAGTCAGATGAAAAAGATGACTTATTTTCCCACAAATTAAAAAATTCAACTTTTTTGGAAGACAGAACTAGCATATTGGGCTGCAGTTTTCTGAGTCTTCAGTCTGTTTGTGAGCTACAGCTATATAAAAATCACTACAGATTTTATATATATATATATATAAAACCGTATATATATATAAAACCGTATATATATATATATATATATATATATATATATATATATATATATATATATATATATAAACCCTGGTGACGTAGTGGTTAAGTGCTACGGCTGTTAACCAAAGGGTCGGCAGTTCAAATCCAACAGGCGCTCCTTGGAAACTCTATGGCGCAGTTCTACTCTATCCTATAGGTTTGCTATGAGTTGGAACCGACTCGACAGCACTGGGTTTGGTTTTATATATATATATTTTTTATATAGTGTATATCTATATAGGTATATATATGCAGATAGTCTCCAACTTACAACATATTGGATTTACTATGAACTGCACTTAAGACTGCCTTTTGTGTGTGTGTGTGTGTGCATCTTGTCATTAGTAATACTTACTCCATACAATGTTACAGCACGTAATTTGCTATTATCATTCTCAGACATTCACTTTCAGATGTTCAATGTTATGATTTACTATTCAAATACAGAAAAGATTTATAAAGACACTGATAATATAAGGTAATAATAATGAAAACTAATATAAAACAAAGAGGTATTTGACTTACGTAAGAACCCAACTAATGAAGGGGTGTCAGAATGGAACCCCGTCATAAGTCAGGGCCTACTTGTATATTGTTAAGTGCATACACACACACACAAAATTATATTATTGTAATTACATAAATAATATATATAAATAATTATATTATTATAATAAACTCAGAAATCAAACTCTTCTTACTTCATTAAATTGGAATTCTAGGAGAAAGCAAAACAGCATTCTGTGTCATGAATCCTGGCTGTATTGCTTAAAAGAAGCAATGAGGGACTAAAATGCAAAACGCCCAGTGTATGCAGAGAAAATGATTCAGCCAGAACGCCCTGGTTGGAAAGACATACCATTTAACACAGTTTGATGTTGAGTGTTCATTTATGCTGCTAAGTTATTGAAAGTCATCATTCTAGGCTAGCGATAATCAACTTTGACTGACCCTCAGTTCCCAGAGTTGGAAGCTGTTATTCTCAGTAAATAGATGTTTTCTATAAATTTATGGAAAAGCGTACGGCCCAGAGCACAAATCCAATCATTTTTCAATGTAAGCAGTGGCTCTATGAGAAAAGGGCTTCCAGTTCTCCTTAACAAGTAAGGTCAGGCAGTGATACAAAAGATTTAATAGAAGTTATTCAATAATAATCTGAAGAGGTTGTACATCTGACCCGATGAAGCAGTCATCCAAACAACTCTTTGGTGCAGACAAAGGAGGGTGCAGATTAAACAAACCAAATTTCAAATATTATACTTTGCTAGAGGGAAGTGCTCTAGGATATTATAGAGTCATTTGCTAAACTGCCCAGGAACTTTTGGTTAGAGCAGTTGTGGTGTTAAGTGAGCTACTGCTAGAAAGGTTTCCATGGGCAGTGCTACCCACATTAATTCAGAGGACTTCCAGTTATTTTTTATTTCTGGAATTTTTCTATGGGATAATCATGGGCTTAAACTAAACACGTTAATAAATATTCATTTGATTTAACTAGGAGTAAATAAACTTTCTTACTCATTACCAAGAAGTCTGATTCATTTAAAGCTATGTAGAATTTTTGCCTTCCAAATATGTTACTAGCCTCCCTGTATTTTAGTCTGTTCTTCTCTTAGCCATAAAAAATATTGTTCATATAGAGACCTTTTTTTTATCTAAAACAAAAAGGTTTTATTAGTATATGCTCTTCTTTAAAGTACTTCTCAATGCTGTTTAAAGGTTTAAGATTATTATACGTTTTTTTAAATTTAATTTTAAAGAGCTAATAAATCTTGGCATTATAATAAACATTAATATTTATTACATGTGATGGTTAATTTTATGCATCAACTTGACTAGGCTATTTACTCCCCGTTATTTAGCCAACTAATCTAGTTGCTGAAATGGAGTAGTTATTAAATCGGTTGGCCTGGGGTAAAGCAGATTACCTTCCAGAATGTAATCTAATGTAATATATAATGTAATGTAATATAATCACCTTCCATATGCAGTCTAATGTAATCTAATCAGCCAATCAATCAATTGAGGCAATGCCAGCATAGGGTGGATCCTAAACCTAATCATTTCTGAGTTATGAAAAGACCAGAAATAGACATAGAGATGCACACACACCTGGGGGAAGACATGCCATATGAGGATCGCCAAGGAACCAAGGAACACTCAGGTCTACCAACAAGGAAGGAATCAATGTGGCAGAGATCATGATTTGAATTTTAACCACCAGAACTGTGAGAAAATAAATTTCTGCTATTTAAAGCCACCCACTTGTGGCATTTCTGTAATATAATCACTAGGAAATTAAGACATTATATATTTATTGCTCAGATATGTAAGTAATCAAACATGTATGCAATTTCTTAATATAAGGCAGAGCAGCAGCTACAGATATGGTCTTGGAGTCAGGCTGACTGACCTTCTAGCCTGTACCCACCTCTTGCCTTGGGCATGTTCCTTAACCATTCTGCACTTTAGACTTCTCATCTGGGAAATGGAGATTATAATAGTAATAATCATTACAGAGTGTGTTAGAAATAAATGAGCTAATCAATGTATTATCAAAGTTCCTGGCACATACTAAGAGATCAGTAAATTTTAACTATCTTTATTGTAGCATGGAAGAATCTCCTGACAGTTCAGTCCTAGAAGAAAAACTGCATTTAAAAATTTTCTTAGATCAATCTAATTGTAAACTCTGATCCCCCGTAGCACAAAAAAAGTAGAAAATTTGACTTCATTCATTCGTAGAACTTCTCTCCATTTCTGAGTTGATCTAAGACACCAGGATTTTAGGCAGTGCCAAAAATAAAATACGAATACTCTCCTGTTATCCATCATCTGTCACCACACTAGTTATCAATGAGGAGATTTTTGTCCCATCCAACAGTGTCCCTTCCTCTTCATTGCTCTTTTCAGACATGTTTTGGGCAAAGGAAACTTTGGGAAGTCTAAGATCCCAGGCCTAGTATCATGCCTCACTTATGAATACCGAGGTGAATGCTTACTCAGAGCTCTTGACGTATTTTCTACTTTCTCTTCTTTCCCAGACTTGGAAAGCGCTTAAGACAAACTAAGAAACAAACACACCAAAAAAAAAAAAAAAGAAGAAGAAGAAAAAATCCTGTCACCAGCTTGGGAAAAAAAAAAAAAAATTAGGGAGAAAGCATAGACTATATATATATAGAATGTCTTTCAATATATTTTAAAATGAAATAAAAACTAGTTTTAAAAAAACCATACCCTTTGATGATATAATCACCTACCTTATTCTCGCTTTATAGTTAGAAACTCGCTGATATAATTTGCACATGGCATAATAGAAGATATGAAAAAGCCAACCATGAATGAATGTTATCTGATTCCCCTATTACTATTCATGCGTTAACACCCACCCTACTTTTTGTTCCACATTCCACTCACCTAATATTGAAAATGATTTAGGTGGACTATTTTTTCTAATGAACATTAAAGCCAGTACTTCCTCCTTTACTTCCCTTCTTCTGGCAGAGACTCAGTGTTGCTGGTGTGGAATAGACTTGCCTCCCATCAGATGCAGGAGCAGGGGAAAGGTCAGAAAAAATATTGATCACGTTATAAACAGATAATTAAAATTCATTTAAATAAACTGCATTATTTAGTTCAAATATTAAATGACACTGGGATGCAATAATGATAGACGTCTTTTAAACTAGGTTCAAGTATATGGTTCAAACTTTGCTAATTTTAAAGATGTTTTCAGTGCGAAGTTGTTGTGTATAACCTTTCAAGAGGAGTATATCTTAATTTTGCCGGGGGGGCTGGGGGAGTCGGGGGATCAAAGTCCCTAGAAAAAAACAACTCAAATATTGCATCTCTAAAGTTCAGAAAGGGTAAAATTTCATATTAAACTATTGCTTCTGTTACTTGAAGAATTTGGCATTGAAGAGACCAAGTGTATTAATAATGATAAAATAGTTTGCTTTGTGCTTATATAGGGGCTTAAACTTTACAAATTTCTTTCCTGACCGTGTGTCGTTTG